>NC_064618.1:406831442-409331442 GCF_023898315.1 Schistocerca nitens
TTGTCCATCTGCTCCTCTTCCCTTTTTCCATTTCCTCCTCCCTTCTCCCTGTCCATGTACCCCTCCACCCTCATGTTGTTCATCCCCTTCTGCCTCCTCTCTCTTTTCCACCTGCTCTTCTACAATTTCTAAGTCTGTTGCCTCATCCCTCTCTCTGTAGTCCATCTCCACCTCTTGCCTCCCTTCTCTCTTTACAAAATCAGTCCTGCCCCAGTATGAAGTTGCCGGTTCTTACTTCCACAGTATTTCTTTCCAAATAGTAGATAGTGTTATATGCCAGATTTGGTTGAAATCGATCCTGCGAATTAGGAGGAACTTTTTACCAGTAGTTTTCCCGCACCAGTAGTTTTTATGCACATGTTACATAAATTTCACACATATTCTACGTGTTTCACACATATTTATACACACAGTAAACCTGAAGTTCGCCACGTATCTCAATGTTTATGACGTCATATCTGCTGCTGTATGGTTCATAGGTTGTAGTGCGAATGTGTTGCCAATAGAGTTCGTAGCAAAGAAGTAATAAATTGAAATGTCATGCATGATCCGACAGCTTTTCAGGCACCTGTGTGTTAATGACGCCATATCTCCTGAGCCATGTGTCTCACAGTAATATAGTTTTGTATGTTCTTTCAGTGGTGTATGCGAACACGGTGTTCAAAATGTATCGCGAATACATTTAGTAGTGAAGAAATAGTAAAGTAAAATATCATGTCTTATGCCAGCGAACATATAGAAAACGGTAACATTTATCCTTTCATCATTTAGTGGGGGCTGTCATCGAGAAAATGTTTCGTAAAAGTTTAAAATTATGTGTAAGGTTTGTCACAAGTCACTAGGTTCTCTCATTCTCAAATATGCACGAATAAGGTGTGGCTACTCGCGCTTCATAGGCTACACTCCTGTTTCACCCGAACCCTGCCCCTTTGATAGGTAGATGATCCCTACCCCCACAGCGATTCTTCCCAGAAAGTAAGAAAAATGTGTATCCCTTTGGTTGAAATTTGTCCATTGGTTAAGGAGGAGATGTAAAACATACATACATCAATTTTTTTAGTGTGTATGGATTATTATACTATCGTGATTTCGCCAGTACAGCCCCTTTCGAGCACGACGTTGAAAAAGGGCAATCTGAATGATTTGTGGCCTTCGAAATATTTTGTAATATTGTAGAATAATTCGAAATTTGTCAACGGCGATATGTCATTCAGACATGCCTGAAGCTTCACATTGCAATTGAAAGTGTCTCTACAGCCCAGTTAGCGATCGTGAAATAAATAAATAATAAAATCATACAGTCAAATGGCAACAATGATTTCATTTTAAAAATTCCAGTTTCTTTCCGTATTTCTGTTAATTTCGAATACACCACTTGGTTTTTCTTGCATTCTTATCAGTCTCATTCATTAGCTTTCCAGATTCCTGGCGGAAGAGTTACATAAGCTCCTCTGTTAATATGTGTGTAGCTGCTTTAATGAAGCCTCCAGCCAATATTTTCTCTTCCATAAAGACATATACTGCTGGTTGAATTCAGACCACCCTTTTCCGACGAGTCTCAATTCAGTTTGAATTACAATCAACGTTAACAACGGTGATAGGTTCACACAGCTTCGTTTGTAACAAACAAATGGCATGACGGTCTGTGTCAGTCATGGCAGATTACTGCTGCTCGTCATTGTGGCACTCCTAGTGGCTTCCTCTGGACTACGGAATTTGCAGAACATTTCATAGTACCCCTCCATCAGCACAAACTTAGAGCTGTATTACAACAAGTTCATGTACGGCTACACCTTCTAAGAAATGATTAAAGACTCTTATTCGTGGCTGTATAGGTGAGCAGACTACACAGCTCAACTTCGAACTCGAGTAGAAGCTATCTGGAATGCTAATCCTAATGGATGTAATCAGAGACATTTTCATTTATGGGTATAGTATTTATTTCCTGTCACGAAAATTTAATGGTTTCGTTCTACAGTGATGGCAAAATTTGGTTAGTATTATCTATTTCTGATGGTCATTTTAATGTAATTATAATTCGAATAAAGTATAGGTACTGATGATGATGTTTGGTTTGTGGGGCGCTCAACTGCGCTGTCATCAGCGCCCGTACAAATTCCCAACCTTTGGTCAGTCCAAACTCGCCACTTTCATGAATGATGATGAAATGATGAGGGCAACACAACACCCAGTCATCTCGAGGCAGTTGAAATTCCCTGACCACGCCGAGAATCGAACCCGGGACCCCGTGCTCCTGAAGCGAGAACGCGACCGCGAGACCACGAGGTGCGGACTATAGGTACTGAGACTACTTGGACTAGGAAGAATAGATGTAGAATTAAAATCATGATGGTCTCTATTAAGAACCACGAGAGTGTGACTACGTTCCTAGCAGACACGAAAATTTCTTAAAGGCCATAATTAAATTCTCTACGCCCTGTGTATTGCTAATCACGACTTTCACTGAAAGAAATCTGTTTAGGAAGCATTTGAAATTCCTTTTATTTGCGACTGAAAACATGTAACTCTTTTGCTGTTTGTATACTACATATAATGACTGGAACAACGAGTTTTCTTCCGTACAGAGCACTGTTTTCCAGACATTACTGCAGTAACGTGGTAAATACTAAAAACACTGTATCTTTGAAAACCTTACTCGAACTGATTGGTACGCAGGTCTAATTGTTTTCATTGCTTTTGCACAGTTCTCAGGTAAATAAGATACACAATTTTTTTTTTTTTTTTTTTTGGTTGGGGCGATACCTTCTCGTTAGTAAACGATAGTTAAACAAAACCGCAATCCGACTGAATATCTTTTATTTGCTGGTGTGTACTATGTAGGTATTTATTCGTATAATCTTTATGTAAATAGGTTTCTACCGCTAGTGACATTTAGTAGTTGTTGTTCTGTTGTGGTCTTCAATCAGAAGACTGGTTTGATGCAGCTGTCCATACTTCTCTGTCCTGTGCAAGCCTCTTCATCTCGAATAACTTGTATAACTTACATCCTCCTGAATCTGCTTACTGTATTCAGCTCTTGGTCTCCCTCTGCCATTTCTACCCCACACTTCCATCCAGTACGAATCCAGTACGAAACTAGTGATCCCTTAATGTCTCAGATCGTATCATATTAACCGATCCATTCTTTTAGTCAAGTTGTGCCACAAATTTCTTTTTTCCCCAAATTCTATTTAGTACCTCCTCATTATTTATGTGATCTACTCATCTACTCGTAATATTCATCAGTCTTCTGTAGCAATACATTTCAAAAGCTTCTATTCTCTTCTTGTCTAAACTGTTTATCGTCCATGTTTCACTTCCACTCGTGGCTAGAGCCCATACTTTCATAAAAGACTTTGTAACACTTAAATCTATATTCTCTGTCAACAAATTTCTGTACTTTAGAAACGCCTGTCTTGCCATTGCCAGTCTACATTTTATATCCTCTCTACTTAGTCCATCGGCGGTTACTTTACTGTCTAAATCACAAAAGTCAACTTTAAGTGTTTTGCTTCCTAATCGAATTCCCTCACCATCACCTGATTTAATTCGACTACGTTCCATTACTGTTCTTTTGCTTTTGTTAATATTCATCTTATACCCAACTTTCAAGATTCTGCCCATCCTGGTCAACTGATCTTCCAAATCCTCTGCAAATTTTGCTCTGGTTTGCTTTACTGCTTGCTCAATGTACAGACTGAGTAACAGCAGGGATTGGCTACAGCTCTGTCTCATTCCATTCGCAATCACTGTTTGCCTTTGATGTCCATCGACTTTCATGACTGCTGTCTGGTTTCTGTATAAGTTGTAAATAGCCTTTCACTCCCTGTACTTAACCACTGCTACCTTTAGAATTTCAAAGAGAGTATTCCAGTGAACATTGTCAAAAGCTTTCTCTAAGTTTACAAATGCTATAAACGTAACTTTGCCTTTGCTTAACCTATCTCCTAATATAAGTCATAAGGTCAGTATTGCCTCGCGCGTGCCCACATTTCTCCGGAATCCTAACTGATGTTCCCCGAAGTCGGCCTACATCAGTTTTTCCATTCTGTAATGAAATAAGTTACACCGTGATCAAACGTGTTAAGCGCTATCGACATACAGAAAATAAAATTTAAAAACTCCTGAATCTAATTGTTATTTTAAAATTATGTTTAAAATATAACTGTCCTGTAATACCTTCCTAGGTCTTCTGCTTCAATTAACTTCTGCTGTGAACACGTTTTTTATGCCTTACGTAAAGTTGTTTCAATTAATATGGTCTTCCATAAAATCCTTAAGTCTTCGCCGAGCGAGGTGGTGCAGTGGTTAGCACACTGGACTCGCATTCGGGAGGATGACGGTTCAATCCTGTCTCTGGCTATCCCGATTTAGGTTTTTCGTGATTTCCCTAAATCGGTTCAGGAAAATGCCGTGATGGTTCCTTTGAAAGGGCACGGCCGATTTCCTTCCCTAACCCGAGGTAGTGCGGTAGCGTTCTCGCTTCCCGCGCCCGGGTTCCCGGGTTCGATTCCCGGCGGGGTCAGGGATTTTCTCTGCCTCGTGATGACTGGGTGTTGTGTGATGTGCTTAGGTTAGTTAGGTTTAAGTAGTTCTAAGTTCTAGGGGACTGATGACCACAGATGTTTAGTCCCATAGTGCTCAGAGCCAGCCCTAACCCGAGCTTGCGCTCCGTATCTAATGACCCCGTTGTCGACGGGACGTTAAACACACTAATCTCCTTCTCTCCCCTCTTCCCCCCGCTGTTATTCCCGCAAATTTTTTGTTTCTTCTTGCAATATTTTAAATATCGCTCACTTTGTAGTAGATATTTCTCAGAAGTACTTTAATGTGAGCAGGTTTCTACAGAGCAAATGTGCTCCATTTAATTAAACCGGTTGAGGAATAGCTCCAGTAATTACACTGTGTAATGGGATCCGTCCTCTTATATTCAGACGAGTAAATCTGTGGCCAGATGCAAAAGACTTACGAATGTGTAACTGTTAAATCTTTCATGGCGCATGGAACTACGTGGCAACGTAGGTTGTGCAAAAAATAAAGCGTCTCTATCACTCGTACCCCTTCACTGCGGCTTACGGTATCGTCCTTTCGTCCTGTATGATAGTAGCATGTGTTCGACATTAACACCATTTCAAAATACACTCCTGGAAATTGAAATAAGAACACCGTGAATTCATTGTCCCAGGAAGGGGAAACTTTATTGACACATTCCTGGGGTCAGATACATCACATGATCACACTGACAGAACCACAGGCACATAGACACAGGCAACAGAGCATGCACAATGTCGGCACTAGTACAGTGTATATCCAACTTTCGCAGCAATGCAGGCTGCTATTCTCCCATGGAGACGGTCGTAGAGGTGCTGGATGTAGTCCTGTGGAACGGCTTGCCATGCCATTTCCACCTGGCGCCTCAGTTGGACCAGCGTTCGTGCTGGACGTGCAGACCGCGTGAGACGACGCTTCATCCAGTCCCAAACATGCTCAATGGGGGACAGATCCGGAGATCTTGCTGGCCAGGGTAGTTGACTTACACCTTCTAGAGCACGTTGGGTGGCACGGGATATATGCGGACGTGCATTGTGCTGTTGGAACAGCAAGTTCCCTTGCCGGTCTAGGAATGGTAGAACGATGGGTTCGATGACGGTTTGGATGTACCGTGCACTATTCAGTGTCCCCTCGACGATCACCAGTGGTGTACGGCCAGTGTAGGAGATCGCTCCCCACGCCATGATGCCGGGTGTTGGCCCTGTGTGCCTCGGTCGTATGCAGTCCTGATTGTGGCGCTCACCTGCACGGCGCCAAACACGCATACGACCATCATTGGCACCAAGGCAGAAGCGACTCTCATCGCTGAAGACGACACGTCTCCATTCGTCCCTCCATTCACGCCTGTCGCGACACCACTGGAGGCGGGCTGCACGATGTTGGGGCGTGAGCGGAAGACGGCCTAACGGTGTGCGGGACCGTAGCCCAGCTTCATGGAGACGGTTGCGAATGGTCCTCGCCGATACCCCAGGAGCAACAGTGTCCCTAATTTGCTGGGAAGTGGCGGTGCGGTCCCCTACGGCACTGCGTAGGATCCTACGGTCTTGGCGTGCATCCGTGCGTCGCTGCGGTCCGGTCCCAGGTCGACGGGCACGTGCACCTTCCGCCGACCACTGGCGACAACATCGATGTACTGTGGAGACCTCACGCCCCACGTGTTGAGCAATTCGGCGGTACGTCCACCCGGCCTCCCGCATGCCCACTATACGCCCTCGCTCAAAGTCCGTCAACTGCACATACGGTTCACGTCCACGCTGTCGCGGCATGCTACCAGTGTTAAAGACTGCGATGGCGCTCCGTATGCCACGGCAAACTGGCTGACACTGACGGCGGCGGTGCACAAATGCTGCGCAGCTAGCGCCATTCGACGGCCAACACCGCGGTTCCTGGTGTGTCCGTTGTGCCGTGCGTGTGATCATTGCTTGTACAGCCCTCTTGCAGTGTCCGGAGCAAGTATGGTGGGTCTGACACACCGGTGTCAATGTGTTCTTTTTTCCATTTCCAGGAGTGTATATCCGTATGACTTGGGGAAATATTTTCATATTTGAGGAAGAGTACGCGGGAAACGAAAACACTGGCAACGTTTAAGCGACACTGAAAGCGCGAGCATAAAGCGCTGAAAGACGCATTGTGTTGCCCTTAGGAGGAAGCAAAGATCATGCTAGAGCTTCCACAGCTCGGACGTCTACGCTAAGCGTTTGAACTGTTTGTGATATTTAAGCAGCTACACAGGGAATATTAGCTTTTCAGTAAAGAAATAGAAATCGAAAGAAGGTTAGTGAGCTGCAATATAAAAAAATTAACCAGCTATAGTTTTGCTATTAACAATTACACTAAAGAGGCTTTCTTTTTCTTGCAGAAATTAAATGAAGAATGAAATTTACTTTAGTGTGACGATTCAAAAGTCAGCTAGTACGCCTAAAAGTGAACCACCTGCTATGGGAGGAGGAAACGAAACTTCACGGTATGAAAGGGTATGTCGTTATTTCAACCATTACAAAATTTATAAAGTACTTCGGAGTAAGAGCCTTATTATATGAAGCTGTAACGCCTTTGGCCTAGATGCATGCACTGATTCGCTTGGGAGCGGGTGATTAATCAGTTTCATCCTCTCCTGAGGCCAGCTCGCCAGCAGCAGCCAGCCGTAATTGGTCCTTTATATCGTGGATACTGACAGGGGAACGAAGTTGACCTTCGAACTGGTCACACACGTGTATTGTGGGGGACAGATCTGGGGACCTTTCTGGTCGTGGGAGTATCTCAAGAACACGCAGAGGGTTCACAGAGATAAGTGTCCTGTGGACAAGCATTATCCTACTGAAGTATGGCACCACGATGCTGTTGCATGAGAGGAAGACACAGGATGTCCGTGACACACTTCTGCCCCGTCAAGCTTTCCCTCAATCACTATCAGCCCTGATCTGACGTCATACCCAATCGCTCCTCATACCATGACAACAGAAGTAACACCGCTGTGCCTCCCTAAAACATAGAAAGAATGGAACGTCTCGCCAGATCGTTGCTTTAATTAGTGGTAATGCTGAACACTGATTTATAGCTGAACATAATGAAACGCCATTCGTCAGGAGTCCATGTTCTCGAGTCAAAGCATAACTTCAAACAAAGCCGTTTGCGTGTGGTGTTACGGGCTCCCTACGCTTGGGACAGCAACTCCTTAGCCTACCTCCTGTTAGCCTCCAACAGTTCGCGCGGTACGATACAGAATGTAGCTGGGAGTCCATTACTTGTTCTCGGATGGCAAGTAAATGTATGAAGGGATTACGATGTGCTTGGTGCACAATACGGCTACCCTCCCTTGTGGTGGTCAAATGAGGTCGAGTGCACCCTTGACTGCACGTATGCCTGCCTCAAGTTCCTACACAGTCCAACATATGAACGCTGTCACATACGAATGCCCCGAAAATCTGGCTATTGCACGATTCGACTAGATGACCAAATGGAGCCCGACAATGAGTACCCTTTCAAACTGTCACGTGCTGATAACGCTGTCTCACACGAGCACATGGCATATCTGTGTCGTTCACAATGATCACTCAACATCTGACGCTTTTAACGCTCCTTATATATTCTGTCCAAGACTAAACACAAACAAAACTAATGCACTGTGGCGGTCGTTCTAGCTGTCACATGGAATTGCAATTCTAGTCATTTATGTCAACACCCGCCGATAGTGTGTACAAGTACGAAGTTGCACTGACATCCAAAAACGTCTTCTCTTTCTCTGTCAGGTAGGACATTTTGCATGTAATGACTTGTGATATCACATTAATCTTAAGACGCTTCAAGGACACAATGATTAACCGCAATGTGTGATTGGTTTCAGGACAGAAACTATTAAATTTGTGTTTTAAGCGAAATAAGCACTGAAATTTATAATAAATTACATATACCAATTGGTTTCAGTACCAACATCTAAACTAGAAATTCACTTGTGAGATATAACTGTAGCGAAGCAACAATGCAGACATTTCCAACAAGATAAAACCACAGTCAGCCTTTAGTAAGGCATATGAACTATGCTAATTGAACCCTCTGAAGCAGTAATCCTGCGTGCCTTAGGAAGAAATTGACAGTTAAAAACTAGATGCACCACACATGACGTGCTGACTGTTTCAAAAAGATTCAGCCGACATCACAAGTCATTGTCTACATAAGTGATCTCGGGGTTGCTATCTACTTACGTACAGAAATCAAAAGTTTGTGCGTGGTGGTCACAGACTGTCTGAAAAGCTTGGAAGAGTGTTGCGGGGTACATTGTGATGAGAAATAATTGCCAAGAAAAAATTCGATACGTTGCGCCGTTTCCGAGTTAATTAGCATTGCAGTTATCCATTGAGGCAGTTGCACGCACCAGTTAAAACGGTCTGTTAAGAGACGGTATTGCCACACGTTTTCTTCGTTTAGTTACCTAAAATCTAATAAGAGACCGATACAAAAATTGGACGGGAGACGGTAGTAAGGATCGAATCCGAGCCAAAGACTGAACCGTCTCACGCCCTATCTTCGACGCTCTGACAACAACTGTATTAATAACATTCTATCTGCCGAGCTCTTGAATTTGCGCGTGTAATGGCCTCACTGGCTAAAGTAAATGCTAATTAACTTGTGACCGGCGCGAAGAATCGAATTTTTCTTCCTAAGAAGTATTTCTCAGCACAAACTACCGTCCAACTACACTTTTACAAGCTTTTCAAACTCTTTGTCACCACCTTGTATCTTCAGAATAAATATTTAATTTTCCAGGGCTATATATTTTGCATGGGTTCACACATAATCCTAAGTTACTTATTAAATTTCCGCTCAGGATACAAATTTTCATTTACCTTTCATGGATGTTCAGTGTGTCCTCTCCTGACACACGACAAACATACTGATAATAGTCGAACTAAAACTTTTGCGAGCATGTCAGGAAAAATTGGATTCATTGCTTTTGTTCTACTGTGTCGCAATGCACCCAAAGTAATTGCAAGGGGAGTCGCATAGATGAAGTGTTTCACAAACCTTCATACAAATATCACGTACAGTGAGATCAGGCGACCTCGGTGAACAATGGGGTGTGTCGAATGATCCATCGCAGTAGGTGCAGTGCAGTACTCACGACGAGAATCACGCCGCACAGGTAATACTGATTCACTCGGACCTGTTGAGGCGGAGAAGCAGAACGCTTCCATTTTTGCAGTTTTATCGCCATCACGACTGGACGCACATTGTGTAATGAACGAGAGAGAGAGGGAGGGAGCCAGCGAACTGCACCAGAAGACCCCTACCTGCAACCACTTGAACCGGCAACTTACGACTGGCTCCAAGGAATTCTCTCAGTATCGACGAGTCAGTTAAAACTCACTTCAAGCAGTCGTCTTCAAGCATATACACTGACTGAGAAAAATCGCAACACCAAAGAATAATTACTGTACAGCAATGAAATTTCGGGAATGTTGTTGTGGTCTTCAGTCCTGAGACTGGTTTGATGCAGCTCTCCATGCTACTCTATCCCGGGTTCGATTCTCGGCGTGCTCAGGGAATTTCACCTGCCTCGAGATGACTGGGTGTTGTGTTGCCCTCATCATTTCATCATCATTCATGAAAGTGGCGAGTTTGGACTGACCAAAGGTTGGGAATTAGTACGGGCGCTGATGACCGCGCAGTTGAGCGCCCCACAAACCAAACATCATCATCAGTACCTATAGTTTATTCGAATTATAATTACATTAAAATGACCATCAGAAATAGATAATACTAACCAAATTTTGCCATCACTGTAGAACGAAGCCATTAAATTTTCGTGACAGGAAATAAATACTATACCCATAAATGAAAATGTCTCTGATTACATCCATTAGGATTAGCATTCCAGATAGCTTCTATTCGAGTTCGAAGTTCAGCTGTGTAGTCTGCTCACCCAGACGTCCCAGACCTATTCAGTATTTGTGAATGTTTACATCGGGACAGAAGTTATACAGCCACGAATAAGAGTCTTTAATCATTTCTTAGAAGGTGTAGCCGTACATGAACTTGTTTTAATACAGCTCTAAGTTTGTGCTGATGGAGGGGTACTATGAAATGTTCTGCAAATTCCGTAGTCCAGAGGAAGCCACTAGGAGTGCCACAATGACGAGGAGCAGTTATCTGCCATGACTGACACAGACCGTCATGCCATTTGTTTGTTACAAACGAAGCTGTGTGAACCTATCACCGTTGTTAAAGTTGATTGTAATTCAAACTGAATTGAGACTCGTCGGGAAAGGGCGGTCTGAATTCAACCAGCAGTATATGTCTGTTGTTGTTGTTGTTGTGGTCTTCAGTCCTGAGACTGGTTTGATGCAGCTCTCCATGCTACTCTATCCTGTGCAAGCTTCTTCATCTCCCAGTACCTACTGCAACCTACATCCTTCTGAATCTGTTTAGTGTATTCATCTCTTCGTCCCCCTCTACGATTTTTACCCTCCACGCTGCCCTCCAATGCCAAATTTGTGATCCCTTGATCCCTCAAAACATGTCCTACCAACCGATCCCTTCTTCTAGTCAAGTTGTGCCACAAACTTCTGTTCTCCCCAATCCTATTCAATACCTCCTCATTAGTTACGTGATCTACCCACCTTATCTTCAGCATTCTTCTGTAGCACCACATTTCGAAAGCTTCTATTCTCTTCTTGTCCAAACTGGTTATCGTCCATGTTTCACTTCCATACAAATACTTTCCATACAAATACTTTCAGAAACGACTTCCTGACACTTAAATCTATACTCGATGTTAACAAATTTCTCTTCTTCAGAAACGATTTCCTTGCCATTGCCAGTCTACATTTTATATCCTCTCTACTTCGACCATCATCAGTTATTTTACTCCCTAAATAGCAAAACTCCTTTACTACTTTAAGTGTCTCATTTCCTAATCTAATCCCCTCAGCATCACCCGATTTAATTTGACTACATTCCACTATCCTCGTTTTGCTTTTGTTGATGTTCATCTTATATCCTCCTTTCAAGACACTGTCCATTCCGTTCAACTGCTCTTCCAAGTCCTTTGCTGTCTCTGACAGAATTACAATGTCATCGGCGAACCTCAAAGTTTTTACTTCTTCTCCATGAATTTTAATACCTACTCCGAATTTTTCTTTTGTTTCCTTTACTGCTTGCTCAATATACAGATTGAATAACATCGGGGAGAGGCTACAACCCTGTCTCACTCCTTTCCCAACCACTGCATCCCTTTCATGCCCCTCGACTCTTATAACTGCCATCTGGTTTCTGTACAAATTGTATATAGCCTTTCGCTCCTTGTATTTTACCCCTGCCAACTTCAGAATTTGAAAGAGAGTATTCCTGTTAACGTTGTCAAAAGCTTTCTCTAAGTCTATAAATGCTAGAAACGTAGGTTTGCCTTTCCTTAATCTTTCTTCTAAAATAAGTCGTAAGGTTAGTATTGCCTCACATGTTCCAACATTTCTACGGAATCCAAACTGATCTTCGCCGAAGTCCGCTTCTACCAGTTTTTCCATTCGTCTGTAAAGAATTCGCGTTAGTATTTTGCAGCTGTGACTTATTAAACTGATAGTTCGGTAATGTTCACATCTGTCAACACCTGCCTTCTTTGGGATTGGAATTACTATATTCTTCTTGAAGTCTGTGGGTATTTCGCCTGTCTTATACATCTTGCTCACCAGATGGTAGAGTTTTGTCACGACTGGCTCTCCCAAGGCCATCAGTAGTTCCAATGGAATGTTGTCTACTCCCGGGGCCTCGTTTCGACTCAGGTCTTTCAGTGCTCTGTCAAACTCTTCACGCAGTATCTTATCTCCCATTTCATCTTCATCTACATCCTCTTCCATTTCCATAATATTGTCCTCAAGTACATCGCCCTTGTATAAACCCTCTATATACTCCTTCCACCTTTCTGCCTTCCCTTCTTTGCTTAGAACTGGGAATACATAACATATTTAAATGATTAGCATAAAAAGGTTAATGTAAGAGCGAGATAAGTCAGGCAAATGTGAAATGCTGCTACAATAGTAACAGATGTAACCGCCAGAACGCTGAACACAAGCACGTAAAGGTGCGTACATTGTGTTGTACAGGTGCCGGATGTCAGTTTGTGGGATGGACTTCCACGTCTGTTGCACCTGATCAGTCAGTGCAGGGAAGGTTAATGCTGTTTGTGGATGACGCTGGAGTTGTCGTCCTATAATCTCTGAGATGTAATCGATTGGAGACAGATGTGGTGATCGAGCAGGCCAAGGAACATGTCAGCACGATGTAGAGCAACAGGGGTATGTGGGCCGGCTTTATCCTGTTGGAAAACACCCCATGGAATGCTATTGAAGAATGGCAGTACTCGAGTCGCCAGACTGACGTACACCTTTGTAATCAAGGAGGGTGGTATAGCTACGAGAGTACTCCTACTGTCATGCGAAATCGCACCCCAGACTATGACTCCAGGTGTAGGTCCAGTGTGTCTAGCACGCACACAGATTCGTTGCAGGTCCTCAACTGGTGTACTTCTAACCAAAACACTGTCACAATTGGCACTGAGCGAGAACCGGAATGCATGAGAAAACACAACAGACCTCAAGTGAACTCTCGCTTGATACCATTTAAGTCGCAAACGGGGGTGGTTTGCGTGAGAGAAATGCACAATACAGGGCTTCTGTTTCGGAGCTGTCCCAGTTTGTAACAGTTAGTTATGTCGCTGTGGTATGTACTACTGTGCAGATTATTGCTGCTGATGCAGAACGATTCGCCAGGGCCATACACTGAACTCAATGGTCTTCCCTCTTAGTAGTGCCACGTGGCCGTCAGGAGTTCAGTCTTCTTGGGAACGTACATTTTCGAGACCAGAAATAATATGTCAGAAATAATATAAAGTTATTACATTCCTGACGGTCTTTCTGTAGTATCGAGGAAGGAAGATGCAGCATCTCGCAGCCCTATTATACGACTCAGCGAGGTGTTGAAAATGGTGTTTTGTCGCCTTAAAGACATTCTTGGCTAACATCAACTTACCACATCCAACCTCAAAGATAACTAACGCTTATTCTGAAAACAGTATATATTTAAAGAAAACTTAATTTGCACGAAATCTGAATAGACATTGTCTTTCAGGTGTAGGAACACCGCTACCAAGTCTCGTTTAAGTCACACAACTCCTTCTTGGTGTTGCGACGCTTTTTCCTTGAGTGTAGAACGCACAATCGTATGAAAGTGGCTGAAACATTTTCATGGCACCCTGCCGTACGTAAAGATTCATCCTACATGAGAACCACTCCGTCGTCACAACCAGGATGCATGTATCGTTGTTTGCTTGAAGTTTTATTACAGAACATACACACACACACACACACACACACACACACACAGAGAGAGAGAGAGAGAGAGAGAGAGAGAGAGAGAGAGAGAAAGGGAGAGGACAGACAATATAAGCCTAACGCAAAATATCCCAAATTGACCAGTACTGGCAACGTAATTATATGTTCTTTGTTTAGTGCAGTTTATAGAATGTGTGCAATGCATAAATGTCACACGAAAGACGGTGTGCGTACACTTAAAGCTATTTATATTACTCTCTAACAATGTAATCAAAGAGTTTCCATAGATTTAAGCTATATACTAAAACATTATAAGATCGGATGTATCTTCTTGAAACACGTTTATCAAGTAGTAGCAGGGAGCATATACGCAGTTATGCGGAACTGACACTAGCCGCGAAGAGAGGCGGACCTGCTAATGTAAGATATGCCAGTAGAGGAACAGTAACAGCTTTATGGCTCCGTCAGGTGAGCTCAGTGACTGCGAAGGCGGAGTCATTGGATGTTACCTAAGCAACAAATCCATCAGAGACATTTTAATTCTTCTCAAACTGCCCAATACCAGGCGCGCCTCAAGTACTGACGGATTAGGATCATCGGTCACTGCGGAGGGTGGCTGTAAAAAAGTCTCATGAAATCAGATGAAGTAATCAAACGTGATTTCCAATGTGCTTTCAGCAGTAAAGCTAACAGAATGACTCTGCATAGGAAGCAAAATACAATGGGATAATATGAAACTTCCTGGCAGATTAAAACTGTGTGCCTGACAGAGAATCGAACTCGGGACCTTTGCCTTTCTCGGGCAAGTGCTCTTCCGTCTGAGCTACCCAAGCACCACTCACGCCCCGTACTCACAGCTTTACTTCTGCCAGTACCTCGTCTCCTATCTTCCAAACTTTACAGAAGCTCTCCTGCGAACCTTGCAGAACTACCATTCCTGAAAGAAAGGATCTCATTCTGGAAACGTACCCTAGGCTGTGGCTAAGCCATGACTCCGCTATATCCTTTCTTTCAGAAGTGGTAGTTCTAGATTTAGAACTACTTAAACCTAACTAACCTAAGGACATCACATACATCCATGCCCGAGGCAGGATTCCAACCTGCGACAGTAGCAGCAGCGCGGTTCCGGACTGAAGCGCCTAGAACCGCACGGCCACAACGGCCGGCGATCATGCTGTATCCTGCATTATTCTGATGGGAGTGTTTTGTGTTTTGTGAATGCCTGGAAAACATTACCTGCCAGCTGGTGATTTTATGATATTCGGGTGTTTCTCCTAGGAAGGTTGTCGTTTCCTTACTGCATCGAAGAGGACGATAAAAGCAGATGGCTATGGACACACTTTACTAAAGGAACAGTGCGAAACGATGACTTTTTATCAACGTGACAGTGCACCCTGTCATAAAGCATCATATGTGAGGCAATTGTTTGTCAAAAGTAACGTTCCTGAAGTGGACTAGCGTGTCCAGAGTCCTGACCTGAACCCACTGGAACAACTTCGGTCGTCGACTTTGCTCCAAACCTCAGCGTCCAACATCACTACCTTCTCTGGTTTCGGCTCTTGAGAAACAGTGGGCTGACAGTCCTTTACTGACGTTCACATCATTGCGCTGAATGTGACCTCGAGTTCAAGCGATCATAAAGGTGACGGATGGACACACTCCATATTAATATCCACTTGTAGGTCTGCTGCGCCAACGGCCTTGCCGCAATGGTAATACCGGTTCCCGTCAGATCACCGAAGTTAAGCGCTGTCGGGCTGGGCTAGCACTTGGATGGGTGACCATCCGGTCTGCCGAGCGCTGTTGGCAAGCAGGGTGCACTGAGACCTTGTGAGGCAAACTGAGGAGCTACTGGATTGAGAAGTAGCGGCTCCGGTCTCGGAAAATGCATATGGCCCGGAGAGCGGTGTGCTGACCACATGCCCCACCATATTCGCATCCAGTGACGCCTGTAGCCTGAGGATGACATGGCGGCCAGTCGGTACCTTTGGGCGTTCAGGGCCTGTGCGGGAGGAGAGTTTGTAGGTCTACTGATACTTCTGATCAGCTGATGTAATACGCATTTTTCTCACATGCCCACAAATTCATGCACTCCTTCTTTCTCGGTCTCTACAGACCGCCGAAGAACACTCGACTGACAAAGCAGTAATTAGGAAACAAAAATTATTCACAGCGCGACAGAAATCCGAGAATTACAAAAGACTGACTTACGTTTACTTTTACAGGAGGGATCGCGTCGTCGTTTCAGCTCACATAATTAGAGAGACTCGAAGGATCAAAAAGCAGTTTCGTCATAATATCGGCTTCCACGCTTTTCTCAGTGGTAGGAAAGAAAGCGGACTCACGCAGAGCCCGTTCTTTTTTATTTTTTTATTTCAGAAGCTTCACAACACAGCTCCACAGACTGCCGCCGTCTTTGAAACTAGAGTGCAGACACACCTCGTTAGGTGGAGCGATAGCTGTTCGGAATGTAATTTGGCGGCGCGGCGGACGCAGCAGCTGCCCCGGCGCAGCGCGGGAGAGGCAGGTAGCGTGGCGCTCAGGAGCAGCGACACGCCGCGCCCCAGTGCGCATGCGCGCCGCCAGCGCCGCTCACAGGGAATTAATCGCGCCGCCATAAATGTCAGGGAGCAGCATCGCGCCAGTGGCTGCTAATATAGCTGCGGGCGCGGACGCATCTCCTGCCAGGCGGAAGGCGATCACACGGCAGGGGACGGTGCCGCGGTGCCAAAACCACTGTGCCCGGCTCTGAGCTGGCCCAGCGCAGTGTCACAAAACGTGCACTGCGGCGTCCTATTTCTCCCGCTTTGGCGACACGCGGTAATAAGAACACGTCATTCGCAATAGAGCGATATCCTCATACGTAAACGTAGCTCCTTGAGGAACACGAGAGAGTCTTATAAGACCATTACTTTTCTAAACATACAGTGCGATTCAACTGCCCCTACGTACCAGTTTTATGCTACATGCAACGCATTCAAAAACCACGCCCAAAATTTTCATGTTCTCTCGCTCGCTACACGCAAACTATCAGTCCTACAGAAAAATGAGTGAGTCGTTTTTACGGGAAATTTCATGTAGCTAAATTACGTACAGAGTCAGTCAGCTGCCCCTACCTATAGGTTTCATGCAACCCTCAACACCTTCAAAACCACTGGCGAGAGTTTCGTATTCTCTCTTTCTGTATGTAAAAACTTTTGCTCCTACAGCTTGCCGCGGTGGTCTAGCCGTTCTAGGGGCTCAGTCCGGAACCGCGCGACTGCTACGGTCGCAGGTTCGAATCCTGCCTCAGGCATGGATGTGTGTGATGTCCTTAGGTTAGTTAGGTTTAAGTAGTTCTAAGTCTAGGGAACTGATGACCACAGATGTTAAGTCCCATAGTGCTCAGAGCCATTTGAACCATTTTTTTTTTTGCTCCTACAGAGAAAATGAACAGGATCTTTTTGTGGGAAATTTAAATATTTAAATTTGATAATGGGATACGTTTTCGCATGAGGCAACAGTTCTCGTGCTATTAAAGAACAAATCATTCGAAGGTCACTTTTAACGTGCTTGTTGAATAATTCCAAAAGTACGGCCTCTGGCGGAAACGTATCCCAGTATCAAATTCAAATACATTAAATTTCCAACAAAACGTTCCTGTTCATTTTTTCTGTAGGAGCAACAATTTGCACACAGCGAACGAGAGAATACGAAACTCTCGCCAGTGGTTTTGAAGGTGTTGTGGGTTGCATGGAACCTATAGGTAAGGATAGCTGAATGACTGTGTACGTAAGTGATCTCGTAGGTAACATGGGAATCTCCATCAGACTTTCCGCAGATGATGTTGTTATGTACAGGATGTCCCAAGAATAATTTTTTCTGTACTCAGTGACATTACAGGAACGATCATTTGAAGCAATAACTTCACATAGACATATGCCCTATTATGAATGGCTACACATTTAATGTGCTTTGTTCTTTATTTTCTGTATTATTCATCCAATTGTCAAGTTTATACGTAAACAATAGAACATGCGTTTCACAGCATATCAATTGAAAAATACGTATTTTTCACTCTTTCACCGCTAAACACTCTCGTACACATCCATTTACTGCTGTTGTACAGTTCGCACTAAGAATTCGAATACGTCACCATCAACCTCAATGCATTTGTGCACTCTGCGGGAACATATCGTGTTGCTTGGTTCAAATGGCTCTGAGCACTATGGGACTTAACATCTGTGGTCATCAGTCCCCTAGAACTTAGAACTACTTAAACCTAACTAACCTAAGGACATCACACACATACATGCCCGAGACAGGATTCGAACCTGCGACCGTAGCAGCCGCGCGTCTCCGGACTGAGCGCCTAGAATCGCTACGTGTTGCTTGTCTGAGTGCCTCTGCACGTTAGCTAACGAGGCTGAATTGATTCAAATGGCTCTGAGCACAATTGGGCTTAACATCTGAGGTCATCAGTCCCCTAGAACTTTGAACTATGTAAACCTAACTAACCTAAGAACATCACACACATCCATGCCCGAGGCAGGATTCGAACCTGCGACCGTAGCAGTCGCGCGGTTCCAGACTGAAGCGCCTAGAACCGCTCGGCCACTCAGGCCGGCTCACAGGTTTTCTATCAAAAATTAGTGACCTTCGATCTCAAACATAGACTTACCAAAAATCGTTCTAACCGCGACCTATTCGAATGTAGATAAAAAAGAGCGGAGCAAACGGCAGTGGTACATAAAGTACTCAGTGCCACATACTCTAAGGTGACTTTCGGAGTGTTCTACATCTACATCTACATCCATACTCCGCAAGCCACCTGACGGTCTGTGGCGGAGGGTACCCTGAGTACCTCTATCGGTTCTCCCTTCCATTCCAGTCTCGTATTGTTCGTGGAAAGAAGGATTGTCGGTATGCTTCTGTGTGGGCTCTAATCTCTCTGATTTTATGCTCATGGTCTCTTCGCGAGATATACGTATGAGGGAGCAATATACTGCTGGACTCTTCGGTGAAGGTATGTTCTCGAAACTTTAACAAAAGCCCGTACCGAGCTACTGAGCGTCTCTCCTGCAGAGTCTTCCACTGGAGTTTATCTATCATCTCCGTAACGCTTTCATGATTACTAAATGATCCTGTAACGAAGCTCGCTGCTCTCCGTTGGATCTTCTCTATCTCTTCTATCAACCCTATCTGGTACGGATACCACACTGCTGAGCAGTATTCAAGTAGTGGGCGAACAAGCGTACTGTAACCTACTTCCTTTGTTTTCGGATTGCATTTCCTTCCAATGAATCTCAGTCTGGCATCTGTTTTACAGACGATCAACTTTATGTGATCATTCCATTTTAAATCACTCCTAATGCGTACACCCAGATAATTTATGGAATTAACTGCTTCCGGTTGCTGACCTGCTATTTTGTAGCTAAATGATAAGGGATCTATCTTTCTATGTATTCGCAGCACATTACACTTGTCTACATTGAGATTCAATAGCCATTCCCTGCACCATGCGTCAATTCGCTGCAGATCCTCCTGCATTTCAGTACAATTTTCCATTGTTACAACCTCTCGATACACCACAGCATCATCTGCAAAAAGCCTCAGTGAACT
The DNA here is from genome assembly GCF_023898315.1 of Schistocerca nitens. NCBI lineage: Eukaryota > Metazoa > Arthropoda > Insecta > Orthoptera > Acrididae > Schistocerca > Schistocerca nitens. The sequence goes on from NC_064618.1 coordinate 406,850,918, forward strand.
TCCGATGTCATCCATCAGGTCATTTATGTATATTGTGAACAGCAACGGTCCCATGACACTCCCCTGTGGCACACCTGAAATCACTTTTACTTCGGAAGACTTCTCTCCATTGAGAATGACATGCTGCGTTCTGTTATCTAGGAACTCCTCAATCCAATCACACAATTGGTCTGATAGTTCATATGCTCTTACTTTGTTCATTAAACGACTGTGGGGAACTGTATCGAGCGCCTTGCGGAAGTCAAGAAACACGGCATCTACCTGTGAACCCGTGTCTATGGCCCTCTGAGTCTCGTGGACGAATAGCGCGAGCTGGGTTTCACACGACCGTCTTTTTCGAAACCCATGCTGATTCCTACAGAGTAGATTTCTAGTCTCCAGGAAAGTCATTATACTCGAACATAATACGTGTTCCAAAATTCTACAACGTCGACGCAAATTACTGTCAATAAAAACTGATTTCTAGCTTTCTGTATCCTATGTTTCAGGTCCACTGAAGGAGAATACGACCGAACGAAATTTATCCTGCGTAAATGAGCCAGTCATTGGAGCTGCTCATTATACAGAGACGAAGCTTTGACCATCACGTTAAAAAACTAAGAACTACGGTTTTGAAACTCGGTGACACTGTTAGTCCTTGTCTATATAGCATGTTCAGAAAATCCCGTTAAAACTTCTTTTACTTGTATAGGGGAGTGAGCATTGCGTAGTTGTGACGAAAACGGTATGCAATGGAATCATACACTGTGTATAACGATCCTGATAAAGGCGACGAGCAGCTCTTCCATCACCGTGAGCTTCCTCTTTCAGAAGCATCATGTCGGTGTATACCGGAACGGTGTGTTCAACCATGTGGCTCTAACAGTCACGGATTAACAAATAATTCATTAAGCTGTGCAGTACCATCCATTACGACAGTCTCAAGACTGTTCATTGTAGTTAAATACATCTTGTAAAGTAGTGCAGACTGAACTTCATTCACCTAGTTAGATGAGTGGTGATCAGCGCAGTCTTATGGGAGTGGCACGAAATTTGAACAGATATCTGATTTCAGATATAGCAACACGCCTTCAATCTTCGTTTAAGTCGCACAATTCTGGCTTGGTGTTGTGACTTTTTTCTGTCTTCTCGAAACTGAAAATGTGAAATAGCTTTGCGTACATGTGTGTACAGCACTTATATAGCACACATTTCCTCCTCCTCTCCCTCCGTTCACATCTCTCCCTCCCTTTTCGTCTCTCACTTCCCCTTTCTTCTGCCCATCTTCTCTTTTCCGGTTTGCCTTTCCATCTTCTCCTTCCCCCTCTCTCTGACCACCTTCTTCTTCCCCCTCTCCTACTGTCATTTCCTACCCCTCTCCTGTCCAATTTCTCGTCCCCACCTCTCCTAGTCCAGCTTGTACTTACACATATCTCTGTTCATCTCCATCTCACCCCTCTTTATTGTTCCGTTCCCTTATCTCCCCTTTCTGTCCCCTGACACTACCCATCTCCTTCTCTCCTATTCTGTCCATTTTCCCATCCCACTCTCTGTCCATGTCATCCTCTTTATCCATCTGTTACTCCCCCTTTTTCTATCCCACCGGCGCACTATCCCTCTCCATCATCCAGTTGCCCCCTACACCTCCCATTCCTCCTCCCCACTACTCTCCCTCCATCTCCACCTTCCCATTTCTCAGTCCATCTTCTCCTCTCACTTCTGTCTCTGTTCCAGCCCTCCATCCCCTCTTAAATCTATGCATCACCCCTTGTTCCCTTTCTCTCTCTCTCCATCCTCTCCTCTATCCATTGCAATCTACCATGAAGAGTGTACAAAAAACCTCTGCAAAAAAAGTCGATAAATGAGGCCAGTACTACTCCAACACTACACGCTGTACTGCAGGGCAGTCTACAAACTATGGGCTTGAAAAACTGCTCCTTGGTGCCATGAAAAGCAAGTCAATAAAGCAGGCCAATACTGCTAGAATACAACACACATGTTACGCAGGGCAGTCCACATATCAGGGGCTGGTAAACCATTTCTTGTGCATGACGTGCAAAGCAGATGAATAAGGCAGGCCGAAGTATTCCCTCACGATAATTTCAAGCAAGTCAGCCTACAACAAGCTGGTAAAGCATTTCTTGTGCATGACATGCAAATCAGATCAATCAGGCAGGCCGAACTATCCCCTCACAATAATGTCATGCAAGTCAGCCTACAACAAGGGTGGAAAAGAACACGTTTTTGCCCATATCTCCACTCCTATTGGAACCTTTTGATTATAAGCTGTACAGTGCTTATACTTGTGAAGTCTGCTGTTTGTGAACCAAAACTGGTTAAAATCGATCTAAAGATTTGAGAGGAGGTCCCAGAATACATAGATACATGCTGCCTTTTCCCCACTGCTTTGACCACATTATTTGACACATTTATTGCACATATCTCCTCCTCTCTCCTCCCTCTATCCACTACTTCCTCCCATCGTTTCTACACATCTCAGCAACACACCTCCACCCCTCTCTATGAGCATTCTTCCTTCCAGCCTGTACATCTCCTCCTCACCAATCTTTCTGTCTCTTCTTCTCTCCTCCCTTGTCTCTTTATCATCTCCTCCTCCTATACTGTACAACCATATATTCCTCCCCTACCATCTCTTTATATCCTCCTCCTCCTCCCCTCTCTGTCCACATTCTTCTCCTCCCTCTGCCTCGCCACTGACCCTCTATGAATTCCTCTTGCACCATCCCCTGTGTCCTTCACTCTCTGTCCACCTTGTCCTCCCCCTCTTTCTCTCTCTGTCTACATTGTCACCCCCTCTCTTCTCTCTGTCCCCTCTTTACCCCTGACTCTTTTAATGCCTTCAGTCCCTTCCATCTTCCCATTTCATCCTTCTTCACACTCTCTCAGTCCACCTCATACCGCCTCACCCTTCTCTCTGTCCACACCCTCAGTCCATTCAACGTTTCCATTTCATCCCCCCTCACATTCTTACTGTCCACCTCACCCTACCCTCTTGCTCACTATGCGTCTTCTTCCACCACTTGCTCTCTGGTGCTTAGCCATGCTCATGAACAAGAGTCACTCCTGTAAGGTATGCTGATACTATTCACACAGCATGTCTCCTCCTCTAATCTCTGTCTTTTCATCCTCTCTTTGTAAATGGCCTCCACCATCTTCTCTCCCAATTTTCCTCTATCTATGCCGATCTCCTTCTCTTTCTGTCCACCTCTTTCTCTGTCCAGTTGGTACTCGCTCTCTCTCACTAAACGTCTTCTCCTCCCAGTCTCTCTGCTCATCTGTTTTCAGCAGCATATGCAGCTCTTGCAAAACAGGCTCATTGAGCAGGTCAATACTACTCTAACAAGAGACATCTACATACAGTGCAGTCTGCAAGTCAGTGGCTTGAAAATTAATTTTTTCATCAAATAGTTTCTTGCCTCTGACATGGAGGCTTCCCATCAAACAAGGTTGATAAGGCCTGTTGTGAATAGGAGGCTATACCTCAAGGGCTGAAACAACATTTTTGCACTTACGGTAGCTACAAGGCTATAAACCACAAAGTGCTGATACATATGAAGTTTGCTACTTTTGTATCAAAGTGAGTTGAAATCGATCTTGGAGTTTGGGAGAATATCCCAGTCATACATACATACAAATGAACAAATATATATGCTGATTTATATGTTTGCTAACATTTTCCCCATGGCTTTACTCCCATGAATGTACAACACATACAGAGTACATATCTCCTTCTCCTCCTTTGTCTGCCCTCTCCATACTCCTGTCCTTGTCCATCTCCTCTGTCCATGTAATCTTCCTCAACACTCTCTGTCCACCTCTTCCTTCCTGCTCTTTCTGTTTATATCATTCTCCTTCACACTCGATCTGTCTCCCTCTTCCTTTCCATGCTGTCTTTCCATCTCCCCCTTCCCACCTCTCTACCATCTGTTGTCACTGATCATATCTCCCCCCTCTGTCAACATCCACCTTTCCGTCTTTCTGCCAGTCGCCTCCTCACTGTCTCCTCCACCTCCTACTCAGCGTCCATCTCTTTCTCACTCTCTCTCCAACTCATCCTCAAACTATTAACTACCATCTCCTCCTCCACACTCCCTCTGACTCTACATGTGCACCTCCTGCTTACAAACCTCTTCCCCACCTTCTCTCTGCTCATATCTATCTCCCCACTTCTTCCATTTGTCTCCTCAGTCTATGCTCTCTGTTTTCTCACATCCTCTTCCTTTTTCACCTGCTCACTATCCCTCTACAAATTGAATTTCCCTCTCATCCTCCATCTCTGTAAATTTACTCTCCTCCTTGCCTTTCTCTCTTTCCATCTCTTGCAACCAGCCCTCTGTACATCTCCTCCGTTCCTCTGTCCACTTCCCACTCCCCACTCTCTTTCTAACCATCTCACCCTCCGTCTTCCTCTGTGCCCATCACCGCCTCCTTTTCTCTCTGTCCATCGCCCCCTTCTGTTTATCTATACCCATTCCCTCCTATCATATTGTTCTCCACCACCTTTCTCTGCACAATCATGCCCACCCACACATGCAGCCAATACTACCTGCAAAACACCATCCACTCCATTCTTTAAGCTTCTTCTCCACCCCCCTTCTATACCTCATCTTATTTCTATCTATCCTCTCCTCCCCTCTCTGTCCACTTTCACCCCCTTCTCTCTGGCCATTTCCACATCACCCCATCCACCCATCTCCCCTCCCCCTTCTTCCTCTGTGCACTGACTTCTCTCCTCTGTCTGCTCATTTCCTCCACCCACTCTCTCTGTCCATCTTCTGCCAAGATATCTTTGTCCATCCCCTCTTCCCTATTCATCGGTCGTGCCTCCTCCACCTATCCTGCTCCTCCTGCTTCCTCTCCCTATATGTCCCCTCCTGCCCCATCTCTCAGCCTACTACTTCCCTCTCCCTCTCTCCTAGTCCATCCCTCCTGGCCCCTTCATCCCTATACATCTCTCCAGCCCTCTTTCACTCTCCATCTTTGTCAATTTCACTCTTTCCCTACCTCATCCATGCTCATCTGCACATGTGGTACCTGCAAAATAGGTCGAGTAAGCAGGCTCGTACTACATCAACACTCATGGAGGGCAACCTACACATCAGGAACTTGAAAACAATTCATTTGCCCCTGATGTATTGGCTACCCTTCAATGCAGTTCGATAAAACAGGCTTATGGTAATTCAATGCAACGTACCTGCTGTGCAAAACAGTCTATAATTGGAACGTGGAAAACCACGTTTCCCCCTGACATGTAGGCTGTCATACAAAGCTGGTCGATTAAGGTAAGCACACAATTTTCCTGTCATGAAGGGCACCATGTAGGGTAAGGGCTGAAGAAACCGAGTTTTTTTCATATCTCCGCTCCTAATGGAGGTTATAAACCCCTACGTGCTGGTATTTGCAAAGTTTGCAGTTTGTGCGCCCTATTTTAATTCGATTTGAGTGTTTTGGAGGAGATCCCTCATATGCATTCAACACATATTGAACACAGCTCCTCTCCCTCTCCCTCTCCCTCTCCCTCTCCCTCTCCCTCTCCCTCTCCCTCTCCCTCTCCCTCTCCCTCTCCCTCTCCCTCTCCCTCTCCCTCTCCCTCTCCCTCTCCCTCTCCCTCTCCCTCTCCCTCTCCCTCTCCCTCTCCCTCTCCCTCTCCCTCTCCCTCTCCCTCTCCCTCTCCCTCTCCCTCTCCCTCTCCCTCTCCCTCTCCCTCTCCCTCTCCCTCTCCCTCTCCCTCTCCCTCTCCCTCTCCCTCTCCCTCTCCCTCTCCCTCTCCCTCTCCCTCTCCCTCTCCCTCTCCCTCTCCCTCTCCCTCTCCCTCTCCCTCTCTCCCCCTCTCCCCCTCTCTCCCTCTCCCCCTCTCTCCCTCTCTCCCTCTCTCCCTCTCTCCCTCTCTTCCTCTCTTCCTCTCTTCCTCTCTTCCTCTCTTCCTCTCTTCCTCTCTTCCTCTCTTCCTCTCTTCCTCTCTTCCTCTCTTCCTCTCTCTGCCTGTTCCTCCCAATGTCCGCCCATCTCATCCTCTCACACTGGACCTCTGTGAGTAGCTGCTCTATGATCATAACCACCTGATACTTCCAACTTTTCAGTTCCGGAGCAGGAAGAAGGCCCTTGGGGCTATGTCCGGTGAACAGGGGGATTGGGGAACGGATATAAAGCCCATTTAATGCATTTACGTCATTATTATCGCTGATGTGTCGTATGGTGCAACATTCTTAGGAAAGACCGCTTTGTTACGTGCCAATCTTGGCCTTGTTCCAGCCAACGAAGGTCTTAAACAATGGAGCATAATGGGGTCCAATTACGATCCTGACCTTTCCCAAGTAATCTACAAGGATCATTCCTTGGGAATAAAATGTGGCCATCGCTTTATCAAATGCTCTTTGCTTCCTTGAATGCCCTACACCAGCATTTTTCCATTGTTCCATTTTGACTCTTGTAATGATGGATCTGTTTTTCATCAAAAGTAGCAAATCGGCGCAAAAGGTCTTGCGGATTGGGATTAAACGTCGCCAGACACTGTGTTGAAATGATGTGCTGGATGGGCTTTTGGTCGTCTGTGAGCAATCGTGGCATTCATCCCGCACTTAGCTTCTTCATAGCCTATTCTCCGTGAAGGATACTATGCACTTGCTCACTTGAGATGCCTACAGTCTCAGCAGTCTTACGAATTTTTATTCGGCTGTCCTGCATTACAAAGTCATTGATTTTGTCAATGGTTTCCTTTGCGGTGACCTCCAATTGGGAGGACACAGTGCCCTTTTTCTCCGGGACTTGTCCGACTACATTTAAATTAATTAATTGAAAAGTAAATGTTCTTCAATGATGGTGTAGAGTCCACATGAACTTCATACAATTCTGTTTTTACAAAAAGGAATTAATGGTATATACCTGCTAGTGGGCATTTACACCAATGGGGAAAGTTGAAAATGCGTGCTGGACTGGAACTAGAACCTTTGGTCTCCTGGTCACTAGGCGGATGCTCTGACTTCTAAGCCTTCGAGACACAGTGTTCATAGCACTTGCACGGACTACCCTAGCATGGCCCCCTTCAGGCCTAGATTCACAACTTATCCGTACACTACTGACGTAGCATCTCTGCCATTACCCTCACTACTTGCGGCGTTTCACCGATTCCCATGAGAGCGTGGTCTGCATCTGCACTGAATGGATCACTGGCCAGCCTCACCTTAATTAAATATGTTCAGATGCATACCAGGTACGATCTCTTGCTCTCTTAAGGGAATTCGTGAATGCTGCGAGCAGTGAGGGTGAAACTTCTTTATGTGAGTCCACTTAAGTATCTGATTGGGTGAAACTTCTTAGTGTTTACTTAAACCGCTGAGTGCAACTGCTTCTACTGTCTCTTTAGTTATTTTTATCATTTGAAACAATGACCTACAAAATTTTCCCTGACAAAGACAACTCAAACTTTACCTATTCATTTATTACCCGCAATATAGAATCCCAACGCAATCTCACTACTATACAATGATAACATGGCTTCAAATAATTAACACAAAGAATGGCCCTGAACGGGAAGAAATTCTAACAATAACCCATACTTTAATTAGTCACTTACCTCACAGGAAATCTTCATAACAAGAACTACAGCCAGCTAAATAAAAATATTCTAATTACTACAGACTCTAACTACTAGAAGGCATATGGTTAGCAAAAGAAAGATTTTGTTGAAGAGCAAACAATATATTTAGCAGATTTTACCTTATTCATGTGACATCCAGTTCCAAAAATTATATAGTTGTCAATAATTCCACTACCCAAACATTACCAACTACATTCATCCTCATTTTACAATGCATATCCTACCAACACTGAGCCTCCACGAAGGACACATGTCCAAGCCCTCCGCTCACTAACTGCTAACTGCTGGTAAGTCCAACCACACAGTCTCTCACCGAGGGCGCAGAGCGCTGACAGAGATATTAATACAGTCTATAGAGCTGCCAATAAACAGACATATAAAGAGGCATTACGTAAGTAGTGTGTGGATAAGATGAGAATTTGGATGTGATAGGAGGCGTGCTAGGATAGTCCCTACGGTTGCGATCATCACTGTGTGCTGGTAGTTTAGTGGCCAGTGCACCTACCTGATGAGCAGGAGACCTGAGTTCGAATCCAAATCAAGCACAAATTTTGTACTTATGACTAAATGTTACTAATTCCTATGTGTCTTGATTCAGAACGGCTGCAGGAGCAAAAAGATGTCTGTTCTTTCGGACATGCCTCAGAGAACAGACACCACACGTATAACTCTGTGTTGATTTGTGCAGTAGTCCATCCCTTGAAATGAAAATGTTTAACAACAGCACGAAGCTCGTTTTTCTCCATTTTCAGTCGCAGTCGACACAGTGACCAATTCAGAGGGCTGTCGGCAATGAGCTGCACGCTGTACATTGTTGAAATTCTTTATACGATGCTTCGAATATTCAAGCTTACCAACCGTTAAGACACAACAAGTATATTTCACAGAAATTTACCAGACTTCTCAGAACACCTCAAAGAAAGCAATCATAAGAAAGTTCGCAAAGATACATACAGTAAGGGAAGAAATCCGAAGAGAGTTAATTCAGTCCCTGGTCTGACATGAAGAAGTAAGAAGTTGAAGCTACTGATGAAGAAAGACGAGAAGGAGAGAATGAAGGTGAAGGCAGTTTGATTACTACTGCTGTATTCTGACGAATCTGTTGCAGGCTTAGAGGTAGCATTTGGAGTGTTACTTATCGGCAGTGGTAGATAGTAGACCACCAGTAATTCCGTAATACCTGTATGAGTGAAACAGAAATATTTAAGCATATTTCAATGATATTTGAGCGCAGTACAGCGGTATTCCAGTGATATTCAGGTAGTCAGACATCTATTTTAAACAATAATAAAGGTTTTACAACGAAATACACTTCAACATTAGACGCAAATAATATCAGTACCCACCATATGTTTTACTGTAGCGAAACAATATACAATTGCAAAGTATAGCTCGTTATTAACAGTAATGGCAGCCTCCAACTTACCTCATGGAAAGATAAGCTAGAAATAGTTGCGAAGCTATGACTAAGGTAAGAAGTAGGACGAATCTTTCAATCTACACTGGGGTGTGTGCGTCTCCAAACTTTCTGGCAAACTGAAATTATGTTCCAGATCGATACTCGAAGCAGGAACCTTGCTTTTGTGTAGAATGCTCTTACCAACTGAGCTACCTTTTTTACAACTGATATGTTCGGTGCTAGATAACTATAAGCTACATTAAGGAAATCTTACGGGAGAGACATACGAAGATTAAAAAAAAATCGTGACTCAGCTGCTGGACATGACAGGAGTATTTATTATATGAAAAGGAACGCCATACAATAAGATATTCTTTGACATAAAACAGAAGATATTTAATAACTGCACATAATAAAAAACGATATTAAGTACGAGGAATAAATATAAATCTGTGGGTTATCATTGTATATCACCAAAGTTCAGTGCTAACATTCGGCTTCATTGATCAGATTTGACGTTGCTCTCAGCGGAATCTGAGATACTATTGTACCATCAGTTCATTGAGGTTCATCAACGTGCTCTCTAGCTTCTTACCAAGTGAGGGATAAATAATATCCACGATGCACCGGATGTACACACGGAAGCAGGTTTACAACGTCAGACAGTTTCTGAAGCTGTATAGGAGAGGATGACAAAACATTTTGGTGATAAGGTTGTGATCCATTACGTCTGATAGAAAAGCCAGAATTCGTGACATCAATTTCGCAGCATTCGCCTTGAACAACGTGCTTCGGGAAAATTGAATCAGGATTGGAGGCCAAAAATTTGAACACAGTACCTTTTGGAAAGTTCATAGTATATCCATCCGTTGCTACACTTCTTCTTGTTTTGTTAGGAGGTAAGTCTCCCTCCTTGAAAAAGAAAAAAAGTACAAAAATTGCTAATAGCATCAATCTACGAAAGTACCACTTATCAAAAGCGCATGTTGTCTTCTTGTCTGAACTGTTTATCGCATAGTATTCATTTTCTCCTGTGACTAGTTTGAAGCGACCTACTACGATTTTCTCTCCTATGAAAACCTCTTCATATCGTAGTACCTCTTGCATGTGACGTCCTCATTTATTTGTTAGATGTATTCCCGTGTAAGTCTTCTTCTAAAGTGGTTACAGCTCCCTATAGTACCACGAAAATCTGATGGTAACTTAAAATCGTTTTGGTGTGACCTTCTGCTTTGCTGCCTTTGGGTCAAACCACGGAAGCAATCCTACACACTTCGCTGGGATAGCAGCTACGGTAGAAAGAATATCATGGAGACCAAGAGGTAGACTAGGGAAGAACAAACAAGTGCTGTTCTACGAAGAAAGCGTAGACATTGTATGAGATTATGAACATATGAAATTGCCTTAGGGAACTTCTTGAGTAGTGCATATAATTTTAGAATAAGCATATTTTCATAGAATGAGTAGTTGCTTTTAGTAGTAGCTACAATTGATAAGCTACATGTTTTAACTTAAATATTCGCAATGGTTGCGCTTAATTGTTCTTAGTGAGCATTGTGCGCGGACTCTAAAAATAAAGAGGCAAGAAAACTCGCGCAGCAGACAACAGACGTCGACGAGCCGGAACGGCGCCCCTGGGACCGCCTCTTCGGTGTATCACTGGACGCGAACTCGGCGCGTATTCATGGCCTTCCTACACACAGAGTGCTGTCTGGGGAGCCACCGAGCCACACTCCCGTTCTGCAGTCGGTAGAGTTTGCTGCACTTTCTATCCCGTAAATCAAAGGCGGGCGAGGAGACATAACCACCCAGGTGGAGGGTCATGTTTATACTGTGTCACACTGGGAACACCGTGTAACGTACCGGTAAAGCCGCGTTTATGGCCCTGTAGCTCTGTGTGGAACATAAAATTATTGGTCTCGGGCTGCTGAATTGCCTTAAGCACGCATTCAACGAACGTTAGTCAGTGGGATGGCTTGGCTTCCAGCCCAGCAACACTCCCAAATCAATGTGTTGTTTTCAGTACATCTACATCTACATACATACTCCGCAACCCACCATACGGTGCGTGGCGGAGGGTACCTCGTATCACAACTAGCATCTTCTCTCCCTGTTCCACTCCCAAACAGAACGAGGGAAAAATGACTGCCTATATGCCTCTGTACGAGCTCTAATTTCTCTTATTTTTGTGGTCTTTCCGCGAAATGTAAGTTGGCGGCTGTAAAATTGTACTGCAGTCAGCCTCAAATACTGGTTCTCTAAATTTCCTCAGTAGCGATTCACGAAAAGAACGCCTCCTTTCCTCTAGAGACTCCCACCCGAGTTCCGGAAGCATTTCCGTAACACTTGCGTGATTATCAAACATACCAGTAACAAATATAGCAGCCCGCCTCTGAATTGCTTCTATGTCCTCCTTCAATCCGACCTGATAGGGATCCCAAACACTCGAGCAGTACTCAAGAATAGGTCGTATTAGTGTTTTACAGATGAACCACATCTTCCCAAAATTCTACCAATGAACCGAAGACGACTATCCGCCATCCCCACAACTGCCATTACATGCTTGTCCCACTTCATATCGCTCTGCAATGTTACGCCCAAATATTTAATCGACGTGACTGTATCAAGCTCTACACTACTAATGGAGTATTCAAACATTACGGAATTCTTTTTCCTATTCATCTGCATTAATTTACATTTATGTATATTTAGAGTTAGCTGCCATTCTTTATACCAATCACAAATCCTGTCCAAGTAATCTTGTATCCTCCTACAGTCACTCAACGACGACACCTTCCCGTACACCACAGCATCGTCAGCAAACAGCCGCACATTGCTATCCACCCTATCCAAAAGATAATTTACGTACATAGAAAACAACAGTGGACCTACCACACTTCCCTGGGGCACTCCAGATGATTCACCTCCGATGAACACTCACCATCGAGGACAACGTACTGGGTTCCATTACTTAAGAAGTCTTCGAGCCACTCACATATTTGGGAACCAATCCCATATGCTCGTACCTTAATTAGGAGTCTGCAGTGGGACACTGAGTCAAACGATTTCCGGAAGTAAAGGAATATGGCATCCGTCTGATACGTAGACAGAAAATGTACAAAATAATTGGTTGCAGATTCAAAAACACAAGTAATTTATAATAAAGTGAATTCACTTGCACTTGTTCTGAAGTATTGCCTAGAAGTCGATGATGCTGTCTTGGAGACAGAGATGAGAAATGGCTAAGGAAACGAGATGCGATTTTTCTTGCCTTCAGTTTCAAACTTGGAGGATTTGTGGTTTCCATTTATTTTCAAAGCAGATTATTTGAGTAGACCAGTGCTTTTCGCATTACAATGTAGACACAGTTCTCAGGAAACTCCGCCTGTTAAATTTGAAGAACCTATATTTGAAGGAAACTGAGCGACCTTTATGTTACCTCCACCTAATGTCTAGCGCAGGGATAATGAGAATAATATAAGAAAATTTACGGCACTTCCAGAGGCCAATGGTAATCTTCCCTCGTTCAGTACGTAAATGGGATACAATAGAGGGACGATAACATTGGTACTATTTACCCTACCCCACCCTGCACCATAACCTGAACAGTGGTTTGCGGAATATGTGTGTAGATCTATGTCATCACGATTCATTTGGATGGTATCTCTAAATGAGTGACAGTTTTGTGACAGCAATGAAACAGTACACATAATACACCAAACGACGAAATATACATATATGAGACTGGAGCGTAATCGGTCAGCTACTTCATTATTAGACAACACTCCACTGAACTAACAATGCTCAGTTGCTTTTCTGGATTTATGTAGTGTGAATACAATGATGGTGACACAATATCTACGCAGTCTTTCACTGGAATACATGTGAACAAGTTATGCACTTCAAAAGAGACTAATTTTGCATTTGTTGGAATCTTAACATCTGTTAACTTGTTAACTAAATCTAAACTGTTCTTAATGCTATATTTCCCTTTGAAATTCAGCTTCGTCGTCAAGATTTTGCATTTGTTGGAATCTTAACATCTGTTAACTTGTTAACTAAATCTAAACTGTTCTTAATGCTATATTTCCCTTTGAAATTCAGCTTCGTCGTCAAGATAGTGTTGACTCCCCTGGCAGTCTTGTGTACTGGAACATATGTTGCAGATATACCACCGGACGGATTGGAACTTCTGGTTTGTGGAGCTTCGGTAAACCGTACAGCTGTGGTGCCCTAAGGTTCATTTGCAGCATGCTCTTACAAGCATATTCAGAACAGATATTGGAGCATTTGTTTACTACCTGCTTAGCCTGGTCATTGTAACTAGCTGTCGGGTCTCTCTGTAGTTTTTGTAGCTGCACAGATTGGAAAAAATCCTCTACTTTTCTTGTGTAATCTGTTTTATTTAACAGCACTACACTCCCTTCTTTATCTGCCCTAGTCACAATCACATTACTGTTTTCAATTCCAGTTCTATGTTCCTTCATGACTAAGAATTCGTTGTTCTTCCGATACTGGGCTTGTTGTTGTTGTTGTTGTTGCTTCTGTGCCTGCTTGATTTCTTCCACACACTGCACTTTCGTTACTATATCTTACTGTAGGGCTAGTTACAGATCTACCATTAGGTGGTCTAACACTTGAGGATTTTTTGTAATGTCTGGAGCGTATTTGTGCCGTTTTTATAATAACTTTTCTTCTGGTTCTCTGGATCGATATTTTTGGGGTGAAGGTTCTCTCCTTCACTGATAATAACTGTTCTAACATCTTCTTTTGACGCTGAAATGTATTATAAATGATGTCTTAAACTGTTTCCCTAACGGTATTGTCCGGCCACATATAGTCACATGGATGAAGCAAGTGAGTAAGCTGCATATGTACTAATTTCAGGTGCATAATGACATTACCATGTACTCTGAACCAGTTCGACACTTCTTGTTCAATCCATAATCTTTCTGCTGCCTTCTGCACATGTCTTGCTGAAGCTGATGTTTGTTTCATCTTGATGGTAGGGTACTTTGGTATTATTTCGTACTTTAGGCACTGTTTCTTGAACCATAGATATATATATTATTGCGGTCACACGTAGTGAGCGTTGCTACACGCAGTGGAGAATGGCAAAACAGAGGCACGCCAGCGACCGAGGCGTTGCGAAGTAGGCAGGCACAGATAGCCTTGCTGACAGCAGCAGTCTATCAACAGACTGACACAAGGACGCACGTAGACCGAGCGCCGAGCGAAGCCTGGAGAGTGCTGAGTAAGGGGAAGTGAGGCCAGCACACTAAGTTACGCTGCAATATACTGCGGGAGTAATAACAAAAAGCTACCACTGAGGGTAAAAAACGTCCTCACGCTGGATATAAATAGTGGAGCGCAGGCAGCAACGGACAGAAGCCATTAGGAGGCACTTCGGATTTGACGACGGACGTGGTCCGTGTCCGAATGTTCAATCTTCGTAGGTGACGATTTCAGAAGTCTGTTCCAGCTCGTAGGAGTCGTCCGTTTGCCGCCAGATGTCAACTTCAGCTCTGGAGGTCGGCCCGAGATCAGTTGGCACCATGGCTGACTAACTACAGCGAGAACCTCCAGCAGGACCGGTCACAGCGCGGTCTTGGTGACAGGAGCCGCCGGGGACTGACGCCCGGACTTCATGGCAACCCTGACCCGACGGCGCGTGGCCTGTCCGTGACGGGACCTCGCGGACATCGCGACTGACGGCTTCCCAGCCGCCGGTGCAGCAGGCGTCGGCAGCTGACCTCACGGCGACACGGCTGAGCGGCGACGAGTTCATGTCAACCACAGGCCATCCTGACTGCAGCGGAGCACTGGTGGCCTGAGGCACCCGAGTGCGATCAGCGACGTGCGTTGCGCGCATTGTCGGAGAATCTACACAGCAGCAGCCAGGCGGAGGGATCCGCAGGGCTGGGCAGCGACGGCGAGGGAGAAATTGTAAAGAAAGTTCAATAAATAATTGTAAAACTCAACTCCGTCTCAGTCTTTGGCGCAGCCACTGTGTCTGCTAGTAACAAGTGGTGCAGAAGCCGTAACAATATATATACTACCTGACTCACAGGTACGTATTTATTCTTGTCTTCTGTTAGTCTGTTGCTTCATTTTCCCTCTCTCTGTACATGTTCTCCTTTCCCCCTCTATCTCCTCCTTCAAATCCTCTCTGTCTAACTCCTCTTAAACACTGTTTTCTGTCCACATCCTCCAGCCCCACTCTCTGCCCATATCCTCCTATCCCCTCTCTGTCCATCTCCTCCTCCCTCCTCTCTGTCCATCTCCTTCACCCCCTCTCCCCATCCATCTCCTTCTCTTTTCTCTCTTTGTCCATCTCCTTCTCCCCTTCATGTCTTTAAACTGCTCCTCAACCTCTCTCTATTATTTCCTTCCTCTGCCTCTGTCCATCTCTCCTTCTTTCCTTTCTCTATCTCCTCTCCCCTCTCTAACCATTCCCCCCTTCCCCTGTTCTCTGTCTGTCTGCTCCTGCTCTGTATTTGCGTTCATGTTCTCCTTCCCCCTCTTTGCTGTCTCAGCCGGCCGGTGTGGCCGAGAGGTTCTAGGCGCTACAGTCTGAAACCGCGCGACCGCTACGGTCGCAGGTTCGAATCCTGCCTTGGGCATGGATGTGTGTGATGTCCTTAGGTTAGTTAAATTTAAGTAGCTCTAAGTTCTAGGGGACTGATAACTGTAGCAGTTAAGTCCCATAGTGCTCAGAGCCATTAGAACCATTTTACGATTCGGATGGTTTGATAATAGTCTCAGGTGTCCGAAACTACTCGACACCAAGAAATAAAGAAACATCATGCTCAGTGCAGCTTATGACGGGGCTACCATCATTTATTTCAATTGTAAGAAAAGTTTCTGACCTATTTTTCACCTGCAGGATGCTGAGTTTCGTTAATAATGTCCCTGTTGCTGTATGTCGTGGCTTGAGTTATGCGTGTACATGCAACGCGCGCGACTTGCCAGCACTTGGTCTGCAAAGTAGTTTCTCGCTGTTGTCGCCGGACATTCGTTGTATTGCAGAATGGTACGAACCCTATCCTTTGAATACTTTTACGGTGTGGCTAGTAGTAAAGAAAAATGCTTCATTTGCTCCAAAAGATTAAAAATTAGTCTACCATTCCTATGAAATAGCAAAAGTGGAAGGAAATTAAGGTAACAGCAAGAAATTAAAACTTAAAAACGATTGATTCATAGAATACAATAAAAATGGGAAGTAGCTGATCTGCTGCCTGTGTCTACATAATACGCCTTTATCTGCTTGCAGCCCTTGAAAATCAACACGAATGACGACGTTTTTCAACTTTCGTTTTCATCTTTTAGGACTGAATATCAGTAATGCCCAAACAAGCCCGCACGGTTAGCCGCACGGTCTAACGCGCTGCTTCCCTGGCGGGAAGGCGTGCCGGTCCCCGGCACGAATCCGCCCGGCTGATTAGTGTCGAGGTCCGGTGTGCCGGCCAGCCTGTGGATGGTTTTCAAGGCAGTTTTCCGTCTACCTCGGAGAATGCGGGCTGGTTCCCCTAATTCTGCCTCAGCTACACTACGACGGCAATTTTTCCACAAACACTGTCTCCATGTACCTGTACACCATAATTACACTACCACGCAAACATTTGGGGCTACACTCGTCTGGTATGAGGCGTTCCCGTGGGGGAGGGGGGTGGGGGTGGTGGTGGTGGTGGTGGTGGTGGTGGTGGTGGTGGTGGTGTCCACTGGGGGCCGAACTGCACAATAACCCTGGGTTCGGTGTGGGGCGGCGGCAGGGTGGGTGGACTGCTATGGCCTGTTGTGGGGTCGTGAACCACAGGGGGCTACAGCGGGAAGAAGCCTCTGCGTCGTTTTCAGGCCCACAGTTTAAATACACAATACAATACAATGCCAAACACTTATATGATCCCCGATTACAATGTGATTTTTGAGGAGGATTTAAAAAATTAGAATCATCAAGAGAACACTGCAGATTTTTGGTAGTATTTAACCACTTATAACTTTTCTAGAAAAGCAGTAAACAGTGGATGTACTAACATTTCTTTTATTTGGTATTTAATTAAATATTTTTATTCTGTATGTCTTAAAACTGACAAGGGAACCTCCCCATCGCATACCCCTCAGATTTAGTTATAAGTTGGCACAGTGTATAGGCCTTGAAAAACTGAACACAGATCAATGGAGAAAACAGGAAGAAGTTGTGTGCTACTATGAAAAAAAAGCAAAATATACAAACTGAGTAGTCCATGCGCAAGATAGGCAACAACAAGGAAAGTGTGAGCTCAGAAGCGCCGTGGTCCCGTGGTTAGCGTAAGCAGCGGCGGAACAAGAGGTCCTTGGTTCAAGTCTTCCCTCGAATAAAAAGTTTCCTTTCTTTACTTTCGCAAAGTTATGATCTGTCCGTTCGTTCATTGATGTCTCTGTTCACTGTAATAAGTTTAGTGTCTGCGTTTTGCGACCGCACCGCAAAACCGTGTGATTAGTAGACGAAACGACGTGCCTCTCCAATGGGAACCGAAAACATTTGATCGCAAGGTCATAGGTCAACCGATTCCTCCACAGGAAAACACGTCTGATATATTCTATACGACACTGGTGACGGCATGTGCGTCACATGACAGGAATATGTTGTCGACCCACCTAACTTGTACGCTTGGCGAATGGGTAAAAAGATTCTTCTACCTTGCCCGATATAGGTTTTATTGTGGATGTGATAATCACTCCCAAAAAAGTGATGAAAACATAAGAGTTTGCCACATAAACTGAAAATAAAAAATAAAACTTTTCACTCAAGGGAAGACTTTTTTTTTTTTCAATCTCATTTTGTTCGCTTCATCTGCTCGGGGCGGACGTCGTAAGACGTCCGTTTAAGTTCGTCATTGATCCATTAACTCAGTTTTTTTTATTACAGAGGGCAGCTAACCCTCTGACCGAACACGCTGAGCTACCGTCCCGGTAAACTTGAACCAAGGACCTCTTGTTACGCAGCCGCTCACGCTAACCACGGGACCACGGCGCTCCTTAGCTCACACTCTCCTTGATGTTGCCTATCTTGCGCATGGACTACTCAGTTTGTATATTTTGCTTATTTTTTTCATAGTTTCACACAACTTCTTCCTGTTTTCTCGATTGATCTGTGTTCAGTTTTTCAAGGCCTATCCACTGTGCCAACTTAAAAGTAAATCTGAGGAGGGTGCGATGAGGGAGGTTCCCTTGTGGGTAAAAATTTTTCAATCTTTGTTCAATTTGTACATTTATTATAAGAAACAATAGTTAAAAAACCGAAAATTGGTTTTATCAGAAACCGGTTACTTTGATCGATTTGGATAGTCATGTCAAACTGCCAAGGGAAAAGGTGATATAGCCGATAACTAGTTGTTTCAGCAAGTACCTCCATCTACTGTATACTACTTTGTCAATGCTAGAAGGAAGACGTACCTTGTCGAGGATGGGACTGGGGGCGGGCGGCAGCGCCGGCGGCGGCGGCGGCTCCGGCAGGGGCGGCGAGGCGGCGGAGGCGGCGGGGTGCAGCGACAGGTCGGGGGCGTGGCCGGCGGGGGCGGCGTCCGAGCGGCGGCGGTCGCGGCCGTGGCTGTGGCCGTGCGCCGAGCAGACGACGCGCTTGAGGCGCAGCTTGTTGGCGTGGAAGACGGAGCCGTAGCAGTACATGAGCACCATCGTCGTGGGGAAGTAGAAGAGGCACGCGGCCAGGATGCGCAGCGAGGCGCGCGGGAAGAAGGGGTCGCACGCCAGCAGGCCGGTCGCGTTGAAGTAGTAGCCGCCGCGGGGCAGCACCAGCGCCGCGAACACCGTCACCGAGGCGGCCCACGTGGCGCTGATCACCGCCACGCAGCCCTGCGCCCGCGAGCACCACTGTACCGGCCAGCAGACGCCGCCGTCACCACCCGGCCGCGCCGCAGTCGGCTCGCGCCGCGCGCCTAGCGCCAGCAGCTGCCGCAGTCTGGGCGCCGCGAGAACGTCCCTGACACGGACCGCACTGGGTGGAGGGGACCCTATCGCGTCAGTCCGAGTCCTAAATCTTAACTCCGTCCGGACAGGCCACGAAGGACCAACGGGACCGGCCGCCGTGTCATCATCAGCTCGAATGCGTCACTCGATGCGGATACGGAAGGACACGTGGTCAGCACACCGCTCTCCCGGCCGTATGTCAGTCTACGAGACCGGAGGCGCTACTTCTCAGTCAAGTAACGCCTCAGTTTGGCTCAGAAGGGCTGAGTGCACCCAACTTCCCAACAGCGCTTGGCAGACTGGACGGTCACCCATCCAAGTGCTAGCCTAGTCCGACAGCACTTAACTTCGGTAATCTGACGGGACCCTATGCGGCAAGGCCGCTGGCTCCATCGGAGCTCTGCAATTGTTAAACGTTGCCGTGCACATGGCGCCGTATTGTGACCCCTACCACTCGATGTCCCGCGCGGTGCCGTGCTTTCTTTGTGGTGGCGAAGCATTTGTCGTGTGTCCATCCATTGTTGCAGATCGAGACTTACAGATTCTGTTAAAGTTAACGGAGCGGTGTAAAGCTTCGTTAATTTCGACCGTATGTGTTACAGCCTCTTCCTCTAGCCGTTGGGGCGCTACCATAGAAAGCCAGTCTCGTGAGCTCGTATGTAACACGACGCTATTTTGAGGAAGAAAGGGGTAACAGCGGGCGCCTTATATCGTTTTCGAACGTCGTTGAACGAGTAACTGCTGCTCTGAAAATTGCAACGACTTCTTTGAGGACAATAAAGAGGTGTATGTGTGCTAGAGATCTATAGGAGCCAACTGTTCCTACTTTCACTCCAGAGAAAACCATAATGCGTGCTGCTAAAACGACGGAAATGGACAATTTTCGAGATGATGCAGTTCGACGACATATGTATGACTGTGCATTATAATTATTCGGGCTGTTATGCCGTGGTCAGTTGATGAATTCAGTGTCAATTCTCAACGTTTCGTCCCCGTCTGCGGAGGACATCTTCAAGGGGGTCTGTAGCTCGATGGAAGTCCAACCTTCCATCGAGCTACAGACCCCCTTCAAGATGTCCTCCGCAGACGGGGACGAAACGTTGGGAATTGAGACAGAATTCATAAACTGACCACGTCATAACAACCCGGATAATTATAATGGACATGACATTTCTGGCCGTGAAAGTCTACATTTTAGTATATGTATGACTATCACACCCGAAAAGAATATTCGACCCGTAAGGAGCTACTTCACTCATCGCCAAATAGAGTTGTTTTTCGGAGAAAAAATATGTCCGTCAGTTGCAGCGGAGAAGACGGGGTTTCGATGAGAAACTTTTCCTGCAACAAGAATTCTGCTTGAACGAAAGGATATTGTTGCCTAGAGACGCCGCTTTCTGAGGGAAGTATCTAACAGTCAACCTCATGACATCATTCGGTAGGATGAAACGCTGGTAAATGCTGGTTATCCCCGACCGACTATGTGGACTGATGAAGTTGGAAGAGAGTGTCGGATCATTGGCTTACATGATGGAAGAATCGGTGGGTTCGTGCCAAGTGCTTTGTTGCAGTTTACATCAAAGAAACCTGAGGACTTCCACGAGTAAATGGCGCCAACGAAGTTTAAAGAATGATTCGTCCACTCTTTGCTTCTAAACATAGGAATGAACTCAACTTTAATATTGGCCAGTGCATCATATCACTTATTTCGGTTATTCAAAGCCCGCATCACCAGAAAGAGTGAAATAATGAATTGGCTAGAGAAGAAGAGCCTACATTGATTTGGTAGAGAAATGAAGAAGGCAAACTGCTGGAAATCATGAATGAGTACAAACTACGTAACACCATATACGAGATTGACATAACTGCAGAAGAAAAAGATCAGTGTATTGCTCCTTTCACGGCATCATTGCCATTTTAGTGCTGTAAAACTCGTGTGACGTCGGGTGAAATCCTATTTTCCTGACCGAAATGGTTTAAATTAAGGACATCGAATCTTAAGTGCGTAAGGCAATGACAGTATTACTCTTTAAAAATGGAGCAATAGTGTAAAGCATACATGGTATGCGTTGAAAGAAGCATGGCAAGAAGGAAATGCATTGGAAGGTAGGGTGTGACGCATTAATCATACGATTAGGGTATAATAGCAACAGCTAAAGCAACGGTGAATATAGTGGGTAACAATGACACACACCTTTTGAAGACTGTGGAATCTACACTCTTCCCTAAAATTGAGGTAAGAAATGCAGTTATGCATTAAAATATGTATTAAATTACTGAAACTTCATAATCGTTACTTTATTTCGACTGTACTTCCAAACATTTTCTTTTAAACTACGAAGAAAGTATGTTTCCATCTCCCGAGGGTATTAACGTTTTTCCACCCTTCAGCAGTACGGCATTGCAACGGCTCGTAGAATTTTCGGGTGTGATATTGGTAGAAAGGGCCACCGACGCGGCGTAAAAAAAAAAAAAAAAAAAAAATGGTTCGATTGGCTCTGACCACTATGGGACTTAACTTCATAGGTCATCAGTTCCCTATAACTTATTAAACCTAACTAACCCAAGGACATCACAAACATCCATGCCCGACGCAGGATTCAAACCTGCGACCGTGGCAGTCGCGCGGTTCCGGACTGACGCGCCTGGAACTGCTTGGCCACCGCGGCCGGCGACACGGCGTAACAACAGCCTTGTAGTAGCATTGATAACTTGGCCGCTGGCTGTCAGGGACGTTCTTTCAGCGGCTAGGTATTGGCTAGACATCTGACTCCGTCACATTTCACAGCAGAAACTCTGGCACACAACAGCCCTTCTAGTAAAGTAGGAAAACAGCACCCCGTATTAGGAGAGAGTCTCCACCCTGTGATATAAGTCACTCTCAGATCCATGGCGCGAAGCGTAACTTGTCAGCAGGGCTATGACTTAGAGGCGCTACGCTAAAGGAAACCAAGGAGACATTCGTAGAGAGTATTAAGATTCGGGGAGAAGAAATGAAACCTTCGACTTTTGCCGATGACATTTCAACTATGTCCGATAAAGCAAAGTTTATGGAGCGCGTTTTTATGGAATGAATATTATCTTGAAAAGAGGTTATAAGATGAAAGTAAAACAAGAGTGTGGAATATAGTAGAATTAAATCAGGGGATGCAGAAGGAATTGGATTAGGAAATAAGACCGTAAAATTAGTAGATGCGTTTTGCTATTTGGGCGGCAAAGTGACTGATGATATACAGGATGTTTCAAAAACAGAAGACATAATTTCAGGTACGTATATTCCATTGTAGACAGTAAAAAAGTTCATTATAAAATGTGTCCGGAAATGCTTGGTTTCGGGGTTATGGTTTTGTCGTGTCAGGAGTTGTTAACTCGACAATTAAACCAGAGGTGAAGCGTACAATGACGCGCCCAGCCGATTTGTCTCATAAGTGGCAGGTCGCTTGTGTACAACCTTAAGGTAGCTCGACAACCACCCGTTTTTGAGAAAATCACCCCAAAAGTTCATGGCACGCAATCGATTCCAAACTTACGGATTTGATAGATAACTGAGAATTGAGCTTTTTTCGTCATCACATGCAGGTATAGGGTCCGCAAACGCACATTTTCCTACAAATTGAGGAAAGAGACTTTTGCGACTGCCGCCTGTCCATCCATTTTCTAACAGAGAGGCCAAGGCTTATGGGTGGGAAGCGGAAAACCTGTATTTGATTCCACATGCATTCTGCAGTTTTCTTTTATTTTTCATCTGTTCTTTTCTCCTCCTCGAATTTGTAAGAATAGAGGCTTAATAATGTAAGTAAATCAGTAAGGAATAATAACAGGCAAACAAATTTCTCCCACTACTTGATTAATAAAGAACAAAATTTTGCATGAAAACAGTTATGAGGAAGACAGCTGCTAAGAGGAGCATTCGACGTCCGTTAACACCCGTTATCGCATTCATACACGGTGTAGTACACCATCGCTGTGGCCGGAAAATTGTTGCCTGAAATTCTCCTGTAACTTGGAAACTCACGGTGGCGTCTTATGGGAGCAAACTGCTGAGGTCATCGGTCCCTAGACCTACACACTACTTAATATAACTTCACTAACTCACGCTGTGGACAATACACAGACCCACGCCCGAGGGAGGACTCGAACCTCCGAAGGGGGGGGGGGGGGGGCCGCACAGACCGTAACAAGGCGCCCAAGACCGCGCGGCTACACCACGCGGCGAAGCGTTCCTGTGCTTATAAGAACCTGCTGATTAATTTCAGCCTCCGTGTATAGACGAGGTCAGTCGTTTAAGCGATTTCTTAAAAATACTTACTCCATTGCTCCGAATCCGGAAAACTGACAAATTCAATTTACGAAACGTATCTTCAGAATATTTTAAAATTTTACGTTACTGATAACGAGGTGTTTATGGCAATGGATTCCTGGAGCGGAGAGACTAATGTATGATAGCATGTTTATAGATGACAAGGCTCAACCAAAGTGTCACGGTAGAAATGATGGACCCGACTGCACAACTGTGTGTCAGGCGTGTGATATTTATTTTTGTGGTCGACTTAAAAACTATAGTTCGACACTTCAGAATTGTAATCTGCTTCTGGAAACGCAGCGGGAATTTCACAACCGCGTGGATGCAATAATGACCCTCAGCATAGTTCCTGATCAACTTTTAGCACCGATTTTTCAGACACTGTTAAATAGTATGCATCAAAATTAATTCGCAAATAATTCCTCCCAGTCTTCGGAAGTAACGATGTAATTACCCGCAGTTTGCATTCATTAGATGTTCTTAATGCCGCGAGTATACCTACGTCGAAGGTTTCAATGATAAATACAATCTATCCAGTTTTTCGGTGGAAATTGAGGTCATATATCACATTTAGAGAAAGAGCCACTGCAAAGCGACCACGATTAAATTTTTGAATCTATACTAATCCATGTAGTTTGAGAAATTTGTTTGCCGACGTCTTTCATATTCCTTATACTTGCTTTATAAACCCTTCTACTTCTTCCGATTCTACCGAGCGAGGTGGCGTAGTGGTTAGACACTGGACTCGCATTCGGGAGGACGACGGTTCAATCCCGCGTCCGGCCATCCTGATTTAGGTTTTCCGTGATTTCCCTAAATCGCTCCAGGCAAATGCCGGGATGGTTCCTTTCAAAGGGCACGGCCGACTTCCTTCCCCGTCCTTCCCTAATCCGATGAGACCGATGACCTCGCTGTCTGGTCTCCTTCCCCAAATAAGCCAACCCAACTTCTTCCGATTCGAAACGGGAAAGACTACAAATGAAAAAAAAAAAATCAGTATGCATTTGGGAATCGAAGGTTCTCTTCTCCGCTACCAGATGGCTTGGTCACTACGCCAGACACTTTCGTTGAACAGTATCTACACTACTTGCCATTAAAATTGCTACACCAAGAAGAAATGCAGATAATAAACGGGTATTCATTGGACAAATATATTATACTAGAACTGACATGTGATTACATTTTCACGCAATTTGGGTGCATAGATCCTGAGAAATCAGTACCCAGAACAACCACGGCCTTGATAAAGTGGTGATATTGGCGATTTTTCAGGCGAGCTAAGCTACAAATCAGTCTGTTATGACACCCAAATTGTTTACTATCACATTCGTTGGCTTTGCCAACTCACAACCAAACTGTCGCCTCTCACCCAACTAGACACCGGGCAAAGTTACTGATCAATCTGTCACCATAAATACAACTTTTTTTCGTTTTTTTCTCTCATATTTTTCGACTACGCCAGATCATAATAAAGCTGTGAGCATAAGTACGAAAAAGTGACATGACAACAATCATTAACATTACGTTACTGGTCAAAGCCGGCAATTCGTATCAAACATTCCTCTTGATCTGGATGGGTAATCCCTTACAATGTGTTAAAACAACGTAAATTCATAAAAAACTGTTATCCACTGATAAGTACCACGTTAATGTTTACAAAGTGGATTCAAGATAGCAGCTACTGAAAGATCTAAACGATGACATGCAACGGTAATGTATACAAAGAGATAATAAAATGGTTCAAATGGCTGTGAGCACTATGGGACTTAACATATGAGGTCATCAGGCCCCTAGAACGTAGAACTATTTAAAACTAACTAAGAACATCACACACATCCATGCCCGAGGCAGGATTCGAACCTGCGACCGTAGCGGTCGCGCGGCTCCAGACTGAAGCGCCTAGAACCGCTCGGCCACACTCTCCGGCAAAGAACTAATAAAAGTCGGGATCTAAACTAGCGTGATGCGCTTTGCAGGAATAGTAATGGGCGTAAAATTCGTTAAAAAGTACGAAAAGCTCAGTAAAAAGATACGCTAATGATGAGTAAGTTTGCAAGTATCAAAATTTGTGACATGTATGGCTATATTTTTTAATTGCATTGACAAAAGCTTAAATGATTTACACTACCAAGCGAACACAGACCTTACTATTTGACATTTACATTTCTACCATTTTCCAGAGAAAAAGAAGTCTTAACAGTCTGACAGTCAATTAGACAAGCAAACAAATGGACAAATGGACAACAAAGTGATCCTACAAAGGCTGCATTTGCCGACTGAGGTACGGAAGACTAAAAATGAGAGCACATATGGACAGCTTAAGTAAACAAACTTTTTGTAGTTATTTGCCGACAGTACACCTGGATACCTCCGCTAAATTTCACGTGTATAAACGCCGTCGTTAGAAGCTACTGAATGAAGGGGGAAGGCGGGCGCAGAATTTAAATATGGAGGCCAGCGTTGTACACGAGCCAGAGTGTCTGGCAGTCCGTTACTCGACTGCCAAATGACAGCCTGGATCCGCAGTGGTGTTTGGCCGGTCGTCGAGAGGCGCGCAGAGGGGCTACAGGCGCCAGTGCCGGCAATCTAAAACGCAAATGCGGCCACGCCACCAGTGAATGCCAGCAGCCGTAACCAGTAACCGGGCAATAAACCCCGGCGGTCCACGGCCACAATCACGGCGCCACCATTTGCATGTCCAGCTACGAGCTCCAGCACTAATCTACCGTCGAACATTCAAACCCGGGTACTCCGATCTCCTACACCTTGAAGAGCTGTACAGTCGTTCTCCATGTATGCTGGCGCGCAAAAATACTTATCGCCCCCTTTGAGTGAGCATACAAGTTGATGTGGAACGCTATCAATTGTAGAGAACTATTCAGCCCAGTCCAGTTGACGTGATTGTGACCGCACCTCAGAAGCCTGAATAACCATCTTTTGCAGCGTCCATGGATTCGAGACGTGCAGGCAGACAGACAAGATGTTGTCAAAACTACCTGCAGGGATGCAGAGCTACGCTGACTCCAGTATCATGGTTCCCTGCGCTAGGTTTCACGATTGAGGTTCCATGCCACGAACAGACCGATCAAGATTGTTCCACTCACTCTCGACTGGGTTTAAATTCGGAGAGTTTATGGCCAGGGGAGTACGAAATCTCACTGTTGTGCTCTTCGAACCACACACGTACACTGAGAACTGTGTGGCCCCTGGCGTTTACCTGCTGGTAGATGCCACCGTGCCGAGGAAAGAAAACTGCATGTAGTGGTGGGCATAGTCCTCAAGGATAGATGCATACTAGTGTTGGTCCATTGTGCCTTCCAGAATTGCGAGATCACCCAGGGAATGTCACGACAACGTTGCCCAGACCATGGTCACTCCTCCAGTCTGGAATCCTTAGCTTTCAGACGTCTCACGCTATACACATCATTGGCCATCTATACGAAGGGGCATAAAACGTGATTCATCTGAAAATGCCTGTCGTCACTCTGTGGACGTCCAGTTGTGGTACTGGCCTGCAGTTTCCAGCCTTCGTCACCGATGGACAGTAGGCAGGATGGATGTACTTGGTACGGAGGCTAACACAGCAACGTTCTCTGAACGGACGTTGAGGAGATACTGTTAATAGCCCCTTGGTTCATATGGACGGTCAGCTGCTAAGTAATTTGCACTTCTGTTCGCCCGTACACATGTCCGTATCCTTTGTTCACTCCTTTAATCTATGGCTCGTGGTGCACCACAGTTGCCTCTACGCCCGTTTTGAAAAAATGGTTCAAATGGCTCTGAGCACTATGGGACTTAACTTCTAAGGTCATCAGTCCCCTAGAACTTAGAACTACTTAAACCTAACTAACCTAAGGACATCACACTGGACTCGCATTCGGGAGGACGACGGTTCAATCCCGTCTCCGGCCATCCTGATTTAGGTTTTCCGTGATTTCCCTAAATCGTTTCAGGCAAATGCCGGGATGGTTCCTTTGAAAGGGCACGGCCGATTTCCTTCCCCATCCCTCCGTAACCTGAGCTTGCGCTCCGTCTCTAATGACCTCGTTGTCAACGGGACGTTAAACACCACTAACCTAACTAACTAAGGACATCACATACATCCATGCCCGAGGCAGGATTCGAACCTGCGACCGTAGCGGTCGCGCGGTTCTAGACTGTAGCGCCTAGAACCGCTCGGCCACCCCGGCCGACCCGGTTTTGAATACCACCATTTTAATCATGGCAGCACACGAACAGTTTACAAATTAGTCGTTTCGGAAACGCTTCCACTCTTGGCCCGGAAACCAATGATCACAACCTTTTGGACATCAGATCGTTCCGTTTCTGCATTACGACAACGAGTGCACTGTTCCGGCGCCCCCCTCTTCCCCCCCAAAGTGTTTCATACATCCTCGACTGCTACAGCAACCAATTTCCGTCTGTGAGTGGTTACTGCAGGTGGACGTAGAATACATGCGGTGGTCACCTTGTGGTCCTTGATCGTTTAGCACCGGGCGGTCATGCTGAGGCATAGCAGTGATATTTCATTTCCATGCCCACACTCATTACTCACTGCAACATTAGTAACAAGGTAAGTTCAATTAACGAATAAAAGTTCGTTAGATTAGAAAATGCAGTATCTTATCAAAAGAAACCGGACAATCCATTTGTATCTGACCACTAGATGTCACGAGAGACGGACCCACCTGTATAGAAGGAGGCGGGGAATATTTTGATTTCAGGACAGAAGCAGTAACAGTAGAAAGAGTTGCCTTTATATATATATATATATATATATATATATATATATATATATATATATATATATATATATATATAATTTTTAAGCGTGCCTTCTAGTACTCGGAACGCCCCAATGGGCAGGAGGATCCTTTACTAATGCACCTGAGTAGTTCGATAGTCGTGTGCGGTACAATGCATGGTGGTGGAACGCCTCAAGAGTCGTCGTTTTCAGGTGTACCCACAAGTCCAGAGCATTTTCGGGAGCGGCTTGCAAAATATATTACAGCACAATGCCCTTCAGCCAGTTGACGGCTTTCATTCTTGTAGTGGGAAAGTAAGTTCAAATGGCTCTGAGCACTATGGGACTTAACATCTATTGTCATCAGTCCCCTAGAACTTAGAACTACTTAAACCTAACTAACCTAAGGACAGCACACAACACCCAGCCATCACGAGGCAGAGAAAATCCCTGACCCCGCCGGGAATCGAACCCGGGAACCCGGGCGTGGGAAGCGAGAACGCTACCGCACACCCACGTGATGCGGGCGGGAAAGTAAGTGGTATCTGGGTGTAGGAGTTCGTCCGGCGTGACACACTGTGGTTCTCGTCGCAACAGGAGCAGCAGTATTCGTTGCACAAGATCCCAGCATCTGCCTGTCACAGCACATGTCAGGTGGTGCGCATCCGAATCGACGACGGCACAGTGTGGACACAAAGGGTCGTCGGTGAGGTGGAGGGAATGGAGGCGCTGGCGTGTGACTAATTTGCCGTTCACCGCCACAGGGAACGAGAGTACGTGGGCAGGTACGGGCTGTGGACGGCTCGCCACACCCTGGTCCAGCGGATGGTTGGATGTTTTTGTTCGACGTTGTTACGGGGTTGTCGTTCCTGATAGATGCGGTAGTAAACTCTCGTACACGGCTTCCTCGTCGCCGGTAGATCCTCGGTCGTGTAACTCAATTCGACCAGAAAATGACGGATGTGGGCAAGAGACGGAGCTGTGTGGCCCATAAGAGATCCGTGACTTCGTTAGTCACTTGTGATTGGTCGTCACCGTAGCAACAATTCCACCAGGGTCATTGCAACCCTTCTAAAGGCGCGCTAGTTGACTATTTGTGGTACGATTATGGAGAAACACCCACAGCTAAACCAAAACCAGGCAGATGTCATGGACTGACGACAGGAACCGTCGAGCACTGCGGAGGGTGGTTGGAACGAAGAGAATGAACTCTGGGAAATGGACTCCTAATGAGTTACAAAGTGGTACCACCAGTCGATCTCGCACACTGACTGTGCGTGGGGAGTCAGAATGTATGGGGTACAATAGTCGAGCAGCTCGTCATAAGTCACACATTTCTGTAGTCTGTGCTAAAAGACGCTTGATGCTGTGTAAATACTGGGCGATGAGTGAATGGTAACGACTAATCTGAGATGAAGAGTCATGCTATACCCTGTGGCAATCCTATGAAGGAATTCGGGATTGGTGAATGCCTGTAGAGTGCGACTAACCACCATGTGTAGCGCTAACAGGTCTGTACGACGCGATGTTACGGTGTGGGAGTGGTTTTAGTTTTAAGGTGTGGTGTCCCTTTTTCCACCTAAGAATATACAACCACATTTTACAGCATTATGTACTGGGTGCAGTAGCGTAATAGTCCGCAGACGATGATTGTATCAGCATAACAATGCACCCCTTCTTTAAGCAGCATTTTTAAGGGAACGGTCTGTAGACAATAACATTCCTGGCCCGCCCAGAGTTGACACCCGAACCCAACGGAACACCCTTGAGACGAGTTAGAACGTCGACTTGACTCCAACTCCCAGTGGCCAACGTTACTGTCTCCACTGGCTTCAGCTCCTCAGGAAGACCATTCTTCCACAGACATTCAGACACGCCACTGAAAGTGTCTCCAGCAGAGATGAAGACGTCATGAATGATGGGCACGTTCCATGTTAAGTCCACTAACAGGGAAACAGAGACTTGTGATCAGTTGTGTATGGAGTAGAAAATTTCCAGTTCATTGATGTAGACCGCATAGGAACTGAATCCGTGATTTGATTTCTGTAAAATTTTTAAGACAGTAAAGAAACTTATTCAGTGTCAAACGAGGTAGCCATGTTTTCTACTGTTCCGGAGGGCACGACAAAAAACGAACAGGCGAGCAGCTACGACGCTGTCGTGGGTGCTGTATCACTTACTGAAACGTGACATTTCGAATCCCCGAGGAGGTTGGCATACATATACACTTCCGGTGAAAAGAAAAGTCAAACGCAGTTTGGGTTACGGGATACCCCGTGAGTCCGTGGAGACACAGAGAAGTACGTAGCTGTAGTGTTTGGAAGGTAAATACGCATAGTAAAATTCTCGTATTGGTTGATGTAAAAATAAGCGTTCGTCACAGTTTGCACTAACAAAAGTATTTTGATTACGTTACGTAAGAAAATTGACGTTTCTGATGTCGGCGATGGGAAAGCGAGTCTAACGATGGTTGACCAAGTGTAGCCCATGTCGCTTTTTACTATCGATTCTCAGCGGCTTAATAAGCTAGATTAGCAGTTTAATTACTGCCAAGGGAAATACGTGAAGCCACGTAGGAAATGGCTTTTGAATGCAGAGTTAGACATTGATGAACAAAGCTTGCATCGTATCGCTGCGCCATTGCCCGCTACTGTGATTTCGTGAGTAGAGCTGTCCTAGCTAGTTTTTATGGTCGCTACTGATATGTAAACCTGTTAGAAGTGGAGAAGTCTTTATTGAACGGTGCCAGTCAGTAGTTCGATAACCTATCGTTTAATAAGTGAAGTCTCTCGTGGCACTATACATTAAAAGGATCCGTTAAATGTGTACAATTAAAGCGCGGTTATGTGTTTATTTTCCGAAGGTTTTCGCGATTTCGTAGCGAGTACGTTGGAAAAACGATTACTCTAAATTAGTGGCCCCCGTGAAGAATTTAGGAGTTTTTCCCCATTAGAGTTTGGTCCCTATCTGCCGACCAACAAACTATTCCCTGACCTTTTAAAATTTTATTCAACAATGGCGAATGTAACTGAATTATTTGAGAAAATCAACCAAGCGGTGCAGGTACAGAGGTTTATTATCAACACTTAACGACAAGTTTCAGAGCAAATAACCTCTTGTCAAGTAATATGGTGTGTGTGACCATCAGTAAAATCAAATAAAATCTATTAAAAACAGTCCCACTGCAGCTAGGCTAAGGGCAAAAGTCTTCACATTAAAATGTAGATAGAATAAAAAAGTAGTGAGACGGCCCTTATGTGGCTGGTGCCATGTGGGGACTCTGTGTGTTTAATGGATTTTATTTGACTTTGCTGATGAGCACACTTACCATGTTACTTGACATGAGCTCGTTTGCTCTGAAATATGTTGTTACCAAAATGTGATTCTACGTGTCTATGTACTTCTGAAAAAGTACTGAAACCGTGATCAAGGGTAGTTAATAAACCTTTAAACCTGTAACTGATTGGTTGACTTTTTTTTTTCAAATCATTCCCCGGATTTTTATTTAAGTCCATGTTTGAACGTCTCACCAGCAGGAGCACACGTTGGAGGAGGTCGTGCAGTGAATGGAGACAGTAGAGTTTTACAGGCTGCAGTCTCACTGCGCTCGGGGACTCCAACATACCAGATTAGTGCGAGTGAGGGTGACATTGTACGTGACGGTAGCTTTGCCATTCACCGCTGCAGGCTGATCTTGTAAATATGGACGTAATATTTGTACCTTCAACACAGTCTGCAGAAACTATTGTAAACCTTGCATGTCGGTGCATATTACGATGTGACGCTTCACCACACACATAAATCATGGTTGTGACGTGGAGTGTATATGCCCTACAGTTGTATGGAATCTGTGATCCTAACTCATTGTACCTTATATTTTATAAACGTTCTTTTCTTTGCCTTTATCCCGTACTTACAGGGGGTCAGCGCGTTTACTACTGTATTTGGCACTATTAATTTTAGAGGATGAGCGGATGCGGTTCCTATCGCCATCTATTTACGTCTCGAGTGGAATAAGCGTGCAAATGGAACTGGATTGCCTGCAGCCTAATAAGTTTCCAAAAATTCAGAATGTTAAGAGTGCTTTGTGTTAA
Source organism: Schistocerca nitens (assembly GCF_023898315.1). Lineage (NCBI taxonomy): Eukaryota > Metazoa > Arthropoda > Insecta > Orthoptera > Acrididae > Schistocerca > Schistocerca nitens. The sequence goes on from NC_064618.1 coordinate 406,883,021, forward strand.
ATCGAAGAGCATGGTTTCGTTCGCCTGCCCAGCAGACTACCTTAATCCGGAGTGTACTGTCTGCTGTGGACTGAAGGATTCATTTTATCATTTATATGAATTGCTGTTTGGTTTTCCTCCAACAGGGTCTGTTTTGCGTTCATTGTAAGCTGCAGTGATTTTTATTTGGTTCTGTTTTATTGGGAGATTGCTCTTAATTTTTAAAAATTATTTTTATTGTTATTTTTTCTTCTTCTTAAGGGGACTAGTATGTGAATAAGTGTCAAAAAATCGATTTTTCCATTTGTGTCTTAAATAGTTCTTCTTCGAAGAAACAGTATCGGAGAAAGCCGCAAAATTAGAGGAATTTTGAAGTGTGTAGATACATGACGATGCCCCCATATCATGCAGACGTCTGTGTTAAAAACAGGATTTAGGTTTCATTGTTTTTTATGACTTTTAGTCTTTAAGCTCTTAGTGACACAAGATTATTAGAGAAGTAATTACGTAGTAGTATTCAAGATCCAAATGAGAATTTTAAGAACTGCGTATGGGATTGGATATCAAAAACTGTTCTGGTAGGACTAAATATTTTGAAAATAGCTGTTGTGGATGCTCTGCTATCTTTCAATGATGGTGCAGTGTCAACGTTTAAGGTTATGAATTTCATGGGAGTGCCTGATGGAATAAATACGGAAAGAACTCCAACTGCCCCTGACTGCAAAAGATTCTTCGAAGCACAGAAGTCTTTTCTGGAAGCCACCAAAGAGGCAAGAATAAGAAGAAGTCTGAAAAAGGAAAGGGAGGGAGAACACCAGGAACAAGATGAATATGGACCTGGGTTGCATTGGGTTATGGAGGGTAGGTAGACAAACAACTTTCACTTTAACTTGATTTTCCCAGAAGATAACTGTTTTGGTTTTCTGGTACACCCAGGCTGAAAACTATAAAAAATAGAGGGCTAAAATTTTGATATCTGCCTTAAAACATAATTAGTTGAAATTCTTATGATTCAGATTTGAAAATTAAAGACTTTGTAAGGAAAAACTGTGAGTTACTGAAATATTTGATAATCATTATTAAAAGAATGTTTTGGACTATAAAATTTATGTCAGCAACATTTTATAAAAGCCAACTTTAAATGTAACAGTGTAAAGAACTTAGAGAAAAAAAATCAGGCTTCTATCTTGTTTACATTTCCAGATATGTGCAACTGTGCTATACATATAACTATAATGCTTCATTTCGGTTACAACACAAAATACAATGCAAAACAAGTGTGAGACCAAAATATGTTGTTCCTAAAAGATCTGTTAAAATATGATAACCATTACATAGGCTTAAAACTCTTATTCTTTGAGCTATATTATATGCAAACTGACAAATTTTCCCAGATTTCCCTTCGTGTAACGAACCAATCCAAATTTACCTTCGTGTTAACTATCCAGTTCACTTAAAGCGTTATTCAGAGAAGGGTATAACGACTCTGGATAGTTTGTCGCAGTGCAAAAGAAAACATTTCGCACTATAAATATAACAGGTTGTTTATTCCTTTCAGAGTAAAATACAAAAGGGATAAATTCTGGTTAAAGAGAAAGAATAGTCACGGCATCGGCCCCAAGTTCCGTAGGCGGGAAGATGGCCACGCGTGCTCCTAAAAGGGCAGACGGCGAGCCCCAGAGAGGTTGTGTGTCGTGGGGAGGAGGGTGTGGGTAGCCAGTGGGACAGCGGAGGAGATAAATCCGCCCGTCTCAGCGTCGCGGAGGTTGCGCCCTGACCTCTTGCGACGCGTCTCTACGGTTCTCCTTACCGAGCGGACAACGACCCTACGTGCTGGCGGAGGGAAGGGGTTGTGGCGGGAGGGCGATGGCCTCGGGCGGTTTACCGGAGTGGATGCGAGACAACGCAGACCAGCGTGGTCCCGACTCGTCGGTAATGGGCATGTTAGCGGGACAAGTCCAACGAAAAGAACTAGCTGGCGGAACGGGGAAGACACAGCCAACTCCTCAGTAATTCGTCAGGGAGGGGGTTGCGACGGTATATACCTCCTCTGGTGTCGACTTAATTTATCGTTACTGTGGTTTCTTCACAGGTGATACTATGTCAGGAGGACAGGTACGTGAACTCGACGGCCGGATTCCAGTCTCACACTTATCCAAATGAGCTGTGCTTCATTTAAGTGGACTCAATCTCTTTAGGACGGCTGTCCTTTTATTCATTCACTGTGCTGCACTGGTTGACAAAGAAAAGATTTGACCAACACGAGAGATCATCAGATGACAGTATGCTACATTGCAGATTCAGGGTAGCCCTGCAACAGAATAACAGGCTAGAAATCGAAAAATAGGGATTCATTTTTGCTGCAATAGAGTGATAACCTGCATACGATAGCTCTGCGTAAATGGTGCGACATAAATATTTAATGTTTGTCTCCGTTCCCGTTGTCTATATTTTGGAGAACTGTAATTACTTGAAATGACGAAAATTGTGGGACTTGTATCACTGTAAAAGTAAAGAACTTATGTAATTTAAGGTAGGTTTAACAACCACATATAAGAAATTTAGAGTGCCATCGAAATCAGCTAATTTAATGATCCACGAAATAATCATCTTTATCTTTAGACTATGTGTGTGTGTGTGTGTGTGTGTGTGAGAGAGAGAGAGAGAGAGAGAGAGAGAGAGAGAGAGAGAGAAAGAGAGAGAGAGAGAGAGAGGGCTATATAGAATAAATGGAGAATGAATGTAAGACAAGGAACAGAAAAAGAAATTTCCTAGTCATTATTATCTGTTAACCTTTTGTATAAGTGGTAAAGTTCTTGATAGATAAAGACCTTATGTGCTATAGTTCTTCAAAGGCCTCCCTGATCATTTGGTAGGCAACTGATTCTTTGTTTCAAACTGTGATTGCATTTAATTTTTGGAATGTCATTCTAATTTATGTCGATTTATTAGTTTTCTAAGCTATGTTAACTTTACATTTATCAATTCACTTGGCTATTAGATTTGTATATTTGTGACGCCATTTCACTACGTATTAATTTCATATGCATACATTTAGTGAATACACTCTCTTTGCTGTTGATAAAGATATTAACTGAGAATCTGCTGCAATTCCAAGAATGCACTGAGTGATAGTCACTGGTACGTCAAATCGAGTTTCGGATATCCAATAGGCCTAGTAGACAATAGCCTTTTGGCGATTGCATACACTGAGACAAAAGTTTTGCCCACAACGATGTATTTAACACTTGCAACGGGCAGGTGTAACTCTTAGAAAGAGCAAGTGCGCTGTCGTTCATCATCAGAGATGTGCGACAACTGTTCTGAAACATTAACGCATATTACATTTCCTGTAGATCATACTCACATCCCACAAACATGATGATATCCTACTTCCAAAACGATTTAACTTTCTTTTGTCAGGTAGTTTAAACTGTTCTCTTTTTTTCTTGTAGAAGAAAGACACAGGGTATCTAAGATTTAAGACCTGTTTCGTAGTTTGCTTTACTTATGGACAATTTTTTCTCGCAGAATTATCGAGCATTAAGTAAGATACAACATACTTCGCCTATCAGTAACAGGAATAAGGAGCGTGATGTATTGGGAATAAGGAGCATCACATATAGATCTGTATACGTCTTGGAAACAATACAACAAGCAGAGAGCGGCCGCAGTTATACTTTCAGAAGACGATCGAAAATTTCGTTCTCCTTACCGACCAATATCTGAAAAGTTAAGGCTAAACAAATCATACAAAATAATTCGTGCATCTTTTCCCCGAAAGCTCATGACGATCTTTTCTTTTGAACCACTTTAATGCTAAATAACTTACGTGACTTTTATCTACGGATAGCGCCTTTGATTAGTAATCAAAACGTGTTGGTCTCCGCTTACAAACATAGTAACTGTTTAAATTTTGAATAAAAATCATCAGCAAAAGCGGCCCAACATTTTCAGTATAAGGAGTAACCTTTGCTCTGCGGACGGCCTTGCGGAAAAAGGCGGATTAGAAGACAAAGATTCAGGGCACTCTCTTGCCCTTCAAGTTGGATACCACCCCTGAAAGACGAAGACTTAGCAAAGATCAGCGGCATGAGGATGCAGAAGGCAATGGAAACCACTGAATTAAAGACACATAATGTGTCTCCACAAGACACGAGGTCTGTAAGCGAAAAATTCTCATGATGATCTCTCCACTGGTAATAGGTTCCGTATTAGTCCTCCATTATAATCTTGACTGCATCGGGGAGGGTTACCCAGAGGAATACTTCGAACAGCAGATGAAAATCTAACATTCTTCGAGTCAGGGCGAGGAAGTCTCAAGGCGATAGGGGAGCTGGACAGTCTGAACAGAGAAATACTGTGGTTCAGTTGAGATGTAGTGGGGGTCTGTGAAGTGAAATTAAAAAAAAAAAATCTTTGGTCAGTCGAGTGTAGGGTCATATCAACAGCAGCAGAATAGTGAGGTAACACAGAAATATCCGTCACTTATACGGAATGCTAAGATACGGCAATAATTAGGAAAAGATACAAACCTAGGTAATATGTTCCAAAGACGATATAAGTTGAAACTCTTTTTCTCTTCCTCGTTTTGCATTCATTCTCCATCTATTCAGTACAGGTCTCTCTCTCTCTCTCTGTCTCTCTCTCTCTCTCTCTGTCTCTCTGTCTCTCTCTCTCTCTCTACGAGCTTCGATGAAATTAAAAGCAAAATTGGTAACAGTAATAGTGCAGGAGGAGATCTACTACTAAATACACAGAATTCAGCGGATACTTGCAAGGAATACATGAAGGTATTTACAGCGGAGTGGAAATATATGATGATGTGATAGAACGAGAAGTGGGAGGCGACAGATATAGAGGATTAGTTGCTGGAGTTTAACATAGCTTTGGAAAACTTCAGACCAAATAGGGTTGTTGTTGTTGTTGTTGTGGTCTTCAGTCCTGAGACTGGTTTGATGCAGCTCTCCATGCTACTCTATCCTGTGCAAGCTTCTTCATCTCCCAGTACCTACTGCAACCTACATCCTTCTGAATCTGCTTAGTGTATTCATCTCTTGGTCTCCCCCTACGATTTTTACCCTCCACGCTGCCCTCCAATACTAAATTGGTGATCCCTTGATGCCTCAGAACATGTCCTACCAAACGATCCCTTCTTCTGGTCAAGTTGTGCCACAAACTCCTCTTCTCCCCAATCCTATTCAGTACCTCCTCATTAGTTATGTGATCTACCCATCTAATCTTCAGCATTCTTCTGTAGCACCACATTTCAAAAGCTTCTATTCTCTTCTTGTCCAAACTATTTACCGTCCATGTTTCACTTCCATACATGGCTACACTCCATACAAATACTTTCAGAAATGACTTCCTGACACTTAAATCTATACTCGATGTTAACAAATTTCTCTTCTTCAGAAACGCTTTCCTTGCCGTTGCCAGTCTACATTTTATATCCTCTCTACTTCGACCATCATCAGTTATTTTGCTCCCCAAATAGCAAAACTCCTTTACTACTTTAAGTGTCTCATTTCCTAATCTAATACCCTCAACATCACCCGACTTAATTCGACTACATTCCATTTTCCTCGTTTTGCTTTTGTTGATGTTCATCTTATATCCTCCCTTCAAGACACCATCCATTCCGTTCAACTGCTCTTCCAAGTCCTTTGCTGTCTCTGACGAATTACAATGTCATCGGCGAACCTCAAAGTTTTTATTTCTTCTCCATGGATTTTAATACCTACTCCGAATTTTTCTTTTGTTTCCTTTACTGCTTGCTCAATATAAAGATTGAATAACATCGGGGAGAGGCTACAACCATGTCTTACTCCCTTCCCAACCACTGCTTTCCTTTCATGTCCCTCGACTCTTATAACTGCCATCTGGTTTCTGTACAAATTGTAAATAGCCTTTCGCTCCCTGTATTTTACCCCTGCCACCTTTAGAATTTGAAAGAGAGTATTCCAGTCAACATTGTCAAAAGCTTTCTCTAAGTCTACAAATGCTAGAAACGTAGGTTTGCCTTTCCTTAATCTTTCTTCTAAGATAGGTCGTAAGGTCAGTATTGCCTCACGTGTTCCAGTATTTCTACGGAATCCAAACTGATCTTCCCCGAGGTCGGCTTCTACTAGTTTTTCCATTCGTCTATAAAGAATTCGTGTTAGTATTTTGCAGCTGTGGCTTATTAAACTAATTGTTCGGTAATTCTCACATCTGTCAACACCTGCTCTCTTTGGGATTGGAATTATTATATTCTTCTTGAAGTCTGAGGGTATTTCGCCTGTTTCATACATCTTGCTCACCAGATGGCAGAGTTTTGTCAAAACTGGCTCTCCCAAGGCCGTCAATAGTTCCAATGGAATGTTGTCTACTCCGGGAGCCTTATTTCGACTCAGGTCTTTCAGTGCTCTGTCAAACTCTTCACGCAGTATCGTATCTCCCATTTCATCTTCATCTACATCCTCTTCCATTTCCATAATATTGTCCTCAAGTACATCGCCCTTGTATAGACCCTCTATATAATCCTTCCACCTTTCCGCTTTCCCTTCTTTGCTTAGAACTGGGTTTCCATCTGAGCTATTGATGTTCATACAAGTGGTTCTCTTATCTCCAAAGGTCTCTTTAATTTTCCTGTAGGCCTTATGTATCTTACCCCTAGTGAGATAAGCTTCTACATCCTTACATTTGTCCTCTAGCCATCCCTGCTTAGCCATTTTGCACTCCCTGTCGATCTCATTTTTGAGACGGTTGTATTCCTTTTTGCCTGCTTCATTTACTGCATTTTTATTTTCTCCTTTCATCAATTAAATTCAATATTTCTTCTGTTACCCAAGGATTTCTACTAGCCCTCGTCTTTTTACCTACTTGATCCTCTGCTGCCTTCACTACTTCATCCCTCAAAGCTACCCATTCTTCTTCTACTGTATTTCTTTCCCCCATTCCTGTCAATAGGGTGGAGCGTATAAATAATATTCTTCCTGCATTTCTAAAGTTACTGGGGCAAATGGTAAATAAACGATTATTCGTGTTGGTCTATAGGATATATGACGATTAAGTTCAAACTTTCGAAAAATATCCAAGATACCCCAAGATAGCAAGTGCAAATAACGTACAATCGGCTTAACAAATCATGCATCAGATTTACTCACCAGAATAATATACAGAAGAATAGGAAGGAAAACTGAAGATCTAGTAAATGACGATAGCTTTGGCATTAGGGAAGATAAAGACACCAGGGTCAGTCCTGACGCTGTGCTTGATAGTTCAAGTAGTACTTAAAAACATGAGGATACATACCTTGACGTTGTCACCTAAAAAAGCGTTTGATAATATAAAATGTGAACATTTTCGAAATTATCATAAAAATAAGTGTAAGCTGTAGGAAAAGACGGGTCATATTCAGTATACAAGAACCAAATGAGACCACTCAGAATGTAAAACCAAGGAGAGTTCAAATTAAAAAGCATGCTGTCGCCCGCGCTTTGTACCGATGAAGTAAAGATGAAAAACGAGAAAGATTCAGGACTGGGATAAAAATTCGTGGTGAAAGGATTGAGTGATGACATTACTGTCTTTTTGAAAGTGGAGAAGAGTTGCGGGACATGTTGAATAAAATCAACAGTGTAATGAGAACACTCTGTGGAGTGAGCATGAAGCAACAAAGCCGAAACTAGTGACGTAGAAATGAGAGTAGCGTAGAAATGGGATTAGCGCTAAGCTTCATATCAAAACTGTAGAGTACGAAGTAGACGAAATTAAGGGATTTTGCTATCTCGGAAGACAAATAACGTGTGGCTGATAATGCAACAGAAACACAAAAAGTAGCCTAGTACATGCAAATAAGAAATCCTTAGTCATTAGTGTTAATTTGGAGAAGAACTTCCCAAAAATGTACGTTTCTGAGCACAGCATTATGTGCAATGTAGAGTTGTAGAAAGGTGTTGAAAATTAGGCGCACTTGTGGGATAATTAGTGAAGAGTTTCTCCTCAGAACTGGTGAGGAACGGAATATGTCAGAACACTGACAAGAAAGGGGGACAGGATAATAGGACGTGTGTTAAGACATCGAGGATTACTTCGATGGTACTAATGGGAGCTTTAGAGGGAAAAAAACTATGGACGAAGATAGAGATTGGAATAAGATAGAGGTCAGAATACATCCAACAAATAAATGAGAACTTCGTAAGTTTCTGTTTGAGATGAAGAGTTTGGCACAGGAGAGGAATTCGAGGCGGGGCGCTTCAGACTATTTGGAAATCTAATGACACAAAAATATAAGACGCCATCCACAATTTGCCGCAAAATTTCCACGCCCTGAGCGGTTGCCTAGTTCGCTACTGGTGTATGTCTATCTCTGACCAGTGCAGTTTCTGTATGGGAGATGCTGAACAGTCAGTGGTGAAATGGCAGTGCTCAGTTAGTACGTGGTGGGGCCGGCCGTGTGGGGGCGGAGTTTTCACAGGACGCCGCCGCCGGCAAGGGACAGGACGACGGCCGAGCCTTGCGCTCGATAGCGTTGCCGGACGCCGCCGTGTCATAAAACGGCCACCACCGATATTGGCTGTTGGGCGGAGAGGTAGCGGGGGGGGGGGGGGGGGGGGGAGGGAGAGCCCTGGCGCTGCTCTCTCGCCAGAGATATAAGAGCCTTGTAGCAGCGCCGCCGCCATCTGCTTCCTGTTTATGGACTCCGGCTATTAAATAATGGAGTCCCCGCTCCTATGCCACTCTCAAATGATGCCGACTGGACCCTTTGGACCCTTACTGAAGCTGTTGCCATTCAAGGCATTCAAGGTGGCTGGATCATTGGTGTTTCAGTCGTCCTTTGGCTGTGGAGCGATTACACAAGACCGTTTAATGTCCGTGTACGTTTCTGAACACAGAATTTTGTGGACTGAAGGAAAACCGGGAAAGTAGAAAATCGAAGTGTCTGAGATGTGATGTTACATAATGATGTTTAAAATTAGGTGGACTAATAATGTATTTAATGAGTAGTTTCGCGGCAGAATCGGCGAGGAACGGAATTTATGGAAAACACTGACAAGAAGGGAGGGACAGACCATTATACTTGACGTCATTTTGCTGCAGAATTCTTGAACAAATCTAAGTTAAAACATAAGAAATTTAATTCAGAGAGGGCTGATTCACAAAGCGACGCTCATGCAAAACTTAATTTGCCCTTTACTCGTACGATATCCTGCGAATTATAGATGATTGGCAACAGGAAGACTCCATATTCTTAGATTTCCGGAAACGTTTGAGACAGTGCCATAGTACAGACTGTTGAAACAGATTCGAGCATACGGAATAGCGTCTCAGATATTTGAGTGGCTAGAAGACTTTTTAAGTAAGAGAATCCAATAGTCGAAGACCAAGGTATCGTCAGGAGTGTCTCAAGGAAGTGAGACGGGGCCGCTATTGTTCTCTGCATACCTAAACGGTCTGACGGATAGGGACCTGCCGAACTGGGGCTCGCATTCGGGAGGACGACGGTTCAATCCCGCGTCCGGCCATTCTGGTTTAGGTTTTCCGTGATTTCTCTAAATCACTCCAGGCAAATGCCGGGATGGTTCCTCTGACAGGGCACGGCCGACTTCCTTCCCCATCCTTCCCTAATCCGATGAGACCGATGACCACGCTGTCTGGTCTCCTTCCGCAAACAACCAACCAACCGAACTGGGGCGTCAGGGCAGGTCTACTGGCAGCTCTGCTGGCAGCGCTCAGGTACAAGAAGCCAGCAGAGAAATGGGAGGAATGTCTTCACTGCTACAAGCTTCATGTGCAAGTTTGAGATAAAAAGGGAATGCTGAAAAAGAAGTTCTGGGCACATCCCGTCACTGCTGATAGTGACATTAACGGGTATTTGACACGCTTTATAATGATTTAAGACATTACTTCGCTAAATTTTCCAGTATCCTGAGAATCTCAGTCTGCTCACTTGACGATGTAGTGGAGACCTCCCGAAATTAACTGACGAAAATAGTCTCTATTTACAGAAAAGTAATCTCATTAGTGGAAAAGATTTTAGTGATCTTTGTAATCGGTAGCTAATTGTTTATTGTTTGCAGTGATAATTACAGTTTCACTTGTAACTGTAAAGTATACATAGAAGTGCTTTTCAGCTTTTATTTGAAAAATACGTTATGATAAAGTGAAAGTAAATTTACAGATGTTTTAGAGAAGAAGTCGGAAACTTGTCCCCTTTGTTTAATATCTATTTTCTTAAAACAATTTTATCGTGCCTATAAGCATCACTTGCTGCAGCAGGAAATGTAGCTGTGCTGCTTCGGTCCGGAAGTGGGTTTGTAAAACACCTATATAGCCCGGATAGTAAACGCGCTTTGTCTGTGTTCTAAGGCTCTTGTGGTTGGAGTGGACTATCACGAACAGGCTGTGAGGAAATTGAGGATCGATAATTTCCACTACATCCATCCAGACAGAGTCCAGGAAACGCGTTATTGTAAGTGGCTTGTACATGATTGTAATGTGGAGAGGCTTGTTCTTCTAACTGAGCTTCATTTGTGACCCTCGTAATTCCCAATACTTTCTTTTTCAGTTCGGGTTAACTCTGAGATGGAGTGTCCTAAGTCGCTGATCTCATCTGAACCTCGCAGATAAAAGAGTCGGCGTCAAAACTGTTCATAGCGCTCACGTGGACGGATAAAACTAGGTACGGTTGGGTGAGCGGCAGGTAGCGATTGGCATTTGTGCTGCCGTCCTGGTGCGGGAGAGGCCATACGCCGCCGCGTATTCCACTGGCAGCGCCGCCAGGCTGGCAGGCGTCTCCGCAGACCATCGCGGCGGCCGATCTGGCCTCACAGCTGTCACGCTCAGGTAGATGCCGGGCGCGGGAGGCTCCATTGCGTCCCATGCTTGTGTCTGGCGTCTCTGCCATCAGACCTGCTGTGGCACTGCGGTAGCACCCGTAGTATGAGCACCAATGAGAGACTGCTGATGAAGCTGCAGTCTACTGGGTAGTGTATAGTCTTTAGCGACTGTAGGAGGATACGTAATGATTTGAGTAGGATTTATGTTTGGCGTGATGAATGGGAGCTCGGTCTAAAACTGGAAAATGTAAGTTTAATGAAGTTGATTAGAAAAAAAAATCACGTAATGTTCAAATGCAGTATTAGTGGGTGGTGCTTGACAGGCCCACGTCGATTATACAATGAAGCGCGAAAAAACTGCTATAGGCACGTGTATTCAAATACAGAGATATGCAAACAGGGAGAATACGGCGCTGCGGTCGGCAACGCCTATATAAGGCAACAAGTGTCTGGCGCAGTTGTTAGATCGGTTACTGCTGCCACAATGGCAGGTTATCAAGAATTAAGTGAATTTGAACGTGGTGGTATAGTCGGCGCACGACAAATGGGACACGGCATCTCCGAGGTAGCGATGATGTGGGGATTTTCCCGTAAGACTATTTCACGAGTGTACCGTGAATATCAGGAATCCCGAAAAACTTAAAATCTCCGACATCGCTGCGGCCGGAAGAAGATCATGCAAGAACGGGACCAACGACGACTGAAGAGAATCGTTCAACGTGACAGAAGTGCAACCCTTTCGCGAATTGCTCCAGATTTCAATGCTGGGCCATCAACAAGTATCAGCGAAACATCATCGATATGGGCTTTCGAGCCGTAGGCCCACTCGTGTACCCTTGATGATTGCATATTAAGCTTTACGCCTCGCCTGGACCAGTCAGCACCTACATTGGACTGTTGATGACTGGAAACATATTGCCTGGTGGACGTCAACGGGTATGGAGACAACCTCATGAATCCATGGACACTGTATCTCAGCAGGGAACTGTTCAGCTGGTGGGGGCTCTGTAATGGTGTGGGGCGTGTGCAGTTGGAGCGATATTGGACCCCTGATACGTGTAGATACGACTCTGACAGTTGACACGTACGTAAGCATCCTGTCTGATCACCTGCATCCATTCATGTCCATTGCGCATTCTGACGGACTTGGGCAATTCCTGCAGGATAATGCGCCATCCCCCAAGCTCAGAATTACTACAGAGTGGCTACAGCAACATTCTTCTGAGTTTAAACACTTCCGCACGCCATAAATCTCCCCAGACACGAACACTGTTGAGCATATCTGGGATTGCTTGCAACGTGATGTTCAGAAGAGATCTTCGTCCCCTTGCACTCTTACGGATTTATGGACAGCCGTGCAGGATTCATGGTGTCAGTTCCCTCCAGCGCTACTTCAGACATTAGTTGAGTCAATGCCATGTCCTGCTGCGGCAGTTCTGCGTGCTGGCTGGGACCCTACACGACATTAAGTAGGCGAACCACGTTCTTTGACTCTTCAATGTATATGTAAGCGTAACCTTGTGAAGAGACATGAATTGTATCAGCACTGAAGATGTTACACGCCAGCTGTCGAATGTGTGGTCTATTTACCACAATATGTTTCGGGAATACTTTATTACAAGTGCTATCAAACAAGGAAACACAAATCAATTGCAATATTACACGAATTGCAATACCACACGAACCGACAACAGTGTAATTATCTACACACTCCTATAGGATTACGCAACTCAGAGCTACCGCGCCACTAGGAACTGCCAAAAGTAAAAAACTAACAGGAAATATGCATCGGAAACCATAAAATTCTTCCTTGAACATCTCATGTTGGCACGTCGTACTCTCATAATGCTCAGTAGTAAACTAAAGACAGCTGCCTTCACCTACCAAAGATGATATTGTCCTGTCACGTACATATTAAAGCACCCAACGATGCTACGTCTACAATAGAATCCTCGAACGGTATTTGTCAAGTCCTAGCAGATCCTTGAATGTTTGCTGATGGCTTTTTTGCTTTTGGCGGAGTCTAATGGCATAGTAACTTAAAGGTACACTATGTGATCAAAGGCATCCGCCAGGTAATCCATATCAGAGACATCAATAGTCATTAGACATCGTGAGAGAGCAGAATGGGGCGCTCTGCGGAACTTACGGACTTCGAACGTGGTCAGGTGACTGGCTGTCACTTGCGTCATACGTCTGTACGTGAGATTTCCACACTGCTAAACATTCCTAGGTCCACTGTTTCGGATGTGATAGTGAGGTGGAAACTTTAAGGGACACGTACATCACAAAAGCGTACAGGCTAATCTCGTCTGTTGACTGACAGAGACCACCGACAGTTGAAGAGGATCGTAATGTGTAATAGGCAGACATCTATCCAGACCATCACACAGGAATTCCAAATTACATCAGGATCCACTGCAAGTAGTATGACTGTTAGGCGGGAGGTGAGAAAACTTGGATTTCATTGTCGAGCGGCTGCTCATAAGCCACACATCACGCCAGTAAATGTCAAACGACGCCTTGCTTGGTGTAAGGAGCGTAAACACTGGACGATTGAACAGTGGAGAAACGTTGTGTGGAGTGACGAATCACGGTACACAATGTGGCGATCCGATGGCAGGGTGTGGGTATGACGAATGCCCAGTGAACGCCATCTGCCAGCGTGTGTAGTACTAACAGTAAAATTCGGAGGCTGTGGTGTTATGGTGTGGTCGTGTTTTTCATTTTTCATTGAAGAGGCTTGCACCCCTTATTCTTTTTCGTGGAACTATCACAACACAGGCCTACACTGATGTTTTAAGCATCTTCTTGCTTTCCCCTATTGAAGAGCAATTCTGGGATGGCGATTGCATCTTTCAACACGATCTAGCACCTGTTCATAAAGCACGGCCTGTAGCGGAGTGATTGCACGACAATAACATCCCTGTAATGGACTGGTCTGCACAGAGTCCTGATCTGAATCCTACAGAACACCTTTGGGACGTTTTGGAACGCCAACTTCGTGCCAGGTCTCTGCGACCGACATCGACATCTCTCCTCAGTGCAACAGTCAATGAAGAATGGGCTGCTATTCCCCAAGAAACCTTCGAGCACCTGATTTAACGTATGCCTGCGAGAATGAAAGCTGTCATCAAGGCTAAGGAAGGACCAACACCGTATTGAATTCCACCAGTACTGATGGAGGGCACCACGAACTTTTAAGTCATTTTCAGCCAGGTGTGTGGTTACTTTTGATCACATAGCGTGTGTTACAGTACAGGACTATATAGATATTAACACAGTTACCAGTTTGCGTAGAATTGCGATGTACTTACTTGTGTTTCCTTGTTTTATACTTCTTGATAGTGGGATAACTTAGTCCCAAAACATGGTGTGGTAGATATATGAAAGAGTTGGCAACTGATGGGTAAAATTCTCAGTATTGATTCATGAGACAGTCGTACGATGGCTTCACAAAGTCAGTATTATGGAAGACTTATGGTCAACTTCGTCTTATTGGCAGGAGGGGCAGGGAAGAATTGTAGGAAAATGAACCTCATGTATTCGTATAAAGGAGGTCGTGTACATAACATATGTGCTACACATTCATGAGTTCTTCTCGAATGTTTGCGACAGAACCAGATCATATTAACGGAAGACATCGAGCAATACAGAAATGTGTTGAAAGATTTGCAAACAGCAGGATCTATCATGGAAATGCCAAACAGGGAGTCCTTGTTTGGCAAAAATGTTCTTTTCTCGAAACACTGCTGAGAATGTTTAGAGAACCGGCATTTCGTCACACTACAGAGTGATCCCACTGCCAGCAACACGCATTTCAAGATAAGAGGAATCACTACTAGTACAGAAGGATACAGACAATCGTTTTTCCTTCGCTGCATCTGCGAATGCAACAGGAAAGTGAAGAGCAGCAGTAGCACAAAGTATCCTCCGCCATGCATCATATAGCGGTCTGTGGGACTAAGTTTGAATAGTAATCACGGAACAGCCGGCTGTCACATACCAATTTTACGAGAAACATGTTAATCAATTTCGAAAAAAAAGAATAAATAAAGAAAATTCAGTCATCAGGCGACCGCTGCTGACACATTTCTTGTTGCCTTCGTCGCCAGTATACATGAAATACATAAAATTCCACCCCTATCACAATTTCCTTCATTAATAACTCTGTTAGATTCGGGGAAAGAATCTTGAGCTTTCTGTGAAAAGGATTACATAACTGAAGAGGTTCAGCCAGAAATTAAATTATCTTCATTTATGGCTGCACTCTGTGTAACGCAGTTCTGTGAACCTTCTTTGCTAGCATTCATACATTCGCACGGGAGTCGCTGTTCTTGTGCTTTGGAAAATGAATTTTATTTACTGTCTAGAGGACGAACGTCGTGGTAGCCGTCTGCTGTGATTCGGGTAAACTTTGGTATATTGCAGTTTTCAGTGTAACCTACTTTCTGAAGCGTATGTCAAGGACCACCCCCGCATTTGCCTAAACTAAGACCGGTCTACTGGATCAACGCTCGTCGATCCATCACACGGACTCGATCCACGACCCGCCCACCTCCATGTCTCCCACGCTAGCTGCATCGTTGTCAATATCCATGCAATAAATACAACTCTAGCTCCCTTAGAATTTCCTTTATTAGCAAGTGTACCAGTTTCGGAGTATTAATTCACCGTCTTCTGGTATCTCTCACGCAGAATCACGTTACTGTTGTAATCCGACCATGCTTTAAAGGGTGGAATTCTATAATAAAGTATTTACGGTTGACAGATATCCGAAATAGAGGATTAATCTTCCGAAACTGATACAGTTATTAATAAAGGACATTATGACAGGGATGGAATTTAATAATTTGCTTAATAACTGCCATGGAACGTCACAATGCTGTTGAGCTTACGTTGCCGACATTCTTGCTTTGCCTCAAGGAATGGTTAATTTAGTAATGGAGGGAAGTGCGTGTGTGTGTGTAAGTGGGTGGAGTGGAATGAGACATTGTAGAAGGAGACCAATGCTTGAACACAGTAAACTGGTTCAAACACATCTGCAGAACTAAGTGTGCGATAGAGCATTCTTGCTTGGTCAACGATCAGGAAGTTGTAAGTACACTAACTGTTTATTTATTTCGTTTTATGCTGTGATTTCTTCTGGGCGATAACTCCTTTCAGCCGTTATGTGCTGTTATCAGATCCTAGCAACTTCGTTTCCTTGTATGCGAGCCTCAGCCTGAAAATGTAGCTGCTAAAATATTGAAACCGACATAGGCAGCGAAGACGTTGACCCGTTATTAGTGACCGACAAATGAAAATGAGACAGAGGGAAAAATGTAAGTAAACTTACGTCTATCCCACTGTGAGAGAAGTTGGTCACTGCCTTCATGGAAATATGTTTGCGGTTCCCTACGGAACTAAATTTGCACTGACGAGTGCATCTCTTCGTCCAAAGAAAATCGGCGGCCATGAATGCCATTTTGAGAGCTCCAAAAATATGGGAATCGCATAGGGAATGATTTGATGGGAGGAGAGTGGGAGGGAGGGAGGGAGGGAGGGAGGAGGAGGAGATTAGTGTCTAACGTCCCGTCGACAACGAGGTCATTACAGACGGAAAACAAGCTCGTGTTACGGAAGGATGCAGAAGGAAGGCGGCAGTGCCCTTTCAACGGAACCATCCCGGCATTTGCCGTAATCGATTTAGGGAAATCACGGAAAACCTAAAGCAGGATTGCCGAAAGCGGGTTTGGACTGTCATCCTCCCGAATGCGAATCCATTGTGCTAACCACTGCGCTAGGCGGCAATGATTTGGTATATATGGAGGAAGATAGATTCCCAGCGAAAATCCTGCAATGTAGTTGAAAAAACCTTGGCAACCTGCGAACCTACCCCGTTTAAAATAAACTAGAAAAAATTTCAACTATAAGCAGACAATGAGGACAACATAATGTAAGATACTATGATTGTGTTTTTATTTGATTGCCAGATAGATGGACGTCTTCTAATACGTAACTTATTAAGTTGCACCAATGTTATTCGAATATTATAGAAATATAACGAATCGTTTATGAGCCAAAAGCGGGAGTTACAGAAAATGCTGGTTTCTAGATGTAAAGTATACAAAGGAGATTCTTTACTTCTGCAGAAAACACTATAAAGAAAATCAGTCTCCTGCACTGTACTTCTGGTCAGTAACATGGAAAACGAAACATGGTCAGGTTAACCAAACCATGTACGAAGGAAGTATGGAAGTCTTGAGAAATGTGTTTCTACTATATGTCGATAGCTAATGGGATATAGACGCTGTTAAATTCTTGAGGAATTAATTCATTTTGCAAACTAACTTTGTAAAGTAATGCATAAATAATTTACCCACTTAAGTGCCAGTCAGGCATAGGTATGAACTGGAGAGATACAGTAATTACTGGTGTTTTTCACTTTCCTGATCATAACTAAACAAAAAACATAAATAAATAAATAAAAAATAAAAAACCTCTCAAGCTCCTATGCTCATTTAAATACTTCAGTGTAACATGCAATAGCGTCATTAGAGAGCAGCTTACAATGATGTTTAAAATGTGCTACAGTTTACGTGTAATTTACTTTCCTATAAGCGCCTAAGAAGACGTGTAAGTAGGAAAAGTAGGAAATGTTTCTCTATTCAAGTTGGGAAACAGCGTCGTTAGTAATATCGTTTGTATTTTCCATCCTGCTACTTTGGAAAAATGTTAACAAAATTTGAAGAACCGTATTTATTCGGAAGGAGAATCTGAAGGCTACAATGAATGAAGTATACGGAGGAGATAAAGTACATTAACAATGAAGCATGTTGAATGTCATGGTAGTATTGTCGAGGTAAGGGTACAAAAAGTAATGAACTTATGGGGTTACTGCCCTACCGCAAAACATCTCTTATTGTGTCGGAGGAACCAAGAAGTTGATACCCGGGGCAGACACATAGCCTACATCTTCAAATATCACCGAGGAACCCTCTGAACCAATAACCACCACTTACACTATCTGACCAAAAGTATCCAGGCACTCGTATTCAGTAGAGAAGAAGTAACAACTGAATGAGAAGGTCAGTGATTTCAAACGCGCACTATCAATTGGATGTCACCCGAGTAACAGGCCCCCAGGGACATTTCAACCCTTTTAAAGCTGCCGAAGTCGACTGATGGCGACTTGATTATGAACTGGAAACGCTAAGGAATAACCACAGTTAAAAAAGACCAGGCAGACCACATATACTAGTGGACAGGCACTATTGAGCATTGTGGAGGTTGTTAGTAAAAAACCGCATGATGTCAGAGAAAGGAAGGAGTTGCAAAATACTGCTAGCGGACCACCTACCGCAACGACTGTGCGTAGGGAATTAAAAAGGATGGGGTACAATAGATGAGCAGAGTCTCAAATGCGACACATTTCCACAGTCTAAGTGACGTTTGGGGTAGGATACAAAGCATCGCTACTGGACAGTGAATAGTGGAAACAAGTGATTTGGAGCGATGAATCGCACTATAGTCTGGATGTTAAGGTTTGGGTTTGGCGAATGCCTGGCGAACATTTGTAGTGCTAACAATGTGGTATGGAAGAGGTGGTGTTCCAGTATGGAGGTGATTTACTTGGTTAGGATGTTGTTCTCTTATTGTGCCTACGAAAACGCTAAATGCTGAAGCATATGAAACAAATTTTAGCATTGTGTACCGCATACAGTAGAGAAACAGTTCGGATACGATGACCGTTTCGGCATGACAATACACGCTGACATAAAGCAGCATCTGTTGACGATTGTAGTGCGTGGATAAAAACATTCCTGAAGTGGACTGGCCTGCCCAGAGTCACGACGTGAACTCAATGGAACACCTTTTGGATGAATCAGAACAAGTTCGATCCATGCCCTAGCGTCCAACAACACTTCTATCTCCGGTTTTGGCAACTATGAAAGAATGGGCCACCGTTCCTCCACAAACATTTAGGCACCATATTTAAAGTGTCCTCAGCAGAGCTGAAACGGCGAAGACGCCATTTTAATGTCTGCCAATAGATATATGGGTATTTTTCAACAGATAGTGTACCTCGCATACTCTCGCTTCATGAGGCATTGCGGAGGTCTTTGGAGTTCAGTCCAGACTTTGGTGTAGAAACTGGTGCTCAGAAACTGTCTACCATCGCCTGTCTTTCACTTGCCGACCGAATATATGGGCGGATGGAACTTTTTCAACACCAGAATTCGAACTCACTAGTCCCAACGTTATCGAATGATACCACACAACGGTGCGTCTCAGCGACCGCTGCTAGAGATGAGGAACATTAAGTCATAAATCCTGATTAACAAGATACAATAAAGAACTGCTGGTATGGAAATTGCCACCTTTTGCACTGGTTCGTGCATATATTGCAGATGGTTTCATTGACCATATCAAGTTTTTCCCACCTGAGATGAGAAGAATAAATTCTGGTAAATTTATGACAGGTAAAGGATGAAATTCTACAGGATAGACCTTTATTGGCTTAAATATTGATAAAAGCAGTCATTCGGTAAGACACTGTATTTGATGGTGTTGGACGTCCTGAGAGATATCGCGCCATATTCTGCCCATCAAAATCTCGAGTTGGTTGGACGGTCCTCCCATATTGCTTTAAACGTTCTGAATTGGGAAAGATTTGCTGCCAAAGATAGGGTTCGAGAAGCATGAAGACAAGCAGTAGAAAGGCTCGCCGTGTACAGGCCGGCATTATCTTGCTGAAATGTAAGCATAAGATGGCTTATCATGGAGGGCAACGAAACTAGGCGTAGAGATCGTTAAGATACTTCTGTGTGGATGACAACCAACGGGGTCCCCTTGAGAAGAGAAATATGACCCTAGACTATTACTCCTGGTTGTTTAACCATATAGTGTGCGGCAGTATGTTTGGTTATCCACAGCTGCCTGGGGAGCATCCAGACATGTCTTCGGCCTGGAGTCTCATTGACTGCTGTATTGTTGTTTTCAGTGACGAACCCCGCTTCGGACTGAGCCAAAACGACCACCGAAGAAGTGTCTGTGGCATACCAATATGACTCTCGGCCGCTATACGCAACAACAACCACGAGTCATGGTCCTGGGTGCCATTTCTTTTCATAGCAGAACACCTTTGGTTGTCATCTGCGTCACCCTTACAGCACAGAGGTACGTCGTCAATACTCTACGTTCTGTTTTGTTGCTATTTATGAGAAGCCTTTCTGAGCTTACTTTTCACCAAGGTAATACCCACTCGCTTGTCTTGTTCTTGCTAAACTCTATCTTGGCCAGCACGTTCGTCGAATCTCTCTCAAAATGAGAAAGTTCGGAGCCTTAATGGCAGGGCTCTTCAATCTGGTAGGGGTTTGACGATCTAACGCGCCAATTGCACAGAACTGGGCGCGATATCCATGAGGGGGACATCCAACAACTTTATCAAGCAATGCCACGCCAAAAACTGCTTGCATAAGGGCCAGAGGTGGACCATCGCGTTACTGTCTTACTCAATTTCTTCAACTCTATGTTTTGGATAAATCATCCAATTTTTCTGGAATTATAATCATTTGTCTGTTTGTACATGTGCATCACATCTACCGATTTCCGTCCTATTCGAATAATTCCTTCGTGATGCGTCGTCTTTTATTGTTTTGACATTACTTAATTTATGCTGTCGTCGGTGTTTAACAGTCATAGGTCACTATAATCTCGAACGGTAGAATAAACTAAGTATCAGTTCAGTCACAAATGAACATGTTGATTATTAGGGGAAAAAATATTTACGAACTTCCAGCATGCTTGAGTAACTTACTTCTCTTAATCAATAGAACGAAAAACCAGTCCAAGTTGCAGATATTTTATTTTTCATTCGATGAATAGTTTCGGGCCGAGACCTATTCTTATGTTCATTTGGTTAAAATGGCTTTGAGCACTATGGGAGTTAACTTCTGTGGTCATCAGTCCCCTAGAACTTAGAACTACTTAAACCTAACTAACCTAAGGACATCACACACATCCATTCCCGAGGCAGGATTCGAACCTGCGACCGTAGCGGTCACGCGGTTCCAGACTGAAGCGCCTAGAACCGCACGGCCACACCGGCCGGCAGGGAGGGATGTATGGGGGTTTCCATGAGGTAATGTATGGCACTTTTGAAAAAGTAAAATAGACTCAAGAAGACTGGGCGGTGTTTTCAGCCTCCAGCGAACTGAATTTGTGTACAGTGCGTTAGCCGCTACATCAGCTCATTTGGTGCCTGCGCTTACTATGTTTACTGTCGTTGAATGTATGTGAGAGGAATAAAGATGATCAGGAGCTGCGCTCTCCAGAAAACTAAGTGTGGTTCCGTATCGCTGCCAGGAGTTTATGCGTTTACATGTTGTAAATAATACAAGATTTTTTCGACTTTGTCAGATACCAATGCTTTGTTTTAAAGCATTTCCACGATGCAGCGATGGAACTAGTAAATTTATACGGGACAGATAACGTCGTAGCGGAGGCACTGCGCGGAAAAACGTTTCTGCATTCGCTTCCAGATCTCTTCGTCTCCTTTTTCTCTGCAGTCGGAACGGGCTACGGAGGAATAACGGTCGAAGCGGCGGCGCCCGCGCCTGCGTCCGTCTCCACTATTCGCAGATCTTCTTCCGCGCGGGGCTTCTTTATTCAGGCCGCGCTATTCTACAGCGTCGCTGCTCACTGCCCATTGTCTAAACCGCCTTAAGACGCAGGCCGCCACTAAACTTTGGAGCCCGTGAAATAACAGTAAAGCACGGGCTTCCTGAAACGGCGCCAAAACTGATCCCGGGGACCGTCGGATTTTACGAGCGCTGTCTGTGCGGCGCGGCGCGGCGCTGACCCCACGCCGTGTGTGCTGCCGCCTCCAGAGCGCTGCGGCCACCCTCAGTATAGACGCCTACGCCTCCCCCGCCCCCCCCCCCCCCCCGCCCCACGGGTTCACACAACTTCTGGAGGTGGCAAAACTGCTAAGGCCGGATTCCAAGCGGACCTACCGCACATGCTTTACGTCAGTTTGGATCGCTCTTCTTGCTGTTGAGGCGTAGCTTCTTGAGGAAGGGGGGAGGGGGGGAAGGGAGGGGGCCGGCTTGTGGTGCGGGAGGTAGTTCATGATATCAGGTCCCCTGTGTTGGTAGCTTCTTTGGTGACACCGTAGAGACCAACAAGTTAAGGACTGTAGAAAGCCAGTGAGGTGCGTCTCTAGAATGCAGGCCAATATTATTGCGTCCAGCACCGTTCTACAGCACTCTGTAGTCGCCACTGGTGTTCCAGCGTCTGTTGTCACTTAGCTTTCTGAGAGCAAATGATATGAGGCACAATGTGGTTCCACAGAAGAACCAGCAAGGAAGTAAGGAAGACGAGGACGAGCTGATGAAAGACGGAGAACGAGTTCAGAATGGCTATAGATGAGACACGGATTCGACATTCCGCTTGACAGGTTAAGGGAAACTACATGAAATTTGACTCTGGATGGCCACGTGGATTTTACACTACACTTCTCATGAATGCGAATCCACTGACTTCATTACTGAGCCCTCCGTAACTATATGTAGCAACAATAGCTGCAGTCAATAATTGTATTAGTAAGTGACCACTGGAATGGCCCATTCACCTTTGTCACTGGCAGAAGTCAATTTTCTATGGAGAATCTAGCAGTGCTCCTCTTAGGCCCTTATGTTCTCCTGTTCGTGATTCTAATTTGGTTTAACCTCAACGAAATTAAATACTGCTGCAATTCATTGATCGCCGGCCGCTGGTGGCCGAGCGACTGTAGGCGCTTCTGTCTGGAACCGCGCGACCGCTACGGTCGCAGGTTCGAATCCTGCCTCGAGCGTGGATGTGTGTGTGTGATGTCCTTTGGTTAGTTAGGTTTAACAAGTTCTAAGTTCTAGGGGACTGATGGCCTGAGATGTTAAGTCCCATAGTGCTCACAGCAAATTCATTGATCACATTAACAGCATACAGCTACACCTGCTCACATATTCCGCAAGCCGTATGGTGCATAGTGTAGGTTACCTTTCACCACTGTTACTCACTTCCTTTCCTGTTCTACTCCTAAACACAGCGAGCGAGAAACGACTGGACATGTGCCTATATACAGGGTGTTACGATAAGGTTCGGCCAAACTTTCAGGAAACATTCCTCACACACAAATAAAGAAAAGATGTTATGTGGACATGTGTCCGGAAACGCTTAGTTTCCATGTTAAAGCTCATTTTAGTTTCTTCCACCTACGCTCAATGGAGCACGTTATCATGATTTCATATGGGATACTCTACCTGTACTGCTAGAACAAGTGCCTGGACAAGTACGACACAACATGTGGTTCATGCACGATGGAGCTCCTGCACATTTCAGTCGAAGTGTTCGTACGCTTCTCAACAAAAGATTCGGTGACCGATGGATTGGTAGAGGCGGACCAATTCCATGGCCTCCACGCTCTCCTGACCTCAACCCTCTTGACTTTAATTTATGGGGGCATTTGAAAGCTCTTGTCTACGCAATCCCGGTACCAAATGTAGAGACTCTTCGTGCTCGTATTGTGGACGGCTGTGATACAATACACCATTCTCCAGGGCTGCATCAGCGATTCCATGCGACGGAGGGTGGATGCATGTATCCTCGCTAACGGAGGACATTTTGAACATTTCCTGTAACAAAGTGTTTGAAGTCACGCTGGTACGTTCTGTTGCTGTGTGTTTCCATTCCATGATTAATGTGATTTTAAGAGAAGTAATAAAATGAGCTCTAACATGGAAAGTAAGCGTTTCCGGACACATGCCCACATAACATATTTTCTTTCTTTGTGTGTGAGAAATGTTTCCTGAAAGTTTGGCCGTACCTTTTTGTAACACCCTGTATATACACTGACACTTTGCGCCTCCAGATGATACGGCTTCGTCATGGCCTAAATGCCGACAGCTCGTGGAGGCAATGTGGACGTCCTGCTCCCGTCGGTGAGGAGACTGGTGACTTCTATTCACAAAGCCAGCTCTTAGGAGGGCGCTGACTGGTCATGGCAGGGAGGTCACTACCTGGTGGCAGCACTCTGTGAGATTGTTCAATAGTGCAGCACTCGCCTGCCGACCAACATGCAATGATCACGGCTCTCACGAGGATACACCTCAAAGGGATGGCTGTTATGTATGCAGCATGGGTAGAATGGACCACGAAAGCCATCAATGTATCACATCATTGCAGACGACGGCAATTGATACATGCTCTCTTAGAGTTCTCCAGGACTTATCGTCAGTTACTGACCCACCTGGATGGACGTATGCCGTGACCTGACATCCGCTCTGGTACAACTTCCTGGTGCCTTCCTCAAAGGGCTGCTCGTTCCTGTCCAAATGATGGAATCTGCGTCAGTGACTATCACCCACTGTCGCGCCTGAACTCAGACATAAAGATCTTTACCCTGATTTTACGCCATACCTCCGAAGGTTCGACGTTTCGTGGTCGTTCACGATCAGGCGTCCTTAGGAGGCGTTCACAACGTTGGGGCTGCCTTTTATCGACGCCGTGACATGATCGTATTTGAGCATACCCGGCGCATGGAACGAGTTTTCGCCTCCTTGGATTTCAGCCAGGTCTTCAATAAGGTTGATCACTCCCATGTGGGAGTGGTGATGCGGAATATGGGATTCGCAGACAGCTTCTTGGAAGTAATAATGCGTCTGGTATGGGACGCCAAATGTAAGAACCTGTGTAATGGTCATCTTAGGCTGCCCATCCTGGTACAACGATTGGTGCAGCAGGGATGCCCTCTGTCTGCGATCCCATATGCTTTCTCCATGGAATCTCTGCTTTGTGGCCTCCACCAGCAACTCACCAAGATGACCCTTGGCAGCCACATGTTTTGTTGCGGGCATACGCAGACGACCTGGTCCTCCTCCTGCACAACGACAAAAATGTTCAAGCAGCACTGGCATGGCTCAAGTCCTATGGCGCTTGTTTGGGCAGCGTTTTTAACATCCGCATATCTCACGCGCTGGTAATAGGACATTGGCTGCCGATGAATACGTCGCTCCCCTGTGGGCCTATGATAGGATGTCTGGGTATTGATTTTAAGGCCGACTTGCGGCGATCTATGATCCGTAGCAGCAGACGCTTATTATGATGGACCGGGCAGAGCTTCTTAACCATCGGCTTCGAAACCTTAGACGTGCTGCATCAGAACAGGTGTGCAAACATTTATATCACGTCACGAATCCCGCACGCGACCCAGACTTTTCCTATCCCGACGTCAATGAGGAGACGCATGTGAGTCAAGGTAAATTATTTGAAGTCAGCTTGTAACACCATAGCTCTAATGCTCTACTGATTTATTTTGCCTTTTTGTTTTATTTAATGTTACATCGTTAAGTTTCTGTAAATGTTGTTGGATTGAATCGATACCATGAGAGTGGTTATGCAGTGTATCTATCATTTGAATACTTTGTCTCACTTGGAGGGAACAAAACTTAATGTACATAATTGTAATTTTGTTTAAATAATTTTTTGTAGGAATACCAATATGTACAAATGTTCTGTTTTAATTAATATGATTGGCTGTTGTTATGTAATTGCAGAACCTCACTTAGGGTTCTTAGTTATTTTGTATGTAAAAGGTGTTGTGGTTCCCCTCGGGAACGGAAGCATGCAGCGCGCGCAAATTGTGGTTGGCCTAGGTAAAAAAGGTGGAACTGAGAGTCAGTCTGGGACGAGCTACGAAACTGTCAACTGCTCATGTAAAAGTTGTATGTTGTGCTGCTGCCGAGAGAGGCTTTCCGTGACGCTTTCCAATGTCTCGGATGGAGGGATAAGGAGCTGGAACTATTCTGGGATTGATACCTATCATCGCCACCAAGAAACGACAGAGTCCAGCAATTCTATCTGCAAATCCACCTACCAACATGCAATCGCCACCACATTGCGCAATCACTGAAAAGGAACCAGGCAATAGTAGAAATGTACGGTGAAGGATCAGCTCATTGCATGTTTTAGTGTGCGCAGATATAAGGTAACTTATACTCGAACTCCTATATCTACCTTGAATTTTTATCCCTAGTCACACAACCACTTCCCATGTCAAAAATGCTTACCGAGTGTCCATATTGTGAAAATAGGAAAGCCCAGTGTTTTACTAATTAATGCCAATTGAACACAGTAAAAAGAGAGTTAAAGTTTATGTAGCAGAACTGAGGAATATAGTAAATGATGCTTGTTGAAAATAATTTTTCTATTAAAACTGCGTATTAATATTTTGTTGCCAACTTCTAAAGTGAATGTTCTCAAAACTGTAGCTTATAGAGTTTTGCAAATCAAATGATCACAGTGCAGTCAGTTGAAAATCATTCACAGGTGTGCTATTGTCTTATTAACACATCAAGTTGTGTTCTACTGCAGTAAAAGTTGAGTACTATTACTGTTGAAAGTTATATGTTCATGCTTGTTAAGGGCTTGTTGCTTTAGTGTAGTGAAAGTGTGTTTAGTTTGCTCTGCTACGGTGGTCAAGATTAAGGCCCCCATCCATTGAAAGTAGTTCAAATGCACAAAGTTACTTAAATATAGAAAGTTTCCATTATTCTTGCTATTCAAGTGAAATTCTGTACAATATTGCGTTCCTCTTGTGTATTAAAAGTGCGTATTAATGGTGTAACAGGATCAACAGTTTGTCTATTGTGCTCATGCTAGATAACGATTAATAGAAAGACCACTATCTATGTAAACAATAATTTCTTTATTCAAAAGACAGTGAGAAGTAATCTATTTGAAAATTTCATTTAATTTTCATTCTAAGTAGAAAGGTGTTTAGTAGTGAGAGTCTTAATTTATGCACAGTAACTAAATTTTCTGTGGACCATATCCGTATGTCAGATAGGAATTTGTTTGGAAAGTTATGTTAAACCTAATTAATGTTTAATTTACGATTCTACAGTGAATATTAATAGTAACGTTACTGAGACCATTCAGTTTCACTAAGTCCTCAAGGTAATAGTGTGTTTCGTTATCTGTTATATTTATGCAAATAGTTTGTTCTGACCTGTTAGCTCCAACCTTAACGTAAACAAACTGTATTTAGGTGCCAGAGTTCATTGCACTCGCGAGTGGCAAGGTATAGGTCGTGTTTGTCCGTTAAAATTACTCATACCTATTTTATTGAACAAGAATGTCAATCATTCTCTTGTCTAATTAGGCTGGCGACCGTTTTCTTTATTCTTTGAACAATGTAGATAGGTAAAATATTATTTGTTACTGTTTAAATATTTACTTAATTTTGACTTTCACTTCCGATAAGCCTCCTCCTTTAGGTACAACGCGGTCAACATAACAAAACTGCTCTCAGAGGGTAACAATGCTCTGCTTCTTTATACTGTAATTGCTTGAATAAAAATAATTTCATTATACGAACTGCCTCCAGCTTTGAGGTTATGATATGGCAGCAGTAGTGGTAGTGTTATAAGTGGCTTTTCCGTGACAGGACTATTTATTATGTTGGTTCATGGTACGTAATAAACCAAATTTGGTATTTCATTGCACAAGCTACGTAAATCCAGTTGCAGTGTTATAAGCTGAGTCTCTCATCCACCTGAAGTCCAAATGAGGCCTCAGTCTTTGTTATGTGCAACATCGAGCAACAGTTATCTTTGTAAGTAGACACATCAAGCTATGGTAACGTACTCTGACTCGAGTCTGTTGATGTGGGCCTTCACCCCAGATCGTTCGTTGCCCCAGTGCTGCTGACACACGTCCCAGCGCCCTTTTCCTGCTTGACTTATTTCTTTCTTGAATACGGCTACATCTGGATTGCGCTTCTCCCTTCACGTCTGCTGAGGCCAAAATAGTGTGTGCCTGACAGCAATCGCAGCGTCTGCCTAATGTGATCGAAGGAAAACACCCCCTCGTCAGATGGAATGTCTCATGGTGGGCAGCGCACGCCCCTACTACTGCGTCGGATGTCCAATACACCTGGTAGTGACGATTAATGGCAAGTAGATATGCAAGTTGCGTCATCACCGGTTACATGTAGCGGCTTCGCCATTATGTACCATGCGTGGGGTGGAAGGTGACGATAGTCGTAGACTTGTCTGCAGCAAGGTGAGAGATTGGTCCGTCAGATGCTGGCGTTCATCACACATACGGCTCCTGACAGCATCACCACACACATACTTCTCTTCCTGGACACGGAACATTTCCAGTGGACGAATACCCACTCAGTGACTTGGATTAATGGGCACGCTCTCCAATACGTGTTTGGTGCCGGTGGCAACTCATATAAATTGTTCAAATGGCTCTGAGCACTATGGGACTTAACATCTGAGGTCATCAGTCCCCTAGAGTTAGAACTACTTAAACCTTACTAACCTAAGGACATCACACACATCCATGCCCGAGGCAGGATTCGAACCTGCGACCGTAGCAGCAGCGCAGTTCCGGACTGAAGCGCCTAGAACCTCTCGGCCACAGATGCCGGTGGCGATTCATCTCTAGATTTCTGACAATACCTTAACAACCGACATTGTGCAGTTGTCGAGAACCCTAAGCGTTAACAAAAAATCTCTAACGTTCTCCGAAGTGCTTTGCGCAACCCCCCTCGCAGCTGGATCATCCATACTAGAAGCAGCTCACACGTGTACCTTCTTCCATTTTACAGATTCGATGCCCTCAACGGTTACTCACACACACCTGAGAGAAGATGTGTGTCAGTGGTGTACTGAAGCGTCACCACCACGCGGGTTTTCTCGCAGTGATGTCGAGGGCGATCGTCAGTCTGGTGCGGTGGAGATGGATTAATAACAGCATACAAAAAAAAAAAAAAAAAAAAAAAAAAAAAAATTACATAGAAATAAAAGAAAAGAAGTTTGCTGGTATCCTCCTCTCCTGTTCTTAGTAGACGTTTTGAGGTCTTATTGATTGGGGCCAACGCCTGAAGTGGTGGAGTTTTTTTAGGGGTGATGCTTATTTTTTCGTTTAGGGTAAACGTGCAGTAGCATTAGCTTTTCCTTATTTTGTAGGCTTGATTATAGTCAGGAAGAAAACAAAAAGGGAGCAGGTTTAGTCTTTAATTCGTAATCAAAACGTTCTCTGTTCCGAGTTCGGACTTCGTCACCCCTTAAATGCCAATGGCGGCCGAAGACTTCCACCACAAGAAGGCACCTGTATTCAGCCAGCGGCCTTGTCCAAGAGGGCAGAGGAGTGGTCAGAGTTTCCCCTAAAGGCGGAAGAGTTGGCAATGGTCAATAGCATGAGGATGCTGAAGGCAATACCAACTACTGTATTAAAGACACAGGATTTGTATTCACAGGTCATGTGACCTATAACTGAAAAATTGTCACGATGGTCTCTGGTTCGGTAAAAGAGTCCGGACTAGTTCTCGGGAGCGGATGCGAAACGAGAGGTAATCATGAGAAGAAGATTGAACAACCCACGGGAAAGGATAGCTCTGTACGAGCGTCAGAAGTCTGAACATGCTAGGAAAGCTAGAAAATCCGACGATGGAAATGCTAAGGCCTACGGTGGAGAACAGCAATCAGTAGTCCACTCCTTTCAGGCTTTATTAAAGCAAACCTAATTTCGGCTAGGAATTAACTATTATCAGTACAGTAATTTAGAGTTTAAATAGATGCGCTAGTGCGTCAATCTTCTGTTGTTCTGGCTTCTGTAACATTTCATTCAAGACTACTTAGTAGCATGTCCCGAACAACAGGGAACAGACGTACTAGGGCATGTATTAATTGCAGCCGCATTGTCGTATTTACACTGCAGTTCGGTAAAGCTACTTGACTATGACAAAATACTTCACGTTTAAAAAAATGGCTCTGAGCACTATGGGACTTAACATCTGAGGTCATCAGTCCCCTAGAACTCAGAACTACTTCAACCTAAGTAACCTAAGGACGTCACACACATCCATGCCCGAGTCAGGATTCGAAACTGCGACCGTAGCGGTTACGCGGTTCCAGACTGAAACGCCTAGAAGCGCTCGGCCACACTGGCCGGCACTTCACGTTTAATTAATATAGCCATCCATTGTATGGTATTGTGCTGAGACAGGTACTGAAGGCAAGTGTCGCACAAAGGTTAATTGGTCGTCACACATGCCAATTATCGGTACGCTGTAATTCACCATCGTAGCAAATCGCGGATACTTCCTTCATCAACGCTTGTTTGTCTTCCTGAATGTGGTGATTAATTTATCTCAGAACGATCGTTCTTGAAACGATACACGTTAACTTTCTCGATAGCACTCACTACATACAGGGCACAGGTTTTCCGAATTGCCTGCAGTGTTTTCACCCTTTTAATACAAACAGAACACAATGTCACAAATTCTAGACTGTATTCCGTTTTATACTTCTTTTTTCTAATGCACAAACAACACCAGTCATAACTTAAAAAAAGGGAGAAATATTCAAGTTTTCGTGGCGCGAATTATGTTACGAACTTGAACAAAAGAAGACCATAGTTAAATACGCTCATAGCAACATGCCATAGAAAATCATCACGGAGCATGCTGAAACATTGTTTTATATCATATGCAACGTTACATAATATTTTGCTTGATAATTCGCGGGAAGAAAAGTAAAGTCCACTGGAGATCATAGTCTCTATGCCCGATGTGTCGTGATCATTTGGGCGGACCCTGGTCTATATCAAGCAGCGTCTGGCTGACGGCGAAGAAGCTGGTCTTACCATGACGGACACCCACGAGCCCTTTCACGAACATGATGCTACAATATTTTTCTATTACTAGGTGGTTAGAAAATGAACGAAACTGTCTCTGACTTTCCCTCAGATTGATGCTCTTAGCAGACAGAAAGGAATAGGATGGGTTTGATATCACGGCATTGCGTTCGCAGTGCATGACGCTGACTACTAAACCACGAATAGGTTATTCACAGCAGCATCTCAAGTGGACGTCAACACTTATCGTACAGTGTGATGCATACCCCATTATGAGAAAAACATGATGCTAATAGAGTGGAATTCGCTCGTTGGTTGGACCGACGCTAGTTTGTAACGGCTAAGGTATGAGTTCGATTCATGCTGGGGGTATCAATTTTTAATAGCCACGAACATGCCCTCTTCACGTCAGGTAACGACTAGTAATGAACGCTAGCTGTTCTGTGGTTTCAAATCAACATTAAACATGTCCATTGCCTACTGACTAGAACAGAGTTGGATCACCTTTGGCTGTCAGAGTCGTAAGTCGCTGCTTTCCGAAACTCTACTGTAAGTAAGCTTTATTATACTAGTAATGTGATTTTAGTTCACGAACCAATCGTCATATGAGGTCATAGGAGCTTCGTTTCTTATTTGAAGTAACTCAGAGATTTTGAAAATGTTGGCACTGGTTAGGCACTGGTTCTCTGGATTTGAACCCTTCGAGATGAACAGTCCCATCATTTTGTTGTTTCCTCACGGTGCCAAACTCCTACAGGTCTCTACGAAAGTCGCGATCCTGACTTCTAGTGAAAGGGAATTTGATAGGTGACACCTCCGTGTAGAGTCAAGAACGACTATACGAGCAGGGTTTGAATCCCAGGCAGCGCAGAACTAGTCATGGCGTTACCTCTAGCCAAACATGTGCACATTTCGCTGCTGGTGAAGAAACAATAAAAATTTCTTGTCTGCTCGTAGCTATAATACAATAGCTAAAGCTTCCGAGCTCAAATCCACGCCAGGCTTAAACCTTTTGTATCGTTGTTTCAGGTTACAATACCAGGCTATTGGTGATCATATTTAATATGTGACATCTGATTGTGCTTAGTTAACAATTCATACAGGTACTGCGTTCTACTCCCCGTCCATCACTATAACTTTACTTCAAGTCGTTTCACACTTGCGCATTGCACTTTATTTCATGTTCCTCATGGTTACTGCTCAGGCAATATAAGCTTTGTAGGGTTCCCAGTGCAGTGATAAATGTATTGTTTTTTATTCCCAGGTTCGGACATTAGGCCTTGTAAAGTGATACTGGCTTCCGAAAAATCATTATTGGGCTGGTTCATCACGCACATCTGTAAATTTTGTTTTAATTTGTATGTTATTCGCTATGGCACACTGGAATGACTGTGTAACAAATTCTCTATTAATAATGGAAAACAAACATTTCCTTACAAAATATAAATAACAAATTAGGTATATTTACTTATCAAATTTGAGTTTTACCCCAATTGTTATCCCATAAACCATTAAAATGCGAAATAAGCTCAGTTTCTGTTTTATGCTCCAGTTACTTACTGTTAGCAACAGATGGCTCCACTCTAACAAGTGTCACATGTTCGGTCTCTGTACCCCAAAATGCTCACCAAAGTGTCTGTACTGGTAAAAAAGTTCTATGTTCGTTCAGTGGACCACATCTGGTTTCAGACACAACAGAACCTTAAATTATTTTCCATGTCTCTGATTTTACAATATTGTAAAACTTTTGCGAAATGCGTGAGCAAAGCAGAAAGCGTAATGTTTATGTCAGTTATCATAGTGTTTACATCAAGTTATTTTCCACACATATCCGTTTGTAAAACATGATGGTGAATAATAAAATATGTGTCAAGGGGAGGGAGGGTGAACATATTGTATCATTAAAAATATAATCCATAACAATTACTGCAAATCATTTGGACCTAGCTTGGGTTAAGTAACAATTTGGTAGGGAGCAAATTACTAATTTTACCTCCTCTACGATGCTTGTCAAAAATGTCACACTGTTCAAATATGCGCGAGCAAAATCAATGGTTACGTTGCAACAGTATCTATGTACGTAAAGTTCATTCAACCTGGTAGTGTGTACCGTCATCATTTACCTTCCTTGTCATCAGTTCTGGGGGAATGACGCTAATTCATCACGAAGAAAAGCGCAATCGATGACAAGCTATAACGCAAACCGCAGCTGCATTGGGAACTATGTCCCACTAATAATCTTGAATGAACTACGCCAACATCTAGTAAAAGTACAACGTCTGCTTTTTAGGGAAGGGAGGAACGTGTTCGATTTTAGGAAGCAACAAGGTGTTTTATTACGATAAATCACTTAAAACTTAAACTGCAGAAATAAGTGGATTGATTACACACACACACACACACACACACACACACACACACACAGACAAAAGAGACTACGAAAGTGGATAAGAGTGAGAGACGTAAAATCTCAAGCCAATGACTGAGTCGATAAGTCGGAAATAAATATTGTACATAACAAAAAGAATACATCTTTTAGCAACAGTGATTTATTTTTCACTGTTAATATCCTACAAATATTATACACGGTGATTCAAATATCATTACAAACTGCCATGGCACATCTGGAGTTCAACGGGAATCAATAATCGCATAGAAATAGGGCGTCCATAGGTCATCCTGGGCTACTAAATGACGTTGCAATAATTTAGTTACATGCTACAAGTGGACGTCCACTGCAGGGAATACTCATAGTTTTTAGTGGATGAGCCGGCCGGGGTGGCCGAACGGTTCTAGGCGCTTCAGTCTGGAACTGCGCGACCGCTACGGTCGCAGGTTCGAATCCTGCCTCGGGCATGATGGATGTGTGTGATGTCCTTAGGTTAGTTAGGTTTAAGTAGTTCTAAGTTCTAGGGGACTGATGACTTCAGATGTTAAGTCCCATAGTGCTCAGAGCCATCTGAACCATCTTTTCCGGATGCAACGAGACACGCCTGACATCGACGCTGCATCGATCGGCGCACCCTCTCAAAGGTACTTGGTGTATCTCGAAGACTTTCTGCTGGCGCATCAGTCCTGGTCACTAGGTCACCGTGGTCACCTGGCGATTAACAGGTGTTTCATAAACAAGGGCCTGCAGATACCCCACAGGGAAGAAATGAATATGGGTCAGATCAGGTGGTCGTGGTCGCCATGCAACTGGCTCACCGCGAACAACTCAGTGGCCGGGAAAGCCTGCCTATAAATGTGCCCCCACTTGTGTGATGCAATATGCGGGGGCTTCGTCATGATGAAAACGAATGTGGCGACGAATAGGCATGGGAACAAAATTCAGCATGCCCGACAGAACGACTCGCAGAAATGCGAGATAGATGCGACATTCAAGTCGGTCCGGCAGAATCCACGGCCCAATTAAACAGTCTCCGAAAATACCAGCTCGCAAGTGAAGGATAAATTGTATTGTGAGGTATGCGTACGTGTAGTATGTGGGTTCACATCCGCCCACGTATGCAAGTTGTCAACGTTCATTACACCCTCGAGTGAGAATGCAGCCTCATCGGTGAAGGGGACTCTTGCTGCTAAGCATTGGTCTGCAGCGAATTCCTGCAGAAACCACCACGCACATCCCACGCGCTTGTTGTAGTCCCCCGGTTGCAATGCATGGACGCTTTGGAAATGAAACGGATGTAGTCCTTCGTCGAGTACAATGCACCAGACAGAGGGTTGGAGTATTTCGCACGATTCAATCGCAGGGCTTCTCGTCCATAGAAGTTGGCCACGCCATTCACCAAATGCATCTCAGCCATTTCACGGAACGTGTAGATAGCCATGTTACTCTCAAAGCTTCCATGCCGTGAATGGAGACGGCTTCCATTCGCTCCGCCCGTATTTGTATAGCAAAGCCCTTTCTTGACTGTAGCGCCTTCACGTGCGTTTACGACTCTCGGTTCGAATGTGATCACTGATCCTTTTTGTATGCCCGATGTGCCTTGTCGGTTTGTAAATGTTTTTTTGAATCACCCAATATATTAAAAATCTATTTTGTATGTCAAAACTATTGGCTGATACTGAATTTGATATGTCAAATATTCCCTTTACTGCAGGTAAAACATGATTCTGACGCACACTAATGACGAAAGGAACCTTTAGCACAAACAATGATGTGTCTTCACGGAAAGAATAACACTGTCATCCCTTCCTGGAAACGAATTTCACACAGGCGAGTGGGCCAAAGGTTATGACAACCACTTGCCGTTCAGATGGCGGAGTACATGCTGCTTTCGGGTCAACAATCGTTAAAGCATATTGAAGATATGGAGGAAGTTCAATAGTAGCTGCAGTCTTTGCTGTAATTAACAAGTTTTTGTTCTTAGCCGTCACAAACAAACACGTGGGAAAACACAGAGCATGTTCAGCCCATGTTGTGACACGAAGAAAGAAAGGGATAGTAGTAGTGTGTTTGGGAAATAATGTTGCCCATCCTGTCATTCGGGATAGCGAGTGCAGAAGTCTTTTGTATTTAATTGGCATAGTGTGGGCTAGCTTTGTTAGTTGTTATTTGGACGTCGAGTGAGTAACAGTGTCAGCACAGAGCACAGTTAATTGCCTTGTAGTACTATAGTATCTTCGAACACTGACAATCATTGGTCACTGTCCATAATTGATAACTGATCTTTATTGATCACTGATTACTGACTATCACTAATCACCGACCATTACTGATCACTGACAACCGCTAATCACTGACCAGCAGTGATCACTGACCGTCAGTATTACTTACCAGTGTTGATCACTGACCGACATTTTCCTCTGACCGTTATTGACCCAATGGAATTCATTTTTATGATTTAGATGGGTTCAAAATGGACTGCAGAAAATTTAGAAATGACAAAACAAGCTATTGCTGAAGGTTTATCAATTAGAAAGGCCACTGAAAATTTTCAAATATCTTTTACCACAATTCAGGTTAGATTAACGAGACGAAATATATCAGACTTCAGCTTAGGAAGAAAATGTTGATACGACCTTACACCTTCTGAAGCTACAGTGTTTTTAAAGAATCAGCTTTCTATCAGACTCAGTGAATTAAAAATGAATAATAAGTATATTTGTGTAGTCGCTTACCATTACTTATCAGAGATATTAATGAAACGTTGTTCTTCATTTCAAACAATAATCCAGCTGCGACTAAAACCTCGTCGGGTTTTAGCATTAGAGAGGAAGAAGTTGTTAAAGAAGCACACACTTGAACTTCCCATCACACCTGCTTCTCAGAGATAGGGAGAACTATACCGAAACAGGACAAACGACAACGTTAAAAACATTTTATTTATGAAAGCATAAAAACATGAATGCAGTTTTGATGTAGGTGAAGAAGCGATACGTAAGCCAGCAGCATTTTTTCCTTGACAGACTGGCAAAACGCATGATTCTGCATATGACATTAGATTTGAATCAACAGCATGAGCGTGGATGATTGGTGATTCACCAGTATATATCGACGGAGATGATTTAATAATTCACAACAGAAGGTACCGGCGAACGACACCATTACAGGATCTGTTGTTTAAAATTAAACCTCCTGTAAAAGAGTTACACAACACAAAGACTTCAAAACTATGGTAAAATGCTCAAGGCTGTCATCACTCATGAGCAATGCCGACTCCCCTACACACAAGTAAAGTCCAACAGAAATTATAAATATATAGGTACTGCTAGGGCTTGTAAAGGGACATCCTCCTCTAGGATTACTTTATTTCAACATTAGTAGCTTATACTAGAAATATTTTTCGAATTTTGGACAGGTCAGTATTATCTGAACCACTTTTCTGAAAAGTTTCGTACGATTTTATACACAATATGTTATATTTCAAGCTAAAATTTATGAAAAGCAATTACTTGTTTTCGTTGTTACAAACGATATGTACTAGTTCTGAAAACACAGTTAAATTTTTTTTAGAAACATTTGATATTACGAATCATTTGGAACACTTAAAATTTCTATTATTAATTACGCAATCTAATATGTTTATTCTGTTTATTTCTGGATTCATTTCTAAAATAATAATCTATACTAATAGAAATTAATTTGTCAAGAAAAACTGTAAATCCTTTGGCATATTGTTATTACTGCAGAATGAGGTAGTCGTACGCATGCGTCTGATGTGATCGGACGTATTTTTGTATTTTGATGAACAATGTAATTTCTGCTCTATTAATGTGAAGATTTAACAGAAAAAGTGATTTAGTGAAATGTGAGACAGTAAATTATCGTAAAAACAAAAATGAAACAACACATTCTCTACAACTTATTTTTATCCATTGACTAGGAATTACAGAATACAGGTAGCGAAGGAAACAATTTTTTGTAGGTCTATTTTAGTCATCCAGTGTTAAAAGAATAACAGAAAACTCCTTTATTTAACATAAAAAACAGGAAAAAAGTAGCTTCAAGACGCTCCTGATGTACGAGAAGAGCGAGGAAAGTCTTCATGAACGTAACTGTATTGCACAAGTAAAAGTTTGACAGGTGATAGCACTCGTGCAGTGTGGGCTAGGGCGGTTGGCGGTTGACAAAAACCAAGTGTCAGTTCGCCGATCAAAAGTCCAGTGATACTGCGAACTTCAAGATGTTTGTAGGTGAAGAGCTGTAGTGCTTCCTCAATGACCAGGGAAAGATACCCTCTTCGCTTAGGGGGCGTGAGAGTGTCGTACTTGACCCTGAATATGAGACCAGTACTGACAAAAGAACCGAAGGCTGTTTGGATGCAACGCGGCCTCACTGCAGAGACAGGTAAAATTTTTGTAATGTGTGTCATGCGGGATGCAGTGTAAGTGTTAAAAAACTGCACCTTTTGTAACATGTTCATTGCTCGCAACAACTCACTTTGAACGACCGTCCTGATGTTCTGAAGAAGACTCTGGAAGCTGATCACCGAGGTTTCGCCTGAGAACTACTACTAGACAACATAGAGTCTTCATCGTCTTAAACGGAACCATACTTTCTACCGGGAGTCCCTGTCCAAGGGTCATGACGCAGAATATAGCGACGTTCATATGGCAGCCCACTCCGCTCCCTTTGCTCGTTCCACCGTTTTGCTTCATGAACCTTCTCGTTGGTGCGTACGATGAAGACGAGGTCGTCTGCATAGGAGCGGAATTTGAATGTGTGTCCTACCAGGGTGATCCCTGATAGGCGACGTTGCAGGCCGCTGAGAATTGGTTCTACTGCGATGGCGTACATGATTGTTCAAAATGGTTCAAATGACTCTGAGCACTATGGGACTTAACTTCTGAGGTCATCAGTCCCCTAGAACTTAGAACTACTTAAACCTAACTAACCTAAGGACATCACACACATCCATGCCCGAGGCGGGATTCGAACCTACGACCGTAGCGGTCGCGCTGTTCCCGACTGTAGCACCTAGAACCGCTCGGCTATCCTGGCCGGCCACATGATTGTTGAAAGGGGACAACCATGTAGCTCTGACCATGCGATCGTCATCCGCGAATTTACAATCAGCCTAGGCGGAGCGTGACGAAGGCAGGGGGTGAGGGGTGGGGGTGGGGGAAGCATCCGTTCCATCATATTTACGAGGGAGATATGGTTTACGCGATCGAATGCCTCATCGAAGTTGGCGAAAATCATGACTCCCCGCAGTCGACAGACTGTTGTAATGGCTATGACATCTCTACAGTCACATAGCGTTGACTGTGTATTAATATCTCCGCCAGAGGACGTCTGCGTGTGTAACAGGAGCTGGTACAGGACTAGTCTGAGACGCATTGCGAAGATACGCGCAAAAATCTTGAAATCCGAGTTGACTAAAGTGATTGACCGATAACTGGCAAGCGGCGTATCTCCAGAGGATTTTGTTATTGGAATAATCATACCTTGAATTCCGGTGGTAGCGGCGTCGTAGGGGACAATAGTTCCTGTACATTTCCCTCCAACACGATAGCAACACGATCTTGGATGTTGCGAAATACATTGTTGAAGTTGCCGTGCAGCGTCTGGTGGGCATCGGCTCCTAGGTAGGACGGTACACCTTTCTTTAGCTCAACGCAGATTTGCCGCACTCTGTTCCAAAGTGAGTATGTAGTGAAGTGCGCCTTTTTCTCTGATACACGGCCGAGTACTGTTCCACTGGGGGGCAGTGCCGCCATCATGTCTTCGGCCGGCATTTCCAGTAGAAGTGCATAATGCCTGGCCGACAAGTTCAGAAATTATTGGGCCGATGTGCCCTTCCGAATGCCGGAATTTGAGGCCGTCTTTCGTCCGTGCTATGATCTTGTCTCAAGCTACTTCGTTTGTCAGTTTGGCGTAAACCACGCTACTAACAATGGACAAGTGTATTCCGATCGTGTCTTCATGGGGAATCTTCACTTCTTCACTTAGGAACTTCTAACATGTGTTAAGGATAATTAATTACAAAAGAAACAACGTAATTTTTGTTTCATGTGGTAAGGAGCGTTAGAAGTTATTTGTGCCTAAGGACAGCAAGATGCCTATCAATGAAATACATTTCGTAGTATTTGAGTCAATGAGAAGGGCAAGGGGCCCTTGAGAGGTGTTGTGAGATTAAGCAATACGAAGAGACATTC
This sequence comes from Schistocerca nitens, assembly GCF_023898315.1. Taxonomy (NCBI): domain Eukaryota; kingdom Metazoa; phylum Arthropoda; class Insecta; order Orthoptera; family Acrididae; genus Schistocerca; species Schistocerca nitens. The sequence continues at coordinate 406,922,098 of NC_064618.1, forward strand.
TGAGGTAACAATAGCCATATTGTAAGTGTAAACGTACGAGGACTATATTAATGTAAATATCAAAGAAAAATGAATTTATAGAGCTTAAGGAAGATGGGAAAGAGATGTAAAATTTAATGTACTGAATGTACAGTGTTTAAAATTGCCAGTCGAACATAATCTTGGGAGGTGGAAGGAGTCACGGTGGAGAACGGGTCCCCGAAGGGGAAAGGGAGGTGGTGCGGGCAATGTAGTGTCACTACCTACTTCCAACTGAAACTTGTAGGAATTTGTAAGAAAGCCACTGTGAAGAGTCGGTTTTGCTAGTGCGGGCCGCTAAGCACAGGGTGGCGATAAAAGTAAACACTGGTTCAAATGTGCTTACCACGAGGGCTATTAGCACTTATTCAGTAGAGGAGACGTTTTCCGTGAAGATGAACAGATTCTCATAGCTCTTAAGATACACACATTAGAGTTGATTTTTGCCAACAGTTTTCCTTGGTTCAAATAGCTCTGAGCACTGCGGGCCTTCACATCTGTGGTCATCAGTCCCCTAGAACTTATAACTACTTAAACATAACTAACAGAAGGACATCACACACATCCACGCCCGCGGCAGGATTCGAACCTGCGACCGTAGCGGTCGCGCGGTTCCAGACTGAAGCGCCTAGAACCGCACGGACACATTGGCCGGCAACAGTTTTCCTTGTTTCGGTCCGTAATACCACAGCTCAAGATACGGAAAGCAAAGAGCGTGCAATAGAAGAGATTTGTTTCACGACATCGAAGATCAACAAGTGGTCACAGCTCTTAAGATACGACGTGTTTTAGAGCCCACGTTTACTAGACTTTTTTCGCTTCGAATGATCGTTCCTGTCGTATCACTAAATACTGATGACTGCACCTGGGACACCCTGTATGTAGAGTATAAAGTTCTATATTGGAAGTGTTTCAGTAGCTTACACTTGACAGATTGTGATATTCTCTTTCTCACTCCCAGCTCTGTATGAAATAACCCAAAGCTCTAAAAAATGGCTCTGAGCACTATGGGACTTAACATCTGAGGTCATCAGTCCCCTATAACTCAGAACCACTCAAACCTAACTAAACTAAGGACATCACACACATCCACGGTCCTGCGACCGTAGTGGTCGCGCGGTTCCAGGCTGAAGCGCCTAGAATCGCTCGGCCACACCGACCGGCGAAATAACCCAAAGTACGCTGGGAATTGACTGATCGGAATTACGGTATACCGAAAAAGTCCGTCTCTGGTTTCTGCAAGGGAATGAAAAGTATAACAAAAAGTGTACTATAAATTTACTTGTCTTAACCGAAATATAAAGGCTGAGTAATGGAAGCACTATTTTCAGATCTTAACTATTAATGTGCTATCATCGCAAGATGGTTTTTCAACAACTGAAGCCAGATGTGTGCTTCTTAATACAGCTGTCAAGGCAAATTTATTTATATTGAACTGCTACGGCTGGTGTGTCTCCCAGACTGACAATGTCACGTTTCACAAAAAGTAAAAGGTGATGAAAAAATGTTGAAATGCATTACAAAACATGTCGAGAAAGTCATGGACTTTACCTTGCTACACACACAAACAGTTTATACACACAAACGGAACCAAGTATGAAATCAAGGCCTTCATATTTGATAATGGATCAGTTGTCGTACCGTCAAAGAAAGTAAAAATAGCTAAAGTTTCCTATTATTTCGAAGGTTCGTTATGGTGTCAGGTAGGGCCTAAATACCAAAACAGGTAATCCCTTCTCAAATATTCTCATTTGGCCTCCCAAGAGTCCCTCTCCTAGCTTGACATTCAGACAAACAGGTCGGACAGTTCTACAACAGCCCTGCCTTGCGTCGAATTGTTAAATATTACCGTATTTCATTGTATCTTGGCTTGTATTTTTTTGTAATGTTGCTAGTATAATTTGCTGAATTCCTAATTTATCTGTAACATTGTTTGTACTTATGGGAGACCTGAGGTAGAGCAATAACGACATTAATTTACGCACTGATGACCTGGTTCCTATCGTAAAGACCGTGTTATGTTTACCGAGTTATCTGACCTCAGCTGAATTGCTATTATCGCAAATAAATCGGTCAGCATTAATATCCTGACTTACCTGACTGACCCATTCTGTTTAACATTCAGACAATAGCTCTCAAAGTATTTAAAATCGACTGAATTTTAGACGCAGATATTATTAATTTCTATTGGAGTGCTAATACAAACAAGCAATGAAATATCCACCGCTACAGATTATCAACACGCTAAAAGTCTGGTTATTAATTTGGTTTAAACCACGTAATTCCACATGAAGTTGACAGTAAAAAAAATATCCAATCTATTAAATAAATTGTCATAAGCATCCAAATACTGTTATAATGAATGATAACTACATGCCATTCATTCTACAACACTTTAGATGTAAGCTTGTTTTTGTGTTACACACATTTAATTTTTTTCCAAACGTGAGGTGCTCATAAAAATGTTTTCTACCACTGATGTGAAAGACAGTAAAAGTAATTACGTACCCAAACTTTTCCATTTATTTATTCAATAAAGAAAGAAATTTTTCGCGATACAACTACTCAAATAATTTACAGTGAAAACCAGTTCTATTTTAAACTTGATAAGATATCATGGTCGTCTGATTCTCGTCTCCATGGGCAGTCGTGCTTTGGCGACGCTTCAAACAAAGTTCTCTTACACGTTTCCCCGTCTGACTGGTCGCCTCGTTCGTCGGGAATTTAACAGTTTGGAGTGTTTCGCCGCAGAGCTCCTGAGCACTGCCCGTTACGGGATGGCTAGGTTGCAGCTACAAACTTTTACGGCTCCTATCGGCTATCGACTATCGGAAGAAAGCGGTATCTCCGACCCTCAGCAGCTCGTAAATCCAGTGAACGCCCTCCGTAAGGATCTCGCTAACCTTTTTATTTCCACTACGATAGTAATGCGATATCCAGTAGCGCTCTCGAAAAGAAGTTTCAGCTGCAAATATAGCAACCGGAAATTTTACAAAAGATGACATTTATACACCATGGAGTTTAGCAGCTTTGAACTGTATTAAAAATTCTTAGAGATAACTTCTTTTCCTGCGTTATTAATGAGACGTCTTCCTCGGCAGCTTACTTTTCCGCATGTAGTTTGCAGCCTCGGTTGGTGATTTTATCAAGGCGGACTCTTCCGCTTTGTGCATTAACTTGGTCTAGGTGACAAATTCTATGCATTCAGACAATAAATTGAATAAAATATCAGTATTTTAGAGCAGCTAGTGCATAGGTTCCTTCCACTGCATGCAAGAATGAAGCATGCTATTAATACTTACTGTTTTGCCATTTTGAGGTACTCATCTGTTAAGCTAATTTTTTTCGACATATTTCATTACCTTCTTGAAATGTCCTCACACACAGAGTTACACTCTTATTTGGCGACATAAGTTGCCCTTCGTCGTTCGCGTTCGGGACATTTTCTTAGTGTGTTATGCATTCCATTAATCTAACAAAGTTTGCTCGAGAAACTGATAAACTGTCGTTTGTACAGACGAATTGAACTTTACCAATGGCCTTTAAGTGCCCTTAGATCAGAAATGTTCTTATCGACATGATCATTCTTCTCCATAGATATTCTTGTACTTCCACATACCCTATGTCTTTAGGACTTTTTCAATTGTAAACTGCTATTGTTTTAGTAAATAACACGTCCCTTCTTCTACTTCACCTGTGTCCTGATATCCTGTCTGTCATTATCTTTACTTTGGGGATAACTTGCGATAAAAATATGAACGTCGCTTTAGCGTGGTTATCAAACGATAGTCATTAAGAAAAAAAAAACGGCTGAAACAGTTCCCGTTTTTCCAGCTCTAAGATATAGATCTTACCTTACCAATACCTCTGATGTACATTGCAACCCTACTGCGAGGCAAATACCATCAGTCTGAAGAATCCTGAAAGGAAAGACTCTGCTGGTAAGCCCATCGGACGCACACCTAATGAATAACAGTTTCACGATTTGGCAGGTAGATTCAATGCAGTTTAGCCGTTCATACACATTTCCGATGTTGGCGTGAAAAGAGGAAATATTGACAGCATTGTATTCGGATAATTAATGCTATCGTATTTTAATTATTTAGTAGATGAGAAAATTCCTATTATTCTACTTAATTAAAGCTGTATCATGATCCCATTTCTCTGAACCTGCGAGGAGGGAGGAGAATCTTTTCTAGCGGACAGCATATACGATTGAAATTTTGAGGTTTCATAATCCATTCTATTTGAATGCACTGACATTGTCCTCGTAAAATTAAATATCAGCTCGTGTGCGTCACGCATTGGCAAATCTCTTTTTAGAGAAAATCTTCATTAGAAAGTAATTCTGAGTCGGGCTGCATGATACGCCACGTTATATGCCTTGTTGAAAGGCGTAAAAAATTAAACATTTGAAAAATGTCAGATTTAAAAGCAGAGGGTCTCTGTCGAGCTCTGTACCTCACGTTCAGATGCAAAAAATATCCTATTAAACTGAATTATCCTGTATGCCACATGATACAATTAAAAGTTACATGAATGTTCATTTTCTAGATTAACCATTTGTAACGGCTTCTTTCATCATTTAAAACCAATTGAAATTGGAATTACACAATGTGAGCGACTTTTCGAAATACAAAGATAAATTTAAACAGTACTGAAACAAAAAATTGATCGTGAGCATGCCAAGAGCACCGTATCTACATCCGTCTCCAAAGACTTAGTGAGGCCACAGGGAACACACAGGTCCAGAGATTCGCAATGGACCAGTTATTTGGATGCAATGAACGGCTCGTAATTTGGTATCATCTTTAGGTTCCTAGAACAGCCTTCCGTAAATACCAATTCATTTGAAAAAAGCGATATTCATTCGACATGTTTTAACGACCTCGCATATAAAACAATCCACTTCCGACAGTGCAGGTGCTTTAAAGTGGTCGAATCGAAGCTATAATAGGTAACTGCATTTTCGTAGACTGCACATAGGAAAGAACCATACCTAAAGCCTGGAAAGTTGCACAGGTCATAGCAATACTCATGATAGAAAATACGAGTAATCCTCTGAATTACAGATCCATATCACTGAACTCGATTTGTAGTAGGATTTTGGAAAATATACTGTGTTCAAACATTATGAATAGCCGCAAAGAAAAGTATCCATTGATACATTTCATGGGTTCAGAAAATATCGTTCTTGTGAAACACAACTAGTTCTTTATTCACACAAAGTAACTGAGTGCTGCTTGCAGGGAACCTGAGAGTGATTCCCTGTTTCTAGATTTCCAGGAGGATTTTGATACCGTTCTTCACAAGAGGCTAATAATCAAACTACGTCACAATCGTCCAAGTTATGAGGTTGGCTTCGTTATTTCCTCACAGAAAGGTCACAGTTTGTAGTAACTGACTGAAAGTCATTCGAGACAAGCAGAAGTGATATATGGTGCTCCGCAAGAAAGTGTTATGGTCCCTCTGCTGTTACTAGTTAATATAAACGATTTAGGAGACAATTTCAGCAGCTCTCTTATTTTCTGCAGATGATGCTGTCATTTACCGTCTATAAAATCATCAGAATTTCAAAACCAATTGCAAAATGAGGTAGGTCAGCTCTCATTATGTTGCAAAAAGTGATAATTGACTTTAAATATCGAGAAGTTTGCGGTCATCCTCATAAGTATGAAAAGGAATCTGTTGAAATTTCTGTTATAAAAATCTAAACGCTATCAGTTGAACTAAATGTAAGATTACAGTAATTACGAAGAATTTTGAGACAGGTCTACTAAAGAGACTGCCTGCTCTACGCTTGTCCGCCCTCTTCTGGATTGCTGCTGCGCGATATGAAATTCTTACCAGATAGGTTTGGCGAAATTAGTCAAAAGCGTTCAGAGAATGTAGCTCGTTTTGTATTACTGCGAAATAAGGGAGAGAAGGCAACGGACATGTAAGGTGAGTTGGGGTGGCAATCATTAAAACAAAGGCGTTTTTCGTTCCGGCGAGATCTTTTCACCAACATTCTCCTCCGAATGCGAAAATGTTTTGCTGGCGTTCAACTACATAGGGAGAAATAATCACAGTAATAAAATAAGATGAATCAGAGCTCCCACGGAAAGAATTGGAAGTTTGTTTTTCCCACGCGCCGTTCGAGAGTGAAGCGATGGAATACTGTCGGAAGGTGGTTCGATGAACCCTCTGTCAGGTACTTAAGCGTGAACTGCAAAGTAGTCATGTAGGTGTAGAGGCAGGTCTCCTGTCCATCCCCATTCCATTATTTACAAGCATTATATAATGAAACAAGTAATTCACTTCGTTAACGTCTGGTGTATTATAAGGATGGAAACCAGAAATGTAGCAAAAATATTTACAACTTGGTAAAACGCCAACTACGGATACCTTTTACAATTTTACTATTTTCAGACTCGTTTGGAGCCCACACGTGACAATCTTGAAATGAACATAACCTGTTACGTCGGCTACAGAGTAAATTATGTGCATATGCTTTATTTGCGGTGCTTGACATAGCCAAAAAACAGGTGTCGTCGATGCGATTTATAAATAACAAGAAGCAAACTCTCAATTTGACGCAGAAAATAAAAACGAAAGCTCCGTGCAAAGAATTTCCCTTGCGAAATATGATAACATAAAATTTTACATGAGTCTCCAAACAATTTGTTGGATAGATTTTATATTCCGAAATACAACAATCTAGTAACAACGTTTAGTATGCCTATCTCTCTAATGACTATCCTCGATTTAAAAAGCTCATTCAGATTTCTGTTAACAATGCGATCTCTCAAAAGATTTAGGGCGATATGATTCACTTTCACAAAAGCTGGAAATCAAAATTTGGCAAACATCGTACGTTCACTACGTAACGGAGTTGACGCACGACGTACTTCACACTCTAGAAGGAGCAAGGTATGTTTCTTTATGGAAGGACAGTGATAAGGACCAGTCAGTTTCATGTATACAGTGGAGAGGCTGCCTAAAGGAGAATTATTGACTGCGTATTCGACAGCTTAAATTAACGGCTTGGAGAAATGTGCGTTGATTATATGCTCTCACGTACTGCCATGTAATAATGAAGAAATGTTTGATGGCCAATATCCTATCAAAGAAATGTGACATTAGATTTTATTTTATTTTGAGGCGACTGTTTGCCTTAAAGAGTGTGAAATACGCATGTGAACTCTCGTATATGTATCAGGGTTTGTCACATTATTAAGTGGCAGTGGAATTCGATGCATTTCTGGCGTCCTTTAGTGTCTAAAACACGGGTATTATTCGTTGCTACCTCTGCACAAAATACACGAGACTAATGGTATTCCTAAGTGTACATTTGTCGTTGCATGTTAATACGAGACCATATTCCGTTACGGAACTGTGTCTCTGTGGTGTGACAGGTTTAATAAAATTACATCAACTCGAAGGTGGTAGACGACCAGTCTATACACGAATGTTCTTGCACTCCACCGAAGATAACTTCGATGTACAAAATTTTTAACTGACTGAGTAGGGAAATCTGTTCCATTTATGTATGTCACTTTCAAAGTAGGCCAGATTTTGGTCCAAAGATGTCCCGAATTCGTTCCTTCCACTATTCAGAACATGTCTACGTATCTTGCTGCCCAAGCGACAAGCGGGCTGGCTTTCGTCACCACCCGATTTATACTTAAAAAAAGAAAAAAAATGAGAAAAAGTTGAATCATGGAGGAGTACCCGAATGGGACGGAAATCGGTAGATGTGATGTACATGTCCAGTAAAACAAATGGTTACTATTTCAGAATTATTTATAACTGGACGATTTACTCAAGAGAAAGAACTTCACAACTTGAGTGTCATTAAGGCGTTGGTTCATCTCTGGCCCTCGTGTCAGCAGTTAGTTTGCATTGGTTGTAAAGTTGTAGAAAGTCTTCCTGAGGGATATTGTGGCAAATTCTGTCCAACTGGCGGCTTGAGTAGTAAAAACCCTGAGATGGTTGTCGGGCCCTGGTCATAATCCTCCAAATATTCTAAATTGGGGGAGACCTTGGTGACATCGTTGGCCAAGGTAGGATGTGGCAAGCACGAAGACGAGCAGTAAAAGCTCGCACCGTGTGTGGGCGGGCTACATCTTTCTGTAATGTGAGCCCTGGATGGCGTGCCTACCACAGCGAGTATAAATACAGCTGGATCAGCCGACAACATTCGGCGTCCTGCATTCTACCAGCGCGGTCTCCTAGTTAACCATCGGTCGAATGTACAGCTAGACGTGTTGGCACTCACCGAGCAGCGATGTCACAACTTGTAGCGGCAAGCCAGGCCGTTGGTTCCAGGCTTCGAACAGGATCCACCGGGACGAGGTCATTCAGGACGGCCATCGCCTGATGCACCAACCAGGCTCTGAAGGTCGAGTGTTCCATTCGGGGCATGCTTGCTAGCTGCCAGCAGTACCCCAACCGCTACCCTTGTTCCTCTGCAGAGCTAATGCTCGGTTGGGTTAGCATAAATGCTGTCTGCGGCATCTGCTGTCGTGCTGTTACGACCTCCCACGGTGTGGACGTCCCGCAGTGACTGTGGGACACCAGCAGCACCACTGCAGCAACCACTGTACTGTTGTAAGATGTCATCTGTCAGAACATGATGTGCAAACTGCTGTCGTATTCCTAACTCCGTATCCAGCATAGTGCTGCAGAACGCTTCCGACACGCTGCACTGGAAGGAACAACGCCCATCTCGTAACAATAGGAGACTATGCTAGAGCGTTGGTGTTTCCATTGTCTGGTGGAACCAAGGACTGCATCTATAGTACACTGTCGGTTCACGGCAATGACTTGATCGATTTTGATGAAAGCTGTCATGGCTTTAGCCAGACGTACTCGGCTCTTTACCGTCGTGTACGGCCAAATATACGGTCTTGCCTGGCTTTTGTTAGGCTTTACAGCGTACAAGTGCACAACGCATAGCTGATACCCTTTCCAAGCTAATGATATAAGCACGTTGTATAAGTATGACTACGGATATGTAGATAACACATACGGATATGTTATGGTATAATGTTATGGTATAAGTGCACATATTTTTATCATTGGTACCCTAATATGTACCCGCTTCATTGTTTTTAATATTCTTTTCTCTGTGTTTGTCTTCTCACAATCACGTCATATAATTTGCTATATGGAATTTTCTGCTCTGTCGTAACTGCACCACCAAATGGACGACGCCTGTCAGTATAGACTAAATCTTTAGCGTTCGCGCATACACGCTTCAGTATCTGACCTCTTGCCCAGGGAAAACAAGAATTAATGACTTGCTCATGCCACATGTACTTTGAGATACTAAGCAACCTAAAAACTTATTACTCCTAATAGCTACAGTTATTTTTCTCGGAGTCTTTCAAGGCGGCATGTCGGAATAAAATCTCGTAAGCTCGCAAACATTTGTTGAAACACTCAAGAAAATGTAAATAGGCCGAAAATATGTAATGGTTGGTCCGGATGTTGTGTCACATTTTATGAGGGTATCACTAAAAGCTGGATATTTCGGCCCAACGGTTTCCAGCACGAATTGTCAAGTTTCTCCGTCATGTTCTCACGACAACGAATTTGTTGTATCGCGACGAATGTTGTGAAATGACGGACGGCACAGTGATGGGATCACCACTGTCTCCGACAGTCGCGAGTTTCTTCAAAGATTACTTTGAAGAGCAGGCGCTGAAATGAGTCCGTCTTTCTTCCCAAATGACACTTTCCTGATATGCCCTCACGCTGAAAATGTACTGCAGCAGTTCTTTGATCACATGAACGCTGTCCGTCACAACATTTAATTTACGATCGAGATGGAGAAGGATGGAAAACTACCGTTCTTGGAAGTTTTAGTTGAGAGAAAGGCAGGAGGCTGGCTTGGTCATTCAGTGTACAGGAAACCGACGAATACTGATCGATTATTGAACGCTGATCGTTTTCACCGCCTTGTACACAAGAAAGCGCTCCCGAACACGTTGGTACACAGAGCAAAAGGTATTTATGACGACAACCATCTAGAGTCTGAATAGCAGAGCGCTGTACCGAGCACAAGCGATACATTTAAAAAAGGTAGCTAGGCAAGTCAGCCATAGCTGAGCATTGTCTACAAAGGAACTCGAAATACAATTTGAAAAGACCGTAGTCTTGGTTCATGCATCAAAGCATTCAGATTCCATTATAAAGGAGGCGGCTGAGAATAGAATAAACAGCAACATTGTTAACAAAGACCAGTGGTACACACTTAGTAGGGCGTGGGGGTGAGCTTTCGAGATCGAAAGGAAGCAGACACGGATTTTTGACGTTTCTACGGAGGTGGCAGCGCCATTTGCAAACGTGGCACCGGGTCCTTGCGTCACTTGACACCGCTGTATCCCGCGACGGGCCGAAGCTGCTATGAGTTGCCCAATTCAAGCGCGCGTCGTTTCCAACCTCTATGATTGGTGCCAGATGTTGCAATCGTGTCTCTGTAAGTGGAAAAACGTGACAGCCTCGGCAGTCAGTCAGTAAGTGGCTTTTAGCCCTGACCGTGATGGCAGAGTAGCCATCGGAAGCTCGAGAAATTTACTCGAATTGATGCAGTTTGAAAATCGAGAAGATATTATTCAGCTATTATTATTAGTGTGCAAACGACGTAAACGCTCTCGTAACGCTGTTCTGTACGGTGCCCTCAGTCACCAAAGAGAATATCTGCACTTATATCCCTATCGCTCTTTATAGATACATCAACAAATGCTATTATTGTCTCTGTGTCCTACGTTTTTCTTCGAAAAGAGCCCGACACACAATGCCACAACCATGCTGGACACGTAGCGAGCAAGGCAAAGTAGTCTGTGGCGATGAACCAATGCCACCCCTCGCAGCCCTGACACTTTGGCGTGTTGCTCCTTTCCGTATTGGGGCATGCATTGCGAACGAGCGTTAGTCTGCACTGCATTGCTATCAGTATTGGCAAATTGTAACGTAGTAGGGCCCTCCCGGTTGGCTGTGTGGTCTAGCACACTCGCCGGCCGGTGTGGCCAAGCGGTTCTAGGCGCGTCAGTCTGTAACCGCGAGACCGCTACGGTCGCAGGTTCGAATCCTGCCTCGGGCATGGATGTGTGTGATGTCCTTAGGTTAGTTAGGTTTAAGTAGTTCTACGTTCTAGGGGACTGATGACCTCAGATGTTAGGTCCCATAGTGCTCAGAGCCATTTTTTTCTAGCACACTCCTTTCCGGGTGGGAAGGCTTGCCGGTCCCCGGCACGAATCCGATGGCGGATTAGTGTCGAGGTCGGGTGAGCCAGCCAGTCTGTGGTTGGTTTTTAAGGCGGTTTTCCATTTGCCTCGGCGAATGTGGGCTGTTTCCCCTTATTCCGCCTCGTTTACACTATGTCGGCGACTGCTGTGCAATCACTATCTCCACGTAAGCGTACACCATAATTACTCTACCACCCAAACATAGGGGTTACACAAGTCTGGGGTGAGACGTTCCCTAGGGGGTCCACTGGGGGGGGGGGGGGGGGCGGAACCACACAATAACCCTGAGTTCGGTGTGGGGCGGCGGTGGGCTCAGTGGGCTGCTGTAGCCTGTTTTGGGGTTGTGAACCACTGAGGGCTACGGCGGGTCGAAGCCTCTCCGTCGTTTCTAGGTCCCCAGTTCCATACAATACAATACAAGGTTGTTTACTGATTTTTTTGTTTAAGCAGGCTGGAGGTTGAGATAGGAAAAAACCGACTGTAAGTCATTGTTAACACAGATTCTAAATACCAAACCTACTATGTCTATTTAAAACATTTTTCTATTTAAAATATTTATGGGAAAATGTGCCGCTAAATATGACGCCGGGTCCGTCTTTCCTAGTTTTGAACTTGGGACCCATAGTCTCAGAGTAAGGGTTCAATCTCAGAAAAACAGACACCTACTGATGCGTCACTACAAATATTCCCTCAGTAAGATATGAAGCCTCACTTCCTTTATGGCGAGGTAATACTTCATTGCACTATAGTTATAAGTTCTGTGTAAATGGATTAGCAACATTTCTGAACTCTTTAAGTCTGTCTGCCATAACATAATGTAGCTTGACTGGTACAGATCGCTTCTCGATCCTGTCTTAGTTCAGTTACATCTATTTCTCAAGTAAAGCGGGCGGGACAGACTGTTGGGTGGTAAAGCGGGCAGTACTGACTGTTCGTTGGTGGCCTAAAGGCTCTTACGCCAAGCTGCAAATTCCAGGACATCCCGTGTCTACTGTGGACATGCAGCAAGAAGGCGTTGCCCAAGCTGGGTTGCATTCAGGGGTGACTCCCAGGGGCTGCTCGGACTTAACTGAAGTTGCAGTCTCCCAGAGTTAACATCCGACGCGCGGCCACAATAGTGCCTGAGCCCAAAGTGCCCACTTGAAGTTTATCAGGCATCAATAGAACATGGATGTCAAGAAGAAGCCTGCCTTTCCGTTCCCAGAAAACCTGACAAAAATTAGTTCTATACCAACAGCATTACTGTTCGGCCAGTTCTGTGTATTACCTCCTCTTCTACATACCATGTATGCTTCGTCAACCAATAACAATTGACCGTTAAAATTCAGTACTAAACATATAAATTGTTTATGTGTATACTTTTGCAGCGTTCCGTTGTTTCATGCTTCGAAGTAATTTAGTACTACAAGTTACGAAGTACTAACATTAGCTACGAGCATTGCTGTCGTCCCCTCCAACGGAGTTTGGGCTGGGATCGGAGAACTTTGAATTCCTATCGTGGGTGTCCTGCGCATCGTTCCTGGACGACTGGCATTTGCTTTCCCACTGTCATCTGATCGGGCAGTTCGATGTAAGTTTCGTTTTTCTTGCTGTAGCATGAAGTTTTAGTTTTATATCTCAGAATCCGTACTCTGAGCAGGTCACGATTATTTGGTTGTTAGTGCACGTTGATGGGGGTTCATTGGGTTATTTGTCTTGCGTATATTAAAATGTGAGATGCGGAGACAAGGAACTCTGATTTGTACTTCTTTCCGTCTCATGCCCAGTCGAACATAATTCAGCATTCATGTCAGTTTCTGGGCTTTTGTTATTCAGCAGTCACGATACAATACGATCACGTGTTGGCCTTTTGAGTTTAATAAATGCAATGACGATAAAAATTGCGACAGCAAAGTGTAAGTAACATAGAGTTATGAAATTTTGGAAATACTTTTGTCTGTGTAACGTATTTATGTGATTAACATTGCAAGATCACAGGTGCATGTAAGTGGAAGCCATTGCAAATGTGAAATGCTGGTACATTAATAACCGATGTAACGGCCAGATTGTTGACTGGAAGCAGGCAAACGTACATGCGTTGTGTCGTACGGGTGCTGGATGTCAGTTCTTGGGATTCTGCCTGTTGAAGTTGGACTATCAATACGGCAGTGGTTAATGCAGTTTGAGGATGTCGTTGGTGTTGTCGTTCGATGATGTCCCATATGTGCTCTACTGGAGACAGATGAAGGTGATCGAGCAGGTCAAGGCAACATGTCGACACTCTATAGAGCATGTTGGGTAACACAACGGAAGTATGTGGACGAGCGTTATTCTGTTGGAAAACACTCCTGGAATGCTGTTTATGAATGTCAGCACAATCAACAGGTTATCGTCCAAATTTGCAATCATGGTGCATGGGATAACCAGTAGAGTGCCCCTGCTGTAATACGAAATCGCACCCCGGACCATTCCAGGTGTCTAGCACGCTGACAGGTTGCTTTCAGGTCCTCAACTGACCTGCTTTCTAAGAAACAAGAGGCCATCACTGCCACCTAAGGGGAACCAGGTTTCATCAGAAACACAGCTTACCTCCACGTCGCCTTGAAGTGAGCTCTCGCTTGACTTCTTCGTATACAGCATCTGTACAACGATTAGATTTCACGATATCCAGTTTTATGGCGTTATACTGTAAATTTGCTGAGTTGAAAAAAACGTATAGGGCCTGAAGATGGCAAAATGAATCGTCGAAACTGATTGCTTTCAAAATAAAATAAAATTGGTTAAAGTGTACGGCTGTTGGTAAAGTTTATTGACTTTGAAAAGTACGTACCAGTCAAAGACCCCTGGCCGTGATGGAACAACAGAGATTGACGCCACTGAAGACGCGAATGGTGGTGGTTTGGGGTCAGTGGAATGCACGCTACATAGCGTCTGGCTCGGAGCTCTCCTTGAAGTAGCCGATTTGTAACAGTTCGTTGAGTTATTGTTGTGCCAACTGCTGTCTAATTGCTGCTTCAGTTGCAGTGCGATGCTCCAGAGCCATACGCCGAAGAGGATGGTCCTCCATCTCGGTAGTGCCACGTGGCCGTCCGGAACCCGGTCTTCTTTCGACCGTACATTCTCGCGACCACCGCTGCCAGCAGTTATGTACAGTGGCTACATTCCTGCCAAGTCTTTCTGATTTATTGCAGAAGGAACAACCAGCTCCTCGTAGCCTTGTTACACCACCTCGTTCAAAGCTCTGTGGGGTGTTCATAATTGCGTCATTTTCTGCTGAAAGCCATTCTTGTCTAACACCCAATCACCAAGTCATACCTCAAAGATAATTAAGGCTCATGACCGTTCCAGCGTGTACTAGCGCAAACCTGATTTGCATCCTCTAGTGGCGCTGCTAGCACCACTTTTATGCTACTGGTTCGAAATATGAATAAACTTCATCTTTCAGATGCAGATACACGCCTACCAACTTTCGCTTATGTCTTACAACTCCTTCATGGTGTTGCGATTTATTTTCCATCAGTGTATTTGATGTTATCGACTTCTGTTTATGAACCTTACCTGCTACAGCTTCGTGCATGATTAGCATGATTAAGGGACCTTTATTTAACAAATATAATCAGCAATACACTAAGGTGGTGATTCTGTGTGATGGTGTTTCCGTTATACGCAGTGGTAGAACTATTTATTTGCGTTATTTAATGTGATGACGAATGGGTAACGCTCGTAGATTTTTATTTCTAAGCTCAAGCCGTTACTAATACAGAGTAATTTTGATAAAAGTCAGGACGAACTTGGAAGAGAGGGTCAGCTACATTTCCTTGAAGTGTTAGTTAAGAGAAGGAAGCACGAATCCCTAGGTCACTTTGTGTACAGAGAACCTCTGCATACACTTCTTTTGTTCACGCATTAAGCCGTCACCACACCTCACAAACAAAATTTCCTATTAATGACTACTGCACAGAGCTGTAAAGCTGTCAACAAGAAGTGTCTTGCCAAAGAAGTTCACTACGAACAGTGTTCCGATGGAGTGGGTACCCAGATCATCAAATTGAACTGCTAGTGCACTCGAACAGGCAAGAGGAAGAGGTAGACACTAACAAAGGGAAACCATCACATCTCGCTCTGTGACAAGATGAAAGAAGCTTGAATAAAGGTACACCTGTTTTGTCTTAGGTGCCAACACTGTTTAGTTTATGAGCAAATAACGGTTAAAGTTTCTACGCTGATCAGTCCACTCGCGTAGTTTAAGAACCATTGGGTCGGTAGCGTAGTGATTAAGACCATGGTTTCGAATTGTCGCATAAGTATGTGATAGCACTATTTTTTGTTACGTCGTGAAATGCAATGGAAATGCTAACGAAAGAAGCGAGAACTTAAAATCTTATTAAAAACAGATTATTAAAAGTAACTGAAAATGAAAAATTTATAAATTCTCGTATTTTAGTTTCCTTATGGGATGGATTGCTTGCCGATGAAATGGGTATACCGCTGTGTTCATTAAAGGTAATTTCGGCAATGTGTTCGTCATTCTCTCAAACCTGTGACGTACACATTCATCGACAGGTGAATAAATAGATTGGCTGATTCCAGAACTGCCCTATTTTACCGCATAGCAAAGGGAAATCATAGGCAGATATGATTCCAGTGAAGTAAATTGCTTAATCCTTAGAAAATTCTTCGAAATGCTTGATGTACAGAGAAATTGTGGCCCAATCGCGAGGTATTTACAATTTCAAAGATGTTGCTTTTGCCAGTGGTATTCACACAAAAAATGTGACTGTGGCATATATGCCTTTGCTAATTGCTTATGGTGCTCCGATTTTTTACCTTTTTTCAATTTTTTTAATGACAGATATCGTCTCGGGTAATGAATTGTTTCTCCTGAAGTATAAAAGTAAAAATAAAAGCAACAGCTGGAAGACTTGAAATATTATGTTCTTCATTTTCAGTTACTGTCACTGATATAAGGTTTTATAAGATTCCTGATGATAAAATGAGATTTTAATGAAATTTATCAATACTTCCATTGTGCTTGACGACGTTTATATATACACTCCTGGAAATGGAAAAAAGAACACATTGACACCAGTGTGTCAGACCCACCATACTTGCTCCGGACACTGCGAGAGGGCTGTACAAGCAATGATCACACGCACGGCACAGCGGACACACCAGGAACCGCGGTGTTGGCCGTCGAATGGCGCTAGCTGCGCAGCATTTGTGCACCGCCGCCGTCAGTGTCAGTCAGTTTGCCGTGGCATACGGAGCTCCATCGCAGTCTTTAACACTGGTAGCATGCCGCGACAGCGTGGACGTGAACCGTATGTGCAGTTGACGGACTTTGAGCGAGGGCGTATAGTGGGCATGCGGGAGGCCGGCTGGACGTACCGCCGAATTGCTCAACACGTGGGGCGTGAGGTCTCCACAGTACATCGATGTTGTCGCCAGTGGTCGGCGGAAGGTGCACGTGCCCGTCGACCTGGGACCGGACCGCAGCGACGCACGGATGCACGCCAAGACGGTAGGATCCTACGCAGTGCCGTAGGGGACCGCACCGCCACTTCCCAGCAAATTAGGGACACTGTTGCTCCTGGGGTATCGGCGAGGACCATTCGCAACGGTCTCCATGAAGCTGGGCTACGGTCCCGCACACCGTTAGGCCGTCTTCCGCTCACGCCCCAACATCGTGCAGCACGCCTCCAGTGGTGTCGCGACAGGCGTGAATAGAGGGACGAATGGAGACGTGTCGTCTTCAGCGATGAGAGTCGCTTCTGCCTTGGTGTCAATGATGGTCGTATGCGTGTTTGGCGCCGTGCAGGTGAGCGCCACAATCAGGACTGCATACGACCGAGGCACACAGGGCCAACACCCGGCATCATGGTGTGGGGAGCGATCTCCTACACTGGCCGTACACCACTGGTGACCGTCGAGGGGACACTGAATAGTGCACGGTACATCCAAACCGTCATCGAACCCATCGTTCTACCATTCCTAGACCGGCAAGGGAACTTTTGTTCCAACAGGACAATGCACGTCCGCATGTATCCCGTGCCACCCAACGTGCTCTAGAAGGTGTAAGTCAACTACCCTGGCCAGCAAGATCTCCGGATCTGTCCCCCATTGAGCATGTTTGGGACTGGATGAAGCGTCGTCTCACGCGGTCTGCACGTCCAGCACGAACGCTGGTCCAACTGAGGCGCCAGGTGGAAATGGCATGGCAAGCCGTTCCACAGGACTACATCCAGCATCTCTACGATCGTCTCCATGGGAGAATAGCAGCCTGCATTGCTGCGAAAGGTGGATATACACTGTACTAGTGCCGACATTGTGCATGCTCTGTTGCCTGTGTCTATGTGCCTGTGGTTCTGTCAGTGTGATCATGTGATGTATCTGACCACAGGAATGTGTCAATAAAGTTTCCCCTTCCTGGGACAATGAATTCACGGTGTTCTTATTTCAATTTCCAGGAGTGTAGATACACATACCTTCATAACAACGAAACATAAAGGAAACGATGTCGTATACTTCCGTGATACCAAAACATAAAAAAATAGACCTAACATAGGATGTGCGAACAGGAGAGAAAATTTCGAACTAATGCTCTTGCCCTCTACACTACCCACTCACTTCAGCTGACATTCCACATGCGGATTGCTGAAGTGACGTCGGAGGTTTGACCGTATTTTTTTTTTTTTTTTTGTTGGGAAAATTACTGGATGTTGGCACCAAAGCCGAACTAGGTGTCCCTTTGTTTTCGCCGTTCTTTTACCCTACGAAGTTCCGATCTTGTCAGAGAGCGACCTATGGTTCGTTCTCCTTGTACGAAATGAAAGAGACGCAGAATCGCTTATGTGCTGGCCCAGACTCCGCGTAGATCGACGGATTCCTAAGGAAACACGGCATCCAGTATATTTCACCCCCATCAGCGTAAATAAAGGTCTTCTTTGTTCTGTTGGAAACGATCTGTCTCCAAAAGAAGGCTGTGTGTCTCATTCGAAGCGAATGTGACCTGTGGACATGGGGCAGACTATCAGATCCACTGAGGAGACGTGCTAAGTAACATCAGCGGGACATCTGACTTAAATAACCAAGAAAATCAATTTATTAAGATCTCTTCGACCACTTCATCCCCCAGCATTGGAGAACGCCGACAGAATATGTTTTTCAAAGAATAACAGTGCGGGCTCTGAAAAACCTCTAAGCATCAATGGACTTAGTGGGCGCCGGAAATCGAATACGGCTATAAATAGCGACACATGCAATACATTGCATTCTGGTTGGAGTGTAAGCGTGAGAACGCATAACAACGAAGCTCGCAGCACCTCAGGTAGACGTCGGGGTAGGTCGTTGAAACGTTCTGATTTCAGTAGAATCAACAATTCAGCCGTATATATGAAAGAATATGATTAATCAGCCACGTCGAGAAAACCTGAGCGTTTGTGTAACTTGTTTTATCGATGGACAAAAATAACGGCTACGCTGCATATATCATTATACGGAATTTCAGATAAATGTTACTGATTATAGCCAGCACTTTCATCGGAAGAGAACGGCATCTGTATTGACGTTCAAATAATTTTAATATATAGCTTACTTTTCATTGCAAGTAATACATTTTTCTTTTTTTAATAGTGTGGTGTGCATACTGTAAGACCTTCAGTACACACACCATCAGATTATTTGACTTGTCGCTCTAACGAAGTAGGCGAGTGTCAGCAATATGTCTCGTGGTCTTATCGTGGCGTGTTTATCTTCTTCCGTTAAGTCAGACGATAGAAATGCCACTTGCACGCTTAGAGTAGCAGATTGACGGTGACCAACTTTAAACAGAACTTGATTAATTTTCACACACATTTATTAAAATAATAACAAGCATAAAAATTACTTAACTGGGTTCTGGATGCTATTTACAATTGACAATCTGAAGTTCCTTTGGTATTGGTACGTTAATCTTATTCTCACATATATCTCTGATACATGACAAAAGTGTCTATACATTTATCTTCATGGCTATGTACAGGAATATGGTAATCTTATTAGGTGCAGACTGAAACTTGACTAGAGACTGGTACAGACAAACGTAGAACTCGTACAGACTGGTACAGACTAAGGCAGACTGGTACAGACTGGTGCAGACAAATGCAGACTCACTAATCGGAGGTCTGTACACTCGTTATAATACCTCGCGCGTTCATGTATCACTGCGCAAGTGTGATCCGCGAGGAGAAAAGGTTCTACGTTAGCAGCAATCTCATTGGTTGCGTTACATATTAATACGCGGATCGGCGGAAGCAGAATTTGGTCCGTCTCTATGGCAGCGCCATCTCGTAGTGCGGAGACGGACGAGCGCTGCGCCTGCGCTGTTGTGCTTAGCGGGGCGCGCTGTAGTGGGAAAGTTGTGTACGTGCTGACTACGCGGAACTATGTACACAACAAATAGAGTGTAATTAACTTCGATCTCCCGGGAACATCATCAACCAACGTAGTTGTTACCCATAGTTTCTCTACCATCTAACTGATGATGCTCCAGGTAGAAAGGATATAAAATATAAAATGGTAATGGCAAGAAACGCGTTTCTGAAAAAGAGAAATTGGTTGGAGGAGAAGGAGGTTAGTGTTTAACGTCCCGTCGACAACGAGGTCATTAGTGACGGAGCACACCTCGCATTAGGGAAGGATGGGGAATGAAATCAGCAGTGGCCTTTCAAAGGAAACATCCCGGTATTTGCCTGAAGCACTTTAGGGAAATCATGGAAAAGCCAATCTGGGATGGCCAGACGTGGGTTTGAACCGTAGTCCTACAGAATGCTAGGCCAGTGTGCTAATCAATGCGTCACCACTAACGGTAGAAATTTGTTACCATCGAATATTGATTTTACTTTTAGGAAATTTTTTCTGAAGCTCTTTGTCTGGAATGAAGCCATGTATGGGAGCGATACATGGCTGATAAACAGTTTAAAGAAGACGAAAGTAGAAGCTTTTGAAATGTGGTTCTGCAGAAGGATGCTGACGTTTATATGGTTAGATAATATAACTGAGGAGGAGGTAATGTAAAGAATTAGAGGGACAAGAAATTTGTGGCATAACTTGACTAAGAGACGTCGGTTGATAGGGCATCTACTGAGACGTCACATGATTTGGTACCGGAGGCAAATTCTTGGGGGTGGAGGGTAAAAGTCGTAGATCAAGAAATGAATACAGAAAAAAAAATCAAAAACTTGTAGGTTGCAGTAATTATTAAGAGATGAAGAGGCTAGCACAGGATAGTTTAGCATGGAGACCTTCATCAAACCAGTCTTCGGACTGAATTCCACATCATCAACGTCAGCAACGGGAGATGTACTCATCAGTGACTGTCTTGGGCTGGATATCCTACACGTGAAGAAATGTTACTCTCTTCATCGTCGAAGTGATACCAATCAGTGTTACAAGTTGCTATTGAGATGTTTCCTGGACGAGACAGATTTCTTGCCACTTTGTTATCTGACGTATGCTTTATTTAGGTAAATGTAATGCGCCTATAATTTCTTAGTTTTGTTCTTTCTGTAGTTGGGGAGTATGGTGGTCAGTGATTTCACAGGAGCCGCCCAGTTGCATCACGGCTGAAATTCTTGTTTCAGAGAATCATTTCATGAAGTTTGTTTCTGTGGCGCCGAGCAGACCGTCATTACGAGCTCTGAATGGAGAAGGTCTCCAGCCTGCAGGGCCCTCTCTTCCGCCGGGGCGCATCTTTTGCCCGCTCTGGAGCTTTCAGGCCAGCCCGCACCGCCCCCGCGCCCTCTTCCTGTGTACCTTTGAATCCTTTGCTTAATAAGCGCCATCAGCTGATAGAGGCAGCGCGAAAGCGAATGCGACCCCTCTCCCTATGCATGAGGCACGTTCTCAGACTCTGCCAAATGTTTAATTTCCCCATCTGCCGAATAGAAGGGAGGCAACATTCACGACAGAAGCCTCGCTTAAGTTTTCCTCTCTATTCTGGAGGGCGTTTCAAAAGGAATAACTTAACTGAAAGCAGTTTCTTGGCGCCTCGGTAACGCGCTCTATAGAGGTAGTGACAAAACTGCAAGTGTGGAGACTCTTCTTGCGAACTGGCGAGCACCGCACAGTTCTCACGCGAGTGAGGTTCCAATTACACACAGTTCTGAACAGTTCGAATGGCGTATGAGCACTGAATAGTGCTTCAAAGAAACTAAAGCGCGGCATTTCCAAACGCTTTTCGCAGGTATGGTTAACAGTAGTTCATCTTAAGTTTAAAACTCATTCTCTGTATTTGCTTACAGATAAGCAATTTTTGGATAATGAATTCTGTGTTGAGTAAAACAGGCTCTCCTTATTCACCTAGACGTGTTCGAGTGAGAAAGAGCAAAATTGTTTGCCCAAGGCAGAATCCCTTATCCGAAACACATTTATTAGGAGTAGTAATGAAGCACAGCGTTTGTCAATCGATGTTGAAGTGATCCACTAATTTTTAAGTGTTAACAATCTATACTTAATATTTCTTGCAAATAATTTCGAATATTTATGGAGATATAAGTTACGTGTACGTCTACCAAATTTCACGAACAACGAGTGAAAATTCAACAAGACTCGTGATAATTCTGAAACCAAGTGACGAAAACACTTTTAACATTCTGCTACACCGAGATATTGAAGCAAGGACAGTTTTCTGAAATGATTTTCTACAAGTTTCCAACGGAAGGTGATAGGCCGTAAAAAAAGAAATGCTGATATAACACTCCCAATGCTTTAAATCAAAGATATCACAAAAAATAGCTATAAAATGTGATGATGTCTTGAATTTATCGGTTCAACGGGGTTACTCGGTCTAGTCCCTTAGGCGACATTTAAGTGATGACGGATTCCAATATACGTTCAAATGGTTCAAATGGCTCTGAGCACTATTCGACTTAATATCTGAGGTCATGAGTCCCCTAACACTTAGAACTACTTAAACCTAACCAACCTAAGGACATCACACACATCCATGCCCGAGGCAGGATTCTAACCTGCGACCGTAGCGGTTGCGCGGTTCCAGACTGAAGCGCCTAGCACTGCTCGGCCACGCCGGCCGGCCCAATATACGTCATTACACCATATTTGGTTAACACTGTATAGCACATTGTCCGGTTATATTTGCGGAACATTTTCTCCGACCATTGACAAGCGTTATAAGGCTATATTTCTCTCTCTAAAAGTTATGGAACAATTAAAAAAATACTTCCAATTTAAAAGAACACAACTACTTCAATATCGAAGAAGACGAAACTAAATTCCGATTGTCATGTTTACAGTAAAATACTCTTCCTTTTGCATAAATATATCTCAAACCATCTGAATGAAGTTTTCCTATAATGATAGGATAGAATCCATATTACCTATCTCTTTTGTTATTATAAAGTAGTCGAAACAGGTTCTTGCTACTGCTGGTAGCTCGTCGTTACTAAAGCTGTGTGGAGTCAGATAAAAAATAGTAAATAATATAAAATAAACTGAAAATTTTGCTTATTTATGAAAGCAGCTCTGCTGGCGCTGTAATTCTTTCGGAGACGGCAAGAGGACAGTTAAACGGAATGGATATTATCTTCGAAGTAGTTTAGAACATGGATGTTAACATGTAAAGTGGAATAGGAGGCAGTCGAATTAAATGAGTCGATGCTAAGTGTGGTATCGATAGCTACGATGCCACGGCGTAGGTGCAAGTTCGTAGGTTGGCACTACGAACCGACACTGACGACAGCGCCCTCTAGCCGGCGCTGTGCAGATCTACGAGCTCCGCTCCAGATTCAGGAGGAGACGACCTAGCAACATTGTTTCTACTTCATACGGGGCTAGCCATTACAGACTTTGTTACTTCAGTTATTTGAATGATAGTTTGTCCAACTACCAGTAGCAGTTACCGTTGATGCTTATCCAGCTTCGCACCTACGTGCTCTTCAGTGCAAAGTTACGTATTGCACTGACTACTATTCTCTATTAAGTGTTCTGTAAAGTTAAACGCAGTACCGAAGCATTGCACCTTTTCCTGCTCCTACTCACTTCCTACATTCGGCCTACCCTTCAGTTTACGGGAGCAGACCCTCGCACCGCCTTCCAGGCGGGATACAAAACTAAGGGAATTAGATTAGAAAATGAGAGACTTCAATTCGTCGACGAGTTTTGCTGTATGGGCATCAAAATAACTGTGATGCCTGAAGTAGAGACGACATAAAATGCAGACTAGCAACAGCAAGAAATTATTTTATGAGAAAGATAAATTTGTTAGTATCAAATATAAATTTAAGGTTAGGAAGTATTTTGTGGAGGTGTAAGTGGTGACCAAAAAGTTCCTTTCTTAGGGTATTGCCGCAGCGTATATGGAACACTGCGTGATTCCGATGCGGATTTATGAGCACCGATATCTGGGCAACGGATTAGTTTGGCACTCGTGTCTTTCCGACGCCCGTGTGGTAAATGGGAACTTGAACTACGGCAATCTTTACCTAGTGGGTGCAAGTAGCACCAAAGGTCTGTTACTCTTTTATTGGCCACCGAAGGACAAAGTAGACATCCGTCAGATAATGAAGAATCTGTATAGGGCAGTATGTCTGACGAAAACCACCGTTGTGGAATGGTGCGCCAATGCGTGCTGCTACTTCATGATAACACACGTCCCTATATTGCAAACCTTATAAGTAGCCCGTTTATGTGTTTGTATGTTGGCAGCGCTTTAGACTGTATTAATATCACTGACAGCGCTGTGCTCCCTCTGTGATAGACTCTGTGGATGAGCGGACTCGCAGTTAACAGTTAGCAGTGATGGAGGTTAGCAGTGAGCGAGCGAACGTTTTGGAAGTGTGTCCGTCATGGAGATTTAGTGTTAGTTGGAAATGGATTGAAAACCATGATTGATATATTTGCTAATTTTTTGGAAATGGAATTATTGACCATTATATAATTTTTGGTTGGTTGGTTGGTTTGGGGAAGAAGACCAGACAGCGAGGTCATCGGTCTCATTGGATTAGGGAAGGACGGGGAAGGAAGTCGGCCGTGCCCTTTGAAAGGAACCATCCCGGCATTTGCCTGGAGCGATTTAGGGAAATCACGGGAAACCTAAATCATGATGGCCGGACGCGGGATTGAACCGTCGTCCTCCCGAATGCGAGTCCAGTGTCTAACCACTGCGCCACCTCGCTCGGTAGATATAATTTTTGGAACTGGATGTCACATGATGAAGGTAAAATCTGCTAAATACATTGTTTCCTCCGCAATAAAATATTTCCTTTGCTAACTATATGCCTATTAGTAGTTAGAGCCTACAGTAGTTAGAATCTTTTAATTAGCTGGCTGTAGTTGCTGCTAGCTGTATTTGCTGTGGTTCGTGCAATGAAGATTTTCTGTGAGGTAAGTGACTTATGAAATGTATGGGTTATTGTTAAGATTTCTTCTAATTCCGGGCCATTCTTTTGTGTTAATTTTTGTGCAGTCAGATTTTGTTGTGTTTGTATATTATGGGTCGTAAATGAATAGGATAAGTTTGAGTTGTATTTGTCAGGGAAAAATCTGTAGATCAGTGCTGAAATGATAAAAACAAGTGAAGTGACTGTAGATTCTGTTCCAACCAGCAGTTTAAGAGGGTCCAGTAAGTATTCAGCAGTTTCAGAAATAAAACGTAGAAGTTTCAACCTAACGCAGAAGTTACGCTAAGTCAAGTTACGTTTACAGTCTGACGAGAGTGTACAGTGTGCATTTACGGACTTCTTCACGTAACAGGACACAGTGATCTGACTGACTTGTGTGCCAAATGTGGAAAATTAGGTGGATAGGTCGAGTAGCTAATGAAAAGTTACCGAATCGCATTCTGAAGATGAAGGTCAAACAGCATTCTGATGTTGGTTTCTACTCAATGAAGGCAGAATTCCTGTGAAATTCATGCAGAGTGTAAGTTCAGTATCATGATGCCCGTTTTCACAGCAGCAAATCTACCAATTTAGTCGGAAATTCAGAAGTGATGTGAAGCTTTATGTCAGACGCATCCCGTTGCGAAGACATCGTGAAAGAAAACTATCGAGCGACACTGGATGATATTGCGAAAACTGTAGGGATCAGCAATGGTTCAGCACACCGTACTCTGTACGACTAGCTCCAATTTCACAAAGTGTCTACAAGATACGCTTCTCGGCAGCTGATTCGTAAAGAAATAACTAAAACAGTGCTCTTTCGTTGAGTGTCTAATCTTCTGCGATGTGTTAAACAAGGAAATGTCTACAATGAAATGAATACCCCAAGCTGCAAATAGGCGTTGATATAAGTCAACGGGGACAATTGAAAATGTGTGCCCTGACCAGAACTCAAACCCGGGATCTCTTGCTTACATGACCGAGGACACAGAGGATAGTGCAACTGCAGGGCTTATCTCTGGCACGCCTCCCGTGAGACCCACATTCTCAGCTTATTGTCCCACACTATCTTCATAGTGCCCCTGCCCATTATACTCATAATCCGCGGCGTGTTGCCGATTCCCGTAAGAGTTCTGGCACTGTTAGTGCATCCGCACAGAAGAAGATGGTCAAATGGCCGGTGAGCCTTATACACACACACACACACACACACACACACACACACACACACACACATATATATATATATATATATATATATATATATATATATATACTCCTGGAAATGGAAAAAAGAACACATTGACACCGGTGTGTCAGACCCACCATACTTGCTCCGGACACTGCGAGAGGGCTGTACAAGCGATGATCACACGCACGGCACAGCGGACACACCAGGAACCGCGGTGTTGGCCGTCGAATGGCGCTAGCTGCGCAGCATTTGTGCACCGCCGCCGGCAGTGTTAGCCAGTTTGCCGTGGCATACGGAGCTCCATCGCAGTCTTTAACACTGGTAGCATGCCGCGACAGCGTGGACGTGAACCGTATGTGCAGTTGACGGACTTTGAGCGAGGGCGTATAGTGGGCATGCGGGAGGCCGGGTGGACGTACCGCCGAATTGCTCAACATGTGGGGCGTGAGGTCTCCACAGTACATCGATGTTGTCGCCAGTGGTCGGCGGAAGGTGCACGTGCCCGTCGACCTGGGACCGGACCGCAGCGACGCACGGATGCACGCCAAGACCGTAGGATCCTACGCAGTGCCGTAGGGGACCGCACCGCCACTTCCCAGCAAATTAGGGACACTGTTGCTCCTGGGGTATCGGCGAGGACCATTCGCAACCGTCTCCATGAAGCTGGGCTACGGTCCCGCACACCGTTAGGCCGTCTTCCGCTCACGCCCCAACATCGTGCAGCCCGCCTCCAGTGGTGTCGCGACAGGCGTGAATGGAGGGACGAATGGAGACGTGTCGTCTTCAGCGATGAGAGTCGCTTCTGCCTTGGTGCCAATGATGGTCGTATGCGTGTTTGGCGCCGTGCAGGTGAGCGCCACAATCAGGACTGCATACGACCGAGGCACACAGGGCCAACACCCGGCATCATGGTGTGGGGAGCGATCTCCTACACTGGCCGTACACCACTGGTGATCGTCGAGGGGACACTGAACAGTGCACGGTACATCCAAACCGTCATCGAACCCATCGTTCTACCATTCCTAGACCGGCAAGGGAACTTGCTGTTCCAACAGGACAATGCACGTCCGCATGTATCCCGTGCCACCCAACGTGCTCTAGAAGGTGTAAGTCAACTACCCTGGCCAGCAAGATCTCCGGATCTGTCCCCCATTGAGCATGTTTGGGACTGGATGAAGCGTCGTCTCACGCGGTCTGCACGTCCAGCACGAACGCTGGTCCAACTGAGGCGCCAGGTGGAAATGGCATGGCAAGCCGTTCCACAGGACTACATCCAGCATCTCTACGATCGTCTCCATGGGAGAACAGTAGCCTGCATTGCTGCGAAAGGTGGATATACACTGTACTAGTGCCGACATTGTGCATGCTCTGTTGCCTGTGTCTATGTGCCTGTGGTTCTGTCAGTGTGATCATGTGATGTATCTGACCCCAGGAATGTGTCAATAAAGTTTCCCCTTCCTGGGACAATGAATTCACGGTGTTCTTATTTCAATTTCCAGGAGTATATATATATATATATATATATATATATATATATATATATATATATATATATAAATATATATATGGTATCTGTTCTTTCGGACATGTCCGAAAGAACAGATACCATCTTCATATACATAAGGCAATGTCTTGATTGCAGGGGTCGTCACCTGGGATAAATCTGGATTCAGTATGATCGATGGTAAACGAGGTAACCCTGATCAAAGAGGTTCCGAACAAAGCTAACAGCACGGAAAGCTATCTAGGTCCAGTTTTGGGACATAAAGTGTGTCATCTTGATGTACTGAATGTCGCGATGGACCATTATCGCAAACAAATGCTCCATCGAATCGACGATGACTGTTGTCTCCAGTTCTGTTGCAACATGACAATGCAACCTGAAGTCTGAGTGTTTTCCACCTTCACGATGCTTACCAGAACAGTCTCCGACCGATATTCATGTTTTTGAACCAATCACCACCAGAAAGATTTAACTATAAATTTGACTGAAACAAACTGTTTCGCAGCCCCCAAGAAATGAATGTAAGAATTGACAGAAATAAAAGTTTATAATGAGAAGTTATGGGCTCCGTGATGCTCTTAGCCAGTAACATGGCAGGTTTGGACCGGCAAGACGTTTCATTCTCGT
Source organism: Schistocerca nitens (assembly GCF_023898315.1). Taxonomy (NCBI): domain Eukaryota; kingdom Metazoa; phylum Arthropoda; class Insecta; order Orthoptera; family Acrididae; genus Schistocerca; species Schistocerca nitens. Next base: position 406,950,028 of record NC_064618.1, read on the forward strand.
GAAGAGATGGGTCATCCGCACATTTTTTAAAAATAGCAGTGGCGTCATTAAACTTGTATATAGCTTCTTCCCAAATACTGCCAGTGGTCACAGTGTTGTGGTTTATCAGCTTATATCTTGTCTCATTTCACAACCCTGTGCGTTCCCCTTGTTGATGTTACCTTGAACACAATGAATGACTGAATGAATGAAAGAACGTGAGAGGCACCTCGACCGCAGTTTCCAGGCGAAAAACAACCGGGTCATCCAATGCTTCCTGCTGTTTACAGTCGCCTTTCTGAGACAGGATCCATAAACAGGAACCGTGGTAGATCAACATTCGTTCGTGCACGTATCGATAAGATATGAAATTAAGAGGTACTCCGCGTAATCGACGAGGAGAGAATGAGCATTCTGAGAAACAGCATTCTGAGATTAAGAGGTTAGCAGCCGTGGTAGGTGGTATCAACTCAGTCAGAAGACTAGTGGCCCAGAAATTAAAAATATTTAATGTATTGAATGGAATGCTGTGGGATGTGACTCCAGGATGTAACGTAGAAGCAGTCTGACTGTATACGGCGCCGATTATTCTTGCGCCGGCTGCAAATGTGGAAATACATTGAGATAAGTGACTTTGACAAAGGGCAGATTATTATTACGCAGAGACTGTGAATGAGTTTCTCGAGAACGGCGAAGCTGGTCGATTGCCAACGTGCTACTGTCGTGAGCATCTGTGGACAGTGAAGGTAGAAGGACAGTGAAACTACCAACAGGCGCTAAATCGTTGGACGCCTACGATTCTTCTCAAAAAGTGGGGTTCGGAAGCTGGTCCGCTCTGTAAAGTAGGACAGAAGGTGACCCGTGGCACCCCTGCTAAAGAGCAGAATGCTGGTGCACGCACAAGTGTTTCAGCGCACACCGTTCGCCGCACCTTCTTGACTTGTAGAACATGGAGATCCACAGCGCCACGCCCCCCCCCCCCCCTGCGTGTTCACATGGTGACACAACTACACCGGCAATTACGATTGCAGTGGGTACGGGACTACCAGGAGTTGACCGTCAATCAATGGAAACGTGTCGGCTCTTCGGGAAATCACATGTTTGCTACCCTAGGTCGGTGGTCGTCTACATAAACGCCGTCATCGAAGTGAACAGCGGCTCGAAACGCTTAGTGCATCAAGGATGCACGTTGGTTGGGGCAGTATTATGCCCTTGCATGGGGCCTGTGATAGTAATTGAACACACCCTGACACCTGCGATCCACCTGCATCTCTTCATGCTTGATGTCTTCCCCGACGGCGGTGTCATCTCTCAGCAGCGTAACTGTCCGTGTCAAAGAGGCAGAACCGTTCTACGGTGTTTGAGGAGCATTATAGTGAAATCACGTTTATGTCTCGGCGACCAAATTCGCCTGATGTCAGGAACCGCGCTGCTGCTACGGCCGCAGGTTCTAATCCTGCCTCGGCATGGATGTGTGTGATGTCCTTAGGTTAGTTACTTTTAAGTAGTTCTAAGTTTAGGGGACTGATGACCTCAGATGTTAAGTCCCATAGTGCTTAGAGCCATTTGAACCTTTTGAACCCATCCGGGTCGGTATCGGGCGCCATCAGCGCGTACACAGATCAGCGGCCCGTTATTCATGCGAATTACATGACCTGTGCATAGACGTCTAATGCCATACACCTCACAAATCTACCAACAAACTTTTGTATCACTGATACGCATTGTGAGTGACGTATTTCATTCCAAAGACGGAGAAACAAGCTATTAAGAATTTGGTCATAATGTTTTAAGTGGTCATAATGTTTTGGCATATTATTGTACATTGACAACAGACAAGAAAATCGTAGAAAATCTATATACTCTATCAACAGTATTACTTTTCTGCGTGATGCTGTTCATGCTAATACCAGGTAAATTAATCAAGGGAATTAGCAAGAAAGCTACTAATCTGGAAACAAATGTTCACTGGATAGCAGTTGCTTACGCACGATTCGTAGCTTAATTTTTAGGTGACCACAACGACATTTTGCATATGTCAATAATTAGCCATTTTTATAGTGTATTACTAGCTGCCAAGCGAGAACTGCTCGTATAGCGTAACGCGCAGCGCACTAGTTTGCGAGTGTTGGAGGTAAGCTTGACCTGCATCTAATTCAGTTCGGCGGATTAACGGTTGTGGCCTGGTACATCAGCCAGCCTGAGTTTGATTTATTGACGGTCTCCCACGCTCATTTAGGGAAATGCAGGGCGGCCCCTCATCTCCCGCTTTGTCCGCCTCGGTAGCTGCGCGATCAGTGCGGCGGATTGGTAGGCGAATGGGCCCGTGTTCGATTCCCGGAACTAAGTTTCCGTGTTTATTTACGGGTGAGTGCCCATCTGAACACCACAGTCGTCAGCTAATCTACGGGAAGAAAGTGGTGAGCGCAAACTTATGTGAATCACCTAAATTATGTAGTGCGTGTTATCGTATTACGGCCTTGCCACAGTCGCAACGCCCGTTCCCGTTCGATCACCGAAGTTAGGCGCTGTCGGGCTGGGATAGCACTTGGATGGGTGACCGTCCAGTCTGCCGAGCGTTGTTGGCAATCGGGGTGCAGTCAGCACTTGTGAGGCAAACTGAGGAGATGCTTGATCGAGTAGTAGTGGCTCTGGTAAACTGATATACGGCCGCGAGAGCGGTGTGCTAACCACATGCGCCTCCATATCCGCATCCCGTGACTCCTGTGTGCTGAGGATGGCACGGCGGCCGGTCGGTACCGTTTCGTTTTCATAGTCTGCTCGGGAGGAGTTTAGTTTAGATTTTAGTGTTCTCCAGGTATTTGAGTATCGTGTTTTCTGAGGCGAGATTGTGTACCAGCTTGGCATTTGTCTAAAGGAGCGAGAGAAGTGCCCTAGCTTGCAGATGTACCAGAGTAAGGGTCATTAACTCAGTTTGTAGATTCGACCTAATTCTGATTCACTTCTGTGTCATGGAAGTTAGCGCGTTAATCTACACGAACAGGTAGAAATGTATACTGAAATGCGAATGATTTCCTAACGCGCACTTTTATGGATTTGTTTTATTGTCTTGCTATGAGGAATCGACCTCATTCATTGTAATGTACGCTTGGCTTGAGATCTTAGCTTTCAATTTAGGCAACAATTAAAACCATTCGCCGTTTATTGACTGTGTTATGCGTTACAGTTTCACGGGACTCATTAGGGGGAAGTGAGTACCGGCGTTCCAGTGAAATACAGAGATGGCAGTTGTCATCTGTGGACGTTGTATTCAACCAAGCGCATTCAGTGTGACCTCTTAATGCAGGACAAGTTGCAACGGCATTTTTTTTATCGAAAAAGGATGAACTTTAGGTCGTATTGCTGCAGATGTCAATGCCCCTCCACATGCCATCCATAGGTTGTGGAACGCTACAGTTAGACAAGTCAGTACACAAGGCGAGTTGGACAAGGTCGCCGACGCATTACAACCCCACGTGAAGACCAACATCTGGCCATCTCTGCGTTGCTGTTTGTATGGAAGCACTGTAAGACGAACTCAGAAGGGCCACTGTGTGCTAATAGACTGTAACGAACATTTACGAGAAAGGACCTCATGACCCAGACTTCCTGTTCGATTAGTCTGTATGTAATCATCTTGCAGCCGGCATTCAGTTCTACCTTACCATACCAACTGGCAACTTCGTCACTGGTGAATCGTGATATATACAGACGAGTCCAGATATCCTCTGACATGATGTGATGGCCATGTTCGTGTGCGGAGATTCGTGGTGAGCGGCACCTGTCCAGGAGAACTTCCAAGATTCTGTGATGTTGTGGGGAGGCTTCAGTGTTGACAGCTATACGGACCTTGTGCCGACCGGAGTGACCGTTCGGTTATAGGCGCTACAGTCTGGAACTGCAAGACCGCTACGGTCGCAGGTTCGAATCCTGCCTCGGGCATGGATGTGTGTGATGTCCTTAGGTTAGTTAGGTTTACGTAGTTCTAAGTTCTAGGGGACTGATGACCTCAGCAGTTGAGTCCCATAGTGCTCAGAACCATTTGAACCATTTTTATACGGACCTTGTCATTGTCCATCGTCACCTTACCGTCAGACAGCACAAAGAACAGATCCCGTTGGACCAGGTGATAGCTGCTGCATATTGAGCTGGCCCTGAAATCCTTGTAATCCATGTGACGGTCGTCAGCAGGAATGTCTTGCAAAAGCTGGACATTGAAGTAATGGAATGGCCGACTTTCTGTCACGACCCAGACCCGATTGTGCGATGTAGCACGCACTTGTCATACATGTTCCTGGTCGTCCTCTTCCACCACAGCCTCTCCAGGAACTCTCGTCAGATCTGATTGAAGAATGAGGGCGGATACCATAGGGTGACCTCCGTAGACTTATAGGGAGCATGCCATGCATGTGTAAGGCAGTGATAAACGCCTCACACACGATATAAAAGTTACTGAAGCTCTCACAGTCAAATGAAAAGCCTCTAGTATTACGGGATGAATAATTGTTTACACTTTGTTATCGACACCTGTCGAACATGTCAGTTCTTTTTATATAAACGATAGAGGATGTAATGATAATTTGATGTACACGTCGTTTGAAAAGATAAAGATATAATTTTGTACCATACCCAGTCTTCATTTATTGCTCAATGGAGTGTGGCAGACGGCTAGAGTCATGTTCCCCTAATTATTTTAAGCAGTGTATTTCTGACATATCGAATACACCAAAATTAATTCCTAAGTCCGAGTAACATTATTAAGAAAAGTTAGAATATAAAAATAAAATTTATAAAATGGGAAAAATGTTCAAATCTTTTGTGAAATGAATTGCCTATAAGTAAGAAATAACATAGATCAGCGAAACATTTAATGTGCCTTTGACTGATGCTGGAAATAATTTGCAGCAGGTGTGTTTCACATACGTTAGTGACGTAAGGAGGTCACTCAACAAAAATCCCGCCAAACAGATATCCACTAGTACTCTTCAGAATTCTTAGAGTCCACGCCAAACACTGAAATTTAATTTCGCGGTTGGCAACTCACTGGATACAGATTCTGAGCATCATTCAAAGGCATGAGAAATGTTTCTTTAATCAATTTAATTTCGTACTTTAACCAAATCATTTCACAAAACAAATGAACGTTTCTTTTTCCAATTTTGTTGTTATTTCAAGTTTTGTTTACAAAGAATGATATATGATGTATTTTAATAACGATCGGTATCATATTATCATTGAGTATAAGAGAAAGGAAAAAAGTTTTAGCGAATGCTGTGATTTTATGTTTCCGACATTCATTTAAGTAGCTAGCAGCAGCTGTTCGTGAGATATTTCAATTTACCCTCAAATCATTAGTTTTTCTTAATTACCCTGATTAATTTCAAGAAATTAAGCTTTTTTCCAAAATTAGTCCTGACGCTGGTCAATTTGATACCTTTTTATCATCAGTCTTCTTACTGCCTTGATGCGGCGCCCCGCCAATTCGTTCCTTGTGGCCGACCTTTTTATCTCAGAGTAGCAACTACAATCTACGTTCTCAGTTATTTTCTGTACGTATTACAGTCTCTGTCTTTCTCTACATATTCCATATTTTACCCTCTACAGCTCCCTCTAGTTACACTGAAGTTAATCCCTGATGCCTTAACAGGTGTTCAAGTCAGTGTTTTCCAGACATTCGTTTTCTCGCCGATTCTGTGGAGGAACTTCTCATTCCTCACCTATTCAGTCCACCTAATTTTCAACGTTCTTCTGTAGCACCACACGTAAAATACTTATATTCTCTTCTGTTCCACTTTTCTCTTAATCATTGTCTGACTACCATACAATACCATGCTCCAAAAGCACATTCTCAGAAATTTCTTCCTCAAATTAAGACCTATGCTGATAGTAGCAGACATCTCTTGACCAGGAATGCCCCTATTGACAGTGCTGGTCTGCTTGTAATGTCCGCCTTGCTCCGTCCGTGATGGGTTATTCTTCAGCCTATATAGCAGAATGCCTTAACTTAGTCCACTTCGTGGTCCCCACTTCCGCTGTTAAATATCTCGCTGTTCTCATTTCTTCCACTTCTCGTTACTTTCGTCTTTCTTCAATTTACTCTCAATCCATATTCTATATTCGTTAGACTCTTCGTTCCATTCAACACATCCTGTAATTATTTTTCACTTTCACTAAGGGTAGCAATATTCTCAGCAAGTCTTCTGATTGAATTTTGATTCCACTCTTTAATCTTTGTTTTATTTTCCACATTGCTTCTTCTATGCGTTGACTGAACAGTACGGGTGAAAGTCAAAATTTGCCCGTTTCCCACCTTTCTTTTAGCTATGAAAATTCTGACAAATACGAGGGTTGCCCAGAAAATAATGAACCGCAATTTTTTCTTCAACAATTCTTTATTGAACATAGTGAGAATTAGGCATACGAAAGAACGGTGTTTTATCTATAGACCCTATTTTTCCACGTGATCTCCGTCCGGTTCCATGGCCTTCCTCCAGCGCGAAACAAGGGCGTGTATGCCCTGTCGGTACCAATCTGGTCCTGGTGGTGGAGCCAGTGCTTCACTGTGTACATTTCCTCCTCGTCGTCTTGAAAATGTCTTCCACAAATAACGTCCTTTAATCTGTCCTCGCGAATTACAACATCAGCTCGCAGCAAAACGCTAGTTGTGACTGCCGTGGATGATTTCCCCCACCGTTGCAAATCGCGGACCTCCGCCGAAGCGCATTCTGATGACCTCACCCTCCGTGCCCAGTGGCTAATTGTACTTCTGTCGACAGTAGAGGCTCCATAGACCTTGCACAAGCGTTTGTGAATATTCCCCACAGTATTCGTAGCATTCCTTTCGGCTGAGAAAAAAAATGGGGTCATTATTTTCTGGGCAACCCTCGTAACTATTACGCAATTTCTCGGGAGACTTGTTTTCTCTCCATTCAAACATTTGACCAAAACAGGTGCAGACCGTAGTTAGGAGCAGGCACACCCTGGAGGGTCATACTGTATGTAATTCATTGGTTAACTTGATGCGGGAGGTAGGAGAGAGGATTCAGGCTGCCGTTGTATACGACCATTCGTACATTATTCATGACGTTGGATGTAGAAGACACACATAAGCAATTATCGCTGAATGGCATGAAGGACTGAAGAAATATAACCAAAAAGAACACTGATATCTGTAAAGAAAACAATTATTATGTGTATGATGCTGGTATGATGAGGTCCCATACTCCGAGGAGCGTAGGGGACGATGTGGGAAACCCTCACCGCCGACTAGGCAAGTACCAATCGGAGGTGGTTTTCCATTGCCTTCCTCCTACCGTAATGGGGATGATGAAGACGACACAACAACACTCAGTCATCTCGAGGCAGGGAAAATGCCTGACCCCGCCGGGAATCGAACCCGGGACCCCATGTGGGAGAAGCAAGAACGCTACTGCAAGACCACAAGCTAAACACCTCACCCCTTCAGCCCAGAATTATACCCTAGCGCTTTTAAGTCCATGGTTAAAGTCATGATATGTCACCATAGTTTTATTCAAAAGAAAAGGCGTCAGCATTAAAACTGCAATAGGAATTCCACTGTTGAAAGCAGATGTGACGTGGAAAAGCCTTTACGAGGGAGAAGACTTGTCTGACAAGTAACAACCAAATGAAAATTCAATTCAGTGTGTAGAGTCTATGAGTCTGACATGTTGTCGGACATGTTATCCACAAAATCCCGAAGGTATCAAAAGCAGACAAATGAGGGAAGCGCGCACAACGAGCTTAAGAGCTCATGAATCGAATTTGCTGACGAGAATCATATACGTATAACTGGGAAAGAAAATTGAAGATCTGTTAAATGACAGATTGGCATCAAGACTGATAAAGGCATCAGAGAGGCGGTTCGGAAGTTGCGGTTGGTAATGTAAGCAGGACATAAGAAGAAAATCAAGAGACTTTCATAGGAGTTGCAGACCGAGAAAAAGCTTTCAGTGAAATAATATGGTGCAAGATGTTTGAAATTATAAAAAAAATCGAAGTCATAAAAGCTACAGGAAAATACGGTTAATATGTAATATGTAAAAAGACCAGTGGGGTTCTATGAAAACAGAGAAGGTAAAAAAATCTTTTCCTCTTGCTGCTCGACGTGTATATAAAAGAAGCAGTGCCAAGAAAGAAAGATTGAGGTGTCTGATTAAAAAATTGAGGGTAAGGGATATCAATAATAACATTCGCTAATGACATTGCTATCCCCCAGGGAAAATGAGACAGAATTACATGGCCTCTTGAAGAAAAAAAGAACGTTATTGAGCACTGAATACAGAATTAGAGTAAACCAAAGATAGACGACAGTAATGAGGAGTGGCAGAATGAAACTGGGGACCACATGGTAGACGAAGTGAAGAAATTCGGTAGTCTGCAAGGAATGACGACGGAAGCAAGGAGGACATAACAGCCAGATTAACATAGGGAAAGGGGGAATTTCCTTTAAGTGTACTTCTATAAAATATCTGTCTCCATCCAAGGAAGATATTTTTAAGAATTTACGTTTGAAGCACAGTAGTGTATGCAAGTGAGTCATGTAGCATCGAAAAATCGGAAAATCAAAGAAATGAGGTGGTATAGAAGATGAAAATTTAGTGGAAGATAAATCAGGAGATTCTTCGCAGAATCGGTGAGGACGGAGTAAAGGGTGTCTCATAATTAATGACGTAAACACATATAGTTAAAAGCACACGATACAAGACGTAAACATGGGCTCCAAAATTCTTACTTGATGAGCTATGGCCACTTATTCATCTTCGCTGCTATGAAACACATCTCCTCTGGTGAACAAGGGCATAGCTTGCATAGTAGAAAATTTTTTTTCTGGGTTTCGTCCATATTACCTCCTCGTGAGCTATGGAAAACAAAGAGCTTGCAGTAGAAGACGTTTCACGGCAACGAAGATGAAGTGTCCATAACTCTTCAAGTATGCATTTTAAGAGTGTGTGTCTACTACGTGTTTTTGCCTCTAAAACCGCGTACTTTTAACGGTATGCGTTTGCCCCATTCAGTATGACACACCCTGTATGTGAAAAATACTGCCTACAACGCGAGACAGACGTGATAGCACATGTGTTAAGATATCAGGGAATAGCTAACGCAGCATTAGAGAGGCGGTACACTGTGGCATTTAACCAGTCAGGAGACTGATAAATAATAAACCATAAGCCAACATCCACTGACTTGACGAAAGTCATGGGATGCCTCCTCATATCGTGTCGGACCTCCTTTTGCCCAGTGTAGAGGAGCAACTCGGCGTGGCTTGAACTCAATTAGTCGTTGGAGGTCCCTCTATAGGTGTCCATAATTGCGAAAGAGTTGCCGTGCAGGATTTTGTGCGCGAACTGCTCTCTCGATTAGGTCACACAAATGCTCGATGGGATTCATGTCGGGCGATCATTCACTCGAACTGTCCAGAATGTTCTTAAAACAAATCGCGAACAATTATGGCTCGGTGACATAATGCACTGTCATCCATAAAAATGGCATCCTTATTTGAGAACATGAAATCCGCGAATGGCTGCAGATTGTTTCCAGCCTAACATAACCATTTCCAGTCAATGATGAGTTCATTTCATTATAGAGCCACCATCAGCTTGCCCAGTGCCTCGTTGATAACATAGGTCCATAGGCAGCTCTTACCAACTAAAATAGACTCATGTGACCAGGCCACGGTTTACCATTCGTCTGGAGTCCAACCGATGTGGACACGATCCCAAGAGAGGCGCTGCAGGCTGTTTCGTGCTGTTAGGAAAGGCACTTGAGTCGCTTGTCTGTTACCATATCCCATTACCGCCAAATTTCGTCGCACGCCCTAACGGATACGTTGGTCATACTTTCCGCATAGCTTCCTGCGATTATTTCACAAGTAATGCTGCTTGTCTGTTACCACTGATAACTCTACCAAATGTCGCTGCATTCGGTCGTTAAGTGATGGCAGTCGGCCACAGCGCTGGCCGTGGTGAGACGTAATATCTGAAATTTGATATTTTGGCACATGCACACAATGTGGTTCTCGGAATACTGAATTCCCTAACGGATTCCGAAATGGAATGTCCCAAGAGTCTAGCTTCAGACACCATTCTGCAAGTCTATTCATTTCAGACGTCCAACCATAATGATGTCGGAAACCTTTTCACATGAACCATCAGAGTACAAATGGCAGCTCCGCCAGCGCAGGGCCCGTTAATGATCTGTGCATGCGATACTACCGCCATCTGCATACATGCATATATCTATCTCATGACTTTTGTCAACTCAGTTTACTGTAGGCAATGGGGGTCTTTATTGAACATTTGCTATACCTTCTTTCTGTACATTGTCTACCTTCATTTAAAGTTTCCAGCCTCAGTCTGCCGGCTGCTTTTGAATCTCTGTAGTATCTACGTTATTCAAAGGCATCAGAGCGCAGAGAGCTAAGCGACGCGCCAGGTGAGTGTTTACCTTCTTGCTGGAGTGCCGGTGGTACCTGGAAGGGTGCAGCGTGCACATGTAGCGGTCGATGGCCATGCAGATCAAGATGACGGCGCTTTGTTGGCGGAGCGCGCCGCGCAGCAGCGACTGAAACACCAGAAGGACCACACATGTTACACACCACAGCCACGCCATCTTTCTGCTACGACGCCGTGTGTAGCGTAGGGTGAAATACACACTATGGACAAAAAGAAAAAAAAAACAGAAACACCAAAAACACAACACATTACCATGCCTTATACGATGCAGGAAACTTTATGGCATTCAAAACAAGTTCTGATCGTCTTAACATGGATAAATACAGGTCATGAATAGTTTTGAAGGGAATCTTACCACCACCACCACCACCTTAACAGTGATCTTCACCATTTCTCATACAAAATAGTGGCAAGCTCAGGTAACTATGATGGAGGTAAATAGCAATCATGCGTCCTCCTCTCCAAAGAAGACCACAGACGCTCAGTAATACTTAGATCTTTCGACCATGATGGTCAGGGAGGTTGCGAATATTCATCCTCGTGCTCACAAAATTAGTCCAGGCCGATGCGGGCTGTATGAACGAGGACGTAAAGTCTTGGGACACAGTGTCACCAGTGGGGAACAAATACTGTACCAAGCGATGGATGTCATCAGCCAAAATTTCACGTAAGCCTTGATAGTAATCCGACCTTTCATAATACCCGTTGGGTCCATGGAATACCACAATATGGCTGACCAAATCATCACCGTGGCCCTGCCATGTTTCACTCTGCCAGAAGTTAGAAACAGTTTGGAACAAGTCTCATCCGACCAATTAAGTTCTTTCCAATTCTCCATAATGCAGATTTTATGGCTTCACCAATACGTTTTCTTATTCCGTGCATTTGCATAACTGATGAACGATTTAGGAATTCCAATTCCCCCTGCAATTCCCAATTTACGGAGCTCCCTTCGAGCCATTTTGGTGCTGACAGGGTTCGAGTGGGCAGCATTAAGTTCTGCTGTACCTCTTCCAGCGGTCGTCATCTTATTTTTCATAAGAATTCTCTTGAATGACCATTTGTCACGCGGCGATCCTAGAACACACACTTCGTCAGCGATGTCAGAGGATGATGCTTTTCCGCTTTCCCTGTATGCAGTAGAGATTTTCGATTCAGCGCCTCCTGAAACAGCAAACACTTTGGCTACTTTGTTTACGGAAGCACCCACCCATCATATGGGCATCAAGAATTTGCCCACGTTCGAATTCTCGTAGCTCTGACATAATGCATTCATAAATACACGGAACACTGTTCTGACCACGATTGACGCTTGCAACATATTGATGACATTGCACAGGTGACGTTCTTGATCAAATGCAGCAGGGGAACCTGCAGACATTTATGTTCAATCGTCAATTCCTCTCCGTGTTTCCATATTTTTGATCAACCCCTGTATTAATGTAGCTCTTGCATAGCACTAAGTTTTGTTCGTTTTTCCTTTCCTACAGATTGGTTTCATTCCACATAGAAATGAGTTGTGTGAAATCTGCATACAGTAGGATAAGGGCCTCTGTCGGAAAAACCAAGAAAAACAATAAGCCCGTTAGCTTCAAAAATATTAGTTCTGCATAGGAAATTTTAACATTATCTAATGAAGGCAGCCTCTTTACTTCAGTTACGTTTACTGAAAGCGTTCTCACTGTTAGGGTGAGGTGGCGAATCAGTGACGATGTCACGGAGAGTGCAGATAAAGCCGAAGTATTCCAGCTTACGATTCATTCCCTCGCTATCGCAGTAGTCTTTCTTTTACAAGTAAAGGTAGTAGTCGCCGCAAATACAATGCTTTCTTCTTCATTTAGTTTACGGGAGAAAATTTATTTGTTCGGATATTAGTTGCACGAAATAACTGGACACATACTGTCAACTGTCAGACAACCGTTAATAGACGTCTTCCACATACTGTAGGATTGTGAGATAACTCTCGGTGAAACCACGATTCTAGCTGTGCTGTTTTTGGCGACTCATCTCCCCAAGGACTATCTTTCATCCTTCCAGGAACTCTCAATCATGCAGGCCTGTAACATAACTAGACTGCCAACTTACAGCTAACGAAACTTTATAGAGGGCTATTCAAAAAGGGGGAACACATTTCAAACATTCATTGCTTCCGAACTACAAAAGGTAGAAACACAGTTCCAATGTTGCTGGAAAGAGAAAATTTCAAATTTTTATGCTTCAAGTGTGAGCACTTTGTGCTACACGATAAATACATACACATCAAAAACAGTTTTTCATCACCTCTATTGGAATAGAGATCAACATCAATATCATTTCTGCCCTTTTTATTGCTCATGAAAACCACTCATTACATATTGTACCACCATACAGCTGGACCTCCAGAGGTGGTTGTCCAGCTTGCTGAACACACTGGTACCTCCAATAACCAGTAGCACGTCCTCTTGCATTGATGCATGGCTGTATTCGTCGTGGCATACTATCCACAAGTTCTTCAAGGCACGGTTGGTCCAGGCTTTCCCACTCCTCAACGGAGATTCGGCGTACATCCCTCAGAGTGGTTGGTGGATCACGTCGTCCATGAACAGCCCTTTTCAATCCATCCCAGCCATGTCCGATAGCGTTAATGACTGGAGAAGATGCTGGCCAATATAGTCGAGTGATGTCGTTATCCTGAAGGAAGTCATTCACAAGATGTGCACGATTGGGGAGGGGGGGGGGGAGAATTACCATCCATGAACACGAATGCATCGCCATTAAGATGCCGACAAGGTTGCACTTTCTGTCGGAATATGGCATTTACGTATCGTACAACCGTTACGGCGCCTTCCATGACCACCAGCGGCGTACGCCGGCCATACGTAGTGTCACCCCAAAACAACAGGGAACCTCCACCTTGCTGCACTCGCTCGACAGCGTGTCTAAAGCGTTCAGCCTGACCTGGTTGCCTCCAAACACGTCTCCGATGATTGTCTGGTTGAAGACATACGCGACACTCATCGGTGAAGAGAACGTGATGCTAATCCTGAGCGGTCCATTCGGCATGTTGTTGGGACCATCTGTACCGCGCTGCATGGTGTCGTGGTTGCAAAGATGGACCTTGCCATGGAAGTCGGGAGTGAAGTTGCACATCATGCAGCCTATTGCGCACAGTTTGAGTCGTAAAACGGCGAGCTAACATCCCAAAGATGTTCGGGCTCACATGCGGTTCCTCTTCGTCGAAATGTCTTGTCTCAAACTCGTCCAGGGTTTGAACCGCACGTGTCGCATTACACGCCCTAAATTAAACACTTGTGACCCTTTGTTTAAATTGGCTTGCTGATGGGAATTTCGCGAAATACAAAGTTCATATATCGTATTATAACAGTAATAATAATATCGGAAACTAAATTAACGACCCATAAAAGAAGTAGCCGACACAGTTACGATTTTGTTAGAATAATGTTTATTCAGAATGCAAACCAATAGCGAAAGTGGTCGTATTTACAGTTACTGTTACACGCGAGCGCATATCCATTTGACACAGTTCGATCATTCACAATCTCATTGTGAATTAAAACTCCAACACGCCTCCTCGTTATCTAAGTGGAAAGTTCACACCAGGCGCGCGGCTACTCACCGCTCAGAGACTAAGTCCCGCGATACCACACAGCGTGAAATTTTCTGAGTCGTTTCACTTCCTAGCTGACTAAAGGCCGACCGTCCGCTCTCACGTCTCAATCCGATCTGTACCCTTTGACGTCTCCAGCCGAACTGTCCGCTTTCGCGTCTGCACCGGCGCCCAACTTCCTCACCCCGCTGACTAGGGCAGTTCCTTTTCCTGAAGGCGTCCATGTCATTGGCGACAGCTAATTCTACATTATTTTACATTTTAACGTATTTAAATAATGAAAACTTGACCACTTTCACGTTCTAAATAAAGTAACGATAATATAATTACATAATAAACGTTAAATTCTTTTACTTAAAACCAATACAATTTTCATCTTAACTTTGAATGTCCCGTCCAGAAGCCTTGCACCAATGTGATTTCTCATAAATACATAGGGAACAAAATTAACTATTATGCACTAAACTTTACAACAAATATTCTAGTACCTAATGATTGAATAAGGTGTCGTGCTGTCATCGTTCAATGTGTTTTGTGTGGAGGAAATGATGATCTGATGCTTAACTGAAAATACTGATAATTTAAATTTACTACATCTTTTAAACAAATAGTTGCAGAGTTGATATTTACAACGGTTGTCATTTTAATGATGCTCTTATATATGAAATATCGATTGCTAAGAACGACCAAAGCGTTCAGATTTTAGTATTCAGATCTTTGTTACAAAACTTGTTAATTTCACTTTAACAGTAAATCCTAAACTATTATAGATATGATCAATATTCATGTTTTCTAGGGATCACCATGAAAATTTATGAAGGATGGTAGATTACAATAACTGTGGCTTTTCATAAATATTTCCCTTCATGGACAATCTTGGGTCCGCCATATTTAACACTGCTATGCTTCCCTAGGTTTACCTGTGACGTAGGTTCTCGTCTGTCTCACTCGCACACTACAGCGCTTAGGCCTGATCAGCCTGGCCGAATTCAACACAATAGACGCCCGTGGACTTTCCCCATCTCGTGGCGAATCTGCGCTCTTTGTGGTCCACTGTCCTGGACGACCAGGTTCGTTTCACAATTCCTGAGGGCTGACTCTTTCAGCCACATACTTAAACGAGAGCGAAGTGCTCATTAACACGCAACACGACGTCCTGTGTCTGCACCATTTTCTGTATTATCAGTTCAATGTTGTAGTTGTAACTACATTAATTTATTGTTCTTCTACGTAAGTTTTATCGTTAGGAATGTGTAGTAACTACATCAAAGAAATCGTCATTGTCAAAGTGATTCTGTAACAACATTCTCAATATATACGTAACTTGAAAAACTTTGTATGTATCCGCACACAATAAGTTGGGGAACGCCTTGCGAGATAGAGGCGTTGCAGACAGACGCGTGCGTAAAAAGCTGAATACGTAGCAGTTCACAGTGGTGGGCGCTCCTGTAGGGACGTTACTGCTCTGTGGCGCGTGCGAGCCAAGGAGAATTCTTAGAGCAGACGAACTGCTGCTGCGTTGTGCTCGAGGTAATGATTCAGATCCTCGGCTCGATGTCCTGTAATAGTTTCGAATCACAATTGCTCGAGAAGATATAAAAGACAGAAGAGCGCCTAAAATGGTATGGGAGCTATAAAATATGAAGCGACATCATTTATCACAAAAGGAAGAACTATTATCTGTTTCAATTTACTTTTAGGTTTGACAACATATCACGTAAGAAGTTTAACTTTTTCAATTTACTGAAAAGTGCCTTCTCATGCAAGTTATCATTTATGCCGTACGGCGTCTGAACAAATTTCATTAAGCATTTGTTCTATTAAAAGAATAAAGAAGTGCAAAACTGCTAATGTTGTTTCACGACTATGAAATTTAGTGTGTATCGGTAAAGATTCTCTCTCTTTTATTATCCTTCTTAACTGCGCAAAACATTGAGGACCTACAGCTATGCATTGTTGTTATCAGTACATATGTTTTGCTGTTTTTACCGATTGTAACTGAAGCCTTTCTTCTTTCCCATATTTCCTTGGAAACGACGTGGTTCAGATTCAAAGCGGCTGTAATTTTTCAGTTCGTTTTTTCTGTAGAATTTTCAAAAATATGAATCTTCTTTGTGGATGACCTAATTGAAGTACTTGCTTCTGTCTTAGCCTTTGTATGCTGCACTGACACGAAATAGCGATTTGTCAAAGGCAGCTAAGCAGATAAGCTGTGGCGGGAAAATTTAACGGCCATCGTTGAGCGTGTCTTTGAACCTTCAAATATCGACTTCCTTGCTATGAATTTACGAGGTTTCAACGGATAACGCTTTACAAACGTTGTAACTGTTTAATTACGTAGCTTATTAGGTATTGTGGTAAAGTTGGATAGATTGCAAGTATGTCACTGTGCAGCTAAAGTGAATTCATTCTAAAAATTTTATTATATGCCGCAAAAGGAAAAAAAAAGAAAGTGAAACTACTAAACGATATAAAAATTATTGCAATGTTCTTACAGCATGGAATGTCTGAATAGTAACCTCAGCGCATTTGACATCAAATGTCGGCTGTTGTAGGGTAGGCGACGGAAATTATTTCTTGTTTGAAAATGTTGTATTCCATAACGAACTATAGGAACAAGAAGGGAATACAATTTGTTTGTGTATTCCTCGTCAGTATGTAGGTAGAAGGGTAGCTCTGTGTGCCTTTAGCAAAACCACCGCATTTACATTTCAAGTCGCCTAATTAATTTGATCATTGCGTTCTTCATCTAACGTGACTTCTAAAGGAAAAATGAGAATGATCAATGCACTGAATCGTGAGGAGAAACCGTAAAAAAAACCGAAACTGTTCACTAAGTCTCAAAAATTATCACTGATGGATCTGAAACATTTGATTTTATAAAATAACCCTTCCTTTTTATCAGATTTGACGTAATTAACGAGTTCCGTAAGACAAATCCTTGACATTGGCATGAAAAATGACGGCTTCGTCTGCATTTCACTTTGATTGCTTAAAGTTGTGGATGTCTTGGTTGAGAGTAATGTTATTCACATGGAGGACCGCAATTACTGTTTGTAAAAAGCGAGAAACAAAAGCAGTATGTGCTACAGGCTGTATATAAGCATACGGCAAAAATAAAGAAAAAATTAAATTTATCAAAGAAAGAGAATTTTTCAACCAAATCTGAATTTGCATTACAAAGTCAATACATCGGAATGTTACAGATTTTGTTAATAAATGTATACATGAATATTAATAGTTAGCTTGAAAGTAATGAAGTTATTAGTTAATCAGCTATTTTAATGCATACATTTGGCGAAAAACGATACTTCATGCGTTTCTCCCATTTTTTGTTCTAATGTGGGGACCGAGTGTCACCATCTCCCTTTTTCCTATAGGGCCTAAATTAAAACTCATGGAACGAAAATGGGGGGGGGGGGGGGAATTAATACAGAGAAATGCAAATGATGTCTTATTTTAATGGTGCAAGATGTTTCTTCCATTATCATAAATATATGTCCAAGTGTTGCTATATGTTATCTTTACATGTAGAAAAGTATTATCTCTCAAAAATCTTCAAATCATGAGCTACACTTCTAATTTTTATAAATGAAATTAGTGATTTTACTTAGGGCACGTTTGTTTCCTTTGTCTATGGTAACTTCCAGAACTCAAATTAATCATCAAATTAACTAGTTTAGTACAACTGCATTCTGAATAGCTTGAGTATCCATGTGTCACCACAATAAAATGGATACAGTGAATGGATGGAGGAGTATGAATGAGAGCAGTGGCGTATTTGTTTACAAAAATAATGACTCTGACCGACAGAGTAGTTAAAATGATAGAATGGCTTGCCACCTTTCAATTACAGTTACAAATGGTTCAAATGGCTCTGAGCACTATGGGACTCAACTGCTGTGGTCATAAGTCCCCTAGGACTTAGAACTACTTAAACCTAACTAACCTAAGGACAGCACACAACACCCAGCCATCACGAGGCAGACAAAATCCCTGACCTCGCCGGGAATCGAACCCGGGAACCCGGGCGTGGGAAGCGAGAACGCTACCGCACGACCACGAGATGCGGGCTAATTAGAGTTACACTCGTAAGGGTATGAACAACAGAATATTAGGCATTAATTGAAAATATCGACCAAGAGCAGGGTTGAGAGCTGAAGAAAATGTAAACAGTCAGAAGGATGCTGTGGTACGAGATCGGGACAGTAAACAACCGTCCGGAAGAGGCACAGTGGCCGATGGAAGATGGGTCGGCGCATTTATGAACGGCTGATAGCCCGTCGAGAGGGCTTGGTGGTTCACCCTTCCAATATAGCATCCACGTCGTAAAAAATCATCATCGCTACTGACAAAAGGAAATTAAATGACGAACATATTCACACACACACACACACACACACACACACACACACACACACATACAAATGGTTGAAATGGCTCCGAGCACTATGGGACTTAATATCTGAGGTAATCAGTCCCCTAGAACTTAGAACTACTTAAACCTAACTAATCTAAGGAGAGCACACACATCCATGCCCGAGTCAGGATTCGAACCTGCGACCGTAGCGGTCGCTCGGTTCCAGACAGAAGCTCCTAGAACCGCTCGGCCACACCGACCGGCAAAGACACACACACACACACACACACACACACACACACACACACACACACACACACACACACTGGAATTTTACGAAGCGTGCAGCAAGTTTTCTCAACTACACACAATCACATTATTTGGGAAATAGTTACAATATCATAGAAAACAAACGATAAGCATAATTAATATTGCATTGTAGAGAGTAGAAATAACAAATGAACAGTAGCAGTTACACAAATACCAGTGACATAGTGCAATATAACCGAAATACCTGTAATTTCATTTAGACCAAAACTTTTTCCATGCACGTTACGGACAGTAATACTCAAGTCGTATCTTTAGTAGCTGCAGTTATCAAACTGTACTGAATTGTGAAACTATGATACAACAAAAGGAAAAAAATTAAACGTGGTCTGAAATCTAACCGTTTACGAGATGTTTGCGAACGTGTGTTTACGAACCATCGCTGCCTTCAGTATGATGTATTATCGTAGTTAGTGCAGATGAATCTGAAACACAAAGTTATCGATTAAGTCTCTATCTCCTTCTCCGTCTTCTTCTTCCTCTAATGCCCATCCGTTCCGGATGTTAGTGACTATCGGTAGATACATCACTTCTGTTTGTTCGAAAAAGTTCCTCGCTCCTGTGTGAAGCCCATGGCCTTAATTTTCCGATCCCAGGTATTCTTTCTCGTCCACTCTGCTAAGGTATCGTTCCAAACTGACTCAAATTTCAGCCGTGGTCTACGTTACCGGTACATCATCGAAGCTATGATTTTTAAGGAAGGTTTTTACGTACTGGTGCCAGTGCGGTGCTAGTTCCAGGTACTGAAATGAAAATGCAAAACTTCCCTGGCTGCTGTGTTACCCCATCTTGATGCATGATGGGTACTGAGTGAACGATATAGCTGCTGTAGGGAAGCCCTATCGTCAGCAAAACGAAACAGCTAATTACAACTTTGAATTTCTATGCGTACGTTAATATTAATCCCAACTTTCTATGGTCATTCTTGCATAAGATACAGTTTTGAGAAATCAGACCAATCTTTTTGAAAGACATTGTATTATATACTAGACGACCGAGAAGCCCGTTATCATTTGAAACTGCAGTAATACGCGGAATAATGCAGATATAGAGGTAAAAATTGGTACAGGTACTTTAAAAGGCTTGGGGTATCATTGAAACCAAAAACGAGTGCACAAACTGGTCAACAGATGGCACTGAACAGTAAAACATCAGTGAACGCCGCATCCTATCCGTACAAAATCCAGCGTCATCATGAAAATGTTAACCGACAGTTTTGTGTCGCGGAGAGCGTTTGCCGTGTGGGCACTTCAAGAAAGAGGGGAAGATGATGATTGGTCATCCAACGTGTTGTGGATCGACGAAGCCCATTTCACGCTACGAGGGTCTGTCAACATCCACAACTGCAGAGTTTGGACTACCGAAAATCCTAGAACTGTCGTGGAAACCACATTGCACGACAACGAGTACAAATAAGGGCAGCTTGTTGTGTTTTATCGCCAAGTAGGGGAGATCGTGCCACAGACATGATACGTGAATTGGAGTGGCTATCATTAAAACAAAGGTGTTTTTCGATGCGACGGGATCTTCTCATGAAATTTTAACCACCAGTTTTCTCCTCCGATTGCGAAAACATTCTGTTGGAACCCATCTACATAGGGAGAAATGATCATCACGATAAAATAAGAGAAATCAGGGCTCACACATAAAAATTTAAGTGCTCATTTTTCCCGCCCGCCCTTCGAGAGTGGAACGGTAGAGAGACAACTTGAAGGTGGTTTAATGAACACTCTGCCAGGAACTTTATAGTGAATAGCAGAATAATGACGTAGATTTAGATGCAGAAGTCACGGTCGGGTGTGAACTTATCACATCAGTAGAGATCGGACACTTTTCCTTCCAGCGAATGTGGTGTGCAACTTTTCAAACTGTCAGTGTGATATGTGTGAGGTACGCCTATATGTTACAGAATCGAATAGTCCCTAGCATGGCTGATGAACACCTGCTGCAAGGTGCGACTTCTATGCAGGTTGGCACTCCACCACATATTTCTAAACATATGAAATAGCTCTTGTGCACATCCTTTGTTGGGGGTCGCGTGCTTGGCTCCCCAGGTCCCACACTTCAGTCCAGGTGGTTACTGGCTGTGGGGTTACCTGAAGTCGCAAGTGTACAGCGATCGTGACCTCATTGCGGATGCGTAAAGACATCCGACGGCAATTTCTTACCGTATCTACTGACACGCTGTACAGTGTTGTTCACAACATTGTCCCTTGACTGCTCGTATTGTTGATGAATGATGGGGGACATGTTCTACATTTTTCTACGAAGAATATCGTGAATGAGATTTTCACTCTGCAGTGGAGTGTGCTCTGTTATGAAACTTCCTGTCAGATTAAAACTGTGTGCCGGACCGAGAATCGAACTCGGGCTCTTTGCCTTTCGCAGGCAAGTGCTCTACCAACTCAGCTACCCAAGCACGACTCACTACCCGTCTTCACAGCTTCAGTTCTGCCAGTACCTCGTCTCCTACCTTCCAAACTTCCCAGAAGCTCTTCAGCGAACCTTGCAGAACTAGGTTCGGAGAAGAGCTTTTGTGAAGTTTGGAAGGTAGGAGACGAGGTACTGGCAGAACTAAAGTTGAAGAACCCCGTCTTTGCTAAAAATCACTTATTACGCTAATTATTATTTTGTATCATATGAAGTGCCATTAGTTGGTCATTTCGTGCACTTTTTTGATTTCCATAATACGACATGATATTTCAAGCATGCGGGCCAGTTTGTTACCTCTCTACCTATATTATTCGGTTATGTATTGAAGTTTTAAATGTTAATGGACTTTTGGGTCAGACTGTATAATTAAGTTTAGTGTTACGTAAGTATTACCATGGATACTTAGATGATTGTCTTTTAAAACATGTAATTAAACTCCATCCGTTTTTGAAGTGTATGTAAAGTTAGGAGAATTTTACGAGGGACTTATGCAACCAATGTAAAGTTATACGGACGCTAACGTCCCATTTCTGACACGAAATGTAAAAGCGTACGTGCCCGGAAGGAGGGATATAATTGTTACATCCCACTGCTGACACCAGTTTGCAAAAGAGTTCGTGGTTTGGGGATGGGGAGAGAAACTTCTGACACCGATGTTGATGTATAAAATGACAGGGATGGGGGAAGGAGGATGTTAAATATGCCTCGTGGCGGCAGTGTGCAGGAGGTCGAGCGGTCAGGATTTGAGAGTGGGCATCCAAGGCTCGCGTTAAATGACAAAACAGGGAATTAAGTACAATAAAGAGGGTGTATTTCGATATACGAAGTACAAAAGGCGCGCCTTGGGTCGGAAGTTAGCAGGTTTACGCCAGTCTACGAGGTCGAACAATTAATAGAAATCGGCAAAGGAAGGGGAAGCGGTTCATGTTAACTTTCTTTGGTGGCCGATCGTAAAAGCAGAGCCAGAGGCTCTGCCTCCCAAAAAGACGTCTGTTCTGCTCGAGGTCTGGATTACAGGAGAGCGAAGCAAGTGTGTTCCGCAGCGCAGAACACTCCAGCGTCCACGCGCGTGACCTGTATCCCACGCAAGCTATGGGCTAAAACCAATGGCGTAAATTCGCTAGCAGTTTCAGCAGAGGTGTCAGGGCGTCTCCTGTTAGCATCTTTAACTGGACAGAGCTGCCTGGGGTTTGAAAGGCAAGCCACTTGTGTCACGTAGACAAGGCGTGAATTACTGTGGGAGAAAACTTGTAAAGATTCCACTGAGCCTTTTAAATAAATTTTTTAAACCAATCCCCTAAAATTTTTTAAAACTAATTCCCTAAAATATTCCTTGACTGGCTGCCATCCTGTGCATGTAGTAGATTTCATTTCCCATCAAAAATAAGCTTCATATCAATAAATAATCAGGACTCACCTGTAATTAGCTGGCGTTTCCATACTTCCTTTGCTTGGTGTGTTCAGTTCTGCAGCTTTTCCTGTGTCTTTCTGTATCCTTCCATCGGTTACTGTCGTTCGAATATTCAGAACTATACCATTATCATTTAAATTTCGGGCATAAGGAAGAACAGAGACATGAATGGGTTAGTTCGCCGAGTTAATGATCATCTCTCTTCTACGGGAACACGCGCTACTTACCGCCCTCGTGAGACTGTAAAAGCTGGAGAGTATAAAGTAACGAGCATTATGTCAATTGTGTGGTAAACAATAAGGCTACATTTCGTGCGGGCTGAATGGCGCTAATTGCTTTTAACCCAATTGAAATCGTGTGGAAGAAAGGGGAAAATTGGCCCTGGATCTCTGTGTGTGCTCACCGCCGGAGTGTTTCATCACGCTTTCTATTGACATGCAGCATACATGTAATTACGTCCGTCCGCTGTCCATTGTCCGGCGCGACAATGGACGCCCGGCAGACAGCACCTGCGTGTGATACGGCCGCGACACGCCCGCCATATTGTCGATATCGCTCGCACCCATTGCGAGGCACTACCGCGCGCTTCAGTGGAATGAGCGCGATTACTCGCGATCAGCTACGGTTACTGGATTATTAGGGGTGCTTCAGTTTGGCATTGTGATGCTGCCACCAGCCACCAGTTAGACGTACGACTACGAAAGCGACGGACGCAGAGATATTGTTTCTGAGATGAAGTCAGAAATGGACCTACAGATAACACTCTTTGTGTGATGTCCTGCCGACTCGTCTCTTGTATGGTGCCTAAAGGATGCTGCTTTCTCGGATAACCAAACAACAATTCAGGCAAATCTCATTAATGCTTTTTATTACAATAAAGTAGATTGACATTACATAACTTTGAGTCGCAGGAAAATGGCAACGTGCAAATAATCAATGTCCTTCGCTATATACAATGTCCATGCAATTTAATCAACACGTTCATGTGGATCACTAATCGTGGCCCTTCTAGTGTCTCTCTTCTAGTGCGTGGTCTCTAGTAAGGGTCTGCTACTGCCTCTGCTAGTGCACCGAGACTGTTTTTTTTCTTTATTGTTATTTTATACCTTTACAAAAGGTAGGCCGTCAGAAAAAAACATACAATAAACATGAAGACATAAAAACAGATGTACAAGTAGGATAAAAACAGGAGACAGACAAATGAAAAAGGAAGGAAGTCATTCACGTAAGGCACTGATCGCACAGGGAAGGTCAGCCCAGTGCACAAACGTAGACAGACGGTTGAACACGTGAACGTAGGAGCACTGACGAAGAAACACTGTTTCACTAAGATGAAGAGAAACACCAACACAATGATGGCGAAGTTCGGCGCACTATAAACACACTGTTGCAAGAAAAAAAGGGGGGGGGCTGCCACAAGAAGATATGGGAGGGTAGACGGTGGAGGAGGGGAAAGAATGCCAGGTGGAGAGAAGATGGGAGGGAGAGGGTATATGGGGGGGAGGTGTGGAAGCCCGGGGAGGGGGGAGGAGAGGGAGAGAGGTGAGAGGAAGTGAGGAGGGAGATAAGGAAGAGAGGGTGCCTTGGAGAAAAAATCAAGACTGGCAGGAGAGCGCTTATATTCTCTACGTTGGCAAAAATACTTGTTCAAAACCGGTGGTAGGCAGAAAACATCTTCCGAGATTGTCCTAAATGCTTTCTCCGAAAATTATTTCGAGCAGTTAGTCCACGAACCCACGCGAATTGTAAATGGTTACGAAAACACACTTGACCTCTTATCCACAAACAATCCAGAGCTAATAGAGAGCATCATGACTGATACAGGGATTAGTGATCACAATGTCGTTGTAGCTAGGCTGAATACCGTTTCTTCCAAATCCACCAGAAACAAACGCAAAATAATTTTATTTAAAAAAGCGGATAAAGTGTCACTAGAAGCCTTCCTAAGAGACAATCTCCATTCCTTCCGAACTGACTATGCAAATGTAGACCAGAGATGTGGCTCAAATTCAAAGATATAGTAGCAACAGCAATTGAAAGATTCATACCTCATAAATTGGTAAGAGATGGAACGGATCCCCCGTGGTACACAAAACAGGTACGATCTCTGTTGCAGAGGCAACGGAAAAAGCATGCGAAGTTCAGAAGAACGCGAAATACCGAAGATTGGCTAAAATTTACAGACGCGCGAAATTTGGCACGGACTTCAATGCGAGATGCCTTTAATAGGTTCCACAACGAAACATTGTCTCGAAATTTGGTAGAAAATCCGAAGAAATTCTGGTCGTATGTAAAGTACACAAGCGGCAAGACGCAGTCAATACCTTCGCTGCGCAGTGCCGATGGTACTGTTACCGACGATTGTGCCGCTAAAGCGGAGTTATTGAACGCAGTTTTCCGAAATTCCTTCACCAGGGAAGATGAATGGAATATTCCAGAATTTGAAACACGAACAGCTGCTAGCATGAGTTTCTTAGAAGTAGATACCTTAGGGGTTCCCGTATCGATTGATACGGGCAAGTCTTCAGGTCCAGATTGTATACCGATTAGGTTCCTTTCAGATTACGCTGATACAATAGCTCCCTACTTAGCACTCATATACAACCGCTCGCTCACCGATAGATCTGTACCTACAGATTGGAAAATTGCGCAGGTCGCACTAGTGTTTAAGAAGGGCAGTAGGAGTAATCCATCTAACTACAGATCTATATCATTGACGTCGGTTTGCAGTAGGGTTTTGCAGCATATACTGTATTCAAACATTATGAATCACCTCGAAGGGAACGATCTATTGATACGTAATCAGAATGGTTTCAGAAAACATCGCTCTTGTGCAACACAGCTAGCTCTTTATTCGCACGAAGTAATGGCCGCTATCGACAGGGGATCTCAAGTTGATTCCGTATTTCTAGATTTCCGGAAAGCTTTTGACACCGTTCCTCACAAGCGACTTCTAATCAAGCTGCGGGCCTATGGGGTATCATCTCAGTTGTGCGACTGGATTCGTGATTTCCTGCCAGGAAGGTCGCAGTTCGTAGTAATAGACGGCAAATCATCGAGTAAAACTGAAGTGATATCAGGTGTTCCCCAGGGAAGCGTCCTGGGACCTCTGCTGTTCCTGATCTGTATAAATGACCTGGGTGACAATCTGAGCAGTCCTCTTAGGTTGTTCTCAGATGATGCTGTAATTTACCGTCTAGTAAGGTCATCGGAAGACCAGTATCAGTTGCAAAGCGATTTAGAAAAGATTGCTGTATGGTGTGGCAGGTGGCAGTTGACGCTAAATAACGAAAAGTGTGAGGTGATCCACATGAGTTCCAAAAGAAATCTGATGGAATTCGATTACTCGATAAATAGTACACTTCTCAAGGCTGTCAAATCAACTAAGTACCTGGGTGTTAAAATTACGAACAACTTCAGTTGCAAAGTGTAGTGACTTGGCAAGACAGCCAAGCCACTCGGAGGTAGCCGAAAGGCACGCGTTTAAGCTCACGCAGACTGGCGTGAGGTCTGGAACAGGACAATGTCTTGAGAATTGCAAATAAAGTACGTAGATGATGTAATACTTTACTTTAATCCATAATTGGTGTACATCGCTCTTGACGGTACATTAATAACAATCGCAATATAAACTGGTAATGGCGCCTTGCTAGGTCGTAGCAAATGACGTAGCTGAAGGCTATGCTAACTATCGTCTCGGCAAATGAGAGCGTATTTGTCAGTGAACCTTTCCTAGTAAAGTCGGCTGTACAACTGGGGCGAGTGCTAGGACGTCTATCTAGACCTGCCGTGTGGTGGCGCTCGGTCTGCAATCACTGACAGTGGCGACACGCGGGTTCGACGTATACTACCGGACCGCGGCCGATTTAAAGGCTACCACCTAGCAAGTGTGGTGTCTGGTGGTGACACCACAGAAAGACCACATAGATAATATTGCGGGGAAGGCGATCCAAAGGTTGCGTTTCATTGGCAGGACACTTAGAAGATGCAACAAATCCACTAAAGAGACAGGTTACACTACACTCGTTCGTCCTCTGTTAGAATATTGCTGCGCGGTGTGGGATCCTTACCAGGTGAGATTGACGGAGGACATCGAAAGGGTGCAAAAAAGGGCAGCTCGTTTTGTATTATCAGGTAGTAGGGGAGAGAGTGTGGCAGATATGATACGCGAATTGGGATGGAAGTCATTACAGCAAAGACGTTTTTCGTCGCGGCGAGATCTATTTACGAAATTTCAGTCACCAACTTTCTCTTCCGAATGCGAAAATATTTTGTTGAGCCCAACCTACATAGGTATGAATGATCATCAAAATAAAATAAGAGAAATCAGAGCTCGAACAGAAAGGTTTAGGTGTTCGTTTTTCCCGCGCGCTGTTCGGGAGTGGAATGGTAGAGAGATAGTATGATTGTGGTTCGATGAACCCTCTGCCAAGCACTTAAATGTGAATTGCGGAGTAGTCATGTAGATGTAGATGTAGATATAGATGAACAGAGGCCACTCCTGCCTTGGTGCTGTCCTAGTTAGCGTACTACTGGCTGACGGTGTCTCACGGTCTTCTCTTCCCTTGCCTCTTTCATCTACGTGCC
This sequence comes from Schistocerca nitens, assembly GCF_023898315.1. Classification (NCBI taxonomy): domain Eukaryota; kingdom Metazoa; phylum Arthropoda; class Insecta; order Orthoptera; family Acrididae; genus Schistocerca; species Schistocerca nitens. The sequence goes on from NC_064618.1 coordinate 406,977,207, forward strand.
GGCGCTTGTCTGTACGCCGGAACATTTTGCACTGCATTTTTCTCAGTATGTGTGCACCAGAAAGAAAATATGAACGAGATTTGCATTGTCATTTACACTGACAATGTAGCCGGAACGGTATTTCGTAATTTTATCCACAATTATGGTCGTTTTGAAGAGCTGCAGCCGCGTAAAAGCTGATTCTAAACATGGATGCTTTTGTATGAGTTCCTAATTATATTTTAAGGTTTGAAAATTCTGATGCCAAAATAGCTTCCACCACAACTATCAATCGATAGCATAAATTAGCAGCAGATTGTGCAATACGGCAGATAAGTTATTGTTTTCAGGTTACAAATAGTTTAACACAGGTTGAGAAGAAAAGAATTTTACACTTCAAAAAGTTCGCAGAAACGTGACGGTACAAAATATTGTCCTTCGAACCAATTCTTTTCGGATATAGGGGCAATTCTTTTTTTGCAGGCTACCGCCGCGAGAGAAGGCTAGTGTAGGAAATGACAACTATGTTGTAGCGTCCTCGACAAACAGAGAGGTGGCATCTGCTGTTCAGCTAGTACTTCGCACGCATCACCATCACTCAGTAGAGTCTCCATTAACGCCTGGTGCTAACAGTTTGAAGAGATGACCCACGTTTACAAAGGGAGAATTCCTGGTCGTATTAGTGTGTCGGAGCAAAACGTTGATCGCGTTCGATCAACAGTCCAGCGAATCCTTGAGACAGCAAGTCATGATGAGGCGTAGCGAATTTACATCGCACGTACAGCAATTAACACGAGCGTGCAGCTTCCTGTAGACATGAATCATGGTCGTCAAACGACAGGCGTGCGCTGTGATCATAGCAGCAGTTTCAAGTACACTGGTGTCCAAAATTAAAGCAACAAACTCCATTTTCTCTGTTTTGTGTCTAATTCTCTATATAATCGTACAGACTGTCAACAGATATCCGTAAGATAGTGTTCTGCACGGAATGTCGCACTCCTGTCAAAGGACAACCTCGCAGACGACGACGTCAGGATGTCTTTCAGACGGGGTAGTGTTTGCCGGGTGGTCAGTCATCCACAGTTGCTGTGTATAGAGCCACAGACGGTGCAGTATGGCACAGAGAAGCCTACCAGACTCCCTGCGGTGGAGGACCATAGGAAGAATGGAAGCAGCACAGTCGCAAACTGATGTGACCTTACCGCTTAATGTCAATCGTTCTGTTATTTTTCGGACAGTTTATAGAGGCGGAAACTGTACTCCGAAGACCAGGGCACGGCCGGCCATTTGTGAAATCAGAAAGAGAGGACCGTTATTTGGTTGTAAAGGTATGACGGCTGCACGGCAACTGTCGTCTGACCCTGGAGCATCCACAGAAAGTATTGCCTTGAGGTCAACGGTGTAGAGAACGCTTCGGCAGAGTCCCCTTTATTGGCAGAGACCTGCTGTATTTGTAGCTCTGACGCATCATCACGGAAGGGAACGTCTAGGGCGGAGTCGTCAGCATGCTACGTGAACCGTGGGCCAATATTCTTTTCGCAGATGAGTCACGATTTGGTATGGAGAGTGATTCTCGATGGATCCGCGTCTGGAGGGAACGTGGAACTCGATTTCTGGACCCAGTCACTGTGGAAAGACACCGATATCACCGAGGATCGCTAATGGGGATATTTTGTGATTTCTCAAAGACTTTTGATTGTGTGAACCGTGAAATTCTTCTAGATAAGCTTAAGTATTGTGGTGTGAGTGGGACAGTGCACAAATGGTTTAATTCATAGTTAACTGGAAGAATGCAGAAGGTTAAAATTAACAGTACAGATAGTCTACAAAAACCAGCAGAGTCCTCTCTAACTGGGGAGGTATCAAGAATGGTGTCCCACAGGGTTCAGTATATTAATGACTTGCCACTCTTTATTCATAAAGATGCAAAGTTAGTTCTTTTTGCTGATGATACAAGTATATTAATCACACCCAAGAAGCAAGAATCAGCTGAGGAAATTGCAAATAATGTCTTTCAGAAAATTATAAAGTGGATCTCTGCAAATGGACTCTCACAAAATTTTGAGAAAACACATTTTATACAATTCTGTACAGTAAATGGCATAACATCATTGATAAATATAGACTATGAATGGAAGTCTGTTGCTAAGGTAGAATACTCAAAGTTTTTGGGTATGAGCATTGATGAGAAATTGAAATGGAAGAAACACATCGATGATCTGCTGAAACGGTTAGGTTCAGCTACTTATGCTATCAGGGTTATTGCAAATTTTGGTGATAAGCATACCAATAAATTAGCCTACTATGCCTATTTTCATTCACTGCTTTCATATGGCATCATATTTTGGGGCAATTCGTCACTGCACAAAAGCATGTAATCAGAATAGCTGGAGCCCACCCAAGATCACGTCGCAGACATTTATTGAAGTTACTAGGGATATTCACAGTACCTTCTCAATACATATATTCACTTATGAAATTTGTCATTAGTAACCCATCCTAGTTCAAAAATAACAGCGAAGTGCATAGCTACAACACTAGAAGAAAGGATGATATTCACTATTCTGGATTAAATCTCATTTTGGCACAGAAAGGGGTGAATTATGCTGACACAAAAATATTCGGTCACTTGTCAAACAGTATTAAAAGCCTGACAGATATCCAACCAACATTTAAAAGCAAATTAAAAGAATTTCTGAAGACAACTCCAACTGAAAAGATGAATTCTTAGATGTGAAGTAGTAACTCTAAAAAAAGTAATTAATTAATTAGTTATTTTGTGTAAAGAAAAATTACGTTAAAGTTACACGTTCCACACCATTACGAAATGCCGTATTCATGATGTATGGGACAAGTATGTATGTATGTATGTATGGTGTGGGCGGGGATTATGGAAACTACAAGAACACCTCTTCACGAAATTGTACAGGTGAATCGGCAAGGTTTAACTGCTGTCAGGTATTGTGACAAGACCTTGGAACTTTATGTGCGATCGTTGCGAGGTGCTGTGGGCCCAAATTTCATATTGATAGGTGATAGTGCCAGCACCAGTGACTGATGTTTTCTTGGAAGCGGTAGATACTGCACGCGTGGCGTGGCCTGCGAACTCTCCCGACGTAAATCCCGTGGAGTACGTTTGGGATCCACGGGGAGACGGGCTGCATCACGTCAGCTTTACCAACCACTCTCCAAGACCTGCGAGCAGCTCTGCAGGAGGAACTGGCGTTATTGCCTCAACATGACATCATTCACTGCGTGTCTCGCCGTTGTCATGCTTGTATCGCTGCCAGAGGTGGTCACACCCCATACTGAGCACATTAACCAGTTTTCAGAATGTGTGTGCAAATCCATTAATTTGGGAAAAACGAAGAACCCTTTTGTCTAACCTTATGCGTTTTGAAACTGTTTATATTCTGTATTCTGTGAATTGTTTGTACTTTACTATCACATTCGTATACTTTTTTGCGGCAAAATGAAGGTAACCTTGTAAAATTTCGGTTTGTTGCTTTAATTTTGGACACCAGCGTAGTTAACGACTGTGGCCGAAAGGTGTCAGCACCTTGTGGACAATGAAATTATGAAGTCAAAACAATTATTTTCGAGATAAAACTTTATCCATTGTCAATATACTGACTTCTGTTAATTATTGTCGAATTATTATGTTTAGTTAATAGTGTGAACGAAGGTGTGAATGCGGATTAATAATAAATGAATATTATTGTGTTTATTAACTGAGTATACATCGGCTTGAGAACTTGGTTGTACAGAGAGCGAATCATGCTCCCACAGGAAACTTGTATAATGTAATTCGTCATTTATGGTAGTGGCGAAACAAGAAACAGAATTACGGAAATTCAGTTTTTTAAATATGGAGTTATTTTGATATCTGTGTGTGTTCTCATTTTTTTTCTTTTAATAAATTATTCGTAAAGACTATTATGTTGTGACTGGTCGAATGTAAAAGATACGGGATTGCGCAGGTCAAAACGAATATCGGATGGCTACGATGTTTCTCAGCCACTCAGAGGTCAATATGTTCCCGCATATTTCGTGAGCAAATGAATCGCTCTTGGAAGTATGATTGCATTTCGAAGCTCAGCTTTTATCGTGTTCGCCGGCCGGAGTGGCCGAGCGGTTAAGGGCGCTACAGTCTGGAACCGCACGACCGCTACGGTCGCAGGTTCGAATCCTGCCTCGGGCATGGATGTGTGTGAAGTCCTTAGGTTAGTTAGGTTTAAGTAGTTCTAAGTTCTAGGGGACTTATGACCACAGCGGTTGAGTCCCATAGTGCTCAGAGCCATTTGAACCATTTTTTATCGTGTTCGGACACGTGTATTAGAGTTCTGAATAGATGTGGCTATTTTGTAGAACAATGAGTTAAAACTGTCAACCGAGGGCCGCAATGTGAACGCGAACGTGTTTGAAAGACGAGCACTCGAAATTCCGGTTTTTATGTGTTAACCGTGACTTTTCAAGTAACTAAAATACGGGTGCCCTAGTGCTCAGGTCGTGACCGAAAACTGAACGTTCAAAGAGATCGACTGTGTTGAGCGAGCATTCTACCATACAATCCGTTTTGTAATTTTTTGGTAACAGGATTAGCTTATTACCATAAGCTAGCTATCACGAGTGACTGCGATTGCTTGTGAGCGTCCAAACTGTAGCTTCAGTTCAGCACGGTCTTGTCGGTGCTTTATTTACACTGAAGAGACAAAGAAACTGGCCCTATCACTCCAATTACACACGCCCTACACCATTACAGAGCCTCCATCAGCTTGAACGGTCCCCTGCTGACATGCAGGGTCCATAGTTTCATGAGGTTATCTGCATACCAGTACACGTCCATCCGCTCGATAGAATTTGAAACGAGACTCGTTAGACCATGCGACATGTTCGGCGCATTAGCAAGGAAGAAAATCTATGGCCCCGTTATTTTTCGAGGGAATCCGTCATAGGCATTTTCTGCCTCGATATACATTGTTGGCAGCTTCTGTCCCAACTGCAGAAAGACTCCAGCAACTTCCATCTGCTAGCAATATGGTTCTCACTTCTAGTTAGCTGTACAACTCCTGAACACACATCTGCCTCGACTATGGCTCGACCAAGCAGCTGCTGGTGAAGATGTGTGGTGTAGATTGCCTTCACTATCATCAAACTCAGCCCCCTTATGATTTTTTATGACTTCATGTGAAAGACAAACTATTTGTCCTGCCTATGCCACAATCCTTGCCTCACCTACCGCGACGAATCGCAGTTCCGGTGGAGTCCATGGACACTGACAGATTACACAAGGTTTGGGAAGAAAATGATTTCTTCATAAGATAGTATCTGATAATAAATGTTGCAGTGTGGCAGGAATTATTGAGGTTTACTGGCTTTTTGGTTAAGGCAATGGAAAAATATGGGAAGACACCCTACTTGCAATAAACATTTTATTGTACGTATGTTGTATAGTAGTTAGTGGTCTTTGTGAACCTTGAAAACATGTGCCTGATAGGTGTCAAGACAATTTCTTTCTTTTATGCTCATAGCACCTTTATCTAAATTTGGGTCATTATCTAGAAACCACAAAGATGTAACAGTAAGCAATTAGATGACCTTCAATGCATGGTTGGTGATATATGGCTCATAATCACTCCTATTATTTTGATGGAGTGAACAAGAACAAATCAAGGGTAGGCATATAACAGAACTAAGACAGTAATCCCAGCTACGAGCTATTAAGAAAATAATAGAGTTAACATAGACTGTTGAGATATACTGGCGCTCTGGAGTTTTAGTGTAAAATATTGATCATTTTTAAATGCTCTGCTTATATAAGGTGTGGTAGCAGGCATGTCGATGTGCTACCTTTTCAGTAATGTACTATATAATTTGTCCGCAGCAGTAATGTACTATATAACTTGTCCGCCGCTCGTGGTCTTGCGGTAGCGTTCTCGCTTCCTGAGCACGGAGTCCCGGGTTCGATTCCCGGCGGGGTCAGGAATCTTCCCTGCCTCGAGATGATTGGGTGTTCTTGTGTTGTCTTCATCATCATCATTCATCCCCATTACGGTCGGAGGAAGGCAATAGCAAACCTCCTCTGCTACGACCTTGCCTAGTCAGCGGTGCACGTCTCCCGCATCGTTCCCTACGCTCTTTGGAGTATGGGACCTCACCATCATCACTATATAACTACAAGTAAGTGTTATGTTAAGCAGAGCAGGTACTAGAATTGTCAGATCCAATGATGTTAATCACTAATAATAATTATTAAATTATGTCTCATATATGGATGTGTACCCATGTAGGAGAAAAAAAAATAGATTTCAGTTGACAGAGCACGTCGTGACGATGTTGTCTGTATGACTGACTAGTACCTACATTAATTTCAGAGTTGCTTAGATTGAAGTGCATTTGTCCGTGTTTCCACTAATGTTATATAGTAACCACAAAATACAAATGCTTTGTAATGTAATTATTAATATTGTAACATAATATGCATTTTATGCTTGTTGTTGCGTGTAACGTGAACATCCATGTAGTTCTGATAACCGATCTAATCAGTAGTTGGTATATTGTCGCAGTGCCTTAAATGCTTCATTCAGTATTCTTTCTTCAGTGCATAAGTATACAACACACTCTAAATGGATAAAATGTTACGTATATATACTGGAACAATGTGTATACGATAACCGTTATTCCAATTACTCACATGCATAGCTGATATGGCTTTTCCAGTAATTTAGTATAGTGACGTAAGATATTATGTATTTAATGTTGTTTCGCTACCGGTACGTATTTAGACGTTACAGACTTTGTTATGTGTCTTTTTTCGCCTTTGGTGCAGTGGAACCGATGTTGTCTCGACATTTAAGTGTGAATAGAGGAGAAAATATCTGGTCGCTGTAACTCGTACAGAAAATAATAATAATAATAATAATAATAATACTTTCAAAGATACTCTGTTAGCGGGATAGGGTTCGAAACGAATAGCTATATCCTCTGCTTTGTATGAAGTTTTGAAAATGTGAGGTTCTTTTGTGTTCACCCTGTATAAAGTTTGCTATGCCGCTACACTGAACAGATTGAGGTACGTTTCGACAGTCGATATTCTCAACGCATTAGCTGTTAAAAGTGTAATCAAGCAACACACATACTCATTCACAATCTTTCTCGTCTTAAAAACTGTCACGAAAGTTTATATAGAAACCACGGGGCGTAGGAGCACTGCACTGTAACTCTAACTGATGTGTGCTATACTTTGACGAGATGTCAGAGGCAAACCTAAGTACGAAGTTGCCTTCTACTTTAACTGACAAAGAGTGTAGTGTCTGAACTCCGATGTGTCTCTCAGTGCGAGTGTGAGTGCAGAAGCACTTGTGTGAATATAAGAGTGTGCTGTGCCCGTGCGCGCGCTCGTGTTTTTTAGGGAACTGCTGTATCTTGATTCTTATTAAAATTTCTGTTGTGCTATAACTAGACTCTTCTCATAATATTGATGTAAGGCACTAAATACCTGTACGACACGCGCCCAGACAAATATATCTTCATCATACACAAGAAAGAAAAACGTACTCTGCATTTAGGTTGGATTTTTGACTAACACTAACTTCGAACTAAGTAAGAGAAGCCCCGAGATGAACCCTTCTGCTTAATACCTTAGCTAGAAAATCATGTACACCGCAAAAAATTGGGGAAAATTCGATGATACGATCTTCGAAATTAGATTTTACATATCACACATCACACTACATACTTATTTATTTATATTTATCTCAGTATATGTAAGTTATAAACTCGATTGTAGTTGTTGAACAACCATCTTCACATCTCAAAAAATAGACAAACGGTTATCAGCGAGGGAAATCATGAAATGCTTGACACAGGGATATCTACATTCTCTTATTATAATTAGTGATGATAAAAGACATGTGGAGGCACGCGTATCATGCATATCATAAAATAAGGAATGGAAACCATGTTGGAGAAAGCTCAAGATAAAACAAACTAATTGTTTTAAACATCTAAAATAGCCGGCCGCTGGTGGCCGAGAGGTTCTGGCGCTACAGTCTGGAACCGCGCGACCGCTACGGTCGCAGGTTCGAATCCTGCCTCGGGCATGGATGTGTGTGTTGTCCTTAGGTTAGTTAGGTTTAAGTAGTTTTAAGTTCTAGGGGACTTATGACCTCAGCAGTTGAGTCCCATAGTGCTCAGAGCCATTTGAACCATCTAAAATAACGATGCCTTCCAATGAAACTGATATCACAAAGCAGACTATGAGGCGTTGCAAATAAGGGATTTTTGCTGACAGTAGATTGTCAAGGCACCCAAAATATACGCAGTGTATTACCGTGTAACAGACAGCCAACAGAATACTGACCGCTGGGCATGGCAGGTACACTCTGACACATTTTGGGCACCTTGGCAATTTGCTGTTCACAAGGCTCCCTTACTGGCTAGTCTCATTATGTGTCTCAGTTTATCAGTTACATCAGGAAATACTGTAAGTCACGAGTCACAATTTTAAATACTTAAAAAAAATATTTCTTTACATTTGTACTTACACCAAAGTCACTTCCCTCATTGATAAGAGTTTACTTCTATTTTCCGCAGATCACAACATGGTCGTTCAACAGCAGAAACCGGTTATCCAACTGCTTCTTTATACTGCGATGAAGAAAAATTTACAGTGAACTTTCACAGGCTGTGTCATCTTACTGTGTCATACATTGCAAAAGCTTACAAATATATTCAAATATACATTGCTGGCAAAAATTTGTGCACCATTTTCAAGGTTTCAATTTCACTCAACATTTATTGTTGCGGCAGTGCATATAAAACTCAGAAAATGATTACATTTACAGATCATTTTCACAAACGGTTCCGACGTAACAGGTATCGACCTATGCTGCAACACCTATACTAGCACATGGTGTATACAAGCATTGACTCTGGCATCTAGTCGATCGTACAGGTGGTGAGTACTGTCCTGGGATACGTTATGCCATGCCCGCTCGACAAGATCACTTAGCTGTGTAAGAGTTGTTGGTTGACGAGTCCCCCGTGAGCCGTAGTTGTGTCCGGCTCTTCAAAAAGCGCGCCAAGCGGAGTGGTTTCGCTTCGTGTCTAGTGTTTGCCGTGTCGCTTTCGGTTTGGCGCGTTGTTTGGATCGCTACCGCCCTCTGGCGGGAGGTGGAGCAAGTGTAGGTCGCGTGACGATCGTGGAGTACGTACTGGTCGGTGACCGAAAGAGGTGGTGGCGCGAGCGGGGCCCTGCTGTGGGAGGCCATCAACTGTTCGCCACGTGGTTTGGCCGACATCTTGACTGTCAGGGGCTCAGTCTGCCTTACCCGCATGTACGTGGCTTATGAAGCTTAGAAGCCGTGGTGCAGGAGATCAGCGCGTGGGGCCGTATGCCTTCTTATCGGCCGTTGAAACCACTGGCAGCGGTTGGCTCTGACGAGCATTTGGAAGTGCGACGTGTTCCCAGCGCTGGGGTGGAGTGTGAGAAGTTGAGTGCTGTTTTTATGTTAACAGTCAATCTGTATATTGAGCAAGCAGTAAAGGAAACAAAAGAAAAATTCGGAGTAGGTATTAAAATTCATGGAGAAGAAGTAAAAACTTTGAGGTTCGCCGATGACATTGTAATTCTGTCAGAGACAGCAAAGGACTTGGAAGAGCAGTTGAACGGAATGGATAGTGCCTTGAAAGGAGGATATAAGGTGAACATCAACAAAAGCAAAACGAGGATCATGGAATGTAGTCAAATTAAATCGGGTGATGCTGAGGGGATTAAACTAGGAAATGAGACACTTAAAGTAGTAAAGGAGTTTTGCTATTTAGGGAGTAAAATAACTAATGATGGTCGAAGTAGAGAGGATATAAAATGTAGACTGGCAATGGCAAGGAAAGCGTTTCTCAAGAAGAGAAATTTGTTAACATCAAGTATAGATTTAAGTGTCAGGAAGTCATTTCTGAAAGTATTTGTATGGAGTGTAGCCATGTATGGAAGTGAAACATGGACGATAACTAGTTTGGACAAGAAGAGAATAGAAGCTTTCGAAATGTGGTGCTACAGAAGAATGCTGAAGATAAGATGGGTAGATCACGTAACTAATGAGGCGGTATTGAATAGGATTGGGGAGAAGAGAAGTTTGTGGCACAACTTGACTAGAAGAAGGGATCGGTTGGTAGGACATGTTTTGAGGCATCAAGGGATCACAAATTTAGCATTGGAGGGCAGCGTGGAGGGTAAAAATCGTAGAGGGAGACCAAGAGATGAATACACTAAGCAGATTCAGAAGGATGTTGGTTGCAGTAGGTACTGGGAGATGAAGAAGCTTGCACAGTATAGAGTAGCATGGAGAGCTCCATCAAACCAGTCTCAGGACTGAAGACCACAACAACAACAACAACATATATATCAGAAGGTTTTCATGTTCTAGTGAAGGGTATGAGTTTCTTCACCGGTGGTTTTGTTGGGGTCGTCCCACCGCAGTTTTCGTTTGCCTGTCCGCGGGAATGTGGTAATTGCTTCTTGGTCGGGCTGTTTCCATTCACACCTCGATTGGGTGATTTAGGGTCGGTGTCGCGGGTCTCTGTGGCTCGGAGTTTGTGCAGGCACCGCCCTTGCTATATTTTCTGGTTTTGAGTAACTCGGGGAGGTGGCGGCTTGTAATGGAAGTTTTGGAGCTGATCGGCTATGGCCCACCAGTAACTATTCCGCCTATTGTGATTTGGGCCCCTTTACACGTGTCACTCTATAACCGAGCTAAGAAATTTTGCTTTTTGGGGAACTGGCTTTAATGTAAAGATTTGTGTGCTGGCTTATTCACATTTATCTTGTAACAAATATAAGTTATGTAACTGGCGAGAGACAACTATTTTTGCTAAGTACAAGCTAGCTACTTAAAGTTTTTTTGGAATTGTTCCCTTATTTATATAACAATTTTAAAATCTTCTTATTGTTAACGTCAAACCTTGCAATATCCATTACATAGAGCTATTTTTGAAAAGGTTTTTTTAGTGTTGTCTTAAAATCTCATTATTGGCAAGTTGTTAATGTCATACCTGGTAATCTCCTTTTCTTAATGAAAAAAGGTCAAGCTATTTGAAAATGTCTTGAAATTATGTTTTTAAGAAATGCCAGACTTAAAATTATATTATTGAGAAAGTTTCAAATAAAAAGGTATCTTTAGCAGTATGTTATTTCATCAGCACCTCCTGGCCCCTACTTCCACGATAACGTTTTGGAATAACATGTGTACTTGAGTTGTTGTTTGTGAATCGCCCTAACTGACGGTTCACCCCGTATTGCAGGGCACATTTTCACGGGCGGAGTGTGGGCGAGCGTTATCCTGTTTGAGCAAGACGTAGTAACCTTCCTCTTGCAAGAACGGTAAAAGGACGGGTCTAACAACATTCTGCACGTACCGAGCGCTGGTCAGCGTTCCCTCCAAAAACATGAAAGGTGAACCAGGGTTGTGACTATCGCAAAGTAGACCATAAGGTCTGGGACGGGGTTAGTGTGTCTCGGACGAAAGCACTCTATGTGATAGCGCTCAACAAGCCTACGTCTTACTCGCAATCGACCGTAACTTAAGTGCTTTCATCGCTACAGATCACAGCGCTGCATTGCACTCCCAATGGATCCTCTGACGGCACCAGTCCAGCCGAGCACACCGATGCTGTTGCTTGAGAGGAAGACGGGCTAGATGTGGGCTTGCCTGTATCCCCACGGCTAATAACCGTTTCGCAAAAGTTCGTTTTGGCACATCTGGGCTCACAAACCCTCTTACTTGTGGTGTGGTAGCTGTACGATCTGCCACTGCTGCCCTTGTAATACGACGACCCTGGCGGGCGTCCTTGCTGCGTGGACGTACAGAACGTCGTCTACGAGTGTGAGAATGTTCCCACTGATACCAGCATCGTCGCACATCTGACGCAACACGTCCAAATTGCCTGGGAATTCTCCGAAAGGACCATCACGGCCTACGGAAGGCCACGTCTTCACCGCTTTCAAACTCACTCAATTGGCTGTAGTAAGCACTATTACATGTCCGTAGCGTGGCAGCTTGCTTGCTTCATACGTCTGCTCCACACTGAGCCGTGTGGCTCTGAGCATTCCGAATTAAAGGGCACACACAAATGGCGCTATGGCGCTCTGGTAGCCATGCCCCTAAGCTAACTGTTGGACGACGAAACCAGTAATCTACTATCCCCCAGGTGGCGTACGCCGTCATCGGATCAAAACTGACTTCGTCTTTCCAGTTGTACTAATTCTTCCCGGTCATGTATTTATTGTATCTACTGTGACTTTAGTAAGAGATTACCTCTGCACTACAAACAACAAGAAAGACCAAACAGACGTATGTCTGGGAATGCCTGTGTCCTCTGCCAGAGGCTATGTAGTTCTTCATTCAGCATACAGTAAACGAAATGAAATCATTTCTTGCCAGAAATCGGTGGAGGACTGGAGCATCGGTATTTAGCAGCCACTCTAGCCCAAGGCACTACATGCTGCAAGGAGTCCACTGTCTCCTCCGGAAAGGGCAGGTATATTTCAAGTGTTAGGTGTCGGAAAAAGAGGACGATCCCTGAAAAGGTCAGGAAGAAGTAGATCGAACGTATGGCATCCCATACGTCGTAGAGGATAGTGCTGCCCTCTTACAGCGAAGCAATAGCGTCCTGACACTTAAATGTACAGCGGAGAGTGCTGCTTGCCATTAACACAATAACCTATAGAGAGACAATCATACCCGTACGTTTCCAGACTTACTTTACAAGCTATTAAATTTTTACTATCTTCTTTGGGATAGCCTCTGTATTGTTGAATGTTTGTCTTTATAGTAAATACAGCTATAAATAAGGCCGTAAAACAGTGTTATGGCAGAAACTAAACTATATTAAATTGACTGTATTAGACTGCATCCAGTAATATGTGGCCATCAAACCTAAAAATGGCTTGAGCACTATGGGACTTAACATCTGAAGGTCATCAGTCCCCTAGAACTTAGAACTACTTAAACCTTAGTAACCTAAGGACATCACACACATTCATGCCCGAGGCAGGATTCGAACCTGCGACCGTAGCAGTCGCGCGGTTCCGGACTGAAGCGCCTAGAACCGCTCGGCCATCAAACCTAACAACTTAGAAATTACGCTTGTGGTTTGAGGACTATGATATATTCCTCCTCAGTATCTGCATATGTCTGTAAGTTTTGTTTCATTGTATGTGTTTTACGAAGTTTACTTACAGAAACATGTAATATATTTCAAAATTATTTGAGCGTAGCTTCGGAGATCATTTAGGACTTATTTCATGAAAATCGGATCAAGGGGGAAAAGTATAAGGTAATTTAAAATTTTGTCTCGTGTCTGTCTGTTCCAAAATGCTAATCAACAAAACTACCAGACGAATTTTCATGGGGTGGATAATTTGACCATAGCTTGGGGCAAAATATAGGCTTTATTGCGTCAAAATGCGCCTGTAGTGAAAGTCTGTCAAGATATACCTATTTGTCTAGGGACACAACAGAGTCAAGCAGATTCAATGCGACGTCAGGTTAGTACAGGTATCTATGCCGCCAGACGGCATTTCGAACATTTCACGAAAGAAATACTTTCACTTGCAATGCTGGTTCCTTTCTGATTCCCGTATTTGACGTACAATGAATAATTGTGGAAGCTGAAGTCTACTATGGAAATGGACTGTTTCTAGATCCATAGCCGTTCAAGGTATTTTTTATTTAATTGAGAAATGTGTCCTGAAGCTTCGAGTGAAACTTATTGCTTATTTTATCGGACGTCATCTGTGGAAAGACGGGGAGTAACGCCCTTTATAAGTGTCAATTGTGATTTAAGTTTTTGTTGACTGGTACCGAGTGAGGTACGGATCGCGCGCCACTACACTGACGTTGCACGGGTCTCGCGTGGCGGCGGCTGAGCCAACACATCGCTCCGTGCGCCTCCGGCAGCTGTGCTGGGTTTGCTGCTGCGCCTCATGCGGCAGCCTCGCCAGCGCTGTGGAAACACAGGCCGGCTGCTGCCGCCTGCCACGCCACTGGGAGCCTGCCTCCACCGTCGTAGTCTTTTATTAAAGACTTCGACGACACCGTTGGTCCTCTGCATACGAGGGCTACCTTCTAAGATCTTACAAAATCAGTGAAAGAAAAACACTTTTTTTTGTAATCGATTTATTAAAAATATTCACTTCTAAAATTTTCATTTTCATGTGCGTTCGAACCAATTCTAGAAAATATTTTTAATATTTGGTGTTAGTTCCTTAAAACTATGTTTCTGAAAATAGCTTTTTAATGTCGAGATAAGTCTTGACTACGCATGTTGATGTTTAACGTACAGTAATCAAAGATGTCGTCGACGTACACAAAGAGGTGACCGAAGTCATACATAGCGATAAGCACGTATACAGATGGCGGTAGTATCACGTACACAAGGCACTGGGTGATCAAAGAGTCAGTATAATTTTGAAAACTTAATAAACCACGGAATAATGTAGACAGAGAGGTAAAAATTGACACACATGCTTGGAATGACATGGGGTTTTATTAGAACAAAAAAAAGTATTGCTAGACGCTTGGGGGACCTCTTGCGCGCGTCGTTTGGTGATGATCGTGTGCTCAGCCGCCACTTTCGTCATGCTTGGCCTCCTAGGTCCCCACACCTCAGTCCGTGCGATTATTGGCTTTGGAGTTACTTGAAATCACAAGTGTATCGTGATCGACCGACATCTCTAGGGATGCTGAAAGACAACATACGACGCCAATGCGTCACCTTAACTCTGGACGTGCTTTACAGTGCTGTTCACAACATTATTCCTCAGCTACAGCTGTTGTTGAAGAATGATGGTGGACATATTGAGCATTTCCTGTAAAGAACATCATCTTTGCTTTGTCTTACTTTGTTATGCTAATTATTGCTATTCTGATCAGACGAAGCGCCATCTGTCGGACATTTTTTGAGCTTTTGTATTTCTTCGGTTCTAATAAAACCCCATGTCATTCCAAGCATGTGTATCAATTTGTACCTCTCTATCTACATTATTCCGTGATTTATTCAATTTTCAAATTTATACTGAATTTTTGATCACCCTGTATGAAACGGCAGTGAATTGGCGGAGCTGTACGGAGGTGATTCTTGTGAAAAGGTTTCCGACGTGATTGTGGCCGCACGACGAGAATTAACAGAAGCTCAACGCGGGATGTTAGTTGGAGATAGACTCATAGAAGATTCCATTTCGGAATCGTTAGGAAAAGCAATATTCCCAGATCCACAGCGTCAAGAGTAGACCTATAATGCCATATGTTTCCAGGCATTAACTAAGTAAATGGTTCAAATGGCTCTGAGCACTATGGGACTTAACATCTGAGGTCATCAGTCCACTAGACTTAAAACTACGTAAACCTAACTAAGGACATCACACACATCCATGCTCGAGGCAGGAGTCGAACCTGCGACCGTATCGGTCGCGTGGCGCCAGACTGAAGCGCTTAGAACCGCTCGGCCATAACGGCCGGCTAGGCATTAACTCTCACCACGGACAACGCAGTTCACTTAACGACCGAGAACAGCGGCATTTTCGTAGGGTTATCAGTGTTAACAGAAAAACAAAACCGCAGAAATCAATTGGGACACTACGGCGAAATTTGGCGTTAATGGGCTATGGTCAGCAGAAGACCTACGCGAGTGCTTTTGCTAACCTGCTATCTCCTGCAGCACCTCTCCTGGGCTCAAGATCACGTAGGTGGGACCCTAGATGACAGGAAAATCGTGGTCTAGTCAAATGAGTCCTGATTTCAGTGAGGAAGAGCCGATTGTAGGGTGTGAGTAAGTTGCAGACTCCACAAAGTCTTGGACGCAAGTTGTCAACAAGACACTGTGCAAGCTGGTGGTGGCTACATAATAGTGTGGGCTGTGTTTACATGGAATGGACTTCGTCCTCTGGTCCAACGGAACCGATCATTGAACGGAAATGGTTATGTTCAGCTACTTGCTCTCAAACAACGATGGTATTTTTATGGATGACAGTGCACCGTGTCTCCAGCCCACCATTGAGCACGATTGGTTTGAATAATATTCTGAACAGTTCGAGAGAATGGTTTAGCCATGCAGATCACCTGAGATGAATCCCGTCGAAAATTTGTGGGGCACAATCAAGAATTCATTTCGAGCCAAAACCTGCAGCGACAGCACTTTCACAATTATGGACGGCTATTGAGGCAGCACAGCTCAGTATACCTCCAGGGGACTTCCAACGATTTGTAGTGCAGTTGCTTCACTACGCCGGGCGAAAAGAGGTCCGACACGGTATTAAGAGGTTTCCCATGACTTTTGTCGCCTCGCGTATCCGGTATAATAAATTCGATGTTTTTCTCGGTTAGATAATCAATTCTTGGATGTGATCTCCAACAGCTGGTACTGATGCAAAGTTTGCTATTGTTTTCCTTGACGTCATCGATGATTTTTGGCATACTGTGCCATGATTTGGCAGCACATGGCACAATTAAGTTCCCGTCTCGCTCGGCAGTTTGCGCCAGGGTGACTGGTGATGCGTTTCTGCAAGACAGAGAGTCCGTGAAGCAGAAAAGCAGGCGGCCACAGCGTCACCGCGAGTCGACGAGCAAGGCAGAGCGGCAGAAGGAAAGAGTCTGGGGTGTGGTAGCGGAGCAACCGCAACTTGAAGCCAGCTCCGGGCCGTGGGCAGCATATGGTGGACAACACCTGGCGGTGGCATCGGACGCGCGGAGAGCGCGCCGTCCTGTGTTGTCTTCATTCCGGAGTGGCTGGCTTTTTGGCTGGTTGGCGAGCAACAGTACAGTATGGTCTTGGCTGTACGTTTGGGAAGACGAGTCACAGTCAGCAGATAACAACCCAACAGAGAAGATCCATATCCGACCACGATGGACCAGCCTGCAGCATCCTCCGGATCCACGGAGTCTTAAGGGCTGTTGTTTACCTGTGATAGCGACCCAGTATGTATGGTGGACGGTGTGGTTACTGTTACCTTGGTGACTGGAGCGTGTGTATTATGGAACTGCGGAACAGCACGGACTTAGAAAGGTACCTGAGGAGCTGACTGATTATTGGTGGCTGATGATGCGATCCCGCAGTCTCGAGGACCAGTAGTATGGAATGTCTATTGTTGTCTTGGTGTTCAGAAGTTTATTCAGTGCTGTTCCTGCGGACTGGGGAGCAAATCTCAGACTGATTCAGAACCTTGCATACAGCGCTCCACAAGGGCCAACGCAACTTGTTATGTCTGCTCACTATACAGTGTGATTCCGTGATGATTCTAGAAACTTTCATGGACTCTGGAGAAGGGTAAAAGTATCCGTTTCAGGCAAGGCATCCTGGTCCGAAAATGACCGAGTCGGAAGTTGTAAGGGAAAATTGTTCTGATACCTCTGACAGTGGAGTATATACGCTGGTATTGTTTTTGCTAAAGCTGTAGGGTAGCCAATTTTGAGAGGTGGTAGTGTGCACCAAAATAATAAAGAAACGTCCAGTAAACGTGTGCTCTAAAAGGCATACCTTAAGAGTTATCGGACTTGTTCTTCTTCGCTGCTGTGAAACACATCTCTTCTACTGCTTGCTCTTTTCTTTCCGTATTTTTGGAGGAGGTAATATGGACGAAAACAAGAAAAAGAAAAGTCCAATAAGTATGGGCTCCAGAATGCATTACCTTAAGAGCAAAGGACTTTCGGAAGAGGCGATATGATTCACAGTAGTGAAGATCAAAAACGTGCCCATGTTTACTAGGTACTTTTGGCTTGTTTTCGTCTATACTACCACTTCTAAATTAGCCTACCGTACAAAATTAGCAACAACAGTATCTTTACACGTATTCCACGGTATCCGAAAGCTTTTCGCTTATACAACAACCTTGTAAGTGCGGCTTACAGCTTTCGACACGGTCGTTCCCGGATGAGTGTCCCTTACCTCAAATTGCTATGTTTATCCTTTCCCCTCATCACTGAAAGTTCGTCACATCATGACTGAATCGCCCTGTACGACCAATGTTGTCTTGTGGCAAACAGAACAGTTACCAATGCTACCTGCATTATGGCGTCAGTGGGTCTGTGCGAAGTCAATCATTTTCCTACACTATCTTTAACTGATTCTGCGTGTGATCGGTTAAAAAATGGCTCTGAGCGTTATGGGACTTAACATCTGAGGTCATCATTCCCCTAGAACTTAGAACTTCTTAAACCGAACTTACCTAAGGACATCACACACATCCATGCCCGAGGCAGGATTCGAACCTGCGACCGTAGCGGTCGCGTGGCTCCAGACTGAAGCGCCTAGAACCACTCGGCTGTGATCGGTTACACCTAGTTTGAGTCTCCTGGGTAACATTATTCCTTGCAGTCCTTACAGCAGGATTGAGTGAAGCAAATTCTGTATACATTATCTCAGGATGTATATGCACAGCAAAGATAAAGTTGCTTTGGGGCGAAATTGACGATGATGGTTATGTTTCCTATTCTGATACTCATTTAATTGTTTCATTTTGTGAGGGTTCTGAACACGACATATTATTCTGTGCATTTAATTTCAAGGATCTAGCATGATTAAATTTGCTGTTCTGGTACCATGAGCACTGATCTTTTATTACCAAATTTCATTGTTTCATTGTGAATTATAACTCTTTGCCTTGGCCTACAGTAATTTAATTATGTTATTTTTAGTATTATTAGTGTTGTCCTCTTATTATCTAGATCTTGTATTTTTATTTTGTATTGTAATTATTCAAAGACAGGTTCTTGTTAGTCTGCATTATTTGGCAAGCCTTTAATGCTGTTCCTGATTGCTGTTTTGTGTTTTACTTAAAGATTATATATTCACAGTTAACTATATCGCTTATTGTAATTTTTTTCTGTTATCAGTAAATTGTGTATTTTAGTAAGAAATGACGCGCCCCCATAACCCCAATCACTGTCACTCATCAGGCTATGCTGTTCCTAGTGCTGTCGTATCAGTACAAATTGTGTGTAACTTAGATTTATCTCTGCTTCGATCATATAAAATAAACATCATGACATGTTCATTGCAACCTAAGAAATGGTTATTTACTTCGAATTCCTCCCTAAAAGTACGACGTTGGATGAATTGATCGTGGTTATGTTTGCACGTGCCAGAAACTAGGCGGCAATCATCTGTTTGTGTGTTCCAAGTTTCATCACTTGTTACAATGTTGTCTGCAGATATTGTACGAGTATTTCCTCGGTTGAATTATTAGTACACACCAACTAATACAAGTCACTTATGAGTTTAGGTAAAATTATGTGAAATCAGCCGGGAACAGGTCCTTTTCACAGTTAAATGTTCGTGCAAAATCAAATTTACTGCAAACTGGAATATGCTTGAGGATGCACTGAGTGTAAGTCATCGCTGATCCAGACCTTCAAATGACATCTTTCTTTGTTGTACTGCAGTATTTCTTTATACTTGGCCATTTTTTGAGGTGCCATTGTTTTAGAAACAACAAATTACTAGGATAAAAAGGTTTCGGTGAATTTACCGTATGAAATTCGTATAAAATTTCAAGCTTTCGATGACAACTTCCATCATCGTCGTCACGGACTATGACTGACTGTGCAACCTTAGGATATTGTCAGGATTTGACGCGGAAAGTTTTCCAAGATCTTTTTATCCAAGGGCTCCGTCGCGAAAGACTTCGTAGCCAACAAATTAATAATTCTGAAACACACGTAACGCCGGCCGCTGGTGGCCGAGCGGTTCTGGCGCTACAGTCTGGAACCGCGCGACCGCTACGGTCGCAGGTTCGAATCCTGCCTCGGGCATGGATGTGTGTGTTGTCCTTAGGTTAGTTAGGTTTAAGTAGTTCTAAGTTCTAGGGGACTTATGACCTCAGCAGTTGAGTCCCATAGTGCTCAGAGCCATTTGAACCAGCCAACACACGTAACGTCGCACTTCAGCAGTACCATCGCTTAGCTGTCTCTAAAACCTTAAAACGTGACATTAGATTCCTTCCAATTACTTACGGCAAATAAAAAGCGCGAAATTCTTGCCTGAACGGAATGAGACGTGGTTCTACACTTACAGTGATGTCCCTATAATCTATCGCACCCGTGGTCTACGGACAAAGTCTTTGGCTACTAATTGAAATGTTCTGAGGTCTGACTTAACCACTTCTTAAACTCTGAATAAATATCATCAGCAATTGCGACCGGATACTTGTGATGTAAGGAGTTATTCTCCTTCTACCAACGACCTAGTCAAAGAGAGAGGAAAAGAGTACAATATTTCAGGGAAATCTCTTGTCCTTAGTGTGGGGAACTACCTCTAAAAAGGTGGAAAAATCAGTAATGATCAACGGCTTTACGATGCAGAAGGCTATGGAAAACAGTGCATTAAAGACACACAATATTTATTCACAGAACATGTAGGATGCAACTGAAAAATGTGATATCTCCATTGGGAAAAGATTCTGGAGTAGTTCACATTCGGATCTCTGGAAAATAACTGCAAAGAGGCAGGTGACCATGTCAAACAGATTGAATAACCAACGAAAGGGCCGGCCGCGGTGGTCTAGCGGTTCTAGGCGCTCAGTCCGGAACCGCGCGAGCGCTACGGTCGCAGGTTCGAATCCTGCCTCGGGCATGGATGTGTGTGATGTCCTTAGGTTAGTTAGGTTTAAGTAGTTCTAAGTTCTACGGGACTTATGACCACAGATGTTGAGTCCCATAGTGCTCAGAGCCATTTGAACCAACGAAAGGGTAACATACCACGAGTCGGAGCGAGTAATCTTAGAAATTTAAATGTGGTAGGGATGATCCAAAATTTGGAAAGGGAAATGCATAGTCTGATCTGTCTATAGTGGTAGTCAGTGAAGCGAAATGGAAAGGAGATATGGATTTCAGGTCAGATGAATGTAGGGTAATATCTACAATAGTAGAAAACAGTAGAATGGAAGAATAATTTTGATCAAAATTGACAGCAAACCAACCTATGTGCCGACGTCACAAGCGAAAGATGAAGAGATAAAGAAAGTATATGAGTTCACTGAAAGGGTAATTGAGTGTGTAATGGGAGATAATAAGCTAGCAATTATGGGGTAGTGGAAGGTGGTAGTCGGGGAAGAATGAGAAGACAGAGTTACCGTCAAATATGGACTTCATAGCAGGAATGAGTGAAGAGAAAGCGTAGTGGGGTTCTGCAATAAATTTCATCCAATAATAGCGAATAAATTGTTCAGTGTTCGTAAAAGGAGGTTGTATACTTGTTGAGAGCCAAGATACATGTGAAGATTGCAGCTGGAAAACATCAGAGACAGAGATTCAGAAATCAGTTATTGCATTGTAAGACGTATAAGGCGTACCCAGGAGCAGATAGACAGGGTTATTCAGCTGCCTTTACCCATGCGTTTTATGAAACCCGCAACGCCTTCAAATACCACGCGCTAGTTTTCATATTTTCTCAATCGCTTCGAGAAAACTATTAGTGCTACAGAAAAAAATGAACAGAATCTTTTCCAAGAAATCTAATTTAGTTAAATTGTGTACTGGTATACATTTTCACTATAGGCCGTAGTTTTCGAACTATTCAAGAGAAATATACAGAAGCGATGTTTGTAATATCTCTTTATATTCGATGAATTATTCTGATACAATTCTACCCTTGAATGACGTTTACTAATTTTCTATCTTCATACTCGCAGAATACATGCGCAAAGTAATTTCATACAATAGCTATGCCATGAGCGCATAATTATTCTTTGTAGTACTCTCTCTGGTGGTTGTTAGAAAAAAGCTTCCGAGATTGTCTTGGTGCCGATTAGCCTGAGCTTTGTTTGAAGAATTGTAATCTGAATATTGAGATAACTGATACGAAATTGTACGATTAAAAGGGATATATATATATATATATATATATATATATATATATATATATAGCTTCTTCATACAAAATGTGTGTATTTGACATTAGAGAATTAATGATATTCATCGATATATTGCGTAGTTGTTAATCAGAAGGGAACTTCCGAAAGACTGGATACGAACCTGCATTTAATAATCCAAGAGCTCCATTACTTCTTCGGAAGGTTAAACTTCATCAAAGCTAAATATCCTCTTGATCTGAGGTTTCCCGACTGATTATACAACGCTCCCAAAATTACGAGGCATTTTATTTGTACAGATTAGCAGACTGCCGCAAAGCACGAGCCTGCAGAGAAGAAGAATCATCGCCTGATTTCATTCTAACAAGTAAAATTTCTGAATCATTTTGAGTGACTGAGCTATGATTGTGTTTCCTATTATGAATGATTGATTGCTCGAACGAATTGAGAACTACATAACTACATAATTACATAGATAGGAGGAAAAATTACAGTGGGGCCAGTGTGACAGGACGCTGCTTGGATTGTTATGTAATATATGTATTTTTTGTTTCATGAAAACCAACGAGAACGAGAGGTAACTAATCTGAAGAGAGATTCGGTGCCCATAGTAAAAGACTGCTGATACCAAGGAACGATTTCAGCTATTGGACAAGACCTATACTGCAGAACAAGGCCAGATAATTCCAATTTTTACATTTTGTAGTTAAAAATAGCTTGAAATTAATTCAGAAAGAACTTTTTTCCAGATAGTAGTTAGATTGTAGAACTGTATATTGTGTGATTTTCGTATCTGGACATTGAACTTTATACCATCTGTGAAGTAATTTGAAAGTTAACTGTGTCTACGACAGTATATTTGAAACTGTTTTTAGTGACTAGAACCTGATATTGACAGTTATTTAATGGTATTGAATAGAGCGGTATTTAAAATGTCAAATTGAGCAGGTCCGCCAACAATGCCAAGAAAACAATAGTAAATAAAAAGCGGAACTAACCGAATATGTATCAAAAAAAATGGTTCAAATGGCTCTGAGCACTATGGGACTCAACATCTGTGGTCATAAGTCCCCTAGAACTTAGAACTACTTAAACCTAACTAACCTAAGGACATCACACTCATCCATGCCCGAGGCAGGATTCGAACCTGCGACCGTATCAGTCGCGCGGTTCCTGACTGAGCGCCTAGAACCGCTAGACCACCGCGAATATGTATCCGTCAAAACTGACACGATACAAAAACAAGTAGAACTGTTTCCTCAAGTAATACAAGCTCAAGAGGACATACGGTGTTCCGTAGCTATGATACCAGAAATTATAGAATCCCAAGATAATCTAAAGAAGCAATTTGACAAAGTGAAGGAAAAACAGAGGACAGTGGAACATAGAATGAATGTACTTGCGGGAAAGTTTTCAGAAATGACATTAGAGTGCAAAATTTTCCTTCGGAAACGATAGAAGAAACTGTGAAAGTAGCTTTACAGTCAATTTCAGAGAGTTCCAAAGAGAATTTTTTCAACAAAGGGTTAAAGGAAGTTCGTGAACAACTTGGCGAAGAATTCTCGCGTTGGAAAGAAAATATCGAAAGATCACTAAATCTCTCGCAGGAGGATTTAGAAACAGCGAGAAGTAGGAAACAAAATTTTCAATCTGCGCGTGACATTCCGTCCGCGTCAAGATCCGATGTAGACAGAACTGGAACGTCACAAGTTAGATTAGATATAACGGAAAGCCACAGGGAAAAGTAAGAACAGGATGATTTTTGGAATCGTAGTACCGTTGAGGAAAAGATGATTAAACAGAGACAATTTCAAATCTTTAACCCTGACAAAAAGAATGTTCATCCTGTAGTCTTTATTCGAAGTTTCAAAGGTCTATTTCCACGATCTTGCACAGAATGGCAAAAGATTTCTTTTGTATCTGGATATATACAAGGATCAGGAGTATTGTGGGCATCCGAACAAACATCTTCTTGTAAATGTTATAAAGAATTTGAGTAGGCTTTTCTAGCAAAATATTGGTTTGTTGGAATACAAGAAAGACTTAGGCAGGAAGTATTATATCCTGAGCCTTTCTCATTTTCTAGAGGATCTCTAAAGAGATATTTTGAGAAATACATTAATAAATCTTTGCATTGGGATGTACCAATTCCTTTGCCGGATATACTTAGGATACTCAAGTCCAGACTACCCACCAGTATAAGGAATCAGCTGTTACATATAAATGATAAGGATATAGACTCATTTATGACTATGCTTGATCATATTGATATAATTGAGGAGGACAATAAAAAGTCAAGAGAAATGTCGTATCAAAGAAGAGCAATAGAAGCGAATCCGAGTTGCAACTCGAATGGAAATGGCAGTAATGGTAGCAGTAACAATAATCGTAACCAACTACACTCTCCGAGGAGACTTAGAAATGGTCAAAATACAAATAATAATTATTACCACAATGGAAACTTTATTAATGGTGCAGCGAGGGGCTATTTTAGGAACAATAGGAATTTCAATCGATATAATCCGATGAATGGCAACACAAGACAGTTCTACCAACATCAGCAGAACAACAACAATAATTACACGAATCAAGCAAGACAATATAGACCGAATTCACCACAACAACCGATAATCACTGAAGAAGCTGAAGAGACAAATACCAATCGGACCAACAATCAGTCAAACTAAACATGACCGCATCGTGCCCCGGAGGAGCGGTCAGGTGTTCTGTTGGGGGCGAAACAGTAAAATTACAATTGTTAAGATATAATGATGGTGAGCTGTTGACTGAAGAGTTAACAAAGGATTTAATAACGTGTCATAATGACAGATCGAGTGTTCCGGTATCGTAAGTATTTGTTGAAATAGAGGAAGTTCCAACGAATGTGATATTAGACACCGCCGCTTCCGCCAATGTCATCTCATGAGCTCTTTTTAGGAGAATTATTAGGAAGAAGAAGGTACCAATTTTGCCGTTACAGAACTGCAAAATCATCGGAGCTGTTGGAGCAAGCTCACCCAATGTCAAAATACAAACACAATTAGAGATGAAAATGGGAAATGTAGCAACAAAATGCACGTTCCTTGTAGTGGAGACGTTATTAGTGGACTGTATTCTTGGTATTGGGAGTATGCAGGAGTACGATTCTCAGATTTATTTTTTGGAAGGAATAGTTAAATTTAGATTAAATGGAGAAGAGATAGCACTGGATTTAAATAGAAAGGAAACTGTGCATGAGAAATATTGTTGCGGTGCCATAATTCAATTAATTGACACTACAAACGGTCGTTGGAAGGAGCTTTCAAAGGATTTGATACAAAAGGAGGACTTTAACCAAACAACAATGATAAAAGCTAGTGAATCAAATCAGCCTACCGGAGAACAAAGGCAGCAGCTTCATTATTTGTTAGAGGCATATGAAGAGATTTTTGATGAGAAACCAGGAATTATGAGAGGGTATATTTGTCACCTACAAGTGAAGCCACATCAGACTTACTGTCACACGCACTATCCGATCCCCTGGCGTTTAAAACAATCTGCTCAAAGGGAGATAAATAGAATTTTAGAATGGAACTTGATTGAGCCATCAACTAGCCCATATTGTTCTCCGCTCTTAGTCGTTCCAAAACCTGGAGGCAACGTAAGATTAGTTCTGGATGCGAGAGAGATTAATAAAATAATAGTACCTGTAAGAACTCATCTGGAAAATATAGATGAATTAATTCAAAATTTCCAGGATGTTTCGTACTTAACTAGTGTTGATTTGAGAAGTTCGTACTGGCAGGTCCAAATGGATGAAGAATCTAGTAAATATACCGCATTTATCTATGCCGGGAGAAGTTACCAATTTGGAGTTGTCCCGTTCGGACTTCATATTAGTGCCGGAATATTTATTTCAGTGTTGGATTATGTTCTTGGACCAGAATTGCGTAGTCGTATAACTGTGTTTGTTGACGACTTATTAATAGCCACGAAAACATGGGAAGAGCATTTGCATATTTTGGAAAGGGTTTTTGCTGTTTTCAAGAAAGCCGGAATTACAGGAAACTTACAGAAGTCTCAATTTGCTTTACCAAAAATTAAGTTCTTAGGACATATGATAGATGCAAAAGGTATCCTGCCTACCGAGAAGAAGACAAGTGCAATTCGAAATTTTCCATCACCACGGAATAAAAGACAGCTGAAGGGATTTATAGGTATGGCATCGTTCTTCCGTCGTTTCATAATGAATCAAGCCATAAATTCTGAGGCATTAAACCGGCTTCTACGGAAGGATGTGCCATGGCAATGGACTGAAGAATGTGAACTAGCATTTCGAGACATTAAAGACCAACTCGTTAACGCATCCTTATTATATCACCCTGATATGAATTGTGAGTTCTGTCTGTCCACGGATTCATCGGATGTTGAATTAGGTGCTTGTCTCTTCCAAATAAGGAAAATTAAAGGTGTACCAACATTCTGCCTGATAGCATTTGCTAGTCGAGTGTCATCGCCCTGTGAAAGAGCCTATACGACCACAGAACTTGAAGCACTTGCAGTTATTTGGGCATTCAAGAAGGTTAACTATTATTTATATGTGATTCTTGAGTTTCTCCCGGCGTATTTGATAATCAAAATATCCACGGGTGTACTGCCGGTCTACAGTGTCCAACGGGCACAATATTTCGGCGATCATACATGTCGCCGTCATCAGGTGAACTGACGGACTGAGCTCCTGTGAACGTGCCGGTACGGAGATACGTACGCTATGGATGCTCAGAGGGAACTGGGTTAGGTCGCGGCGGCGGCCGATTTAAATACCCTCCGTCCGCGGCACACTCCCTCCGCCGTACGCGCCCTGCGCCACGGTCGCGCGGTGGAACAGATTGCTAAGGCGTCTGAGATGACGTCGGTGTGATGGCTCTGTCCGCCGTGGTCGTCACAACTATACGTTTGCTCGATTTACTATTGATTAACCCAATCGCTGGTTCCCAAGCCTTGCTGAGATTATAGCCACAGTCACGGTTTATGAGGTCGTCATTGGTGCGAATTTCGATGGCCTCTCTAACAACGCTGTCCCAGTATCTCGACGTCTGTACCAGAATCCTCGTGCGTTCATACTCCATACTCCATACGGCAGCGACAATTCAAGGATCCAAGTGGTGGTGAAATACATCAGCTAAGAAATAGCAATGACTGCAGCAGACCTATAGCTATCAGTAAGAAAATAACAGTTGAGACCTTAACTGAAGTTCACGGATCAAAGGAGAGGCTTTCCGTTCCAAAGAAGGCCCAGAATTCAACATAGCAAAACTGGCTTCAACTCTCTATCGGTGTGCCATGCCCTAGAGCAGGCTGGCCAGGCTACGTACGTAGACGGCACTCGAAGTCACCCACGGACTCAAACAGGCCCACAGATATGCCCAGAAACCAATGCCGGACTCCGTGTCAAAGACACCTGTGCAAGTGCTCATCTAACTCGTCGGGTGGATCTCTCACACCATCCTCCTAGCTCCATTAACACTCCCCAACTCGCCACGGAAGCGCTTGCAGTGAATTCCGTTCCACCACTGGAAACAGCACTCTGAAAACCATAAAGCCTAAGGTCCGGGAGGAATGGCGTTGCCATTGATATTTAAGTTTTCAAAGCACTTTATTACGACATCATGGCTTAGATACATAAAAAGATAGTTTTTTCGTATATGACGAAATGACGTACATTCATTAAAATATGTTAAATGATTTCTGGGGCGTGCGCGCGCTCACATCAACACCAACGCTTGCGGAACGTCTTTGCTATTCTTTACCTAGACACAGTTTCCCTGCCGTCTCTGTAGGAGCGTCCACTCGGCGCCGCGTATGCAGCTCACACCTGCGCTCTCTGTCTTCTGACTGTCTGGGAATGAGTCTCGATGGACCGCGGCCAGAGCTTTCTAGCTGTGGAGGTACA
Source organism: Schistocerca nitens (assembly GCF_023898315.1). Taxonomy (NCBI): domain Eukaryota; kingdom Metazoa; phylum Arthropoda; class Insecta; order Orthoptera; family Acrididae; genus Schistocerca; species Schistocerca nitens. The sequence continues at coordinate 407,004,980 of NC_064618.1, forward strand.
CTCATAGGCTATGGACGGGGGTGTTTATTTTGAGGAGCGTGCCTACGGGTACTGGAGAGTTGCCACTTCCGTCTGCCTTTGAGACAGCGGGCTGTACTCTGGAATTGAACTAATCCTGTTTGCTGCGGCCTTGCTTGGTGGATGTGGCCGCGTACATCGTCCTTAATTCTCTTGGAGCCTGACGCAGAGCTGCGCGGGGTAGCCATTCGGTCTTAGGCGTCTTGTCATGATTCGCACAGCTGCTCTTGTCGGAGGTTCGAGTCTTCCCTCGGGCATGGGTGTGTGTGTGTCGTTCTTAGCATCAGTTAGTTTAAGTTAGATTAAGTAGTGCGTAAGCCTAGGGACCGATGGCCTCAGCAGTTTGGTTCCATCGTCCTTAAATTTCCCAATTTCCTGACGCAGAAATAAAAGTTAGCGCATTTCTTACGTGCGGTAAAGTGTCCGATGCTGTTCATGAAAGCCCTGTGCTCTTGCTACTGAATTTCGTTTTTGTCGTGAGCTGGTATGGCTTATAGTGCTGAAGCCCTTAACCTGGATCAGCATCCCAGTAATAAATATGTGTCCGAATTAAACATTTATTCAGTAGTATGAAGACACTATTGGTTCGTGTGTTTTCCAGTTTAGACATCTTTTTAATTTTTCATTGTCAGTTAACTTTGATCCAGATTTGCTTTTACCTACACTAGTGATGCAAGTGTTTTGTAGGTTCAGGTATCTTTAAAAAAAATTATTGTATTTTAACATTGATCGAAAAGATACCTCTTTACCTGCACTACTGGTGTTTACTCATCGAGTTTGAATACCTTTAATATTTTTATTGTCTTTTAAGATTCGAAGATCGATGTGACTGTTGTAATTTATTTAATAATATAAACTCTGCTCTATGAATCTCAAGCACTTGTGGGTCAAACGGACAGAGCTGTCTGCCTTCATTTTCTCTATCATTTATATTTTGCATTAATTTACAGTATTTTCTGGATGTGTGGTTTAGATTCAGCAACGAATCGAACAACTATTTGGGACGTGAGCCAAGCTAAAGCCGGTTACCGTGCGTTAGTTAACTCTGCCTTTTAGCCCCTTAATTTGTATTGGATTTGTCCTCGGTTATTCTTTTGAATAATTGCTTAAGCTTGTTGAGTTACTAATGCTCACATTCTTATTTTAAAACCCGTATAAAATTAGCTGTTATCTTGCATATTCTGTTATCTAGAAAGTTTTTTAATGATTAAACTGTTTCCACAAAGTGGTCTTGAAAAGAAGTATGTTCAAGTAGCTGAAACTAGTACGATATCCAGTAAGTGTCTCGGGAGCGATTTTATGATGTTAGAGATTACAAGAAGTTTGTTTGATTTTACGTAAAAAAGAAATTCTCTATACTGTTACAGAAACTGTAATTTAACATATTGGCATCAAGCTTGGAGCAATAACATGAGCTTGATGGTTCGTAATTATTCATGTTAAACTTGGCCGCTTGTGGCGAATAAGTATTATTTATCACTCTTGATGTTAAATTTGGCCTCTCTGTGCAATAAATATATTAGAAGGATTATTTTCTTTATGCTCAGCACCTTATCGCTGGCAGACACTATCATCTCAGCTTAGTGATGTTCAGTGTGCCTAACTATATTTGTTTCTGTATCCATGCGAAGTTTTTTATTGGATAGAGGGCATCTGAAGGTGGCTACTACTAGCTGAAAATTTACAAAGGTCGCATAATTACATTTGAGATACACCAATTTATTAAAAATAAATACGTATCCTAAGCAAATGGACAAAAGTAAAAACGTGTCGTTCTCCCTCTGCATAAGCTGTCTTTGGCACATTTTTCTTCGGATAGAGACACCTACCATAGAAGGCGATTCTGGGATGTGTCGTGACTTTAAACGCTTGCATTCAGCAGATTTAATGTGTTCAGTGATGTTCAGTTTTAATGCAATGAGATCAGCTGAAACTGTGTAATATGAATATATATTTACAATCTTGCCAAATTATTATTTACTGGTAGCCTGAGCGCCTTCTATGGGGTCATCAGTTATATTCATTTAGTGTCTGACACTTGTAACACATGATTTTCATGACAAAAAGAATGCATTTCAGGTGTGCTAAATCATAAACGTGACAACCGCAGAAAACACTAACAACTTTAACAAAAGCATTGTACATGTTTTGCAGTTTCAGTCATTGGTTATGAATCACAAACGATCTTCAATCAAAATATCCGGTCACGAGTTAATACCCCAGCACTTTCAACAAGATAACGTCATGCCATAATGGCATGCCAAAGTAAGCGAATATTTTAAATCAGGAACTGCCAGGCGTAACGATTATCGTACGTTGCCGACAGTGTATGTGTTTTTCCTGTGGTGTTACGGGAGAAATCGAAATATTTCGTAATTTGCGCCATCGTGGTACTGGTTTTACAAAGCACTGTCAAGCAGTTTATATAATAAGAGTAAAAACAGACAGTTATACGGAAATTAAAGACAGAATATATTTCTGGATCAAAATACTTGATTACGTAATTATTTCCTTTCCACGTACTCTTCACCTATTTACACCGTTTTAATGCACTCCATGCAGACTACCTAAGGAAGCTTACAGCGACACGTAATAAGGTAGAAAAACTTAAAAACTTAAAAACTGCGCTTTAAGGCAGACGTACCTCTCAGCGTTCAAAGTAGAGGGAGCTCTGCTCCAAAGCTGACTGCGAGACTACATCATACGTTTAATAAACCAGACTACGCACACAGAAGACTCAAACAAAATTCAACAACCGAGCTTGATAAAGTCCACAGCAAGCTGCGGAACCAAGTGAAACTAGTTGCGCTCACTCAAAAACATGCATGGCTCTTGTACGCAGAGAGTCGTAATCTGCAGCACTGAGGAAAGAACTGCTAGTCTTTGGCACGGAAAAAGGCAGAGGTTGACACTATTTTCAAACATCTGCACACTAATTAAATGACTTCTTATCGGCGCCGTCATTCGCATGTTGCTACTAACCATCAACCACAAGATAGCAGTTTCGTGGCAAATGGTTTTTCTTAAACTTGTTTCTACACGCACAGCATGTAACGACGTCATGGGAATCCCTTTGAGGTTGTAGGTAATGATGGACATTGCCCAAGTGTGATGAAGACAGTTGCGAAATTATTATTCTCGTTCTCACTGTCATACTACATTTTTTGTCGTTAGGGACAAATATCATACACAGAAAAAACCAAGTTTCATTCCATCAGTACTCATGAACGGTAACCCAAAATCATGTAGCAATGAGCCTGTCCAGTGTCAAATGCTTTGGAATAGATTGTGCTTGAACAGCTCAAAACAACCTCAAAACTTATAACATTCACGAGATGTATCATTCAGTTTTACGAAATTACCAGAATATAGCAACTGTGTGTGGCATGCGAAGTCGAATTTTTACTGAGATGTGATCGAAACAGGTTCATAGTGTTGGGGAAGCATCTTCGACTGGTGATCAAACCGTCTTGGGTCCCAGATTCAGTTCCAGGGACTGTTTAACTTTTGAATAAGAATCACCAGCTATGAACGAAGACGTCCGGTGTAAGGAATCGCACTTGTTCAGCAAACGATCATGTCAAAGACAGCGGGGTAGCGGGTCACTCTCTTGCCATTGGGGAGTAAAATTTATAAATGACATCGAAAATGGCAGACTCCTCAGCAACAAGAATTTAAATGAGCTTACACCCATCACAGAAACATTTAGCGACAACATTATCGTGGTTAAAATCTGTGAACATGAACAGTATGAGAAGGGATGGCCTTATACGTTAAAGAAGGAAGTGTGGTGCATTTAACACTTAACTACATGATAAATTCTCTATCTCTGTGAGGCATGGCGTCAAGATAAAAACTACCATTTCTCTTATGCAGGAATGACAATATGACAGCAAGAGAAACACTGCAAAATTCGAAAAGGAATTGCTTGAAACTTTCAAAGAAATACAGAAATTCAATTGATGTACCATACAAAATGGAACTGGCTAACATTAAATCAAAGTGGCTGGACTAATGGATGAGCTGATCAGGATACTGCATCAGCTTCATTTACATGATCATTAACTCATGGACACTGCTGTAATGCAGGAGTTTGCTGGTATTTTTAACAGAATTAAGATTTGATAATACCTAACAAGGGTCACCGTGGTCTATGGGTAGCGTCTTTGATTCATAATCAAAACGTCTCCGGTCCCGGGTTAGATCCCCGCCACTGCCTAAATTTTGATAAATAATCAGCATTGGCGGCCGAAGACTTCCGGCATAAGAAGTCAGCCTCATTCTGCCAACGGCCTTGTCAAAGAGGGCGGACGAGCGGATAGAGGTTCAGGGCACTCTCTTGTCCTAGGGGTGGGAAATTGCCCCTAAAGGCGGAAGAATCAGCAATGATCAACGACATGAGGATGCAGAAGGCAATGGAACCCACTGCATTAAAGACACGTAACGTGTATCCACAGGACATGTGGCCTGTAATTGAAGTAAGTGTCATGATGATCTCTCCATTGGCAAAAGATTCCGGAATAGTCCCCCATTCGGATCTCCGGGAGGGGACTGCCAAGGGGAAGGTTACCATGACAAAAAGATTGAATAATCAACGAAAGGATAACGTTCTACGAGTCGGGGCGTGGAATGTCAGAAGCTTGAACGTGGTAGGGAAACTAGAAAATCTGAAAAGGGAAATGCAAAGGCTCAACCTAGATATAGGAGGGGTCAGTGAAGTGAAGTGGAAGGAAGACAAGGATTTCTGGTCAGATGAGTATCGGGTAATATCAACAGCAGCAGAAAATGGTATAACAGGTGTAGGATTCGTTATGAATAGGAAGGTAGGGCAGAGGGTGTGTTACTGTGAACAGTTCAGTGACCGGGTTGTTCTAATCAGAATCGACAGCAGACCAACATCGACAACGATAGTTCAGGTATACATGCCGACGTCGCAAGCTGAAGATGAACAGATAGAGAAAGTGTATGAGGATATTGAAAGGGTAATGCAGTATGTAAAGGGGGACGAAAATCTAATAGTCATGGGCGACTGGAATGCAGTTGTAGGGGAAGGAGTAGAAGAAAAGGTTACAGGAGAATATGGGCTTGGGACAAGGAATGAAAGAGGAGAAAGACTAATTGAGTTCTGTAACAAGTTTCGGCTAGTAATAGCGAATACCCTGTTCAAGAATCACAAGAGGAGGAGGTATACTTGGAAAAGGCCGGGAGATACGGGAAGATTTCAATTAGATTACATCATGGTCAGACAGAGATTCCGAAATCAGATACTGGATTGTAAGGCGTACCCAGGAGCAGATATAGACTCAGATCACAATATAGTAGTGATGAAGAGTAGGCTGAAGTTCAAGACATTAGTCAGGAAGAATCAATACGCAAAGAAGTGGGATACGGAAGTACTAAGGAATGACGAGATACGTTTGAAGTTCTCTAACGCTATAGATACAGCAATAAGGAATAGCGCAGTAGGCAGTACAGTTGAAGAGGAATGGACATCTCTAAAAAGGACCATCACAGAAGTTGGGAAGGAAAACATAGGTACAAAGAAGGTAGCTGCGAAGAAATCATGGGTAACAGAAGAAATACTTCAGTTGATTGATGAAAGGAGGAAGTACAAACATGTTCCGGGAAAATCAGGAATACAGAAATACAAGTCGCTGAGGAATGAAATAAATAGGAAGTGCAGGGAAGCTAAGACGAAATGGTTGCAGGAAAAATGTGAAGACATCGAAAAAGATATGATTGTCGGAAGGACAGACTCAGCATACAGGAAAGTCAAAACAACCTTTGGTGACATTAAAAGGAACGGTGGTAACATTAAGAGTGCAACGGGAATTCCACTGCTAAATGCAGAGGAGAGAGCAGATAGGTGGAAAGAATACATTGAAAGCCTCTATGAGGGTGAAGAGTTGTCTGATGTGATAGAAGAAGGAAAAGGAGTCGATTTAGAAGAGATAGGGGATCCAGTATTAGAATCGGAATTTAAAAGAGCTTTGGAGGACTTACGGTCAAATAAGGCAGAAGGGATAGATAACATTCCATCAGAATTTCTAAAATCATTGGGGGAAGTGGCAACAAAACGACTATTCACGTTGGTGTGTAGAATATATGAGTCTGGCGATATACCATCTGACTTTCGGAAAAGCATTATCCACACAATTCCGAAGACGGCAAGAGCTGACAAGTGCGAGAATTATCGCACAATCAGCTTAACAGCTCATGCATCGAAGCTGCTTACAAGAATAATATACAGAAGAATGGAAAAGAAAATTGAGAATGCGCTAGGTGACGATCAGTTTGGCTTTAGGAAAAGTAAAGGGACGAGAGAGGCCATTCTGACGTTACGGCTAATAATGGAAGCAATGCTAAAGAAAAATGAAGACAATTTCATAGGATTTGTCGACCTGGAAAAAGCGTTCGACAATATAAAATGGTGTAAGCTGTTCGAGATTATGAAAAATGTAGGGGTAAGCTATAGGGAGAGACGGGTCATATACAATATGTACAACAACCAAGAGGGAATAATAAGAGTGGACGAACAAGAACGAAGTGCTCGTATTAAGAAGGGTGTAAGACAAGGCTGTAGCCTTTCGCCCCTACTCTTCAATCTGTACATCGAGGAAGCAATGAAGGAAATAAAAGAAAGGTTCAGGAGTGGAATTAAAATACAAGGTGAAAGGATATCAATGATACGATTCGCTGATGACATTGCTATCCTGAGTGAAAGTGAAGAAGAATTAAATGATCTGCTGAACGGAATGAACAGTCTAATGAGTACACAGTATGGTTTGAGAGTAAATCGGAGAAAGACGAAGGTAATGAGAAGTAGTAGAAATGAGAACAGCGAGAAACTTAACATCAGGATTGATGGTCACGAAGTCAATGAAGTTAAGGAATTCTGCTACCTAGGCAGTAAAATAACTAATGACGGACGGAGCAAGGAGGACATCAAAAGCAGACTCGCTACGGCAAAAAAGGCATTTCTGGCCAAGAGAAGTCTACTAATATCAAATACCGACCTTAATTTGAGGAAGAAATTTCTGAGGATGTACGTCTGGAGTACAGCATTGTATGGTAGTGAAACATGGACTGTGGGAAAACCGGAACAGAAGAGAATCGAAGCATTTGAGATGTGGTGCTATAGACGAATGTTGAAAATTAGGTGGACTGATAAGGTAAGGAATGAGGAGGTTCTACGCAGAATCGGAGAGGAAAGGAATATGTGGAAAACACTGATAAGGAGAAGGGACAGGATGATAGGACATCTGCTACGACATGAGGGAATGACTTCCATGGTACTAGAGGGAGCTGTAGAGGGCAAAAACTGTAGAGGAAGACAGAGATTGGAATACGTCAAGCAAATAATTGAGGACTTAGGTTGCAAGTGCTACTCTGAGATGAAGAGATTAGCACAGGAAAGGAATTTGTGGCGGGCTGCATCAAACCAGTCAGTAGACTGATGACAAAAAAAAAAATACCTAACATGTGCAAGGTGGCTACCAAGGAAACAGCAACGTGAATACTGAAATTGTTAAATCTGGATGAACACCAATCGTAAAGATATATACCAAGTTTATATATCAGATCACTAGGCCAGAAGTGAACAAAGATGTTGGTAATCACCTCATCAGTTTTGTAATGTATCTGGATATGTGATGATAGGAAATTTTTAGGTCTTTCTCGGCTAATGAGCATGGTATTACCAGACTCGAAGCTTCAATATACGGTTTTACAGAACAGTTACTCGGTTGTATTTAACAGTGTTCTTCAGTTTGTCTGATGGGGTAATAAGAATACAGGAAAACTGACTGGTGTAACAGTAAACCTCATAGAGAATCAAGAACAAGAAAGAATTATGAACCTAGTTCTGTCTGCCAATATTTTTAATTATTTGCTTGCAAACTCTTTGCGGGAATTATTAACACAGACTCCAAAAAGACGCCATATATATTATAGAGAAGTGTTGTATTAAAGCTGGAGAAATATTTTTCACAATCCAGGACATCATTCTCCGGAATATGGTCGCATTGTCAAATTGGGGTTGGTTCCCATGAATAGTTATTGCAGAAGTCTTAAGAAAAAGAATAAATGTATCACAAAGACTTAAACGTTTACCTACTTAATAAATTACTGTTTTAGGTACAGTTAATGTGTTATGTGTATGCACAGGAAACTAGAAATGGACGAGGTTGCTGAAAACTGGAGTATTTCGTGAAAACCCCAACCACAAAGGAAGAGCATTAACTTCTGCTGGAGAAAAACAAAGCCACTGCAGATGTGTACGCAATGCATACAAATTATTTTAAACGCAGCATGTGTATAAATCTTCGTATGAGTGGGGAATACAAGATATCTGCATCTCATATGGCTGTGCATTAGAGTGCTTGTAGAAAATGATGGATTTGAGGACATATACTGTACTAAAAAGGACATGGAAAATCTTTTTGTATATCCCTTGCATCTGGTTAGAAACGATGGTTACATGGTATACAAATGTGGTGAACTGGCCATGGTGCAACTAGCAACAAAATACCCATTTGCAGAGTTTCAAATGGATAGAACAACTACACTTAGTAGTAGTTTATCTGCAAAAGTGGTAAACTTAATGTTCTGTACAGAAATTCTGTAAGAATGAGGTGGAGAGGATTTGACAACGTATACCCAAAGAGACTAGTCGAAGTCCACTGTGATTTATTGTACGAAAATATTTATTTAATAAAATAACTGTAGATTTTTTATGTGTTGTTTTTTCTATTGCTTTCATTCCCTTTGTAATATGCAAGGTGAAACAGAACGCCAGCGACAAAATTTCAGACGTTGTTCAGGTATATTTTCTGAATGCTTTGGTATATGGTATTTGTTGTCGGCAGTGACTCATCACAAAGTAGTGATGTAATTATGACTGATTCAGTTTGTCACCAGAGTAACCTTTGTTTATAGAAACATACCTTCACAACAGTTACAGATTTTGTCTGTAATATAAAAATGAAAAACGCAGATTAATGCAAAAACTCTGAAACAGCTGTGTTATGAAGACATTTTCAATGGGATATCGATGCAAAGTAATACGAGGGAAGAAAACCGAAGCACGGTTATTCCAGACTGGGCCACTGGAGACCACAGGTGTCTTTTACCTAGATACTCAGAAAATACTCCTGAAAACCCTCCAAAAAGTGTGTCGGTGGAGTTCGTGTTTATACTGTGTTGTGAGGTTGATGGTGAGGCAGATGTGGACTTACTTTTACACACACACACACACACACACACACACACACACACACACACTCACATACACACGAGACGAAATTTAATGACGAAGCAGAGGTGCAAAGAGAGAGAGAGAGAGGGAGAGAGAGATGATGACGATGACGATGATGATGAGCCAAATGTGGAAATATTTTGTGTACACATGTTAGATGAAATTTAATATCGAGGCAATACAGTATTCACAGAGGTCGAACATTACGCAGCGTTGGTTTGTGTTTGTGTGCGTGTCTGTGAGATTCTGCGTGCGCGCGCGCGCGCGCGCGCGTGTGTGTGTGTGTGTGTGTGTGTCTGTGTGAAGAAATAGAGAGAAAAGAAAAATGTTCCTGGGTTCATTACTTGTTCCCACCTCTCTCCAAATGAGAACACATCCGGCAATCTCGAACATGATCGTTTTGATGGTCCAAGTATCGTAACGTGTGAGGAGGCATAACTTTGCATGGGTTATAAGTAGGCTGTTTAGGTTTTTATATTGGTAACGCCATGTAGCGCTCTATATGAAAATCACTGGCTGTACTGTGTGCAGTCTGTGGCTGGGTGGCATTGTTGTAAAATTCGCCATTGTAGTGTTGGGCTGTTGGCTGTTAACAGCGCATAGCGTTGCGCAGTTGGAGGTGAGCCGCCAGCAGTGGTGGATGTGGGGAGAGAGATGGCGGAGTTTTGAAATTTGTAAGACTGGATGTCATGAACTGCTATATATATTATGACTTTTGAACACTAGTAAGGTAAATACATTGTTTGTTCTCTATCAAAATCTTTCATTTGCTAACTATGCCTATTAGTAGTTAGTGCCTTCCGTAGTTTGAATCTTTAATTTAGCTGGCAGTAGTGGCGCTCGCTGTATTGCAGTAGTTCGAGTAACGAAGATTTTTGTGAGGTAAGTGATTTGTGAAAGGTATAGGTTAATGTAAGTCAGGGCCATTCTTTTGTAGGGATTATTGAAAGTCAGATTGCGTTGCGCTAAAAAAATATTGTGTGTCAGTTTAAGCACAGTCATGTATAATTGTTCTAAGGGGACGTTTCATATGTCGACCCTTAGCCGAGGATACCTCACTGGAATCTTCAGATTTTTTTCTTGTAGTTGGTGTGATTAGTGTAGATTTTGTTTATTGCTAGCGCATAAATGTAGAGAGAATATCCTTTGTAGTTGCAGTTATTCATTGTTGTACAGTAAAACAGTTGTGGCATGCATGTAGATTTGCACCAAGTATTTCGCAATTGCGCTTGCAACTAACTAGATATTATTTTCAGTTCTATGTTAATGTGTTCTCTTATTTTTGCTCTTCAAGTTGTGTTTTTCTGTGTTGTCGTGTGAAATATTGTGATAATAATGGCGTGTGACAAACGTAATACTAGGCTCCAAAGTAAACTGAGAAATGACAGTGAAGACGAAAGCAGTGTGTTAGCGCCACCATGTAATCAATTAACTAATGTTCAAAGTAGTAATTTGGTAATTGTGCATAGGGAAATGGAGCGGGCTGCAAATAATGGTGTAGGCAGTGAAACAATTATTGAACAGGGAAGCATTATCGATCGATCGGTCGGCAACAGCTCGCCTCAGGATTCCGAAATGACAGGAAAAAATCTTGCAAATACTGTAGATTCAGGTTTTGCGTCCTCACCGTTTTCTCAAATAAATCAAGACACATTTTCTGCTTTTCAAAATGCGAATATTGCCGGTTCAAATACACTGCCGAATAGCACTGAGGAACATGTTTCAGACACCAGTGCATTGTTATTACAGTTAATGCAACAAATGGGACAAAGGCTACAAAAGTTAGACACAACGCTTGAACAAAATCAGAAACAAATGGGACAAAATCTTCAAAAGTTAGACACAATGGAAAAAAATCTTCAAAAGTTAGACACAATGGAACATCACCATACACAAACACAGCAACAGTTAGACACAATGGAACAACACCAGAGACAGACACAACAACAGTTAGACGCAATGGAACAAAATCAGAGACAAACACAGCAAAAGCTTCAAAAGTTAGACACCGCACTTCAACAAACATTTGAAGGTTTAACTGCTGAGTTACTTAACATTGAATCGAAATGTCAAAAAGTTTGTAATGACGTAAAAACACAAATTTGTGAGCATTTCCAACCTATTTTTTCGCGTCATGAAAATGCATTACAGAATCACGAAGCAGCCATAAAAGAACTGTTGTTCATGAAAATCACTACACCTTGCAAGCTAAAACGGACTCAGTTGCATCTACCGATACGGTTACGCAACTTGCAAAAACTCAGGAAAACTTAAAGGACACAGTAGATACGATTTCAACACAAATGGACACTCTGAAACTTGGTTCAGAAAAACACACAGAGCAAATAAGTTCACTATCGGATAAAGTAGCCGAACTTTCAGTTCACTAATTTATCTACAAAGGTAGATGATGATCTGAATGACACAAGACCTGTAGCCTTCACGGGCACTGAGGAGTATGAACAAATTAGAAAATTCAAACAAAATCAAAATCAATTCAATACACAGTACAAAAGAGAAATCCGGGAAGTACAAGATCAGTTGGCACAAGTAATACAAGAATTACATATCTCAGAGGACACTCGCGCTCCAGTGCGGGAAGAGGGACATAGAAATACGGAACAACCACAAAATAATAACACAGGACACTTCGGAAATTATGAAAGAAATTGGCAAGGCGCATTGGATTTTGAGATGGAACCGCCGAAACGAAGTAACAATGAGCGATGTGCGACTCTCCGACACGATGATTTTGACTATAAGCTGTTCATTACTACACGTAAATTCAAAACATTTAAGAATTCTGACAACAACATTCATCCACAAGCATGGCTTCATTAATTCGCTCATTGTTTTCCTCCCAACTGGTCATTAGAGCACAGATTAGAATTTATGTGTGGCTACTTAGAGAATGAACCAGCTGTAAGAATGCGATCGGTCATTCACGATTGCCACAATGAAGGAGAATTTTATCATGCCTTCCTCTCAGCATATTGGTCTCAAGCTACACAAGACCAAGTAAAACATAGCATCATAATGATGAAACGTTTCGAACAATCTGAATTTTCCAGTCTTGTGAAATATTTTGAAGACATGTTGCACAAGAATCAGTACCTGTCAAACCCATACAGCCCCTCAGAACTCATCCGCATTTGCTTAATCAAATTACCTGAACATTTGCGACATATTATTTTGACAGGACGTTGCAAAGACGACATTGACGCTTTTCAGGGACTCTTACAAGAATTAGAAATTGACACTGACAATCGCGGTACGCGAAAACAGGAACACAACAATTACAGGTCACATCCGTTGCAATTCCGCGATGAAAGAAATAATAACTGGACACGACAAGGCTATTCTCACAACACAAATCGTGACCAAAACAGACACCACCCGTATGCCAACCGTTGGCAGAATAGTAGTTACAGAGAAAGATCGCATTTCCGTAGTAACGAATATGACAGAGATAAACATAGAAACAGACAATATGGGAACCAAAACAATTATTATCAAGGGAGACAGAATAACATCAGACGCAACAGTTCATCGCGCAGTTACGATTCAGGGAGAAATTCTCCACCACGTGACCAACAAGAAGAAATTATGGAATCTACCGACATACCGACAGACGATATAATCGTAACAACAGACCTGAATTGCATCAGAACTGGCGGGATTCAAACAGAGCAGGGCACTCTCGACAAGGTGAATTTGTAGAAGTTAGGGCTCCTAATCCTAACGATGCGCGCCAACAAAGAGAAAGACAATGACCCGCACCGCAAGCAGCCATGTGCGCCGGCTGGCTCAGTGAAAAATAACATAGACGCTAACCTTGAAAAAAACTTTAGTATTCCTTAACGACGTAAACCGCATGACAATTGCATTCAAGTTCAAACTCTGAGTACTATGAAGAGTAAAGGATTTCACCACACTTCACATATAAAACCGCTTATTGAGAGATAATCTGCTTTTTAACTTAGTCTTTGCTATAAAATTTTTCACTTCACGTTATTAGTACTCTTTGTCACACTTAGAAACTGTTAACATGCAACTATGTTTTAAAATGAACTACCCAATCTAGAACCTAGGGAACATACACTCCTGGAAATGGAAAAAAGAACACATTGACACCGGTGTGTCAGACCCACCATACTTGCTCCGGACACTGCGAGAGGGCTGTACAAGCAATGATCACACGCACGGCACAGCGGACACACCAGGAACCGCGGTGTTGGCCGTCGAATGGCGCTAGCTGCGCAGCATTTGTGCACCGCCGCCATCAGTGTCAGCCAGTTTGCTGTGGCATACGGAGCTCCATCGCAGTCTTTAACACTGGTAGCATGCCGCGACAGCGTGGACGTGAACCGTATGTGCAGTTGATGGACTTTGAGCGAGGGCGTATAGTGGGCATGCGGGAGGCCGGGTGGACGTACCGCCGAATTGCTCAACACGTGGGGCGTGAGGTCTCCACAGTACATCGATGTTGTCGCCAGTGGTCGGCGGAAGGTGCACGTGCCCGTCGACCTGGGACCGGACCGCAGCGACGCACGGATGCACGCCAAGACCGTAGGATCCTACGCAGTGCCGTAGGGGACCGCACCGCCACTTCCCAGCAAATTAGGGATACTGTTGCTCCTGGGGTATCGGCGAGGACCATTCGCAACCGTCTCCATGAAGCTGGGCTACGGTCCCGCACACCGTTAGGCCGTCTTCCGCTCACGCCCCAACATCGTGCAGCCCGCCTCCAGTGGTGTCGCGACAGGCGTGAATGGAGGGACGAATGGAGACGTGTCGTCTTCAGCGATGAGAGTCGCTTCTGCCTTGGTGCCAATGATGGTCGTATGCGTGTTTGGCGCCGTGCAGGTGAGCGCCACAATCAGGACTGCATACGACCGAGGCACACAGGGCCAACACCCGGCATCATGGTGTGGGGAGCGATCTCCTACACTGGCCGTACACCACTGGTGATCGTCGAGGGGACACTGAATAGTGCACGGTACATCCAAACCGTCATCGAACCCATCGTTCTACCATTCCTAGACCGGCAAGGGAACTTGCTGTTCCAACAGGACAATGCACGTCCGCATGTATCCCCTGCCACCCAACGTGCTCTAGAAGGTGTATGTCAACTACCCTGGCCAGCAAGATCTCCGGATCTGTCCCCCATTGAGCATGTTTGGGACTGGATGAAGCGTCGTCTCACGGGGTCTGCACGTCCAGCACGAACGCTGGTCCAACTGAGGCGCCAGGTGGAAACGGCATGGCAAGCCGTTCCACAGGACTACATCCAGCATCTCTACGATCGTCTCCATGGGAGAATAGCAGCCTGCATTGCTGCGAAAGGTGAATATACACTGTACTAGTGCCGACATTGTGCATGCTCTGTTGCCTGTGTCTATGTGCCTGTGGTTCTGTCAGTGTGATCATGTGATGTATCTGACCCCAGGAATGTGTCCATAAAGTTTCCCCTTCCTGGGACAATGAATTCACGGTGTTCTTATTTCAATTTCCAGGAGTGTATTTAGGGAGTAATTACCACTGCATTGTTATAGTGAACAGACGACACAGTGTTATTGTGTGTGTACATTCTTGCTTGTTAGCTGTACGATTACGTAATGATTATAAGGCTTACATACTTAGAACATATACTGGCACTGCTAATGAGATTTTAATGTAACATTTTGGTTTACTTGAAAATACATTCTGGATTTAAAGTACTTTCTGTGAGATACCAGATGACACAGTGGTTAGTTTATGTGACAGCTACACGATTTTATCACAACGCTACTAATGAGTGACAATTTACAATGTTGCTTTTGCGGTGTATCTGTTTTATATCTGCACAGTTTTTCTGAATTCTTCTGGAAAGTAAAACATGTTTTAGTAGTAACTTTTGTGGTATAGCTACAGGGAGACAGCCTTTTCTGTAGCACAACAATACGTTACAGCACTGTACTTTCTTGATCACGGTAAGGTACATAATAACTACGATATCTATACGCAAAGCATTTCACTTTCGTTTATGATGAGGTAAGTACTTCAGCAGAACTTTCCTTACAGAGGACGATAACTACGACACTTCCACAGAATTATCTTACAGCAAGACGCACATTTAGCGCTACAGGACATGCATTTGAGTGATTAATTTTGTACTTAAACCATTTATTTTTCAAGATTTTTGAATTACAAAGAAAATTTTCCGTGATACATTTCATTCCATTGCTGTAATCTGTAATACCTGATGGTATAATTACATTAATCCTCAGAGGGGTACACACTTACTTTGTGTACCAAGTGTTTGGCAAGCACAAGGTGCCCCAGCTAATATGGTATTTGCTTATACAACTTTACACATCGGTACCATAATTCTACAACACATAAATAACACAGCTATCTGATCATTCAACTGAGAAACAAACATTTTTTTTACTACATCAGTGGCACATGTTTACACAATTACACAGTTGGATAACTTCACACTTATGAAACTGTATTTTGTCTGTACTTTGTGAAATGTTCATATTTTTTCGGAACCATTGTGATACTACGAGAGCTTTGAATGCTGTATTTGGTATGGGATCATGATTTTTAAAGTACATTTGAGGTAGATGACATTTTTGACATGAGCAGAGAATTTTTTTTAGGTTTTGAAATTATTAGAGGAAGCTACGACAATTCTGAGAATTGACTGAGATTTTATGATATTATTATGACGAAGATATGTATTATGCTGTTAGGGTATGTTTATGATCAATAAGATGATGATACTGTGTATGAGGAATTTGATTATGCTACGTATTTCTTATGATGAAATATTGAAGAAGTGTCGACCGAGAATCGTAGTTTAAGAGTTATGAAATGTATGTAAATGTGTGCATGTATTACAATGCTGACGAAAATTTTTTGGACACTGTTATATTAATAGGATTTTGTTTCTACACATCTGTAACGCAAATTCTTGACCTGTGAAACTTTTTATATGAGACTGTCACTGTAGTGCAAACTGGTGTCATAAATACACTCCTGGAAATTGAAATAAGAACACCGTGAATTCATTGTCCCAGGAAGGGGAAACTTTATTGACACATTCCTGGGGTCACATACATCGCATGATCACACTGACAGAACCACAGGCACATAGACACAGGCAACAGAGCATGCACAATGTCGGCACTAGTACAGTGTATATCCACCTTTCACAGCAATGCAGGCTGCTATTCTCCCATGGAGACGATCGTAGAGATTCTGGATGTAGTCCTGTGGAACGGCTTGCCATGCCATTTCCACCTGGCGCCTCAGTTGGACCAGCGTTCGTGCTGGACGTGCAGACCGCGTGAGACGGCGCTTCATCCAGTCCCAAACATGCTCAATGGGGGACAGATCCGGAGATCTTGCTGGCCAGGGTAGTTGACTTACACCTTCTAGAGCACGTTGGGTGGCACGGGATACATGCGGACGTGCATTGTCCTGTTGGAGCAGCAAGTTCCCTTGCCGGTCTAGGAATGGTAGAACGATGGGTTCGATGACGGTTTGGATGTACCATGCACTATGCAGTGTCCCCTCGACGATCACCAGTGGTGTACGGCCAGTGTAGGAGATCGCTCCCCACACCATGATGCCGGGTGTTGGCCCTGTGTGCCTTGGTCGTATGCAGTCCTGATTGTGGCGCTCACCTGCACGGCGCCAAACATGACTCTCATCGCTGAAGACAACACGTCTCCATTCGTCCCTCCATTCACGCCTGTCGCGACACCACTGGAGGCGGGCTGCACGATGTTGGGGCGTGAGCGGAAGACGGCCTAACGGTGTGCGGGACCGTAGCCCAGCTTCATGGAGATGGTTGCGAATGGTCCTCGCCGATACCCCAGGAGCAACAGTGTCCCTAATTTGTTGGGAAGTGGCGGTGCGGTCCCCTACGGCACTGCGTAGGATCCTACGGTCTTGGCATGCATCCGTGCGTCGCTGCGGTCCGGTCCCAGGTCGACGGGCACGTGCACCTTCCGCCGACCACTGGCGACAACATCGATGTACTGTGGAGACCTCACGCCCCACGTGTTGAGCAATTCGGCGGTACGTCCACCCGGCCTCCCGCATGCCCACTATACGCCCTCGCTCAAAGTCCGTCAACTACACATACGGTTCACGTCCACGCTGTCGCGGCATGATACCAGTGTTAAAGACTGCGATGGAGCTCCGTATGCCACGGCAAACTGGCTGACACTGACGGCGGCGGTGCACAAATGCTGCGCAGCTAGCGCCATTCGACGGCCAACACCGCGGTTCCTGGTGTGTCCGCTGTGCCGTGCGTGTGATCATTGCTTGTACAGCCCTCTCGCAGTGTCCGGAGCAAGTATGGTGGGTCTGACACACCGGTGTCAATGTGTTCATTTTTCCATTTCCAGGAGTGTATTTCGGTAAGAATGTTAAGTGACCAACTTCATGTAATGCGTCGTGGGCACCCAGCTGCTTTCAGAGGCACAGGTGGAGAAGAAAAAAAGAGGAGGCCATTATCCTCGCTATTGACATTCCTTTGTAGAAAGCATCGCAAATACGACACACTCAAACTTGAAAACATATGATTATACTGTGGAGATCTTAATTTATGATATTTACTAAACTGCCTAATGAAGTGATGAGAAATATTTTACATCTATTGTCTTTCTAGTTGAGAGTATTTTTTTGCCTTTGGAGACGCCATTTGCCTAGTGAATGACGTTTTATATATATATTTGCTCATTTTGTTTAATATCAAGTTTCTAGCTGCAGCAGCATTGGTTAAAATAATACTTAATAGATGTACTAATATCACTATTTTCTGCCTACAGACCCAGTAAAGAATAATTTTATGATATACTTTCGTAGAAAAGAGAGCACAAATAGACATTTCCCTTCACAGGAATTGCAAAAATAATTTTTTAACAGTAAGTCAAGGTGGTGCATCATTCTAGTCTTAAGATGTGACATAGGTATTAGACATGGCCATCTTTACTGTAATATTTTTTTATGCTTGAGCTTTGTTATAATTAGATATAAGTTATTGCATTTGCTGCTGCTGCTGCTTGCTTTGCCAATTTCCATTTTTTGTCATTGCTGTTTGTGTTAATTGTTTTGTGCTGCTGCATTGCCTCATCCCTTAGTATATATATCTGAGCTCAGTAGATTTAAGTTAGCTTAAAATGGGGTAGGCTATATAAGAGAACGAGTTGTGATGAATTGGAAGAAATGCATTGAGAAGCTATAAGAATATGGTTTGGCCAAAAACGTATTTTGAAAGAGGATATGAACAAAAAAGTAGGGTTTAGAGACAACAAGTTTAGGTAGGATTTTCTCCGAAATAAATGATGTAAGATAATGGAAAATAAATAATGAGGTAAGAAATATGTGAACATATAAATACAGAAAGCATGCTTGGATAGGATGTTTTGGTGAAAACAAATGTTGAAATAAGACGAAAGATCTATGGAATGAAGTTTTGGGTTGGCCTGCAGTACCAAATGTTACACTGAAAACGAACCCTGTGCTTTCCATTGTGTTATCCCCCTATGTGTTTGTGTAGTCTTGTATATTTGTGTCTTTATGTGTTTAGCTAATAAGAGTTATGTTGTAGAATTTTTCTAATAATATGTTATTTACTTTGTAAAGATGTTTAGACATTATTTATTCTGTTTTGTTTTAATGCTCATGTGTGAAGTTGATGTTTCAAAAGTTATTCTGATCTTTTATGTATGTACTTATGTCATAATTCTTGTAACACTGGTGTACATGTTTATTTTAGGATGGTTGGCAACACTGCGACGACGCAGACTAAAAATGGTTCAAATGGCTCTGAGCACTATGGGACTCAACTGCTGTGGTCATTAGTCCCCCAGAACTTAGAACTACTTAAACCTAACTAACCTAAGGACATCACACACATCAATGCCCGAGGCAGGATTCGAACGTGCGACCGTAGCAGTCGCACGGTTCCTGACTGCGCGCCTAGAACCGCGAGACCACCGCGGCCGGCAATACGACGCGGACTCTTCGAGTATTTGCTGCACTAAATAATTATAAAAAGCGTTGTTATTAAGCTATTTTTAAACGTGTACAGGTGTTATAAATACAATATAAGTGTTGTCAAATTAGTGGAAGTGTTAGCCGGCCGCGGGGGCCGTGCGGCTCTAGGCGCTTCAGTCCGCAACCGCGTGACTGCTACGGTCGCAGGTTCGAATCCTGCCTCGGGCATGGATGTGTGTGATGTGCTTAGGTTAGTTAGGTTTAAGTAGTTCTAAGTTCTAGGGGACTGATGACCTAAGATGTTAAGTCCCATAGTGCTCAGAGCCATTTTTTTGGAAGTGTTAGTGAAGTATAAAATAAGATTAAATGGGGTAAGAAGCGTATTTTTCTTCTCGCGCCTGTAGCACGAATCCTAGGCCTAATTTCAAGCGCGCGAATCGTAAGTAAGCAGTGAATTAAACTTATAGATAAACGTTTCCAGTTGGTATAAATATAATATAAGTGTTGTTACATTAGTGGAAGTGTTGGTGAAGTGTTAAAGAAGATTAAACGGGGTAAGAAGTTTATTTTTCTTCTCGCGCCTATAGCACGGATTTTAGGCTTAATTTCACGCGCGCGTATCGTAAGTAAACAGTGAGTTATATGTAATCACCAGTTTTTTTATTCAGTAGTCTTTCAATTTATTTATATCTGCCCGAATAGTTTCTAGGGTCCTTTGTTTACGTTTTAGTCACTACTTAAATCAGCTTATACGATTTCTGTTTTTACCATGAGTGAGAAGTGTGTGAGATGCCGTAGGATCGTTAGTTCCGGGGTCTGGTGTGATGGGTGCTGTAGTTTCTTTCATTGGGGCGAATGTAGTGGCGTGGGAAATGGGGACATAAATGACGCTTACCAGTGGTATTGTAGGATCTGTAGTAGAGATAGGAAAATACTGGAACAGGAAGGGAAAATTGCAGCTCTTCAAGCTGACCTAGACAAGGCAAGGGAGGATCTGGACAGGTTAACGAGGGAGAAGGGTGAACAGGGGTGGGAAGTGGCAACAGCTAATAGGGGGAACAGGCAAAGGAGAGCATCAGACAGCTTTGTCATAAATCTTGAAAATAGATTTGACCTGTTGCCTCAGTCAGAATCGGATGAGCCTCATGTAGCTGAAGCTGTAGAAAGGGCACAACAAGCTTTCAAGGACTTGAAAAAAATAGGGAAATTTGTAAAGAGAAAGAAAGTTCTGTTGTTAGGTAGTTCCCATGGTAGAGGTGTTGGCCAACAACTGCAGGAAAATCTAGGTCCAGAGTACCAGGTCACAAACTTTTTCAAGCCTAGTGCAGATCTGGGTCAGGTAACAGAGGATGTAGGTGCTTTATGCAAGGATTTCACAAAGGAGGCTGCCGTGATTATAGTGGGTGGTTCGGGAAAAAGCATTGGCAGAGACTCTGAATATTCCATAGCGAGTGACCTGGTGAAGATAGCATCAGCAACGAAGCATACGAGTGTGGGATTTGTGTCTGTGTTGAGACGCCATGATCGGCCTCAGTTGAACTCTTCCGTAGGGAGGGTGAACTTGGAGTTGGAGTAGCTGCTTAGGACGGATATAGGGTCCCATATTCGTTTGATTCCTGTGGATGCTATCGATAGGTGGGACTACACTAGGCATGGCCTTCACCTCAATAGGAAAGGGAAGGGAAAACTGTCGGCGTTGATTGCAGAAAACTTAAGGGGGGACACTGGCACAAGTGTTAAAATACCAGTGGTCACAGGTGTCAGAGGTACGCCTTTTTTAGGATAGGGAAGGGGGAAAGAAAACGAGTTTTAAGAGAGATTAGCAGACACACTCAGTTTGAGAAAACAGATGAACAGGAGTCAGATTTTATCATACAGCCTCCATTTAAACAGTAACAGAAAGTAATCAGAAACTGCCAGTTCGTCTTCGCCAAAGCAGTTAAAATACCATTAGTATGCAGTATCAGTTATCTTTATTACACCAGAACTTTCCGGGATTTAGAAATAAAGTTGATGAACTACTCATTTGTGTCGATGAAATGAATTCATCGAACCAAATTGACATAATCTGCCTCTCTGAACATCAAATGACCACTGATATAGATATGTTAGACATTTCAGGATTTAAGCTAGCTTCCTACTTCTGCAGAGTAGATATAGATGGAGGAGGAGTTGCCACATTTATCAAAAACTGCCATAAATTCAAGAACATTGACATTAATAAATCCTGTTTAGAGCAGCATCTAGAAGCATGTGCAACAGAAGTAGAGTTCCATAACAGATCCTATATAATAATAACTATTTACCGAGCACCTGCAGGAAAGTATAATCTATTCTTACATCATCTAGAAGCTCTTTTGGGTTATTTAACAGGAAGAAACAAAGAAATTTTGATTGCTGGTGACTTTAATACAGATTTTCTAATGCAATCTTCCAGTAAACATTCACTGCAGTTAGTAATGTTGTCTTTCAATCTAATTCACACTGTAAACTTTCCAACTAGGATCACTAAATCCTCAAGGACTGCCATTGGTAACATTTTTATAGACAAATCAAAGGAACAAAATCATATCATAAAACCTGTTATAAATGGACTATCAGATCATGACATGCAGCTCCTTGTTTTAGATGAAAATTCTAAGCAGGTTACCAAGACTGCTAAATCTGAGTACAGGAGAGTAGTCAATCAACCAAAAATTGAGTGTTTTAGAAAACTGCTCAAAGATATGAACTGGAAAGATGTTTATAGTGCTCATGACATGAATGAAAAATATAACACATTCATGAACAATGTCAGTACCATGTTTGAAAACTGTTTTCCTCTAAAAGTTACTCAAATTAAACAGAAGTCTATAATAAAACCATG
Organism: Schistocerca nitens; assembly: GCF_023898315.1. Lineage (NCBI taxonomy): Eukaryota > Metazoa > Arthropoda > Insecta > Orthoptera > Acrididae > Schistocerca > Schistocerca nitens. Next base: position 407,027,119 of record NC_064618.1, read on the forward strand.
GATTACACAAGGAATAAAGATTTCCTGTAAGACAAAAAGGAAAATGTATCTGTCGACCAAGAATAGCTCCAATGCTGATGATTTAGCTAAATACAAGGAATACTGTAAAACATTAAAAAAAGTAATTCAGATGTCTAAACAAATGCACTACAAGAAGAAGATAGCAATGTCAGAGAACAAAATAAAAACAATATGGGATATAGTGAAAGAGCAGACTGGTAGAACCAGAAAGGTACAGGAGCAAATAGCACTAAGGGTAGATGACACATTAGTAACTGATGGGCATAGTGTGGCAAATCTATTTAACAAGTACTTTATATCCGTTACTGATAGAATGGGACTTTCAGGATCAGTAAATAATGCCCTTGAATATCTGAAACTAGCCTTCACAAATAGCTTCAAGTACATGAATATATCACTTACTTCACCAAAAGAAATAACGTCCATAATAAAATCTTTAAAAACAAAGCATTCTAGTGGGTATGATGAAATATCAACAAAGCTAATTAAGGCATGTTCTTGTTAGTTTAGTTCAATTCTAAGTTACTTGTGTAACCAGTCAATTATAACTGGGACATTTCCTGACTGGCTAAAATATGCAGATGTTAAGCCTCTATTCAAGAAAGGGGATAAAGAGATACCATCAAACTACAGACCGATTTCACTTTTGCCAGCATTCTCAAAAATTTTAGAAAAAGTAATGTACAGGCAGCTGCTCAACCATCTGACCACAAATAACATATTATCAAGAACGCAGTTTGGATTTCTGAAGGGTTCTGATATCGAGAAGGCTATTTACACCTACAGTGAAAATGTACTTAATTCATTAAATAACAAATTACAAGCAGCAGGTATTATCTGTGATTTCTCAAAGGGATTTGATTGTGTGAACCACAACATCCTTTTAAGTAAATTAGAATTCTATGCTGTCATGGGCAGTGCTGCAGAATGGTTCAAGTCATATCTCACTAACAGGAAACAAAGGGTGTCAGTGCAAGGGACTAGTGAATTAAGTCATCAGTGATCATCAGAATGGGAAGAAATTACATGTGGTGTCCCATAGGGATCCATCTTAGGGCCATTGCTTTTCCTTGTGTACATTAATGATCTCTCATCAGTTACACTGCCAGAAGCAGAGTTCGTTTTGTTTGCAGATGACACAAGTATTGCAATAAATAGTATGTCAAGTGTAGTTCTAGAAAGATCTGCTATTGATATTTTCATGGATATTAATAAATGGTTTAAAGCCAACTCACTGACATTAAACTTCGAAAAGACTCACTATATGCAATTCAGAACCTGTAAGAGGTTTCCACCCAGCATATCCATAAAATACGAAGAAGAGCAAATAGGTTGACAGTCTTAAATTCCTGGGATTACAACTTGATAATAAATTCAGTTGGGAAAAGCACACCACAAAACTGCAGAAACGCCTTAACAAATCTGTATTTGCAATTCGAGTGTTAGCAGACATAGGCGACATAAAAATGAAAAAACTTGCATACTTTGCCTACTTTCATTCCATAATGTCATATGGTATAATATTTTGGGGTAACTCTTCAAGTCAAACAAAAGTTTTCAGAGTCCAAAAGCGTGTAATACGTATTATTTGTGGAGTAAATTCACGGACGTCCTGCCGAAACCTCTTCAAAGAACTGGGTATACTAACTACTGCCTCACAGTATATTTACTCATTAATGAAATTTGTCCTAAATAATATATCTCTTTTTCCAACAAACAGCTCAGTTCATACATACAATACCAGGAACAAAAATGATCTGCACAAGGACTTCAAAGCACTTACTTTAGTTCAAAAAGGGGTCCACTACTCAGGAACACTCATCTTCAATAATTTGCCAGTAAACATAAAAAATTTAATTACAAATAAAGATCAGTTTAAAAGGAGCCTGAAAGACTTACTAGTGGCCAACTCCTTATACTCCATTGACGAATTTTTTAATAGAAACAAATGATGTATCGTATATATTCATACTATTAGTATTGTTATTTCAGCTTTAAAAAAAAAAAAAGATTAACATGTTCCACATCAACGAGGATTTCCACAGCACGGATCTATGGAACGAAAACTAATCTAATCTAATCTTTTGTAAAGCCTGCATTACCACAAATGTTATCTGTATTGTTATGTTCTTTAATGATGTATTTTGCACCTTTGTTATTGTATTCTTATGTTATAAAATTGTAATTGACACCAGTTCATCAAATTAAGTAACTTGTAAGTTACATTTCACTGCACACGTTTCTGTTGGTCATAGTATATGGACAATATGTGAGAAGTAGGGACTGTTAGTGTTTGCACGTGTGTTGATAATTCAGCAAGGGATTGGATAACAGCATTGCTGGTTCTAAGGACATTCCAAAAAGTTTTGTGAGTACGCAAGTGGTGGTTTATGGACTTGCTGTATTGTCCGCAAGACTCTTTGATGGTGATTGTGCACCTGCACAGTCGCAACAGATGGTTGCTGGCCGTCTCTACAAGGACTACAGTGGGTCTGCATCTTTGATGGCCCACCAATACCATTATTTCTACAAGGACCGCAGTGGGTCTGCACCTCTGATGGCCCACCAATACCATAATCTCTACCAGGACTGCAGTGGGTCTGCTCTGTGATGACCTACCTACCCATATTCTTCAAAACTTCGACTGACTCTGCTGTGGGTTTGCTCTGTTGTGGCCCATTACCTGCCTGCATGTCAAAAGTCAGCACAGTCTTTCCATTAGAAGGACAACACTACTTCTTCAAGAGTGCATGGAAGTCCACTACTTCCGTGTGCATTTTCTTTTACTGCTCAGACTTTGAGAAAAACACTGCTACTTTACTGTGATGAACGATCAGGACTGTCTTTATGGACTGTGAGAAAATTTTAGCTTTTGACCAACACTGTATCAATAAGTGTGTGCATTTGATTTCTCTGTTATTGTAATTGTGCAAAAATTTTAACAAATATGTATTGGCCAGTGCCCAAAACAATTTGTAAAATTTTTTTGGGGGACCATGGGGGCTATGTAAGTAGGCTGTTTAGGTTTTTATATTGGTAACGCCATGTAGCGCTCTATATGAAAATCACTGGCTGTGCTGTGTGCAGTCTGTGGCTGGGTGGCATTGTTGTAATATTCGCCATTGTAGTGTTGGGCTGTTGGCTGTTAACAGCGCATAGCGTTGCGCAGTTGGAGGTGAGTCGCCAGCAGTGGTGGATGTGGGGAGAGAGATGGCGGAGTTTTGAAATTTGTAAGACTGGATCTCATGAACTGCTATATATATTATGACTTTTGAACACTAGTAAGGTAAATACATTGTTTGTTCTCTATCAAAATCTTTCATTTGCTAACTATGCCTATTAGTAGTTAGTGCCTTCCGTAGTTTGAATATTTTATTTAGCTGGCAGTAGTGGCTCTCGCTGTATTGCTGAAGTTCGAGTAACGAAGATTTTTGTGAGGTAAGTGATTTGTGAAAGGTATAGGTTAATGTTAGTCAGGGCCATTCTTTTGTAGGGATTATTGAAAGTCAGGTTGCGCTGCGCTAAAAAAAATATTGTGTGTCAGTTTAAGTACAGTCATGTATAATTGTTCTAAGGGGACGTTTCAGGGTGTACGTTAGTATGACTTAGAGGTAAACATTGAGGAAATAGTGTACTTTTTCGGTACGTGTAGGTGAAGTTTTGAGTATTTTCTTCTAAAGTTGGTTTATTTACCACCATTCTATTAACTATCGCATAGCTGCTCGGACCGCAATTCAGCAAAGAATGTGCTTATGCGTTTAGAGCGGTTTGTTTGTTCAGCACCTCATTACGAAGTGAAACGGTAGTTCTTAATTCTCTTTAGGAGCTCGTTCCTGATGCAACTGAAAATTTGTAAATCGTGGATATTCCTTCTGACAATACAGTAAATTGTCGTATTACCTACGGCGATAAAATAGCTACTTTAAATTGTTCTAGGATTTTCATCGTAAGAGAAATTAAGAAAGTTCTGATAAGCAAGGAAAACTAAAATTTAGTGTCCGTCCCTTATCCCTTAATGCGCAAGATGATTAATATCCTTGGTCTCGTTTCTGTTTTCTCAGTTGTACTTTAGAGACTCGCTTTTATACAGCAAAACATAGAACAACCTTACACACTATACGGCAATATCTGGAAAATTTCCGTGTGTTTCTTTTTGATTGTTCAGATAAATGTCCTCAAATGACGAGATTACAGCAGATTTGAAACGCTGACACGAAATGTACATTTCCACATTCGAGGTTTCTTGACAGCTTAATTGAATATACAGCTCTCTGACTTCCGCCGGCTGTTGTTTATTGGATATTAGATATATTAGATTTTTGTGTAGTTTATGCAGAAGCTAAATATAATGTGCAGCTGCTATTGAGAGACAACATACTGGTGTTGCAAATAAATATTGTGAAAAATTACTTAAACCAATTTGTCAGAAAGATTGAGAAAAAATACGTGAATTAAAAGGCACTAATAATTCGGTTAATAACATTTTAGTCATGAAGATGCGACACTGTAACAGTCAATGGCTGAATAAACGATGTTTTAGACAGGTTGCCCGAATAAGGTATGTAGTTTGAGAAGAACAGAAATATTTTATGCGTTTCACCATTTTATTAATCACAGGTAATGATGAAAGCGCTGACATGATTCCCCCCACTGTTTCACAACCGTGTCAGGTGCCAGAAACACCAGCAAGCAGCATTCAGTTTGGCAATGGGCTGTAGCCGTAATGATTTCGTTCATCAGTGTAGTCCATCTAAACAGGGGAGCGATGAGTGCTTACGGTTAGGAAGAGGTCTTTCCCAGACGAAAGCAACAACTGCCGTAATCGATGACCTATAATCAGCTTCCCGTTTACTACTGCAGTACAGCGTGCGGGGCTTCGGTAGATTCTCTGAGTGTCCGTATCTTGCGTTAGTTGCATTAGTTACTGATTGCTGAATTCCGTTCCGCGTTAACGCATTTAGTGGAATATTATGAATCTCTGGGCAAACCTATGCAGTGCATCGCCACTGATTTCAGAGATGCTCTGCTGAAGAGTCGGTATAACCTTGTGAAATAACTTGGAAATGCTCTTTGCTTCTTGTTACGTACTGAGAGATAATGGCTACTTGCCTTTTCGCTCTTAAGTTTACCGACAGAGTTTAAGCTGCTGTAAGGTCAGAGCGTAATGTAGTAATTTCTCTTCGGAACACATTTGTGTGTTTACATTACTCTTTCCCTTTAGTTCCTCAGTAAAGAAAAGCATTTGTTGCCGGTTTTCAGGCTGTTTTGTTATGGTTTGCTACCAGTTGTTATTTACGACCTTTCACGTTTAGAAACAATGGTTTCCCTCTTGTAAAATGGTATCGTCGTGCCCATTGCCGCCAAGAAGTAAACGGAGCGGAACGGAAGCATCACTGTAATGACAGCCCGCCTCATGCCACGTAGTACCCCATCAATTCCAGACTGCAGCCCCCCCCCCCCCCCCCCCTTTTACGCTATGCGCCGTCTCGACTCCTTGTTCCGAGTTCGCATAGCTACTCCGCTGCGACGACTGCGGGTGCTGTAAAGTTGCCAGCTCAGCCTCATTTCGGAAAGTAGCTGCTGTGCAGTTGCGGACGGCAAAAACGGGTCCGTTGCTCTCCATCGGCATTCTGCATTGCTAAACTCTGCTGTGTTGTGTACTAACAGAAAAAGTCTTACGCGAAGAGGAAGACTATCTGATGTTCCTTTTGCCACTGCAATGCCCGAAATTGGAAGCTACACGCGAGCAAAAGCATTGTAGTAATAATGCACGTTGTAGAAATAGTCGTCGTAAAAAAGTGGGTCACAAATTCGATAATGGCTGTTACAGTTGCTGGCGGCATAGCAAAAATCGTAAATTTAATTATTGTGTGGCCACAGCATAACAGGCATCATTTAATTTGTGGATGATTTTTTGGAATTCAGAGTACGAAAATAAATAAACCGAACAGCAACAGTGGCTCCATCCAGGCTACGAATCAAATCTAACTGGGCTTGGATGACAAATACGGTTAGGCTATTTCGTGGTGCTTCAGTTTCATTCCAGGATTCGTCAGTTGTAGCGATTGATGAGCAGTGCCTCACTAGTTCCTCGGCAACCCATGATCAGATGTACTCAGTGGGCGAGAGATATGGAGAACGTGCTAACTATGGCAACAGGCGAACAGCATCGGTATCAAAGTACGTCAGGACAGCACGTCCGACATGTGCTCTTGAGTTATCTTGTTGAAAGATAACGTCACTGATATCTCGAAAATAGGACGTAGCCACCGGTCTCACCTCGTCTAACATCTGACTGCTGGCGTCCAAATTATCGGCTGTACGAGCCAGGAGTGACCTGTTGTGTGCTTAATGGCAAGCCTTACCATGGGGTCAGGTGTTATGCCTGTATGAAAAAAAAAGGTTCAAATGGCTCTGAGCACTATGGGACTTAACATCTGAGGTCATCAGTCCCCTAGAACTTAGAAATACTTAAACCTAACTAACCTAAGGACATCACACACATCCATGCCCGAGGCAGAATTCGAACGTGGGACCGTAGCGGTCGCGCTGCTCCAGACTGAAGCGCCTAGAAGCGCTCGGCCACACCGCCAGGCGCCTGTATCACACAGACGAATGAAATCTGGTGATGTTCGTTCACCTCAGGGTCCTCCACACAGGGGCACGTCTATCGAGATGCTCTACGCAAAACCTGGATTCGCCTCAAAGTGTGTCCAGTTTCGTCATTGGTGCACCATTTTCTGCTTGACGCTCTCAGCTTATACGTCTAGGGAAGGCGCACCAACGGCCGCCTTACAGACTACTGTGCTTATAAGTTCAATATTAGTAAATCTGTAATAACAGATTATTTAATTTTCAACAGCTAGACTACTTAATTACCAGTAAAGCGCAATTGTGTAGCAGTGAAACCTGGGTTATGCAGAGGTAAGAGCCTATCAATGTCCAGCTGAAGTGAAATTTTTAGGAACGATCAAAGGGTGCGCTAAGTTGGACAGGATTCGTATTGAATACATTCGACAAGAACTACATATTTTAGTAGTAAATGACAAAACAGAATATCATAAAAGTAGAAGCAACATATAGAACGAATGGAAGAAACGAAAAGCACTACGACTGAAATACCCAAAGGACAGAGGGACATAGGAAGGCCAGAATGAGATTTTCACTCTGCAGCGGAGTGTGCGCTGATATGAAACTTCCTGGCAGATTAAAACTGTGTGCCGGACCGAGACTCGAACTCAGGACCTTTGCCTTTCGCGGGCAAGTGCTCTACCAACTGAGCTACCCAAGCACGACTCACGCCCCGTCCTCACAGCTTTACTTCTGCCAGTACCTCGTCTCCTACCTTCCAAACTTTACAGAAGCTCTCCTGCGAACCTTGCAGAACTAGCCCTCCTGAAAGAAAGGATATGGCGGAGACACGGCTTAGCCACAGCCTAGGGGATGTTTCCAGAATGAGATTTTCACTCTGCAACGGAGTGTGCGCTGATATGAAACTTCCTGGAAGATCAAAACTGTGTGCCGGACCGAGACTCGAACTCAGGACCTTCGCGTTTCGCGGGCAAGTGCTCTACCAACTGCGCTACCCAAGCACGACTCACGCCTCCTACTCACAGCGTTACTTCTGCCAGTACCTTGTCTCCTACCTTCCAAACTTTACAGAAGCTCTCCTGGGAACCTTACAATATCCTTTCTTTCAAGAGTGCTAGTTCTGCAAGGTTTGCAGGAGAGCTTCTGGAAAGTTTGGAAGGTAGGAGACGAGGTACTGGCAGAAGTAAAGCTGTGAGGAAGGGGCGTGAGTCGTGCTTGGGTAGCTCAGTTGGTAGAGCACTTGCCCGTGAAAGGCAAAGGTCCCGAGTTCGAGTCTCGGTCCGGCACACAGTTTTAATCTGCCAGGAAGTTTCATAGGAAGGGCAGTTAAAAGTTGGAACTGTGTCCAGAACACGTCTACAGGCCTAATCTTTGAAAGGCAGAAGAGACGAAAGAGCGTGCTATCCATTACGACCATTGTTAAAGTCATTATAATTGGTATATACTATTACCGTTTGAAAAAGTTTTGAATAATAATAATAGTACAAGTTCACGACCATTTTGAAATATGTTATCAAATAAAAGTCACGACGATTTCTAGCTATACATGCTTACTGTTGAAATAATGCTACATTTCATAAACGAAAGTAAATACCAGCGATCGCTCTTCCAGTTGTGTGAAAGAAAAGACCGTTAGTTAAGTTCGCCGTAAATCATTCGCGTTGTTGATTCATCTGTCCCTGTTGACTCACACTAAATCCATTTCAATGTCTTTCTCGCGACCACTGGACTCGTCTATACTCGACATATGTCACACGCCTTTCTTCAACAAAGCACATCGCTCTAGCCCCCCCCCCCCCCCGCCCCCCGTTCCTCTAGAGAACCAGTGGCGTAAGAAAAGGTATACTGCCCCAAGGTGAACAATACTCCTACAGACAATTTCAAATATACGAAGAAAAGAGCCTGTCAGAACCAAAAATGACAGCGAAACCTAAACCCTCCGGTAAGGATCAACCACAGAATACATTTAAATAAGAAGTAGCGTAATTAAATTTACAAAGATTTGTTTACAACATACCAACATTCCTGTTCCTTTAAGAAGACATTAACACTTCTCTAGATGATCAAGACAACGTGGCAGTAAAATAAGGAATACCTTATCAGAGCCCCATGTTATACACTCCTGGAAATGGAAAAAAGAACACATTGACACCGGTGTGTCAGACCCACCATACTTGCTCCGGACACTGCGAGAGGGCTGTACAAGCAATGATCACACGCACGGCACAGCGGACACACCAGGAACCGCGGTGTTGTCCGTCGAATGGCGCTAGCTGCGCAGCATTTGTGCACCGCCGCCGTCAGTGTCAGCCAGTTTGCCGTGGCATACGGAGCTCCATCGCAGTCTTTAACACTGGTAGCATGCCGCGACAGCGTGGACGTGAACCGTATGTGCAGTTGACGGACTTTGAGCGAGGGCGTATAGTGGGCATGCGGGAGGCCGGGTGGACGTACCGCCGAATTGCTCAACACGTGGGGCGTGAGGTCTCCACAGTACATCGATGTTGTCGCCAGTGGTCGGCGGAAGGTGCACGTGCCCGTCGACCTGGGACCGGACCGCAGCGACGCACGGATGCACGCCAAGACCGTAGGATCCTACGCAGTGCCGTAGGGGACCGCACCGCCACTTCCCAGCAAATTAGGGACACTGTTGCTCCTGGGGTATCGGCGAGGACCATTCGCAACCGTCTCCATGAATCTGGGCTACGGTCCCGCACACCGTTAGGCCGTCTTCCGCTCACGCCCCAACATCGTGCAGCCCGCCTCCAGTGGTGTCGCGACAGGCGTGAATGGAGGGACGAATGGAGACGTGTCGTCTTCAGCGATGAGAGTCGCTTCTGCCTTGGTGCCAATGATGGTCGTATGCGTGTTTGGCGCCGTGCAGGTGAGCGCCACAATCAGGACTGCATACGACCGAGGCACACAGGGCCAACACCCGGCATCATGGTGTGGGGAGCGATCTCCTACACTGGCCGTACACCACTGGTGATCGTCGAGGGGACACTGAATAGTGCACGGTACATCCAAACCGTCATCGAACCCATCGTTCTACCATTCCTAGACCGGCAAGGGAACTTGCTGTTCCAACAGGACAATGCACGTCCGCATGTATCCCGTGCCACCCAACGTGCTCTAGAAGGTGTAAGTCAACTACCCTGGCCAGCAAGATCTCTGGATCTGTCCCCCATTGAGCATGTTTGGGACTGGATGAAGCGTCGTCTCACGCGGTCTGCACGTCCAGCACGAACGCTGGTCCAACTGAGGTGCCAGGTGGAAATGGCATGGCAAGCCGTTCCACAGGACTACATCCAGCATCTCTACGATCGTCTCCATGGGAGAATAGCAGCCTGCATTGCTGCGAAAGGTGGATATACACTGTACTAGTGCCGACATTGTGCATGCTCTGTTGCCTGTGTCTATGTGCCTGTGGTTCTGTCAGTGTGATCATGTGATGTATCTGACCCCAGGAATGTGTCAATAAAGTTTCCCCTTCCTGGGACAATGAATTCACGGTGTTCTTATTTCAATTTCGAGAAGTGTATTATGAAAGCAGATTCTGACACAAGACTAGAATAGAAAAAAACAGTTACATGTAAATTACATAACAAATATTCTTTGTGTATTTCAACATAGATGATAAATATTATTTATGTCCCAAACTACTTTAAAATAAAGAAACACACAAAACCAAATTAAACTGTATCAATTGGAAAAAAGCACTGAAATGAGTAATCGTGTACCTTAAAACAAGTGACCCTATTGTTAGTAGACATTTGAAGAGGTTAGTATGAACAACGCATGTATCATAAAAGGATTTCAGTAACTAATCAGCCCAATTGTATTGCAAATTAAAGGGCGATTCCGTGCTGACGTTGCAGACTATCAGGGATGATGGAGACGGCTAAATGTACCAAAGAGTCTCGTGAACGCGGGCTCTAAAATGCATACATTAAGAGCTATGAGAACTACCTCATCTTCGATAATGCGAAAGAAATACCTTCTAATACAAGCTCTTTGCTTTCTATATTTTGAGTAACGGTAGAATTAACCAAACCAAGAGAAAATCCTCCAGTAAATATGCGTTCAAAGTGAGTACAGTAGTCTCGATTACCCGACCTAAACAGGCCGTGGCAAGGTCGAATAAGCGGGAAGGTCGGATAACACATCCGCTTCTTCGTCATCTTCTTTTTCGTTTACCATGTTGACTACTTCTTCATCTTTCACTTCAAATTCTTCATCTTGGACAATCCATTCATTTATGTCATCTTCTGTGGCGTCAGCACATCCCAGAACTTTTCGTAACAATGAAAGCAGGGAAGTATTTTTAGTTCGGTCTGATGATGTACAGCCGCCACTGGTGGCCGAGCGGTTCTGGCGCTACAGTCTGGAACCGCGCGACGCTACGGTCGCAGGTTCGAATCCTGCCTAGGGCATGGATGTGTGTGTTGTCCTTAGGTTAGTTAGGTTTAAGTAGTTCTAAGTTCTAGCGGACTTATGACCTCAGCAGTTGAGTCCCATAGTGCTCAGAGCCATTTTTGATGCTGTAAATTTTAATCATCTGGAGAATTTTCTTGATTTACCTACAGCAAAATTTTTCCAGGATTTTGCAGTTGTATTTGCTCCAACACTCTCACAACATTGGGCCACGTCATAAGCTACGTCTTTCAAATTAATACGGTGGAACTACTCTAGCATGTCTTCTCCCTTGTCCTTAGTATTAATTAAAGAGGAAAGCAAGTTTCTGCGGTAGTTTCTGTTCAGTGTCTGTAAGGTCCCTTCGTTGATAGTCTGACATAAGGATGTGACATTTGGAGGCAAAAACATGGTCTTCATTAGGATGACAAGTGGCATTGTCTAGAAGCAACAGTGTTTTGCGGGGCAAGTTATTGGCTTTCAAAAACTTTTCAGTTTGTGGCACGAACTCGTTAAAAAACAATTCCTTAAAAATGTATGAGCTCATCCAAGCATTTTTTGGTTATAATATTTCACCGGTAAAGCATTTTAGATACATTTTTAAATGCTCTCGGTTTTTTTGGCTTACCTATCATAGACAGTTTCGTTTTCAAATTTGCTGTGGCGTTACTGCATGCAAGAATTGTCACTCTTTCTTTGCTATATTTTTAGCCTTTGACGGTTATGTTTTTTCCGGTAACATTTTGTAATTGAGACCAGTCTCGTCGTAGTTAAAAATTTTACTTGTCCAATACCTTGTGAAGTTTATTCCTAAACAACTGAACAGCTTCAAAATTTGTTGAAAGCCTTTCACCACAGATATTAAGTTGCAGAATTCCGTATCTTTTCTTCCATCTATCGAGACAGCCTACACTAGCTGTGAAATCAGGTTCACCTTCGTTTGCTTCGTTACGAAACTTTAAGACTTTTTCCTGCAAAATATGTCCCGACATGGGTACACCTTTATCTCTATGTTGAGTAAACCATAGAAACAAAGCTTCACTTACTTTTTCATAATCACCCTTTTCTTGCTCGCTGAGAACACCACTTCTCAATTTCATTGCGGTTAGTTTTCCAGTCTCCAACTGTTGTTTTCCCGACGTCATAATCTTGCGCCACTTTTAATGAAGTTTCACCATTGTCTTTATATCTTTTTAAAGCTTTAAGATTTTCTTCCATTGAAACGACCATATTTTTCCGTTTTGAAGCCATCATCACAAAGTTTTACAATAATCAAAGTGAAACACGTCATCTCCACTACAGATCTAAGTTAGCACTGAGGAGTGAGGAGTAGCAGACGGCGACAATGAACTGAGTATCAACAAACAACACGTTAGTCACTGACCTGTCGTCGGCTGGCGCACGGCCGGCACGGTGAAAGGGTCAGATAACGCAGAAGGTCGGATAGCCGAAGGTCGGATAATCAAGACTCTACTGTACCTTAAGGGCTAAGAGCACTTATTCGCTTTCGCTACTGTGAAACACATCTCTTCTACTGGTGAAGTACTCAGAGTCTATAAGGTATGCATTTTAGAGTCCATGTTTACTAGACTATTTTATAGTTACCCTTCTCCATAATCCCTGAAAGTTTGTAAAATCATCACAGGGTCAACGTTTAAATGCATGTGTGCTATGTACTGAGGTGACAAAAGTCATACGTCAGCAAATTGCACATTTGCAGAAGGCCGTAGCTTCGCTTACACAAGGTATGCAAGGGCTGTGCGTTGGTGGAGCTGTCACTTTTACTCCGATGATTCACTTGTAAAGGTTTCCGAAGCGATTGTGGCCCACGTGATTACAGCCACACGACGGAAAATAACAGACTTTGAAGCGGAGTGGTAGCGTGCGCTAGACGCATGAGACATTCCGTTTTGTATATCGTTAGGGAATTTAATATTCCGAGATCCACAGCGTCAATAGTGTGCCTAGAATACCAAATTTCAGGTATTGCCTCTCAGCACAGACAATGCAGAGGCTATTGTGTAGAGTTGTCAGTGCAAAGAGCCAAGCAGCACTGTGTGAAAAAACCGCAGAAATCATTGTGCGAGATACGGTGAACATATCGTATAGGTCAGTGCGGCGGAATTTGGCTTTAATGTGCTATGGAAGCAAATGACCGACTCAAGTACCTTTGCTAACAGCAGGTTTATCGCCTATAGCGCCTCCTGGGCTCGTAACCATATCGGTTGGACCCTAGATGGCTGCAGAACTGTGGCCTGTCAGACGAGTTCCGATTTCAGTTGGTAGGAGCTGATGGTAGGGTTCGAATGTTGCACAGACCAGACGAAGCCATGGAACCAATATGTCAACAAGGCACTGTGCAAGCTGGTGGTAGCTCCGTAGTGGTGTGGACTGTGTTTAGATGGAATGAATTGAGTCCTCTGGTCCTCCTGAATCGATCATTGACTAGAAATGGTAATGTTTGGCTGCTTGGAGACCATCTGCAGCCATTCATGTTCCCAAACAAAGATGGAATTTTTGTGGATGACAATGCGCCATGTCGCCGGGCCACAGTCGTTCGCTATTGGTTTGAAGAACATCCCGTGCATTTAGAGCGAATGATCTGGTCACCCAGGTCTCGCTAAATGAACCCCATAGAACATTTATCGAAAGTAATCGAGAGGTGAGTTCGTGCACAAAATCCTGCACCGGCAACACTTCCGCATTTGTGGTCGGCCATAGAGGCAGCATGGCTCAGTATTTCTTCAAGTGACTTCCAAGGACTCGTTGAGTCCATGCGACGTCGAGTTGCTGCACTACGCTGGGCAAAAGGAGGCCCGACAACGTATTAGGAGGTATCCCATGACTTTTGTCACCACAATGTATGTCAGAGAAACACTGAAAGAGGCAACCGTGAAAAACACGATATATCATATTGTATTGTATGAAACCAGGGACCTAGAAACGACTGAGAAGATTCGTCCCGCCCTAACCCTCATTGGTTACCCCACAACAGGCCACAGCAGTCCAGCCACCCCACCGCCACCCCACACCGTACCCAGGGTTATTGTGCGGTTTAATTATGGAGTACGCTTACGAGGAAACGGTGTATGCGCACGAGTCGCCGACATAGTGCAGCTGAGGCGGAATAAGAGGAACCAGCCCGCATTCGCCGAGGTAGGTGGAAAACCGCCTTAAGGACCATCCGCAGGCTGGCCGGCACACCGGACCTCGACACTAATCCGCCGGGCGGACCGGCACGCCTTTCCGGTCGGGAAGCAACGCGTTAGACCGCGCGGCCAGCAGGGCGGGCATACACGATATAACTTAAAAGAAACATCACACAAGGAAAGGGAAATGCAGAATCGCAATCGTGAACGTGAAAAAAAAAATCAGAAAAGTAAGTTTTTACCATGCTCTTTTTTTTTTTTCTTTGGTCATCAGTCTACTGACTGGTTTGATGCGGCCCGCCACGAATTCCTTTCCTGTGCTAGCCTCTTCATCTCAGAGTAGCTCTTGCAACCTACGTCCTCAATTATTTGCTTGACGTATTCCAATCTCTGTCTTCCTCTACAGTTTTTGCCCTCTACAGCTCCCTCTAGTACCATGTAAGTCATTCCCTTATGTCTTCGCAGATGTCCTATCATCCTGTTCCTTCTCCTTATCAGTGTTTTTCACATATTCCTTTCCTCTCCGATTCTGCGTAAAACCTCCTCATTCCTTACCTTATCAGTCCACCTAATTTTCAACATTCGTCTATAGCACCACATCTCAAATGCTTCGATTCTCTTCTGTTCCGGTTTTTCCACAGTCCATGTTTCACTACCATACAATGCTGTACTCCAGACGTACAGCCTCAAATTAAGGCCGGTATTTGATATTAATAGACTTCTCTTGGCCAGAAATGCCTTTTTTGCCATAGCGAGTCAGCTTTTGATGTCCTCCTTGCTCCGTCCGTCATTGGTTATTTTACTGCCTAGGTAGCAGAATTCCTTAACTTCATTGACTTCGTGACCACCAATCCTGATGTTAAGTTTCTCGCTGTTCTCATTTCTACTACTTCTCATTACCTTCGTCTTTCTCCGATTTACTCTCAAACCATACTGTGTACTCATTAGACTGTTCATTCCGTTCAGCAGATCATTTAATTCTTCTTCACTTTCACTCAGGATAGCAATGTCATCAGCGAATCGTATCATTGATATCCTTTCACCTTGTATTTTAATTCCACTCCTGAACCTTTCTTTTATTTCCATCATTGCTTCCTCGATGTACAGATTGAAGAGTAGGGGCGAAAGGCTACAGCCTTGTCTTACACCCTTCTTAATACGAGCACTTCGTTCTTGATCGTCCACTCTTATTATTCCCTCTTGGTTGTTGTACATATTGTATATGACCCGTCTCTCCCTATAGCTTAGCCCTACTTTTTTCTGAATCTCGAACAGCTTGCACCATTTTATATTGTCGAACGCTATTTCCAGGTCGACAAATCCTATGAAAGTGTCTTGATTTTTCTTTAGCCTTGCTTCCATTATTAGCCGTAACGTCAGAATTGCCTCTCTCGTCCCTTTACTTTTCCTAAAGCCAAACTGATCGTCACCTAGCGCATTCTCGATTTTCTTTTCCATTCTTCTGTATATTATTCTTGTAATCAGCTTCGATGCATGAGCTGTTAAGCTGATTGTGCGATAATTCTCGCACTTGTCAGCTCTTGCCGTCTTCGGAATTGTGTGGACGATGCTTTTCCGAAGGTCAGATGGTATGTCGCCAGACTCATATATTCTACACACCAACGTGAATAGTCGTTTTGTTGCCACTTCCCCCAATGATTTTAGAAATTCTGATGGAATGTTATCTATCCCTCCTGCCTTATTTGACCGTAAGTCCTCCAAAGCTCTTTTAAATTCCGATTCTAATACTGGATCCCCTATCTCTTCTAAATCGACTCCTGTTTCTTCTTCTTCTATCACATCAGACAAATCTTCACCCTCATAGAGGCTTACAATATATTCTTTCCACCTATCTGCTCTCTCCTCTGCATTTAACAGTGGAATTCCCGTTGCACTCTTAATGTTACCACCGTTGCTTTTAATGTCACCAAAGGTTGTTTTGACTTTCCTGTATGCTGAGTCTGTCCTTCCGACAATCATATCTTTTTCGATGTCTTCACATTTTTCCTGCAGCCATTTCGTCTTAGCTTCCCTGTACTTCCTATTTATTTCATTCCTCAGCGTCTTGTATTTCCGTATTCCTGATTTTCCCGGAACATGTTTGTTCTTCCTCCTTTCATCAATCAGCTGAAGTATTTCTTCTGTTAGCCATGGTTTCTTCGCAGCTACCTTCTTTGTACCTATGTTTTCCTTCCCAACTTCTGTGATGGCCCTTTTTAGAGATGTCCATTCCTCTTCAACTGTGCTGCCTACTGCGCTATTCCTTATTGCTGTATCTATAGCGTTAGAGAATTTCAAACGTATCTCGTCATTCCTTAGTACTTCCGTATCCCACTTCTTTGCGTATTGATTCTTCCTGACTAATGTCTTGAACTTCAGCCTACTCTTCATCATTACTATATTGTGATCTGAGTCTATATCTACTCCTGGGTACGCCTTACAATCCAGTATCTGATTTCGGAATCTCTGTCTGACCATGATGTAATCTAATTGAAATCTTCCCGTATCTCCCGGCCTTTTCCAAGTATACCTCCTCCTCTTGTGATTCTTGAACAGGGTATTCGCTATTACTAGCTGAAACTTATTACAGAACTCAATTAGTCTTTCTCCTCTTTCATTCCTTGTCCCAAGCCCATATTCTCCTGTAACCTTTTCTTCTACTCCTTCCCCTACAACTGCATTCCAGTCGCCCATGACTATTAGGTTTTCGTCCCCCTTTACATACTGCAATACCCTTTCAATATCCTCATACACTTTCTCTATCTGTTCATCTTCAGCTTGCGACGTCGGCATGTATACCTGAACTATCGTTGTCGGCGTTGGTCTACTGTCGATTCTGATTAGAACAACCCGGTCACTGAACTGTTCACAGTAACACACCCTCTGCCCTACCTTCCTATTCATAACGAATCCTACACCTGTTATACCATTTTCTGCTGCTGTTGATATTACCCGATATTCATCTGACCAGAAATCCTTGTCTTCCTTCCACTTCACTTTACTGACCCCTACTATATCTAGATTGAGCCTTTGCATTTCCCTTTACAGATTTTGTAGTTTCCCTACCACGTTCAAGCTTCTGACATTCCACGCCCCGACTCGTAGAACGTTATCCTTTCGTTGATTATTCAATCTTTTTCTCATGGTAACCTCCCCCTTGGCAGTCCCCTCCCGGAGATCCGAATGGGGGACTATTCCGGAATCTTTTGCCAATGGAGAGATCATCATGATACGTCTTACAGGCCTACTTTGTACAAATCTGATGATTCTAGAGATGTCGCTTTCGCTAGTGAGTCGCTACGGTGGCAGTTTCGCATGCAGTGAACATCTGTTGTTCTGGTGTGACGAATGCCATAAAGCAGGCCCTCAATGTTGTGGACGGTAGCACTCTTTGTTGTCGCCGTGCCGTGCTGTCCCCAGGCCGCGTGCTGCCCCGCCACCCTTTGTTGACGTTTGGCACCCTTCTATCCGAATACTGCGTGTTGTGGTGAGAGAGGTCCGAGGTCATTGCCCTCGGCTTTGCATCCTATCTTGCTGGGACGCGGGTAGTGACATTTCGACAGCTCTTCCTCCGCTCTCCGAATCCGCACCGCACCGCTCCCTCCGCACTCGTACGTGAAAAAATTCAGCCGCCGTGTGCCCAATCATTCCCTGCACTCGTTACACACGATGGGGGAGAAAAATCCCATCACCGAGGAGGAATTGTGCGAGATAAAGTCCGCAGGCGTGTTTCTACAGCTGAAAGATGACGTCTATTCTAATTTCGCAGCAGTCGCATAAGAGTAGCGCTAGAAGCGCCACCTTAAGGATGAAAAACAAGTTCGCTTTAGATATGCGCTGTTACCGTCGAGAGCGTTAGTTACCTTTGAGACTGGATGTAGTGAGTTGGTGTCTCTAAGACGACAGAGACGCTGTTATCAACAACTCACTGAGTTTGAACGCGGTCGTGTAATAGGTCTACGAGAAGCTGAATGTTCCTTCCGCGATACTGGAGAAACACTTGGCAGGAATGCAGCCACTGCTCATGATTTCTGGCAGCGGTGTTCTTCACGGGAACGTACGGTACTAATACTACCGGGCCCCGTACCGGCACGTGACACTGCCAAAAGGGAAGACGGATCTGCAGTAATTCCAGCAGCAGTTCGCCCGCAGTGACGCAACGAACTGTTTGTTACAAATCGGTTTCATCGACATCTTCGAGCCAGACGCCCTGCAGCTTGAATTCCATTAACACCAAACCACCGCCGTTTGCGACTTCAGTGGTGTTAAGCGAGAGCTCATTGGAGGGCGGATTGGAGGTCTGTTGGGTTTTCTGATGAAAGCCCGTTATGCTTCCGTGCCAGTACTGGCCGGCTGTTGGATAGAAGGAGGCCAAGTGAGCGCCTTCAACAAACCTGTCAGGGCCTACACCTGGAGCAAAGGTTGAAACGTCCCCTTAGAAAATGGGGGCTATGTAAGTAGGCTGTTTAGGTTTTTATATTGGTGACGCCACGTAGCGCTCTGTATGAAAATCAGTGGCTGTGCTGTGTGCAGTCTGTGGAGATGGCGGAATTTTGAGAGCGGACGATCTGGACGTGTGTCCATCAGAAAGAGTAAATTTGTAATATTGGATATCATGGACTGATATAGATATTATGATTTTTGAACACTATTGAGGTAAATACATTGTTTGTTCTCTATCAAAATCTTTCATTTACTAACTACGCCTATCAGTAGTTAGTGCCTTCAGTAGTTTGAATCTTTTATTTAGCTGGCATTAGTGGCGCTCGCTGTGTTGCAGTATTTCGAGTAACGAAGATTTTTGTGAGGTAAGTGATTTGTGAAAGGTATAGGTTAATGTTAGTCAGGGCCATTCTTTTGTAGGGATTATTGAAAGTCAGATTGCGTTGCGCTAAAAAAATATTTTGTGTCAGTTTAGTGTTGATCAGAATAGGTAAAGAGCGAAATGTCTGAGTACGTTCAGTTTTGCTCAGCTGTTTGAAAATCAAATAATGTAAGAGATTTATCAGCACAGTAATTCAATAATTTTTCCAAGGGGACGTTTCATGGTCTCGGTTACGATTCGTATGAAAGCGGTGACCTCTCGTGGTTATCCCACGCACCCTGACTGCAAATTTGTACTTCAGTCTCTTGAAGCGATCCGGTGAGTTGCTATTTATGAACAGCGTTCCAAGGCGTGTTTTCCAATAGGATAACGCTCGCCTACATACCGCTGTTGATACCCAACATGCTCTATGTCGACATGCTGCCTTGACTTGCTCGATCAGCAGATCTGTCTCCAATCCAGTACATATGGGACATAATCGGACGGCAACTCAAGCGTCATCCACAAGAAGCAATAACCACCGCTGTATTGACTGTCCAGGTGCAACAGACATGGAATTCCATCCCACAAAATGACATCCATCACCTGCACGACACAATGCATGCACGTTTGCATGCTTGCGTTCAACATTCTGGCGGTTACAGAGGTTATTAATGTACCAGCGTTTCACATCTGCAATGGCTTTTCTCGCACTTATATTAAACTATGAACTTGCAATGTTAATCACTTAAAGGTGTTAAACAGACAAATGTATTACCGACATCTTGTTACTCCACATTAATAATTTGTTGGTGCTGGAGTGTTTCTCGGTCAGTGTATTTTGAAACTGATAGTCGTTATCTTTGTCATCCTCACATTCCTAAAACGGGCAGACAAATGAAACCGAGACATCTGGAATGTTTATTATTTCAGAAGTAATTGCCGTAACTGTTCATAAACTTATCCCACTGTGACACAAGCCGGTCACTGTATTGATGGAAAATGTTTACAGCTGCCTATGGAACCATCATTGTATCCATACGTGCACCTCTTTGTCCGAAGCAAATCGACGACAATAGAAGCAGCATGGCACTCTGCCTTATTCGGACGATGAATGTGTTCTGACTTTAGTCAACCTAAAACCATTTTGTTCGTAACGGGATACAAATCGACACTGGACATCACATGAAAGACGTTATGAATAGTATTTATTTGGCCTGACTCCAGAAAAGCGAAATAGGAAATATCTGCCTAATGGCGAGAGAAAATTCACTTGACAACTCTCAAGAGAGACACCCTGAATAGCATGGCCAACATTTCAGTATAATCCTAAGCTGTATTCTCCCGAAACTGAAAACTTCGTGTCGAAATGGGTTAACATGTGAGGATACCTATAGTAGTACCAGAAACTCGAAAAAGAAATGACTATCAGAACGACTGACTCAGCATATAGGAAAGTGAAAATGATGTTTGCTGAAATTAAAAGCAAGGGTGGTAACATTGAGAATGCAACAGGAAGTCCACTGTTAAAGACAGAGGAGAGAACGGATAAGTGGAAGGAATACATTGAAGGCCTCTGGGATGCAGAAGATGTCTTTGACGTGATAGACGAAGAATCAGGAGACGATTTATAAGATACTGGGAATCCAATATTAGAATAAGAATTTTAAATGGCTTAAAATCAAATAAGGGAGAAGAGATGGATAACATCCAATACAATTTCTAAAATCATTGCGGGAAATGGCAACAAAACGATTATTCAGGTTGGTGTGTAGAATGTATGAGTCTCTCGCCATACCATCTGAATTTCGGGAAAATATCATTCACACAATTCCGAAGACTTCAAGAGCTGACAAGTGCGAAATTTATAGCGCGATACCCTTAAAAGCTCCTGCAACCACGTTTCTGACAAGAATAAAACACAGAAGGATGGAATAGAAAATTGAGGATGTCTTAGATGGCGATCAGTTTGTCTTCAGGACGGGTAAAGGACACGAGAGAGGCAATTCTGTCTTTGCGGTTAGTACTGGAAGCAGGACTAAAAAAAAAGGGACACTTCCAAAGGATTTGTCGATCTGGAAAAAGCATTCGACAGTGTAAAATGGTGCAAGATTCTGAGAAAAATGTGGGTAAGCTATACGGAGAGATGGGTGATTTACAATATGTACAAGATACAAGAGGGAATAATAAAATTGGAAGACCAAGAATGAAGTACTCGGATTAAAGATGGTCTAAGGCAGGGATGTAATCTTTCGCCCCTATGTTCAGTCTGTAGATCGAAGAAGCAATGATGGAAAAAAAGAAATCTATAGGAGTGGAATTAAAATTCAAGGTGAAAAGATATCAATAATACGATTCGCTGATGACATTGTTATCCCGAGTGAAAGTGAAGAAAAATTACACATGATCTGCTGAATGGAATGAACAATCTAATGAGTACAGAATATGGGTTGAGAGAAATAGAAGAAAGACGAAAGTAATGTAAAGGAGCAGAAGTGAGAATAGCGAGAAACTTCATATCACGATTGTTGGTCACGAAGTAGATGAAGTTAAGGAATTCTGTTACCTAGGCAGCAAAATAACCAATGACAGATGGAGCAAGGAGGGTATCAAAAGCAGACTAGCGCTGGCAAAAAAAGGCATTCCTGGCCAAAATAAGTCTAATAGTGTCAAAAATAGGCCTTAATTTGAGGAAGAAATTTAGAATTTACGTTTGGAATACAGAATTGTGTGGTCGTGAAACATGGACATTGGGATAACCGGAACAGAAGAGTTTGAGATATGGTGCTGCTGGGGAATGTTGAAAATTTGGCGAATGTTGAAAATTAAGTGGACTGATAAGGAGAGGAATGAGGAGGTTCTGCACAGAGTCAGAGAGGAAAGGAGTATGTGGAAAACAGTAAAAAAAAGGAAGGGACTGGATGTTAGGACATCTGTGAAGACACCAGGGAATGATTTCCATAGTACTACGGCATAAACTGTAGAGCAAGACAGAGACTGGAATACATCCAACAAATAACTGAGGACGTAGGTTGTAAGTACTACTCTTAGATGAAGATGTTAGCACAGGAGAGGAATTCGCGTCGGGCCGCAGCAAACAAGTCAGAAGACTGATGACAAAGAAAAAAAAAAGTCTTTGCCAAGAAATGAAAGCGAAGATTGTTATACACAGGCAAACCAATCACCTCAAAGCTAAACAAAAGACTTAGTGGTCCCAAGCATGCCAAAAGACCAGAGTTATTTGCATAATCGAAATTCATTCACTGAGACAGTTTCACACTCTAGTCTGACACCTAAGGCTTTCAAGATAACCACCTCAAAACTGACTCCTCCGAAGTCTACACAGACAAAACATTTGGAAGAAATATCACCTGTTCCTGAGAGACAGTCAAGCTGATACTTCAACAAAACCAACAACTCATTAGAAAAAGCATTGTTCAGTCAAGATTTATAATAAACTGATAGAATTGTTTTGGACTAAAATATTTAATAGTATAATTCTGTATTCATTACAACATATTCCAATAAAAATATGAGAATTTAATTGGCTTTTTTCTTCAAGTATAGCCATTTTTATATGGTTCACCTCTCCCAGTACACCGATCCAGCTCACCCACACACCTATGTGTGAGGTTGATGACTCATTTATCTAACAATTTTATCATATTCTTGTATTTTAAGTGGTAGTGCTTCAGTAATATACCGTACATAAGTTTATATGCTACCCTATACGAGAATGCTGCCAGAAATCAAAAAAAAGTTGAAAAACACACAAATTTGATGCTGAGAGAAAAAAGTGGTCCAGATCTCCCGGACATACCCCATATAATTACCCTTAGATATATAGATGGATTTCCATTAATTCCTAAGCGTTTCTACTGCGCTTGGCTGCACTGGTATCAGCAAGTTACAATGTCTAAGCTGTTGGGAACTTAATTTAGGTGCTAAGGTCAAGAGAGTTGGTTGTGGCTGTTAGAACCTACAGTAAAGTATCTGAGAGCTCCATACTGTTGTTAAGTAGTTCTGAATTATTCCACATGAGCAAATGATTCATGTATAGGATAGAGGTACGCAGATTCTCCTGCGCCATCGAATTTAGGTAAGTACGGTTAACTTCAAAGAGTTTTACGATGGCGCTTACAACCCACTAACCGGGCAGCACGGTACCGATTACGCGTACTATACTCAAGCATTAGAGCCAACTGATTGATTTAAATATTAAATAATTCTGCCAGTGGTGAAATTCAGAGTGAAAGGGGAAGTCAGTTAATTTCAAATCGAATAAATACAGAAACAGCACTGCAGCATCGTCGACAGGACAGACTGCGGACCTTTGGTACAGAACCGAGTGGATGATCTGAATCAGAGGCTGAGACGGTTCTACGACCGTGTGGGCTGCAGATTCCTCGACTTGCGCCATATGGTGGTGGGGTTTAGGGTTCCGTTGGATAGGTCAGGGGTCCACTACACAGCAGGCGGCTACACGGGTAGCAGGGGTTGTGTGGCGTGGACTGGGCGGTTTTATTGGTTAGATGGCCTTGGGCAAGTACAGAAAGGGCAACAGCCTCAAAGGGTGCGGGGCAAAGTCAGGACATGCGGGGACCAAGCAGCAATCGGTATTGTAATTGTAAACTGTCGAAGCTGCGTTGGTAAAGAACCGGAACTCCAAGTGCTGATAGAAAGCACCGAAGCTGAAATCGTTATAGGTACGGAAAGCTGGCTAAAGCTAGAGATAAATTCTGCCGAAATTTTCACAAAGGTACAGACGGTGTTTAGAAAGGATAGATTGCATGCAACCGGTGGTGGAGTGTTCGTCGCTGTTAGTAGTAGTTTATCCTGTAGTGAAGTAGAAGTGGATAGTTCCTGTGAATTATTATGGGTGGAGGTTACACTCAACAACCGAGATAGGTTTGGCTCCTTTTACCGACCTCCCGACTCAGCCGCATTAGTGGCAGAACAACTGAGAGAAAATTTGGAATACATTTCACATAAATTTTCTCAGCATGTTATAGTCTTAGGTGGAGATTTCAATTTACCAGATATAGACTGGGACACTCAGATGTTTAGGACGGGTGGTAGGGACAGAGCATCGAGTGACATTATACTGAGTGCACTATCCGAAAATTACCTCGAGCAATTAAACAGAGAACCGACTCGTGGAGATAACATCTTGGACCTACTGATAACAAACAGACCCGAACTTTTCGACTCCGTAAGCGCAGAACAGGGAATCAGTGATAATAAGGCCGTTGCAGTCTCCCTGAATATGGAAGTAAATAGGAATATAAAAAAGGGAGGAAGGTTTATCTGTTTAACAAGAGTAATAGAAGTCAGATTTCAGACTACCTAACAGAGCAAAACGAAAATTTCTGTTCCGACACTGACAATGTTGAGTGTTTATGCAAAAAATTAAAGGCAATCGTAAAATTCGTTTTAGACAGGTACGTGCCGAGTAAAATTGTGAGGGACGGGAAAAACCCACCGTGGTTCAACAACCAAGTTAGGAAACTATTGCGAAAGCAAAGAGAGCTTCACTGCATGTTTAAACGCAGCTAAAACCTCTCGGACAAACAGAAAAAAATGGTTCAAATGGCTCTGAGCACTATGGGACTTAACATCTGTGGTCATTAGTCCCCTAGAACTTAGAACTACTTAAACCTAACTAACCTAAGGACATCACACACATCCATGCCCGAGGCAGGATTCGAACCTGCGACCGTAGCGGCCACGCGGTTCCAGACCGAAGCGCCTAGAACCACTCGGCCACACCGGCCGGCGACAAACAGAAGCTAAACGATGTCAAAGTTAGCGTAAGGAGGGCTATGCGTGAAGCGTTCAGTGAATTCGAATGTAAAATTGTATGTACCGACTTGACAGAAAATCCTAGTATGTTCTGGTCTTACGTTAAATCAGTAAGTGGCTCGAAACAGCATATCCAGATACTCTGGGATGATGATGGCATTGAAACAGAGGATGACACTCGTAAAGCTGAAATACTAAACTCCTTTTTCCAAAGCTGTTTCACAGGGGAAGACCGCACTGCAGTTCCTTCTCTAAATCCTCGCACAAACGAAAAAATGGCTGACATCGAAATAAGTGTCCAAGGAATAGAAAAGCAACTGAAATCACTCAACAAAGGAACGTCCACTGGTCCTGACGGGATACCAGTTCGATTCTACACAGAGTACGCGGAAGAACTTGCCCCCTTCTAACAGCCGTGTACCGCAAGTCTCTAGAGGAACGGAAGGTTCCAAATGATTGGAAAAGAGCACAGGTAGTCCCAGTCTTCACGAAGGGTCGTCGAGCAGATGCGCTAAACTATAGGCCTATATCTCTGACATCGATCTGTTGTAGAATTTTAGAAAATGTTTTTTGCTCACGTATCATGTCGTTTCTGGAAACCCAGAATGTACTCTGTAGGAATCAACATGGATTCCAGAAACAGCGATCGTGTGAGACCGAACTCGCTTTATTTGTTCATGAGACCCAGAAAATATTAGATACAGGCTCCCAGGTAGATGCCATTTTCCTTGACTTCCGGAAGGCGTTCGATACAGTTCCGCACTGTCGCCTGATGAACAAAGTAAGGTCCTACGGAATATCAGACCAGCTGTGTGGCTGGATTGAAGAGTTTTTAGCAAACAGAACACAGCATGTTGTTCTCAGTGGAGAGACGTCTACAGACGTTAAAGTAACCTCTGGCGTGCCACAGGGGAGTGTTATGGGACCATTGCCTTTCACAATATATATAAATGACCTAGTATATAGTGTCGGAAGTTCCATGCGGATTTTCGCGGATGATGCTGCAGTACACAAAAAAGTTGCAGCATTAGAAAATTGCAGCGAAATGTAGGAAAATCTGCAGCGGACAGGCACTTGGTGCAGGGAGTGGCAACTGTCCCTTAACATAGACAAATGTAATGTATTGCGAATACATAGAAAGAAGGATCCTTTATTGTATGATTATATGATAGCGGAACAAACACTGGTAGCAGCTACTTCTGTAAAATATCTGGGAGTATGCGTGCGGAACGATTTGAAGTGGAATGATCATATAAATTTAATTGTTGGTAAGGCGGGTGCCAGGTTGCGATTCGCTGGGAGAGTCCTTAGAAAATTTAGTCTATCAACAAAGGAGGTGGCTTACAAAAGACTCGTTCGACCTATACTTAAGTATTGCTCATCAGTGTGGGATTCGTACCAGGTCGGGTTGACAGAGGAGAAGAACCAAAGAAGAGCGGCGCGTTTCGTCACAGGGTTATTTGATAAGCGTGATAGCGTTACGAAGATGTTTAGCAAACTCAAGTGGCAGACTCTGCAAGAGAGGCGCTCTACATCGCGGTGTAGCTTGTTGTCCAGATTTCGGGAGGGTGCGTTTCTGGATGAGGTATCGAATATATTGCTTCTCCCTACTTATACCTCCCGAGGAGATCACGAATGTAAAATTAGAGAGATTCGAGCGCGCGCGGAGGCATTCCGGCAGTCGTTCTTCCCGCGAACCATACGCGACTGGAACAGGAAATGGAGGTAATGACAGTGGCACGTAAAGTGCCCTCCGCCACACACCGTTGGGTGGCTTGCGGAGTATAAATGTAGATTTCGATGTAGAGATGCTGCAGAAGTGTCTTGTTGGTTGCCAATGTGTGTCCTCTACTTTTGAAGCTTGAAATATTTCTCTTGCATACCTCGTTGAGATGCACACAATCTTAAATCTGTTGCAGAACTTCGGCCTGGCAGCAGTCGTTTCATCATCTGCCTTTTCTTTTTTTTTGATTCATCAGTCTTCTAACTGGTTTGAGGGCACTGGTTTGAGGGCACGAATTTCTCTCCTGTGCCAAACTCTTCATCTCAGAGTAACACTTGCAACCTACGTCCTCAATTATTTGCTGGATGTATTCCAATCTCTGTCTACCTCTGCAGTTTTTGCCTTCTACAGCTACCTCTACCATGGAAGCCATTGCCTGATGTCTTAACAGATGACCTATCATCCTGTCCCTTCTCCTTGTCAGTGTTTTCCACATAACTGTTTCTTCTCCGATTCTGTTCAGAACCTCCTCATTCCTTACCTTACCAGTCCATCTAATTTTCAACATTCGTTTGTGGCACCACATCTCATATACTTCGATTGTGTTGGGTTCCGGTTTTCCCACAGTCCATGTCTCAGTACCATACAACACTGTGTTCCAAACGTACATTCTCAGAATTTTCTTCCTCAAATGAAGGCCTATGTTTGACACTAATAGACTTCTCTTGGCCAGGGATGCCCTGTTTGCCAATGTTAGTCGGCTTTTGATGTCCTCCTTGCTCCGTCCGTCTTTGGTTATTTTACTGCCTAGGTAGCAGACTTCCCTAACTTCATCTACTACTTCGTGACCATTAATCCTGATGTTAAGTTTCTCGCTATTATCACTTTTGCTACTTCTCATTCCTTTCGTCTTTCTTCGATTTACTCTCAATGCATATTCTGTACTCATTAGACTGTTCATTGCATTCAGCAGATCACGTAATTCTTCTTCACTTTCACTCAGGATAGCAACGTCATAAGCGAATCGTATCATTGATATCCTTTCACTTTGAATTTTAATTCCACCCCTGACGCTTTCTGTTATTTCTTTCATTGGTTCTTTGATGTTCAGATTGAACAGTAGGGCGAAAGTCAACATCCCTGTCTTACATCGTTGTTAATAAGAGCCCTTCGTTCTTGGTCATCCACTTTTATTATTCTCTCTCGCCTCTCGAACATATTGTATATTACCCGTCTCTCCCAACAGCTTACTCCTATTTTTTTTTAGAATTTCGAACATCTTGCACAGTTTTATGTTGTCGAAGGTGTCTTTCTTTAGCCTTCTTTCCATTATTAACTGCAACATCATAATTGCAATTTCTGGTGCCTTCACCTTTCCTAAAGCCAAACAGATGGTCATCTAACACGTTTTCAGCAACTTGGATACATGAGCTGTTAAGCTGATCGAGAGATAATTATCGCACTTGTCACCTCTTGCAGTTTTCGGAATTGTGTGGATGATATTTTCCCGAAAGTCAGATGGTGTGACCGCGGACTCAAACATTCTACACACCAGCGTGAATAGTCGTTTTGTAGCCACTTCCCTCCATGATTTTAGAAATTCTGATGGAATGTTATCTACCCCTTCTGTCTTATTTGATCTTATATTCTCCAACGCTCTCTTAAATTCATAATCTAATACTGGATATCCTATCTCTTCCAAACCTACTCCTGTTTCCTCTTCTATCACGTAAGACAAATCTTCCGCCTCATAGAGGTCTACAATGTATCTTTCCATCTATCCGCTGTCTCCTCTGCATTTAATAGCGGAATTACCGTTGCACTCTTAATGTTATCTCTCTTGCTTTTACTTTCCCCGATGGTTGTCTTGACTTTCCTATATGCTGATTGAGTCCTTCTGTCAAACATTTCTTTTTCGATTTCTTCACATTTTTCATGCATCCATTTCGTCTTAACTTCCATATATTTCCCGTTTATTTCATTCCTCCGCGACTTTCATTTCTGTATTCCTGAATTTCCGTAAACATTTTTGTATTTTCTTCTTTCATGGATCAACTAAAGTATTTCGTCTGTTACCTGCAGTTACTTTCTTTGTACCTGTCTTTTTTTCCATCTTTTGTGATTTGCCTTTTTGGAGACGTCATTCCTCTCCAGCTGTACCGCCTAATGAGCTATTCCTCATCGCTGTATTTATACCCTTAGAGAACTTCAAGCATATCTCACCATTTCTTAGCACTTTTGCGTCCCACTTCTTCGCGTATTAATTCTTCCTGACTAATCTCTTAAACATCACCCTACTCTTCATCATTGTTAAACTGTGATCTGAGTCTACATCTGGTCCTGGGTACGCCTTCGAATCCAGTATCTGATTTCGGAATCTCTATTTGACCATGATGTTATATAACTGGAATCTTACCGTATCATCCGGTCTTTTCCAAGTATACGTCATTGTCTTTTTATTCTTGAACTAAGTATTCGCTTTTACTAGTTGAAATTTTTTACAGAACTCAATTAGCCTTTCTACTATTTCATTCCTTGTCCCAAGCACACATACTCCTGCAACCTTTTCTTCTAGTCCTTCCCTTACAACTGCATTCCAGTCCCCACGACTATTAGCTTTTCATCTCCCTTTACGTACTGTACTGCCATTTCAATATCCTCAATCGACGTCAGCTTGTATACCAGAACTGTCGTTATCGCTGTTGGTTTGCTGTCGATTCTGAAAAGAACAATGCTATCATGGAAGTGTTCAGAGTAACACACTCTCTACCATACCTTCCTATTCATAATGAATACCACACCCGTTATACCATTTTCTGCTGGTGCTGATATTACGCTATACTCATCTGACCAGAAATCCTTGTCTTCTTTCTATTTCACTTCACTGACCCATACAATATTTAGATTGAGCCTTTGCATTTCCCCTTTCAGATTCTATAGCTTCCCTACCACATTCAAGCTTCTGAAATTCCCCAACCGACTAATAGAACGTTATCCTTTCGTTGTTTACTTTATCTTTTTCTCATGGCCACCAGAGATCCGGAAGCAGGACTATTCTGAAACCCTTTGCCACTGGAGAGATCATGACAGCTTTTCATTTACAGAGCACACGTCCTGTGGATACACGTTATGTTTCTTTAATGCAATTGTTTCAAACCTCAAGGAAAAGAGAATGCCCTGAAACTCTGTCCACTCCTCCGCCCTCTTTGACAACGCAGTTGGCAAAGAGAGGGTGACTTTATCTGCCAGAAGTCTTCTGTCGCCATTGTTGATTATTAAGCAGAATTTAAGTGGTGGCGGGTTTGGAGCCCAAGACCGACTACGTTTCGTTTGCTGAGCAAAGACGCTACCCCTCTTTTTTTTTTTTTTTTAAATCTCATTTTGTTCTATATTGTTCGTTGAATTTTTTCGGGGCGGACGTCCGATGACACCCATTTAGGTTCTCCGTTGATCTGTTCACTCAGTTTTTTGTTACAGAGGGTAGCTAACCCTCTGACCGAACACGCTGAGCTATCGTGCCGGTGCAGATGTCAGGGGAAGGAAATGACTCTAGCCTTTGGTGAAGGAAACAAACGGCTCTTTGCCTTAAGCGACTTACGGATTCTATAGAAAACGTAAATCTGGATCTCTTCTCGGAGGTTTGAATCACTGTCCTACCGAATGCGAATCCTGTGGTGTTCGGCCAACCCTTTTTAAGCTGGTTCATGAAGCGTATCGTCCGCAGCTCGTGGTCGTGTGGTAGCGTTCTCGCTTCCCGCGCCCGGGTCCCCGGGTTCGATTCCCGGCGAGGTCAGGGATTTTCTCTGCCTCGTGATGACTGGGTGTTGTGTGATGTCCTTAGGTTAGTTAGGTTTAAGTAGTTCTAAGTTCTAGGGGACTGATGACCATAGATGTTAAGTCCCATAGTGCTCAGAGCCATTTGAACCATGAAGCGTATCAAATTGATTTTGCCAGAAGAACGAGCAGTTTAATTTTCTGTGAGATTGTAACGCATACTTGACATCAGAGTGAAATACTGATTATGAGGTCTTGAATGAATCTTGGATAGTCTAAAGCATTAGGAATGTCAAGGAGTTTCGTAATGAGACGTTGAGCTATAGAAATATTTATATTGTAAACGATTTCTCTAGGCCATGGTTAGGTGGATGTGTCAAAGTCCAAAAGATCGTAACTCGTTCCTCAGTTGGTCCTTTGACCCTTTTCTGTCAGCACTTCTCTCACCTCTGGCATTGATTTTTATACGTGAAAAATGCCAAGTTGCACAGTGGCTTGTTATTCGTGTGAAACTGTAGGTCTCCCTGCAATGTTTAAAGCTCGGAGGAAGACAAAGCGGAGGCCACCTCCAATAGAACCGTAAATAGTGAAGCACTATGGCGTTCTGACCAGCCTACACTGTCACTATAACATGACGATGTGCGCGCGGTACTACAGACGTCTTACAGATAATAAGTGTGGCTCTGTAGTTCGTGGTTGATACCCGTTCTGTTTCAGAAAGCCGGCCGGTGTGGCCGTGCGGTTCTAAGCGCTTCAGTTTGGAACCGCGTGACCGCTACGGTCGCAGGTTCGAATCCTGCCTCGGGCATGGATGTGTGTGATGTCCTTAGGTTAGGTAGGTTTAAGTAGTTCTACGTTATAGGGGACTGATGACCTCAGAATTTAAGTCCCATAGTGCTCAGAGCCAATTTTTTGTTTCAGAAATTTGCTGTGAGGTAACGTAAATTTACGTACTCCCATAGCTACCTGAAGGTAATTGCTTTATGTACTAATGTCGCTTACCCCCGTTCCTGCTCCATTGGAGAATGGTCGGTAGGAACAGCAGTTGTTGCTAAGCCCTCAAGTAAGTTGTCCTCCTTTCCCTCACGCTCTTGTCCCACATCAGCTCAGGGTCGTCATGGCTATGAACGGGTGTGGTATGATAGTTTAAGTGGTGGCTGATATCTCACCTGTCGCTACCTCTGAACGCCCCGGGACGGAATATTTGTACCCCATCTCTGTTCATGTAGTGTTATTCAAGTGAAAGAGACCCAAAGTGTTCTAAATGTTTGCGAATAGGCTAACTGAGGCGGGAGTTGTGTACAAGGGCGTTATTCTCCAAGTGGAACGTGGGGAACCGCCAAAAGACCACATCTAGGCTGGCCAGCACACTGACCCTCGTCGTTAATGCAGAGAGGAAGGGGGGGGGGGGGAGGGTAGGTTCATAACCGGGGCTGGCGCACTTTCCCGTTCCGAAAGCTGCGCTTTAAAACACACGGGTAACTGGGCAGATGGAGCCTACGAGTCTAACATCAGCTTCACAGTCTTTTCGCATGATAAATATGGGAGGAAGCAATATATCGGTTGATCATTCGAGGAAAGTGCGCTTACGGAATGTTAACACTAAAACATACCTTTTGCATAACGCCTGTCTCGTAATGTCTACCACTGCAGGCGAAGAGCATCTCAGTGACACTTTTGCGCATCCTAAACGCACCTGTGACGAAATGTGTTGCTTTTCTTTGGATCTTCTCTATCAGTCCTATCTGGTGCATGTCCCATAACGATGAGCCACATTCAAGTATTGGTCAAACGAGGGTTTTGTAAGCTACCAAGCTATCTCCTAAAGTGTCACTTTTCGGACGGCAAATATATGTTCATTAATGTCAGTCTCCTCTGGATAGGTTTGTCTTTAACAGTTTCTTGTGCAGAAGAAGAAAAATCCCACACAACGTCTAATATTCAGTGAACTTTACTAATAATCAGCGATACTGAAATTGCTTGTTATTGAAACAGAGTAGAGTACGGTAAAATGTTCTCTTGTTTTTGTGAAATAGCCTGATCTCATTCACCCTTCTTTGTCTTTGTCTCTAAGTCTGTCCTGGTGAGCATACGTGCTGTTTAGGTGGTCTTTAAATTACAATGTTTGATCGCGTAAAGCAATTAAATGTGGTATCTGTTCAGTACTTTTGTGATTATTTTAAATCTGCCTATTTCCAGTGTCGATACTTATATGATTTTTTTCCATTGTATAATTTTTTTGGAACAGGATCCAGCGAGGTCATCGCATCAATGTGAAGAGACACTTGTTGCTTGCAGTCATTAATTTGCATTTCCTTATAGCAATCAGCGATTCTGAAATTAAAAGCAGGTAGGGTTAATGTATCTTGCGTTCATTTTATGCAAGAGACGCGCGAATAATTCGGTCATTCTTCTCGGACCAATGTTGCTGTTGGTCTTTGCCCATGTCAGACACCAGCACATTTAAATAAAACGGTCATTTTTCCCGGAACAATGTGGCTGTAGGTCTTTGCCATGTCAGACACTAGCCTATGTTTAATAATTAGATGGTCCACCATCTTGCAATGATGTGTAGTCCTGCTGTGAAATTATAAGAGTAGAGTAAAAGTAAAGTAGAAAGAGAGGTGCATCGCAATATTTCTGAGTGGGTGGACTACATTTCCTGAGGATTCTTCCGAGGAATCTCAGTCTGGTATCTTGCTTCCTTGCTATTAGTCTGGTGTCTTTGTTGTTCTTTCACTCGGTGCGTTCAATTACTCCCGGATATTTAACGGATGTGGGTGCTTCCTGCGCTTGTTGGGCAGTCGCTTAGTAATGCAGTTACAGGTGTTCGGTGATAGGATGCTGCCGTAACGCAGAGCTTCTTCGCAGAAAATGTTGAGCAGCCGTCACACGTATTTGGGACTGCGTTCCAAGACTGGATTTTTAGCACGAGGACACATATCAAAGGAGCGAAACGTTTCAGCGCTGTGTGCTCCACTGGCCCCACGTCTTCACTGTAGCCGCCGGCGCCACGCCGCAGGCGAGGGACGTGCCGGAAGCGGATATTAAGTCATCCCAGCAGCCGTTTCGGTTCTTTGTGACGCGGTGCCTTTCATCTGCGCCGGGCGCCGACATTACTGGAACAGAGAGGGTGGCGGGCGAAACACTGCCCTGCGGAATGCTCAGGTGAGGCCAGCCACAGCGGCGCACCGCCACGTACTCACGCTTTGATCTGCCTCATTACGTTGTCTCCACTGCCGCCATGCATTACGCTTGGTAGCAATGAGTGTAAAACTGCTATGGCCTGCACACCAACGACCTTATATCTGTGCTGCCGTCCGGGAGAGAAGGGTACCAGAGCAATTTGTCGAACTGGCACAAGGCGCTGATGTCAATGATATTTCCATTTTAGTAGGTTGGTCCATATTGCGCAATAAGCAATAACAAATTGACTCCAAAAACTCACACCTTTTCACCATCGACCTTCTGCCACGCTTATATCACCACGACTGTCTAAATGCCTAACTACAAGCCTGGACTTCTCTTATCTTGTCTACGCAGCCTTTACACATTGTGTACTCTGCTTCTCAGTCTGTTCATTAAGGAAATGATGTAGTGATACGATTTACTTGTATATTTGTATGTCTTCGAGAAGTGTCAAGCTGATTTGCTAATTACTTTTGTTTAGACGTTATTTGTGTGTGTTTCTCCAAATAGGCGCACTGAAATATTGTGACAAATTATAACTGTTTATTTGGGAACGTGTATCAGCGAAGGAAATCCCTACAAATTGATGAAGGTTCGTAAGGAATGAGCCTGCTATTCGTTTATGCGAGTCTCATCTGTACGTGTTACAAGCTGACAAAATTTCCATACATTAAACACTTTGGCCCATGTCTCCCGAAAAGTTGACTCTAGAAACTCGCACCGTATCATCATTGACCTTCTGCCGCGCCTGAATCACAACGACTATCTAAATGTCTAAGTATTAGCCCAAATTGCTCTTACTTTGTTTACGCAGCCGTCGCACGTTATATACTCTGTTTCTGAGTCTGTTCAATAAGGAAATGATGTGGTGATCTGTTTTTAAGTAACTATATTTCTATGTATTCGAGCAGATTCATAGTGCAACCTTTCACAGCACGATGCAGTGTCTGGATGTGGTCTTAAATACTTTTTACTCCATGTTTGTTGAGAGTAGAGTGCATTCCAGTTGTAAATTTTGATATGTCGTGCCTAAACATTGGAGCCCCCACCAACCAGCAAATCAAACGGCTTTACACTCCCCCTCCCCCTCTCCCCGTGCGCGCCCCCTCCGGAAGCCATGTCCAATTGTCCACTCCTAGGGCGCATGGGTTGAGGCCAAACTGCCAATCCCAACATTCACCCTCCAGCGCGACCGTTTCGAAATCATTTAAGTCTGCCATCCACTTTGACGTGAACTTGGTTCCCCCGTATTGGGTACACTGCAAGGTGCCTCGGAAGCAGAGCCCGTGGGCGAAACAACGCGACGTGAGGTGTCCCGTGTGACGCGCCAGATTCTTCGCTGCCGCTACATCCGTGTCAACAACTTGCAGACGCCTGACGGTGGCCAACGTCTTCAGCTGTTCGCGGACACCAGCGCCTCCTATGTTCGCACACAATAGGCACATTCCTTATACATCCTACTAATAAAATTGACAGAAATCTGTGTAAAAACACTAAAAACTCTCTTTACAAACAGAAACCGCAGTTGCTAGCACAGCTCTCTCTTGGGCGGCTGGGGCTCTACTGGGTATTCTAGCACTATTTGCAATGGCTGAGAAATTCAGGGTAGCACATCATGCGATGGTAGCGCTCATGACAGCGTAAAGTACCACTCACTTGAAATAATTAAAGTGAGTAAAGCTATTTCAAAAATATCCGCCTAGACTGCCTAAAGCGTTAGTATACCATTTTCGGGTTCTGGTGAGAGGTGCTGCCTCTGGATCGAAACCGGCTAGTGGATCAACCAGCCTAGACTTTTTTTTCCTGTCTCGTACGTACATCCCAGCTCAGTTACACAACATGCTGACATTTCGAAAACGTTCACGTGGGATAACACTAGATGCAAACAGACGGGATACACAAATTCCGTCCCAGTGTAAGAGATTGTGACAGGAAGGGCCATCCTCTACCGCTACATTGCCAAATCCACATTAACATGCATTCCTTGTGAAGACGCTGGATAACGACTGGAAAAAGAAGTGAAGAAAGCTTTTTCGGAAAGAAGTGTTTTATTTTTAACACTCCAGTGAGACGATACATAATGATAACGATATTTTCTCACAGTATCTCTAACGGCTTTTCATTTCTACACAGCGAGGTGGTGGTATGGTAAGACAATGGTACCGCAATTGGGAGGACCAGAGCTCAGATCCCCTTCTAGCTATCCAGATTTAGGTTTCACGTAGTTTCCGTAAACCATTTATGACAAATACCGCGACAGTGTTGTTTCGAAAACGACACGGTGGATTTCTTTCCCTATCCTTCCCCATTTCCAGCAAGTAATTTGTCTCTAGTGAACTCGTCCTTGATCAGGCGTTTGATCATACTCATCCTTTCCCTCCTTGGTGTCAGTAGTAAATTACAATGAAATACAAAAGAAATTTTTGTCTTCCGCGTGTATCTAAGTAGTAAGATGTTCTTCTTACATTCAGAGTATAGACGTTAAAATCGATTAATCAATTACAGCGTAGGATAAAATCACAAAATTTGAATCAATATATAATTCAATATTGTAAGACAGAATATGATTAACTTCCATGTTACCCAGTTCCTACCACCTACATTACATCTCTTCCGCTTCATTCTCATCTGCGTTCAAAAATCTCACGAAGAAAATTTTATTAGGGTTATGGTAGCCCACAGTACCACCATCGGACCGAGCGAGGTGGCGCAGTGGTTAGCACACTGGACTCGCATTCGGGAGGACGACGGTTCAATCCCGTCTCCGGCCATCCTGATTTAGGTTTTCCGTGATTTTCCTAAATCGTTTCAGGAAAATGCCGGGATGGTTCCTTGGAAAGGGCACGGCCGATTTCCTTCCCAATCCTTCCCTAACCCGAGCTTGCGCTCCGTCTCTAATGACCTCGTTGTCGACGGGACGTTAAACACTAACCACCACCATCGGTGCATTTACAAGATCACACACTGCAACATCTCATCCAAAATGAAGCAATATTTTCTATTCGTGTCAATATATCTTATGACTTTTTAATTATTTTTTTAAAGTCTGAAGAGCAGCAATAGAGCCAATCAGCCGCGTCCTTCCTTCCTTTGAAAGGGTAAGTGAATAGCGAGCATAAATATAAAAATACGTTTCTATTTCCTTATTTTGAGACCTTCCAGTAATCGTGCTTCAGGAACGAAATCTACTCAGTGAAGTAATATTTGGCAAAGTGCATTTCCCTTAGGCAGTGTCGAAAATAAAATACAATTTTTTCCTAAAAATCACAATCTTTCTGTTACCAGCTGCGATCGTTCTTGTTTTATGGGAATGTACATGTGGTGTAGACGACGAAATAAAATACATATATGGAAATGGCACCTTCTTTATATAGTTAGGGCTAACAGGCCATTCATCATCTTCTGTGCGGTTGCACACGAATTTCCATAACTCTTACGAGATTGGTAAGATTGTCTGCCTCGAGTAATGAGTGTAATGGGAAAGGGGAATACGAATGTGGTGTGTGGACATTAAGTTGAGAATGTGGGTCTCACGGGGAGCGTGCAAGGGACAAATCGCTGCAGTCACGCTATCCTCTGTGCCCTCGGGGGCTCAGATGGATAGAGTGTCTTCCATGTGAGCAAGAGATCCCGGGTTCGAGTCCCAGTCAGGGAACACATTTTCAGCCGTCCCCATTGATGTATATCAACCACTGTCGACAGCTTAGAGTCTTGATTTAATTACCATTTAAAATAAAAAACTATCAAATCACCGAAAACCAAAGTTCTAAACTGTTCACAAGCTCTGTATTAGCGCGGAGCCCCCACGTGCTACTGCACGAAAAGATTTATCCACACATTACACAGCGCAAACACTTCAAAGGGGCTCCGTAAATATGGCTGAAATCACAAGTCTGGCTACGTTTGGTGCGCCAACTCACATTCGTCGAATGTAGACATCGTCCCACAAAAGTATTTAATATAAATGCAGGCAGGATTTGCTATGCCTAAAAACACGTACGCCCTCAAGTATTTTTTAGTTTCACAAATTAAAGTTTATTTCCAATAACAACACGGAAAGATGGAAAGTCACATTTCACCTAGTTTAACTTCACGCAATTTTCAACTCTACGTATATCTCATTCTCTAGACATCTGTATTCCCTTTCGAGTGCTTCATTTTCTGTTTCTTTTTTTTTTAAATATTTTCTCCTTACGTCAATTAAATATAATATCTTCTATGTTATCCAAAGGTATCCACTAGGCCTTTTCCTTTTATTTATTTGATGCTCATCTGTTTTTACTATTTCATGAAATTCCAGTCCCTTGCTACGGTCGAAAATTGCCTAGAGCTCTTTCTGAAACTTTCAGTAATCTCTGGTTCTCTCAGGCATTGTCTCCTGGTCTCTTCGACGTTACAACCTGTTTATACCTATCTTAGATCTAATAATAGCGATTACTAAACTATGATCTGTGGCTTCCTCTTTCATTCCTTTCCACTTGTCTACATTCTACTATTTGTCCTGCTCATTCTTTTGCTACTATTGAGGACCAGCCCCCAACAAAACTAAATTTTCGTCACTATTACCTAGCTCAATAATTTATTTTATCTCGTCATATGTTCTTTCAGTCTCTTCATCTTCTTTAGATATAGTTTGCAAATGATTTTGTACTGCAGATATGGGTTTGGCTTACTATCGATCTTGGCAACGATAGTACGTTCGCTACGCTGTTCGTAGTAGCTTACTCCATACCTGTTTTCTTATTCATTTTTAGACCTACTCCTGTATTTACCCTAATTGACACTGTGTTGATAACCGAGTCATAACATCTCAAAAGTTCTACCTTCCATCTTAATTAACTCTCATTATAACTAAGTTCAACCTATGCATATCCCTTTTTAAATTCAGTAACCTACCTACCCCATTATCTGATCGTACATTCTGCTGTTTGACCCATAAAATACCAGTTATCTTTTATGTCGTCATCTACCAGAGTTGTTGCCTCCTCACTCTTTCCAGAATATTTGACCCGAGACATTGCTAACATCTTAAGTAGAATGGTAAGCTTGTTTGAGAAAGAAAAACAACGGTTGTTGTTTCACAATGCCGTTAGCTGTACGCAGTACCAGCAAGGCCATGTTAGCTGATGTTACAAGTCCAGATCAGCCAATCATCCAGACTGTTGCCTATACAACTACTGAAATGATATCTTCCTCTCTTCAGGAACCATCAGTTAGTACAGCCTCTCCACACGATCCCTCCAATTGTGGTTGCACGTACAGTATGTCTGCCTGTATCGCTGAGGCACGCAAGCTACCTCCATGGTCCATGATTCATATGGAGACGAATCGGGTGTTGGAGAGGAAACACTGCGAAGTGGAGTTTTCGTTCCAGGATCCGTCGTTATATGTAGCAAGACGATATGTCCCCTTTACTGGGATAAAACTTATTTCCTCTCGGCCATTCTTCATCTGACGTAGAAACAGGTCAGCTACGATTTCTGTAAATGTAATTAAATGCTGCCGGCCGCGGTGGCCATACGGTTCTGGGCGCTGTAGTCCGGAACCGCGCGACTGCTACGGTCGCAGGTTCGAATCCTGCCTCGGGCATGGATGTGTGTGATGTCCTTAGGTTAATTAGGTTTAAGTAGTTCTAAGTTATAGGGGACTGATGACCTCCGATGTTAAGTCCCATAGTGCTCAGAACCATTTGAACCATTTTTGAATTAAATGCTAACCTCTAACTCATCAACGCCGTTTAGGTGTAACTGAACTAGAATTGTAATACTACCATAGGCTACTGCAGACTATCATAAGTAATGGTAGACTACGGTAGTTTTCCCAGTAACTTAAGGTCAGGTAAGTTGATACTCGCATTGCCTGTACTTTAGGCGTGTTTCATACCTATTGGGCTCTACTTCATAATGATCGCTTTCTTTACGTATGTTATCAGTGGCCGGCCGGAGTGGCCGTGCGGTTCTAGGCGCTTCAATCTGTATGCGCGCGACCGCTACGGTCGCAGGTTCGAATTCTGCCTCGGGCATGGATGTGTGTGATGTCCTTAGGTTAGTTAGGTTTAAGTAGTTCTAAGTTCTAGGGGACTGATGACCTCAGATGTTAAGTCCCATAATGCTCAGAGCCATTTGAACTTGTTTTTTGTTATCAGTGTCTTACTAAATTCCCCTAAAAAGCGGAAGCAGTGAGCCTCCTAGAAACTGAGTGGGGATGCACAAAGGACAAGGTAACATATGGAACATTTTCGTTCTACACAGTTATTCTGTCTGTCATTAAAAAGTAATTAGTGTTTATAGAAAAATTGAAAATTTCAGTGTTTAATTCCGGTTTTACTAGAATTATTGATTTGTAATGTGAAACAGAGAGATGTTATAGCAGAAATAAAGAAAGCATTACAGAGTTATCAAATAGCGCTAGAAAACGCTATTTCCTTAACAAAATGGTAAAATAAGAAAAGGCTCAAACAAATACAGGGTGTACATAATGTCCGGGAACACTTTCAATTATTTATTGCACAAGAACCAAACATTGTACAGATATTATACATACGTCATTTTGTAGTGAAATTCTGAAAGTTTTTTTTCCATGTTGACCGCTACAGCGCAGTTTTATAATTTGCCGATAGTCAGTGCTAGTCGCCAACATTGCGAGTTCAAGTGCAGAGCGAGCTTTCTGTGTGTTGGAGTTCGACAAACACAAGTGTGCTACAGCTGTTCAACGGATGTTTAGAACCAAGTACGGTAAGAAGCCACCAACAAGGAAGGCCATTTACCACTGGCACAACAAAGGGTTGCTTGTGCCAGGCAAAGAGAAGCGGACGTCATAGTGTAAGTGATGTGAATGTTGAGCGCGTATGAGAGACATTCATAAGGAGTCCAAAGAAATTGGTGCGTCGTGCATCCCGTGAACTCGAAATGACTCCAATGACAGTGTGGGAAGTCCTGCGACAGAAGCTGTCTATGAAACCATTCAAACTGGAGCTGGTGCAGAATTTCAACGACGACGACAAAAACAAGCGTTTTGAGTTTTGTTCGCTGTTACAACAATCGAATGAGGATGGGGAGTGCATTATTGATCGCTTCAATTTTTAGCACTTTTAACACTAAGAGGGAGAGAATACGGGAAGCGACTGCCACAGTCGACGATGCCATGCTGGGCCGGGTATGGCAAGAATTCGATTACCGTATTGACGCCTGCCGGGTCACTCACTGTTCGCATATCGAATGTTTGTAAAAAGAACTTTCAGAGAGTCTCTTCAAAATGCAATATTTATTATATCTGTACAATGTTTAGTTCTTGTACAATAAATAGTTGAAAGTGTTCCCAGACTTTATAGTAGCTCTAAATAAGAACAACCGATTTATAGCTGAAATGGTACAAACAGCAGATACTTTGGATTTTCATAATCTGCTGTCAAAATATTTCATGACGTCAATTCCTTCTGTGGAGTCTGTGGGAATAAGAATGAAAGAAGATGAAAAAGTAATGTTCCATGTTTTGTGAATTTATGGAGTTTCAGTATGAAGAGGATTGTGTAATAGGATTTTAAACTGTTGCCATATGCTCCTGCTTACCCAAAGGGCGATGTGGAGTTAAATGAGAACAAACTAACTGGCATAAAGAAGTTGCAGCCCTCGACAGAATATCGTGAACTTTGTAATGAACTACTAGCTAGGTCCTCGACAACAGCTGATGACAAATTATGTTGATAAAGCTCCATAAATAAATACATGGTGTTTTCTTATGCCCTTGTTCTTTATTGAATTGCTAACGTAATGCTAATGTAACAGAAATGTCGTAAAACTGCTTTATTTTCCGGCGGGGTCAGGGATTTTCTCTGCCTCGTGATGACTGGGTGTTGTGTGCTGTCCTTAGGTTAGTTAGGTTCAAATGGCTCTGAGCACTATGGGACTCAACTGCTGGGGTCATTAGTCCCCTAGAACTTAGAACTAGTTAAACCTAACTAACCTAAGGACATCACAAACATCCATGCCCGAGGCAGGATTCGAACCTGCGACCGTAGCGGTCTTGCGGTTCCAGACTGCAGCGCCTTTAACCGCACGGCCACTTCAGCCGGCAGGTTAGTTAGGTTTAAGTCGTTCTAAGTTCTAGTGGACTGATGACCACAGATGTTAAGTCCCATAGTGCTCAGAGCCATTTGAACCATTTGCTTTATTTTCATTTAAAATATACGCTTTCTGTCGCAATTTGTGAGACAAAAACAATGTTAATTTTGTGTTACTAAGAACCCCTGACACAGGAATGGAAGATTGGGTCCTATAATCTGCTATCAAAGTAAAATCTTTTTGTAGTAGTTTCACGTTAAAAACTATTAGAACAGGTTTAGTGCTTTCCCCCTTTTTAAAGTTATTGCCCTTTATTTCAAAAACAGCACTTCTCCATTACTTTAAAAAATTGTGTAGACTTTGTATTGTCTCATGTTATCAAACAATACGTAAAAATAATTGCATTCAGTAATAGATGAACCAAAAAAATCCATAGTGAGAAACTAGATTACGTGAGTGAGTGGAGAAATATTGTTTCAGAAATAAACAAGGCTTGGAGGCAGGATAAGAGTGAGTGCTAGGCAACGTAGTTCCTAGCATTAACTCCTAAGATGGGTAGATCCAAGAACACTTTTGATCAAGAAATGAAAACAGTTGTTGTATTACCTGAAAGATTTAGATAATAAGTCCTCGCCCCTGAGTAAAAAGATTCTTGCAACCGCCATTTGCTTGGAAAAACATTTGAAGATGTGTGTTTGTGTGTGTAGTTTGAGGTTTTCGGGCGCTAAACAGCGTGGTCATCAGCACCCAAACGCATAGAAACAGTAACACATGCGGTGAAGGGACGAAGACGGACAGCGAACAAGGAGAACGGCTAAAAGACACAGACCTGACGCAGTTCCAAATCCTCACATACAGAGGCAAAACAAGAGCAGAAGAAACGCACTAAAAAAGGAAAGGAAACACGAGGAAAAGAGAACAGAAATCGAAGTGAAACAAGTAGTTAATCGTGACTGGCGGACCTTTTTCCTAAAACCTGGGTGAGCCAGTCATCCAGCAGCACATTAAAAACCTCTCCCTAAAATCCGAGGCAACAAATTGGACAGGACACAAAACCGTAAGACCTTAACCACAGTTGTTGCGTCGTCTTGCAAAATAGAGGGCAAATCCGGTGGCAAGGAAACCACCGCCCTCTGGTCAGAGAATAAAAGACAGTCAAGTAAAATGTGGCGGACAGTAATCTGGACGCCACAAGCACTTCAGATTGGAGAACCTCATCCCACCTGCATGACTGGTAGGACGTACGCCATGGCCGCGTGGTGGCCTTGACCAGACGCAGCTTATTTTCACCGACTGCCAGCCACTCCTCTTCCCATTGACGCATAACACGAAAACGCAAAAGGGAGGTAACAGCATGGAGGGGGACGGCACATTCAACAACGTGAGGGAGGGAACATGCATCTTTGGCAGCCACATCCGCCAGTTCGTTTCCCCTAATACCCACGTGCCCCGGCACCCAGCAGAAAGAAACCTCCTTCCCCTGCCGTTGTAGGTGGAGTAGGGCATCATGGATGTTCTGGACGACCTTCTCCCCTGGGTACAAGTGTTGCATGGTCTGAAGGGCACTCAGGGAGTCAGAACAGATGAGAAACTTAAGACTGGGAACACATCTCATCTGCTCCAAGGCCCGCAAGATCGCAAACAATTCGGCATCAAAGATGGTAAACGCCGCAGGAAGCCGTAACTTGACGACTCGATCAGGGAAAACAACAGCACAACCAACAGAGTCCCCCTGTTTAGAGCCATCCGTAAATACTGGTACATGGTCGGGATGCTGGTTTAAAATATCGTAAAATAAGGAGGTAGAAACAAACGCAGGAGTGCAGCTCCTCCGGTACTCTGACAAGTCTAAAAGGACGCTGGGCCTCTGGAGCAACCAGGGAGGCAGGCGGGTGAAATCCTGGAGTTGGGGTGCCACACGCTCCACACCAAGGGACTCTGGAGATGCCTCACCAGTTCAAGTAAAAGAGTGAGGTTCCTGGGAAGAAGTTTTACCTTCATTTCATTTGGAGGTATCCTGATCTCTTTCTAAGAAAGATTCTACAATCCTCCACAAAGTTACAGGTTTCAGCAGGCCCCAGGTAGAACGTTTGTTTGCGAAACATGAATAGCTGCTCCATATGTACAATTTCACTGCACGCAGAATACATAGCTGTGGTGAAATAGGCATTTATGATGTGCATGACAACAATGTACAAGTTACCACGAGGAAAGAAACAAGTCATTCAAATC
The DNA here is from genome assembly GCF_023898315.1 of Schistocerca nitens. NCBI lineage: Eukaryota > Metazoa > Arthropoda > Insecta > Orthoptera > Acrididae > Schistocerca > Schistocerca nitens. The sequence goes on from NC_064618.1 coordinate 407,070,877, forward strand.
ACATCAGGTGAACGGGGAAGAAATGTGACGATTCTATTTTGCATAAACTGCCGCTGTTATCTTCTTTCTTCCTCTTTCTGTATTTCGAAAAGAGTTGATGTCATCCTGAAGAAAGACATTCCTACAGAAAATATTTTCGCAGGTGGGGAAAGAGGCTGGTCGTCAGCAAAGGCATCTTTGAAATGGTTGGAGGTTTTTGTCGAGACGCCTCACCCAAATAAGGAAGGAAGAGCCAGTACTGCTAGTACTACATGGCCATGGAAACCACAAAGATTTGGAGGTTATTTCATTTGCAAGAAAACGTCGCGGCCATATGATAAGTTTTCCTCCTCACACAACACATAGCCCTTGGGTCGGAAAGTAACACAGCCTTTCAAAGGGTGCCCCCAACTAAAAGCGTAGTGTGTGACTGCGGAAATATCAGCCTCTGAAAATATTGCTGACATTGTCAACATCTGTGGAATAGACATGGCATCGTCAGGATTTGCATGTACAAGGATTTGGCCTTTAAATACAAGTATATTCACAGACTTGGATTTCCTCATTGCTGAGCATTTCCAGGATTTTGAACCCATACAGAGTCCTTCAACTTTCGAACAATCAACAGAAAATGAGCTCAGCCCCACAGCGTCAGGGTCGGAACCTGCACCGTATCCAGCGTCAATCGCCTTTTTGAACCGGGCTCCTCATTATCTCTCAATTCGGTTTCGTTTTGCAGTCATGGACCTTCAGCAGCTCTAAACTCCATCATCTTTTCTATGCCTGCACTTTCACTAGCTCTCAATGCAGCCATCCTTTCTACACCTGGAGCTTGACCATCTCTGACCTTGGCCAATCTGCCACCATCTAAAGAGGCCACCAGTGGTTTTCAGCCTGTACCGCTAACACTTAAAACTTCAAAGTCTTCTGGAATCTCCAAACATTTCTAAATCTCTAGAATCCGTTTTCAATAAAATTATTGAAAACGTCTCTCCGTTGACAAAGGCCTCTGAAGTGAAAAAGAAGAGGAAACCGAGGGCTCAGAGAAGTGAGATTCTGACATCATTGCCTTTTATACAACAGTTAAAGGAGAAAAAGATCGCTACCGAAGACAAGTGATTAAGAACAGAAGAAAGAAACTATGTAAGAGAGCTGATGAAAGAAACTCCGTAAGAGAGCTGATGAAAGCTAAATTTAAGTCGAAGGTTTCAAAATAAAAAGAAAACCCTGCAGAGGATTGCCATGAAAAGCCATTAAAAGCGGCGAAGAAAATTGGAATTTACTGGAAAGGTCAACAGAAGAGACAGAAACGTGTATTATGTGTCTGTAGTCATTTGAAGAAGACAGGAGCAGCAAATTAAGTTAGATGAATGGATCAGGAGAATATTTTTCTCTGTAAAACATTGAGCTAATAATTGGTGAACTGAGCTGAAATAGTGACAATATGGTCCCACATTTATGTGTTCTTTTGTTATTGAATAAGTATCTGTGCAGCGTATCATTAACATCCGATATTTTCTTAGAAAAGGCAGTAGCCAATACTAGTAGACACTTTCTACAATCCTTGTAAATGTACCTGTTTCATTTTCGATGTAATTAAATACTATGAATAAAAAGTAAAAAACATTACACTTTGCTATTCGTAGAACATGTCGGTGAGGTAAGAGATATTCCGATTAACCACGGCAGCTACAAAGTAAAGTCAAAAAACTTAAGCTGCCGATACAACATGATTCTCCCCTATTATAATCTGCCGAGAACTCCTTTCCGATATCTTGAACGGTTGACGAATTAAAGGGGAAATTACGTATTACGCGACTCCCCCATTTATAGCTTTCACGAACTACTGATTAACACAAATCCTTTTCTACCAATGTCATAAGTTGACAATAATTAAATAAAAATTATAATTTTTAAATGAAAACTCTTCCATTTGCCTGTATTGTTGTTTATTTAACTACGACCCAAGTTTCGCCCTTTTATGCTATTTTTAAGTGATTGAGTTTATGTCATTAACATATTTCGCAGGACACTAACTTCAAAATTGGTCATAAATAAAGAAAAATATTGGCTAACCACGAAATGTCAGATGTAAAATTATCATCTTATAAATAGATTAGTAAATAACAGTGGGAGCTCGTCATATTTAGTAAAACAGGTTTACTTTGGTATATGGCCAATTTTGAGCTTCATGTATTGCCGTATATGATAATGACATAAACTAAATCACTTGAAAACGTCATAAAAGGCCGAAACCTGGGCCCTAATTATTTAAATAACAATACAGTCAAATGGCTGTTGGTTCATCTAAAATTATTATTGTATGACTGTTGCTCAGCAACATAAAAAAAACTGTTTAAAAGTTTTAAGTTTCCGTAATAATTATAAACGCAAATGAGTGTTTTGTAATTGAAATTATGACTGCATATCGCATTTTACTGGGAGAAGCTGTGTTTCTGAATTGAACGTCTTATATTTCACGAATAATGAAATTCGTACAAGCGACGTGGCAAGAAATGGCGTGATAAAAGCAGTAAACAGCAGTATAATATCAAGAGTATTAATTAACAAAAGCCAGAGGAATTTGGAAAGTCGAAATTAAACACGTAGTCCAAATAAAAGCAGTGCCGGCTACTCATTAACAAGATAGTGAAAACTTTCATTATGCGAAAATTGCTGCCAATATCCAAGTTCGACGAGACAGAGAGAGAGAGAGAGAGAAAGGAGGTACGACAAGAAGTTATGAAACGGCCAAGATCAAAGAACCTGTGTAAGTTATTAAGCTCGTGCTGGGTTTTTTAAAGCGAGTACAATTACTTCAAAGTTAATAAATAAACTGAAACCTCATTCCGTACTTTAGTTTTAGCAAATTTTTCAGATGCTGAAACCGTGTATAGTTATTAACAGCCATTCTTACAAATTTCACCAATTACTATAGAAGATAAAACTACAAGGCACTAATTTTGTATTTCAGCACTGATTTTGAATACAGTTGCTTGCAAATTCTGAACGTAATATAAGTATGTTGCACAAAGCAGCAGCCACGTACCTAATGTGACCATTTACTTTTTCTTGTCATAGTGGGACGCTTGCAGAATTTAGGAAAAGAACTTATTTTACTATTTATAAGTTATTCAAAAACAAGGACATGATAACGTTGTATTAATTACATATAATTTGAATTAATCAACATTAAATTGCAGTTGCAGACGCATTTGTTTTATATTTGTCGACGGAGGAAATCAGTTTCAATATATATAGGGTCTAGTTTTCAACTACGAATGGAGCTAATCAAAATGACTTTCAAAACTGCCACACTTAAGCATGTTTTGTCACTTGTCTGTATCTTATTCATTAGAGAAAGATCTCTCTCGACAGGTACGTTACTTCCAGAAAAAAATAAAATGTATTCAACAGTTATTCGAAATTTCGTACAGTTCAGATTTTTCTCACGGAAGAATTTCAAGAACTCCACCCAACGGTCCGCAGTAGCAACATTTTTAGTGTTCCAGCTTGATAATTTTTTATCTTTGACGTAGTTGTAAATAAGCGAAAACTCGTCGAATACGTCCCTTTCTTAGTCGCTGCTAAGAAAGCCTTCTGCAATCAGTAAATCCGTCACATTCTATATTTCTTCCCATGTAGGTCCTTTTGTCAAAGTTGCCCATTCAAACAATTCTATGTCTGCATTAACCTGACACCACTGATCCAAGTATTCTTTGTAATCTTATAAAATTCAGCAACCTCTTTTTCTACACCCTTAATTTTGTTATTAGATTAGAGATGGTGTGGGGAAGAAAAAGCGAACTCTTCTTACGTGCCAAGTTATCTTGGAGACGCGTAAAATTCCTTTGTAGATTCTACAGCAGACACGCTTTGTGCTTAATTTTTAACACCGTTTGATGCAAAGTCGCAGCTTGTGCATGAAAAAGTTATAACCATAATTCGGAGGTGGGATTTTCAAAAATGTTTTTAAAATATTTGGGCATTTATCGATTATCAGAAAATAGCTTTTTAAGGGATGAAATATTTTTAAAATTCTTCCAAGCGCCGGCATTAAAGCGAGCCACATGGTTTTGCTGTCGCCCAGCAGTTTTTCATGGTCTTCGTGATTGGAATCACATAACGCTTTCAGAGCTTCCACGCAAACGCTGTAGATGTAAAAAACTGAGTAAATTTTCACAATGATACATTCGAAGTCCACAAAGAGACCATCTGAAGCTGTTTTGATCGCGTTATGAACTACACTGAAGAGCCCAAGAAACTGGTACACATGCCTAATATCCTGTAGGCCCCCCGCGAGAAAGCAGAAGTACCGTAATACGACGTGGCATGGACCCCACTAATGTCTGAAGTAGAGCTGGAGGGAATTTATACCACGAATGCTGCAGGGTTGCCCATAAATCTGTTAGAGTACAAGAGGATGGAGATCTGTTGTGAACAGCACGTTGCAAGGCATCCCATATATGCTCAATAATGTTCGTGTCCGGGGGGTTTGCTGGCCAGCGGAAGTGTTTAAACTCAGAACCGTGTTCATGGAGCCACTCTGTAGCAATTCTGGGCGTGTGGGGGTGTCGCATTGTCCTGCTGGAATTGACCAAGTGCATCGGACTGCACAATGGACATGAATGGATGCAAAAGATCAGACAGGTTGCTTATGTACTTCTCACCTGTCAGAGACGTATCTAGACGTATCAGGAGTTCCATACTGCACACGCCCCACACCATTACAGAACCCCCACTAGCTTGAACAGTTCCCTGCTGACATGCAGGGTCCACGGATTCGTGAGGTTGTCTCCATACCCGTGCACGTCCATCCGCTCGATACGATATGAAACGAGACTCGTCCTACCAGGCAACATGTTCCCAGTCATTAACAGTTCAATGTCGCTGTTGACGGGCCCAGGCGAGGCGTAAAGCTTTGTGTAGTGCAGTTATAAAGGGTACACGAGGGGGCCTTCGGCTCCGAAAGCCCATATCGATAATGTTTCGTTGAGTGGTTGGCACGCTGACACTTGTTGATGGACCAGCATTGAAATCTGCAACAGGTTGCGGAATGGTTGCTCTTCTGTCACGTTGAACGATTCTCTTCAGTTGCCGTTGGCCCCGTTCTTGCAGGATCTTTTTCCAGCCGCGGCGATATCGGAGATTTGATATTTTACCGATTTTCTGATATTCATGGTACGCTGGTGATACTGTCGTACGAGAAAATCCCCACTTCATCGCAAACTCGGAGATGATGTGTCCCATCGCTCGTGCGCCGACCATTACAGCACGTTCAAACTCACTTAAGTCTTCATAACCTGCTATTATAGCAGCAGTAACCGATCTAAGAACTGTGCCAGACACTTGTCTTACATAGGCGTTGCAGCAGCGCCGTATTCTGCCTACATATATATCTCTGAATTTGAATACGCGTGCCTGTACCATTTCTTTAGCACTTCAGCGTATATGAGCTCCACATCCAATCCCAATGAGTTTCCTTCCGAGTGGTAGGTTCACTTTGGTGAAAACATTATTACCCCCTTTCCTAACTTTCCTCCAAAATTGTAGTTAATACTGCCTCCACAAAATGCCACAATTTTCCTATTTAAATCATTGAATGATAATACCTCCTTCAAGTAATCGACAACAATATCCGATGTTTTGCCAGGCTGCTCTCAAAACTAAATTCGTGACCCTCACGCCGCCAAAAAGTTAAAAATATCTAAACAAAACAGGGAATAATTTTACTGAGCCAAGTTCTGAAGCATCCGTTAATAAGGATATGCAATGGTCTTCACAAAGATGCTCTTTCAGTTCGTCCATGACCACAGGTGCCTGGACATTTACAACAATAGCCTCGGATTTTGTACGCGTACATATAAATGTTGTTCTTAAAACATGTTTGAAATAAATTAGACGCACAGTCATTCGAGAGAAAGCTGTGGTTTTCTTGAACCGTGTGATACGTCCATGCAACTTCCGCTTTAGCCACATCCAAAACCTTCGAAGTCAGTGTATCTGTTATTTTGTTTAATGGAAAAATAAATGCAAGTACAGACGAGTTGGAAGCATCAACTTGATCACAAAGGCTGCGTTTTTCCGATTTTAAATGTTTCTCAGTATCGCTGGCACCATCATGAGCAACACTAAAATCAGTGCAGCACTTTTCACACGTAACATCTGAGGCACCACTCCTTTGCTCTATAAATGGATACTTATTTTCCAAAATAGTATTAAGGGTACACTTGCGTTTAGGTATTTTTATAATGTTACGAACAAACTCGAAAACGTTGAATGAGTTGTCTGATTGTGCACGTGCGCCAGAACATTCCAATTCAAGCTAAAACTACACAATGTTGCCACACATGTTCGCACTCGCGCGATGTCATTGTCGGCTGTGCTGAGCGGCAGCATCTGTCTCTCTCTCGCATGTCACTCGCTCTCTCCTCTCCATGCAGCCCACGCTGCCGCCGTCACCAGCGCTTTACCAGTGTAACGAATGTAGGCTGCTAGGGGATACGTCTAATCAATTATCGTTTGGTCTGTTTGCAAAAGCGGGGCATTTTTGCTCTGACTGGGGACAATTCGACAGAAAGCGGGACTGTCCCGCCCAAAGTGGGACGTATGGTCACATTACACATACAGTAACTCACCGTGTTTACATGAACATTCAGAAAAAGCTCTTTGCTAGTTTCCATCGCAAAGTTATTGTTCATCAAAGTGGAGTGCCACAAAACCTTTATTTTCCATATCCCGTTTTCGTTCATGTACCAAAGCTATAGAGGCGCCAGTTTACGAATTCTTCTCTACCGGAATAAAAACACTCAATAGAAACACGAGCGAGGCACTGGTGTAACATCTTTTATTTTAAAATAAAACTACTGTACTCAACACTTAAAAAACGATAGCTTCCCATCTCGGCTTGGTAGGAACGAAATATTAGCTTTAATGGACAGATTATAGAAAACAGTGCCACCACCGCTGTCGACTTAAACATTTATGTAGGAATATCACACAGAGAAAAAAAGCTTAACGTCTGGAATGAGATTTGAACCCAACAGTCCCAATATCAAACTTATATTTTGCAACAATGCAACTTTCGGATGTATCTGCTGGATGATGATGATTGCAAAATCACCATGACTTTTATTTAAACGTACGTGTTGCGGGCTTAAGAAACATAATAATTAATGGTGGCCCTCAACTTCGTACCCTCAGACTCAGAGTTTAAATATTAAACGTTTTGGCTGGTTTCGTTGTATAGGGGTTGGGATATGTAGTTGCCACATTACAAGCCAAATATTGCTGCATCTACAGTATACAATATGAATTTACACATGAATCGAATGGTCGAAGATTCCTATCACTCAGCAATTGCGAATTTTGAATGTAGCATAGAAATTTATAGGCGAAAGATTACAATTAAATAAAATCGGCTGGTACTATTTTTAATTACTTTAAAAGATGAGTACGATAGGAGAAGTACGATAGGAGAAGCACCTTTAAGAATGCCTTTTTTACTGCACAATACTTATTGGTGTCGATGGTCCAGCAATTAAATAAAATATAAGTTGAATAACAGGGAAACAATAGATGCCTACTTCACGTAATTAGTTATGAGCAATAACATAGCTCGCGAGATATTCCCTTCTAAACGTATACTACGTCTTCACTGCAGAAGCCACGTAAATCTCACAAGTGCTCAAGTCGGCACTACGAAATATTTCTGCCTCTCGCGACCACGTGCAAACTGCTCAGCACTCTCCAATTATTTCCTGCGAACGTCCGTCGCGCCTTCCCGTCCAGCACTCCTGTCCTCTGCAACCCGATGCTCCTCCCCCACTTCCAAACAGTCTCTCCATCGACTTCGGTAGTCGCCTACCTTAGTAACGAGCGCTGTGATTGGCTAGAGCGCTCTCGCCATGTCTCCAAGCCAACACGCACTCACAAATACAGGGTGTTACAAAAAGGTACGGCCAAAATTTCAGGAAACATTCCTCACACATAAAGAAAGAAAATATGTTATGTGGACATGTGTCCGGAAACGCTTACTTTTCATGTTAGAGCTCATCGTATTACTCCTCTTCAAATCACATTAATCATGGAATGGAAACACACAGCAACAGAACGTACCAGCGTGACTTCAAACACTTTGTTACAGGAAATGTTCAAAATGTCCTCCGTTAGCGAGGATACATGCAACCACCCTCCGTCGCATGGAATCCCTGATGCGCTGATTCCCGGGTTCGATTCCCGGCGGGGTCAGGGATTTTCTCTGCCTCGTGATGACTGGGTGTTGTGTGATGTCCTTAGGTTAGTTAGGTTTAAGTAGTTCTAATTTATAGGGGACTGATGACCATAGATGTTAAGTCACATAGTGCTCAGAGCCATTTGAACCATTTGATGCGCTGATGCAGCCCTGGAGAATGGCGCATTGTATCACAGCCGTCCACAATACGAGCACGAAGAGTCTACATTTGGTACCCGGGTTGCGTAGACAAGAGCTTTCAAATGCCCCCATAAGTGAAAGTCAAGAGGGTTGACGTCAGGAGAGCGTGAAGGCCATGGAATTGGTCCGCCTCTAGCAATCCATCGGTCACCGAATCTGTTGTTGAGAAGCGTACGAACACTTCGACTGAAATGTGCAGGAGCTCCATCGTGCATGAACCACATGTTGTGTCGTACTTGTAAAGGCACATGTTCTAGCAGCACAGGTAGAGTATCCCGTATGAAATCATGATAACGTGCTCCATTGAGCGTAGGTGGAAGAACATGGGACCCAATCAAGACATGACTAACAATGCCTGCCCAAACGTTCACAGAAAATCTGTGTTGATGACGTGATTGCACAATTGCGTGCGGATTCTCGTCAGCCCACACATGTTGATTGTGGAAATTTACAATTTGATCACGTTGGAATGAAGCCTCGTCCGTAAAGAGAACATTTGCACTGAAATGAGGATGGACACATTGTTGGATGAACCATTCGCAGAAGTGTACCTGTGGAGGCCAATCAGCTGCTGATAGTGCCTGCACACGCTGTACTTGGTACGGAAACAGTTGGTTCTCCCGTAGCACTCTCCATACAGTGACGTGGTCAACGTTACCTTGTACAGCAGCAACTACTCTGACGCTGACATTAGGGTTATCGTCAACCGGACGAAGAATTGCCTCGTCCATTGCAGGTGCCCTCGTCGTTCTAGGTCTTCCCCAGTCGCGAGTCATAGGCTGGAATGTTCCGTGCGCCCTAAGACGCCGATCAATTGCTTCGAACGTCTTCCTGTCGGGACACCTTCGTTCTGGAAATCTGTCTCGATACAAACGTACCGCGCCACGGCTATTGCCCCGTGCTAATCCATACATCAAATGGGCATCTGCCAACTCCGCATTTGTAAACATTGCACTGACTGCAAAACCACGTTCGTGATGAACACTAACCTGTTGCTGCTACGCACTGATGTGCTTGATGCTAGTACTGTAGAGCAATGAGTCGCATGTCAACACAAGCACCGAAGTCAACATTACCTTCCTTCAATTGGGCCAACTGGCGGTGAATCGAGGAAGTACAGTACATACTGACGAAACTAAAATGAAACATGGAAATGAAGCGTTTCCGGACACATGTCCACATAACGTCTTTTCTTTATTTGTGTGTGAGGATTGTTTCCTGAAAGTTTGGCCGTACCTTTGTGTAACACCCTGTATATTGAAACACATACGAAATACTTGATTTACATTTAAATAACTTGAAATAAAATAAATATTCCAATGACTGGACCATAAACGCGCTCTAACACACATTATTAAATACATAAACAAATTAAATAAACATATGTCAGAGGAATAGAAGCAAAAGTAGGCCAGTGGCCTAATGTCTCTGTGCTTTCTAAAACACAGTAAATATTTGACCAATTTCTTCATGAATAGTATATGTTGGATATAAACAAAGACATAGACGAATAAATATATATTTATAAGCATGCTGCTACCGTTTTTTCGTGTAGGTGTGGAGTAATTACCTGACACGATCAATAGTAATCGGCCACTTTGACCTTCAATACGTTACATGCCTGTAATTCATACTACTTTATGTTTACACTAATAGCTTTCTAAAGACACATCGATCGATAAAGTCGGATGAACCGTTTAGATTTTGGAAATTCGTTCCTAGGTGTTACTTGTATAATTAAGTCAGATACTAAACTTTAAACTAATAAAGGTATTGAAAATCTGATTACACCACCAGAATCATCGTGCAAATAATGGTAATGTCAATGTTTATTTTTGAGGCATGATAATTCCTCTGACTACTATTAATTTTTACATGAACCGTGAAATGTCTGCTATTATGGTTTCACAAAGTGCGCCGTCTTATGCACTCCCGGCACACAAATCTCCTTGATCAACACAAAGCACAGTCCTCGACACAGTGTCAACATGGAATTCACAGCCACGCGGTCGTCCTGGACCACGCGCTGGGTCTGCCCCTCTTGCTCCGGCCAATGTTCGGCACCGCGCAGTTGGTGACGAGTCCCGGCTTGTCGAGCGGCCTGCGCGGTTTACGCCAACTTAGAGTATTTTCAGGGAGCCACAACTCGCCCATTACCTCACATTGTGGTACAAACGCAGCAGTGAACATGGTCTATCCATACATTCTGCAACTAGGCAAAGTGCTGACAGCTGATTTTGGAGAAACAATCACTTGTGGCACCATATTTTTCTGACTTGTTTGTATGAAAGTGATTTGATGAAAATATAAGGAAAATTCCAATTTAAGTTACCTGTCCAAGTCTGTTACTCTCGTATTAGCTGTACTGAACTGATACGACCTAAAACTGACACGACCTAACAGGGAGTGTCTGAATTTGTAATGTATCTGCTGTAATGCCTGCTAGATACGAACTCCAAACATTGGAAGAATACTCTGGAATTGGTCGCACTACCATCTCCTTAACATATGTAATGCACTTTCCTATATTTATTTATTCATTTATTGGTTATTTAGCTTGACCACATTAGTGTCTTGAGGCCAAGTTTTACACCTGACGAAGAAAAACACATACCAAAGATATTACAGAACATTCTCAATGATAATAATAATAATAACTGTCACTAATAATAATAAATTAGCACATTGGACTCACATTTCGGAGGACGACGGTTGAAATCTGCTTCCGGCCATCCTGATTTAGGTTTTCCATTATTTCCCTAAATTGCTTCGGGCAAATGCTGGGATGGTTGCTTTGAAAAGGCACAGCTGACTTCCTTCCCCATCCTTCCCTAATCTGATTGGTCCGATGACATTATTGTTTGGTCCCTCCCCACCCCTCAAATAAACCAAACAACCAATAATAATAATAGTAATAATAATAATAGTAAAGGGCATATAGAATGACATAAATCAAATTAGAACATTTGAAACCATATTTAGCGTTATCAGAAGCGAAATGGGTAATGGAAGAGGGGAAGATTGAAATAAAAGTGACAGGATAAAATATAAATAGAAAATGCTGTCGACAAGGGGCAGGGAAAAGTTGTGAGGAAGGGGGGAGGGGGCGGACGGGTGCCTGATGCCTGATGAGAATGAGCTTCACAAAATATGGAAGAGATGGCTATGCTGATAGCAGGTGGACTAATAATTGTGTTTTGAAGCTGGGAAGGAATATAACTGTCCTGACATTTTGAGGAAGGTTTTTCTAAACTCGGGTTCCTGATACAGAACGTGATTTAGAGAGCGCGGCCGTGTTATGTAGTGGTAAGACATAATCTCTCCTAATACATCTAAGTTTCCAATCACCGTTCCCAAGACCGACTACAAGTGTCTGTCCTATTTCAAATCGCTTCTTGGTCAGAATGTCATATTTCTAACCAACAGCCTTGTCCTTAAAATTACCACCTTCTATCTCTCACATCGTACTATCTGGCTTTTCTTAAACCTTATCATTATCTAAAGCTCAAAAACGTTCAGATGTGTGTGAAATCTTATGGGACTTAACTGCTGAGGTCATCAGTCCCTAAGCTTACACACTACGTAACCTAAATTATCCTAAGCACAAACACACACACCCATGCCCGAGGGGGGACTCGAACCTCCGCGGCTGGTTCCGGCGAAGGTTCGAGTCCTTCCTCTGGCATGGGTGTGTGTGTTTGTCCGTAGGATAATTTATGTTAAGTAGCGTGTAAGCTTAGGGACTGATGACCTCAGCAGTTAAGTCCCATAAGATTTCACACACGTTTATCTGGAGCTCCTTGAAGTAGAACTTTGTAGGATCTCCCTTTTTCCTTGAAACTTTTTTGGGGGAAGCATTTACTATGATGTTACCGCTATTCACTGTGTTTTATTATAGAATTGTCTTATTTTGTGTACAGTTTACAAAAAATGTTATATAACATCCTTTGTACCCAGCTTTTTTCGATTACTTTCATCCATATCTATATTTTTGCTGTTCCAGTTGGTCTTCCTCGCTGTTGCTTGTTATTCAGCCTTGACTTCCCGGCAGGAGTACGCTCTGTAGCTACACCTTGGTGAAAGCTTTCATTAAATTGAAGTTCATGTTGTTACTTGTTTGCAAACTTGCGTTATTCTGGAAGGTATATTTGGCAAATGCTAATCTTCTATTAGCGTACGAATTGCTTGTATCATGTACGGGGAATTTGTCTTTATGAAACAACACTGTTTCACCTGCTGTCATATTAGTATTTAAACCGATAGTTATAACTAAAGTGCAGCTACTGACAGAGGTCCAGCTTGGGCTGTAACTATCGGAGGGCAACGAAACTCGATTAATGTTCTAATGGTTCCAATTCTGGGCACCAGGTGCAAATGTGGCGTTGGTAATGCGAATAAGACATACAGAAATGTTTCCATGTAATAGACTAGGAACAGGACGTGGGCAGAAAAGTTCAAACAAATAACAAAGGTATAATATTGATTTTATCACTAACTGTCCCTTACAATATTTGTTCGATATAAACACCGGAGACGTCGACTAAATGTTCCATCCACAAAACGACGTAATCAACAGTTGATCGCAGCAGTTCCGCTGAAATCTAAACGAATTCCTGTGTACTGGCCTTCGGGTCAGATCGAAAATGACCCTGGAAATGAGTTGTTGTAGATATCCCCAGAGCCAAAAGTCTCATAGACACAAATCAGGTGATCCTGAATGCTACGCATCTGGAACACATCTGGAGAAGAACATTCGTGGAAGGATGCAAAGTAGATCTTTGACTTGGCGGGCGACATGAGGTATTGCCCCATCTTGCATGAAAGCAGCGGTATCCACGCAGCTGCGCTCTTCCAATGCCGGAATCAAAAGCTGTACAAGGAGGTCTAGGTAACATGCAGATGTTACGGTACACCTGACAGGCTCTGCGTTTACTCTCTTCGAAGAGGAACGGACGGAAAATGAAGGTGTTTGTGAAACCACACCACCCACTCACATACGGCAAGTGCGATGTCTCTTCGTGCAGAACACGCGGTTTAGCAGCACCCCAATCTCGGAAGTTCTGTGTATTCTCAGCACCATATTGTGTAAAATGTGTCTCGCTACACCACAGAGTATGGTCCGGACACATGTCATCACATTCAATCAGTCCCACAAACCCAAAAGAAAATTCAGAACTTTGCTGCGGATCATTACGTTTCAGTTGCGGTACCGTCTGGATTTGTATGGGTACCACTGCGATACGAACTACAAAACTTGCCATACTGTTGATCATGGGATGGACGACTACTGCACTAGCATTAACACTAGCCTGGTCACGTATTGCATGGTCAGTTACACCAACAGTAACGTCGTCAATAGCGTCCACCGGGGTAGGACGCCTTCCTCTTCCATGTGCCACACCAAGCTCAGGCGTTGTTTCGAATGTCATTATCGCGATTTAATGACATCGAGCCTCTCCGCAGACATTTGAGTCGATGACACTCCCTCAATACAGCACTGTAATTGTTGCCGTTCACATAAAACGGTTTCACTAACAGTGCACCGTTTCTCTTCTCGATAGCCAAACGGTTCATTCAAGTTATGGTGTCAAATGATGGCGTAGCTGTCATATCGTCATACAAACAGTGTACAGCACCTGATCTGCACCCAGTGGCCAAAATTGGAACCAATTTTTTTAGTGTAAATCACTTCCACATTAACGCATTAGTGTCTCTACCGCATTTCGGTGCCATACGGTAAGTGCAGTCCATAGTGGAACCTCCGTGAGTAGCTACACTTCAGTTACGAAGAGCGTTCAATAATTAATGTTACACTTTTTTCTGAAAGCAGGTTGCTTTTATTCTGGATTCCAGTATATCATATTATTCACCTTCTTTTGCCTAAAAAAACAATCTATTTCAACATAATCTCCGTTCAATGCGACGGCGTTACGCCAACTTACTGTGAGGGATTGTATTCCACTCTACCAGTCGACGTCGAAGCGAGCACCTTGCTGCATCAGTAACATCCCCATCATTTACGTAAATCTTCCTGGAGAGTGCATCCTTCATTGTGCCAAACATTTGGAACTCGGAAGGTGCGAAATCCGGGCTGTAGGATGGATGAGGAAGAACAGTTCAGTGACGTTTTGTGAGCTCCTCACGGTTGCACAGAGTAGTGTGTGAGGTCTTGCGTTGTTACGGAGTAGTTCGTTTGAAAATATGGAATATACACCGCAAGGATAGGATAAACGCCAATGGTGGAGGAGTATTTATAGCAGTAAAGAATTCAATAATAGCCGCAAGACCGCTACGGTCGCAGGTTCGAATCCTGCCTCTGGCATGGATGTTTGTGATGTCCTTAGGTTAGTTAGGTTTAACTAGTTCTAAGTTCTAGGGGACTAATAACCTCAGCAGTTGAGTCCCATAGTGCTCAGAGCCATTTGAACCTATTCAATAATATCCAGTGAAGTTATTAGCGAATGCGAATGTGAAATAATCTGGGTTAAGCAAGTATCAAAGGTGGGTCAGATATGATAGTCGGATGCTTCTATAGACCACCTGCATCAGCAACCGTAGTAGTTGAGCGCCTCAGAGAGAACCTGCAGAACGTCGTGAAGAAGTTTCGTGATCATACTATTGTAATAGGGGGAGACTTCAATCTACCAGGTATAGAATGGGATAGTCACACAATCAGAACTGGAGCCAGGGACAGAGAATCTTGTGACATTATCCTGACTGCCTTGTCCGAGAATTACTTCGAGCAGATAGTTAGAGAACCAACTCGTGAAGCTAACGTTTTAGACCTCATAGCAACAAATAGACCGGAACTTTTCGACTCCGTGAATGTAGAAGAGGGTATCAGTGATCATAAGTCAGTGGTTGCATCAATGACTACAAGTGTAATAAGAAATGCCAAGAAAGGAAGGAAAATATATTTGCTTAACAAGAGTGATAGGGCACAAATCGCGGAATATCTGAGTGACCACCATCAAACGTTCATTTCTGAGGAAGAGGATGAGGAACAAAAATGGAAAAAATTCAGAAACATCGTCCAGTACGCCTTAGATAAGTTCGTACCGACTAAGGTCCAAAGCGAGGGGAAAGATCCACCGTGGTATAACAATCATGTACGAAAGGTACTACGGAAACAAAGAAAGCTTCATCATAGGTTTAAGAGTAGTCGAATCATAGCTGATAAGGAAAAGCTGAACGAAGCGAAAAAGAGCGTAAAGAGAGCAATGAGAGAAGCATTCAACGAATTCGAACATAAAACATTGGCAAACAATCTAAACAAGAACCCTAAAAAGTTTTGGTCATATGTAAAATCGGTAAGCGGATCTAAATCCCCTATTCAGTCACTCGTTGACCACGATGGCACCGAAACAGAGGACGACCGAAGAAAGGCAGAAATACTGAATTCAGTTCAAATGGTTCAAATGGCTCTGAGCACTATGGGACTTAACATCTATGGTCATCAGTCCCCTAGAACTTAGAACTACTTAAACCTAACTAACCTAAGGACAGCACACAACACCCAGCCATCACGAGGCAGAGAAAATCCCTGACCCCGCCGGGAATCGAACCCGGGAACCCGGGCGTGGGAAGCGAGAACGCTACCGCACGACCACGAGATGCGGGCTACTGAATTCAGTGTTCCGAAACTGTTTCACTGCGGAAAATCGTAACACGGTCCCTGACTTCAGCCGTCGCACGGACGCCAAAATGGAAAATATTGAAATAAACGATATCGGAATTGAAAAACAACTGCTATCACTTAGTAGCGGAAAAGCATCCGGACCAGACGAGATACCCGTAAGATTCTACAGTGATTATGCTAAAGAACTTGCCCCCTTTCTATCAGCAATTTATCGTAGATCTCTGGAAGAACGTAAAGTACCTAGCGACTGGAAGAAAGCGCAGGTCGTTCCCATTTTCAAGAAGGGTCATAAATCAGATGCGAATAATTATAGGCCTATTTCGCTTACGTCAATCTGTTGTAGAATAATGGAACATGTTTTATGTTCTCGTATTATGACGTTCTTAGATAATACAAATCTCCTTCATCATAACCAACATGGATTCCGCAAACAGAGATCATGTGAAACTCAGCTCGCCCTATTTGTCCAAGAAATTCACAGTGCCGTAGACACTGGCGAGCAGATTGATGCCGTATTCCTGGACTTCAGGAAGGCATTTGATACGGTTCCGCACTTACGTTTAGTGAAAAAAATACGAGCTTACGGAATATCGGACCAGGTTTGTGATTGGATTCAGGATTTCCTAGAAGAAAGAACACAACATGTCATTCTTAACGGTTCAAAATCTGCAGATGTAGAGGTAATTTCGGGAGTACCGCAAGGAAGCGTGATAGGACCTTTATTGTTTACAATATACATAAATGACTTAGTTGACAACATCGGTAGCTCCGTGAGGCTATTTGCAGATGACACGGTTGTCTACAAGAAAGTAGCAACATCAGAAGACTCGTACATACTCCAGGAAGACCTGCAGAGGATTAATGAATGGTGCGACAGCTGGCAGCTTTCCCTAAACGTAGATAAATGTAATATAATGCGCATACACAGGGGCAGAAATCCATTCCAGTACGATTATGCCATAGGTGGTAAATCATTGGAAGCGGTAACGACCGTAAAATACTTAGGAGTTACTATCCGGAGCGATCTGAAGTGGAATGATCACATAAAACAAATAGTGGGAAAAGCAGGCGCCAGGTTGAGATTCATAGGAAGAATTCTAAGAAAATGTGACTCATCGACGAAAGAAGTAGCTTACAAAACGCTTGTTCGTCCGATTCTTGAGTATTGCTCATCAGTATGGGACCCTTACCAGGTTGGATTAATAGAAGAGATAGACATGATCCAGCGAAAAGCAGCGCGATTCGTCATGGGGACATTTAGTCAGCGCGAGAGCGTTACGGAGATGCTGAACAAGCTCCAGTGGCGGACACTTCAAGAAAGGCGTTACGCAATACGGAGAGGTTTATTATCGAAATTACGAGAGAGCACATTCCGGGAAGAGATGGGCAACATATTACTACCGCCCACATATATCTCGCGTAATGATCACAACGAAAAGATCCGAGAAATTAGAGCAAATACGGAGACTTACAAGCAGTCGTTCTTCCCACGCACAATTCGTGAATGGAACAGGGAAGGGGGGATCAGATAGTGGTACAATAAGTACCCTCCGCCACACACCGTAAGGTGGCTCGCGGAGTATAGATGTAGATGTAGATGTAGATATGGTGACAAACACGCTGAAGTCATTTCTTTAGTTTACTCAGGATAGCACAGTACGTTTCCTAGTTGACCGTTGAGCCCTGCGGGAGAACATCGAACAGAATAACCGCTTCGGTGTCGTAGAAGATCGTCACCATGACTTAACAGGCTGAGGGTAAGCCTTTGAACTTTTGCTTCGAATGGAGGATGGTGTGGGGCTGCGCCATGGATATGGATTGCAGTTTCGTTTCAGGTTCAACGTAATGAACCCATGTTTCATCACCTCACGCACAAACAACTCTTCGCAGATACCATAAAGATCAAGACGGTGTTGCTCTTTATGGTGTTCTGTTATGCGGCGAGGAACCAGGTGGGCATTCCCATTGGTGGACGAGAGTATCAGCACTACCATGAGAAACGTCCAATTGAGCAGCGAAGTGTTTGATTGTGATTCGTCGATCATTTCAATTGAGAGCGTCCGCACGTTGCAACACTGCAGAAGTCACAGATGTGTGCAGCCAGCCGGCACGCAGGAGATCGGACGTTTTTCCGCCACCTTGTTGCGATGATGACAGACACCTCGCCCAACGACTCATCGTCCTTTTGTTCACTGCCAGAACTCTGCAGACATTTCGCAAGTACCAACAGCAATGCCCCGGTTTTACACCGACGGAAACTCAGCGATAGTTCTCTGCTTGGAGCACACCTCCGTTACAGACACCTTTGCCAAGTGTTTGTACAGCGCCGACAGCTATCGGAACTTCGTGGAACTATAGGGGCTGAAGTGGGAATATGTTCAACCACAAATTTCGCATTTTTAGAACCAAAATTGTCCGAGAAAGGAAATCTGTTGCATTGCTTACTGAACGCCCCTTGTATAACCACTCTTTTCTGCAGTTGATGGGCCCGGTTCACTACTAGGAGCGTTGTGTACTAGACATTTAACTTTAACCTGATACTAATTACAACTTCTTGTTCGTGCCTTTTTCTGTGTCTGCAAATAGAGGTATGTCCTTTCGTTTTATTATAAGAGGACTTTACTTCCTCGATAAATATGTTAGATTTACTGGAACAGCTCTTTCAAATCCTTTCCCAATTTCTGCTGAGTCTTTCACTCTCATATACCGTCATTTGTGGACACTGACCTCGATACAGTTTCCAAATGTGCGTTGTGGTCTTCCAAACAGTCCCCTACCCTCTTCATAACATGAAATCATCGGTGTCCAATTTACAGTGTCAACAGCCTTATCTAAGTCTGCGAAAGCGACAATGGTCTTCCTGTTCATTTCCACCCTTCTTTTCTGGATAATTTACAAAGCTGAAGTGACTTCTCCAGTTGATATTCCCATTCTAAACCCAAACTGATATATTGTATGTAACTATTTTTTTATTGATATTACGCCTAAATATTTACACGAATCGACATTTACAGAAATTTACCACTGATCTTGTATCTGACACTATTGGAGATTATATGCATATATATGGTTTCTTTCCTTTGAATTTATTTACTGGATAAAAATTTTCAATTACGTAACTGCTGCACTTTAAAAGATTAGATTTACACTGTGTTTGCAACTGTCTCATATGTGTAACATGTTCTCAATATCGTTCGGAAGTATTGTATGCTCTTCGACAACGACTGTTGGATGATGGCTTTGTAAGCCGAAAAGCGGTTACGAAATAAATGAATACTGTAGAACATACATTTTTTTTCATTAATAATCAAACAGTGATAGGTTTACTCAAGGCAATGCAGCAGAACCGGCGACTTTAGACTAGAACACACGAAATTGAGGCTTAATTGTTTATTAGCCACATCCAAAAATTATTTCCTTAACTTTCTGGAACAGCATTTAGTACTGAAAACAATTTATCCCCCAAGTTTCATTTAGCGTAATAGCTGCCTCTCGAATGCCAATAATCGTGAATTTCTCAGAGAAGAGAGGGAGTCTGCCGAACCACTATTCTCATTCAGCGCTTCCAAACAGAAATGATATTCCTCTCGGCGTGGCTGAGTTGTGAGAAACGAGGCACAAGAATATCCCCGAAACGCACAATTCACTCTCTTCAATTAAAGCGGCTGCGAATCCAGTGACAAAAGGACCAGTGACATTGCACGGTTTCATAAATTGCGGAGATTGAAAGGGCGGCGGCTGCGCCACAGTGTACGGTCGAGCGCGTCACAGCATCAGCGGTAGCAGTGGTGGGGGTAGTGGGTGGTGTTGGCGGTGGATCTGGGGGGGGGGGGGGGCAGAGGGGAACGTGACGTCTGGCGCCGTAAATCCCAGGTTCCGCGTGCCACGGTACGGCGCGACTGCTCTGAAAATGGGTGACGGTGTGTGTTGGCGGAGGACAGTCCGGATCTGTGTTGCCGACAGGACGACCACCTGCCAGTAACACAGTAAATTACCTTAAATTCGTACCACGCGAGAGGAATGCTTAATTGTACGAGAGGCGTTCAATAAATATTGCACACTTTTTTTCTGAAAGCAGTTGCTTCTATTCACCATTTCAATAAATCACATCATCTCTCACTATTTTTTCTACAAAACCATTTTTTTTCCACCACAGTGTGCGTTCAATGCGACGGCCTTACGCCACCTTTTTGGGAAGGTCTGTATGTCCGCACTGTACAACTCTACCGTCTTAAGTGGGAGCCAACGCCTTGCGGCACCAGTAACCTCGCCATCAAGAACAAACTGCTTCCCGTGGAGGCATCCTTCACAGAGCCAAAAAGATGTAATTGTGAATGTGCGAGATCCAGGCTGTAGGGTGTATGAGGAAGAAGAGTCCAACGAAGTTTCTTGAGCTCCCCTCGGGTCTGCAGACTTGTGTGACGCCTTGCGTCGATATGGAGAAGTTCATTTGCACTTATATGGCCACAAGCGCACTGAAATGTTTTCTTCAATCTCCTGAGGACATCGCAGTACACTGCATAGTTGATCGTTGCACCATGAGGGAGGGCATTAAACAGAATAAATCCTTCAGAGTCCCAGAAGAACGTCGCCATGACTTTAGCGGCTGAGGGTGCGTCTTTGAACTTTTTCTTCGGAGGAGAAGTGGTGTGGCCTCACTCCATGGATTGCTGTCTCGTTTCCGGTTGGGAGTAACGATGTTCGACAGGAAAGTGTCACGGTCATGCTTGTAACGCTCAAGCACTTACGCACAGAGAGTCTTTCGTTGCTTGTTATGGTCCTCTGTGTGGTGGCGACGAATCCAGAGGGTACAAACTTTTGAGTAACCAACTGGCACTACCAACAGAAACGTCCAGTTGAGCTGCAAGGCGTTCATTGTGCTGCCTCATCACATCGAAAGAGAGTGTCCGCACTTTCTAATATTGTAGGAGTCTCAGCTGTGTGCGGCCGGGTGACAAAAGGGAAATCGGGCAGGTTTGGCGATATTGTTGTGATGATGATTGACGCATTGCTCAACGATTCATCGTGCTTTTGTTCACCACCAGGCCTCCGTAGCACCTATAAACATCTACGACGCTCTAGTTTTGCGCAAAAAGAAACTACATGACAGCTCTCTGCTTGGAACACACATCCGTTACAGACACCATTTTCAAGGTTCCATATAGCGCTGCCACCTATCGGAACTTCATGAAGCTAGAGGGGCTGAATCCATTTTTCCAACCGAAACCGGCGCTGATATGAAACTTCGGAAGTTCGAGTCTCAGGCGGGCACACAGTTTTAATCTGCCAGGAAGTTTCATATCAGCGCACACTCTGCTGCAGAGTGAAAATCTCATTCTGGAAACATCCCCCAGGCTGTGGCTAAGCCATGTCTCCGCAGTATCCTTTCTTTCCGGAGTGCTAGTTCTGCAAGGTTCGCAGGAGAGCTTCTGTAATGTTTGGAAGGTAGGAGACGAGATACTGGCAGAAGTAAAGCTGTGAGGAGCGGGCCTGGGTCGTGCTTCCGTAGCTCAGATGGTAGAGCACTTGCCAGCGAAAGGCAAAGGTCCCGAGTTCGAGTCTCGGTCGGGCCCACAGTTTTAATTTGCAAGGAAGTTTCATTTAACCCTTTGTTTGCATTTATTAAAATTCATGTTCATTAATTACGAGGCTTTTGATGGCTTTATTCCATCGTCAGGAGTTAATTTAAATTCTTCGTGCAGCTTTCTGGAAAGAAACGAAATCTACAATTATGTACTTATGTAGCATCGGCGTTATGTGTTTGCGTCGATATTTCACATTTTAAGCTTCAGATTTATTCACAGTTTATAAAACATTTAGTGCCTTTGTGTAGCATGTGTCAAAATATGGTTGTTAAAATACTATATCTAGGCAGTTGTTTTTGCTTTATTATCATCTTTATTCCATCTTCCAGCGAGCAGGAACTGTCATTTACTACTTATTTGCGCGATTTTAAAAAGTGTATCAAGGCTCACAGTGCCGCATAGCGTGAGGTTCGTATCGCAATCCCGTCTCCGAGTAAAAAAAAAAAAAAATCGTAATTTATGAAAAGTTGATGAATGAACTTCGAGTTAGAAAATGGTGCACCAATTACTTTTCATGATGTCGACGGAGCAGGTTGATCTTCAATTACGACTCATAAACTCAAATCAAGGACGGAATAAGCTTATGCTTTCCTGAAATTCCATGCTCAGTTCTTATCAAAATTTTAATGGTGGTTTGGGATGGAGAAAAAGGATGTGCTAGGTGGGTTCTGCTAATTTTGACAGATGATAGCAAAAATATAACGAATGGGAACTGTAATGTCTTTTATCACTGGGTACGACAAGGATGATGAAGTTAGGTTAGGAGAAGTGTAATGTAACGTTGCAAACATTGTGAAGGAACGACAAATTAAAAGTTAAATAGACCAAGTTACAAAGGTAAATGGTGCTCACCTGTGATGATGACGAGTTCCTATACTCCCAGAAGCGTAGGGGACGATGCGGGAGACCCGCACCGCTGTACCAGGCAAGGTCCTAGCGGAGGTGGATTGCCATTGCCTTCCTCCGACCGTAATGATGATGATGATGATGATGATTATGAAGACGACGCAACAACCTCCAGTCATCTCGAGGCAGGAAAAATCCATGACCGAGACGGAAATTGAACAAGGGACCCCATGCGCTACCGCAAACGATAAACGTTGATGTGATTCAGTTGATTAACGCAGTACCCGACGCTTTCTTAAAGAAAGTGAACAACTCCCACTGCTCTTGTGGATCTTAGTTAAATAGATTGTCAATAGATAGCACCTTCTCCCGAGTGACGTGGCGCAGTGGTTAGCACACTGGACTCGCATTCGGGAGGACGGCAGTTCAATTCCGCGTCCGGCCATCCTGATTTAGGTTTTTCGTGATTTCCCTAAATCGCTTCAGGGAAATGCTTTGACAGGGCACGGCCGAATTTCTTCCCCATCCTCTCCTAATCCGATGAGACCGATGGCCTTGCTGTTTGGTCTCTTCCCCCAAATCAGTCCAGTCCAGTCCAGCACCTTCTACATTGACTACACAATAATGTATTCAAAATTAAATGTTTTAACGAAAACAGTAACTTTAAACTAACTATGTAGTTCTAATTGTTAGTAGTGAACGAAATTTTGATGCTGGGTATATGGCGTACTGATAAAAGTAATATATATATAATATTGAAATAACTACGAGTACAGTTACGGCCACTCAAGGTGATAATGTTGTATCAGAGAAGGACTTTCGCAGGTGACTATCCGTGTGAGAATTTCCGCTAATCCGAGGCGGACCTCGCAGCGGCCACTGCCAGCTTAGCGCTGGAGGGGTATGACAACACCAGCCGTCCGGCCGGCCTGCCTGGGAAGACCGCAGAAGGTTTTAGCAGGATAGCGCCCGCATACATAAATCTGTCCGACTCAGCGCCACCTTGTGCTCCCCTAGGGCGCTACTGAGTGCTGAGGCGTGTAGCGGTCTACCTTCTGGACAAAACCTGCAGGAACTTTGCTGTAGGGATGAGAAAAACTTAGCGGTTGAAACCGATACCGGTATTTTAGTTCTGAATAACAGTTATTTTTGGTATTTTTTTGCTCTCTGTTACAACAAGTGTTTTTATTTTTTACTAATACTCGAGTGTGAGACATAGAAGCATCACAAAATTTTTTCGCTTCTAAATAAACCTTTTTTAAAGAAGGAGTAATTTTTATTAGTAAAATTGGCATTTCTTTGAAATATGGCGTTACAGAAAATGGAAAATTGGAAAAGCGAACACTACTATTTTAATAAGAATACTGACAGAAATGAGCAACAAACAGTGGCACAAGAACTGGTACTTCATTGCTGAGACAATAATGTATTTCTTACTGTGTGGCATGGCCTATTAGACGGTATGCGTGTACATGCAACGTGCAGCAATTACCCCATCTGATCTGTATGGTAGTTTCTTACAAGCGAACCTCCCCATCGCACCCCCCTCAGATTTAGTTATAAGTTTTTTATCTTCGCAAAGTTATGATCTGTCCGTTCGTTCATTGACGTCTCTATTCACTGTAATAAGTTTAGTGTCTGTGTTTTGCGACCGCATCGCAAAACCGTGCGATTAGTAGGCGAAAGGACGTGCCTCTCCAATGGGAACTGAAAACATATGATCGCAAGGTCATAGGTCAACCGATTCCTCCACAAGAAAACACGTCTCCTATATTCTATACGACAATGGTGACGGCATGTGCGTCACATGACAGGAATATGTTGTCGACCCACCTAACTTGTACACTTGGCGAATGGGTAAAAAGATTCTTCTACCTTGCCCGATTTAGGTTTTCTTGTGGATGTGATAATCACTCGATAAAAGTGATGAAAACAAAACGGACGGACAGATAATAATTGTCTGAAAATAAAAAATTAAAATTTCCACTCGAGTGAAGACTTGAACCAAGGACCTCTCACTTCGCAGCCGCTTACGCTA
Organism: Schistocerca nitens; assembly: GCF_023898315.1. Taxonomy (NCBI): domain Eukaryota; kingdom Metazoa; phylum Arthropoda; class Insecta; order Orthoptera; family Acrididae; genus Schistocerca; species Schistocerca nitens. The sequence continues at coordinate 407,095,398 of NC_064618.1, forward strand.
ACCACGAGACCACGACGATCCTTACCTCAAATTGTCCTTAGCCTATCTTCCACATGGACTTCTCAGTTTGTATATTTTGCTTATTTTTTTCATAGTTCCACACAACTTCTTCCTGTTTTCTCGATTGATCTGTGTTCCGTTTTTCAAGGCCTATCCACTGTGCCATCTTATAACTAAATCTGAGGGGGGTGCGATGGGGAGGTTCCCTTGTTAGTGTCGTCGCCGAACATTAGTGGTGTTACAGTATGGTACCAAAAGTAGAAGTGCCACGACCAACCCGTGACACAATATATGGGGAAAACGTAAAGATTAACAGTTCATTCACAGTTTACAAAAAAAAAAAAAACTAGAAAGTAGCTTTATCTGCATGTTGCTGTTGTAAATGGGCAAATTTGCACGAAAATAGAGTCCTAGAACATCAGTTTACACTTTTTAACACCGACTGCTGGTAATGTCGAAATAGTGGTATGATCCCTGATTGCAACACGATATCTGAGCAGAATTTCAAAAAATTAGAATCAATATGACAATATGAACTGAGCAGTCAATTCAGCATCGTGGGTCGGCGCAGCTTGCTCCATGGAAGTCCACCTGCCGTTTTGGACTCTGAAGATCATCCTTAAGGATTGAAAATGGTCACTCCAATTAAATGAAATTTGCGATCAAGACTGTTTTTAATTACATATATTTCTGTTATTAGCCTAAATAATTTCATATTTCGGTTCTATGTCTCTTAAAACTGAAGAGTCAAAACTTTACCGTCTTGGTTGGTTTTCTACTTTTAATACATGAAATAATAGGATTAAAAACCGAAAATCGTTCTTAGAGAAACCGTTTTTTTGAACGGTTTTAATGTACTGGTTAAAATGGCGTTGAAAAAAAGAAAGAAGACGTCGTAACCAAAAACCGGTCATTTCAGGTATAACCGCCATCCTGACTTTGCTGCAGCCTCAACACAATTACTTCCCACACCTGTTCGTAGTCATAACAGCATTGTAACTTGCAAATATGAACTGGGAAGGGTTTGCATTATAATTAGACACCTCATCATAGGCGTCTTTTTTGCAGAGGACGCAACGCTGATATATCCAGTTGATTCGCCCATAATTGGCCAGAGATTATATTCAAAATTATGTTTAAAAGAAAGCTTGCCAATTTTCTTTATATCCTCTCGTACAGTATCCACTGAATTTCAGGATGTTGCAAACTTATGTAAAGCCTTTGTCGGATGTCCCTCCTTTCATCAGTCATCAGTTAACTTTAAGGAGAGAAGTCTTGGGCACCACCTGTCTGTGAATCGCGTAAACTTTGCTTTGCATGTTATCATATTTTAAACGTTTGCGTGGGGTAAGGTAGGTCAAAAACAATTATTTCAAATTTTTAACCCCAAAGTGGTAGTAAATGTTTAACTACGCTTGTTATATTCTAATGGTGAATAGATCATAGTTATAAAATGTTTAAATGTGTGTGTAATCTTATGGGACTTAACTGCTAAAGTCATCAGTCCCTAAGCTTACACACTACTTAATCTAAACTATCCTAAGGACAAACACACACACCCATGCCCGGGGGAGGACTCGAACCTCCACCGGCACCAGCCGCACAGTCTATGACTGCAGCGCCTGAGACCGCTCGGCTAATTCCGCGCGGCGATCATAGTTATAAATTTTGTATGATTGCTTCAAGATCTCTTCTTCTTTTGCTTTACTCTACTTTGGGGTACGAAAATCAATCAATTTTTAATGTTCTGTGCCTTGCTGCTATACGAGTATTGCTTCATTCGTTCTGATCACGCATTCCTTTCTTTTCCAGAGATTTGGAATGCTCGTTTGGTTTCCATTTTGACTTGGAACCTCTCTTTCTCGTCTTTGTTTTGTTTTTGTTTTCAGTTTTATATATAAGCATACCTCCTGTGATATGGAATTCTGTTAAGTCTTTCTCCGTTTCAAATAATTTTCTTTTGAGGGTAACCGCAGCTGTAGTAATCCATTTTTCTGAAATAAACCGCTTTCACCTGTATACAAACTTTTACAGGAAGGCGACCGGTTTCGTTAATTCAAATTAGATCTGCAGGTGTACACCTACAAGATAGGAAACGTACAATCGACATTACAATAAAAAACAGATACCTATCCGTGTTCTCGTCCTTGGGGTGGCAAACTACCTTAAGGGCGGAAAAATCAGCAATGATCAGCGGCATAAGGATGCAGATGGCAATGGAAACCACTGCATTAGAGACACATAACGTGTATCCACAGGACACGTGGCCTGTAATTAAAAAAGTGTCATAGTGTCATGATGAGCTCTCAATAGGCAAAAGATTCCGGAATAGTTCCCTATTCGGATCTCCGGGAGGGGACTGCCAAGGGGAGGTGACCATGGGAAAAAGGTTGAAAACCAACGATAGGATAACGTTCTACGAGCCGCGGTGTGGAAGTCAGAAGCTTGAACGTGCTAGGCAAGCTAGAAAATCTGAAAAGGGAAATGCAAAGCCTCAGTCTATGTATAGTAGGGAGCAGTGAAGTCAAATGGAAAGAAGACAAGGATTTATCGTCACATGAGTATAGGGTAAGATCAACACCAGCAGAAAACTGTATAACAGGAGTAGGAGTCTTTATGAATAGCAAGGTAGGACGGAGAAACTGCTGCTGTGAACAGGGGTGTTCTGATCAGTATCGACAGCAAACCAGCACCGACAACGATAGTTCACGTATACATGCCGACGTCGCAAGCTGAAGATGAGGAGACAGAGAAATTATATGAGGATAATGAAAGGGTAATACAGTACGTAATGGAAGATGAAAACCTAACAGTCATGGGGGACTGGAATGCTGTTGTGGGAAAAGGAGTATAAGAAACGGTTACAGGAGTACATGGGCTTGGGACAAGGAATGAGGGAGGAGAAAGACTAATTGAGTTTGGTAATAAATTTCAGCTAGTAATAGCGAATACTCTGTTCAAGAATCACAAGAGGAGGAGGTATACTTGAAAAAGGCCGGGTGATAAGGGAAGATTTCAATTAGATTACATCATGGTCAGACAGAGACTCCGAAATCAGATACTGGATTGTAAGGCGTACCCAGGAGGAGATATACACTCAGATCACAATATAGTAGTGATGAAGTTTAAGTGAGTCAGGAAGAATCTATACCTTAAGAAATGACAGGTACGCTTGAAGGTCTTTAAGGCTATAGATTCAGCAGTAAAGATTAGCTCAGAAGGTTGTACAGTTCAAGAGGAATGGAAATCTCTAAAAAGGGCAATCACAGAAGTTGGAAAGAAAAATACAAGTACAAAAACTTTAACTGCGATGAAACCATGGGTAACAGAGGAAATGCTTCAGCTGACCGGTGAAAGAAGGAAGTAAAAAATGTTCAGGGAAATTCAGGAATACGGCAGTACTATTCCCTGAAAAATGAAATAAATAGGAAGTGCAGGGAAGCTAAAACAAATTGGTTGCATGAAAAATGTGAGGAAGTCGAAAAAGAAATGACAGTTGGAAATACTGACTTAGCATACAGGAAATTCAAATCAACCTTCTTTGACAAAATAAGCAAGGGTTCAAATGGCTCTGAGCACTATGGGACTTAACATCTGAGGGCATCAGTCCCCTAGAACTTAGAACTACTTAAACCTAACTAACCTAAGGACATCACAAACATCCATGCCCGAGGCAGGATTCGTACCTGCGACCGTAGCGGTTCCAGACTGTAGCGCCTAGAACCGCACGGCCACTCAGGCCGGCAAGAGAGAATGGGGTGGGGGGGGGGCGTGTTTTATAGCTATGCAGTACAATGTGCAGGTTAATGTTCATGTAAGGTACAGCAGCTATGCAGATATGAAAAGTCTTGGATACGATGGACTAAAAAGGAGAGCAAGGGTGGTGCAACGGGAATTCCACTGTTAAATGCAGAGCAGGGAACGGATAGGTGGAAAGAGTACATTGAAGGCCTCTATGAGGGAGAAAATTTGCCTGATGTGATGGAAGATGAAACGTGTCGATTTAGAAGAGAGGTTTGGAGGAAGGGATGGATAAAATTCCATTAGAATTTCTAAAATCGTTGCGGAAAATGGCAGCAAAATGACTGTTCACTTTGATGTGTAGAATGTATGAAACTGGCGACGTACCATCTGACTTTCGAAAAAATATTATCCACACAATTCCGAAAACTGCAAGAGCTGACAAGTGCGAGAATTATCGCACAATCAGCTTAACAGGTCATGCATCCAAGTTGCTGACAATATACAGAAAACAAAATTGAGAATGTGTTAGATGACGATCAGTTTGGCTTTGGGAAAGGTGAATGAACCAGAGAGGCAATTATGATGTTGCGGTTGATAATGGAGGCAAGACAAAAAACGCATCAAGACACGTTCATAGGATTTGTCGACCTTGGAAAAGCGTTCGAAAGTGTAAAATGGTGCAAAATGTTCGAAATTCTGAGGAAAATAGGGGTAAGCTATAGGGAGAGACGAGTAATATACAAGATGTACAAGAGCCAAGAGAGAATAATAAGAGTGGACGACCAAGAACTAAATGCCCGGATTATAAAGGGTGTAAGACAGAGACGTAGTCTTTCGCCCCTACTGTTGAATCTGAACATTGAAGAAGCAAGAAATAAACGAAAGGTTCGGGAGTGGAATTAAACTTCAAGGTGAAAGGATGTTAATGATACGATTCGCAGATGGCACTGTTATCCTGAGGGAAAGTGAAAAAGAATTACGTGATCTGCTTAATGGAATGAACAGTCTACTGAGTACGGAATATGGACTGAGCGTAAATCAAAGAAAGACGAAAGTAATGAGAAGTAGCAGAAATGGGAACAACGAGAAGCTTAACAGCACGATGGTCAGGAAGTAGAGGAAGTTAAGGAATTCTGCTATCTATGCAGTGAAATAACCAATGACGGATGGAGCAAGGAGGACATCAAAAGCAGATAAGCGCTGGCAAAAAGGGAATTTATGGCCAAGAGAAGCATACGAGTATCCAGTATAGACCTTAATTCGAGGAAGAAATTTCTGAGGATGGACGTTTGGAGCACAGTGTTGTATGGTAGTGAAACATGGACTGTGGGAAAATCGAAATAGAAGATGATCGAAGCATCTGAGATGTGGTGCTGCAGACGAATTTTGAAAATTAGGTGGACTGATAATGTACGAAATGAGGAGGTTCCGCGCAGAATCGGAGAGGAAAGGAATATTTGGAAAACACTGACAAGAAGATGGGACAGGATGATGGGACATCTGTTGACACATCAGGGAATGACTTCCGTGGTACTAGTGGGAGTTTCGGAGGGCAAAAACAGGAGTGGAATCCGTGGTGGGACGCATCAAACCAGGCAGAATACTGATGACTCAAAAAAGAAAAATAAAACTGAAATGTGTACTAACTCTATGACAACCAATATGAAATACTCACACGTCAGTAAAACATTGAAGCCTCGATACGAGAAGCAGGGGACTTAAACTTCTCAAAATAAAATACTCCTACCCGCAACAAGCAGGGTTCATAGTTAAAACCGACGAGTTTGTCAAATAGAATCTTGGCCAAAGACTTGTACGTGGAGATAATGTAACCCATGAAAAGTACGAAGGTACTGGTGTACATTGCATCATTTTCCAGGTATGTGGGGCAGACCTGCAGAGGTTTTGGTTTTAGCTTCCAAGAACGCCATTGTCTGAGTAGTTCCAAGTCTACTTTAAGTAACCACATATGTGATACTGGCCACCCAAAACAGGTGTAGCTTATAATTTGGAAGTACTATACAGAGAAATAAACAACCAGACCTTAATCATTCAGGAGGAGATTGAAATTATGCGGAGTCTAAAGTTATACCCCGAACAAATCATTAATCGAACTTCGATAGCCTGTGAAGGACATGTCATAGTTGTTCGACTGCTTGCTTATTAATACTGGGCTAGTTGTTATATCCTCTTTCACCTCGTCTGTTTAGTTTTAACGACTTTCACACTCAAGTATTTTATAGATTGTAAGGTTATACCGTGTAACGGGGGCCTCAGTAATTTCCATCATATAAAATTTGGGTTGTTTGTAACTTCCCTATGTGTATTGTGGCGCTAATGACCTCCGTGAGACACATGAGCACATTGACTACCAATGTGGACCTGCACGGCCAGACTGTTGCAGGTTTGCTGTCCGCTGCTTCCTGGTATGAAACAAGTTTTCTTAACCATGGGCTTTCAATGTTTCTAGCTATACCTTATCTTCTTTTCTTATTTTGCCCTTTTCATTGCAGGTAAACGCGCTTTTAATATCCCTGTTTTTGAACAGGTCAATTTGAACTATGATGCCCTGCATGTTGCTGGTAACAGTACACGACTGGCCATTAAAATTGCTACATCACGAAGATGACGTGCTACAGACGCGAAATTTTACAGACAGCAAGAACATGCTGTGATATGCAAATGATTAGCTTTTCGGAGCATTCACACAAAGTTGGCGCCGGTGGCGACACCTAAAACGTGCTGACATGAGGAAAGTGTCCAACCGATTTTTCATACAAAAACAGCTGTTGACCGGCGTTGCCTGGTGAAAAATTGTAGTCTCGTGTAAGGAGGAGAAATGCGTACCTTCACGGTTCCGACTTCGATAAAGGTCGAATTGTAGCCTATCGCGATTGCGGTTTATCGTATCGCGACATTTCTGCTTGCGTTCTTCGAGATCCAATTACTGTTAGCAGAATATGGAATCGGTGGGTTCAGGAGGGTAATATGAAACGCCGTGTGGATCCCAACGGCCTCGTATCACTAGCAGTCGAGATGACAGGCATCTTATCCGCATGGCTGTACAAGATCGTGCAGCCGCGTCTCGATCCCTGAGTCAACAGATGGGGACGTTTGCAAGACAACAACCATCTGCACGAACAGTTCGACGTCGTTTGCAGCAGCATGGACTATCAGGTCGGAGCCCATGGCTGCCGTTACCCTAGACGCTGTATCACAGAAAGGAGCGCCTGCGACGGTGTACTCAACGACGAACCTGGGTGCACGAATGGCAAAACGTCATTTCTTCGGATGAATCCAGGTTCTGTTTACAGCATCATGATAGTCGCATCCGTGTTTGGCGACATCGCGGTGAACGCACATTGAAAGCGAGTATTCGTCATCGCCATACTGGCGTATCACCCGGCGGGGTGGTATGGGGTGCCATTGGTTACACGTCTCGGTCACCTCTTGTTCGCAGTGACGGCACTTTGAACAGTGGACGTTACATTTCAGATGTGTTACGACCCGTGGCTCTACCCTTCATTCGATCCCTGCGAAACCCTACATTTCAGCAGGATAATGCACGACCGCATGTTGCGGGTCCTGTGCGGGCCTTTCTGGATACAGAAAATGTTCGACTGGTGCCCTGGCCAACACATTCTCCAGATCTCTCACCAACTGAAAACGTCCGGTCAATGGTGGCCGAGCAACTGGCTCGTCACAATACGCCAGTCACTACACTTGATGAACTGTGGTATCGTGTTGAAGCTGCATGGGCAGCTGTACCTGTACACGCTATCCAAGATCTGTTTGACTCAATGCCCAGGCGTATCAATGCCGTTATTACGGCCAGAGGTGGTTGTTCTGTGTACTGACTTCTCATGATCTATGCACCCAAATTGCGTGAAAATGTAATCACATGCCAGTTCTAGTATAATATATTTGTCCAATAAATACCCGTTTATCATCTGCATTTCTTCTTGGTGTAGCAATTTTAAAGGCCAGTAGTGTAATTAAATCTAGGCTCACATGCTGGGAAACGAAGTTGCTAAGATCTAATAACAGCACATATTGGTTGTACAGGGCATAGATTATTAGGATAGGTATCTGTTTTTTTATCATAATATGGATTGTACGTTTCCTATCTTGTAGATTTGATCTCAGATCACGAAACCATTCGGTTCCTGTTAATTTCATATACAGCTGAAAACTGTTTCAAAAATGGTTCAAATGGCTTTGAGCACTATGGTACTTAACATCTATGGTCATCAGTTCCCTAGAACTTAGAACTACTTAAACCTAACTAACCTAAGGACATCACATAACACCCAGTCATCACGAGGCAGAGAAAGAAAGCTGTTTATTTCAGAAACACCTTCTTCGTTTCTTTAAATAAACTTGGTTGGGCTTCTTTTTGCGGAAGTAGTCGAACTTTTTATGTTGATCTATTTTGGTTCATTCTGAGGATGACTCCATAACAATTGGTTCTAGTATTCCATTTTAAATTACCAGAATTTAAAATGTTGAAACAACGGAAAAATTAAAAATCTGCGGGGCTACTTGAATCGTAAATAGGGCTAAGTGGATCGTTGTAAACTGTTACACAACTATGCACAATATCCCCAATATGGACGAATACACTATTTAACTGTTCTAGTGGACCGCAGCTCGTGGTCTCGCGGTAACGTTCTCTCTTTCCGAGCACGGGGTCCAGTGTTCGATTCCCAAAGGTGTCAAGGATTTTCACCTGCCCCGAGATGACTGGGTGTTGTTGTGTTGTCGTCTTCTTCATCATTCATCCGCATTACGGTTGGAGGAAGGCGACGTAAACCACCTCCATTAGGACCTTGCCTAGTACGGCGTTTCGTGTTTCCCGCATCGTTCCCCTACGCTCCGTCAAGAAGCGTGGGACTTCATTTCAGTAGTTGTTACAAGCATTCCGCGCATCTGGAACTGGCATCCCACAAATTTCGTAAAACCACGTCTTTCGCTTATCACGCATGATTCATTTTCCTTCCTTCACAAATCTAGGGTCGTAATGTTTGATGTTACCGAAACCACAACGTACGTATTCTTCCTCCGAGACAGCTTCGGGTGATGATGAAGATAAATCCTCCTCTACATTAGAAGGTACGTCTCGAACATCCAGCACATTTCTGTAACCCCCGAACATCTTTCTTTTTGAGTTTTCAAAAAGCAATTTTCCCTTCCATCTTGTAAGAATGATTATGAGATGTACTTCTGAAGGCAGATTGCAAGCTGAATTTTTCTCTCTGCTCGTACGTGTCTGACCGGTGGTTTTCGTTGAAAGTGGCAAAACGGAAGAAAATGGTGGCAATGAAGATGCTGAGCTCTGACATTCCGAATTTAATGGAAGATTAGGAGGAGCTGCAGGGCCTCAGTTTACTTCTGATTCTTTGGTAATAGAATTTTTCTTCTCATTGAGCATTGTGAAAGAATCAAGGAAGTTGTCGATATTTTTTGGGATCGAAGAGGAAATTTCTCGCGCACTGAAGTACCTTCGCAGCATTATTTACATTAGCTCTTCATCTCCAGGCGACGTCGAAATTTTTACTGAAAAGAAATTTTGTAATGGAGATTCAGGCATTATTGAGTATAATTAGATAATGTGAATATTTTCATGAAGTAGAAGTAGTAGCTATTATATGTTGATTCAGTAAGACCCACGAAGACCGGTTCATATTGCCGACCGGGGTGGCCGAGTGGTTCTTGGCGCTACAGTTTGGAACCGCGCGACCGCTACGTTCGCAGGTTCGAATCCTGCCTCGGGCATGAATGTGTGTGATATCCTTAGTTTAGTTAGGTTTAAGTAGTTCTAAGTTCTATGGGACTGATGACCTCAGAAGTTTAGTCCCATAGTGCTCAGAGCCATTTGAATCATTTTTTTGGTTCATATTATGTTATTATTTTCTAAATGCAAGTAGTTGCACAAATTTGTAACAGATGTAGCTAAATGTTCTGTTGAGCGACCTGGTGCACCCTATACAACTGGTAACGTAAAGATTTGTAACTATCATTCATGCATTTCAACAAATTTTTGCAAATGCGTGATAAGTTACCATGGGACCAAACTGCTGAGATCATCGGTCCCTAGACTTACACACTACTTGATCTAACTTAAACTGACTTACGTTAAGGACAACACATACACCCATGTCCGAGGGAGGACGCGAACCTACGACGGGGGAGCAGCACGAACCTTGGCAAAATCCCCTAGACCGCGCGGCTACCCCGCGCGGCGCATTTCAACAGCATATTTTAATACAAACAAATGGATTAAATATATCTGGAAAAAGTTTCTTGCCAGTTATCTAGCAACATAACCTGTGACTAATAGCATTCGATCTGTGCATTGGGTCTGAGCAGTAGAATATTTTCTTATTTCCATCCACATAGCCCCACGATTAAGGAAGTCCCACACTACCATATCGTTTTCGCCTAAATGAGAGCAGAAAACCACTGGAAAAGCACTTAACCGGCTAAGGAAACGATCATTAATTCGCTGCGTGGATTCTTTCCGGATGTGGCTCGTCTCCATGTCTCGAAAGCTAGCTCGCTACGCATTAAGTCATACAGCATTTTTTTTTTTTTTGGTTAATCTGATATCTCTGGATTCTGCAAGCAATCTCCTGTGTGTTATGCAACGAACGTTCAAGGAAATAATCCCATGGTTATGTTATCGCCAAACGAAATTTTTAGAGCATCCCAGTGCATCTCGTTTCACATAGCGGGAAGACTAGGTAAAAACTGTAAAAGCAAGGAAAGTTCTTTTTCTGATAAGCATCTTCCGCGCTGTGTTGGAGATTGCGGTGTCGCTGCTCTTCGAATCCCCAAGATAATCCAACTCTAGATTATTTACGTACGCCAAGTCCCTCATGGGGTGGGGATTTCCGGGAAAATCGGTATGGATGAGTGTGAAGGGGGTCTCTTAAATCATAGAACGATTCTTTTCATAGCTGTTCCTGATAAAAAGATTGTTCCCTCTAGTCAAAACGGTCGCAGGTTCGAATCCTGCCTCGGACATGGATGTGTGTGATGTCCTTAGGTTAGTTAGGTTTAAGTAGTTCTAAGTTCTAGGGGACTGATGACCATAGATGTTAAGTACCATAGTGCTCAGAGCCATTTTGAGCCATCTAGTCAAAACATGAAATTCAGCATGTGGTACGTTCAGGTTGACTTGTGTGTATACTTGTTCATCTAACCCTAACACATTACCCTTCACAAGACAACAAAATGAAGTTGCAGTATAACGAAATAACAGAAGATGTGAGCCTGGATTGACCCAACGCTGTACGAACGAAGCGCACAAGACTTAATCGGTCTGGTCAGGTTTAGCGAACCAGACTTTGTTACAATGTGGTCACGCAAATATTTTAGCTACTGTCTGTACTGTCTGGTTTGGAATAAGGAATACTCTTCATGTAATTTAGGAACTTAAAATAATTCCTAACATCCTCTTAAGAAGGGGCGAAATTAATGTGCGAAGGAGTTTGATTTTCGCATTGTCTTTCCACGATAAAATCGCCTGTTGCAGCTCGCATGAAGTTTGAGTACTGGACTAAAGATAGAGGTTTTAAATTTCCTTCTGATAACTCTGTTGATTTTAACACATTTTCAACTATTTTTAACTTACCTCATACTTCTGGAACTAAATTACGAACTATATTTATAAGTAATATGAGTGTAATAACTTACTGACCTGATGAAATGCCTCAAAGTCATCATAATCAAAGGAGACCGCAGAAATTTTTCCAAGAGGGAGCATGGTTCTTAAACTGCCAGTTTTGATATAACTTATTCTGCGAGTCTCAAAAATTTATCCTACCCTAAGAATTAAATTTCATAAGATGTACACACAAACTATTGTATCTCAAACGATTGATATACATTTAGTATTTTGAACGCAGACATAGCCGTCCCCAGAAATTTTTACGCGTAGATAGCATATTTCGAAAGTTCAATTTTTGATACGCACATCAAAAAATGTTTTGCATCACCTCGGTTCCGAGAGTTGCGGAACATATACAGAAAATGGAACAGAGATCAACATGAACATCATTTCCGGCCTTTTTATTGCTCACGAAAACCAACACTGAATCTTGTACCACCATACAGCGAGACATTCAGAGGTGGTGGTCCAGAGTGCTGGACACACCGGTACCTCTAATATCCAGTAGCACGTCCTCTTGCATTGATGCATTCGTCGTGGCATCCTATCCACAAGTTCAAGGCACTGTTGGTCCAGGTGATTCGGCGTAGATCACTCAGAGTGGTCATGTCGTCCATAAACAGCTATTTCAATCTATCTCAGGCATTTTCGATAGGGTTCATGTCTGGAGAAAATGCTGGCCACTCTAGTCGAGCGATGTCGTTATCCCGAAGAAAGTCATGCACAAGATGTGCACGATGGGATTGCGAATTGTCGTCCATGAAGACGAATGCCTAGCCAATATGCTGCCGATATGGTTGCACTATCTATCAGAGGATGGCATTCACGTATCGTACAGCTATTACGGTGCCTTCCATGACCACAAGTGGCGTACGTCGGTCCCACATAATGCCACCCCAAAACAGCAGGGAACCTCCACCTTGCTGCACTCGCTGGACAGTGTGTCTAAGGAGGTCCAGCTGACCAGGTTGCCTCCAAACACGTCTCCGTCGATTTTCTGGTTGAAGGCATGTGCGACACTCATCGGTGAAGAGAACGTGATGCCAATCCTGAGCGGTCCATTCGGCACGTTGTTGGGCCCATCTGTACGGCGCTGCATGGTGTCGTGGTTGTAGAGATGGACCTAGCCATGGACGTCGGGACTGAAGTTGCGCATCATGCAGCCTATTGCGCACAGTTTGGGTTGCACGAAAAGCATTATTCAACATGGTGTCGTTGCCGTCATGGTTCATTCCGAGCCAAAATCCGTAGGTAGCGGTCATCGACTGCAGTAATAGCCCTTGGGCGTCCTGAGCAAGGCATGTCATCGACAGTTCCTGTCTCTCTATATCTGATCCATGTCCGAACAACATCACTTTGGTTCACTGCGAGATGCCTGGACACTTCCCTTATTGAGAGCCCTTCCTGGCACAAAGTAACAATGCAGACGCGATCAGACCGTCTAGGCATGGTTGAATTACAGACATGCAAAAAATTTTTTGATGTGTGTATAACTGATTAGTTGGGTTTGAGAACGTGTAGGGCCCCAAGAAATACATTTGACAAGAAGTTCACAAGATGTATTGTCTGTTAAATGTTTGATAGCTATCCAATCAATACTTTTGGAACTTAGATACATCTTATTATATTATTAATATGAATATGTGTGGAGGAAACTCCCAAAAACAACGGTCAAATTTGTCCGTACAGTCAATTTTTAACAGGCATTGACACATACAGCCAACGGCTTGCCGCAGTGGTAACATCGGCTCCAGCCAGGTCACGGAAGTTAGGTGATGTCGGGCTGGGCTAGCACTTGGATGGATGACCATCTGGTGTTCTGAGCGCTGTTGGCAAACGGGGTGCACTCAGCCCTTGTAAGGCAAACTGAGGAGCTTTTGACTGAGAAGTAGCGGCTCCGGTCTCGCAAACTGTCATACGACCGGGAGAGTGTTGTGCGGACCACATGCCCCTCCATATCCGCATCCAGTGACGCCTGTGCGCTGAGGATGACTCAGCGGCCGGTCGGTACCGTTGGGCATTAATAGCCTGTTCGGGCGGAATTTAGTTATAGTTTAGTTTAATGACACATCCAGGTTACCTTTATCACCCTGCTTTGGCACGTTAGTGTGCAGACATGGCAACTGGTCTACAGAACTGTGTGGCTGGATGTCTTCCGTGGGCAAAAGCGTGCACTAGTGATCAGTAAGAGTAAGGCAAAGAATCTCATTGTAACTTTGTGAGAATAGTTGGCAAGTCATAAAGTTTAAGAACCATGTAATCGAACAAGGTTCAAACACATTCGCGACCTTGATATATCAACATTTTGTTCTCTCGTCGAACGCAGAAATTTCTTTTTTTCCCTCTAGTTTTGCCTGCAGATGACTCGTAAGTCAACACACAGTATGGAGTGGCCGTGTTCTTCACACTCTACTACAATTGCACTGTCGTATAAAACTGAATGAAATCTGAGCGAGCCTTGACGGATAAAATACCGTATAACTGTTGAGGTTAAGAGGTATTAAAGCGTGGGGACTATACGGTACAACTTGGAAATACAGAAAGGTCTCAAGCCCACAATCTTTTATTGAGCGTTACGTGTTTAAAAGTTTGATCATCAGACAGAAGATGAGGCACAAAGAAATTAACGATAGCAAATGTGTACATCCGTAAGCACATTTGAGGTTCAAAAACAAAATTTTCACCAGTTGATGGTTGCAAATGCGTCTTACATTATAATTATTGACTATCGAATATTTCTGTTATGTCATTCACGATGTTACCTAACGACGTATGTTTCGTACTACGTGAGTTTAACTAATGCCAACATGTGAGTTTCTTCTCTATTAAGATAGCATAAATGTATCTCTGTCATGTAATACATGATGTTATGCTGTGACATACAGTTCGGCGCTATGCATTAAAGAAAAGAAAGAGAAGAAAGAGAAAAATTGTCCGCCGTCAGTAAAAATTTATCTTTTTATGAATAACGTAGATGTCTTTGGTGGTGCAGTGACATCTTAGAAAATGATTTCTTTGTGAAGCAATTTTTTGATTTCATTTCTTTGATCAATGCTAGCGCCTTCTACCGGCTTCCCTTACTTACCAAATAGCTTTATCGCCTAGACAACAGCACTGTGAAATACCCATATATGAAATTACACCTTTTCGCTCACTTTAAAAGTTGAAAATTTTGTATATGGATCTCAAATGTGCATACGTAAGTGTATGTTTGCTATCGTTCATTTCTTTGTAGCACAGCTCCTGTCTGATGATAAATTTTGAAGCGTGTCAGAATTTATCGGTCCAAACCTTTCTACATTTCCAAGTTGTGCCGAATCTGAATGGTCGGCTGCCTCTACTATGAATGTATTTCTGTATAATGTAGTGAAGGGACTATTGTACTGTGCATTTCTGTAGCTCATTTAGAGCTATACAGGGAAACGGAAGGGAAAAGTACAGGTACTCCGGTAATGTTCTGTAAAGTTTCACGTCTGCCAAGAAGGCAGAACAACCACGAAACCGCCGCCACGAGGAGAATACGGAAAAATTAACCGTGAGTGAGTAGGTCCCAAAGCGCCTACGGCGGTAATTCAGTTGAGCTGAGGCAGTAGTTTTATTAATGAACATTGTAATGCCGGCCGAAGTGGCCGTGCGGTTAAAGGCGCTGCAGTCTGGAACCGCAAGACCGCTACGGTCGCAGGTTCGAATCCTGCCTCGGGCATGGATGTTTGTGATGTCCTTAGGTTAGTTAGGTTTAACTAGTTCTAAGTTCTAGGGGACTAATGACCTCAGCAGTTGAGTCCCATAGTGCTCAGAGCCATTTTGAACATTGTAATCTGCCTGGAAACCGACCGAACTTGAAAGGCACATTACACTCCTGTGAGAGCCCAGCAGTGTTGTCTGCTGAACTGATCATAAATGTTCTTGATACTTCAATAATTTCATACGAGTCAGTAACATTCAGTCATTTGATGATTAATTCAATTTTTCATTTCCTTTTGTCTTTAAGCTCTCATGACAAATACATGTATTGGAGTACTGCCACACGGTTCTCAGTGACAATAAAAATTAAAATGATGAGCACCGATCTTCTGTTCTGATTTTCTTCCCCTTCACCAGTTTCCGTAGGATTTAAAAAGACCAAATTCCTCTGTTTGAACCACAAAGCTTTCCTTTTGCCAATGCAGTCAATGTGCCCACATGATGAGTGCAAGTCCCGTTAATGAAGGTTGCTTGGATGGGAACAGGAAGTGAAAGAGCAAATACCATAGAACTAAAAAAATGACGTAACTGTGAAATAAAAACAAATAAACGCAATAGAGGCAGTTCGTTTATTTGTATGCATCTGTGAAATAGAAATGTGATGTTCAGCAACATTTCGTAATACCTCCGCCATGGGCCACATTCGCCGACTCAAAAGTGAAAGTGGCCTGGGACAAGGGGGAGTTGGACCACCCGTGGCGAGCGCCCGAGATGCCGACGTTGGAGATATTCTGCAAACACGCAGGGGCTAGCCACGCGGAAGCCCCGCCTCGCTTCAGAATGAACCTTGAGAAGCGTGCAGAAAACTTATGGACCACCGCAACCGCTAGAATGGAGCGTCAAGAATGCGCATGTGAAGGCTTGTGAATTATTCTGGCCTGGCTGCAGACGTTTTCACCTGCCTTGGTAGGCAAGAGAGTGGAAGCAATTCCAGGACCCCTGCCGACACAACAACGCCAAGAATTCGCGCAGGGAGGCCTGTGAACCTATCGAACTGCAGCAGATATCAGCCTGCTCAAAGAAAGTTTCCCGGACAATAAGTACGTTCCTTATAAATCACAGATGCCAGAGACCTGAGACTGTCCAGGTCTCCTACAGAGAGAGTCATTACAAAGAAGTGTTTTGTGCTGCTTTCACAACAACCTAAGAATGTAGAACATCGAAACAATAAGCGAATAACGCTGCGAACAGCCTTTAGGGTGAAATTGTGGTGAAGATGCCAATTCTCCAGTCACATACCAGCCTACACAAGGTAGAAAATCTCCACCCTGAAGGGAGAGGCGTGGTTATGAAACGTCTATCAGTCACTGGGTGCACTGCAAATTCACTCCGCCAGTGGCAGTGTCGAGAGAAGTAAAATGTACGAGGGATCTTTGAACTGAGATATGGAAGAGGAGTGATGTACGAGAGTCGGTGGAGACAACTCCGAGGCTATGCACGGCAGCACGCAGCACGGCAGCACGCAGCACGGCAGCCTCAGTTGCACAGCATGACGAATGATCAAGGATAATGGTGAGATGGTTCATTCTCCCCTCCTTCCCCCTAACAACTGAGTCATGTCCACGCCCAGTGGACGGTCCTGAAATTTGTAATTATCTTGTTGTATGTAAAAGATATGGGAAAAAATACCATCTTTTCATATTTTGTTCACCTAAACAATCTCTTCCATTCACTTGTCAATCCCGTAATTTGATAACTCATTTGTGTTTGAATTTTTTAATTAATCATGTCTCTTAATTATTAGCTCTAAACATGGGGCTGTCCCATTCGTCATGTACATGTCATTTCATGTCAGAGAGCAGAGAAGAATTCTCGAATCACAACATTTTGGCGCTAAGTCTGGGGTGATCTCATTGGTAATTTGCATGCTATATGATATCACAAACATTTCTCTATTCAGTCAATAGACGTTTTCTGGTTTTTATGCCCGCATTATCAGTATGTAAAACAACTGACGTTTCGGTGACAGCCGGCCGCGGTGGCCGTGCGGTTCTGGCGCTGCAGTCCGGAACCGCGGGACTGCTACGGTCGCAGGTTCGAATCCTGCCTCGGGCATTGGTGTGTGTGATGTCCTTAGGTTAGTTAGGTTTAAGTAGTTCTAAGTTCTAGGGGACTTATGACCTAAGATGTTGAGTCCCATAGTGCTCAGAGCCATTTGAACCATTTTTTTTTTTTTTTTTTTTTTTTGTTTCGGTGACAGTTGCAAGTGGCCTCCTTCAGAGCGAAAGTCTACAGCTCTTACACCCTTCCTAATCAGAGGACTTCGTTCTTGGTCGTACACCCTTATTATTCCTCTTGGCTCTTGTACATGCTGTATATTACCCGTGTCTCCCCTATTTTCCTCAGAATTTCGAACATCTTGCACCATTTTACACTGTCGAACGCTGTTTTCAAGTCGACAAATCCTATGAATAAGTCTTGATTTTTCTTTACTCTTGCTTCCATTATCTCCGATGCCTTTACCTTTCCTAAAACCAAACTGGTCGTCATGTAAAACATCTTCAATTTTCTTTTCCGTTCTTCTGTATATTATTCTTGTCAGCAACTTGCATACGTGACCTATTAAGCTGATTGTGCGATAGTTCTTGCACTTGCTCTTGCAGCCTTCGGAATTGTGTGGATGATATCTTTCTGAAAGTCAAACGGTATATCGACAGACTCATACACTCGACATAACAACGTGAAGATTGATTTTAGAGACGTTATGAATCTCTTCTACCTCATTTCATCTTAAGTTCTCCAAAGCGTTCTTAAATTCTGATTCTAATACTGGATCCCCTATCTCTTCTAAATCGACTCCTGTTTCTTCTTCTATCACATCAGACAAATCTTCCCCCTTGTAGGGGCTTTCTTCTTTCCACCTATCCGCTCTCGCCTCCGCATTTAACAGTGTAATTCCTACTTCACTCTTAATGTTACCACTCTTGCTTTTAGTTTCACCGAATGTTGTTTTGACTTTCCTATACGCTGAGTCAGTCCTTCCAACAGTCATTTTTTTCCATTTCGTCATATTTTTCCTGTAGCCATTTCATCTTATCTTCCCTGCACTTCCCATTTATCACATTCCTAAGCGACTTGTATTTCTGTATTCTTGAATTTCCCTTAATATTTTTCTACATCCTTCTTTCATCGATCAACTGAAGTATTTCTTCTGTTACCCATGGTTTTATCGCAGATACCTTCTTTGAACCTATATTTTTCTTTCCAACTTCTAAGATTTCCCTTTTTAGCCATGTCCATTCCTCTTCAACTGTACTGCCTACTGAGCTATTTCATATTGCTGTATCTACAGAATTAGAAAACTTTATGCCTATCTCGTCACTCCTTAGTACTTCAGTATCCCACTTCTCTGCGTATTGATTTTTCCCGAGTAATCTGTTAAACTTCAGCCTACTCATCATCATGCCTACATTGTGATCTGAGTCGGTATCTATTTCTGGGTACGCCTTAGAATCCAGTATCTGATTTCGGAATCTCCACCTGATGATAATGTAATCTAACTGAACTCTTCTTGTATCAGTATATCTCCTCCTCTTCTGATTCTACAACAGAGAATTCGCTATTACTAACTGAAATTTATTACACAACTCAATTAGACTTTCTCCTCTCATATTCCATTGTCACAAGCCCAAATTCTCCTGTTATCTTTTCTTCTACTCCTTCCACTATAACAGCAGCTCGCGACGTCGGCATGTAAACCTGAACTATCGTTGTCGGTGTTGGTTTGCTGTCTATTCGGATAAGAACAACCCTATCACTGAACTGTTCACATTAACACACTTTCTGCCATACCTTCCCATTCATAATGGCTTCTATTCCCGTTGTACTATTTTCTCCTGCTGTTGATATAACCCCCTACACATCTGACCAGAAATCCTTGTCTTCTTTCCATTTCACTTCACTGACCTCTACTATATCTAGATTGAGCCTTTGCATTTCCCTTTACAGATTTTCTAGCTTCCCTACCACGTTCAAGCTACTGACATTCCATGAACCGAAGCGTAGAACGTTATCATTTCGTCGTTTATTCAATCTTTTTCTCATGATCACCTTCCACTTGGCAGTCCCCTTCCTGTCATCCGAATGGGGGACTGTTCCGGAATCTTTTGTCAAGGGCGAAATCATCATGACATTTTTTCAGTTATAGGGCACATGTCTACTAGTGGCTGTAAAACGCCTATATATGCTGCTGCTAATGAGTATCGTTACGAAATCGGTGTCTCCACTCGTTTTATGATTGTCTGATGCTATCTTACGATATAATACCTCACTGCTTCTATCTGGGTTTCAACTTTTAAAGTGCCGCTGGTAAGTTTCGCTTCCGTCTGCTGCAAGAGTAGCGCCGACGCTTTTGATATGATTGCCCTGGGAAATCAAAACACGAAACAAGGCGATACTAAAATTTGCTTCCATTTTGCTTCTCGCAAATGACGTGTATTCTTTCAACTCCTGCCCTCTCGCTCGTTTTCTGTCCTCTCCCTCTCACTCTTTCTTTCTCGCTCTTTCTCTGCCGCCTCTCCTCTCTCCCGCTTGTTTGCAGATATGCAGAGCCTTGGAGCGATACTCTTTTAATGCGAAGTTGCTTTGAACAATAACGAAAGGTATAGTTCTGTGAGAAAAGGAACTCCACCGTACACTGAAGCGTTCTAAGCTACTTTCTTCAAAGGGAATGACCGTCTTCATTGCCCTTGACAACAACAGGCCACTTTTATCAAAACTTTTCACAACGCTGGTGTACTGCAGGTGAGAGACAGCCGGGGGACATAGAGGAACATCAGCAAGAAGTGGTTGAAAGAGAGCAATCAACATGTTGTGTACACTGGTCAGCCTACGCATAGTCATTGTGGCAGCTGGACTACTTTTAGCACTTAGGAACACACTTCTACCGATTTCAACCGTCGGTCCAAATGGTTCAAATGACTCTAAACGCACAGTCCCCTAGACTTATCATCATCATCATCATCATTTAAGACTGATTATGCCTTTCAGCGTTCAGTCTGGAGCATAGCCCCCCTTATACAGTTCCTCCATGATCCCCTATTCAGTGCTAACATTGGTGCCTCTTCTGATGTTAAACCTATTACTTCAAAATCATTCTTAACCGAATCCAGGTACCTTCTCCTCGGTCTGCCCCGACTCCTCCTACCCTCTACTGCTGAATCCATGAGTCTCTTGGGTAACCTTGCTTCTCCCATGCGCGTAACATGACCCCACCATCCAGCCTGTTCGCCCTGACTGCTACATCTATAGAGTTAATTCCCAGTTTTTCTTTGATTTCCTCATTGTGGACACCCTCCTGCCATTGTTCCCATCTACTAGTACCTGCAATCATCCTAGCTACTTTCATATCCGTAACCTCAACCTCGTTGATAAGGTAACCTGAATCCACCCAGCTTTCGCTCCCATACAACAAAGTTGGTCAAAAGATTGAACGGTGCACAGATAACTTAGTCTTGGTACTGACTTCCTTCTTGCAGAAGAGAGTAGATCGTAGCTGAGCACTCACTGCATTAGCTTTGCTACACCTCGCTTCCAGTTCTTTCACTATGTTGCCATCCTGTGAGAATATGCATCCTAAGTACTTGAAACCGTCCACCTGTTCTAACTTTGTTCCTCCTATTTGGCACTCAATCCGTTTATATTTCTTTCCCACTGACATTACTTTCGTTTTGGATATGCTAATCTTCATACCATAGTCCTTACATTTCTGATCTAGCTCTGAAATATTACTTTGCAAACTTTCAATCGAATCTGCCATCGCAACTAAGTCATCCGTATATGCGAGACTGCTTATTTTGTGTTCACATATCTTAATCTCACCCAGCCAGTCTAATGTTTTCAACATATGATCCATAAATAATATGAACAACAGTGGAGACAGGTTGCAGCCTTGTCTTACCCCTGAAACTACTCTGAACCATGAACTCAATTTACCGTCAACTCTAACTGCTGCCTGACTATCCATGTAAAGACCTTTAATTGCTTGCAAAAGTTTGCCTCCTATTCCATAATCTTGAAGAACAGACAATAACTTCCTCCTAGGAACCCGGTCATATGCCTTTTCTAGATCTATAAAGCATAGATACAATTCCCTGTTCCACTCATAACACTTTTCCATTATTTGCCGTAAGCTAAAGATCTGGTCCTGACAACCTCTAAGAGACCTAAACCCACACTGATTTTCATCCAATTGGTCCTCAACTAATACTCGCACTTTCCTTTCAACAATACCTGAGAAGATTTTACCCACAACGATGATTAAAGAGATACCTCTGTAGTTGTTACAATCTTTTCTGTTTCCATGTTTAAAGATTGGTGTGATTACTGCTTTTGTCCAGTCTGATGGAACCTGTCCCGACTCCCAGGCCATTCCAGTTATCCTGTGTAGCCATTTAAGACCTGACATTCCACTGTATTTGATGAGTTCCGACTTAATTTCATCCACCCCAGCCGCTTTATTGCACTGCAATCTATTGACCATTTTTTCCACTTCCTCAAATGTGATCCTATTTCCATCATCATTCCTATCCCATTCTACCTCGAAATCTGAAACATTACTGATCGCATTTTCACCTACATTGAGCAACTCTTCAAAATATTCCCTCCATCTGCCCAAGGCATCCACAGGATTCACCAGTAGTTTTCCTGACCTGTCCAAGATACTTGTCATTTCCTTCTTACCTTCCTTTCGAAGACTGCTAATTACACTCCAGAATGGTTTTCCAGCAGCTTGACCCATAGTCTCCAACATGTTTCCAAAGTCTTCCCACGATTGCTTCTTGGATGCTGCAATTATCTGTTTGGCTTTGTTTCTTTCTTCAACATAACTTTCTCTGTCTACCTGGGTTCTGGTATATAGCCATTTTTGATACGCCTTCTTTTTCCTTTTACAGGCTGCCTTGACTGTGTCATTCCACCAAGCTGTTTGCTTCATCCTCCCTTTACACACTACTGTTCCAAGACATTCTTTAGCCACTTCTAGTACTGTGTCCCTGTACCTTGTCCATTCCTTTTCCAATGACTGTAATTGACTACATTCAACTAACTGGTACCTTTCTGAGATCGCTGTTACGTACTTGTGCCTGATTTCCTTATCCTGAAGTTTCTCCACTCTTATCCTCCTACATATGGACCTGACCTCCTGCACTTTCGGCCTCACAATCCCAATTTCACTGCAGATTAAATAATGATCAGTGTCATGAAAGAATCCCCTGAATACACGTGTGTCCCTCACAGCCTTCCTGAATTCCTGATCTGTTATTATATAGTCAATGACATATCTGGTTCCCCTGCCTTCCCAAGTATACCGGTGAATGTTCTTATGTTTAAAAAAGGAGTTTGTGATTACTAAGCCCATACTGGCACAGAAATCCAAGAGTTGTTTCCCGTTCCTGTTGGCCTCCATATCCTCTCCAAATTTACCCATAACCTTTTCATACCCTTCTGTTCGATTTCCAATCCTGGCGTTAAAATCACCCATGAGCAGAACACTGTCCTTGTCCTTTACTCTAACAACTACATCACTGAGTGCCTCATAAAAACTATCCATCTTATGTTGATCTGTCCCTTCACAATGCGAATATACTGACACAATCCTAATTTTCTTGCTAGACACTGTCAAATCTGTCCACATCAGTCGTTCGTTTACATACCTTATTGCAACTACGCTGGGTTCCATTTCTTTCCTGATGTAAAGCCCTACACCCCATTGTGCTGTTCCTGCTTTGACTCCTGACAGGTAGACCTTGTATTCTCCCACTTCCTCTTCTTTCTCACCCCTTACCCGAATATCACTAACAGCTAAAACGTCCAGCCTCATCTTACTTGCAGCCTCTGCCAGCTCTACCTTCTTCCCAGAGTAGCCTCCATTGATATTAATAACTCCCCATATCATTACCATTTGTTTGCCAAGTCGTATCTTAGGAGTCCCTGGTTTGTCATTTAGAGGTGGGACTCCGTCACCTCCAAAGGTCCGAGGCATTTTGCTCTGATTGTTGCCAGCATCATATTTAAAGTACCAGGGAAGCAGGCTGCTAGCCTTACTTGCCCCGAGTCCCATTGGGTTTTACCCCTAACGGCTGAGGGACTAACCGGTGGATTTGGTAGTCTTTGCCGAATGAGCACAAAGGTGACCACGACTCAGAATATGTCCGAGATGCCCAGCCTTATCCCAAAGTAACTGGTATCCCGACTGTCGGGACCACTTACTTGGCCACTCATACGTTGCCCATGGTTCATGAACTAGGACATGACTACAGGGACCCACACCATGAACCACCCCCCCCCCCCCCTGGACTTAAAACTACTTAAATTTAACTAACCTAAGGACATCACACACGCATGCCTGAGGCAGGATTCGAACCTGCGACAGTAGCAGCAGCGCGGTTCTGGACTGAAAGGCCTAGAGCCGCTCGGCCACAGTGGCCGGCCCATGACGGTCCCATCCTGTCAGTACATACTGTAGTGTTTACCTGGTCTTGGTTTAGGTGCGATGATTCCTTCACGTTACCATTTTCCACTTCGTAGTCACATCATTAAAAATCAACATGGTAGCTTTAGAAGGGTTGAGATATCCCGACAGATGCGTTACTCAGGAGACATGCAATGACTAGTCAACGTTCTAAGTTACTGAGCTCTTGTGAACATCAAATTCTGCAGCTACTGTTTCTCCAAAAACAACGCAGTACTGCTGAACAACAAAATAATCTTATTGTGCAGACTTTCAGGCGACCTCGGAACAGAGTAGTTAGTATGTAAGGTGTACCGCTGCTGCAACAGCCCAGCAGAAGCACTGCTGTGCCACTTAACAAGTCAGTGTGAGGGAACACTACGTAACTTCACCACCAGAGTGTCTCTTTACCATTTGAGACGTAGAAAAGAACCTAGTTTGGATGCCCAGAATTATTACTGAATTACCACAGCGAGGCAGGTAGTGCTGACGCGGCTGATAAATGTGGACAAATGCGCTCATACACTGGGAGCAACCGTATCGTATGTACAGACTCCGCCCTTTGACTAGAAGGGCTTTCGGTACTCAAGAACATATTCTGTTCTGCTGCCATTCTGTAGTATACGTATCTGTTATGGTCCATGTCAGTTCGCAGAGACACCAGTAGCACCCTTACGGGGCCACTTGTTAAACTTCAAGAGTCTGTGGATTTGACACTGTTTAGATGGAATGTTAGGGGAACTTATTCAATACCATCCCGAGATGACTGTGTAAAATCAGTTTAAACATAGGCAGTTTATTCGTATTAGTATTTACTATGACACAGACCAACACGCAAAATAATTTTATCAAAAATTATTTAACACCTGTCCAGTGGAAATTTTGCAACCAGTCTCAGCAAGAGTTTCCATCTACCAAGGCTGCGCCAGTCAGGTATAGATCTTTTAGGCGATTTAGGCATGTGGTGCAAAATTGTTATGAGTTTCGTGAAAAATCAATGTGTAATGGTTTTGAATGTTCTTGTGAGCCTAGGTTACTCATTGTCTTTAAGTATGGCATAATAATGTTCATGAGTAGCCATCTTGTCGGAACATTCAATTGCAATAGGTGTATGATAGTGTAGTTAAATGTCTGCATTAGTGTTGTAGCTTTTTCTCTTATGTTTGGTATTGTACATATGATGGTTGGCCAGCCACGTCGTCGTCATTCCAAGGGGAGCTAACAGAGAGAAAACATTGAGCATGTTATCAATTGCTGTAACTCGATTGAAGGAGAGCAATGCAAAGCTACTCGGTAGCACTAGGGATTTTCTAGACTAAGTAAAGGTTATAGGCGAAGATTGCGCAGCTGTAGAGGAGGAAACAGCATCAAAGAAGAGAAGGCGAAAGAAACAGCTTATTGTAGGACTCGAGTGTTTGCAGCGAAGTTACAGAGAAGTCGTGAGGGCTTGTTCATTGAAAATGGGCCTGGGGACATGAAAAATAGTATTATTATAGAGAGGATGGATGGATGAGAAAGAGAAGAAAAATCGAGTAGGAAGCAGGAGGAATTACAGTTGAAAAGTGCTTGGAAGAGACAAGACAATGCGAAAAGATATCAGGAATCAAGTTCCTCTATGTTTACTTGCGACGCAGAGTACTTGCATTGTGGAAGTAATGGAGAATATTTTAAAGATATTATCAGCTCCAATATTTCTGAAAAATATGGAGTCTGAAGCATTTGAAGTTCTGAACGAAGTAACTGTGTGGTGTACGAAAGCCAATGAGTGTGTGAGTAGCAATATGGGTAACACTGATTTAGGTGCAGTAGTACGAGCGTATCTATGCCATTGTGTGGTGATGGGCATTGTTTTGAGGCCATACAGCTCGGGCGAAATGTACATGGAAATGCGTTGGGAAGAATGGAACTGCAGATGGGGATATTAAGGTAGAATCTTTGGATAATGCACTGGAAGCTATTGATAGTGTGACACGTGTTACGCATGTTGTGGAAACGTCTGAAGGACGCAGAGGTACCAGCGGTTGGGGTGGCACCACATATTCTAAAAGGGGAGAGAGGAAAATACAAAGGAGGAAAAATATTTTAGGGGTAAAGATCGAGTCGACAAGACTGAATCCTTTCAGGAATGTGTGCCTGAGGATGAAGGTAAATTTGACAACATTTGCAATGAGGGTAAGAGAAAAAGTTACGTAATTATTCTTAAGAGCAGAGACAAAATCTAGGAGACATCGTTCCTGCTGAAGGAGACATGCAAATGAGGCAACGTCCTTTCATCACTAAAATAGAACCAACTAGACGGCGTAAGGCATTGCCAAGAGTCAGTGCACGTGATAAAGTGCCGGAGAGCATCAAGAAGTTGGTTTGAAAAAGGAATGGAATAAGAAAGCATGGCATTACAAAGCATGGACAGCCTGCTACCTTGAGCTACCAACCAGTGTAATGTTACAAGTAGTTTGTGTGTAAGTGTAGTTTAAAGGATGTTTGTTCCAGAGAAACATAGGGAACATTGTTTCAAACACAAACTTCTATATGATGTACCAAACTACAGTGCTAAGAAACCACCTGACAGGATAAGGAAAATCTAAATTAGTGTAGCTTATAAGAAAAGGAAATAAAGATAACGGAATGTAGCTGATAAGAAGGTTCAGCAAGCGAAAATTTCAGGGTGATAATATAGAACTGGGAAACAATCTATGTAAGTCAGCTCCCACGAGCAACACAGTTTTGCTCCATGTCCAGTTACGTAACTAGATTTGTGAGAGCAATATAGAGAATAAGCAGAGGCAAAATTCCGGATGAACGTTTTCAAACAAGGGAGGAGAGTTGTGCCGCAAAATAGTTTTGTTGTGTAGGCTTAAAATTCTGTTGAAGTTCTGCCAGGTGAGCTCGGAAGAGAGTAGGTTAGCACTGGGCTGTTGCGCCAGTGGGATGTCAACAAGGCATACCATCAATGCAACAGACCACAGAACAAGAGTAGGAACCCACAGAAACGCAAGTGCTGATGTGCTTCTCAACAAGGCACTGTGACGTAATTCTATGTAACTTCACCGACCTAATGCCGCTACAGAAACAAATGTAGACAGAAAAGAACCAAGCTGGGCGATCCAGAATAACACAGCGATGCAAGGAGCGCTGACAGGCCCGATAAATGTGGAAAAATGCGCTCATACACTCAGAGCCCCGCAACGTAGGGCGGAGTCAGCCTTTGAAGTGGAGAGGCTTTCGTAGCCTAAGAACACATTCTGTCGGGCTGCCATTATGTAATGTATTTTTTGTTCTGATCCATACCAGCTCCCAGAGACATCAGTAGCACCCTAAAGGTGCTGCTTGTTAAACGTCAAGAGTTTGTGGATTTTTAGCTGTTCAGACAGAATGTTAGGGAAACTTATTAACCGCCGCCCTCAAGAGGACCGCAGCAAGTCGATTGAAGCGTTGACAGTTTAGCTGTTTTAGTAGTTACTATGAGGCAGCACAGTACCCAAAATTATTTAACACCCATTCATTGTAAATTTTGTAACCTGTCTGGGCATGAGCTGTCTAGTATAAATCTCGCAAAAAGAAAAAAAAAGAGAAAGGTGATATATTAATAGTAATGTGATTAGATAATATTACAGATAATTATGATAATGCAATTTATACTAGATTCTGCACTCACTACAATTTCTTAGCCGATTTTGGTGCAGGTCGGAGAGAGAGGGAGAGAGAGAGAGAGAGAGAGAGAGAGAGAGAGAGAGAGCAGAGTTTTGAACTGGTTGGGTCGGTTCACGATTGTGTTAAGGAAAAATAATGTCTGATTATGCAATGATGGCTTGAGCCTGAGATTTAACCCGGATTGCCTTCACGCAATCTGATTCTTCAATACAAATACCTAAGGGACCTAACTGAAGATTAAAAAAATTGGGAAATGAATACACGAAAGTAGGTTTTGGTAATGGTTATCAAATCTGAAATTGAATACATTAGTAGCCTCCTGAAAACAACCGAAGTACCGCTATAAAGAGCTGACCTGTAACATAGTTAGCATACATCAAAAGAACACTGAGGTTACTTAAAGAAAAGAATAGAAAGAGAAATGTTTCATTGTGACTCATCAATATAGTCTAAAAGAATCCATACCACTGAACATGAACAAATATCTAAGCAACACAAGACTTACATTTCAAATTTCTTTCACACATTGCGTGCAACAACAATGTTTTGTTTTGTCTGTCCAATATTTTCTTGATATTAGATGCTCTTGCATGCGCGTGAGTATTTCATTGCGTCACACGGTTTTTCGAAGCGTTTGATCGAAGCTTTACATTATTTAGTGCACAAAATATAGTATAACTTGTAGCGATGCTACACTGCACTTCTTCACATGTCGACAACGAAACAGTAAAAGGTAATCAAGTCTCTTGAACTATACAGAACAAAAGATAGATTTTTATCATTCATATGTTTCGCATCTTATCACGATCGAGCAGTGATTTAAATATCTGCGCCCAGCGCGTGGTAGCGTTTATCTGAAGCAGTTAATGCTAGAAGCGCGTCTTTGTGTAGACGCAAATTACAAAAATATAACATTTTACCCACTGAAGCTCGATGGCTGTTCTTCTCTTTTATGCAAAATGTTTTTTTATAGAGCATCCGAAACCCAGTAATGTTACAGCTGCCATGTACCAAGACTGTGCCATTCACGTGTAATACGTTCACTCTGGAACTAAAGACCAGATGGCGATGCAGGTATGATCAAATTAAGAAAGGCCGACTCATGTGGTTATGTTGCATGTTCTTGGTGTCACGTGATACTGTGATAAGTAGACTGCATAATTTAGATAGTGAGAAGCGCAATTCAGGTGCCTAAAACAGAGTCTTTCAGCACCTAGTTTAGGCTGTATGAAACTTAAAATAGGCCCTAAAAACTATTGCGCAGAAAAACTAAACATAATGTAAAATACAGTGTTGATATATGAGAATGGTATTCCCCATTAAAAGCGCAGAAAGTGAAAAAAATGCATAGTTCCACAACACAGAAAACATTATACCACTTTAATTTCAAACTTTCCCGAAACCTTTTCAGTTTTTTCAAAATAAAAATACAATATAAAACACATATAACCTTATGCAGAAATACCTGTAATGTGTAATTCAATTTTCAGGCTCTAGTTGGCTTCGCAGCAGAGAAAAATATTGCGTCCGTCAGTCAGTAGTAATTTATATATGGAAAAAGAACATTTTGCATCAACGGATGTGACAGGTTCGTACGTCCCTTTCGGCACTTGGTGGACAGGAATGCTGCAGTCGGGGGAGCTGTATTTTCCACTAAGTATGTATGTCACTGCGCCCAAGTTCTTCTGCCCAGCGTTCTTCTCCAAAACCCCTTTGCATTTGGGTCATACTTTCTCTCCCACTTCGCTTGGCGTTTCATTAATTTTTTTATAACTTCCTCCAGTGGAGAAATGTTCTCGTAAATAGGCCTCCCTGAGGATTCTATTTCGGAAATAATTCTTGTCATAAATGTGTAGTTGGCTCCAATGAAAGCCAAGTCCGGCTAAATTGAGGGACCTCTGAGTAGTCGTTTTGCTCAGGTTACAGGAGTGGCATCCTTCTGGACTGCCGGCTGATGCTTACTGTTACATTCCGCTGCTGCTAACCACGTGCCCCAGCAAATAACGACAGGCTCAGTTGGCAAGCGCACATCTGGAAGTTGTTCTTTGAGTACCTGTATCCTTGATGGTCCCTACCAAAAACTTTCTTTACCGTGGAGATCAGTTTATTTACATTAGGGAATTCTAGCCTTACTTGCTCTGCTACATGTTTGATACCACGTGCTACGCGTGTTACATGCAACATCAAAAGTTAAAATACTTTTAGCAATTGAAACGGTGCAGTCATTTACGCAGTGACATCTGTGAAGGCCATAAGCACCTTGTTATAATCCACACCATTTGGACATAGCACTTTCAGCCCACTGTTGACGGTACACAATTGTTTGCTGGTTAGTATTTGGAAGTTATCTGAAAAATAATATAAGCATTTGGTATCGCACCTGTGTACAACTTACCGAGCATCAGATTTGCAACGTACCGACCAAGACAGTCAGTAATTTCATCAATAGAAAGCCATACGCAAGACTCTCGATACCTTCTCCGATTCTGTGCAATACGTCAGCAATTGCAGAATTGGTTCTCTTTAGTGGATTCGTCAGATGTCTTTGTCAAAAGCGATTATTTCAGTTTCGGTTTTCCTTCAAAATTTGCCTTATGTAACGCTCCATCTGCTTTCTAATTTAAAATTTAAGTGGGACTCTTTATCACTTGAAACTTAACACAATATGCTATATAAAACTGTGCATTAAAAGCATTTGTTACTGTTGAGAGACACTGGAACTTAATTCTAGCAAAATAAAAGAAAAATGAGATAAATAAACATAGAATACAGTTCAGCAGTTTTAGCGTCCTAACTACCTCGTCAAAGAATACGTTTTTGTTGCAACTCAAAACTTATAAAAATCAAAACTTGGTGCGTCATTTTAAAAACATTTATGAACTTAAGCTTTGTCCTATAGATAAGACATTTTAACATTGCTTAACTTTTTCCTTTGTATCAAAGTGGAACTCATCAACATAAAAATAATAATAAAAGTGTACGACTGAGTCCTAGTGTCTGTATAATTTCAAGCAATATTTACAAAATAATCTGCTTCGTAAAGGCTCTGGTGTCGAAAGATGTGAGAATAACTTCGCATTTCCATAATGACAGGAAAAACTAAGTAGCAGAAAAAAATAAGAAGTAATTTCTTTGTTGCATATGTGGCAGAATATAATTTTTTCCCCTGTCGTGTAGTACGGAAATGGGGAAACTCTGGCAGCCACTGTTTTACACAGGCAGACTTTGAGGTAGCTGCTTCCAGAATTTTCTTCTGATGGACTATTCGTGCACTAAAACTAAAATAGACTTTGGACAATGTACATGTTACACTTCCTACAATGACAGCTTGTGTATAACAGAGAAGAGAGATGCGGTCTTTTTACTACAATGGCTAGGCAGCTTTAACTCTGCCCTTGTGATGTTTTTTTAATCTGAGGTCAGTTCAAGGCCTCCGAATATCTTTCTCTGTGGAAACAGGCAAATGGTTAGGACTCTATGAGATACAGAGTTTTCCCAAATATCCTCGCACCTTCTATTCTTGTAAGCAAATCTAATCTTTTCAAAATACAAGAACCTGATGTTACACTAAAGAAATAAGGACCTTTTAGGATTTTAAACCTCAGATGGACAAAAATGGCGTTAACGCCGAAATAGGCTCCTTAAGGTGCTATAAAATTAACAGTTTAGAATTTAATTTGTCATAAAATGCAGAAGTACAAGTTTATTTGCAACTGGGAACTCAGGAAAAGAATAGATTTTAAGCTTAAAGTTCTCACTCTAGTGATAAGTACCATGGAAGGTTGAAACTAGCTGATGAACATTATGAGCAACTCGAAAGTTTCAGACAAGAAACTCAGGTCTGTGGAAGTTGTGAATGATATGGAATTACACTGTTGTTGAGACTTTGTAAGTAATAATGTCAGCAGAACGACGGCAGCGAAAAATGCAGCCACATCAACAATGAAAATATTTACTCAGATGTACTGAGAGAATATGACTTCGTAACAGGTTATTAACTTCATATGCATTGTCACAGCCCAGGACAGTATCCCCAGTGGCCACTAAAATTTCTTCCAAGTTCTACCTTGGCAGCTCCCGGAAGCCAAACCGCCTGTGCCAATGACCGACCTGTAGAACGGCCGAGTGCCCAGGTCTGCGAGCGAAGCATAGTGGCATCATGGAAGCCGAGAAATACGGTCATACTAGTGACGAAGCAGAGTTCCGTAAGAGAAGGGTTCAAATGGCTCTAAGTACTATGGGACATAACATCTGAGGTCATCAGTCCCCTAGACTTAGAACTACTTAAACCTGACGACATGACACACATCCATGCCCGAGGCAGGATTCGAACCTGCGACCGTCGCAGCAGCGCGGTTCCGGACTGAAGAGCCTAGAACCATAAGAGAGGCTAGATACACTGCAACAATAAGCGTTCAGGTGCCGAGCCAGCAGAAAAGGTCTTCTGAACAGTGAAGATGCGAAAATCTGAAGTCTCTAGCAGAGCTGACAACGAGGAGAAACCAGGACACGTGGTGTCATAGCCATCCCAACCACCGCATGAATGCTGACTGCCCAGTATATAGTCTCAGTCCTTTTGTCAGCTGCAGCTGCCCGGTGAAAGGGGAGGCTATGGAGGTCGACCCTCGGCCCGCATAGCTCTCTTCGATCGTCTACGGAACTACAAGTCCAGCTGGAACGACACTGCTACTGCCGACTGCAATGCCAACTTCCGAGGCGTTGCCGATGGAACGCGGAGGCCACCGTCACCCTGCCGGACCTGGACGCTGCCTGTCATCCACCTACGAGTGGGCGGGCACTGTTGTTGCTCATCCTGTTCCTGTGGCAGACACCGATGCTGCTGGCTACTGTTTTCTCAACGGGCCCTGAGAGCCGATCAATGCGAGCCAATGAATGCTTCAGGTGGACCTGGCCCGTAACTACATACTAACAAGAGAGGAAATCTATACCTCCTTCAACACTCGCGGAGATCAGCACTCCAGAACGAAAATATGAATGTCGTTTTGCACTAAGCCACTAAAAGGAGCTTAAAGTCAGTAAAGAAGAAAATGTGTAAGAACTGCACTTCAATGTAATAGAAGTAAGTTCTCATAGTTAGAGGGCTTCTGGACTACAGGAAGAAACTGCGATTGTTGCGCTGTTACAATGGGATATGTTTCTGTTTTTGTTTCATTTTTTTGGAGCGTGACTTGCGAGCGAGCATTGCTGGGAAAGGCGCTGGAGGCAGGCTAATTCCCAGCAGTGTGTGCCATAAATTATAATAAGGGTAGCGGGAAGGGGTGGGGTGAGTGGGGGTATTCTGCGGCCGCCGCAGCTGTGCTCCACCCCCGCCACCACCACCACCGCAGGTACAGCCGCCGGCCAACATTTTGTGATACCGGGGCGAGCTTCAGCCGCGAGCTCTTAATGTATGAGCTCTCGTAAAGAACGAATCTGGCGCCAGCCTTAGCACGTGCGCAAAACACAGTGTACTGCACCCCAGGGACGGTCACTCGGTTAGCAAAGCTTGTGAGCAATGCATGAATAAGAGGTGGTAATTTCAAAGATGGGGGCTACAAAGTAGTTCCACAGTCACTACACATGACACACAGTAAGCCATTGAGACACATAATTTGGTCTGAACAATTTCTACATCTACAGGAGTACTCTGTAATTTGCAATTAAGTTCCTTCACAGCTGTTCACGATATTTGTCTCTAGCTCTCGCACATTCCCTCTCCCTCTCTTCCCTCCTACTTCTCTCCCCCTTCCTCTTTCTATCCCCCCCCCCTCCCCACTCTTTCAGCCTCCCATAGTCCTTACACAGTACGAACAGTTCGTCTTCGATTATCTCTTTTCCCGGTTTGCTTTCCCATCTTATATCAAAATCTTCTAATTCTATAACAGCATCGTACTAAAAATGTCGTCGGATGGAAAGGATCATAGTTTTTACATGATCATACACGTACTGTAGCCACCACCAGAGAAATTATTAGATTTCCGTACGATATTCTGATGTCAGTATCTCATATCACAGATCTAATGTCCATCACCTCATAATAATCGCAACATTTCCCTAGATACGCATATCTGTAAAATTAAATACTCTCATATTTCTTCTCAATTTTTATAACCGGACTCTAGAACATGCTACCCCGCACTCTATGTGCAATTCACCACTCGATTGAAATAACCTTTGTTATTATCACAATTACCACCCTCTTCCCACTTTACATGTGTCTAAGTTAAAAATTAAACACATATGGTCATATCTAGAGCCAGAGAGTGAAGTAAATGCTGATCTCAAGTACAGGCTCTTTGTTCCTGATTTCCTTTGTCACTCGTATTTATTCATTGCTTGGATTCTACCCTTCCTCCAAGTCCTCTAACTCACTCTTCCACGTTTCATTTCTCTTGCTCATTGCTGCTGCAGCCTGCAGTCCAAATCTACTTGTGTGTAAATTATTTCTTTCATTCTGCTCTTCACAAACAACTACGTTACTAAAGTAGATATTACTGTTTTTAATATTTCTTTAGTGATTACTTTCAAATGCTGGGATGTATTTTAAATATTTGAAGACTATATGATTAGATACAAGGATAAATATATCAATAAATGAGTAAGTCATCATTTTATTTATTTTACTGTGAGTTTTGATCAGAAAATCCATAGGGCTGTGTGGTTCAATTATGCGTCTGCAGTTTTTGTCCAACTATTCTTATTCAGAATGTAGGCATCTCCAATGAAACACTTAAGGCGCAAACCAATAAAATCCCTAGTAAATGACGACTACGTTAAACTCTAACCTTCCTCTATTCGACTATTTGACTAACACCGCACGTAACTCATGAATGTACGCAAATGCTTCAGGAATTCTACATTGTTATCACCGTTGAGATGATTCGTGTCACCAAAGAGAGTGTTACTATGGTACGGAAATCACGTGTAGGGATAGGGTGACGGAGAAGACCATTTTGTGGCATTAGAGATAGGAATAGGACTAATCGTCAGTGAGACAAAATTTAAGTGAGGGTGTTTAGTTCTTTACGGCAACAACACTGCTGAAATCATTGAAACATTGTGTACTGTGCCCCGTCGGAGGTTCGAGTTCTCCATCGGGCATAGGTGTGTGTGTTGTCCTTAGCGTAAGTTAATTTCAGTAAGATTAAGTAGTGTGTACGCTCAGGGACAGATGATCTCAGCAGTTTGCTCCCATAAAAAAATTGTGTACTGTAGTGTTTATAATTGCTAGATTTCGCTGTATGAATTACACACTGCAATCAAACAAACTCCGAGGAGTCTTACACTATCTGTGCATGGTCTCGGAGTTACTCCACTCCAGGATGAGCCTAACTTTGAACTCATTCATTACATTCAGAAATGGATTCTCTAGTGCTATACAGAGGACTGTAAATATTACATGTGCAAATGTGGTAGTGGCTTCACTCAAAGCAGCAGCTACACGAAGTCTTCTGTGTACTATTGATTTCTTCTGATTTGAAACTAAGGACTGCAGTGAATAGGAAGAAAGCCCTTATCCTTTTCAAACAAACCTTCGAAGCGTTTTCTTTTAACCGTTTACTGAGGCTGCAGAAAACCATTGTCTGGGTGATGAGACGAAGACTTCCAGCGAGAAGGAAAAGTTCAACAACTGGCAGCCTTAATGCATAACCAGAGTGTATGGGAGAAATACTGGCAATGTTAGTATGTTCAGCAGTAGAGAAAGCAGTCCATTTTTTAAGAAGAAACCCTTGTCCAAAATTTTTGAACGAGAGAATGGTCTTGAAAGCTGAAATGATGGTCCTCTTTCTTTCAGTTTTGGCGCATGACTGTCAAAATCGGTCAGTATTCTCTTAACTGAAGCTTGATTTTCTGGTGGATATACTCTTTTAAACGTTCACATTTTTTCTAAACTTAGGGGCACCATGCTTGGGCGTTGCCGCTCTTCTGTCACAAGTTTCTTTGAACAAACGTTGAAATTACAATAAAATTATATTTGAGAACTCTTCACTTCTACTGGGCTTTTTCTTCCACAAACGCCACAGTTGTATGCCACTAACACATTGCTATATTAAATGCTGCACGTGGAACTACGTACGTTACAAATTACTCGATGACGAAAATAGAAACTAGTCACTGTATAATAACGATACCGAATCGGACTTCGTAATAATCTACCGCGGTAACCATGATGCGAATGACACAAGGCACCCGTGATGTGTAATTACCTGAGCCGAATATGGACAAATCTCGATTTGTGATCGAGTGGCTGCAGATTTGCAACTCATGAGGCTAGTGACAATCTCGGCTGCGAATTGGTAGTAGACGTCATGAAAGTCAGATGTGTACCGCAAGTGACGTGGTGTCAGCGGTGTTAACGTGAAGTGCTGGCGACAGCCTGGACAGAGACGCTGTAAGGGATATCACTTTTGACGTAATTCAGATTGATACTGTAATGACCACAGTGATGCTCCTCGCCATCTTTCCCCATAAAAACAGAGTTCGATTGTTATCGATAACCTTACATTTGTCCCTTATTGCTCCTGTAAAACTCTTGAAGTGTCTGAATTGAATATTTGCTAATACGTTCTAAGATAAAAAAAAAAAACGACGCACCACGAAACAAGGGGTGGAAATCAGTAGATGTGATGTACGTACAGAGTAACAAATGACTACAGTTTCAGAAATATTGGATGATTTATTCAAGAGAAGGAGCTTCACTAACTGAGGAAGTCAATAACTCGATGGTCCATCTCAGGCACCTATGTAAGACGTTATTCGGCTCGGCTGTGAGTGACCTAGTATTTGGATGTTCTCCTGAGAGGTATGGTGCCAGATCGTGTCCAATTAGTGCGTTCCATGGACAAAATCCCTCGGCGGTGAGACGGCCCTGCCCATAATTCTGTAAACATTGTCGAATGGGGAGACATCCGGCGACCTTGCTGGCCAGAGTAGGGTTTGGCAAGCACGAAGACAAGCAGTAGAAACTGTCGCCCTGTGAGGGCGGGCAATATCTTGCTGAAATGAAAGTCCAGGATAGCTTCCCATGAAAGGCAAAATAACGGGGCGTAGAATGTCGTCGGCGTACCACTGAGTTGTAAGGGAGCCGCGGATGACAACCAAAGGGGTTCTGCTGTGAAAAGATATGGCACCCCAGACCATCACTCCTGGTCATCGGCCGTAAGCTTGACGACAGTAGAATTGCCTTCAGTGACGTGTCCCACTTCGAACTGAACCCCGATGATCAGCAAAGAGGCCGTGGACAGCAGTGGATTACCAACCTGACTGGCACCCACGAACAGCCCGACAACTAGGAGTGATCTCGGGTCCATTTCTTTTCACAGCAAGACTCCTTTGGTTGTCATACGCGGCACGCTTACGGTACAGAGGTACGTCGACGTTTTTGTGTCATCCACGGCATGCCATCCTGGGTTTACATTGCAGCAAGGTAAAGTCCGTCTGCACACGGCGTGAGTTCCTACTTTTTGTCTTCGTACTTGACAATCATTACATTCCAGCCAGATCGGGATTTTGACAATCTAACGAACCAATCGGACAGAATTTGGCAAGAAATCTATCAGGAAGAGGTGCAACAACTCTATCAATCACTGTTAAGCCTAATAAATGCTTGCATGCGGTGTAGACGTGGACTCAAATGTTGACATTCTCGGGTTGTAAAGCTGTTTCTCTTGAATAGATCATTTTTTGTAATTGAAAACATTTATTTGTCTGTGCATGTACATCACATCCACCAAGCTCCGTCACATTCGGATAACTGCTACGCCGTACATTTTTTCCTCTCTCTCAGAGTGTACTTCAGTGCTGCTTCGATGCATTTGTGTTCATTTACAGCTTTCAGACATCCGTTACGAAAGAGAAATAATAGGATTGTGTATTAAAGAGTCACTTCCGTATTAATAGCCTATTGTGGTACACCTCACCACCGCCCACTTCATCTAACCAAGTGCTGCCGTACCGTGTGGCTTTGGAACAATCTGCTACGATCCTACTTACAGACGTCAACTTGAACATCGATTGATCGACGGTTATATAGTGTGGATGTGGGTGAATGGGAATGTCCGTCCACAATCTGTTTTCTGCATTTAAGGCTTGCAAAAAAACGGGAAGACAAATATTAAGCAATGAAAGGAGGACGAAAGGGTGTATTCAGTATCAGGTTTCAGACTTTAACAAACGGCAATAGAAATAGAGGTTACGAAATAATATCGAAAAAGTCCCCATACAGTTGAGACGAGCGAGGGATACAAATACTAGAAATGAGGAGGAAGAGCAGAGCTTTACGCCGTGTTGGCTAGTCTGTAGGCCGCCGGTGGTTGCCTTCCGATCGCGCGAATTACGTGGATCATTTACATCTCGTGACGTCACAGACACTTGCTAAAGACTCCCACTACTCGTATTAGTGCATAAAGCCTTAGGGCCAGACTTTCGCCACGAGGCCATCTGCGATAAACACCAACTATGCGGCAACTACGTGTTGACTGCTGAAGCTGAGTGGCCTAGGTGACCCCCAATTAAAAACCTGGGTCTCGGAAATACAACGATGCTCAGGGTAATCAGTTGCTATTGCCAACCTAAAGAGCCTTTCAAACAAAAATAAATTTCCGTTTTACAAGTGAGTTCTGAGGAAACACTGAAGGTCAATTACGTCGCCATTATCTAGCTTGTCTTCTGAACCTGCGACGTTACTAGGAGCCAGCTCGCAGCACGAGAGGCAGTGGGGTTTTGACGGCCAGTGGTGGCCACCTAGCCAGCCAATGAGGTCAGTGTGGAATGCAGGTAAGGCTGCTGACTGAGTGGTTGACGTTGGCTTTCCCAAGACTCGAGTGTGCACAGCCAGTTGAAGGAGGGTAGGAAACACACAAAGGCAGTTACGATGGATGAAATGAAAGATGAATGTTACATATTTTCAACGAAATGACGTTAAAAATCATAAAACATGGTACAGAACAACCATGCACATCAGAAAAATCATGCCTATCGGAACATCCAGCATGACCCTAGGATGATTATTACAAAAAATTGCTATTGTGATTAATTTCAAAAGATTATAAAATTAATAACAAACTAACACCAGAGCAACCTGAGCATGTGATACGTCTCATGAAAGCTTACGGCGTCAATTAACACCTCCACAAACAGCTTTTCAGATCATATGTTTGTGTAAAGAAGTACAGGTGAATTTTTATCTAAAAGCTGAAAAGTAAATTGCCAGTACTATAAATCCTCCACAGTTACACGTAATGTGAAGGCAGCATGAGTTGACCAGTTCCTTAGCTAATATTCCTAGTGAATGAGTAACCAAAATTTATTATTTCATATTTTACATGAAGTTCTGTCGTGTTGCAAAACTGGATGTACTCATATTGCATGACCTTTATTAGTAACTTGTTGAATGCTGTTGTTATTTTAATGAGAGGCCACCAAATGACAATTGTTTTCTTTGTTTTGTAGTAGCGTAAAAATGGATAGGTTTGTGACACTTTTAGCATTTTTTGTAACATAACCTATACAGAAATTTACCAAAACAAATAATTTCCATATATATATATATATATAATTTTATAACTTTTAGGTTTTAATTTTGACAGAAATGAACTTTGTAAGTACAATGACGTATTTCGAATATGGAATATTAACTGTTACAAATTTCAGCTCAAGACATCGTTGTGACATGAAGGACCGGAAAAGTAGAGATACTTTCATCTGTCATAACAATGGACTGACCTTGTGTTTCTTTACGACACACAGTTATAACTATGTTACAAATTTGTCATGTCTCATCTATCCACAAAAAAATATTTGTCGCCAAGTTTATTAATTTGGTGAGATTTATTTTTCTAATTTTCTTCAAATCCAAATAATTGTAGGCCTATCCTGATCGAACCAAAAGTGAAAGCACAAAGTGGAGATGGTAAACTGCACTATTTGTTTAGTGGAGCCTTAAAAGAAAAAAAAAAATCTCACAACACCTACAACTAATATAAATTCCTCTAAGTAAGGTAATTACTTCGAACTGTTAGACACTTACTTACTTACATAAAAAGTTTGTTTGCGTGGCAGTCCTCCGCAGCAAACACAGGTATATTTGTTTTGTAAATAAAAATCGTCTTTTCTTGCAGCAAAAATATGCGTTTTTTATTCACAAAAAATACTTATTTACATATTCGGTGGTATGAGACAAAGCAAAGTCATGACACATTCTGTATACTGTTCTGAGCTACTGTTTTTATTTTTAGAAACGAAGCTGTAATGCGAAATAAAACTTCCTTTCTTTTACTAAACAGTCTCAAAGTTCCCTAATTTCGTTAATGGGACTTGTTTGGTACAACTGTAGTTGCCACAAAGTTGTCACAAAATTCCCCCTATAATCTATGGAAAATAGGATTTTCGGTTTCTGATGGCTGAAAAGTTATTTTTGTGTAATGTAACTCTTCCACAGAATTATCTACACATATCACTTATTGGTATCGAAGTACCATCAGTTAGTCACGTTTTCAAAGAAACCTACAAACACGTCTTTGCAGCTTACAAGAAAGTGGCTTTGTGACCAGCACAGGCGTAATGCTTGTACTTGCAGCTTGCATGTACGGCAGCAGAGGTGTATGCTGAATGCTGACCCGAATTAGAATATTTAAGAACATAAAGATGGAGTCCGCTGTTGTCACAAAGCCATCCACTTTTACAGTTAGGTTTAAATGTGAATGGTGGAGATTATTTAATTATCGAAGTTGAATTCAGTAGTGTAGAACGTCACAGAAAGAATTTAAGAGGAAGCGGTAGGACGCATCTGTTGATGGTCGGCAGTCTTTCATATCTTTCCGTGTTAGCACGTGCACTTTAATCGAGTGGCTGTGAGATCGAGTAGCCTTTGAGTTAAAGTCTTTAACATTATAGTGAACTTTGAATAATTTCATGTGTGCTAGTTAACAGAAGCCATCACTGGACTTAGAGTGATTGGCTGCGTTTTCGGTGACTGCGTGGCTATACGAACTTTAATTTTCTTTAAAGGATTTGGGCAAATGTGGACTATAGCTGTTTCGTGCAGTTGGTATTTACGTTCGAGTCCTGAACGACTTGTGCGTGTTTCTCACTGTGCTTCATTAGAGTAATGAACTTTAGTTGACGTCTCTACTGATAGCGGGAAGCCGTGCTTTTGGGCTTTGAATGTAAGCTGTTGAGTTTCGTGAATTAATGTGCAGTTAAATGAACTTTACTCGACTGTTCATTCTGTATTCAATGCTCTGCTCGCACTGCTACATAATTAATTACTGTTTAACTTCTTTTTTCCATTTGAATTCACAGTTGTCGTGACTACAGTTAATAAATATTTATTTGGTTTAAACTATAACACTTTGACTTCGTCAATATAATTTATCCTGTCAAATTTACCCAATCAATTCACCTATTTACATACAATTTCAATAATTAATTTGTTTACTGAAAGTCTTAGGATGAATTCCGTGTCCAATACATGTGCTTTAAAGTGGTGGTGCACGACGTACCCCTTCCAGCAAAAGCAACTCAAGTCAAGAAATTAGGTTGTGCACTGCTCATACTGATAGAAGCCCATAAAAAATCCGGCGTGTTTGTAAACTGCATCCAACGAAGATATTCCTGCACTCAAGGTGTTCTCCTTCAAACCAAGGAGGTTCTCTAACAGTCATCGCCATCTTCGTGGTAAATCACAGTTTAAAAGCTGTCGCATTAAATTTAGCCTGGTCCAACATTTCTCCCGTGCAGAAGGAATGTGGATGTATAACTTACGTATTTCACTCAACTCCGGGACGCATAGAAAATCGGGAGATAATGTTTTTCAGTTTACTTTATAACTAAATTCCTTACCAAAATAAATATAATATCAAAAATGCAGTGGGTTTTTTTTTCCAGCAAATTAGACATTACCATCACGCCTCCTTGCAATATTCTAAGTGTATACGATACTAAAAACCCAAAAAAAGGTTTGCACTATTGTGGCTATGGACTATTTATATGGTCATGTATGTGTAGCCTCGCTGAAAGATACAGGTTGCAGTACAGGCACGTGAAGAAACTGATTGTATATAACACAGAACATGGGACTGACTGTCTAATGTTAGTGCTGAGATCCGGAGACCTATGCCATTTCGGAAGGCGTTTGGCAGCAGCTCATGTCGTATATAATACATGACAACGTTCAGGTAATGTTTACGTTTCGTCTGCAGCGATTGTGAATGCTTAGTTGACTTTCGGAGTCTGGCGTTCAATTTGAGATCATTTACAGAGGAGCAGTAATATGCTTCTTAGAAGTTATCCAAAGCGCAATATCAGCGATGTCAGTAACTATCTTGAAACAAATAATGTTATTAGTCTAGCTATGAAAGAGCGACCGAAGGTGATACTCGCACTAGAAGTTTGCATACATTTGTCCGATCGGAAGACACGAATTTCCATGCGATGAGCGCCGCTAGAGCATCATCCTCGCTTCCAGAGGAGAATATATATCACCCAACTTCTTAGTTATGGTTCGTACGAATATTAAAACGCAATCATTGCAAATAAAACACATATTTCACCAGACAGGTGACGGAAACGATGTGACGATGTAACGGACACTGTGGAATCAAAAAAGGAACACTTCCATTGGTACAAAGAATACAGATAAAAGCATCTCGCATACTGAAAATATGTCGTAAAACCGGATCAGAATCCCAAATTACACAATAAATTTTGCATACAGGTTTTCTGTAGTAACAATTGGAAACAGGAAATGATGTAAGCAACAAAACTGTAAATAAAGATACAGACCATTTCAAAAAATAAAAAAAAATTATTTAGCTACTGAATCTCCTTCGGGTTTTTTGTTGTTGTTGTTTTGTAGGTGTGGTGGCAGCTAGTCCGAAGAGTGGTTTGATGCGGGTCTCCGCGACAGTCCATCATGTGCAGGCTTTTTCACATCTGCATAGCTACTGCAACCGACATGCAACCGACACACACACACACACACACACAGATCTCTATATCATATCTGACAACTCCTTAATGCTTCACCGAGTCACTTTCAAGCGATCTGTCCTCTCAGTCAGGCTGCCCCAGTCCACCTTACTGTTTACAGTACTGCAGTTCTCACTGACGTGTTAACCGTAGGCCAGCATTTTATATACGATGGTACATAAGAGACTGAAATCATTCAAACATTAATAAAAACACATTTGGTCGAGAGAGAAAACTCTTCCCCTAGCTCTCGTATCTTCTCTTATATTACTAACATGACTGCAATTGTTATGTCCCACTCAAGATACCACCATTACACACATATTTTAAAATTAAAATTAAAATGTTCTTGATCGCAGTATTATATTTACTAAAAATGGCAAGTTGCTTCTGTCAATAGTGACCAGCATATGCACCATGGGGACAGGTGGTGGCGGTGAGCGGAGCAAGTGTTGTGCATGCACGAACGTCAACTGCAGCTGACGTTCGTGTATCCACGATGTCTGTTCTGTTCACTGCCACTATGGCAGGTGGTCTCTATTTGACCGAAAGCGGTTGCCATTTATAATAAGTATTCCATTGTGATCAAGACTGTTTTAATGTTAGATTTACAATATTTCATTAAGATCGCTGTTTCATTCTGCATAAAAATGCTTTAAAAATTGCGAAAATATTGATTTTCACCCGAATTCGGTTCAGTACTTCATTAATAATCTGATATACCATAATCTCTTTTCAAGACACTATCCATTCCCTTAAAGTGATCCTCAGCGTCAATGGGCGTCTCTGATAAACTTATAATGCTATCGGAAATTCTCAATATTTTGAATTCCTTACCCAGAACATTAACCCTTTCCCGTATATCTATTTGTGTTGCATTATTGCTTGCGCAATATGTAGTTTCAATAATATCGGTGATAGGTTACAACCACGCTTTCAGTCAAGATTTATAAGTTAATCTTAATTTACTATTTATACTACAACATAGCAATTTTTATTCGAAGAGCATCTTGACAGACACAGGACATGTCTTACTGTTTAACGATAACTTGCAGTATCACTACACTACCATATTTTTAGCTGGCATCAGGCATAAGACACATAGGCTATCAACTTCATTTCGAAGAATTTAGTGAGCGTAGTTTCAATTTAAAGTGCTGGAAAATTTGTTTCTGGAAAAAGAGAAAAGAAAGATTGTAGCTGCTTTAAACTCACCGTATCCCTCTTTCAGCAACCATCGCTGCAAATTTCTACTAACTAGCTGCTTCATTGTCTTCTACAACCCTTTTCATGCATAGTTTTGCTTAACTCCTCGGTAGTGGCTGCTGCTATCTTTCCGTTTCGACTAACCTTTAGGATCTGATATCGCGGCACTTCGTTGCAGGCTGCGTAACTCAGCTTTAGCAACTCTCAGTAGGATCTTCCTTGCGTCCATTAAACACCAACTACGCAACTTGGGAAGAGGATTTTACAGGCTCTGTTTACTTTTGCCACAATTTAAAAGAATCCAGCAGCAATGTCTACTACACCTTCAGAGAAATGTTTCATTTTGACCGCTATTTTTTTCACTGTAAAATCATATACCAGTGTGTCAGGTAAGAAGTGGGACACCGTGTTCAGTCTTTCAAATTTACAAGGAGGGGGAGGATCCAACAGCTCACAGAAAGTGTGAGGTGACTTCTTACGAAATACGCATAAACGACGACTCTTTATTTTGTAATGTCAGCCTCATGTTGACTGAGATATATTAGTATTTTCTGTTTCGCAACCAGTTTACATAACCACTACTGGACCTGAGGCATATTTCTGGCGGATTTCTCCCGACGTTCTGAATTACCGTTTTCAGAGTTACAGAAGTTGCATTCAGTTGTTTTCTACATTTATACACTCCTGGAAATTGAAATAAGAACACCGTGAATTCATTGTCCCAGGAAGGGGAAACTTTATTGACACATTCCTTGGGTCAGATACATCACATGATCACACTGACAGAACCACAGGCACATAGACACAGGCAACAGAGCATGCACAATGTCGGCACTAGTACAGTGTATATCCACCTTTCGCAGCAATGCAGGCTGCTATTCTCCCATGGAGACGATCGTAGAGATGCTGGATGTAGTCCAGTGGAACGGCTTGCCATGCCATTTCCACCTGGCG
Organism: Schistocerca nitens; assembly: GCF_023898315.1. Taxonomy (NCBI): domain Eukaryota; kingdom Metazoa; phylum Arthropoda; class Insecta; order Orthoptera; family Acrididae; genus Schistocerca; species Schistocerca nitens. The sequence goes on from NC_064618.1 coordinate 407,139,788, forward strand.
CCTCAGTTGGACCAGCGTTCGTGCCGGACGTGCAGACCGCGTGAGACGACGCTTCATCCAGTCCCAAACATGCTCAATGGGGGACAGATCCGGAGATCTTGCTGGCCAGGGTAGTTGACTTACACCTTCTAGAGCACGTTGGGTGGCACGGGATACATGCGGACGTGCATTGTCCTGTTGGAACAGCAAGATCCCTTGCCGGTCTAGGAATGGTAGAACGATGGGTTCGATGACGGTTTGGATGTACCGTGCACTATTCAGTGTCCCCTCGACGATCACCAGTGGTGTACGGCCAGTGTAGGAGATCGCTCCCCACACCATGATGCCGGGTGTTGGCCCTGTGTGCCTCGGTCGTATGCAGTCCTGATTGTGGCGCTCACCTGCACGGCGCCAAACACGCACACGACCATCATTGGCGCCAAGGCAGAAGCGACTCTCATCGCTGAAGACGACACGTCTCCATTCGTCCCTCCATTCACGCCTGTCGCGACACCACTGGAGGCGGGCTGCACGATGTTGGGGCGTGAGCGGAAGACGGCCTAACGGTGTGCGGGACCGTAGCCCAGCTTCATGGAGACGGTTGCGAATGGTGCTCGCCGATACCCCAGGAGCAACAGTGTCCCTAATTTGCTGGGAAGTGGCGGTGCGGTCCCCTACGGCACTGCGTAGGATCCTACGGTCTTGGCGTGCATCCGTGCGTCGCTGCGGTCCGGTCCCAGGTCGACGGGCACGTGCACCTTCCGCCGACCACTGGCGACAACATCGATGTACTGTGGAGACCTCACGCCCCACGTGTTGAGCAATTCGGCGGTACGTCCACCCGGCCTCCCGCATGCCCACTATACGCCCTCGCTCAAAGTCCGTCAACTGCACATACGGTTCACGTCCACGCTGTCGCGGCATGCTACCAGTGTTAAAGACTGCGATGGAGCTCCGTATGCCACGGCAAACTGGCTGACACTGACGGCGGCGGTGCACAAATGCTGCGCAGCTAGCGCCATTCGACGGCCAACACCGCGGTTCCTGGTGTGTCCGCTGTGCCGTGCGTGTGATCATTGCTTGTACAGCCCTCTCGCAGTGTCCGGAGCAAGTATGGTGGGTCTGACACACCGGTGTCAATGTGTTCTTTTTTCCATTTCCAGGAGTGTAGTAATATTAACATAATTATTGATGGAAATTACTTCCCGTGTTACACAGCATCTCTGTTTCACTGCTGCAATTCTAAACTAATCTTCGCTCTTGACACTTTCAGCACAACAACCGGAGACAGCAAAATCACGCCAATCTCCTTCTCTCTCTCTCTCTCTCTCTCTCTCTCTCACACACACACACACACACAAACACACACAAACACACACACAAACTCACACACTTTCCGTTTACTCCGTTGTACAGGGCCCGCTAGTTTTCTATGTTTGGCCAATTTAATTTTAATGTTGTGACCGGATCACACTCACTATACGTACTAAAGCGGATCGCAATTCACAGAAAAAAGGCAGAGCTAAATAGCCAATATATTCATAATCTTCCAGTCCTGACTTTCTGGAACACGTCTGTAGAACCGCTCTAAAAAAGCGACTATCGTATGTATGAAAAATCACTTAATGGCAGGTCATGCTGAGTCACAGCATTTTTGTGGCCGTGGCTTCCTTCGGGAATGGACACAAAGTGCAATAGTTAATAAAAATATATTTCAGTAATAGAGAGAAATTGCTATTATACACAGTATTTTGTTGTTATCGTTGTTGTTCGTGCTGCCACGAGCAGGTCTCTTGAGAAGCCCACATGTTCTAAGTACGAAATAAGGAAAGAATGAAAGAAGAGACTAAGAGAAGAATAGAACTGCCTAACAAGCAACCTATTTTTCTTATATAACTGCTCCTAAAATACAAACATAGTAAAAGTAAATTGGCACTAGACCATCTCTCAAAACCCATAAGCTATAATATGTTTGAATTTCAGTTTCAGCAAAATACTGAAAGAAAACCTAATGGAGAATCATTCCTTTTATTAAAATCAGTTTACCTTAGAAAGTACTCTGCTATCTGTCCACACAAAATTTCTTGCCCTGAAAGTGAACGGAAATGCTTGATATGAATATTACATAATAGGTGAAATGAAATTTTAAACATTTTGATTGGCTGTGATCCAGCAACCGTACGCTGTTCAATTATAGGGTGTATATACAGCCACATTGGTTGCACAAAATTTTTTGTCAATTGACCATGGTTTCGATTGCACTAGGGCAATTTTCTTCAGAATAAACTGTTTACAAGGAATACATGTAATCACACCATGGTAGACGAGAACACTTTTGCTCAGACGTTTCTAACCACGGTGTGGTTACATGTATTCAAATAGATTTTTTATCCTGATGAAGATTGCCCTAGCACAATCGAAACAATGGTGAATTGACAAAAAAATTTGTGCAACCGATGTGGCTGTATATACATCCTGTAATTAAACAGGTAAAATGCATGTGTTGCCTGAATGGTGTACCAGTTATGTAACAAATATTCTCTGAATACAAAATAATCCACCCAGCAATCTCTAATACTGAGGTGTGAAAGTATATGTGCCCATGTGAGATCGAGAATGTCATAGTGTATCCGCAGATTATTACACTGCTGGCCACCGTAAATACAACACCCTGAAGGAAGCATCCGAATCAATTGAAATTAACACCATGGGTTTGCAGCGATGAGATATGCAACTGATTAGAATTTCAGCGCAGACGCACATCACGCGCGCCTGTGGCGCCACCTCATAGCGCCATTTAAGTCTTGGCGATTTCGACGAGTGTACGTTCGGCACGTGTGTTTACCTTGTGGTTGTTTCACAAGACGATCAGTTATGCCTCGTAGACAACAGCGAACATCGTTTGATCAAGTATCCGAGTTCGACAGAGGAAGGATAGTGGCTTACCGAGATTGTGGATTATCATACAGAGAAATCGCTAGTCGTGTTGGACGATACCAAACAACTGTAATGCGGATATGTGACCGTTGGATGCAGGAGGGTACGACGGACCGACGTGGTCGATCGCATTCACCTCGGTGCACCACTGCACGTGATGATAGGCAAATTGTGCGCATGGCAGTGACGGATCGCTCAGTGACATCCCGAACCATAGCACAGCACATTGCGTCTGTAACGCATCATCCAGTGTCTGCGCGTACCATTCGACGCCGTTTACAGCAGAGTGGTCTGTCCGCAAGACGTCCATTGCTTCGTCTACCATTGACGCAGAACCACAGACGTCTCCGTCGCCAATGGTGTGATGACAGACGGATGTGGACGGCAGAATGGAATGACGTTGTCTTTACTGACGAGGCACGCTTCTGTCTGCAGCACCACGATGGTCGGATTCGAGTGTGGAGACACCGTGGAGAGAGGATGCTGGACAGCTGCATTATGCACCGCCACACTGGTCTTTCACCGGGTATTATGGTATGGGGCGGTATTGGATATTACTCTCGCACGCCTCTAGTACGCATTGCCGGTACTTTAAATAGCCGGCGCTACATATCCGAGGTGCTGGAGCCAGTTGTCCTTCCTTACCTTCAGGGCACGGCCACAGCCATATTTCAACAGGATAATGCGCGACCACACGTGGCACGCATTGTCCAAAGGTTCTTCGTCAACAACCAGATTGAAATGCTTCCCTGGCCGGCTCGCTCTCCGGATCTTTCGCCGATAGAAAACATGTGGTCCATGGTTGCTCAACGAGTGACCCGGATTACATCCCCAGCTGCCACACCAGATGATCTTTGGCAACGTGTGGAAGCTGCTTGGGCTGCTGTACCCCAGGAACACATCCAACGTCTCTTTGACTCAATGCCGAGACGTGTGGCAACGGTGATCTCCAACAATGGCGGCTACTCTGGCTACTGATTCTGGCAGGAACCACATGTCACACACGTCTGTAAACGTAATCATTTGATACTTGGTCAACATGTTATCTACAAATTAAATTTTGTTGTGCTACCTCTTGTCTTTCTTGGTGTTGCATTTACGGTGGCCAGCAGTGTAAATAACACAATAGCACCTACGAATTGACCATACCCCTGGCTCGGTATGGCATTTGAACCATTTTTCGCGATGGAAGGAACAGAAATCTGGCATCCTAGCTGTGGCCATCCATAATACAAAAACGTTCGCCAACTACGACGGCCATTAGAAAAGTAAGGAACTATTGGTTGAGAACTGAAAATCCGATGAAGCTTTGCACAGATGTGTTGGGCAGTGTTTCTAGTACCCCGATCGATATCGTCACAACGCTCTTCTCGGTTCTGAGCGCACAGTGAGCGCGTATATATGCCTAGAAAATAGTGTCGCCTACCAAATATTGGTGCCTGCCGAGAGATTTGCCTAATTTCGTGCAACCCCACATAAAGTAACTGTCATGAAGTTCCTTCTTCGTGACAGTTCTCGACCACCCACTACAAGTGCAATGAGGATGCTCCTGCAGCGTTTTCAATGGGAAGTGTGTGATTATCCACCATGCAACCCAGACTTTGGTCCCTCTGATTTTCGTGTCTGCTCGAATGAACCCTTGGCTGTGAAGACAACATTTTGGCACATACAACAAGCTGAATTACAGCGTAGGAAACTGTTGGAAAGCGTAGGAAGCTGCCTGCTATGACGAGGACATTGGAAAATTGGTATAACGCTACGACGGATGTCTAAGTCGGAGCGGCGACTATGGAGAGAAGTGGTTGGAAGATGTAGCTAACTGTTACGAATAAATTGCTTTTTATTTTCACCGTGGTTTCTGTTTTATGACCGATCGTTCTTTGCTTTCCAAATAGCCCTCGTACTTCTCCACTGCTGGCTTCCGCCTCTGGAACCAACTGTCCTGCACTCAGCGGACAATTCAATGCTAATTGCTTTTAAGACGAAGCTGAGGCACTACCTTCCTGGGTTATTGTACTTACCATTAATGAATGTAAACTATGTTTCATTTCCTGCAGTATACTAGATGTCGTATTTTGTATTTAATGTCACTTATGCTTATCATAATGATTCGCATGTAAATTTTGTCGAGTGTCAATTTAAACGCAATAGAGGGCCTGGTGACCCTAATTTTGTTAGGTTAAATAAATTAAACTTCCCTTAATTGTTATATTAAGGCATGACCAGCTTATGATGATTTTTTTGTAACTGTCTTTAAACTTAAAATAAAATTTCACCAACTTAGCACTTGCACTCATTCCCACTTTCACTCTTCAATTCATGCGCAAACTGTGGGGTTACTGCTAGATCCCTAGAACCAGCAGCCAGCACAATAACATGTAAGTGATGACACTCAGTTTGTCTGATCTCCAGGTAAATTTGGAAAACTGTTCAATTTATCTTAATTATAGTATTTTCAGCAGAGAATTTTTTTTATTATAATGGTGAAATGTTGACCAGTTTATGATTGCACTGAAAGGTATGTGAATGGCAGTATTATATTGTACCATAAGTAAAGATATATTACAAATTAAAAAATAAGGCAACCATGTTTTTCAAGTTTAAGCCAGAAAATTTACAAGCTGAAGCTAGGAAGTGACATCGTTACAATGTATATGAAAACGGCTTTCCAAATCAGAGTATTTATTTGTGTATCAATATTACGAAGTTAATGGTAAGGTTCATTATACAGCGTGATTATAAATTCATATCCCATACGACAAGGCCTAATTTTTTAACTTAAGTGCATCCATTCTTGCTATTTTGGATGGTGGGACAGCAGTTGATATGTTTGCAACGAATATTAAAAAAGCCATCAGCTGCAAGTTCATCTAGAGTTTATTTTATAGACCACCGGATTTGGCAATAAAATACGCCATCAACAGGCCCTCTGTTCTGGATAGTGGGTGGACTTCTTAGTGACAAAAAGTAGTTACATCAGCAGTTGCGTTCGAATTGTTGACGTATGTCAAAGTTGTGTGTACATAAGCTGGTACGAAGAATGGTTATTTTTCATATTAGATGTGCTTACATTTCGTCACTCAGAAGTCCAGCCACTGTCTAGAATAGAGGCCCTGAGGATGGTGTATTATATTGTGCTAACGGGCAAACTTAAAAAAAAAATAAAAAAAAAAAGATTTTGAGAGGTGGCACACCAATCTCTCACTTGACCAACATCGTCAGTCAAATTGAAATTCATATTTTAGGTCATAATCTCAGAGTTCCCTAGTACTACATTTGGTGTGTGTTGTTTATGACTTTTTGCATGAGGAAACTGTGGGCAGGATGTTCTTATAACTGCATGTGTAACATGTAGAGAACTTTTACCCAATGGGCCGTAGTGCAGATGATGGAGAACAGGGAGAGAGATGGATCGCGGACCATACATTCTAAGTACAGCGACCAGTGATCCTGGGAAGCAGTACTCAGTGGATTGTACCTCCTTCCACGTAGAGTCAGACAGGGAACGCCGGTTCACAAAACATTTTACCTGGGGCGGGCAGCAGTCCATCGCAAAGGCGGAAAGTGGGTGAAGGAAGCCTTTTATGAGAGACCGCTCTGAACTGAACCTTTGCACAAATGGTGGGAAGGTCATAAAACTTCGTGCATTCTCATGGTATAGGCTGGGACGATACGGACAGAGTGGCTGGTGCATGTGTTTGGTGGAGGCAGTACTGTAACTGCGCTGGCGCCAGGAAGTCGCCAGGTTCTTTTAGCAAGCAGAAAATATATATATATATATATTTCGTGGAAACCCCGGTGCTGTGTCTGGATTGGCCACCAGGTCAAAAGAACAGTCAACATGGCAAGAGGGGAAAATCTATGGGTAGAAGATAATTTGATAGGTCCGCCCATTGTTGGCGAGGGGGGGGGGGAGGTTCGTTTTTACTAATTCGGCTCCTGTACCGAGGCTTCGTGGAAAGTGGTGGTGATTCTTTGCTACCTCGGTCTTCTGGTACTCCCCAGGTGGAGAACTTTAGGTCTTTCCCTAGTGAGTGAGATCTATGGTCTGTATATTGTGGTGGACCACGAGCCAGTAGCAGTTTCCAGCTGTACTGACAGTGGAATTGCATGTCATCTAGGACCAATCGTGTGTCACGTGGGTGAACTCATTCGTCCTGAATCGGCCATCTGACATTTGACAATTCCAGTACACAATGACCTGCCTGAGAATCAAATTGGTTGGCCAGACCAGCGAACTGGTGCGCCTCACACTGAAATCCGCCGGGATTTGAGGACTCAGATAGGGAAGTTTATCGCGAAGTGATAATCAGAACGCCAGTCGGCGTAGTTTGCAAATTTTCGTGGATGTGCCGTAGTATTACCGCTTCAACAGCACACTGCTCCTCGCCCAAAGCTCGCCGTTTTCTGCTGCCGCCTGAATCAAAGTGAAAGGGTAAAATATTGCTGCACTGGCGTACGTTGGTTATATTATATTCACACCTTCCTGTTCTCATGTGAACCATAGTTTGAGATGTACTTGGTCATAGTTGATTCCATTTGAATAGAGTTGGGCCTCACAGTGGATTCATGTAAACAAAGTCAGAGACTTTGATGCATGGCCATGGGCAGTACTCAGATTTTCTTTTTCTCCCTGCAATACATACCAACACAGAATATAGCAGCTTCTACCTTAGCATATTTTACCAGATCATATAGAACTCTATGGCACACATCTTAACAATGGTACTCTTCTGGGGGACGAAAAGATGTTTTTTAACCCCATGAAGTAATCCTTATGTCCATAGATAGGTGGTGCTGTATGTCAGTTCCATGCTTCGATATGAGGAAACGTTCCACATGTAACAAAGGCAGCAATATGTCTGCAGGGAAAGAATAGCACTCCCCCTTTTGCCCAGAAAGAGATTTTACACAAGTGAGGATTTCCAGAAGCTTTCAAAGTCATACGGTGCTCTGATGCTACTTTCAGGAGAACTGATGGCAGTTTAATATTAGCTACAATCTTTGCAGTTATTTTTGAATCTCTCTTCTGAAAAATACTGTCCACAAAATATTTATCCCCGCAAAAAACATGTACCTAGAAAACCACATAGCATGTTCAGCACATCAGTTATTCGTTTCACCCCAATGTTTCAGCACTCTACGGGAACACTCGTTGCATCTGCATTACAGGTACAAGAGAATCCTTCTTCACTTGGTTTGTCAGGACGTTGGTTAATAGTTAAAGACCAGCCTTTGAAAGCTGCCAGCCTCACAGCATATGTTATATAGTTAGTGTTAGCCAGTATAACCTCTCACACATCACACGTTGAACTGCATAATGTTGCTGATTCAGGATATGAACATGGGGGTACCTCCATTCTGCACAAGTTAGCAAGTATTGTACAAAACAAACAGTTCAACCCACTGATATACATCCCCAACACCCTCAGACATCCATTATGTGACAGAGCGACCGGCTTTCAGTGCTCACTTTATACACGGTGGTCAGAAAATGTGTGAAATGCTTGTAAGGATGTTACAGGGCAGCTTGTACTGAGGCACAAATGTTAAGAAAAAAATTCGATACGTTGCTCCGTTTCCGAGTTATTTAGCGTAGAATTTAGCCAATCGGGGCGTCGCGCGCTCACACTCATGCGGCCTGCCGGGGCCGGTGTTGCTTTGTCTCGTTAGCTGAAACTTGAATTTACGCGCGCGACGATCTGATTGGCTAACTTCAATGCTAAATGACTCGGAAATGGCGCAACGTATCGAATTTTTTCTTAACATTTATGCCTCAGTACAACCTGCCCTGTTACAACCCTACAAGTGTTTCACACATTTTCTGACCACCCTGTATATAGACTACGCTAAGGATGCAACATGCTGACACTTCTGCTCATTTTCTAAATTTGCTTATAAATGTAGACAACTGGTAAAGACCTAGTGCAACTGCACTATTTCCTATATATATTTTACATGTGTGTGTGTGTTTATGTGCATATGAATGTGTGTGTGTGTGTGTGTGTGTGTTTCGCATGGGGGCCCCCGTAGTACAGAATGGGTTGGGATAGGAACAGGGTAGAGCTCGAAAGTGGATCCAACACACGTTACGTCTGGGATAGATTCCAGAAGTGTATCCACAATGCGTTACGGCTGGGATAGGATTCAAAGGTTGATCCACCATGAGCTATGGCTGGGATGGGGTTCGATGGTGAAGCCACATGCTGATACACTTGGGTGGCGTCTGAAAGTGATTCAGTTGCGGCAGGTCTGTGGTAGGGTCACACATACATACATACAGAAAATAGTGCAGTTGCACTAGGTATTTACAATCGTACTAAATTTACAAGCAAATTTAGAGAATGTGGCCAGAAGTGATGTCATTACCACATGAGCAGAAGTGTTAGCATCTTGGATCCTTAGAGTAGGCTATACATAAACGGAGCACTGAAAGCAGGTCTCTCTGTAACACAGTGGATGTCTGAGGGTGTTGGGGTGTTTGTGACGTTAGACTAGGTAACACTAAAGATATAACATTTGCGTGGAGGCTGGCTTCTTTCAAAGTCTGGTCTTTAATTATTAAGCAACGTCCTGACAAACTAAGTGATGATGGATTCTTATATACCTGTAACGCAGTTGAAATCATTTGTTTACATTGTTATGGAGGGTTGAAGTATTGGGATGAAAAGAATAACTGATGGGCTGAACAAGCTGTGAGGTAAATATGCTTCCAGGAAGAAGAGGGAGTGCTGTTCTTTCCCACAGGCATATTGCTGCCTATGCTATACGTGGACCTACCCTCTGCTCATGTGCCTTGCGTCAGAGTCCTGTTTTAGCTACAGTGAGAGAACTTTAGCGAATGCCACGAGATCATAACAGATACTATTATTTTATGATGTACTTGCTATACTTTGTTACTGTAAATTGTGTAGAATTAAACATTATCATTAAAATGCATTCTTTTCTTGTTTTTTCTTACATCAATATGCTTAGGTCTGCTCTTAAAATGGCAGTATGATTACATTGTGATCATAACACCTCCTACTCTGCGTTGAAGAATCATGACTTTTTAGTGTCGAAACATGGAAATGACATACAATACCGCCGATCTGTGAACATATGCAATCTCCCATGGGGTTAAAATAAGATCATTTCGTCCACCAGCAGAGTACTACTGTTAAGATGCCTGCGATAGAGTTCCATATGATCTGGTAAAAAGTGCTTTACGACATGTACATTCTCTAAGGTAGCTACTAGATTCTCTGTTAGTGTGTATTCTGGGGAGAAAAAGATAATCGGAGTCCTGCCTATGGCGGTGCATCGTATTACTTTAGTATGAGGAATTACACAGCAGATGTAATCGGAACTGGTGGCTGAAGGTGGTTGGTTTCTTAATGTATGCACTAATGTTGTATGATGTCATATAACAGTATTTTAAACTGACAAGTCAGTGCACTTTAAAGACCCTGTACCATATTTCATAGTCAGGAGCATGGTGTATGTTAGGAGAAATTGCTATGGATGCAGTAATAATACAAACAAGCCATCTAAAACAGAAGTGATTGACGTTGAAATGGACCATCAGCTTGTACTCTCGTTGTTGATTGGTTGGTTGATTCGGGGGAGGGGGACCAAACAGCGAGGTCATCGGTCGTACCCTTGCAATGGCCCTGTATAAATGACTACTGGCTTAGGAATTCGGGCAAAACGATAGTTTTTTTTTGTCAGAATGGGTACGTGCAGGTACACAATGTTTGTCAGAAACGCTTACAACTACCTCCGCTGAGAAGGACTTGGTCTTTAAGCTCTGATTTACAACTATGGAAACGGACTGTCTGAGTTCTATCCTGTATAAATACTAGCGATACGGATGTAAATTTCTGAAATCGTTATGAGATTTATATGTTGCAGAAGACTGTAGTTTTAATGGAACATTTGTTAATGATATCGCTGTACTTAAATATCACTGACTGACGTTAGGAAACTATGCGATAGTATTTCGCAAATAATAATTGTGTTCTGTATGCTTTATATTCCACGCTTATTGTAAGCAAAACCTGCTTGCAATGAACTTTCGTTGATCTTAGAATGGCTAGGTGACCGAAATCACGAACAGCACATCTCCTTCTCACGGCTCCCACTCTCTTAAGGAAAACAATATCACAGATCTACTCTCATTCCATTGATTTGACGCTTTAGAAATATGTTTTGTAATCACTCTTGAGGTGTTAATTTTAACGCAGAAGCGCCTAGCAAAATGAGTATTGATGCACTAATACTGTTGCTGTCAAAGGCGGGAATTCTGAGGCGGAATGTATCTTATTGCCGTCAACTACCACTAGTGTTATGTCATTTTGCTACACAAGGAGCCCCACCTTCGTACCTCACTGTACGTTATTAGTTTTCAATGTAACTTTGAGGTCATTGCCAGCTGCTATCTCAACAATGATATGCATAGACCCATTTATGGTGAAGTGATACGTACTGGTGAACAGTAAAATCGATTGGACAGCTCAACAGTACATAGTCGCTGTCTACCAATATTGTGCGCCGCCCACATCTGTTTGTTATCTGTGAAGCAAAATTATCAGATGGACGCTGCTGGAATCGTATAAATTGGCACACACCATACAAATATGTAACGGAAAAGGGAGTCTCTTGGAGAGAAAAGTCCCCCTCCTGTAAACATAACAGCGGATTAGCTTACCTATGAAAGTATATAGGCAAACGTTTTTTAGCTCGATCAGCGCAGGGGATTGGGATGGAAGCGTAATTGCTAATACTACTGCAGTGTACTCTCCACCATGTACTGTACAGTCACTTGCGGCGTATTTGTTTTAGATGCAGGATGTTTTGCAGGTGATGGAGTTGTCTGCAAGCTGGTGATAACACCTGTGGTGGAGTTGATAGCTGACCTGAACATAACTCAAGCTACTGCACATTAAGCTGCAAATTAATAGGACTTTAAATCCCGTATTGCGTCATCGGAAGTATTAACTACAGTAGAATACCTAGTGGTAAGCATCTGGAGCGAGCTGAAGTAGAAAGCGTATATCAGGCTCTTTTTCATTTTCTGGAATCTTAAGGGAAGTAAGCCAAACAGTAAAAATTGATAGTCGGTGTGCTAAAGCAGAAGAATACGTGAGACTCAAACTCATTTGCATGGATTTTTAAGGGGTGCAGTTCACCCACTAAGAAATTACAGTGAAGGGGGCGAGTGCCTTCAGATTCTGTCGGAATTTCAGCTAGAAACTGTGGCACTACTGTTCGGTCCTAGGTGTAAGAGGCACTAAGGTGACTGCTGTTGCTAGAGGAAATATCGACATTGATTTGGTCTGGCTTCTAATTGGTGGTTAACTCGCTCTCAATATAGGACAGTATATCGAAAGTTTGTAATTACTGGGTTTTCTCTATGTAAATAACTATACTAAGCACTATGCATTCTACGATGTGGATAGCCTCGGTCCTAGACAGAATACGGTATCATGCTCGATGCACTCCCGAAGAGCATGTTATGGAAAAATGAACACTGCTAAAATTAAACCTCAAATCTTTTCCCACTCTGCAGTAGGTGTGGATTGTGTATGGAGGTGGGAGGCTGTTGCACCAGTTTCAGTGATTCAGTTGATAGCGTGCGTATTGGAAGCTCTGTGATGCTGTCAGAATTGTATTATTGACGTATACTCAAATAAAAAATGGTTATTTATTTCATAGGAAATACAATTTTGTCACCAAAGTCTCTAATATCATTTTCCCGTCGCATATGTAGCGTAGCGGTCGTTATTGCATGGTGAAGGGGTTCTGACACGCACAGGGACATGTTTACAGACAATCATTCGATATGGATGAATTGCTTACGTATCACAGTCCTTGTATAGTGAAGGTGCAGCAGTAAGGTTTCCTTGGTCATTAAAAATCCTGTATCTGGCGTTAACAACCATAGAGAAGATTATGGTATATAAAGAGGCATACGCCGGCCACGGTGGTCTCGCGGTTCTAGGCGCGCAGTCCGGAACCGCGCGACTGCTACGGTCGCAGGTTCGAATCCTGGCTCGGGCATGGATGTGTGTGATGTCCTTAGGTTAGTTAGGTTTAAGTAGTTCTAAGTTCTAGGGGACTGATGACCACAGCTGTTAAGTCCCATAGTGCTCAGAGCCATTTGAACCAAAGAGGCATACAGACATTCCATTTTAGTCGATCATTACTCATGAGACTGAAAAAGGAACGAAAAATTCGATAATGCTACGGTTCACATCCCGCAGTTGCTCGCAGATTACATAAGCAGATGTAGGCTCTTGTCTACAGCAGGGTTGCGACACTAATAGACTATAGCTATTTGCAGACGATTGAACATTGATGAAGGTTGGGGTTGAATGCAGATAAATCTAACTATTGACTCTAAAACAGCCTGAGAGACCTCCTACTGTTCTGTTCCGTTACTGAATATAAATCACTAGATGCAGTAACAACAGGAAAGAATATCCGGATGCGAGCATCCGCACGGTGGTGAATTTATCATTGAATGTTACTGTGCTATTTTTTCTCGTTGTGATAGAAAAATGTGTGTGAAATCTTATGGAACTTAACTGCTAAAGTCATCAGTCCCTAAGCTTACACACTACTTAACCTAAATTATCCTAAGGACAAACACACAGCCGGACGGAGTGGCCGTGTGGTTCTAGGCGCTACAGTCTGGAACCGAGCGACCGCTATGGTTGCAGGTTCGAATCCTGCCTCGGGCATAGATGTGTGTGATGTCCTTAGGTTAGTTAGGTTTAAATAGTTCTAAGTTCTAGGCGACTGATGACCTCAGAAGTTAAGTCGCATAGTGCTCAGAGCCATTTGAACCATTTTTGGCAAACACTCACACCCATGCCCGAGGAAGGACTCGAACCTCCGCCGGGACCCGCCGCACAGTCTATGACTGCAGCGCCTTAGAGCGCTTGAATAATCACGCGCGGCCGTTATGATAGGTTTCTTCATAGCCAGTGTCGGGTAGAAATCTAGACAACCTTCTAACTAATACAGCAGTACTGTCGCAACGCGATGGGATTTCGAGAAAATTAGCAGGGGCATGAGATTTTATTGGACTATATATCGCTATATATCGAAGACTGGAATATTCGTGCTAACATGTGTTAAGCGATATTCTGACAAATGGGAGGCTGAAACTTGATCTCCTTACCACATCTTCTAATTGTAGTGAGCAAACATATTATTCCCTCCTACATACGTCTTTCGAAGTGACTGCTAGGAGAAAATTATCGGCTATACTTCTGATGATCGAGGAAGTATAAAAATGTTCACGGAAAGGCCCCGATATGGCTATATAAATACCTTAGGAATGAAATAAATAACAGGTCCAGGGCAGTTAAGGCGCTATGGCTACAGGGGAAAAAAGTGAAGAAATCTAGAATGAAGCGCCAAAGAAACTAGTATAGGTACGCGTATTCAAATACAGAGACATGTAAACAGACAGAACACGGCGCTGCGGTGGGCAACACGTATACAAGACAACAAGTGTCTAGTGCAGTTGTTAGATCGGTTACTGCTGCTACAATAGCAGGTTTTGAATATGTCAGTGATTTTGAACGTGGTGTTATAGTCGGCGCACGAGCGATGGGACACAGCATCTCCGAGGTGGCGATGAAGTGGGGATTTTCCCGTACGACCACTCCACTAGTCTACCTTGAACATCAGGATCCGGTTAAACATGAAATCTCTGACATTGCTGCGGCTGGAAAAATATCCTGCAAGAACGGGACCAACGATAACTGAAGAGAATCATTCAGCGTGACAGAAACGCAACACTCCCACAAATTGCTGCAATTTCAGTGCTGGGCCATCTGTAAGAGTCAGCATGTGAATCATTCAACGGAGCATCATCGATCTGGGCTTTTGGAGGCGAAGGTCCACTCGTGTACCCTTGATGACTGCACGACACACTGCTTTACGCCTCTCCTGGGCCCGTCAATCCCGACATTGGACTGTTGATGACTGGAAACATGTAGCCTGATCAGACAAGTCTCGTTTCAAATTGTACCGAGCGGATAGACGTGTACAGGTATGGAGACAGCCTCATGGCTCCATGGACCCTATATGTGAGTCATCCACAACAGTCTGCAGATGGTGGTCTTGTGGCTAGCGCTACTGCCTCTGGATGACAGAGTCCCGGATTTGATTTCCGGCCGGGTTGGGGATTTTCTCTGCGCTGGGACTGGGTGTTTGTGTTGTCATCATATCATCATCATCATCATTCGTGTCAGTGGCAAGACTGGTCTGGGTAAAAATTGCACTACGTGAAAAATGGAACTTTGTAGGGCGCTGATGACCGCGCAGTTGAGCGCCCCACTAACCAAACATCATCATCATCCAAAATCGGCATTAACCATCGCTGTACTGACCAACCAGGTGCAACGGGCAACTGGAACTACATCACGCTAACGAACATCAGAAACATGTTGGACACAACTGCCGGTTACACCCGTTATTAACGTACCAGCATTTCACATTTGCAGTGGCTTATCTCCTGCTTACATTAACATGTGATCACTTAAATATGTTACCTAGACAAATGTATTCGCGAAATTTCACTACCCTACATTAATCTTTTTTGGTGTTGCGATTTTTTTCCGTCAGCGTGTAGTGAACTTCGGAAAAATTAGCTTCGCTGTAGCCTAGATGTGTAATAGTAGTTGAAGAAGGCGTTCAGTATTTAAAATCAGTGCTTGAATTCAGCTACAGATGAGGAAAATTGTAACTGTAGACTCCACTTCGTATGGTGCGCAACGATAGAACATCGGCTTTTTGTCCTCCGAGGAGCGACTTAGCTGTTGGTTTTAAAACATTAATAAAGCAGAGATACGGCCATACGCGGACTGTATGTGTGCAAGTCGGGTAGAAGGCGCCAACGAAGGCTGCGTCCCTTAACTACACTGTTAAAGGGATCTGTACCTGAACTAGAGCCGTTTCTTATATCTAGAAGCTGCAATTCACAGCTAAGAGCACGGAAATATGTCACATGAAGCGTATACTGTTGGCATTTGAAGGACCGCGAATTTGATGCTTGTAGATGCACAGGAATGTAATTTACCATCTCGAGGAGGTCGGAGTCAGATTAAATTTGCACAGGGAACGCTGCGGCACAAGAGTACTCTAGGTTAATCGAGTTGTTTCGAAGGCGTGTCCTATATTAAAATGCTCTGAGATCGCACTCTTATCCCCGTGCGATGTGACACCAGTCCCTAATGGCTGAAGTGAGCAGAAATGTCTTCGCGAATAGTCTCTTTGGAGGAGATTCCTTTCGAGACACACAAAGTCGTCGTTGTCTGCCATATTAGGTGAAAACCCGGAGTGGAGATACGTGGCAATAAGTGACGAATAAACAGGGTGTTACAAAAAGCTACGGCCAAACTTTCAGGACACATTCCTCACACAGAAATAAAGAAAAGATGTTATGTGGACATGTGTCGAGAAACGCTTAATTTCCATGTTAGAGCACCTTTTAGTTTCGTCAGTATGTACTGTACTTCCTTGATTCACTGCCAGTTGGCCCCATTGAAGGAAGGTAATGTTGACTTCGGTGCTTGTGTTGACATGCGACTCATTGCTCTACAGTACTAGCATCAAGCACATCAGTACGTAGGATCAATAGGTTAGTGTTCATCACGAACGTGATTTTGCCGTCAGTGCAATCTTTACAAATGCGGAGTTGGCAGATGCCCATTTGATGTATGTATTAGCACGGGGCAATAGCCGTTACGCGGTACGTTTGTATCGAGACAGATTTCCAGAACGAAGGTGTCCCGACAGGAAGACGTTCGAAGCAATTGATCGGCGTCTTAGGGAGCACGGAACATTCCAGCCTATGGCTCGCGACTGGGGAAGACCTAGAACGACGAGGACACCTGCAATGGACGAGGCAATTCTTCGTGCAGTTGACGATAACCCTAATGTCAGCGTCAGAGAAGTTGCTGCTGTACAAGGTAACGTTGACCATGTCACTTTATGGAGTGCTACGGGAGAACCAGTTGTTTCCGTACCAAGTACAGCGTGTGCAGGAACTATCAGCAGCTGATTGGCCTCCACGGGTACACTTCTGCGAATGGTTCATCCAACAATGTGTCAATCCTCATTTCAGTGCAAATGTCCTCTTTGCGGATGAGGCTTCATTCCAATGTGATCAAATTGTAAATTTTCACAATCAACATGTGTGTGTTGACGAGAATCCGCACGCAATTGTGCAATCACGTCATCAACACAGATTTTCTGTGAACGTTTGGGCAGGCATTCTTGGTGATGTCTTGATTGGGCCCCATGTTCTTCCACCTAAGCTCAATGGAGCACGTTATCATGATTTCATATGGGATACTCTACCTGTGCTGCTAGAACATGTGCCTTTACAAGTACGACACAACATGTGGTTCATGCACGATGGAGCTCCTGCACATTTCAGTTGAAGTGTTCGTACGCTTCTCAACAACAGATTCGGTGACCGATGGATTGATAGAGGCGGACCAATTCCATGGCCTCCACGCTCTCCTGACCTCAACCCTCTTGACTTTCATTTATGGGGGCATTTGAAAGCTCTTGTCTACGCAACCCCTGTACCAAATGTAGAGACTCTTCGTGCTCGTATTGTGGACGGCTGTGATACAATACGCCATTCTCCAGGGCTGCATCAGCGCATCAGGGATTCCATGCGACGGAGGGTGGATGCATGTATCCTCGCTAACGGAGGACATTTTGAACATTTCCTGTAAAAAAGTGTTTGAAGTCACGCTGGTACGTTCTGTTGCTGTGTGTTTCCATTCCATGATTAATGTGGTTTTAAGAGAGGTAATAAAATGAGCTCTAACATGGAAAGTAAGCGTTTCCGGACACATGTCCACATAACAAATTTTCTTTCTTTGTGTGTGAGGAATGTTTCCTGAAAGTTTGGCCGTACCTTTTTGCAACACCCTAAATAAATTTTACGAGAGCAGGTCATCGAGCGGGGAGTATCGTCCAGCGCTGCGTGTAGTTGCAGTTCTATCTGTTCCTGAATACGCATGTAGTTTAGGGAAGATTGTATGCTTCGTGGTAGTGACAGAACACTAAACGTCGATCAGAATCCTCAGATTTTAGCGTTTGTATCGTTATAAAGAATAAGTGAAAGTACATCAACTTTTTGGTGTTCAAATTCATCTAAACCACCAGTACATCCAGACCAGTAAACAGGCTGATCTGGTATTCAGATCTGAATGAAATCGAAGTGGTTGGTTCCCAAGCTCGTAGGAAGAGACTCGCCCCAAGGTTCCCCATGGAGAGCAGAACTTCCTTGTGAGATTTGTACTCTTAGCTCGGGAGACATCGGCGTTACCAAACTACGCCATATAAGGGCTGCTAATAACGGGTTCGCGAACTAAAGCCAAAGGTGCAACATTACAAATATCTACGTATTGCAGTGCCTACAGCTGATGGTTGTCCTGGTTCCCAATTGCAAATTTATTTAATGTATTACAAATATCTTCCCTTTGCACTAATAATAAATATGAGTGAAGTATTCAACGATGAACTTGAAGGAGTGTGATATGTCAACGCAGACGAAATGCGCGAGGAAAAAGAAGTAATGGATAGCGCAGGTAAGTGCCATGCTGTGGCACGGGTCGTAGATTTTATCCCCTACGGGACAGTGTGTTCTGTTGTCGTTATCATTATTTCATCATCTTCGACACCTAAGTCGCTGAAGCGGCGTCAAATAAAAAGACTTGCTCTAGGCGGTCGAACAACCCAAAAAATTGACTCCCGTGCGCTAATGACACACGATCATTCCATTTCAACCCCTTTGATGCTATCCTTTAGTTATTTTCTGTCGTTGTATACTTTTCTTACTTTTTCTTAGTCATTAGCATAATATAATTGAGAGAGAAAGAAAGGTACAGATTTATTTTGATCTTTTATATGTACTGTTCACTCTGTACTCCAAGAAGGAGAGCAGGCTGCTGGATAGGCGCCCTGTTACATAGTAGTGGTTCCATTCTGCTAGTTAACAGGCGAGATGGCAGTGAGGCAGCTGGAATTCCAACTGCGAGTAAATGGGAGTGGATTAAACAGCTTTTACTGTACGTATGTGCGTGTGTGTGTGTGTTTTATCATTTTGATTACAGAAAAGTGGAGAACTGGAGACGAAACCATACATAAAATTCGTGGATCTGTTTTTGTGTTGCTACACTTGACTAACTCTGTCATACATTGTATGTGAAAAAATTTAATTTAGTCTATTTTTAAACTACTCCCAATTATCTGACGTTGCTTACTTTTACATTAAAGCATCGCTAATAAATGATACACGTCAGATTCTCGTGCACCGATAGGCGAATGCTAGAGACGGAACATATTTGACTGACAAATAATTGGGTAATATCAGATGACGACAAGCCACCAGTTTGTTTCAGTTAAATATAACACGTATGCGTCACGCAGATAAATAAGTTGACAGAAAGCTTTGTCATAAAGACGAAAATTTCAGTAAAATAATTGCGTTTAAATGAATAGCGCCAGCTACTGGTTTCAAAATGTCACCGCAAATGGACGGCGATGAGTAAAAAGCGTGCGCAGCTTTTCTGCATTAATTTACTCCTTTGCGGTCAATAGCGTTCTGGCAATATGGAAACATTTCCGGCCGCAGACTGATAAAACAGGATTAATACCAGAATTACGTTTCCAACATGGAAATATGCACTCCGAAAAGCCGAGAAATATTTTACTGTGTTTCAGTTTCGTCCGTGGCTCAGCGGTCGGCCTGGTCCCGCGTTCAATTCTCGCTACCACCAAATTGCGAAAAAGGGAATGGCGTGTACTGGATATCATGAGGACGGTAAGAATCTATTTGGAGTACTATTAGTGTTTCTGGTTCGTTTTTAAACATTAAAGGCCGGAAAACTGGCTGACTGTGTATTGGTCAATTGAACGTCACCAGCGGCACCGTATTCAGCTGATGACAATCTGGTGGACAAGTTAATGCTTTAAAAGATAGTAGTATTCGTAAATATAGAAATACATCTCACTGGGGAGAGTAAACGTAATTAAGGAATGGCGCGTTCCATCTAAGGCTGAACAGAGATAAGGACCTCAAGACGGCAATAGAGACTGGGATTTCAGTCAGTGACTACACAATACTTGAACTGCACTCTACTATTATGAATTAAAGACCTTATCTGATTCATATGTACAGTATCTTAAAACCATAAAGTATCCTTCAGACATCTGCGGCTGTAATGAACTAGTGTCTCTAGGACTTGTCATACAAAACTGCAACGAATATATACTGAAACACAACCTACAGTACTCAAGGATCTGCATGTAAAACTATTTTCCTGACAGTTCGGGCAAAGAGCCCATCGTCATTGAGAACACATACAGAGAACAAGGAAACAACTGTATGTGTATCTATATCTACAATATAACAACATTTATGTACATTACAGTTTAAACATAATGTCACTTTCATAATATGCTGTACATACAGATGTTCGTGCATTAGTTTGTTTGACATCTGTATCAGATGCCACTGACGAAGGGCTCTATGATCGAATACTAATCCGCCAATTAAAGGTTTTACATGCAATGGAAGTTGTACAGTAAGAAGTGTTTTACCAAATATTTACAACTTGCGGAGCACCATGAATGCGAGATTTTCACAACAAATATATGGCTCTTGAGATACAGAAACTCTTATACAGGGTATCCCTTACGACTGGTCTGTATTCAGGGATGCAACAGCAACGATAATTCGAAGCTAAAAAAGCTGACTAAACATGGATCCTAAAATGGATATGTTAAGATCCATGAAATCTTCTTAAACTTCGACAACGCGAAACAAACCACTTTCATTGCAAGCTCTTTTCTCTTTCCGTATTTTGGAAGAAATTGTATGGACATAACCAACAAAAAATAGTCCAGGAAACATGGAGTCTAAAATGTATACCTCAGGACCTACGAGTATACTTTCAGTGGAAGAAACGTATTTGAGAGTAACGAAGATGAACAAATGCTCATAGCTCTGGAGATATGTATTTTAGAGCCCATTTTCCAATATTTTTTGCTTTGTGTGACTGCTCTGTAGGTAGTACAGTCGAAGGGAAATGGACGTATCTAAAAATGGCAATTACATAAGTAAGAAAGAAAGAAATAGGTACAAAGATGGTAACAGCCAAGAAACTAGTGGTAACACAACAAATACATCAGTTGATCGATGAAAGAAGGAAGTTAAAAATGATCACGGAAATTCAGAAATACAGAAATAAAAGTCACTGGAGAATTAAATGAATAGGATGTTCAGGGAAGCTGAGACGAAACGGCTTCATGAAAAATGTGAAGAAATCGAAAAAGAAATGATTGTCGGAAGGACTGACTCAACATACAGGAGTCAAAATAAACTTCATTAAAATCAAAAGCAAGGATGGTAACATTATGCAACGGGAATTTCTCTGTTAAATACAGATGAGAGAGTGGACAAGTGGAAAGAGTGCACCGAAGACCTCTGTGAGGGGAAGATCTGTCTGATGTGATAGAAGAAGAAACAGGAGCCAATGGAGAAGAGACAGGGGATCCAGCATTAGAATAAGAATTTAAGAGAGCTTTGGATGACTTAAGAACAAATAAGGCAGAAGGGGTACATAACATTCCACCAGAATCTATAAAATGATTAGTGAAGTGGCAGCAAAACGGTTATTCACTTTGGTGTGCAGAATGTATGAGTCTGGCGACAGACCATCTGACTTTCGGAAAAATATCATCTACACAATTTCGGAGACTGCAAGAGCTGACAAGTGCGAGAATTATCGCACAGTCAGCTTAACAGCTCATGACTCCGAGTGGCTAACAAGAGTAATGTACAGAAGCACTCCGTCTTCAGGCCATGAGTGGCCTACCGGGACCATCCGACCGCCGTGTCATCCTCAGTGGAGGATGCGGATAGGAGGGGCGTGAGGTCAGCACACCGCTCTACCGGTCGTTATAAGAAAATGAGGATGTGTTAGATGACAAACAGTTTGTCTTTAGGAAAGGTAAAGGCACCAGAGACCCCATTCTGACGTTGCGGTTGATAATGGAAGTAAGACTAAAGAAAAATCAAGACAAACATTATAGGATTTGTCGACCTGGAAAAAGCGATCGACCTTGTAAAATGGTGCAAGATTTTTCGAAATTGTGAGACAAATAGGGGTAAGCTACAGGGAGAGACGCGTAACGTACAATATGTACAAGAGCCAAGAGTGGGCGACCAAGAGCAAAGTGCTCGGATTAAACAGGATGAGAGACAGGGATGTAGCGATTCGTCCCTACTATTCAACCTGTACATCGAAGAAGCAATGATGGATATACAAGAAAGTTTCAGGAGTGGTATTAAAATCAAAGTGAAGTATGTCAATGATACGATTCGCTGATGACATTGTTATCCTGAGGGACAGTGAAAAAGAATTACACGATTGCTGAAGGGAATGAACAATCTATTGAATAAAGAATATGGATTGAGAGTAAATCGAAGAAAGACGAAAGTGATAAGAAGTAGCAGAAATGAGAAAAGTGACAAAGTTAACATCAGGACTGATGAAGTTAAGGAATTCTACTACCTAGACAGCAAAATAACCAATGACGGTCATAGCAAAGAGGACATGACATCAACAGCAACCTAACACCCGCAAAAAAGGCATTCTTTGCTAAGGGAAGTCTATTAATATCAAACACAGGCCTTAATTTGAGGAAGATATTTCTAAGAATATACGTTTGGGACACAGCAATCTATGGAAGTGAAACACTGACTGTGGGAAAACTGGAACAGAAGAGAATCGAATCATCTGAGATGTGTTGCTACAGATGAATGTTGAAAATTAGGTGGACTGATAAGGGAAGGAATGAGGGGGTTCTGCGCAGAATCGGAGAGGAAAGGAATATGTGGAAAACACTGACAAGGAGAAGTTACAAGACGACAGCACATATGTTAAGACATGGGGGAATGACTTCCATTGAAATAGAAGGAGCTACAGACGCCAAAAACAGTAGAGGAACACAGAGATTGCAATACATCCAGCAAATAATTGAGGACGTGCGTTGCAAGTGCTACTCTGAGAAAAGAGGGTGGCACTGGAGAGGAAACCGATCAAGAGGAGCAGGGCATGCGCACTAGACTCGCATCCAGCCATCCTGATTTAGGTTTTCCGTGATTTCCCTAAATCGCTTCAGGCAAATGCCTGGAAAGACTGCTCCTGTCATGATCATTTCTCTGGGACAGCCTATATAATGATCTCAGTATACCAGAATTCCTAAGAAATCAGCCGAAATTGGCTATATAGCTAACGCCACGAGAGTGCACCACCTACCATAGCAGGTCACACCACTTCCCCACACCACTAGCATGCAGTGTCCATATTTATAAAATGTAGTCATGTTCTTTGCTAAAAGTTGTAGTTGTTTTCTTAGCTAAATTCCTTCTGCCAATTTGGTCTTACAGTTAACGTCTGGTGAGTTGTTGGTCGATTTGGCTGAGGGGACCAAACAGTGAGGTCATCGGTCCCGTCGGATTGGGTATGGATGGGGAAGGAAGTCGGCCGTGCCCTTTCAAAGTTACCATCCCGGTATTTGCCTGAAGTGAATTAGGGAATTCACGTAAAAATTAAATCGCGATGATCGGACGCGGGTTTGGACGATCGTCCTCCTGATTGCAAGTCCAGTGTGCTAACCACTGCGCCACCTCACTCGGTCCTACATTTGTATTTTATGTTCTATTTTATAAAACATGACAATAAATTATTGAAATGTGCGAGGGCTACTCGGAAAGTGAGGTCCGATCGGGCGCGGAACAATTGTGTAAATCCGACGAAGCTTTGCACAGATGGTTTGAGCAGTGTCTCTAATGTTTTCTTCGACACGCATCAAATCGCTCTTTTCAGTTCTGAGTGCACTGTGAGCGATCAAAGCTGTCTAGAACAACAGTGTATCCCGCGAAGTACGAGGGCTGGACGAGAGATTTCGCCTCAAGGTATGCAGCCCACATAACACAACTGCCACGCACTTCCTTCTTCTTGGCAATTCTCAGCCGCTCTCTGTAGAGGCAGTGAAGTCGCTCCTGCAGCCTTTTCGATGGGAAGTTTCCGATCACCCACAACACAGCCCCGATTGGCTCGTCCTGAGTATCAACCCTGTTCAAATGAAAGGCTGGATATGTAGACAACACTTGGGCACAGACAACACGCTGTAGACCAGCTTAGAGAATTATCACAAAGCACACGAGGGTGCTGGAAATTTGGTATAACGCTACGACAAATGTCTAAGTCGGAGTGGCGAATATGTACAGAAGTAGCTGGAAAGTGTAGCTAACTCTTGCAAATAAGACATTCTTTATTCTGTATCATCAGCGATCAGACCTTACTTTCCGAACAGTCTTTTTGCTACGGCATACTGTTCTTTAATTTTTAATTTCATTAATTATTTTTATTTTAAGATGGAGGGAAATTCTTCAAAAAATGTTCAAATGTGTGTGAAATATTATGGGACTTAACTGCTAAGGTCATCAGTCCCTAAGCTTACACACTACTTAACCTAAATTATCCTAAGGACAATACCATGCCCATACCCATACTCATGCCCGCGGGAGGATTCGAACCTCCGACAGGACCTGCCGCACAGTCCATGACTGACGCGCCTTAGACTGCTCGGCTAATCCCGCGCGGCGAAATTCTTTACACTGTATCAGTCATACCACTGCGTTGACAAACTAAATTCTGCAGCGTCAGGTATTTGCGGCTGTTCATGATGTTTTCATTGTATTTGTATTACTTTAGGTGATTTTGGGAAAAAATATTGTATTACTTCTGTAATTTATGTTGACTCGTTATTCTTTTCCAACACGGACATGAAGATTATCTGTAAGACATATCGAAGCTGATAGTCGGCAATAAAATAAGTAGTGACCATGATGATGTTTTTTTCATTTAACACATTAAACATTAGCACATTAAATTCCATAGCTAATCTTCACACAGAAAATCCTTGTCGCTGCCTAAAGCATCACAGTTTATGAAATGAAGGACATTGTAATCTTTGAGTTGGTTCTGCTATGAAATGTGGAATTACGAAATCCGGAAACACAACTTTGGCCTCATGGTGCTGATTTTGACGGAAGGATAGTGGCATTTTGATAGTGGTCATCGAGCTTGACGTGTAATCAACATTCTTGTGCTAACATTTACATTTGCTCCACGTTTCTGATTACCAGTACCCACTTGAAATTACAGCGTTCGGCAGACACACTTTGATCTCAGTGTCTTCGAGAAATACAGGGTTCTCACCAATTTTCAAACTCACAATCTTAATCTTGGTAGCACTAATCAGTGGCTCCACAAGAGATGAATTTCATATGTGCAGATGTTTTTAAGAACGCCTTAATGTGTGTCAATGTTATCGCAAAACAGATAAGCGTGAGAGATTAGCTGAATTTTTTGTGAGGCATGGAACGACTCGCAGACAGATATGTTTCTTCTAGGAATTTATGAAGATCTGTAACACTGTACATATGAAAGCTATTGACATATTGTACAAACAAAGTGGTAAAGTACGTAGGTACTTTTGTAATGAAGAAAACGTTCTCGGTTTTCAAGCCGCGTCAATTCGAATAAAATCCTTAAGCTGTCGATGACCATCTCCGCCATCGTCGTCAGGAGTTCACTGACTGCCGTGGCTGCTATCGTTTCTCGCTTGTATAGGGATGATGACATCAGCAGCAGCCAATTAGATAGACACAAGTGGCGCGTGCGCGCGTAAGTCGACCCGGCCAGCTAGCGAAGTTATTGCCCTTAGCAGCACCGGTGTTGTCAGGTGGCGCCAGGGGTAGGCGCCACGTTTCAAACTGCCGCTCCTGCGTCGCGCATCTGTGTTTGCTAAAAGGGCGTATGTTATATCAACGGTCCATAGGAGTCTTTGCGTGAAAAAAGATGAAATAGAGAAAGAGCTTGCACATAACCATGCAAGTGGTGAAGGGCAACGGATATTTAAGAAGCTATAGTCCGTGAGACGAGTGATTGGTACTGACAGTTCCGGCGGGCAGACAGCGCTGTTGCCGAACGTGGCTCACAGCACGCGGCGCCGTCTGCTACACGCATTCTCTAGCAGCAGAAATAAAAGTGAGACAAAATACAAGTCGTATTGGTACGCGTGAATTTATTTAAAGTTGATGCTTGAAATATATTAACTCGAAAACTGATAAGAGCTATTTAGTACAAGTATCTAAGATGCTGAAACATAATAAAGGTATTTGTTAAACTTCACAACTGAAATGAAAACTATTTTCGCAAGTTGTTGAACATTAGCAGTTTTGGTTTCCATTGTTAAGTATTAGCGTTATTAATTTGTTCTACTACAAGCTACAGAATAATTGGTCAGTGTATTAAGAGTTATAATCTGAAGAAAGTACTCACAATATGATGATCTGGTTGTAGATCGATAGCAAACTCCCTCCTTACATTCCTGAATACGTTGTAGTTACTGTAATGGAAAAACACCACTCACATCACTGTCAGAATCTGATTTGACATTGTCTTCCTCAGCACTACTCGAACTATCACTGTCTCTCCCAGATGTATAATTAAATTTTCGATGCATTCTTCCACAACCCCTTCGGTTTTGGCCGCCTGTCTGATGGCACTTGCAGTGCTGTTTACAATTTTAGCCCACGTCTCGCTTGTCACTTTATTGATAGCTGCTGGAAGGAGAGTTTCCCCTTCAGAGATCGTGAATTTTTTATTGTTTGCAGCAATGTAATTTTTTATCTGCGCCCACACTCCTTCAATTGCATTGAAGTGACAGTGGTATGGAGGAAGCCGAACGATTTCATGCCCGTGCCTTTTAGCAATCTCGTCAGTTACATCTGTTGGAAATTGGGGTTTCTTTTGTGCCACAATTTCGAGCAGTTCCGCCTTCCTTAAATCTTCTCTGAAATCTACTTTTCGCCGTTTCAACCACTGAATGATATCGTCTTTTTTTGTTGCCAAGGTTGGTGCCTTATCGTGAACAACGGAATGATAAGGCGCATTGTCCATAACAATCACTGATGGACTTGTCAGATTCGTCATAAGCGATGTCTCGAACCATTTCTTGAAATACTACACTGTTCATTTCTTCATGGTAATCTCCCGTCTTTTTTGACCGAACATTTTCAAGCAGTTTGGCACAAAACCTTTCGATGTTCCTGCATGTAAGACAATAATACGCCCCCCTTTGCCAACAGGCACTGCCATTGTCCCCCCGGGCGTTCCATCATTCCAGCCTCTACGTAAAGAATGGCTGGTATTGACCCAAGTTTCATCTAACCACACTATACTTTCGAATTCCACACCCATGATCCTGCGCAGAAATCTGCACCGCCATGCAACTACATCTGTCCTTTCCATTAATATTTTGCGTCCGTTAAGCAGTGAATAGCTGAAGCCTATGTCTTTCAACACTGTACGCAATGAAAATTTGCTCCCTTTAAAAAGATCGTCTTTCTGAAGCGACACCTGTAATTTAGATAGAGTGGGATGTTCCCTTCTCTTATAATAGCTGTATATATGACGACGAATAGCGTCTTTCTGAAAATCGTCCAAAGCTGTCACCTGCTTATTTCTCGGTCGCTTCTTTCCTGGTGTGTGCAGCTTTGTTGTGCCACTCTCGTCACAATCTACACTATACTGTTCTTTCCCTATCTTTACAACAGTGTTCTTACTTATTTTCAATGCTGCTGCAGTTCTCTTCACAACCTGAACAACAGGAATTAAGTGCCCACCTTTGTCCTTTTCTTTCTCAAAGTAATCCCTCACAGAGCACACGAATTCACGGGCCTGGGTGTGTAGCACACTTTTCTTCCTCCGTTTCACTTCTTGTGTTGGGCTGGTACTACCCGCCGCACTAGACATTGTTTACAACGAAACATAAACAAAGAAACACTAAAAACAACAAAAACGAAATAAACTGCGAATTCAACTTCAGACAAACGACGAACGGCAGCACCGCCTGCACGCGAGACACTGGTAAGTTTCATAAGCGCGCGCGACCGGGTTTCAGAGCGGCAACGTGGCCCTTGCTACCCGCTCAAAGTCAGGCCGTCATTGACTGCCTGCCTGCGGTCGCTAGGCCACGGAAAGACGCTACCGAGCTGTCAATACCAAAGACTCGTCTCCCAGACTATAAATAGTAAGAAGGAAAAACAGGGAAACATACGACTGTAAAAATAATGCTGGCGGTAAAAAAATATGTTGCAGTGACTTGGAATGATGTTCATTCAGAGCAGATCTCTTTAAGAAAGCTAAAGTGAATGTCAGCCTTCATATTACAGAAACAGTGGGAGCAAGAATGTATCATAATATCGGCGGCATACGTAGACAAATATGGGTCTACTCGTTTATAAAATTGTTAGTACTGTAATAAATTTTACGCTAGTCAGAAAAGCAGAAATTTCGCCATCCGGTTTAGAGGGCACATGTACGAATAAAACAAAAGTGCTCTCTGTAATATCTGGGCTCACATTAAAATTAAGTGGCTCATATACATGACACAAAACACATGTTAAATATATTGGAAGAGTTGTAAATCCTTATTCTCGGTAAGAGAGAGCCATAACGCTTAATTAATGAACAAAACGAGTCCATATTAATCGACATCTTGGAAGACCTGCTGGAGCTGCAACATGGTGATTGCAGCGTACAGTGATAAGAGTTGCTGCTTACCTGCCCTCAAGCAGATGCACACCCACGCAAGTCATGGCTTAACTCTCAGCTACTCCATTGTGAACACCCTCAGTGCACACTATGGCCTCGAGATGCTAATGTCCAGCACACCAGTGTGTTCCATCATCCTGATATCACTCAGGTTTAGCCTTTATATACATTAAAAATAAATAAATAAATAAAAACGCAGGAGGAATGATAAGCAGCAATTCCGATATGGCCTATCGCATTCACCGTAATGCTTTACTAGAAGGTCTTAAAAGATATCGAAATACCAGCTACGCTTGTTTTATAGCTTTCTGGCAAAGGTTTTGATTCCACTGTCACACTAATTCTTAGTATATATTTGTTACGTTTATAGATTAGCACAATATTTATTTTTATAGAAAATTTAAGCATAATACTAAAACTTTTAGATACTGTATCTGATAGCGTGTCTGCATTAACGACACCCAATGGCTTCGCCTAGTTTTACTTAGGCAACCTTCGTCACTAAACAATAGTATAAGTCCGTGGTACCTTCGTAGATTGGAACTTTTTACGAGATACTGTGTGTCTGTGTCACCGTAATACGGTATACTTCAACTTTGTACGTAGTGTGTAACATACTGTGCTGTAACATATGTTCACACTGTTGCCTTTTTATGTCAGACTCTGAACATCGCTTGATAGCCGAAACACCTAAAATTGTAAAGTTCATGCAATCGTGCGATAAAAAAGCGATGAAGACCAGTGTACATTACCTACTGCAATTATGATTTCAGACTCTCAACGATTTTATGCCTTTTATTGACTCAGAGAAATTGCATGGATAATTGGTGTTTCACAAAAACTTGTAGGTCGCCTACTGCTTTGTTTGATAACTGAATCTGTTCGCGATGGATAGCTCGGATGCTGAAGTCTGAAATGAAAGCGCACAGACTTGAAATTCAAAAGGATCTTTTTCCACTTTAAAGAAATAAAGTGGCATCTTTCGGTATTCAGCTACAGAGACTCGCCCCAGGATAAGAAATTGGGGACACCGTCCATACCAGGAAAAATCACTGCAGCAGTCTTTCGGGTCGCAGAAGGCGCTGACTGCGTAGATTACCTTGAACGTGGAACAACTGCCAGTTCAGAGCTTTACATCACATTGCTGTGAACCTTGATACTACAACTAACTACAGTCCAAAACGAAGAGAGCTACGTTTCCCTGCAGCAGTACAGTACCAGGACACACGTTTGCCGGCCGCGGTGGTCTCGCGGTTCTAGGCGCTCAGTCCGGAACTGCGCGACTGCTACGGTCGCAGGTTCGAATCCTGCCTCGGGCATGGATGTGTGTGATGTCCTTAGGTTAGTTAGGTTTAATTAGTTCTAAGTTCTAGGGGACTGATGACGTAAGATGTTAAGTCCCATAGTGCTCAGAACCATTTGAACCATTTTTGACACACGTTTCGCACGCCATCACACTAGAACTTCAGGGACGGAAGCTTACCGCCGTGGCACCTTCTCAATACGGTAGAGATTTCGCGCCGTCTACTTCCAGATGGCTATAATACAAGATCTACTGAAGCATCACTATGCATCTGACGATGAAGCTTGATTGAAGTGAGACAGGCTGGATGCGGAAACAGAATGTCGATTTTTTGCGTCACGACTTCAGTAAACGTGCTCGTCGTGGGCAGAAGTGTGTCCAACTACTTGTTGATTAGGTAAAAACTTAAATATAGTTAAATATAGGTAGCTGAAGAGCACATTTTAAGGATATCTGTATTTGATTTATTAAAATATTCCCATCGAAAAACAAGTTACGTTACTTCACGTGTGACAAATACTTTTTATTGTGTGTGTGTGTGTGTGTGTGTGTGTGTGTTGTGCCTTGCACAGTATGCTGATATGCAAATCATCTAAGGTCTGCATATACTTTGCAGTATTTCAAAACTACAATCCGGCAACTTTCCATCAACATTTCGCCGAATTTTGGATGTAAGTACTATAACCTCACAGATTTGTTTACTCTGTATTACATCGTTTGGAGATTAGTTATGTTCACATAGAGAACTTCTGACATTGTTTTCTACCGTAGGGCACCAACACAACAAGCATATTTCACAACTGTGGGAGAATAAAAATCGTAAACTGACGATTATGTAAAGTGCATCTTGTGAATCTTGTGAACAGCCGTCTGATGATGAACTTGTTAGTTCGAAACCGGTTACGGCGCTATTTACTTAAATAAATAGCATTATTAATGGTGGCTGGTTGCTGTCTTCTTCTTTCTAAGAATCAACCTTAGATTAGATTAGCTGTACATTAATTGTACACAGCCACGGTCTCACCATGTCAGCTTTAGACAAAATAGCAAATCCTTCACCCGTCTGTTGAAATTCTTAAAAACGATTGCGGGAGAAACCAACATAAATTAGAGTTTGCTGATTTCCAGAAATTCTGGACGAACCAGTTATGCCGACGACTTTTTCATTCCTTAAATGAATTCGCTCTCATTTGTGTGACATGCTGTTGCAGAATGTGTTGGTCATTCACTTCGTAACACAAGAGTACCACGATTACGTCGATTATTACCACTTAAAGTGAGCTACTTAGCAGAGAGTCTCTTAGCGATTCTGCAGAGGCTCTTACGGTAAATCAAAGAGACATCAGAAGTCCATTACTGAGAACCCGCTAATGGTGAATAAAGCCGTCTGGCTAATCGGCTAATGTTCTCCGTTTTACATCGTCTGTGGGGAGAGACGGCCATTAGAAGTGTCTGCCCCTTTCCCACGAACAGACCATTCCACAGTACTAAACTGCAAGACAGTATATTCAGCAGAACACTGATCCTTGTGTCACAACATTGCACCGCTCTATATTATCCTTGGCCGTTAATATTCTTTACCTGACAAAACAGAAAATTTTTATCATTAATACCTCGACATTACCTCCTTAATTTGCTGAAACTTTCTCGTTTGTTTTTGTTCCGGTATCTGTGTAACAGAAAATAATGTAGAGGAAGACCAGATACTAAACGGTCACCAGGATACTGATAAGATTATTAATACTAGAGATATTGTACCTTCACTACCGGGACATACAGGCAAACTGACACACATGATTATTAACTAAATATATTAAACGAGTCATGAACATGTTCTAAAGTCTTGTATTTAGCAGTCATATATTTATTGCCCAGTGTGCTGCTAATTTTCAATGCAATAACCATTTTTCTGTTCCTGTAATCGTTTTTAACGAGAAGACGTGAAGACCGTTTTGTTCTTGGGAAACTAACAAGTCTGTCTCGAGAGATTGCCTGGACCAAACTACTAACATCGGTATTTGTACTGTTTTCCTTATAGGTAAAAATAAGTAGTACTCGTCATTCAACTATTGCTTTGGGCTACCTTAAAATGAAATGAAAGAAATAGTTATTTGCTTAGCTACAAATATATTGTTTTGAGATAGTGCTAGTCTGCTTTTAATGTCCGTCCGTGATTGATAATTTAGCTGCCTAGATAGAATTCCTTAACTTCACCTACTTCGTGACCATCAATCCTGATGTTGAGTTTCTCGCTGTTCTCATTTCTGTTACTGCTCATTACTTTCGTCTTTCTTGGGTTTACTCTCAATCCATATTCTGTACTCGTTAGACTGTCCATTCCACTCAGCACATCATGTAATGCCTCTTCACTTTCACTCAGGAGCAATGTCATCAGATAATCGTATCATACATACCCTTTCACCTTGAATTTTAATTCTACACCTGAACCCTTTTTTATTTCAATCATTGCTTCTTCGATGTAGAGATTGAACACAAGGGGCGAACAACTAAATCCCTGTGTTATGCCCTTTCTATTCCGAGCGCTTTGTTCTAGGGCTGCCACTCCTATTAATGCCTCTTGATTCTTGTACACATTGTGTATTACCAGTCTCTCCCTATAGCTTACCCCTATTTTTCTCATAATTTCGAACAGCTTGTGCCATTTTACATTGTCCAACGCTTTTCCCAAGTCGACAGATTCTAGGGACGTGTCTTGATTTTTCTTCAGTCTTGCTTCCATTATCAACAGCAACATCAGAATTGCCTCCCTGGTGCCTTTAATTTTCCTAAAGCCAAACCGATCGTCATCTAACACATCCTCAATTTTCTGTTCCATTCGTCTGTATAATATTCTTGTCGGCAACTTGGATGCATGAGATGTTAAGCTGTTTGTGCAATAATTCTCGTACTGGTCAGCTCTTGCAGTCTTCGAAATTGGCTGGATGATATTTTTCCGAAAGTCATTCTACACACCAACGTGAACAGTCACTTTGTTGACACTTCCCCCAATGATTTTAGAAAATCTCATTGAATGTATCTATCGCTTCTGCTTTACTTGATCTTATTTCCTCCAAAGCTCTTTTAAATTCTGATTCTATTACTGGATCCCCTATCTCTTCTAAATCGATTGCTGTTTCTTGTTCTATCACATCAGACAAGTCTTCTCCCCCACAGAGGCCTTCAGTATACCCTTTCCACCTAGCCGCTCTTTGCTCTGCATTTAACAATGGAACTGTTAATGTTACCACCCTTGATTGTAATTTCACCGAAATTTGTTTTGATTTTCCCGCATGCTGAGTCAGTCCTTCCGACCTGCATTTCTTTTTCGATTTCTTCACATGTTTTATGGAGCCAAGTCATCTTAGCTTCTCTGCACTTCCTATTTACTTTATTCCTCAACGACGTGTATTTCTGTATTCCTGAATTTCCTTGGACATTTTTTTGTACTTCCTTCTTTCATCGATCAGCTGAACTATTTCATATGTTACCCCTGGTTTCTTTGCAGTTACCTTCTTAGTACCTATGTTTTCTTTCCAGCTTCTGTATTGCCCTTTTTAGAGTTGTCCATTCCTCTTCAACTGTACTGCCTTCTGGACTACTCTTTATTGCTGTATCTACAGCCTTAGAGAACTTCGAGCGTATTTCGTCATTCCTTACTGCTTCAGTATCCAACTTATTTACGTATTGATTCTTCCTGACAAATCTCTTTAACTTCTGCCTAGGCTTCATCTCTACTACACTGTGACCTGAGTCTATACCTGCTCCTGGGTAAGCCTTACAATCTAGAATCTGATTTCGGAATCTCTGTCTGACCATGATGTAATCTAGCTGAAATCTTCCGTACCACCAAGTTTTTTCCAACTACACCTTCTCCTTTTGTAATTCTAGAAAAGAGTATTCCCTATTACCAGCTGAAATTTATTACAGAACTCAATTTGTCTTTCTCCTCACTCATTCCTTGTCCCAACTACATATCCTTCTGTAACCTTTTCTTCTACTCCTTCTCTGCAACTTCATTCCAGTCCCCCATGACTATTCGATTTTCATCTTCCTTTCCGTATCGTATTACCCTTTCAATGCCCTCATATACTTTCTCAATTTCTTCATCTTCAGCTTGCAACGTCGCATGTATACCTGAAATAACGTTGCTGTTGTTGGTTTAGCCGGCCGGGGTGGCCGAGCGGTTCTAGGCGCTACAGTCTGGAACCGCACGACCGCTACGGTCGCAGGTTCGAATCCTGCCTCCGGTATGGATGTGTGTGATGTCCTTAGGTTAGTTAGGTTTAAGTAGTTCTAAGTTCTAGGGGATTGATGATCTCAGAAGTTGAGTCCCATAGTTCCATAGTGCTCAGAGCCCTTTTTTGTTGTTGGTTTACTGTCGATTTCGATAAGAGTAACCCTATCAGTAAACTGTTCTCAGTAACGCACCCTCTGACTTACCTTACTATTCATAAGGAATCCCATTCCTGTTATACTATTTTATGCTGCTGTTGTATTACCCAATACTCATGTGACCAGAGATCCTTGCCTTCTTACCGCTTCACTTTACTGACACCTACTATTTCTGGATTGAGCCTCTGCATTTACCTTTACAGATTTTCTAGCTTCCTTAACACATTCAAGCTTCTGACTTTCCCCGCCCCCGACTTGTAAAACATTATCCTTTCGTTGATCATTCAGCATTTTTCTCATGGTCCCCTCCCCCTTGGCAGTGCCCTTCCGGAGATCCGAATGTGGGACTATTCCGGAATATTTTGCCAATGGGGGGATCATCATCACGCTTATTCAATTACAGACCAGACTTCCTGTGGATACACGTTAAGTGTTTTTAATGCAATGGCTTCCATTGCCTTCTGCGTCCTCATGCCGTTGATCATTGAAGATCCTTCCGCCCTTACGGGCAGTTTCCCACTCGATGGGTTAGAGAGTGCCCTGAAGCTCTGTCCGCTCTTCCGCCCTCTTGACAAGGCCGTTGGCAGAATGAGGACTGACTTCTTATGCCGGATGTCTTCTGCGGCCAGTGCTGATTATTAATCAAAACTTAGGCGGAGGGGTGGGGGGCTTTCCAACCAGTGACTGATATCGCTACCGCTACCGCTTGACCACGGGTTGAAATGCGAATATTAAGTTAATCCAAAAGGACTTTTATAAAAAACAACCAATACCGAAAATAAAAATATCTGTATGTAACCAAACAATAATTTATTTTATTTCGTTTGTAGAATAATGAGTATGCTTGACATAATCAGGTGACAAATGTTTGGTTAAAAACGAAAATTAAATACTATTACAATATTTAATTCTATGTAGAATGTAAACACCATTTATGTAGCAAATAAGGAAGAATATCGATAAATGTTATATCTGAGTTAGATTTTATGTTAACCCGGTGACTCTCTCAGATCAAATGACAAATGTGTATTTACTCCTCGACATGTTCAGAGGATTTTACTCCCAATCAAATGGTTCAAATGGCTCTGAGCGCTATGGGACTCAACATCTTAGATCATAAGTCCCCTAGAACTTAGAACTACTTAAACCTAACTAACCTAAGGACGTCACACACACCCATGCCCGAGGCAGGATTCGAACCTGCGACCGTAGCAGTCCCGCGGTTCTGGACTGCAGCGCCAGAACCGCACGGCCACCGCGGCCGGCTTACTCCCAATCACCTGGTGGAAGTCTGGGTGATGACGACTTAAATACTGTAATGTTTTTGAAGTGTCGTTTATCTTGTTAAAAGCATTTTGAAAAGATATTGTCCAATTCATCTACGATGTGCTTCCATATTTTTGGCGTAACACAATACTTCGCAGACATTACTTCAAACACCATCACCAGTACATGCCCACCAGAAGATGAGGGAGCAGGGTCTTCAAAATGCTTCGTAGCAGTAGTCAGTAATGGTAGTGAGTGCATGTCATGTGTGATGTAATTTAAATAACACAGACTGAACTTAAAATTTAGCAGAAATCCACAATAGTCCTAGCGAATTGTCAGTTCTGGTTGTTGTATCATTTTGTTCACCAGGATAAACAAACAAGTTTCAAATTTTACAGTCCTAGTTATCCGCTCTCACAAACAGTATGTGAAATATCACTATTTCGACTCGGATTGTGTGGAAATTCGATCTACATACTTCAATAGAGTTGTGTTAGTCTTGTTGCGTATTTCTTTTTCACGTATAATACTGCACTTATACGACTACAACTTCGCAACTGTGAAATTAAATGTATGTGATTGTGTGAGTGTGTGTTCCTGAGGTTGTGTGTGTGTGTGTGTGTGTGTGTGTGTGTGTGTGTGTGTGTGCTACGTTGTGCTGGCGGTGCACATAGATTCGTTTAGTGAGAATAAATGAAAAATTAAATGTTAAAGTGTAGCAGCTTACAACCTGCATTAAACTCTTCTCTGTAGAAATAAGAAAACAAAGACTGAGGAGGAACTGCTTCGTGAACATGCTGTTCATTATGTAGTTGCAAAATGAATCGCTCTCCTCCCAAAAGAACACTTTGCTTGGCCGTGCTAGGTGTGCTTTTTGCAGTTTACAAGATAGAAAAGCTTTGTGTTGATATTCACAGCGTACAATGAGCCGGCCACACAAAGCATTCTAGTGTTTAACGAGAAGCAGATCATAGACTATGGCACAGGCGTTAACGTTTTGCATAGCATAGTTACCACCAGAAGGGACCAAATGCAAGTCTTCGATTAACGCTTTTTCCCGTTCTAAGAACGAATATTACAATTTCTTTTGACATATTTTGGTATAGTTTTCAATAAAAAAATGATGTATGAGTTTCTGATAATTAAAATATTTTTTTAATTTTTTTTTTTTTTTTTGCTTGTAGTCTTCTGCATCATGTGAATTTCGTGACGTGCAGGTATTACAAATCTGTACACCAACGTCCATAATTCTGCCGTCATACAAAATTTCTTTTAGATCCCTACTCAAGTGCTTGAAATGACGATTGGTATTGAACGAAAAACTGTGTTCAGGTACTGGTTATAGTTGTTGATGCAGATCTACTTAACAGTATATTTGTATCATTACCTCCTAATCCCACGTAATTTAATTAAATTGTTAAAACGTATTAGTCCAAGCATAAGGCTTATTGAAGCTCTTAATATATTGAAAGTGTCTGTATGATGGGAAGCGACAGTAATTTTTGTACTCTTTGCCACAAGGAGTGAATGAGTGAGATCTCTTTGGCAACCACAGTCAATTCATCAGGTTACCTTCCGTTCGGAAAGTGAATGCACTCAGCGACTGTATGTGACTTACAAATTGTAGAGCGCAGCAATCAGTCGTCCTTTTTAGATTTTATTATGCAAATTCGGATCTCGGCTAGTAGCTAGCCATTCTCAATGCGCTATTTTTTATTCTCAATGCATGTAAGTCCCTGTTGTTCAGGCGTCAGTCAGAGTTCTTTGAATACTCTATAATTTATAAACCACAATCAATGTTGTTAAGGATGTAAGACCTCACTTTCTTGGTTCTTGACGGTATCGAGGATCTTCACTTCTTTTTGTTATGTTGTTAGTGATAGTGAAGAGTTTTATTTTCGGGATGTTATTTCTCGATTTGGGATATGCTGAATGAGGTAATACACATCAATGCATTTGCGTATGCTGCGATCGCAGATGTTTGGGTAACATATGTAGGGAAGAAATTTCATTTCGTGAGGCGTAATGCATCAGTTCAGTTCATGGTTAAGAAAAGAACGTAAGCGTAGTTATTTCAGAAGTATCATGCATGCGTTCAGGAAATCGATCCATCACTCTTTAGCTTATCAATAACAACTAGTACAAAGATTATTAATGGTCAAAGTTGTTTAATGCATCAAAGACAGTTTTTGTTTCATACTTGTTTATACGTGATTGTTAACGACAGTGTCTGAAAGAGGCTTGGAGCTTCCATTCGAATGTAACTGAATTTCTATAACCGTGTAGATTTTGGTTTGCTTTACCGCGAAATTCTTAGCATGCCTGTTCTTACACGCATTGCACAGTCGTGTGATTTGAAGCGTTCTCATACGCATTGCACCTTACATGATTTATTTTAAGAAGCATTTGCAAAGCGGCGCTTAGCAAATGGAACGTGTTCATTTAAGGACGACATGCAACAAAATAACTCTTCACTGGCATCATTGGAGAGAAGAGTAGACATAAATTGCGCAGGTAAGAATCAATATCACGGCCATGACAAAACATTTTTAGGTGTGTTTCAAGAACAGAGGACATTTATCTGTGAGCCGTGGAGCTCTTTACTGGCGCGCCACTCTCTTGGGTGTCCATTACCGATCCTTCGATGTTTCTTACCTATGCTTGCCTTGTTGTTTTCCGGATTCGCGGGGCGAGTGGCAGTTGACGTTTGCTCGGGCTACCTGCTGAGACGCCGCGAGGTACGAGGTGGAAGCAACCACGTATATGTGGAGTTGGTTGTACGCGGTCTGCCGGTTCAGCATGGAGGATATGTGTTGGCTGCCTGCCTGTCTGCTCTCCTGATTTTGCTTGCCGTGCCTTGCGACCGCCTAGCTTGGGTTGCTGCCTGGTGTATCCTACACGAGCCATACCGGACGTTCAGCAGAAGCCAGCAGAAGTTAAGCAGCCTGTGTTTCTTTAAAGAAAAGGAGCAAATGTATAAGACCTTTTGTAACCAGTTTTGGTGGCCTCTTAAGGGTGGCCTTCGCGTTTACAGTGCCTTTCGGAAGAGCTAATTCTTTTACATTTAAATAGTTGGAGTTCCCTGTCCTTTATAATCTTTTGGGGGTTTTATTTGAATTTTCTCTTTGGGGTTCCTTCCTTGTGCTTGGTTAAATGTTTACTTGTATAGCGGGAAGTGACTCCTGGTTAAAACTCGGAGAAGGTGTTTGATGTTACCGCCGCTTCCGGCATTTGCCTTTTCAATTAAGTGTTGTCATCTCTTCGAGCGGCCTGGTGTCACTCCTCGTTAATTAATGCTAGTTTATGTGTACTTAATTTTGAATTGGCCATTTGAATTAATATTTTGGAGCGCAGTAAAGCACTAAGGCAACCTCATTGTATACCACCTTGTGTCCCGGTCTAGTACCTTAATTTACAGTGGCACGAATTAGCTCCGCTACCGGTTTTACTGATGTGCTCCCTTCAAAATCTTGTCTTGTATAAGTTTGCCCCATGTGTGTCGGGGAACAAAGAGATGAGCTTTAGTGTGAGTTCAGTGCTAGTCAGTTAATGGAATCTTCATTTTGGCTTGGCTTCCACTGAAGAGTTTGAGAGGAGCGTAGTGTGTTTGATTTGTTATTCATTTAATTACTGTAAGTTTATTTAATGGGGAGCAAGACACTGAAAGACTGTTGGTATTAACTCCCCTAGTTGCGGGGTGTTGCTAATTCGTTCCAAAGGGCCTACTACTTATTCAGTGGCAAGACTGTTGATTAGTTGGTTACTGTGAGTACAAATTCACAATATTTATTTGTTACCGAAATTGTTGAAGTGTCTATGTCGTGATTCAATCACTACCTGCGTGTTTGAGCTAAAATGATATAAACCTTACATTGCTCCTTAAAATTTGTTGCCAGCAGAAACCCTTAAGACAACTTAATTTTGTCACCGCTTATGTTAACCTTTACTGGGAGCAATATTTCCTCTAGTTAAATTTTGTCTTAAAATGTGTATTTCTCTTATGTAATAAACGAGTGATAAAAGAAAAAAAGCAAAGGGGCCTGGTCCTTCCCATTGTGTCCGATTTGTAACACGTATCAATCTGGATGCTAGTTCGCGTTTCCTATTAGATTTAGAACATTGGTTTTAGAAAATTCTGCGCCATTCCACGTTCAGGAAGTTGCAGAGGCACATTCCATGTTCAGAAATTAGCACCGTCAATAAGCAAGAAAGTTACAGACTGGCTCACAAAGGCACGTGACGTGACAGTTTGTGTCATAACAAACTTCTGCACCGTTCCTCGTCACTGGCTGTCAGCTGCCAATTTCTCCTGGACACCGACAGGGGGGCACCATCCGCTCGACTACGTCCGTGTACAGCTGGTCATGCCCATGTTGACTGTTGCAAACTGCTACCGTATTAGATTGCTCGGTTCTACAGCCCCTCGCCTCCAGCCTGTTTTGCTCGGAGGCCGTTTAACGAGCTCACTGCTGTCACCGGCTGATGACTGCAGACACGCCTTGACCAGTCACGCCGAACACAAAGGCAAGAGTGGCTGACACACCATCCAAATCGAGTGCCAGGCGCAGAGCTTGTCCGCCACTCCCCCCAGCGGACGTCAGCGCCGCCAAAGGTTAGAATGGCTGCCTCTACACCGTCCCGCATACTAGCTTCTCCACTAGGCTCCAGCTGCACTCCCTGGCCCAGACCCGCCAAATAAAAGAGCTGCCAGCACAACGTAACAGTCGCCGCTGATGCTCTCAGCTGTTGACTCTCTTCCGCACAATCTACCAAGAAAAGAGTAGTTGACCCTGACCTATGAAATTTCCATTTGATGGCGCACTTCTGAATGAACATATTCGAGTTGAGAGTGTCTACTGGGGTACACTTGTAATAGAATAAACGATGTGTGTCTCTGATAGGATTTATAAAACAGATGTCTGGCTGTGTATTATCGCAGAATCAAAGATACTGCTTCATTGGATTGTTGGAGTAAGAGAGTACTTGGGCACAGCTGTCATTAAGCGAAAGTGGATGTAGTAGGCCAGTTTTGTGGTGTTCTCTGTGAAGCCACCAAATGTTAGATTAATGCAGGAATGAAGAGAGCATGTAAGCAGAAGTCTTCTCGCTAGCAGGGTAAAGATGTTAAATGTTTATGACTCTCGTTTTGTCAGCATGTTGTTAAATGTTAATGGCTCTTGTTTACTCAGCGTGTTAGTGTAGAAGAGTTGGCTGATAATTTGTAATTGTTGAGTAGCCCCAGAATGTACTTAAACTGATTTGATGAAAAGGATAGTTAGATATTTCTCCTGTTGTAATCTTTCTAAGATTTGTTAACACAGGCATATGTAATTTGATGATTTGTATTTATGCTTGGTTAGTGAGGTTAAGTAATACTTGCTGTATAAATCTCATTGTTTGTAGATCAATTGGTAAATATGACGTAATTTTCTGCGTAATGTAATTTCAACTGTGAGATGTTTTTGAAAAGCCAAATTTAACTTGCAATATAATTTCACTAAAAGACTCAGTGTTAGTAATTCTCCGCAATTAGTATCGCCTCCTGTCCAGTTCATACGTTCTTCAAAGACGTTGGATTTTTCTTAAATGTTTTTATCGATCAGTCAAAAGAATTTCATGTGCATTTCATAGTATTACGGCCAGAATTGCACACCGCCGAGTCTTAGCTAGCACACTTCATTTCTTTCATGAGAGACCAGAATATATCGTGTTACACCGTTGCTGCTTTAGATGTAAGACAATTTAATTAATTTCTTACGTAGACAGTGACCTAAGTTAACATTTTTGAACAGGGTCGGAAGGTCGA
Source organism: Schistocerca nitens (assembly GCF_023898315.1). NCBI lineage: Eukaryota > Metazoa > Arthropoda > Insecta > Orthoptera > Acrididae > Schistocerca > Schistocerca nitens. The sequence continues at coordinate 407,181,186 of NC_064618.1, forward strand.
GTGCCTAAGGGGCTGTGAGTATTTTAAAGTGACCGCATTTCTTTATTGTTATTGGGAGTTGCATTGTCCAGTCAGTTCCTATAAATTTTTGCTAACAATACATCTACATCTACGTGATTACTCTGCTATTCACAGTAAAGTGCCTGGCAGAGGGTTCACTGAACCACCTTCATGCTGTCTCCCTACCGTTCCACTCTTGAAAGGAGTGAGGGATAAACGAGCACTTAAATTTTTCCGTGCGAGCTCTGATTTCTCTTATTTTATCGTGATGATCATTCCTCCCTACCTAGGTGGGCGCCAACAGAATTTTTTCGCAATCGGATGAGAAAACTGGTGACTGAAATTTCATGAGAAGATCCCGTCGCAACGAAAAACGCCTTTGTTTTAATGATTGCCGCTCCAATTCACGTATCATGTCTGTGACACCATCTCCCCTGTTTCGCGATAATACAAAACGAGCTGCCCTTCTTTGTACTTTTTCGATGTCATCCATCAGTCCCACCTGTTGCGTATACCACACCGCACAGCAGTACTCCAGAATAGGGCGGACAAGCATAGTGTAAGCAGTCTCTTTGGTAGACCTGTTGCACCTTCTACGTGTTCTGCCAATGAATCGCAGTCTTTGGTTTGCTCTACCCACAATATTATCTATGTGATTGTTCCAATTTTGGTTATTTGTAATTGTAATCCTTAAGTATTTAGTTGAATTTACAGCCCTCAGATTTGTGTGACTTATCGCGTAATCGAAATTTAGCTGATTTCTTTTAGTACTCATGTGAATAACTTCGCACTTGTCTTTATTCAGAGTCAATTGCCACTTTTCGCACCATACAGATATCTCATCTAAATCATTTTGCAAGTCGTTTTGATCATCTGATGACTTTACAAGACGGTAAATGACAGCATCATCTGCTAACAATCTAAGCCGGCTACTCAGATTGCTTCCTATGTCGATAATATACATCAGGAACAATAGAGGGCCTGAACACTTCCTGCCCGCATCTCGTGGTCGTGCGGTAGCGTTCTCGCTTCCCACGCCCGGGTTCCCGGGTTCGATTCCCGGCGGGGTCAGGGATTTTCTCTGCCTCGTGATGGCTGGGTGTTGTGTGCTGTCCTTAGGTTAGTTAGGTTTAAGTAGTTCTAAGTTCTAGGGGACTTATGACCACAGCAGTTGAGTCCCATAGTGCTCAGAGCCATTTGAACCATTTTTGAACACTTCCTTGGGGAACGCCGGATATTACTTCCATTTTACTCGACGACTTTCCGTCTATTACTACGAACTGTCACATTTCTGACAGGAAATCACGAATCCAGTCGCACAAATGAGGCGATACTCCGAAACACGCAATTCGGTTAGAAGACGCTTGTGAGGAACGGTGTCGAAAGCCTTCTGGAAATCTAAAAATATGGAATCAATTTGACATCCCCTGTCGATAACACTTATTACTTTACGAGTATAATGAGCTAGTTGTGTTTCACAAGAGCAATATTTTCTGAATCGGTGCTGACTATATGCCAATAAATAGTTTTCTTCGAGGTACTTCATAATGTTTGAATACAATATATGTTCCAAAACCCTACTGCAAATCGACGTTAGTGAACTAGGCCTGTAATTCAGCGGATTATTCCTACTTCCCTTTTTGGGTATTAGTGTGACGTGAGCAATTTTCCAGTCTTTAACTACGTATCTTTCTGTGACAGAGTGGTTGCATATAATTGCTAGATATGGAGCTATTTTATCAGCGTACTCTGAGAGGAACCTGACTGGTATACAATCTGGACCGGAGGCCTTGCCTTTATTAAATGACTTACGCTGCTTTGTTACACCGAGGATATCTACTTCTGTGTTTCCCATCTTAGCAGTTGTTCTTGATTGGAATTCAGGAATATATACTTCGTCTTCTTTGGTGAAGGAGTTTCGGAAAACCGTGTTTAATAACTCTGCTTTAGTGGCACTGTCATCACTGACTTCACCGTTGTTATCGCGCAGTGAAGGTTTTGAATGTGTCTTGCCACTGGTGTGCTTTATGGGTCAATGGCTCTGAGCACTATGGGACTTAACATCGGAGGTCATCAGTCCCCTAGAATTTAGAACTACTTAAACCTAACTAACCTAAGGACATCACACACATCCATGTCCGAGGCAGGATTCGAATCTGCGACCGTAGCAGTCACGCGGTTCCGGACTGAAGCGCCTAGAACCGCTCGGCTACCGCGGCCGGCGTGCTTTATGTATGACCAGAATCTCTTTGGGTTTTCTGCCAGATTTCGAGACAGAATTTCGTTGTGGAAATTATTAAAATAATCTCGCATCGAAGTACGCGCCATATTTCGAACTTCTGTAAAACTCTGCCAATCTTGGGGATTTAGCGTTCTTTTAAATTTGGCATGCTTTTTTCGTTGCTTCTGCAACAAAGATATAACCAATTTTGTGTAGCACTGGGGATCAGTAATATCATTTATTGATTTATGTGGTATATATCTCTCAATTCTTGTTGATACTATCTCTTTGAAAACATTTCACAACTTTTCTACACTTACATGATCAGATCGGAAGGAGTGAAGACTGTCTCTTAAAGAAGCTTTAAGAGCATTTTTTATCAGTTTTTTTAAATAGATATACTTTGCGTTTCTTTTTGATGGTTGTAGGTGTTACGGTATTCAGCCTAACAGCAACTGCTTTGTGGTCGCTAATCCCTGTTTTCGTCACAACAGTCACTATTTGTCCAGGATTATTTGTTGATAAAAGGTCAAGTATGCTTTCGCAACCGTTTAAGCTTCGAGTGGGCTCATCAACTACTTGTTCAAAATAATTTTCTGAAAAAGCATTCAGTACAATTTCGGATGATGTTTTATGCCTGCCGCCGGCTTTAAACGTAGCAGAGTAAGCACGCCACGTGTAGTTACAACAGGCTACACGATAATTGTGTGTGTGAAATCTTATGGGACTTAACTGATAAGGTCATCAGTCCCTAACCTTACACACTACTTAACCTCAATTATCTCAAGGACAAACACACACACCCATGCCCGAGGGAGGACTCGAACCTCCGCCGGGACCAGCCGCACACGATAATTCGAGTTTTGTATCAAATCTTCAGTCTGGGAATCATTCAAAGAAATATTTTCAAGAGAACGTTATACTTTAATTTATTTGTTACGTGCAAAAAATAATTACTTAAAAGAACGTTACAATGTGACACTGAAAGTTCACCATTACTCTTTGTAACTAAATTCCAGAAAGGGCTAGGAATGTGCTGATATAATGTCTGATACGTATCTAATCGTCAAACAAGAACTAAAAGGCTTATTCTGGAACACAACGTGCGGAATCATTTCGCCGTCGACCTTGCACGAGCAAGACCAGTACTAGCTGCAAGGAAAATACTCCGCGTAACAAAATTAAAGAATCGCTTTTTCGAAACCCCATAATTGTCTCCCATTGCAACGTCTAAATTTGAAGTTTGGCTCAAATGTGCATGAAACCAACCACTATAATGGTGCAAAAACGTGGTGCCCTGCGAAGTCACTCGCGACTTCGACGACGCTTCAGACACATGCGAAAAAAAAAGCTAAAAAAGGCTATGGCCCAGAAGTTCGCACGAGGTGTTAGGTGACTCGATGTCACATTAGCACCAAATGTCGCCCCAATTCGGCCCAACAGCACTGTGTAAGTGCCAACGCGATGAGAAGAACATCACAGCCAATCTTATCCACATTTCAACCGTTCTTTTGACGTCTCTGTGATTTATATGAGAACCGTGACACCCAGCGTTGAAATCACAAGGTTTTCTTACGGATGGCCGAGGAAAATAAATCAGATACATTGCCGTTCAGAATCGACATGAATGGGTGTCAAGCTCGGCATATAGGGAGTCAATGAAAACACCCCTTCCCTTGGAGCGTTAGTTTCCACACATGGGTGAAAACGACAGTTCGCAGCGCGATGAGCAACAGGGAGATATTCTTGACAACTTTTGACGCAACTGACACCCTCTGACGTATCAAACCTTCTCAAAGGACATTATGGGGCTGTGTCATCATTGTACATCACTACATCCCTTTGAAGTGCAGCGCGACCTCAATTTTTTCTCTCGTGTAACAGGATGGAACCACTAGCGACCGTTCAAAACCAATCGACGAAATTTGAACGTGATCCGAAGCATCAAATTGCTTTTACAACCCTGTTTCCCCCCTCTTGTGGGGTGATTACGCTAGAATGCAGCATTAACATGTGCGTGAATAAAATAGCGAAAGGCCCCTCTGAGACTACCATCACCCACGTTCCCTCCCAAGCACCAAGCATCTTTGCTGGGCACGTTAAATATATGCCTTTGAATACTTCGACACCAATTCAGCGTGAGTGCTGCTCTTGCGAAGAAGGCAGGCAAACCGCACCAAAGGGGTATCGAGGGTGTTGCCTAAGCGCCAGGCGTTAGAGCAGCCGCGAGGCTGGTGTCGAAGTTTTAGAGGTGAGTACGCCACAGGAGGATGGGATACATGAGGAAAACACCATTTGACGCTTCGGATCACGTTCATATTTTTCGAATGGTTTTCAACGGTCCCTACTGGGTCAAATGTGTACTCGAGAGCAGAAATGTCGGTCACGCTGCACTCCAAGTGGGTACGATCACCTACAATGGAGATGCAGCCTCACCACCTCCTTAGAGAAGCTTTCAAACGTTAAAGGAAATCAACAGAGTAAAAATTTGTCAAGTAAGTATTCGTATTCATCATCGGACAGCGAACAATCGTTTTCGTCCCAGAAATATAACGGTATCAATATCCCAAGGGAAGGGATGGTTTCATTGACGCCCTTTATGTCACCACCTGAGGCCTTTCAGTGTCGCTTCTCAGCGGCGGTGTGTCTGAATTGTTTTTCTGTGTCACCAACAGAGAGTCGCGGTTGTGACCTACATTTCAGATATATCAAAAGAAGGGTTGAAATGTTGGTAAGATTGGCTGTGACGACCTTCTCAGTGTGTTACACGTCCACGGTGGCGTTGGGCAGAACTATGGCGATATTTGGTGCCAATGTGACATCATTAACCCACCTTACACCTCATACACACTTTTAAGCAGTGATACTTTTTTTCGCATGAGTCGACACCTTGCTGTCTGAAGCGTTGCTTTTAAATCTGTTGTGCAGAGCAAATCATGCTGGCCCATACTGGACTGTCCAGGCAGGGTTGTTCAACCTTTACTGCGTTTTCCCTGTGTACGTAATCTGACACCTTGTTTTCATAGCCCCACCAGCTCATGAGCGCAACTCAGCTGCCACCGCTTCAATGGACGAAGAAATATATAGAACAAACAAGAGTCTCAATGGTGCCATTTCTGTGAAAAGTAAGCAACCACTAATTATGAGCTCAGTAGCGGATATACGAAGGCGCATCGCTCTGATGTCCTGAATCATACACACGTAAGTCATTCTTTCCGTTATTCAGTGAATAGTCATGGGACACATGCGTTCATAGGATATCCGACATGTGTTGAAAAATTTCTAGTTCATGTATGTGGTACATCTACATCTCGGAGACTTTGTTGGAAGAAGAAATCTGCGTGAGCACCTGAATTGACATGATGTGTAATGAATCTGAGCATGTCTACAAAAATTTAAGAAAAAGGAGTGTACATTACTCTCCGAAATTCAAAGAGTCTCTGGTAACAGGGTAGCACTACACAACAAAGAAGATGTTGTGAGTGGATAGCAGCACCTAATAAATGGTGAAGGATGGTTGCAGAGGAGGACCCAGATGGCGCAAAATGTCTAACACGTTCTTTCCGTGAAAGCCAGAGAGAGCAAGCCAGATGGTCCAGGGAGTGAGGCACTCACTTCTCATTCCGAGGCAGTAGCGTCCAGTCACACAGGACATTGTTTTCTGTGTTTCTCTAGATTCCTTTACAAAAGACAATCTGCTTGCATTCCTTCCTGATCTTTGTTCTATCACAGATTCTGCTCCGTCACTACATACTTCGGCGAGAATTAAAAACCTATGCTTCCTTCGTTCTGCCTTTTATGGAATTGTTCTTATGACCTTCTCTATGGCGTGTGCCGTATGTGGTAGATATGTTGTCAGTTATGTCGTAGCTACTCTACATGACATTTGACTTCAGTGCTCAGGCAAGACGTTATGGTGCATCTCGACTGTTCACATGAAATCCTGTATGGCAAACTAAGTTTCTGAGGTGGTGCATGTTGAATAAATGACACCTTTTGGATGATAGTCTTCATCTGTAGCATGACAGCTTTGCATTCAATCACGAGACGGATTCTAAACCTACAAACTCGTCTACTAGAACAGCCACCCATCACAGGAAGACTCACAGTTCAAATTCGCGGAAGAGAGTCACCATGTCAAGATACATGTTACTATCCACTACATAAATGTATGTAGCGGCACCGACGCTTAAGATAGGGAAAAGTTAGATTCGGTGCAATATTTCTGAGCACACAATTTACAGCAAGGTGCAGGGCTGTTGACAGTAAGTTATGCTTACCGGAGGCTGCGAAGTAGAATGGAGGCCACAGGGCCGTAGAACGGTTGAAAAGAGTAAACACAACTGTTTGCATAGCGAAAGTTACAGGCAGAAGGGGTCCAGTGGCCCAACCTAGGTGTTATGAGTACATGACTCAGAGTGGCGCTTTAGTAAAACAGAGGCACACAGCTGCATATAAATAGATGCTAGATTTCTAACGAGGGTGATTCAAGAGTGGCAGCTCTCCTGGACCGCGGGGCGTGTCACAACACCAGCTACACACAGCAGCAGATGGGGCGCCAGCGTTCCAGTCCATGGCGGATCGCTGGACTGATTCTTCCATTTTCTGGCAAGGCACTGGACAATGCGCGTTCGTTCATGGAGGACTTGGAAACTTCAGCTGTGATGAACAGTTGTTACATGTAGCCAAGATCAGATTAGTGAGTGAAGCGAAGACATGTGTGTTTTCAGGCCTTAAGGAAGGCAGGACAGTTTAAGCAGTTGAAGGAGGGACTTTTACCGAGGTACAAGAAACAGAATAGAGCTCAGTACTGTAGAGAGAGGTTGAATACAATGATGAAGAGACATGGGGAGACAGTAGAGAAATTTGGGGACAGAATAAGATAAATTAACGAGTATACTTACGAGTTGGTCAGAGCGATGAAGCGAGGCCGACAAAAGAGATTTGTGTTCGGCCACTCACCTGACAATCCAATGTGAGGAAATACACATGGCAACAGGGGTACGTGATAGACAAGGAGTGTTTACAAAAAAATGGCTCTGAGCACTATGGGACTTAAAATCTATGGTCATCAGTCCCCCAGAACTTAGAACTACTTAATCTAACTAATCTAAGGACATCACACAACACCCAGTCATCACGAGGCAAAGTAAATCCCTGACCCCGCCGGGAATCGAACCCGGGATCCCGGGCGCGGGAAGCGAGAACGCTACCGCACGACCACGAGCTGCGGACGGCGTGTTTATAGCGGGTATAAAATGTTATGAGTGTGGTCGTATGGGACATGTGTACAGGCGATGTACCCAGTCACCGAAGAATAGAAGAAGTGGTGGAAATCAGCAGCGTGGAGGATGGAGAAGTGGAGGTAGGAGAGGTGGACAATCGTTAAACGACAGAGGGAGCCCAAAACCCACGTAAGGGAGCTCCCGTTTAATTTCAATGCTACGAATACGTATGCAGAGGTGGAATGTTCAGTGGTAGGATCCATAGGAACTAAATAGTTTAAGATTTTGTTGGACACAAGGGCGCAAGTGTCAGTGGCTACTAAGAGCTTAATGGGACGAAGGAAGTTAGACCCATCATGTTATAGGTTGCGTGGAGTGTGGGATAAGGAGGTCACACCTTCCAGGTCAGTGACAGTTGAATTTCGCGTAGGGAAACTCCGATTTGATGCATGCGTGGAGGTAGTACCATGGGTAAGCGAGGCCTACATGATCCCAGGAGTAGGTTTCTTGCAGCAACATCATGCCAAAATTGACCTTGAACAACGAACTGTGGAACTTGGTGGAGTGTTATTTCAGATAGTGGAAAGTGTTGTCGATGCAGAACTGTCGCAAGGGGCGTTCGGCGTAATGAACAAACCAACTGAGCCAGGTACATTAGCATTAAAGCTTAATTCACGTGAGTGTGTGTCTAGTGGCACCAGGCAGTCGCTTATGGTAAGTGTACAGTCAAATTTACTTGTGGTTACGGTACGTGTTATTGAACCATTGGTGGATAATGAAGTTTTTGATTAATTACGTTGTTTTGTGAAACATAGTATTGTACACGTACAAGAGAGAAACGATGGGCGGGTAGTCCCCATGAACATGGATAATTTTAGCGCTGTAGACACGAATTTGAGAAGGGGAGTTTTAGTAGCGAATTTGGATGTACCAGATGACAAAGACTGGTGTTCGAGAGGTAGGCGTAGTGATCAACCACTAACTGCCGATAGAACTGCATTGTGTAACAAAGTTAAGCATTTGAAAGGAGGGGAAAGAGAGCATATGTAAGACGGGTAGGTAAGAGGTTGATCGAGCATAGAGTGGAGTGGTCATTCAGTAAGGAATTTTTGTATTATGTCTCATGTCATGTGTTTTAACAGGACTAGACCACATCTAAATTTTCTAATAGTAGCAGTAAATATGTCATACGTATGTGCTGACGCAAACAAGTTTAAGAGTAGTTAGATGTCGACCCGGGGACCGGGTCTTTCTGAAGGGGTGAATAATGTAGTGACAACACGATTTAAGACAGGGAAAACTTAGATTTGGTGCAATATTTCTGAGTGCATAAGCTACAGCCAGGCACGGGCGTGTTGACAGTAAGTTATGCTTACCAGTGGTTGCGAAGTAGAATGGGGGCCACAGGGCCATAGAACTGCTGAAAAGAGTAAACACAGCGGTTTGCGTGGTGCAAGTTACAGGCAAAATGGGTCCACTGGCCCAACCTAGGTCTTATTAGTACATGGCTCGGACCGCCATGTTAGCAAAACTGAGGTGCGAATAAATAGGTGCCAGTTTTCTAACGAGGGGGATTCAAGTGTGGCAGCTCTCCCGGAAGGCGAGGCGTGTCACAACACCGGCTACACGCAGCAACAGATGGGGCACCCGTGTTCCAGTCCACGGCGGGACGCTAGTTCGACCCTCTGAGGCCAACGCGGGGTCTGTAGCCAGCCAGGCTCACTACCGAAGGCAGGCTTGTTGGCTCCGAACGCACGCCAGAGGCATCCCGAGGTGAGGGCCCGTATTTGGCTGTCGGATCGCAGTCGCTTCTGGTCGCCGTGATCTTAACCATGCCAGTGAAGAAGCATGCAGTTGGCCCCCTACGGCTCCCAGCGAGCGGCGCTGAGGCATTGGGGATGAAGGCCGCTGAGTCGGCTGCCAGCGCATCCTGATGTCGTCGAAACGCCACATTCCACAGTATGTTGCATGGGTCTCTGAGGTAGCCCTTCCGCGCCAAGCTGTTTTGCAGACAGAAAAGTGGCGTCCTCGGCATCACGGGACACTGTGACGAAGACAGAGGGGAACGCAGCACTGTAGCTGGGAGTAATAAAATACTTGAAGATCACAGCCAAGTTTTAATACAGCGCATCCTGACAGTTTCCATCCACGTCCAACATTCCTCTACCGCACGCCAACATCTGCATTTGGCAGTGAGAGCTACATGTACTACATGTGCTACGACCGCAATTCTAGAGAAAGTCAGGATTATAAGGAAGTATATTGACAGTGATACGACCCATAAACGAAATGCACAAAAAGAGCGTAAAACGTACTCCGTCACCCACATCAGTCTGACTTTCAGGATATACTTGCTATACAGAACTAGAAACTAGCCACGCCTTATTGTCTTAATGACACTGATAAACAGCGCACATAGTCGAGTGAACAATCCTTAAACACCACATTAATTTCAATTTTTAGAGACCATCGTCTCCTATCTTGCAGGTGTTAAATGATAAAATCCGCTACTGAAATTTCTGTTTGTTTTAGAACTTTTCATAATTTTAAAAAGCACACTATTTTGTTTTTTACTCAATCACTGCAGTAGAATGAAAACGTGTTCGCAGTGGGATCTGTTTCGTCGCGCCCATTTTCTGGGTTAATTTGTGAAATTATGCGTGAATTGGTGCGTGGACGTTATGTAATCGATGGCGCATTCTGTACTTGTGGTTATACCGTAAAATTCATTTCTTTTTGTGTCTACTTGTGCAGAAACGCTCGAAGATTTGTGCGACAGAAACCTAGAATATACTGCAGCGTAAGTGTCCTTCGTGTAGTGACATCTGTGGTAATGGTGCTGGTTGTCCACTCCAGAGCTCCAACGAAAACGGCAAAGGAATTTTAGTGAAACACGTGACTGCTGAGAGGACAGTGCCCGAGACTATGACTGCAGTCGTCGCCCTGTTTGCACAAGTAGTCAGGTGATTATTTACGCAGAGCTCCAGTGCCGGCAATGCCTCATGGTGGCGCGTTATCTGACTGGACGCGGCTTCACCTGCGCCGCGCCGTCACTACTGCACGCATTCAGAGTGGCAGGAGCGCGACATCAGTGACCTTACAGTCAGGCAAACAAGCATAGCAAGCTCACCATCGTGGACTCCAAAAGGTCAAACGCGCTCAGGGTTCTCGGTAAGAGACTGAATCGCTACCGGTTAGGAGATTCCTAGCTTCCTACAGTGGAAAACACCATCCATGAAATCGTAAAGTATGTTAAACATAGCCACAAACAGGAAGACGCCGTAACAAACTCAAGAAGAGATAAAAGACAAATTAAATATATGGAGTCACCAACAGGTGCGAATGAAGGACAAATTTATGAGATCCGCCATGAAACTTGGAAATTACAGGTACAACTGGATACGAGGGCTGTTCCAAAACTAAGGTCCTATAGGCTGCTAAATGGAAACGACAGTGAAAAATCCCATGAAGCTTTGCACAGATGAATTGGGCAGTGTCTCTAGTATGACTGTCGATTGCATCGCGTGGCTCATTTTTGGTCTGAGTACACACTGAGCACATAAAGTTACCTAGAACAGTAGTGTCTCCTGCCAAGTATAGGTACCCACTGAGAGGTTCTGCCTGATTTCATGCAACCCCACATAGCGTACCGGCCATGAATTTCCTTCTTCATGACAATTCTCGCGCGCACACTGAAAGGATAATGAGGACGCTCCTGCAACCTTTTGGGTGGGAAGTATTTGATTTCCCACCATACAGCCCGGACAAGGCTTCGTCTGATGTTATTCTCTGCTCGTATGAACCACTGGCTATGAAGGCAACATTTTGGCACAGAAAACGAACTGTAGACCAGCGCAGAGAAGTGGCGGAAAGCACAGACGGCTGCCGTCTATGATTACAGCATTGGAAAGTTGGTACAACGTTACGACAGATGTCTAAGTCTGACCGGCGACTATGTAGGGAAGTAGATGGAAGGTGTAGCAAACTGTTGCAAAGAAAACATTTTGATTTTCAGTAAGACTGCAGCACTGTGCAGCTACTTTGTCGGAATGATTGTTGTCAGATACTTAACTTGTTCACAGCAGAGAGAAAGCCTATCACACTTCCCCGAATCATGCATGAAGATATCAAACAATTAAGCTGCCTGTTTTTTATATAAATTCTCTGTTAACGTTGTACCGTTTTAAATCACTATTCACTTTGTTCAGACCAATGTTATTTGTGAGGATCACACGAAGTTTTACTCTGTCGTTTTGAATACACACTTCATTCTGAAAATCATTGCCTTGAAATACCATTTGCTAGGACCAGTTACTCTCCCAAACCAAATCTGTAAAGAAGGTGCATCATTACACATTACCACATTGCACTATATGGTATGCAACAGTCTGATTATTATTTGGAAATTTTACTTAAAAATAGAAAACTAACTTGGCCACTGTTTGCTTGCTGTCTGCTGTTATGCTTTCGAGGAATCTGTAACAATGTTGTCAGGGTGTGAGGAAACTGGAAATTTTGGTTAGGGCTAGATATTTGTTTAAATCCAGTTGCTCATTTAATATAAAGACTAGGTGTATTCAGGCCAGTAACAGTGAAGTTCAAATTATGTTCCATTTAGCCAAAGGTTTGCATAAGAGTTTAAGGATACAGGGTACTTTTCCAGCTCAGTATTATGTAACAATCGACACCTATTTCTTTCATTCACTGTTTGTAATGTACATGCTGTGGTGTCACCGCTAGACACCACACTTGCTAGGTGGTAACTTAAATCGGCCGCGGTCCTGTAGTACATGTCGGACCCGCGTGTCGCCACTGTGGGATCGCAAACCTAGCGCCACCACAAGGCAGGTCTCGAGAGACTGAGGAGACCTCGTCCCCAGTTGTACGGACAACATAGCTAGCGATTGGACGTGCTAAGCCTTGCTCTCATTTGCCGAGAGATAGACAGTAGAATAGCCCTCTGCTAAGTTAAATGGCGACCACCTAGCAAGGCGCCATTTGTATCAGTGCCGATAGCTTACGAGTATGCAGGAGAGATGTATTCCAACAAGAGAATAAAGTTAAGTATTAAAAAGGCTACGTATTTTTCTTTAGTGCATTTATAAGTCTCATGTTCCAGACTTCACGCCCGTCTGCGTTAGCCTTGCGTGCCCTATCGGCTACAGCATTGTGTCTGGGCTGTATGGTCTAGACACAACACATGCTTTACAGATTCTTTGTTGATATGAGGTAATGTAGCACACTTTTTAAACAAATTAGAAGTATTTTGAATATTTTTCAATCTGCTTAGGTTTATTAAAACGATTACAAAGAAATTGATGCAATTTTTTCCCAAAATGCTTCCTCTAATAGAGGTGCCATTTAATCCAACGTTATACATTTGAAGAAGGCCAACATTTTACCACATATGCATGACATGATGGCTGAGGTACTAGACCTATTTAATTCCGCCTATTATGTATATTACAACGATAAGAAATATCAGATATTACATTTTAATTTTTTTAATTTTTTCCTGATAAAAATGTAATTTTTTCTATAATTTAGTTGATTCTGCAATAAAGCGTAGGTCTACTACATAAAAATGGACTATTGCAAGTTACAGAAAAAGAATTAGAGGAATGCTTTATAAACTTTAGGAAATATCTGTAGCTGAATTCTGAAAAATACAACTTGCGGGAAATTGTGGATGAAGATATGAGTTCAACTCAACTGCGCCTCAGAACATTCCTGAAGCATAGTCTTCATCCTGCAGCATTTCTTCTTCTTCAAACTTCCTCTTGGCATTCCCTTTAGCACGTCTTGCTTCTTTGGTAACTTGAAGAGCGAATCATTGAGCTTCATGCACCCATTGTCTGTCACACACAAGCAATTGATCTTCCATATTAGAGCCACATTTTACGCCTAAATCGTTCCGTACTTCCACCTTCCTATCACGCCATCATTGAAACGTATCACTGCATTTAGTACAACCACTTTTAATGTATTTAGTCTTTCAAAAACATTCTTGGGTAATCTTTCTCAAATGCAATGGTTGATACTTTTATTCCATTCATAAAAGGCTCAGGAAGAGAGTGCTTATGATGGTATATCTGCCCACTTTTTTTGCTTTTTGGTAACCCACCAAGAATCTACTCCTTTAGGGCAAAGTCTGTGAACAGGGTTGTCATCTGTGGACAACTTTGAAAGTAGGCGGCCCAAACAGCTTTTTTCATTGCTGTTACATAATTGAGAGGTGTAGCTCGTCTAATGACCAATCCATAATAACTCTTAATAAAGTCTGTTTCAGTTGTTGTCAATCTACCTCGGCTAGACAGAAATTTTCCATCAGATTGCAACTTTCCTTTCATTTCCCTTCGTAGCATCCTCAATCTAGCACCCATCTTCTTTTACACATGTCCACAACACTCCAGTTTTGTTACCAAGGTATCATCATAAACATCGAACTCATTAATTTTATTGAAAGCCTTAGAGTCCCCATCACCTATTTACTTGGTATATCTAACGTTATAAACGGGCACCGACCTCTGAAATATTTTTAGAGCTCCATCACACTCCATACCTACACTGTAACCATCATAATTCTTAGAATTCTGATGTTCAACATGTCCTTCAGTGTTACCATGGTAGGTGTGGCAGTACTCAGATAAGCACTCAACATTAACAACTTTTCCATACTCCAGAGAAGAAGCACTTACAACGCCATTCAAGGAACGATGTCCTCAACCTTGCAATGTCCCATCAAGTGCAACAGAGATGTCCCTGGTTCCACTAAGATTTACAGTTTCTTCTATTGCACGTTTCATAGATGCTTTAGATACAACCGTCAAGGCACCTAAAAGTATTTTTATGTACTTGCTGAACCTACTGGGAAGAGGAGGAAGGTCCATCAAACCTTTGAGCAGCCTTTTGCCCTTTTCTTATTACACGCACTGCATACACTAACTTCAAATTCACATCATATGAATTATGCACAATGTTCGAAGTCATTTTCGAGGTAAATTTATTGCAGGATCTACACAGAACAACTAATTTTGACGCTAAGCCCTCCCTGCTACTTTGTTGTGCAGCTATTTCCAGACAGCCTACACCATCACATTGTTTTCATTTCGCCACCTCCTTGATCAAAGACGATAAGATGCCCACATCAACAACAACAAATCCACTACAAACAGTGTCACTGTTAACACAAAAATTTGAATCCCCAGGTGGCGTGCCATGTGGGAGTTCTTTCCTGGAGAACTGATACATAGGTTACTGTCAACAGTGTGGCTTTCTTTGTTTGGGAACTGGTTACCAAGGAATTTCCTTTTATTGAATTTCTTGATGCGTGGCATAGTTCATATTTATTGCACACTATAGGATATATACTACCACAAATATATATAGCACTTGGGCAACAAGCATTCAGTAACACGTGAACAAACTGCTTCAGCGAAACAAAAGTAAGTACTAGCGAAGATAATCACTTACAGAATCTAGAAAACTGCACTGTTACCAACATATATAATGTATCATACGCATAATCGCTGAAAACAGAAAATTGACAGTTCTTTTCGAAATAATGCTGGTTTCTTTAACAGAAATAAAGTGAGCGCTGCGGCATACATGAGCGTAACTTTAAAATTTGGTGTATGTAGGTCATTTCTCATTTGAAACCCTATAATGTGTATGTCAATGTAACCAGGAAAGACAACTGAATTTAATAAAGCCATAAAAAATTTCGATTTTTCCACCATTAATATGTATCCTGTATCCTTAAGTTCGACAATAGTTTGTGGGTACATAGTTATGATAATACACAGATTTGTTTATAAAATGGGAGGTAAATTTGGGCTAGATTTCGTAAAGGAACATATAGTGGAGAGGTTACATACAGTATGTCGACCTTTTCTGCCAACATAATTCGCTGGTTATTTTACCGTAGTGTGATAGTGTTGGATTTCTCGAAAGATAATTTTACTAATGGTGTACTTCTTTTTCAGGCAATTTATTTCAGATTTTGTGTTTAGTTTGTGGAATATTGCGTCATCTGATAATGATCGATTACTTTACCACGTAACAGTTGGCGTAATAGTACAGCTTCTGTGTGGATTTCATTCACTGCTGAGTATTTGTGTGCACGATTGTACGGTTTTTGTTTGCTTCGTCATTACAGCAATTATGTTTTCCCAAGAAATGGTGTTTTATCATGTTTGGCACAACAGAAAACATATCATAATCAGGCGTAGCTCAAGACAACAGAGGTGTTACAAAATAACGAGTCGGTACAAGATGAGATAAAAGACACTGAGCAATTAGCAGCTACTAATAGTTTACATGAGACTCCAGGAAATAGCGCGAACAGTAAAGAAGAGAACAAACGATGGGTTTGAACAGGAAGGTTCTAAATTTGAGTCGGTCGGTGATAAGTCACCACAGTTTAGCGAAAACTCACAAAAGTCGCCACAGTCGTGCGAAATTTCACAAATGGTAACAGACGCCTCAGAATCTAGTTTTGCGTCAAAGTCTTTTGAACGAACGGTACCCACATTACCATAAGTGAACAGTTATGTAGAACTACACTGCGCGAATTCGACAAATTTTCTAGAATTAATTCATGGTACTCTTAAGAACCACCAGACGAAAATATAAAATCACACGAAGAAAATAATACATCACTTACGGAAGAAATAAAAAAACCACAGGAAGAAAATATAAAATCATACGAAGAAAATAATCACTTAAAGAAACGTAATAAAAATAGAAAATCATAGGAAGAAATAAAATTGAAAGTACAAAATTTATTAGTTGGGATTATGGAAGTAATTAAAAATGACCTACAACCAATAAATGGCTGTTTTCCAATTAGAATACGTCTCTTTAAAATGAACATGAAAACATGGAAGCAAACCAGCGTAATCACAAAGACGAATTGTTAGCTAAAATCGACACTGTAGTCCCGAGTACAATAGTAACACAAATTAAAGAACAGAACGAACAACTTAACACAACGGTATAAGAAATTAGCGAACCAGTGTAAACTATGACACTAAATTCTGAAGAACAAAAAGGAAAGTTAAGCACAATTAAAGAAGAAGTATATGACATGACGGCAAAAATGCAAATTTGTCAACCCATGCGGATAGAGATTCAAATGACACATTACCAGTACGATTTTCAGACGTAGCGGAATAAAAGACATTAATAAATTTTAAAGAGCAATTTTGTCAGTCGCAGGCCACATAAGATGAGGTAAAACATTCCATTATAATTTTATGTAACTTGGTGTAGCCTGATTTTCTAGCCCAGCA
The DNA here is from genome assembly GCF_023898315.1 of Schistocerca nitens. Taxonomy (NCBI): domain Eukaryota; kingdom Metazoa; phylum Arthropoda; class Insecta; order Orthoptera; family Acrididae; genus Schistocerca; species Schistocerca nitens. The sequence goes on from NC_064618.1 coordinate 407,197,925, forward strand.
AAATACTTTGAAGACATGCTACGCAGGTTACTTGTAACCTATTTAGGAAATATGTCTTGCGTTATAGCACACAGCAGTAGTTAGCGATAAACAGTGCTATTGCACGGCATGCAAAAGTGGCTGCCGTCACATAGCAGCTAACTTCTAACAAGAATTGGGCGACTTTCATCGAGCAACAAATTTCATTTATAGCCCAACAAATCGTGCGATTTCATGCCACAGGGAGTACGCTAAACAAACTGACACGAACTTCGAAATTTCACTTAGACTCCGAATAAGAACAAATAATTTCTAATAAAATTAACATTGACAGTATTATTTTTAGAAACAGTTCTCAGAGAATATACAGATTATCAATGGGAAGTATTTTTTTGCAGTACACAGTGATGATAATATACTGACATATAACATGTTCTGCCACTTTTGGGATACACAGGCCGTTAGGATAGTAACTATGTTGTCTAGAAAGAAGTATGATAGGGCCATGATAAGACGTTTCTCAGGATCTATTGGCAGATAGTGAAGTTATGTTTAGTGAAGCGAAATATTCACAATAATAGCTATGAGGTGTTGTTTACGTGAAAATAAGCGGCCGAAAACAGAGCAGGGAATTGTCATTTGAAGTGTATATTTAGACAAACACAGAGAATACGATTAATGTCGTAATAGAATAATGAGTTTTATGTTGGTTAGGTACATGGGATGATTGTTACGAGATTTATGATGCTTACTGTTATAGAACGAGGCACGGATTATGATGAAAATGTTCAAAAATGTTCAGATGTGTGTAAAATCTTATGGGACTTAACTGCTAAGGTCACCAGTCCCTAAGTTTACACACTACTTAAAATTCTTCTAAAGACAAACACCCCGACCCATGCCCGAGGGAGGACTCGAACCTCCGCCGGGATCAGCCGCACAGTCAATGACTGCAGCGCCTAAGACAGCTCGGCCAATCCCGCGCCGCGATTATGATGAGTAATGTCGAGGTAGAGTAAGTGAGGAATGGTTAGAGCATAGGAACCTGTTTCTTGTTATAGTCAATTTTTATGCCATGTGGATACATTTCTTGTTTACAAGCGTAAAAGGTAGTTTTCGGAAAGTTTTGGCTAGCTGACAATAGTGAATGATGGAACATTACTTGAGACAACACAGTTATTTCTGCCGGCCGGGGTGGCCGAGCGGTTCTAGGCGCTACAGTCTGGAACCACGCGGCCGCTACGGTCGCAGGCATTTTTCCTAACTGTGTGCTCTCCTTACCATGTGTTTATTTCTTGTGTGTCTTTCTACCTTACTCCCCACATTTCGTGTATTTTACTGATTTTATGAGCACATATTTATTTGAGTGAGAATCAGAATTTTCTATAGTTTATTCTGTACACAAATAAAAATTGTTTCTTATCAAGCCCATTACTGCACACTGTTTCACACGATTTACTTTTCTGATGTTTCTGAAATTCATTATTGTAAAATACTATTACTCCTGTCTCAATATGCGTAAATGTATATAGTAAATGTAACAGACTGTTACTATTCACCAGTCTCTATAAATGATTGAGACCTGCCATGGCAGAAGGAAGATGTCTGCTGATTGTATAATGAAATATACCCTGTCAAATGTTGGCATAGTTCACGGATAGAAGCTGCAGCTAACTTTTAAAAGAATCTTTCGGATCCTACAACATTGTTTTGAAATTATCAATGGATCTACAGACTACTCAAGGAGATACTACTAGGATTTGACTGTTTGTACGTATGTGAGGCTGTCAGCTAAGAACTGTGCTTAGTTTAAATGAATCTGCTTCCACGTAACTTCTCACAACAGTGATGTGATTGCAACGAGCTATATCAAGTTTCGTCAGTTGTGACGGGGACACTCTGTAACTACTTTTGTCATGCGAATTACTACTGCCAATGTGACTGTGCTTCAGAAGTGCAGGCCTTGTGTCATATAGAAACTCTAACCTAATCCTGTGTGTCACAGAGACGGTGTTGATCACCAATACTACTTACTACAGTCCAAAATGAGACATATAAACTTTTAAAATAGCCGTGTTCAGATCGTTCTCATAGACATAATGAAACATGATAACCTACCTGTAGAGAATTCTATTGATTACATCATTCACATAACCTTGAATTTTGTAAATATATTTTACTTATAACTCTTGAACCCATATTACTGCAAAGCTATTTTTCTGTTTGTATTTGTAACATGTCTAGTTTGTTCGTATCCTTAATGTTTAGAATTATGTCCTCGCCCTAGTCCTATCTGAAATTTCCTGTCTGAAATGACTCTTATACAAAATGCAACTCGGGGAAGGAAGAGTATATTTAAAAATAGAAATCTAACTTAGCTGCTGTCTGCTTGGTGCGTCAGGACGCGAGGTAAGTGGAAATTTTTATTAGGGCAGTTAATTGTTTTACTTCAGTTGAGCTTTAAATGTGAAGACAAGTTGTATTGAGATTAGTTACAATTCAGTTCGAATTAGGTTCTGTTTAGTCAAAGGTTAGCATACGATTTCCAGTCGGATAACTATTTGCGAGTACATAGTTTTAGTAATACAAATTTTTTTATAGAATGGGAGGTAAATTTTGTTACAATACCAGGTAGGGTAAATAAAACTACATCAACATGGCACATCGTGCAGCACGTTCAACTAAAAACGAATCAGATTTCGAGTCCCCCATAACCAATACGGAAAGAAAACCTCCTCTCTTGGCTAGGAGCCTGCCGCCTTCGCGACAAGATGGCGCAAACCAATCCGATCTCCCGCGTGTTGGTCGGCTGCACACAGCAGCGTTTTCTGCGATTTTGGAACGTGCGGACACTCTCATTCGAGGTGATAGACGGATCACATTCAAACATCTCGCTCCTCAACTGGACATCTTTGTTGGTAATGCTGAAGCTTTCGTCCATAATTTGGGGTACTCAAAGGTGAGTGTATGTGAGGCCACTCCGTTCCTAACAGAAGACAATAGATAGCAACGAAGGACTATATCTGGTGAATTGGTTGCGGCTTACGAGGCTAATCGTGCCAATATTTTGTCTAACATGTGGTGAAACATGGCTCATCACTCCGCCTCAGTCACATCACCTCACCTCCGGAGAGAAAGTGCGAAGCCACACCCTCAGCCAGTAGCGACAGTCTTGTTGGGCTCTGAGGTGGTTATCCTGTCTGACGTCCTCCCTCATGCTGCAACGATCACATCTGGAGTGGTTTGTGATACCTTCCGGAAGTTGAAGAAACGTCTTCAGCATGTTCGTCTCCACAAAAATGCAAACGAACTTCTCCATGACGACGCAATGCCCCATAAAAGTCCGCGCACCAGACAGAAGCTCACGAAACGTCATTGGGCTGTTTTTCGCCAGTCACCCATCAGCCCGGATCTCGCACCTTCCGACTACCATCAGTATGGCATTCTGCAGTGAGCAATATCTGGATGACGGGGACATTATTGATGTAGAAAGACGCTGGCTCCGAAGTCGACCAGTAGAGTGGTAACACAGATCCTCCCAATAAAGCCGGCTAAGGCCGTCGTACTGAATGGAGATTGTGTTGAAAAATATGGTTTTGTAGCCAAAGGAATGGGGAATACTATGGTATTTTGGACTCCTGAATAAAACTGCCTGGCTTTCAGAAAACATCTGTTTCGTTACTTATTGAACGCCCTTCATACATTAGCAGTAGAAGTAAAACAGATGAAAATCTAATTATGGCAGAAGATTTCATTTACGGAAGCAAACTGGTACAAACAACGCGGAATATTATTACATGTCCATCTAATATCGGACCGTGTGGATCTAAGAGCACAAGCATTACAAGAAATATTATAAAATGCTTAACTCGAATGATCCAATACAGAAATTTCAAGTCTCAACAACGAGAACTGCTTCATAAGCATAAACAGGCGCAGTTGTCCAGGTACATAAGAAACCAGCTAAAGACAATTGTGGGGTAAACTACAAAATATTGTCAGAGATAAGCAAAGCTCCAACCAGTCTACCCACAATTAAAGCAGAATTTCGATCAATGACCCATGGATGGAGACAATAGAATACATTTTTGGCAGGCTCCTCCCTACAATAGAAGCAAGTTAGATATGCGCTACACGATAAATACACCATTACTTTTTCAGCTACACAGTTCACTGAAGCAGAAGTTGCCCTAGTCACTACGAAAATAAAGTAAAAAAACGGAGAATCTCCAGGTCGAGATTTTATTTTTGTCGAAGATCCCAAAACAACTAAATGTACAAATTGTTGCATCACTAACTATACTAATGAACGATTCCTTAACAATGGAAAGGTACCTGCCACCCGGATATTAGTGAAGGCCGCAAAAATGGAGAAGTATGAGGACGAAGATCCGTAAAGTCCCAGAAGCTGTAGTGCTATCTGTTTGATTAACGCACTTGTAAAGTTTCAGAAAGGGCTTCTCTGCAACGGATTACACTCGCACAGGGAGATTCATAGACTTAATCAGTGCCATTTTGTCTTTAGAAAATTGAAATGTATTGAAGATTCATTTAACAACGCCATCAACAATAAAGACATTTAACAAATAATGCACAGTCGCAATATTAATTGACTTTGCGGGGGCATTTTATAGGTTTTGGTGGCCCGTGTTGTTTGCCCGGATACGTTAGCTACAGGTGCGCCAATGTCTGTAATCCGCATCAGCATCATCGATTAACGTGGGATAGATATCTGGAATGGTCAGCCGAATCATAAAAAGGAATAGAAAGAAATGCAAAATTGTGCTGACAGGAATCGATTTGCGGATCAATATTGTGGGATTAAGCACTCGAACCTCTGTCCAAATTATAAGATGACTAAGTCAGTGGGGTGGTAGCGTATACCTATGATATCTCGGCTGCGTTTTCGGGGAACTCTGGAGCTGAGCTGGAGGAAATGGCGACTGGGGTTCTCTCGCGGATGCAACGATGGTATGGAAACAACAAGTCAGTCACAGCCTCACAGAAAAGTATTTAAATACTTCTTAAAAGTCAAGTTTTGTTAAGTAGAAAACCTGCAGTTATAATTAAAAAAAAAAAACAGCTCTGGCACCAGACAAACAGTCACCTTGGAGTCCGGTTAGTCGAAATGTGTAACTTCACACAACATATCCAGGCAATCGCACAGCAGTCTACATAATGCCAAAAATTTCTCGCGCATTATTTCTTAACTACAATATGGCGCTGTTTGCAGCAAGAAGCTATTACGATTCCCCTTTCACGTCCGTCACAGGCTTAGCAGCAAGCGTCTTGGAGTACAGACTTATGCGCGCGCGTAGGAGGTAAATCTTGCGATTTTCACAGATGGGCCTGTTCTTTAGAGTCACAGCGGCCTTTGGCACAAAGCCAACCGATGCTTTACTAGTTATCTTCGGAACGTAGCCAGTAGGCATTGAGGTAAGATGTCGTGCAACTTCCTACTAGTTACGTAAAGGGGATCTGACAATACTGTAACAAATCTTACAATCAGTCCAAAGGCTAACTCCTAAACTGAAAAATGAGTACATGGTGAATTTGTGTGACAATAGTGAAACAGGCCGAAAAGTCCACTAATTTTTCCCGTGCATCTCAGAACGCATAGCCTTTGGCCATGAAAACCCAAGCCAGGGCATGGTATTATGGTATATTACCTAAGGGGACACGGTCCATACCCAGTTTAGCTGTACAGTATCAGCTGGAAAGACAATGTGAGTGTGGTCATACGGAGACTCAGAACTGATGATCGCTAAGCAGCTGAAATTTGATATAGTGGATTTTACGAATAAATACAGAGAAATAAGGCATTACTTTTACGAAAGTACGTAATTGTACCCCATCGCGACACCTAAGTTTGAAATTTGAACCATAGGTGTGTAGAATCTTCCTCTGTAATGGTGCAAAAGCATGCCACCCTGCGGCGATGTTTCGAACAAGATGTTGACACAAGCGAGGAAAAAGAAAAGGCCACAACTCAAAAGCTCATGTGCACCAAACGTCGCCACAATTCTGCCCAGATCCACCGTCGACGTGTCATTCCACATCTTACTCACATTTCACCTCTTCTTTTGACGACTCTGCAATGAGGATTACAACCTCGACGACCAGCGCTGAAATCACGAGACCGAGGAAATATGTGCCAGACCCACCAACGCTCAGAATCGGCAAGAAAATGTCTCAGAGTGTGGCATAACGGGCGTCATAGAAACCAGGCCTTTCGCTCTGGTCAAAAATGACACTTTTCACTGCGATGAGCAACAGGTCTTGACAGTCTCTGACTGGCCCCAGGGAAGAGGGTAGCCTTATTGACTCCCTTTATTCCACCCTATGTGACATTTTCGTACCGTTTCTGAGCTTCGGTTTGTCTGGAATGTTTTGGCAACTCATGAGAAAACACCGTGATTTCAACGCTGGGATTTGGGTTTCTGAGTATAGTGCCTTCATACTGTATCTATAAACTTATAAAAAAAATATACATTGAGCCAAATTGTTCCGCGCTTCGAGCACGTGACGACTTTTTCGTGGCTGAGGTTTAATCGCATCAAACAACTTCGAAAAGAATCAGAGTCGCCTATGACTCAAAAGAAGGGGCGAGATGTAGGCAAGGGCATGTGACGACCTTGCCATGATGGTGCTGGGCAGAATTTTGATGAAATTTGGTGCCAATGTGACATCATAAATCCAGTACCTCGTCTCCTACCTTCTAAACTTTACAGAAGCTCTCCTGCGAACCTTGCAGAACCAGCACTCCTGAAAGAAAGGATATTGCGCAGACATAGCTTAGCCACAGCTTGGGGGATGTTCTGGAAACATCCCCCAAGCCGTGGCTAAGCTATGTCTGCGCAATATCCTTTCTTTCAGGAGTGCTGGTTCTGCAAGGTTCGCATCAGAGCTTCCGTAAAGTTTGGAAGGTAGGAGACGGAGTGCTGGCAGATGTAAAGCTGTGAGGACGGGCGTGAGTCGTGCTTGGGTAGCTCAGTTGGTGGAGCACTTGCCCGCGAAAGGCAAAGGTCCCGAGTTCGAGTCTCGGTCCGGCACACAGTTTTAATCTGCCAGGAAGTTTCATACCAGTGCACACTCCGCTGCAGAGTGAAAATCTCATCATAAATCCACTTTAAATGCCGCATAACATCCGAGCTGTGGGTTTGTTTTCGCATGTATAGCAACCTTGCTGTCTGAAGCGTCGTCCAGCCCGAGTGCAACGTCGCAGGTCGCCACACTGAGAAGATTGCACGCGCCTCTGAGCCAAATTTCAAACCAATCATTCGCAAAGGATGGGAATTATGGGGTCTGGAAAAAGTGATCCTTTAATTCTGTTGCCCAGCTTAGATAAATAGTCATTGTGACTCTGATCCTTTTCGAAGTAGTTTCATGCGATTAAACCTCAGCCACGAAAAATTCGTCACGTCCTCGATGCGCGGAACAATTTGGCTCAATGTAAAGTTACATTTATAAGCTTATAGATAGTCTGAAGGCATTATAGTCACAATACACTACTACAGCAATCTGATAGTTCAAAATCAACATTGACCTGCTGTAAAATATCACTAGGTTTGGTGTAGTACGTAATATCATTGTTGATGATATGTACTAAATAAGGAGCAAATATGGAATAAAATAAAAATCTCATCATGTCAAAGAGTAAAACACTCCAGAATTTCTTATGCTACAGCTACCTACACAGCTAAAAATAGTTTCCCTAAGGACTGTGTCCAATAAGTAATACAACTTAAAATACTAAAGCATAGGTTTCCACACGTTACTGTAGGTTTTGTTATCATCTTTATTTTTTTACGTAGCATCTCCTCACGTCAAACGTCATATCACAGTTCCGCTTAGCTACATTTTCTTGTAAACAAAGCCATAGAAGTCCGCAAATGATGAGTTTTAAAAATTTAATAGTGAAAAGTAACATTTCGTTGTGATCTTATATGTATGGACCGCTGAATGCCATATAAAAGGCTAATAACTATACAATGAACTCTCATCCACTCTTTGGCTAGTATAACTGGATGACAATTGTACCATTGTACCAAACTTGTTATAAAATGAGATTGCATTTTCTGTTCCTGGAGGGGCTATAGGCTACAATGAATATCTGCAGTAAAACTATAATTGTTAAAGTCTCTGCCGTAAATAACTGAACAATAATTACGGTTACTGAAATGAAATATTGGTATATACTAAAATATTGTTGTAAAAAGTAATCTGTGCTTTATTAAGCAATAAAACATTGCAAGAAGGCACTGTAAATATTTCGCATGTAATTAAAAAATTATTTGCAGTAGTCAGGAAACAGTACTTCAAATGGTTCAAATGGTTCAAATGGCTCTGAGCACTATGGGACTTAACTTCTGAGGTCATTAGTCTCCTAGAATTTAGAACTACTTAAACGTAACTAACCTAAGGACACACCCATGCCCGAGGCAGGATTCGAACCTGCGACCGTAGCGGTCCCGCGGTTCTAGACTGTAGTGCCTAGAACCGCTCGGCCACTCCGGCCGGCAGTCAACAGTACTCAGAGGGGTTATTTTGCAACCTGGATGATGTTTTTACTACATGACGAATAGCATGTCGTTATCAGTTTCCTGATTAAGTGTACCTGCTGGAACAGAAACTTAATCCAGACGTGACGCATATCATGGACTGTTAACGGGGTTGGCATACTTGGCTGGCTGTATGGGTTTCATGGTGTTGACATTCTTGGCTGACTGTATGAGTTTCCCTAAATCACACCATGATAGGATGTTGCTCTCTCTCTCAACTACCAGTCTCCATCCCAGAGGCCATCTGGTAACCTTTATAACAACGGAAGAACGTGAAAATATTTAACAACTTTATCATTAACATTAGCGAAATGCCTCAGATTTACACACATGAACTGACACACATACGAGAGCGCGCTCGCGCGCAAACACGCACACGCACACACACACACACACACACACACACACACACACACACACACACAAAACGTCAATCCAGCCATAAGTAATACTGTCTCGTCAATGGAAACGTATGGCCTCTTGGGTTCTGTTATCTATAGTCGTAAGCGTCACTGAAATGGCAAGAACACAACCTATGAAAATTGACTGTAAAATCTTTAAGCTACTATTCCACAAATTTTACCGGTATAAGAAAAATGTAGTGAAAATTCCCCCAACTTCAAAAATGTGTGTCATAATAGAAGTACTTTGAACTAAATCATTATAAGTGAAATCGAAGTATTTGAAACCAACAGAAATCGCATTGAATTAACTCACATAAGCCGATACAGTAGTTCGTACGATCGTACACAGTGCACTAAGAGAAGCACTACAAAAACACCTATTAACCACCGATTATAGTGACAACACAGACATAAACCCTATAGTCATGTATACGATGCAGAGATGTCTGACAAACCATTTACACGACTTTATTTGAAGTTATGACAGACATTAAAGCATATGACGTATGTATTAATTACAAATGACTTAACATACTACTGTAAATTCACATAAAATATCATATAGCATAACAGCTATGAGAGTCCTATCATAGTCGTACGATTACAGTCAGAAATCTTGAAAAACGAGGTTTATGAGAAACGTATTCATTACTAAAAACAAAAACAGAAATAAAACAAACTCTAAGAAATCGTATAAGAACCAACAAACAAAATGTGACAGCTTGATCTATGTTAATATCTTACAACAGAAACGTCGGTTTTGAAATTCGCTACTGATGTGGGCAGTCCATGACAGAGCTTTTAGCTTGGCCCGCTTCAGAGTCGTGGGGTCGGTGGTACACCAGCGCTATACAGCTCAAGCATATACACTACTGGTCATTAAAATTGCTACATCACGAAGATGACGTGATACAGACGCGAAATATAACCGACAGGAAGAAGATGTTGTGATTTGCAAATGATTAGCTTTTCAGAGCATTCGCACAAGGTTACCGCCGGTGGCGACACCTACAACGTGCTGACATGAGGAAAGTTTCCAACCGATTTCTCATACACAAACAGCAGTTGACCGGCGTTGCCTGGTGAAACGTTGTTGTGACGCCTCGTGTACGGAGGAGAAATGCGTACCATCACGTTTCCGACTTTGATGGTCGGATTGTAGCCTTTCGCGATTGCCGTTTATCGTATCGCGACACTGCTGCTCGCGTTGGTCGAGATCCAATGACTGTTGGCAGAATATGGATCGGTGGGTTCAGGAGGGTAGTACGGAACGCCGTGCTGGATCCCATGGGCCTCGTATCACTAGCAGTCGAGATGACAGGCATCTTATCCGCATGGCTGTAAAAGATCGTGCAGCCACGTATCGATCCCTGAGTCAACAGATGGGGACGTTTCCAAGACAACAACCATCTGCACGAGCAGTTCGACGACGTTTGCAGCAGCATGGACTATCAGCTCGGAGACCATGGCTGCGGTTACCCTTGACGGTGTATCACAGGCAGGAGCGCCTGCGATGGTGTACTCAACGACGAACCTGGGTACACGAATGGCAAAACGGCATTTTTTCGGATGAATCGAGGTTCTGTTTACAGCATCATGATGGTCGCATCCGTGTTTGGCGAGATCGCGTGAGCGCATACTGGAAGCGTGTAAACGTCATAGCCATACTGGTGTATCACCCGGCGTGATGGTTACACGTCTGGGTCACCTCTTGTTCGCACTGACGGCACTTTGAACAGTGGACGTTACATTTCAGATGTGTTACGAACAGTGGCTCTACCCTTCATTCGATCCCTGCGAAACCCTATATTTCAGCAAGATAATGCACGACCTCTTTTTGCAGGTCCTGTACGGGCCTTTCTGGATACAGAAAATGTTCGACTGCTGCCCTGGCCAGCACATTCTCCAGATCTCTCACCAATTGAAAACGTCTGGTCAATGTCGGCTGAGCAACTGGCTCGTCACAATACACCAGTCACTACTCTTGATGAACTGTGGTATCGTGTTGAAGCTGCATGGGCAGCTGTGGATACTGATTTCTGAAGATCTATGCACTCAAATTGGGTGAAAATGTAATCACATGTCAGTTCTAATATAATATATTTGTCAATGAATACCCGTTTATCATCTGCATTCCTTCTTGGTGTAGCAATTTTAATGGCCGGTAGTGTATTAAAGAAATGACGCTTAGATGATTGTAATGCAGCAGTCAGGTTAGCGAAATAATTTACAAATTAATAAACTGTATAGCTAAATCTCGTGGCATTAATATTGTGGTAGAAACTAAATAAGTATCGTTTGAATCTAATAAATATTTAACACACATAGTCCACACATACGCGAATGCTGGACTTACACCGGTATGGGCGTAAATGAAACAAATAATAATCATCATAGTGCAGAGGAGCAAAGAAAATGGAACAAGCTAAGTTTGTTTAACAGCCCGATAAACACGGGTGAAGGTTCTCAGTATTAATCCTGACGCAAAACCAAAGTTCATTAACCTAAATAACCACTGCTAAAACTAGAAAACAATTCCATCACACGCCGGTCTCAATATTAAACTCAGCAAAATAATTAAAAGTTCTCAGCTACCTCTAGTCTCACAATTAAAGTTCGTACGGTCGCTCAGACTCAATTACCGGAAACCACTGTCAGATACTCTAAACCCTGTGAAGCGTTGGAGCCTGAGCTCGCCCGAAGCTATTCTGCCCAATGAAAAACTGGAGTTTGGGAGTGCGTTCACCAAAATTATTCCAAATCAGAAGCAAAGGCAAAGCATTTTACCAGTGCGACTACTTCTCCATCAAGACTGGCTCGACTACAGACAAGTTCAGCCACCAAAACAATACCACCCGCAAACAGACGAAAACTTTGAACGACTACCTGCTGCCGACGAACACTAAAATATTGCGTGCAACTCCTCGCCCTTAATTACTTTTCGTAGTGCTGCACACTACCTACAGATTCCATATAAAATATGAAACCCAATGACCACCATTCAAAACTTATGCTATTTTGAAATAAGCGCATAATGTTAGAATAATCCCACAGCTATTACGATCAATTTGCGATCTCTCATTGCGAAATCAGTACGTTGTTACTTATATTATTAGCGAAATTCCTCAATGCTGTTACATATGAAATAGAAGCGTTAACATTACAATATACATATGACCAGCGTGACAAATTGCGTCCTTCTGCAATTAGATTGATTTTCTTTTATTCAAGTGCTTTTATTATTCGCATTTCCTTAAAGATTTAATATAATTTTTATTAATGTTGTTTGACATAAATAATAACGGGCGAGTCTTGCAGAGACGAATTTACGCGTGAGAAGTCTTCGTAGTGCCGTGGAATTAACACAACTGGAAAACGCAAATTATGTTTTCAAGAATGATATGTGCATCGGGCCTAAAGCCATCAATGCTAACAACTCTACAACAACGACTCGCACAACGCTAGAAACAGTCATTAAAAGTGTTACCATCCGATGATGAGTCGCTAGGTGACTTGAAACCGACGACGATTCAATGAACATTTAACTATCAGGGAAGTCGATTATTAGCAGTTATTTTTGAAAATCTTTGTTCATCGCACCCACATTGTCCCACACATATAACGCGTAAAAGTTTTATACACTAACTGCTCGGAGGTACATATATTAGTGTAATTAATATGAAGTGTTTCCACCCTTCGATTTTATGACTACTTCTGCGGACACTTTCAATGAGGTGTCTGAATGTCTGTGAAGGATTGGCAGCCCACTCTTCCTCAAGAGCCGAAACCACAGTAGTTGGTGATGTTGGACGCCTCAAAAGTGTCCCACTGGGCTCTTAGCAGTAGTCCAGCTTGTTTCTGGAATGGTATTGTCCACAGACGACTGTCTCATAGATACTACTTACATCTACATCTACATCTACATTTATACTCCGCAAGGCACCCAACGGTGTGTGGCGGAGGGCACTTTACGTGCCACTGTCATTACCTCCCTTTCCTGTTCCAGTCGCGTATGGTTCGCGGGAAGAACGACTGCGGGAAAGCCTCCATGCGCGCTCGAATCTCTCTAATTTTACATTCATTATCTCCTAGGGAGATATAAGTAGTGGGAAGCAATATATTCGATACCTCATCCAGAAACGCACCCTCTCGAAACCTGGACAGCAAGCTACACCGCGATGCAGAGCGCCTCTCTTGCAGAATCTGCCACTTGAGTTTGCTAAACTTCTCCGTAACGCTATCACGCTTACTAGATAACCCTGTGACGAAAAGCGCCGCTCTTCTTTGGCTCTTCTCTATCTCCTCTGTCAACCCGACCTGGTACGGACCTCACACTGATGAGCAATAATGTAGGTCGATCGAGTGTTTTGTAAGCCACGTCCTTTGTTGATGGACTACATTTTCTAAGGACTCTCCCAATGAATCTCAGCCTGGCACCCGCCTTACCAACGATTAATTTTATATGATCATTCCACTTGAAATCGGTTCGTACGCATACTCCCAGATATTTTACAGAAGTAACCGCTACCAGTGTTTGTTCTGCTATCATATAATCATACAATAAAGGATCCTTCTTTCTATGTATTCGCAATACATTACATTTGTCTATGTTAAGTGTCAGTTGCCACTCCCTGCACCAAGTGCCTATCCGTTGCAGATCTTCCTGCATTTCGCTACAATTTTCTAATGCTGCAACTTTTCTGTATACTACAGCATCACCCGCTAAAAGCCGCATGGAACTTCCGACACTAGCTACTAGGTCATTTACATATATTGTGAAAAGTAATGGTCCCATAACACTCCCCTGTGGCACGCCAGAGGTTACTTTAACGTCTGTAGACGTCTCTCCATTGATAACAACATGCTGTGTTCTGTTTGCTAAAAACTCTTCAATCCAGCCACACAGCTAGTCTGATATTCCGTAGGACCTTACTTTGTTCATCAGGCGACAGTGCGGAACTGTATCGAACGCCTTCCGGAAGTCAAGGAAAATGACATCTACCTGGGAGCCTGTATCTAATATTTTCTGGGTCTCATGAACAAAGAAAGCGAGTTGGGTCACACGCGATCGCTGTTTCCGGAATCCATGTTGATTCTTACAGAGTAGATTCTGGGTTTCCAGAAATGACATGACACGCAAGCAAAAAACATGTTCTAAAATTCTATAACAGATCGATGTCAGAGATATAGGCCTATAGTTTTGCGCATCTGCTCGCCAACTTAATGACAGGATCTACAATCATGCTGATACAAACAACCTTCGTCTCCAAACTGTCCCTCTACTGTGCACAGGAGAGAACATTGTAAAATGTGTTCGTATTCTTCTGTATTTAGCACTTTATTAAACTAATACAGGGACCACATCCTAACAACGATAACTTGCCAGCACCGCACCAATCCTTCCTTCACAATCAGCAATAAACGTGATGGCAGGTAACGCTCTCCGGGTATTTGTGAAACCCAAACACTTGTATCGGATTGTCACAGAGTGTAGCGTGAGTCATCATTCCAAACCACTTCTTTCCAGTCATCCCCTGTCCAGTGGCGTCGGCCCTTAAACAGCCTCAATCGTTGCATAGTTTTCACTATGGAAATGTGTGGCGGATGAGGAGCTGTTCGGACATTGTGTCCCATTCGTTTTAACTCCCTAAGCACAGTGTTGCGCTATCTGGACTGCTTGTACCACTTCGGAACTCGTGAGGAATTTATTCTCCGATTTCGCGAGGTTTTCTCGCAACCACATCCCGTAATGCTCAACGATCTCTGTCAGTCAGTACATGAGGTCTGCCTGATCTTTGTTCACCTGTGGTTGTTCCTTCTCGTTCCCAATGAACAATCACATGAGGGGCATTCTATGGCTGGCCGTTGTGGCCGAGCGGTTCTAGGCGCTTCAGTCCGGAACGGCGCTGCTGCTAAGGCCGCAGGTTCGAATCTTGCCTCGGGCATGGAGGTGTGTGATGTCCTTAGGTTAGTTAGGTTTAAGTAGTTCTAAGTTTAGGGGACTCATGATCTCAGATGTTAAGTCCCAAAGTACTCAGAGCCATTTGAACCATTTTGACATTGGATGATAGAAGCGTCGAAATGTCCCTCGTGGATTTGGTACTCTGATAACATTCAGTGACTAGGGTTCGAAGCGACTGTTCTCTGCTGTCCGACCCAGTCTGGTGTTACACCGCCCCTACTCACAAGACTATACTCCCCGCCTCGTTTTATCCTGGTGGCTACGCCTCTCGTCACGTCTAGTGTTCAGTTTTCGATTTCACTGCGATGTACGGATTCTCGAAATCAAATGGTGTACGAAGTCTTTCTGCAGAAGGTCTATCTTCTACTATTCATTAGTTCAAGTGGCTCTGAGCACTATGGGACTCAACTTCTCAGGTCATTAGTCTCCTAGAACTTAGAACTAGTTAAACCTAACTAACCTAAGGACGTCACACACATCCATGCCCGAGGCAGGATTCGAACCTGCGACCGTAGCGGTCGTGCGGTTCCAGACTGTAGCGCCTAGAACCGCTCGGCCACCCCGGCCGGCTACTATTCATTAGTTATTTTGTACTCATAAAAAGAAAAGTTAAGCCTCTAAATCTCAAGGTTCCAGGACAATCACAACTAACAATCATCTACACAGAATAGCCTAAGAAACTGGTACACCTGCCTAACATCGTGTAGGGCCCCGACGAGTACGCAGAATTGCCGCAACACGACGTGGCGTGGACTCGACTAACGTCTGAAATAGTGCTGGAGGGAACTGACACCATAAATCCTGTAGGCCTGTCCATAAATCCTTAAGAGTGCGACGGGGTGGAGATCTCTTCTGAGCAGTACGTTGGAAGGCATCCCAGATGTGCTCAGTAATGTTCCTGTCTGCCGAGTTCGGTGGCCAGCGGAAATGTTTAAGCTCAGAAGACTGTGCCTGGAGCCACTCTGTAGCAGTCCTGGACGTGTGGCGTGTATCCTTGTCCTGCTGGAATTGCCCAAGCCCGTCGGAATGCAAAATGGACAAGAATGGATTCAGGTGATCAGATAGGATGCTCACGTATGTGTCACATTTCAGAGTCGTACCTAGACGTATCAGGGGGTCCCATATCGCTAACTGCACACGCCCCACACCATTACAGAGCCTCTACCAGCTTGAACGGACCCCTGCTGACATGCATGGATTCATAAGGTTGTCTCCATACTCGTACACCTATACCCGCTTGATACAATTTGAAACAAGACTCGTCCAACCAGGTAATATGTTTCCAGTCATCAACAGTCCATGTCGGTGTTAACAGGCCCAGGCGAGCCGTAAAGCTTTTTGTGGTTCAGTCATCAAGGGTACTTGAGTGGGCCTTCGAATCCGAACGATGATGTTTCGTTGAATGGTTCGCACGCCGACACTTGTTAATGGCCCAGCATTGAAATCTGCAGCAATCTGCGGAAGAGTTGCACTTCTGTCACGTTGAACCATTCTCTTCAGTTGTCGCTGGTCCCGTTCTTGCAGGATTGTTTTTCGATATCGGAGATTTGATGTTTCACCGAATTCCTGATATTCACGCTACATTCCTGAACTGGGCGTATGGGAAAATCCTCACTTCATCGCTACCTCGAAGATGATGTGTCCCATCGCTCGTCCGCCGACTATAACACCATGTTCAAACTCACTTAAATCTTGATAACCTGCCATTGTAGCAGCAGTAACCAATCTAACAACGGCGCCAGGCACTTTTTGTCCTATACATGAGTTGCCAACCGCAGCCCCGTATTTTGGCTCATTACGTATCTCTGTCTCTGGAAACGCATGCCTTGAGCGGTTTTTCTTTGTAGCTTTGGCGTAGTATGATGTTTAATACCATCGAAGGTCCTTGGGGAGCCAGAGGAACGGCAAATCTGGAGTTGTCTAACTGCTGATCCTGCAATTTATTGTGTTACTTACACTCTCTCTTGTGGAAACGATCTTACAAATCAGCATAAACGACGTCTCGGGATTAATTTGTGATCGTATTCAACAATATGATTTACTTGCCGTTTTGCACGGTGCTGTCGCAGAGTATAACATAAATATGAAATATGCATTGAATTGTGGCAGTACCAATGTGAATTGTTATTTATCATGACGGAGAAAGGAATTCTCGTTGAAAATTACTAAACTTTATCAGCATTTCAACCAGTTAAGGATACTGACTTGAATCGGAAATTCTACTAATTTGCTTCGGTAAGAATAGATGAAACACGTTGTAATTGACGTATAGTGTGACAAGATTGCATGTATTTAATCTGTCTTTCGATGTTGCGTGCCGATGGTCGGAGTAGACTAAATGGTTGTCTCACTTTGGTGATGTTCGAAATACTTCTGTCACGCAAAGAGTCACAGTTATTGCAATGTATTAAGAATAATAAGTAGTAGTGTAGATGGCTGAGTGCCATTCAGATGACGCTTTGAATCTTGTATAGTTAAAAGATTTCAATTTTAGTTTACCTCACGGTACAAATTTGTTTATCCGACTCTGAGCTTTAAAATAAACATATTTGCAAAACGTAGACGGAATTCTGCCGCAGAGTGATAGCTGCCTCTTTGTGATTGCTTCGTCACGTAGCTGTGGGATGCAAATGTAGCAACCCAATATTAAATGTGTAGAGTCAATATTCAGTCCGCGCTTTCGATTTCATTCCCCCCTTGGCACTGCCGCCTTATGTAATATTGAGAAGGTTGCCGCTGAGGTTGCAGCAGTGGATATTTTCATTCCTCTACCTGGCGGTCGCAGCACACGAGGAGTTATATTATTAGCTATAGCGACTGAATGACCCAGTAGAATACGCACTGATAAGAATCTTTAACACAGAAGTTGGTTAACGTAAATTTCGATAGTTTCGTTGTTAAATAATATGCCAATTTTGGACAATAAATTCATTTTTAAAGAATTATTATTCCATATCTTGAAGGACATTCCATAGAGGACAATAATTAAGGAATACGCTGTGAGTCGCTAATATCTGAATTCATCAACTGTAGCTCGAATAATCAAAAGTCCGTCATTCACCATAGGCTTTACTGCTGTCATGGAATAGTAGGGACAGCTAGGTTCCTTTGTCACTATTTTGACACGATCACGATTGGAGTGATTTGCATGACTTTAAGAATGAGTCAATAAACTTCCTTTCACATAAAATGTTCTTTGTTGTAGTGTGATACGCTGAGGTTTAGCTGATTCTTTCACGAATGCTGAAATCGTATTTGCAACTGAAGAGGTACAACATTCTGCATGTGTTGTGTTAACTTCCTCGGATTTCACAGAACTTGCCACAAAGTGTTAATAAGATGATTCGTGACACTGTAACAAAATTTTGTGTCGTTTAACTTCCGGTATACAGTCAATTCGAAAATTCCCGTCACTTTTAGGACTTTTAGAGGGGTGTGAGTACATAATATTTTGAATAGGAACCCATTTCAAGAAACGTCATCCAACGACGCTGTAGAGTTTCAGAGTTACAGGCGAGGGCTCCTGTAAACGGATGTATATAGGGGGTGAGCCCGTGATGATGTTGCAAGCCGTCAAGGATGAAGTTGGCGCATAATTGTATCAATTTACGATATATGTCATTGGTACGGAAACGAACGAACCGGAAGTTGCAAGCGAAAATCATTGTGATACCTCTGACTGTGGAATACATGTTGTTGCTAAGAATGTAGGGTGGAAAACTTTCAAAGGTGGCATTATGGACTAAAACAAGAAAAAAATATCTGGTAAACTTCGATTCTAAAATGCGTACCTTAAGACCTATGAGCTCGTGTTCAATAGAGACTTGTTTCACACTAGAGAAGATGAACAAAAGCTCTTTGTTGATCAGGTATGCATTTTGGCTCCCATGCTTAATGTACATTTTTTTCTTGTTTTGGTCCATACCACCACCTCTGAGAGTTACGTATCCCACAATCTAGGCAACAACAGTACGGTACATGTATCCCACCGTCATAGTTATCAGAACGGTTTTCGCTTATAACTTCCTTCTCGTTCGTTACCAGTATAGGAAGCTTTACCCCAAATTGATACATTTATCCTTCTCCATCATCCTTGAAAGTTTGTAAAAGCATAACAGAATCACCCTTTATATATATTTTACAGGCGCCGGTGACCATAACTTTGGCGCTCTGTAGCGGCGTTGGATGAACTTTCCGGACATGGGTACATATTCAGAACATAAGTACTCACTCTCATCTACAAGTTCTATATAAAATTAAGTTTAACCTACAGATTTACAACATAAAAGGTGTAAAACTACAGCAAAGTTACTAAACTTCTTTTGATTTAACATGCTGAACTATGTAATTCCCAAATTGAACTGCCTCAGCAAAATTTCAGAGTTAGTCCTGTGATCACGTCTGATTATTTGGTATAAGGGAGGCTTCATCTCTGGCGGATGGTTACACATAACTGCATTTCCTTTCATTTTTCACCCACAGTTACATTCTATCTGTATCGCACAGAAAATATGCACTGTATGATTCGTTTTGAAAGAAATATGTTGCACTCACAAACTGATAAAAGAGTTGGGCGGTAAGGACCTCGTTCACGGGTTCACTGAATGCAATGGAAGAGCGGCACAACGAGGCTGTACCGAGGTGTTCTCGCAGCGGTGGCAACCACATCCCAGCACTTTTGATGAGCAACTTTAGCAATTCTTTATCAGCTAAAATTTGCGTCGAAGCACTGTAAACCCATCCATACTGCTATTCTAACAAACAATTAACGCTGTCCAAAAAGCAAATTGAGACATAACCGAACGGTAATGCATGCGTGATTGACTGACTGCGGGACTGAAATGGACATGGCTGCACATCCAGAAACTCGTTGACTCTCTTTCTGCACGTCCGCGCTGCAAGCAGTGGTTATTCAGACTTTTGACATGTGGTCGCATTAATCTGACTGCACAATGCAGCTACTAAAAATGACAGTTGATCCTGAGGCTTCTTCGTCGTTGTCTACGGTAAGCATTATTGTTTTGAAAAGCAGGTGGTATGAGCCAATGGAAATATTTTGTTCCCAGTCAAGGACCGCAGCGCAAGCCGTCCGTATTTCACTGTTGTGTAACTATATTCTGGGCAATACAGATACAAAGATAAATACAGCTAAGAAGTCAAAGAAAATGCAGTTGCTCTGCAACGATCTATCAGAGACCACAGATCTTGTGTACATAATACTCCAAAAATATCCCGGAACAGCCTCATGGTAGAGTGTCGGTTTCATCTTGCATAATATCCGTAGCTATTAGCGATTTTGATGGTGTCTGTCTTTATGCTTCTATGTACATCTCCAGTATGCTTTAAGAGAGCTCATGAAACCTAAGATCCCAACCTGACCATGGTTCACGTACAGAAAGTAAGAGCTATGTTTTAGAGAAACATCTGTCTTTCTTTTTCTTACGTAATACAATGCAGCGACAAGAACACACTGAGGTAATTTATTTGTTACGTATGCAGTATGACGAGCCAAAACATTATGAACAACGCCCGGCATGAGATTGAAAGCCACCTGATGTCGTCGCCGGCACGTGACGATGTTAGGAAAGCGTGTAAGCGGAGCAAGGGACGAATGGGGAGTCATTCTAGCCACGAGATGGTCCACAGATGGGAAAATCCCCTGACATACGTGACTTTAACGAAGGGAAGGAAATGAGCATCTCCGATACGGCGAATCTCGTCGGCTGTTAAGCCAAGAGCAGGCGAAAACGCTTTGTACGTCCACAGGTTTCCCTCTTTGACAAGCAGGATAGGCAGCGTACTATTGCAGGTGTGACGACTACAGCGTTTGTACAGGTACTAGTGTTTTAAAGCACACTGTTAAGCACACGGTGTTGAATATGGAGCAGTAGACGAGCACTGATCGAACGATATTGTCAGGTACGACTGCAGTGGGCATGAATCGTCGAGACTGGAATGTGTGCTAATGGAAACGTTTCGTCTGCTCGGATGAAGTACACGACCCAAGATCGATGGTCGTATAAAACGGTCCAGACATTTAAGCTAGTATTACTGTGATGTGATAATGTCCCGCCATTGTCTGCTGGCCTTTGTTTTTACGCCATTCAACACTGTTCTCCTGTTCTCACATGCTTGAACAAATCTAATGTTTACTACGGGCGCCTGTCACATTCATGTTACACTACTGGCCATTAAAATTGCTACACCATGGGATGACATGCTACAGACGTGAAATTTAACCGACAGGAATAACATGCTGTGATATGTAAATGATTAGCTTTTCAGAGCAATAATCAAGGTTGGCGCCGGTGGCGACACCTACAACGTGCTGACATGAGGAAAGTTTCCAACCGATTTCTCATACACAGACAGCAGTTGACCGGCGTTGCCTGGTGAAACGTTGTTGTGATGCCTCGTGTAAGGAGGAGAAATGCGTACCATCACGTTTCCGACTTTGATGAAGGTCGGATTGTAGCCTATCGTGATTGTGGTTTATCATATCGCGACATTGCTGCTCGCGTTGGTCGAGATCCGGAATCGGTGGGTCCAGAAGGGTAATACGGAACCCCGTGCTGGATCCCAACGGCCTCGTATCACTAGCAGTCTAGATGACAGGCATCTTATCCGCATGGCTGTGACGGATCGTGCAGCCACGTCTCGATCCCTGAGTCAAAGATGGGGACGTTTGCATGACAACAACCATCTGCACGAACAGTTCGACGACGTTTGCAGCAGCATGGACTATCAGCTCGGAGATCAGGGCTACGGTTACCCTTGACGTTGCATCACAGACAGGAGCGCCTGCGATGGTGTACTCAACGACGAACCTGGGTGCACGAATGGCAAAACATTTTTTCGGATGAATCAAGGTTCTCTTTAGAGCATAATGATGGTCGCATCCGTGTTTGGGGACATCGCGGTGAACGCACATTAGAAGCGTGTATACGTCATCGCCATACTGGCGTATCACCTGGTATGATGGTATGGGGTGCCATTGGTTACACGTCTCGATCACCTCTTGTTCGCATTGATGGCACTTTGAACAGTGAACGTTACATTTCAGATGTGTTGCGACCCGTGGCTCTACCCTTCATTCGATCCCTGCGAAACCATACATTTCAGCAGGATAATGCAGGAACGCATGTTGCAGGTCCTGTACGGGCCTTTCTGGATACAGAAAATGTTCGACTGCTGCCCTTGCCAGCACGTTCTCCTGATCTCTCACCCACTGAAAACGTCTGGTGAATGGTGGCCGAGCAATTGGCTCATCGCAATACGCCAGTCACTACTCTTGATGAACTGTGGTATCGTGTTGAAGCTGCATAGGCAGCTGTTCCTGTACACGCCATCCAAGCTCTGTTTTACTCAATGCCCAGGTTTATCAAGGCCGTTATTACGGCCAGAGGTGGTTATTCTGGGTACTGATTTCTCAGGATCTATGCGCCCAAACTACGTGCATATGTAATCACATGTCAGTTCTAGTGTAATATATTTGACCAATGAATACCCGTTCATCATTTGCATTTCTTCTTGGTGTAGCAATTTTAATGGCCAGTAGTGTGCCTAAGTTCGACATTAACTTAGATACCCACTTACAGGCGGCGGGTGGCAACACTAGCAGCTGAGGGAATATAAAACGTGTCGTAGAGAAGTGAGGAATGGCGTAGTCGTTGTAATGCGGAAACGAAGCTGTTGATGTGCCAAAGAGCAAAAGGGCATGATACTTACCTATCGGGCAAAGAGTGGAAGAGCATTTCCTAAAAGGCTGAGCTTGTAAACTGTTCACGTAAGCCATGGTTTAAGTTTGCCGTACATGTCAAAATGGCGCTACCCGGAACCGACGCAAAGGCAACTGTGAAGCACCGCGCGTCATAGATGACAGGGGCGAACAACGGCTGCGGGGATGTGAATGGGCGAATATGTGTGCAACTGCTCAGCGACCGACCACCCAGATCAACCATGGGCCTGTCAACAGTGCCTCCACAACGGCCGTTCAGGGAACATCGCTGTGTATGGGCCTGCGCTCATCGGCGACAAAGACTGGAATCTGCACCCCAGAACTGCAACTGGACGTCCACTGAATGGCGAAGGTCATCTTTTCAGATGAATCACGTCTATGCTTCATCAGATGGGTGGCAGATGGCGTGTACAGCGAGAAACGTCTGGAGGTAAACACCCTGGCCGGAGAGGGGGGCGTTATGGTCTGTGTCATCCCCTGGCTGGGGGGCAAAGTGGATTAACACAAGAATAGTTCTATTCTTGAAGTCCACCCCTACAAGCAGTTTGTTTCTCTTCTACACGACAGGAACTACTAGCAGGACACTACAACATGTCACACAGCTCACAGCGTGCATATGTGGTTTCAAGAGCACTGGGATGACTTTACCATATTCCCCTGCCCACCACACTCTCTGGATTAAAACACAATCGAGAATCTGTGGGAACACCTCGATCTTGCTGCTCGCTGCATGGATCCTCAACCAAGAAAACTAGCACAGGTGACCACGGGACTGAAATCTACATGGCTGTACATCCTGAAACTCGTTGACACTCTTCCTGCACGTCCACGCTGCAAGAGGCGGTTATTCAGTATTTTGACAGGTGGTGCCATTAATCTGACTGCACAATGCAGCTATTAAAAATGAGAGTTGATGCTGATGCTACTTCGTCACTGTCTATGGTAAGCATCACGGTGAAAATAATATAAAGCCAGACTGATAATTCTGTAGGATCTATTCGCTACTAGCCTCACTCCTATCTTGGTATAATAGACGCGACGTAAGACTCTCACATACACAAATACACTCTTACATCAATTGTCTTTTAAATGTGGAGCTAAGAATGTGTAAACCAAAGTGAACTATTAATGTATACTGTTAATCTGCATGATACGTGATAGTTTGAATGAGATAAGTAATAAGCACTGTCTGTCATAATTTAGGCTGCATATGAATGTACGCATTCAATTTATAGGAAGACAGCTTCTCAGACAAGATCGCACTTGTGAAATCTTTATTTACGATGATCGACTTCGGTAAACAGAGTTACCAACATCTTACCTGTGGGTAGGTAAACTGTAAATCGTGTTAGATTATAAAAATAGCGTATACTGTCATAATTATAGCAATAAATGTACTCTATATCCTACTTATCCAGATAGCTGAAGTAAGACGCATTGTCAAGTTAAAGTTAAAACCAGCAAGTACAATATGTTTCGCCAAGTGGAGCTGTTCCTTATAACAAGTCACGGAGGACGTCACTGATACAAGATGGCCACTGAACTGAAACGCTGCGAAAGTTGCTAAAAATATGTTGACATTTAATGCCGCTAGAGGTAGCTTGTGTATTCATGTGATTGTCGGTTGCAAATATGTAATTTTAAACAGATGGTGGTAACTGCTATACAAAAAAAATTTGTAGCAGGCAGAAGCCAAATTTTTTCTAGAACAGCAAGAGCATAAGCAACTAAACAGAGGTGAAACAGTAAGTCCAAAAAGACAACATGTCGTTAAGACTGCAACGTACACGAACTGCAATAATAAATATTTCAATAAAAATGTGGAAACTGGTGCACACAATATTTTTTGGTGCAGGTAAAAGCTAAAATACTTTGCAGACAGAGGAAGAGCTTATGTAATCACGCAGAGATAAAGCATGAAGTCGAAAGAACAGCATGTCGTTAATACTGCAACCTAACTCGTAATTTAAAATTCTGTCTATATAGACCGTCAGGTATAGGACGAAATAATCGCACAGTAACATTTATTTACGATATGCTTGCACAGCAGAAACCTAGTAGAAGACGAGATCGCACAGTACAGAGCGCCATATGTAACACATTACGTTTTTGACGAAGCGGCAGGCGTAGTTTCATAAAATACATTCAACAAAGTGTTTTTGGTACCTACATACGGGTAGTGTTGACCGCATCACGCAATGTCATCTGAACGAAGAAGCCTGTTAGATATACAATATGACACGTAGCCCGAGATCTACGTATGATTGTGGATTCTCGGCAAACGTTACATATGGAAAAATTTACAATCTCAGAACAAAAATAATAATATGGCAGCAGCGGCAAGAAAAATTCACTGAGACGTTAAAAGATTTAGATAAAATAGTAGTACAGCCATAACTATGTCGTGTAGTTACGAGGTCTATTGCCCATAGATACAAGCAAGGACTAATTACACGATTTAGGTACATGAAGGCCACAGCAAAATAATTCTTCGGTGCTTAATCCAGCTGAACACAGGTGAAAGAAGATGACATTCAGCAGCAAGGTAAAGTGAAACGTCTAGTGTACAACGCGATCGACAGCTCACCGTCTACGTGTGGTACTACCTGAAAGCCAAAGCTGCCGCTAAGTAGGATTGTACCAGAAGTCTAGGGATAGCGTCCTTGATTAGTAATAAAAACTCGTCGGTTCGGGCTTCATCTCTGATACCGCTTAAATTTTAAATAAAAATTATCAGCATATGCGACCGAAGACTCCCGGCATAAGCAATCACCCTCATTCTGCCAACGGTCTTGTCAAAGAGAGCAGAGGATCAGACAGAGGTTCGGGGCACTCTCTCGCCCGTGAGGTGGGAAGCTACCACTAAAGATGGGAGAATCAGCGATGATCAACCGCAGGAAGATGCAGAGGGAAACCACTGCATAAATAAAAAAGAAAAAAGAAACCTTAATGTGTATCCAAAGGGCGTGTGGCCTGTAATTTAAAAGTGTCATGATGATCTGTCCATTTGCAAAAGATTCCGAACTACACTCTCATTCGGATCTTCGGGATGGTACTGCCGAAGGTAAGGTGTCCGTGAGACAAATATTGAATAACTAACGAAAGGATAACGTCCTACGAGTCCGGCCGTGGAATGTCAAAGTTTGAAGAGGAGATCTGAAAAGAGACATGCAAAGCCTCAATCCAAGTGTAGTGGGAGTCAGTAAAGTGAAATGGAAGGAAGACATTTATGTTCAGATGAGTATAGGGTAATATCAACAGCAGCAGAAAATGGTATAACGTGAGTAGGATTCGTTGTGATTTGGATGGTACAGCAGAGAGTGTGTTACATTGAACAGTTCAGTGATAGGGTTGCTCTTATTAGAATCGAGAGAAAACCGATACTGCCAACAAAAGTACAAGTATACATATACATATCGCAAGCTGAACATGAGAAGATACAGAAAGTATATGGAGACACTGAACGGGCAATTCAGTACGTAAAGGGAGATGAAAATCCAATAGTGATGGGGACTGGTATGTGGTTGTAGGGGAAGGAGTAGAAGAAGAGGTTACGGTAGAATATGGGCTTCGCAGTACGAATAACAGAGGAAAAAGTTACTTGAGTTTTGCAGTGAATTTCACCTAGGAATAGGGAATACTCTGTTCACTAATCACACAAGGATTGTAAGGCGTACCCAGGAGCAGGTATAGGCTCAGAACACAATTTAGTAGTGACGAGAAGTAGACTCAAGTTTAAGGAAGAATCAATACGCAAAGAAGTGGCATGCGGAAGTGCTAAGAAATGAGGAGATACGCTTGAAGTTCTCTTACGCTATAGATACTTCAATAAAGAATACCACACTATGCAGTTCAGTTAAGAGGAATGGAAATCTCTACAAAGGGCAATCACAGAAGCTGGGAAGAAAAACATAGGTACAATGAAGGTAAGAAACTACGGGTAATGGATAAAATACTTCATTTGATCAATGAAAGAAGGAATAACCAAAATGTTCACGGGAATTCAGGAATGCAGAAATACAAGTCACTGAGGAATGAAATGAATAGGAAGTGTAGGGAAGCTAAAGCAAAACGGCTGCATGAAAAATGTAAAGAAATCGAAAAAGAAGTGATTGTCGAAACGACAGACTCAGTGAACAGGGAAGTCAAAATGGCCTTCGGCGACTGAAAGCATGGGCGGTAACATTAAGAATACAATGGGAGATCCTCTGTTAAACGCAGGCGTGAGAGCAGGTGGGCGAAATGATTACCTTTAATAACTCTATGAGGATGAGGACTTGTGTAATGCCGTGATAGAAGAAGAAACAAGAGTCGATAAAGAAGAGATAGCGGATCCCTTATTAGAATCACAACTGAAAAGAGCTTTGGACGACTTAGGATCAAACAAGGCAGGAGGGATAGATAACATTAGATCAGAATTTCAAAAACCGTTGGGGGAAGTGCCAACAACACGACTATTCACGTTGGTTTGTAGAACATTTGAGTCAGCCGATATACAATCTGACATTCGAAAAATGTCACCCATCCAATTCCGAAAACCGCAAGACCTGACTAGTGCGGGAATCATCGCACAATCAACTTAACACCTCATGCATCTAAATTGCAGACAAGAATAATATATAAAATGAAATGGCTCTGAGCACTATGGGACTTAACATCTATGGTCATCAGTCCCCTAGAACTTAGAACTACTTAAACCTAACTAACCTAAGGACAGCACACAACACCCAGTCATCACGAGGCAGAGAAAATCCCTGACCCAGCCGGGAATCGAACCCGGGGACCCTGGCGTGGGAACCGATAACGCTACCGCACGACCACGAGATGCGGACTACATAAAATGAAGGAAAAGGAAATTGATGATGTGTTAGATGAGTTACATGATGGTCAGTTAGGCCTTAAGAAAGGTAAAGGCACCAGAGAGGCAGTTCTGACATTGCAGTTGATAATGGAAGCAAGACTAAAGAAAAAGCAAGACACGTTCACAGGATTTATAGACCTGGAATATGGATTGAGAGTAAATTGAAGAAAGACGAAATTAATGAAAAGTAGTGTAAATGGCAACAGAAGCGAGAAGCTTAGCCTAACATTAGAATTAATGGTCACGAAGTAGACGAAGTTAAGGAATTCTGCTTCCTAGGCAGCAAAATAGACAATGACGGACAGTGCAAGGAGGACATCCAAAGCAGACTAGCACTGGCAAAAAGGGCATTCCTGGCTACTAGAAGTATGTTAGTATCAAACATAAACCTTAATTTGAGAAGAAATTTCTGTGAAAGTACGTTTGGAGACCAACATAGTATGGTAGTGAAACATGAACTGTTGGAAAACCGGAACAGAAGAGCATCGCAGCATTTAAGATGTGGTGCTGCAAAGGAATGTTAGAAATTAGACGGACTAATAACGTAAGAAATGAGGAGGTACTGCACAGAATCGGAGAGGAAAGAATGTACGGAAAATAGCGACAATAAGAAGGGACAAAATCATAGAACATCTCGTAAGACATCAGGGAATAACTTCCATGGTATCAGAGGGAGCTGTAAAAAGTAAAAACTGTACGGAAGACACAGACTGGAATATATCCAGTAAAGGATTGAGGATTTAAGATTCAAGTGCTACTCTGAGATAAAGAGGTTGGTACAGGTTAGAAATTCTTGGAGGCCCGCATCAAACCAGTCATAAGACTATGAAGCCTAACAAATGGAGATAAAGAAAAGAAATTGCAATTACAGTACATCACGAAATCTTTTAAAGAATTTGTATTCTGTGATGATGATGATGACGATTATGTTTGCTTTGAGGAGCGCACCACTGTGCTGTCATCAGCACCCGTTCGAGGTCCCAATTTTTACACAAACCATTTTCTTTTCACAATCCAGCCTAATCACTCTCACAAATGATGATGATGATGATGATGAAATGATGAGGACAACACAAACACCCAGTCCCTGATATTCTGTGATATCTGACTGGTTGTTATGACCATTATTGCTGTATAGCTTCATATGATAACATACTTATAAATTTTCCAGAATATCTAAAGTTTTGCCGTTAGGGGGATTGCGAGGAATTTTCATATTGTGATCAGTTCTGGTAATGTTCGGTTTTGAGTCTCACAGTCGATCACTAACGCTGTGAGGTTATGTTTTCCAATATGTCCTCCACATCTGGGGAATACCGATCGAATGCTTTGCCCTATATAGAATCCTTAATACTGGTCACTTTCTAGTTTACACACACCAGATTTTTTATGTTTGTCGCTGTTGCCTCAGATATCTTATACCGTAATTTAAATCTTAAACTATTGGCGGTTTGAAAAACTATTGAAATGCTAGATTTATAGAACTGCTGCTCAATTTTTTCAGAAATTTGTTCTTCATGAACCATAGGTATATACTATTTCTTTAATTTTATCTTAATCTTGGGAACCATAGTGCTATTCCTGTTGTTCAGTATCTTTTTCAATTTTTTGTATCAGATCTTGAGTATCTGGCTGTTATATCCGCTGTCTAAGGCAATCTGCTCCAAAGTACGTAACTTGATGGCAACACAGCCTGGAGTCTAGTTGTAACGTAAGAATTCTATGAATCATTGAGTTAAAAATGCACATTTTTAGCGCGGTGGATGACAAGAATCTGAATTTATAATAGAATCAGTGTACGTCGGTTTAGGGGAAAATTCTGAGCTTATGCTTGCCATTTAGTTTTTTAATAGTGATATCCAAGTAATTTATGCTTTCTTGTTTTTCTGTTTCTTCAGTGAACTGAACATTCTTATACATCCCATTTAAAGCCGTTAGACAATCTAGCACTGTCTTTTCGTCACTCTTAATGGGGGCGATCACTTTATCTACATATATTGCCGCGCGGAGTGACCGCGGCGGAGGTTCGAGTCCTCTCTCGGGCATGGCTGTGTGTGTGTGTGTGTGTGTGTGTGTGTGTGTTGTTCTTAGTGTTCTTAGCATAGGTTAGTTTAACTTTGTTTATGTAGTGTGTAAGTCGAGGGACCGATGACCTATACAGTTTGTTCCCTTAGGAATTCACACACATTTTTTCCTACATATATTCAATAATTTACAGTTTCATTTTCACAACGTACCTTGTTTTTAAAAATATTATTTTCTGTTGTCCGCCCCTGGCAGCTGAGTGGTCAGCGCGACGGAATGTCATACCTAACGGCCCGGGTTTGATTCGCGGCTGGGTCGGAGATTTTCTCCGCTCAGGGACTGAGTGTTGTGTTGTCCTTATCATCATCATTTCATCCCCGTCGACACGCAAGTCGCCGAAGTGGCGTCAACTCGAAAGGCTTGCACCAGGCGAACGTTCTACCCGGCGAGTGGCCCTAGCCACACGGCATTTCCATTTTCTGATAACAAATATATCATCAATAGTTCCTGCGAGGCAATTGCCCATGGACAGAACTTCAATATGAGAATAAATTTTGTTGCTGAAAGAAAAACAATGAAGGGTAATTAAAGTTCCAATAGTTGAATCAATTCCACAACTTCAGCGTGATTCAATGTTTTGTATGTCAATCAGTTTTTCTTAATAATTTTTTAGCTTTTCTTAACAGACCTTCGACACGGTCTATATATTCAGCTTAGTATTATTATAATGTGACAATGTCCTATCACTATCTGATTGCCTTCGCTTTTGCACCCTTCACAACTGTTTTAGTGTTCTTATATCCCCAAACACATGTGATGCATACCACAAGGCACAGTAATGTTACCACCATCTATGTTCGACGTTAGCATTCAATAACCACCCATAGACTGCAGATGGCAGCACTAGAAGTGGAGGGTATATAAAACGTGTCGAGTGGAAAGGGATAGCAGCGCAGTCGTTATTGTATTGCGTAAACGGAGCGGTTAATCTGACGTCCAAAAGGACATAATCATTGGCTATCGGGCAAAGGGTGGAAGCATTTACGAAGCGGCTAAGTTTGTGAAATGATCACGTGCCACCTTGGTTACGGTGTAGTTGTTGTTGTTGTCTTCAGTCCTGAGACTGGTTTGATGCAGCTCTCCATGCTACTCTATCCGGTGCAAGCTTCTTCATCTCCCAGTACTTACCGCAACCTACATCCTTCTGAATCTGCTTAGTGTATTCATCTCTTGGTCTCCCCCTACGATTTTTACCCTCCACGCTGCCCTCAAATACTAAATTGGTGATCCCTTGATACCTCAGAACATGTCCTACCAACCGATCCCTTCTTCTGGTCAAGTTGTGCCACAAAATTCTCTTCTCCCCAATCCTATTCAATACTTCCTCATTAGTTATGTGATCTACCCATCTAATCTTCAGCATTCTTCTGTAGCACCACATTTCGAAAGCTTCTATTCTCTTCTTGTCCAAACTATTTACCGTCCATGTTTCACTTCCATACATGGCTACACTCCATACAAATACTTTCAGAAATGACTTCCTGACACTTAAATCTATACTCGATGTTAACAAATTTCTCTTCTTCAGAAACGCTTTCCTTGCCATTGCCAGTCTACATTTTATATCCTCTCTACTTCGACCATCATCAGCTATTTTGCTCCCCAAATAGCAAAACTCCTTTACTACTTGAAGTGTCTCATTTCCTAATCTAGCACGGTATAGTGTGCATGGCAAAATGGCGCTGTCCGAAATCGCCTCCGAGGCAACTTAGGTGCACCACGGGCTTTAGATGACCGGGGTGAACGACGGCTGCAGATATGTGTACGGGAGAACAGCGGTGCAACGGCTGAGCAACTAATCACTCAGACGGCCCAAGGGACTACCAACAGTACCTCCTCAAAGATCATTCAGAGAACGTTGCTACCTGTGGGCCTCCGCAACAGGCGCCTGGTTCGCGGATCCTTACTGACTGCTGTTCATCGCCGACGAAGGATGGAATCTTCAGGTCATCACCGAAACTGTTCGAAGAGCACCTACATGAGTTACCCTACTCCTTTGACTCTCAGACTCACCTCATTTAAACCCAATCGGGAGTCTGTGGAACCACTTCGATGGGACTTTTCGTGCCAAGGAACCTCAAGCGAGAATTTGAGCGCAGCTGCCCACGGCAGTGGAATCGGCATGGCTGTGCAACCATGTCGGTGCTTTCCAGAACCTCACTGACTCCCTTCCTCGTATCGCAGCGGTCCGCGTTGCAAGAGGTGGTTATCCAGGCTTCTGCTGGTCACATTCATGTAAATGAACAGTGCACAGTACAGTGTTAGAGGTTTACTACAATAAGAGAAAAATACATTGTATATGTAGTGAGGCAGCGTAATTTAAGAGATAAATTACCCAGACTATATTCATTCAGTGTTTGAGAATGAGTGCACTTGGCGAATTTTAACAAACTTAAACATTATGTCAAACTTGTTCTCAACCTTCCTCGCTTACATGTTGAGCGTCCAATATGTAACACATCAACTCATTTGTAAAGTAACCAGACGTCTGAAGCCGTTTTATACATGGGAATCCGTTCTTTAAAAAGGTGGAGATGGGGGGTTTACTGGTAACTGTAACACTAAACGGCTAAAACGGGCTCCTGATCACCAAAGCACAGTTGCCGGTTGCCTATTTAACGACCTCCAGGGGCAACAGAACTTCCATTTTCGGTACTTCGTATCATTCCTTGCAGAACAGAGCGCGGTATCAACATGTTCCAAAATCTGAAAGCAAAAACGCAATTTTTCACGGGGGATTATATTTCGCGTTATTTTGATCACAGAGATAAAGGGTTTTTGGCTAGGCCTTGGCCTGGTAACAATTTGTATAATTATCGGAAGAACGGGTATATTGTGGCAAGGTTAAAATTTGAACATTACCCACTTCCACCATCTCACGCAAATGGAGAAGATAGTTAGTTTCTTTTACATTAGGTGTGGTATAGGGTAGGCCTTGGGCTGCTTATGAAAGCACCATCTGTTCATGGGCGGTTCTTGAGAAAACCGAAAAAAATCTGTTTCTATTCTTTTTTTCTAAGATGGCCGTGCTTATCTGAGTAACTAATCACAGTATGATTCGAACTCTAGCAGCATGTTCTTCAGACGTTTATCTGAAAATGCGATTTTCCCGCTTTCTATAATCCTTATCCGTTATCAAGATACACCAGAAAAACCACGATTCTGGTTACGAAAAATCCAAATTGTGGGAATGACAACTTCTATAATTTCTGTTCACAGCAAATCTAAACTTTTACATATGTTCTTGAGAAACTTAAAACTTTTTTTCGAGGTCACTATCCTGTACAGAGACCCAGAGGTAAAAACAGTTTTACTCAAAAACATTTACATTGTTTTTACTGAAAGATTTTGAAAATGGTACATGCTGTAGTGGTTTACGTTTTAAAATTAGTTACGCATTCAGACAAATGCTGTATGTAATTAACCATTTTAAAGTACATTTTTGATTATAGCTGTTCCTGTGCACTGTTCACTTGCATCCGAAATATGCTCTCAACCATAATCACGGACGTAAATGAGCCGATCGTTGCATGACTTTTCATCATACGACAAACTTTTGTCATCGTACTTGTAGCAAGTATTCGAATATGCAATGTGCTTCTGCAGTGATGAAAAATGGACTAAAAAAGTTTTTAACATGCCTGAAAGAACTTAAAATTACTGCCAGAAATTATATGAAATTGGAAAGAGTGCAAATTCAGTAACATACTTCAAGTAAAGCTTTTACTCTTTTAGGATGAAAATCATAAGCAGTTGCTTTCAGTGAATGGTAATCGATGAGTACAGTATCCAGAAAAGAATATACAGCAAACGTTATTGTGTTAAATGTATATTATGCGAATATGTTCGCGTGCCATACTTTTTTTGTTGAGGATGGCTGAATGACGAACGAGGTGGCTGTGTCCCCATTCATCTCTCAGAGTCCTTCAAAGAAGAGCATATTCGCCATTTTAGCTCACGCAGGAGCAGTTTTCCGCTAGGATCTATTGACCAAATTTAAAATGTAAAATCTAGTCATAATCATCTCATTAATAGATATTATGTTACGCTAGAGGTTTTATACAGTAAGTTAGCAACTGCATATACGAGTATGTCTTGAGGCACGCATATTACCAAAACTTTATATTTATCCTGTACTTGAGAACGAGAGCACTTGGCGACTTTAAACCAACTTTGTACACAATTTGAAACCAATTAGGAACTTTCTCTCGACTACATCCCTAAAAAATAAGGAAAGGAAGATAACTTGTCGCTTACTACATTTTCACTCTTCATGCAGTACAACTTCAGCCTCAGGTATGACGTTTCAATTGGAAAAAACTATAATTTCTTAAAACTGAGCACGTCGACAAATATTTAATATATTTTCTCTTTGTAAGTTAATCAGACTTCTGAAATTGTTTTATGCACTTTACTTCGAGTCTCTGAAGAGGATGGAGTTACCGGTAATTTACTAACCCAGTGAAAAATTATTTGCAGTATAAATTCCAATATTTCAGTAATATCAACTCCAATGTCACAAAATTATATGTGCAATAATTCCCTCTAAATAAATAGAGATGGTTTAAAATACAGAGTGTCTCTTGCAATTAGTGTTACATACGGCTGCTAAAAAAAGGATGTGCGACAGCGCTGAATAATTACGTCTGCTACGTGATTACGCGCATGATAATACCTTTAAAAGCAATTACTAATAATTAACTGTAATACTTGTTATTTTTGACAGCGCTGTAATGCTTCATTTGTATCGCTTGCACTGTT
Source organism: Schistocerca nitens (assembly GCF_023898315.1). Taxonomy (NCBI): domain Eukaryota; kingdom Metazoa; phylum Arthropoda; class Insecta; order Orthoptera; family Acrididae; genus Schistocerca; species Schistocerca nitens. Next base: position 407,232,276 of record NC_064618.1, read on the forward strand.
TGAAAGACTGCGTCGTCGACCGGCGGGTGAAAACGTAATCTTCCTTCCTCTATTACACTAAAAAGTCGCAACACCTTGACAAAGCAGACTCTAATACCTTGTGACATTAGATCCATGCTGTTGTGTGTGTGTGTGTCTGAGAGAGAGAGTGAGTGAGTGCGTGCGTGCGTGTGTATGTGTGAGTGTTTGTCTTGTGTGTCTTTCCGACAATAAATTACTAGAACAAGCACAAACGAATATTTTTGAGTTATAACAGAGCTTGCTGCAAACTCTTTGTAAATCTGTGTTTGTTTTTATTTACCCTGTGATATAGAATTTTAGTGCCACGGTACTACCTGTTGCCACTCTGGGGACTGAATTATATCGGAAGGGCAACTATATCATTGAGGCATGCTGTAATAAGATGTTACAGGTGCAGGTAAATTCTTAAAGACAAGAAATAGGGGAAGGAGACTAATTAAAAGTGACAGCTTTTCAATAATGAAAGTAATGGAAAGTGTAGCTGATGCATCTAAAACAGTACCGAATTATTATATTTCTGACGCAGAATTAATGTGCAACTAACTACTAAGCACACAAAGCGTTGATACATCGTTTCAATAACTGCTTTAGGCAAAGTCTCTTATTAATGCCAATATCGATCAGATCAGTTTCTGCATTTCAGTAATAATATTTGTCAAGGCTTCTCTCAGTTCAGTTACGTTTATTTGCGTGATAAACAATGCTGTGCGCAGTTTATATGTTAACTACGAGGCCTGTTCAGAAAGTAAGCTCCGATTGATTGCCAAATTGAAACCACAGTGAACATCAGAAATGTTTTACTTGTAACAATTAGCTACACCTTTCAGCTACTTCTCTACGTAGTCGCCGTTCTGACTTAGACTTTTGTCATAGCGTTGTACCAACTTTTCAATAGCCTCATCATAGAAGGCAGCCGCCAGTGCTTTCCGCCAATTCTCCACGCTGGCCTACACCTCGTTGTCTGTGTCAAAATGTTGTCTTCAAAGACAGCGGTTCATGTGACCAGAGATGAAACTCAGGGGGAGACAATTGCGGACTGTATTGTGGGTAATCTAACATTTCCATTTGAAAACGATGCAGGAGCATCTTCATTGCCCCTGCAGAATGCGGCTGAGAATTGTCTTGAAGAAGAAACAGCACGACAGTTATGTAATGTTAGCTGCATAGCTTCAGGCGAAATTTTTCACCAGGCCCTCGTACTTGGCGGCAGACACTATTTTCTAGACATCTTTACGCACTCACTGCGAGCTCAGAAATGAGAAGAGCGACGTGATGCTAACTGGGGTTATACTAGAGACACTACCCAACACATCTGTGCAAAGCTTTATCGGATTTTCATAGTCGTTTCCATTTCGCGACCGATCGGAGCTTACTTTCTGAACGCCCCTCGTAGTTCTAAAATATTTGATATTATGTGCAGTAAGGAACCTACTAAACGAAAAACCAGGCGACGTCATGGTGTTTGAGTATTTTACATGCCAGTTTCAAGGAGGATGAAAGTGACCTCGATTATTTACCTTCATGAAGATCTAATCACAATTTAAAGTCCGTAGTTCACACCTGTTAGTTGACGCTGCAATACCCTGATGTAGTTAAGGTTAGTTTATTTTAAACTCCGTATCTTCCTCGGATTCACTTGGATCTCAACTGAATATGTGACTTTATCAATAACTAATTGTGATTGAGCGATTAATACGTGAATTTCAGGCAACTATTGTGGTTTCTTGAGTTGAAATGTATCAAAGTGTTCTGCAGTCAGTTGTCACGTTGACGTGTATTTCACCGCTAAGACAAAACAGAGGAGCAGTGTTGCCATCCATCTTTCTCAATCCTCGTCGAACGAAGTAAATTCTCCTCCGTTACAAGATCACGGTCGTAGGTCCGAGCTACAATCTTTGGCGAATGTTACTCCATATTGCTTGAAGGTGCAATACCAAATGTCATTTGGAAGAAAGTCTTGATATGTTTAGTGAACACGTGGCTCTCCTGAACGGTAAAAGCTAACCTCACTCATGGATTTTGCACTGAATGATGTTGATATTCAAGCTGGCCAAGCTTGGATTACTGTTGCGTATTGTTCTTCTTGATTCTGCTGATTACGGACATTGGCTACAAGTTTCGAAAATTTCCCTGTACGCGATTTAATTACGTACCGAATATTTATGGTAACGCAAGCGGACTTTTCTATGAGAACTGATGCTACAGCGAATTTCTTTATTGATAAACCTATGTGTGTACGTACTCTTCATATGTGTAAAGATGACACTGTATCTATTTTTATGAGAGATCGTGGGACGAACATGAAATTTAAGTTAACTGGTGATGTAAAATAGAAACAAATACTGTCCGCACAGGGCTTGAATGCCCAACTGTACCGAACAGCATCCGTGTCATAGGCAGCACACAGGATTCAGCGGGTGTGGATATGGGGGGGGGGGGGGGGGCATTTGGTCAGCACACCGCTCTTCCGGCGGTTTTCAGTTTTCGTGACCGGTGGTGCTACTCCTCAGTCAAGTAGCTCCTCAGCTGGCCTTACAAGAGCTGAGCGCAGCCCGCTTGACATCAGCACTCGGCAGACCCGGACAGTGACCCGTCCAAGTGCTAGCCAAGCATGACAGCGCTTCACTTCGATTATCTGGTGGGAACCGGTGCTACCACTGCGGCAAAGCCGTTTGCTACTTTGTTGTAAGACTGTGTATAATAGTTTCTAAGAGCTGTAGCGTCAGCTGGGAACTGTGTAAGGGCACAGCGAGGACCTGTAGAAGTTAAAAGTATGACAAATGATCAAATAAACTACACGTTAGAGGCGCAATGCGAAATGTCATCCGGAATAAAAGTCTTGACATGTTTCCTGTACAAGTGATTCACCTGCGCGGTAAAGCCTAACATCAGTGCGAGAATAGTGTGTAGGGATACCTTCAACATGTAGTTCTGAGAACAGCTCCTCAGCCCTTCTCAGCTACCAACAGTACAGACTTCACACAGATTGACCAACATGAAACTTCCTGGCAAATTAAAACTGTGTGCTAGACCGAAACTCTAACTTGAGACCCGGGCCCCGAGTTCGAGTCTCGGTCCGGCACACAGTTTTAATCTGCTAGGAAGTTTCATACCAGGGCACACTCCGCTGCAATTTCATTCTGGAAACATCCCCCAGGCTGTGCTAAGCCCTGTCTCCGCAATATCCTTTTTTTCAGGAGTGCTAGTTCTGCAAGGTTCGCAGGAGAGCGTCTGTAAAGTTACGAAGGTAGGAGACGAGGTACTGGCAGAAGTAAAGCTGTGAGGACGCAGCGTGAGTCGTGCTTGGGTAGCTCAGTTGGTAGAGCACTTGCCCGCGATCGGCAAAGGTCCCGAGTTCGAGTCTCGGTCCGGCACACAGTTTTAATCTGCCAGGAAGTTTCATATCAGCGCACACTCCGCTACAGAGTGAGAATCTCATTATAGACTGACCAAAAATTATTTAAACGTCTTAAAGGGCTCTTGGTAGGGGAATAGTTAGAGACATATCAAATCTTTGTCCAGAAGTATTTACAACATCACTATAAATCGCTCTTCAGAAATGGAACAACTTCAGTGTTTCCCATACATTTGTGCGCGTCTCATTTCTTTGGTGGATTACACGCAAGAGTGTGAGCAGAAGGTGGGTGAGAGGCGTGGCGGTGCGCCGGCGGCCTACCTGTATCTGGCAGAAGATCTCGCCGTAGGGCCAGCAGCGGTAGACGGCGGGCAGCACTCCGAACGGCGTCACCAGCAGCCCGATGGCCAGGTCGTTGCTCGCGAGCGACGTCAGCAGGTAGCGCGGCTGCAACACGAGAGCGCGGCGCGTGAGGGGCGACTACGTGTCCGTAGCCACGTCTAAAACAGGCCTATTTTAAGACCAAGGACCGATTGCTGATACAGAATGTATCAATGCTGTAAACTAATACAGTGGAAAGTACACGATACTAGAAGCACCAAATTCTGAGTAAACATAGACCTGTAAACGAAGTGGACACGGCAGGACAGTACAAAGTCAGAGTGCAACTCTGTCAGCTGTTTGTGGAGTGTCAGTTGTGTTGTGCGAATGTCGGTTGTAATGTGGAGCATTACAGTACGAGAAATGTGGTGCAGTGGTCAGCACACTGGACTTGCATTCGGGAGGACAACGGTTCAAACCAGCGGTCGGCCATCGTAATTTAAATTTTCCATGATTTCTCTAAATCGCTTAAGGCAATTGCCGGGATAGTTCCTTTGAAAGGGCACATCCAACTTCCTTCCCTAATACGATGTGACCGATGACCTCGCTGTTTGGTCCCGTCCCCACAAATCAACCAACCGACCAACATTACGGTAACGAGTAGCTGCCTAACACGCATTTCATGACAATGCATGGGCGGCTGCACGATTGTACCATGTAGCATACCCTGCTCGGAGGCTCCCCGAACATTTACAAGGGTGCATTAACCCCTCCGAGAAAGTGGGAGCCTTGCACATGCCGCGAGTGTGGTTAGGCCTGCACGAATTACGCCTGTGCTTGGAAAAGTGGTGCTGGAAGTAGTTACAATACTCTCCAGGAATCTTGGCAAGGAGACTTGCTGCACAACATTCTGGAATGACCACAGTAGCGTTTGGAGAATAATACATTGCAATGCAGTCTACACATACCACCTACGAGTTGTTTCTTACAAGGGGACACAGTTCGGAATGAGACTTCGCAAGTTAGTAGTATACGTAAAGGATGTCCACTCATAGAAGTCTTAAACCGCACTATCCTGAAAGTCCCGAAAAGAAAGGGCTCTAAAGTTTTAAGTGTAGCTCATATGCCATATGCATTAGAAGTAGCATCATCGCAATACTCCAGTGAAATTGCTCAATTAGTAGCGTGCTGGAATATTATATGGCCGATCCCGGTTCCATTCTGCCTGCATGCTCGACTTTTGTTTGTTTCATTAATTGTTTGAAAAATTAAAACAACTTTTAAATAAAGTTAATGACCTGAAGTGTTATGAATTAAATCATAAACAATCTTATTTTGTTATAAAATGGCTGTCACAGGCTACTTAAAATGTGAATTACAATCGTCAGTACTTTCATTTTAAAAAGTTGAATAATTTCAAATGCATTTTAATGGAGACAAATTAAAGCGTTAATTACCGTCATTACTTACGAAATTGGGCAATATTATAAACTGTGGAAAGGTTTTATATATTCGTTGTAAATTCGAGGAACCGATGTCTTCGTGGAAAAGCAGACAATAAGTGTTGGCCTATTGCATGTAAAAACAGGCAGACAGTGAGGAAGTGTCAAGGCCCTCACGGAACCAATCGAGTAATGGGGCCTTACCTGCTACACTGCCAGTTCATTTCTGTCTTTCGCATAGATTGGAGCGTTCTGTACCGTGGTATATTAGCAGAATTTTTATTGTGAATTAGAAATGTCTGTCAATGAAGACATTGCGAAAGTATCAGCAGCTGCAGATTCATTATATAGTGAGGTCTCGAAAGAGACGTTAAAATATGGCGTTGTTTATTACGAAATCTTGCTTGCTGCAGATAATTTGATTACTTCGTAATCTTCCACGACAATTTCTCGTATAGCAATGTTGATAGGTGAAGAAATTTGCAGAAGTGCTATGGACGTGTTCGCTGAAAAAATAATTGTGGCTGATGATTAACCTGATCACATAAATGAAAACTGTGAAGGTAAGCCTTTCAGAAGGTACGAAGGCCACAGTTCAGTATGAACCAGAAGAAAAAAGGGCGAGAGACGTAGACCGTCTTTCTTTGGATTACAAATTTAACGTTGATATCGCAAAGGCTCACCACACAGGAAGCGTTCAGCCGGTTAAGAAAGAACGAATATTTATCCCAATGGGAGGAAGAAGTAGAAAAGGAGGCAAGCAATTTGATAAGCACGCAGCAATCAGTTCCGGGACATAGTTCCTAGACGTATGATCATTCTGTCGAAGCCCGACAGAATTATCGGCAAGAGACTTCACGGAATTTAAAACAGTGGGCCTTAGCTGCAGCACAACAGTTTATAGATTTTGAATTTAAAGCTTCTGATGCCTGGGTTCATAGACTCAAAAATAAGCACGGAATTCCTCAGCGCAAAGTGACAAGATTTGTTTCAAGAAAAGAAACAGCGACGACCGCAGAAACCTTGGCTGCTGCAGACATTTTCTAACCCAGACGTTAAAACTGATACCGAATTTCGACAAAGGTTTTTTTTCTGAAAAGTGACCAGATAGGTAATTATTGCCGGGCGTTTAAAAATTCATTTTGCACTTTATTTTTGCGATTCCCTGACAAAATACTTTAATTTCGGTTGTTTTTTCTTTCCAGGAAATCATTAGCAGTCGGTGTAAACAGGACTCTGAATGTCAATGGATGCAAAACTATTTAAGTCAAAAGACACGACATGAATATACCGCTCAATACGCTCTCACTCTGTCTGGAAACATCCTGTCTCAAGAGTTTGTTTGTTTACAAGAGGCAACCGGTAATTTTAGTCCCAGATTTCAAAAAACAGTAAAAGAATACGTGCAAAATTATAAAGACGTTGTAATAACGTCTTCCAGATGAGGGAAGCTAACGACAGAACTCCATAGTGACTTTCCCAACAGGTGTTTCGAGTCTTATGTGGGACAAGAACGGTTTATATTAATTATTGACTCTTGGGGTGGACAAGCAAAGCTTGAACTATACGACGAAATCTTCCAGGTTGACGAGAAACCACCAACACGTAAATTAAAGTGATTCCTCCGAAATGTACTCCACTTGTTAATCCATATAATGGCTATTTTTATAGACAAAAAATGTCATAAAGAATACACAAAATTGCTCTCATGTTATTAAAAACAAAACAGAAATAAATTCTCTTGAAGACTGTATAAAAATACAATTAACAGGCCACCATCAGTTTTCATCTCCAATTTTTAAGGAAATGATCCGATATGCCTGGTATGCTTCCAGGCTTTCTGATGAAAGAGAAGTTTTCAGGAATGTCAACGAAGTATGCTTCTCAGCAGACTTTTTTTTTAAAAAAAAGTTGTTTCTGTAAACAATCGTTCATCATAAATTTTTCAAGATCCCACATATTTTTTGTTTTCAGTATTTTTATGACAATTATAATTCTGATGCTTGCACATAAAATACAATATTGACAAATGAACATGATATAAAAAAATTTATGTAATTGAAACTCCAACCGAAATTTTGTGAGGGTGGTAATTAATTTACCTTCATTAAAATGCATTTTAAATTATTCAACTTTTTAAAAAGAAAATATTGTTGAGTGTAATTCACATTTTACGTAGCAGCGACTGCCATTTCATAAACAAAATAAAATTATTTATGATGTAATTAATAATACTTCAGGTCGTTAACTTCATTTAACAGTTGTTATAATTTTTAAAACAATTAAAGAAAAAGAAAATCAACCCGTACCGGTAGGTGGGAAGTATAGAAACCAGATAAGTCGCATGGCATTCTGGCATGTTACTGATTGAGCAACTTCACTTACCTGCTGCGTTGCTGCTTATGACCACTGTATGAGGTGTGCATGAGCTACGTTTAAAGCTTTAGAATGCTTTTTTTCGGTATTTTCTGGATAGTGCTTTTTAAGACTTCCATGAGTGGACACCCTTGAGGTATACTACTAACCTTGGAAATTCAGTTCGGCATAAGATTTCAAAGATCGGAATGTTCCCTTGTTAGTGACGCTGACTTTAGCCCTAGACTGGCGTTCTGTCAGTGGATCGAACAACAAGCTTTTATCAACCCTACATCTGACAATAACATGTTAATTACGGATGAAAAATGGTTCACTAGTGATGATGTGATTAATTATCACAAGTCTCACGTATGTAGTCATATGGGCTCCAACCCAATCCACATCAGCGACGTCTCTAATTGAATTTGATTGTCTTCTTGGGCCATGTATGTTTCCAAAAAAAAAAAAAAAAATCTGTGCACGAAATCACCTTCAGTTTCTGCGACATATTTTGCAGGGGTGCTTGAGGGTGTCCCCTTAGAGCGACACCAGAGCATGTGGTACATGCATGATGGAGCACCGGCACATTTTGCTGATATGGTGAGACGACATCTAAACGCCGAAATGACAAAAACTGTATTGGGTGAGGCGTGTATGAAAGGATTTGAACCTCACTGCAGCGACAGGTGCCGGCCTACATCCGGATACAAGGACGACACTTTGAAGACCTGCTTTAACTATACGTACAGTCATGTAACTGTTATCGTCTCTAATAACTTTTCTTAATATTGTTCAGTATTGTTACTTTTTCCTAATTAGGATGACGTTCACACGAAATCAGGTCAATGGTGTTTGGTACCCACGAAGTCGCAGTTGCCTCGCAAACGCTTCGTTTGCAGGTCTATGTTTACTGAGACTCTTAGCTTCTAGCATCGTGTACTGTCAACTGTATGCGTTTAAGCCTTTCATTATGATACACCTCGTATTAAAATGCTGGTAGCTCAGAAGAAAGATGTGCGTCGTCTACTGACATTTTTTACAAAGCCACAAGTAAATGGTCGTTAGACTGTGAATGACAGCAACCAGCACTTTCTTCGAAGTATCTACATCGACATAATTGTATACTCTGCATACTACTGATAAGTGAATGGCAGAGATTACTTACCAACCTACCACATGTTAGGGTTTCTATCTGATCCATTGACGTGTAGAGCGCCGAAAGAATGACTGCTGAAACGTCAGTGTGTCCGCTATAAGTAGCCTAAACTCATATACGTGGTATCTACGGAACTGTGCGTAGGGATCTGAGGAATATCTCTGGCTTTTTCGCTTAACAGTGATTCTTAAACTCTGTAAGTAGGCGTTACTAATTTAGCTTCTTCAAAATCTCCGTGATGTTCTGCGGTGGATCAAAACAGCATGTGATCAGTCGTTACCAAGGTTTATATATGTTCAATAACCCCTGTTAATTCTATTTGGCACGAATCCAACACACTTGAGCAACATCCTAGGGGATTTGTAAGCAGTCACCTTTACAGTGTGAGTGCATTTTCCCACTACCCTGTCGAATAAATCGAAGCCTGCCCCGTGCCTTACCAATGCCGTGATAATTCCATTTCATATTCCTACTAACTACTGCGCGCAGGTATTTGTATGAGTTGGCTCACAGAAATACCGACTTATCGGTGCACAGCTATACATTTCTCAATAATAGAAACGAGTATCCAATATTTGCCTGTATCCGAAAAGTTATTGAAATCTTACAACATATTTGCGCAGCTTTTTCTGCTAGTAGTTAATCATAGATTGCTCTATCATCACCAAAAGTCTGAAGCTTTCATTAATTTTGTCTTCCGGATCATTAATATACAGAGTGGCGCTAATTATACTTTCACTACTTGAGCCATTATAGGTGGACACGCGTACGCGGATGGTGCCAAACTTTATAGAAAGATGTTCAGCGTGCAGTAGGATTTGCGTTGTTAATAGTGTTAGTATCGTAACTTGCCGTTAGACGCCGTTACTAGTACGGCGATGTAGGGTTGAAACACAAGCATCAGCGCGCATTACAGCTACAGATAGTCAACATGACTCTGGACAAGGTGAGCAGAGCATTTCTTGTGAGCCTGCTTTATCAAAACAATAGTAACTGTGCTGCTGCTCTTCGCTTTAAAGGTCCTCTTTCATCATCGGGATTGAAGAACATGATTCGAAAGTTAGAACTAACTGGCGATTTAGGAATCGCTCCTGGAAGAGACCGATGGCCAATGGCGCCACAAGTTGAAGAAGTTATGTTGCCACGTCTGAGAACGCTGGAAGCAGTATGCGATCTTCAGGCAGTTCAAGAGTCGTGTCACGACAACCGAACATTCCAATGGTCCGAAAAGTGCTGCGAACAGCTGTGAAAAATATCTATAGTACGGTTCCAGACTGACTTGGATGCTGATGGTCGCCACATTGGCCAACGTTTGTAACATGGAACGTAAGCTTTGTACGCAATTAAAACATGTTGCTCTCTCATGTGGACATAAAAATTTTGTGTCATACCATGATTTATTCGTTATTTCTCTTCTGCGTGTCCTTACAAAAGCTTCCGCAAAGTTTTATTGTCCTACGATCACTCATTTTTCACATGGGCTCACTGAAGTAGTGATAGTTAAATTATAACCCCCGTGTACAACACGAACAGCAACAAGAATTCTATCTCACTTTCTTGGATCACGCTTAAGTTACTTGTGCTTATATCGACGACTCCTCATCCAAGATAACATTCTCTGCCCTTCCTATTAAGAAATGTTCAGTCCAGTCATAAATTTTGTTTGATATTCCATATAACAGTAGTTTTGTTAATAAACAGTGGTGTGGTACCTAGTTAAAAGCTTTTCGGATGTCAAGATATATTACATACCCCCGACTGCTTCGATTTATTGCTCTCAGGCTCTCTTGTGAGGAAAACGGAAGTTGGGTTTCTGCCTGACTGGCTTGTAAGGGGTCATTTCGTGCGTAATTTTTAGTGTAAAATGATAGTTGCTGAAGATCATCACCAGTTGTGGCTCATTCATAGACCTACAATTATGAGTGAAAGAAGGTTAGCCGGCCGAAGTGGCCGTGCGGTTAAAGGCGCTGCAGTCTGGAACCGCAATACCGCTACGGTCGCAGGTTCGAATCCTGCCTCGGGCATGGTTGTTTGTGATGTCCTTAGGTTAGTTAGGTTTAACTAGTTCTAAGTTCTAGGGGACTAATGACCTCAGCAGTTGAGTCCCATAGTGCTCAGAGCCATTTGAACCAAAGAAGGTTAGCCATGTGTGTCGAGACTTAAAAGAAGGCCGTACAAAAAGTTCAATATAGAGTGCAGAGTGGCAGACTCATTATTCTTATCGACAAAACGGTGCAGCAGCTTGACCAAAACTGCGATCTGATCCACAATTGGAGCTTTCACTGATGGATTTCCTCATGCTGAATGAAGTGCTACACCATTCTCAAGAGCCGGCCGGCGTGGCCGAGCGGTTCTAGGTGCTACAATCTGCAACCGCGCAAGCGCTATGGTCGCAGGTTCGAATCCTGCCTCGGGCATGGGTGTGTGTGATGTCCTTAGGTTAGTTAGGTTTAAGTAGTTCTAAGTTCTATGGGACTGATGACCTCAGAAGTTAAGTCCCATAGTGCTCAGAGCCATTTGAACCATTTGAACAATTCTCACGGAAAAAAATGGTTCAAATGGCTCTGAGCACTATGGGACTTAACTGCTGAGGTCATCAGTCCCCTAGAACTTACAAGGGAACCTCCCCATCGCACCCCCCTCAGATTTAGTTATAAGTTGGCACAGTGGATAGGCCTTGAAACACTGAACACAGATCACTCCAGAAAACAGGAAGAAGTTGAATGGAACTATGAAAAAAATAAGCAAAATATACAAACTGACTAGTCCATCCGCAAGATAGGCAACATAAAGGATAATATGAGCTCAGGCTCGTCGTGGTCCCGTGGTTAGCGTGGGCAGCTGCGAAACAAAAGGTCCTTGGTTCAAGTCTTCCGTCGAGTAAAAACTTTACTTTCTTTATTTTCGCAAAGTTATGATCTGTCCGTTCGTTCATTGACGTCTCTGTTCACTGTAATAAGTTTAGTGTCTGTGTTTTGCGACCGCACCGCAAAACCGTGCGATCAGTAGACGAAAGGACGTGCCTCTCCAATGGGAACCGAAAACATTTGATCTCAAGGTCATAGGTCAACCGATTCCTCCACAGGAAAACACGTCTGATATATTCTATGCGACACTGGTGACGGCATGTGCGTCACATGACAGGAATATGTTGCCAACCCACCTAACTTGTACACTTGGCGAATGGGTAAAAAAATTCTTCTACCTTGCCCGATTTAGGTTTTCTTGTGGATGTGATAATCACTCCCAGAAAAAGTGATGAAAACATAAGAGTTTGTCACATAAACTGCAACAAATGAATGCAACAGTTTCACAGTCGCTCAGTTTTCCCTGTGATCTGTCAAAACATATGTTTTTAACGTTTTCAAATTTTTCCGTGTGTAGACCGTCAAATCCTGCATATGTCCAAGCAAATCTGAACATGTCCTGGAATTTTGGAGAGCGAAGCTGATTTTGTGTGAGTGCCTGAACTTTGATAATTGTCTCAAAATAAAAAAATAAAATTTTCACTGTAGGGAAAAGTTGAACCAAGGACCTCTCGTTAAGCAGCTGCTCACGCTAACCACGAAACCACCGCGCTCCTGATCTCACATTATCCTTGATGTCGCATGTCGTGCACATGGACTACTCAGTTTGTATATTTTGCTTATTTTTTCCATAGTTCCACACAACTTGTTCCTGTTTTCTCCATTGATCTGTGTTTAGTTTTTTCAAGGCCTATCCACTGTGCCAACTTATAACTAAATCTGAGGGGGGTGCGATGGGGAGGTTCCCTTGTTAGAACTACTTAAACCTAAACTGACCTAAGGACATCACACACATGCATGCCCGAGGCAGGATTCGAACCTGCGACCGTAGCGGTCGCGCGGTTCCAGACTGTAGCGCTTAGAACCGCTCGGCCACGTCGGTCGGCGAGCCGAAGTCATGCGCCAGTTGTTATGTCAACATGGCGTACTGTCAGTCCAGTAGATCTCAGGACCGGTACAGACAGAAATGTACCACTTCAAGGCTCTGTGAGGCATCACTGTGTAGCCCCACGGCCGAGCACTGCTACAAAGACAGAAAAGTCGAGCTCGACGGTCTGTGATCAATACTGAAACAACCACGGCGGAATAAGCAGCGCTGACAGATGCGATAAATGGGGCAAATACGATCATGTACTCAGCGCCATTGTGTCATAGTGGGGAGGGGAGGGGGTGTTCAGCTATTATTAGTAACGCAGCTTTCGGAGTACATCACAAATCTGTTGTGCTGCCATTCTGTCTGTGTCGAATAAACAGAGAGAACGACATTCTAAGTTTCAGTGAAACCACGACGAGCTGCTTGATGAAGGTCAGCCTCCTACGTGCTTGATGATTTCAAGACATAGGCAGCCAGACCTCGGTGCATACCACAGCAGTGGTCTCCTGGTGCTGCTTGTTGCGTAATCGTAGATGGGGAGACTGTTGAACGACCAGCCCCCCGTCCCCCTTTTCCCCCACCCAATACGTCATCGCGAGTGATCTACAATCTGCCATCTACGCACTGACCAATCGACGCGCGCCCATGCAGCCTCCTAGCTGACTTGTGTGGTAGTCTTGGCGGGTGACGAGGGCATGACAACCGGCATCCTGGACCACAATTAGCAGACTTCATCTCAGTGCAGGACGATGTTATCATCGAGAGCTGAGCGCGGTCACCAGAGCACGTTCGGCCGAACGCGCCTACTTCCCTCGTTCCCGTCGCCAGCTCTATACGCTGCCCAAACGCTGAGCTGTTGCAACAAGGTCACGACACACTGACGAAACAGCAGTCTTCCACAGCACGAGCGCCTCGCGACCAGCCAGCTCTGCAGCTCTGAAGAAGTTAAATTCTTTGTAAACATTTGCTTGACAAAAAATGTATTTACAGGCAACTAATGCCTCCCGGCGTGCGCTGGACCACTCACTCTCATACTTCTCTCGACCTCCTGACTACAACATGACCTCAAGGACGCGTCGTATCAGTATGGACCAAAACACTAAGAAAACGTCTAGTGAACATTGGCTTCAAAATGTACAAAATGTATAATCCGTGAGACGAGTGATTCGCATAGACAGTCCAGGGGGCAGACGGCAATGTTGCCGAACTTGGCGTATGGCACCCCGCGCCCGGTCTCCACTTGAACGCGTTCTCTAGCAGTAGAAACAAAAGCGTCGTTAACTTGCAGGTGTTATTTACAGTTGCTACTTGTAGTCCACAATCCCGAAAAACTGAAAACTGTTTTCTCAAATCGTTGAACATTCGCAGTTTTTGTTTCCTTTTCTTAATACTAACGATATTAATTAGTTCTACAATGAGCGACTGATTAATCAGTCAGTACACTAACAGTTATAATTTGAAGATGGTACAATATGATGATAGGCCGATGGCATACTCACACCTTACATTTTTGAGTGTATTGTAGCTATTGTAATGGAAAAACACAACTCTTATTGCTATCAGCCTCTGATTTAAAATAGTCTTCTCCGGCACTGCTCGAACTATCGCTGGTCCCTTCCAGAAGATTTTCAACTTCGGAGATGGTGAATTTTTTATTGTTTGTAGCAATGTAATATTTTATGGCACTGAAGAGACAGTGGTATGGAGGTAGCTGAAAAATTTCATGCCCGTGCCTTTTGGCAATCTCATCAATTACACATGTCGGAAGTTGTGGTCTTTTCTGTACCACAATTTCGAGAAATTGTGCCAGCTTTATATTTTGTCTGAAACCCACTTTTCGTCGTATCAGTCACTGAATAATATCTTCTCTTTCGTTGCCAGAGTTGGTGTCCTATCCTGAACAACGGAATGGTAAGGGGCAACGACGATCACTGATGGATTTGTCAGATTCATCATAGGCGATGTTTCGAACCACTTTTGCTAAACCACACTGTTTATCTCTTCGTGGTAATTACTTGTCTTTCTTGAACGAAACATTAGCAAGCAGTCTGGCACAAGAACGTCCGATGTACTTGCATGTAAAACAATAATTCGACCTCCTTTTCCAACAGCCACTGCCATGGTCCCCTCGGGCGTTCCATCACTATAGCCTCTATGTAATGAAAGACTGACATCAACCGACGTTTCATCTATCCACGCTACATTTATGAATCTCACACCCACGATTCTGCGTAGAAATCTGCACTACCATGTCCTTTCCATCAATATTTTGCGTCCGTTAAACACTGAGTAGCTGAAGCCAACGTTCTTCAAGCACTGTACGTAATGAAAATGTGCTTCCGTTAAAAAGATCTTCTTTCTGAAGTGACACGAGTAGTTTAGACAAAGCGTGACGTTCCCTTCTCTTATAATAGCCATATATACGACGACGGAAAGCTGTCACTTGCTTCTTGCTAGGCGGCTCCTTTCCTCGTGTGGACAGCCCGGTTGTGCCACTCTCACCACAGTCTAAACTGTGTTGTTCTTTTCCTATTGTTATTATAATGTACTTGATTATTTTCGATGCTGCTGCAGTCTTCTTAACAACCTGAAACTAAACTAAACTCCATCCGAACAGGCCTTGGAAAGCCCACCGGTACCTACTAGCCGCCGTGTCTTCCTTAGTCTAGAGGCGTAACTGGATGCGGATACGGAGGGGATGTGGTCAGCACACCGCTCTCCTGGCCGTATGTCAGTTTACGAGACCGTAGCCGCTGCTTCTCAATCCAGTAGCTCCTCAGTTCCCTCACAGGGGCTGAGTGCACTCCTCATCCCGACAGCGCTCGGCAGACCGGATGGTCACCCATCCTTGTGCTAGCCCAGCCCGACAGCGCTTAACTTCGGTGATATGACGGAAATCGGTGTTACCACTGCGGCAAGGCCATTGGCCTTAGCAACCTAAGCAGAAGGAAATAAGGGGTCACCTTTTTCCTTTCGTTTTTCAAAGTAGTTCCTCACCAAACACACGAATTCGCGAGCCTGGCTGTGTAGCAAGCACACTCCTCTTCCTCCGTTACACTTTACGTGTTGGGCTGGCACTACTGCTTGCACTGGACATAGTTTATAAGAAAACAGAAGCAAATAAACACCGACAACATAAAAAATGATGTAAACTACGAAGTGAACTTTTAACACAAACGACGAAACGACAGCACTGCGTGCGCTTGAGACACTCACTGGTACGTTTCTGATACGCGCTCGTCACGTTTGCAGACCGGCAACGTGTCTCCTGCTTCCAGTTCGAGTGCAGTCCGTCGTCGGCTTGCTACCTCCGGTCGCTAGGCAACGGGACGACGCTACTGAGCTGTCAGAACCAAAGATACCAAAGACTCGTCTCCCAGACCATCAGTACCACGAACACTTCTTCGATACTGTGAAAGAAATCTCTTCTGCTGCAAGCTCTGCGCTTTCATATTTTGAGAGGTGGTTGCGCCCATGCAGCGAAACGATAGGTAACATCACGTTACCAGTTGTATTCATCCTTGGTCATAGGGCTTGGCCTGGCCTGACGTGCCGCGCTGGTGGCGACCTTCTCTGGGAGTCTGGCGGGCTGACATGGGGGTGGTTGCTGAGAGCAGTGTTGAAATCGGATTGCAAGTGTACTTGATGTTATCCTGAGTGGCCTCGTGTTCTGGGTCTGGAGTTTGTCGCCAGAATCTTTTCTGCGGCATGCACGGCGTGCTTACCGTGGAGTTTATTACCAAACGACTTTTACGAATTACAACGGGGCCGGCCGCACGGATTAAGCCGCCTAACGTTTACCGCCGAGCCGGCCGTTGTGGCCGAGCGGTTCTAGGCGCTTCAGTCTGGAACCGCGCGACCGCTACGGTCGCAGGTTCGAATCCTGCCTCGGGCATGGATGTGTGTGATGTCCTTAGGTTAGTTAGGTTTAAGTGGTTCTCAGTCTAGGGGACTGATGACCTCAGATGTTAAGTCCCATAGTGCTCAGAGCTATTTGAACCATTTGTTTACCGCCGTGGCAGTGTTTCTGTGGACAGCGGCCAGCAGTGCGGAATTCCCACCACTGTGGAAAGGTGGCTTTCACACCGGTGTGAACCTGTATTGTCGAGCAGCCTGTAGGACGCTTATTACAAGTGACTACGTTTTGGAACTTTCCTTGGTGTTAACATCGTTGGGTCGCGTGTTGCAGCATTGGTGCAAGAACCCTTTGTGCATGACCTATTATCCTACTCTTCAGGGGTGTTAACGGACTTTTCTACGCATATTGCTCCTCCTGTTACTGACTGTCGTAGCCGGGATTTCAAATTGTCAAGCTTGTGAATGGTGCAGCTCAGCCTCTCTTAAAATGTATTTGTAGTTTCCCTAATTATTTAGACTTTTAAGAATTGTTCGCTTTTAAATCTTATGGTTTACAAAAGAATTCTGTGATGAACTCCTTACTTGTGCTTCGTAACTAAGTCTGAATTGAGTATTTCATCTGGTAACTTGTAAAATTGAGCGAACATATTCCGCTCCATTTCCTTTTGTCTTGTCGGTAGCTGTCACCTTTCCTCGGTACAGTACCTCCCTGTACTGTGGGGCTCAAGTGTTGTTAATACTACGAAGAGAATGTGCGTACCCAATTTATTGTTTACTGGTTTGCTATTCACGATGTGTTCACCTTTAATCCGTTTGATAAGGAACTTGATTTTTTAATAAATCCAAGGTGTGTATTCTATTTGTTGTTTGAGCACCTTCGCGTTTATTACGTACCTGATATCTTTAAAAAAACTCTGTTTTAAATTAGCTCATAGAGTGAACCATATTTCCTGTGCAAGTGCATGTGCGCTTGTTAAAATTCTTTGGGATTTTAATTAATTTCAAATTCATATGTTTTAAACTTGTTGATTAACTTGGAGTGGGCGTTCTATTTTCTGTTTCAGCGTATGCGTGTTCGCTAAATTTTTTGAGGCATTTGACGCTAATTTCCAGCGCATATTCGATTTGCCTTCTAAATCTGGTTGTTAATTAAAGTGTATATCCCGCTTGCCGTCTGGAAGATGAATTTTCGTTACAATTCTTTGACGTTAGTTAAATTCAAGAGTAATTTCAGTTTGTCTTTTAAAAGAAAAACTGTTGTCGCTAATTAATTCATAGTGTGTTGCGTACTCACTTCGATCAATCGTTAAGGAGTTTCGTGGCAAGATTATTGTGAACTTACCGTTAGAGATATTTGTATTGTATGTATTTTAAGGTTGTTTAATATCTTTGTTTTAGAGTGATATGTATTTCTTGACCAGCATGGCTCATGAAATATGCCTATTTACCGGTGGCGTCGGGGCTTGAACATATTGCCTTGGATTTGAATTGTTTTATTTTACACTGTCAACTTTCTATTTTGTCAGACAATTCTGTGGTTACAATAAATTCTATTTCAAATTATCCTGCGTCACAAATGGTGTTCAATCCCTGTTTGTCCAGTCCTTCCATCCTCAGGGCCGTTCTTCAGTAGCAGTACGAACCAAAACTAGAAAAAAATGTCAAGTAAGCAAGGACTCTAAAATGTATACGCTTCAAATTATCGCACTCGGTCTAGATTGACATGAAAAAAAATTAAAAAAAAACTGTGAGAGTCGCGATCACTTTAGTGGAGCATTTATTCAGATTATCTGTTTCGACTAATTATGTTACCATTTTGGGATCTGTAAAGCATAAACACAAAATTGGGTGTAGGATATCTACATAACATTTTAACGTAATATGGATCTATAACGTACCTTAAGCAATTCACTTCAAAGACTCTCGTCCCTATGTACAATAATTTAGAGCACATAATAAATAGAGTTTCCGAGAAAATGCATGGCATAGCTTATCAGCAAACCAATACTAAAACGTTATTACATAGAATATCATGCACAGTGCACCGAATATACATGCGCATGTTCGCTTAAAACCCGCATGCTGAACGACATGGGGTAGTAATCATGACAGAGAGAGGAATCAGCCGCCAGGTGGCACCACAGTGCTAACAAACAGAATTATAGCGGTTCTAAAATGCAAAACTTAAGCGCTATGAGCACTTGTTCAATAAGTAGTACGTGTTCCACAGTAGCGAAGATGAACAAGTGCTCACAGTTCGTAAGGTATGCATATTAGAGCCCATCTTCACTAGAAATTTTTTCCTTGTTTTTGTCCATACCGTCACTCTGAAAGTTTGTCTGTGGAGATCTATTTCACCATATTTCTCCTGTGGGACATGACTGTTGAATCATCCTATATACTCCACAAGTCCCTTTACGTTGTGTAGATGAGTACTTCTGGTAACACTGTCAAGTCCCTATTTCCTGTTTCTTTTGAGAAATGAATATTTCAAGTGGTACGATGTCTTTAATGAACAATGCATGGAAGACACGTGTTTGTAGTATACTACTTAGCAATCAGTTGCCTGTGAATCGATGCGTCAATGGTGATTACCTAAAATGAAGCAATACTCCGTATAAAAACTTGTCGATATGCATCTGATGTTTGGTGCAGCGGGATCTGGTGTCTAGAAAGCCGGAAAAATTTGTAGAGAAAAATTTAGCAACGGGTCTCGTACTAGAAGCAAGAAAGTGGTGGCTATGGAGGTGTGCGTCAACAAAATATTTTCACACTTGGAGGAGAAAGTTGGCGATTGAAATTTCGCTGCAAAGAAAAACGCCTTTATGTGATCTGAGGCTTTCCCGGCGAATGTGCTGTATGCAAGGTTCTCAGGTGTCCAGCCGGATCCGATCGTCGAAGTTCCACGATATTTCGGCGAATAACCGTTCCGCCATCATCAGGTGGTGCTGATGGAATGATCTGTCTGCGCTGTGTCCGTGGTATTTGTGTCCGCGGGGTCCCGAGTCGTATCCCGGCGCGGGCGGCCGGCGGGGCGCCGCGTGGTGGGAGGTGTGGGGGTAGCTGCAGCCACGACCGGGGATGGTAGGAGCAGTCCATCTCCGTCCGCCGTGGCGGAAGGATCTCGCGTCCGCTCGCGCCGTTGCTCTTTGATGGTGTTTAATAATGGTTTCAAGGCCTTGCTAAGTTGAAACCCGGTGTCTCTGTTGATGACGTTATCAGTTACTCGAATTTCTATGGCCCCCTTGTAGAAACTGTCCCAGTAGGCACTTGTGGCCGTCAGGATTTTTGTCTCTTCGAATTTCGCTGTGTGCACGGTTTCAATGCAGTGTTATGTTAGGGCCGAATGGCTGGCTTGGCGTAAGCGGGTGTGACGTTCGTGTTCCTTGCATCGGTCCTCGACTGTGCGAACTGTTTGGCCGATATAGGATTTGCCACAGCCGCACGGGATTTTGTATACGCCCGCTTTCTTCCTACGTCAACTTTTGCCGTTCCTAGTAGGTCACGAATCTTTGCTGGTGACCGGAAGACTGTGTCAATCTTGTGTCGCCTTAACAGTCTCCCTATTTTTGACGACACGTTGCCAGCAAACGGCAGAAAGGCCAGAGCTTGCTTCTCTTCTTCGGGTTGTTCTTCATCTCGGTTCTTGCTGCACTTCTGCTTGTCGGAAGGCCCTTTGGATTTGGCGGTTGCCATACCCATTCTTGCGGAACACGGTCTCCAGGTGTTTGAGCCACGTTGTCAAGTTCTATTCATACGTAATACGACTTAGGAAAGTAGTTGGCATTCAAAATAGCTTTCAGTCGTTTGTGAAAGGAAAAATGCAGGTGCTGTATGGTTTCCATGGGAATTTTTTACTACTATTCCTGCAAATTAGTGACAGTTTAGGTTCAAATGGTTCAAATGACTCTGAGCACTACGGGACTCAACTTCTGAGGTCATTAGTCTCCTAGAACTTAGAACTACTTAAACCTAACTAACGTAAGGATATCACACACATCCATACCCGAGGCAGGATTCGAACCTGCGACCGTAGCGGTCTCGCGGTTCCAGACTGCAGTGCCTAGAACCGCACGGCCACTTCGGCCGGCTGATAAGTTTAGGTAACGATGATGGAGGTACATAACAATCATGCACCCTTCGCCTCAAAGTAGACCACAAAGGCTCAGTAATGTGGCAATCTGGTGACTGTGGAGGCCAGACGCGATGCAAAATCATCCACGTACTCAAAAAACCAGTTCTGAGAGGTATGAGCCGCGTGAAAAGAGTCCCTGTCGTGTTGGAAGTCACCGTCACCATTGGTGAATACTATACCAAGGGACTGATGTCGTTAGGCAAAATGCTCACAAAATCCGTGCAGTAGACCAACGTTGCAGGGTAAACATGTGACCCATGAAACACAATGGTATGGCCACCTGAATCATTACCGAAGCCCTCACCACCTTTCGCTCTTGCCCGCAAGCAGTCTGCATTGTATGCTTCGGCCGGCGTACGCCAGACATTAACTCATCCAGATGTTGCGAACAGTATGAAATAAAACTCGTCTGACCAAATGACATTCATCCATTGCTCCTTAGCCCAGGTTTTTTGACTTCAACACCACTTTTATTTGTAACAGGTCCTCGCATCTCTTATGTGTAGTTTTGGAATACCAGCTCTAGCAGCAATTCCTAAACTACGCAGCTCCATTCGTATTGTTTTGGTGCTGACAAGGATATCTAGGGTGACATAGAGTTCTGCTGTGACTTTTGGAGCTGTCGTCACTTTATTTTTCGTTACTATCCTCTTCAATCGCCGTCTGTCACGTTCATCCAACACACTTTTGTTCGCTTTCTGACTTAGCGGATGACATTTTCCTTCTTTCTCGTATGGACTGTGCATCCTTGATACGATGTTTCTTTAAACACCAAGCACTTTGTTTCCCTTTGTTACGGAAGTATATAACATGCGAGCACCAACAATCTGCCCACGTTCGAATTCATTTAGCACTCACGTAATGCACTCACGACTACGCAGGGCACTGTTCTGCCTTCTACTGACACTTACAACGTATTAAGGCCGTTCGTGGACAAGTACGAGCGGCGTTCATTAAGTAATGCAACACATTTTTTATCGGTCTATTTCGGTTGAGAAAATACGGAATTTGCTGTGAGATATTGTGGATTTTTTTCTGATTGGTTTGACGCGCTAAAAACGTATCTTCTCAGACAGCCTTATCAGCGCGATTGCGCAACCGGACCTGAATTATCCTGCAACACGGGCCTAGTAATACTAGGGCCCGTGTTGCCCGGATTTGAATGCCCGCCACGATTCGAACTGCGCGCCAGCCTCGTCCAGCGGCTAAGTCCGCTTCAAGGTCACCCGCCTAGCGAGCAACCAAGAGAGGCACGGCCACCAAACAAAAAGTGAATAGTGTTTTATACTTTTTTAAAAAAAAATCTCACGGGATAGATAAGGATGGTTCTCGGGTAGGAAAACTTTATTGTCTGTAATATAACATACAGCCACCATTGATCTTTATTTTACAATTTCCATTGCCAATTTTGGCCCATATAAACAGGTACTCATCGGCATTTAACTTTTTCTTCTTTCTAGTATTCAACACAAATGGCATACTTGGAACAAGTGTACAATAAGGCTGTTTAGTCAAAAGTCCTGTTGTCTCAGCTATACTCCACGTCTTCCAAGTCAAAATGTTAGCATTTGGAAATGCTTCAAGGCCACCATAATCTGCATGATTGCCCCATACAACAGCAAGCGTCAGCCATGTACTACCTCCAAAAACTGCTTGTACATCACATGTAAAGTTCAAATGGAGTCCACGAAAAACATTTGGACCTCCAATTAATTGTTGTTTATTAAACTGTCCAGCCAAATCAATATCAATAGCCTTCAAACTGCGATACACAGGAACGCTGCGCCGCCAGCGACGACGCCATGCACGTCGCCTAGGCATTGCTGTGGCACGTTAACACAAGTCTCTTTGGTACCAGTAGACATTCTGCCAGTGCTAGTCTGCTTTTGATGTCCTCCTTTGCTGCGTCCGCTGTGGGTTATTTCGCTGCCTAGGTAGCAGAATTCCTCAGCTTCATCTACTTCGTGACCAACAACCCTGATGTTAAGTTTCTTGCTGTTCTCATTTCTGCTACTTCCCATTACTTTCGTCTTTCTTCGATATACTCTCAATCCATATTCTGTGCCCATTAGACTGCACATTCCGTTCAACAAATCCAGCAGTTCTTCTTCACTCTCTCTGAGAACAGCATTGTCATCAGTGAATCTTAACATTGATATTCTCTCACGTTGAATTTTAATTCCACTCTTGAACCTTTCTTTTATTTCCATCACTGCTTCTTCGATGTGGAGGTTGAACAGTAGGGGCGCAAGACTACATCGCCGTCTTACACCCTTTTTAATCGGAGCATTTCGTTCTAGGTCTTCCATTCTTATTGTTCCCTCTTGGTTTTTGTGCACGTTCTATATTACCCGTGCTCTATATAGCTTTCCCTATTTTCATCAGAATTTCGAACATCTTTCACCATTTGACATTGTAGAACGCTTTTTCCAGGTCGACAAATCTTATGAACGTATCAATTTTCATACAGTCTTGCTTCCATTACAAATCGCAATCTCGGAAATGCCTCTCTGTTGCCTTTATCTTTCCTAAAGCCAAACTGATCGTCATGTATACTTGTTTCATAAATAAGACCGTCTTTTCCTGTGCCAGTTAATTTATTTTTCCCAGATGCTTTCGCCTTTTTCTTGTTCTAAGGCATCAGCAGTGGGATCTATAACGATATAGTTTTGTTATTTTTAGATCAAAGAGTTCACGTCGCGATTTTTTATTTAAAAAAGTAATTACTTACTATTTGTTGTGCTCTGCGTTTCCTCTCATCTGGTCTGGAGGCCGAACTACCACTTTATTACCGACGTATAAGCACAATTTTGAGTTCCGACCTTTTTCACACTGTTCACCATGTTTCTCCTTCTTTTTCGTGGTGTGCTAAAGTTCTTTTGCCTCTCGTTTTATCTGTAATAGAACAAGATTGTGCTTATATGTCGGTAATAAAGTCGTAGTGCGGACTCCAGACCAGATGAGAGGAAACGCAGAGCACAACAAATCGTAAGTAATTAATTTTTTACATAAAAAATCGTGACATGAACTGTTTGATAATCTAAAAATAACAAAACTGCATCGTTATAGATCCCAGTGATAATGCCTTAGAACAATAAACAGGTGAAACGCGTCTGAGAAAAATAAATTAAGTGGCAGCAGGAATAGGCGGTTTTATTTACAAATCAACTATTTCTGTACTTGCTTCGGAGGATGACCACGCAAACCAACTTGTTGATCGTCATGTAACACATCCTCAATTTTCTTTTCGATCCTTCTGTATATTATTCTTGACGACAAATTGGTTACATGAGCTGTTAAGTTGATCGTTGCTATGTTTCTCGCACTTGTCTGCTCTTGCAGTCTTCGGGATTGTGTGGATGATATTTTACCGAAAGTCAGATGCTATACCGCCAGACTCATACATTCTACATACCAACGTGAACAGTCGCTTCGTTGCCTCTCCCCCAATTGTTTTAGAAATACTGATGGAATGCTATCCGTCCCCTCTGCTTTATTTGATCTTAAATCTTCCAGAGATCTTTTAAATTTTGATTCTAATACTCGATGAGTATCTTTTGCCTCGATTCCTCCTTCTTTTTCTATCACATCAGACGTGTCTTCCCCTCATATAGGACTTCAAAAATGTTTCAAATGGCTCTGAGCACTATGGGACTTAACTTCCAAGGTCATCAGTCCCATAGAACTTAGAACTACTTAAACCTAACTAACCTAAGGACATCACACACATCCATGCCCGAGGCAGGATTCGAACCTGCGACCACAGCGGTTCCAGACTGTTGCGCCTAGAACCGCAAAGTCACCCCGGCCTGCAGAGGCCTTTAATGGACTCTTTCCACCTATCCGTATTCTCCTCTGAATTTAATAGTGTTGTTCCCATTGCACTCTTAATGTTACCACCTTGTTTTTAATTTCATTGAAGGCTCTTTTAACTTTTATATATGGTGAGTCAGTCCTTCCGACAATAATTGCTTTTTAGATTTCTTCACATATCCACGCAGTAATTTCGCCTTATCTTCCCTGTGCTTCCTATTTATTTCATTCCTAACCGTCTTCTATATCTGGATTCCTAAATTGCAATAAACATTTTTTTAGTTGCTTTTTTCATTGATCAACTGAAGTATTTCTTCTGTTATGCAGGGTTTCTTCTCAGTTAACTTCTTTGTGCGTACGTTTTTCTTTCCAACTTCTGTGTTTGTCTTTTTTAGAGATGTCCATTTCTCTTCAACTGAAGTGCCTACTGAGTTCTTCCTTATCGCAGTAGCTGTAGTCTAAGATATCTTCAAGCGTATCTCTTCATTCTTAGGATTTCCGTATGCCACTTCTTTGCGTATTGATTCTTCCTCTTCTTGCAAATAAATTGTGATCTGAGCCTATATCTGCTCCTGGGTAAGCCTTACAATCCAGTGTCTGATTTCGGAATCTGTGCCTGATCGTGACGAAATCGAACTGAACTCTTCCTGCATCTCCCGGCCTTTTCAAGTCTACCTCCTCTTCTTGTGATTTTTGAACGTAGTATTCGATGTTACTAGCTGAAATTTATTGCAGAACTCAATTACCTTTTCCCTCTGTCATTCCTAATACCCAGCCCATATTCTCCCGTAATCCTTTCTTCTGCTCCTTCTCCTACAACCGCATTCCAGTCGCCCATGACTATAGGATTTTCATCTCTCCTTACGTACTGAATTACCCGTTCAGTATCCTCATTTACATTTTATGTCTCTCCAGTTTCAGTTTGCAACGTCGGCATGTATACCTGAAATATCGTTGTCAGTGTTGGTTTGCCCTTGATATTGATAAGATCAATCCTATCACTGAAATGTTCCCAGTGACACACTCTTCTTCCTATTCATGACGAATCATACTCCCGTGATACTGTTTTCTGCTGCTGTTGTTATTGCCATATACCCATCTGGCCAGAAATCCTTGACTAATTTCCATTTCGGTTCACTGACCCTCACTATATCTAGATTGCGGTTTTACAATTCCTTTTTCAGATTTTTCTTCTTCCTAGCGCGTTCAATATTATGACAATCAAAATATCCACGGGTGTGCTGCCGGTCTATAGTGTCCAACGGGCACAATATTTCGGCGATCATACATGTCGCCATCATCAGGTGAACTGACGGACTGAGCTCCTGTGAACGTGCCGGCACGGAGGTCCATACGCTATGGCTGCTCAGAGGGAACTGGGTTCGGTCGCGGCGGCGGCCGATTTAAATACCCTCCGTCCGCGGCGCGCTCCCACCGCCGTCCGCGCCCCGCGCCACGGTCGCGTGGTGGAACAGGTTGCGACGGCATCTGAGATGACCTCGGTGTGAAGGCTCTGTCCGCCGTGGTCGTCACAACTATACGTTTGCTCGATTTACTCTTGATCAACCCAATCGCTGGTTCCCAAGCCTTGCTAAGATTATAGCCACAGTCACGGTTTATGTCGTCATTGGTGCGAATTTCGATGGCCTCTCTAACAACGCTGTCCCAGTATCTCGACGTCTGTACCAGAATCCTCGTGCGGTCATACTCCACAGCGTGATTTTCCGACAAACAATGTTCAGCGACCGCCGACTTGCTCGGATGCATCAGTCGAGTGTGCCTCTGGTGTTAACGGCATCGATCCTCGACGGTACGCATCGTCTGACCAATATACGACTTGCCACACTGACACGGAATCTGGTACACGCCGGCCTTCCTCAAACCGAGGTCATCTTTGGCGCTCCCCACCAGTGCACGGGTTTTATTCGGAGGACAAAACACAGTTCCGACCCGGTGTTTCTTCAGAATGCGGGCGATTTTCCCCGAGAGTGCGCTTGTGTATGGAATAAATGCAGTGCCTACCTCCTCCCTCGTGACTTTATCCATCTCAACAGGTTGTGCTGCAGTGGTTGGGCGGAGAGCACATTGAATCTGCCACTCTGAGTACGGGGCGATGCGCGGACGGCGGAGGGAGCGCGCCGCGGGCGGAGGGTATTTAAATCGGCCGCCGCCGCGACCGAACCCAGTTCCCTCTGAGCATCCATAGCGTACGGATCTCCGTGCCGGCACGTTCACAGGAGCTCAGTCCGTCAGTTCACCTGATATTGGCGACATGTATGATCGCCGAAATATTGTGCCCGTTGGACACTGTAGACCGGCAGCACACCCGTGGATATTTTGATTATCAAATACGCCGGGAGAAACTCAAGAATCACAATATTATGACATTCCACGTCCCGACTCGTAGGATGTTATCCTTTCTTTGGTCAGCCCCAGTTGTTTCATGGAGTCTCCGAGAGGTGGCGGCGCTATACGTAGCCCTTTTTGATGAGGAACAGGGCACGGAATGTATTCATAGGTGCTTGCAGAATGTATACTAAGAAAACCTCCCGGCTGCGTGAGGAGCCTGTCCCCATCGTAACATGATAGCCCAAACACCTGCCCGATCTGCGCATGCCGGTTGGCTGCACACAGCAGTGGCTCCTGCAATGTTGGAACGGGTGGACTCTCTCATTCGAGCTGGTCGACGGATCACAGTCAAACACCTCTCTTCTCAACGGTATATCTCTGTTGGTAGTGCTGACACACTCGTCCGTCAGCTGGGATACTCAAAGGTATGTGGATAGGTTTGTGTGCGTGTGTGTGTGTTTGTATATGTGTGAGTGTGTGTGTGTGTGAGCCGTGCGTGGCTCGTGCCCGCGCCATCTTCTATTTAACATACTATTTTTGCCATACTGCCACCTCGTTATGTTAGTTTCAATTACATTACTGGGCATTAAAATTGCTACACCGCGAAGATGTGCTACAGACGCGAAATTTAACCGACAGGAAGAAGATGTTGTGATATGCAAATGATTAGCTTTTCAGAGCATTCGCACAAGGTTGGCGCCGGTGGCGACACCTACAACGTGCTGACATGAGCAAAATTTCCAACCGATTTGTCACACACAAACAGCAGTTGACCGGCGTTGCCTGGTGATACGTTGTTGTGATGCCTCGTGTAAGAAGGAGAGATGCGTACCATCCCGTTTCCGACTCTGACACAGGTCGGATTGTAGCCTATCGCGATTGCGGTTTATCGTATCGCGTCATTGCTGGTCTCGTTGGTCAAGATCCAATGACTGGTAGCAGAATATGGAATCGGTCGCTTCAGGAGGGTAATACGGAACGCAGTGCTGGATCCCAACGGCCTCGTATCACTAGCAGTCGAGATAACAGGCATCTTATCCGCATGGCTGTAATGGATCGTGCGTCCACGTCTCGATCCCTGAGTCAACAGATGGGGACATTTGCAAGACAACAACCATCTGCACGAACAGATCGACGGCGTTTGCAGCAGCATGGACTATCAGCTCGGAGACCATTGATGCGGTTACCCTCGACTCTGCATCACAGACAGGAGCGCCTGCGATTGTGTACTGAACGACGAAGCTGGGTGCACGAATGGCAAAACGTCATTTTTTCGGATGAATCCAGGTTCTGTTTACAGCATCATGATGGCCGCATCCGTGTTTGGCGACATCGCGGTGAATGCACAGTGGAAGCATGTATTCGTCATCGCCATACCGGCATATCACCCGGCGTGATGGTATGGGGTGCCATTGGTTATATGTCTCTTTCATCTCTTGTTCGCATGGACGGCACTTTGAACAGTGGACGTTACATTTCAGATGTGTTCGATCCCTGCGAAACCCTACATTTCAGCGGGAAAATGCACGACCGCATGTTGCAGGTCCTGTACGGGCCTTTCTGGATACAGAAAATGTTCGACTGCTGCCCTGGCCAGCACATTCTCCAGATCTCTCAGCAATTGAAAGCGTCTGGTCAATGGTGGCCGAGTAACTGGCTCGTCACAATACGCCAATCACTACTCTTGATGAACTGTGGTATCGTGTTGAAGCTGCATGGGCAGCTGTACCTGTACACGCCATCCAAGCTCTGTTTCGCTCAATGCCCAGGCGTATCAAGGCCGTTATTACGGCCAGAGGTGCTTGTTCTGGGTACTGATTTCTCAGGATCTCTGCATCCAAATGTCAGTTCTAGTATAATGTATTTGTCCAATGAATACCCGTTTATCATCTGCATTTCTTCTTGGTGTAGCAATTTTAATGGCCAGTAGTGTAGTTTCACTTACTTTTGTCGCTGAGTTGCTGCTTTGCCTGTCCGTGAACTGCAGCAGCAACGCTTATCGATATAAGCCACGCCGTATTATCTTTGCGGGACTGCTATTACTTGTCCGCAGCTCATGATCGTGCGGTAGCGTTCTCGCTTCCCACGCTCGGGTTCCCGGGTTCGATTCCCGGCGGTGTCAGGGATTTTCTCTGCCTCGTCATGACTGGGTGTTGTGTGATGTCCTTAGGTTAGTTGGGCTTAAGTAGTTCTAAGTTGTAGGGGACTGATGACCATGGATGTTAAGTCCCATAGTGTTCAGAGCCATTTGAAACATTTTGCTATTACTTGCTGGTCGTCGTGTGTCAACCAGCCAGTTGGAACGTGCCAGCAGTCAGTTCTGATCTGCCAGTCAGTTGGGAGGCGCTAGCAGTGCAGTTAGGAGCTGGCAGTGTTTGACTTAGGACGCGGCAGAAGTTCAGTCGGGGAGCCGCTGCAGTGAGGTCCGGCCAGCCATGACACGCCCGACGGTTGCCGATACATATCACTTGAGTTCAGAAACGGCTCTGAGCACTATGGGACTTAACTTCTGAGGTCATCAGTCCACTAGACCTCAGAACTACTTAAACCTAACTAACCTAAAGACATCACACACATCCATGCCCGAGGCAGGATTCGAACCTGCGACCGTAGCGGTCGCGCAGTTCCAGACTGTAGCGCCTGGAACCGCTCGGCCACTCCGGCCGGCCTAGCACTTGAGTGCGGACCACCTTCGTTGGTCGTCGGTCGGACGGCGTGTATGTTGGCCGGCGATCGCTTACGGGTTGCCTGCGTGTGCCGACTCGTGATTCGTCCTTGTTATTGCACAGTCGCTGCCGTTAGTATTACCTAGTCCTTCCTGCAAGTGTTCGTGAAACTGTGTGTAGCTTGTGATATCGACTGCTCAGTTATTTTAGTGCTGTCTCCGTGTTGATGTGTGGGAGTCGTCGGCTGGTGTGGATCAGCCAGGAAATCGCCGCGCGGCGCAGTGGGCCGGGCCCGCTGGCGGCCTCTGTGCAGTGTCGGAGTGTGTGGGAGACGTTCGAATTTCTACAGGGTTCGTAGCTAACCGACTCAGGAATCAAAGTTGGGTGGTGATTTAATTACCGAAGCCAGACTGTTCACATTGTGCCATTGGTTTTCATGGTCGGCCGTTGGCGGTATTCCCGTGAGGAACAGCGAGTGTTCGAGTTGGCGGAAGTTTGGCCACCATCCAGTGGAGTTTAACAATATTTTAGTTATTTGAAGTCCAAGTGCACCAACGGAACTTTCTGCCTTGTGGCCGTTAGCGTTCCGGTTACCTGCCCCGGGCCGCTGACGTAAAATTCAGGCAGTGTCCTTTCCTCACCGTGTTGTCACTGTCCAACACATGTGTGTAGTTTTGACAGCTTATGCATATTTGGTTGTGGGCGGCTACGTCTTTTACGTTTTGGCTTTGGAGTTCCTTTTGCACTGGTCAGGTGGAAAGCAAGTCGTCTTGTCGGTGGGTCCGTTGACTGTCTCTCGGTTGGGTTGCCGGCGGATCGAATATAGTTGGGCAGACTACATGTCTCCTCTAAGCGAACGTTAATATTTCAAGTGCAGACCGACCTCCGGAAACTTCTGAACGCCGCAGGCTGTACTGTCTTTTCTTATTTGGGTTTGAGTGTGTATTTTAATGGCTTTCAGCCGATGGTTTGAATTTGTATGATTTTAGTTGGGTTTTAAATAATGGGCCTTAAGCCACTTTAAAATTGAAAGTTCCTTACTTGCATTGGTTGGGCCTTCAGCCTCATTTAAAATATTTTTTTGGATAAAGCTTTGGGCCTTTTACGTTTTGAAAATTTATTGTAGTTGTGTTTTTCAATAACGGGCCTTCAGCCGCTTTAAAATTTAAATTCCTTACTTGTTAAATGTTAGATTGTTGGGCCTTCAGCCTGTGTAAAATATGGTTTAAAGATAAAGCTTTGGGCCTTCTGCATACTATTTTAGCTGTTTTAAGTAATCAGGCTTCAGCCGTTTTTAAATTAAAGTTCTTGTCTTTCAAGTATCATACTGTGTGGGGCCTTCAGCCTAATTTAAGATAAGGCCGTCTGCCTTGTGTTTTTTTAATTAATTTTATTGTAGTCTTAAATCATGGGCCTTTAGCCGTCTTTAAATTAAACTTGTTTTCTTTTGAAGAGTTAGATTTGTTGGCCTTCAGCCCAGTTATAGAACTTACTTACGTGAGGCCTTCTGCCTTCTAAGTATTCTGTTTTGAGTCTGAATTTTAAGTTAATGGCCTTCAGCCATTTGTTAAAATTAAGTGGTTATGCCATTAAGGCATAAGATAGTGTGGCATATTCAGCCGATAACTAAGTTCAAAAATATTTGCTGTATTGTTTGGACAACTAAATAAAGTTGTATGTGTTTGAGTGTAACTGACAGCACCCTTTTGGCCCCTTTCCACAATTCCAACTGCCTGTTCTGTCATGCGGACTTAAGCAGAGCGTCTCAGTGTGTGTGTGTGTGTGTGTGTGTGTGTGTGTGTGTGTGTGTGTGTGTGTGTGTGTGTGAGCCCAGTCTGTTCGTAACAGACTACCGTAAAGAGTAACGAAGGACTATTTGTGATGAAGTGCTTGCGCTTTACGAGGCTGATCGTGACAATTTTTTGTCGAATATCGTTTCAGAAGATGAAACATAGGTTCATCGCTTCGAACCGGACGCATAAAGGCAATCCATGGAGTGGCGCCATACCACCTCTCCTCCGAAGAAAAAGTTCGAAGCAGCACTCTTAGCGGGGAAAGTTACGGCGATGGTCTTCTAGGACTGTGGTGGGGTTATTCTGTTTGATGTCCTCTCTCATGGTGCAAGGACCAACTGTGAAATGTGTTATGCCACACCAGGAAATTGATGGAACGACTTTAGTGTGTTCGTCGCAAAAAAAAATGCGAATGAAGTTCTCTACGACAACGCACCCGCGAGGAGCTTACAAAACTTCCATGATATTGTTCTTCCTCAACCAGCCTTCAGCCGGTATCGCGTACCTTCGGCCTTTCATATGGTTGGCACGATGAAGGGTACACTCCGTAGGAAGCAGTACGTGATAATGGGGAGGTTATAGATGCAACAAGACGCTGGCACCGACGTTGACCAGTAGAGTGGTACCATGCGGGCATACAGGTCCTCGAGTTAAGTGGCGTAAGACCGTCGCATTTAACGGGGATTATGTTGAAGAATAGTGTTTTGTAGAAAAAATAGAGGGTAATAATATAGTGTGCGTCCTGAGCAAAACCAATCTGTTCTCGTAAAGATAATGTGTTCCATTACTTATTAAGCACCTCGCGTACAACAGCGCCATCTGAATACTTGGTTAGGTAGCATCTGCATTACGCATTTCTTGTGGTCTTTCGACATTTTTGTCCAATCGCGGTATATGCCTCGGTACGAGCCCTAATTTCTCTGATATTGTCTTGTCGATCGTTACGCAAGGTGTATTTTGTTGCCAGTGTATCGTGTTGCAATCTGTCGCAAATTCCAACTGTGCGAACTCTCTCGTTAATATTTGGCGAAAAGAACGTGTCTTTGTTCCATAGATTCCCATTTGATTTTATGGAACATTTTCGTAATAGTCGAGTGTTTCTTGAATTTTCCGGTCTGGCAGCGCTCCTCTGAACTGCTTCGATGTCTTTCTCCAATGCGCCCTGGTGGGGGTATAGAGCACTTCAGCAGTGCTCAAGAATGGATCGCCCAAGTGTTATGTACGCGGTCTCTTTTATACAGGGTGTCCCACCTATCTTGTCCACCCAAAATATCTCTGGAACAATAACAGCTATTGGAAAACGACTTCCACCGGTATCAATGTAGGGCTGGGGCCC
The DNA here is from genome assembly GCF_023898315.1 of Schistocerca nitens. Lineage (NCBI taxonomy): Eukaryota > Metazoa > Arthropoda > Insecta > Orthoptera > Acrididae > Schistocerca > Schistocerca nitens. The sequence goes on from NC_064618.1 coordinate 407,264,776, forward strand.
ATGAATGAACATATTTGGAAACATTCTAAAACGAAAGCATATGTGTTTTTAACACAAACTTACGTTTTTTAAATAGACCTCCTATATTTTTTCTTTAGCAATCCATAGCATGACAAAGCACATACACAATAGCGTTGATTGCATCGAAATATTCCCATTACATCCCGAGATATTGAGACGCGAAGTTGACGCTTGAAACACCCGACATGCGCTGCTAGCGTACGTTCTGAGGCTCAGGCGTGAACCCCATGCTGCCCGTAATCGCGATGTGATTGACATGTGTAATCACACCTCCATACTTATCAAGAGGTCCGAAACGAATAATACGGTCTGCTGCCATCAACTCTCATAAGCACATAATGGTTTCTCTCCTTTGCCTAGAACTGGGTTTCCATCTGGACACTTTATATTCATGCCAGTGGTTCTCTTTTCTCCATATGTCTCTTTAATTTCCTACGTACACAATATGAACCAGTAGCGATCGGTGTACACCCGTCAGGTTGTATTATTTATCCTGCACACCCAAAATATGGTTTATCTAATGCGTTATATGACCCATTGTGCCTGTCGCGCAGGGCCTGGCTCTGCCTAGTCAAGTGTCCAACGTAGTTCCCACTACTGCCACAGTTACCACTTCGCCTTGTTTATGATTTGCGACCCATGCAAACTCCTGTACTGCACCACCCTCCGAGAATCCCATTTGTTGTTGCTTTGGCGTGCAGTACACCGCTTGCCAGTGTAGTCGTGCATCAGAGTAATCTAGTGACGGCACGGAGGTAGTACACATTGTGAATAAACGTTGTGTTGTGGAACTTATACTGTACACACATGAAGATACGGTAGAAATGCTGTTGATCTATGGAGAATGTACGTTGACTGGAAATACGTTATGAGATTGCTTGTTTGTTGATAGTACTGTTAGCGAACATTATGATTATTAAGTTAATATGTCTGTTTTCTACCCTACTCTACATACCTGTACTGAACCCTTTTGTAGGTGGACGAAATGCTGTTCAGGCAGAACGACTGTACAGAAAACGATTCTCTGACAAGCCATCGCCTTCGAGCCGGATGTTTGGTCGTCTCACATCTCGTCTACGTGAAACAGGAAGCTTAAATCCAAGACCTCGACATCGTCCTAGGACACGCACAGATGAACGTGCTGAAGTTGCTGTGCTCGCTACCATAGCTGTGAATCCTCAAATCACCACACGTCAAATTGAACGTGAAGCTGGTGTGTCGAAATCAAGTGCACAGCGTATTCTTAAACGTCATAAATTTCATCCTTACCACGTTCATTTACACCAGGATCTTCATGGAAATGACTTCTGCAATAGGGTAACATTTTGTCTGTGGGCTCAGCAAAAACTCCACTATGCCGGCCGAAGTGGCCGTGCGGTTAAAGGCGCTGCAGTCTGGAACCGCAAGACCGCTACGGTCGCAGGTTCGAATCCTGCCTCGGGCATGGATGTTTGTGATGTCCTTAGGTTAGTTAGGTTTAACTAGTTCTAAGTTCTAGGGGACTAATGACCTCAGCAGTTGAGTCCCATAGTGCTCAGAGCCATTTTTTTTTCAGCAAAAACTTCTGACTAATCCAAAATTTTTTGCAGATGTTCTCTTTACCGACGAGGCATCATTCTCCAACAAAGGAATTGTCAATATGAGGAATATGCATTATTGATCCACAGACAATCCAAAATGGCTCCGTCAAGTAGAGCATCAACGTCCGTGGAAAGTTAATGTTTGGTGTAGGATTATTTGAGATACCATTATCGGACCTTTCTTTATAAATGGCATCCAAAATGGCAGACAATACTCCAGATTTATACGACACAATCTTCCTGTTCTCTTGGACACCGTACCTCTGAATCGGAGAATAGTCATGTGGTATCAACATGACGGATGCCCTGCACATAACGCCTTACGAGCACGACGACTTCTGAACCGTAAGTTCCCTGGTAGGTGGATTGGACGAGGTGGCCCAGTTAGGTGGCCTGCCCGATCTCCGGACCTTACACCGCTTGATTATTTTCTTTGGGGAGCAGTGAAAGATGCTGTTTACCAACATGAACCAACAACACCAGAGGACATGAAGCAACGCATTATTGATGCTAGTGCAGCCATCGAAGAGGAAACAGTAGCACGAAGTAGGGCATCCTTCATCCGCAGAGTGACCCTATGTATGCAAGCCAATGGGCATCACTTTGAGCATGAGATGTGAACGCTATGTTTAGTATGTAGTGCTGGTATCACAGTGGAAGTTTCTACAGAGGGCCATTTTACCCAGTGATGTTAAGAAACATTTGTTTGCAACAGTTTGTCATTTAACGCATTAGATAAACATAACATTGATAATTATGTGATAATAAAACTAATTGGTTAAATATGTTTACATTCATCTTCTATGTCCTACCTGAACTTCCCAAACCAAAACATTTTTACCTGAACAACTGTAAAACTTTTAGTCCACTTGCATGTTTCACTAAAACCATCAACATGAATTTTACTATTACGAGTGAATGATTAACTGTCACTTGCGCTAGATCTACAGAAAAGTAAAGTTTTAACGTTGAACGGCATTACCTTTTTAGTAAAGGATTAACGATAAGCGAAGTTTCTTTGTGACTAACGTTGCGGTACACAGATATGTTACAGAACCGCATCACCCCTAGCCTATGGGATAAATACCTGCTGGAATGTACGACGTTAATGCAGGATGGCAGCAGACCGTATTATTCGTTTCGGACCTCTTGATAAGTATGGAAGTGTGATTACGCGTGTCAATCACATCGCGATTACGGGCAGCATGGGGTTCACGCCTGAGCCTCAGGACGTGCGCTAGCAGCGCATGTCGGGTGTTTCAAGCGTCTACTTCGCGTCTTAATATCTCGGGATGTAATGGGAATATTGCGATGCAATCAACGCCATTGTGTGTGTGCTTTGCCATGCTATGGATTCCTGAAGAAAAAATATAGGAGGTCTATTTAAAAAAAAATAAGTTTTTGTTAAAAAACACATATGCTTTCGTTTTAGAATGTTTCCAAATATGTTCATTCATGGGCCCCAGCCCTACATTGATACCGGTGAAAGTCGTTTTCGAATAACTGTTATTGTTTCAGCGATATTTTTGGTAGACAAGATAGCTGGGACACCCTGTATACGAGCTGAAGTTTCCCAGAATTATCTCAATAAACCTAAGTAGTACATTCACCTTCCCTACAAGCGACCGTAAGTGCTCGTTCCATTTATGTCGGTATACACTTCAATATTTGATCCACGTGACTGTTTCGAGCAGCACATCGCTGATACTGTTATTAAATATTATACTTCTCATCTGCATTAACTTACACTTTTCCACTTTACAACCTCTGCTCCTACGCCTGTTACGTGGCTGCGACTGCATCATTCCTCGTAGAAACGTTGGGTAGTTCGCACTAATACACCAAGGAACCGAGCTGCTTCAGTCACGCTGCGGTCAATAACATGTCCAAACACCATAACTAATTTCCGCCATTGTGTCACGTTTCCACGGTGGCCGATCCGATCTTACTGCGCTTATTCAATACGACCGACTGGCACACAGACACACACACACACATACACACACACATACATACCGCTTCGCTGCCGTGACTAACGTAGGCGCTGGATGGTCTTACGATTGCCTGGTACCATTCACAGCGCTTCAAGCAGACCCGGGTGTTATTTTTGTGGGTTCAACAACAATTTGTCATCTTAATTTAATATTTTAGGTGCTTGGATACATAATCACATATTTCTGTGACTTCGTAGGTCTGAATAGAAGATATTCTTCCGGTTCCATTTTGCACTGATATTTCAATGCACTGCATCGTTTCGTAAAGGAATAACGTCGAAAGGGTTTGGTTAAGACCAAGACCAAGTAGATTCCCTGAGCCGAATTTAATACAGAAATGCTGTCTGAAGGCTTAGTGGTGCTTGCAGACCGCTGTAGACTGTTTTTGCTCTGAGAACTGCGTTCAGTTCTTGGACTCTCGAACCCAGTAACAGTATCAAACGTAGCTTATTAACAGTGTTGCTCGTCATTTTAGTGTTCTTCATGAAACGTTAGCAACTTTCGTTCTCGGAGACGCCTTGGGGTCGCGTCAACTCTCGCTCGCGGACGCCGCAGGAACGCACGTGCTTTCAGCATGAGAGATACGTTACTAGAATAACTAGTAAACATTTATTAAAGGACTCAGTTGGATTCTTTGGACTGTTTCAGTTTCAAAATAGTCTTAATAAGGTTCTCAACCTCCCCACATCCCCGCGACGCAGCGTTAAATTTGTCAGTGCTTTAGAGCCAGCGATTAATGCCCTGCAGGTATCTATGTAACTGTATTCAGAACGCTTTTGTGGACCGACCATTTTAAAAACGCTGGAAGTGCATGTAGTGGTTCCCCCTCCTTGCTACCAATGTGCAAGAAGTAAAAGTAAGGTAACAAAGTAAATAGGTTAAGAGCGCCTCCTATTACATGTATTGCTTACAATAGCAGCGGAAAAGTTGGTTAGGTTCTTTTCCCATATAATGCGCATTATAGCCCAGGAGAATTTTTATCGAAACTGTTTCCAGCCGCTAAAGTCCAAGAACATAAAGCTTGATTCGTATCGGTACACATTTTTTGCGATTTCTCTGATTGAATAAAATAAGATCACGAGAGTCGCGTACCCATCTGGCACTACTGGTAGATTAATGTATTTGAAACCCAGTCCCATTAGGTGACGATCTGGTTACCGCTCGAAGCGTTTCAGTCGTAACGTTGGGTGATAAAGTCACTATTATAGCATGGATGGGTGGAATGTAACTGGAGCCACATGTGATCAAACAACAATTCTCAAGTAACGTAACGTACATGTTGAGAACGTTTTATGTGTGCATACTTAGTAGCTTACGATTTAAGAATGGTAAGAATTAAGACTATAGTAATCGTGAAATCTCAACTTCGTGGTCATGTGTAATATCGCCACTTCGTTTATTGTGCAGTAAGTTCATAAACGCAATTTGTGCGACATTATCAGTGCTGTTGTAACCATTAAAGACCATAGCACTTCGCTTAATAGTAGCTTCGAATTCAGAATTGAAACAAAAATCAGTAAGCAATGAACTTCGCTGTTATAAAAGCAGGTATTTGAAAATACACAGCAGTTAACAGCTTCTACATCCGTTTCGAAGCAGGTACCTGAACGTCGCCACGTCACTGCGTACAGAAATCACATGATACGAAGCAATTGTGAATAAAAACAGTGATGCAGTACGTGTAGAATTTGTTTCTTTTATTCTTGTCTATGTTCACAAAAACTGTCATAAGTCTATGGATTTCGGTCTGCAGGTAAAGGGGAACCACGTACGACTCATGGACGACCTAATTTTGTAAACTATATGTATCACTACATAGCGAAAAAAGGGTATTAATTTCACAGCATATAATACATGAGCCTGTCATTGTGATGAAGCGTTGTTTTTGTTGTGGTCTCCAGTCCAAAGACTGGTTTCATGCAGCTCTCCATGCTACTCTATCCTCTGCAAGCCTCTTCACCTCTGAGTAAATACTGCAACCTTTATCCTTCTGAATCTGCTTAGTGTATTCAATTCCTTGGTCTCCCTCTACGATCTTTACTATCCACTCTCCCCTACAGCACTAAATTGGTGATCCCTTGATGCCTCAGAACGTGTCCTACCAGTCGATTCCTTCTTCTAGAAAAGTAGTGCCACAAATTCCTCTTTTTCTCAATTCTGTTCAGTAGTTATGTAATCTGCCCATCTAGTCTTCAAAATTCTTATGTAGCAACCCATTTCAAAAGCTTCTATTCTCTTCTTGTCTAGACTGTTTATCGTCCATATTTAACATTCATACATGGTCACACTCCATACAAATACTTTCAGAAAAGACTTCCTGGCACTTAAATCTATACTCGATGTTAACAGATTTCTCTTCTTATCTGTTTCAAAAATATCATAATGTAATGAAGCCAAAGGGACTTCATCAAGAGATAGAAAACAAAATTAGCTAGGCATCGACTCCCATTAGTGATGGTTTCGACTTGACTCCAGAGGCAATTTATAAGGGTAGCAATACAATGTTCCACTGCATTGGAGCCCGTACTCTGGCACAATAGGTGGAGGAGCCCGATTTTCCAAGAGGGCAACGCCTCTCTGGGAAAGCTTGAAGACCTACATCAGAGCCCGCATCTCGTGGTCGTGCGGTAGCGTTCTCGCTTCCCACGCCCGGGTTCCCGGGTTCGATTCCCGGCGGGGTCAGGGATTTTCTCTGCCTCGTGATGGCTGGGTGTTGTGTGCTGTCCTTAGGTTAGTTAGGTTTAAGTAGTTCTAAGTTCTAGGGGACTGATGACCATAGATGTTAAGTCCCATAGTGCTCAGAGCCATTTGAACCTACATCAGATATGCACCTGTTGAAATGGAAAATGCAGCATACCTTTAGTTTATGTGTTATCGCCATCTGGATTTTGGTTGATGAACCAGCAAGCGAGCGAGTTAGCTGCATAAGGAAAACCAGTATTGGCAACCGCATAGAGTGACGACTTACAAGTAGCGCGAAAGTAAACTTTTACTATCGGTTCGAAGTTAAAATTCACCCAAGATTCGATAGAAAATCATCTAGAAAATTAAAAAAAAAACTAAACTAAACTCCTCTCGAACAGGCCATGAAGGCCCAACTGTACCGACCGTCCGCCGTGTCATCGTCAGCCCACAGGCGTCACTGGATGCGGATATGGAGGGGCGTGTGGTCAGCACACCGCTCTCCCGGCCGTATGTCAGTTTCCGAGACCAGAGCCGCTACTTCTCAATCAAGTACCTCCTCAGTTTGCCTCACAAGGGCTGAGTGCACCCCTCTTGCCAACAGTGCTCGGCAGATCGGATGGTCACCCATCCAAGTGCTAGCCCAGCCCGACAGCGCTTAAATTCGGTGATCTGACGGGAACCGGTGATACCACTGCGGAAAGTCCGTTGACCTAGAAGATCTAGTGTTGTGTAATCGGATGAATCTTTTTGAAGCACATTCTATTTTAGTCGTAGCAGTCTACGACGCCTTATGTATCCACACATCATTCATTGTCACAAACTGAGAACGTGAACGTCATGATGTCCATCATTAAAATTGTTGAAATATAGTATTTGACGCAGACTTCGATTACAGAATTGGTGAAAAATCACTAGAAACGGTTTATAACCGTAAAATACCTAGGAGTTACTGGCAGGAGCGACTTAAATTGGAATGTAATACTTCATACTATCAGGAAATGGAGAACGCGATCATCAGTATTTGTAGAAAATTAAAAAAAACTTATAGAAAATCTTTTGATTGTCTAGATCGCTAACATTATACAAGATTGTTTTTGATAACTAGTTTCTGTTGTTCCCACAATCATCCCCAGATGAATCATGCTAAAGACTTCGTGTCAAGGTGTAAGGTAAGGTTAGATGGCATCGTCTGCATATCTTGGTACGTTCTCATCTAAGAGACAAGTTGAATAGAGTGATGGCTGTACCAGCGACATCAAAAACGAGTGATTCTAAACCATGATTTATAATATTTCAGTTGAGCGTATGATTTTTACACTTAATCGTTACAAAATATAACTTTCAGAAACCAAGAAGTTACAAGTATGTTAAGCAGATCAGACTTGTTTGTGATATACATGAATACGTAGGCATACGTGCAGCAGACTAAGAGTTGGTAGTCGGCTTAAGGATTATAATATGTCACAAACAAGTTTGATCAACTTCACATAGTTATAACGCTTTGGTGTCGACAAGTTACGTTTCTGTAACGACGAAGTGAATAACAATAACATCACTCAAGACTAACAGTTCAAATTAGCATAAATATTGCAGTGATTTCTGTTTCTGTTACATAAACCTGAAGATGCGTCAGTACTGACGTGAAACGGGTAGTTTCGAATGAAGCACCTTCATACAGGTATGCGGCTTTTGGAAACAACTCAAAATTCTTGACTTCTAAATTCTTGGAATTTTCACGGTAATTTGAACGGCTATTGAGTGTTGAATGTTGTTATTGTTATTCATTCTTTTTTGTCTCCTTGATATAGCCAGAACTTTATAAACTTCTGTCTTAGATGAGCGTGTACCAATATATGTAGGCGGTACGGTTTAAGGGGCTCCGGAACGCCCTATACTTGCAATGTTAAAATAACGCTTATAAATTACATCTTTCCTCACAAAGTATTTGAGGTAGGAAGTTGAACTTTTTACAGATTATTTATTGGAATATGGGCTACAACTTAACACAGGGATTTTACAAAATTTTAGTTCAGTTATTAAAGATGATTTTCTTTTCAATTGTAATGAAAATTCACAACATTTTTTTGCAATTTTTTATTTATATATTCAAAAATATACAGTTTTTTGGAAAAAGGCTGTGTTAAATTATGCAGAAGGTACTGTGTAACATTTACTGAAAGTTTGAAACAAATATGTTTGGAAGATCTTTAGAAAACATGTAATTAGTATGAGAAAATAAAAGTTTTGGCAATCGAGCGACAAAGATTGGATTAACTTTTTAGTGCATTCCAGGTCCATAGGATGGATTATCTTCATCCTCTGCAAACTACTCCTCCAGCTTCCTCTTGTTCCTCCTCCTGTTTACTCTTGCTTGTATTTCTAGACTCTTTACAGCCCTGTCTGCAGCCCGAAGGCGTTCCTTGTCTGAAGCAAGCATCGCTCGTACCATGTTAGAACCTATCTTCATTCCCATATTTCTAAATACCTTGCACCTTACAATGTTGCCATCATTGAAAGTCGCAACAGCATCATACACACCAAAGTGAAGTGTTTCTATTCCAACAAATACAGTCTTGGGGATTCTCGACCATATAACACTATTTACACTTTCATTGGGGTTTTGAGTTTTTCCGTGAATACACTTTTTCAACAGTTCAGGTGCTGCTAAGTCTCTGAAAATAGGTTTTATCACCTCCATTATTGCATGAGGCAGACTATGCTTATGAGTGTACACTTCACCAGTTAGCAATCCTTTGTTATATTTACACCAACTGTCTTCTTCTTTGGGACACAAGCTATGTTGGGGATTTTCATCGTCTTTATTATTTACAGTAATAACACATACCTTTGGCTTTCCAACATTTCTCCTTTTCTTAAAAGCCTTCAGAGGATTTCTAATAACTTTACTTTTACTCATTATTATACTTCAACAAAACAGAGACTCAAGAAACAGAATTAATTACGAATATTTTCGAGATAACGACAGAGTAAATAAACATGAAACAATCGACAATCACACCAGCGATATATATTGCACCATCACAAGTTAGCCACAACATATACTTTATCTCACATCACTAAAATGTACCTGATGAACACGGACGTTAATAATAACACCATTTGACAGCAGTTTAACAGCGCCACAGTGGATCACGCCCATGTAGAACACATTTCAAAAAAAATTTAAAAATAGTTGTCTTCGGAATTGAATAAATTATATATCTATTAAAAGGTAATAGTCTGCAGATTCAGAAAACGCAAAAAAGTAAAAATTGAACTTTTCATGATTTTGAGCCTTTCCGGAGCCCCTTAATCAAAAAATGTTCAAATGTGTGTGAAATCTTATGGGATTTAACTGCTAAGGCCATCAGTCCCTAAGCTTACACACTACTTAACCTAAATTATCCTAAGAACAAACACACACACCCATGCCCGAGGGAGGACTCGAACCTCCGCCGGGACCAACCGCACAGTCATTGCCTGCAGCGCCTCAGACCTCTCGGCTAATCTCGCGCGGCACGGTTTAATCCTATCTTATAAGTTGACAAAATGACTTTACCATAACAGGTCAGAGGATGGTTGTGGGAACAACCGAAACTAGTTATCAAGTACAATGTTGTATGTTGTTTGCGATCTATGCAATTAAAAGATTTTTTACAAAACGTTTTTTTAAAATTTTCTGTAAAATGGAATGACAACATATAACAAATTTTAGGAAGAGCAGATGCTACGCTGAAATGCGTTGGAAGAATCTTAAGAAAATTTAATTCATCCGAGACGTAAGTGGCTTATAGAACACTTGTTTTGCCGCTTTTTTAGTTTTGTTCAACAGCCTTGGACTCCTAGCGAGTTAACGGGAAAGAAGATCGAACGAAGAATACAGTGGAATGAGCCCATAAGAAAAATTGTATGTATAGTAGATACGCTTTCATTCGGAGGAAATGTAATTCATTCGCGATGAAAATTGTTTACAAACCAATTGTTATACCGTTTTTTTGAGTGTTTTTCGACGGACTGGAACACTTACCGAGCGGAATTAACGGTAGAGAAGATACAATTAACAGCTAAACGTTTCATCGCGGGAATGAACTTCAGAGCATCAGGAAGATGCTCCATAAACTCCAGTTGCCAGTCGCTAAGGGAGACACTGTGTATCGCGGTAAGGTTACTGTTGAAACTCCGAGAGCGTCCGTTTGAAGGAGGGTTGGGCAGCATATAATTTCCTCCCACATACGTCGCGTGAAATGACCACGATGGAAAAATCGGAGAAATTGGATCTCCTATGGAAGTTTACCGACAGTCGTTTTTCGCCCGTACCCTTCGTGAATGTAACAGAGAAGTGGGAAAAAAGACATTTGTGCCAGAAGTACCCGCCACCACACACCGAAGGGTCGCTTACAGAGTACAGATGTTGATGAAGATGTAGTCTTAACACGGTGCGCAGTACAACACTGTCTTGGCTTAGTTTCGTTCCGTCTCAATAATTCCAGAGAAAGAGGGTAGCGGAAGAGTGAGAATAAAAGAAGTAGAGAATATCTCTCGGTGGCTAGATTGGGACCCGAACTCCGCACGTAACTCAGCCAGCGGGCGTGGCGGCTGGGAATCGTGCCAGCGCGCGACGTACAGGGGGCGTGCGGAGCCAGCACCGCCTGCACGTCGCCGGTAAACAGCGAACGCCGCCCCTACTGCGGCGTCCACACACGCAGCGGATTAGAATTACGCTCGCCAGGCTGCCCGTTACACATACCTAACTGTCGTACACCGCCAAGCTCTTTCTGTACTGCGAGCGAACACATGACTGCATAAGCGAAGAAAGAAGTCCACCGCGGAGAGAAAAAAAGCGTACGTATCGATCGAGCACTTGAGAGATCTGGAACGAGCGTCGAATAGCGACGCACGGCTAAAGGAAGTTAACCGCGCAGAATAACGCGACGGGAAGCGGATGCGAGATCGTTTTCAGTTGGTGTAGGAGAGGGAGAGGGAAAGGGTGGGGGGGGGGGGGTGAGTGGGGGATGCGGGACGTCTGCGAAGCGATTGTGGGAGGCCAGACGTGGGTAGGGTGAGAGGCTCGTTGGAAGACCGATGGAGCGCGGTCCTCCGAGGAAATGCGGGACGCAGGGGGAGACGCGGGGTGCTCCGTCACAATTACTCAGCAGCGGCAAGTCGAGCGACAAGTCCGGGGGTTCGCTCCGGCGTCGAAGCTGTTCGTGCATTTGTGAACTGGCCAGCTGTCTGCATTTCGACACCGTACACTCGTGGCGCGTACGCCACAGCGGTGGCACGCAGTAAGTTACGCGGGAAAAGGGAGTGTCTTTGTAAGCACAGTACCGAGAGCCTGGAAAAAATCGCAGGTCACTCCCGTATATAACGTAAGTAAAAAGAACGTAAGAGCAAAATCACGAACCAATATCGATAGCGTTGGTATGCTGCAAAATTCTTGGGCGTATACTAAGTTAGAGCAAAATGTATGTCCTTGCGGGAGGAAAGCTTATATCAACAAATAAACGCAGATTTAGAATAGCATGACTCGTGCGAAGCTGAGCTTCCTGTGAATCACAGACGAAGGGCAATAGATGTATTCCATGTTCCTAGATCCCCGAAAAACTTTACGCTGGGGACTCACAAACAATATTATATGCACGGCATCCGCAACTTCTGAAGTCTATGATGAAAGGCAATGGCGCTTACAGCTGATAAAACGTGGTTTTAATTCAGAACTACGTTTGAGCTATATCTTCGGAATCGCTTATAGCCGTCAGCAGGCTTTCTTTTTCTTATAGATACTTGCACCTGCAGATAATGACCAGTATGTCCGTTCGATATACCAATAAATAGTAGTAGAGGATGTTACATGGACTACCTTCCCAAGCAGCCTTAGTTCGTTTGGTTTTTGAATATTGACGATATCCTCTGAGTGTCAATACCTTTCCTACTGCACTCGCAAATGGAGCTAGGGAAAAACGAAGGACGTTGGTTTCAGCTGTGATGGGTTCATGTAATAATTTTTGTGAGTATAAATCTTCAAATAATCTTTATATAATAGCACTAATATAGTATACAGTTTATAATTTATTTAAAATCTCAAATATGTACCTGAAGTTGCAACTGTAAGCCTTGAAACCTGTAGTGTGATCTATTAAAAGCAAGTGTTGCTAGCTGTCAGAGGTGTTTTCATTAACTATGGCGCTGCAGACTGTTAACCAAGTCCGACCATACGGAATATGATTAAGAAGGAGAGAGCGTTGAGCGTTGACAAACTTTTCGCGACAGTAAATAACAAATGTATGTTAATTAACTGTATGTTAGAATGTAATGCAATTAGGCTAAATGTTACTTTCCTTTCATTAATCAGACTGCAGAATGTTTCTTTTGTTTTAGAAACTATATTACAGCCTTCAGTTGAAAGAAAACCAATACAATAGTTATGATTTTGATATAAGAAAGCTAATGCGAATAGGACCATATTGGAAAACGTGGAACCGGTTAAGTCTTTAGTTTCAGCACTGCAAAGCCATTTTACGAGAGTAATTCACATTGTGTCACTTGGCGCATGTTTTACTTGAAAGAATACAGCACTGAGAAACTGTACTAGATGGGTAACTTCATTAGACATATACGCAAGCTTTTCTGTACATATGTAATAACGCCGTCCTCCCAGCTTAAAACGTGGAAAGTGTGACAACATATTTTCGATGATTTGTGATAGATACCTTATCTGCTATACATGGATTGCAGTTTCTCACACTATAAAGCCACCACTGCAATTTGGACACTATACAGGGTGTTACAAAAAGGTACGGCCAAACTTTCAGGAAACATTCCTCACACACAAATAAAGAAAAGATGTAATGTGGACATGTGTCCGGAAACGCTTAATTTCCATGTTAGAGCTCATTTTAGTTTTGTCAGTATGTACTGTACATCCTCGATTCACCGCCAGTTGGCCCAATTGAAGGATGGTAATGTTGACCTCGGTGCTTGTGTTGCCATGCGATTCATTGCTCTACAGTACTAGCATCAAGCACATCAGTACGTAGCATCAACAGGTTAGTGTTCATCACGAACGTGGTTTTGCAGTCAGTGCAATGTTTACTAATGTGGAGTTGGCAGATGCCAATTTGATGTATGGATTAGCACGGGGCAAAAGCCGTGGCGCGGTACGTTTGTATCGATACAGATTTCCAGAACGAAGGTGTCCAGACAGGAAGACGTTCGAAGCAATTGCTCGGCGTCTTAGGGAGCACGGAACATTCCAGCCTATGGCTCCCGACTGGGGAAGACCTAGAACGACGAGGACACCTGCAATGGACGAGGCAATTCTTCGTGCAGTTGACGATAACCCTAATGTCAGCGTCAGAGAAGTTGCTGCTGTACAAGGTAAGGTTGACCACGTCACTGTATGGAGAGTGCTACGGGAGAACCAGCTGTTTCCGTACCATATACAGCGTGTGCAGGCACTATCAGCAGCTGATTGGCCTCCACGAGTACACTTGTGCGAATGGTTCATCCAACAATGTGTCAATCCTCATTTCAATGCAGATGTTCTCTTTAAGGATGAGGCTTCATTCCAACGTGATCAAATGGTAAATTTCCACAATCAACATGTGTGAGCTGACGAGAATTCGCACGCAATTGTGCAATCACGTCATCGACACAGATTTTCTGTGAACGTTTGGGCAGGCATTGTTGGTGATGTCTTGATTGGCCCTCATGTTCATCCACCTACGCTCAATGGAGCACGTTATCATGATTTCATACGGGATACTCTACCTGTGCGGCTAGAACATGTGCCTTTACAAGTACGACACAACATGTGGTTCATGCACGATGGAGCTCCTGCACATTTCAGTCGAAGTGTTCGTACGCTTCTCAACAACAGATTCGGTGGCCGATGGATTGGTAGAGGCGGACCAATTCCATGGCCTCCACGCTCTCCTGACCTCAACCCTCTTGACTTTCATTTATGGGGCGTTTGAAAGCTCTTGTCTATGCAACCCCGGTACCAAATGTAGATACTCTTCGCGCTCATATTGTGGACGGCTGTTATACAATACGCCATTCTCCAGGGCTGCATCAGCGCATCAGGGATTCCATGCGACGTAGGGTGGATGCATGTATCCTCGCTAACGGAGGACATTTTGAACATTTCCTGTAACAAAGTGTTTGAAGTCACGCTGATACGTTCTGTTGCTGTATGTTTCCATTCCATGATTAATGTGATTTGAAGAGAAGTAATAAAATGAGCTCTAACATGGAAAGTAAGCGTTTCCGGGCACATGTCCACAAAACATATTTTCTTAATTTGTGTGTGAGGAGTGTTTCCTGAAAGTTTGGCCGTACCTTTTCGTAACACCCTGTATACCATCTGTCTAGTGAAACGTAGGTTTTCACTATTACTCATATTACGTTACAATAGTAAACGCTGTATTACTTACCTTGGATATACGCTTTGGGTCAATGTCCTGGCGACCGAATTTAAATATTCAGTGTACAAAATACTTTGCTCGCCTCACGGACCAAATGCGATAAACACGCGGTTTATTTCTGTGATTGTCAGCATTGATGCAGCAGAGATGACACTTTTAAGAGTCATAGACTAAAAACTCATAGACCGGATAAAGAAGAGAAATGAACCGAGTGTCGAAACATACTTCGGAAGAGAGAGGAGTACAGGGAGAAATGGTACGAACACATTCAAAGAATGGCAGATGGACGAATACTTAGATCAGTATACAAGCGTGCACCTCAAGGGAAATTAAACGTGGTGCGTCCTAAGAAGAGATGGAAAGATCAGCTGCAGTCCACTTGAAATTGCAACAGACAAGGACGCCTAAATCGAAACTGCGTAGATGGTGAATATTAACATAGTAACTTTAGTTACATGCCTCTGGTTCTTCATGTGTACATTAGTTACTAGAGAGTTCATCATTTTGCATGCCAACGTCATGTGATGCTATGAAGATTGGTATATTGCAGCTTTTTCTTATTTTTCCTGTAATTAGATTAGCTGACACACTTCCTGACGAAAAAGTGAGGCACCCGGAAGGCCTGGAGGAAACGAAATAAACCTCCGTGGGTTGAGAGTATATGTGATGTTATTGCGTGATTACAATATCGATTAAAATTTACAAAGGACTCTCTTATCGTCTTAAGTTACATACGCCCCTGGTCTGGATGCATTCGTTTGGGAAGCGTATCATTAAGACGTTGTCTCCTCCCCTTCGCCCACAAATGCTATAAATGGTACTTGGTACCCTGGACACTGACACTGGAACGTAGTTGATATCCGAGCTGGTCCCACACATGTGCTATCAGAGACAGGTACACGATCTTGCTGGCAACAGGCGTACCACAACATCATGCAGACAGTTAGCAATTCCGCTGAAAAATTGTACCACGATACTGTCGCGTGAGAGTGGTAATACGTGAGGAGCATCAGAACTCCCTCAATCATTACCACCCATGACCTGAAGTCGTGACCTATGACTCTGCACGCCACGACGCCAGGAACACCTCAGCTGTACACCGCCAAAAATTTGGAGGCATGGGACCTCTCTCCAAGTGGCCGCCGTACTCGCCATTGATGGTCATCCAGGGCACTGCAGAACTGCGATTCATAGCTGAACACAACGTGGCACTATTCATTAGCATTCCATGCTTCCCGATCGCGGTACCACCCCAAACACAGCCATTTGTGTCCTGCTGCTGTCAGCGGTCTCCGACCAGTGGTGCGGGATTAGACATAATATTTGAGGGAGTCCGTTACTTTTCCCCGGATGGCAGACGAGGATGTGAAGGCGCTCAGATGACATTAGTGCAGGTATGGTTGTCAGATGTAGCCGGGCCAGAACCTTGAGGATGACTATCCCTGCACTGAAGTTCCTATGCATTCGAACAACGGGCTGGTGTCACTTTCGAATGCTCCACAAATCTGTATACTGTACAGTTCGACCAGTCGGGCAGATGGAGCGCCACCCCCCCCCCCCCCCCCCCCAATTAGCACCCTTTCAAACTACAATAACGCTGTCTCATACTTGTACGCGGCATCTCCGTGGCCTTCACACTGATTACCCGACACCTGATGCAGTTCATGTCACTTATACACTTTACCAGATGTGATGACACCATCAATCAATACTAATGCATTCTGGTGGCCGCTCCACCTATAACAGTGAACTCCAACATCCGACCACGTCTTCTGGGTATTTCACTTTTTTCCGCATGGCTGTGTAATTTTGTATGCAGTCCGCAGAATTACGTGTTGTTGGTGAGTAAGGACACATTTGTGTGATCTGAGGTTTGGCCGGCGTACAGAAATCTTGAAAATTTCTCAGGTATTCAGCCGGGTAGCATCGTCCAAAAGGCGCGACATTTCGGCAAGTCGACTTCTTGCTATCTTCAGGCGTTCTTGGAGTCTGAACGCCGGAAGGTGGTAAGAAGTCAGCTTGCTGAAATATCGCTCCCTTTGGACGACGCTCCCCGGCTGAATAACCGAGGAATTTTCTAGGGCAAATTTAATAAAAGGCAAATTTATAGAACTACTAACTTATTGCCCGCTGATTCGCTCACATTTACTGTTTGGCCTGCACAGTTTATTTCCTTCAATCGAATATTTATTTTGTTCACAAATCGCAACATCTTCTAAGCTTTGCACGCTAATTAAGGCCATAGAAGCATGGTATTTTTGGGATGTCCCTCTGACCAAAAAGAGAGTCTGATATCTAGAGTCACACGTCTCTATAATCGTGCCTTTTGAGTTCTTGTGGTGATATTTCCATGCGAACTATCATCCTCTAAAACACATTTCCTTAGAAGACGAGAACAGATTTTCATAGATTCAGCTTTAAAAATGTTTTAATATAACGAAATATTCATAAACCTTTTCGTACCCTGTTCACCCCTTTAGCGATTGAATAAAAAAAAGGAATTTTTTGTTTCTAACAGAGAAGTCAAACACGAATTTTCTTGGAGTTAAACGAAATATCTCCATGAAAAGGGGCTGAATCTTCAAAATACTGAAACACGGATTTTTTATTTCTAACTGAGAAGCCAAAGACCAATTCTCGTAGCTGTAGCTTTAACAATGCTTTGTTACTATTTTAATAATGCTATACTTAAAAAACCCTCTCACCCACTATTTAGTCCCCTTAGAGGTTCAATTTCCAAAAATGCTGAAGCACATATTCTTGTATTTCTTGCCGAAAAAGCAAATGTCAATTTTTGTAGGATCTTGCTTCAAAGTTGCCTTAGTAGCATCATATTTTCCAAAAATTCTTTCACCCCCTACTTCATCCTCTCTTTTGTATATGACAAGCAACTATATGACATTCAGCCTTCCAAAAAAAAAGTTCAAATAGCTCTAAGCACTATGGGACTTAACATCTGAGGTCAACAGTCCCCTAGACTTAGAACTACTTAAAACTAACTAACCTAAGGACATCATACACATCCATGCCCGAGGCAGGATTCGAATCTGCAACCGTAGCAGCAGTGCAGTTCCGGACTGAAGCGCCTAGAACCGCTCGGCCACAGCGGCCGGCTCATTCATCCTTCCCTCTCCCGAGTTATGAAGTTGTGTATTCAATCCACGAACAAATAATTCGGTATGTCTTTGTTGCTGGGTCTTTTTGTAATTTCTATTTAGATATTGTATGCTATGTATTCAAGGGAAAGTATATATTTAGACTGTTATTCAGTAAGTAAAATGAGCTACTGCCAATTGTGTTATTCGCCAATAATAATTATGTTATTTCCAACGAGTTATATATTATTTTCATTTTTGTTCCGTATATGTTATTGATTTCACGGGCGGCAACAATGAGTCACAAAATGTTTAAAAAGTAAGTACCGTATTTTCTTGAAAACTAGAAAACACACTACAAACACATGACCGGAAACAAATAACGTTTAGTTATAGCCTACTGTGTACCGTGACAGTCATTTCTCTGTTGACACGACAGGAGGAGAGCTTAGAGCGGTTACCACGAATGTTACATACTTCGCTGCACTAATCATCAAACAGCCGGCCGGGGTGGCCGAGCGGTTCTAGGCGCTACAGTAAGGAAACGCGCGACCGCTACGGTCGCAGGTTCGAATGCTGCCTCGGGCATGGATGTGTGTGATGTCATTAGGTTAGTTAGGTTTAAGTAGTTCTATGTTCTAGGGGACTGATGACCTCAGAAGTTAAGTCCCATAGTGCTCAGAGCCATTTTTGAGTCATCAAACAGTAAGAAACTCATGTAAACACAGTTGGCTGCACTCGCATTTGGCCACGCGCATGTCATGACATTCGTGATGGTAAGTCATGGAGATTCAACAACATTGCCTCTGCTTCATGTGACCTTTATCCCTTAGATTTCTCGCTGTGGGTAAATTTCAAGTATTTGGTGTATTTCAAACATATCGTCTAAGTGCTCACGTTACCGAAAACCATGTGTCATATACGTGACCAGATAGAGGTTCAGCCAGTTGTGTTCAAAAGAGTTGCTGATTCTTTGAAAAGGAATGCCGCAAAATTTGTAATACTGTGTCGTATTTACATCGAGCACGTTCCGTATTGTCGAAGTGAGATGACTATCACAAAACAGTATGGATGGCTTCTAGCAGATATACCTAAACAGAAACTGCACAAAATTGTCACTTCTAAATATATCGGGAGCTACAACTTACAAATTCAACAAGTACTCCAGTTCCTGATAGTTTTGGTTTTGATACCTACATTTATCACTCGAGGGTGGGAGGAAAGTCAGCAAGAAGACAAGTTACTCTACTGAATAGTGACCGTTCTCTACAAACGTGTAATGGCTTACATCTCAACAAGTTTTTGTCTGCGTACAAATGTTTAAAGTGCTTTTTCTGGTTTTAACCGGTAACACTTTTTATAAGCACGTAAGGTACGTTTTTATAAAAGCCTTGTCTAAAGAGATTACAAAATGGATAGGCTGTAGTGTAACAGGCCTGCGTTTCATTTTTTAACTTCTTTGAATTCGAAATCTCGTGCTTCCTGTTGAAATTTCTTTCGTGTTTATAAACTTTTCTTCGCAATACAGGCATATGTTGCATTGTACGTAACGTTGATGAGCGTGGAGCTGTCCTTATATCGAAAGTAGTTGTTGTTTACGAGGGCATCCATACATTAAAAACCAACTGTCTTGCCTCGTTGAATACAACGGTTCTCGTTAAATCACTGTAGGAAAGCAACATTGAGAGTGGCCAGCACTTGTACGGGTACCCCACGTCCTGTTGGCTGATTTCCCTTCACCTTTACGACAGTGGTGTGGAGGAGTGGTGGTGTAAAGTCCCTGATCTCCACTCTCTGCCAAAATATCCTGGATTAAATTTCAAACTTCTCCGCAGTGTCTTATGAAGTGAGTGCACGTCACACACTGGATGGCGTCCGTCCATCGTATGGGGACGTCAAGTTAGGCGGTCCCATTGACGCAAATCAGCACCTACGTTTAACAGATATATTTAAACAACTCTCACTTTTTGTGAAGGGAAGATGCCATTAAGTACAAAGAAAAGTAAAACCTTTCCAATTACAGAGCTGAACCTGTCCTTGGTACCAAATCACAATGCCGTAGGCTTTACTTTTAACATACATTAAAGAACTATCATCATCGCAACACACTTGTGGGCGAGAGATGACACCTAACAACAATGAATTGTATCTGTAACGAGAGAGATAAAAAGAATGGCGTAACACAGATAATGGAGCCATGTAATAAATGTCAAAGAAAGAGAAAAGACCCGTTCAGCCACAATGTGTCAGTGTGGTAAGCTCGTTATGTCATTCACTTTTGTATCTGAGGTAACATAATACTCACAAGCAAGCGGGGTTTTAGATGCCCTTTTTCCTTATGATTCCCCCCCCCCACCCCCCACCCCCCACCCAACCACAATTTCTGTCCACTTCTTCGAGAAAAAGCATTTACATGCGGGTGTAAAATAACTACTAGTTCCTGTACGTATCACATTTGCTGCTGCGATACCCTTGTTTCTGTGACGTGGGTGGAGTGTCGGTGTAGCTGTACAGCTGTAACCGAGTGCGAATATCAAAGTGGTGCCGCACTGGCCACGTCGACAAGAGAGCGAACAAGGATTTACTGTGACGTTTATGCTTGAATTGCTACGTAGGGTTGTGGTAAATTAACACTGGCACTGCGTCAGTCAGTATTCGTCATGGATGTTAAGTGAGTTCATCATGGACGTTACGTGACCACAGCCAACAGCTGGCAAGCCAAAAGTAAATAAATAAACAAATATATAAATACTAAAGTGTTAAGTGTTACCTAAATACTGGAGATACTATATCAAGCATGTTGTAACGGCGACCGCAACAGTTGCGGGGTTGAAGTGACGGAAAACGCGGTGGGACCCACGGAGCGGCCCACGAACAACAACAGAACGGAGAGGAGGGCACGACCAACGAAGGACCTTACGACAACAAGAAGCCCGAGACAACAGAGTCAAGAATGGCTAACTAGACAATCACGTCCTCTCGTAAACAAAACACGAAAGTTAACTGTAGCGTCCCCACACAGCTGATGGGGTCCATTCGGTTTCCGTATGACCACCAGTGGTGTCGCCCATGCACTGTAAGTTACAGGCTCCAGCACGCCAGTAGCCTGGAGCCAATCAAGTTCCTGCTTCACCTCTGGCCGTAAGGCCACCGGAAGGGGCCGGGCCAGGAAAAAGCGAGGCTGTGCATCTGGCCGTAGGGTCATGTGCGCCTGAAAGCCGGAAGCACATCCGAGATCAGGTAGAAACAACGACGCAAAAGCGGAGCACAGATCATCCAAGTCCTGAAAGGGAACAGCCGTGGAAACTACCTTAACTACATTGGAAATAGAAAAGCGAAGCAGTTGAAACGCATCTAGGCCAAAAATATTCGAAGCCAACGGATGGTCCACGTGTCGCCTGGACGACGAACTGCCCACGAAGGGGAATGGAACGGTCCCGTAGGCGACTAAACAGCGAGAGGGAGGCGACAACGCAGGAGAGCCGAGTCGGGTATATGTCGCCATATTAATCAGGGAGACGGTGGTCCCAGTGTCTTCCTGAAAACTGACATCCTCAGTGAAAATGCAATAGCGTGAGGAAAAGCTTCCGCGATGACGTGTCATCCTGTGGGACGATCGATTGCAGATCATGGACTGTATCTTGAGGCCCCGGAGGGGCAGGACTGGATCGAGTCGAGCGACTACGACAAATCGACTGGATGTTGCCCTCCTTGTTAGACGGCCCGCGAATGGGCAGTAAAGCACTGTGGGCAAGACGGAAGAGGGCCGCGCAACCAGCGACGAGGGTTGACCGAAGGCGCCGATGCCACAGAGACGTCGGACAACGAGGAGTCCCGACGGTGCTGGCCTCTGTCGGCCGAGCCACGTCGACGTCGCGAGGGCGAAACCCGCCGTGACGCCGCGATCGCCGCAACCTATAGTCGCGCCTTAAGACGCTCGTTAGCCGCTTGAGCAATTTCAAAGGAGTGTACAATGCGGAGACTCTCTTCTAAGGACGGGTTGTCGAGTTTCAGCGCCGCAGTACGGACCTCAGGATCGGGAGACAGCTGAACCACCACATCCCGGATCAGGGAGTCTGTATACGAAGCCTTACACTGCTGACTGGTGCACGTAAAATCGGATCGACGGCTGACACCCTGCAAGTCTGTGACCCAGGAACGATACGATTGACCAGTATGTTTATGGTACTGGTAGAACTCCAGGCGAGAGGCGACCACATGGTAGTGTTGGGAATAATGCTATGTCAGCAAAAGGCAGATCTCCTGAAAAGAGAGAGCCACAGGATCGGACAACGGTGCCAACTTGCGGAGAAGAAAGAACGTGTCCGGGGAGGCCCAAGACAAAAACAACGAACACTGCAGGGAGTCGTCCGTGACTTGAAAAGCCGTGAAATGTTGTTTCAGCAGATTTAAGTAGGTTTCCCAGTCCTCGTTAGCGTCATTAAAGGGTGAAAACGACGGCGGACGTGGGAAAGCATCGGACACCCGAGGACTCTGAAGCTGTTGTGGTAACGCGTCCCGAGCATCGACTTTGTCCGGTAGCAACTGCAGCGACTTTTGTAAGATGTCTAACTGGAGCTGCTGCTGCTGTTGCTCCAGCACACAGACCAACTTCGCCTCCATACCAACAACGACCACCGTTTACCTCGTCGCCAAAATGTTGTAACGGCGACCAGAACAGTCGCGGGGTTGAAGTGACGGGAAACGCGGCGGGAGCCGCGGAGTGGCCCACGAAGAACAACAGAACGGAGAGGACGCACACGACCAACGAAGGACCTTACGACAACAACAAGAGCGAGACAACAGAGTCAAGAAAACCTAACTAGACAATCACGTCCGCTCGTAAACAAAACACGAAAGTAAATACGCTGTCTAAACAAATGTTCAAATGTGTGTGAGATCTTATGTGACTTAACTTCAAAGGTCATCAGTCCCTAAGCTTATACACTACTTAACCTAAATTACCCTAAGGACAAACACACACGCACTCATGCCCGAGGGAGGACTCGAACCTCCACCGGGACCAGCTGTACAGTCTATGACTGCAGCGCCCCTGAGCGCTCTGCTAGTCCCACGCGGCTACGCTGTCTAAGGAGAGGCGATATGTCCTGAGACGTACACAAGGTTAGACTGGCAGGCTGAGCTTTTCCTTTATCGTCAGTTTACACCTTACACAAGTTGAGCTGGCAGCGGCAACTGTACGCCGCTCTTCAGCCACAGGCAGTACAAAGAGAGAAAAACAATGAAGACACAGGAGTAACGCAACATAACAGTGGACAAAAAACAATAGACACAGTAATTAAAAAACACGAAGCCGTTCACACGTGAAGGAAAACAATGAAACTGTCAGCACTGTACACGAACACTGATGATTGAGATCACACACGTGAACGATGGAGCGTGGGCGGCGAAAACACTGAAGCACAAACACAACAGCACACACACAAAACCAATGGCGATGATCTCCGGCGCGCTAATGTTCATGTGACATGTGCGAGTCTGGGGACCTGCCAAAAGGGAAAAAAGGTAGGGGAGGAGGGAGAGGGGAGAGTGGAGATGCCAGTGGCAGAGGAGATGGGGGAGGCAAGAAGGTATGGGGGGTAGGGGAAGCCCAGGGGGAGGAGTGGCAGGAAGGGAGGAGGGAGAGAAGGGAAGGGAGAGAGGGTGCCCCAAGGAAAAAAAAACACACAGGAAGTGGAAGAGGAGGATCCAAGTTGATAGGAGGGGTATATGGAGGGGATGAGGGCATCATCAGGGAGGAGGAGCTGGGGGAAGCCACCTTGGGAGAGGGTAAGGAGAGTGGAGAGATGGAGAGCAGGTGAGACGTGGGAATACACCGGTTCACTTACCCCGTGTTTATTCTCCGGTTAGGCGTTATTACCCTTTCGTAAAACACCTTTTCCACACTGTTCCGAGAATAGAACTTACGCAGCTGCTAAACATGGACTGTACAACTGGCCCTTAGTAATTTATCATTAAGGCAAAAATTTTCTTCCAAAATTTCATTTTCTTGGAAACAATGAGAAGATAAATATGTAATCTTGCTTACCTGTTATTCCTGTTAGTCTTTTATTTCCACTCTGATAGTCTGAATCTATGTAATATGCTAATAATTATAACAACGCTTATCACTGGCACACTAAGTCAGTAACATTAACAAAAAGAGATTGGCATTCAGCCGTTCAGGTTTATTCGGCTCAGTTTGTATAACTCCTTCCCCTTTTGCCTGCGGGGAAGTTTTTCATTTCTAGATGGGACGGGGGTTCACCTGGTAGAGACGCCACGTAGACTATGCACGATTCAAAATCAGCTTATGATTCGTTCAGAGATCAACTTAGAATGTATTCAAAATTTTTCAAAATCCAACTGAGATGCGTTTCAAAATCATATGAAAAATAATGGATAGATCAACGTGCGCTGCACATTAAGTGCCTTATGAAACAAGGTTTTTTTCTTGAAGAATATGAATTTAGCGCTCCTTGAAATTGCCACTCGGGGCAGATACCCCGGTCTGCCCCCCCCCCCCTCCCCCCTAGCTCAGGTCGGCCGCTGTGGTCGAGCGGTTCTAGCACTTCAGTCCGGAACCATGTAGCTGCTATGGTCGCAGGTTCGAATCCTGCCTCGGGCATGGATGTGTGTGATGTCCATAGGTTAGGTCTCTTTAAGTACACTACTGGCCATTAAAATTGCTACACAAAGAAGAAACGCAGATGATAAACGAGTATTCTTTGGACAAATATATTATACTAGAACTGACATGTGATTACATTTTCACGCAATTTGGGTACATAGATCCTGAGAAATCAGTACCCAGAACAACCACCTCTGGCCGTAATAATGGCCTTGATACACCTGGGCATTGAGTCAAACAGAGCTCGGATGGCGTGTACACGTACAGCTGCCCATGCAGCTTCAACACGATACCACAGTTCAGCAATACTGGCGTAATGTGACGAGCCAGTTGCTCGGCCACTATTGACCAGACGTTTTCAATTGGTGAGAGATCTGGAGAATGTGCTGTCCAGGGCAGCAGTCGAACATTTTCTATATCCAGAAAGACCCGTACAGGACCTGCAACATGCGGTCGTGCATTACCCTGCTGAAATGTAGGGTTTCACAGATATCGAATGAAACGTAGAGACACGGGTCATAACACATCTGAAATGTAACGTCCACTGTTCAAAGTGCCGTCAATTCGAACAAGAGGTGACCGAGACGTGTAACCAATGGCACCCCATACCATCACGCCGGGTGATACGCCAGTATGGCGATGACGAATACACGCTTCCAATGTGCATTCACCGTGATGTCCCCAAACACGGATGCGACCATCATGATGCTGTAAACAGAAACTGGATTCATCCGGAAAAACGACGTTCTGCCATTCGTGCACGCAGTTTCGTCGTTGAGTACACCATCACAGGCGCTCCTGTCTGTGATGCAGCGTCAAGGGTAAACGCAGCCATGGTCTCCGAGCTGATAGTCCATGTTGCTGCAAACGTCGTCGAACTGTTCGTGCAGATGGTTGTTGTCTTGCATACGTCCCCATCTGTTGACTCAGGGATCGAGACGTGGCTGCACGATCCGTTACAGCCATATGGATAAGATGCCTGTCATCTCGACTGCTAGTGATACGAGGCCGTTGGGATCCAGCACGGCGTTCCGTATTACCCTCCTGAATCCACCGATTCCATATTCTGCTAACAGTCATCGGATCTCGACCAACGCGAGCAGCAATGTCGCGATACGATAAACTACATTCGCGATAGGCTACTATCCGACCTTTATCAAAGTCGCAAACGTGATGGTACGCATTTCTCCTTCTTACACGAGGCATCACAACAACGTTTCACCAGGCAACGCCGGTCAACTGCTGTTTGTGTATGAGAAATCGTTTGGAAACTTTCCTCATGTCATCACGTTGTGGGTGTCGCCACCGGCGCCAACCTTGTGTGAATGCTCTGAAAAGCTAATCATTTGCATGTCACAGCATCTTCTTCCTGTTGGTTAAATTTCGCATCTGTAGCACGTCATCTTCGTGGTGTAGCAATTGTAATGGCAAGTAGCGTAATTCTACGCCTAGGGGACTGATGACCTCAGATGTTAAATACCATAGTGCTTAGAGCCATTTGAACCATTTTGAACCTAGATCAGAGCCTACTACCGCTCACACCACGAGACAGACAAACAAGTCTATTCTGGTGTCGTGAAAGAGACGACTGGAGAGCGGAATGGCGCTCAGAGTAGGTTCAGTCTGTATGCGTCTGGACGTACGCGCACGTGGCGTAGGTGTAGTGAGCTGCCTATTCCTGAGAGCACGCTCCCACGACACACATGTCCCATCCCACACTTCATGGTGTTGAGGGCCATCAGTTACAGCTCTCGGTCACATCTGATATTTCTGCAGGGTATAGTAATCATTACACGGTGCATAGCACGTGATGTTTTCATCGTGATACAGCCATTTCTTCGACAGGAAGGTGATGTGCTTCTTCAGCAGGACAATGCACGTTTGTCTATGGCTGCTATAACGGGAAGTGCTTTTCGTGGTGTACAACAGGTGCCCTGACCAACCAGATCACTATATCTCTTACCAACTGAACGCGAATGGACATGATGAAGAGGAAACTTATTAGTTCTCAGGGACCTGCGATAACCATTGCCGAACGGCAACAGAAGACACAAAGGGCTTGTGACAATCTGTCGCAGGATGCCGTTCGGCACTTCTATGACCGTTTTCTATCGAGAATATAGGCCTGCGCTGCCACCAGATGGGTATACTGCGTAGGTTTACGGTTGCGACTGCTTGAGCACTGTTTCATGTGACATAAGTGTTTATTTTGGTCTGCGATGATAAACTACCTGTCGCCTCATTTATCAATAAAATGTCCTTGCCCCTTGGGGTGCTGTATTTTTCAGGCAGTGCATTTGTCTAACAAGGTAGGAGATGAACTACAATGAATCCAAAAAAAGGGGGAAAATACCAGAAAACGTTAGTTAGTGATTAAACTAAACTAGTGACAAGAGATTTGGGCATATCATTTTCTATAATTATAAAATTGTAAATATCTCTTAATGCTAAAGAGTGAAATAAATATTTTGTTCTTCCACACCAAAATCTGTAAGCCAAAATTCATATGGATGAATTCAAGATATAACAATCGACCGTAGGAGCGTTTATTACATTTGCACACTCTGTTGCACAATATTACTGTACATTTAACAGTTGCATTGACACAGGCAATCAACGTGGTCGTGCTTGTAAATCAAATGAGGTTTCCAGTGGCCTCCGAGTGCTGTAATTCAGAGAAGACTGACACCATTTGCAATTCATTGCATTTGTAGAGAAAATAATTAAGGGATTGCCGAAATCTTAATGCTCCGTGGCGGTTCATTTCACTATCGATAACTTTTAGTTAGCGTCTCACTAGGGTCACAAATTTACTCCCCTGCTGCCTCGTCTAGACTTCAAAAGCGGCCGCTTGAGTCGCGTATCAAGAAGGAAGGGGAGGGAGAGAGAGAGAGAGAGAGAGAGAGAGTGGGAGGGAGAGAGAGAGAGAGAGAGAGAGAGGCCTCCGAACAGCGTGTCGCGGGCATCTGATGGTAGTTTTCTCACATCGTGGAGCCGGGGTGCAGCAGCAGTGCTTGGAGCGACGCACACGGGCTGTGGATGGGAAGGGCATCTTTTCCTGGTCGTCGTTTACTCTTCTTCCCCAGGACTGGTTCGCTTACGTTGTGCGCAACTACTTGTTCAGCTGTGTACACAGATTTTCCATTCCGCAAGCTGTTTGTACACATGTTCGTATTTGTGTTTTACTGAATCGTCATGCACGCCATGTTATTTGGCTCTGTGAATTTGTGAACAGTGTACTGCCCTGCCTATCCTCTGCGATTTTGAAGTCACTTGTCTTAATCTGCTGGCCAGCGTTCACTCTAAAAAAAAAAAAAAAAAAACTTCCATGGTTAATGTTGTTATGGTTATGTAATGTGCCCAGTTGTCACGCATAGCTGTATCGGAGACCTACGTCTTATCTAATTTTTTTAACCTCTCTTTTAATATTCTTGTGGAAAAGATCCAATTGTTCTAAGTTTTAATGTTTGTTTTTACGATGTTTTAGAAGCTGGTGGGCTCTCTGGTGTTACTATTATCCATCAGTTTTAAGCATGTTGTGAACTCCGGTTAATAGTAAGACCCTGAATAGTTGTTTACTGTTTTTCCTCCTGGAAGAAATTACAGCTCCCTTTCTGTAGTTTTCTGTTATCGAAGCTTATTTCCTAAGGCGTATCAGCTTACTGGAAGCGCTATATAAATGCAATCATCGATAAAGCGTAACTTTACTTGTAGTATAATCCAATCAAAACAATTCTTTCTTATTTTTTAACAGCATTTACTAAGTTGCTGGCAGAGTGTTCAGTGTCGGCGGCTTCTTGCCGCTTGGGCCTAAGTTCCTTGCGGCCCTGTGCACGGCTCTTGAGAATTTCCTGGTGCGGCTTGCTATTTGTTTGCAGTCGCGCCTCCTGGCTGTCTGTGCTCAAGTTGAGTACCTAATGTTACGTCACTTGCACTGTAAACGAAATTTTGCTTTTGACCAATAGGCCTTTGATTGACTGGCTTCGCATAGGAAATTTTCTCTTTAATATTTAATACATACTGTACTGTTGGCAGAAGTTTGATTGCAAATTCTTTCGTGTTAATCTTTAGGTAATCCGTATGATATCTCTGTTAATATTTACCAGCGACTGATGACCTCAGATGTTAAGTCCCATAGTGCTCAGAACCATTTGAACCAACATTTACCTTCTGGAGAGTCCGCCTAACATCTTGAACTGAAATTTGCTTGAAGAAATTTATCTAGAACTGATTTAATTATTTTAATTCGCTGGTTTATTTAAAATTGCTTAAAATTAAAAAAAGGGACAATTTTGTTAAGGTATTATTTTCTGAATTTGTGTGAGGTTATTATTGCAAATTAACGGTTGTCTCACTCACCATTATGAACAGCTATAACGGCAAATTAACTTCAATTTTTTTACCTGTCTTCCAAAGGGGACCTGTTATCAAAGAAAATATATAAAAATGATTATTTTTGTTGTTCAAGGATTAATGATGTTAGTTAAAGTGGTCATTTCCCTGATCCAATTACTTCCCGATCTTACCTAAGAAGATAGTAAACAAACGTTATTTGATTTAACAATATCTATATCAGGAAAGGTTCGTACGCAGAATTCCTATAAATATCTATTACGGTGTATGGAGACGAGCAAGATGGTGCGAGCTATACAGCACAGTGGCTCGCAACAAGTGAGCTAATGTGTGATGGGCAGCACGAAAAATCCGTTCTTCGGCTACAACGTCACTCGAAAACAAAGTTCAAAGTTCAAGAGGGCTACAATCAGCCATAACGACGCAGGGAGAGACACTTTTACCTCCTCTAGACAACTGCCAAGGGAAAGAAACATCTCAGGCACAGAATATAATTATATGAAATCGCTGCGTGATATTACGCAATGGTTAAGGCACTGGACCTTAATTCTGGAGCACTATATTTCAAATCCCTGTCAAGTCAGGCAAGTTTAATTTTTTGTTATTTGTCAGAATTACCATCTAAAGATGACACAGTCGTTCTGTGGAGAAACGATAACTTCCGATTTCCTACTCAGTCTGAGCTGTATTTCCGTCAGCTTTACCTCTGACTCTAATGACTGCATCATCGACACAACTACACATCTCAGTCTTGTGTTCCTTGAGCCGAATTCACCATATGGATGTCATGTCTGATGTAGTTGGAAACCGCGAGAGTATTAATTAAAGTCGTTAATGATGATTAGCTGAAAAGACCCCAAGACAACCAAAAACATATACAATAATTTTCCACATACTTTCAGTAAAAGGTGTTCAGTAGCTGTTAAATAAAGGAAGTCATGTGAAGAGCACTTACAACAGCCAACATGAATCACATCAATTTTGCTTTTAATTTTGGCCATTTTGGCCCATCGCCATATAGGAAAAGAATCATGACTATTAAGTTTTCTATTTTACAGTGAAGCTAGTATTAACGATCACGTCATTTATCAAATTGCACTTTATTTCAAATTTTGTTTTCGACGGGACAAATATGTAATAAAGCATATTTATAGACATTACAGTAATCAGTTATAAAGACGTCATTTCCCAAGCCATGATTTCTTTTACATAGTGGGCTAAGATAATAGTTCCTGCTTCTGAGGAAAAGTCTTTTTCATTGAAATTCTATGTAAAATAAAGATTCAGCGGTTATCGGTGCATTTGTATCTTCTGGAATTTAGTAATTCTGAAGTTCATCTGCATAGACATGATTTTTACGGGCCAAAATCGAGGAAATATTACTGACATTCAGAAAGTGCAGCAGTGGGCCCAGGACTGACACTCTGGAAAGAAAATTCTTCCAGGACAACTTTTCATTTCTACAACATGCTACTGTCTCCTTCCGGAGATAGGTGTTTTCAAGGTGACTGTATGTAGCTGAGTAATAACAGGCGTGAGTGAGCAGCTGTTCGTGTTTCCTGTTTCAAAAGTGGACACATCCTTTCTCGAAAAGAGGCTACTTGCTGAGTAAACTATGAGAGGTACATGAACGTCACGTAGTGAATTACAATAACGGTAGTTTTGGTGGTTACCTGTGCGTGTATGTACTTGGAGTATCTGCGGCTGTTGAGCACGACGATGGCAGTGAGGTTGGCGGCCAGGATGGCGACGGAGAGCAGCAGGACGAGCATGGACTGCGTGACGGCCCACAGCGTGACGCCGCCCCCGGCCGCCGCCCCCGCGCCCCCGGAGGCGGGCCTCGCGGAGCAGCTGCTGTTGTGCAGCGCCGGCGCCTGCAGCCACGAAGACGCCTTCCCGTGCTCCAGCATCGCGCCGAGCCGCGCCTAGCCGCGCGGCCACCCGCGGTACGCCCACACCTGCTACGCTGCGCGCATCTCCGAGCCCAGCACTACCGGCTCGCCCTTAACAGCGTACTACGGAAGGCGCGCACTGTCTGCCTGCTATTGCAGCAGCATTTCATTTATGAAGCACTACGCAACTAAATCTAGTGGTCTGATATTGAACAACCTGATATTATCTTCGCTTTCCCAAAATAAGTCCAAAATTTGCCGTAACTAACACGTGACATTGGCTTTCCCTAAAACGCTGTAGCAACGAAATTATCAGCATCTATGTTTTCCGGAATTAAATGTAAACACGTTTCAATAAAATACTTATCATTAATTGTTGTCTCATGAAAGTAAATGCTTTCAAAAAACTAGTTACAAAAAAGTAGTCCTTTTTCAAATCTATTTAATGATATTTAGGTAAAACGGTCGTTTCCGATAATGTCAAATACTCAGTAAAATCGCTAAACATGTCTTTACGTGAGCTGTAATCTTTCTTAAAGTGAACTTAGCGCATAAATGTATGCACCAGCCGAGGTTTTGTTTCCTCTATATACACAGCTACGGAAAAATACTTGGGAAAATTGAATTTCTGCAGGAAGTCTTCGAAAGGCAGTGGACTGGTAGGCTGGATCATCATCTGCAACAGAGGCAAAGAAACATTTGCGTAAGTTTCTATATTTTCCGAACAGCGATTGCACTAATAAAAACAGTGGAATAGCTTATCATTGGAGACATACAGTTGCTTCTTGTGATAGACTAAGCTGTTATGCGAAGTGACTAAGCTTTGTCTGCACTTTCTGACATATCCGAAATAACAAACACCTCATATGTATAACTAGGGAAGGACTGCCCAATAATCTTTTTCTGTGCAAATACAGAACACACTCGAACTCTTATGGGAATCAGTCGCTCACAGTGAGTAGTGAGGGTAATGATCAGGGGCATTTACCTCAGTAGTGTGTGGATAAGTTGGAAATTTGAAGTAGTCAGGGACCGCCTCCAGTCAACCGAAATAGTCTGCATTTGGCAATTCGGACCTGTTTGTGTCCTAGCTGCGAAGCACTCGAGGAAGAGGCAGTGTTTACACCTACATTACTCGCGTGCGTTGCTCGTTAAACCGGTAGCATTGGAACATAAAAACAAACAAAAACAGTCCGAACAGACCTTGAAGGCCCAGCGGCACCGACTGGCCGCCGTGTCATCATCAGCCCTTATGCGTCACCGGATGCAGATACAGAAGGGTATGTGGTCAGCACATCGCACTGACAGCCGTTGTCGGTTTTCGTGACCAGCGTCATTACTTCTCACACAAGTAGCTCCTCAATTGGCCTCACAAGGGCCGAGTGCACCACACCTGCAACACTCGGCAGACCCGGATGGTGACACATCCAAGTGCTAGCCAAGCCCGGCAGCGATTAACTTTGGTGATCTGACGGGTACCAGTGTTAGCACTGCGGCAAGATCGTTGGCTAGCAATGGGCACATACGTTTCGAAAAACCACGGAACAGCTTACATTCTCAAGTATGCAAGATCGAAAGCATTGTTGTGTCTAGACAAGACAGCCTAGACACAAAGAGAGGAAGCCGAAAGGCACGCGCTTAAACTCACGCAGGCTGGCGTGAGGTCTGAAACAGGATACGTAATGAATGCTATAAAGAAAAGTACGTAGCTTCTGGAATACTTAACTTTAATCCACATTTGTAGAACATCGCTCTGGATGATACATTAATAGAATCTCAATATCAATTGAATACGGCGCCTTGCTGGGTCGTAGCAAATGTAGCTGAAGGCTATGCTAACTATCGTCTCGGCAAATGAGAGCGTATTTGTCAGTGAACCATTGCTATGAACGTCGGCTGTACAACTGGGGCTGGGGCGAGTGCCAGGACGTCTGTCTAGACCTGCCGTGTGGTGGCGCTCGGTCTGCTATCACTGACAGTGGCGACACGCGGGTCCGACGTATACTAATGGACCGCGGCCGATTCAAAGGCTACCACCTAGCAAGTGTGGTGTCTGGCGGTGACACCACAAGCATTCTAAATCGAATGCGTCTTGAAGGATTGAGGTGCATATTAATTACACGGAGCTCATGGATTTCATTTATCAATCGTGAGTAACACTGTTTATTTCAAGATTGTCGACGACGCAGCGTGTGATATTATTATAGAAGTCGCGAAACGAGGAATAGTGGTTCGACACACTGATCGTCATACTAGCACGTGTTAGTGGCGCATGTAGGCCTCTGCTTGCGCACGATTCGAATCTTCGAGCTGCCGCTTGAACTACCTGAATCACTGAGACTGAATCACTCCAGCCTTATGACAGAGATATTAGTCATATAACCAAACGCTGGGCAAGTTTTAGCATGTATCCAACGATGTTCGTCAGGTGCGAATCGACCTTACAAAACATGTCCTCTCCTATTTAAATATAGACGGTTGTAAAGCCAATGCCAGGCGTGCTCTGGGTATGTTGGTGAAGGGCATCTCCGATATGAGTGCATAAAGAGGATCCTAGTGCAACTATCCAGAGGAGACTTACCAATGCAGGCCAGTCCCACGTCACAACCGTTGAAATACGAGTCGGCGCTCTTCGATGAGATGATGCCGAGATAGGAACGCATATTGGAACCAGTACTGCTGACACAGAGGGGCCACAATGACGATGAAATGGCTCCTACTCCATTCCAGCTCCAGAAGCTGCAGGTGACAGATCGCAACGATGAGCACATAACACAAGGCATGGAAATTAAACTGGAGGTGTCCACGGACACTGTGGAAACGGCGGTCCAACAGGAGCTAAGGGATTGAATAGTACCGGAAGTCGAGATCCGGGCGTGTAAACAACGCCGAAAAATAATCTGGATATTCGGTTTGTGGGACTCTCAACCGAGTTGTTATCAGTGACAGTTGGAAATCTCAACCTTTTCACTGTGCAGTCTCGCCACATCCCGCAGTGATGATGAAATGATTAGGACAACACAAACACCCAGTCCCCCGGCGAACAAATCACCTACCCGGCCGGTAATCGAATTCAGGAACCCGTAATCAAAAGGCAGCAACGCTAGCCACTTTTTTAAATTAGTATCAGAATGACTTGCTACTACCATGACGCCCCACTAGACCATAGTCAAATGATCATGTAATATGAGCTGCAAATGCGAGAAAAAATTAATTATGATAACAGAATAATAATAATAATTAAGAAAGAAAAAAACGAGAACGTAGCTGACAAACCACCACCCAGCTGACATGATATGTATCAACAATTATTTTTATGTTTTTTTGTTATTTTTTAATTTCTTTTTAATTTGTGTTTTTTATTTATTTTCATAGTTTGTAATAGAATCTAAAAGTGGAAGGAAAACAAAACGAGATTACATTCGAAATAGCAAACTAAGGAAAATCTCAATTTGATTGCAAGATTTTAGACGCTCTTGTGTATCTATCCTTCATCTATACACATTTAACAATAGAACTGGAGCGATCCTCAGTCAATACACAAAACAAAACGAACAGGGAAACCAGGAGAGGACAAGCTGAAGCAAATCAGATGGGAACACATATAACAAATAAAAACACTGTTCTGAAAAATTAAGTTAACCAACATCTTGCCGATGGAAAACAAGATTCAACATGTTGGCGAAGACCCACAATAAGTTTATATTATAGCTAAAATGTTAAAGAAATTCAAAACTTTAGAACGTTTAATGAGCCTGAAAGTACACTTTTTGAACAGTCACCATGATTACTTCCCGGACAATGTGGGAGATGATAGTGAGAACTAAGGAGAGCGTTTTCACCAGGACATTAAAGTGATGGAAAAACGCTACCAAGGCCGCTGGAACACCAACATGAGGAGGACTACTGTTGGTCACTTCACCGAGAAGTTCAGCAAAAATCTTTGTAGAAAAAGCTACACAAGAAGCTTCAAAGAAAAAAGGGGAAGAAAATAGAAATCAATTCCAGCTGTCAAGTGAAACCTCTATTAACAAGTATCATTGTTTTAAGTAGCTTACTGTAAATACAAACCATGCTAATGTTTTAACAAAGCGTTTCATTAATTTCCTCGTTTACCATATATCATAACGACTTTTATACTGTGTAATAAAAGCATATTTCTTGAAAACTATGCGTGATACAAAATAACTAAGGCTAGATTTGGATACAGCTCATAAAAATCTATGAAGATCTGCTATCACAGTAAATAAAGTTTTTCAAAAAACATTTTTCCTTAGCCTGTATTATTTGTGTTTTACTGTCTTAATCGGAGCGAAACCGTAAAGGCGTGTTCACCAGACGCGATTCACAATTTTGGAGCTTCTCCAGTGGTTGAGTTGGCAACGTATCTTTAGTATACAATATTATTATTGAGATCACTGTCGTTGGCAGACCATCCAGAAGACAGGCATGACCTGGTTTCTTGTTGTCAGCTTCTATGACGGATATTCTGCCATTGTTCGAAACGTGAAGACTTAAAGGCGAATTCGAATATTCCACATAGCGAAAATCTTATGTTCCTACCCTTCCAGTTCTAACATTCTAGAAATAGTTACAATAAGCGGCAGAAACGTGCCAGAGAACCAAAGATTAATAATAGTCATAATTAGTGGAATCTCATTAATCCATCTGATATCTGATAATTCTGGAAAACTACTTTTTTCCTCTGCGCAGCACCGCAGTATGAACTCAAGGGATTCGTAGGATTCCTATACTTGATTTCGTTGTGATCGTTTTCGATGACAGTAGAGGAGGAGCAAAATCATCTGACTTGAAATATAATTTCCCAGCTGATTTTGAATCTTTGGCTATAGTAGCAGTAGCACATCCTGTTCGGTATCAAGAATATGGGCATTAACTCATTGCTTCAGTCTAGGCTAGGGTAGAAAGAAGCAGGTTTCTCACGAAGTAAACGATGAGAGACACAATAATTAACGAATAAGGTAACCACCTCGCAAAATTAAATTTTCCAAATCGCTGTCACTTATTAAACATGAATTGTTCAGAAAATTACAACTATATCTAGTGAAATGAGTAGGTTAATGCATTCCAGTCCTTCAACATCACTGAGTTGTCAAACATTTTCCGAATAGCACTTAAGACAGAAATGTGTGTGTGTGTGTGTGTGTGTGTGTGTGGTGTCTGTTCTTTGAGACATGTCCGAAAGAACAGACACTACGAATCGAAATAAAAAGCCTTGTTAATCAATCAAATATCGAAGGACAGATGTCCAGGCTTTCACAGGGTTTTAAAATCAGCTACTGCGGCAGATGAAAATTTGTGCCTGACCATGTTCGAACCAGGATTTGTGGTTTCTTTTCTTTCGGACATGTCCGAAGGAACAGACACCACACATATATGCACATACAGGGTGTTTCATTTCGAGTAATAGACATTTTAGCAAGTGGTAGTATAGACGAATCGCATATAAAATTCCATATAAATGTGTACACTTTTCATTGAGTACAGAGATACAGCTGTTAGTACCCAATCCTAACAAACTCAAAGCAAAGGAAAATGACTTTCAAAGTGGATTTTCAAAAATTCCCCCACCAACTTCCATGCACTTTTGACTTCTCTTTATAAAGTCACGTGTAGCTCTTCTTAGGTCGTCTTTGCGTTCTTTTATGTGGGCTGCACTATTCATAATTCGAACGATCAAATCGGCTCTTGGGTTTGGTTTCTTTGTAGACTTCGCCTTTGAACCATCTCCACACGCAAAAATCCAAAGGGATTAGGACCGGGGACCTTGGTGGCTAAGAAAAGTGCCCATATCTACTGATACATCTTCCGAGAAATGTTAGGTTTGCATGATGTTTCACCTGACGACTAGAACGTGCAAGAGCCCCGTCGTGCCGGAGGAAAAAGGCATTCTTGTATCCAAAGGGACCTCTTCCAATAGTGCTGAAAGCTCAGTTTCAAGGAAGTGCAGACAACGGGATCCTGTAAGGACTAACAAACAAAATGAAAATTAATTGATCCCAGCTGTATGTACTCAATAAAAATTGGACTCATGTTCTATGGTATTTTTTCTGCAATTTGTCTATACTACCACCTCCTACAATATTTACTATTCCTCCTGAAACATCCTGTATAATTGTGCAGGTCTCGATGGGCCATCGAAAGTTTTCAGTGCTAGACTCACGTCATCGTCCGAACCCTCGCGGGAATACCGTGTAGCTGCCAGCGAGTGGAATAATGGACGGGGGCAAACTCGTATGCAGTATCCGGCAAAGATGGGAATTTGCGTCTGACTAGGAGCATGTGTAGATAGGTCCTGCAGGTAGGTTTTCCGTTGTGTCGCGTTAGTGCTATGGTTAACGTGTCTGTCCCGTAAGCAAGAGGGCCATGTTCGAATCCCATCTCACAAGAGATGAAGCAATTGGGGCAGTCAAGAAGAGAGTGGCACATCAATTCCCTGGGCCATATGGCATAACATTGTAATTTTATTGGAAATTCACGCAGATGATTGTGTCACAATTTGTTTGGATTGTCAATGAGCTGATGTGCCCTCACACGCACGTGCAACCGGTTTTTGCGACTGGTTTCATTCTTCCTATTCCAAAGTCTGGGGTAGTCGCAGTGCGATTCAATATCGGCCGAGCACCACGCTAAATCTCTACACGACCGCTAGCGATATAGAGGGTTATCTCACGTGATCAGGAATGACCAGGGGTGTGAAGTAACATCTACTCAGCTTTAAGTGAATACCATAACGTCACAGCCCTCGCGGAAACGTGTCTAACGCGAGCAGTTCATATAACGGTGGACTGTAACCGTATATACGACTGAGTAAACCAGATTTTTTATCATCAGTTGCGAGTCGAATAACGGTTCCACCGGTCTTCATCTCCACAGTTACGAGAACGGTCTGAGGGGTTACAGCAAAGGTGATGGTAAACGGTCTGGAAGCGGACTCCATTTACAGTAACCTCTTAATGCCTGAATAAATTTCTAGGTTAGAAATAAAAATCAAGAATTCCGGCGCTTTAGACGTACCCGAGACAATCAGGACAATGCAGTACTTGTCAGAGGCATTGGTAGCTTCATTCAGTCAGCACCTGCCTGCACTGGCGCTCGGAAACAGTTAACTTTCCAATTATTAGTTCAGCATTGGTATCACGCGGGTTCGAGACATTCAACATTATGGGGTTAACAGCTCGGTCTGACAACAGTACCCGCTTTCAGTGATGCTTCTCGTGATAGCACTCGAGCCGCTGATGCATTTTATGCAACGCTCTCCCACTGAAATAACGCTACATGAGACCTCATTCATTTCTCGAGCCTGTGAGGACGTCCTGATACTCCTCCTCCGGGACTTGAAGTGAGTCAGGCTGTCAGACATCACAATACTTATGGGATGGCGTCAGGTAGTGTCGTTAACACGATGTCTAGAATACCACACACTGGGCGAGATCTGGAATACGTTTCAGGGCCGTTTCAGACGGTGGAAACGCTGCGATGCCTAGGGATCACATTTACTCGTTCTTTGTGACCGGTTAGGGACGGCTAGTTATTGGCGGCTTCTTCAGAAAATTCCATTGTACAACGTGTAGCGTACAGTAACGTTCGCCTTTCATCACGACTGCCACATTTAACGTAGGTTCTAACGATAAAGAAGGGTATCCCGGATCGCCTCATGGCTATTTTGGGTAATGTCTCAGAGCAGAGGTGTGATCAAGTGTGACACATTGGTTCCGGGACGGCGGACTCGACCTCAAGAACGTGCCCATCAAAGCGTTGGCACCTTATCTGAGAGCGATGTTTCGGGATTTGCATCAGTGAAAACATACCATAGCATCAGCACTGATAGATGAAATTCTTTCGCTGTCGTGCGAACCTCCGACGGCGGTGGAAACATCTCGCCATCACTTGCACACATAGCATCATTTTTTATGCATTATGGCTATGTTAGTGCACAGGTATCTTCAGCAGAATACCCACGACTCATGTTTGTGGCTGCTTGATGAGTCAGCACCGCCGCAATGTCAAGGAAATCGAACATCCAACGAGAGCTTCGTAGCACATCTTGTGCGCAATGCATACGCCATTACTCTCAACAACAGCGCGATCGACTTGGTGTATCCCCATCACCGATAAAATTGTCACATGGAACCGGTTGGACGTCATGCATATGGTTGATTCTCCTCTTTGCATAAGCTGTGTTTTTTTGAACGTGGAAAAGCACGACTTAGGTGCGGCGCGGCGAGGGACGTTTGGATGCTGATACGTCGTATATTGGCCTCCCTTC
Source organism: Schistocerca nitens (assembly GCF_023898315.1). Lineage (NCBI taxonomy): Eukaryota > Metazoa > Arthropoda > Insecta > Orthoptera > Acrididae > Schistocerca > Schistocerca nitens. The sequence continues at coordinate 407,303,743 of NC_064618.1, forward strand.
AGCGCACTACCGATAATAAGACACGCCAGACGTACATATTTTTACCAGACGAGACCCTCTTTCCCAAACATAAAATTTATGCGGTGAAATGCATGGCTGGACACGAGAAGCAATGAATATTTTCGCGAGATGTGATGGAGTATTTGGTATACCTACAAAAATAACATGAGCTCATACGTTGTCATTCGAAATACAGAACTTACTTTGCAACTATTTAGGAAGCGTATTTCACAGTCCGCCCGACAGCTGGGCTGACCCAGGAGTGAGACGAATCGTGGGGCCGAACGTTTAAAGAGAAGAGTACACAGTTTATGCATGTTGGCATATTGGATATTGAGCTGTTGGCATCGTTTGTGACCGAATAATGTTTACGAGTCCTACGAAAGGTAAGTACTTACAACGACTCTGTTCTGATCACTGGTAGGTAGCCAAAACAGGGATGCCCCCCCACCCTCCCACAATTATTGTGCATACACTGTAAACTAAAGCTATAACAGAAATCTGTAATCGGTAAAAAAATTATATACTGAGACCGAGTATAATATGATTTTTGATGCTGCTAGGCTTACTGATGTTTTCCAGGGGCAAACAGTTTTTCGTTGTGGACGTTTAACTTGGCTTTGAAAAATGGTGAAGCTGTTTCTGGACAAGTATGAGTAATTATTGGCATTGTTCGTGTTGATTCAGCTTTACAACCTGTTCTACAGGTTGGAGAGTTTCCCGCCATGTGAGGTATTACAATATAAGACTTTCATGATTACCTAGTCTGAATTTATGACTCGTAGTGATGCATCTTGCAATATTGGCAATATTTGGATTGACCAACCTTTCTTCTGACCTACGACTGGGGACAGCAAAGGAGCTGATAACTGTAGCAACAACACTGAATAACCAAAGGAAGAATAACATACTACGAGACGGAGCGTGAATGTCAGAAGGATGAGCATGGCAGTGGAGCTAGAAAATCTGAAAAGAGAAATGCTAAGGACCAATGCAGATGCAGTGTGCATCAGTGAAATGAAATGGAAAGTAAATAAGGATTTCTGGACGGGCTAATGTAATACAGTACCAACAGCAGCAGAAAGTGGTATAACGGAATTAGTTATGAAAAGGAAGGAAGGGCACTGGGCGAGTTGTTGCGATCAGTTTAATGATATGTTTGCTCCCATTATAACCGCCAAGAAAGCAAATCCAAGTTCAGATTGACGTATCGAGGTCAGAAGCAGAATATGAAGAGATAGAGAAACTGTCTGAGTATACTGAAAGGGTAATTTAGTACATAAAATAAGATGATAATCCGATAATCATGGGACATTGGAAGGCCGTAGTAGGGGAAGGAGTAGTACACAAGTTGATGGTGAAACATGTCTTGGTAGTATCACTGAGGGACGAGTAACCGTAACTGACTTTTGTAATGAATTTCCGCTACTAATAGTGAATAAAATGTTCAAAAATCGCAAGAGGTGGTACACTCGGAAAATGACTAGTAATTCTTGATGATTCCAGCTGGGTTATAGCATTCTAACAGAAAGATTAATATTCTATTTTAATGCGCACCCAGGAGCAGATATAGACTCGGGTAACATTTTAGTAATGATGAAGAGTTGGCTTCATGTTATGAGACTGGTTCGTAAGAATCAATCTGCGAAGAAGTAGGATATTGAAGTACAGGGGAATGATGAGGTGCGTTTGAAGTTGTGTCTGGGCGTAGGTACTGCGATAATGAAAACCACAGAGAGCAGTTTAGTCGAAGAACAAAAATTTCTAACAAGAGCAATCAAGAAGTCGATGTATAGATACAAGGGAGGTAACTGCGTAAAACCATGGGCAACAAAAGAAATAATAAAACTGATCGACGAAAGAATACAGAAATGTAAGTCAGTTAAGAATGAAATAAATAGGAAGTGCAGAGAAGCTAAAACGGAACTGTTACAGAAAAGTTGTGAAGAAATCGGGAAAAGAAAATGGTCAATGGAAGGACTGATTCAGCATATAAAAAAGTCAACCTTCGATGAAATTAAAATCAAAGGCGTCTACATTATGAGTGAAATGGCAGTACCACTGTTAAGCGCAGATCAGAGGTCAGTACTTGTCTGATGACGTGATTGAGGAAGAAATGAGTGTCGATACGAGAGACATAAGAGATGTAATATTGGAGTCTGGTTTTAATAAAGCTTTGAAAGTCTTAAGATCAAATGAGGTGGAAGGGATAGCCTACATACCTTCGGAATATCTGAAATCATGTGGGAAAATGACAACCAAGCAACTATTCAAGCTGAGGCGTAGAAAACATGAGTCAGGAGACAGCATCAAATTTTCGCTGAAAAATCATCCACTCAGCCTCGACGGCAGCAAGGTATAATAAGTGCTCGCACTACCCCAAAATCATTTTAATGGCTCATGCATCCTCAATGGTGACAAGAATAGTATACAGAAGAACGGAAGAGAAAGCTGAGGATCTTTTAGATGACGATAGTTTCGCTTTCGGAAAGGTAAGAACAATGAAGAGGAATTTCTGTCGTGATTGTTAGTAGAAGCGGGACAAGAAAATTCAAGACTATTCAGCCGATTTGTCGACCTGGAAAAAGCGTTCGACACGTGAAAATCTATAGAATTTGAGAAAAATGGAAATAAACTGTAAGGCTGATAATAGACAATATGTGCTAGAACCAAGAGAGAACAATGAAAAGGGAAAACAAATAACGAAGTGCTCAAGTTAGAAGCGGTGTAATCCAGAGATGTAGTTTCCGCCCATATTGTTGAGTCTACATATTAAAGAAACAGGGACGGAAATAAGAGAAAGATCACCTGTGGGTAAAATGATGACAGTTACAATATTTGTTGATGGCATTGATGTCTTCCATTTGAGTGTGAAGAAGAGTTGCAGGAAGTGTTGAATGAAATGGTCTAATGAGTACATAGTATGGGTTGAGAGTAAACCGAAGGAAGACGGAAGTAATCATGAATAGGAGAAATGAGATTAGCTACAAATTATCAAAATTGGGGACCATGAAGTAGTAGAAGTTAAGGAAATCTGCTGCCTTAGAAGCAAAATAAGACGTGGCTGACGAAGCAAGGAGGACATAAAAAGAAGACGAGTCAAAGAGCGCATTCCTCACCAAGAGAATCCTGCTAGTATCAAACATAGGCCTTAATCTAACGAAGAAATTTATGAGAATGTACGTTTCAAGCACAGCATTGTATTGACGGTGCGAAAATAGGAAAAGAAAAATTCGAGGCGTTTGACTTGTGTTACTGTGGAGACGTTATGAAGATTAGGTGGACAGATGAGATAAGAAACGAGGAGGTTCTTAGCAGAATCGGCGAAGGAAGTGACCCTGGAAAGAAGAAGGTACAGAAAGACGATACGTTTGTTAAGTTGTCAGGAAATATATTTCATGGTACTAGAGGGAGCTCTGGGGGTAAAATCTGCAATGGAAGACAGAAAGTTGAATACAACTAACAGATTATTGAAGACGTTTGGTGCAAGTTCTGGTCTGGGATGTGGGTGTGACAGAAGAGCGAAATTCGTCAGGGGCCGCATCGAGCAGGTCAGAAAACTGATGACGCAGAGAAAAATGTTGTGATAATTCGGCGTGCTTGTTTTCTGGTACTCGTCGCATGTTTTTCGAGCAACTCCCCCGCGAGGAAGAGGAAATTTATCAGCAAATTTCTTTGGCCGGGGCAGCTGCCTTTCTCGTGAAGAAAGAGATAAGCGGAGGGGAGCTGTCACCAGCTGGGGCGACGAGCACAAGATGGCAGCCGCCACATTTCATGAATATTTAGGGCCCGTATCTCAGGCTTAAGGCTCTTTCCGTACCTAAATTACTGGACGGAATTCACCCGAGCGGAATTTACCAGGGATTGCGCGAGTGTCCTCACAGATCTACTCAAGTCTGAGGTGAAGGCTCTTCCACCTAATCAGTTTCCGCGTCGTGTAATAAGTTGGTAGCTACTTGTTCGCTTAAGAGTGGAGCTCCTGCAAATGTTGGAGCAGCAACCGGCGACTCACTTCTTTTAAGGGTCACCAAGCCTTCCTCCTCGTCCCCCTGTTTAGAGTATTACGCCTTTAAAACGTAAACTCAATAAAAGCGAACTCGTTTACTGTCCATTATTTGCACTTGTTCGTACTAGTTGTTGCTATATTTGGTTACCAACCGGGAAATGCTCTACCCGGAGCACAAGGAAGTCGAAAATGTTCCTGTTTATTTACACTAGTGGCCATTAATATTGCTACACCACGAAGATGACGTGCTACAGACGCGAAATGTAACCGACAGGAAGAAGATGCTGTGATATGCAAATGATTAGCTTTTCAGAGCATTCGCACAAGGTTGGCGCCGGTGGCGACATCTACAACGAGCTGACATGAGTAAAGTTTCCAACCGATTTCTCATACACAAACAGCAGTTAACCGGCGTTGCCTGGTGAAACGTTGCTGTGATGCCTCGTGTAAGGAGGAGAAATGCGTACCATCACGTTTTCCACATTGATAAAGGTCGGATTGTAGCCTATGGCGATTGTGGTTTATCGTATCGCGACATTGCTGCTCGCGTTGATCGAGATCCAATGACTGTTAGCAGAATATGGAATCGGTGGGTTCAGGAGGGTAATACGGAAAGCCGTGCTGGATCCCAACGGCCTCGTATCACTAGCAGTCGAGATGATAGGCATCTTATCCGCATGGCTGTAACGGATCGTGCTGCCACGTCCCGATCCCTGAGTCAACAGATGGGGACGTTTACAAGACAACAACCATCTGCACGAACAGTTCGACGACGCTTGCAGCAGCATGGACTATCAGCTCGGAGACCATGGCTGCGGTTACCCTTGACGCTGTATCACAGATACGAGCGCCTACGATGGTGTATTCAACGACGAACCTTGGTGCACGAATGACAAAATGTCATTTTTTCGGATGAATCCAGATTCTGTTTACAACATCATGACGGTCGCATCCGTGTTTGGCGACATCGCGGTGAACGCACATTGGAAGCGTGAATTCGTCATCGCCATACTGGCGTATCACCCGGCGTGATGGTATGGGGTGCTATTGGTTACACATCTCGGTCACCTCTTGTTCGCATTGACGGCACTTTGAACAGTGGACGTTACATTTCGGATGTGTTACGACCTGTGTCTCTACGTTTCATTCGAAACCTGCGAAACCGTACATTTCAGCAGGATAATGCACGACCGCATGTTGCAGGTTCTGTACGGGCCTTTCTGGATACAGAAAATGTTCGACTGCTGCCCCGGCCAGCACATTCTCCAGATCTCTCACCAATTGAAAACGTCTGGTCAATGTCGGCTGAGCAACTGGCTCGTCACAATACGCCAGTCACTACTCTTGATGAAGTGTGGTATCGTGTTGAAGCTGCATGGGCAGCTGTACCTGTACACGCCATCCAGGCTCTGTTTGACTCAATGCCCAGGCGTATCAAGGCCGCTATTACGGCCAGAAGTGGTTGTTTTGGGTACTGATTTCTCAGGATCTATGCACCCAAATTGCATGAAATTGTAATCACAATTCAGTTCTAGTATAATATATTTGTCCAATGAAAACCCGTTTATCATCTGCATTTCTTCTTGGTGCAGCAATTTTAATGGCCAGTAGTGTAGAAGACTCTACCCGAAGACTCGGGTGCCAACTGTCTCATTCTGCCTGCCTCAGCAGCTCTAAAAATTCTGGTAAAAATTTTGGTATGCTATCAAATTCGCTCTTTTTTAACACACAACTTACCTGAGACGCCCACAACTCACTCACACCCACTAGTCCATGGCTATGAGTCGCTCATACCCATTCAATCCCACTTGTCTTTTCTCACTCACTTATTCAGCCCAACTCATTTTGTTATGACCTATTTGTCTCTCTCTGTCGTTGTCTCCTATGTCGCAGTCACAGTCTCCTTCGTTCTTTCCTACTACTACAGCCCTCGCACTGTCTTCTTTTCGCCCTCTCTTACTAATAACATCTCATTCCTTCTTTCCTAATGATATTGTCTTCTCCTACTGTCACTATCACGTTTTTCCTCGTTGTCATTGTCATATACTGTCTCTATTACTACCAGTGGCTCTCTTTCACTTCCATTTTTCCTTTCTCTTTATTCCTCACAACCCCCATAGCACTAGCTCCTTCATTCTTTTTCTAGCACTATCCTGTCATAGTTAACTATGTACCGCTGCTACTGCGTTCCTCTCTTTCTCTCACACTGCCGTTGACTCCTTCGCTCTTTCTATAACACAGTTACCATGTTTACCATCTTCCAGTGTTTATTAATTTTCCGTCTCTTTGCCCCTGCCACGTTCTTCTTCTCTCTCAGCATAAAAACATTTCTAAGGCGCTGAGGAAGCTAGAATAAGACAGCTGGTATCCCACGCTTCAGTCATAGTCTGTTAAATAAACAGAAACACATTCGTATTTTTTGCGCTCCAGTAGGAACATGTTTCCGCTGTTTCCCTTATTTTCCCTTCTGGAGCAGGGCATGTAAATCATGTGAAAAGAAATGTATTGGTATGTAAAATTTACATAGTTTACTTATCTGGAACAGAAATTATGCAAAATTAATTTTACACCTCAGACCGAAGTTTATGTTCGAAAAGCATTTGCCTTTGCTAACGTTCTACAACATGGGTTTCCCGTATAATGACAGAGACACTTAACGGCATATTTCACCATGATACGTCATTTTATAAATTACATTTTCGCCTGACATCGGATTATACGTGCGTATTTTACGTGTACAAGTAGGGTAATATTGAAGCTCTGTATCTTGGAAACGGATAAAAATATGAAGAAAATTTTCAAGCTTGTTCCATATCTGGATCTTAGGAATACATCGCAAAAATTTCAGCCATCTGATGTCCATAGTTGTCATGGAATCCTAGCTGGGTTTTGGTCCGCTGGTGACGGAGAAAATACACTAAAAAGTCTCTTTTTGAGGGGAATAGCTAGGATCAACCCATGAACTAAAGCCGTCACCGTAAGTTCCATCAAGCCCAATGTAGAACTTATCAATACAAAAATAATCAACCAATCTGCTCCATTTGCCGAAGCAGAATGGAGCGTGTAGTGTTCGTGCTTTTACTGTGTACTGTACAATAGCAACACTAGGATGAACCTTCTGTTGGTGCCTAGCTTTTAGGTTATACAAAACACTTGACCCTACATTTTTGTTACCAACAGAAGCCGAGGAATGAGCAACGGAAAATCCCGCTTTTTAAATGGTGTTTTCGAACATATTATGTACGCTTACTGTCGAATACGTACCGAATCTGCTTTCAATCAGCTCTACCTTGTTTTAAGGAACACAAAGGTACGCTTGATCTGAGAATGAACACAGAAGGATACACCCAAATTAGGACATTTTGTAATTTTCCTAATTAAACATTTTTATCATGTCAAATTGTCCTAGTTGCTTATAAAGCGCTAATGTAAAATTGGGTAGTATTGACTATGAAGAAATGACAGCAAAATTTTGTAAAACTGTGGCTCTTCCAGCAGTTATCCATGGGAGTCAACGTAGTGTAGCTATCCCTGCCAAATGTAGAAGTTGGCATGCAGTGGAGGAATGTAGGACGTGACTGGAAACTGTCTAGATGTGGCATATCAAAACTCGGCCGTGATCTTCAAGTATTTTATTATTCCCACTTAGAGCGCTGCATTCCTCTCTGTCTGTGCCACAGGGTCCCGCGATGCTGAGGGTGCCACTTCACTGTCTGCGAAACAGCTTGGCGTGGAAGGGCTACCTTAGCAACCTGTGCAATGTACTGCGGCATGCCAGCCATGTACAGCTGCAGAATTTTGACGAGGTCAGGATGCGCCAGCAGCCGACTCAGTGGCCTTTGTCCCTGTTGCCTCAGCTCCACTCTCTGGGAGCCACAGGGCAGCCCACTTTGTGCTTCTTTGCCATCACGGTTAAGATTGCAGGCAACACAATCACCTGCAACCTGACAACCAAATCTGTGGCCCTCGCCTCGGGATGCCTTCGGTGTGTGTTGGGAGCCAACAAGACTGCCTGGGGTAGCGAGCCATCGAGTGGCCCACCGCTGGCTGGCTACAGACCCCATGTTAGACTCAGATTGTCGAACCAGGGACCCACTGTGTACTAGAATGCTGGCGCGCCATCTGCTGCTGCGTGTAGCCAGTGGTGTGACATGCCCCGCTGTCCAGCAGACCTGTCACACTTGAATCCCCCTCTTTAGAAAACCGGCACCTATTTATACATGGCTGTGAGCTTCTGTTTTGCTAACACGCTGCTCCTAGTCCCGTACTCATAACACCTAGGTTGCGCCAGTGGACTCCTTCTGCATGTAACTTGCGCCATGCTAACTGCTGCATTTACTCTTTTCAGCAGTTCGATGTCCCTGTGGCCTCCACTCTACTTTGCAACTGCTGGTCAGCGTAACTGGCTCATGCCTGGCTGTAACTTGTGCACTCAGAAATATTACACCGAATCAAACTTTCCTATCTTAAACAGTGGTGCTGCTACATTTTCCTCCCCTTCGGAAAGACCCGGTCCTCGGGTAGACCTCTACATGCTCTTCGACTGGTTTGGGTCGACACGTACTTATGACATATTTACTACTACTATTAGAAAAATTAGATGTGATCTAGTCCTCTTAAAACACATGACATGAGACAAAATGTTGATGACCACTCCACTTAATGCTCGATCAACCCCTTACCTACCCATCTTACGCCCTCAGTATTCAATGCACTGGGATTTGGACTACCATCGGTTCCCTCTGTAACTGGCTCCCCGCCTGATCAGAATGAAAACAACACAGAACAAAGTTAAGGCTGGCACTTGGCACAGGGATGCTCAAAACAATTGTTACTTGTCGTTGCCTTTCCCTGTATTGAGCGACATGCTGCACAAGTTGCACGGCTGATATGCGCCTCTCTTGCTCTGAAATGAACTGTTTTACAGGTGTCAACAGACCTGACTACAGACTTTGATTTAACAAGGTCAGATTCTGCCTTGGCAAAATCTCTAAAATTACTTCTGGCTGTGTAATATTCAATTGCGTGACTCCTGAAATTGACGCTGGCATATGGAAGGTTGATTCTATTATGTTACACACAATTCCATTGATTAAAATTCCGCTCCCCTCGAGCTCTATACGTTTGGCTTCTGCAAATACTCGCTAGTACTTGCTAGTAATATCACATTTTCGTAGGTGGAGAAGATCCGATGCATCCTGACCCATTGCAAGCTCATGTGTGGCTCCACAATGTCGCTTGGACAGTCTATTCTCATCTCCTGGCTAAAAATAACTGCACCGTGCCCGTGTCCAGATTGGTGCTTATCACCATGGCTGGACATACCGTTACCTTCCCTCTATGGCAGCTCCATAATTCCTCCCTTGTCATCTCGGGGCGTTCTAGCAGTTAACTTCCAAGATCAGCAACACCTCCTCAGTTTTCACTTCTACAAACTTGCTCAACGCTCCCCACTTCAGTGACCTGAGGACAGGGATCACCATCACCCCTCCTCCCTCTTCAAAAAGACTGCTGCCCGCAGCAGGCTCACAATACTCGGAAACACATACAACATATGAAAAAACAATGACTAATTAATCTACGCAAACCCAATGATACTTAATAAAAAAAACAAAAACTACAAATACTCTACTACTTTCTGGATTGCAAGGCATACGGTACATCATGCTGCACTCTATCTTCCTGGTTTCCTCTCCCCTCTGTCCTTCTTCCTCTTCCCTTTCTGTGACATGCCTGGAATCACATCCGGACAACCCTTAAATGTTTGCAATCGCTCATTGTGTACTATCGTTGTTCTAGTTGGCATCTGAAGCTTAACATTAATGGGGATGCGGTTTCAACTACTTGATTCAAATGGCTCTGAGCACTATGGGACTTAACATCTATGGTCATCAGTCCCCTAGAACTTAGAACAACTTAAACCTAACTAACCTAAGGACAGCACACAACTCCCAGTCATCACGAGGCAGAGAAAATCCCTGTCGCCGCCGGGAATCGAACCCGGGAACCCGGGCGTGGGAAGCGAGAACGCTACCACACGACCACGAGCTGCGGACCAACTACTTGGTATGGCTCTCGTGACGAACTTCTTTGTTTTCCCTTTTGGTGTATAGTGGCTGGATAGCATTACCCATTGCTCTACTCTATACTGTGGTAATCTTCCTTTCCGCTTCACTGCATCTTCCTGCCTTCCCAAAGCCTTCATATTCGTCTTCTGTACCCATTTCCAAACATCCTGAATTGTCCTCTCGAACGGACGTACAGATTCACCGGTCCTTCCTTTCTGTAGCTTCACTAAATCAAATTGTGATGGCATACCGGTATTGGTATAGATTTTTTGCTTTGTATGCGCATACAATATGCTTCAAAGACTTGTCCCACTGACATTGATGAGAATCCACATAAAAAATCAACATCTTTCCGATTGTTCTATGTACCTGTTCTGTCCTACCGTTCACCTGTCGATTCAGTGCACTCGTCCTCAACTTCTTTATGTTCAACAATTTACACAGTTTCTTCATTAAATCCGACATGAAGTTGGTCCCTTGGTCAGGAATTATTGTCGCCAATACACCGAACTTCAAAATCCAGTTGTTTATTAATGCTTGCCTGACCATTGCTGCCTGTTGATTTGGCATAGTCACCATCTCTACGTATCTCGAAAAATGGTCTCTTATTGTCAGAACGAATCTGTTCCCCGACGGTGTTCAACTGAAAGGTCCGAAGACATCAATTCTCAATATAGAAAATGGACATGTCGCTTCCAGCAATCGTTGTAGCTGTATCCATTTCCGACTCAAAAAATGCTCTCTGCAAACATGGTATACAATTGTTGACATACTGATCCACATCTCCTTTCCTACCTCTCCACCAATATCTCTCCGCCACTCTCCTATTTGTCGTGCTACTCCCACCATTACCAGACAACACGTGATCATGTGCTTCTCTTAAAACCTCACCTCTCAGCTTGGCCGGTACTACTACTCTTGGCCCCAACTTCGTTTCCCTGCACAGAAGACTGTCGTACATATTAAATTGTGGCTGTGTCCAATAGAATTTACAATCTTTGTCAGCGTCCTGTAAGTCTTGCCATACTGCTAGGTCATAACCTATGACTTCTACTTTCGCCGCCTTTCTGCTCAGCGCATCCGCATTATAGTGCTTCTTCCCACACTTGTGCATCACCTCGAATTTACTAAGCCTTACAGCCCACCTAGTGAGTCTAGTGGACAGATCCTTCAACCCCAAGAACCACATCAACGCAGCATGATCCGTCGCTACCCTAAAACTTCTCCCATATAAACAACATTTAAAATATGTGGTTTCATAGGTTACATTAAGCATCTCCCTCTCTGTGGTTGAGTAATTCCTCTCGGCTGCATTCAACTGCCTGGATGCATAGGCTACAGGATGTTCTTTCCCATCAATTTCCTAACTAAGAACACACCCTAATGCTTGATGCATCGTATGCTAGAATAAATTCCTTTTCAAAATCTGGAAAGACAAGAATCCGACTTGATGTTAACACCTCTTTCAGTTTGTCAAACGCTTTCAGTCACTCTGCTGTCCATTCAAATTTCACACCCTCCCGTAACAATTGCGTCAATGGCTGTGCTAAATCTGCAAAGCCCTTTATGAACTTTCGATATAAATTGCAAATTCCGACGAATGATTGCACTTCCTTAACTGTTTTAGGCTCCCTTAAATCCCTTACAGTCCGTACCAACCTCAGATCTATTCACACTCTGTCCTTACTGATGATATGACCTAAATATTTCACTTCTTCCAATGGAAAATGACACTTCTTCAGGCTCAACGTCAAACGAGCTGCTCTTAACTCATAAAGAATTCTCTTAACCGCTGTCTATGCTGCACCATACTGCCCGAAAACACTATAATGTCATCCAAATAGACAAGACACTGCCGTGGTTTCAAAATCCTCAACACACTGTCTAGCAACCTCTGAAACGTTGATGGAACGTTTTTCAAACCGGATGGCATTCTGATGTACTAGCAATGGCCTCCAGGAGTAGAGAAAGCAATTTTTGGACCATCCTCTGGAGCCACCTCTAACTGATGATAACCACTTGTTAAATCCATCGTAGAAAAATACTTGCACTGTCTTAAGTGATCCAAAGTCACTGATATGTACGGAATGGTGTATGCGTCCATTACTCTCTTATTATTAAGGTATCGATAGTCACAACAGAATTTGTATTTCTTAGTTCCATCCATAGATCTATAAGGCACAGACAATGCCCGCTCTCCAGCAATTATTACTATGCTCTATAATTTGTAGACTTAGAGAAAGCTTTTGACAACGTTAACTGGAATACTCTCTTTCAAATTCTGAAGGTGGCAGGGGTAAAATACAGGGAGCGAAAGGCTATTTACAATTTGTACAGAAACCAGATGGCAGTTATAAGAGTCGAGGGACATGAAAGGGAAGCAGTGGTTGGGAAGGGAGTAAGACAGGGTTGTAGCCTCTCCCCGATGTTATTCAATCTGTATATTGAGCAAGCAGTAAAGGAAACAAAAGAAAAATTCGGAGTAGGTATTAAAATCCAAGGAGAGGAAATAAAAACTTTGAGGTTCGCCGATGACATTGTAATTCTGTCAGAGACAGCAAAGGACTTGGAAGAGCAGTTGAACGGAATGGATGGTGTCTTGAAGGGAGGATATAAGATGAACATCAACAAAAGCAAAACGAGGATAATGGAATGTAGTCGAATTAAGTCGGGTGATGTTGAGGGTATTGGATTAGGAAATGAGACACTTAAAGTAGTAAAGGAGTTTTGCTATTTGGGGAGCAAAATAACTGATGATGGTCGAAGTAGAGAGGATATAAAATGTAGACTGGCAATGGCAAGGAAAGCGTTTCTAAAGAAGAGAAATTTGTTAACATCGAGTATAGATTTAAGTGTCAGGAAGTCATTTCTGAAAGTATTTGTATGGAGTGTAGCCATGTATGGAAGTGAAACATGGACGGTAAATAGTTTGGACAAGAAGAGAATAGAAGTTTTCGAAATGTGGTGCTACAGAAGAATGCTGAAGATTAGATGGGTAGATCACATAACTAATGAGGAGGTACTGAATAGGATTGGGGAGAAGAGGAGTTTGTGGCACAACTTGACCAGAAGAAGGGATCGGTTGGTAGGACATGTTCTGAGGCATCAAGGGATCACCAATTTAGTATTGGAGGGCAGCGTGGAGGGTAAAAATCGTAGGGGGAGACCAAGAGATGAATACACTAAGCAGATTCAGAAGGATGTAGGTTTCAGTAGGTACTGGGAGATGAAGAAGCTTGCACAGGATAGAGTAGCATGGAGAGCTGCATCAAACCAGTCTCAGGACTGAAGACCACAACAACAACAATACCGTCTGCAAGCTGCTGATCAATGAAATCGTCCACAATCGGCTGCAAATACCTCGATATTCTGTATGGTTTTCGGTAAACAGGTGCTTCGTTCCCTGTTGGTCGCCTATGTTGAACTAACGGAGCTGCTGTTAATGGGCCTCGCAGAAAAAACAACAGTTCTTCCATATGCTCTTTTGCTCCTCCTTTCAAATGCTTAACTTTGTTATGCAATGCAGTTCTATCGGCAGTTAGTGGATTATTGCTACGCCTACCTCTCGAACACCAGTTTCGTCATCTGGTACATCCAAATTCGCTACTAAAACTCCTTTTCCCAAATTCGCGTCTACAGCGCTAAAATTATCCACGTTCACGGGGACTACTCGCCCGCCATTTCCCTCTTGTACACGCACTTACAAAACAACCTAATGGATCCAAAACTTCATTATTCTCCAATGGTTCAATAACACATACCATATCCACAGGTAGACTTTACACATACCCAACGCGACTTCCCAGTGCCACTAGACACACACTCATGCGGATTAAGTCCTAATGATAATGTACGCACCTCAGATGGTTTGTTCATTACGTTGAACGCCCTAGTGACAGCTCTGAATCGAGAACAGTTTCCCCTAGCTCAAATAACATTCCACGAAGTTACACAGTTCGTTGTCCAAGGTCAATTTTGGCATGATGTTGACGAAAGAAATCTACTCCTAGGATCATGTCGTAGCCCTCGCTTACCCATCGGTACTACCTCCATGCATCCATCAAATCGGACTTTCCCTATGTGAAAGTCAACTGTCACTGACCCCAAAGGTGTGATCTCCTTATCCTCCACTCCACACAACCTATAACGTGGTGGGTCTAACTTCCTTCGTGCCGTTTAACTCTTAGTAACCACTGACACTTGCGCCCCTGTGTCCAACAAAATCTTATACTTTTTAGTTTCTATGGATCCTACCACTGAACATTACACCTCTGCATATGTATTTGTAGCATTGAAATTAAACAGGAGCTCCCTTAGGTGGATCTTGGGCCCTCTCTGTCATTTCACAGCTGTCCACGTCTACTAACTTTACGTCTACATCCTCCACGTTGATAATTTCCACCCTGTCCTATATTCCTCGGTGACTGGGTACATTGCCTCTGCACATGTCCCATACGATCACACTCATAACATTTTATACCTGCTGTAAACACTGTTTGTCTATCACGTACCCCAGTTGCCACATCTATTTCCTCAGATTGGATTGCCAGCTGAATGGCCGAATACAAATCTTTCGGAGTCCTTTCACACACTTTCCGCGCCATATACGCTGATAACCCCCTCAAAAATACATCAAGTTCCCTTTGCTCGGCCTCCTGCCACAGAACACCATTCGCTTCATCACTCCGACCCAACACCTAAGTGTACTCGTTAATTTCTATTATTCCGTCCATAAATTTCTCTACCATCGTCACCTGCCTCTTCGTCCTTGTACTCAACCTCTCCCTAAAGTACCGAGCGCTATTTTCTTGTAACTCTGTGAAAGACCCACCTTCAACTGATTAAACTGTCCTGTCTTCCTAAAGGCCTGAGAACACCTTACATATGCCTTCACTTCACAAGTTAATCTAATCTTGGCTACACGTAACAACTGTTCATCAGACCAACCATTCATCACAGCTAGAGTTTCCAAGACCTCAACAAACGAAACCACATCCTAAGATAGCTTGCCAGAAAATGGAATAATCAAACTCGCAGCAGCTGAATCAATCTGCTGCTGCGGCGTCCTAGGCAAGAACTGATCAGATGTGGTTTCCTGCTCACTCCTAGATGTTAACTGACTTCTCAACTGTGTATTGTCTGCTTTCAATTATGCAAACTTTACAATGAAATCCATACCACTTCTGGTTCCGACACACCTTGCGTCCCTGACTCTGCCATTGTGTTGCTTTCGTTCCATTTAGTTCCATTTCAACCTATAAAATCCCACAGAAACAAAACATTTTACTACAAAAGTAAACTGACTTCCTACATCTCAATAAATTATCTTACTTTTGTCCACAGCTCGTGGTCTTGCGGTAGCGCACTCCCGGGTTCGATTCCAGGCAGGGTCAGGGATCTTCTCCGCCTCGCGATGACTGGGTGTTGTGTGTCTTTCATCATCATTTCATCCTCATTCACTCGCAAGTCACCGTAGTGGCGTTAAAGAACTTGTGGAGCGGCAGCCGAACTGCCCCGTGAGAGGTCTCCCGGCCACCAATGCCATACGCTCATTATTATTACTTACGTTTCATGCGATGACGTAATAGGAGGAGATAAATAAAGCATGATACTCAACCAGGTACAAAAGTAATTAAATGCCACGAAAAAAATCTCACTGCCCCAAACACACAAACACTTACTCTGACAACAGAAAGAAAGAAAACGTCCTATACTCAAAAAGAAAAATTGGTCAACACTCACCACATTTTGTGCCTGTAATGTAGGCAGTGGGCTCGAACGTCGTACTATAGAGATGACACCCGCTATTCTGACACCAAATGTAGCTGTCACTGCCAAATGTAGGTGTTGGTGTGCGCTGGAGGAATGTAGGACGTGGATGGAAACTGCCAGGATACGGCGTATTAAAACTCAGCCGTGATCATCAGGTATTTTATTATTCCCAACTACAGTTCCGTGTTCACCTTCGTCTGCGTCACAGGGTCCTGTGATGCCGAGGATGCCACTTCACTGTCTGCAAAGGAGCTTGGCGCGGAAGGGCTCATCAGCTACCCGTGCAACGTACTACGGCGCGCCGGCCGTGTACAGCCGCGTAATTTTGACGATGTCAGGATGCACTGGCAGCCAACTCAGCGGCCTTCATCCCAGTTAGCTCCAGTCGCTGGTAGCCGCTGGGTGGACCACTGTGTGCTTCTTTGCTGTTGTGGTTAACATCACGGGCGACACAAGCACCTGCGATCCGACAGCCAAATCTGCAGCCCTCGCCTCAGGAGGCCTGCGGCGTGTGTTGGGAGCCAACAAGACTGCCCGTGGTAGCGAGCCATCGAGTGGCCCACTGCCGGCTGGCTACAGATCTCACGTTGGCCTCAGAGGGTCGAACCAGTGATCCGCTGTGGACTGGAATGCTGGCGCCCCATTTGCTGCTGCATGTTGCCAGTGGTGTGACATGCCCTGCGTCCAGGAGAGCTGCCACACTTGAATCCCCCTTTTAAGGAACCGGCACCTATTTATACACGGCCGGCACCTATTTATACACGGCCGTGCCCCCTCTGTTTTGCTAACGAGCCGCTCCGAGTCATGTACTCATAACACCTAGGTTGCGCCAGTGGGCCCCTTCTGCCTGTAACTTGCGCCATGCAAACTCCTGCATTTACTCTTTTCAGTGGCTCGATAATCCTGTGGCCTCCATTCTACTTTGCAACCGTTGGTCAGTGTAACTATCAACAGGCCCACGCCTGACTAAAACTTGTGTGCTCAGAAATATTAGCACTGAATCTAACTTTCCTAACTTAAACGATGGTGCTACTACAGTAGCCACAAAAATAACTTTATGTGAAATACAAAGTACAAAAATGAAATTTCTGAGAAGAACAAAAGGATATTAAAGAACAATTCACGTAAGAAATAAACCGTGCGAGCCGGCCGAAGTGGCCGTGCGGTTAAAGGCGCTGCAGTCTGGAACCGCAAGACCGCTACGGTCGCAGGTTCGAATCCTGCCTCGGGCATGGATGTTTGTGATGTCCTTAGGTTAGTTAGGTTTAACTAGTTCTAAGTTCTAGGGGACTAATGACCTCAGCAGTTGAGTCCCATAGTGCTCAGAGCCATTTGAACCAAACCGTGCGAAAAGACTGAAAGTAGAACCATTTAAAATTAGAGTTTAGTTTTAGGAAGATGAGATGGATAATTTGTGAATATGGAATATGTTCATTGCCTAATAGATGAAATGCAGACGAAATATACTTTAAAAATTGTTTGCTGAAGATTCACTAACAATAATAGTTTAGTGCAACGAATGACACCGACATATGCTCAGATTATATATGTACTTTGTCTACAAAGAAGACCAGTAATAATACTGTGTGCAGACAATGGAAACTAGAGCGAAATTAAAGGAACTACTAGGAGGAACTGGAAGGTCATCTTCAAAGTGAGTTACAGTGGCCATCAATACCAAAAGAGTAGAAATCACTGTCAAGAGAGGAAGACATAATCCTGAGTTAGGAATTACATACACATTTTGTACTCTTTTTCAGCTTATAAGGTCACCTAAAGTAACTACAATAACCTTCTTGGGAACAATTTGTCACAGCTGAAGCTAATTCGTTCTGAGGAAATCTATTATCGTTTCTGACTCAGTCTTCTACTCTTCAACTTATTTTCGTAAGGGTTTCTAGCAAGAACCATTATATAGGTAAAGCTGACTGGAATGGTTTTCCTATTCTTTTCATAGATTTGTGTAATATTTCCAATTACAAATCCCGTTATTTTTGTTTATTATTATTTCGAGATCTGATTCTACAATATTCTTTCTTTGGGAAGACGAAATTTGCCTGAGCATCTTAGGAGCCATGCGCAAGTCATATCTGAGCGATATCGATAGCTGCCGCTCTGGAATATCTTTGCGTGGTTGCTGAGTAACTGGTGGAAGCACTTCCACAAGGGACAGTGGTGTGGAACCAAGCAGCGATATATGTGCACGTATGGCCCATATAAAGGGAGTTGGCTTATTGTGCACTCTTTGGGGTTAGCTGTTGCTGCAGGTGGATTTACCTTCCTGGCGGGCTGATCTTTGTGGCAGAACTGGCTGCGTGGCTTGATGACTGCTGGTGCTGAGACGCCTAACTGAATTAGAGGCACTCGGCTCTCAACCATTTGAAGGACGAGATCCTGGTCTGAAATTTCTTCTCACCTGAAAACTGTTGGAACCTTTATGGTGAACATCTACCTCCATCATTAGGCAGCGATTTGAACTTGTTTAACAATTGTTAGGAGTTCCCATCATCCTGGTTACATCACAACTTGCCAATGTGTCTTCTGTGACTTGCATAGAACCGGTTGACATTGCACTCGTCATTTAATTGTGTTATGCTATTTGTGGCCGTTTTAAGCCATCAACACGAATTCTGCGTGATGTGTTATTTACTGAATTTTCTCTCAGCTTCCTTAGATGAGTACTGCCATACTTTTTGCTCAATGGTACACACCAAAGCTTTGCGTCTTATGGTGTTGCTCGTTTAGTGAAATGTGCTCTGAAGACATTTATTTTAAAACTTCCTTGCCGGTTTGATTTTATGTCCTTCTTCATGCTGTGAAGTTCATTTGTGCATATATGCCTGTGTTAGTAGGAACATTATAAATATAATTTCATATGTTGCAAGGGAGCATAGGATTATCATTATTACTGTCATTGTACATATGCAGTGTAGAAGTCTGGAGGAGAGGCCTTGTTGTATAGACCTACTTGCCACAACCAGGCCTGCATTCACAAGTCATTCAAAACGAAGAGGCACCTTGACCCACAATTTAATTACTGAATGCAGTCGCTGATAAAATTAATCCGTTTCTTTTAACTGATCATGAAGATTTTCTTTTTAATTTTAAAAACTGTTTTGTTACAGGCGTTTAATGTAAGATTCCGATATATGTACTACCTCATTTTTGCTCATTATTGCTCTAAGTGTAATTGTTTGTGGCAGGTGGAATATGGTTAAAGACAATAAAATAAAGTAGGGCAGTGTCTGTGTTTCACAGTTTCTATATACTTCGACGTAAGGTACAAAATTATGAAACATATTCACAATGTGCGAATACGATTGTACAATGACTATACGATTCACTAGCAACAAATGAACATTTGTGCTGGTCCGGGTTCGAACCTAATTTACTGGGGCAGTCGCCTTAGCCGCCTAGGTCAAGCGAGCCCGCCTCTGGGATCGACACAAACTTCCGTATGGTTAAGTGTCTACATCGCATAGTGCCTGCATACAAATTGTATGATTCCCGCGCAGTGTGAGACATTGTTTTGCTCGTCTGATTGTCTTGTTTCGGCGTGAAATACAATAGGGCAGTGTCTGTATTTATAATGTAGGGTCACGAGTCATGGTGTAAATATCGAAGAGTTAGTGTACCCAGTGACGTATATAGACGGAACCAACTTCAACAACAAATGTTATAAAACCCGTCTATGAAGACTTAGCTGACAAAAACTCGTGTGCTAACTGCATCCGTAGGAGAAGTCAAAATCTTAACCAAAGTTTCAATGACTGTGTGTGGGAACGCTTGCCTAAATATTCGTCGGCCTCAAAACGAAAAAAAATTGTTTAATGGACGCCGTGTTGTATTTCAGTGGTGGACCACCCAGCAGGAGGGACGTTTTCGGTTATATGGGCGTAAACCTGGCGTGAAAGTGAAGAATTACCTTCTCTGAATCGATCAGATGGGTGTACGGGAGGCTGAGAAAAGTGCCCCACGAATGACAAAAGGGGCCAGAATTCAAGAGAGGGACTCGAAACAAAAGCTAGAGGATGGCTATGGATCAGTCGAGTGTTATCTGTGAATGTAGGTTGAACAGATCGTATCAAAAAATGTAAATGCATTTTGCACAAAGCGTGAAGTTTTTAACTTCACGTACTACTTTCTGTGAAATTAGTACATCTTTGACAATGAAACTTACTTGGTACAGAAGTTAATAACATCACTTTCATTATAATATAATTACGACAATCAAATAAAATGCCTGAAATATTTTCGCAGTTGCGAATGCGAACAACTATGAGCTCAATAATGGAATGACAACAATGAAAATTTGAGCGTCAACCGCTTTAGCTAACTGTGAAAGATGCACGATCAGACCCAGACTTCCAAATGTCGTTCTTGCTGCCTCACAACCTCTACTCATATACACATTGTGCAGTTCCCGTACAAGGGGGGACATTTGTAATTGAAAGTCGATGCCCGATATCGGCGGATAAATACGATACTTCTGTGCCTGTGTTGTTAAGAAGAACTATGCAATGATTCTTCAGACATGTGGGCATGCATTCATGAATCAAATGAAAAGTGTGTCAAACATTTATATCTTATTTTTTTTAATACCAGATTTTTAATTCACATATTTTGCTATGAATTTCTCCTGCTATAACAGCGATATTCTCACGTAAACAACACACTTTGAAGCATACGAGAAGACATACGCGTGTTTCAAATTTGGTTTGATTCTAAAAACAATTTTTGAGAAATATATATCAAAGTTAGTATAGTTAACCATAGGAAACACGCTCACGACCGGGCCTCCTTGAAAAGTGAGGCACATATTCAGGAAGTTGGAAAACTATGAACTAACGTGCCACATGTACAATTTCGTGAACAAGTTGCACAATTTTACCAGTCACATCTTAACGTCTTCCTCTAACACCTGCATCGACCATATCTGTACGACCAGCCTTGAATTTTGAGCACCACTACCCCTCATAACACAATCAGGTATAACGCCATCCCATTACACACCACACAAATGACATCTCGGGAGCAAAGTCACCTCTTCCTTGCAGGAAGCAAAGGATGGACCTTACCTCGCAGCTGGCCAGAGACGCAGTAACACCGTCATTTGAATCGCTTGCTTCTTACACAGTGATTAGATTAGATCATATTAGATTCAGTTTTAGTTCCATAGACCAAAAATTGAAATGATTCTCTTGGATGTGGAACATGTCGAAAAGTATAACAAAAAAACATAAAACATTGGAATATAATACTTACTACCCTAGTCATTTGTCAGGAGACTGTCAAAATAGGTGATTATGTTACAGTAAAGCGGAACTATTTATATTTACAGAATTAATATCAGTCCAGAACGAAACTTTGTTATGCACATTTAATAAATTTATCATACACAAAATACCTAATCTTGGCTGTTGTGGCCAAGTGCTGTAAAAACTGAAATCTAACAGACATTTTTACTTAAGCTGGTCTCACAGTCATCTGTGGAGTAGAAGGAGTTACCTACCAAAAAGTCTTTCAAATTTATTGAGAAGCAGTGGCTAGAATACAAAGTTCCGGAACAGGTTTCTACGTGATGTTTTTGAATTTACACCAAAAATGTTACTTATAACACGCTTTTGCACGCTAAAAACTTTTTCTCGGTTTGATGAGTTACCCCAGAATATGATCCCATATGAAATAATAGAATGAAACTAAACAAAGTATATAAGTTTTTTTAATATTTATATCTCTTACATCTGACATCATTCTCATTGAAAATACGGACTTGATTAGACGCTTAAGCAATTCTGTGGTATGACCTTCCCAACTGAATTTATTATGGAGTTATAATCCCAGAAATTAAACACTGTCAACCTTTTCGATCTGCATGTCTTCATATGTTATACACATGCCGGAAGGAAATCTCTTGCAGGCTCTGAACGGCATATAATGGCTCTTTACAAAGTTTAATGACAATGAATTAGCCTTAAATCATTTATTAATGTCAGTGAAAATTTGATTAGCAGCTATTTCGAAGTGACTTGCTACTTATTGCAATATTTGTATCATCTTCAGACAAAACAAATTTATTATCTGGCACTGTAACAGACGAGAGGTCATTAATATACTCAAGAAAACGCAATGGATCCAAGATGGAACCTTGAGGAACACCACATGTAATTAATTCCCAATCAGATGGAAACTGACTGCATACTGCACAGGTATTTCGCTACGACGCTCTTTATTTCCTGTTAGTTAAATAAGACTGAAATCGCTTCGCAGCATTGCTGAAGACACCATAACATTTTAATTTACTTAAGAGAAGGCTGTCGTTCATACAGTCAAAGGCATTTGAGAGGTCACAGAATTTGACAGTAGGCTATAATTTACTATCTAATGAATTAATCC
The DNA here is from genome assembly GCF_023898315.1 of Schistocerca nitens. Classification (NCBI taxonomy): domain Eukaryota; kingdom Metazoa; phylum Arthropoda; class Insecta; order Orthoptera; family Acrididae; genus Schistocerca; species Schistocerca nitens. Next base: position 407,325,985 of record NC_064618.1, read on the forward strand.
TAGGTTGCCCAAGTAACTTCCATACTACATATTCCCTTTGAGTTATTGTTTGTTGGCTATTTTATGAAACGTTTGTGTCAATATATTTTATAGAAACTTCCTGCTTTGAAAGAAAAAATAAATAAATTTATTATGGGTCCAACAAACCCCCACCTTAGGCTTCCATGCTACAGAAAATTTCCCTTAGTAGGATTTCGTATTTCTCATCTCTACAACAATGCAAATTAGTTTCTTGTTGGCTGGTATTCTTGATATTCACAACAATCGGTTTACTTTCAGAGGAAGTGATTTTCGATGTCAGTCAGCTGTTATTTATCTTGTAAACTTGCAGTGAGTTAGTGCAGTTCCCTACTGTTCACACCCAGACTTAGAAATGACTGAAAGAGTACGTGACTCGTCTTTATAAAGAGTTCTGGATGAAATTTGAGATGAAGATTCTGACTCGGGGAGTGAAAGTGAATATGAGGATGGTGTTATGGAGTATGATTCAGATCGGGAAAGTGATGTGGATGTTAGAGAAGATGAAGATAGCACAGCTTCAGGCAGTGACCATCAGGATGTAATTGTGGCCAAGTCGTGAAGAAGTTACATAACCACACAGCCTAGAATTCCTCGGAGGTCTGTTGTTAATATAGTAAGAGAGCAGGCAGGAGTATCTCCATCTGGTGTTTGCCATTCACCTGGAGAAGCCTTGAAGTTACTTCTTACAACTGACATAATGGATGTTATAGGAAAACATTCAAATGAAGAGGCAGTTAGGTGAAATTCTACTTTGACTAATGAGAAAGAATTGTATGCCTTTATAGAAATCCTGATACTTACGGGGGCAAATAAGGACAATTCTGTCAGTGTACACGATCTTTGGTCAGACCTAATGGGTCGACCCATTTACAAGGGTATTATGGCAAGAGAACGTTTCAAGTAATTTATTGGAATCATAAGGTTTGGTGACAAAAGTACCGGCTAGCTAAGAAGGGAAGCAGACAAGTTCACAGCAATCCGTGATGTTTTCAACAAAGTGAGTGACAGGTTTCCACTACTGTATAAACCAGGGGTCCACCTCACCATTGATGTGATGCTCAGCTTGTTTAGAGGGCGCTGCCCCTTCAAAGTATTTATGAAGGATAAACCGGGCAAGTATGGCATTCTTATACGCATGATGTCCGATGCAGTTGACAGATACGTCTTGAATATGGAACCCTATGCAGGTAATGTTCCGAATTTGTAGAAAGAAGAACAGGGTTCAGCAGGTGTCGTCAAACGTCTGGTAGCACCTGTGAAAAATACTGGTCGAAATATTACTACAGACCGATACTACACATAGGTGGATTTGACGGAAGAGTACGAACTCTCCAGTCAAACAGGAAGCATATTCCAGACATAATGAAGAACACGTTAAATCGACAGCTATATTTACCAATTTTCTTGTTCACAGACCCACCAACAGGTAGGCCTCCAGTAACTTTGGTATCCTGCATAGCAAAAACGAAACCAAGTAAAAACTCACGGATGTTGTCAACAATGCACCAAGATAAAGGCACTGTTGGAGGAGAGAAGAACAAACCCGAGATAAATGCATATTATAATTCCACTAAAGGTGGAATTGATACCATTGATGACATGGCGAGTATATACACCTGCAAGAGGGGAACAAAGAGATGGCCTCTATCTTTATTTTACTCTCTCTTCGACATTTGTGCTATCAATGCCACCACCACCTTCCAGTTTCTACCTGATGTGAGGGAACGACCGGGTTTGAAGTACTTTGAGCCTACACGAGGTCTGATCCACTTTCTCACTGGCCATGGACCCTGCCCGACTTATTTATGTCGATTTGGGAAGAGGGAAACGCCAGCGTGCGACTGTGGCGATCCGGAGGGTACACCCGAGCATGTAGTTTACGAATGTCCCCTCTTCAATGATATCGCAAACACACTACGAGACAGACTACCCAACCGTGACACATACCAACTACTCAGACGAGAGGAAACTTTTCAGACCTTAAACACCTTGGCAAACGAGGTATCTCGAAAAGTTCTAATTGACTATTTAGGAGAGATACACTAAATAATAATGACAATAACCACCGATTGCGTCCAAGAGCCCTATTCCCATGCCGCCTGTGCTTGGACTGGCCGTCTTCATCTAAGTTGGAATCTGCCACGTGCAGGACTAGGGGGAGTAGGGAACAACCACCGATTGTGACACACACCAGATATGACGTAGGATAAGTTAGTTTGTAGGACTTAGTTATAGGAAATTAAGATAGGGACTGCAGCAAATTTAACATCGAGACGTGCCCAGTGCTATTCGGGATTATCTCGAAGAGCAAGGCATATCAAAGTAGGTTTATATCTTCACTGGCACACATGTGACGCTGCAGAATATATATATACAAATTAAATTAGTTATAGGAATTAGGTATAAACAGTATATGTAGATATTAGATGCCTATTGTTTACTAATAACTGTAGCTCACTTACTAAAACTAAAAGCTTCAAAATTTAATATAAATGTATAACTGTTAGGACCCACTAATGAATTAAGGAAGTGGGTTAACTTGTATAATTATAATGGTTATTACTAATAAAGAATTTAAAAAAAAAACACCATATTCATCCAGCAACATCCAAGATGGAATGAAAAGAAACACAACAAACGGAAACTTTATCTTCTGCAAGCTGGGATGGAACTAGCGAAATTGCAGTTGGAAGAAAGAAGTGCCAATGCAAGAGGGTTATCTAACCAAATTGTTCAATCAATGGGGCTTACTCCACAAAAGAAAATCAAAGAAGTGGCAACAGAAGCACGTCAGCCTCCTGCAGGGAAAGGTCGGTGCCATATTTGTGTAAGAGAAGCTAAAACAAAGAAGCAGAAGTACAACAATCTAAGTAAACCAAAACAGTATTGTGAACAGTGTCATAAACATGTGTGTAGCACACATTCAGAAAAATTGTGAAGTGTGTCTCTTGCCTTGAAGTTGAGGACACAGAGTAGTCTATTGTATATGAACACATCTGTATTTTGTGTTGTAATATGTCAATTTTTTATTCACTCAATCCAATATTTATAACAATTAACAACATTTATAAACCGATGCCTTAGTTAAAATACAGAAACCATTTTGAAAGTTGTGATGTTTCGTCAGTAAACTTATTTAATACCTGTGGGCTCGCCAACCCCCCCCCCCCCCCTAGGCATCCAAGTTAGAAAAAAAATGCTTGGGCATTCTCACAGTAAGTGTAAACAGCTTTCTCTATATGTGAATCCTTAAGAAACCCTGTGACTTGGAGAATGTATTACTTGGAGTCAGATACTTAAGGAGACGCTTGAACACAACCGTTTCAAATATATTTGATAAAGCCGGCAAAAGTGAAATTGGTCGATAGTCCGATGGTATCTGTTTAACCCACTTCCTGTAAAGCGGCTTAACTTTGGCGTATTTTAGCCAGTCTGGAAATGTTCCTCTGATAAGAGACCGATTACACAAATACCTTAATATAGAACTAAACTCATATGAGCACTCTTTGACGAACGAAACAGCCGCATTGTGTGACTTTTGAAGTCTCCATTTCGAACTATTTATTATTAATAGACAGTAGAAGGTTAATTTATGAACAGTCCTCACACCTAGAGAGTCCCATAATCGTCCATGACACGCTCAGGAGGGCGTTCCGTCGACCCGCGCCTGAGGCCGCTACCTCTCGCATGACACGGTAGAACGTGGACTGCCGGATCAGCCGTTGTGGTAGAAGCGCTTGAGGTCTCCTGGATCAACTGTGTCCGCCTGCGAGCGGCGTGTGACCGTCAAAGGACGTTCCCGTGACAGGGCTGCACCCACCCCGACGGTTCGCCACAGAGGCGGGAGAGCTGCGGTCGTGTCGCCTGGGCCACCCGATCCATCTGAAACTGCGGACCCGCTCCTGCCGGCCTCCACTCTGTCTTGGTATCCTTATACAGCGGCCGTCGTCCTCTTCCTGTATCAACGCGTCAGAAAGAAGAAATTATCACCGCGATTAACAGCTTCTTGTGTGAAGATAAGTTTCCTGTCTGTATATCCGTTATTTAAGCTTACATGCAAAAGCCGCAACTTACAGAAAGACTTTTCCGTAAGCTGGTGACCCTGCTGTAAAATGTTGCTTCTTTTCCACCTATACATTTTTTTTTGTCTGCTGTACACGTACTGGCAGAACAATGTGCGGAAACAAAGTACACAAACACAATATGTAACAATGGTTTCTGTTAACATAGCAAAACATCTGAGGGAATGTTCCTTTCGAAGACGACTAAAATAGGGTGACCCTTTACCGCCGAACCAATTTATTTCACTTACTGAGGTGGCTGCGTTCAAAATTATTTGGAAAGAAAGTGAAATTAGAATAATTGGGAAAACACGCGCTAACTTGAGGTTTGCAGACGATATAATTCCCCTAGGCAACAATATGGTAGAACTGCAATCTGCTACAAAGGATTTAGTAGACAGTTGCGAAAGAGTGGGTCTTAAGGTAAGTGTTTTCAAAACAAAAAGTGGGTAACTACATTACAGATTGAGTGAACAATCGTGTCTAAAAAAGTTAACAATTATGTTTATCTATGACAATTAACTGATATCCAAGACCCATTAAAAAATAAGTAAGCAGCGGATGGCTAACTTAATTAAAATCTCTCGTAAGAGGAGAAGTGAAATTGATACAGAGGCTACAGTAAGACAGGATCCGACTTTACTTGTATACTACAAAAAAATTTTAGAATTTTACGGAATTTCAGTAAAATGACGAGAAGTATGCACATCCTGACAGAAATAATAATGCAGCTAATAAGATTAAAACCTTAGGAGGCAATGCCAAACGAGAGACAGGGCAGTCAGTCAGTGTGCAAGATTCCATAACAATTAAACAATGACAATATTGTGACTGGTAATCCACAAGTTATTAGTACTTTTAACAGTTACTTTCTAAATGTACCAGCGAAACTAATATTAAGGGGGGTAGGACTTCAACGGGCCGAATTGGAGCAGGAGAGGCACCAGCGGACATTTTAATTTCCATTGTCTATACTTTTACAAGTAAATTCACCAAACTTTGTCAGCATGATCAGGAAGGATTCAAGGTTCATACTCGTAGCAGCAGAAGTTCAAAAACATAACAAAATAATTTTTTTGCGTGTGAAATTTCATCATTTTTTCACTTACTATTGGCTGCGTTTGTTGCTGTAGGTACACTTTTCTTCATAAATAAGAGAGACTGTTCGATGAATTTTGCACAGCCTACAAACCATACTTACAGGTGTCTGAAACTGTAGAGACTCTATTTAATTTATGAAAAAATGAATGAGCTGTTACGTTTTAAACTTTATGTTTAGAAAAAAATCGAATTTTGTAGTTAATTATATCAATTTTTACCACAGTTTTTAATAGATTTGGAAAATTCTAGAGTTTTATACACCTGTACGTATGGTTTGTATGCTGTGCAAAATTCATCAAAGAATCTCTCTTACTTGTGCAGAAAAATGTACCTATAGCAACAAATGCAGCCAACAGTAAGTGAAAAAATTATGAAATTTCATATCTAAAAAAAATTATTTTGTTATGTTTTTGCACTTCCACTGCTATGAGTGTGAATCCTGAATCCTTCCTGGTCATGCTGACAAAGTTTTATGAATTTATTTGTAAAAGTATAGAGAGTAGAAAATAAAATGTCCTGTGGTGCCTCCCCTGCTCCAAGTCGGCCCGTTTGACGTCCTGCCCCCCTTCAATGGTTGCGTTGAAGAAACAATAGAATACATTAAAAATATCATTCCACAAAATTTTAAGCAACTATAAGTAGCGCCAATATCCTTCACCAAAGTTAACAGAACTATAAACGTTCCAAAAAACGGAAGCTCGTGTGGTGTTTACGGAATTTTAAACAGAACTCGGGCAAGTTGTTCCAGCTTTTTAAGTAATGTCCTTAGTGATATATGCAACGCATCACTGGCACAGGAAATTTTTCGAGACTCGTTAAGACATGCAACTACTAAGCCTCGTCATAAAAAGATGACACGACAGACGTAAACTCTCATAGTCCAGTTTCGTTGCTGACGTCCTTTCCGAAAATACTGGAGAAAGTTATATACTCGAAAGTAGTCTCACACTTAAGCACTTTACTGAGCAAATAACAGTTCAGATTCCAGAATGTGTGCACCATTCGGAATGCTATTTACACATTAACTCATAAAATAGTGTAAGCCTTGCATAATAATTTTTTTTATCTTTCCAAGGCGTTTGATTATATATATGATGTTACTCTCTTAGAAAAACTCAAGTTTTGTGGAAATGATGGATTCACTCAGAGCTGGTTTGAATCACACTTAAAAAGCGGAATGCAAAAGATTGTGCTAAATAATTCAGACAATATTGGAATAGTAGAAAATTTTAGTGGCTGCGGAGAACTCTCAAAAGAAGTCCCACAGGAATCGGTTTTCGGTGTCCTCCTCTTCCACTTTATAAGTGAAAGACCTTTCACATAAAATTTAACAACCAGAATTGGTACTTTTTGAAACGATCCTAGTGTTCTAAAAACCCCGCAGAGAAAGCAACAGAAGACATGATAAATAATATCTTCCAACATATTATAAAGCGATCCTCAGAAAACAGACTCTCCCAAAATTTTCAAAACAACACACTATATTTAATTCTGTAGAACAAGGAGATTCATACCAAAAATCGATGTAGAACGTGAGCAGGAGTCAGTAAATATGGCAATATCCTCCAAATATTTGCATGCACATTTTGATGAAAAATTTGAAATGGAAGGATGATGTTACTGAGCTTCTCAACCAATGAAACTGAACTGATTTTGCTCTTCGTATAATTGCTAATCATGGAAAGAACCGAATGTACCATGTAACATAATTTTCATATTTTCACAGAATAATGTCTTACGGAATAATGTTCAGGGTAACTAATCACTTAGGAAGAAGGTATTGATTGCACAAACGAGAGCAGTAAGAATGACATGTGGTGTGTTCACTCAACCTCTTGAAGGAGCTAGGCATTTTAAGACCGCTGTCACAGTGCATATATTCGCTACGGCGATCTTCATAAATAATTCGTCACTGTTTGGGACGAACAGTTATGTCCATACATATAGCAGTAGAGGGATAAATAATCTTTATAAGCCTCTATTAAAGCTGTCAGTGGCAAGAAAAGAGTTCAATATGCAGCAACAAAATCTTAGATCAGTTAACCAAAATCATAAAAGTCTGACAGGCCGCAAAGCAAGTTCTAAATCTATTTTCAAAAACATTGTTCTTAAGTGTAACTGCATAAGTAGGACTAAAGTAATAATCTGACCATTAATGTTAACACCGAACGTGTATAAATATCCTGCAAACGCACTCATTCCACATCATTTCGATAAAAGAACTTTTCAAATGATTTATGGTACATGTAACTAAAAAACTAACCAACTTAAAACTGAAATTTTACGCCGAATCAACCTAGGGTTTGAGGAAGAAACGTAAACGTTTTCAATCTAATATGCCAAAACGTTAAAAAAGATTTTTTCGAACATTTTGAACTTCCTCTACTAACATATGGCTGTGGAACATGGATTTTAAGCTAGTTTTTTTAAATTAAAGGTACGAACAGCTGGGAGAGCTATGCAGTGGCCAGACATAGGTCTTACTAAGAAACATCGGAAAGGATATGAAGACATATGAACAATAACAGGAGTTCAGGACGTTGTGGAAAGGGTAAAAGCTCTAAAGTGGAAATGGGCAAGAAGCATCACACGAAGAAATGACGGAACATGAACAAAGGCAGTACTACAGTGGAGTGCCAGAGAAAGAAAGCTCTTCAAGGCAGACCACCCGACCGATGGAATAAGGAGCTGAAGAAAGCCACAGGCTTGAGCTGGTAGAGGATAACAAGAGACAGAGAGCTATGAAAGTAGAGACTTAACCTTTATTTGTTAGCTTAAGATTAAGGCACTTAATTAATTATTTCAATAATGACAATTTGGTCGTTTGAAGCCGTGATGAGAAAAACTTCTAGTTTTCTAACACTTCTCAAAAGTCTCCACGCCGGCAATAAATTTATTTTCAAATCATCACCCACTTCAGAAAAATAGAATTATCAACGTTCTCATAACTTGAGCAAGATGAATATGTGCGTAGCAGCATCTCAGAGGCGGATGCAACATCTGCAATGTGTCCTGGGGAGCTATGGCTACTCCAGAGGTTTCGTAAGAAGCGTCGCGAAACCTAACATTGCACACTTAGGAAGAAAAAATGAAGGGTACGGGTTTACTTGCATACATCCCCAGCTCGATGGACACAGCATAATGTCTATTTGTAAACCATTCGAAAAGATCAAAGAGTGTCTCAAATGTGGAAAAGCCTAAAAAAAGCGAATCGCTATGGCGGACTCAACCGGTGTGCTCAAGGTGATAAGCGATAGTCGTCGAATTTTTCCACCACCTTCTTGTGTCTTCTGGATAGTGTACTGGTGATTTTCTTCTTTTTTAAAATAAGGAACTACATTTCCTTGTTTTTGCGACGGTTAGATTACATACCAAGTTACTTCTGCGACTGTTTTCCATTTTATATGGCTTTATGATGGATGGCTTACACATCCAGCTACACTTACGTATTCTATCACATTGAATTCATTTGACCACCTGCGTAGTCGTACAAGAGAGAGCCATGCCCCTTTCTCGATTTGTTTCATATTGATTGGTTTCTTTGTATTATAGACAATCCGATGATATCCCAAAACGGTGAAACGCGTTATTGTTACTAAATTACCTTCGCAATCAAGACTGTTTTTATTCTTAAATATCGCAAAATGCTATTCGGAACCTTTATGGATCGTTATCATGTGAGAATACAGGCCTGCGCTGCCGCCAGAGGGGAGAACACTGTGTACTGATGCAATTGTTTGTGCATCCTTTACTGTGGCATGTGCATTTCATTTGGTCTGGATTTGTTATCTTAGACTTCTACGATTATGAACTGCCTGTTACTTCACTTCTCAATAAAATGGTCATGTCCTTGGGTTGTTGGATTCCCGTAAGGAAATATACGTTTCTAAAATTTATAACGACTGTCCCTACCCTTCTCTAACCTGTATTAAATTCAACATTTTAGCCAGTATTTCTGTTCAATTGGTATCTTCATTTATCACACATATGGTTTTCATCAACCATTTTGCTGTGTCCCATAATCGTCTAAAAGGAAAAGATGGTATTCTACGAATAGCATACACCTGTTAGGGCAGTAAACCAGCTTTGTGACCAAGCTGTCTAAAATCAATCTGGGAAGTCTTCCCAGGGGTCAACGCTCCGCAGGTGCCCGCTCTCTGAGCTGCGGTTATTGCCAAAGTTTCCAGACTACCGCACAGTTCGGTGCTTCACTGGGCCTTACTGCTCGCCGGAGTGCCCGTTGAAACTGCCTCATATTCTTTACGCGCCTACCCTACTCTTACCTAACGCAAAAGCCGCTCGTAGGTACAGCTCCCAGTGTAATCTAACAAGCGTGATGGTAAGACAAAGTGGTGTATGAATATGTGCTAACAAATGCGTGTTGTTTCGCCTTAATTTTCGGTATTAATAACATCGACTTTTTCTCTCATTAGAGGAAATGGACCAAACAAGTTATATTGTCTACAGAATCTGTTTTCCAGCAATTTCACTCACAACAGTATTTGTAGAAGCAACATATCTTTTTATGTTGTCTTATTCTTTTAATCAGCTATGTAAAACGAGGTATTACACAATTCTGAAGATACTTATTACGAGGAAAGCTTAATATTGTTGAATGAGTGCATCATGTGACTGGTGCAGAGGTAAGAACGAATTATGCATTGTTGTTGTTGTGGTCTTCAGTCCTGAGACTGGTTTGATGCAGCTCTCCATGCGACTCTATCCCGTGCAAGCTTCTTCATCTCCCAGTACCTACTGCAACCTACATCCTTCTGAATCTGCTTAGTGTATTCATCTCTTCGTCTCCCCCTACGATTTTTACCCTCCACGCTGCCCTCCAATACTAAATTGGTGATCCCTTGATGCCTCAGAACATGTCCTACCAACCGATCCCTTCTTCTGGTCAAGTTGTGCCACAAACTCCTCTTCTCCCCAATCCTATTCAGTACCTCCTCATTAGTTATGTGATCTACCCATCTAATCTTCAGCATTCTTCTGTAGCACCACATTTCGAAAACTTCTATTCTCTTCTTGTCCAAGCTATTTACCGTCCATGTTTCACTTCCATATTCTCTGCCTCGTGATGACTGGGTGTTGTGTGATGTCCTTAGGTTAGTTAGGTTTAAGTAGTTCTGGGTTCTAGGGGACTGATGACCATAGATGTTAAGTCCCATAGTGCTCAGAGCCATTTGAACCATTTTTTCACTTCCATACATGGCTACACTCCATACAAATACTTTCAGAAATGACTTCCTGACACTTAAATCTATACTCGGTGTTAACAAATTTCTCTTCTTCAGAAACGCTTTCCTTGCCATTGTCAGTCTACATTTTATATCCTCTCTACTTCGACCATCATCAGTTATTTTGTTCCCCAAATAGCAAAACTCCTTTACTTCTTTAAGTGTCTCATTTCCAAATCTAATACCCTCAACATCACCCGACTTAATTCGACTACATTCCATTATCCTCGTTTTGCTTTTGTTGATGTTCATCTTATATCCTCCCTTCAAGACACCATCCATTCTGTTCAACTGCTCTTCCAAGTCCTTTGCTCTCTCTGACAGAATTACAATGACATCGGCGAACCTCAAAGTTTTTTTTTTCTTCTCCATGGATTTTAATACCTACTCCGAATTTTTCTTTTGTTTCCTTTACTGCTTGCTCAATATACAGATTGAATAACATCGGGGAGAGACTACAACCCTGTCTCACTCCCTTCCCAAGCACTGCTCCCCTTTCATATCCCTCGACTCTTATAACTGCCATCTGGTTTCTGTACAAATTGTAAATAGCCTTATGCATTATATAAGTTTAATTACGCAAGAAAACGTACGAGTTTCTCGAGCACCTATAAAGCCATTATATGATACAGGAAACAGTTTGTTAAAGCTATTATATGCCTGGTGTATGTCATGAGTGTCCAACCTTTTCGGCAGGTAGGTCAAATTGTTGAGAAGGGATTCTCCCGCGGTCCGCATTAACAGTTTTTTTTTGTGAAAAAAAAAGCATCACTTCCTAAAGAAAATAAAACAAAGCTGAGGAAAGAACATTTCTTATACAATTTAATGGAATAAAATGTCAGTGGCATCTCTGGCTTTGTTTGACTGAACTGAGTCATTGTTGATGTGAAATGAAGTTGTTGCTAAACGCAAAAAGTTTTCCAGTTGAACATCAGTAATTCTGGTTTTCATTTGTGATTTGATGTAATTCATCGGAATATAAAGCTGTTTACACACGTAAATGTTTTCAGATAATGAAATCACTTTTAAATCATGCCTGCAAGACGATGGATATTTTTCCTTGTCCAAATGTTATACATAACTTTTCCAAATCAACCTGATTAAATTTTTCCTTTGACTTGCATCACTTTGCATTTCGCAGCATTCCATTTGTAAATGTCCCGATAGTGTTGTCTACGGAGAATGGAGTACCAAGTACAGAAAAAAGTAGACGATGTTTCTTAAAATCCTGAAATCGGTTTTCGAATTAATATTTCAGGGCATATATCAAAAAAGCGTGTTTAATCATTGCTGCGTGTGTGATGTGCGATTGCTTTGACAGTGTAGGAAAATGTGTGAATTTCTTTTTTCTTAACTGTTGTTCCGAAAGCCCAAGATTCGTTTGTAATGTGGAAATTAGGTCATGCATGATATTAATCAGTTGATATTTTCCTTGGAGTCGAGTATGAACATCATTTAGGTGGCTAGTTATATCGACCAAGAACATTTTCGCACGAGTTAACCATCTTACTTCTGTATAACACGGAATGTTATCATACTCTGAATCCAAAGACTTCAGAAATTCTTGAAGTTGACGGTGATTAAATCCTTTCGATTCAATACAGTTCACTGTTTCGACAACTGTCGCGACAGGGTCCATTTTCAGGGACTTGTCACATAAATTCTGTTGATCTAGAATGCAATGAAAGTTTAGCATCGACATATGGCCAGCTTTGCGGGGCTTGTCTACAATCAACTGAACTAAAACTTTGTGTTTCTCAGCCATTGTTGGAGCACCAGCCGTTGTTAGCCCCGGTAGGTTGTTCAGTTCTAACGAAAAGTGACTTAATGTCAATATAACAGCTTCCAACAAATCTCGTGACTTTGTGGTGTCGTTAAGTGGATACAACGCCACTAATTCTTCTGATCTACTAAAATGGGCATCAACACCTTTGACATAAATCACCGCATTCATCTAAAGCTAGAGAATAAAATATAAACTCAGATGCACGATTTTTGAAAGTATCTTCAGTTTAGGCCGGCCGAAGTGGCCGTGCGGTTAAAGGCGCTGCAGTCTGGAACCGCAAGACCGCTACGGTCGCAGGTTCGAATCCTGCCTCGGGCATGGATGTTTGTGATGTCCTTAGGTTAGTTAGGTTTAACTAGTTCTAAGTTCTAGGGGACTAATGACCTCAGCAGTTGAGTCCCATAGTGCCCAGAGCCATTTGAACCATTTTAGTATCTTCAGTTTGTGTTCCAGTGTCGTCCACACGTCTAGTAGTAGTCTGACGAGGCAGACTTATTTTTGAGAAATTCTTTTTCGTTTGTCGACACACAGTTTCAAAGACAGTCTCTAACCATTGCCATCTGAAAATTGCTTTTATTTTTTTACCAGTATCAGAGCTACTGGATAACTCGCTGTCACATAGCGTGTTGACTCTGAATTCGCCCTTCTAAATATTTCTGATCAGCAGAACGTTTCCTTTTTAAGTTGTTTAGCTGGTATTGTAGAAATTGTCCCTTGTACCTACCAAACATAGCTGCAAGTTCAGTCTCGTAATGCCGTTATATTCTTTTGGATGCGAGACAGATTTTTTGCTTATCAGTTATGTGTTTGGTTTTATATTCCACAAATAAATAGTTTACAGTTCACTTGCCTCTAAAAGTTCTTAACTCCTCTGTATCCTCTTCTTAGGTCTTATTTGTTTACTACTTGACGCCAAAAAAGTTTTTTTTTTTACCACATGCCGAAAATTGACAGAGAGCCCACGTGGTAATAAGAGTTTTGTAAATTTTTATATACAGGGTGTCCCATTTATCTTGACCAACCTGAATAACTGTTTGTCCAGATGCAAATTACAAAATTGTTTCAAGCAAATATATATATATATATATATATATATATATATATATATATATATATATATATATATATATGGGGTGGGCCATTGATTGTGACCGGGCCAAATATCTCACGAAATAAGCGTCAAACGAAAAAACTACAAAGAACGAAACTTTTCTAGCTTGAAGGGGCAAACCAGATGGCGCTATGGTTGGCCCGCTAGATGGCGCTGCCATAGGTCAAACAAATATCAACTGCGTTTTTTTAAATAGGAACCCCAATTTTTTATTACATATTGGTGTAGTACGTAAAGAAATATGCATGTTTTAGATGGAGCACTTTTTTCGCTTTGTCATAGATGGCGCTGTAATAGTCAAAAACGTATAAGTATGTGGTATCAGGTAACATTCCGCCAGTGCGGACGGTATTTGCTTCGTGATACATTACCCGTGTTAAAATGGACCTTTTACCAACTGCGGAAAAGGTCGATATCGTGTTGACGTATGGCTATTCTGATCAAAATGCCCAACGGGCGTGTGCTATGTATGCTGCTCGGTATCCAGGACGACATCATCCAAGTGTCCGGACTGTTCGCCGTATAGTTACTGAAAGGTGGCTACACTGAGCCACAGCGCCAGAGATCGCTAGAGAGCATTGTTCGCCCGCCTCCACTGGCAGAGTGATTATTGAGATGTGCTAGAAGTCAGTGCTTGTCGAGGACTCGTAGTAGTCAGTTCGTGTTGAGATGTGCTAGTAGGGAGTGCTTGCTGAGATGTGATACTGAAAAATTCCTGTTGAGATGTTGTAATAGCGAGTCGGTGTGGAGATATATTGTAATAATTTGAGTGCTTGTCATCAATATATGAAGGTAACGAAACTTGATTTATTTTTCATTATTTCCATGTTTTAAATAATGCGTCATTACAGGTTCAGTCAACAAAGCATCTGGCTTGTGTTCTTGGATTAGAGTGTAATAGTGGTTCTCTTGAGTAATTATGGTATTTTTATTTCCTTTAATTAATTCAGTATAAATGTTATTTAAAAATTCTTGTGTTGTTGAAGAAGAACCGTGCCAGATGCGTACGTTGAGTCACACTCCCACACACAGAACAGTTACTCTTGTGCTTGTTGTTGCGTTGGTTTTATAGTTGCTGGGGACTTAATTAATTAATTGTGTTAATGAAAATTTCCATTTCATTCCTTGTTGTTGTTCTAAGCAGTCAGATAGCGTAATAATACTAGTCAGGGCCAACCGTTTACGAGACTTCGTAACCGGACAGACAGCTACTAAAGCAGAAATTAAAATTATTTGCATTTCATTTTAATTAAGCCCCCATGCATTACGTTATTTAAGGAAACAGGAAGTGTTCAGCCACATGTGAAACGTCAACCACGACCTGCAACAAATGATGATGCTCAAGTAGGTGTTTTAGCTGCTGTCGCGGCTAATCCGCACATCAGTAGCAGACAAATTGTGCGAGAATCGGGAATCTCAAAAACGTCGGTGTTGAGAATGTTACATCAACATCGGTTGCACCCGTACCATATTTGTATGCACCAGGAATTGCATGGCGACGACTTTGAATGTCTTGTACAGTTCTGCCACTGGGCACAAGAGAAATTACGGGACGATGACAGATTTTTTGCACGCGTTCTATTCAGCGACGAAGCGTCATTCACCAACGGCGGTAACGTAAACCGGCATAATATGCACTATTGGGCAACGGAAAATCCACGATGGCTGCGACAAGTGGAACATCAGCGACCTTGGCGGGTCAACGTATGCTGCGGCATTATGGGAGGAAGGATATGGTTCAAATGGCTCTGAGCACTATGGGACTCAACATCTTAGGTCATAAGTCCCCTAGAACTTAGAACTACTTAAACCTAACTAACCTAAGGACATCACACACACCCATGCCCGAGGCAGGATTCGAACCTGCGACCGTAGCAGTCCCGCGGTTCCGGACTGAAGCGCCAGAACCGCACGGCCACCGCGGCCGGCGAGGAAGGATAATTGGCCCTTATTTTATCTATGGCAATCTAAATGGTGCAATATATGCTGATTTCCTACGTAATGTTCTACCGATCTTACTACAAGATGTTTCACTGCATGACAGAATGGCGATATACTTCCAACATAATGGATGTCCGGCACACAGCTCGCGTGCGGTTGAAGCGGTATTGAATAGCATATTTCATGACAGACGGTTTGGTCGTCGAAGCACCATACCATGGCCAGCACGTTCACCGGATCTGACGTCCCCGGATTTTTTTTCTGTGGGGAAAGATGAAGGATATTTGCTATGGTGATCCACCGACAACGCCTGACTACATGCGTCAGCGCATTGTCAATGCATGTGCGAACATTACGGAAGGCGAACTACTCGCTGTTGAGAGGAATGTCGTTACACGTTTTGACAGATGCATTGAGGTTGACGGACGTCATTTTGAACATTTTTTGCAGTAATGTGGTATTTACAGGTAATCACGATGTAACAGCATGCGTTCTCAGAAATGATAAGTTCACAAAGGTCCATGTATCACATTGGAACAACCGAAATAAAGTGTTCAAACTAACCATGTTGTGTATTTTAATTTAAAAAACCCACCTGTTACCGTTAGTCTAAAATTGTGAGCCATACGTTTGTGACTATTACAGCGCCATCTATCACAAAACGAAAAAAGTGGTCAGACTGAAACATTCATATTTCTTTACGTACTACACGAATATGTAATAAAAAATGGGAGTTCCTATTTAAAAGAAACGCAGTTGATATCCATTTGTCCTATGGCAGCGGCATCTAGCGGGCCAACCATAGCGCCATCTGGTTTCCCGCTTCAAGCTAGACGAGTTTCGTTCTTTGTAGTTTTTTCGTTTGACGCTTATTTTGTGAGATGTTTGACTATACACCCAGGTTGCAGAACATAGCCCACCTGGGAATCTAGCACTCCACATGGAAGGGTGTCCACGTACCACAGAGCTACACTGCTCGTCGAGTTGTCGTTCTTTCATTTGAGTATTATTCGGACTTAGGAAACTTCATCGCATGTTCTCCGGGAAATTTGTCGCAGTAGTACTCAACTGCTTTACGAAAATGATATTTTAGTTATGAACGTCACATATCATAAATATACAAGATTACATATGATTCACTTAACGTAGGAGCCTTAGTTTAAAATTTCGCCTCCATTTCAACTTCCTTTACTTCTATTGTTTCTTAAACGTAACTTCTGAGGTCATCAGTCCCCTAGAACTTAGAACTACTTAAACCTAACTACTCTAAGGACATCACACACATCCATGCCCGAGGCAGGATTCGAACCTGCGACAGTAGCGGTCGCGCGTTTCCAGACTGTAGCGACTAGAACCGCAAGGCCACTCCGGCCGGCTTCAGGAATACAGAAAACACAAATCATATATGAACGAAATAGGAAATGCAGAGAATCTAAGGTACCTGGTATATGGTACCTGAAAAATGTGAAGGAATCAAAAAAGAAGTAAATGTCAAGGACTGACTTAGCATATAGAAAAGCCAAAACGATCCTTGGTGAAGTTATAAGAAAGCTATGGTTGTGACATTAAGAGTGCAATGGGAAAATCAAAGAAAAGAGACCGTATATGTGGAATGACTACATTGAAGGCCTCTATGAGTGGGAACCCTTGTCTGATGTGAATATTTGTGACTTCACATGTAGCAAATACGTTTTGGTGTGTGTGTGTGTGTGTGTGTGTGTGTGTGTGTGTGTGTGTGTGTGTATGTGTGTTGGTGGGTGGGTGGGTGTTTGTTTGTGAGTGTGTGATGCTTTGCACAGTATGGTGATATGCAAATCATACAAGTGCTGCATATACTTTGCAATATTTCAAAAATATAATCCTGCAACTTCGCAACAAAATTTCGCGGAATTTTCGATGGCACCAACACACCAAGAATATTTCGCTACAGCGGGAGAATAAAAATCAAAAACTGACGATTATGTAAAGCACATCTTGTGAATAGCCGTCTGATGATGAATTTGTCAGTTCAAAACCGGTTACGGCGCTATTTACTTAAATAAATAGCATTATTAATAGTGGCTGGTTGCTATCTTCTTCTTTGTGACAATCAACTTACATCAGTTATACACAGCTACGGTCTCACCATGTCAGTTTTAGACAAAATAGCTTATGAGAATTTACGTTCGGAGCACAGCACTGTATGGTAGTGAAACATGGACTGTGAGAAAACCAAACCATAAGAAAATCGAAGCATTTGACATGTGGTGCTACAGAAGAATGTTGAAGATTAGGTGAACCGACAATGTAAAGAATGATGAGGTTCTCCAAAGAACTGGCGAGGAAAGAAATATATGGAAGGGACTGACTGATGACCTCAGAAGTCGCATAGTGCTCAGAGCCATTTTGATATGGAAGGGACTGTCTAGTACCTAGCGCCGCAGGTTTCAAATCCTCGCCAGACGTCATGGAACTCGATGACCATTAGAGGTCTCTGCAGCAGTCGCGCCGTAAGCCTTGACTGCGCGCGCTCCTGGTTCTGAGTCTAATGTGCGGGAGCCACTGTGGAGCACGTGGTCCCAGCGGTCTATCGTAACATACCCTGTCGTGTATTTAGGCAGCTGCCTCTCACTCAGCGAGGCACTTGCTGTCAGATTGTACACCTCCCTTGTTCGTCCCATCCTTGAATATGCGACGGTGGTGTGGGGCAATGCCGCTCCCACCCACCTCCGTTTACTCCAAACAGTCCAGAACCGGGCTCTCCGGCGTGCCCTCCTCCTCCCCTTCGACTTCCCTACCCAAGAACTCCACATCCTGGCCGAGGTGCCGCTCCTTCAATCCCGCATCCTCTCCTCTGCCACTTCCTTTTACCAGCAAACCCGCCACTCTCCCAATCCTTTAATCCTTTCCCTGGGCACCCGTGTCCACCGCCTGGCCACCACTCGATGGCCTGACCTCTTCCGTCCCCCATGACTCCACATTCACTAGCCACCTCATTTCATACCAATTACGCTTTCTCATCCATCTCCACGCCACGTCATGCCATCCACCCCCCACCCCCCCGAACACACACCACCACACCAGGGGACAGGTCCATCCTCTTTTCACTTCTCCATCTGTCACTCTCTGACTTCTTTCTCCCCCCCCCCCCCCCCACTCCAACGCCAACGCCACAAGATTGTCAATGGGCCGCTCATTTTCCTACACTCCTACTGTCTCTTCTACTGTTCTATCAGCTTTCATTTAAATACCACGCCGGCCAGTCAATTGGTTTTCCTGCCTCTTCTACTATCCCTCTGACTATTCTTTCAACTTTATTATAAAAAAAACCACAGCACAAAAGACAAGTCAAAAACCATAACCACCATGTCATCTCCACACGACCACACCATGCAAGAAGGAGAAGCGCCCCAGAGGCGCTAAGACTTCAGTCCCAGCAGAGGGTTCAAACAAACCTCTGTCATGTGCGTCTGCGTCTGCGTCAGCGAGGCAGTCTGGTATTCGCGTTGAGTCGGTTGATATCTCGCTTACAGGCATCGTGTTTACGTTGCGTGTGCTCAATTCCCGTTTACGAGTGGACGTTGCTTTGATTTTGTGAGGTTATCTGTTGTGACCCCATTGCTTAATACTTCGTTGTTCATCTTGGTGTCTTGCTCTGTTGTCTGTCGTCTTGCTTGTCCTTCCATTCCCCTTCCCACCCTGCGACCGTTCCTGCCGCGGTTACAACACACTGACAAGAAGAAGGAACAAGATGATAGGACAATAACTTCCATTGTACTGAAGGGAGCAGTAGAGGGTAAAAACTGTAGAGTAAGTTAGAATATATCTGGCAAGTAATTGGTGAATCCCGATTTTTTGTTAGAAATGTCATCGTTCATAGCATTCCAGGGAAAGTCATCGTGTGCGACTCTGAGATGAATGGTGTAGGAGAGGAATTCGTAGGAGGCCGGATAGAAAAAAAAAAACTGCCTCTTTGATGACGTAAATGTTTTCTTTTCTCTTTCATCGAAATAGTGCTATGGAAGTAGATAATGGTAGCTATCAAGAACGATATGAACCACACACAGTGTCAGATAAATAAGAGCCGATATAGATATTTTCGATTCTTAAGAGAGGGGAGTTCTTAACAACTTTCAAGGTTATTGCTATATCAGTAAGAAATTTTCGTTGAAGCAGAAATAACAAAGACTGTCTGTCAAATACAGAACAGATAAATTAAGTACAAAAGCTTAATGCAAAATTAAAAAAAAAACATATATAAATACAGGAAGGAAACGGACGTCATCAGAAGATGAATGTGATGTGAGATGTGGAGTTTTAACAAAAAAATGGTTCAAATGGCTCTGAGCACTATGCGACTTAACTTCTGAGGTCATCAGTCGCCTAGAACTTAGAACTAATTAAACCTAACTAACCTAAGGACATCACACACATCCATGCCCGAGGCAGGATTCGAACCTGCGACCGTAGCGGTCGCTCGGCTCCAGACTGCAGCGCCTAGAACCGCACGGCCACTCCGGCCGGCAGGAGTTTTAACAGACTAAATATCGTGCTTCCACTGGATGACCTGTGGATACACATGGATACTTAAAAATGTATGTTTCATTAAAGGTTGTGATTTGAAATGGGAAGTGTGATGAGCTTTCCAGTAAGTTGCCTTCAAACAATTGCAGTACAGGACAAGCTTTCAACCTTCGACTCTTAGTGATTACGTTTCACAAGAAGCCCATTATTCCGCTGAAGGTCGTTTCTCAAAATCGGTCATTTTTCAGTTGCGTGATCAGTAGATCTACGAACAAGAGAGTGAATCGAGCTCATCCCAGTATAGCGAACTTCGCGGCACAATTGGGATGAAAATGAACGCAGGGCTGGGCAATCGTTTGTTATATGAGCAGTCGTCGCAAGTGAAATTTAACTATAACATTGAAGTTGGCCACTCACGTAATGAAAAGCACAAGCACGATCAACGAATGGAAAATCGTTATGCGCATCCTATTCCATTTAAGACAGTTCGTTCTGCTTCGAGGCAGATATGGAATAGAGCGTACAAAAACAAATATAACATTCGCTTGAGTGTCAGGAAAGTGTCAAGGACTTTAATGAGTAGAAAATAGACATAGCATGTGAAAGGTGGCTACACTGAGCCACAGCGCCAGAGATCGCTAGAGAGCATTGTTCCGCCGCCTCCACGGGAAGTCATTATTGAGATGTGCTAGAAGTCAGTGCTTGTCCAGGACTCGTAGTAGTCAGTTCGTGTTGAGATGTGCTAGTAGGGAGTGCTTGCTGAGATGTGATACTGAAAAATTCTTGTTGAGATGTTGTAATAGCGAGTCGGTGTGGAGATATATTGTAATAATTTGAGTGCTTGTCATCAATATATGAAGGTAACGAAACTTGATTTATTTTTCATTATTTCCATGTTTTAAATAATGCGTCATTACAGGTTCAGTCAACAAAGCATCTGGCTTGTGTTCTTGGATTAGAGTGTAATTGTGGTTCTCTTGAGTAATTATGGTATTTTTATTTCCTTTAATTAATTCAGTATAAGTGATATTTAAAATTTCTTGTGTTGTTGAAGAAGAACCGTGCCAGATGCGTACGTTGAGTCATACTTCCACACACAGAACAGTTACACTTGTGCTTTGGTTTCGTAGGTTTTATAGTTGCTGGGGACTTAATTAATTAATTGTGTTAATGAATATTTCCATTTCATTCTTTGTTAATTTTCTATGCAGTCAGATAGCGTAATAATACTAGTCAGGGCCAACCGTTACGAGACTTCGTAACCGGACAGACAGCTGCTAAAGCAAGAAATCAAAATCATTTTCATTACATTTAATTAAGCCCCCATGCACGTGGCGACCGCTGCTTCGGATCGTCCCTTGGAATTCTTCTGATTGTGTAGACAGTAGTATTGTTGTAGTAATTTGTAGTTTAGTAATTGTAGTCTATATTGCATGTGTAGATTTGGTAATTGACATTCTTCTAATGGTATTTTGCAAATTTTTTTTTGTTGTGTTGTCTACGGGTTTGATAATTTAGTGCAATTATTTCAATTGTTCGTTAATCGTGGTTGAGGGAAGCATTTCGTGTGAATGATATTGTTGGAGATAAAGAGCCATTGTGTGTAATTTTCGTACAGTGACGAGTTTTGTATGTTTTGTAAATGATTACGCGATCAATGAAAAAGGCAAAAATGATGAATAGTGAGAATGACGAAATTGTTAACATGGCGAACTCGCCAACAGAGGAAAGTAGTATCATGAATAATGAAGTGGAAAACAATTTAATAAGTCGGGAAAGTAGTCAGGAAACATTTCAAAATTTTTCTCAATCAGAAAATTCACAGAATACGAGATTAACGATAGAAGATTCTGAAATAGTATCGAACACAGATAGCTTTACAGCCATGACGAAAGAAGTTGGTTTCGCGGGAAATGTTAGGGGCGAAAAGAATTGCGAACCGGCTACTATGGAGCAGTTGTTGGGTGCAATATTAAATCTGGGATCACAAATGGGAACAATGGTAACACAGATGGGAACAATGGAAACACGAATGGAAACAATTAAAACAGAGATAGGAACACGGTTAGACTCACAAGGATCTGAATTAAAAACAGTGGGATCACAAATAGGAACAATTAAAACAGAGATGGAAACAATGGAAACACGGTTAGACTCACGAATAGGGACATGTTTCAAAAATATGAAAGATGAGTTAAAGAAAGAAATCAGAGAAGAAGTACAACCGATTTTGAATTCTCACAATAGTAGATTAATTGCAGTAGAGATTAGACAAAGGGAACAGGATCGAGAACAGGAAGAAAGAGATCGCGTGATAGTACAAAAATTTTCAGAGTTAAATTTACAACGTGCACACGATAAGGAAGAAATATTTGAGAGAATCGAGGAATCCGTACCAAATGACAGAATAAATAACTTAACGCAACAGTGTGAACAGTTAACTACTAAATGTGACAATACTGAAACTCGAGTCGCGACACTTACGGAAGACGTAAATAAACAGAAAGAGCAATTAGGTGACTTATCGGAAAGAGTTGAGGAGATTTCAGATAAATTGACAAATCTTAGTTTAAATGAGGATAGAGATTCAGATGATACAGCTCCATTACCATTTGCAGAAACCGAAGAGTACCAGAACATAAATAAGCATGTTGAAAATCAGGGAAAGTTTAATGAACGCGTTAAAAGGGAAGTAGAGGCATTACGAAAGCAAGTCAAACAAATCGAAGGTGAAATTGTAGGAAAAGACAGCAAAAGAAATTTAGAATCACAGGTAGCAGAAGGGTTTGAAGAAAGTAATTTGTTTCATTTACGGGATGCAACAAGAGAGCGCCAGGCGCGCGAACTTGACAATAATCGACATTCAAACTGGGACAGACGCGGTAGGTCTTTGTCGCCGCGAGGCGGAAGCTTTGACTGTAAACACTTTTTGACTGTTCGGAAATTTAAGATCTTCCGCAATTCTAAAAATGACATACATCCATGTTCATGGTTGGATCGATTTACGTGCGCACTTCCGCCAAATTTGCCATTAAGTCACAAACTGAAATTTATGTGCAGCTATTAATGTCCTCAGGGGATTCACTACTCTAAGTGAATATGTGCCGTAGCGAGCATAGGGCCCCGAGCTGTAGTGGTGCTATTTCCCTTTTAGTTTTCTGCACCGCTGCCTACTCTTTCACTATTCTTTGCATCTATAAAAACAACTCTTCTACTATCAATCTATCTAGACAGTAGGTAAAGAATAACCAGATTTGACTGTTTTACCCGAAAGTGACTTTGGAAATTACCGTTTGGACTTACTATATTTTCTGCAGCATTCATTCGTAGTTTAAACAAAATTTTACCTGTTTATCTTCGTGACAATATTACTTCTTATGTTGACGACATTCTTATTGCTAAACGTTCTTGGAATGAGCACAACAAAATTTTGGATTCATTATTACGTATTTTTGCAAGAGTTGGCATTACTGTGAACTTTGAAAAATCTGAATTTGGTCGTTCTCAGGTGAAATTTCTCGGTCACATTATTTCTACAGAAGGTATTCTTCCCGATCCAGAGAAACTAGATGCTATTCGTAATTATGCTGTTCCTACCACAAAACGTGATGTTCGTAGTTTCCTTGGTGTCTGTAATTTTCTTAGACGCTTTGTTAGATTGGACAATTTGGCCACACCTCGTTTATGTGAACTATCTGGAAAGAAATCTAATTGGTGTTGGGATGAGGAAGCTCAATCAGAATTTGAACAACTTCGTGATGCTTTAGTTGCTGCCCCACTTCTTTCACATCCGGATCTATCTAAAGATTTTTGTTTGGCGACGGACTCATCATACAAAGGCCTAGGTGCACATTTATTTCAAGAGATAGAAGAAAACGGCGTTGTAGTACAGAAGACAATTGCATTTGGAAGTCGTGTTCTCTCT
The DNA here is from genome assembly GCF_023898315.1 of Schistocerca nitens. Lineage (NCBI taxonomy): Eukaryota > Metazoa > Arthropoda > Insecta > Orthoptera > Acrididae > Schistocerca > Schistocerca nitens. The sequence goes on from NC_064618.1 coordinate 407,349,677, forward strand.
AAATCAGAGAAGAATTATTCGATTACGGAACTTGAAGCTTTGGCTGTTGTATGGGCTTTCACAAAATTTCGCACATTTTTGTTTGGCAGACATACTAAGGTTTACACCGATCATCGAGCTCTGGAATTTCTTATGTCGACAAAATTAACTCATGGCAGATTGTCACGATGGGCGTTGTATCTACAGTAATTTGATTTTAGCATTGTTTACATACAGGGATCTTCAAATACTGTTGCTGATGCTTTATCACGTGCACCTATGGGTTTGAAACAAAGTGCTGAAGAGGACTGCAAAGAAAACCATTATTGTTTGATGTATATTCAAGGTGTTGCGTTTGAGAACTTTATTTCGTCTTCGCTCCAGGACATCGCTAAGGAGCAAAATAAGGATCCAATCTGGAAGGACATTAAGGAGAAGTGGAGGAGAAAGGAAAGCGTAGCGATCAGACAGTATTATTTAGTTCGCAATGATATTCTTTTCAAACGAAAATCGGTCGACAACTCTGTTTGGTTAGTTTGTATTCCTGATGAGTGGGTCAATAAATTGATTTGGTACACACATTTCAGTTATGCGCACTTTGGTCCCAGAAAATGCTTTCATAAATTACGAGAAAATTGTTACTTCAGTAATATGGAAAAACGTATTCGATCTGTTCTTGCCAAATGCAAATTATGTCAAATGGCTAAGCCTCCAACGATTTCTCACAGAGCACCGTTGTTTCCTATCATTCCAGCGAAATTAAAGGACATGGCTGCAGTCGATTTGTTCGGTCCAGTGGTTCGTTCTACTAATGGTTTTGCGTACATTTTCGTAGCAGTGGAATTGACATCAAAATATGTGTGTTTTACACCTTTACGCAAAGCAACAGCTCGTTCAGTATCTAACGCTTTCATCAAACATTTTCTTAAAGAAGTGGGTCATGTTGATAAGGTTATATCAGATAATGGATCACAGTTTCGCTCTAAAATTTGGCTTCGTACTCTACGGCGTTGTAAAAATTAAACCAATTTTCATTTCACTTTTTCACCCTCAATCTAACGCTTCAGAGAGATGAATGAAGGAAATCAATAAATTGTGTCGTCTTTATTGTCATCAGAATCACAGAACGTGGGATCAGTATCTTCATATTTTTCAAAATATTCTGAATGAACTCCCTAATGATTCAACTTCTTTACCGCCTCTATTGATATTAAAAAATAAAGTACCAACAAATCGCATTTCTGAAATCGTTCCTTTTCCGCCTTCACGGAAACTGCGGCATTCTGAAGTTGTCAACCTGGCTCTACGAAATATTGCGTCTGCGGCTGCAAGAAGAGAGAAATCAGCTAAACGTCCTGGTCGTTTAAAAATCTTGTCAGTTGGTCAGAAGGTGTTAATTAAGTCTCATCGTTTGTCTCATAAAGGAAAAGGCTTGTGTCGCAAATTTTTTCTGCTTTATAACGGTCCATATAGAGTTCGCAAAATTATTCATGATAACACTGTTGAAGTAGAAACTGTTAAATCTCGACGCTCTAAAGGAATACATCATATATCAAACGTTAAAATTTTTGTGGAATGACATACTTGTGAGAAACTAATAGCTATACGTAAAAATAGAGAGAGTACAAGGATACCGCGCTGTCTTTGTCGGCGGCACATACTCAAAGCAACAGTCAGTCTGCGCGCCGCACAAGGCAGTCGTTGACCGCAAACAATCACTTCCTACGTCACGCGCCTACAGCTGATCGAGCGCTCAGTGCGAATGCACTGACAGACGTAAATAAATACACAGTTTAATTTCTCCGAATAAATTCTGTATAAAGCTATGGTGACTTCATAAATTATGTTATTAACGTTCAGTATTTTTCAGGATACGGTTGTATAAAATATTTAAGACCTTCAGGTAAATTCTGTGCGTGTCCGACGTTAAGACGACTTGCTTTGGAGAAAATTTTCAGGAAGAATGTCATTCCGAAAAAGAAGTAATAAATTAAAAATGGTAACTATTAATTGAGTTTATTTTTCAGGTAACATAATTCCACTTAGGTACGTACTTTAGACGTAATTTGCTGCTCGCGATTACGTGACTCATACTTTGTGCTAATTTCATGTTCTATGAATTTACTTGTGAAGCGACGTGCTTACGCATATTAACTGATTTTGACAATGATTAATTAATGAACAGGGTTGTTATTTGTATATATTATGCATCGCTTGGCTGCTATGCTTTTTCACTGATGTCATATTTTTCTATTATGTGCCTGCTGTGCTTATTTATTTAAATTATAATTGTCACCTGATTAATTGTGCTGATGTGGTTAGATATGTAAGTTATACTTTGTGATTTATCTGCTTGCGCCTTCATGTTTACTTATTAAGATTACATATAAACATTTATTTGCTTATGCTGATATGATGCTAATGACCTGTTTATTATGATAGATAACATATTTGCTGCCTTGCTTATGGATTGCATATTTACACATTTCTGTTTTGTTGTCATAACTACCCTTCAATTTAGTATATAGAAATGCTGATATACTGTGTACAAACATAGAGACTAGGTTACACTATGGTATTAATTGTAGATTGTTCGCTTGGCAGAGCCTTGTTATAGGGATTGTGCTGCATCCACTTGTTGACATTCTGTTCTCTACTGGTATATTTACTCGCTATTGCATGTTTTGCTTACGCTCAGTGCCTTATATATTTAAGATAAGAAAATGAACTGCTATAATTCGACGAACGACATTAGTAAAAGAAAGTCATAGCAGTCACATGAGCTGAGGTTTTATGGAAGCTGTATAAATTTATGCTAATAGGAAGGAAGCTAACGACATGACAGACCAAAACTAGGTTTAGACCATTGACAGTATTACACTGCATTTTCGTGAGCAATTGAAATAGGAAGTGACAATTGACACAAAAAATACTCCACATGTTTGCTTCTGCTATGATTCTTGAAGTGGTGTACACACTGTGAAATGTTATGATCATTCACACTCCGTAATCGTACTTAATTACTGAGAGTTATTCGAACTAAGGTCTGTTAGAGGCCATGTATGCATTTCTTTTATTTAATGATGGACAAGGAACCAAAATGTATCTTATAATTTATAATGAGTAGAAAATTTGGGTCAGATGGATTACACAGAGGTTGTGTGTGGACACTGTGTCTTCGGATTGTATGGGATGATGAATTGAAGTTGCACTAGGATTTTGTCTGTACTTGTTCGAGGAGACTGACTAGAGGAAAGAGTTGTTATGGAAGTGAAATGATATTGGTGCTGAGGTTTATATGTATCGACGTATTATTGAGGTATTGAGATTAGGTGAAGTAGATGATTATTGGAGTTTTCGTGGACAAAAGGTAAGATAAATGATATTGATGATCGACGTATTGAAAAGGTATTAGTGAAGTATTGAGATTAAGTTGATGATTATTGGAGTTTTGGTGGATAAGAGGTAAAGTAAATGAGGAGCATATTTTTTTTGTTGGTCCATATGGAACAAGGAGGATAAAGATGGCAGACTAGAACACTCAAGTAGAAAGAAGATTGCCTACACACACACTTTGTTAAATCAATAAGCAGTATACATTTTTTTTTGAAGAGAGGAAGTATTTGCATATCTTGGCTCACTGACAGTTGTTCAGCAACAGTACAATTTGATCTGGCTTGGCAAACATTGGTCTTGACATGATGACTATGACGTTGACTAACTATTATTGACTGTTATACATTGCTGCCACTACTACTTGATACACATGATGAACATCAACTTTTGACAGAATTGCATTTACACAGTTAACACTATTCAACTACACAATAGCACTAATGTGGATGAAAGATGAGAGTGTGTTTTGTGTGTTTTCCTTTTTTAATCCCAGAGAAGTGATCCCAACCTATCTCCTAAATATTATTTTATTTGTTGGTAGTGGCTTGCACTGACACCCATAAATATTATAGGTTAACTGTTATTGTGTACTGTAATAGTTAATGTGACAATTACCTGATATCATTTGTGTGTTTATTATGATTTGTATGTTTAGTGTAAGAGCATTGATAATAATTTGTTAAAGAAATTGTATGTGCATTAAAACTATTGTTCATGACTGAACTGTCTCAGTAGTTATGGTGAATAGTATGGACTGTTACTTGCACTTTTTCTACATGATTGGTGCCACAAGGACATGTTTAATTTCTGCTGATGAACTGTGTGATCAGTGATTGTAAAAAAATTATGGACTGTTACTTGTACCTTTTCTACATGATTGGTGCCACTAGGACATGTTTAATTTCTGCTTATAAACTCTGATGAACAGTGTGATCAGTGACAGTGTATTTTATGGAACTGCTTCTGCTGAGAAATGTGACTTGTTGCTGTGTGCACCTGATCAACATTTCGGGTGCCACTGATGGATTGCTTCTACTGAAATGGAGTCACCTGTTGCTGTGTGCACCTGATCAACATTGCTGGTGCCAATAATGGACTGCTTCTACTGAAATGGTGTTACTTGTTGGTGTCTGCACCTACTCAACATTGCTGGGTGCCACTGATGGATTGCTTCTACTGAAATGGAGTCACCTGTTGCTGTGTGCACCTGATCAACATTGCTGGTGCCAATAATGGACTGCTTCTACTGAAATGGTGTTACTTGTTGGTGTCTGCACCTACTCAACATTGCTGGGTGCCACTGATGGATTGCTTCTACTGAAATGAAGTCACCTGTTGCTGTGTGCACCTGATCAACATTGCTGGTGCCACTAATGGACTGCTTCTACTGAAATGGTGTTACTTGTTGGTGTCTGCACCTACTCAACATTGCTGGGTGCCGCTGATGGATTGCTTCTACTGAAATGAAGTCACCTGTTGCTGTGTGCACCTGATCAACATTGTGGGTGCCACTGATGGACTGCTTCTATTGAAAAAATGTTACTTATTGGTTTTTGCACCTGTTGACCATTGCTGGGTGCTATTGCTGGAACTGTCAACTGCTTATTCATGGGCTATGGAAAGCGTTTATGTGAATATTTGTATAAACTGATTTTTTTGTGTATTACTGTTTGTGGAAAGTTATGAGACTCTTACCTGCACATATTCGTCATTGCTGACGCTATTGATTGAACTGTTTAACCACATAATACTTGTGTAAACTATTATGTAAAGTCACATGTATGAAAGAATTTGTATTGCTTACTGTATTCTATATAATAGGTTATTGAAAGGTCAGTGCAAAGCCAAAATTTTATCTAGTTATATGATATTTACGTATTAATATTATCTTTTATTTTTGTCTATATTTTTTTTGACGAATTTGGTGGTATTTTCACCACCAATGCTGGCAAAAATACCATCAAATTCTAGCCGTGGAGGAAGGGCATATGAAAGGTGGCTACACTGAGCCACAGCGCCAGAGATCGCTAGAGAGCATTGTTCCGCCGCCTCCACGGGAAGTCATTATTGAGATGTGCTAGAAGTCAGTGCTTGTCCAGGACTCGTAGTTGTCAGTTCGTGTTGAGATGTGCTAGTAGGGAGTGCTTGCTGAGATGTGATACTGAAAAATTCTTGTTGAGATGTTGTAATAGCGAGTCGGTGTGGAGATATATTGTAATAATTTGAGTGCTTGTCATCAATATATGAAGGTAACGAAACTTGATTTATTTTTCATTATTTCCATGTTTTAAATAATGCGTCATTACAGGTTCAGTCAACAAAGCATCTGGCTTGTGTTCTTGGATTAGAGTGTAATTGTGGTTCTCTTGAGTAATTATGGTATTTTTATTTCCTTTAATTAATTCAGTATAAGTGATATTTAAAATTTCTTGTGTTGTTGAAGAAGAACCGTGCCAGATGCGTACGTTGAGTCATACTTCCACACACAGAACAGTTACACTTGTGCTTTGGTTTCGTAGGTTTTATAGTTGCTGGGGACTTAATTAATTAATTGTGTTAATGAATATTTCCATTTCATTCTTTGTTAATTTTCTATGCAGTCAGATAGCGTAATAATACTAGTCAGGGCCAACCGTTACGAGACTTCGTAATAGGACTTACAGCTAAACCAAAAATTAAAATTATTTTCATTACATTTTATTAAGCCCCCATGCACATGTGATAAATTTAAGTATGTCTTATTAATGCTTCATGGATAAGAGAAATTTAGAGCTCAAGGAAATCAGCAAGTTTCGACTGTAGCGTGTGCTAAATAATTAAGCATTTTCTTTTATCTAAGACAGAGAGAACAGTGTTATGAGCAAATTATTTCTATCTTACACTTGGAAGTTTTTAACAAGCGCACGTAGCCATTCGTCATCACCATCTACGCCAATATTTTAATCTCGCCACACTTGTAAAGACACGTGCTTAGTCTCCACCTTGCTTACGATCTTTTGAAAGAATTGTCTCTTCTGCAGTGAGCACGATTGCTTCGTTAACTAGAATGAATACATATTAATTACACTGAAACGTCAACTCAGTGCTACTGAAAAATTTGAAAACTAGTATTATTTGAAATGGGAGTGGGGCCAAAACCAAACGCCTTCAAGACTACTGGAATCTTGAACTGGAGGAATAAATAAAAATGACCAATTTTAACAAACTGTTTTCAAAATAATGTGATGGCGTATAGTCTATAATATTAGACTGACTATAGACTGTTTACCTTTTGTAGACGACTTTGATACCATGTCTGGACATTAGAACAGTACAAAGAAATACAGGAATTTTTAAAGACACGGCAGAAATATATGGTCTCAAATAACAATTGAAAAAACAAAATACATACTAGTAAAAACATGGCTCACTAAATTCTAAAAAGTAGAAATACAGGAAATTGAGGCTGTTTCTCATTAAAAATTTTTGAGTAAAACAAATCACGAAATTGGCCTGAGAAAGATTGGATACTAAATTTGCTGCAGCGTAAAGGAAACAGCTGTCAGACTTTCAGAAGACGTCTATAACTGAAATGTATCTAATGGAAGGCCAAACTGAGTGAGTTGGTAGGGGGCTAGGATCTGGGAAGAGTAAGTTGCTGAGCAAAATAAAATAATGTCTGAAATAAAATTGTTCAGTTACTTACCACAGAGGTGAGTTTTTTAACACTCATTCGCACCCAAACTTCATGAAAAGTTTCTTAGACAACAGTTTCTAAAATACAGATCAGCAGATAGCTGACACTGGTAAAAACATACACGCCTGTGACAGGTAGAATAGACTTAAGCACCAATAAATACCAAAACACATAGGTGAAAGAAGTAATAGTAGTAAATTTACATACACAGCCGTAAGCAGCCAATGAGAAAGTAACCCCACTAATATGTAAGTAGCAAATTTAAAGAAATTATTTCTTCGTGTTAACAATAATTTCTGTAATAAACATTAACAGGCGCCGAAGACTTGAAATACACACCTGTTAAGCAGACAGGGCAGACTGTAACATCAATAATTATCAACACGAGTAGTTAGAATTACTGGCAAAAGTTTTAAAAAATGCACACGCACAGCTGTAAAGCAACCACAGGCGATTATTGTCCCACTAGTTTGTAGAATCATGAGAATTACAAAATTTGATGTTTGGACGTCTGTGAAACAGACTCTTCCGTCAACAAACATGAGTCACATAGATGAGAGAATCATTTTAAAAAACTTCACGTACAAACGGCTGTGAAGCAGTCAAAGGGAATTACTATTACTGTAATATACGTAATTGAGCTCTGGTGTGGTGGACCTCGCTAAAGTAGCAATCTTGGTTCGATATCTGTAGCTAAATTGAAGCTCTCATTACTAGAACTCTGGAACGGCTTGCTGTAATAGGCCGACCACGGTAGAGTTACCGGGGAGTGCGACGCCGGAGGGCAACGGCCTCTTTGCCGAGAGAAGAGGTGGGGCCAACGCACCGTCAGCTAGCCATACGCAGTCGCCTGTGTATCGTGACCTGCGTGGACTGGCAGTCGTATGTTGTGTTCGGCCACGCAGAATGAAGTCCACAGTATTTTAGCGTCAGCACTCGGCAAGTGTTAGCTTGGCTTACAAGGGAACGTTCCCAAGTGCCCAAAGTGTCAATAAGCGATCTTGACGAAACTTGGGCGGTTTGTAGGGGGTACCATATAATTTAATACATATTTTTGAGTTTGTGCCAATTTTACTTTTAAGGGATAAAATACACCCTGAAGGGTAATTTGGCATATTAGGTTTAGAGAGAATATCTTCGAAATAATGGGATATAAAAAATATCTTTCATATAAAGGTTGATATGCAAATAAAGTTCTTGAAAAGTGTTTAATCAGTAACTCGAAATTTTGCAGACTACCACACCACCACTAATTAATTTTGAAAAATGAAAAATTTTGTCACAACGTAAGTTAAAGAAGCTTCCAAGCCCAAAACATCCATATGTAACAAAGCTACGTTTCGAAATAACGTTTTAGTTTATAGTGTGTTCTCCGTTGAGAATATTATGTGAAGGAATTTCATTCATTTTATGTGACTAGTGTAAAAAACGTTTTGTTTTAAGCATTTCTTTGAAGATTATCATAATTTCATTTACAGAGGTTTGTTAACTCCCAAAACTGTCGACATTGGAGGGCAGATAGACCTGTTGTGCTTCATGAGGAACCACCTAATGATCAGCGTGTGGTGCGCAGTTAGTGGTGACTGAATTACAGGCTCGATTTTTTTTAACGACACAGTTAGAAGCGAAGGATAGCTGAAAACAATTTTGCAATCATTTTGTAATGAACTGAGTGAAAGACATCTACATCTACATGATTACTCTGCAATTCACATTTAAGTGCTTGGCAGAGGGTTCATCGAACCACAATCATACTATCTCCCTACCATTCCACTCCCGAACAGCGTGCGGGAAAAACAAACACCTAAACCTTTCTGTTCGAGCCCTGATTTCTCTTATTTTATTTTGATGATCATTCCTAACTATGTAGGTTGGGCCCAACAAAATATTTTCGCATTCAGAAGAGAAAGTTGGTGACTGAAATTTCGTAAATAGATCTCGCCGCGACGAAAAACGTCTTTGCTTTAATGACTTCCATCCCAACTCGCGCATCGTATCTGCCACACTCTCTCCCCTATTACGTGACAATACAAAACGAGCTGCCCTTTTTTGCACCCTTTCGATGTCCTCCGTCAATGCCACCTGCTAAGGATCCCACACCGCGCAGCAATATTCTAACAGAGGACGAACGAGTGTAGTGGACTTGTTGCATCTTCTAAGTGTCCTGCCAATGAAACGCAACCTTTGGCTCGCCTTCCCCGCAATATTTTCTATGTGGTCTATCCAACTGAAGTTGTTCGTAATTTTAACACCCAGGTACTTAGTTGAATTGACAGCCTTGAGAATTGTACTATTTATCGAGTATTCGAATTGCAACGGATTTCTTTTGGAACTCATGTGGATCACCTCACACTTTTCGTTATTTAGCGTCACCTGCCACCTGCTACACCATACATCAATCTTTTCTAAATCGCTTTGCAACTGATACTGGTCTTCGGATGACCTTACTAGACGGTAAATTACAGCATCATCTGCAAACAACCTAAGAGAACTGCTCAGATTGTCACCCAGGTCATTTATATAGATCAGGAACAGCAGAGGTCCCAGGACGCTTCCCTGGGGAACACCTGATATCATTTCAGTTTTACTCGATGATTTGCCGTCTATTACTACGAACTGCGATCTTCCTGACAGGAAATCACGAATCCAATCGCACAACTGAGACGATACCCCATAGGCCCGCAGCTTGATTAGAAGTCGCTTGTGAGGAACGGTGTCAGAAGCTTTCCGGAAATCTAGAAATACGGAATCAAATTGAGATCCCCTGTCGATAGCGGCCATTACTTCGTGCGAATAAAGAGCTAGCTGCGTTGCACAAGAACGATGTTTTCTGAAACTATGCTGATTACGTATCAATAGATCGTTCCCTTCGAGGTGATTCATAATGTTTGAATACAGTATATGCTCCAATACCCTACTGCAATCCGACGTCAATGATATAGGTCTGTAGTTCGATGGATTACTCCTACTATCCTTCTTAAACACTGGTGCGACCTGCGCCATTTTCCAATCAGTAGGTACAAATCTATCGGTGAGCGAGCGGTTGTATATGATTGCTAAGTAGGGAGCTATTGTATCAGCGTAATCTGAAAGGAACCTAATCGGTATACAATCTGGACCTGAAGATTTGCCCGTATCAAGCGATTTGAGTTGCTACGCAACCCCTAAGACATCTACTTCTAAGAAACTCACGCTAGCAGCTGTTCGTGTTTCAAATTCTGGAATATTCCATTCGTCTTCCCTGGTGAAGGAATTTCGGAAAACTGCGTTCAATAACTCCGCTTTAGCGGCACAGTCGTCGGTAACAGTACCATCGGCACTGCGCAGGGAAGGTATTGAGTGCGTCTTGCCGCTTCTGTAGTTTACATACTAACAGAGAACTAAGCTTCCCATTTTTCAACAGGATTAGGCAAGGGCTCATACGGCCAATGTTTCTTTGCACACATTTCACGATGTGTTCGATGGAAGAGTGATTAGTAACAATGTCTGACCTGCTAGAAGTCCTGATTTAACTCAGTGCGATTTTTGTATGTGGAGTGGTCTGAAGGACAAACTGTACACAGCAAATCCTCACATGAAAGAGGAACTCAAGGATAATATCCGTGAATCAATTAATTCAGTATGTTAGAGAGACGTCAGAAATGCATGGAAAAAAATGACAGACAGTTCCAGCACCTCCTTGCGTTACGTAGGTGAATACAAAATTTATTTGCATATATTTTAATTGCAGTCATGTCGTACAACAGCAGTAGACGGCAACACGACATCTGATCGCCGGGCAACGGAGCGCTCGCTGCCCAGCACAGGCGGTCATCACTAGACCTCGGACATTTAGGTTGTAAAAGTCTTAAATTAAATGATAATTAATTGGACACCCTAGCTGCAAACAGGCGTTGATGTACTTCATTGGGGACATGTTGAAAATGTGTGCCCCGACCGGGACTCGAACCCGGGATCTCCTGTCGGGGCACACATTTTCAACATGTCCCCAATGAAGTACATCAACGCCTGTTTGGAGCTAGGGTGTCCATTTAATTATCATTTCATTTCTATCAAAGCTGCATGGTCATCCACGGTAACTGTTCTTTCGGGAACAGATACTACCGTCATATATAGTTAAATATATGGCTTCCCGGCCATTGACATTCTTGTGCGAACGCACACGCTATGCCCGAACTCGTACGGGACTTGGTAGATTAATCTGCCACGAGTAATGAGTACGATCGGCAAACATCTATTAGGCGCGCTACGAATGTGGACATGTTGGGAATGTGGATCTCACGGGGAGCGTGTAAGGGATAAGTCCCTGCAGACGCACTATCCTCTGTGCCCGCAGTGGCTCAGATGGAACTCAAGTCTTCCCTCCAGTGAAAATTTTCGCCGGCACGGTAGCTCAGCGTGTTCGGTCAGAGGGTTAGCAACCCTCTGTAATAAAAAAAACTGAGCTAATCGATCAACAACGAACTTCAACGGATGTCTTACGACGTCCGCAACGACCAAACACAACGATCAATAACGGGAAAAAAAAAAAAAAAAAGATGGATAGAGCGTCTGCCATGTAAGCAGGAGATCCCGGGTTCGAGTCCCGGTCGGGGCACACATTTTCAACATGTCCCCAATGAAGTGCATCAACGCCTGTTTGCAGCTAGGGTGTCCATTTAATTATCATTTCATTTCTATCAAAGCTGCATGGTCATCCACTGTAACTGTTCTTTCGGGAACAGATACTACCGTCATATATAGTCTTAAATTAGGTACACAAAATAGGTTCTATCACTTATAAAAATAGGTTATAAAAATCAGAAAATAGGTGACTAAAATCTGACATTTTATGGTCTAGGAAGGTAAACTGACTGACAAAAACGCACATTATATTATTGACCATGTCAATAATTACAGTCACAGTAAATAACTCTCTCTCCTGATTTTCCATTGAGAAACTGCATCTCTTGTCTGTTAATAGCATCTTATATGCCGAGAATGAGCGTTCCACGTCAATAGATGTCAGCGGAGCATATTTAATTGACGGTATTAGGCGCAATGGGACCGCACACCCAGGTTCTGTTGATTTACCTGACAAAATGTCAGCCACTGTACAGAGGGTGGTCAGTCCTGGGTCTTTTTGTAGCACTGTCTATAGTTTCTCAATAACTTTCATATCAGTAGAACCTCTTCTATCAATCGCAGTTGTATGTAAGACTAGTTTCCCTGAACACTCTAGAGCTTTAATAATAGGGACAAAAAAGGCATAATGAGATTTTATGTCTGCAATGTCGTTGGAAATTGTTGAGCCCTTTAGAAGATCTTTAGCTGAAGTAATGCTCACTGCCTCCACCCATAATTTAAAAACAGTGTTCTTAATGTCTTCCAAATGCTTGCTGTAATATTCCATGGTCTCTAGCCACGTTCCTAGTGAGTGAATATGGGTTCTGGTGGAAGTGGTACGTTGGGAAGGTCCCCTCGAAATAACGGGATTCTTGTAGGTGCTTTAATAGAAAGCTTTTTGATGGTTGAATCTAGCTTATTTACATGTGGAAGTTCCAGACTTATCGTTCAAATGGATCTGAGAACTATGGGACTTAACATCTGAGGTCATCAGTCCCCTAGAACTTAGAACTACTTAAACCTAACTAACCAAAGGACATCACACGCATCCATGCACGGGGCAGGATTCGAACCTGCGACCGTAGCGGTCGCGCGTTTCCAGACTGAAGCGCCTAGACTTATCGTCTCAGCTACACGACTCATGGCATGGGCAGGACATGTGATATGTAGCAAGGCTGGGTAAAACACTTTCAATAATTTAACTGCAGCAATCACGTATGCGGCTGCATCAGTGTATATAAGAAGTATTTTATTTTCATATACACTGTTGGGGAAAAGTAATTTGAGGGCTTTATTAAGAAAGTAGGCAATTGTTTCCTGGTTAGTCTTTTTTAGTTCCTTGCTGCAGATCAGAAGAGGTACAGAGCGAGTGTCAGGATATCACTTTCCAACAATCACGTTAGCTACATACTGACCCTGTCTGTCAGTTGTCTCATCGACAGAGATCCACATGTGTGAATCGCCTATATCTTCCCTTATTCTGCTCAATGAATGTTCATATAAAATATCTAAATAGCTATTTCTCACTGTGGATTCTGATGGAATGCTGCGGTGACAGTAGCTCTGTAGGAGACCTTAGAACTGGCTACTTTCAAATGCACTGAATTATATGTTTGCTGCAACAAAGGCTCGACAAAGGCCAAGATAAAAAACATTTTTGTTTTTTGCATTTGGTTCAGTTACAGACGTTGGTTTCAAGTTTTATTTATTTTTTAAATTTGCCTGGTGATTAATCCCTGCAACATGCGACCTAAAAACAAAAAGAAATGAGACATACTTTGTGGAAAAATTTACGAACGCGATCTACTTAGCAAAATTGACCTACATTAAGGGTTAGGAACAATATTTTGGCATTCGCATGTGTCTAGTCCAAGTTAACTCGGGAAAAACAGTGGCATCGCTGTTCTCTGGGTGGGCGCATGAGATAAAGGTTAACATTTTACTTACGTCTTTGTTGGACACATTGTAGTGAATAACTCTTCCGTCTGTAGAGAAATCAGGAAATTCTTGTAACCACTGACGAATCGGAAATGATTTGGAGCTGGCTGCTTTCGGCATGCTTGACTTCCCACAAACATCCTGCCGCTGTGAAATATTTCGCCACATCCAAGCAGCACGCTGACCGACTGAATCAAGACAGGCGGGAGTACAAACAGGCTGTTGTCACAGGGCAGGAAGGCGCCGGAAGCAGATCACAAGGCTCCTCCATGCCCTGCCGGCCCAATTGACGGTTCACAGCGAGCAACAAAGCTCTGCGGATCAGGACGGGCTGCAACAGCCGGGCGTATGCTGTCGTCGTCTGAATCAAGATTGGCGTTCACAAGTGCAAACAAAACTGTAACCATTCAATTACTGTTTTCTAAGTAGCCGGGAAGACCAGAAGAGTACTCATACAAATTTTATTTGACTCGATTTTTAAAAAGTAGATACAGTCAGGTTATAACATGAAAGTAGGTATTCTTAGGATCTTAAAAAATGATGCACAATCAGGTTCTAACATGAAATTAGATATTTTAGGTACTATAAAATTACAATTTTCGATAAAATATTTGCGTAATTCTTAGCTGGGAAGACCACGAGAAAATATTAGTAAAAATAGCTTTTTGCTAAAATCCGAGGTCTAGTCATTAGAGACGTGCGACACCCTGTATATAAAGGGAAAACGTTGCCAAAAATCTCGAAAAGTTCTGGACCAATTTACTTCTAATTTTTGCAAAACACTCTAATCAACGTATAAAGTGAAAAGTTCATAGCCAACAGGAAATTTGTATTAAGACTTATCGGCTTATGATTAGAACACTGACATAGAATCTTGAACTTGCAATAACAATAAACAAGTGTCATGCTTAGAATGCGGGGGCAGGGAAGAGGAGAAGTAGAGACAGATAGTATGAAATCTACGTAGAAAGTGGAAACAAGGAGATGGACAGAGAGAGGGGGCAAGCGGAGCTGGAGAGAGAGAGAGAGAGAGAGAGGGACAGGGAGGACAGGGTGACAGAGAGAGGGGAGGTGATGAACAGAGAGAGGGAAAGAAAGGGGCCCGGAAGAGACACAGAGGGGCTTGGACAGAGAGAGAGAGAGAGAGAGAGAGGAGAGCAGGTGATGGGTGAAGAGAAGGGGAAGAAGGACAAAATGAACAATGATAGGGGTGGGAGGATGAGATGGACGGAGACACAGGAGAGAAGGAGATTAGGATGCATATCACATTCCCGTAAATACTTGAAACCTACGCTTTCTCTTCTCTTTCTTTTCCATTTAACAAGACAGCCATAGCAAAATGTTGCTGGGAACAGCTACAGATAAATAAAATTACAGTAAAACTGGAATATGTTACGTTTAATAATGTTATAAGGAATTTGATTCCGTACGAATATTGCAATATTACCTCTGGGGCTACACAGACAAGCCGAATCAAATCATCTGATTGAAGCAGCTCACTGAGAAGAAATTTTCCGGCCGCGGTGGCCGTACGGTTCTGGCGCTGCAGTCCGGAACCGCGGGACCGCTACGGTCGCAGGTTCGAATCCTGCCTCGGGCATGGGTGTGTGTGATGTCCTTAGGTTAGTTAGGTTTAAGTAGTTCTAAGTTCTAGGGGACTTATGACCTAAGATGTTGAGTCCCATAGTGCTCAGAGCCATTTGAACCATTTTTTTGAGAAGAAATTTGTTTACATATCCTTTCACTAAAAATAACATTTTTACAAAAAAGCTATTTGCAAGGAGAATTAAAAGCGTAAAGGGATACTATAGGCACAATATAACTAGTTGTGTGGTTTCTAGAGTCGAAACATCTCTTTTGTATGTCCTTACCGTGCATTTTCGTGTGCTTAATTCTGTTCATAACATCACTTCCAAAGCAGTGTATGTATATTTGAATCATAACATCTCATAGCTAATTATGTCAGTTTTTGTGAATATTAAATTAACAAACATTGAAAATTATTAACCGTTACCGATTTGAAGCTTACATGAAACCATTTCAAAAGCGTGTAATGAAGCTATAGTAACTGAATTACAGCTAAAGATAGCTGTTTCATTCATAAAATGAAGTAAATTCAATCAGTAATGAAGTCAGTTGAAGTTGATATTATTGGTATACTTTTCAGTTGTAGCACTACGTAAATTTTTACAGTAGATAGCACATGATTGTGGAATATTTTGCAGTCATTGTCACATCATTTATTATTACTGTCTCTGATTTAATTACTGAAAATTAGTTTTTGAATGTAACACCCACAACAGTGAATATTGTTCGGTATTTTGCTTCCACGATGATAAATGTTGCTGAATTGTCGATTGTGAAGTATCTTAACACGTTAGGCTACAAGAAAAATAGTAGGCTAATACATTGAATGGTTCGTCGTGATACTCTTAGTATAAATATTGTAGTCCCTAAAGTGACGATTCCTTCCCCTCTCCTTCTCATTTAATTAACTGATCTGTAAATAACTGTATGATAGTCAATATGTGGTGTTTCCATCTTTCATTCTGATTTGCAGATGAAATGAAATGTGGTTTGGCTGAGCCTCCCTTCGGGTAGACCGGTCGCCTGGTGCAAGTTTTTTTTAGTTGAAGCCACTTCTTCGACTTGGGCGTCGATGGTAATGAGATGACGAAGACAACACAACACGCAGTCCCTGAGCGGATAAAATCTCCGATCTAGCCGGGAATCGAGCTCGCGCTCCTTTGCAGGGCATTCTGCAGCGCTGACTACCCAGCTGTCGAGGCGGACATTTGCAGACAGAGTGGCTGAGGGCTACAGGCAGTGTGTTTATTATTGTCTGATAGCCCTCAGTGTACGCAAAACTGTTCCTAACAAGGAATGCGATAGCTTGTTGCAAATTCAATTTACAGTTTCTAGTTATTAGAAAATAAATTATTAAGAAAAAGTTATGTACCACACTCAAGACTTGCATAGGCCCCGTTTTTCTTTAAATCTGGAACTCTTTCTCAATAATATTCTGGCAACACTAAATCGTTAATTGTAGTCACCTGTGTTGTGCAATTAAAAGCCAGTCTGTATTCTCAGTGCAATTCATTACAGTGAGCTGTCTCCAAATACGAATGAGACACTGTTCAGTCTCTCAGAAATCCCCGGAAGGTCATTTAGAACCTAGAGCGCGCGCTCATGGCTACTTCAGGAAAAGAAGGGTTGCCAGTGCGGAAATGAGCGCGTCATTTTAAAAATCAGTCCCTATCTTGAAAAACGCAAGGTATTTACCTACGGTCAACAGCAGTTGATGAGTGCCTGGGGAGGCAGATGATAAATGTCTAACAGATATCCATTGGAAGCAACAGTACAAACTTCCAGCATCGTTGTGCCCACAGATTATGGACAAAGGAGTGTAACTTGGAGCAACGAAAGTCGGTGCAAAATTCTTAAAAAGAATCTGTAACGTTCATTTTTCAGTCCCAGTCACACTTTTACAGTGTGATTACTTCTGATCTTCTGGTTCATCTTCAGATCTATGTAGTTGCATGAGCAACACTTCTAACTAAACAAAACATCTGATGCGTACAGCCGTAAACATTGTGCAAGTAAACCCTGTCGGGAAAGGTCTAGGAAGACCCAGCGGTACCGACCGATCACCCTGTCATCCTCAGTCAGCAGACGTCGCTGGCTGCGGATATGGAGGGTAATGAGGTCATCTCTCCGCTATCCCGGCCGTTTTCGTGACCAGAAAAGCCACTTTTCAGTCAAGTAGATCCTCAATGAGCCTCACAAGGGTAGAGTGTATACCGCTTGCGATCAGCTCTCGACGACCCGAACGGACAAATCCCGCGTCCGGCCATTCTGATTTAGGTTTTCCGTGATTTCCCTAAATCGCTTCAGGCAAATGCCGAGATGGTTCATTCAAAAGGACACCGTCGACTTCCTTCCGCATCCTCCCCTGTCCGATGAGACCGATGACCTCGCAGTTTGAAATGAAGCCAACCTGAACGGGCACCCGTCCAAGTGCTAGCCAAACCCGGAAGCCCTTAACTTCGATGATCTGACGGGAACGGTGCTACCACTGCAGCAAGGGCGTTGGCTGACGTCGTGTCACTGCGACTGAAATAAACGATATAGAATTTCTTTAAAAACCTCAGTACAACTGCTGAATTCTTTCGCGATGAACATGTTGGCTATAGCGCGTGCAAGATTTATGTAACGCCCCATGATTGTCCTACACGTGTGTGGAGAGGACAGGTACTAACACACGTCTCGGCTATGCAGTACCGTGAGTGCGGCAGGCAGGTAGGTCTTTCCTTCGTACAGGAGGCAGGATTCAGGAGATTGGAATGGTGTGCGATATCTGTTGACAGGAACCCTATGCATCAGGTTTGAGACCAATTGAGTGACTACAGGAGGGCAGACGACGAAAGAATGACAGGCTTGAACATAGACGTTTCTGCCACAGGAAAGATGCAAGCATGCGAAGACTGTGGCGACGCGACATTCAATATTACCCGGTAGCGGATTTCGATTCATAGATGTACAAAGATGCGTATATTCGAACAGACTCTATTAATCTTGATTAGTAGTTTGTTTTACTTCATATAGAAGGTTTCTCCTTACAAAATATATATTTATATGTAAACAAACAGTAGTGTGAATATTTATTTCACTCTCTGGACTCCTTGAATCTAAACCCACAAAAGCAAGCAAATCAAAAATGTAGTGGTTTTATTAGCTTGTGTTTTCCGGAACATGTTAGCACGATGATACTGTAAACTGTCAGTTTCTGTTATGTATTTTTAGCTAAGTAATTTGTTACTTTCCTTCTCGTTGAAACCTCTTTGTTCGCCCAGAGTACTTTCGTCTTGTTCTCACAAATCATCTAAACCCGAAGAATTCTGACGTACTTCGCAATGAAACTCAAATGTATTTGCGTTCCTTAGTATCCATGCCAATAATCAGAAGAGAATAAAAAATGAAATGATAAAAGAAAATGACCAAAGAAAATTTAAAATACAAATTAATAATAATGGAAAGGGATGTGATGGTGTAGAAGGATGTTCAAAATTAGGTGGACTAATAAGAAACGAAAAGATTTCCCGCAGAATTAGTGAGGCGGGACAGAATGATAGGACATTTGTTGAGACATCAAGGAGTAGCTTCCGCGGCACTTGAAGAAGTGTTTCTACACTAAAAGGTGTTGGGGAAGACAGAGACAGGAATAAGTCCAACAAATAATGAGGACGTAGGGTGCAAGTGCTACACTGTGATAAAGAGGCTGGTACACGAGAGAAATTCGCTGTGCGCAACGTAAAATCAGTCAGAAGACTTATTACTTAGACGGATTCCAGTATTTTTATTTCTCTATCGGCCTACAGCGCGACCCAGACAATGTGAGGCCATTCAGTTTGGCCATGAAAGCATCTGACTCGATATCACTCACTGGCGTCAATCAAGCAACCAAATTTATGCCGTCTTAAGACGTCACGCAGCTGCTGCTGCTTCAGATCCTCCGAGCAATGATTGCTGAGCAACTCCTTGGCGGCGCCACCGCGAGGACTGGTGGAGGGCTGAGGAAGCGGACGAGGTGTCTGGTGTTGGAGAGCAACAAGGCCGCGCGTAGTGGCTGCTGTGTCACGAACTGCGCGGCTCCTCCCGCCGGAGGTTCGAGTCCTCCCTCGGGCATGGGTGTGTGTGTCGTTCTTAGCATAAGTTGCTTTAATTAGTGTGTAGGTCTAGGGACCGATGACCTCAGCGGTTTGGTCCCTTAGAAATTCACACACATTTGAACATTTGAGGGCAACAAGGCAACAAGTAGCGCGCAGACACCAATAGAGGAAACGACTGCTGGATCGAACTGCACGCCGTGGTTGCCGTCATGGGACAGTGGAAATGAGGAGAAGCGAGCTGGCCGAGTACTTGGTACATGGCGAAGATGGGTGCAGTTTGCTTCAGGGCTGACTGGCTGGTCTTTTTTGCAAACAGAACATGGAGAGAGGACGAATTTGGCTAAGTGACTGTGTTGTAAGATGGGGCTATTGTCTACTGATTGGGTGTTTACTGATGTTATTATAGTATCAGTAGACACCAAAAAGTCACTTGTTATATGTACTGAGTGTAATTCAGCATGATTAGGTTTCGCTGTTTCATTTGTGTCCGCATGTCCGAACTGTCCAGATGTAAACTTCATCAGTTACTTGGCCTTCTTTCAGTTTGATGTCCTTCGAGCTTTCACTCATCCTTTCTGTAAACAATCCGTTCTTTATTTAATTTCCAGGCTTAACCTAAATTTTGAGAAAGGTTTTCTAGCGCAGCACTGTGTTAATAAACGTTTTGACCGCTTATTCATTTCTTCTGTGCTTTGCATGAGCAGGTTTAGATCATGATGTATTTCCTCTTAAGTCTATTCTGTATTTATTTTAAAATTTCAAATAGAATTTGCTCCTTGCACAACTGTTTTTGTGTGTGATGAAAATTGCTGACATTTGTGAGCAAGCTATTACGGAAAATTTAACCGTTCTCTGTTTGGTTAAGGTTGTGCTAATGCATTGGTACCTTTTTTCAAATTCCTTGCTCAGACAGATTCAGCTGCGTCCCTTGTATTATCTTCCGGAAATTATTTTGTCAAACCTGTAATGAATTACTGAGTTATTTGACAACGTGGATTCAATTTTAATTGATGTTCATAAGGAAGCATAGTTGGTACTACATGTATCGTCTATTGTAAATGTCTAAACTGTTTCTCCTGTAACTGGATGTTTTCGTGGAGTGCTCTATTAAGGTGCTACACAGTGATTTTTTATTTAATGGTGAACTAGTTCTGTTTCTGGCAAGTGTAACTGTCTTAAAATTTACTTAAATTAACCGTATGTACGGACAAATCAATATTTAAAGCTTATTTAAATGAAATAAAAATTATTTTATCAAGGGTTAAAAAGCACTCACTGGTCATCCCAGTGCTTCCACTCTCGCTGGCAGCCCAAATTTGAACATGATGAGAACGCTGGTGCACGGAAGTGCGATACCACAATCAAACGAATGAGAGGATCGCAAATTTTAATCGCTAACTGAAGTATATACTGTTCAAAACAATTACGGGAACGCTTACATGAATATTCGGTATGTTAAATCTATTTTGATACAGGCTGCACATGTGGTCTTATTGCATGGTGAGAGAGCTTCGCTTTCAGCGCTCGAAAAAATTAAAATCTTTCTGAATTTATTGGATCTATTACGCATTACATTGTCAAGTGACTCCTCAGAAGAAAGTTGAGCATACGTGACCCATTGTTTTCTAATGAGGATCACTGATGGAAGCTGTCATTTGCGGAGGTTATATTCAACCAAGCACGTGAAATGTGGCATCTTAAGGCAGTGCAAGTTCCAAGAGTGCTGCAGGACGATCTGAAAAGGGCAGCTGGAGCCGCTGTGTGCGACCAAACTGTGATGAACAGGTCAAGAGGGAGGATCTTACGATCCAGACGTCCTGCTGAGTATCCAGCTTGACGCAACAACATCTAGCAGCTCGCCTTCAGTTCTACCATTCCAACTTCAACTGGCAGCTTCGTCACTGGCGAAACGCTTTAATCACAGACGAGTCTACATATCCTCTGACGTAAGATGATGGCCGCGTTCGTGTGCGGAGACACGTGGTGAGCTGTATCTTCCAAATGTTAACATTAGCTGTATGGTGTTGTGGGGAGGCTTCGAGTTCAAATGTGTGTGAGATCCTATGGGACTTAACTGCTAAGGTCATCAGTCCCTAAGCAACACACTACTTAATCTAAATTATCCTAAGGACAAACACACACACACACACTGATGCCCGAGGCAGGACTCGAACCTCCGCCGGACCAGGGGAGGCTTCAATGTTGATAGCCATACCGAGAGGCAATACGCCAAACAGATCTTTTTGGGCCATCTGGTGGCTGCATGCATACCATAGTGGCTGCATACCATAGTGGCTCTAAATTCCTTCTAATTCCAGGGCATATGTGGTGGTTGTCAGCAGATACACCATGCAAAGGCTGGACATTGAAGAAAAGGAATGGCCAGCTTTCAGTCCCAACCTAAACCACATCGTGCATATGTGGGACACGTCTGACTGACATGTTCGTGGTCTTGCTATTCCACCAAGAACTCTCATTGAAGAATGGGAGCGGTTGCCACTGGGTAACCACCGTAGACTCATACGGAGCCTTCCACACAGGTGTATGGCAGTGATGAGCGCTCGCGGACAGGATTCACGTTATTGAAGCTGTCAAAGTCCGATGACGGGATGACTGATTGTTTCAACTTTGTTTTCAACACCTGTCGAATATGTCAGTCCATTTATGTAAGCCATCATGATGCATTGATGTCTTGCTGCGTACTTAAAATCTGAAAGGTAAAAAAATCTACACCACATCTACATGGATACTCTGCAAATCACATTTAAGTGCCTGGCAAAGGCTTCATCGAACCACCATCAAAATTGTCTGGTAATCCAATCTCGCATAGCGCGTGGAAAGAAAGAACACCTATATCATTCCGTACGCGCTCTGATTTCCCTTATTTAATCGTGCTGATCGTTCCTCCCTATGTAGGTCGGTGTCAACAGAATATTTTCGCGTTCGCATGAGAAAGTTGGTGAATGGAATTTCGTGAGAAGATTCCGTCGCCACGAAAAACGCCTTTCTTTTAATGATGTCCAGCCCAAATCCTGTGTCATTTCTGTGACACTCTCTCCCATATTTCGCGATAATACAAAACGTGCTGCCTTTCTTTGAACTTTTTCGATGTACTCCGTCAGTCCTATCAGGTAAGAATCCCACACCGCGCAGCAGTATTCCAAAAGAGGACGGACAAGCGTAGTGTAGGCAGTCTCCTTAGTAGGTCTATTACATTTTCTAAGTGTTCTGCCAATAAAACGCAGGCTTTGGTTAGCCTTTCCAACATTTTCTGCGTGTTCCTTCCAATTTAAGTTGATCGTAATTGTAATACCTAGGTATTTTGTTGAATTTACGGCTTTTAGATTAGACTGATTTATCGTGTAACAGTTTAACGAGTTCCTTTTAGCACTTATGTGGATGACCTCACAGTTTTCGTTATTTAGTGTCAACTGCCACCTTTCGCACCATTCAGCTATCTTTTCTAAATGGTTCTGCAGTTTGTTTCGACCTTCTGATGACTTTATTAGTTGATAAACGACAGTGTCATCTGCAAACAACCGAAGACGGCTGCTCAGATTGTCTGCTAAATCGTTTATATAGGTAAGCAACAGCAAAGGGCCTATAACACTACCTTGGGGAACGCCAGAGATCACTTGTGTTTTACTCGATGACTTTCCGTCAATTACTACGAACTGTGGCCTCGCTCACAGGAAATCACGAATCCAGTCACATAACGGAGACTACATTCCTTGAGGACGCAATTTGACTAGGAGCCGCTTGTGTGGTACAGTGTCGGTTATGTGATTGGATAAGGTACCCAGTTCTCAATTATTGATCAAAGAAGTATGGCTGATGCTCAAAGTCATCTTTCCTAATTGCTTTGCGCGGTGCATTTTGAACATAAGATTTACAAAGAATCAGGTAACAGAACGGCGGGAACCATCACGGTTCAATATAAGGTTTCAAGTATTAGTTAAAACAAAAGTTGCAAAATAGTATCAGGCAAGCCATTACAACGTTGAGGCAAGAGAATTAGTGAAGCTAGCAACGAGGATCAATGATGGCTTGTTAGCCACTCTCTGGGGCCGTAACATCTCCCCGTGCTCTGCAGACGCCGGCCTGCGGTTGACTGCGTTGACCACGTAGATCACATACGTAAACTTACTACTCGATTTTCAGACACTCTCATACTCCTGTAAGAGCGCGAGGCCTGGAATCGGACTTAAGCAAACATGGGTTCATCATGAGGTCCTCTGAGATGGGCAGTGACTTCGCAGACGCTACTAGTTGACTCTTCAGGTCATCGATTAAAGTGAGGCTGAGAAACGCTGCTGGTTTCTACTTAAGAACTTATTCCCAGCAAGAAAAGAGCAGGCTGTTAGGGTGGGCACTACGTTCTGTTGCCATCATAATCGGCCTTACCAGTGAGATCTGTGGGAACTAACAAGATCTGCTCGGGTGCCATTACCTGGTTGGTCCTAACTGCCAACTCCCCGTCAATAAAATATTCGTATGCTCCTGGCGCCTTTCTTCAAACCAAGGAGGGACTCCAACGGACAATGTTGTCCTGGTGATCATCAACAATTACGGCTTGAAATGCGTTGCTTTACGAACAACCTGGCCCAAACGTACTCATGTACAGAGTGAGTTCCGTCTCACACTCGTTTGGAAGACACATACACAAAATCCGGAGCAAAGATTTCATTTTCCTTTAATTTATTTCAATCCCTAACAGACAGCAGAACGAAGAAAACGAAAAGAACAACTGGCGCACCACGAAGGAAATGTCCGAATGGGCCGGAAATCGGTAGTTGTATAGATACACAAATGATCACAGTTTCGGAATAATTGGATGATTTATTCACATGAAGAATAGCAAAAATTGAGAATGTCAGTAATTGTTGGCCTCTCTCTGGCCCTTATGCATGCATTTATTGGGCTTGCATTGATTGACAGAGTACTTGGATGTCCTCCTTAGGGACTTCGCGAGAGTTTCTGTCCAATTTGCGCTTTCGATCGTCAAAATCCGAGATGGTTCGAGGGACCTTCCCCTAATGCTCCAAACGTTTTCACTTGGGTACAGATCCGGCTATGTTGCTAGCCAATGTGAAGTCTGTGAAACAAAAAGACAAGTAGTAGAAATTCTTGCTGGTTGCAGACGGTATTTTTTTTTTTCATTTTGAGTCATCAGTGTTCTGACTGGTTTCATGAGGCCCTCCACGAATTCCTCGCTGTGGGAAACAGTGTTGTCCAAATATTCTTTTCCACGCCGGTTCTCCGGAGAATCTCCTTATTTCTTACCTTATCAGTCCAAATAATTTTCAACATTCTGCCGTAGCACCACATTGTAACTGCTTCAATTCTCCTCTTTTTCAGTTTTCGCAAAGTCCATGATTCACGCGCTCCAGACTCCAGACTCCAAACAATGTCATCGTTTCGGTGATTATTCTGTCTTCTCATGGTCGCCTTCTCCTTGACAGTCCCCTCCAGAACATCCGAAAGGGGGACTGGATTCTATTGCTAATGCAGATATCATCATGACCCTTCTTCAATTACAGGCCACATGTATGTCCATACATATGGTTGTGTCTTTGAGGCAAAGGTTTCCGTTGCTTTCTGCTGCATCCTCACGCCGTTGATCATTGCTGATTCGACCTTCTCTAGGGGCAGTTTCCCACCCTGGACGTCTGTTCGCTCCTCTGTCCTCTTTGATAAGGCTGTTGGCTGAATTTGGGTGACTCCTTATGCCCGAAGTCTTTGGCCGTCACTGCTGATGAGTTTTATTCAAAATTTTATCGTCGATGGGTTTCGAACCCGGACCGAGGACGTTTTGATTACCAATCAAAGACGCTACCCGAGACCACTTGTGAGGGAGTTAAAACTAAACTAAACTCCACCCGAACAGGTCATGAAGGCCCAAAGGTTCCGACCGGCCGCCATGTCATCCTGAGCCCACAGGCGTCACTGGATGCGGATATGGAGGGGCATATGATCAGCACACCTCTCTCCCAGCCGTATGTCAGTTTCCGCGGGAATTACCTTGCTGAAATGTGAACCCAGCATGAGTTACCACAAACGGCAACATAACGAGGCGTACCACTGTGGTGTAAAGGTGCTATGGATGCCAGCCAGAGGAGCCCTGCTATGAAAACCAATGGCACCTGAAACCATCGCTCCTGATTGTCGGGTTGGTGGGCTACAGTCAGGGTGGTATCCCACCTCTGCTCGGGGCGTCTCCAGAGATGTCTTTGGTCTGGAATCTCACTGACTGGAATATAATTGACTTCCATGATAAGACTCGTTTCGATCTCAGTCCCAATGGTGTGACTGGAGAAGCGCAAGGCAGCGTAATTACCTTACTTTTCCGCCATACGGTCCTAGAACCAGGAGTGATGTGGGGTGCGATTTCTTTTCTCAGTAGGACCACTTTCATTGTCATCAGCAGCACCTTCACAATGCTGCAGTACGTCGATGATGTTCTACGCCCTGCTTTGTGCCCTCCATTACAAGTCATCCTGGGCTTACTTTTCAGTAAGGTACTGCCCGCCCGCACACGGTGAGAGTTTATGCTGCTTGTCTTTGTGCTTGTCAAACCTTACCTTGGCCAGCGAGATCGCCCGATCTCTCCCCAATGGGAGCGTTTCGAGCACTGTTGGCAGGGCCCACCAACCATCTCTTGATTGTGGCGAACTAACGTGCCAGTTGGACATAATCAGTCACCATACCCCACAGGAGGACATCCAGCAACTTTCTGAATCAAAGCCAAGCCTAATAACTGCCTGCATAAGCGCCAGAGATGGAACAACGCGTTACTGACTCGAACAATTTGTGAAGATATTACTCTTCAATAAATCAAACAATTCTTTCCGAAGGTGTTATCGTTTATTTGTGCGGCACATCTACTTATTTCCGTCCCATTCTAATAGTTCCCTCGAGATGCATTGTTTTTTCTTATCTTATGTTGTTGTTGTTGTTGTTGTTGTGGTCTTCAGTCCTGAGACTGGTTTGATGCAGCTCTCCATGCTACTCTATCCTGTGCAAGCTTCTTCATCTCCCAGTACTTACTACAACCTACATCTTTCTCAATCAGCTTAGTGTATTCATCTCTTGGTCTCCCTCTACGATTTTTACCCTCCACGCTGCCCTCCAATGCTAAATTTGTGAGCCCCTGATACTTCAGAACATGTCCTACCAAGCGGTTCCTTCTTCTAGTCAAGTTGTGCCACAAACTCCTCTTCTCCCCAATTCTATTCAATACCTCCTTATTAGTTATGTGATCTACCCATCTAATCTTCAGCATTCTTCTGCAGCACCACATTTCTAAATCTTCTATTCTGTTCTTTTCTAAACTATTTATCGTCCACGTTTCACTTCCATAAATGGCTACACTCCATACAAATACTTTCAGAAACGACTTCCTGACACTTAAATGTATACTCGATGTTAACAAATTTCTCTTCTTCAGAAACGCTTTCCTTGCCATTGCCAGTCTACATTTTATATCCTCTCTACTTCGACCATTATCAGTTATTTTGCTCCCCAAATAGCAAAACTCCTTTACTACTTTAAGTGTCTCATTTCCTAATCTAATTCCCTCAGCATCACCCGACCTAATTCGACTACATTCCATTATGCTCGTTTTGCTTTTGTTGATGTTCATCTTATATCCTCCTTTCAAGACACCATCCATTCCGTTCAACTGCTCTTCCTAGTCCTTTGATGTCTCTGACAGAATTACAATATCATCGGCGAACCTAAAAGTTTTTATTTCTTCTCCATGGATTTTAATACCCACTCCGAAATTTTCTTTTGTTTCCTTTACTGCTTGCTCAATATACAGATTGAATAACATCGGGGAGAGGCTACAACCCTGTCTCACTCCCTTCCCAACCACTGCTTCCCTTTCATGGCCCTAGACTCTGGTTTCGACTGCCATCTGGTTTCTGTACGAATTGTAAATAGCCTTTTGCTCCCTGCATTTCACCCATGCCACTTTCAAAATTTGAAAGAGAGTATTCCAGTCAACATTGTCATAAGCTTTCTCTACAAATGCTAGAAATGTAGGTTTGCCTTTCCTTAATCTTTCTTCTAAGGTAAGTCGTAAGGTCAGTATTGCCTCACGTGTTCCAACATTTCTACTGAATCCAAACTGATCTTCCCCGAGGTCACCTTCTACCAGTTTTTCCATTCTTCTGTAAAGAATTCGCGTTAGTATTTTACAGCTGTGACTTATTAAACTGATAGTTCGTAGTGTAAAATAAACATAGCATCACAATGTCGGACGGGAATGATAGCCAAGCTCTGCTTGAGCACCGGTGCAGTATCCTGAGAACTGGACGCCCTCTTTCGGCCCCTTTGATCTGGAGACATTAACGGTGCCTCCCACTGATCAGCAGAAGAAACGGATGCCGCGGGGTCGCTGACGTCGCTCTTCAGATAGCATCTCGGCCGCGTCGCCTGATGGACAGCTCCATTTCCGGCGGGCTACAAGTGCTAATTTCCGGAGGCATCTGCGGCGGCGGCGCCGATGGAGACGTTGTGCTCCAGCTGAGACCGCTCCGCCTCCAGTTTTCGACCGTTCGGGTCATCACGCCGTATTCCAGCAGATCCTGCTCTGCAGGTGGTTCTTGGTCACATTAACAGAATCTAGTGACTAAAGTAGTTACGTTTTAAAAGGAGCAATCAACGTCTTCAGAACTACACTTATTCATAAAGCACCATTCACCAAAGAAAGTGAAACAAACTAAACTGTGTACGGATTTAGGCTACTGTGATGGTTCTGTTTAATAATTTCAGTTGCTATGTTTGTTAGCAACGTAGACAAACGGCACTATACACACTACACAATAATTAATTACACATGCATAACACTCGTTGACTGGGATGTTCTTTTTGAAATTATGAAGGCAGCAGCGGTAAAATACAGGGAGCGAGAGGCTAGCTACAACTTCTATAGAAACCAGACGGCAGTTATAAAAAGAGGGGCATGAAAGAGAAGCAGTCATTGAAAATGACGTGAGACAGGATACATTGAGCAAGCAGTAAAGAAAATCAAAGAAAAGTTTAAAGTAAGAAAATTCAGAGAGAAGAAATAGAAACATTGAGGTTTGCCGATGACATCGTAATTCTGTCAGAGACAACAAAAGACTTGGAAGAGCAGTTGTCGGCACCGACAGTGTTTCCAAAGGGGGATACAAATGATCATCAACAAGAGCAAGACAAGGATAATGGAATGAGGGCGAATTAAATCAGGTGATGCTCATGGAAACAGATTAGGAAACAAGACACTTAAAGTAGTAGATATGGTTTGTTATTTGGGCAGCAAAATAACTGACCATGATCTAAGTGGAGAGGACATAAAATGTAGATTAGCAATGGCAAGAAAAGCATTTCTGAAAAAGACAAATTTGTTAACAATGAATTTAGACTTAAGTGTTAGGAAGTCTTTTCTGAATGTATTTGTC
This sequence comes from Schistocerca nitens, assembly GCF_023898315.1. NCBI lineage: Eukaryota > Metazoa > Arthropoda > Insecta > Orthoptera > Acrididae > Schistocerca > Schistocerca nitens. The sequence goes on from NC_064618.1 coordinate 407,378,386, forward strand.
TGGCGTGTAACCATATGTGTCAGTGAAACATGGACGACAAACAGTTTAGACTAAAAGAAAATAGAAGGTTTTGAAACGTGGTGCTACAGAAAATTGCTGAAGATTAGATGGACGGATCACTTAATTAATGAGAGGGCACTGACTAAAATTGGGAAGACAAAAAATTTGTTGCGCAACTTGACTATAAGAGAAGCAGTCATTGAAAATGACGTGAGACAGGATACATTGAGCAAGCAGTAAAGAAAATCAAAGAAAAGTTTAAAGTAAGAAAATTCAGAGAGAAGAAATAGAAACATTGAGGTTTGCCGATGACATCGTAATTCTGTCAGAGACAACAAAAGACTTGGAAGAGCAGTTGTCGGCACCGACAGTGTTTCCAAAGGGGGATACAAATGATCATCAACAAGAGCAAGACAAGGATAATGGAATGAGGGCGAATTAAATCAGGTGATGCTCATGGAAACAGATTAGGAAACAAGACACTTAAAGTAGTAGATATGGTTTGTTATTTGGGCAGCAAAATAACTGACCATGATCTAAGTGGAGAGGACATAAAATGTAGATTAGCAATGGCAAGAAAAGCATTTCTGAAAAAGACAAATTTGTTAACAATGAATTTAGACTTAAGTGTTAGGAAGTCTTTTCTGAATGTATTTGTCTGGCGTGTAACCATATGTGTCAGTGAAACATGGACGACAAACAGTTTAGACTAAAAGAAAATAGAAGGTTTTGAAACGTGGTGCTACAGAAAATTGCTGAAGATTAGATGGACGGATCACTTAATTAATGAGAGGGCACTGACTAAAATTGGGAAGACAAAAAATTTGTTGCGCAACTTGACTATAAGAAGGGATCGGTTGATGGGACTTCAAGGGATCACCAATTTAGTGTTGGAGGGTAGCGTGGGAGGCAAAGATTCTAGAGAGAGACACCAAGAGATGAATACAGTAATTAGATTCAGAAATATGTGGGTAGGAGTAGCTATTTGTGGATGAAGAGGCCTGTGCAGGATAGAGTAGCATGGAGATCAGCATCAGGCTACTCTTTGGACTGACGACTACAACAAGAACATAACGCTGTTCAACATACAAATAGTGCCTATATTCAGATTTTTTTTGCACTAAATGTAGCTCCAGAAATTGATATTCTGGAGCACTGCCCGATTATGTTACAAATCTCACGGAATGGTCCCATCACATGGTCGGGTATGCACTTCATTACGAGATCATTAGTGCTGTGGGTGGATAAGAGCTCTTAAGACTTATCTGTAACAAAGTGCTCGTATTTTAATGCAACTTGAAGTTCGTTTCGAGTATTGCCTTGCGATATATCGCAGCATCGAGTCCTCTGTTAACAAGCTAGTACAAAAATGTATCATAAAAATGTAATAGTGCAGATTAACGTATGCTATATATGCATTGAAATTAGAGTTTCTTCAGCAAAGTATTCAGTTACACTTAGTGTAACGAAAACGATATTTCTTGTATTTTGACTGTAAGATAGCGTATCTGAGTTCGAATTTAACTTTGTTTATTTATTCTTTTCCTTTTTGATTAATTAATGTTGTTTATGTAATACGAAGTATGTAGCTTTAATATGTAAATAACATACGTCTAATGTCGTATTCCCTGATACGTTAATGTCCGAATGCGGTGACAATGGCCGAGGAGTACTCGGCCGAAAGCTCGTGAATTTTAAACAACATGACGCGGTTTGAAGCTCCAGAGAGTTTTGACAGCACATTAATAGGCATGTAAAAGTAAGAGGAATAGGGGCATGGAGATAGCTGAAAAACAGTGGCTTCGGCAGAAGAGTGTTGGGGTTTGTGAGGCTGGTTGGTGATAAGTTGGGAGAGAAAGAAGTAGAGTTGCAATAGAAGACGTTACAATTAACCATCTGTAATAATTAGTCAATGATTTAATGTTGAAAAGGAACTGCTACGAAGAGTATGTATACGTATATAGGCAAGAACTTTACAATTTGAAATCTCGTTTATACAAACAGTGCTGTGGAAAGAAAAACGTATACAAGTAGTGCGACTGTGGGGTTGTAAAAGTTTAATTCCAAACGCTTTGTCGTCAATAGACGATCGCCTGTTTTACTCCACTAAAAACTGAATCTGTGATGTATACCTGTGTCTGGGTGAATTTAATAACAAAACCGGACTAAATATCCTGCTATAAACTGTACTACATGGATCTGATTTTCAGGAACAGCGGTATTACAGCTATTCACCATTTATTTATCAGCCATCAAAAATTTTACAGGCGAATTTTGTGACATTCAAACACGAAAAGGTGTCATCCCGGACAAACCGGCGTGGATGCACAGAAGGGAGCTGGCCTCAACCCTTACATAGGTCAGAGGCTGGGAAAATCTTCCTTACATGCGTCTTTGGTCTCTGGAAATGATAGCAAACAGAGGCAAATATAGTAAACTATTTCACACGTCCAACCTGTACGTAGAAATCGTACGAGCACTTCACAATAACACTTCCCTTTATGTAATCAACTTTTCCAGAAACATTCTCGCAGCCGAAAGTATTTAAGTACTTATTATATATATATACAGCTTGCTCAAATTTGGCAGTGGGCATCATCGTAGCTAAGCGGTTAAAATGCGTAAAGTATGGTTTAGTTGTAATTAAAATGCGTAAAGTATGGTTTAGTTGTAATTGAAATGTATATAATGAAGAGAAAATAGTTTGCGTAAAGTATGGTTTAGTTGTAATTGAAATGTATATAATGAAGAGAAAATAGTTATATTAGACGTGTACTAATTCTACTTCTGGCTCGCGATGGCGTGGGTATCCGAACCAAATTTATACGGTGTAAAACATATATCAAAGAGAAAGTGATAATAGTAGTAAATACACTAATCCCACTAGTGGCCCGCGCTGACGTAGGAATCCCGACAAAATTAATACGGTGTAAAACAACAATATTGCCAGCTGTATTATACGGTTGTGTGCCATGTCAGTGTTGTGTATGTGAATTGAAAGTTTGAGGTGTTGGTTGTTTAAGCTTGATTTACCATCCGAGATTTTGTGTGCCATGTTATATTGCATGACAAAATGTTAGATGTATGAATAAAGTTTATATGCTCAACCTGCAGGGCCACGCGAAGATTGAATTTCAATGACTTTTTCAAATGTGACTTTTAAATTTACTAGAAAGAGGACTGAATTTCACTATTGATTTTGAGGTGTTCTGGCCTGGCAAGCAAATGACGAAATCATAGGAATTAATCACACTGCCACAGATGCATGAGGCTTGCTGCTCACTGATATAAAAAGAGGTAGATGAGCCTGCCACTCTGAAACCTAAAGTTCTCAGCCTAAACCTTACAGTGAAATCTAGACCCTAAATTTTACAACAGTCACCTCGTCATCAGCTAACCTTGCTCCTGACTTCTCAACAAATTATATAATTCAGTTCAAGCGTGACATATAGTGATTCATACAAATGGGGCATCCTTTCGCCAGAGTGTGAAGCCGGGTGGTAAGGGACAGTGCCCTATTCGGAGGCAGGTTGGGGTGACTTTCTTCCGCTGGGGTTAATGGTCTGACTACGAAGTATATCACGTTAGACGGTTGGCTTCACCGACCATGCGAGCTAACATCCCACAAATGTTCGGGCTCACATGCGGTTCCTCTTCGTCGAAATGTCTTGGCTCAAACTTGTCTAGGGGTTAAACCGTACCTGTCGCATTACACGCCCTAAATTAGACACTTGTGACGCTTTGGTTAAATTGTCTGGCTGATGGCAAGTTTGCGAAATACAAAGTGAATATAACATATAATAACAGTAATAATAATATCAGGAACTAAATTAACGACCCATAAATGACGTAGGCCACACAGTTGCGGTTTGGTTAGAATAATTTTTATTCAGAAAGCAAACTAATAGCGAAAGTGGTCGTATTTAGAGTTACTGTTACACTCGAGTGCATATCCATTTGACACAGTTTGATCATTCACAACCTTATTGCTAAATACATGTCATCTACGCGAAAAGGCGAAATACAAGTGATCTACGCGAAAAGTTAGAATTCACACCAGGTGCGCGGCTGCTCACCGCTCATAGACTGTCACGCGATACCACACAGCGCGATATTTTCTAAGTCGTTTCACTTCGTAACTGCCTAAAGACCGACCGTCCGCTTTTACTTCTGCATCCGAACCGTACCCTTTGGTGTCTCCAGCCGAACTGTCCGCTTTCGCGTCTGCACCTGTACTGTCCTCTGTCCGTCCCCGGCCGCGTTTCCCGCGTGCCCAACTTCCTCACCCCACTGACAAGGCAGTCCCCTTTCGTGAAGCCGTCCATCTGATTGGCTACAGCTTGTTCTACATTATTTTACATTTTAACATATTTAAATAATCAAAGCTTGACCACTTTCACGTTCTAAATAAAGTAACAATAAAATCCATTACATAATAAACGTTAAATTATTTTACTTAAAACCAATACAATTTCCTTCTTAACTCTGAATATCATGGCCAGTAGCCTTGCACCAATGTGTTTTTTGATAAATAAATACAGTACAAAAGTAACTATTATACACTAAACTTTACAACGAATATTCTATCTCCTAATGATTCAATAAGGTGACATGCTGTCATCGTTCAATGCATTTTGTGTGGAGGAAATGATAATCTGATGCTTAACTGAAAATACTGATAATTTAAATTTACTATATCTTTTAAACAAATGAAGTTGCAGAGTTTATATTTACAACATCTGTCATTTTTATGATGCGCTTCTATATGAAATGTCGATCATTAAGATTGACCAAAGCGTTCAGATTTTAGCATTCGGGTCTTTGTTATAAAACTTTTTGATTTCACTTTAACAGTAAATCCTAAACTATTACAGATATGATCAATATTCAAGTTTCATTGGGATCACCATGAAATTTTATGGAGGAGGGCGGGTTAAAATTACTGTGGCTTCATTCCCTGCAATAGTACAGAATCAAATAGTTTTCATAAATGTTTCACTTTATGGCCGATCTTAAGTCCTCCATATTTAACACTGCTACGTCTCCTTGGCCGCCGGTGTGGCCGAGCGGTTCTAGGCGCTTCAGTCTGGAACCGCGCGACCGCTACGGTCGTAGGTTCGAATCCTGCCTCGGGCATGGATGTGTGTGATGTCCTTAGGTTAGTTAGGTTTAAGTAGTTCTAAGTTCTAGGGGACTGCTGACCTCAGATGTTGAGTCCCATAGTGCTCAGAGCCATTTGAACCATCTCCTTGGCCACAAAAGCCTTCTGCTGGGTTTCCCTATGACATAGGTTCTCGTCTGTCTGACTCGCTCACTACAGCGCTTAGGCCTCAATAGAAGCTTGTGAGTTTCCTCATCTCGTGGTGAGTCTGCGCCCTTTGTGGCATCCGGTCCCGGACGACAGGGTTCGTTTCACAATTCCCGAAGGCTTACTCTTTAGGCCATATACTTAAATGAGAGCGAAATCCTCGTTAACTCACAGCCATCCAGCTTCGATGTGGCATTTGATTAAAATTCACTGTTTCCAGTCGTATTTGGATTACATCCCATCAGCTGATGAATACAAGGTGTCTCAGGAGGAATCGTCGGTATTCAGGGATATGACAGGAACGAATATTCGAAACAAAAAAGTGTTATAAACATGGGCTCTAAACTACATACCTTAAGAGCAATTAGCATTTGTTCAGTAGAAGATTTGTATGTCACATCAGTGAAGATGAACAAGTGCCCATAGCTCTTAAGGTATGCACTTTAGAGCTTATATTTACCCGACATTTTTTTCTTGTTTGGGTCCATCATATTACGTCTTATAACAGGGAGAGCAAAGGGCTTGCAGTAGCAGAGATTTGCTTCTCATTATCGAAGGTGAAGAAGTGCTAATTGCTCCTAACGCATGCAGTTTAGAACTCATGTCTTTCAGACTTTTCTTGTTTCGAATAATCTTTCCTGTCATCTTCCATACCATCCCTCTTGGGACACCTTGTATAGTGAGCCCTATCACCTAAATAATTGAGAGATAAAAACGGAAATGGAGTATTGCCCATAGTGTACTGCCAGTGTAAAGTCATCTGTCTTCATGGCTGATGAGACGTCTCTGCAACACAGTACCAAAAAGAGACACACTTGAAGTAGTTGTCATTTTTCGTATTTATTTAACTTTTATAAGATAGGTGCAGCAAAAGTCTATATCTCAGAAAGGAGAAACAAAAACAATTTTGAGAGTCGTTTTGGGATTCTATGATAGAAAATAGTAAAGAAATTACATTGTGTTCACCATTACATTAGATTTCTTTAAGTTAGTAGAATAGTAATTTGCTTGACCCAAGAAACCTCCACCAGGAAACTCTTCAGACTAGCTTGGGACTCATCTGTGAAAAGAACAATGCACCACTTTTCGACCGCCCAGTTGGTACGGTGACGACTACGTTCTAGACGTTACGTTCAGTAAAGAAGCATCAGAGACACGCGTACCATAGGTCTCTAACAATAAAGCCCTCTCTGCCGAAGCCTTTTGTACACCTTTTGCCTTGATACAACACGTCCAGTGGATGTTGCGAGGTCAGATGCCAGTTGCCGCGCAGTACTAAGGCGGTACTGTCGTGCTCTTACATCCAAATAACCGTCCTCTCTTTCTGATATCGCTCGTGGTCGGTCCCGCCTTGGCCTTTGTGGTACTGTTTCGGTCTCTCAAAATTGTTGCCACATCCGAGAAACAACAGAACATTCACATTAAGCCATCGGACCTCATCAGATTGCGATTATCTTGCTTCCTTTTGTCTTATGGTCCTCCATCGCAGAGAGTCTGGTAGGCGTCTTCTCTGTGCCGCACCACACTGTCAGTAACTGTATACACAGCGATTGCGGACGTGAGACTATCCGGCAAACACAATCCCGTTTGAAAGGTGCACTGACGTCACCGTTGACGTGGTTTGACCGCTCGCTGGTATGACATTTTCCATTCAGAACAGGACTTTACACACATATGTTGACAATTTGTATGATTATACAGTGAATTAGACAGAAGGTAAGGAAATAGCGTTTCGTTGCATTAATTTTGGACACCTATGTAGTAGGTGCTCCACCAACATTGTCGAAACTCCATGCTTCGAAGTGTGCATTCTTGGAAACGTTGATGATTACTTATTGATGTATCCACTCCCACACGATTCAACACAAATTTCGAAGGTAAGGTATGACTGTTTCATTCGTAAAGTAAACGTAGCGTTTGATGAAATTCTGGCGATGAATAATCACTAGTCGATACCTGCTGTTATGTAAAGCCCCTATTACACGATGCGCATAAACCGTACACCTACGCAACAACGCCCCAAGCACGCATATCTTTAACTACAAGCTGGTTCATGTGGACCTATAACGCCATCCACGCATAATATACCTGGCGCACATGTGCAGTAGACGGTAATATCGCGCGAAACGCAAATAGAACCGTCTGATCTCTTCTAATGTTGTTCGTTTTACCGCGTGAAACACAAGCGGGACCGTGTGACATATTGGAACGTCATTCGTTCAAATTGTTTATGTAAGACCAAGGTTCCTATTTAATAAGAAATGGTTTTTATAATTATTTATTAAGTAATTGTTATTCTATTATGTAGGTTACTTCTGTTCTGAATTAGAGAGTCAGCAGTTAGTTTTGTACTAGACCCTTAGTTACGCAGGTACATGTATATCTAAATTTGCACGTTTCTTGTAGTGGCCATTTTCACAGCAGCTGTATATGAATTGCAGTTGTTCCAAAGAAAATGCCTTTTTTGCATGCTGCACATCGAAATTTTTATTTTTATTTACGCACCCAGACGCGTTTCGCCTTTTTTACAAGGTATCTTCAGTGGGTGTCAGGTAACTTCTAATTCATTGCATCTAAGCAAACTGCTTTTTCTCATGTGGCAACCAGGTGGACATCTTACAGTTCTCTTTCAGTTCACTGTTTACGTTACACATCATTGATGTGTGCCTTGTAAAAAAGGCGAAATGCGTATGGCTGCATAAATAAAAATAAAAATTTCGATGTGCAGCACGCAAAAAAAGGCATTTTCTTTGAAACAACTCCAATCTAAATTTACATTTTGCACATGTAGGACCCACTTGTTTTTGGAGCTATGCCCTGGCAGTGACATCAAATCTTCGGATTAGGGCAGAACGCCGACCAAAACGAAAAGCCAGACGTTGTTGAGTTCGACCCTGGCTGAAAAGAAGGAACGAAGGAGGAGGATTATATTGCTTATGAAAGAACTGAGGCCCGAAGATCCGCAAGAATTTCGGAACTTCGTGGGGATGGACATGGCCTGCTTCGAGGAGCGGCTGTCTATGATAAAAGATGGAATTAGTCAGTGTGGCAGTCTTGAGGCAGATTATCTCGCCTTCTCGAAAGTAAGAATTGAATCATACATTTTTATGTTTTGTGATCGTACCAACCTAGATCACTGATAAAAGACCAGTACATGTCCTTTTATGTTGCAGGATGGTTGTAACATTACGTTTCCTGGCGACTGGCGAACCTTTTAAGAGTCCAGTTTTTAGCCACAGAGTAGCACAGCCCACCATTTCAAAAGTTGTTGTGGGTGTATGCACTGCAACTTGCAACACTTTAAAGGACCAATACTTTAGGGTGCACCTGTGTTATTTTTCCAAGTTAGGAAAATGTAATGCAATGTGCAGGGCCACCGGACAATGAGCAAATAACAAGCAGAAAGCACCTTCTGCGCATGCACGAGTTATCACTAGCTAGTGTGCATGCGATAATTGACGGCAGTTTAGAACTGCTGTCTAGTCTGGCGCGCGGATAATGTATGTGCTAATTTTCGTAGTTTCACCCGTTCTACCGCTAGATGGCTGTCGCGCTAGACCAGTATCGTTAGCGGCGGATCGTCGTGTAATACCCGCTTAAAGTGACCATATCCTCCGTTACCTCAAGTTTTACTAATTTTTAATATGTAAATTAATACCTGAAGTAGCACCTTGACCCTTCAACTTCTTTCTTTGGCAATAAAAGTACCGTGAAAAAGGGGATCGTTGGGAAAAGTACATGGCCGTCAGTCCATCACGTGAGAAATGTATGTTTAGGTGTTCTGAACCCTTGCGTGATGTTCACCTGACCATAATGCGACACGCTGGTGGATACACCGTGCTGAAGGGACGGCAGCGTGGCAGTTCTGAAGGTCGCAATCAACAGGAACGGGATGGTGACGCCGGGCGTGTGGTCTCGGAAGGGAAGTGAGCGTAGAATTGCCAAAATGTAACGAATGTAAAATTCACATCGAGGGTGCATAAAAAGTGCGACTGTCACTAGCGAGTAATGGGCAGTTTACTGTCTTCATTTCAGTGTTCACCAAAGTATCTAATGTGACAGACTACAATGGTGCAATCGTTAATGGCTAAATACACTAAAAGCTGGGGGTTGGGAATCTGAGCAGCCAACAATAACCTGTAGCTCAAAAAGGAATACAATCACAGTTCCCTCATGTAACGTCATCGTCTTCCCACAAGTACCACGTTAAAGATTAATGTTGACATCGGCATGATGGGAGTGAAAAACTCAGCCATGGTCGCCGCCGTAGTATGAGTAAAACAGACCTCTTTACTTGAATGCTCCAGAATCCATTATTTTGGATGCAGAGAGCAGATCAACACACCCTTTCAAATTTAATTCAATGGAATTCAAAATTCTAGAATAGACGTTTGACGTCGCCTATTCTCTTAGTTATACTACACAGATTATAACAGAATGAATCCATCGTGCAACAAAGGGTTGAACGACAGTTGCATGGATAAAAACAGTAAAAAGAGGATTTTATACTAAAGACTTAATAACTAGCAAACAAGTAGTTAATTTATTCTTTGCTTTCGGTACCAGAATAAAATCAACTTCTTAATCCAATAAAAGTAATCGTATTATTACTTGACATAACAATAAGTCGTTATGCAAACTGATCTGCAGTTTAGTCATTATTTGGAATAAAGCGTATAAATCGTCATGATCATTTGTTAGCGTTATATATGACAATGTGAAGTTTGAAAGGACTTGATATTTATTGCCTGTACTCTCGTCGCTACTACGAAAACCCGGTCACAAAATTGATCTATGACTTTTTAATAGTACTTACCACTGCTTCTACTGTTCGAAATATTTGAAGAAACTTCTAATAATAGAGATGGTATGTTATACTACTTAATCATTATGGCCAGTTTCAACAGTTCAGACAGTCATCTGATCTTCAAAAAGAATCTTCATTTATCATCCTGTTCCTTTATGACTGTATCACGCATGCCACGATGATGGTGATGTTATAGTGGATAGTATGTAGTACATTCCACACAGGTCATTCCACACAGTATTGTGCTGTATACTACCGACTACAACATCACCATGACACGCGTGATACGGTTACAATGGAATTGGACGCATAAATGCATATTTAGATCAGAAGACGACAGTCTCAATTCTAAAACCGGTCATCCAGGAATGAATAGTACCGAATTCGATCTTGAATATTTAAAATTTCTTCAAGGTCGCTCCTTGGCTCCGCCCCATCTGTATTTATGAGAAACTTTGTTCGAAAGTGTATTTAAATTTTTATCGTCACCACCAAAGGTTAGACCCACAGCGTACTTTGTCAAATCTTTCCTCTCTGCCATAAATAACTACCACTCAAGTAGTTTGTATTATCTCCTAGACGGAACCATATAAATGAGTGTACAAATTCAGACGTTCGTACAATGTCGCGTATGTACACTTTGTGACTCCTCAATAGCAACTAACCCTTCCACAGAAGTCACAGAAGATGGTTCAAATGGCTCTGAGCACTATGGGACTCAACTGCTGAGGTCATTAGTCCCCTAGAACTTAGAACTAGTTAAACCTAACTAACCTAAGGACATCACACACATGCATGCCCGAGGCAGGATTCGAACCTGCGACCGTAGCGGTCTCGCGGTTCCAGACTGCAGCGCCAGAACCGCGCGGCCACTTCGGCCGGCAAGTGACAGAAGAGCTTCTGGCGATGATCACGACGCTAGTGCAGGTGTGGAGGAGCTCAAGTTATTTGCAGAAGCTCCACCAGAGGTGTTCAACAATGCTTTGTGATTTAGAGAGTAAATTTTTCCTTATAAGGTTATTCTCATGTACGTAGGTAAACTGGGTGTGTTGTGTTATCCGTCGGGCAGAGACGACAGCAAGTGGATTAGGTTGCAACGAAGCAGTCTTGCAATACAGCGTCACAGAGTTGTATTGGTCATTTTTAACACCTGTATGGATTTGTTGGCTGATATGCCGACGTCCCAAATGAGAATAATGGACAGAGCTAGACTAAAGTCTTCTTACTGCTCTTGTAGGTGGTTACGTATTTCAGATCATAAGCATTGGCCCTGCAGAGTAAACGTCAATATTTCAGTCAAGGCTAATTTCCGGGCACATTTTGAAATTTAGTTAAATTTTTCTACATGTTACATTCGTGAGAAGGTACTTTTCCTAACTTCAGTATTTTCTGAAACTGAACTGTTTACAATTTTTGCTTTATAAATTCCAGCCGCAAGTAGCATAATGAAGTGAAGCTGAATCATATGTATTTTTATGTTTTTGTTATATCAGGAGACTTATTATACCATTATCTGAATTTAGAGAAAGCCTCCTTTACCAAGAAATTAAATTTCAAAAGATTGGAATGAATAGCAAAGGTATGAATACAGCAGAGAGACCTTCCAACTAAAGTAGTGTAAGCAGTATCGGACAGACTATCTACCTCGGGCAAACAGCAATGCAACTGAAGTATCCTTTTTGGAACTCATAGCATTAGCAATGGTGGCCGAAGACTCCCGGCATAAGAAGTCACCCTAACTCCTCCAACAGCCTTGTCGAGGAGAGCGGAGAAGGGACAGAGGTTCAGCGCACCCTCCTCTTGTTATGGGGCAATGGAAGACTATGCATTAAAATATGTATATCCACAAGACATGTGGTCTTTGACTGAAAAAGTGTCACGATGATCTCTCCATTGGCGAAAGATTCATGTTTAGTTTGCATTTGAATTTCTGGGAGGTGAATGCTAAGGGGGAGAGACCATGAGAAAAAGAAAGATGGGATAACTAACGAAGGTACAACGATCTAAGAGACGGAGCATGAAATGTCAGAAGTTCGAATGTCGAAGTAAAGCTAGAAAATACAAAAATGGAAATGCAAAGGCTTAGCCTAGGTACTCGTCTAGGAGGGCTCAGTGAAGTGAAAAAGGGAGAAGATAAGGATAATATCAACACCAGCAGAAAATAGCACAACGGGAGTAGAATATTTTGTGAATAGGAAAATAGAGCACAGAGGGAGCTGCTGTGAACAATTCAGTGGTGGGGTAGTTTTCATCAGATTCGAGAGCATATCAATGAGGGCAATATTAATACAGGTACACAAGCCGACGTTGCAAGGAAAAGGTGAAGATGTAGAGAATGAGGCTACTGAAGGGGTAATTCAGTACATCAAGGCAGATGAAAATGTAACAGTATTAGGGGATTGGAATGAGGTTGAAGGGAATAATGGATAATGTGGATTAAGCAGCAGGAATGACAGAAAAGAAAGACAAACTGAGTTCTATAACAAATTTCAGGTGGTAACATCGTATACTCTTTTCAAGAATCACAAGAGGAGGAGGTTGAAACGTATTCCGGCTAGACTGCATCACTTTCACATAGAAATTCCGAAATCAGGTACTGGATTGCAAGGCATACCAGGAGCAGATACAGAATCAGATCATAATTTAGTAATGATGAAGAGTAGACTGAATTATAAGAGAATCCTACAGAAGAATTAGTGTGGAAGGAACTGGGGTACTGAAGTACTAAGAGGAACGATGAAACATGTTTGAAGTTCTGGATACTACAATAGCCCGCATCTCTTGGTCGTGCGGTAGCGTTCTCGCTTCCCCCGCCCGGGTTCCCGGGTTCGATTCCCGGCGGGGTCAGGGATTTTCTCTGCCTCGTGATGGCTGGGTGTTGTGTGCTGTCCTTAGGTTAGTTAGGTTTAAGTAGTTCTAAGTTCTAGGGGACTGATGACCATAGATGTTAAGTCCCATAGTGCTCAGAGCCATTTGAACCATTTTTGATACTACAATAAGGAATATCACACTAAGTACTTCAGCTGAAGAGGAGTAGACATATCTAAAAAGTACATACAGAGATGGTGGAAAATCAGACACTGGTAAAAGAGACGTACTCCGAAGTTACTTGCGGAACAGAAGAAATACTTAAATTGATAGACGAAAGGGGGAAGTCCAAAAATATTCAGGACAAGCCAGGACTAAAACAAAGTAAATCATTAGTAATGGAATAAATGAGATGTGCAGGGAAACCAAGGTAAAACAGCTGCGGGAAAAATAAGAAGAAAACGAAGAAGAACAGGTCGTCCGAAGGAGCGATTACGCATGTAGAAAAGTCTAAACTACCTTGGCTGAAACTAAAAGTAAGGGTGGCAACATAAAGAGTACAGTTGGAATTCCACTGTTAAACACAGAGGGAAGAGCGGCTAGGTGGAAAGAGCACGTTATTGGGGAGGACTTGTCTGATGACCTAATTGAAGAAGAAACTGGAGTGGATGAGGAAGTCATAGGTGATCCAATATTAGAGTCTTAACTTAAAAGAGCTTTGGAAGACTTGATATCAAATAAGGCAGAGGGAATAGATAATAGTTCACCTGAATTGCTAAAATTATTGGGGAAATGACAACCAAACGACTATTTACATTGGTGTCTAGTATTTATGAGACTGGCGACGTACCATCAGACTTTCGAAAAAAATATCATTCGTATAATTCCGAAGAGAGCAAGTGGAGATAGGTAGGAAAACTATAGGAAAATCTGCTTAACAGCTCATGTTTCCAAGGTGTTGACATACTAGTATACAGAAAAATGGGAAAAAATTGAATCTCTGTTAGTTGACTATCAGTTTAGAAATTATTGTTTAAAGTCCCGTCGATAGCGAGGTCGTAAGAGGCGGAGCGGAAGCTCGGGTTAGAAAAGAAATCAGCCCTGCCCTTTGAAATGAACCATCCCGGCATTTGCCTGAAGCGATTTATGGAAATCATGGAAAATCTAAATCAGGTTAGCCAGACGTGGGTTTGAACCATCGTTCTCCCGAATGCGAGTTCAGTGTGCTGACGTCTACGGCGTCTCACTCGGTCAGTTTGGAGTTAGTAAAGGTAAAGGCACCGGCGAGGCGATTCTTTGTTCTTGATAATGGAAGCTGGACTGCAGAAAAATTAAGATACATTCATAGGATTTGACGATCTAGAGAAAAGCGTTCGACAGTATGACATGGTGTACGATTGTCGAAATTCTGAAAAAAATAGAAGTAATCGGCAGGGGAAGACGGATGTATATAGTATGTACAAGAACTGAGAGGTTCAAAATGGCTCTGAGCACTATGGGACTAAACATCTGAGGTCATCAGTACCCTAGAACTACTTAAGCCTAACTAACCTAAGGACAACACACACGTCCATGCCCGAGGCAGGATTCGAACCTGCGACCGTAGCAGCAGCGCGGTTCCGGACTGAAGAGCCTAGAACCGCTCGGCGACCGCGGCCGCCAACTAAGAGGAAACGAAGACGAAGAACGAAGTGCTCCAATTAAGGAGGGTGTGAGGTAGGTGAGCTGTGCGTGGCTCGTGTTCCCGCCGTCATGTATTTTACACCCTGTACTTCCACCTCACTACATTAATTTGAACTACTAATGAGTTGCTGCTTTGCCCGACCGTGACCGGCGCTAGCAGCACTTATAGATATATCCCCTCTCTTAGTATCTTTGCTCGGTTGATATTACTTCCCGGTCGTTGTCTGTCGTAAAGGAGTTCGGGTCGCGAGTTCGGGTTGCCAGTCAGTTGGGACTCGTCTGGAGCGCAGTCCGCACCTGCCAGTCGGGGAGCTGCAATGCGGCACTAGTGCAGTCGGGTTGGAGCAGCAGTGAGAACTGCGTCGACATGGTTCGCTCGACCATTGCCGCCACCCATCACTTGAGCCGGGCCACGGTCTTGGTGGATCGTGGGTGGGTCGTCCTGCCGGAAGACGCGTTTTGGCTCGCCGATCGTTCATGAGTCGTCTCTGTGTGTGTGTGTGTGTGTGCGTGTGCATCGACTCCTGATTTGTCTTCGTGCATGTTTAGTTATTGTTGGGTATCGTTCTGGTCTTCGTGCAAGTGTTTGTCAGGTTGTGTGTGTAGTTGGCGTTATTTCCACTGACGACTGTTTTAGATGTTGTCCTCATTCTCAGAGGAGTCGGTCGGTTGCTGCGGACCAGGGAAGTTACCTCTGTGCAGTGCAGTCGGCTGGGTCCGCTGGCGTTCCCTGCGCAGTGTCGGAGCATGTGTGGAACTGCCCGATCGCTACGAGCTTCGTGGTTCACTGACCCAGGACGTCAAAGTTGAGTAGTGGTTTCAAGTACCCAAGCCACGTCCATTTATGTTGTGTGTTTCGTTTCGGTGGTTCGCTGTTCGGGAAGTTTTCCTGTGAGCAACACCGAGTGTTTGTATTGCTGAAATTTAGCCACCAAACGGTGAAATTAACTATATTGGTTGCCTACAATGCAAGTGCACCGGCGGAATTTTCTGCCTTGTGGTCTTTAGTGGTCCGGTTACCTCCCCTGGCCACTAACGTAATTTCAGGCACTGTCCTTTCCTCACCTGTTGTCGCTGTCCAACATGGTGTGTAATTTTGACAGCTTAATACATATACATATTTGATTGTGGATAATCACGCTCGTAACATTTTGTGTTTGAATTCTAATATACCGATTGGTGGCAAACGTTTTGTCGGTCGGTCTGTGGATGTCCCTTGGTTGGGTTCCTACGGATCAAGTGTAGTTGGGCTCAGTACCTGTCTCACCTAAGTGAACGAGGGCACACCGACCCCCTGGGGACATCAGAGTGCTGTTGTCTCTACTGTCTATCTCACCGGTGTTTAATTGTCTGTTTATAATCTATCAGAGCCAATGATAAAAGAAAAATTCTTGGTTTTACTGTGTTTTATGTAAGTAAGTTCGAATTCCGGCAAGTGGATATTTGCTGAAAGGTTATTGCTGTTGGTTGTCTTTTCTTTTAGTCGGGTTTCATCTACTAAAAGTTAAGGTTTATGGTTATATTTTTTTTTAAAAATCTGGAAAATTAATTGTGGGCCTTCAGCCTTGGGAACTTATTCTTAAAGTTACCTTTCAAACTTCAACATTTCGGCTTGGAACCTTAGTCATAAAATTACCTTTAAAGCTTAAGCACTGCGGCCTTCTGCCTTTGAAAGGTTATGCTAATTTAATTTAAAATCTTGAAAATTTTGCTGTGGGCCTCCAGGCGTTTGTCTTGCATCTTGTTTATGTTTATCTATCCACCCTTGCCTTGAGGCTTTCAGCCTAGCTGTGATATATATATATATATATATATATATATATATATATATATATATATAATTTGTAATTGTAACTGCCTGTTTTCAGTCACTTGAAATTTACCTTGTTGATTTTTAAGATTTCTTGTTTGGAGGCCTTCACTCGTGAAAGGTTTATAGTTTGAAAGTTGTAGTTGTAAAAGTTCGGCTATGTGCCGCTTTGGTTGTAAATTTGTTGTTAAATTACAATAAATTACAATTTTAAGGTGAAACTGACCCCAACCTTATTTGGCCCTTTTCACAATCCTAATCACTTGTTCTGCCCAGCGGGTTTAGCGGGCGTTTCAGTGGCCATACAGTTTTGCGGTTCTGATGTTCAAATTATACATCGGAGAGGCAATGACGGTAATAAAAGGAAGGTTAAAGAGTGGAATTAAAATTAGCGGTGAAAAGATAACCATGACACTATTCGCTTATGACACTGCTATCCTGAGTGAAAGTGAAGGAGAGTTACGCGATCTTTCCTAAGCAATTAATGCTCTGATGAGTAGGGAATATTGGTTGAGAGTAGGCGGGGAAAATACAATGAGAAATAACAGAAAAGAGAACAGCGGAAGACTTAACATCGTAATTTGTGCTCAAGAAGTCGGCGAAGTTAAAGAATTCTGATACCTTAGAAACAAAACAACCCATGACCGACGAAGCAAATGCCACTCTGACGTAAGAAGCAGACTAGCGTTGGTAAATATGGTACTCCTGGTCAACATAAGTCTATTGTAATCAAACACAGGGCATAATATGAGGTGGAGATTACTGAGAATGTACATTTGGAGCACAGCGCCTTATGGTAGTGAATGATGGACAATGGAAAGAGCGGAACAGAAGAGAATCGAGGCGTTTCAGATGTAGTGTTACAGAAGAATCTTGAATATCAGGTGAGCTGACAAGGAAAGAGGAGGTTCTCCGCAGAATCAGTGAAGAAAAGGACAAATGGAAAACAGTGACAAGGAGAGGTGAACGGATATTAGGAAATGTGTTAAGGCATCAGGGATTAACATCCATGGTACTAGAGGCACCTGTAAAGACTGAAAATTATAGTGGAAGATTATAGTGGAAAATTATAGTGGAAGATTCGAATACATCCAGCAAATAATTGAGGACGTAGGGTGGATATGTTTCTCTGAGATAAAGAATTTAGGAGAGGAGAGGAATTCGCAGTGAGCTACAAGAAACCAGTCAGAGCACTGATGACACAAAAAAAAGAAGGAAAGAAAAGGTATGTTGAGAATGAATCTTTTTAATAATTTGTAGGTTGTTCGGATGACCGCACCAGAGTTCTTTGCTATGCAAAACGGTAATGAGTAACTGAAGCTTCTTTGTTAAAGTGTGGTAGTGTCATTTTTAGCTCGTAAGTTTGGAAGGGAGAGTTAGAAGTGGTCTGTGCATTATTACCGGAAGAGACCTAGCAGTTAAGTACGTTTCGTAGTATCGGACGTAAAGACCAGGGCAAAGGACCTTTGAGAGAGAGAGAGCGAAAGAGAGAGAGAGAGAGAGAGAGAGAGAGAGAGAGAGAGGGAGGGAGGGAGAGAGAGAGAGAAACAGAGAATGAGATGAAACAATATGAGCAGAGAGTCTGTGGTGACGATAGGCATAGTATGTGTATGAGGTATACCATAGTCTAAATATCAGAGAGAAATGAATTTGTTATTGCTTAAGTTAGATGGGAAGCAGCAGTAAAATTTAATATATTGAATGTGCAGTGTTTAGAACTTTCAGCCTATATTATAACCTTGTGAGTGTGTACTTATAGATCAAGGGTGGAAGTGGTCAATATGGAGAACCCGTACTTGGACAAGTGTTACTACCCAGTTTTCATTGAAAATTGTAAAAAAAAGCACTCCGTCTTCAGGTCACGAGTGGCCTACCGAGACCATACGACTGCCGTGTCCGTGGAGGATGCGGATAGGAGGGGCGTGGGCTCAGCACACCGCTCTCCCGGTAGTTATGATGGTATTCTTGACCGAAGCAGCTACTATTCGGTCGAGTAGCTCCTCAATTGGCATCACGAGGCTAAGTGAAACCCGAAAAATGGCAACAGCGCATGGCGGCCTGGATGGTCACCCATCCAAGTGCCGACCACGCCCGCTAGCGCTTAACTTCTGAACTTCGATGATCTCACGGGAACCAGTGTATCCACTGCCGCAAGGCCGTAACCGACGTAAAAACTGTAAGGAGTATTGAAATAGTAACATCGGACCAGTAAGGAACGTATAGTGACATATGAGTTAGAATAACACGTACGCAAAAGTTTTGTGAGACAGGCCAGCCACGCTATATCACGCTGCGATAAGAGCCGAAGCAGGCAGCGTGACGTTACCATACCATGGGAGGATCCAATTTATAGGGTACACGAGTAGGAACAGGGTGATAATGTACCAGTGAACCCCAGAGCCGTATTTTAGGACGAGAGGACGGGGCACCACCAGCTGTAGACGGGGTCAGGCCAGCAGCTGCCTGCTGCTTGTCTGCTTGCGGGGCTTGGTGCAACACCGTGGCTTATCTTCTGTAGTCCGTGCCATTGCTAGCCTTCTGCCAGAGGGCAGCGGGTCATGTGCCACGCACAGCAATCTCCTCCCCCCCCCCCCCCCCCCCGCATCCCGGTAGGTCACCGAGAGCGGCCGTTCCAAAGATGTAAGCCGTCACAGTACAAGGAGGGGAACGTGGCTGGCATGAAGACTGCGGCCTAGTGTCTTATCATGGACAGCTTCTCGGCCTAACGTCAGTACCACAGGACACCTATGCGTGCTTCTTTTTGCAATGGCGGAAGCCTGCCGCCTGCAAGCCGTCACCAGCCAGGGCTCCAGAATTGAGGCGTGGGCTGCGTTGCATTATCGACGAAGAGCTGTTTGTAGTTGAATAGAACAGTTCTCTCGGTCAGCAGTGTGTCACTTGGGCCCACCGGCCCGTCCCCACCATCCCTCTCCTTGCCGAGAGCCGTTTACACTCTACAGAGGACACATCTTTTGAGAGAAAACGTCTGATGAAGTACACTTTAGTTGTGGTAAATAAATTCGTGGCAGCATACGTAGTTAAATGCAGTCAGAAACGCAAGCGTGAGCAAAGCTCACTTCAGTTAAATCTTCTACCTCCAAGACTATCACCTTTGCCTACCTCAATATGTGGATTAAAGTTTGTCTCCTCTATTTCATAGCAACTACGTCTTCTCCACTTGAAACAATAGGAGCATCACCATCTCAAGTCTGGTAAACTTCGCCAGCAGGAAAACATAACACACCCTCAAAACAGCCTTATCTCTTGCAACTTTATGGTGTCTTGTCGTACATTAATAATAGCAGAGCGGTCTAAGGCGCTGCAGTCATGGACTGTGCGGCTGGTCCCGGCGGAGGTTCGAGTCCTTAGGTTCAAATCGTTCAAATGGCTCTGAGCACTATGGGACTTAACATCGGACGTCATCAGTCCCCTAGAACTTAGGACTACTTAAACTTTGCTAGATCAGTGTCCTCGCCATAATCCACTTACTACTGCCTGCGCACTGCTTCCTTCACTGGGTCGAAGAGATCGAAGGTGCAAGATCCTGGCGCTATTGTGGATTAGGAAGAACAGTCCACCGAAGTTTTGTGAGCTCCTCTTGGGTGCCAAGACTTGTGTGTGGCCTTGTGTTGCCGTGAGGATAAGTTCGTTTGCATTTTTTGGTGACAGACACCCTGAGATCGTTTCCGTAAGTTCGTGAGGGTACCACCCGTGGTATAGGGCCAGGGTCTCTGGTTAGTAATCAAAACGTCCCCGGTCCCGGGTTCAAAACCCACCACTGCTTAAATTTCGATTAATGGTTCAAATGGCTCTGAGCACTATGGGACTTAACATCGGAGGTCATCAGTCCCCTAGAACTTAGAACTACTTAAACCTAACTAACCTAAGGACATCACACACATCCATGACCGAGGCAGGATTCGAACCTGCGACCGTAGCAGTCGCGCGGTTCCGGACTGAAGCGCCTTGGGCCGCTCGGCCAACGCGGCCGGCTTTGTCCTTAGGGTATTTTAGGTTAAGTAGTGTGTAAGCGTAGGGACTGCTGGCCTTAGTAGTTAAGTCCAATAAGATTTGACACACATTTGAACATTTTATAGTGCTCAGAGCCATTACTAAACTTATTTGTAATCCTTCGTATTTCTTAAAAGCCGAACTGAATATTTAATAGCTGCTTACGCTCATTTTTGGCGTAAAATATTTTTTATTCAGAAAATGTTGTTGCATGTACTCTGCTAAAACAATCTTTCTCGTGACAAGGTGTTCAGCGCAGCTACATCTTGATGCAGGAAACGAATTATTCTAACATTATCAGCGGAGTAGCAACACCACCATGATGGAACCTTTGGATCAGTTATTCACAATCTGCATAAAGACGCCCACAAAGTTATTATCATTAAAAAAGAAAAGAAGGCAAACACTTATCCATACACCTGAAATGCAAACATATTTGTCAGACGCTTTGAGCGAGCTGTCTGTAGAGCTAATCTGTTGAATGAGGCGGCATTAGCGGCGGGACGCGGAAGTCGAGTCGTGTAGTCTGAGTGACTGGCCGGCGCACTTCCGTCAGCCGGACCCCGCCCTCCGCCCCCGCGACCCTGCAATCTGTCCCTGTCGCTGGCGACATCGCCGCCGCATTAGCAGCTAGCAGCTCGGCCGGCGGGGATTCCGGCCCGGAGTGCGCGTGCGCAGACGGCGCTGTTCTGAGGCTGCGTCTAATTTCCTGCGTGGGCGGTGCGGGGCGGGGCGGGGCGGGCGCTGTTGCTTCGGCGGCCGCCTCGCTAATCCGCCGCAGCGATCCGCGGCCCGCATCCAGCCCGCCCGTCCGGATGAAAGTAATTATCGGCAGGGTGGGGAACGGAGGGGGGCGGCGGGTGATATACAGCGGCGCAAGAAGGTTCGATAACGTAGTTAGCGGAAGTGCGCTGCCGTTTTTATCCCGGATATTCAGAAAATGGATTACTTAGGCACCTGACGATTACTTTGTTTAGAAAACGGGAGAAGAGTACTGCAAACAGGAGCTGCGCTCAGATCACTATACAGATTGGACACTAATGATGATGGTCTGGTGCAAAAATCATAGAGAAAATGCGTCCCGTAGAGGGAAGTCCGCTACAATCCTTGCAGTCGTTGTAGGTGATAGGAACAGTAGCCGGTTGTCATCCTTCGGCTTACACATATTTTGCCAATGGAAAGATCATCGTGACACTTTTTCAATTACATACTTAGATGGATATGGTGTCTATTCTTTCGGACATGTCCACTGATGACCTGCAGTCGTCTGGAACGAAATTAGAATTATATTAATACCTTCAGCTGCTAACAGGCGTTGATATATGTCAGCGGGGACAGGTGAAAATGTGTACCTCGACCGGGACTCCAGCCAGGGATCTCCTGCTCACATGGCAGACGCTCTATCCATCTGAGCCACCGAGGGCACAGAGGATAGCGCGACTGCAGGGACCATCTCGCGCACGCCTCCCGCGAGACCCACATTCTCACCTTGTATGTCAATACACTACATTCTTAGTGTCACACCCCAAAACACTCATTACTCGTGAAAGACATTCTTACCAAGTCCCGTAAGAGTTCGGGGAATATGTCTGCATCCGCACAGAAGAAGAAGGTCATGGCCGGTGTTACCAGAACTATATACCTATATGGATATGGCGTCTCTTCTTTCGGACATCTCATTAAGAACAAACACCATTGATGACCTGCAGCCGTCTAGAACGAAATTAAAATTATATTAATATCTTCAGCTGCTACGAGGCGTTGATATATATCAACAGGGACAGGTGAAAATGTGTGCCCCGACCGGGACTACGACTGTAGTGTGTGCACATACAAGGCGAGAACGTGGGTCTCGCGGGAGACGTGGCAAGATGCTCCCTCCAGTCGCACTGTCCTCTGGCCCTCGGTGTCTCAGATGCATAGAGCGCCTGCCATGTGAGCATGAGATCCCAGGTTCGAGTCCCGGTCGGGGCACACATTTTCACCTGGCCCCGTTGATATATACCAACGCCTGTTAGCAGTTGAAGGTATTAATATGATTCTAATTTTTCCAATCACACGCCACATGTCCTGTGGATACACATTTTGTGCTTTTAATGCAGTGGTTCCACTTCCTTCTGCATCCTTGCATGCTGTTGATCATTGCTGGTTCTTCCGCCTTTAGGATTTTTTTCCATCCCAAGGACAAGAGAGTGCCATGAAACTCAGTTCGCTCCTCCGCCCTCTCTGAAAAGACCGTTGGCACAATGAGGGTGACATATTATGCCGGAAGTCTTCTGCGGCCAATGCTGATTGTTAATCGAAATTTATGCAGTGGTGGGCTTTGAACCCGGGAGCGGAGACGTTTTGACTACTAACCAAAGACGCTGCTCCTATACCACGGGTGGCCTCACGGACTAAAGAAAAAGACTTCAGGGTGTCCGTCACCACAAATATGTAAACGAATCTATCCTCACGACAACACAAGGCCACACACAAGTCTACGCACACGAAAGGAGCTCACACAACTTCAGTGGACTGTTCTTCCTCATCCACAATAGCGCCAGTATCTTGCACCATCCATCTGTTTGACCCAGTAAAAGATGCACTGCGCAGGCAGTAGTATGTGGATTATGGCGTGGACACTGATGTAGCAAGCGGTGGCTCTGTCCTCGTCCTGAGGAGTCGTACCATGGTGGCATAGAGGCCCTCATAGTAAGGTGGCAAGAGGCAATCCCTTTGACTGGACATCATGTAGCAAAATAGCGTTTCGTAACGAAACAAGTTGGGAATAATATGGTATATTGAAATCCTGAGTAAAACCAAACTGCTTTCAAAAGTGTGGCATTACTTATTGAACGCCCCGCCCCCTCCCCCGCGATAATTTAAAAAAATTGTCGTCAGTGATTCGTATGAATGATTTGGCGCATCTTATATCCATTTCCCGGCGCTCTAATGAAACTGCATCCCTGAGAGGAAAGTTGAAGTTGATCGCCACGTGCCCGCCAGAGTGGCCGAGCGGTTCTAGGCGCTTCAGTCTGGAACCGCGCGACCGCTACGGGCGTAGGTTCGAATCCTGCCTTGGGCATGGATGTGTGTGATGTCTTTAGGTTAGTTCGCTTTAAGTAGTTCTAAGTTCTAGGGGACTGATGACCACAGATGTTAAGTCTCATAGTGCTCAGAGCCATTTGAACAATTTTTTGATCGCCACTGCCGCGCGGGATTAGCCGAGCGGTCTGGGGCTCTGCAGTCATGGACAGTGCGGCTGGTCCCGGCGAAGGTTCGAGTCCTCCCTCGGTCACGGGTGTGTGTGTTTGTCCTTAGGATGGGCGGGGACGCCGCTGTGGCCGAGCGGTTCTAGGTGCTTCAGTCCGGAACCGCGCTGCTGCTACGGTCGCAAGTTCGAATCCTGCCTCAGTCATGGATGTGTGTAATGTCCTTAGGTAGTTAGGCTGAAGTAGTTCTAAGTCTAGGGGATTCATGACCTCAGATGTTAAGTCCCATAGTTCTTACAGCCATTTGAACCATTTGTGAAGGGCCGGGACAGAGAGAGAGAGAGAGAGAGAGAGAGAGAGATAATGTTAGGAGGGAGAGATGAATGTAGGAAGAGGGAGAGTTACCTGTATGCGCTGTAACTGTTAATTGGCACATACTTTACACTGTTTTCGTATTTTACGAAATGTAACTCGGTTTTCTCTTTTGATGCTAGTCAATTGTCAGGATGAGCATTACTACAAAGGGCATTTGATTCTAAAGCATTATGTCGGGGTGAAAACACTAAATAAATTACTTTTTCTCTCTTAACAACATGTGGGCATGAGGGGTTCTTCCTTGGCTCGGGTATGAGGTTGAATGAAACAACATTTTTACATAACTTTTATTGAAAGTTTGGTACAACGGTTTCCTTACTGGATTGTTCTGGCTGAGAGAGCGGCAGCTGTGTCGTTTGCGAAGCCTTCTGCTGCGGCAGCGGTGGCGTCTGATTACGCCTGGCGGTGTAAATCTTGTGTCGCCGTTTCGCCCAGTTGACTGGAGACGCGCATCTTGCTGTGGCCCGTTTAATTATTGAGAATGATGCCGTGAATCGGATGGTGATACCTTGGATGTGGCGTCCCAGTGTTTCTCTCTCTACGCAGCCGCGTGTGTCCGTGTTGTGCGTCGGCCAGCGGAGCGGCACGGCGGGGGAAGGCCAGTGTCCCGGACTCGAACAACGGACTCGAGCTTGCCAGTCTTTGGCTGTCAGATCTTCATCACAGCTCACAGGTGACTGCTGATGTGAGGCCGTCTCCTTCCCGTTCTCACGAGTCACCCGGGTACGTAAAAATCAGTCTTCAAATACCTTCTAACTTCTGTCTTCTGGCAGCGAGGCTGCTGCTTGCTATTCCATTACAGCGGCGGACTTGGTGCGTCTGTGTACGATGTAGTCTCTTCCTGCATGACGGTCTTCAGCACCGAAACTGACTGAAAACTACTGCTACTCTTCTTCACTTCTTCCTTCGTCTCCCGGGCCCACTGCGTCTCACGTATATATTCACTTCAGCTCACTGGAGGTGAACGACTTCACGGTCATTGCCTCCTTTGTCACGTTGAAAGGCTTCTCGAAGTATCTTCTTAATGTCGGTCATTGGCTCTTGGAGTGTAGGCGAGGGCCTTTGATCACATGTGACAACTGAGAAACACGTGAGCCGCTCGGGCGATGCACTGACGGCTGAATCGACAGTTTCCACTTATGTGGGGAGGGTGATGGCTTCTCATGAACGTGCTGACTTCACGGTCATTGCCTCTTCTGCTCTGCCCGCTGTTTGCCAGTGTGTAATTCTTCTAAACTAAACTAAGTTTTTCATTTATTTTCTAATTTCTACTTCACATTGATTTTTCTAATTTATTTACCTATCTTAAGTACCATTCAACAGAAATACCATTTTTGACTATGTTACGATGATTTTAAAATGGGTTGCTGCACGGAACTAGTCCTTGAATCAATGAAAAGAGTGAAATGTGGAACTTGACCGGATTTTTCGTTGTACTGAATAAAGAGGACTTGCTGATCTATATTTGTTTCAGCATGCTGGAAGTTTGTAAAAATAAACTAGTTTTTTTTTATTTGTCCTCTAAGAGTTGCTTCAAAAGCTGCGGCTAGAGAATTTAATATTTGTGGAGGCCTACAATTAACATTTAAGCAGAACATGAGAACTGTATACAGTAACCATAGTTTGGTATCATAGTCGTACATATAGTTACACCACTATTTAGAAACATACTTGTAGGAGCTACGTAATGAAAATGGAAAACTATTTACTATGCGCTTACTCAACTATACAGATGTTCAGATTTTGCGCTGCAGGATTTGAGTTATTGACAGTGTTAGCGTCGTCATTTGCATGTACGGGTAAGGCGACGTCTGACTGAAACACGAGTGTCAGCGTCAGTTAGAGCTGAAGACCATCAACACGGATATGGACAAGGTGACAGGGCTTTACTCCTGAAGCTTCTGTATCAGAGTCCACCCCCGTTAGGTGAGTGGTCAGCACAGCGCAATGCCATGCCGAGGGGCCCGAGTTCGACTCCCGGCTGGGGCAGGAGGGTTTCTCCGCTCAGGGACTGGGTGTTGTGTTGTCCTCACCATCATTTCATCCCCAACTCCGGCGCGCAAGTCGCCCAATGTGGCGTCGAATACAATAAGCACCTGCCTTCGGCGGCCGAACTTCCCCGAATGGGGGACCCCCGGCCCACAATGCTGTACGCTCATATAATTTCATTCCTGTATCAGAATAACAGCAACTGTACTGCTGCTTTTCGTAAGTGTCGACACCGTCCTCTTTCCGCAATGGAGTTGAAGAATATGATTAAGATGCTAGTATTAACCAGACAGATGGGAATTGTTCCTGGGAGAGGCCGAAGGCAAGCTGTGCAACAATTTGTCGAAGAAGTTGTTGCCGCCATTGCTGAAAATACTGGATGCAAAGTGCAATCTTCATGCAGTGCTCGAGGTGTGTCACGACAGCTGAACGTTAAATTGTCCACTGTTGTTTTGGGCAGGAGCAGAGCAATCTCCAGTGCGATTCCATGCCGTCGTAGGTGCAGATGGTCCTCTCGTTGAGCAGCCTTTGTAGCCTGGAAGGTAAACATGGTACCCATTTAACAAATGTGCTTCAGGCAAATGCAGGGAAGGTTCCTTTGAAAGGGTACAGTCGACTTCGTTCCCCACCCTTCCCTAATCTGATGGGACCGATCACCCTACTGTTTGGTCCCTTCCCCCAAATCAACCAACTAAACATTCTACCAAGTTTCTGATTGAAAGTTCGCTGACTACATCATTTGTTAAGTTCTTCGAAGCCCAGTTTTTATATTCAAATCAGTCTCTATTGGACGAAAGATTACTATCGAAACTACATAAGTCTTCTGTGGTGCTCGTTTTTGGCGTTCTTCTCGTGACGAATAGACCGAATACTAAGCATTACGACTGCTGTTATTGCCCATGCACCTCGCTGAAATGTAAAATTTCTGAGCTGTTTATCTCAGTGAAATACGTGGGAAGAAACCGAAAAAAATTGGCGTTGCCCAGTATTTCATTGCTATATGAATTCTAACAAAGTTGATCCTCACCTGCATGACGCTACTGGGCAGCGGCTAATAATGAACAGAGCCTCTCTGATCTGCATCAAATAAACCCTATGGATACGGAGATAGTCCACCCCTACCCACCCACCCACACCCTCCCACCCGCCTATCCTCACCGACTGAGATGTGATATGAAAATCTGTGCGCAACGGAAACGGTTTGTTACTAACAAGTGAGGCGAGGGTGCGGTCCTCGCATAAATCAACAGTAATAGAAAGATGGGTCAACTTTGAACGTAGTTTATTGTTACAAGAAACGCAAACCGGAACGAATACATGATTGAGAGATGCTACAGTAACTTCTACAAACCAATGGACAGAAAAGACAATTGGAACGCGAAATCCTTGCAATAAAAATTCTGTTGCGTATGACTACCAAAAGGCAAAGCCCTCATGGTAAGGGTAGAGAAAAAAAATTGGCAGCTAACCGGTGATCCTCCAAGGTTATCAAATACATGCTTGTGAGTCGGATGTGATGATTGCTTAGGTCTACCTTGGAGTAAAAGAAATCGCACACAGGAACACATAGTGCCTGAATAAAGAGTGGGCCACCAAACACATAGCATAATTTCAAAACAAGATCCCATTAACTTCGAAAGGAAAAGCCCCTACGTCATTCTCACCACTCTGATACTCAATTCACGTTGGCAGCTTGATCGTAGCACTATCCTCTACCACGAGAAATTGGAGTGCATGCACCGGCTGGACAAACGAATGCCAAAGAGCCGAACTCTCCAGAACAAAGACAGTCTTCCACGTCTTCGAAACAAGGGCTGCCTCTCCTAAGTCGAAATCAAAATTTCTGAAATCGTAAACGATATCTCTCATCCCGAACCCGAAACCTGCTTAGGAAACCGCTCTCCTCGGAGAAGTTTTCCAATCAGAAAGTTTGTTAGTGGCTCTATCATGGGATACCATGTAACAAAACTTGGCATCTCTCGACTGAAAACTTTATTTAACCGCTAGCCAGTCTTATTTCTTCAATTAAAACAAAATCCTAACAGTTTGGTGGCAAACTCCAACTCTCGAGAAACGTTCCAGCCATACCAATGTGAGCAAAACCATTGTTCGCTTGTCTCGGAAAATGGCACCCTTTCTCCCACTTTGTCTGTTTTTCGGACACCATCTGATTATCGTATGACAAACTTTTTCTTCAGTAATCGGACTAACAAACAACGTGGCCCGGAAACGGAAAGTCACGCACCAATTTCTTCAATGGGCACCCAACAGGTTTTGCACTCCGACAGACCTGGCAAGATGTTATCCGCCATTCTGACCACCCACATTCTTTTATGACTGGCGTCCAGAGGGAGGTCATGAAGCACCGCGGAAGGCAGTTTTAATTGAATAGGACACTGCAAAAAGAAACGCACAGGTCGCACCAGTTCCAATTACTTACTTATTCCGTCCGCATCTCGTGGTCGTGCGGTAGCGTTCTCGCTTCCCACGCCCGGGTCCCCGGGTTCGATTTCCGGCGGGGTTAGGGATTTTCTCTGCCTCGTGATGACTGGGTGTTGTGTGATGTCCTTAGGTTAGTTACGTTTAAGTAGTTCTAAGTTCTAGGGGACTGATGACCATAGATGTTAAGTCCCATAGTGCTCAGAGCCATTTGAACCCTTTGAACTTACTTATTCCATCTTTCTAAAAGCAATATTGTGTGGCTCATCTGCCATAGCCGGCTGAAGTGGCCGTGCGGTTCCTGGCGCTGCAGTCTGGAACCGCGAGACTGCCACGGTCGCAGGTTCGAATCCTGCCTCGGGAATGGATGTGTGTGATGTCCTTAGGTTAGTTAGGTTTAACTAGTTCTACGTTCTAGGGGACTAATGACCTCAGAAGTTGAGTCCCATAGAGCTCAGAGCCATTTGAACCATTTTTCATCTGCCATATGTCTTCCAGCTTCTCCGAAAAGCCCACACAGCTGCACCACAGCGCCTTTGGCACATCGGCCTTCTGAGTAACGACCGACAGTCGGGGAGGGTGAGGGACCCGCCCTGTGCACGCTCCACAACTCCTTCATATCGAATTTATCTCTTTCTTGGGGCCACCTCCCTCTGGTTACCAGGTCATCCCTTGATCCGATGGCTAATTCTCTAGCCTAGCCTAATACAAAACACAGAGAAAATGCTCACTATTAATTGGGTCTACAGTATTAGCTGGACCTCTGCAGACACCTGTGTTCCATTTTAATAGAATGAGGTGACTAAAGTCATGGGATGGAATCACACATATACAGATGTCAATAGTATTGCGTACACAAAGTATAAAAGGGCATTGGACGAGCTGTCGTTTGTACTCGGATGATTCACGTGAAAAGATTTCCGACGTGATTATGGCCGAACGACGGAAAAGAACAGACTATGAACGCGGAATGGTAGTTGGAGCCAGACGAGTGGAACATTCCATTTCGGAAATCGTTAGCGAATTCAATATTACTAGATCCTCAATGTCAAGAGTGTACCTAAATACCAAATTTCAGGCGTTTCCTCTCTGCACGGACAACGCAATGGCCGACGGCCTTCACTTGACGAAAGAGAGCAGCGGCGTTTGCAGAGAGTTTTCAGTGGTAGCAGACAAGCAACACCCCGTGAAACAACCGCAGAAATAAAGTGGAGCGTACGTCGAACATATCCGTTACCAAAGGGAGGCGAAATTCTGCGTTCATGGGTTACGGCAGCAGAGGGCCGACGTGAGTCTCCTTGTTAACAGCACGAAATCGCCTTCGTCTACTCTCCTGGGCTCGTGACAACATCGGTTGGAAACCACACGACTGGAAAACCGTGGACTGGTCAGAGGTGTCCCGATTTCAGTAGGTAGAAGCTGATGGTAGGGTTTCGGTGTGGCAAACGCCCCATGAAGCCATGAACCCAGATTCTCAACATGGCACTATGCAAACTGGTGGTGGCTCCATGGTAGTGTGGACTGTGTTTACGTGGAATGATCTGGGTCTTCGTTTATGTTCAGCTGCTTGGGACCATTTGCAGCATTCATTGAGTACATATTCATAAACAACAAAGGAATTTTTATGAAAGACAATGCGCCATGTCACCGAGCCACAATTCTTCGCAATTGGTCTGACGAACATTATGGACAGTTCGAGAGAATGACTTGGCTACCCAGATCGCCCGGAATAAATTCCATCGAACTTTTAGGAGACATAATCGAAAGGTCACGTCGTGCTCAAAAACATTCACCGGCAACACTTACGATATTATGGACGCAACATGGCTCAATATTTCTACAGGGGACTTCCAGCGACTTGTTGAATCCATGACACGTCGAGTTGCTGCACTATGCCGAGCCAAGATATTAAGAGGTATCTCAAGACTCAGTGTGTAAAACTTCCAGTTCTCTAGAGAAAAGGGGAAAAATCTTACTTTTGCTTGATCGAAGAACGATAATGGTAATCTAAAATGGAGCGACAGAGTGGCACCAGTATGACGTGCTTCACTTTAATGCCAATAAATTTTTCCGGCTTTTCAAATGCTTTGAAATTTGAATTTTTCGGTGGTTATGGATCGCCCTGAGCAACTCAGATGAAGGTATGGTAAAATGATTCTTTTCCGCCGAATTTCTTCCGGTGGTCTTCGCTATCAGTGTAATTTCTGAAATGCAGCGACGAGTTACGGGACAATCGCGAAAGGATTTCAATTATTAGAAAATCTATTAGATGCAGAGTGTCCTGAGTGTGGAAAGTGAATAAACAATCCTCTCTCTTTTGTAATGGGGAAACTTTTTTGAGGATTTACGCATTAATTATGCAGATGTTGACAGGCTTACCTGTATCAAATGGCTCTGAGCACTATGGGACTCAACTTCTGGGGTCATTAGTCCCCTAGAACTTAGAACTAGTTAAACCTAACTAACCTAAGGAGATCAAACACATCCATGCCCGAGGCAGGAATCGAACCTGCGAACGTAGCGGTCTCGCGGTTCCAGACTGCAGCGCCTAGAACCGCACGGCCACTTCGGCCGGCTACAGGCTTACCTGGATCTAGGCCTAAGGGAAAGACGTATATCCTGTGGAAGTTCAGTTATTTTTATAACGTTATCTGTGGTAAAATGCCATTGTAGATTTTTAGGGAGAAAGTTGTAGTTTAATGCCTGTAGTCTTCACTTCCCCTCTATCCGTCTGTGAAGATTGTTTTATTCAAATTGAATTTTGAATGTGAAGGAAATAAAAAAATCACGAAAATGGTTTTACTTTAAGCAGAGAATGTTCCAAAAGGTGGAGACTGCGTTAATCCTACAGGATTGTTTTGAGTCACCTCATTGTTGTATGGTGTAGAGGCTTACCCACTGCCATTCTCATAAGGGACTAGGTATGTGTTAACAAGTTGTCACATTGAGGGAAGAGAAAGACTAATTGAGTTTTACAATAAATAGTAACAGAAAATACTCTATTCAAGGATCACAAAAGGAGGAAGTATACTTGGAAAAGGCTTGGAGTTACGGGGAGGTTTCAGTTAGATTACACCATGACCAAGCAGAGATTCCGAAATCAGATACGGGGTTCTAAGGCGTATCCAGCAGTAGATGCGAACTCAGATCACACTTCAGTAATGATGAAAAGTAGGTTGGAGTTTAAAAGACAAATGAGGAAGAATCAATGCGCAAAGAAGTAGGGTACGGAAGTCCTCAAGAATAAACAGTTAAGCTTGAATTTCTCTAAGGATATGGGTACTGCGATAAGAAATGGTTCAGTAGGCAGTTCAGTTGAAGAGCAATGGACCATCTAAAAAGCATAATTGCAGAAGTTGGAAAGAAAAGAGCATAGGTGCGAAGGAACCATGGGTAACACAAGAAATACCTCAGCTGCGCGATGAAAGAAAGACGTACAAAAATGCTCATGGACTTCCGGTAATACAGAAATACAAGTCACTTAGGAATGAAATAAATCTGAAGTGACGGAAAGCTAAGGCTACATAAAAAATGTGAAGAAATCTAAAAAGAAATGATTGTCAGAAGGACTGACTGATCATACAGAACACCCAAAAGAACCTTTGGTGAAGTTAAAAGCGAGGTGCAATGGGAATTCCACTGTTAAATGCAGAGGATAGAGCAGAAGGTGGAAAGAGTACATTGAAGGACTCTATTAGATGGAGGACTTGCCTATGACGTGGCTGAAGAAGAAACAGGAGTTTATATTGAAGAGATAGGGCGTCCAGTATTAGATCAGAAATTAAAAGAGCGTAGGAACAATTACGATCAGATGAGGCAGATAGAACAGACAAAAATCCACCAGAATTTCTAAAATCATTAGAGGAAGAGGCAACGAAACTACTATTCACGTTAGTGTGTAGAATATATGAGTCTAGAGATATATACCATCTCACTTTCAGGAAAACGTCACCCATACAATTGCTAAGATTGCAAGAACTGATAAGTGCGAGAATTATCGTGCAATTAGCTTAACAGCTCATGCAGTCAAGTTTATGACAAGAATAATACAGAAAGAATGGAAAAGAAATTAGGGATCGTTTAGATGGTGATCAGTTTAGGTTAAGGGAAGCCTCAGGCACCCGTTGCGGTTGATAATGGAAGCAAGACTAAAGAAAAGTCAAGACAAGTTCATAGGATCTGTCGACCCGGAATTAGCGTTCGACAGTGTCAATTGATGAAATGTGTTCAAAATGCTGAGAAAAATACGGGTAAGGTATCGGGAAAGACGAGTAATATGTACAAGAGCCAAAAGGGAAGAACAAGATTGGAAGATCAAGAACGAAGTGCTCGGATTGAAAAAGGTGTAAGACAGACATGTAGGCTTTCACCACTACTGTTCAACCTATACATCCAAGAAGCAATGATGGAAATAAAAGAAAGTTTCAAGTGTAGAATTAAAATTCACGGTGAACTGATATCAATGATAAGAAGGCCGATGACACTGCTACTCTCAGTGAAAGTGAAGCAGAATTACATGATCTGCTGAATGTAATGAACAGTATAATTAGCAGAGGTGAAAAACATTTATAAGAAGAAGGGACGGGATGTTAGGACATCTTTTAAGAGGTCACGGAATAATTTCTATTGGATTAAAGCGAGCTGTAGAGCGTAAAAACTGTGGATTGGTATAAATCAGCAATTAAATGAGTGCGTAAGTAATAAGGAAAAAAAAAACCTTTTTTTAGACGATTTCATACCATGTGCAACCTGAGTGGATTCAGTTATAATTCCTGACAGTGCTTTAATCGGCGAGCGACATTTAGGACAACCGCACAATCGTTCTCAAACTGACGCAGCGTAATGTTTACGCCGCTCTCGTACTGAGTGACCGTCTCGTAGCATTGTGTTAGGCCATATTACGAGTACATAGCATTATCACTGTTAAATCATCGCCTGCCGACTTAGTATTGTTAATGTTATAAATAAAATCTGTAGAGAGAAGTGAGCGATTAGTAACTTATTTCAAGCTAATCGAACAGTTTCCTTCATAAGACGCAACTATGTCCAGTAAATTTGTTTCCATTTATGTTATTATCGAAAGCGCAACCCCATGGGGTATCAAGCGAAATTTATGGCTGAACTGAGGATTCCTTGATAGGGAGGATGCAGCATGTAATCTTGGATGGAGAGTCACCGAAAGATGTAGAGGTAACTTCAGGTGCTCCCCGCACTGCGACCCTTACCATTCATGTTGTATGTTAATGATTCTGCACACAATATCAATAGTAACTTCACAACTTTTACAGATGATGCGGTTACCTGTAATGAAGTATTGTCTGAAAAAAGCTGCAAAAACTCAGTTGGATCTTGATAAGTTTTCGAAGTTATACAAAGTTTGATTTAAAAGTTATGAAATGTAAATTTGAGCAATTCACAAAACGAAAAAAATACTGAAGTTTGTGTCCTATGACTACAATATCATCGCGTCACAACTCACGCAAATGCTTCGTTGTAACATCTACATCCACATCTACATCTACATGGATACTCTGCAAATCACAGTTAAGTGCCTGGCAGAGGGTTCATCGAACCACCTTCACAATTCTCTATTATTCGAATCTCCTACAGCGCGTGGAAAGAATGAACATCTATATCTTTCAGTACGAGCTCGGATTTCCCTTATTTTATCGTGGTAGTCGTTCCTCCCTATGTAGGTCGGTGTCAACAAAATATTTTCGCATTCGGAGGAGAAAGTTGGTGATTGGAATTTCGTGAGAAGATCCCGTCGCAACGAAAAAGGCCTTTCCTTTAATAATCTCTAGCCCAAATCCTGTATCAATTCTGTGACACTGTGTCCCATATTTCGTGATAATACAAAACGTGCTGCCTTTCTTTGAACTTTTTCGATGTACTCCGTCAGTACTATCTGGTAGGGATCCCACACCGCGCAGCAGTATTCTAAAAGAGGGCGGATGCAGGGATATGAAAAGAGACGATCACATAGGCCAAGTCGTAAGTAAAACAGGTACAGGACTTCGGTTCATTTGCAGAATACTAGGGAACTGCAATTAGTGTAGAAACGATAGAATTATGAAATTTTGTACCAGTTGCGAATATTTTTGACATCAGCTGTATTAGGCATGGAAATAGTATCTAATGGTGGCACAAGAAAATTTGAGCTAGAGTGGGGCTCGAACTCGAATTTCCGGCTTACCGCGAGCGGTCACGTTAATCAGATCGGCTATCTGTGCACGCTTCCAGGACACATCCAAACCTCCATATGCCGTCTTGTCTACGCTCCCAGTCCTAGTAGTTTACCCGGATTCCCGCAGCAGGGTTAATGAGACAGCCGTGTTATTATTACAATGTTTGTTTCTTCAGACATGTTCAAAATGTGTTCAAATGTGTGTGAAATCTTATGGGACTTAGCTGCTAAGGGCATCAGTCCACTAAGCTTACACACTACTTAACGTAAATTATCCTAAGGACAGACACACACACCCATGCCCGAGGGAGGACTCGAACCTCCGCCGCGACCAGCCGCACAGTCCGTGACTGCATCGCCTGAGACCGTTCGTCTTCAGACACGCATGCATACGCTGTAATAGTAAGTATTATAGCCTAGACGGCACAAGGATGATAATATTAGCATTGAACACATTTGTCTCATTAACACTGTTGAGGGAATCCAGGCGAGCTACGAGCAACGGGGGCATAGACACTGTGGAATGAGGACGTGTTAAGCCGGAATCTGGGTTTGAGTCTCGGTCTGGCACAAATTTTCATATCACCAATAGGTATGACTTTGACGGCTGATACAGTTGATTCCCAACTGTGCGTAATTTTGTAATGTTACTACAGCTCAGATGGTAAACAATGTCTGTTCCTTAAGACATGCGTGTGGATCTGACGGAACAGACCCTGTAATAATAACCATCGTAGAATATAGCTGAAGCGGGTGACACCAGTACCAAATAGGACTAAGGAATACAAGGAAAGGCGTCTGGAACGATCGCAAGTCTATATGACCGATGAGAGAGTGTTACGAAAATGGTGAAGAAAATTAACTTGCACCAATACCAAATAGGACTAAGGAATACAAGGAAAGGAGTCTGGAACGATCGCAAGTCTATATGACCGATGAGAGAGTGTGACGAAAATGTTGAAGAAAATTAACTGGTACCAGTACCAAATAGGACTAAGGAGTACAAGGAAAGGCGTCTAGAACGATCGCAAGTCTATATGACCGATGAGAGAGTGTGACGAAAATGTTGAAGAAAATTAACTGGCAGGCATCTGACGATAGACGCGATTTATTCCGAGGAAGCGTGCTTAGTAAGTTTGAAGAACCAGCTTTAAATGAACCATCTAGAAATACAGTACGTTCAGAATTTCTCGTTACAAACTTTTGACGCTTGTAGAGGGGAGTGAGTACATTGTATACTGAATGGAAACCCACTTCCGGAAACGTACCGTTGCCGTCCTACTTTCAGTTCAGAGGTGTAACGCGTCCACGTCTGCTGAGGAAAAACGAAAGGTCCCAGAGATGGTTTTCCTGGTATGCGTTAGGGCAGACAGGATGACGTGCCGCTGAATGTCTGTCAGGAAATGTGGTTTCGGAATGACGGTTCACCATCTCACTTCTCACATGCGGTTCAGAGACATCTCAACAAACGATGTAAAAAAGACGGATACGCCGAGGTGGTCCAACCGCTTGGCCACCGCGATCGTCTGATTTAATTCCTATGGACTACTTCTTGTTGGATCGCATCAAAGTTCAGTTTAAGAGACTACTTTAGAGGCAGATGAAGATCTACTGGCACAATTTCTAGCCGTGGACTAGAAATTGAAGGTGGGATAGAGAGTGAGCACCAGAACATGCTCCGAACGTACAATGTCTGCAACAAAGTTGAGGGTCGAATACATCGAGCCGCTGTTTTAATGTGTCAGTTCAGCTCTGTACGTACAGTATGCTGGGTTCTGTTTTTTTAAGCGTTAATACAAACAAAGGTGCTTAAGTGAGAAATGGATGTTTCGTTAGGTTTTCTTTCGAGTTGTTACCTAATAACTGTGCCGCGTCACGCCTAATTGAGTTCCTCAAGTAGAACTGGATGAGTTAAACATCTGAACTGAAATCGTAATAGTAGGGAAACGGTACGTTTCCAGACGTGGGTCCCTATTCAGAGTATTATGTACTCACTCCCCTCTACAAGTCCTAGAAGTTTGTAACGGGAATTTCTGAACGTTGAGTTCCAGTAGAAAACGCGAGAAAAAGATTACATTAATTACAGCGCGCACAGAGGTGTTTAAACAACCATTTTGCTGCGCTCTATACGGGAATGGATGGTACAATAGGATGTACTCTGTGTTACGCACTTCCAAGTGGTTTTCAGGGTACTGATATAAATGTAGCAGGGAATAACGACGTCTCACAGGCTCGTTGCCTTTACGGTTCTCCTTCCAGTCATTAAGATAAGACTTGGACATTTCTTAGAGTGAATTTGGCTCCCCAGAGTTTGCACCACTGTGTAATTTCCTCGAGATGCTCCGAGTGACTTCAAAGCCTGCCCGCAGCGGTATGTTTAAGGCACAGGTAAGCAAGCGGCCGAATTGCGGCCGATCGCACCGGTCGCTGCGACCCCGTCGTGTACGTGTAATGGGCAGATAGGAGCGCCGCTAAGTGGCGGGGAGTCATGCAAAGCCCGGGCCGCCAGATAAGGGTAATGCAGGAGCCTCGGGCGAGATCCCGCGCCGCTATCCGCCGCCTCCCGCAGCTGCTCCGCCAGCGGGCTCTGATAGCGACAGGTCGTGGACGCGGTCGTGGCGCAGCCCGTGGTCGTGGCAGATCCTCGCAGTCGCTAATTTCCGGGCTCAGGCCCGCGCCGAGGGCGGACACCAAGCCCTGACTGATAACGCCGGCTTTCCCCTCTGTCCTCGCCAGCGGCGCCCGTCGTGTTCAGATTCCTGTGACGTTCAAGGCAGAGCACCGTGGCCCGCTTATCTAAGAAGGCAGACAAAAAGTTGTAAGAAATGTCGGATTAAAATAAAATTCGCTGTTCAATGGTATTGATGGTAGCTGATTAATAACTTGATACTATTTTGCCCTTGGGAAAGGGAGGGGTGCAGCTTTCCCCAAAAGGAGGAGCAATCAGAAATGGTCAACGGCATGACGATGCAGAAGGAAATGGGAACCATTGCATCAAGGGGACCTGAATGTCATAAGAGCCCAAAGAATGAAAATTTATTTATTTAACAAACTTCCGCGAAAACGTCCGTGAGGTGAGAAAAGCAATTTGGACAACTCTGTTTCACAGAATATACTCAGGTAAGTATCCACAGCATTGTCTCTGCACAAAAGGAAACAATTCATGATGCAATTATAGTAAGTCTGAAGAAAATGGACAAACACATACACATGCACACCACACGCCAGAAGCTGTTGTAGTATAACTGAAGCCAATGTATGGGCATATTTCACATTCTTAACTCGTGGAAAAATGTCTGCTTGGCAAAACACAGAATCCGAATGAAAGCTTCAATAGCTGCATGTAGAGATGCTTGCCAAAACTGTTTTGTTGGCATTTTATCTTTTGAGACAGGTGTGATGACATAATATGTATTAATGATGGATTAACAAGCAGAGTAGAACCATGAACAGCATATGCATCAAAACTGTGGACAACCCGAAAAGTGGGCCGCTAAGAGTGGACAGGCAACGAGTCACTGAAGCTGAAAAATCTGATGAAAGCAGAATAACAAACAAAAGAAATATAACTAAATGGCATAGAAAAGGCACTCAGAATCAATAAGATTATGGAGCTAAAACGTTTTGATATGTTATCATTGGGAAGAACGTGACACGCAAATCTTTAGTTTCAGTTTTGCCTACTCAGTTGTCATTGTATCACCAGTATTAGAGCAAAAACAAAATTGCGCGAATAATAATATAGTGCTTGCCTCCACAGTGAACCACATTATACAGCAATGTATTAAATAATTTAAGCTGGAGCGTGTCATGTGTTCTTAAATTATTAGGAGAGAAAATTAAGTTCTACAAAACGTTAAAAAATATACAAAACAACAAATTAGTAAATATTCTTGTCTTACTGCTGCAACAAGTTAATAATGAAGAGAAAAAATGTTTAGACCTTTTATTTTGAATAGTGTGGTAGTACAGTGTATCTAAAATAAAAGTTACATACAATTCAGTACGTAAGCTAAAGCTATATTCACTCCACCATGTATTCCACAGTTTTTAAATTTTTCCACGTGGCCGTCACAACGTATTGAATATTTTGTCGAAGTCTTATTCCAATATATATTAAATTCTGAGTTATTGAATTTCAAATTACTATTAAAGCTACGGGCCATGACGGCAGGTCACATTAATAACGTGTTAAGTGTAGCCAGAGGACATGTGTCCTGTAATTGAAAATGTTTTATGGTAATCGCTCCATTGGCAATAGATTCTAGTCTTCCATTGAATCTCCGTGTGCAGATGTAGGGAGAAGGATGTTGGTGCATCCCGCTTCTGACGACAATGTACAGTTTGGTCGAGAGGTCATCAATTATCAGGTGAGCGACCAGGGCTGATGCTATACGACAGAACAGGGAATTAGGTCAAATGAAGAGAACATATTTCAATATACGGGATTCGCGGGGCGCACATGGGGTAGAAAATTACCGGATATAGGCCAGTCTAGGGAGTTGAACTACTAAAGTGAGAGGGCAACGGTAGGGAAGGCGATTCATGATGAGTTCCGTGGATGGCCGGCCAAGAAAGACGTCTGTTCTACACGAGGTCTGTATCACAAGAGACAGTAGCAACTGCCAAGGGGAGTGCTCAGGGGGAGGTGACGATGAGAAAAACTTTGACTAACCAACGAAACAGTAATTTTCTACAACCTGGGGCGTGGAATGTCAGAATATGAACGTGGGAGGGCATCTAGAAAATCTGATTAGGGAATTTCTAAGGCTCAGTCTAGATATCTGCAATGTCAGTGACCTGAAATGGAAAGACAACAAGGATTTCTGGTAGGAAGAGTGTATGGTATTGTCAGTAGGAGCAGAAAATGCTGTAACGGGAGTACGATTCGTTATAAATAGTAAGGTAGTGCAGAGAATGAGATAGGTTTGTTCTCTGCACAATGGACAGCAAATCATCGCCCACAACAGTAGTTAAGGGACGCATTCCGACGTAACAAGCAGAAGTTGAAGAGATACAGAAAGTTGAATGAAGATATAGAAAGGGTAATGTAGTACGTAAAGGATGATGAATGTCTGAGAGTCATGGGGGAATGGAATGCAGTTGTAGGTAAAGCAGAAGAAGAAATGGTTACAGGAGAATGTGGGCTTGCTAGTAGGAATGAATGAGAGCAAAGACTGATTGAGCTCTACAATAAATTTCAGCTACTAATAGCGAATACGCTATTCAAGAATCACAAGAGGAAGAGGTATACTTGGAAAAAAAATGGCTCTGGGCCCTATGGGACTTAACATCTGAGGTCATCAGTCCTCTAGAACTTAGAACTACTTAAAGCTAACTACCCTAAGGACATCACACACATCCATGCCCGAGGCAGGATTCGAACCTGCGACCGTAGCGGTCTCGCGGTTCCAGACTGCAGCGCCAGAACCGCGCGGCCACTGCGGCCGGCGTATACTTGGAAAACGCCGAGAGATAAGTGAAGAGTGTCGTTAGATTAAATCATGGTCGGGCAGAGATTCCGAAATTAGATATGGGATTGTTAGGGATACACAGGAGCAGATATAAGATCACAATCTGTAGTGACGAAGAGCAGGCTGAAGTTTAAGAGATTAGTCAGGAAGAATCACTGCGAGAAAAGTGGAATATGGAAATATTGAGGAATGATGAGACCTAATTGTAGTTCTCTGAGGCTATAGATACTGCAATAATGAATAGCTCATTAGGCGTTCAGTTGAAGAGAAATGGACACACCTGTAAAGTACATCTATTTTTAAAAAGAAGCAGATACGAATTCGCTTGACAACTTTCTAAGAGAGTCTCCACTCCTTCCGATCTATCGTAACGGATATCGTTTGTACTGAAAGAAATAGTATTGACGACAGCTGAGAGACATGTAACAAATAAATTAATAAGAGGTGGTGACAATCTCCCTTGGTGCACAGAACAGGTCAGAACACTGTGGCATAAGCAACGAAAAAAAGCATGCTAAATATAAAAGACGCCAAATCCCCATGATTGGCAAAGTTTTACAGAAGCTCGAGATATAGAACGAATTTCAAAGCGAGATACTTTTAATAATTTCCTCATCAAAACTCTGTGTCGAAATCTGGCAGGAAACTCAAAGACTTTCCTGTCATATGTAAAGCACTTGAGCGGCAAGATGCAATCAAAACCTTCACTGCGCGATGGGAATGAAGACAGTGCTCTAAAGCAGAGTTACTAATAAAGTTTTCCGAAACTCTTTCACCAAAGAAGACTTAGTAATCGTTCCAGAATTCGAATGTAGAACAACTGCCAACATGACTAACTTAGAAGCTGATATCCGCGGTGTGGCGAAGCAGCAGAAATTCTTAGTAAATGCAAGGCCTCCAGTCCACATCGTATACCAGTCAGGTTCCTTTCAGAGTATGTCGATACAGTTTGCAGTCATATACAACCACCCACTCGTCGAAAGATACGAATATTAAGAATGGAATGTCGCACAAATCACACCAATATCCAAGAAAGGATATATGACTTATCCACTGAATTACAGACCCATATCACTAACGTCTATTTGCCTAGGCTTTTGGAACATATACCGTGTTCGAATACTACGAAATTACATCGTAGAAAACGATTTATTTGCAAATAATATGGATTCAGAAAAGATTGTCCTTGTGAAATATAACTAGCTCTTAACTCTCACGAAGTGATGAGTGCTATGGAAAGGGGGTCTCAAATTGATTCTATATTTTTTGATTTCCGGAAGGCTTATAACACCGTTGTTCACAATGGTCTTCTAATAAAATTTCGTGTATGTGGAGTATCGCCTAAATTGTGCGACTGGATTTCTGAGTTCCTGTTAGAAAGGTCAAAGTTTGTAGTAAGTGACGGAAAGTCATCGACTAAAACAGAAGTTCCTCAGTGAAGCGTTACAGGTCTTCTGCTGTTCCTGATCTACGTAAACGACATAGGAGACCATGTGAGCAGCCCTCTTAGATTGTTTGCAGATGATGTAGTCATTTACCGTCCTGTAAGATTTTCAGGTGATCAAAAACAATTACAAAATGATTTAGACAAGGTATCTGTATGATGGCAATTGACCCAA
Organism: Schistocerca nitens; assembly: GCF_023898315.1. NCBI lineage: Eukaryota > Metazoa > Arthropoda > Insecta > Orthoptera > Acrididae > Schistocerca > Schistocerca nitens. Next base: position 407,420,090 of record NC_064618.1, read on the forward strand.
AAAGATGAAAAGCGTGGAATATCCACACGAGTACTACAAGACATCCGCTAAAATTCAGTTACATCATAAATCACACAAATATAAAGACTGTAAATTCAGCTAAATCCTTAGTGATTACAATTATGATTAACGTAAATTGGATCCATCACATAGATAAGGTTGAGGGGAAAGCAAACCAAAGATCGCGTTTTATGGCAGAGCAATTAGAAAGTTTTGCATATGTACTAAAGAGAGTGTTAACACTGCGCTTGTCCACACTGTTCTGAAGTGTTGCTGTGCGGTGTGGGATCCGCATAAGATGGAACTGCCGGAGAAGATGGAAAAATTTCAAAGAAGGGCAGCTCGTCTTGTATTATTGAGAAATAAGGAAGAGAATGATACGTGAATTGAGATGGAAACCATTGAAACATAGGAGTTTTACGTTGGGGCAGGATCTTCTCGTGGAATTTCAATCATCAACGAAAATATTTTGTTGGCACCCATTTGCAAAGGGAGGAAAGGTCACCATTGTGAAAAAAGAGACATCAGAACTCGTACTGAAAGACTTAAGTACTCGTTTTTCCCGCAGCCGTTCGAGAGTGGAACGGTAGAGAAATAGCTTGAAGATCAGTCGATGAACCTTGTGGCAGGAACTTAATTGTGAATCGCAGAGTAACCATGTAGATATAGCTGTAGATGCAGACATCTCTGAAAAATAGCTATCAGAGAAGTTGGAGAGAAAAATATAGGTACAAGAAGAAATGCTTCAGTAGATTGACAAAAGAAGTTCAACAATGTTCAGGAAAATTTACAAATGTAGAAATACAATTCAATTAGTAAAGAAATAAACAAGAAATGCAGGGAAGTAAAGGCAAAATGGCAGAAGGAAAAAATATGAAGAAATCGAGAAAGGAATGATCGTTGGACGGACTGACTCAGCATACAGAAAATTCAAAACATATATTGTATTTATGTCTATTTTCGTAAATGGTATGACAAGGTAAGGCAAAGGAAAACTTAGGGCTACAATTAAAATTCCAAGATTGTATTTTTCTCTCAGTGTTCACGAGGGTTTTGCAAATGACTTTCCAAGAACGGATTGTAATTAAAGCTGGAGGAGCTCGTGTTCCATTAGTTACATTTTGACCTTCAAGAGGCCCCCGTCAGCTGTACGTGAAAAATGTGTTTCCGGTGCAGATAAAATAGACCCGTCGAGAGAGAAAAATCACATCCCGAAAAAACTGCTTCATAATACATTCCAGTGTTCATCACCAGCTATCCTCGTCAATATTTGGTGAAATAATGCGTTACTCGTGGTTTGCTGCCAAAGAGTGCGATGAGAGAGATTCTTTTGTGAATGTCAACTTTGTTATCTTATGTAAACTTTAGCAACTGCGATGTAATTGTAAGACTGTGGCGTGCTGAATCAACTGCAGTTCCTCTGTTTTTACGATGAATATCACCCTAGCACGAGTAAAACGTCAACTGTAAAATAATAAAAAATACCTAATTATGTATACTAAGTTGTCATGAATGCCTTAGAATACATTTCTGGATGTTTTCTTGCAAACCCAAATATTCCTTTGCCTTCCCTTTTCATGGCTTTCATGAAAATATCTTTATATATCTGTATATTGAGCAAGCAGTAAAGGAAACAAAAGAAAAATTCGGAGTAGGAATTAAAAGCCACGGAGAAGAAATAAAAACTTTGAAGTTCGTCGATGACATTATAATTCAGTCAGAGGCAGCAAAGGACCTGGAAGAGCAGTTGAACGGAATGGACCGTATCTTGTAAGGAAGATATAAGATGAACATCAACAAAAGCAAAACGAGGATAATGGAATATATCGAATTAAGTCGGGTGATGCTGAGGGAATTAGATTAGGAAATGAGACACTTAAAGTAGTAGATGAGTTTTGCTATTTGGAGAGCAAAATAACTGATGATGGTCGAAGTAGAGAGAATATAAAATTTAGACTGGCAATGGCAAGGAAAGCTTTTCTGAAGAAGAGAAGTTTGTTAACATCGAGTAAAGATTTAGGAGTCAGGAAGTCGTTTCTGAAAGAATTTGTATGGAGTGTAGCCATCTACGGAAGTGAAACATGGACGATAAATAGTTTAGGCAAGAAGAGAATAGAATCCTCATTACACTCATTACAGTTACGCTCATTTGGGATATATGAATGCCTTATACATTAAACGAACTAGTAATAAATCAGTTTGTCTGTTACATTACCACTTTGTATCTTTGACTGCAAATACAATAATAATTGTTCCAAATATTGCAACTTTAATCTTTGCATACTGAGCACATGAGTGACCCAAAGTTTCTGGTTTCCTGAGGTTACATTATTGAATAGACCGCAAGAAAGCAAGTAGGTGACAGTCGAGTCGAGTTGCAGTCTTGTGCATTAGTTTTTGTTGAGTCGTGGAGAGAGGATGTTTTATCGTGGCAGAATGAGCAGCTTGGATAGCGAATGTGCCTCACAGATATTTCTGTTTGAGATGTCCTGTGAAATGTAATATCAGGATGAAGGATGATTATACAAAGAGGTAGTACTTCAAAAAAAGGTAATATATTTTGAGCCTGTTAGCTGCAATCGCAAGTTGAGTGATTGTTGCTGTCCAAAGAATTCGTTTGACCTAATAATATCTATGTGTTGGTAAACATGGAGTCATCAGTCTATCAGTCATGCCTTCAGCATTTTAATTAGTATTCTCCATTTAGATAAGTTAAATAGGATTACATTACGAATCCAAGAAAACAAATTTTGTTATCGAAATATTTTGTAGTAGCAGACATTATGACAATGTGGAGAGAGACAATGCTGATTGTTGCTATTAGTTTGATTTGCTCTTGTGTCACTCAAAGGACTGAATATAATTTCAAAGTATTTCCTTTTCTTATTTACAAACATTTCGCGAGGCATATTCCCACTGTTTAAAGAATAATGTGTAGTGTTGAGTGGTAAATTCGAGGGCGAATTTTTCCGAATAGTGGAGGAATGTTGAGTGGTATTTAAGATAAGTAAATAAATTAGTGAAATCAAAGTGAGTAGAAATTTGAAAATAAATGTAAAACTTGGTTTAGTTTAGAGAGTTACATACTGGCAAACAGCGGGCAGAGCAAAAGAGACAATGACCGTGAAGTCAGCAAGTTCAGGGAAGCCATCGCCCTCCGCACATAAGCGGACGCTGTCGATTCAGCCGTCAGGGCATCGCCAGACCGGCTCACGTGTTTCTCAGTTGTCACATGTGAGCAAGGGCCCTCGCCTACATTCCAAGAGCCAATGACCGACGTTAAGAATATTCTTCGAGAAGCTGTTCAACGTGACAGAAGAGGGAATGACCGTGAAGTCGTTCACCTCCAGTAAACTGAAGTGAATAAATACGCGAGACGCAGTGGGCCCGGAAGACGAAGGAAGAAGTGAAGAAGAGTAGCAGTAGTTTCCAGTCAGTTTCGGTGCTGAAGACCGTCATGCAAGAAGAGACTACATCATACACAGACGCACCAAGTCCGCCGCTGTAATGGAATAGCAAGCAGCAGCCTCGGCGCCAGAAGACAGAAGTTACAAGGTATTTGAAGTCTGATTTTTACGTACCCGGGTGACTCGTGAGGACGGGAAGGAGACGGCCTCACATCAGCAGTCACCTGTGAGCTGGGATGAAGATCTGACACCCGAAGACTGGCAAGCTGGAGTCCGTTGTTCGAGTCCGGGACGCTGGCCTTCCCCTGCCGCACCGCTCCGCTGGCCGACGCACAACACTGACACAAGCGGCTGCGTAGAGAGAGAAACACTGGGACGCCACATCCAAGGTATCACCATCCGATGCACGACCTCGTTCTCAATAATTAAACGGGCCACGGCACGATGCGCGTCTCCAGTCAACTGGGCGAGACGGCGACACGAGATACACACCACCAGGCGTAGTCAGACCCCGCCGCTGCCGCAGCAGAGGCTTCGCAAACGACACAGCTGCCGCTCTACCCAGCCAGAACATCTAGTAAGGAACAGTTGTACAACACTTTAAATAAAAGTTATCTTATGTAAAAATGCTGTTTCATTCTACCTCATACCCGAAAGAAGAACCAGCCTGGGTTCTTCTTTCGGGTTTCGGTTAAGAGAGAAAAATTAATTTATTTAGTATTTTCACATAATGCTTTAGAATCAAAGGCCCTTTGCAGTAATGCTTATTCTGACAATTGACTAGCATCAGAAGAGAAAACCCAGTTAAATTAAGTAGCAGAAGTGTTACAGTTTGGAAAAATTTGCACTGACACGCCTTGTGTTTTTGCGTGAATAATAATTAATAATTTTGAAAAGAGAATAAAAAACTAATCTGTTAAAACAGCAATTTAAAAAAAATAGGAGTAGTAAGTTAAACTGCCGCGTAGCGATTTATTTCAGTTCATCATTATTGTGCTGCCCGAGCAGAGAAAACAGTGAAGAATTTGTTGTAGGGCCTAAATGACAGAAAGTTAGGAATTGCAGTTGGTGAAATTTCATATCACGTCAACAGATGTGCTTTTGCAATGGAGCACATTTAAATTACGTAACAGGTTAATCATTCTGCAATCTGCTTACAGACAGGTAGTTGCATTTCAGATTAAACAAAACCTCATCCATAAAAAGTAATTTGCGTAAATAATTTCATGATCAAATGTTGGGCTGCTACTGGTCTGACATCCGTGCGCTCTTATTTTATTCGTTGGGCGGCAGTGTGTAAGTGTACTGAGCGTCTACTGGAAACCAAGTAACACATCCTTGAAGGTTCTCCATTCGTGATGGGACTTACGGAACATGACGTGTAATGAATGAATGAATGAATGAATGAATGGGTGAACGAATGATGTGAAGTAGGTAGACAGAATGGAGATTGTTCCCGGTAGTATGGTTCCTCCACTGAATTGGCGAGTGATTTATTACACTACACCCCATCGAACTGCTGTTACAATCCGCTATAGTCGACGGCTACCCCTGACGTCAATACGTTATTGTTGCCCACAACATTTATTTTCCGGTAGCGGCGGTTTTGCCTGAATCACGGTGGCTTGTGAAAAGAGCATTTGCTGCACTATTTCACATATGGAATGTTCCTTGAATAGGGTACGATACATCTGGTTCCATCATATGCGCTGATATCGTGCCTTACCCATCCTGCATATGGTTGCAGCCAACAAGAAGTACGTTGAAATATCTGGCACCAGGGTGAATTTAGCTATTCTCTGCCCACGGGAAGAGAAATGTATTTTCACCCCTCATTTCGACATAAATGATCACCAAGTCACTAACATCAATTGGTAACTGAATAGTACTATTGCTGCTACTAACAACAACAATAATAATAAAAATACATGCATATTTATCTCACCACACTGAAGTCTGGCAAAGCTGTTTACGGTGCTTTCTTGATGGCATATTCTTCTATCATATTTTCATAGTCTAATTGCTCGGTTATGGCAGAATTTATGTAGAAGACGGCTAGACTGTTGACTCGATCCTACGACGTGGATGAACGAAAGTAATTCTTGAGTATTTTGAAGAGTGGGAAACAGCTCTCGGCCGAACAATTGGTTGCAACGGTTGACAAAAAAAATGAAATGATCGTATGGCATTGCCGTCCGTGAGGTCCCATCCGGCGAAGTTCGGCCGCCGAGTGCGAGTCTTATTGCAATCGACGCACATTGGGTGACTCGCGTGCCCGTGATGAAGATGAAATGATGATGAGGACAACACAACACACAGTCCACGAGCGGAGAAAATCTCCAACCCGGCCGGGGGTCGAAACCGGGCCCGCTGCATGGGAGGCAAGCACGTAACCATTCAGCTAAACGGGCGGACGGTTAATAAAAATATTCGTACTGCTATCTCCAAATTAGGAAACAGTACCTGAACGTAGTTCTTACGCAACACTCTACACTAAATACGAGGATAAGCAAACGCCAGAATACGGCATATCATTTTAAATTTCACGCTTTCCGTATCTGGAAGGTGGCTGCACGTGTCACCTGAAAGTAGCTAGTGGTTAATGATCTGCAGTCACACCGACAGGGCAGGTTTTGCTGTGAGTGTACCCGAGTAGAACATCGGGATTTTTGTGTGCCGAAGGTCTGTCCGCAGAGTACGTCCGTAGCGAAATTCGTCCCGTACACGGTTAGAACCGTTTTCCATGGAATTTCTTATTCAGTCGGTTACAGGAATACAGGAAAGGGAAAAAAAGTCACAAACAAGCTACGTTCTGGCCGCCCTGGTTATCTAGCGACGGCACATTGTTTCCCATAGAAGGAGTAAGTCGCTACCTTCAGAACGCATCGGTCTTGTGGTTTGCTGCTATTTAAGGAACCAAATAAATTGTTATAATCCGAGACTACACACGTCAAATGCGAACACTGTGACAAAATTCTATGCTGCAGGTTTTTAATGCTTTGTCGAGCGATGGGATAAGTGTTTAAGTTTACGAGGGAAGTATGTTGACAAGGGAAATAAGTTTCGGGCTGGTGTACGCAGCTCTGATGTCTCTACCCCAGCTTGCGACTTAGTAGTTGACTCACACTGGTACTTGGGGAGGAAGTTTTAATTTCGTAGCTCTTCATGTATCTTTGAAAAGCATAACCTCTTCACTGAAAAATTCTTTCAAGTCGTCTTTGTAAGGCTGTTGCAGTGTTCTAGCACTTTTCAACAGTTAAATGTTGTCTCGTCCACGAAAATTACTTAGGAACTCAAAACTGATGTAAAATTCTTTCAACGATTTTTTTCTTTTGTCCAGTTCCGATATCAGCGCTTATAATAATCAGAAATATATTCACCCGAAGATGTTTCCTTTCCCCAAAAGTAGTATCAAGCTCGGCTGATTCATTCAGTTTCAGTTTTCTTGACATTTTCTTTTTGTAGCTGTTATTCTTTTCGCCGCCAGCATTTTCATATGTCTGTACGTGAAAGATTCTCTCGAACGTATTCAAATGAAAAATCGCACAGTTTCATTACGGTCCCAATATCGGTATCAAAAATTTGCAACGATTTATTTGTAGCATCAAATCTCTTCGGTATTGCTGACCAAAAATTTGTGTTTATCGCAGTTTCCAGACTCCGCAAACTGCCCATTGTACCTACCGCCTTGCATCCAAGTCAAGACTTTTGCGTTTAATCATTCTGAGTAACTTCAAAAGCTATCATTTCTACCTAATTAACACTGAGACAGCCGGCCGGAGTAGCCGAGCGGTTCTAGTCGCTACAGTCTGGAGCCGCGCGACCGCTACGGTCGCAGGTTCGAATCCTGCCTCGGGCATGGATGTGTGATGTCCTTAGGTTAGTTAGGTTTAAGTAGTTCTAAGTTCTTGGTGACTGATGACCACAGCAGTTAAGTCCCATAGTGCTCAGAGCCATTTGAACCACTTTGAACACTGAGACTGCAGCAGTCATCGTGACGTCCTAAACAGCGTGTTTCTAAGAGTCGTTTTATGGACAATGAACTATTTAATTTTGACTGAAAAATATTCCAACGATTCGTCGAAGCAGAGAAGAAAGTGTAAATTTGTTGCAATGGACGGAGAAATTAAGCCGCTTGAGAGTAAAATTCTGCTACACACGGTTCTACTAAGTTCAGAGCGCGAACTGTACACGGGATATACCACAGCAAGATGGTTGCTTTGTTTAATCCTAGCCTGCAAACCAGAGTAAGTACCAGCCATATTGCTTGCATTGTCATATGACTGACCCTTGCATACATGAATATCCATTCAATTTTTGTTTTCTATTGACCTGTCTGTAACCTGTCTGTATGGACACACACACCCGTTGCGACGTAAATGTAGTATTCGTTTTTAATTTACTGGGACTGGACATATAATGTTCATAGATTTTATAATAGACAGTTGCTTCGTTGGGGATGAAATATACATTACTTGAAAGTACTCTCTTTGCTAGTGAAAACGACTACCTTTCATTAAAAACGTAAGATTTTCATATGTTATCTACTATTGGAAATAATTCACCTTCGCTGTGCTGAGACCAAGATTAATGAGTGCACTGCACAAGTAGTGAATAAAATCCTTGACTCTGTGTTTAGTTGTCTGTGGTTTTCTTGCTAGTTAGTCACTTGTGCAGCGCTGGGCATTCTTATTTCAGGCATAGTAACGAGCAGTTGAGTTCTTCAGAAAATGACATTTGCTGTTTGTGTATCTGGGAGAAACTATCTGGAATATTTTACTAGGAAATGAAATATTGTTTATAAAGCTATTTCTCTAACGAATAAGATTTTTCGAGGCATTTTTAAAGGAAATTTGTGGTATGTACCTGTGGGACTAAAGACTAGGGTTCAAATGGTTCAAATGGCTCTGAGCACTATGGGACTCAACTGCTGTGGTCATTAGTCCCCTAGAACTTAGAACTACTTAAACCTAACTAACCTAAGGACATCACACACATCCATGCCCGGGGCAGGATTCGAACCTGCGACCGTAGCAGTCGCACGGTTACTGACTGCGCGCCTAGAACCGCGAGACCACCGCGGCCGGCCTAAAGACTAGGGTCATCGGTCCCTAGGCCTACAGATTACTTAATATAATTTACACTGAGGACAATACACACACTCATGACAGAGGGAGGACTGGAACCTCCGACAGGGGGAGCCTCGCGAACCGTGGCAAGGCGCCCCAGAACGTGCGGCTACCCCGCGCGGCATTTTTAAAGGTAACCCATACACGTGCAAGAATAAGATGTTTGTTTGGCACAACTATTAATCGAAGGAAATCTGTGTCCCTCAGATAACTAATAATATTTATGATTTGTGATAATTTGATCTCTTTGTTTTCAGTATGACACAAATTACGCAACTGGTTGAGATGTCTGTAATTTTTGCAAAGAGAGAATTTCGCAACTGTTAGCGTTTTCCTACGCTGTACACTCCTGTTTGCTAATAAAGGGAGTTTTGTCTTTCAAGAAGGATTTTATTTAAAGCAAAGGCGACCTCCTTCATTCTTAGCAACGTTTTGAATGTTTTATCATGTGTTCATTGCACCTTACGCCACACACAGCAAAGGTTGTTTCTTACGAGAAAAAAAGTATATTATTTTCTTTTGGCTGCTGCATCTACTGATTTGTATTTGGCTTACAGTAGTAATATTCCGCTGAATTTTCGTAGGAAATTAATAGAGACTGACCGTTTCTGCAGTCATTAAATCAGTCTTTATGTTTTGCAACTGGTGATGTTCCATTAAACAATAAACATGTCATATAAAATACATCACCCTTGCTTTGAGACAATACAGAAAGTAGTATTTATTATTTCTCGTCATTCCTCACGCTTCTGAAAACATACCTTTATTTAAATATCTTGGAAAGTCAGTACAGTGCCTGCATGAAATACCGAAACCACAGTCCATATTCTGTGCGACATGACCTCGTTCAGGCCGGCCGCGGTGGTCTAGCGGTTCTAGGCGCTCAGTCCGGAACCGCGCGACTGCTACGGTCGCAGGTTCGAATCCTGCCTCGGGCATAGATGTGTGTGATGTCCTTAGGTTAGTTAGGTTTAAGTAGTTCTAAGTTCTTGGTGACTGATGACCACAGCAGTTAAGTCCCATAGTGGTCAGAGCCATTTGAGCCACCTCGTTCAGTGATATTACCGCTATGGGAATCCATTTATTTTCCAGGCCACAGGGTCGTTAGATGATCCACTATTATCATTCAGTTTATGTACGTCATTTAGGTCAACTGAAATGATCTTTCCTGTGCCATTATTATCGTTCTAATATCGCAAACTTCTGACCCAGATAAACCACACGATGCACAGTTTTCGATACTGTTCGCCACATTACGATGTTCTACTTTATTAAACTCTGATGTTTCTAGACTCGAGCTGGAGCTGGAGCTAGCTGGCCGTATTTGATTTTAAATAGCAGATCGATTTTTGCGCTCTTCCTCACAAATTCATCTTTCTTCTTTGCCTAATTTTTCGCGATATTTTCTTTGAATTTGAAGCTTGACTGGGCGTTGTTGAGTGCCTACAGTGTTAGAGTCATCTCGCATCAGGACGATTACCTGCGAACAACGACACTGAATGAAGTGAACAGACTCACAATGGCACGACGTATCGTCATTACTAGAAAAATACCTGTCCTTTTTCCCTTGCCTCATCAGACGGTTCGTGAAAAATAAGCTTATTCTTGCCAACGTTATTCGTTTCCATTTCATTGTGAGTTAAGTTTATGATCTCTTTTCAAGAATTGTGAATAAAATGTTTTAAAAGAACAGTAACAGCTTACAAGCCACTTGAAAAGCCTCCGCACTTGCCTACTATACTCAGCTAGACTCTGTACGAACAGGCCTCGCAAGGCCCAACAGTACCGTCCGTCCGCCGTGTTAGTTTTAGCTGATAGCCGTAATTGGATGCAGATGTGGAGGAGCATGTGGTCAGCACACCGCTCTCCCGGCGGTTGTTTAACACAGTATTGCTTGTCAGCTAGCACTGACAACTCTACTGCAACGTCGCTGCTCTCTGTCGTTAAGTGAAAGCTGTCGGTACAGTGCAGTCCGTGGTGAGAGGTAAAGCCTACTGTTTGCTATTCTCTGCACAGCGTTGACACTATGGGTATCGGTATATTGAATTCCCTAACGATTTGCGAAATGGCGATGATGGTACCCTTACTCGTGCAAGTGCGTTGTCAGTTCCGCAGCACAGCGAGCTTTCCGGATGGGCAAGAGTGCACTAAATACATCCTGGAGCGGGTAGCAGGAACGTGCTGGTACACCGAGTTGAAACCAGGGCCCTCGGAGACTGGCTGAAGTTTGAGCGATGCCACCCACAGGGCGCCCTCACCTCGGCGGATCAAGTTCGATTACCCTGATTTCCCTAAACCGCTCCAAGCAAATGCCGGGAATGGTTCCTCTGAAAGGGCATGGCCGACTTCCTTCCCCGTCCCTAATCCGATGAGACCGATGACCTCGCTGTTTGGTTTCCTCCCCGAAACAACCCAACCCCCAACCCATCAAGTTGTAAGCCAAGAACCTTCAGGTCTAGCTAACGGCTCGTAGAACGGCGGCTTCGTTTACTTGACAGTGCTGCCCGGTGAGGCTTTTTAACTTAGCAGCAACATTTGACTAGTGAGTGGCGCTGAGAGTATGCTCGTCGAATGCACGGCACCGATGGAATGCTTTTAACAGCTGGGAGCGTAGAGACTCGTTCCGGCCAGTGTGCCACGACAGGAGTTAGTTTCCCGCGTCACTAGGTTCTCTCGTCACTTTGCTTGTTGTGGAAACACGGCTTATGCTAAATCATACTAATCTCGTGAAGCACTATTTGTAGAACACTGTGTTGCAAGGTCCTACGTTATTACTTTTACAGCACACAGCTACAGATTTATACCATACCCCACGGGTGGTTGTAACTGCCTTTCTGAGGGTGATGTTGCAGCATATTAAAGGAATTTTGATACCACAGAAATCTACTGTTAAATAGTAACCTGCTGCATACAGCGTCGCTATGTGGTTAACATACAATGAGGTGACAAAAGTCATGGGATAGCTCCTAATATCGTGCCTGACCTTTTTACGCGGGGTAGTGTAGCAGCTCGACGTGGCATGGACTCAACAAGACGCTGGAAGTTCCCTGCAGACATACTGATCCATGCTGCCTCACTAAGGGTCCATAATCTTGAAAGTGTTGTCGCTGCAGGATTTACTGACCGAAACGACCTCTCCATGATGTCCGATAAAAATTAGATGGGATTCATGATGGGCTACATGTGTGGCCAAATCATTCGCTCGAACTATCCAGAACGTTCTGCAAACCAGTCACGAACAATTGTGGCCTAGTCACATGGCGCATTGCCATCCATAAAAAACGGATCAGCAACAGCTTGCACAGTGCCTTGTTGACAACATGAAGCCATGGCTTCCTGGGGTCTATGCCACACTCGAACCCTACCATCAACACTTTCCAAGTGAAATCGGGACTCAACTGATGAGGCCATGGTTTTTTATTCGTCCAGGGTCCAATCGATGTGGTCCCGAGCCCAGGAGAAGCGCTGCAGGATATGTCGCGCTACTAACTATGGCACTCGCGTCGACCATCCGCTGCCATAGCCCATTAACGCCAAATTTCACCGCACTGTCCTAACGGATACGTTCGTCATAGTCCCACAATGGGTTCTTCGGCTATTTTACCCACTGTTGTTCGTCCCTTAACTCTGACAGCTCTACGCAAACGCCAGTGCTCTCGGTCGCTAACTAAAGTCAGTTGGCCACTACGTTATCCTTGGTGAGAGTTAATGCCGGAAATTTGGTATTCTTGAAACACTTTTGACACTATAGATCATGGAATTTGAATTCCTTGCGATTTAAGAAATGGAATGTCCCATGTGTCTATTTCCAACGACCATTTCGCACTCAAAGTCCTTCCATCGTGCGGCCCTAATCACGTCGGAAACTTTTCCACATGAATTACCTGACTACAAATGACAGCTTTGGCAATGAACGGGCCTTTTATACCTTGTGTACTCGGTACCACCTCCATCTATATATATGCATATCGCTATGGTCTTTCTTTTGTTCCCTCAGTGTACACCAGTTTCAGTTACAGAGTTTGCGAGATGATGATAACGATGTGTAAACTACACTTCACAACATAGTTAAAGTTTCACTTTTTCAAACTCCATAACTTTATCCTATTACAATGTACAAGTTCTAAATTTGGCTCAAATGTGCCTATAGCCTTACTCTGTAATGGCGAAAAAGCATGGCGTCTTGCGACCGCACGCTCGGGCTCGGCGACGCCTTAAACAGCAAGGTGACAACATATGTGAGAAAAAAGTCCGAGCTCAGATGTTCGTGTGAGGTATAAAGCGGGTTAATGTTGCCACACTGGCACCAAATTTCATCACAATTACCCTCAACGTCACAGTGAAAGTTTCACGTGACGAGAAGGTTGTTGAATTCCTCTCACCAACATTTCACTACTTCTTCGGTCACCTCCACGATGGAGGTCGGAACCTCGGTTTCCTTATGGGTGGCCGAACGAAAGATTTCAGGCACATCGCGGATCAAAATTGGCACGACAAGGCGTCAGGTGGTGGCATAATGGGCGTCAATGAAATCGCCCCTTCCCTTGGGGCGTTGATGGCCACACATTTCGCAGTCTAATTCGATAGTTTTCAGTGTGATGAGTAACAGGATGACGTTCTTGACAACGATCCCTTCTTTAAGGATGTCGTGGTCCTACAACCCCACTGTACGTGATGGCACCACTTCGGAGTGTAGTGTGGTCTAAATTTTTACTTTCGTGTGCAGGATGGAATCACAAGGAGCCGTTTAAAACCATTCGACGCAAACTGAACGTGATCCGAAGCAGCAAAGTTTGCTTGTGCTTTTCCAGCCTCTCAGTTTCGCGCCCTCCTATGACGTGATTTCCGTGGGGTACGACTTTCACACGGCAATGGGTCCCTTCAAGAGCAACTCACGCCTTTGGTGAGTACTTTAAAAAACTACGTATATGGACGGTGTCTTAGGCGCCTGCAGGCAAGCTACGGTGCTGGTCTAGCGCTTGCTAGCGGGTATGCCTTAACGAAGGGGAAACAATTATGGGATTTCTAACAAGTGATTCTTTAAATGTGCTGTGTAGTGTAATTATTACTAAGTAAATTATTATTTAGCAGCTGCTTTTTGTGGTATTAAAGCTGTCTTTAACACATTCCCTGATTCAATTGCTTACGAGTTTATTTTTTTGCATGATAAGAAGCAAAGGCGTATTTTTACCTAATCCCTTATTTGATGTAACCTGTCACACTTTAAAAGTGCACAGATTATTCATTCAGTATCTACACGTTCCAATTTTATTTTGTTAGTAACTTTTTCATGTTTCAACGTTTGTGACATTCAACGACAAGCCAACCTTCAGTGGAGGGTTAATATAATATTACTCATACTTATTCTCCACACCTCGATCCAGTACTGAAACTGTCTTTACTGAGAGTGATAACGAAAAACCGGAGGGCAATTCTTGAAAATTGATGCTAGGAAATGGATGCTGTAAGTTAAAAAGTTACGATGAAATTAAATTGATGGTGTCTCCTTATCTGCACTGCAAATCACGTCTGCCACTGATTTCACTCCGATATTTTCATTGTCGCGGTATCGCAGTCCCAAGGCTGGAGTCTTTTCAATATTACGGAGCTGTGGAATAAGCAGCCTGGCTGATAACCGTCGCCATGAGGGGTGAAGGAGAACTTTGGCGATGAACGTTCAGAAGTTAGTCATAGAATTCATACTATTAGTTCTGGCGTAAGGTCAAGCGCCGGCACGCCGGTCAGGAACGTTGCAGCCAAGGGGGCTGTGAATAAGACGTCCTTCAGTTGCACGCTGACCGACCCCTCTCAAGAACGACAAAGCGACTGCAGCTCGCTCTACACGAAGAGGATATAAGCGCCGCGCCACCTGGTGTGTATTGAAGAGATCTCTTATTTGTCTGTCGCCCTTTGCTTCACATATGTTTTTCACACAATTAAGTATTGTAATCATTTCCTTTTGTAATAAACTTCATCAACACGATTTGCTTGAATTGTTCTCTTGCGATTCGAGAAGCAGGTTTTCTAGACACCACATATTCGACGAGAAGGCAGGATCCAACACTATCCACTAACATCATTTCACTTCTGTATGATCAGCAAGCGTTATTCATAATTACAGGTAATTACTCTAGTTGTTCCAACTTCTTCAAGAATATCCTTAAAACACAATGAAAACACTTCTGTACCTAATTGCGTCATGGGACTATCACGGATATTTCGACGGCATAATTCACCAAATTCAGTTTGATCAACTGGTTACAACGAGAGTTTCACAGAATGAACATACTGGTCTTCCTGTTGGCAATAAGGTGTAAACGAATAAATGTCATATTATCATTCTGCTCGTTCCCATTAAAACTGTACATAATGCATGACAGCTCTCATATTAGATCGGTCTATGTATGTTTACCTTTGTGATCTAGAGAAATATTTATTCAGTGTGTAACAATATAGGCCACCGTTTAATTTGTACATGTTTATCAGTTTTTTTAGAATATAATTAAGTAGAGATCTGGCACAAAGTGCGCCAAAAGTTCAATTCATGTGGACTATTTAACAGTTACAGTGGTATGAGTTAATGTACAATGGGCCAATACACCTCTCACATCGAAAAATGGAGGTCGTAAACCACCATTGTACAATTTGTAAAACATCGACACAACCTAAATGTACAAACAGTTACACTTGCTGTGTGCAACTCAGTACTGTGTATAGGACTATACTGTTTGGATAACTACAGATGAACCATAAGAGAGATTATACGAAAAAACAGAGAGTTAAAAGAAACTGATGCATTCTTGCACAAACTGATCAGACGTTTCCTCATTGATAGATCAAAATAAAATAAGCCCGAACAACACGTAATTGGCATGCATCGAGACTAGAAAATAGTGCATTGATAATGACTAGGCACTAGCTGAATTCAAAAACGATAAGCACATTAGCTGTTTTGCTTTTTCTAATATTAACAAAACAGTAAGTCACTATTATGCAACGTGTCGATTATTTTAGTTAGATTGATATACGTCAAATGTCGTTGCAGCGGAGCAGGAAACCGATCGCTTTCTTCTGAAAGTTTACGAGCAGTTAGTCGAGACAGTTTAACATGAACTGGCGATACCCTCCTTCGATCGATAACATATGTAGAACGCAGCCCCTTGTGGCCACCTTCTGACCCGTCACGGAAAGTAGCTGTTATCTTCAACAGTGTTTTCAGAGGACTGGTGTAATAGCGAATGCATACTGGTGCACAGTTATTGTTGGACATTGGCTACCTTAGAAAACCAGTAATCCTCTGTACAAAATGTCGACGCTAATATACAATTTTGTAGGTCTTCAAGTTCTTATTCATAATTTTGTAGCTTATTGTTTAATTGATTTTGCTATTTTAACGTGAAAGTGTTAGAGTTTTATACACCGATTTTCAAATTATTGTTAGCAGAAAATTCAAATATTTCTGTGCCGGTGACACAAATTTCTATATATGTTCACCACAAAGCATTAAAAGCTACGCAAAACGTAAAACTTAGTGGATATATGTGAGTACGAAAATGGAAAAAATAGAGGTGATACCAGCACGTAGTTACTTCAATATTAATATAGCACAAACTTAAAGTTATGTTGTGGGGCTTTTCAGTTATTCATGTTATGTTTGTTTTATGTAAAAATTCGTATATGTGCAGGCTTCTTATTCGGAGAAGTTTTCCACAAAATTGTTCTGAATTGGTTACCACGTAACTTAAAGCTAACCAAAGTTTCGGTCACTGCTATGAATAACCTTTAACAGATGCATCATGTACTGGATAAGTGCTACTTCCACTGCAAAATTGACTACTTAAGTTTCTCCCTGCCTCTGTCATCAGCTGCCAGTGTTGTTGTAAAACTCCTCATGTGGCGGGATGTTTGGAGCGGGAATAAGGCGAGCCGAGGATCATTATTAACTATACCATTTATTGTTATTGAACAGCATTCTCATAATGGGAGGACGCTGCTAAGACCTGTTATGCAGGATGAAAAACTATGCGAAGAGACCATGAATGGTGGATACACGGTTCTTTGTAATCGGAACACTAACTTGAAACGTCCCCTTAGAAAAATTATACAAGACTGTCCTTAAACTGACACACAATATTTTTAGCGCAACGCAATCTGACTTTCAAAAATCCCTACAAAAGAATGGCCCTGACTAACATTAACCTATACGTTTCACAAATCACTTACCTCACAAAAATCTTCGTTACTCGAACTACTGCAATACAGCGAGCGCCACTACTGCCAGCTAAATAAAAGATTCAAACTGCGGAAGGCACTAACTACTGATAGGCATAGTTAGCAAATGAAAGATTTTAATAGGGGACAAACAATGTATTTACCTTAATAGTCATCAAAAGTCATAATATATATAGCAGTTCATGACATCCAGTCTTACAAATTTCAAAACTGCGCCATTTCTCTTCCCACATCCACCACTGCTGGCGGCTCACCTCCAACTGCGCAACGCTACGCGCTGTTCACATCCAGCTGCCCAACACTACAATGGCAGACAACAATGCAAACTAGCCACAGACTGCCCACAGCACAGCCAGTGATTTTCATACAGAGCGCTACGTGGCGTTACCAATAAGAAAACCTAAACAGCCTACTTACATAGCCCCCATGCTCCCCAAAAAAAATTTTACAAATTGTTTTGGGCAGTGGCCAATAAAGATTTGATAAAAGTTTTCATAATTACAATAACAAAGATATCAAATGCACACACTTATTGATACAATGTTGGTCAAAAGCTAAAATTTTCTCACAGTCCATAAAGACGGTCCTGATCATTCATCACAGAAAAATTGCAGTGTTTTTTTTTTTTTTAAAAAGTCTGAGCAGTAAAAGAAAACGCACACGGAAGTAGTGGATTTCCAGTCTTGAAGAAGTAGTGTTGTCCTTCCAACGGAAAGACAGTGCTGAGTCTTGACATGCAGGCAGCTAATGACCCACAACAGAGCAAACCCACAGCAGAGTCAGTCGAAGCTGAAGAATATTGGTAGGTAGGTCATCACAGAGCAGACCACTGTAGTCTTGTTAGAGATTACGGTATTGGTGGGCCACCAGAGATGCAGACCCACTGCAGTCCTTGTAGAAATAATGGTGTTGGTGAGTCATCAAAGGTGTAGACCCACTGTAGTCCTTGTAGAGACGGCCAGCAACCATCTGTTGGGACTGTGCAGGTGCACAATCACCATCAAAGAGTCTTGCGGACAATATAGCAAGTCCATAAACCACCACTTGTGCACTCACGAAAAAGTTTTTCGAAATGTCTTTGGAACCAGCAATGCTGTTATCCAGTCCCTTGCTGAATTATCAACACACGTGCAAGCACTAACAGTCCCAACTTCTCACATACTGTGCATATATTATGACCAACAGAAACGTGTGCAGTGAAATGATACTTAATTTGAAGAACTGGTAACAATTACAATTTGATAACATAAAAATACAATAACAAAGGTACACAATACATCATTAAAGAACATAACAATAGAGATAACATTTGTGGTAATGCAGGCTTTACAAAAGAATAGAAATAAACATATACATCAGTGTTACAAGAATTATGACATAAGTACATACATAAAAGATAAGAATAACTTTTGAAACATCAACTCCACACATGAGCAATTAAACAAAACAGAATAAATAATGTCTAAACATCAGAAAAATTCTACAACGTAAATCTTATTATCTAAATACATCAAGACAGGAAAAACACAAATACGCAAGAGTACACAAACACATAGCAGAATAACACAGGAGGAACGGACAGGGTTTGTTTTCAGTGTAACATTTGGTACTGCAGTCCAACCCAAAACTTCATTCCATAGATCTTTCGTCTTATTTCAACATTTGTTTCCACCAAAAAAATCCTATCCAAGCATGCTTTCTGTATTTATATGTTCACATATTTCTTACCTCATTATTTATTTTCCATTATCTTATATCATTTATTTCCAAGAAAATCCTACCTAAACTTGTTGTCCCTAAACCCTACTTTTTTGGTTCATATCCTCTTTCAAAATACTTTTTTGGCCAAACCATTTTCTTATAGCTTCTCAATGCATTTCTTCCAATTCATCACAACTTGTCCTCTTATCTGGCCTACCCCATCTTAAGCTAACTTAGATCTACTGATCTCAGATGCTAAACTAAGGGATGAGGCAATGCAGCAGCACAAAACAATTAACACAAACGCAATGACAAAAAAATGGAAATTGGCAAAGCAAGCTACAGTAAATCTAAATTTCCAAGCAAATGCAACATTACAACTAATATGAGCCAATGTGCAGCAACAAGAAAAATAAATCAGTAGTAAAACTGGCTTAACAGAGTAATACAAAGTTAAATTCAGTAGCACTATGCCTGGTACACAGCAGCAGCAAATGCAATAATTTATACCTAAACACGACAAAGCTCAAGCAGCAAAAATAGTACACTAAAATGGCCATGTTTAATACCTATGGCATATCTTAATACTAGAGTGATGCATCACAATTTATTCTACAAAAGAAATTACCAAGTACTTGAAAACAAAATTATGTATACAGTTACTGTTATTAGTCCCTTATTATTGTTCTTTCAATTCCAAGAGCTCCTTTTTCGAAGACTGTGGATCATAAAATAATTATTTAATAGATCTGTTGACAGGAAGTGTTCACATTAGCAAATGCATTTAAGTTTATTTTATAAAACCAATGCTGCAACACAGCTGGCAAACAGATATCAAATGATATAAGCAATTACGCAAAGCAAAGCATAAAAACATCATTCAATAGCTATGTGGCATTTCGTAAGTCAGTAGCTCTCAACTCTCGTAGAAAGATGCTTGTCGTAACCAGGTGTGCAGATGTAAGTATCTTTCCAAGTAATGAGCGTGTCGTATTTGCGATTCTTTCTAGAAAGAAATGTCAATAGCGAGGATAATGTCCTCCCTTTTTTTTTCTTCTCCACCTGTGCCTCTGAAAGGCACATACTAATGGCTTTTTTCTAGGTGACTGTCGCGCAGCTGGGTTCCACCTGGGTCACTTAGCTTCCTCACCGAAATATTTATGACAGCAGTTTGCGCTACAGTGACAGTATCATATAAAAATTTCACAGGTTAAAAATTTGCGTTACACATGTGTGGAAACAAAATCCTATTAATATAACAGTATCCAAAAAATTTTCGTCGCCATTGTAATACATTCACACATTTACATACATTTCATAACTCTTAGAGTACGATTCTTGGTTTCCAACAACCTTTTCACAAACCAGAGTCCCTAACCACTACTCATTATTCCTTACCTTATTACACATATACATATTCGTCGACACTTCTTCAATATTTCATCATAACAAATACGTAGCATAATCAAATTCCTCATATAGCATCAGCTTATTGATCATAAACATACCGCAACAGCGTAATACACATCATCATCATAACATCATAAAACCTCAGTCAAATCTCAAAAACGTCGTAGCTTTCTGCAATAATGTCAAAACCTAAAAAAAATTCTCTGCTCATTTCAATAGTGTCATCTACCTCAAACGTGATTTACAATCATGCTCCCTTACCAAATACATCATTCAAAGCTCTCATAGTATCACAATGGCTCCGAAAAAATATGAACAGTTCACACAGTACAGACAAAATACAATTTCATAAGTGTGAAGTTACCCAACTGTGTAATTGCGTAAACATGTGTCACTGATGTAGTAAAAAAAATGTTTGTCTCTCAGTTAAATGACCAGATAGCTGTGTAATTTGTGTGTTACAGAAATATGGTACCGATGTGTAAAGTTGTATAAGCAAATACCATATTAGCTAGGGCTCCTTGTGCTTGCCACACACATGGTACACAAAGTAAGCGTGTACCCCCCTGAGGATTAATGTAATTATACCCTCAGGTGTTACAGATTATTGCAATGGAATGAAATGTATCATGGAAAAACTTTGTATCATTGTACTTCAAATATCTTTAAAAATAAATGTTTTAAATACAAAATTAATCACTCAAATGCGTGTACTGTAGCTCTAAACTGTGCGTCTTGTTGCAACATAATCTCTGTGGAAGTGTCGTAGTTATCGTCCTCTGAAAGCTAAGTTCTGCAGAAGTCAATGTACTTACCTCATGATAAACAAAAGTGAAATGCTTTGCATATAGATATCTTAGTTATTACGCTTATTGCCGTGATGAAGAAAGTACTGTGCTTTAACGTATTGTTGTGCTACGGAAAAGGCTGTCTCCTTGTAGCTATACCACAAAAGTTACTACTAAAACAAGTTTTACTTTCCAGAAGAATTCAGAAAAACTGTGCAGATATAAAACAGATACACCGCAAAAGCAACATTGTAAATTGTCACTCATTAGTAGCGTCGTGATAAAATCGTGTAGCTGCCACATAAACTAACCACTGTGTCATCTGGTATCTCACAGAAAGTACTTTAATCCAGAATGTATTTTCAAGTAAACCAAAATGTTCCATTAAAATCGCATTAGCAGTACTGGTAAATGTTCTAGGTATGTGAGCCTTATAGTCGTTACGTAATCGTGCAACTAACAAGCAAGAATGTACACACACAATAACACTGTGTCGTCTGTTCACAATAACAATGCATTCGTAATTTCTGTTTAAATAAGTTCTCTTGGTTCTTGACTGGATTTTTAACTTCAAACATTGTTGCATGGTAACTGTTTCTAAGTCTGACAATGCATACTAGAAATGTGAAGTGAAAAGTTTTATGGCAATGACAAAGTTAAAAAGCAGATTATCTTTCAATAAACGGTTTTACATGTGAAATGTGGTGTAAACCTTTACTCTTCCTAGTACGTAGAGTTTCACCTTCAGTGGAATTATCATGTGGTATATGGTACATCGGTAAATAATGCTAAAATTTTTCTCTAGGTTAGCGTCTATATAATTTTTCCCTGAGCCAGACGGCGCACGTGGCTGCCTGCGGTGCGAGTCATTGTCTGTCTCTTTGTTGGCGTGCGTCGTTATTGGGATTAGGACACCTAACTTCTACAAATTCACCTTGTCGAGAGTGCCCTGCTCTGTTTGAATCTCGCCAGTTCTGATGGAATTCAGGTCTGTCGTTTTGTCGGTAGTTTACATAGTTTCTTGTTTGTCGGTCATGTGTTGGAGAATTTCTCCCGGAATCGTAATTGCGCGCTGAACTGTTGCGTCTGAAGTTATTCTGTCTCCCTTGATAATAATTGTTTTTGTTCCCATATTGTCTGTTTCTATGGTAATCTCTGTCATATTCATTACTACGGAAAAGCGATCTTTCTCTGTAACTATTATTACTCTGCCAGTGGTTGTCATATGGGTGGTGTCTGTTTTGGTCACGATTTGCGTTGTAAGAATAGACTTGTCGTGTCCAGTTATTGTTTCTGTCGTCACGGAATTGTGACGGATGTGACCTGTAGTGATTGTTTTCCTGTTTTCGCATCCCGCGACTGTCTGTGTCAATTTCTAATTCTTGTAACAGTCCCTGAAAAGCTTCAATGTCGTCTTTGCAACGTCCTGCCAAAATAATGTGTCGTAAATGTTCAGGCAATTTGACTAAGCAAATGCAGATGAGTTCTGAGGGGCTGTATGGGATTGACAGGTACTGATTCTTATGCAAGATGTCTTCAAAATATTTCATAAGACTGGAAAATTCAGATTGTTCGAAACGTTTCATCATCATGATGCTATGTTTTACACGGTCTTGTGTAGCTTGAGACCAATACGCTGAGAGGAAGGCATGATAAAATTCTCCTTCACTGTGACAATCGTGAATGACCGACCGCATTCTTACAGCTGGTTCATTGTCCAAGTAGCCACACATAAATTCAAACCTGTGCCCCAATGACCAGTTGGGAGGAAAACAATGAGAGAATTGATGAAGCCATGCTTGTGGATGAATGTCGTTGTCAGAATTCTTAAATGGTTTGAATTTACGTGTAGTAATGAACAGCTTATAGTCAAAATCATCGTGTCGGCGAGTCACACATCGCTCATTGTTACTTCGTTTCGGCGGTTCCATCTCAAAATTCAATGCGCCTTGCCAATTTCTTTCATAATTTCCGAAGTGTCCTGTGTTATTATTTTGTGGTTGCTCCGTATTTCTATGTCCCTCTTCCCGTACTGGAGTGCGAGTGTCCTCTGAAATATGTAATTCTTGTATTACTTGTGCCAACTGATTTGGTACTTCCCGGATTTCTCTTTTGTACAGTGTATTGATTTGATTTTGATTTTCTTTGATATTTCTAATTTGTTCATGCTCTTCAGTGTCAGTGAAGGCTACAGGTCTTGTGTCATTCAGATCATCATCTACCTTTGTAGATAAGTTAGTGAACTGATCTGAAAGTTCGGCTACTTTATCCGATAGTGAAATTATTTCCTCTGTGTGTTTTTCTGAACCAAGCTTCAAAGTGTCCATTTGTGTTGAAATCGTATCTACTGTGTCCTTTAAGTTTTCCTGAGTTTTTGCAAGTTGCGTAACCGAATCGGTAGATGCAACTGAGTCAATTTTAGCTTGCAAGGTCTCATGATTTTCATGAACAATAGTCTGCAGTTCTTTTATGGCTGCTTCGTGATTCTGTAATGCATTTTCATGCCACGAAAAAATAGGTTGAAAATGCTCACAAATTAGTGTTTTTACGTCTTTACAGGCTTTTTGACATTTCGATTCAATGTTATGTAACTCATAGTTAAATCTTCACGTGTTTGTTCAAGTGTTATGTCTAACTTTTGAAGCTTTTGTTCCATTGTGTCTATCCTTTGAAGCTTTTGCTGTGTTTGTCTCTGATTTTGTTCCACTGTGTCTAACTTTTGAAGATTTTGTTCCATTATGTCTAACTTTTGAAGCTTTTGCTGTGTTTGTCTCTGATTTTGTTCCATTTGTTGCATTAATTGCAATAACAATGTATTAGTGTCTGGAATGTGTTTCTCTATGCTTTTTGTCAGTGCATTTTCACCGGCAACATTCACGTTTTGACAAGCAGAAAATGTGTCTTGACTCATTTGAGAAACCGGTGAGGACCCAAAACCTAAGTCTACAGTATTTGCAGTATTGTGTTCTGTCATTTCGGATTCCTGAGGCGAGCTGTTGCCGACCGATCGATCGATAGTGCCTCCCTGTTCACTAATTGTTTCACTGCCTACACCATTATTTGCAGCCCGCTCCATTTCCCTATGCACAATTACCAAATTACTACTATGAACATTAGTTAATTCATTACTCTGCGGCGCTAACACATTGCTTTCGTCTTCACTGTCATTTCTCAGTTTACTTTTGAGCCTAGTATTACGTTTTTCACACGCCATTATTGTCACAATATTTCACACAACAACACAGAAAAGGACAATTTGAAGATCAAAATAACAAAACACATTAACATAGCATTGAAAATAGTATCTAGTTAATTGCAAGCGCAGCTGCGAAATACTTGGTGCAAATCTACATGCATGCCACAACTGTGTACAACAATGAAAAACTACAACTACAAAGGAAATCCTCTCTATAATTACGCGCTAGCAATAAACAAAAGCTACACTAATCACACAAACTACAAGAAAAAAAGAAGGTTCCAGTGAGGTATCCTCGGCTAAGGGTCGACATATGAAACGTAACCTTAGAAAAATTATACAAGACTGTCCTTAAACTGACACACAATATTTTTAGCGCAACGAAATCTGACTTTAAAAAATGCCTACAAAAGAATGGCCCTGACTAACATTAACCTATACCTTTCACAAATCACTTACCTCACTAAAATCTTCGTTAATCAAGCTACAGCAATACAGCGAGCGCCAATACTGCCAGCTAAATAAACGATTCAAACTACTGAAGGCACTAACTACTGATAGGCATAGTTAGCAAATGAAAGATTTTGATAGAGAACAAACAATGTATTTACCTTACTAGTGTTCAAAAGTCATAATATATATAGCAGTTCGTGACAACCAGTCTTACAAATTTCAAAACTCCGCCATCTCTCTCCCCACATCCACCACTGCTGGCGGCTCACCTCCAACTGTGCAACGCTATGCGCTGTTAACAGCCGACTGCCCAACGCTACAATGGCAGACAACAATGCAAACTAGCCACAGACTGCACACAGCACAGCCAGTGATTTTCATACAGAGCGCTACGTAACGTTGCCAATAAGAAAACATAAACATCCTACTTACAAACTGTAATATCGTAAATACCAAAGGCAATCGAGAGTTACCCGATTTAACATTTAGCCACAATTCGTGAAGTACTTCTGATAACAAATTTACGATGATGCTTTCGCATATTATTAAAAACGTCATTTTCGTTGGTCAGGCAGGAAACTGCTGTCAGTGTATGTTTGGCTGTCATGTTTGGTACACAAAATCGCTGGTACATTTTATGCTTACAGAACTGCTACTGACTCCATTGATAATGCTATGGATCACTTGTTGTAGGGAAGAGCCGAGAAAGTGGCCAGGCCAAGGTATTCCTATTTTTTCAGCCGAGCAGCTATGGAAGACAATGCACAGAAATCAGTGATTATCATCTTCAACTACTAAAGTATAATATAGAATAGTTTAATCACGTTAGGGTCAAATTAAGTACTTGAAACAATTAAGTTTTGACAAAATGGCAAACTAACCACTTAGCCTGACATGAGCAGCCAAAGTGGTCACTTAGCTTTAAACCCAAAAGCAATTCCTTTACCAAAGAACTAAATATATTTTATTGAGAAACATGATTCGAATTACATGTTTCACAAATAAAACCCAAATTGTATTCCCCAACTCCTGTACAGAGTTCGTGTGTCTAGAGGGAGCACATCTGGTACCTAGTCCACTGCTCTTCTCGCCATGAATTTGGAAATTTTTCTTCGCGGTATATGCACTCTGTGCCTTCATTGTTGTTGTCAATAACAGTTCTTCTATGGTAGCTTTTTACAACTTTCATTTTACTGTCTTTCTTCTCTTCGTCGGTTTCCCGTTTTCCCTTCTTTTAATTTACTTTCCTTCTCTTTCTTTACCTGTTGCTTCTTGCTTCCATATGAGGACTTGCTGTATGTATCGCTGCGGGGCTCTTCTTCCAGCCACTACTTGCACATTTTCCCCCTACCCAAAGTGGCCGGAAACCACTGCCTAGATGGACACTTAACGTGGTTGACACCATTACACAAAATCTATATTCCCTGTATTAGCATGACTTAAATTCCAGTAACTGTAATAGTATTGTGGACTCAAAATATGACACTTTCAAAACAGTTTCGTTAAAAATACCTAGGTGACATTCTCTCTCAACTATAAATACATCACTCAACAATAGATCCACAAAACGATCACATACCTCCGAGAAGCGACGCGGTTGACTTGGAAGGGCTTCAAGTAGTGACTGGGCCCTCTGAGGAGAATATGTTGCCGGCCTGGGTGGCCGAGCAGTTCTAGGCCCTACAGTCTGGAACCGCGCGACCGCTACGGTCGCAGGTTCGAATCCTGCCTCGGGCATGGATGTGTGTGATGTCCTTAGGTTAGTTAGGTTTAAGTAGCTCTAAGTTCTTTGGGACTGATGACCTCAGAAGTTAAGTCCCATAGTGCTCAGAGCCATTTGAACCTTTTGAGAATATGTTGAGGTACCTACCGCGCGGCGCCGGCCCTTCATCGCTCCCGTGACTCCAATGGCCGCTCTGCCCGCCATGACCACATTGCCCAGCTCTCCTGTAGCTCTACTTCAGTTTCAGAAGATGTTCAGGAATAGCAGAAGACGAGAAAAATTGTGGTCACAGATAGGATTTTAAATGTGAAATAGATATTTTAAAATCTTGGATGAATTCTGACTGGCAGATACTCAGAAATGAAAAGATTTACGCAATTTAGTATCCGAAAGGCTGTTTTTTTTTTGGAAAGAGTTTAAATGTAGAACAGTTGGGTAAACTTATTTTTTTGCCGCGTTTTTTATTCTTTACAGCTGTTATGTTGAAAGCTATTTTGAACCTTGAGTTTTTAGGTATCTAATGAACATGAAACGGATTTTACTTTTGGCAAGCAGATCAACTGATGCTTGTTGTCCTAGTGCGTCTGTGATGGCGATACAGAGGGCCGAGCGGTGACACTCCTGCGAGAGGTCAGGATAGCTACCCGGGACCTGTGAAGTGTTTTCGACTCTCGTAAAACTACTAGAGTTCAATCTCTTATTCTCAGTGTTTACAAGTTGTCGTTCTCCCCCATCAGCCTCAGCTGTTCCTAATTCAGCTGCTTGTTGGATTCTAGCTGATGGTTGCACGCCCAGATGTCTGCGATGTCAGTGGCTCAGCGATATCAGCCGGCGAGCGAAGTGGCGGCTGCCCAGCGTGAAGTGGCTCTCGCGGCCACGCCGAATTCTATTTTGGCCCTTCATGACCGATCCGCGACATGCCTGGTGTCGGTAGTCATGCGGTTGGTTGATCTCCTTCCCACCACTCCTCGGTTTCAGCACCCGAAGGTCCCTGAGTGTTGAACAGAAACGTGGACCCCAAGAGGTCCTGTTTTTGGCTTCCGTTTGAAGTCGGGTATTGGCAGACGGTTGGCGGCAAGCAGTACAGTGTTCATCAGGAGAAAGCCATAATCTTGAGTACACCTTCAGCGAGTTCATGTACTGTGCTGGAGCGTCTATGACGTAGATTCGCTGCAGTATCTTTATTATGGAATCGTAAATGCCATCGATCCCAGTGTGCCGGCCGGAGTGGCCGTGCGGTTCTAGGCGATACAGTCTGGAGCCGAGCGACCGCTACGGTCTCAGGTTCGAATCCTCCCTCGGGCATGGATGTGTGTGATGTCCTTAGGTTAGTTAGGTTCAATTAGTTCTAAGTTCTAGGCGACTGATAACCTCAGATGTTAAGTTGCATAGTGTTCAGAGCCATTTGAACCATTTGATGCCAGTGTTTAGCTCATGAGGAGAACTGGAGTGCTGGGGTATTTAAAGGGAACTAGCATGAGGCTGTGATTCAAGGCTCGGTTCGTAATGACCACGTGTGTCCACCTTACTCTGACATTTTCCCTTTTTTTTTTTTTTTTTTTTTTTTGTCATCAGTCTACTGACTGGTTTGATGCGGCCCGCCACGAATTCCTTTCCTGTGCTAACCTCTTCATCTCAGAGTAGCACTTGCAACCTACATCCTCAATTATTTGCTTGACGTATTCCAATCTCTGTCTTCCTCTACAGTTTTGGCCCTCTACAGCTCCCTCTAGTACCATGGAAGTCATTCCCTCAAGTATTAGCAGATGTCCTATCATCCTGTCCCTTCTCCTTATCAGTGTTTTCCACATATTCCTTTCCTCTCCGATTCTGCGTAGAACCTCCTCATTCCTTACCTTATCAGTCCACCTAATTTTCAACATTCGTCTATAGCACCACATCTCAAATGCTTCGATTCTCTTCTGTTCCGGTTTTCCCACAGTCCATGTTTCACTACCATACAATGCTGTACTCCAGACGTACATCCTCAGAAATTCCTTCCTCAAATTAAGGCCTATGTTTGATACTAGTAGACTTCTGTTGTGCTGGAATGCCCTTTTTGCCACTGCTAGTCTGCTTTTGATGTCCTCCTTGCTCCGTCCGTCATTGGTTATTTTACTGCATAGGTAGCAGAATTCCTTAACTTCATTGACTTCGTGACCATCAATCCTGATGTTAAGTTTCTCGCTGTTCTCATTTCTACTACTTCTCATTACCTTCGTCTTTCTCCGATTTACTCCCAAACCATACTGTGTGCTCATTAGACTGTTCATTTCGTTCAGCAGATCATTTAATTCTTCTTCACTTTTGAAACACGTATGTATTTAGTACAGCGATGGCGAGGCATGACAGAATCTCTGACCAGAGAGTTGTTTATCGTTGCTAGTCTGCGCTTGACTGCGCGAGAGTTAAGTTGCGAGTTGGACTCAGTCAGAAGTAGTGTGTGAGGAGTCGGCGGGCGTCGACATGGGTCTCTGGTCAAGGTTCGGGACGAGGTATATTGTTAAATAAAGTAATGAAGCAGCATTGCGCTTATCTGATAATGTAATGTATGTTAATTGTAATTAATTTGTTCAAGAAATGCCCCAATAATAATTTTATTTTCAAAGCAATCTTTTTTAAGAAAAGAATCATTCCAATTGAAACAATATTTCCTATGCTTTTCCTCCCTGAATCAATTTATCAGATTAATTTTTGCACAGGGCCTAAGGTCAGCGCAGCTGCCCTTATAAAATTTATCAGGTTGATCTTAACGTTAATTTTATGGGGACTTAACATTTTTGCACATTTTTATTAACATTGACCTTTATTACTGTGGGAAGCTAACACTTGGCACTATTTGAAATTCTATTCAATTCTTTTCATTTTCTTATTTTCACGGGGAGGTTACACTTGGCGACATCCGGACCAGGATCGTATTCTTTGAGAATCTTCTGAAAAGTAGTTAGATATCTGCTCTTATTTAATAAAATATAATTAGCATTTGGCGCAACGCTTTTACTAATTTTGTGACTTTCTTTCCTCAGATCATCGGCAATTCGTTGCTCTTTGTTGTACTTGTATTTGTTGAATTTTGCATTGTATTTGTTTCATTTGTGAATAATTGTGATTTGTGTTAAAATGCCGCGAAAAACTATTAATAGTACATCGCGAGGTATAATGAATGAAATAACCGTCTTAAATAACTTCACCGATAGTACTTGCGACACGCAATATAATAATGACAATCCACCGTTTACTGACAATCATCCTAGTAATGAACAGACGAATTCAATTGTGTTCTCTGTTAATTTGACGACAACTGATGACGCGGGGCGTTCTGTTACAATGTGCGCCGCCCAGCTTAACACAACCGGTTTGCAAAATTCACGTGACGAACAGACAAATTTTTTTAAGGAAAATGATCAGTGTAATCAGAATGCGTCGGATTTATTTAATTCCGAGGTAGTGTCTAACAGTACACATCCAATAAGCAAACCTTTTTGTGAATCACAGAATTACCAAATGGTCACACAAAACGTGACAATTGCAGGTACACCACTAAACAACACAGAAAATAGAAATGCTAATTTTACTTTGGATCAAATTATGGCAGTATTGCTACAGTTCAAGAACGAAATTAATGAAAAACAAGACAATCTTAATAAAAAACAAGACAACCTTAATGAAGATAACAAACAACTTAAAGAAGATCTCAAACAACAGCTTAATGAAAATAACGAAAATCTCAAATAACAGCTCAATGAAAAATTACAAAACAATTCCAGGCAGCTTAGTGAACAGATTAAAGCCGTTGCCGCACAGTGTCATGACACTAAGGAACAATTACGCGAGGAAATTGAAGCTTGTGCTAGGAAAAGCAGCGAAGAAATTAGATCTGTTGCGCAAGAATTAAGGGACATCCAAACAGCTGCAACAGAATCACTCAGAGACGAAATTAGTAGAGTTGGTAAACAATGCTCTGAAAAGGCTACACAATTACGCGATGAGTTTAAACTAATGACAGCAGAACTTTCGCGCACAATGGATGCAAAGATAGACGCGAAATTTGACCAACAGAACACTCAGATTGACGAACGTTTTAATCACCACATACAAAACAGTGATACGCGTTTCCGCAAATTTATACAGGATCAAAATAAAGTAAAACGTCAAGTAATGGAAACATTTACTGCACAGAGACAAGAAGACAAACGTAAATTGTTTGCGAAGGCAAAAACATACGTAGACAACAATATTGCTACAGTGTCCGACGAAATTAATACCATCAAACAGTTGAACATAGAATTACGTGATGAA
The DNA here is from genome assembly GCF_023898315.1 of Schistocerca nitens. NCBI lineage: Eukaryota > Metazoa > Arthropoda > Insecta > Orthoptera > Acrididae > Schistocerca > Schistocerca nitens. The sequence continues at coordinate 407,450,428 of NC_064618.1, forward strand.
ATTTCTGATCTTAAATCAAAAACAGATACACACACAGCAGATATTCAGACAGTGACAGACAGATTCGAACAATTAGAACTAACACAGGATTCCGATGTCGTGAAAGCTGACGGTAAAAAATTGAACGAAACCACATGTAAATTACAAAAACAGATTAATGCTTCTGACAGTAAAAACGATGATCAGGCAAAAATACTGACTGAAAAATATGATGAATTGGCCAGTCGTATTGGTGTTATCGAAAGTAATAATGACAATAAATCAGACGATACTGCACCGATTTCGTTTAACCAAACACCTGAATTCTAAAATTTACAGCAGAAAATCAGTGAGATCGATTCATCTAATAATACATTACGTAGAAAATTGTCAAGTTTACAGCAAGAAGTAACAGAGATGAAAAATGTTTCAGTTAATAACACATCACAGCAGACGCCACTTGTCGAACATTTGTCAGACTCACGCAGCGCGTATAATTTGGGTAATCTACAGAGAGTACAGGACTTAGATTCCGAACAACAGTTCAACAGATTCTCTTACAATCCTGAACCTGTTCCCTCATACAGAGACGATAATTTTGATTACAAATATTTTCTGTCAGTGAGAAAATGTAAAGTGTTTAAAAATGACAGAACACAGATTCACCCACTGGATTGGATACAACAATTTAGTTTTGCTTTTCCACCGACTTGGCCCATAACACATAAACTTGAATTTATTTGCAGTTTTTTGGAAGGCGAACCGGCAACTCGTATGAGACCGATCGCGAGACAATGTTACTCGGTAGAAGAATTTCAGAATGCTTTTCTGTCAGTGTATTGGTCGAAGACGACACAGCATGGAATTAAAGATCAGTTGATTAGTTTACCAAATTATGAGAACTCAAATTTTCCCAGTGTGACGCAATTTTTTGAGCACATGGTGCAACAAAACCAGTATCTAGGTGAACCATACAGTGAATCTGCACTCATTCAATTATGTATTTCTAAATTGCCACGATCATTAAGAGTGTCACTTTTAACGGGTCAGCAAAAAGAAAATATTTCGGCATTCAGGGATCTGTTGCAGCTTTTAGAAGTGCAGCAATCAGATTATTCCTTCGTGAACAAAAATTTTTCATATAACAACCAAGGCCAACAAACTTACAGTAATTACTATCAACCACGCAATTTCAATAGCAAAGCTAATAGACGGTTTAGGAACGACAACCACCAGAACTTTAATAACAGACGAAATTCTAATTATCAATATCGTCAAAATTATCAGCAACAGGAACCACATTTTGGTAACAATAGAAGTTTTCCACCGCAACAGCATGAAAGTCAACCGGTCAGCATACCTAACCAACAATATAATGCACAAGGTCAACCACGCTTTAATGTTTCGCAGCATGCACGTATAGTCCCTGGTACAACAAATAGTAACGCACGGCAGCAAGGAAATAACTACGTGCAGAAAACACAGTACTTCTATTCCTATCGCAATGCACCGTATAGGAATGACTATTACGACAGACGTAAAAATAATGAGGACAATTTTCAGCGTACATATAATAACAGTCGGTCTTACCAACAGCAAAATCATCCGCAAGAACATATTCTCATGAATGAACCAGATAGTAGATATCATCCAGAACGTAATACGTCTGGAAGAAATAATAGAACAGTTCAAATAGTCGAAATGCCACAGAATCGTCGTGACAATAATAACACGTCAGATAGAATTTGACTAGATACTGTACAGACCGCATCTCCCAGGAACACAAGCACTACTTTAGACACGCAGAATGTTAGTCACGAAAATGTTATTACTTTTGACGACATACGAGACATTCTTTTGCAGGAAAGACCAGTTGTTCAGAAATCCATTTCACACCCTGTCATCGAAATTAAAATTAGATCATCGAAATTTTCAGCAGTAATCGATTCTGGAACACCTATGTCTGTTATAAATGAAGAAACTTTTAACGAGTGTAACAAAGAGAATACCTATCCTACATTACCATTAGGCAAAACGAAAGTAAAAGGAGCAGTATCGAGTAAAGGAGTAGACGTTAAATTACAGACACATTTATCATTTTGTATTGCAGGTCATACTTTTCACTCAAATTTTTGTATTGTTCCTTTATTGACAACAGACGTTACTTTAGGTACTAATTTTCTGGTACAACACAACGCAGTTATTGATTTTCAAAATTCCTATTTAATGTTGCAGGACGAAAATGTACAACTAGCTTTAGAATTTCAGCACTCTCTATCTGCGGAAGAACAAACAATTAATTGTACTGAGGTCATTTCCGTATCACGTAGCATAGACTGTAATTCCACATTGTTCACAGATACGTACGTACATAACTATAATACTCCAGACGAAGCTGACTATGATGTAATGCAGATGATTTCTTATAAGGTTAAACAGAGCAGTGCAAATACAGACGACGAACGCACGCAGCTACACAAAATTCTTTTACAGCAAGCTCCAGTTTTTGACAACATTCCTGGCACTATTTCCGGTTTTATGTATGAATTTCAAGTCAAACAGCACGACACATTTAAAGCAAAGCATTATCCCATTCCATATATCCACAGAGAACAAGTTAAAAAAAGAACTGCAAAATATGCTCGACCAAGGAATTATTGAACCGGCAGTTAGTCCGTACATAAACCCGCTCCATATTGTTAAGAAAAAAGATGGCTCACTTCGCCTCGTACTTGATTCATGTCACATCAATGACATAATTATTAATGAAACAGATCGACAACAGACATTAGAGGAACTTCTACAGAAATTTCACGGTACTGCTATTTATTCTACATTAGATCTAAAATCGGGATTTTGGCAAATTCAGCTCCATCCGAACTGCAGAAAGTACACAGCGTTTCTCTGTTTTGGCGACTGTTATCAATTTTGTAAATTACCATTCGGTTTAACTATTTCTTCTGCAGCTTTTATTCGCGGTTTGAATACAATACTTCCGACAGAACTTAAAGACAGAATTACGACGTACGTAGACGACATTCTTATCGCAGAAGCTAACTGGTCTGAACACAATATGATTCTTGAACGACTGTTGCAAACTTTTCGCGCACAGTGACTCACAGTTAATCTCAGTAAATCGCACTTTGGCAAAACTTCTATAAAATTTCTTGGACATGTAATCTCAGCAGACGGCATTGCGCCTGACCTGGAAAAACTTCAAGGTTTACGTGACATTACTGTTCCTACAACGAAGAAGCAACTACGCAGTTTTTTGGGCTTAATTAACTTTTTTCGTAAATTTATTCATCACTCTGCTTTAGACACACCTAGATTATGCCAATTGACAGGAAAAAACACTATTTGGTCCTGGGATAAGGAAGCACATTCTGAATTTGTGAACCTGAAACATGCTTTGTTGAAGGCTCCACTTTTATCGCATCCAGATCTTAGTAGAAATTTTTCCACCGCCACCGACAGTTCTAACACCGCTTTAGGAGTTCATATTTTCCAGGAAATTGAAGAAGATGGCTCTACAGTAATTAAAAACATCGCATTTGCAAGTCGAATTCTGTCACCTGCTGAACGAAATTATTCTGTTACAGAACTTGAAACTTTATGTGTTGTTTGGGCTTTTACGAGATTTAGGCACTTTCTTTATGGCAGACATACCACCGTATACACTGACCACAGAGCTATACAGTTTTTACTTTCAGCTAAATTTACTCACGACAGGTTAAGCAGATGGAAGCTTTATTTGCAAGAATTTAATTTCACAATTGTTCACATTCCCGGCACACAAAATATTGTAGCAGACGCACTATCTCGTTCTCTCAGCAACAATCAGCAAGAAATCGCAACCAACTTCTGCAAAGCAAATTTCAGCGATATGTACATTCAACAAGTTGCATTTGAAAATTTTATTTCGTCGTCATTACAGGACATAGCAAGAGAGAAAAATAAAGACAACGTGTGGAAAGAAATTAAACACCTTTGGCAAGATAGGAATAATGTTACGATTAGAAACTATTACACTGTACGCAATGACATTCTGTTTCGCCGCTCTCATCCTGACAGCAAAAATTGGTTATTATGCATTCCTGACGAACTTGTTAACAAATTAATCTGGTATACTCATTTAAGTTACGCACATTACGGAGCTAGAAAATGTTTTCTTATATTGAGACAGAACTGTTATTTTACCAACAGGGAGAAACGTATACGACGAGTTTTAGCGTCATGTAAAATCTGCCAGAAAGCTAAGTCAGACACAACTTCACATATTCCTCCATTATATCCCATTGTACCTGTTAAATTAAGACATATGGCCGCTGTAGACATTTTTGGTCCGATTCCCAGAACTAATAGAGGTTTTTGCTACATCTTTTTGTCGCTGTTGAACTCACTTCAAAATTTGTTACCTTCACTCCGTTACGCAAAGCTACTGCTAAAACTGTTTCGAAAGCATTTGTAAAACATTTTCTATTTCATGTATGGCATGTGTTGAAAGTAATTTCCGATAATGGATCACAATTTCGTTCTGCTACATGGACACGCATGTTACGAGCTAGAAACATTTCTCCGATCTATATATCCAAGTACCATGCTTCTTCGAGCCCTTGTGAACGATTAATGAAAGAAATTGGTAAACTGTGTAGAATATACTGCCACAAAAGACATATTGATTGGGACACACACATATTCTCATTCCAAGATATAATTAATTCCATTCCAAATGAATCCATTATTCTATCTCCATCTGTTATACTGAAAAATGTTGAACCACCTAACAAAATTACAGAATTAGTAAACTTTCCTACATCTCGTCGATTACGACACCACGAAATAATCGACATTGCGCTGAACAACATCAAACGTGCCGCAGAGCGCCGGAGAAGACTGCAAAAACAGGTTTGTACACGCCGTGACTTTCACATGGGACAGAAAATATTAGTACGTACACACTATTTATCCAACAAAGGAAAAGGTAGGTGCAGTAAATTTGAACTTCTACACGCAGGTCCATATCGGATTCGCAGCATTCCTCACCCCAATGTTGTACACGTCGAAACTTTGAGAACCAGAAAATCCAAAGGCAACCACCATTGGTCAAACATCAAACCTTTTATTGAATGAAGACACTTTATGATTTAACATGCTATAATGCCATTTTGCTAGTTTTATGATCACTTATGCAATTATATTCACATGACTAATTACTGATGATTAATCGTATTTTTTCTTGGCAAGTGCCCGGCAAGGTAAGGTTAGCAGGTCGCTCTTCTTGTCGTTACACATCAGACCGTGCATATTTTTCCAGATGAATTTATACATTTTATGACCACTTATGCAATTATATTTATGTGACTACTTATTGATGCTTATCGTATTTTTTCTTGGCAAGTGCCCGGTAAGGTAAGGTTAGCAGGTCGCTCTTCTTGTCGTTATACGTATCAGACTGTGCACATTTTTTTACAGAGAAACTTACATATTTTATGAATAATTATGCAATGTTATCTAGTGACATATTAAATTTATTAAATTTTCTCTCCATTAAAGTCTTTAATTTTCGCCTTTATTAACTACACAACATACAAACTGAACACAACGAACGTCACATTTTTTTGTCTTTCTTAGGTATATCCGGTTGTTTCATGTTTTGTTTGTATGCACTATGTAATAGTTAAGATATAACAAACACCAGTTGACTTTGACATTTTGCCTTATGATATCTCAACATCGTGTCTACTTTACTGTTACAGTGTGATACACTGAGTACATTTTTGCCTCTGAACACTATATAAGTTTTTCACATATTACGTTTTCCGTCATGTTATGCTGTATGCTTAATTATATCACTATAAACCAGTTTTTATTTAATGGGTATATTAATTAAATGCAAGACATTAATCTTTGTTCATCATTTTCAGAAAGAAACAACGTGTAAAGGAAATAAATTAAACAGAAATGGGAATTTCACCTTCGGAATGATCGAAAGAAGATGCAAACCTCGTGAGGAAGAGTAAATGGATCAGGATTAACAAGCATTAACAAGAATATACTATACACATCGTAGAATAGCAGTCTTAACTAATTTTTTCTTTCAGAATACAAGGCAATTGATGCAGGCTGTCAGACAGAACTACACATCTTAGTTTTAGTGATGGAATATGCTAGAGATAAGGAATAGTTATGTAATGAGTAATGAAGTGATTTTTTGCAGATGATAATGAATGCTGATGAATAATGATGAAGAATATGCTACTATGGATAATGAAGTTTTTCTTTACAGGTGATGATAATAATGGAGTTATGATAATATAGATAATGAAGTGATGGATAATGAAGTTTTTTCTTTATGGATGAGGATAATGTGGAAGTTGTGTATTCATGCTATGTAGTTATTTAAGTATTTGTTGCAGTTCGCTTTGGCAGCAGGTGTTATATTGCATAGTATAATGACTGAAGATTTAGGAAAGGACAGCTATGGGACACATTTTATACGCATTTCACTACCTGTTAATTCGAAGTTCACTACTTTTCAGCATAAAATGCGTTTCTTCTTTCAGCTTAATAATCCATTTTTTTTACATATTTTAGCAGGAGAAATTATTTATGAAATTAATGTGCTATAAGCAGTTGTTCATTAAATCTATGTCATTTATGAATGTGATTACATATACTCTACTTGTTTCATAACCTTGCTACAGCTGACTCATGACGAATGACGTTACACATTTTCATTTACAGGAACAACCCAGAAGCAATTTTTTTTTCTCTCCTTGCTTTCCCCTATAATTACCCAAAGCAATGCATTGCTAACAAAAAAATGTATTACCAGTCCCAAATAATGATACCAGTTTAAGAGAGTTCTGAGTAATACTGATTAGCTCTGAATAGTATGTCACTTGAATAATGAATGCATAAATACTATGCGCATAATTTCATTACTGTATTGAGATGACGAATGATTAATTAATAATGCTTTGTAACTGGGAAATGAATGCTACTGATTACTGTATTGAGATGACCAATGATTAATTAATAATGCTTTGTAACTGGGAAATGAATGCTACTGATTACTGTATTGAGATGACCAATGATTAATTAATAATGCTTTGTAACTGGGAAATGAATGCTACTGATTACTGTATTGAGATGACCAATGATTAATTAATAATGCTTTGTAACTGGGAAATGAATGCTACTGATTACTGTATTGGGATGACCAATGATTAATTATCAACATTATTCCGTAATACTATGTTATTGACTACCTCCTGTTTTAAGTAATGACTTCTGATGATTTGTAATTAGGCAACGAATTTCAATGTTCTCTGTAAAACTAATGACTTCTGATGATTTGTAATTAGGCAACGAATTTCAATGTTCTCTGTAAAACGAATGACTTCTATGATTTGTAATTAGGGAATGAATGCCAATGTTCTCTGTAAAATGTTCTCTGTAAAACGAGCGACTTCTGATGATATGTAATTAGGCAACGAATTTCAATGTTCTCTGTAAAACGAATGACTTCTGATGATTTGTAATTAGGCAATGAATGCCAATGTTCTCTGTAAAACAATTAAAGAACATTTTTCTGTAATACTACATACATGGTACAGAAATGTTCAATAACTGGGCTATGAATACCGCAAACTACTAATGTAATTCCCAATGAAGACTAGTATGTGAGTTAATGTCATTCACTTTCTGACCTAACTACTCTGAAATACTGCAATATCCATTTGTCCTGTATATCCTCTTGATCATGGAGCACTATATTTGGTTTTGCACTAATTCTTCGTTGATGTACCTTGTAAAAGCGTGGTGTTGACACGACATGCTGTCCACCACTTTGAGCGATGGAGATATTATGGTCCCACTGTTTGGTGTACCTAATGCACTGCCAAAATGATAACATGGAATATTACTACGACATTTCAGTGTCCTGGGTACGCTGATAAACACTTCTGGGAAAAGAACTTCAGATTGTCTCACTTGGTGTTGTACTTCTGTGGAAAGATATGGACTTTCAGTGCAGCTGCGTGCAACCTAAAGTGCTACAACCATGATGCAATCCTTCCCTTTCCTATCCTAATTCTTGTAACATAGTGAAAATCATTTTTTGCTAATATGATTTATATTCACGACCAATACATTTTTTTTTGATTTGCTGATATATTCTGAATTATAGTGCGTGTGCACTTTTGTCATTTTTCTAACATGATTTCTACTCATTGTATGTACATTTTTTTTTATTTGCTGATATGTTCTGAACTACAGTACATGTGCACTTATGTCATTTGTCAATGAGATTTGTACTCATTATGTCTATTTGTTGTGAAGACTTTAAAGAATTTTTCAGTGCATGTGCACATATGTCATTTGTTAATATGTTTTGTGCTGAATGTCAGTAAGTGTGCACTTTTGTCATTCATCAATATGATTTGTATATACATTTTTCTGATTTGCTGATATGTTCTGTACTCATTGTATATATATTTTTTGTCATTGTCTCATATGTTGTGTACTCGGTGCATGTGCACTATATTTACTTCATGTTCTAATCCTATACTTATATTTTGTGATTGTAAAGTCAATTAGTTAAGAAAAAATTTGTTGCTCATGGCAAGTCGAAATGACTCACCATCGCTGCCAAATTTTTGCCCCCCCCCCCCCCCCCCCCAGTGGAGGGTTATGAAACACGTATGTATTTAGTACAGCGATGGCGAGGCATGACAGAATCTCTGACCAGAGAGTTGTTTATCGTTGCTAGTCTGCGCTTGACTGCGCGAGAGTTAAGTTGCGAGTTGGACTCAGTCAGAAGTAGTGTGTGAGGAGTCGGCGGGCGTCGACATGGGTCTCTGGTCAAGGTTCGGGACGAGGTATACTTTTAAATAAGGTAATGAAGCAGCATTGCGCACATCTGATAATGTAATGTATGTTAATTGTAATTAATTTGTTCAAGAAATGCCCCAATAATAATTTTATTTTCAAAGCAATCTTTTTTAAGAAAAGAATCATTCCAATTGAAACAATATTTCCTATGCTTTTCCTCCCTGAATCAATTTATCAGATTAATTTTTGCACAGGGCCTAAGGTCAGCGCAGCTGCCCTTATAAAATTTATCAGGTTGATCTTAACGTTAATTTTATGGGGACTTAACATTTTTGCACATTTTTATTATCATTGACCTTTATTACTGTGGGAAGCTAACATTTGGCACAATTTGAAATTCTATTCAATTCTTTTCATTTTCTTATTTTCACGGGGAGGTTACACTTTCACTCAGGATAGCAATGTTATCAGCGAATCGTATCATTGATATCCTTTCACCTTGTATTTTAATTCCACTCCTGGACTTTCTTTTATTTCCATCATTGCTTCCTCGATGTACAGATTGAAGAGTGGGGCGAAAGGCTACAGTCTTGTCTTACACCCTTCTTAATACGAGCACTTCGTTCCTGATCGTCCACTCTTATTATTCCCTCTTGGTTGTTGTACATATTGCATATGACCCGTCTCTCCCTATAGCTTACCCTTACTTTTTTCAGAATCTCGAACAGCTTGCACCATTTTATATTGTCGAACGCTTTTTCCAGGTCGACAAATCCTATGAAAGTGTCTTGATTTCTCTGTAGCCTTGCTTCCATTATTAACCGTAACGTCAGAATTGCCTCTCTCGTCCCTTAATTTTTCTAAAGCCAAACTGATCGTCATCTAGCGCATTCTCAATTTTCTTTTCCATTCTTCTGTATATTATTCTTGTAAGCAGCTTCGATGCATGAGCTGTTAAGCTGATTGTGCGATAATTCTCGCACTTGTCAGCTCTTGCCGTCTTCGGAATTGTGTGGATGACGCTTTTCCGAATGTCAGATGGTATGTCGCCAGACTCATATATTCTACACACCAACGTGAATAGTCGTTTTGTTGCCAATTCCCCCAATGATTTTAGAAATTCTGATGGAATGTTATCTATCCCTTCTGCCTTATTTGACCGTAAGTCCTGCAAAGCTCTTTTAAATTCCGATTCTAATACTGGGTCCCCTATCTCTTCTAAATCGACTCTTGTTTCTTCTTCTGTCGCATCAGACAAATCTTCACCCTCATAGAGGCTTTCAATGTATTCTTTCCACCTATCTGCTCTCTCCTCTGCACTTAACAGTGGAATTCCCGTTGCACTCTTAATGTTACCACCGTTGCTTTTAATGTCACCAAAGGTTGTTTTGACTTTCCTGTATGCTGACTCTGTCCTTTCAACTATCATATCTTTTTCGATGTCTTCATATTTTTCCTGCAGCCATTTCTTCTTAGCTTCCCTGCACTTCCTATTTATTTCATTCCTCAGCGACTTGTATTTCTGTATTCCTGATTTTCCCGGAACATGTTTGTATTTCCTCCTTTCATCAATCAACTGAAATATTTCTTCTGTTACCCATGGTTTCTTCGCAGCTACCGAGCGAGGTGGCGCAGTGGTTAGCACACTGGACTCGCATTCGGGAAGACGACGGTTCAATCCCGTCTCCATCCATCCTGATTTAGGTTTTCCGTGATTTCCCTAAATCGTTTCAGGCAAATGCCGGGATGGCTCCTTTGAAAGGGCACGGCCGATTTCCTTCCCACTGCTTCCCTAACCCGAGCTTGTGCTCCGTCTCTAATGACCTCGTTGTCGACGGGACGTTAAACACTAACCACCACCACCACCACCACCATCTTCGCAGCTACCTTCTTTGTAGCTATGTTTTCCTTCCCAACTTCTGTGATGGCCCTTTTTAAAGATGTCCATTCCTCTTCAACTGTACTGCCTACTGCGCTATTCCTTATTGCTGTATCTATAGCGTTAGAGAACTTCAAACGTATCTCGTCAATCCTTAGTATTTCCGTATCTCACTTCTTTGCGTATTGATTCTTCCTGACTAATGTCTTGAACTTCAGCCTACTCTTCATCACTACTATATTGTGATCTGAGTCTATATCTGCTGCTGGGTACGCCTTACAATCCAGTACCTGATTTCGGAATCTCTGTCTGACCATGATGTGTAATCTAATTGAAATCTTCCCGTATCTCCCGGCATTTTCCAAGTATACCTCCTCCTCTTGTGATTCTTGAACAGGGTATTCGCTATTACTAGCTGAAACTTGTTACAGAACTGAATTAGTCTTTCTCCTCTTTCATTCCTTGTCCCAAGCCCATATTCTCCTGTAACCTTTTCTTCTACTCCTTTCCCTACAACTGCATTCCAGTCGCCCATGACTATTAGATTTTCGTCCCCCTTTACATACTGCATTACCCTTTCAATATCCTCATACACTTTCTCTATCTGTTCATCTTCAGCTTTTCCCTTAAGAGGGGTTAATTTCTGTGTCAGTTCTTTGCTTTGTGCTCTTGTGAAAGAGATAGGGTGCGCTGCAACATGTCTGACGAACTAACGAAAATGCTTGTCTTGCATCCTTTAGTTTCCTGTCGCAGCCCCCTTTCTTTTGAATGGTCATCTTCCCTTGGTAGACAATGTAATGCGTCAAACACCCGACCGACTTGTGACATACTGGCTCGGTTACCGCTTCCGCTACGTATCTGGGATGACTTGAGTTTGCTGTGGCACTGTGAGTTTCAGTAATTTTTTTTTTTCTAATTTCGGCGCCTTGCTTTCTTTGCTGTAACAGCGATTTATTCCCCAGTAAAATAAGTTTCTGGTTGTACTCGTTTACAATAAAGTATAATTTCTTTGCTGCCCTTGCAGTCCTCTTTCTCACATTACAGATGCTCTAATGAAACAAAACATTACACCGCTCCCCACGGCTAGAATGAATGACGCCTTGGTGTCGTTGCAGGCACGTGACGTGATACGAAAGATGTGTAACTGGAGAAGATACGAATGGAAATTTACTCTGGACGTCCAAGTCTTATAAAAGAAGACATAGAGGTCGAAGGGTAGCCCGCTCTGTAAAGCAGCATGGGCAACTATCTGTCGCAGATCTGACGGTAGAGTACAACACTCGCGCAGACACAAGTGTTCCTGAGTAGGCCATTCAGCGCACATTGTTGAACCTGGAGGTCGACAGCAGAGGCGCCCTATGTGTTCTCTTGTTGACCCGAAGACTGTGTCATTTGCGATGTAAATTATCGAGATTGGACCGTTGACAATTGAAAATGTATCAACTAATCGGATGAATCACGTCTCTTGTTACACCACGTCGACAGTTGTTTCAGGATATGGCGTCAACCAGGCGAACGGCTGCCCGAGATGTATACGACGCCACGGACACAGGTTCGTGGGGGCAGTAGTATGTGGTGAGGATCATTCGCCGGATATGAACTCAGAGGGAAGCATCTGAGAGGTTATCGGGCGTCGACACGTAATTTACGGGGAACTGCGTGACCTGTACATTGACATCTGGTGCCAAATATTTCCGGAAACCTACGAAGGACATGCAGAATTCCTTTGTACTTTGCGTTCCAAAGGTGTACCAACACGCATTTGAAAGGGTGCTCAAAATATTTTAGCGTATGTCACGTGCGTTATCCAAAATTATCGCGAATTCAATCGTTTTTTCCTTTATCGTGCCTTCCGCTATCTTGTTCGCCGATGTGACTCGTTCTCTTTACGTGACCATTTGATTTTAGCCTAAGTTCCTTCATTTTTTTAAGCAAATACCGTTTTGTAGAATATGAAATCCCTACAGCCATCTTTAAGATGTCATTAATTGTTAGCTACCACTTTCGGCACTTCATTGCGCCATCCTCAGGCCTTATTCGATCCTGAAGGGATTATCACGATCCATATATACGATGCATAAGTGGCCAACATAACGGATTTAACGCAGACTGTAACTGTGATGTCATCTCTCCTACCATTAACTGTAAACTCAGTTGTTTTACCGTATATTCCTTTATAGCTCTTCATAAGTCTTCTGTTGTGTGAAGGTGTACATGCGCCGATGTACAATGCGCAACAGTAGCAAAGGAATACTTTTTGGAAACCCCATAATGAACTTCCATCACATCGCATAACATTTAAATCTGGCGCTAATGTGTGTACAATCTTCCTCTAGCGGTGCCAAAGCGTGGCTTCCTGCGGTGCCACACCCGGGCTTGACAACGCTCCAGACAGCACGGCGTCGGCACACAAGAAATAAAGGCCACAGCTGAGAAGTTGGTGTGACGTGTAAGGTAGGTTAACGATGCTACATTGGCACCAGACCTCAGGAAAATTACGCGTAGCGCCACCGTGGACGTGTCACACGATGTAAAGGTTGTCACAGCCGCTCTTACGTACCTCAAACCCCTTCTTTGACACCTCTGCGATGGACGTTAGAACTGCGACGCCCATCTTTGAAATCACGTGGTTTTCTTAAGTGTCCGAGGCATAAATGGCGTCAATGAAACCTCACCTTCCCCTGTGGCATTGATTCCCAAACATTTCGCAGTCGGAAACGACAGCTCGCAGTGTGATGAGCAGCTGGAAGACCTTCTTGACAGTCTTTGACTTGTGAAGACAAGCCCTCCGTATGGATTTTCGCGTCTAGCTTTTAGTCTGGGCACAGAAACTGCAATTTCATGACATGCCTTTCTTCCTATAAAAGTTTGTATATTTTCGAATCTGACTGATCTTGTCACGTACTCGGCTTACGCAACTGCTTTATTCAATACGTAAAACCCGATAAAAATACTTACTTTACTTATAAAATACGTCATATAAGTAGAAAAAATTAACCCAGTCGCATGTTACTAGCACAAAGAAACAGATTAAGAGTGAAATAAGGCGGGATTTCAGGAATACAGAACACGTTGGTACTTAAGACTCCCGTGTGGGAAAAAAATCTAACAATGCAAACTGCTTCAAAGCCACTACAGGTTAACTTTAATTGTGATTAAGGAACGAAAGACTCGTTGACTGCGAGTAGAGATATCAAAGAAAGCATTGCTGGTCACCACTCCAATATCTTTAAAATGTATTGAAATATTTCACTGAAATTTAGAAAGTTATCTTTTTTCACAGGCGCGAGCGATCTAAGGTTAAGTCACCAAGCGTCCAACAAAACGACTTGCAGCTGCTGTAGCCTGCATCAGGTGAATCGATATGCTGACGTCATGGAACAGTTTATACTGTCTCATCTCACTACGAGTTGCACAACTGGAATGTTAATATACACTCCTGGAAATGGAAAAAAGAACACGTTGACACCGGTGTGTCAGACCCACCATACTTGCTCCGGACACTGCGAGAGGGCTGTACAAGCAATGATCACACGCACGGCACAGCGGACACACCAGGAACCGCGGTGTTGGCCGTCGAATGGCGCTAGCTGCGCAGCATTTGTGCACCGCCGCCGTCAGTGTCAGCCAGTTTGCCGTGGCATACGGAGCTCCATCGCAGTCTTTAACACTGGTAGCATGCCGCGACAGCGTGGACGTGAACCGTATGTGCAGTTGACGGACTTTGAGCGAGGGCGTATAGTGGGCTTGCGGGAGGCCGGGTGGACGTACCGCCGAATTGCTCAACACGTGGGGCGTGAGGTCTCCACAGTACATCGATGTTGTCGCCAGTGGTCGGCGGAAGGTGCACGTGCCCGTCGACCTGGGACCGGACCGCAGCGACGCACGGATGCACGCCAAGACCGTAGGATCCTACGCAGTGCCGTAGGGGACCGCACCGCCACTTCCCAGCAAATTAGGGACACTGTTGCTCCTGGGGTATCGGCGAGGACCATTCGCAACCGTCTCCATGAAGCTGGGCTACGGTCCCGCACACCGTTAGGCCGTCTTCCGCTCACGCCCCAACATCGTGCAGCCCGCCTCCAGTGGTGTCGCGACAGGCGTGAATGGAGGGACGAATGGAGACGTGTCGTCTTCAGCGATGAGAGTCGCTTCTGCCTTGGTGCCAATGATGGTCGTATGCGTGTTTGGCGCCGTGCAGGTGAGCGCCACAATCAGGACTGCATACGACCGAGGCACACAGGGCCAACACCCGGCATCATGGTGTGGGGAGCGATCTCCTACACTGGCCGTACACCACTGGTGATCGTCGAGGGGACACTGAATAGTGCACGGTACATCCAAACCGTCATCGAACCCATCGTTCTACCATTCCTAGACCGGCAAGGGAACTTGCTGTTCCAACAGGACAATGCACGTCCGCATGTATCCCGTGCCACCCAACGTGCTCTAGAAGGTGTAAGTCAACTACCCTGGCCAGCAAGATCTCCGGATCTGTTCCCCATTGAGCATGTTTGGGACTGGATGAAGCGTCGTCTCACGCGGTCTGCACGTCCAGCACGAACGCTGGTCCAACTGAGGCGCCAGGTGGAAATGGCATGGCAAGCCGTTCCACAGGACTACATCCAGCATCTCTACGATCGTCTCCATGGGAGAATAGCAGCCTGCATTGCTGCGAAAGGTGGATATACACTGTACTAGTGCCGACATTGTGCATGCTCTGTTGCCTGTGTCTATGTGCCTGTGGTTCTGTCAGTGTGATCATGTGATGTATCTGACCCCAGGAATGTGTCAATAAAGTTTCCCCTTCCTGGGACAATGAATTCACGGTGTTCTTATTTCAATTTCCAGGAGTGTATGTGCGCAGAGTTTATGTAGAAGTGGTGTCTTTATCTTTCCTGTTTATTCCGACATATTGAAGGGTATTACAAATTTAGGCTCAAGAAGGTATTTAGTCATGGGAGTACCGTCTGTTATGTTGTATTCTAGCCACACACATTGCTTCGTGAATGTGAAAACATTTATCTCTAAGAAGATAGGCTTCCAGAACACATTTTTCTACCTCCGAATACACTGCAGTCTGCAGCTTTTACGGCCAGCAAGAGCCTTTAAAAGCCGCTTTTATGAAATACACGAACAAGAGAATAGGGTGAACGAATTCAGAAAAACTCAGCTAGCTTACAGCTTCCAACTGTGGCACGATCGGTATTGCTGCTGGCGTTCATAACAGCTTATCTTTATTTTTTATGGACGTTTCATTCCAATACTACGCATCGGAATTCAGTGCGTGGTAGCTATAAAACGCTGACTGCCGGCTACAAAACGGTACCACGCCTCTGGCGGAGAAAAAGGACAGCGACACTTGAGACTTCCGTGAACATGCATACGTTTGAGCAGTGGAATGCACTAAGCCTACGTATCCGTCCTATAGAGTATGAAACGTTTATCCTTAAATATACGCAACAAAGTCCACTAAATATGTTACAAGTATCAAATCAGAACATTCATACACATAATTATAAGCAGTGAGGTATTTATCAAACATGTTACAAATACAGGTGTAAGACCGAAGTTGTTATGCTCATGAGAGTACGAAGAAATTATGCTGTTAGATTATGCAAATTCTGCAGCATTGCCTCAGTTCAGAAGAAAGCTGTTCTTTTCTCCCCCTTATTCCTTAGGTAAACAGTAATTTTTGCTTTTACAGCTGCTAATCCTTACTAACACACCCGTTATCACGAAAGGAGGGACACTTCGAAGGCTGGAGCCTGCACAGGTACTATTTTAGCTTTATGTTTCGCCCAAATGTGAAACACTCCTTCTCAGTGGGGGGTGGAAACTCTACAAATCATTCTTGTTTAGACGAGAAATCTGATTGTATCACGTGAAAGCCCAAGCTTTTGCCATTCATTTTCCAGTTCACTGAACCAAACTCAACTGGTTTCCTCATTCAAGACGTAAAAGATTGGACTGGTGAAACTCTACGATATCATTGTGACAGTTGACGAAACAAATATTCTTTTCTTTTCTGAATGACGTCTGTTTATCCGTCCACATACGAACATGTCTCACGTTTGTCTCTTCTTCTGTGTTATCCTCTTTTTTCATGCTGGGCTCAAGATGTGTCCCATAAGCTTTCTGTCTTTGGCTTATGGTTGCTCTGTGAGAGGGTTTTCACTAAAAATGAAGCCTTCTGTCACCAGTCTAAATACTCTACAGTAGTGTTTTATCCTGGAATAAAGGGACTCTGATCGCTTCTGATACATTTCTGTGGTAAAGTAACATGTCATTTATATTTCTGTGATCGTTGAAAGACAATTATTGGGATATGTATGGCTCTATCTTCTTATCTGATTAAGCTTTCCATATGTTGTTGCCACAAGCATCTGGTCTCACACTTGATATTAAATGTGGAACCTGCATCAATATTTTTAATAAACTATGAACCTGTAGATTTTAACTTTCACATTGTAATGTGTAAACTACCTGCGTTTTATAACTGATCTTAGAAGACAGCGAAATCTTGCAGAAAATTACGCTGATGTAAATGCTCTCTTTTCTCCATGAATATTGACCCATAAAAATACTATTATAACGCAGGCTGTTCTCATTTTCGAATAAGTTAACACAGATGCTCTTAACTCGCAAGATGATTGTATCAGTCATTTACATTTTTTAATTCTGTACAATAAGATTCCTACCGAAAAAACTAACACATGATCATACAAAAGTTTCCTATTTACTGCCTTATACGCAAAACATGTGATTTGGGCGTGCTTGGGTCAAGAATGTAATTCAGAACACTTTCCTATCAAGCACCTAGTACTAAAGATTTTTCGTTGAACGTTGGATGGAACCTGGTATAGCAATAATTGGTTCCAAGATCTCTGCAGCCTACCTACTAGAACCTGGAAGAAATCTACTAAAAACGTTGCAAGCCAACTCATCCTACCTAAATGTCTGTACCATTTGAAAATAAGTTCTCACTGAAAAGAGTGACAAACGACTACATTATGATCCCATGAATAAATAATGCACAAGGCCATGGTCATTCAGCACCTTGACAACAATCAACATACAAATATATACTTTCAGTTTAATGAGAGGACAGTATACGAATGTATGCAGCAGTTTTCGTATTGTTTGATAATTACTGAAACGCTAAAAATACATTTCATTTACATGAAACACAATAATTAATATTACAAAAACCACGTGACAGCTAAGCGATAGTTAAAAAAAACACTGTTGCAAAATATTCGTGAAACCAAATAAAGTGCGAAGAAACTTAGGTGAATGAGGAACGTTTTTACTTAGCTCAGTTATGAATCAAATACAGAGTACAAGGAAATGTGAACTTTCTTTCGCTGGAGGCCTTATTCCCGCGGCAATGAGGTATCGGGCTTGTTACTATTGATGTAGCAGTGTTAGGTGTAGAGGGCGGCCAAATGCCCTTCCTGCCGCCACCCCGACCCCCCGCCCCAGGGCAGAATGAGTGTACCCCAAGTGTCTGCGTCTAGTGTAAGCCATGGAATAGTGCGATCGTGTTGCAAATGTCTGGGAGACATGTAACTGAGGCAGAACGTGTGGACCAGCCCGGTATTCACCTAGCGGATGTGGAAAACCGCCTAAAAACCACATCCAGCCTGGCTAGCATACCGGCCCTCGACGTTAATCCGCTGGGCGGATTTGATCCGTGGCTGGTGCGCCTACCCGAGTCCATGAAGCAGTGCGTTAACGGTCTCGGGTACCCTGGTAGGTGCACAAAGAAAACGAGAACAACCCCACACCGATAAAAAATTGCAGGTTCCAGTTTGTTACCATTAATGCTTCAGTACAAACAAAAAGCTCTCGCCTCAATACGGCTCACAAAGCATGCAACTACAGCAGATATTACCGTGTTTTCCAACGCTCGTCTACAGAGAAATGTTCTTCGCAGTTCACATTACTGCTGAACCTCACACAGTCGAACCCAGGTTGCAGTCATGAATCAGTCTCTTTCCTTCTTAGTATAGTTCAGATCGGCTGTTGTAGCATACAAGAGGACCGAATGGAGCAGAGGCGAGATCAGAATATACGAGGGAAAGTAAGGAAAGTAAGGAACGATAGGTCGCGAAATGGAAACCACAGTGAAAATCAAAACTGTCTAATTTGAAACACTTAGCTACAACTTCCAGCCACTTATCTCCATAGTCACCGATCCGACTTAGACGTTTGTCGTAGCGCTGTACAAGCTTCCAACACCCTCGTTATAGAATGCAGCCGCCAGTGCTTTCCGTCAATTCTCCACGCTGGCCTACAGCTCGTTGTCGGTGCCAAAATGTTGTCTTCATAGCCAGCGGTTCATGTGAGCAGAGATGAAACTCAGAGGGAGACAATTACGGGCTGTATTATGGGTAATGAAACATTTCCAATTGAAAACGGTGCAGGAGCATCTTCTTTGCCCCTACAGAATGCGGCTGAGAATTGTCGTGAAGAAGAAAACGCACGACAGTTATGTAATGTTGGCTGCATAGCTTCAGGCTTTCTCACAAGGCTCTCGTAGTTGGCGGGAGACACTATTGTTCTCGGTATCTTTATGTGCTCCCTGTGTACTCAGAACTAAAAAGAACGACGTAACGCGATCGACGGGCATATTAGAGACACTGCCCAACACACCTGTGCAAAAGTTCATCGGATTTTCACTGTGGTTTCCATTTCGCGACCGATCGTTCCTTACTTGCAGAATAACCCTCGTAATTTTTCTGCATGTCTGAAACCAAAAACTATGCAGTTTCCTCAGCTGCCTCCACTTCTCATTGGATGAGTCACCGCTCGCCCCAAAGACCGTAATTAAGATAAACCAGCGCAGTTATGCCAGAAGTCACAGCAAAGACCGTTTTTGAGAAACAGACGAAAAAGGCATGATAACATGGAAGCTGACAATTGTGACAGAAAACTTTCAACTGGGATTATGTTTAAGTGAGCGTCTTTGTCAAATTAAGTGTTAATTATCGCTCAAGGAACTCTGTGCTACACACAGATTAGTATGGGTTCTTTGTAAAGAATTGACGACTTAAGGGCATCCATTCCACAATGAAATGGTGATGACAAAAATTCATTCCAACATCTTAATCACCATTCTTTTATTTTTTCTGTTAAATAATGGGATAAATTTGTCACAATAATATGGAAAATATTGGGACAGATTGTTAGAGTGCCAGTAAGTATCACGTTTTCCAGAGTTTACTGCCTGATGGAAAGTATGCAAATGACCAGGCGAGGTGGTGCAATGGTAATCACTTGATCTGCAGCCGGGAAGATGGTGATTCGATCATCCGGATATAGGTTTCCCGTCATTTCCTTGAATCACTTGAGTCAAATGACGAGATGGTCCTTCGAATGGGACATGGTCCATTTCATTCGCATTTCAATTCGAGCTTGTGCGCTGTTTCTAATGACAGCTTTATTGACGATACATTAAGTCTTAATCTCCCTTTTCATGAAAAAATATAGACTGCATCTACCTCTATAGATTAAACTGAAATTGCAACATGAGCTGCCTTGATTTTTCGGTGATCCTGACATCCGATAACATATTTACTATGAAACAGAGGTCTTCCTCATGCCTACAGAAAAGATTTCTGTAGTATCCTTAGGGCCTATTGCTGTCACCTATGACGTGGGTCATTGAAGTGGAGTCAAATCTATCATATGTAATCTGGAAGCACTTACTCGTGCAAATAACCAACTGTTGACAAAGCCTTTACACTGGAACAAGTAACAAAAAAGAGGCGAGAATCCAATAGGGAAACCCATCCTTCTTTTCTGGATTTAGAGAGCTCTCGATAATGTGAATAGAGAAACGCAAGGAGATATCATACCTCAACGACGTTATCCATCTCACATCATAATTCTTTAAGAAGCTATGCACAAACACCGAAATTATTAAGCATAGATATTGGAACTATAACAACAAAATCAACGAACATAGACAAAGGGGTGCGACCAGGAAGCGTATTTCTACAACACTCTTCAATGTATATATTGATGAAAGTATCAGTAAATGGAAAATATCGAACATAAACGGAGTTCTTTTAGATCGTGATACTAGACTAATTGTAATTTTATATGCAGATGATATGACCCTGATTACGGAGAATGAAAATGACCTTCACATGGGAATCTAACTGAACATGGTCGATTGATAGAACGACAGCGACCAGTTCATATTGAAGTAATTCTTTGGCATACGCTTCTCTGTCATTCACATATTTTAAGGTTGTTTCTCATCTCGGAAATCTATCGCATGAATAACATCATGCTAGAACGACATGGCTGACTGTGAAAGACAGTATGTTATCACATCCCAATTAATCTCTCTTCGTTCAGTTCCACTGAGGTTGCTAAATTATTAAATAACAAGTTGATACGAAACAAAATTGTTACCTGTTTAAGGGCGTAAACTGTCACTACCAGTGTTTATTTTGAATGGAATTCTTTTGGGTTTTGGACTGCCAAGTTTTGTAACACTAAACACAAGAATGGAACAGAAACGGTGTTTCAACCGTCTTCGCAATGCCGACCTGAACAAGACTGGAGCGTCGGTTTCGATGTATACAGGTTGATTTTTTCCACCGTGTATAAACTCTAGGGTGGATCGATCAGAAGATACGGAAAAAATAGTGTAATGAACTTATGACCGGAAATACATGGTCTCCATGCTACAGATCATTTATTCAGTCATACATTGTTACAGAGACTGCGGTCTAATATGTGCTGTACAATGCAGCCACAGTTACAGTATACGTTGAAAATGTTTTCTGTGTGCCTTGAAAATACGTGTATGCGCCGTAGCATGTTCTGTCTCTCACGTTCACATCGGTCAGGCTGCATGCGAACAGTGTCAAAGGCAACATGAATACCCTGCTCTAGCGTCACCACACCTGGAATGGTCTCTGCATACACGATAGAGATGGCCCCATAACCAGAAATAGCACGGGCCACATGCCATGCCATGCCATGCAACATGCCATGCAACTGCACTCCCTCGTCTAATCCATCGACCAGGGAAGACATGACTGAGATGAGTCAGGTCATTAATGGCGAAGCACCATCATATAGCACCCACGTAATCCTTCGACTCATCAGTGGCACTTCTTCCAGCAGGGGAGGAAATATCACCTGCCAGAAATGCGTCGTGGAAGGAAGACTGGTCCCAAAATACGGTCGCCAATTAGTCGGACGCACACATTCCGGCTGCACCGATGCTAATGATTCGCTGTCACCATACCATGGGAGTCCTGCATATTATCCCACATATGATTGTTATGAAAGTTGGAGATACCACACAGAGTCAAAGGTGGCGTTATCTTTAAATAGAATGGATGACACAATCCAGGAATCGTGGATGCCTGATGAAAAAGCCAGTGTAAGAACGGCTCCCATTGTGGGAAGTCTGTAGCTAGTAAGACCTGAACACTCTGTAAGTGATAAGGGTAGTAACAATTGTCATGGAGAATGCTCCACACGATGGTCTGGTTATCCTATGCTGGAGGGCCAACTGACTGGTACTGACACGGTGGTTGCCTTCCACAGTGTAACTACATTTTCTTCCAAGTCTGGTGTCCGAACATTTCGTGTATGTCCTTCATGATTTCCTGCTTCCTGAAACGACACTGTCTCAGACAAACGGCGAAATGCTGTTGCAAACCCTGAATGCTGTGGTTGTTGCCAGCAGGGATAGGTCTTCTGACACCACCTTGCTGCCCGTCACCGTTGCCATTTGCCTTTCCGTAAGTATACACCATGTCACCATGTCGACAAGTTCTCGATAAAAATACGAAACTATTGTGTACAACGCTGTATCACATTCACTACAGGATGAGGCAGAAAGAGAAGTGACTCGGACACATTAACAATTACTGTGGCAGGAGAGGGCGCTAGGGAATGACGTATGAGGAACAGTACCAGCCTCTAGGAGGAAATCTTGGATATTTTAACTGTTGCTTCATGGTACAGCGCGTATTAGACCGCAGTCTCTGTAACGAAGTATGAATGAATAAATGGACTCTAGCCTGGAAGCCACGCATTTTTCCAAATAAGGTCATTAGATCGTTTTTATTCCGCATCCTCTCATCGATCAGTCTCTTTAGCTTTTTCAGTGGTACAAAAAGACGCGGTCAAAATATTCAAAATAATTTTATTGAACTCATTCCTTGTTTTGGACCTTGTAACAGGACTACTTCACAATAATTTTTGCTTATACTCTTAACTACATCTGGTGATGTCCTTTGTGTTAAAGTAGGTAACACCAAGGATAAGGAACACATCAGGAAAAGGGAAGAAGGAAGAATACGGTTTAAAGTCCCGTTGGTTATTTGCGTTGAATGACAGTATTTTTTTGGCCCATCCTGACTTCCCGGCACCTTTCCAACTCTTATCCAACCCCCAAGTCATTGGGGGATGTCTGCAATAGGAAGAAGAGGATGGGAATGTGCACATTGTGGTCACATGTAGCAGGAAGCTACAGAACGTAGAGACACAGTATTTCACTAACGAACTAGAAATGCTGGCCTTGTCTATGAGAAAAAACTAATTAGGCGTTAGGAAACTACCCGGCAGATTAAAACTGTGTACCGGAGCGAGACTCGAACTTGGGAGTCTTCCAGGAATTCTAGTTCTGCAAGTTTTGCAGGAGAGCTTCTGTGAAGTATGGAAGGCAGGAGACGAGGTATTGGCGGAAGTAAAGCTCTGAGGACGGCTCGTGAACCAAAGGTTCCGTGTTCGAGTCTCGGTCCAGTACACAGTTTTAATCTGCGAGGAAGTTTCATAACAGCGCACACTCCGCTGTAGAGTGAACATTTCATGCTGTTTAGGAGCTAGCTGCTCGGCCGGAAAACTCGTTTTGACCAAAACGTTCTGACGTTCATAAGAACCCGTCAGATATAGGAGTAACAGAGTGATGCGGTGGGTTCCAGCAGTTGATGAATTCGATTTGGGAATCGGTTATTGTCGGGGTAAACACAGTAAATTTCGCGACTGGTTAGCCCAAATCCTTTGCTGTAGGACGGCAACGAGAATGTCGAGTTAGAAAGTAATGAGGTTACATTGGCAGTGTTACAACAATGGGACCAGTCGTGCATCCGATAATACACGAGCGAATTAGTCGCAGCACAAGACCAGCAGCGTGAAGTCCGGAGAGTAAAGCACTTTCTGATGTACGGCGTTGGTGGAGAAGTGCACGGTCGAGCGGAAGGTCTGTTATCGGCGGAGTGTGAAAAAACAAAGATGGAAAATTTGAATTACTGATGCATTTTTGGAAGATTGTAAAGAGCTATCATCAGCACGTTGACCACTGTGGAGAAACGAAGTTGTATGCGACATTCGCCAAGGAGTGGCTACATGTCGCACTCAGACGGATGGTTGCAGGGATAGGAAATGCAACGTGTGCCACGGTGTAAAACATCTACACTCGGTGGTGCGGTGTGAAATGCGTGCCTCCAGAAGCACCAAATTACTTCGTGTATATTGATCGTTACGGTCCTCTGTCTAAGGGACAGTTCGGCCAACAGGTTATTTTCGTTGTCGTTGACGTATTTACAAAGCACGTCGGGCCTTACGCCACGAACTGCACCACAACGGGAAGCTATATAAGAATTAGGATTAGAAAAGGAAGAAATCGAAGTGACATTCCCCTGAGTTAGAAACCCTCACTCCAGTCCCGCAGGATACATTGGCAAACTGGGAGTGTTCTTTCGAATATTGGTTTCTGACAGACACAATGTCTGGGACTAGTACTCATCAAGGATAGAGAGGGACTTCAACGAAGCCATGCATTGCAGTGCTGGATACAGACCAACAGACATACAGTTCCAGAAACCAAAGAAGTTCGTCGCTGACCCGATTGTCAAACCTCCGATGGGAGGAGAGGCAGGAAGGCACCAGCAACGCGTAAACCAATCCCGAGTGTTCATGACGGAGAAGGCGACGAAAAGAGTCGAAAGATAGTCAGGAAAAAGGACGAAGACTAACGAGATCGGATACTGAGTCCTCGTAAGAATGCATAGGCGTCGGATGCCGAAATGAAAAGGTTAGTTAAGTTCTTCCACTTGCGCGAGGGCCCATACTCGGTGCGACAGGTAATAGTACCGAATGCCTACTCAGTCTATGACGACGAGCGCGAGGTTGGGACATTTAACGCCCGCAGTCTGAGGGCGTACGTGACTCGACAGAGGACAGCAGTGGCGCTGTCGAACATTTAGATGCTCGTCAACAAAACGTTGTATTTAGTGAATAGATTTTTTCTTGCAGTAAATAGTAAGTACTCGTATTTATTGTGTTCAGAGAGTCATTTTTGTGTGTGCCTGGACTGTGAGACACTTGGTGCGAACGTGGAGAAGTGATATGACGGTTGCATGTGTTTCGTGCTCCGTCGCAATATGAGGCTGAGAGGAGCCGCTCGCTTTCGACAGCATGATGCTGTATACACCGCGGGATACAGCTCACGCAAACGCATTGCCGTTTCCATGTATGTTATTTCTGTTTGTTTATTTGTTGCATATACTTAACTGTAATGCAGGCTGATAGCTCCATGTTTTAATGTATTACCATGCGAGGTGCTCAATGTACTGACGCTAGCGTGAAGGGTGAAAACCAAATACGCACCAATATTTGATGTAATTTCTGTTGCACCTTACAAAGGCGCACCAAAGGTACCTTGCTGCTGGCGAAGGAGACTTTTATCTTTGCAAAGTAGTGCACGAAAGGTGAACTGAAGCTTGTTTGGGTTATTTTACTTGTTAGAATTTCAGGGTAGGTTAAAATCACTCGAGTGTACAAATTTAGGTACACGCAATATTTGCTTCTGTGTTATTGACATTCGAGTCCGTTCACTTGGCTAACACAACTGACACTATGCACCTAGTAAATTTGAAGGAGGTCTCTCAAAGATTAGTGATGCGTACATTATACACAATGATTGTGGGTTCTGTACCAGTCTTATGTTTGAAAGTGTCAAACCACAAGAACCAAATTCGCTGAGGAGGGCCATAGCGTACTGTTGACAAAGACGGTAAGGTGATGGCCATCCCGCACTGTCTGACATAGCGCGTATCAGTACAATGACGTATGTCACAGAAAAATTTATTCTTTTGCATGACGAAATGTTTGAATTGACATCCATTTCGTATCCATTTTATAGAATTCTTTCATTAACATTATTGCGGTGTTAAGCTAATTCTATGTGTCGGCATTTCTGATGTATAGATCTTTCATAAATGCTATTGCGATGTAAAATTAACTTTTCTACCGCATTTCTGAATCCAAAGCGCTTGTAAGCGCATCTTTTACTGGCATTTGGGACGTATAACGCTTTGATAAACATCATTGCCAGTTTTGTTTCACGTATCTTACCTCTATGTATGTATTTGTATAGTATTCCCACCTGTGACGTGATAAACAGTGTTACTGTGAGTGGTTTATTTTTGATTTTCATATGGCTTGATTATATATTTTGCATATGTCTAATAAAGATGTTTAACGTTATCATCACGATCAATGTGATTTCTGTTCCTATCGTATTGTTTACTTGTTCCGATCTTGATTTATTTGTTCATTTCTTGCATCTATTTATTAAGAGCAACCATATGTGTAAATAGGCGACTGAACTTGACATGCTAGGGCACAACTGAAAATATAATTTCCCCTCAAAACCTCATATCAGTGAGAAGTGTCATTGTTACTACTAGGGAGTGAATATTTTCGTTTTATTTTGAACTGTGCGTGCGACAGGCCAAGTGAAGATAGATGGGCCAATTTGCTGTAGCTCACGATCTTCTGTATCAAAAGCTTAATAGTCTACTGCCTGATGCCCAGAAGAAAGCCTGCCGGACCCCACGCAGCGAGCGCCTGAGAAGCGGACACTGCAGCCATTACTTACGAACAGCCGGACGGACAATGAGAAGCGTGCCGGGAAATGGTTGCCCCTGCAGCCTTTAGGATAGAACGTGAGGAATGTGCTCTTCGGCCGTCCAGTAGCCGTTACATCTGTCTTCGAAATCAAGAAAGTTTCGACAATTGTAGCATCCCACAGGCACAGCGAGGTGCGTGCATAAAGTCCGAAGAATTCACACAGGGAGGTGTGTGAAAATAGTCAGCCTTCTTAAAAAGACGTTTTCTGGTCATTACGAACGTCCCTTACAAATCACGGACGCCAGCAGGCTCTGAGACGAAGCCTAAACATGAGTTTGCGCAGGTCACACGCAGAGAGACCGGATACAAAGAAGCGTTGTGAAGCTGCCGTTACAACAGCTTTAGAACAGAGGAAAACATCGTGAGAATGTGAAATAGTGAGAAAGACGCCACTTCCCGAGGCGCACACCAGCTCACGCAAATTTCAGCCCCTTACTGGGAAGCGTGACTATGAAATGGCCATCAACCACTGGGCGGCGTTGCAAATTGAGTCCGCCAATGACAACGCCATAAGAGGGAAATGAAACGCCCGCTAAATCCGCTGGGCAGAACAGGTAATTAGGATTGTGGAAAGGGCTAAATAGGTCGGGATCAGCTTGACCTTCTAATTGTAATTTATTGTATTTTAACAAAACTTTTACAACCAAAGCGGCACATAGCCGGACCTTTACAGAATGCAACTCTTTCACGGCTGAAAGCCTCCAAACAAGAAATCTTAAGAAATCAACAAGATAAAAATCCAATTAAGATAGCAACAAAATAATTTAAAAAATCACAGAAAAGTAGATAGAACAAACATATGCAAGGTGCAATACCAAAGGCTGAAGGCCACAACTAAGTTTCAAAATTTTGGTATATATTACCATAGACCTTGAAAGGCAGAAAGCGAGAATGTTTAAAAACAAGAAATCTTAAAAATTAACATGATAAAAATGCAATAAAAAGGCAAATAAAATACATAACAAAACATGTCACGGCTAAGTGGAAAGCCTCAAGGCAAAGCGGATAGAACAAACATATGGTAGGTGCAATACCAATGGTTGAAGACCACAAGTAAGTTTCAAAATTTTAAAATACACTCCTGGAAATTGAAATAAGAACACCGTGAATTCATTGTCCCAGGAAGGGGAAACTGTATTGACACATTCCTGGGGTCAGATACATCACATGATCACACTGACAGAACCACAGGTACATAGACACAGGCAACAGAGCATGCACAATGTCGGCACTAGTACAGTGTATATCCACCTTTCGCAGCAATGCAGGCTGCTATTCTCCCATGGAGACGATCGTAGAGATGCTGGATGTAGTCCTGTGGAACGGCTTGCCATGCCATTTCCACCTGGCGCCTTAGTTGGACCAGCGTTCGTGCTGGACGTGCAGACCGCGTGAGACGACGCTTCATCCAGTCCCAAACATGCTCAATGGGGGACAGATCCGGAGATCTTGCTGGCCAGGGTAGTTGACGTACACCTTCTAGAGCACTTTGGGTGGCACGGGATACATGCGGACGTGCATTGTCCTGTTGGAACAGCAAGTTCCCTTGCCGGTCTAGGAATGGTAGAACGATGGGTTCGATGACGGTTTGGATGTACCGTGCACTATTCAGTGTCCCCTCGACGATCACCAGTGGTGTACGGCCAGTGTAGGAGATCGCTCCCCACACCATGATGCCGGGTGTTGGCCCTGTGTGCCTCGGTCGTATGCAGTCCTGATTGTGGCGCTCACCTGCACGGCGCCAAACACGCATACGACCATCATTGGCACCAAGGCAGAAGCGACTCTCATCGCTGAAGACGACACGTCTCTATTCGTCCCTCCATTCACGCCTGTCGCGACACCACTGGAGGCGGGCTGCACGATGTTGGGGCGTGAGCGGAAGACGGCCTAACGGTGTGCGGGACCGTAGCCCAGCTTCATGGAGACGGTTGCGAATGGTCCTCGCCGATACCCCAGGAGCAACAGTGTCCCTAATTTGCTGGGAAGTGGCGGTGCGGTCCCCTACGGCACTGCGTAGGATCCTACGGTCTTGGCGTGCATCCGTGCGTCGCTGCGGTCCGGTCCCAGGTCGACGGGCACGTGCACCTTCCGCCGACCACTGGCGACAACATCGATGTACTGTGGAGACCTCACGCCCCACGTGTTGAGCAATTCGGCGGTACGTCCACCCGGCCTCCCGCATGCCCACTATACGCCCTCGCTCAAAGTCCGTCAACTGCACATACGGTTCACGTCCACGCTGTCGCGGCATGCTACCAGTGTTAAAGACTGCGATGGAGCTCCGTATGCCACGGCAAACTGGCTGACACTGACGGCGGCGGTGCACAAATGCTGCGCAGCTAGCGCCATTCGACGGCCAACACCGCGGTTCCTGGTGTGTCCGCTGTGCCGTGCGTGTGATCATTGCTTGTACAGCCCTCTCGCAGTGTCCGGAGCAAGTATGGTGGGTCTGACACACCGGTGTCAATGTGTTCTTTTTTCCATTTCCAGGAGTGTACATCCATAATCTTTTAAAGGCATTAGGCCGCAATGTTTAAGCTTGAAAGATAAATTTAAGAACTAATTTTGCGAAATTTTGAAGGAAAAAGAAAAAATAACCATAACCCTTAAATTTCAAGTAGCTGAAAACAGATAATTAAACACCGGTGGCACTCAAAAGCCTCCAGGGAAGTCGGTCTGCCCTCGTTCACTTAGGCGAGACAGGTGGTGAGCCCAACTACACTTGATCCGTCGGAACCCAACCAAGGGACAGCCACAGACCGCCCGACAAACGACTTGCTTGCCACCAGTCGGTACATGAGAACTCAAACACAAAGTGTTACGGACGTAATTATCCACAATCGCCGAAAATTTCAGCAATACAAACACTCGGTGTTGCTCACAGGAAAACCTCTGCAACAGCGAACCACCGAAACGAACCACACAACTTGAATGGACGTGGCTTGGGTGTTTAAGACAACAGTCAACCTTGACGTCCTGGGTCGGTGAGGCACGGAGCTCGCAGCGATCGGACAGCTCCACACACGCTCCAACACTGTGCAGGGCCCTCACCGGATCCAGCCGACCGCGCCGCACGGAGACATCCTCCCTGGTCGGCACCAACCCACCGACTCCTCACAGAACGCCGGCAACATCTAAAATATTCATCAGTGGAAATAACGCCGACTAAACACACAACTTGACAAACACTTGCACGAAGACCTTAACGATACCCAACAGTAACTAAGCACGCACGAAAACAAATCGGGAGTCGATGCACACAAACGCAGCCGACTCATGAACGATCGGCGAGCCAAAACGCGTCGTCCGGTTGGACGACCGACCGACGATCCACCAAGACCGTGGCCCGGCTCAAGTGATGCGTGGCGGCAATGGTCGGGCGAACCATGTCGACGCAGACCTCACTGCTGCTCCAACGCGACTGCACTAGTGCCGCATTACAACTCCCCGACTGGCAGGTCCGGACTACGCTCCAGACGAGTTCCAACTGACTGGCAGACCCGAACTCGCCACCAGAACTCACATAAGACAGACAACGACCACGAAGTAATAGCTGTCAAGCAAAGACACTACGAGAGGGAATAATCGACACGCGCTGCTAACGCCGCTCACGCTCAGGCCAAGCAGCAACTCAGTGACAGTAGTAATTTAAATTAACGTAGTGAGGTGGAAGTACGTTAAAACGAGGTGTAAAATACATGCTGACATGCTAGAGGGAACACGAGCCACACAAGGCTCAGGAAAATTTCGGAGAACCATTGAGCTGAGAGATGGATTAGGAGTGAAGCAGGCAGTCGGTGAGACAGCGTGGAAGCAAGAGGATTTGGGGATTGTTCCATCCATCGCCAACATCTGCCTTCCGACACCGTGATATCACAGCTTTGGCCACGCAACCCACAACGGGCAGACGATGCGGATAGTGTGCCACGATTGCCGATGAGAACAGCCGACTGGCGGCGCACAACTCATAGGCGACGTGCCATACCGACGCAGCGCCTGCCGCCGATAGCATTACGTGAGGATTAACGACGAATAATGGTGAAATTATTCGACCCCTGCCTCCTTCCCCTTAATAATTGTCATGTCCACATCCAGTAAAATAGGTACTGAGATCTGTAATTCTGTTTTGGTTTAAATTTTTTCATGTTTTCATCAAGCAACTTGTTACACTCATACATAAAACCTTAACCTCACATTCTTTTCAGTTTGATTTCATCTCATTATCGATATCAGTTAATTTTGGGGCCAAACGTGAGGCGATATAATTAGTTTCACCAACTGCGACATGGTCGCTTATAGAAACAGTGATCAAATACTGTCAAATGTCTTTTATTCCAGTCTTTGATCACAATGTGAATTCTTTAGACCATGACCTGTTTCAGTCCGTAATGATCCTCCTCAGATCTTTTTTTTTCTTTTATTGTTATTTTTAAACCTGTTTACAGGCAGGCCAGCAGCAGCATACTACGCCGCTCTTTGGCCATAGAGAAACACAAGAGAGACAAATGAAGACAAATAGAGAAAAACCATGGTAGACATATAAAAGGAGACAAACACTTTTTAAAATACATGGAGCCGTTCACGGGCGTAGAGTCCAAGATAAAATTTGTTCAGACACTTGGACACATACATAGACGAAAATTGTCACTTGCGAACGTAGGTGGACAAAACGAATAACATTGAACCACTTAAGCGCAAACGACGGCACACTCAGAAACACGAGGCGTTGATCTCCGGCGCGTGAATGTCCACTGAGCGTGTACGAGTCCGGGGACCTGCCAAGAGAGGAGGAGGGGGGGGGTAGGGAGAGGGAGAGGGGAGAGCAGAGATGCCACGGGCAAGGGAGATAGGGGGAAGGAAGAAAGGGGGAGGGGAAGCCTGGTTGAAGAGGGCTGGAGGAATGGGGATGGGGTGGAAGGAGAGAAGGGAGGGAGGGTGCCTAAAGGAAAAGACATAGGAAGTGGGGGGGAGGATCAGAGTTGATAGGAGGGGTAGATAGAGAGGAGGAGGACATCATCAGGGAGGGGGAGCTGGCGGAAGCCACCCTGGGAGAGGGTAAGGAGGGTGGAGAGATGGAGACCGGGTGGGACGTGGGAAGACAGGCGCAGCAGCAGGCGGGGGTGGGGAGGATGGGCGACACAAGCAGGTGAGGAGGATCGAGTTTATGGGAGGTGTACAGGATCTGTATCCTTTCAAGGAAAAGGAGGAGGTGGGGGAACGGAATGAGATCGTACAGGACCCGTGTGGGGGCAGGGAGACGGATGTGATAGGCGAGGCGGAGAGCTTGCGTTTAAGGATTTGAAGGGATTTATAAAAGGTAGGGGGGGCGGAGATCCAGGCCGCATGAGCGTAACAAAGGATAGGGCGGATGAGGGATTTATAGATGTGGAGTATGGTGGAGGGGTCCAGACCCCACGTACGGCCAGAAAGCAGCTTGAGGAGACAGAGTCTGAAGTGTGCCTTGACTTGGATTGTCCGGAGATGGGTGGTCCAGGAGAGGCGACGGTCGAGGGTGACGCCAAGGTACTTAAGGGTCGGGGGTGAGGGCGATAGGACGGCCATAGATGGTGAGATAGAAATCAAGGAGACGGAAGGAAGGGGTGGTTTTGCCTACAATGATCGCCTGGATTTTGGAGGGATTGACCTTGAGCAACCACTGGTTGCACCAAGCGGTGAACCAGTCAAGATGGGACTGGAGAATGTGTTGGGAGCGCTGCAGGGAGGGGGCAAGGGCAAGGAAGGTAGTGTCATCGGCACTGGAGAAGGTGGACGGGGGGTGACGGTGGCGGCATGTCCGCCGTATACAAAACGTACAGAAGGGGGATGAGGATGGAGCCTTGGGGCACACCGGCGTAGGGAAAAAAGGTGTAGGAATCCGTGTTATGGATGGTGACATAGGAAGGACGGTGGGAGAGAAAGGAGCCGATCAGACGAACGTAGTTAATGGGAAGGGCGAAGGTTTGGAGCTTGAAGAGGAGACCGGAATGCCATATGCGGTCATAAGCATGTTCGAGGTCCAGGGAGAGGAAGATTGTGGAGCGACGGGAATTAAGCTGTTCAGAAAGGAGATGAGTGAGGTGAAGGAGAAGGTCGTCGGAAGAGAAGGACGGCTCAAAGCCACACTGGGTAACAAAAGAGGCGGTGCTGGCGGAGATGCTGGAGGATGCGGCGGGTGAGGATAGATTCCAGGACCTTGCTGAAGACCAAGGTAAGGCTGATGGGACTGTAGGAGGAGACGGCGGACGGCGGTTTACCAGGTTTAAAGAACATCAGGATACGGGAGGTTTTCCACAGGTCAGGGTAGTAACCGGTGGACAGGACTACATTGTACAGCCTGGCCAGGGTGGAGAGGAAAGAGACAGGAGCTTCACGAAGCTGACGGTAGGTGACACGATCGTGACCAAGAGCGGTGTTGCGTTTTGTGCTGAGTGTAGCAATGAGATCCTGTTTAGTGACAGGGGCATTGAGTTCCGTGTGTGCAATGTTGTCCAAGTACTGGAAACCAGGTGCGAGGGGAGGGACAGAGGTGTCAGTTCGATCACGGACACCCGGGAAGAGGGAGTAATTGAACTGGGGATCATCGGGGATGGAAAAGACATCGGAGAGGTAGGAGGCAAAGTGATTGGCCTTACTAAGGGTGTCAGGGAAGGGGTGATCATCATGGAGAAGAGGATAGTAGGGGAAGGTATAGTTCCGGTAAGGTGACGAAAGGCTGACCAGAACTTGTACGAGTTTATAGGTAGGGTAGCATTTAAATGGGTGCATGTCTGTCTCCAGTCCTGGCGTTTCTTAGCTGCGAGCAAATTTCTAATGTGTCGCTGGAGTTGCCGGTGGCATCGTAGTGTGTCCGGGTCACGCGTGTGGAGGAAGGCACGGTAGACACGGCGGGATTCGTGGAGGAGGAGGACATCCTGTGAGGGTAAGGTAGGACGGTGGGGGTGGATGGCGACAGTAGGGACGTGGGCCTCCACGGCCTCAGACAAGGTATGCTGAAGAAAGGAAGCGGCATGGATTACATTGTCAGGGTGGTGGTAGGTGAAGGGATGGCTATCGACCTGGGTGGGAGGGGGGGGGGACTGGAGATTGGGGCACTGCCGTAAGAAGTGGGCTTGCCTACAGTGGGGGCCTTGTGGCACTCAGATGTCAGGTGTGCATTATACCGCAAGCACCTCCGGCAGTGGAGGGATGGAGGAGGGGAACAGGAAGGGTCAACTTGGTAGCATTGGTGGAAAAGAAGGGCATCCTCCTTCAGGAGACTGTCTATGGAGGGGGAATGTTCAGAAAAGACCCGCATAAGGCGGATGCGGCCGGCTGAGTTGTGGATGCGGCGAACCGCACGCACCTCCAGATGGGGCTGCGCCTTGAGCTCCGCCAACACCTCCTCCTCCGTGATCGTCGGACTAAGTCGAGTGATCGTGGCGGTGAGGGTCTGCGGGCGATGTGGGGGTTGGGTTTGGCGGGAGGGAGGCGGGGAAGGGGCAGGGGTGAGGGAGGCATTAGGGCCAAAGCGGGTGACAGGGATGCGGGAAAGGAGATCTGTGTGAAGGGTAGGGCTGGTGGAGGAGATGAGGACCGAATCACGGCGAGGAGTGAGGAGGGAGATGGGAACACCGGGAAAATGCTGGTGAAGGAAGAGGGTGGGGTTCCGGGCCTCAAGAAGGGAGGCATCAGGATGGGAGAGGAAGCAGCGGTAGAAGGAGGGGGGAGGAGGAGGAGGGGGCAGGGACAGGCAGCGAGACACCCATGGCATCCTGGACAGGGGAAGGGGGACGAGGCGGAGCCTTTTTAGATGCAGAGGAGGCAGGGGTGGCACTGGGGCGTTTGACGGCGGCAAAGGAGGTGTGGGGGACGGGAGCAACTGGAAGGTGGCGTGGAGGGGCAGGTCCCGGTGCTGGAGTCAGCGCCGGAGATGATGAGGGCGATGGCGATGATGAAGACGATGAAGAGGGCGAAGGGGAAAGTTCAGTGGGGAATGTGTAAATGGAAAGAGCAGAGAGGGGGTGTGGAGGGAAGGGATCAGAGGAGGCGAGGCAGGGAGGAGCTGGGGATGGAGCAACAAAAAGTGAGGGAGATGGGAGAGTGCTCCTTAGATCTATAATATACAAATACATACATCTAGTGAGCAGTGTGTCTTTCAACATAATACAGCAATACGTATCACAGTATACTCCCATACAGCCAGGGAGATGTACAGAAAATACAGTAAAACGTACCTTTTTTACACCATGTCCTAAAGCGATATGGCCATAATGGCATTGTCTCAGAGATCTAAAATAAGGTGCAGAACAGGCCGCATCGTCCACACACACATTATTGAAACTGGTTACTGAAGTACAGTAGCTACCAGAAATCTGTTTGCCTACGTCATCCCTAGATGTCGCTACTGTCGGCTTGGATGTAGTCATCATTTACGCAAAAAACATAATCTGATAAAAACACATTATGTAAAATACATCTAGCAAACTTTTGAAATTGATAACTATCATAGAAACTAAATTGTGATACATTAAAAGACAGATACAGTTACCCATATAAAATTATTAAAAGGAAATATATGAATATAGAATAGGACCGATCCTTTTTTATGATGAATTTACGGTCAACAATTAATATACGTATTACCTTGCCTGTAGCAACCTATAAATTGCCTATGAAAGATAAAATGTCTATATGACAGCTGAAAAAGGACAGATAAATGATCAGCGCCATCTGTTGGGTCTGCCGCCAGAATGTTATTTAGGCGTGCTCCGATCTTAAGAACTTAACCACTAGAGGGCTTTACATACAGTGTGATATATCTCCCACAGGAAACTTTTAAACAACTATTAACAGTCAATAAATAAAATTATATAGTCTGGTTATACATTAAAAGAATAGGTAGGACATAATCAGTTACAGGATTAGTGCGATTAATGTATGGAAGTAAGGCAAATGCCTACTGTTCTCGACATAAATCATCAAGTAGGGCTAGGTATAAATACGCGAGGCATTATTTAGTTATCGAAGTACGTTATCAAACTAAGCAAAGCAGGCGTTGGGCCACCGTATTGGGCTCATGCTTTTTCGCTTTGTAAATCTCCAAGTTCTCCAACAAGTGAAGAGTGCGACCCTTCTCTGCCCTGTGCAGAATACGCAAACAACTATCGAGGTTGCCTAGGGTGTGGCCGGTTTATGCCAAATGCATTCCCAATGCAGTTTTGTTAAGTGCCTGCAAATGCTCTCTGAATCTAATTTTAAAGGAACGGCGAATTTGACCGATGTAAAATTTGTCACAACTGCTACAAACGATCTTGTAAACCCCAGAAACGTCAAATTTATCAGAATCTTTACTCAAACTATGTTTTAGACGGAGTTTCAGAGTGTTGTTAACTTGAAAACCACATCTAACCTTAGATTTATTCAAAGACTTTTCAATCTGTTGGGACATTTTTCCGTAAAATTTCATTGGAATAGTTTTCAGGTTATCTTTATTGTTTCTTTTTTCTAGATGATTGTGGGTCTGCCTACTATTTACTTTCTGTTTTTTTTTTGTCCTATTGTATGGGCGCTTAACATATTTAGGTGAGAAACCGTTGGCTACAGCAATTTGCCTTAATATACTAAGTTGTTGGCGTATTTCCTTATCGGCCAATGGTAATCTAAAAAGTCGTTGGATCATAGAGGTGAAAAAGGATCGTAGCGGATGGATGAACTGGCTCCGATAATAGTGTGTGTACATGTAGGCTTTGTGAAAATCGAAAATTTATGTCTGTTATCAACCTTCTTAATGGTAAGGTCTAAATAGTTAATGGAGCCTGCTTCTTCTATTTCTGTAGCAAACGCAATTTTTTGGTGCATGCTGCCTATGGATTGAGCAAATGCGGTAACCTCATTCTCGTCCTCCTCTAACAGTAGCAAGATGTCATCGACATAACGTTTATAATATATAGTCTTGTCTTTCAGTAGTGTAGATTCCAAGTCGTTCATGAAAATGTCTGCTAACGTACCAGCCAAACTGTTACCTATTCCAAGACCATCTTTTTGACAATGTATTTTGCCATTGAAAGTAAAATAGCTATAAGTTAACGCAAATTCTAAAATTTCTATTAATTCTAAGTATTCTGCAGTACTAATCTTGTTATGAGTTAGCAGATTACGTTTAATAATCTGAATCGTTTCCTTTATCGGGACACTACTGTAGAGGATTTTTACATCTAGGGAAGCTAGTGAGGCATTATTTGGAATATGTAAATCTTTAATCGCATTGGCAAGGTCAGAACTGTTTTTCACCCCAAAATTGGTAGAGAAGGTGTGCACTGCTTTAAGTTTGTTGTTAAGAAACTTATTTAGTTTACAACATGGCGATGATAAATTGTTAACAATTGGACGGATCTGGTTTCCTTCTTTATGTATCCCAAGCTCCCCCAACTGAGATCGCAGGTTAAGACACATAAAGAAGGAAACCCAATCCGTCCAGTTGTTAACAATTTATCATCGCCATGTTGTAAACTAAATAAGTTTCTTAACAACAAACTTAAAGCAGTGCACACTTTTTCTACCAATTTTGGGGTGAAAAACAGTTCTGACCTTGCCAATGCGATTAAAGATATACATATCCAAAATATTGCCACACTAGCTTCCCTAGATGTAAAAAACCTCTACAGTAGTGTCCCGATAAAGGAAACGATTCAATCAGTATTTGTCCGCTCTAATTCTTAACTTTTTGCTATCGATTCTAATGAGAACAGCGTTGTCACTGAACTGTTCACAGTAATATGCTCTTTGCCCCACCTTTCTATTGGTAACGATTCCTACTCCCGTTATACCATTTTCTGCTGCTGTTGTTACTACCCTACATTCATCTGACCATAATTTCTTGTCCTTTTTTCCATTTCACTTCACTGACCCCCACTGAATCTAGACTGAGCCGTTATATTTACCTATGCAGGTGATCTAGCTTCGCTATCGCGTTCAAGCTTCTGAAATTCCACATCCCCACTCGTAGAACGTTATCGTTTGTTTCGTTATTCAATTTTTTTGTTATAGTCATCCCCTTTGGCAGTCCCCTTCCGAAGATCCGAATGGAGGACTAGTTTGAAGTCTTTTGCCAATGGAGAGATCATCATTTGTTTTTCAACTACTAGCCACTTACCGTGTGGATACACATTATATGTCTTTAAAGCAGTGGTTTCCAACGCCTGCATCCTTATGCCGTTGATCATTGCTGATTCTTCCGTCTTTCGGGCAGCTTTCCTCCCCAAGGGCAAGAGTGTCCTGAACATATTCCCACTCCTCCGCCATCTTTGACGAGGACGTTGGTAGAATGAGGGTGGCTTCGAATTCCGCAAGTCTTCGGCCGCCAATGCTGGGTTTTTATTCAAAATTTAAGCAGTGGCGTAGTTCAAACCCGGAGTAGAGGACGATCTGATTACCAAAAGTTCCATACCAAACTGGAAGCGTTTTTGACGCTGTCGGTGGTCTTTCTAAACACGGCCTGTGACGGTGAATGGTGTCTTTACTGGTCAGAATCCAAATAATTAGTGTACGCGTTTGGGTCGTTGTTAACGGTGTGTTTCCACAGTTACTGTACAAGTGTCGCTGTGGGAATGTCCCAAAATACGGTATCTCGTAAACGACTCGCACTAGAATTCTGCAACAAACACCACTGACGTTGTAATTTACTCTACTTTTACTTTGATAATGTCAATGGGCGTTGTTCCATTTAAAACAGTGCGTGTTTGCACATTAAAATGGTTTTCTAAGTATTATTACGATCTGTTTATTAGCTAATAATACGAGCCCCTACTACCAATTTATTCTGTGTAAACAGGAACTCAATAGCATTTTCTTTTTCGAAATATTTGGAATGCAAGTTTTATGTGGTTCACCCTGTTTAGAGGGTACACACTCATGAACTTTAAAACAAGATATTCAGAACACCTCAGAGCTCCCAAAGGTAACTGCGTACTCTTTAAAAGCCCACAACCATTTCCCAACCAAGTAGAACCAGATTAAAAATGCTAAAATCTAGCCACAGTCTATCCTGTAAACTTATAATAGAAGAAAATTTCTTCACAGACAGAGCATTAGCAGAAGGAGAACAGATCATAAACTCAAAACGACTCTGTGATGGAGACATTCGCAGCTTTGGCAGTACATTTTGTGGCAAGAACTCCTAATAGAACCAATTTCATTAAATCACTGCACGTTTCGTGGCGTATTGCCACGTCATCAGATGCATATTTAAACAGCAGGAAATAAACAATGACAGTGACTGAACTCCTGTACATCAATATTGCCTATTGTCTGGCTAATATTTACATGACCAAGCTCGAATGTGAACTTACGACCTCTTTTTTCACATACGGTAGTGTCGCCATATGTTGCACATATGTGGATGACGTATTTCTATTGACAGGGGCACGAAGGGCAACTGATGTGAGTTTGTCGAACATCTGAATGAAGTAATGAAATTGGCTGTACAGCATAGTGAGGGCGTCTGGTTACCGTATTTAGACTTGACTTCCCTTCTCAGTTCCAAGGCCATGTCTGACATCTATAGGTAGCCCTCCACCACCGACGTAGTTATTCAACGGAGTTCTAATAACCCGCTTCCGTACAAGACGCCGGCATTCTGGTCCATGCTACACAGACTCCGCTATGTTCTCCTGTCACGTGAGGCCTTTGATAAGGAATTTCACGCCGTCCCTAATATTGCCCAGGTCAATCGATGCGCTAGGAATTTTCTGAGCGTTATTAATAAGAGCACATAAAAAAGTCAAGTCTGGTATTGGACAGGGACTGGTGGGGGTGGCAGGCGGGAAGGGATGAATTGTACTGTGTTATGGAAGGTAGACGAATGGGATATTGGGCACCTGGGGTAAAATAGGAATTCGTATTACGGTAAAATTTCGGAAGAAGTTGGTAGGTATCTCAGGGCAGAAAGTATAAGACCCGCTTTCTTTGTCCCTGGAAAACTGAGTGAGAGAATGAGGCACAGAGAGAAGACGCCTTGTCAAAAATATCAGGCCATTGGGATTTATTTTATCCGGTGTGACGATTTCGTTATGAATTACGAGCGAAAGACTGGTTATGGGTTCGATGAGAGGTTAAGAGAACACGCAGATCTGAGAAATTTAAGGTCAGCTTAAGTACCCACTTTCACTAGTATGGTCACTCTGTGGTCAGTATGCCTAAAATTGAAGAATTTTACTTAAGGAGGAAGAGGTGTAGATTATGCATAGTACGAAACTGTATCCTCAACTCACATTGAACAACGAGTTCGAGCTTTGGCATGGGGACATTTTGTCTACATTTGACTGCATTACGAGAGCCTAGTGGTTCCTCTAACCTGGTATATTACACTTTGTTTGTCTCCCTTAAATAGCCGCAGGGATTTCTGGTTTTGTATTTTTTTTTTCTAGTAGGGTATTCGATTCTGCTGGTAAGCCTTCTGCTTCTTGCCTCGACGATATGTTGCTTTTGTTTCAGCGCCTCACTTTCGCTCTTTTGTTATAGGCGCTGCCTTTTTATATGGCATGGGACGTTTTAGGTCCCCCAACTTTTTATTCAATGACCATCCGCCCTACGGACTAAATGGTTTTAATTATGAAGGATGCGACTTCTATAATTATTTTTTATAATTAAACTTCTGTTTTTATCTGTTCTCGTAATTAGGTGTTATGGGATTGCTACTGGCGTACAGGCGTTCAGTCACTGTCATTGTTTATTTCGTGTTGTTTAGTTATTCTCCTGATGAAGTGGCTATAAACCACGAACCAGTAGTGCCTTAATAAAACTGGTTCACGCTGTAGAACGATTATAAGAGGTGCGTTCAAAAAGTAATGCAACAACTCCAGGCTAATTTCGGTTGAAAAAGATGCGGAATTTGTTGTGAGATATTGTGGAATGTTCCCGCTTCACCTGTCTTCCGATAGGTGGCGGCGCTATACGTAGCCTTCAAAATGGCGTGTGTAACGGAGGTGTATTCCAAGCATAGAACTGCTGTTGAGTCCTTTTTCTTCCTGGAAAACTAGACGCCATTGCAGATATTCACAAGTGCTTGCAGAATATCTACGGAGACTTGGCAGTGAACAAAAGCAAGGTGAGTCGTTGGGCGAAGCGTCTGTTATCATCGCAAAAGGTAGCTCAGTAAAAACTGTATAATCAATTATTTAGTATGGAACTTCCTGGCAGATTAAAACTGTGTGCTGGACCGAGACTCGAACTCGGAACCTTTGCCTTTCGCGAGCAAGTGCTCTACCAACTGAGCTACCCAAGCACGGCTCACGCCCCGCCCTCACAGCTTTACCTCTGCCAGTACCTCGTCTCCTACCTTCCAAACTTTACAGAAGCTCTCCTGCGAACATTTCAGAACCAGCACTCGTGAAACAAAGGATACTTCTGAGACATGGCTTAGCCACAGCCTAGGGGATGTTTCCAGAATGAGATTTTCACTCTGCAGCGGAGTGTGCGCTGTGAGGACGGGGCGTGAGTCGTGCTTGGGTAGCTCAGTTGGTAGAGCACTTGCCCGCGAAAGACAAAGGTCCCGAGTTCCTGTCTCTTTCCGGCACACAGTTTTAATCTGCCAGGAAGTTTCATATCAGCGCACACTCCGCTGCAGAGTGAAAATCTCATTCTGGATTTATTAAATAATCTACATCTAAAACAAAGCAGAAAACTCAATGAATCTGTACGGTCTCTAGAGTCCTGTTTGCCGGGCAAATCTGTGACTGCTGTAATGTAGGAACTTGCGGAGACTCTCATTCGCCGTGATCGAAGGATCACAATCAAACACCTTCCTGCACTTCTGGAGGTTTCTGTTGGTAGAACTGACACACTCGTCCACCAGTTGGGGTACTCAAAGGTGTGTGCCCGCTGGCTTCCTCGCCACCTAACAGACCACAAAGAACAATGAAGGACCACCTTTGCAAAATTGCTTCCGTGCTACGAAGCTAATTATGATAATATCTTATCTAAGATCGTCACAGGCCATGAAACATGGCTCCATCACTTTGAACCGGGAACAAAACAGCAATCAATGGAGTGGCGTCACACCACCTCTTCTCCAAAGAAAAAGTCCAAAGCAGCGCTCTCAGTCGGTAAAGTCTCGGCGACCACCTTCTGGGGCTTTGAAGGGGCTATTCTATTTAATGTCCTTCCTCACGTTGCAACGATCAACTGGGAAGTATTTCGTGATACCCTCAGAAAAATGAAGAAACGACTTCAGTGTGTTCGCCACCACCTAAATACAAGCGAACTTCGACTTCTCCGTGACAACAGGAAGCCTAACGTTATTCTGCGCACCCAAGACAAGCTCAAGAAACTTCAATGGACTGCTCTTGGTCATTCACTCTACAGCCCGGATCTCACACCTTCCGACTTCCAGCTGTTTGGGCTAGTGATGGATACACTCCAGGGGAAGTAGTAGGGGCCTACGTTAATGATGGTGAGGTTATTCAGGCAGTAAATCGTCGGCTCCGACCTCGACCAGTAGAGTGGTACAATGCGAGCACTCAGGCCGCCCTAGTAAGGTGGTGTAAGGTCGTCGCGTGGAACGGAGATTATGTTGAAAAATAGGGTTTTTTAGTATGAAAGAAAAGGTTTTGTTGTCGAAACAAAATTCGTGGCTGGCAGCATCAAACTAGTCAGAAGAATGAGGACTCAGAAAAAAAGTCGGAAGAGGAGGAATAATATGGTGTACTCGCATCATAAAACCATCCTGCTTTCAGGAAAAAAAGTGTTGCATTACTTGTTGAACACCTGAACACCTCCCCCCTCTCCTCCGAGAGAGACAGAGAGAGAGAGAGAGAGAGAGAGAGAGAGAGAGAGAGAGATAAAAAGTAGACAAAGTTTACATTTGGTGTCGTGACGAACTCATGTGAAAACAAGTGGTTATCCGCAGCGACTGTACACACAGCGGCAACGTACTGTAAGCACTGTTTTTTGTAATGTGAAAAAGTGTAACTTGCAAGGGAAGCTCTACAAAAGCATGTGCATCTACATCTACGTCTTGATCTATATTCTGCGAACCACGATGAAGTGCGTGGCAGAGGGTACGTCCGATTGCACCAGTTATTAAGGCTTTTTCCGTTCTGTACACGTATGGAGCGCGGGAAGAATGCTTAAATTAATCTAATCTTCTCCTCACGATCCCTATGGGAGAAATATTTAGGAAACAGTAATATATTCCTAGAATCATTTTTTGAGTCAGTTCTTGAAACTTTGCTAGTAGATTTTCCCGGGATAGTTTC
Source organism: Schistocerca nitens (assembly GCF_023898315.1). NCBI lineage: Eukaryota > Metazoa > Arthropoda > Insecta > Orthoptera > Acrididae > Schistocerca > Schistocerca nitens. The sequence continues at coordinate 407,493,310 of NC_064618.1, forward strand.
CGTCTGTCTTCAAGAGTCTGCTGGTTCAATTCTTTGAACTTCTCAGTTACACTCACCTGAGGGTCAAACAAATTTGTGACTTTTCGTGTTGCTCTTCTATGTATACGTTCTATATTAAACTGTTGGGTTTTTTTATGGGTCCAAATATTTGTGCAATATTCTAGGATGGGTCACAAGAGTGACTTCTAAGCAATCTCCTTTGCAGACTAATTGCATTTCCCTCGTAATTTACCAAGAAGCCGAAGTCTGCTACCTGCTTTTCCCACGACTGAGACTATGTGATCATTCCATTTTATGTCCCTACAAAGTTTACACCTAGGTATTTGCATTTTATCGGTTCAAAATGTGACTTATTGATATTACACTCATAGGATACGATCTTTTCAATCCTTTTTCGTTTTGCGATGTGCTCAGATTAAAATTTGTAAACATTTAAATCACGTTTTCTAACTTCGCACCACTTTAAAATCTTATCAAGGTCTGACTGGATATTTGTGCAATTTCGTACAAATCTATTTACACCCTGACTTTTGAATTTAATGACGTTAGTGCATATGCTTTTATTGGTTCATATGTGCTACGTTATAGTTTTAAGGAAATGAGTGCAATACTTATAACATCTTCAATGTGTTTAATCCATACTACTTTTTGAATAATATAGACGTTGTACAATGTGTAGTTACTATGAGGACAGTGTAGTGTTTTTGAACGAGAGCACTTAGTGACTAGCAACAAACTTGGCACATAATTTGAAAGTTGTAGTAAATATTTTCTCTCTTGGAAAGGAAAAAAGTTTATTGCTTACTACATTTTCGGTGTTCGTGCAGTAAAACTGTGGTATCAACGACAGATACCACACTAGTTAGGGGCTGCAGTTATCGACCGCTGTCCGTACTAGTATCGCTGGACCCGCGAGTCGAGGCTAGCGCCGCTTGCAACAAGTCTCTAGCGTGCACTCGGCTACTCTTGCTCGGGACGTCAAGTAGGAAAGTAGTATAGCTTTCAGCTAATAGGAAGCAACCTCTAACCAGGCGCTTAGTTAAAGTATGGTCTATCTGATGCCTCTATAGCTCTCTGTTTGTAATTATATTCATCCTGACTCTGAAGACTCCTGTACCACCAGTTAAGTAAAATCTCGTATTATTTTTTACCAACGACATCTAATTATTATAGTCGTTGCAGCCCAGACCATGCAGCCAGCTCCTTATCGACTTCACTGAGAAACCTGCTGTATATGCAAAGAAGAGATCTATATGTTACTATTTATCATTGGCGACCATTCGTTCGTCGTTGTCATAATAAAAGCTGTCGCATCAAGCCTGACGTCATGACATTAAAACTGAATTCCTTCTTCGCTACAAAATCTATTCGCAACGTATTTAATAGACAGTATCCAAATATGCTGCAGAATGTACCTACAAAATTATGTCATTATTCGACACAGAGCGAAGGGGAGGACGAGATGGACAGAGAATGGGACTAGGAGGCAATGGACAGGGGAAGGAGCAACAGGAGATGGACATAAAAAGGAAGAAGAATATGGACAGAGTCAAAGGGGAGAAGGAGATAGACGGTGCAAAGGACACGGACAGAGGGAGGAGGAAGGAAGAGACGCATTACCAGAATTGAATTAAATACATGCCTAGGCAAATCCAGCCAGTACTAAATATGAAAGATGAGTTCTACTATTTGAGCAGAAAAATAACAGCTGAACCCGACAGAATATAAAATAGACACCGTCAATAGAAAGCGTTCCTGAAGATGAGGAATTTGTTAATATCGAACCTTTTCTGAAGGTATTTTTGTGGAGTGTTACCTTTTTTGAAACTGAAACGTGGACGATAAACATTTATTGTAAGAATTTAGTAGGTCTGGTGTTAGAGAAGAATGGTGAAAATTAGATGGGTAATCGTATTACTAATCAAATGGTACTGCATGAAACTGGGGAGAAATGAAATGTGTGGCACAACTTCAGTAAAAGAAGGGTTTATGAGTTGGCTGCCGCTTCCGCTCACTAAATAAGTGCCCCAGATGTTTAATAACGCACGATGCAATTGCCCCAGACTTGTGTTGGCAGCAACACAACTAAAGATGTGGACCGTTGGAACTTTTGAAACGTAAATTGCGTAACACGATCTGGTAATCGCTCCATGTTTCGTAAGTAGTGAAAATTCTCGGCTTTATTCTTCGAATGACTGCATGTTCAGATTGTACAATAAGCATAAAAGAGGAACTTAAAATCTGTGGCGAAGTCACGCCGGTGGAAATCGGTGCCACGTCGAAATGTTGCGTCTATTCCACAAAGGCTGGGAAATGAAACAGCCAATGCAGTGAACGCTAGTGTAAATATGTGGACTGTTACGGCAATAAAGTGTCCGAACACATTTTGATTGAGAATGAGCTTAATGTACAGTCGTGCTCAAAAGTATACGAACGACCTGAATTGCATTTCGCCTGATTGGCATGCAACCCACATAACGCAGCTGTCTACCAGGGCCCCTAATCGCTCCTTGGTACAGTCGTTAGACTATTGAAAATGGTTCCAACAAGTCCCCACTAGAAAACACTGCTCTGTATCGCAATAACTCAAGATGTAAAGTAATACCACGATACTACAAATACCAGGGAACACCTTATCACAGATAAGACTGTCCTTAAGGCTTGTAAGCTCACATTTGTTGTAAAAAATGACATACCTGAAATGTTACCACTCTCATTCTTACGTCAGACAGGTAATGCACGTAGTACGTTCGTCGTATTCATGATTTCCTCTTCAAAGTAACATACCGTGCTTGTTATTTAACACAAAATGACATTAAAAATTTACGTTATTCACTAGCAGCTAGTTGAGAATATGTATGAACTTCAAATGACATTGCGAACCGTCTCGTTCTGCATATGGATTCAAACCCAGGTCATGTAGACTAAGACTTCGTGACTGACGGAAACTAACAGTCACTCCCGACTAGGCATACAGAGAGTGATATACATCGATTTTAGACAGTATCAGTTAGCAAATATCAACTTTAAATTACTTAACGTAAACATTTTTAACAGACGTGAATTCCTACTCAGCATCTATTGGCCCTATTAACGAACTACGAGAGATGTTAAATATTGAAAGGTCCTGGCAGATTATAACTGTGTGCCGGACCGAGACTCGAACTCGGGACCTTTGCCTTTCGCGGGCAAGTGCTCTACCGTCTGAGCTACCCAAGCACGGCTAACGCCCCGTCCTCACAGCTTTACTTTTGCCAGTATCTCGTCTCCTACCTTCCAAACTTTACAGAAGCTCTCCTGCGAACCATGCAGAACTAGCACTCCTGAAAGAAATGTTAATGCGGAGACATGGCTTAGCTACAGCCTTGAGGATGTTTCCAGAATGAGATTTTCACTCTGCAGCGGAGTGTGCGCTGATATGAAACTTCCTGGCAGATTAAAACTGTGTGCCGGACCGAGACTCTAACTCGGGACCTTTGCCTTTCGCGGGCAAGTGCTCTACCAACTGAGCTACCCAAACACGACTCACGCTCTGTCCTCACAGCTTTACTTCTGCCGTAATAAACGGCGAAAGACTCTCACCCCTGGTAGTGTACGACGAGTTACACTTTCCACTGTTGAGCGAGAGCCGAGGAGGACGCATATCGCAGATATGATCCACAGTGCCATTGGGATGAAGGGTCGATCTTCTAGCGGGGTTTCTGGACGGTGCGACCCGACCCATCTCGTCGTGTTCTATGGCGTTCCGTGCAAACATTCTCTCGACACCCGCTGCACTACCAAAACACTTCGTCCTACACGAGCAAGATGGCTACATCACTTTCTACCATGAAAATAATGCGCCCACTTTCGTCAGCCACTGATGTGATGTTACCGTTCGCGTGAACGTCTGCAAGACATCCTTCATGTCTGCTCAAGTCACACTGACGCATTACCTTGTATTGCGCTGCGATATCGATGCTGACCTTGAACCCGTGGGACAAAACGGTTCAAATGCTAATCATTTCTGCAGAACATACTAATATAAATGTCCTGTGAATATGAACGACCTATCTCTAGTCGTTGAATGTGCTGTTTTTTTGTGAACATGAATGTATTATAAATTATTCAGAGATACAGGGAATAATGTTTATATGATAAGAGCAGGATGGCAAAAGACAAAAGCAAACAGACTCCCAACTCCTAGCTGCCCTCGAAAAAGCTGTGCGCTCGTTTATTTGTTCAGATAATCGTTTACTGTTTGGTTAAATGATGATGACGTCCTCTTGGATAAATTGATCTGGAGGTAAAATAGTCCCCCATTCGGATCTCGGGGCGGGGACTACTCAAGAGGACGTCATTATCAAGAGAAAGAAAACTGGCCTTCTACGTATCGGAGCGTGGAATGTCAGATCCCTTAATCCGGCAGGTAGGTTAGAAAATTTAAAAAGGGAAATGGATAGGTTACAGTTAGATATAGTGGGAATTAGTGAAGTTCGGTGGCAGGAGGAACAAGACTTTTGGTCAGGTGAATACAGGGTTATAAATACAAAATCATATAGGGGTAATGCAGGAGTAGGTTTAATAATGAATAAAAAATAGGAATGCGGGTAAGCTACTACAAACAGCATAGTGAACGCATTATTGTGGCCAAGATAGACACGAAGCCCACGCCTACTACAGTAGTACAAGTTTATATGCCAACTAGCTCCGCAGATGGCGAAGAGACTGATGAAATGTATGATGAGATAAAAGAAATTATTCAGAGAGTGAACGGAGACGAAAATTTAATAGTCATGGGTGACTGGAATTTGACAGCAGGAAAAGGAAGATAAGTAGGTGAATTAGGAATGTGGGTAAGGAATGGAAGAGGAAGCCGCCTGGTAGAATTTTGCACAGAGCATAATTTAATCATAGCTAACATCATAGCTAACACTTGGTTCAAGAATCATGAAAGAAGGTTGTATACATGGAAGAAGCCTGGAGATACTAGAAGGTATCAGATAGATTTTATAATGGTAAGACAGCGATGTAGGAACCAGGTTTTAATCTGTAAGACATTTACAGGGGCAGATGTGGACTCTGACCACAATCTATTGGTTATGAACTGCAGATTAAAACTGAAGAAACGGCAAAAAAGTGGGAATTTAAGGAGATGGGACCTGGATAAACTGAGTAAACCAGGGGTTTTACAGAGTTTCATGGAGAGCATAAGGGAACAACTGACAAGAATGGGGGAAAGAAATACATTAGAAGAAAAATGGGTAGCTTTGAGGCATGAAGTAGTGAAGGCAGCAGAGGATCAAGTAGAAATCATTGGGTAAGAAAAGAAATATTGAATTTAATTGATGAAAGGAGAAAATATAGAAATGCAGTAAATGAAGCAACAAAAAGGAGTAATAATGTCCCAAAAATGAGATCGACAGGAAGTACAAAATGGCTAAGCAGGGATGGCTAGAGGACAAATCTAAGGATGTAGAGGCTTATCTCACTAGGGGTAAGATAGATACTGCCTAAAGGAAAATTAAAGAGACCTTTGGAGAAAAGAGAACCACTTGCATGATTATCAAGAGCTCAGATGGAAAACCAGTTCTAAGCAAAGAAGGGAAAGCAGAAAGGTGGAAGGAGCATACAGAGGTTCTATACAAGGGCGATGCTCTTGAGGACAATATTATGGGGATGGAAGAGGATGTAGACGATGATGAAATGCGAGATATGATACTGCGTGAAGAGTTTGACAGGGCACTGAAACACCTAAGTCGAAACAAGGCCCCGGGAGTAGACAACATTCCATTAGAACTACTGACGGCCTTGGAAGAACAAATCCTGAGAAAACTGTACCATCTGGTGAGCAAAATGTATGAGACAGGCGAAATACCATCAGACTTCAAGAAGAATATAATAATTCCAATCCCAAAAAAGCAGGTGTTGACAAATTTGAAAATTACCGAACTATCAGTTTATTACATCACGGCTGCAAAATACTAACGCGAGTTCTTTACAGACGAATGGAAAAACTGGTAGAAGCCGACCTCGGGGAAGATCAGTTTGGATTCCGTAGAAATATTGGAACACGTGAGGCGATACTGACCCTACGACTTATCTTAGAAGCTAGATTAAAAAAAGGCAAGCCTACGTTTCTAGCATTTGTAGACTTAGAGAAAGAGTTTGACAATGTTGACTGGAATACTCTCTTTCAAATTCTGAAGGTGGCAGGGATAAAATACAGGGAGCGAAAAGCTATTTACAATTTGTACAGAAACCAGATGGCTGTTATAAGAGTCGAGGGGCAAGAAAGGGAAGTAGTGGTTGGGAAGGGAGTGAGACACGGTTGTAGCCTCTCCCCGATGTTATTCAATCTGTATATTGAGCAAGCAGGAAACAAAAGAAAAATTCGGAGTAGGTATTAAAACCCATGGAGGAGCAATAAACCTTTAAGGTTCGCCGATGTCATTGTAATTCTGTCAGAGACAGCAAAGGACTTGGAAGAGCAGTTGAACGGAATGTTCAGTGTCTTGAAAGGAGGACAAAAGCAAAACAAGGATCATGGAATGCAGTCGAATTAAATTGGGTGATGCTCAGGGAATTAGATTAGGAAATGAGACACTTAAAGTAGTAAAGGAGTTTTGCTATTTGGGGAGCAAAATAACTGATAATGGTCGAAGTAGAGAGGACATAAAATGTAGACTGGCAATGGAAAGGAAAGCGTTTCTGAAGAAGAGAAATTTGTTAACATCGAGTATAGATTTAAGCGTCAGGAAGTCGTTTCGGAAAGTATTTGTGTGGAGTGTAGCAATGTAAGGAAGTGAAACATGGACGATAAATAGTTTGGACAAGAAGAGAATAGAAGCTTTCGAAATGTAGTGCTGCTGAAGAATGCTGAAGATTAGATGGGTAGATCACATAACTAATGAGGAGGTATTGAATAGAATTGGGGAGAAGAGGAGTTTGTGGCCCAACTTCACTGGAAGAAGGGATCGGTTTGTAGGACATGTTCTAAGGCATCAAGGGATCACCAATTTAGTATTGGAGGGCAGCGTGGAGGGTAAAAATCGTAGAGTGAGACCAAGAGATGAATACACTAAACAGATTCAGAAGGATATGGGCTGCAGTACGTACTGGGAGATGAAGCAGCTTGCACAGGATAGAGTAGCATGGAGAACTGCATCAAACAAGTCTCAGAACTGAAGATCACAACAACAACAATCGTTACACAAATTATACACACAAAAAATAATTTTTAGAAAGGGATATTACAGGATCTGTTGACAGAACACGTTCTGGGGCGCCAATAATCCGTCAACTTGTTAATGAAGCGATGTATTGGGGCTTGGCTACACCAAGCAGTTTCTTATGGACGTAGGTTGCTGTAGCAATGCAGAGATGAAGTCGTTTTATCGCAGAAAGCTGCAGTAAAGCAATCTTTGGACTGAGGCGCAGAACGACAACAGTGACGGAGTAAGATGGATCGACAGATGGGGGCAAACTCTTTCGCGACCGCGCCTCCCGACCTCGAGCGGCCTGCACTCCGAGTGAAGTAGCTGCGACTGCCTGCTGGCTGCCGAGTTAGCGCCACATCGCGAGGCTGGGAGCCTCGACAGCGGAGCAGCCGGAGCAGAGGCGAATCCGCAACTCGTACTCCCTGGCGACTGCCGCGCCCGCCGGCTGGAATTGATGCCCCTGGCGCCGACCCAGCGGGGTGATTCAGCCAGCCGAGTCGCGAAGTCGATTACGTCTGTGCGGCGTCTGATGACACGGGCACGCGGCACAGGGCAAGGGCAGGCAGCGACACACCTCCCGCGCCTCCACATCCTCACCGTGGCGAAAACAAATGGCTCCCTGTGCCAGAGCGTACTTCATTTTTTTTTCTTCTGCCTTTTCGCCTCATTCTTTCGTCAAAGCACGTCCCCTTAATGTATTTCTTCCTTGCCAGATACTATTCATCTACGTCACAAGTGTGTTATACATTGCAAAATTTCTGTTGCCAGACAAGTACGCCGTTATTGCTGTCAGATCGAGGTAGACCGCCATGAGAAATGGCCTCATAAATCGGATCCTTTGTTATCGCTCTGTTTGCTTTCTTTGCTTTTGCTGGCAAAGAGCGGGATCGTGAGGTTATAGGCATCGCCATCGCCATTGCCCGCTTGAAATTCAGTATATACTTACTCAAAGAAAATAGAAAGAAAAGCATACTTACAGAGCACAGTGTTTAGAACAACTGACGGGCATGCTTTTCTATTATACTATTGAATCTTAGAATCCCACAAGAATAAATAAAATAAAATCGTTAAATATTGCCAACCACTGCATGGCGCATTTCGTCATTTTCCACAGAGAAGGGCAGACTCATATGGCCTGCGCCGTTGATTTTATTCGTGGGGAAATGCTAAACTTTCGTGATGAACACTGTACGAGTTTATTACTGGATTGCTCGTCGAAAACAATGAAGCACTCAATAGGGGAGGAGGAAACGAATTGAAACTTCACAGGTTATAGGGTATGTCACAGTTTTCAGTGATTACAAAATCGAGTCAGATTTACAAGGATCTTTGCCGTATAAACTCACTTATCAGTACGGTGCTGCACACTCTTTGGCATAGATGCACGTTTGGTTGGGAAGGACGTCATAAAGCCATTTCATTCTCTCTTGGTCCACAACTGTGGTAACTCGTCCGTGATATTTACGAAATTTCGAACTTTCTCTTCCGAATGAGAAAATATTTTGTTGACACACACCTACGTAGGGAGAAATGATCATCATAATAAAATAAGAGAAATCGGAGCTGTAACGAAAAGATTTAGGTGTTCCTTTTTCCCACGCGCCATTCGAAAGTGGAATGGTAGAGAAGTAGTACGAAAATGGTTCGATGAACCCACTGCCAGGCACTTAAGTGTAAATTGCAGAGTAACCATGTAGATGTAGATATTATGGATACTGGCACTGGGACGTCCTAGCTGTTCCCACACATGTGCTTTAAGGGAAAGATCTGGGGATCTTTTTGACCACGGGAAGACCTCAGCATCACGCAGAGAGAGTGGTACTGACACATCGGCGGGTTGGGGTCGGGGGGGGGGGGGGACGAGAATTGTCCTGTTGAAAAATGCCATCACGATGCTGTCATATAGGAGGTAGTAACACATGGGGACGCCGGATTTCGGCGAAGTACCGTCACAGTTACCTCAGTCACCACCAGTCATAGCTGTTGGTTCCCCACACCATGGCGCAGGAAAAAGACCGTTGCGCTTATCCAATACTTTGGAACAATGGACCTGTCCCACGATCGCCGCCGTATTCGCCGATGCTGGTTATCCCAGGTAGTGCAGAACCGCGATTAACCACTGAACACAATGTGACTCTGTTTATCAACAGTCCCAGTTGCGGGCGCTAGTCCGAACGCATGGGACGACAATTTCCAATTATAGATTCTCCTAGTCTCCGATCAATGATGCGGAATGATACAGGATGTTACAGAAAATCTGTTACTCCTTCTCCGATGGCAGGCGCAGTGGAGAGAGCATTGCGCTATGTGTGGCGCACGATACGCCGATCCACTCTTGTGGCAGCCGTGGTCGACCGGAACCTCGACGACGAGTATTCCTGCCCTCTCCTATGCAATCTGGACAACATCTTGGCACTGTCACATCTGAATTCCTCGCAAATCTGGATACTACGTTACCCGGGTGCTGATAACGCTGCCTCATACGATTACGTGGCTCGCGTCCGTTTCCTTCACAATGAGCATCGCCTTATGTACCCTACCAGGCCTGGTAACAACTGTAAATGCGAGCAACACTAATGTACTGTGGTGTCGTTTCTACCTATCACAGAGATTTGCAACTCTAATCATTTAAACACGCACCTGTGATGTGTCCGTGTAAAAAGTTACATTGCCATCCGACCATGCCTTCTGAGTGCTTCTGTTTTTCTTTTGGCAAGCAGAATAGTTCAGTAGTAGACGTGGCACATGATTAGAGTAATGTCAGTACCGAATGGTGTGAAGAAAGAATAAATCCGAAGCAAAAACCACGACTGCTCTTTGTGATTCCTTATTCTGATGATCCTGGCTTCAAAAACTAAGAAACAAAATGAACAGAACTAAACAAAAAGTAAAAAAAAAATTAATGTCACTTCCCTTCCTCCGCATGAGTTTTGCCACTGTCGCCTGTCGGGGTGGCCGAGCGGTTCTAGGCGCTATAGTCTGGAACCGCAAGACCGCTGCGGTCGCTGGTTCGAATCCTGCCTCGGGCATGGATGTGTGTGATATCCTTTGGTTATTTCGGTTTAAGTAGTTCTAAGTTCTAGGGGACCGATGACCTCAGAAGTTGAGTCTCATAGTGCTCAGAGACATTTGAACCTTTTTTTTTCGCCACTGTCGAGACGCCAGGAAGCTCCCAAACTTAATAGTATACGGCCCATTGATTCAGTAGGTTCCCTTCGATTCTTGTAAAATTTATTTTCATAGATTTTCTTAAAGATTTTGAACGCGAGTTGCTCCCTTGGGCAAACCAGATTAACTTATACGTGGCAGCTGCTGTTTCGGACATATCTGTAATACATTTGTGTCTTAAACCAGATTAATTTTTGTGTGAGTATACGTGCCATAACGCATATACAAAACTAATTAAACGTACTCCTGAAATAAACTCAGTTAATACAGGTACTTTAACTGCTAGTCTTATTTTAGTTCAGAACACAATGATAAGAAGCTATGTACTGAAACCAATCACACGTGGAAATTGATCACAGTCTTTCACATACGTAAGATCATTACGAGATTGTAAATACTTGCACGCAGAAGTCTTAGCATCACATGTTGTTTTAATATTTACAGTTTAATACTCGGATAAAATTAAAGCTTGTTGGCGACTACTGCACTTTAATATGGCTCTTAAGGCCGATCTACCTTCTAAGATAAGTCGTAGGGTCAGTATTGCCTCACGTGTTCCAATATTTCTACGGAATCCAAACTGATCTGTTGCTACAAAAATCCTGTTAAGAGCGAAATTAACATTAGTGCGACCATTACCGTTCGTCTAGCTTTGTACATACACTATATAGTTTCAAACTCGGTTGTTGCTTATTCTCTATAGAAAGTCGCACAATTGTCCATTTTCGGCCTTTACTAAAACCTAACAATTTGCGGAATAAACAGAAACTCTTGTTCCGGCATACGACTAACGTGTTGGACATTGATAAGAGAATATGGAAGCAGAGAAGCATGGGCAACGGTGGACAATGTGGTTTTCCTGGAGGAACAGGCTTGACTGCTTCAGACATCTACACCAGGTTGGTAGTCATATGTGGGGAGACAACACCAATCGCAGAGCCGTGTTTGGTTGGGTACACGACTTGAGAGACGGCAGAGACTCTGCTGAAAGACTCAAAAGTACTGCTCACAAGCCAAACAATGTCCAGCGAATCAATAACCAGTTAATGGGACACAGGCGAACCACTTACGATGAAATAGAGAAGGCGAAAAGTCTGTCACGGGAAACCCTAGCACCATCATCCATGAAGATTTAAAGATGAAGAAGATGTGTGCACAAAGGATGTCGCGTTCCCTCAACACATCATAGAAGGAGAAGCGCATGGAGATAAGGGAACAGTTGGTACAACAGTATAGTGCAGATCCAGCGGAGTTCTTTGAGCGTCTGGTCACCGTCAGCGAGTAGTGGTTCTTCCAACAGACCAGAAAAGGAACGCCAATCTCAGAAGTCGATACATACTGAGAGCTCTCATCCCAAGATGTCACGAACGGGACTATTCACGCAGAAGCAACTGGCAAATGTGTTCTGAGATCAGGAAGGAATACTGCTGGTGGATTGGCTACCTCTTGAGACGATCCGTAACAGTTATCGATACTGCAGTTTACTGCACCAACTCAATAATGCTGCCACGGGAAATGGGGCTGTGGTGTTCTGCTTCAACATGACAATGCGTGGCCACACGCCAATTGACAGAACTTTGCCACCGTAAATGAACTAGGTTTTATTCTGCTGCCAGACCCTTCACATTCGCCGGATCTGGCTCTTGGTGACTATGTCCTATTCGACACAATGATAGAGGTCATGCGGGATAAGAAGTTCATAACTACTGACAAACTTTATGCCGTTGTCCGCCAGTGGCTCCGCGATACACCCAAAGAATGGTTTCCTATGGAAATACGGAAGCCACTAGAACGATGGCAAAAGAGCATAGACGATGTCGGGGAATATCTGTAATATAATTTGCATTCGTTTGTTCACTGAAAGGGTCCTGTGAACACAAAAAGAAAAAAAAAGTGGAGCTAACCATTTTTGAACGGCCGAAGTACATACGCTTATAAATTCGGGTGGTTGTCTTCCAAATAAAAAGTTTATTGTCCTATGCGTCATCATGTATACGATATAGTCTTGGAAAATCATATTAATCTTTTTGAAACACGATATATGATACAGTATAGTCTACTTTTTATTCCAAACCTAGCTATCACTGCTTCTCTACGGGATGACGGTTATCAACATTAGAGATGAGAGGACGGATGAAATTTTTGGCGTCTTTTATTCGATTTCTTCTTCTCCTCACACTTGTTGCATCTTTCGTAACATGCATCGTTTGGGGTGTGTTGATAGCGGTGTAACACTGAAACCAATGAAAGATTAATTAAACGATTAACTAAAGCTTGAACAAATGATGTTGCAATAATCATCTGAAGAATATTTATTAAAGATTTATCCTTTGACCAGCGCACATCATTAGCTAGGACAACAGAGCGGTCTTCCATTGTGTGACCATAACCAGAAATTTTACCACGTAAATGTTTACTAATACAGCTTTGAGTAGTTATAAATCAGTGTGTAGCTAAACTTAAGCTATTAAGCTAGACTGGAAGCGTATATCAGAAAGTAACTCTGAATTAGCGCATTACGCCTTCCCTCTCATCTGTGTTGTTTTAACCTCCTGACCCACAATGGGAGCTCATTTTGAGTCTCTTTCCGCTCTTTCAGCTCCTACTTTTTCTGATATACTTGCGTCGCTGGCGCCATCAATCGTTGATAACTGCACGATTTTTTTTCCTGCAAACTTCGCACGGCTTTACTCGATACCATCAGTCTGGTGTCACCTCCCGCTTCACTTTCACCTGAGTGATACGGGTCTCCTGCGAGAAAGTGCAATCTTACCGTCCACACCCTCTTCACAGCTCTTCTACGGACACAAATCACGTCCAGTGGCTCCAGATTGGACACATATTTCCTTTTCCGTGTCATATTTCATACAGTGGTTTTTTTATGGCAAGTATATGAAGGACAGAAAATTCGGGTCGCCTGGTTTTTCTAATGTCTTTGCACATATAACTCCCTAAAAATACAGTATGTATATTTTTCTCCGTGTATTTCATCAATTAATAGACAGTTCTCTTCTTTTCTCAATTATCTAGTATTTCATTTTCGTAACTCGTAACTATTACTTGTTATTGTTTCTCCTGTTGAAAATTTGCTCACAGACGTAGTTTGCCTGAAACTATATTACCAAACAAAAAAAAATTATTTGCACTCTGCCTTCTGCAGTTCTCATTTTGACCTAGATTATTATTCACTTCATCAGAAACACAGACAGCAGTCGAACAGTTATACGAAAAAAGAGGAAATATTAAATCACGTACATTGCACAAATAAAATTATCACTTTTTCGAAACGTCGTAATTATCTCCCATTGCGACGCGTAAGTTTGAGATATGGCTCAAAAGTGCTCGTTTTTCCCGCGTGCCGTTCGAGAGTGGAACGGTAGAGAGACAGGTTCAAGGTGGTTGATTGAACCCTCTGCCAGGCACTTGATTGTGAATAGCAGAGTAATCACGTAGATGTAGATGAAAGGTACCTAAAGCCTTCCTTTGCTCAGCGGCGCTTCCAGCAGCAAGGTATCGACACATGAGAAAAAAAGCCATAGTTCAGAAGTTCATGTGAGGTCATATATGAGTTAATGATGTCACATTTGTACCAGATTTCACCACAATTCTGACCAAGGCCATCATGAACGTGTTACACGATGGGAAGGTCATCACCCCGTCTTCTATCCACGTTTTACCCCTTCTTTTGACGCCTTTGCGATGGAGATCAGAACAGCGACAACAAGATCTGAAATCACGCCTTTTTCTTACTGATGGCCCAGGAAAACATCTCAGGCACACCGCCGCTTGGAATAGAAACCAAAAGTCCTCAGGAGGTGCATAAAGGGCGTCAGTGAAACTATCATTTCCCTTGTGGTGTTGGTTCCCACATATTTCGCGGTCGGAAATGACAGTTCGCAGTGCGATGAGTAACATGATGATTTTCTTTTCAATGTTGGACACTGCTTACACGATCCGGTCGACTCAGTCCTACTCTGTAGACATCGTGGGACTGCAACCCCATCGAACATAATCGTATCCGCTCGGAGCGCAGCACGACAGCAATTTGTGCTCTTGTGTACAGGTTGAAACCACTAGTGACCATTCAAAACGATTCGACAATATTTGAAAGCGCTACTATGTTGTGTCCTCCTGTGACGTGATCGCGCAAGGGTGAAATATTGACATGTGCTGGAATGAAACAGTAAATGGTACCCGCGAGACCGCCTCTCCCCTCCCCCAGGATCGACTACACCCTCTGTGCACCCCTGCACCTTGTCTAGCCCTTAAAAATGTGCCTGTCAGACACTTCGACATATTTTCAGTTGAGTGGTGTGTCACGAATGGTCTAGCGCCTAAGAGCAGGCAACGAATTCGACCCCTCTTAGGTGTCGTAATTCATCCGAAATATGTGCCTCTGAAATCTAGTTAAGAAATGTGATAGCTATTTGGAAAGTGAGATCAGATCGGTCGCGAAATGGAAACCACTGTGGAAAGCAAAAACGTTTTGTTTACAAGAGTCAGCTACACCTTCCAGCTACTTCCTTACGTAATCACCACTCCGCCTTAGACATGTGTCGTACCGTTCTACCAACATTCCAAGACCCTCGTCATACGAGGCAGCCGCCTGTTCTTTCTGCCAATTCTGAACGCTGGTCTATAGCTCGTCGGCTGTTCCCAAATATTTTCTTCATAGCCAGGAGTTCATGTGAGGATAGATTAAATTCAGGCAGAGCCAATTACCGGCTGTATCGTGGGTGATGACTTCCCATGGGGAACGCTGCGGGAGTATCTTCATTCCCCTGCAGAGTGTGGCAGCAAATTGTCGCGAAGAAAGAAGTGCACGACAGTTATGTGGGCTGCATGATATCAGGCAAAATGTCTCACCAGACTCCCACACTCGGTGGGAACATTTTCACTCTGGTTTCCATTTCGCACCTGACCCGATGTTAATTTCCGAACAGGCCTCATATACTGCCCATAATCTGAAGATTTAAGAGATTTAAAGTTCTTCTTCTGATTGCACACTACTGGCTGTTAAAATTGGTACACCAAGAATAAATGCAGATGATAAACGGGTATTCATTGGACAAATATGTTATACTAGAACTGACATGTGATTACATTTTCACCCAATTTGGGAGCATCGATCCTGAGAAATCAGTACCCAGAACAACCACCTCTGGCCGTAATAACGGCCTTGATACGCCTGGGCATTGAGTCAAACAGAGCTTGGATGGCGTGTACAGGTACAGCTGCCCATGTAGCTTGAACACGATACCACAGTTGAAGAGTAGTGACTGGCGTATTGTGACGAGCCAGTTGCTCGGCCACCATTGACCAGACGTTTGCAATTGGTGAGAGATCTGGAGAATGAACTGGCCAGGGCAGCAGTCGAACATTTTCTGTATCCAGAAAGGCCCGTACAGGATCTGCAACATGCGGTCGTGCATTATCCTGCTGAAATATAGGGATCAAATGAGGGGTAGAGCCACGGATCGTAACACATCTGAAACGTAAAGTCCACAGTTCAAAGTGTCGTCAATGCGAACACAAGGTGACAGAGACGTGTAACCAATGGCACCGTACACCATCATGCCGGGTGATACGCCAGTATGGCGATGACGAATACACGCTTCCAATGTGCGTTCACCGCGATGTCGCCGAACACGGATGCGACCAGCATGATGCTGTAAACAGAACGTGGATTCATCCAAAAAATGACGTTTTGCCATTCGTGCACCCAGGCTCGTCGTTGAGTGCACCATCGCAGGCGCTCCTGTCTGTGATGCAGCATCAAGGGTAACCGCAGTCATGGTCTCCGAGCTGATAGTCCATGCTGCTGCAAACGTCGTCGAACTGTTCGTGCAGATGGTTGTTGACTTAGGAATCGAGACGTGGCTGCACGATCCGTTACAGCAATGTGGATAAGATGCATCTCATCTCGACTGCTAGTGATAGGAGGCCGTTGGGATCCAGCACGGCGTTCCGTATTACCCTCCTGAACCCACCGGTTCCATATTCTGCTTCCATATTCTGCTAGGTCATTGGATCTCGATAGGCTACAAGCCGGCGTTTATCAAAGTCGGAAACGTCATGGTACGCATTTCTCCTCCTTACACGAGGCATCACAACAACGTTTTACCAGGCAACGTCGGTCAACTGCTGTTAGTGTATGAGAAATCGGTTGGAAACTTCTCATGTCAGCACTTTGTAGGTGTCGCCACCGGCGCCAGCCTTGTGCGAATGCTCTGAAAAGCTAATCATTTACATATCACAGCATCTTCTTCCTGTCGGTTAAATTTCGCGCCTGTAGCACGTCGTCTTCATGGTGTAGCAATTTTAATGGCCAGTAGTGTAAAGCACCATAATCACAGTGGCTAAATGTCTAAGAACGATTCCAGAACAGTGCACAAAATACGCGTAGAACATAAAAAGAACTTAGCAGTTTCTTCTCTTTTCCTGCTGAACTGACGATGCAGAGATGCAGACATTCCCAGTATCGTGATAAACAGAAACTAGTAGCGTAGAAGATTTCCTCATTATTAAACCTGAAGATGATGTTTTGTCAATACTGAATAAATGTTTCATTGCCATTGCCATGAAATTTATTAGGTGTTCATAGTACTGCAGATCATCCTCAGCCGATGATGTCAGAAGTGCATAGAATGTTGTGTCACTCGTATCGTCTCGATATCTGCATATCCTCGCAAGCCTTCCGTGACAAATAGCGATCGTGTATGTGTGTGTGTCTTTCTTTTTTGTGCAGTCAGGGCGATGTCATAGACGCTAACGGGTTATCTATGTCCGAGTACGGGGTTCCGTGGCTCCGTGCCAGGCCCCGGAGGGCCTGCGCCGGGCTCGCCCTTCGTCAATGCCGAGCGAAACGGCCATCCACAAAAAAACACCTACTCCTACACGGTACTGATGATGTAGTACTGTGAGATGGAGAGCCATTTATAAGGCAATGATTCTGAAACCCTGTCGTCATTATCGAGTTACATCAGTAAACTTACAGATCTTATCAGATGTGTGTAGTACGTAACTCATTACATATATCATGTGATGAGCTCCGTAGGAATAAATGTAACTGACAGGTAGTTCTGCTCTAAGTAAGCACCCCAAATATTTACCCGATTAAATCATTTCCATATTACCTAGCTGCTGTGTTCAGTGCGAAACTGGTTGCGCTCTACATCTACATGATCACTCTGCACTTCATAGTTAAATGCCTGGCAGAGGATTCATCGAACCACCTCCACTATCGAAGAGGGCAGGATAAAAATACATACTTTAATTTTCCCGCGCTATCTCTGATTTCTCTTGTTTTATTGGGATGATCGTTCCTTCCTACGTAGGAGGATGTCAACAAAATATTTTGCATCCTGAGGTAGATGTTGGTGATAGAAATTTCGTGAAGAGTTCTTCCCGCAATGTTTTAATGATTGCCACTCCATCTGGCGTATCATATCCGTGGAACTCTCTCCTATATTCCGCGATAATTCAACACGAGCTGTCCTTCTTTGAAGTTTCTCGCTGTCTACGTCAATCCTATACGGTATGGATCCCACACACCGCGCGACAGTACTCCATAAGAGACCAGACAAGCATAGTAAGGGTAGTCTCTTTAGTAGACATGTTGCGTCAATAAAGAGTTCATTCAATAAAACGCGGTCTTAGTTTCGACTTCCCCACAATATTAGCTATGTGATCGTTCCAGTGTAAGTTTTTCGTAACTGTAATTCCGAAGTATTTACTTCAGCTGCCAATCTTTAGATCGCATGATTTATTACGTTACCGAAATTTAACGGGTTTCTTTTAGTACGGTATTCATGTTGATGACGTCACATTTTTCATTATGCAGAGTTAACTTTAAATTTTTGCCCCATACAGATCAATAAGAACAGGTAGTTGTAATAACGTGACTTGACCACATCGTACAACAGGAAACAGAACAGAGAGAATCAAATATTAGGATTTGTGGTAGGATAAGTGATATGTATTTGTGTAGCATTGCAGACATTTTAGGAAAATATGGGCAAATAGTGTAGGAATACGAAGAAAATGTTTACAGTAAGCAATAGCATGTGTTTTCAGTAAATCATAAGGCTTAGTGTCTGTGGAAGAAACTGGAACCAGCTCTGCTGTTCCCCCATCCACAAGCCCTGTCCCTTTTCCGTCTTTTGTGGCGACGGGTACAAGACTTGGAAAAATCAGAAAATACAAAAGGAAACAGGAATACAGCAAAAACACTAGGGGCAATAGAGCACGTGTCACACTTGTTTACTGCGCACTAGTGGTCGCAGGTGAGTATAGACTGACAAGATAATTTCAGGAAGAATGTGTTCATAAAAGAAATATCTGTTGGGCCTGTGGATTCTGCTTTGTAGCTCCCTCTGTCTTAAGAGCAAGAGAACTTACTGGATCCTCATGTTTCATTCCACAGAAAAGGCGGATTACCAGATGCCAACTGTGTCCACATAGTCTCGTAATAATTTACAAAAATCATAACTTGGGATGTATTATTCACAGAGCACCGTAGTTCGTTATAAAAACCTTTAACAATTCTTAAAATTCCGGTACCCTATTCAAAATTCGTAGACCGTTAAGGTGATATTCTAGATTTGCCCATTTATGGGTCAGCATTGCAGCAGAATTGCAGCTTTTTTTTTGTGCACGAAGGGCAGCAGTGTCACTCACTGTTTTTGCTTACAAACTATCTAATCCTAACAAAAGAAGCCTAATGGGGCGAGATCGACAGAGTTCGGGGACCTTATGATGGGACTTTCTCAGGCAAAGCGTCATACAGCACGTACTGTACAATGAATTGACTTCCAGGGGCTATTTTACAATGCAGCTTGCACTGTATCAACACGTGCATGACACACAGGGGGACATTCACTTCTAGCAAATCTGTAACATACTGTCTAAGATTTTTGAACTACCGTACTATATCTACATCTACACAGATACTCCGCAAGCCACCGTAAGGCGCGTGGCGGAGGGTACCCTGTACCACTACTTGTCATTTCCCCTTCTGTTCCACTCGCAAATAGAGCGACGGAAAAACGACTGTCTGTACGACTCCGTATGAGCCGTAATTTCTCGTATTATCTTCGTGGTCCTTACGCGCAATATACGTTGGCGAGAGCAGAATCGTTCGGCAGTCAGCTTCAAATGCCGATTCGATAAATTTTCTCAATAGTGTTTCCCAAAAACAACGCCGCCTTCTCTCCAGGGATTCCCATTTGAGTTTCCGAAGCATATCCGTAACACTTAAGTTTTGTCCGAACCTACCGGTAACAAGTATAGCAGACCTCCTCTGAATTGCTTCGATGTCTTCCTTCAATCCGACCTGGTACGGATTCCAAAAGCTCGAGCAGTACTACAGAATAGTTCGCAGCGGTGTCCTATATTCCGTCTCCTTTACAGGTGAACCACTCTTTCCTAAAATTCTCCCAGTAAACCGAAGTCGATCATTTGCCTTCCCTATCACAGTTTTCACATGTTCGTTCCGCCTCATATCGCTTTACAATGTTTTTTTTTAGGAAATTTGTGGTAACTTCCTATGGAACTAACTGCTGAGGTCCCTAGGCTTACACACTACTTAATCTAATTTTAACTAACGCTGAGGACAACACACACACACATGCCCGAACCTCCGACGTGGGGAGCCGAACGAACCGTCGCAAGGCGTCTAAGACCGCGTGGTATCGTCGCGGCTGCAATATTATGTCCAGCTATTTAAATGACATGACTGTGTCAAGTTGGACACTACTAATACGAGGGTTACTCCAAAAGAAATATACACAATTTTTTTAAAATCCATCTTTTATTCTACATGTTTGAAAGTTGTACAGTGTGTAGATAGATCCTTTAGGAACAATATTTTCATTTCTCTACATAATTTCCATCCTTCTCAACTGCCTTACGCCACCTTGGAACCAGCGCCTGTATACCTGCATGGTAAAATTCTAGACCAACCTGTTGGAGCCACTGTTTGGCAATGTGTACAAGAGAGTCATCATCTCCAAACCTTGTCCAACGAAGAGAGTCTTACAGTTTCCCAAAGATATGATAGTCACATGGAGCCAGGTCAGGACTGTAAGGCGGGTGTTTCAGTGTTGTCCATCCGAGTTTTGTGACCGCTTCCATGGTTTTTTTACTGACATGTGGCCGTGCATTGTCGTGCAACAGCAAAACATCCTGCTTTTTCCGATGTGGTCGAACACATCTCAGTCGAGCTTGAAGTTTCTTCAGTTTCGTCACATATGCATCAGAATATATGGTGGTTCCACTTGGAATGATGCCCACAAGGAAAAGTCCTTCGGAATCGAAAAAAGACCGTAGCCATAACCTTTTCAACAGAAGGTATGGTAAGAACACAAGAGAATCCCCCAGGCTGTGGCTAAGCCATGTCTCCGCAATATTCTTTCTTTCAGGAGTGCTAGTTCTGCAAGGTTCGCAGGAGAGCTTCTGTAAAGTTTGGAAGGTAGGAGACGAGGTACTGGCCAGAGATAAATTCTGCCGAAATTTTTACAAAGGTACGGACGGTGTTTAGAAAGGATGGATTGCATGCAACCGGTGGTGGAGTGTTCGTCGCTGTTAGTAGTAATTTATCCTGTAGTGAAGTAGAAGTGGATAGTTACTGTGAATTATTATGGGTGGAGGTTACACTCAACAACCGAGCTAGGTTATTAATTGGCTCCTTTTACCGACCTCCCGACTCAGCAGCATTAGTGGCAGAACAACTGAGAGAAAATTTGGAATACATTTCACATAAATTTTCTCAGCTTGTTATAGTCTTAGGTGGAGATTTCAATTTACCAGATATAGACTGGGACACTCAGATGTTTAGGACGGGTGGTAGGGACAGAGCATCGAGTGACATTATACTGAGTGCACTATCCGAAAATTACCTCGAGCAATTAAACAGAGAACCGACTCGTGGAGGTAACATCTTGGACCTACTGATAACAAACAGACCCGAACTTTTCGACTCTGTAAGTGCAGAACAGGGGATCAGTGATCACAAGGCCGTTGCAGCATCCCTGAATATGGAAGTTAATAGAAATATAAAAAAAAGGAAGGAAGGTTTATCTGTTTGAAAGAGTAATAGAAGGCAGATTTCAGACTACCTAACAGATCAAAACGAAAATTTCTGTTCCGACACTGACAATGTTGAGTGATAATGGAAAAAGTTGAAGGCAATCGTAAAATGCGTTTTAGACAGGTACGTGCCGAGTAAAACTGTGAGGGACGGGAAAAACCCACCGTGGTACAACAACAAAGTTAGGAAACTACTGCGAAAGCAAAGAGAGCTTCACTCCAAGTTTAAACGCAGCCAAAACCTCTCAGACAAACAGAAGCTAAACGATGTCAAAGTTAGCGTAAGGAGGGCTATGCGTGAAGCGTTCAGTGAATTCGAAAGTAAAATTCTATGTACCGACTTGACAGAAAATCCTAGGAAGTTCTGGTCTGACGTTAAATCAGTAAGTGGCTCGAAACAGCATATCCAAACACTCCGGGATGATGATGGCATTGAAACAGAGGATGACACGTGTAAAGCTGAAATACTAAAAACCTTTTACCAAAGCTGTTTCACAGAGGAAGACCGCACTGCAGTTCCTTCTCTAAATCATCGCACAAACGAAAAAATGGCTGACATCGAAATAAGTGTCCAAGGAATAGAAAAGCAACTGGAATCACTCAACAGAGGAAAGTCCACTGGACCTGACGGGATACCAATTCGATTCTACACAGAGTACGCGAAAGAACTTGCCCCCCTTCTAACAGCCGTGTACCGCAAGTCTCTAGAGGAACGGAGGGTTCCAAATGATTGGAAAAGAGTACAGGTAGTCCCAGTCTTCAAGAAGGGTCGTCGAGCAGATGCGCAAAACTATAGACCTATATCTCCGACTTCGATCTGTTGTAGAATTTTGGAACATGTTTTTTGCTCGAGTATCATGTCGTTTTTGGAAACCCGGAATCTACTATATAGGAATCAACATGGATTCCGGAAACAGCGATCGTGTGAGACCCAACTCGCTTTATTTGTTCATGAGACCCAGAAAATATTAGATACAGGCTCCCAGGTAGATGCTATTTTTCTTGACTTCCGGAAGGCGTTCGATACAGTTCCGCACTGTCGCCTGATGAACAAAGTAAGAGCCTACGGAATATCAGACCAGCTGTGTGGCTGGATTGAAGAGTGTTTAGCAAACAGAACACAGCATGTTATTATCAATGGAGAGACGTCTACAGACGTTAAAATAACCTCTGGCGTGCCACAGGGGAGTGTTATGGGACCATTGCTTTTCACAATATATGTAAATGACCTAGTAGATAGTGTCGGAAGTTCCATGCGGCTTTTCGCGGATGATGCTATAGTATACAGAGAAGTTGCAGCATTAGAAAATTGTTGCGAAATGCAGGAAGATCTGCAGCGGATAGGCACTTGGTGCAGGGAGTGGAAACTGTCCCTTAACATAGACAAATGTAATGTATTGCGAATACATAGAAAGAAGGATCCTTTATTGTATGATAGCGGAACAAACACTGGTAGCAGTTACTTCTGTAAAATATCTGGGAGTATGTGTGCGGAACGATTTGAAGTGGAATGATCATATAAAATTAATTGTTGGTAAGGCGGGTACCAGGTTGAGATTCATTGGGAGAGTGCCTAGAATATGTAGTCCATCAACAAAGGAGGTGGCTTACAAAACACTCGTTCGACCTATACTTGAGTATTGCTCATCAGTGTGGGATCCGTACCAGATCGGGTTGACGGAGGAGATAGAGAAGATCCAAAGAAGAGCGGCGCGTTTCGTCACAGGGTTATTTGGTAACCGTGATAGCGTTACGGAGATGTTTAGCAAACTCAAGTGGCAGACTCTGCAAGAGAGGCGCTCTGCATCGCAGTGTAGCTTGCTCGCCAGGTTTCGAGAGGGTGCGTTTCTGGATGAGGTATCGAATATATTGCTTCCCCCTACTTATACCTCCCGAGGAGATCACGAATGTAAAATTAGAGAGATTAGAGCGCGCACGGAGGCTTTCAGACAGTCGTTCTTCCCTCGAACCATACGCGACTGGAACAGGAAAGGGAGGTAATGACAGTGGCACGTAAAGTGTCCTCCGCCACACACCGTTGGGTGGCTTGCGGAGTATAAATGTAGATGTAGATGTAGAAGTAAAGCTGTGAGTAACGGGCGTGAGTCGTGCTTCGGTAGCTCAGTTGGTAGAGCACTTGCCCGCGAAAGGCAAAGGTCCCGAGTTCGAGTCTCGGTCGGGCACACAGTTTTAATCTGCCAGGAAGTTTCATATCAGCGCACACTCCGCTGCAGAGTGAAAATCTCATTCTGGAAACATCCCCTAGGCTGTGGCTAAGCCATGTCTCCGCAATATTCTTTCTTTCGGGAGTGCTAGTTCTGCAGGGTTCGCAGGAGAGCTTCTGTAGAGTTCGGAAGGTAGGAGACGAGGTACTGGCAGAAGTAAAGCTGTGAGTACCGGGCATGAGTCGTGCTTCGGTAGCTCAGTTGGTAGAGCACTTGCCCGCAAAAGGCAAAGGTCCCGAGTTCGAGTCTCGGTCGGGCACACAGTTTTAATCTGCCAGGAAGTTTCTTATCAGCGCACACTCCGCTGCAGAGTGAAAATCTCATTCTAGAAGGTATGGTTTTGAATGTTTTTCTTGGGTGAATTTGCATGATGCCACTCTATTGATTGCCCCTTCGTTTCTGGTGAAATATGATGGAGCCATGTTTCATTACCTGTCACAATACTTCCAAGAAATTCATCTCCACCATTCTCGTACTGTTCAAAAAGTTCGCTGCATACCGTTTTTCTTGTTTCTTTGTGAGTCACTGTCAACATCCTGGGAACCCACCTGGCACAAACCTTTCTTTTAATGCCAACACTTTCAGTATTCTGCAAACATTTTCCTCCCCTATCCCAACGTAGCGTGACAATTCGTTCACTGTGATGCGTCTGTCAGCAGTCACCAATTCGTTAACTCTCTGCACTTTGTCTGGAGAGTGTGCAGTACGAGGCCTGCCGCTACGCGGACAATCCTCAATATTGCCGTGCCCGCTTTTATCACGTAGCCTGCTTCCCCACCGACTAACTGTATCGCAATCGACAGCAGCCTCTCCATATACCTTTTCCAACCTCTTGTGGATGTTTCCCACTGTCTCGTTTTCACAGCACAGGAATTCTATGACAGGACGTTGCTTCTGACGAACGTCAAGTGTAGAAGCCATCTTGAAGACATGCTGTGGCGGCGCCACTCACGGGAACAGGTTGAACTAAGTTTGAAAACAAGAGAGAAGGATGTATCTACACACTGTAAAACTTTCACACACGCAGAATGAAAACTGTATTTTTACAAAAATAGTGTGCATTTCTTTTGGAGCGACCCTCGTACTTTATTTGATGCTGCTGAGCAACAGCCACACAATAATTTTTAAAGGAACACACCGCTGTTTGACTGTACAGTTTATTTAATTACGAAAAATGGTTCAAAAGGTTCAAATGGCTCGAAGCACCATGGGACTTAACATCTGAGGTCATCAGTCCGCTGGACAGGACTTCTTAAACCTAACTAACCTAAGGAAATCACACACATCCATGCCCGAGGCAGGACTCGAACCTGCGATCGTGGCAGCAGCGCGGTTCCGGACTGAAGTGCCTAGAACCGCTCGGCCACAGCGGCCGGCATTTAATTACGATCCAGGTTTCGGCTTTTCATGACATTTTCAAGTGATTTAGTTTATGTCATTATCATATGTCGCAAGATATCAAGCTCAGTTTTGCCCATAAATTACGAAAAATTCCACTTGCCCCAAATATCCGCTATCTGCGACTTCAGTGGTGACAAGCGGGTGCTCATTGGGGAGCAGGGTGGAGGACTGTTGTGTTTTCTGATGAAAGCTGTTTCTATCTCGGGGTTAGTGGCGCTGTGTGCTGTTCAGGAGGAGGCCAGTTGAGGACCTCCACCCAACCTGTCTCTAGACAGCCTGGACTCACACCTGTTGCTATTGTGTGGGTTGAAAATCCTTGTGGTAACAGGAGCACTCTCGTGGTTATCCCACGTGCCCTGACTGCAAATTTTCACGATCAGTCTGGTGATTCGACCTGTTTTGCTGTCATTCATAACAACATTCCACGGGATTTTTTTCCAATAGCGTAACGGTCACCCAAATATTGCAGTAAACCATCATATTCTACAAAATATGGACAGGTTGCCATGGCTTGCTTGATCACCAGTTCTGTCTCCAAAAGAGAACATATGGATTACCGTCGGACAACTCCAGCGACATGCAGAAACAGCATTACCCTTCCCTGTATTTACCGACCAAATGCAACAGGCATGAAACTCCATCCCACAAATTGACGTCCGGCACCTGTACATTCTATGCATGCATGTTTACACCTTCGCAAGCAACACTCTGGCGGCGACACGGGTTGGTAATGTGCCACTCTTTTTCATTTATAATGGCTTACGCGCCCTTACATTAACATGTGATCTTCCAATGTTAGTCACTTAACTCTTTTACCTAGACAAATATTTTCCCGAAATATTATTACCCTACATCAGCTATTTTTTGGTATCCCGATTTTTTCCCGTCAGTGTGTACAGTTCCAAAGCATCCTATTGATGTTAGGACTGCTATAAGCGTGTCAACAAACAGTACAAAAAGTTACTGCCTTAGTATTTCAAGTTGAGACGCGGTGCTAAACCCGCAGGTCAGGACAGGTAGTTTAAGTTGTGGAAAGGGGCCTAAATAAGCGACTGTCAAGTACACTTGAACTTACAACCTTTTATTTGATCAAACACTACAAGAGCGAATAAAACTAAAAAAAAAAAAAAACACACTGCTTTAGTTTTGGAACTTAATTAGCGGCTGAATGCTCCGTACAATCTCATGCATTAAGGGCAAGACCACTTTAATTTAAAAAAGGCTGAAAGCCAATAAGTTAAAGCTCAACAAAAACCAGAAATTTAAAAGGCAAAGCCTTATCTTAAAACATTTCCACAATTAGGCTGAAGGCCCAAAGTATCGCCGGCCGGAGTGGCCGAGCGGTTCTAGGCGCTACAGTCTGGAACCACGCGACCGCTACGGTCGCAGGTTCGAGTCCTGCTTCGGGCATGGGTGTGTGTGTTGTGCTTAGGTTAGTCAGGTTTAAGTACTTCTAAGTTCTAGGGGACTGATGCCCTCAGAAGTTAAGTCCCATAATGCTCAGAGCCATTTTGAACCCAAAGAATCTGACACTTTAACAGCAAACAACTTAAATTCAAAATCGGCTGAAGGCTCAATAACACTATTTTTAAAAATCCAAAGGCCTTACGTAAAACAGTTCTTACGTGAAGGCCCAAACCATCTGACGCCTTAAGGGCAAAACAACCTTCATCTAAAATGCTGCTAGAAGCCATACAAGTACAAACAACAAGAACAAACAAGAAAAGGCAGTACACCCAAGGGCGCTCAGAAGTTCCGAGGGTCGTCCTGGAATTTAAACACTAACGCTCACTTAGGTGAGACAGGCAGTTGGTCCAACCATTGTCGATCCAACGACAACCGAACTGACAGACAGTCAACAGACCCACCGACAAGCTAACTTCCGCTTCACCGGACTAGCACACAACAGGGAGCTCAATGGAACAACGTAGAAAGTATTGGCGCCCACAACCAACTATACATTGAGCTGTCGAACTACACACCATGTTGGACAGCGACAACACGATGAGGAAAATACACTGGCTGAATTTACGTCAACGGCCAGGGCAGGTAACCGGAACGTCAATGGCCACAAGGCAGAAGATTCCGCTGCTGCACTTCAATTCAAAATAACCAAGTACAGTTAAACTCCACCGGAGGCTGGCTAAAGTTTGCCAACTTTAAAACACATGTTGATGCTCGCAGAAATGTCCCAACAGCCGACTACGAACTCCAAACGACACAATTTGAACGGTCGTGACTTGCTGGTAGCTTAAGTCAAAAATTAACTTTCATATCCAGGATCGGTGAGCCATGAAACTCGTAGCAATGGGAACAGCACCACACACTCCGACACCGCACAGAGGCCGCCAGCGGGCCCGGCCAAACAACGCGCCGTGGAGATTTCCTCGCTGCTCCACGCCAACTGACCAACTGCCAGGCCCAGAAACAGTGAAAATATACGTCGGCCGTTGAGACGACCAACCGAACGACCAACCAACGGTCGTCCCGCTCCAATCTCCCTCCGTCGGACAGCCCACGAGTGTCGCCAGCGGTCGGCGAGCACCGGCTGTCAGCGCCTCATCGCACTCCGTCCCCGACTTCACTGCTGCTGCGTCCCGACTGCACTGCTGGTCTCTCCCGAACTAACTTCCAGACACACGACGACCTGGAAATACTATCGGTCGCTCCAGAGATGGTACGACAGTGCACTTATCGATACGCGCTGCTGCTGCCGCTCACGGGAAACTAAGGCAGGAAGTTAGTGACGTCAGTAAATGGAATAAGAAAACGAGGCCGCAGCACCGTAATAGAAGGTGACAAACAATAAATGAGATAAACGCGAGCCGTGCACGGCTCAAAAGTGACCCTTTTGCCAACTTTTTTTATTGACTCTTTGAACCACAGATCACCCGAATGGTATCGTTACCCATTTCGACTTCTTAGTGAGTCGTGTCAGATGCTACAAGAAGAGGGTGAAATGACACCCACCTAAAAGTGTGATCTACTAGCGGTAAACTGAACCGCGCTGGTCCCAACTACAGTCTCGCTTTTTGTGTTATTTGACAGCTAATCGCTAAGTAGCCGAAATCGACTATGAAAAATCTCACGTGATGCACAAATGTGTAGTTTAAAAAAAGTAACTGAATTGGAAATTGAGATCTGGAAGCTCTGTCAAGTTATTTAATACTATTGTAATTTATGGCTGGTTACTGACTTGAATTTGTTTTTATATCGTTAAACATCGATTGGCTTCGGGGCTTCCCACTTGGGTTCTGACGTTGTACCCTAATCTTCGTTCCATTTAGGATTTAATGTCTTCTCGACAACATGATTAGTACAGTCGGAGGATTAGCCCAGTTGTACGAGGATGAGGAAGGACTGTGCCTTATCTCTAAGAATCCGTCCCGGCAATCGCTTGGAATAATTCATGGAAACGATTCACAAAAGGGAATGTAATATATGAGTCCATTCCTCTAAGGACTCGTCCTGCGTTTTCTGGCATGCTCCACACTTCTATAAAATTTATGAGTATGGAATATAAAACACCACTGACTTCGCAGAATTTAAGCAGACTGATGTTTCCTGCTGAAACAAGATGCTGGCAGTTAATATCAACTTCAGAATGCAGGAAGCAAGCGTGAAGTAGATAAATCATAAAGAATACCACTTATTGCTAACTATAGAGAGTTAAATTCCCCGTGTAACAAACTGAAAAGAAAAAAAAGAAGAGATAAAGTGCGAAGAAGTTTCTTGCTGGACAAAAGGTAATCTCAATACGAGAACAGTACCGCTGAGCATACAACACTACATCTGGATAGGAGTTAACATGTTTTCAAACACAACTAGAAGCTATGAAAGCAGAAGAAATGTGCCTTAAAAGTACTTAATCATCTGACTGCAGCACAACAAGAATCTCTATTATACATCTCCTGGAATGCAATATTACTTAAAGTATGTTTAGTATTTCTGCTGGAGTGTGAGATTAGGGTTGTTTTTGACTACATGTGTTGCTAAAAGCTGCGTTTACTCAACGTCTTTGCAGTATTAGTTCTGAGTTTCGGGCATTGCCGCTCGTCATCTGCACCTAGAGAATATGTGTGAGGGCACATACATGACGCATTTTAATACCCGTTACATGTATGTGCTCCATCCGCAGACGATGGGTGACAATATTCCGCACTGTTACTGGAGAAAAAAGTTTGGGAAAATAAGATGAAATTAATGCAAGCTGTTCCGTCGGCCATTATGTTAAAAAAAACGACTATTATCATGGACATAAAACCAGCACAAAGGCTCCAAAGTTTTTCTACTTTTCGAATGTGACTATTTTATCTTTAATGGCTACGCAGCTGTAATAAACAATTATTTCTATCCCATTTTCAGCTTAGGCAAAGAAAAAAAATCAGTTTTCTCTCTGGGGGAAGTGTTGAATTAGATCCAAGCATTAGTCGTGGGAACCTCATTGAGCCGAAAATACCAATTACAAATGCTCTTCATGTTACTGCAAGTGACAGTATTATACATAAAACCGAACTACTGAAAATGCGAGGGCAACATTAGTGGTTTATTTGTAAAATTCTTCTGCGTTAGTTAATCCTTCAAACATGAAAACACGATCACGGATTATAGCGGATTCGCTCCTTTGCGTCATATGCTGGGCAGTGCAGCACAGTCCGTGTGTGGGCTTTGCCGGCCAGCTGCCTGTCCCTACAGGGAACCTCTGTTTGTGCAGCAAACGGTGACCTCCCAGATCGGGCTACACCGCTTAAAAAAAGCGAGCGAATCGCAATGAAATTCTCGTTGGCAGTGCCACTGTAAACAACTGCTGTAGAGGGGACGATGTTTGTGGGCAGGGACCATCCTGACAGACGATAAACACTGCCCCACACGGCATCAGCTCGCTTTAGCTGCAGGCGCTCCAAATAATCTCTGAAACGTACCGATCAAACCGATTCGCAGGAGAGGGCTAGTGAGCAAACAAAAATATTTCGGAGGTGGACAAAACTACTTTTCTGCAGAATGCTCGGTCATTTGTTCGCAGGCTGTGTGGGAGTAATATTGTAAAGTCTACAGAACCATCGTAGTGAAGATGCAAATTAATTTTACACAGCAACTCTGAAACAGATGTTTCTCCTTTATCCTAATTGGTGTAAGGACGAACTACCGATATATCGTTTCTATCTCACTGGATATACAAATCTCATACAACTAGAGTGGAATAGCTAATCCGAACCTTCTTGCTAAATCTGATAGCGAATTACTAATTTGCCGCAGTACCTCGCACAAATTTCTCTTATATTCCTTGATACCTACGCTGGTGCTTCTAAATGGTTAACGATGCGTTTTTCTTCATAATATTTCCAAACATCACACACATCACCATGATATTACGCTAATGTAGGGGACCACACAGACTGATCAATAGTTGAATGTTGTTACACATACGACAAAAAATGTTGTATTTAAGTATTTGTCTGTGTCATTTAGTGATGCATGCTTCAGCGTGCAAACAGGCAATGCATCATAACAACAAAAGATACTGTCTGCATTAAGCGAATAATTTTACAAGTTTTTCACAGCAAATACTTCCAGAGCAAGGACTTCAATACTTGCCTGCTAATCAAGAAGTAAGCCTCCAGAAAGAATTAATCATTTCCGCGAGGTGCTAATGCGAATAGTCCTGTATATATTTCACGTCTTTAGAAATTGCACTAACGAGTGCACCTATAAAGGGATTGAGATAGTGCTATTATTCAGACATTCGGTCTGATTCCTGTAAACTATGACTCCTTTGTAAAAGTGATTGTGGTCATTCGATTATTGACAAGAATAAGTTTTAGGTTACCGATCGCAGAGTCTCTTGCTTCTGGAACCGATGCCGAAAATGCACTAATATCAAAAACTGCAGTAAAACGTGAATCTTCATGGAGCAAGCAAAACTGTATGCGACGTAGTATACCTCTACGTTGGAAATATATCGAAGCTTAGAAACAAACTGACGGTAACATGCTTCTGAATTCTTATTATTCTTAGAAAATTATGACCTGTGCAACGACAGAGGACTATTTGCACACCGAATTTGCCAGTAGACAATGGATTCATGTGTCACCAGCACTTGTAACTTTTTTAATCAATATGAGTATATCATTCCATACGGAGAAACTTTAAGGAACATTATTTAAAAATCTTTGTCCTCAAAATGCCTTAGGTAGTAGACAATGATCTAATTTCTTTCACCATACATCTTATGCCATTCCTTTCTCTGTTTTCATTTAAGGCTACTACGTGTAATTATCACTTCCAGTTATATGTAAAAATAATATAAAATAAATAAGAATAAGAATATACCTCGTCTTCAGTAGACTGAAAAAGTAGTTCTGGCAATTATTCTGGTATACAGGCTTGAAGTTATCTACTTAGGGGGCGATCTAGATTATTGTAGAAACAGAAGTACAACTTCAAACAGTCAAGGTCGCTATTGTAGAGCATTTATACTGATGATCAGTTTCCGCAAACTACGTTGCCATCATCAGATGTGTAAAATATAGATGCGGATCAACATATTGAAGCACACTGGGATCAGATGTAAAGGAATTTAACACTGTTTTACTTCAACATGCGTTATACCATGGAATACAACATACCTTCCGCAGTACATTTCACTAAATCTTGATGAAATACATATTATACCACGTCATATCATAGAAAGGTACTTCGTGAACATGGGAACAATATTATATCAGCAAGTCATTCATAAAACAACTATTACATAAAACAATGTAAGTATTTCACTGGGTATACAAGCTCGTATTCGTACGTCAGTGAAATGAAGACTGAACTTCTCAAGTAAACATCATAGATGTTATGATCCGCCACCAGGTGGCACTGAGCTAGCAATTACAAAAAAAAAATGGTTCAAATGGCTCTGAGTGCTATTGGACTTAACTTCTGAGGTCATCAGTGCCCTAGAACTCAGAACTACTTTAACCTAACTAACCTAAGGACATCACACACATCCATGCCCAAGGCAGGATTCGAACCTGCGACCGTAGCGGTCGCTCGGTTCCAGACTGTAGCGCCTAGAACCGCTCGACCACCCCGGCCGGCTAGCAATTACAAACAAAAATACGTCGTGTGATATAAAGGTAAACCACCAACGTAGACAAACGATCCAAGAATGCAACACTGCAGACATATAACAAATAATCAAAATCCTAGTACATTACACGTATTTTGTTATAATAATTTTAAATTAATTTATACAAAATTAATAAACTTCTTATAAACATAACAGGAAGCACTGTACCTTCAATATACCGTTTAATACAAAAGCAGTGAAGCCAGTCATATGCTATGTTAGTATTATAAAACAAATACAATAAAAACATACATGTCATAATATGCAGGCAGCACTAAGCCTCGACAATCATACACTATTGTTCGGTACCTCGGTATACTCACAATCAAGCAAACGTGGAGGAACTACAAAGGTAACATCAAGTGTTTCACTCATAACTACCACAAACACTTCATTACAGACACAAATCATTTCATTGTATGGTTGCTGACTGACTTCAACACTTGTGTATTAAACCACGTATTGAACGTACAGTGTTTCCTGTTATGTTTGTAAGAAGGTAAATTAATTTAAAAATATGTAAATTATTGTATGTCTACAGTGTAACATTCTTGGATCTTTGGTTTGCCCTTATATGATACGATGTATTTTTCTTTGTAACTGATAACATAGTGGCTGGTTTTGAAGTCTATGATGTTTACTTAAGGGGCTCAGTCTTCATTACGATGATGTACGAAAATGAGATTGTATAATCAGTGTAATATGTATATTGTTCTATGTAATAGTTATTTTACACTTGCTGATACAGGGTATAATAAGGATTTCATCAGGATTCAGTTGCAATGTACTGTGTAAGGTATGTTGTATTCCATAGTATAGCCCATGTTTATGTAAAATTGTATTACGCCCCTTTACATCTGGTCCCAGTTTTCTTGACGATATTGGTCTATGCTTTACAGATCTGATTATTGTAACATAGTTTGCTGGAACTGGCATCATAATAAATGTTGTACAGATGCGATCTTGGCTATGTAAAGTTGTACTTCTATTTCTAAAAGTCATTCTATTGATTTTATGCCACCATGTACTAATCCATTATGTACTAATCTCATAATTTATGAATAGTCAGTATAGCTAATGCTATCGACACTGTTTGCAGCATTTAACCGTTAACAATTCCTAAAATTTGATCCTTATTCCCCAACCCTTGTCAAATAAATTACGCAACACAGAATGATGACACAGTATGTCATGTTTTCTCGGCTTCACTGATTGAAGTTCCACATCTGAATGCTTAGCCGTGTCGTTGTTTCGATTTTATGCACAGTATTCCGACAACCTACCTGGCAGACTTTTTCAGGTATTGCGAGTACACACGACAGCACACCTCGCAGACCCAGAAGAAGACGGCTGGTTAGGTTGACGAAAAACTGTACGTGAAATGGAAATAACAACACGATCCAACATCTGGAAGACTGCCATTAATAAGATCACAATATCAGAGGTGATAAGAGGGACAAACGTATCCACTTTAGATACATAAGGCGCTACCGTCGGATGGTATGTAGCGGTTCACCAGCCTAAAGAGTGATACCGGGTATGGGGCTGCTTTTGTAAGCGCCCATGTCGAGCGTGGCAGGCAAGAAGGCCTCGCTGACTCATACACTGTGCACCCATAGCCCACACCTGGTCGCACGAAAACCCCACAAAACTGGAGCAGCTGCACCCGGCCCACACCCCAACACGTGTGTCTTTGACACTTCAAAATCTTCTGTGCCTCCTGTGCCCTTGCCTTCAGCTCCTACAGGTGTGGTAAGCACGGCAATTTGGAGGGAAAAATGAGGCCTAAAAACCGCAGAGAGTATTTAAAAGGGAGAATGGTATTCTACATACGCAATTCAGGTAAACGAGGTGAATACACATGAAAACACACACACTTTCTGGCAGAAAATGTAAAATCAGTGTCTGCAGTCCAGTCCTCCAGCCTCTTTGTATATGTCGAGTTTATGTTGCTGCACTGAAAACTGCAAATTCGTTCATCAATAAATAGCATTGTCCCGGACTCATTACCGTAGACGTGATACCGCTTATGGCTGTGACGAAGACGGTAACACTTAAAACACCACTCTTCTATTCTCAACTATTCGACAGTATGTGACCAGCTCGATACGGAAAACCTTGCTGATATCAAAGAACATACCTATACAATGCTATTTACGTAGGAAAGATTACTGGATAGCCACCACTAGTCGGGTCAGGTTATCGGCAGTGGATCGACATCTGCTGAATCCACACTGAGAGATACTTAGGGGCTGCCCGGTCTCTAACATCCAGACCAGACGACGGTTAACCATTCACTCCAAGGTATTTCCTAGACATTTCGTTAAGGCAACACTCAGGCAACTATTGGAACACGTTCAGTCCTTTTCCATTAGGGGAGAGATACCAAAACTGCCTCTGTGCGCGAGTTTGGAAAGTTGCCTTTCTCCCATATCAAATTAAAACACTGTAAGAGGACTTCCTTTGACGCTGGCTTCAAGTTCCGCAGTATGCTGTACCGCGCGCAGTGCCACATTTCACAGACAGTGCGGAATCCAGCTCCCACATGGATCATAGGCAGTCGTAGGACTCTGCATTGTTGTCTTGAATTCCAGATAAAAAATTTCCACGGTGACACTTTGACGAAGAAACGCTGTATCCTGGATGGGAGTGGCAGTAGTTGTTGCGAAATGCTCTGCCATTATCTGCAAAATGTCTCTAGATGGTAATTGACTTTTAGCCATCCTGAACACTGTAGCAGAACAGGTGGAACGGATGACGGAGTCCAGGATCGTTTACCATGACCTTTCCTTGCTCTTGTTGATGATGCGTTGGGGATTGGCGGTTGCTTAGCGAAAGACAGCGTGAGTTTCCGCTGCCGAGCGGCACTAGAATCGTCTCAGAGCCGCATGCCTAACCCGAATTATGAACGCTACTCATCAATCCACGAAGGGACAGGTGGCCTGCTAGGATGACGAAAGGAACTCGGGATGGAAAACTCGGTGGCATGGTGGATCACAGGTGTGATATGGCCTACCTTTCACGGCGAGCTCGACCCAGTAGGCGAATCCAGAGTGGAAAGTGATCACTGGAATGAATGTCATCGGTAACTTCACACTGAACAGAATCTGCAAGGGCTGTAGAGCAGAAAGAGAGGTCGATGGGTGAAGATAACTGAGTAGCAACATTGAAACCAGTGTTGTGTTGATGATGTACAGCTCATGACACGTCATGAGGGCAAGTAAAGGTTGAGCCCCACAATACACGACCGGCATTGACGTCTCCGAGTAGCAGAAATGGTCGTGTGAGTTGTTCTGTAAGATCTGTGAGAGCCTCAAAGTGTATCACATCGTCTCCTCCTTTGACCCTCTCCCCCGTCGGTTCATCCTTCCCGTGGAGGGCATATCCTCGTATTAGATGGGTATTATAGGTTTCAAAATGCGTTTCGTCCAAATACAAGCACAGGGGGCGCTCGTATGCGAGGAATTACAGTTCCTCCGTATGCGTCCTGAACCCATTTATGTTCCATTGTGGTGTGGGAGCCATTTATCACAGGGGTAGCACTTTCACCCTGTCTTTCGGTTTGGGAAGAAGCCTGCGATGTGTGTAGGCTCAGTCTTGGGGCGAGATAATTACGCCAGTCCATCAAGGTCCATCAGCTCTAAGAAAATTCAAGACAGACGTCAGAGAGAATGACTTCGATATCACCGGATCGTTTGCTTTCCGTGCTTTAGTAGTCGATCCACTGTCACCGCATTTTTATTTATTTTTTGCCTGGGGACGCTTCAGAGCCACAACTAAGGAAGTGATAGTGGCTAGATGGTGGACCACATTGAGCCTTAGGAGGGACAGGAAGGTCCTCAACGTCGGTAACTACTGCCTCTGCTGATGTTCCGGGGGAAGGGGTGTGTGTGAGGGAAGGTACAGGCTTCGAAGTAACTGCAGCAGCAAAAGTGTATTCATAAATGCAGATAGTAATGCTGACAGAGGCAGCCTCCGTTTGTGTAGCAGAGTGGTTTTCTGAACAGGCTTCTTGAAAGCTGAAGCAGTGGAGGTAGCAATTGTGCGGGAAGGGACGGGCGCCTGGGTTTTTACATCTTTTCGGCCTCACCATATGGGATGTGCTTCGTAGTTTTAAGCTCTTGAATGTTCCGTTCTTCAAGGTATACGCTGCAATCCCTACTCCAGACAGTGTGAGCCCCAGAGCAATTCACATATTACAAAGTAGATGCACGTGTGACTCATGCATAGGCAGCCTTACCACATTTGCCACAAGTGGCTTCTCGCTTATACCCAAGAGCACTATGCACAAAGCACTGCCATTTGAAACAGTACATTGGGTACGGACATAAGCCCACACGCTAAGGCGAAGGGAACCTACCTTGACATGTTCTGGAAATTCGTGCTATTGAACCTCAAGATTAGAAAGCCGGAATTTACAAGATCCCATTCACCCGCTTAACGATGTTCTGAACATCGATTATATCTTCTTGTAATTCAAGATGCCGTAATTGAAGAAGGTATGAGGCTCAGTTTCAATGGCAAGGCTGCTTCTGCAGGTTTCTCGTTTGTTGGGAACTGGAGGTTGCCACAAATAATGCCCAACTGCGCAACTGCTTGACAGATATTAACGTGCCTGTGATGCCCTCTAAACTTGGTAGAGCACTTGCCCGGGAAAGGCAAAGGTCCCGAATTCGAGTCTCGGTCCGGAAAACAGTTTTAATCTGCCAGGAAGTTTTCTTCTAAACCTGTCTGAACACAGAGAGGTGATACTTTCTCAAAAGGGCCCTCTTCCCTATAACAATTGAAAACACAATCTGGCCAGTAGAATGGGTTCTATTACTATACACTGAAGAAATATTTGTAATCCCTCAGTCCAGCAGACAGACTACCTGCATCATGCATATAGTGTTGGTAGCTACAACAGCTCAGTCTTTCCGTTGGAAGGAGAGAATTATGAGGGTTCCATCTCGATGCCCCGAGCAGCTAGGTAACTAAAAGCACCTTGACAGAGCGCTGCATCCGTAGGTAAGCCTTATACAACTGAGGTGCACCAGGTTTCCCAAGAGGTTGCGCACCAACGACTGTTCTCTCTCAAAGCTGCGCAGGGCAGCGCCACGTGGTTTGAGGTGCTTTGCCTCGGTTCACATCGCTCCCTTTAGCGTAAGTTAGTTTAAAGTTGGATTAAGTAGTTTGTATGCCTAGGGACCGATGACCTCAGCAGTTTAGTCCCATAGGAACTTATGACAAATTTCCAAATTTCTCCCTCAAAAGCCAAATTGGTTCAAATGGCTCTGAGCACTATGCGACTTTACTTCTGAGGTCATCAGTCGCCTAGAACTTAGAACTAATTAAACCTAACTAACCTAAGGACATCACACACATCCATGCCCGAGGCAGGATGCGAACCTGCGACCGTAGCGGTCGCTCGAGTCCAGACTGCAGCGCCTGGTAACCGCACGGCCACTCCGGCCGGCTCTCAAAAGCCAACCATGTCGTCAGCGCAGAGCAGAGTAAATAGGTT
The DNA here is from genome assembly GCF_023898315.1 of Schistocerca nitens. Taxonomy (NCBI): domain Eukaryota; kingdom Metazoa; phylum Arthropoda; class Insecta; order Orthoptera; family Acrididae; genus Schistocerca; species Schistocerca nitens. Next base: position 407,531,014 of record NC_064618.1, read on the forward strand.
TTATACTCTCACGATCCGTGCAGTCAAGCCCTGTGTCACAGGATGTTTTACCGCCAAGCCGCAGGGTGGTCGCTGAAGCTTGAGTGACAGATGACTAGCGGTGCTTACCAGTACCCAGAAAACTAGTGCTGAGCCTCTGAGGGCATGATGCAAGTAGCCGGCATCAGTGTTTACTTATTTCACAATTTTTATGGTGCCTTCGATTACCACGTAGGTCCCATGGAGGCCTAGGTGCCTGTCGCGTGGCACGATGTATGTTCCGAGCAGCCTTTCTCCTTCATGATGGCACGTCCAGATACGACCATCGATCCTGTGTAGTAAGAAACATGATTCATCCGACCAGGCGAGAATATTCCATTGATCCGTGGCCTATTCTCGAAGATCCCGTGCCAACTGTGACCATAATTGGTGATGCCGTTTGATCAACGTGACAACACAGCGATCGTCTACTGTGGAGCCCCATACTCAACAATGTAGGCTGTACAGTGTGGTCTGGAACACTTGCGCCAGGGACAGCATTGTACCCCGTCGTCGGATCTGCCACAGATACCCGCCTATCTTGCTTTACAATGCGGACAAGCCACAGACCTCCACGTTGTCGGAGACCACCGAGCAGCTTCTCCGTTTCCTAGGTGCCCGTTCCTGGACGCTGGATCAAAAAAATCTGCCAGTTATCAAACAAAGTCGCTTACGTCTGTGGATTTTCCCACTTGCGACCCATATCGTCGATAGAACAATTCCACTTTGATCTCGCTCCGCTTGTATCCCTTGTCGCATACCATACGAAACTGGAAACTGGAAGTTCGTGGTGAGGTGGAGCATGGGAGAGGTTTGTGGGGATGAGGGGGAAGACGTAAGGATCAGGAGGACAGGGGGCAATAGTGAGACTCATGCACCACATATCCTCCGTCACAACCGTGCGGTGACTTGTGATTTGCAGACTATGTTATACTCTCTTTTCTTATTGTAGGGTTCCTACGAGATATGTGCAATGAGGGCAGTAGAATTTTCCATAGTCTGCCGCAGATATAGCTCCTCAAAATTGAAGCGAGAGAGTACCACAAGGACAACAGCGTCGCCTTTCACTCGCAGATTGTCATTTAACTTGCATGAACATCTCTATTATACATTAGTATTGTCCATTTTTTTACAATCTTAGTAGTGCATCTCTCACTCTTTCAGAATTTACTTAGTGTTTGGAAAGGGTTTTTCGGCACTGAACTGGTACACCACAGTGCTTCATATTACCGTCTTGAATGCGATTTCTGAAAATGACGCACTTTAATTTTCATTAATTCTCTGAAAAAATCGAAGTCTTTCCTACTACTTATTACACATCTGATATATCTCCATAGAACTATACTTAGATATTTAAGGGATGCAACGGATTCATTACCTTTAAGGACATTTCTTTAAACAGCTATTCTGAAAACAATGCGAAAGGTCGTATTTTAGTTCATTACTTTATTGATTGGCGACTCCATAGTGTCCTGTGCACTACGACCAGATAATGGGTATACTTGAAAAGAGAGACAGCATTGGTCGTATATTTTTACTATCGCAAAATCGATTTTCTGTCACTGAGTGACCATCTTCAGTGCTGTATTATATAACTTAAATTAGTAAGCACTGGTGTCAATAAGCTTACGGCAATCACATAGAGTCTCACATAGTCATCACATAGAACTCAGAAACAAAGAGAAATAACTAGCATTATTGGTGCAGGCAAGAATAATTTCTAACGCTTCTAGTAATACCAAGAAACGATCGAGATATTAATAAAGAAATTTAACTGATTTTGCTATGTGAAAAAATACATAAGTGATAAACTATTACAGTAACTAATGGTGTTCTGCACTTGTCATCATTTTAAATCCATTGAGCTAACCACCGTGGATGGGTCTGTGTGATTTTATAGACGGTTTCAAGTACTCGTTCTTCAACTTTATTTCGTTGTTTGATGCTAATACCACTCTTTCTTGAAGATAATTTTGTTCGCTGTCACGAATCTGCGCTTCATCTCTCCGGTGAGATCGTGCTTCCCCTATGAGGTAATTATTTCACTTCATTCAGTACGTCTGAAATATATATATTTACTTTTAACAATTCGTCTTCAGTAGCGCATTTTCATTCATTCCGTGTTCAGTCTACTATCCATGCTGTTGATACTATTCAACATTTGTTCCAAGACTTCCTTACTTTCTGACAGAAAAGCTATAAACTCACTAAAACTGACAGGTAAATACCTTCCTCCTGTTCCTTTTTGCTTCTATTTAGAAATTTCCTTTCACTTCCTCCGTTGCTACTTCGTTAGAGCTTCAAATCCAGTAACAGTTGGTCGAATTTCTGTCAAATAAAATTCTCAAAAGCGTCTTGAATTCTTTGGCGTACCCTTTCTCCAATGGAGAGCTCATGCTTTGCGATTACAGTTCCGCTGTCGCTGTATCTGATCTTTCTGTCCTTTCCTCTCAGCGTGCTGTCGCCTGTACGTTTCCCTGGCAGCTTTTATGTGACTTGTAATCATCTTTACCTTCGGGCCGGTGGTCGCTTACTCAAAGTGCTATCTAGAGATCTGAGTGTAAAATTTGATACCATTTTGTATTGCTCATTTTTCCTTATTACTTTTAGCTATATCAGTATTGCACGACGTGGAGATGTCGTGTAACAGCACGTAGCAAATATTAGTCTTCCAGCAATTTGTATCCAAAACATAGTTTCAATCCAGTACCTCTTTTCATATGTGTAGAAATGGCTCTGAGCACTATGGGACTCAACTGCTGAGGTCATTAGTCCCCTAGAACTTAGAACTAGTTAAACCTAACTAACCTAAGGACATCACAAACATCCATGCCCAAGGCAAGATTCGAACCTGCGACCGTAGCGGTCTTGCGGTTCCAGACTGCAGCGCCTTTAACCGCACGGCCACTTCGGCCGGCATATGTGTAGAGCAGTGATTCCTAACCTGAAGGAACGCGACGCCAGGGCCTGGAAGGGGGGGGGGCGGATATTTTACGGTACAAAGCGTCGAGAGGCGCAGACAGTTCAGAAGAAACCAGACGAATTGAAAATTTTATTTTCTTAATGCAGTGCACGTATGCATTGTTTGTAGGGAAGGTATAATCTGCTTTACCTTTCAACTGTCGCACTAACATCGAAATGGCAGATATTGAGGTACCAGATCGCGGAACTGAAACTACAATCGCTTAGTAGTGGATAGGCTTCAGGACCAGTGAGATACCCATAAGATTCTATAAAGATTATACGAAAGAACTTTCTCCCCTTCTAGCAGTAATTTATTGTAGATCGCTTGAGCAACGAAAGGTATATAACGACTGGAAAAAAACACAGATAATTCCCTTTCTTAAGAAAGGCCGTAAGACAGATACACGCAATTGTAGACCTATGTCGCTGACGTTAATATGTTGTAGAATTATGGAACACGTTTTATGTTCAAGAATTATGACGTTTTTGGGAAATGAGCATCTCCTCTATAAAAATCAACATGGATTCCGCGAACAGAGATCCTGCGAAACACAGCCCGCCCTCTTCATTCATGAGATCCACAGCGCAGTGGACAACGGCGCTCAGGTTGATGAGCAGACATGCGATTGGATTCAAGATTTTTGCAGATAGAACTCAACAAGTCGCTCTTAACGGAAGTAAATCGACAGATGTAAAAGTAATATCCGGCCTACCACAGGGAAGTATGATAGGACAGTTGCTGTATACTGTATATATAAATGATCTAGTAGAAAGCGTCGGATGCTTTTTATGGCTATTTACAGGCTCAGGCAGTTCATTCTGAAATTAAATAAGTGTAACATATCACGCATACATAGGAAAAGAAATCAACTACTGGACAGCTACACTACTGATGACAAACAGCTGGAGACAGGCTCTGCCGTAAAATATCTAGGCGTAACTATCCGGGAGTGACCTTAAGTGGAATGCCCATATAAAACTGATAGTGTGAAAAGCCGACAGAAGATTCCTACTCATCGGAAGAATCGTAAGGACATGCAACTCATCCACGAAAGAAGTGGCTAATAAGGTGCTTGTTCTATCAATTCTTGAGTATTGTTCATCTATCTATTTAATTGATGACATTGCATTCTGTCACAGACAGTAAAGGACCTGGAAGAGCAGTTGAAGGGAATGGAGAGTGTCTTGAAAGGAGGATACAAGATGAATGTCAACAAAAGCAAAATGTTGGTATTGGAATGTAGTCGAATTCAATCAGGTGATGCTGAGGAAATTAGATTAGAAAATGAGACACTTTTGCTATTTGGGGAGCAAAATAAGTGATGATGGTCGAAGTAGAGAGGGTATAAAATTTAGACTGACAATGGCAAGGAAAGCATTTTCGAAGAAGTGAAATTTGTTAAAATCGAGTATAGACGTAAGTGTCAGTAAGTTTTTTTCTGAAAGTATTTATATGGAGTGTAGCCATGTATGGAAGTGAAACACGGACGACAAACAGTTTAGAAAAGGAGAGAATAGAAGCTTTCGAAATGTAGTGCTACAAAAGAATGCTGCAGATTAGATGGGTAAGTCACGTAACTAATGACGTACTGAACTGAACTGGAGAGAAGAGGAATTTGTGGCACAACTTGACTAGAAGAAGGGATCGGTTGGTAGGACAAGTTCTAAGGCATCAAGAGATCACTTATTTAATATTGTAGGGAAGCGTGGAGGGAAAAAATCGTATAGGGAGACCAAGAGATGAATACAGGAAGCAATTTCAGAAGAATGTAGGTTGCAGTAGTTATTAGGAGATGAAGAGGCTTGCACAGAATAGAGTAGCATGGAGAGTTGTATGAAACCAGTCTCTGGAATGAAGACCAAAACAACAACAACGTTCCGTTTGTGATCATCTTTTGTGAGAAGACTATCAACATATACTTTGCTTTGGATATTGCGCCCTATAAATAGAAATCACAAGATGTTAAGTAAGGGGACATTGGGCGCCTGAATGTTTAACTGACAAGTCTGTCTGAGTGTCGGTTAGACAGTCAACGAGAGCGCACCGCTAGTTCCTGCTACTAGTAAGGCTAGAACGCCATTCGCTTGTTACATACTTTTAGAAGCTTCAAACTGGAGTGACTTATTTTCATTTGTCTCGGTAGTTACTAGTTTATTATTGTAATTTTTTCACTGTTTGAGTGCTTACTAGGCACAACATTTTATTTCAATAACAGTGTAGTATACAGTACCGCCGCTGCTATCGACCCTCATATCGTACAGGCTTTTATTTGTCTGGTTAGAGCAGCTCAGTGTTGGTTACACCGTCAGTGAGAGAACACTTCGATTTCCCGCTGCTAATAAGGCGAGTACACCGTTCGTTTGTTGCATATTTTTACGAGCTTCAAACAGGAGCGACTGCAGTAATGGATAGGAACTGTGATTGTTGTGTACAGATACGAGCCTAGTTGGCGACCCTTCGCTCACAGCTCCAGGCTGATTTGGCTTCCGTCACACAGCTTGAGGCTGCTGCTAAGGGGGGGGGGGTCATTGTGGGGGGTCGGACGCGGCGATGCGAGGGACGTTGAGCACGTCCCACGTGTCCTCCGATCGGTCCACAGCTGTGACCCCCACGGGTACTGCCTGCACTGAAGTTGACCCCTCACCCGTGGTCGACTAGTAGATCATTCCAGTCTGGTAGGAAGGCTATCGTAGGGCCTCCCCAGTTCGTTTGACGAACGCGTTCGGGGCTTTATCTGTGGCTGACGATGTCTCTGAGCCGGATGCAATCGTCCACCCTGTTCCAGAGGAAGCTCCTCGGCCCGCAAGGTCTGGACATTCACAGAGGGTGGGTTTGCTGGTAGTTGGGAGCTCCAATGTTAGGCGCGTAATGTCCCCTTAGGAACATGGCTGCCAAGGAGGCTAAGGAAGCCAGTGGGGCGGGGGGGGGGGTGTCATTCCGGATGTGGAAAGGGTGCTTCTGGATGCCATGAAGAGTACAGGGTGCAGCCAACTGCAGGTGGTGGCTCATGTCGGTACCAATGACGTGTGTCGCTTTGGATCGGAGCAGATTCTGTCTGGTTTCGGACGGCTAGCGGAAATGGTAAAGACTGCCAGTCTTGCTTCCGAGATTAAGGTGGAGCTCACCATCTGCAGCATCGTCGATAGAACCGACTGTGGTCCTTTGGTACAGAGCCGAGTGGAGGGTCTGAATCAGAGGCTCAGGCGGTTCTGTGACCGTGTAGGCTGCAGATTCCTTGACTTGCGCCATCGGGTGGTAGGTTTCCGTGTTCCGCTTAATAGGTCAGGAGTCCACTACACACAGGAGGCGGCTACACGGGTAGCGGGGTCTGTGTGGAAGGGACTGTGCGGTTTTTTAGGTTAGAGGGTCTCAGGGAACCACAGAAGGGGCGTCCGTCTAAAAGTGGGCAGGTAATACACAGTAAGGTAGTTATAGAAACGATTGGTATTGTAGTTGTAAATTGTCGTAGCTGTGTTGGGAAAGAACCATAGCTCCAAACCCTAATAGAAAGCATTGAATCTCAAATAGTTGTAGGTACAGAGAGCTGGCTAAAGCCGGAAATAAGTTCGGCCGAAATTTTTTCAAACGATCTAACAGTGTTCAGAAAAGATAGATTAAATATAGTTGGTGGTGCAGTATTTATTGCTGTCAGAGGCAGTTTGCCTTGTAGCGAAATTGAAGTAGATAGTTCGTGTGAAATAGTATAGGTAGAGGTTATACCTGACAATCGGACGAAACCCCATGACTCAGAAGATATAGTTGCTGAACAGTTCAAAGAAAACTTGAGTCTCATTTCAAATAAGTACCCCGCTCATACAATTATAGTCGGTGGTGACATAAATCTACCCTCGATATGCTGGAAAAATCATACGTTTAAAGCCTGCGGCAGGCATAAAACGTCACCCGAAATTGTAATGAATGCTTTCTCAGAAAATTATTTTGAACTATTAATTCATGAACCCACTAGAAGCATAAATGGTTGCGAAAGCATACTTGACCTTTTAGCAACAAATAATCCTGAACAAATAGTGAGTATTGTAACGAATATAGGGATTAGCGACCACAAGGCTGTTGCTGCCAGGCAGAATACCGTAACACGTACAACCATCAAAAAGAAACGTAAAGTATATCTATTTAAAAAAAGCTGATAATAATTCTCTTAACGCCTTCTTCAGAGACAGTCTTCACTCCTTCCAATCTGATCATGTAAGTGTAGAAAAGTTGTGGAATGTTTTCAAAGAGATGGTATCGACAGCAATTGAGAGATATATACCACATAAATTAATAAGAAATGGTACTGATCCCCCATGGTACACAAAACGGGTTAGATCGTTGTTGCAGAAGCAACGAAAAAGCATGCCAAATTTAAAAGAACGCAAAATCCCCAAGATTGGCAAAGTTTTACAGGAGTTCGAAATATGGCGCGTACTTCAATGCGAGATGCTTTTAATAATTTCTACAACGAAATTCTGTCTCGAAATCTGTCAGAAAACCCAAAGACATTCTGGTCATACATAAAGCACACCAGTGGCAACACGCAATCAGTACCATCACTGCGCGATAACAATGGTGGAGACGCTGATGACAGTGCCACTAAAGCATAGTTATTAAACACAGTTTTCCGAAACTCCTTCACCAAAGAAGACGAATTAAAGATTCCTGAATTCCAACCAAGAACAACTGCCAAGATGAGAAACATAGAAGTAGATATCCTCGGTGTAACAAAGCAGCTTAAATCACTTAATAAATGCAAGACCTCCGGTCCAGATTGTATACCGCTCAGGTTCCTCTCAGAATATGCTGATAAAAGAGCTCCATATTTAGCAATTATATACAACCACTCGGTAACAGAAAGATACGTACCTAAAGACTGGAGAAAAAAAAAAGATTCAAATGTGTGTGAAATCTTATGGGACTTAACTGCTAAGGTCATCAGTCCCTAAGCTTACACACTACTTAACCTAAATTATCCTAAGGACAAACACACACACCCATGCCCGAGGGAGGACTCGAACCTCCGCCGGGACCAGCCGCACAGTCCATGAATGCAGCGCCCTAGCCCGCTTTTTTTTTTTTTGCGGGCAAGTGCTCTACCAACTTCTTTTTTTTTACAAACACTAAATGAAATGCATCCTCTGCAAAAACAAAAAATAAATAAAAAATCATTGTAAAACAAATCACAAATGTAAAGGAACAGGGATACAGGGATGTTATTTTTATGTATTTATTTATTTATTTTTCATAAAGATCACTCTGTTAAAAGGAACATGTAGATCATTTCATGGTATAGTATGTGCATTATATATGGAGCGGTGAGAGAAACGTGAGGTTCATTATCAGCTGTCAAATGTGCACACGGACTGCACCCGGCACATCCCAACTGCGTGGGGGGTCGAGGAAGACTGCCTGAAGATAATTGGCAAAGGTTTTCCGATAGTGAGACCATCTATGAACCTCATTGTGGGCTTGCTGCAAGAAATACCAAAAGTCGAGTCGCGACTTGGCAGCATCCCCATAGAGGTACGCGATCGTCCAACCTTTGACCCAGATGATCGAGTGTGATTTAGTCGCCGGAAAGTAGTCACTCTCCGGATGTAAGAAGGAAGCAGGTGTAATATGTTGCGGGGTCACACGGAGGTAGCAAGCCACCATCTGTCTTCCTAGGAGCCATACCTCCTCCACCGCGATACAAGTTAAGCGGTGATGGTCGTCATCCACTTGGCGACATTCCGGGCATAGTGGAGTGTCCACTAGTCCAATTGCATGGAGTCGTTGGTTGGTGTTGAACTTGCCACAGGTGACAGAGAACCACAGTGCCCGAACGAAGGTAGGAAGGAATTTTTGGTGCACATGTCTCCAAATCTTCGGCCAATGCAACTTGGGGTGTTTGAGTTCAATGACATTACGACTTATCCGTCGTAGCAGCAAACATAAAAATCCTTCGCGCATGGTGGTCTCGTGCGCGGAAGCTCGTCTCTGATATAACTAAGTTCCACGATAAATGTTGATATATGCGCAAAATGTGACGTAATGTTGCCCACCGCCACCGGAGGTGTTAGGGACGCTGGAACTAGGAGCTCCAGTAGGCGGGATGTAAGGGAATCACGCCCGCTACGCCATTGCTTGTACATCGTGGCTAGAAGGAGCGCCGTCGCTCGGCAGTGAACATTTGTAAGTCCGAGTCCCCCCTTGTCCGTAGGGAGCGTGAGCGTTGCGTATCGCACCTTGAGGGGCGATCCAATCATCACAAAATAGCCTAGTGCTGATTGAAGTCGACGTCCGAGCGTGAGTGGTAGGGGCAGGATCTGCGAAATATGCACCATTCGAGAAACCACATAAGTGTTCAGATATTCGACTCGCTGCAAAGGATCAAGGCGCCGTAGGAGATGTTGTCGGACCATGGTACGTGTTGTCTGTAAAATACGTCGGTAGTTAACTGCCGCAGTATGTTTTACAGATGAGGTAAAGTCTATGCCGAGATAGCGGAATCGTTGCACATAAGGAAACGGACTGATTTCTTCCGGCGTAAGGCCCCTTCCAACCGGCATTGCTGCCGATTTGTTCATGTTCAATGCACTACCCGCCGTCACACTGTGGTCCAACAACAGTTCAAGGACCGTCTTCACCTCTTCCTCAGAACGAACGAGCAGCAGGAGGTCGTCCGCATAGGCACGACATTTGAAGGTGTAGCCCCGCAGTTCCATCCCAGAAAGAGAATGTGTTAGCCTCCCAATTAATGGTTCCAACGCTATCGCGAACAGCAGCATCGAAAGAGGGCAGCCCTGGCGAATGGATCGTCGAATTTGAATGGGCCCTGCTATACGCCCATTAACCTGTACCAAGGATTGTGCGTCCCCATAAATCCTGCTAATGAGACCAGTAAAACGGTCTGGAAATCCCATTTGTTCCAGTACAGCGTACAGATAGTTGTGGCGCACCTTATCAAAAGCACTGTCAAAATCAACTGCCACCATCGCCGCTTTAAGCCGGCACTCCTCCGCTAGCGCTATCACATCACGGCATTCGGCAGTAGCTGTTTGCACATTCACCGATCCACCCGGTGTCGTCTGTTCTGGAGAGAGAACGCTACGAATTAACATACGACATCGGGACGCTAGCAACCGTGCAAAGATCTTATAGTCGGCATTAAGCAGGGTGATGGGGCGATAATGTTTGACCGTAATTCTTGGCTTCGGTTTATGTACTGGCACCAAGAGGCCTTCCATAAAAGCCAGTGGAATAGGCGCATCGGAATTTAACATGTCGTTGTACATTTCCGTCCATCGCGGTGCCATTTCGTTGCGAAATTCTCGATAAAATTCAGCAGGAAGTCCATCAATGCCTGGGGACCGATTCAACGCACTCTTTGCGATCGCATCATGTACTTCCTCACAGCTAATGGCTTCCAGGAAGGTTCCCGCGGCTTCCACCGTCAGTGTACGGGAGACGTACGTGGCTATACGTTCGAGGTCATCGACAGGGGCTGCTTCTTCCCGATAGATGTGTTGGTAATGGTCGACGAATGCAGAGACAATGTCCGCTTGACGCGTCACTCTTCGGTCTCCGCGGGTAATTAATTCCCGTACCAAAACGCGTCGTCGGTGTTTTCGTTCATTCACGACGTGGTGCATGGAAGGAATCTCGTGCATTATCGTATCGTGACATCTGGCGCGCACCATGGTTCCCTGAAGATGTTTCCGAGCTAAAGCCACTAGTTTAGCTTTTATCCTTTTGCGTTCGATCCAGACGTCCTGTCCCGGCGGACCATCGTCCAGGTCGCGCAGTGCTGCAAAATAAAAGTCGGTGGTACGGCGGCGCCATTCTGCCATCTCCCTGCTATATGAGATGAACGTACGGCGAAGCGCCGGTTTAGCACAAGTCAGCCACCAATCAAGCTTCGTCGCATACCTTCCAACCCTTCGCTCGCACATCGTCCATGTCTCAAGGATCCGGTGACGGCATTCAGGATCATGTAGATGTTGAACGTTTAATTTCCACGGGGCCTTACTGTTCCACACCTCTCTACGGGGAAGAAGCACCGTACAGATGTAAGCGCTGTGATCTGAAAATGCCAATGGCCAGCGTTCCGCGTCCTGGACATCATTTGCATGAGCCCGCGAGATATAAATGCGATCTAACCTGCTCGCCGAATGACTTGTCACATATGTGTATCCCGGTGCATCTCCATGTCGTAATTCCCACGTGTCACTAAGTACAAGGTCGTTGACAACGATTCGCAACTCCTGGCTGATGTTTGCTTGCGGCCATTGGTCTTTCTGGCTGAGAACACAGTTGAAATCTCCACCAATTATTACACATTCATAACGGCCACGGAAAAGTGGGGCAATGTTTTCTGCATAAAATCGCGCCCTTTCCCGCCGCCGATTGTTTCCCGACGGTGCATAAAGATTGATGATGCGTGTCCCAAACGTCGTGAAAGCCATTCCCCTGGCCGACGGAAGGTAACACACGTTTTCCACTGGGAAGCCATCTCGCACGTAAACTGCCACCCCACTCCCATTGTGATCTCCATGTGACGAATAGGATTGGTAGCCTGCGATGTATGGGAGTGCAGCTATGTGGACTTCCTGCAGCAAAGCAATATCCACATCAGATGCCCAAATCGTTTCCTTCAGTAGGTGTATTTTGGCCGGTGAACGCACGTCATTTATATTTAATGTCGCAATACGGTTCGCATGGCGTTGAATCCCACTCTGTCGATGCGCAACAACATCTCCCTGCATCGGCGCTGGGGGCTGAGTTAGAAGACGTTCTCTCGCCCCTCACCCTTCACCTTCAGCAATTATTAGGCTGTCTTCGTGAGTGCCGGCTGCCTCTGTATGACGTCCGGCGCCTCCTCAATATCGTCATACCACATCTTTGCAGGCAGTGATATATTCGTGTCCATTGCCACATCATCTGCGTCTGGAGCGCCAACTGGTTGTGCTTCCTCTTCAGCATCACCACGTCCCGGTACCGTCAATGTGACAGACCGCTGCGGGTCTGATCGAACAGTTTCCATTGCCTCATCCTGTTTCGTAGAGGCTGTTGTGTCGTCTTGGTCCACAGGCACATCGTCGTCGGGGCAAGGGGAGTCATCCCTAGGAGATGTCGTGCGACGACGCCGTTTCCTCCTTTTCGGGGAACATTGTTTGCGTGATCTTCCTTCCGTGTCCTCAGATTGTAAGGAATCACGGCTGCCCGACAGAAAAGCATCCGTAGGAACAGGAAGTGTTTCGAGTCCCATCGTTGTACTCGGCGGGAGTTCGGTCGAAACTGATGTTGTCGTCACAGAGTGCGTTCCAGACGGAACAGCATCCGTAGTAGCTGGAACTGCTTCGTGTACTATCGTTGTGCTTGGTGGGAGTTCGGTCTCATCTGATGTTGTCGCCGTAGATTGTATGCTCGATGGAGCAGCATCCTCTATACCGACGTCTGCTAAAAAGTTTCGGAGAGTGCCATCTTGATCTTCCACCGGGGCTGTGTCCTTTCGGTCATCAGCGGACGCAGTGAGGGCCTTGGCATAGGTGATCGGTAGTACTGTCATCGCTGGCGACGGCTCCCGCACATCCGAAGGCAGTTGCGTAATCCGCCGTTGCATACAGTTCGACTTGAGGTGTCCCTCCCGGCCACAGCCAGAACATGTACGTGGTTGACCATCGTAAATCACCACCGCCCGACAACCACCAATTGTCAGATAGGACGGTACATGTTTCTGAAGATCAATAGTGATCTGTCGCACTCCGTTAAGAACGGGGTACGTGGCGAATTGTGTCCAGCGTTCTGCTGTGTGACCATGTACCGTGCCGTATGGCTTCAAAGCCTCGATAACTTCGTCAGCCGGGAGCTCAAATGGCAGCTCAAACACACGTATTGTCCGTACACCCAGACCAGCATGTTCTACAGTTACCGTGCCGACATTCCCGTCACTACGGCAAAATCGGAGACCTGCTTGTGTCGCCTGTAGAATTCTCTCACACGCCGCGTCATTTACCATCTTAACATAAACCGTGGGACTAACGATGCACAGGTGAATTCCGACAATATCGTTTGGCGGTATCTTGACGTCCTCTCGAATGAATCGTTCCACTGCTAAAGCCTTTGGTCGTTCGTAGTCTTTGCAGAAATTGAATCGTAATGTAGTTTTCCTGTACTTGTTCGCCATGATCGTTGTTACTAGCCCGCGCGCAGACTAAGTCCACAAGTAAACAAACACTCGCACGCGCCGCACAGGCGGAAGTATCGGACCTCCGCGTCGCACGGCCGCTAGCGCCGAACTCTCGGCTAATCCCGCGCGGCGGACTGGAAAAGCCACACCAATACCCAAAAAGGGAAGTAGGAGTAATCCGCTGAATTACAGGCCTCTAACGTCGATTTGCAGTACGGTTTTGGAAGGTATACTGTGTTCGTACATTATGAAGTACCTCGAAGAAAACGATTTAGTGACACATAGCGCGGTTTCAGAAAATATCGTTCTTGTGAAACACAACTTGCTCTGTATACTCATGAAGTAATAAGTGCTATCGACAGGGGATGTCAAATTGATTCCATATTTTTAGATTTCCAGAAGGCTTTCGACACTGTTCCTCACAAGCGTCTTCCAACCAAACTTCGTGCCTACGGAGTATCGCCTCGGTTGTGCGACTGGATTCGTGATTTCCCGTCAGAAAGGTCACAGTTCGTAGTAATAGACGGAAAGCCATCGAGTAAAACAGAAATAATATCCGGCGTCCCCCACGGAAGTGTTATAGGCCCTCTGTTGTTCCTGATCTATATTAATGACATAGGAGACAATCTGAGTAGCCGTCTTAGATTGTTTGCAGATTATGCTGTCATTTACCGTCTTGCAAAGTCATCAGATGATCAAAACGACTTGCAAAATGATTTAGATATCTGTATGGTGCGATAAGTGGCAATTGACCCTGAATAAGGAAAAGTGTGAAGTTATTCACATGAGTACTAAAAGAAATCAGCTAAATTTCGGTTACGTGATAAGTCACACAAATCTGAAGGCTGTAAATTCAACTAAATACTTGGGGATTAAAATTACAAATAATCTAAATTGGAAAGACCACATAGATAATATTGTGGGTAGAGCAAACCAAAGACTGCGATTCATTGGCAGAACACTTAGAAGGTGCAACAGGTGTACTAAAGAGACTATTTACACCACGCTTGTCCGCCCTATTCCGGAGTACTGCTGTGCGGTGTGGGATCCGCATCAGGTAGGACTAACGGATGACATCGAAAAAGTACAAAGAAGGGCAGTGCTTTTTGTATTATCGCGATATAGCGGAGATAGTATCACAGACATGATACGTGAATTCGAGTGGCAATCATTAAAACAAAGGCGTTTTTCATTGCGACGGGATCTTCTCATGAAATTTCAATCACCGGTCTCCTCCTCCGATTGCGAAAACGTTCTGCTAGCACCCACTTACATATGGAGAAATGATCATCACGATAAAAGAAGAGAAATCAGGGCTCGAACAGAAAAATTGAAGTGCTCCTTTTTCCCGCGCGCTGTTCGAGAGTGGAACGTTAGAGAGACGGCTTGAAGGTGGTTCATTGAACCCTATTTCACGCACTTTATTGTGAATAGCAGAGTAATCACGTAGATGTAGATGTAGATGTTTTCAGGGCACAGGTTAGTGTTGTTCGCCACACTTTGGTTGGGCCTGTGAGCAGTTGCTCCATCTTACAGGAATACTGTATACTGCGCCTCTGCATCTGTTAACTGAGTCTAGAATGAGACAAAGGCCTCTAGATACCTGGCACAACGCACACCAAACACCTATCTTCTCTGAGTGGAGAGGTTCTTCATGCAAAATATGTGGGTTGCCCTGTGACCAGTATCTGCAGTTGCCGGAGTTCACATAACTTGAAAAATAAAACCAGGTCTCATTTGACATGAAGTAAAGCAAAGGGTCCAATAATGACTTTTATTTACTGATCCTCAAATTTCAACTCTTTCACCACACACACACAGACACGATAGGCTTCTAATTTCATATGTTTTAGTACACAATGACATAATGTACAAGCTGCACCAACCTCTTGCGATAACCTTCTTACAGACTTGCGGGGACTTCTCGTAATTTTCCGTACATAGCGTCAGAGGACATCATTCTCGGTCGCCTATTTCTCTGCACGTTCTGAACAGACCCTACAGCCCTCCATTTATTGTATATATTTTGAATAGTGCTGATGCTGGAGTGTTTCCTACAAGGATACTTTTTTTTCTTTACATTACTTGATGGCGCTTGTCTTTCTGTAACTTTCCACAATGTCATTTGGCTCTTCTAATGCAAACAGCCCCATTTCTGTAAAAACTAAACAGTACGAGCTTCTATCAACTGACACACGAACACACAGCTGCTCTCAACTTTCTGATAAAATGCTGTGTAACGAATTATCGAAATAGTGTTGCTGCTTCACAAACGGCTTATATGGGACACCCTGCAGCATCCATCACTACAAGGCGTATTTCGTTGTACTGATGTGTTATGTTTGTTCATGATGGATAATCCTGATGTTTACGGAAAAAAATTGAGCCACAGGTAGATAACGCATTAAATTTGCGAAGCTGAGAAAATGAACTAAAATTTGTGCCAGAGCTGTGACTGGCACCCGAGTCCTTTAGCTTACTAGGCGGAAACGCTGACCATTCCACATTAAATTTAATTATAAGATCTATAAGATCACGTATGGTTCAATACTGTCCCATTACGTCCAACGCTGGGGTGCTATTCCAATGCTGGAGAGCCCTGGTAATAGTGACAATTTAATGGGAAAATAAGCTAAACATATGAAATTTGTGTTGAGTTGGGGGGGGGGGGGGGCATTCCACTTGGGTAGGTGGTGCAGCAGTATTGAATATAGTGCTGCGCTGGTGGAATGGTCAGCATTTTTGCCTAGTAAGCAAGAAGACCTGGGTTAGAGTCCTGGTTGTATCACACATATTAATCCATTTCTTCATTATCGAAGTAATGTCACAGGAAAAATTTAATTAAAAGACCATTAAATTTCGTTTCCAGCCTCATTGCTAGTTCGTCTCAGCGTGAATTGGAGAATTCGTTTCACCTGTCCTACTGTGACGTGTAATTAAATGACCTCGGCAGTCGCTGTAGTGGCCCTTAGCTTCTTCCTCAGAGTTCTCTGACGAACGGGCAGCGCAGTATTCCCAGTGCGGGGTCTGTTTGTGTTTGCTGTGGCTAGTGGGGCCTTGTTTATGTTTGCAGCGTCTGCTCTCCTGATCGGCTGAACTCGTCCGTGGCCGCCAAAGCCGCCGCCGGTGCGAAGTGCAGCGCAGGAAGCCGCACTGCCCAAAGCCTTCACAGCTGTTTACAATGATCTCGTTTCTCGTCGTTTAGTGATCTCCACCCGTTTACACGTCTAGACGTTCCCTTCGATACAAAAAAGTTAATTTAAGAACATTTTCTGAATTGCATGGCGTGTTATCCTACTCCACGTATAATAATCTCGAAGTCGAATGGATTTTAGTCTTACTTTGTCACACCGATGAGTTTGTGACTAATTCAGGACACAAAATAAAAAGTTTTACGTTTGCTCGGTGATGTACAAGTCGCTAATGGCGTTTCGAAAGTAGAATACGTTGATCGACTTATATCCTGTGTATCTTTTATTTCTGTCTAACGTCCTTTTGCATGGCGTCAGTAAATGCACGATGGCGGACTCCACATTCTTGTAGACGATGTAACGTCACTATTAAACTTGCAACATTGAAAAGAGCTGTCTCTTCCATCAATACAGTCCACGTACAAAATCGGGACTGACAGAAAGATAACACTTCTGTTAATAATGACACAAGGTCCTTTCTTAAACACCGTTAGTATGAATCGCAAACCCTCCCTGATCTCACACTGCCTGTATTTTTACAAACTTTCTGTATTTTACATGAAGAACGGTACACATTTTATATTGCTTTATTTATGCCAAGACTCGTTTCACGTTTTCTTCGGTTGGTGTGTGTCTCCCAAATGATGAACGTCGCATTGTATCGGTGTAGCATGAATTTAAAAGTGTGTATATTACTCATATTCAAGGAAAACAAGGGGGTACGAGTTCAAACGAAGAGGCAACAAAACCGTTCAAAAGGTACTCGAAATTCATTAAGGGATGGGTTATGCAAGATGGATGAAAACGCAGAAAGCAATCTTAGTGTAAATAAAGATATGTGAAACTGCTGTATTTTTTCAAGTAATGCAATCAACAACTACGGGGCGGAACCACAATTATAATAAATTAAATTTTCCGTAGTTATCGGAGCCACTATTTTTACTGTTTCCATAAGAACACCATTTTCCCTATCTCAAAGCCTAGCGCTGGGCGTGACGGTACATGTAGCAAATGTAAACACTTAGTCGCATGGGGGACAGCAGCTTGAGCGAACACAATAAGCTACTTATTTCTTTTTGTTATCAATCATCTGTCTGGTTTGATGCTGCCCGCCACGAATTCATCTCCTGCGCCAATCTTTTTATCTCGGAGTACCAGTTGCCCGTCCTCAATTAGCTACTGGAGGTATTGCAACCTCTGCCTACCCTCTACAGCTCCCTTACTACTATGAAAGCATTTCCCTAAAGTCTCAACAGATGTCGTATCATCCTGTCCTCTCTTCTTGCCAGTGTTTTCCATACAGCTCTTTCCTCGTCCTTTCTGCGGAGTACCCCTTTTCCTACCTTATCAGTTGATCTAATTTTCAAAGTTCTTCTGTAGCACCACATCTCAAATGCTCAGATATTCTTCTGTTCCGGCTTTTCCACAGGCTATGTTTCACAGCCTTACAAAGCTATGCTCTAAACATATATTATCGGAAATTTCTTTCTCTGTTTGATACTAGCAGATTTATCTTGGCCAGGAATATCTTGTTTGCCAGTGCTACTTTAATTTTTATATTCTACTTGCTCGGTTCGTCATGGGTTATTTTGCTGCCTAGGTAGCAGAATTCCTTAACTTCACCTGTTTCGTGATCACCAATTCTGTTTTCATTCCTCGTTGTTCTCATTACTTTCATCTTTCTTAGTTTTACTCTCAAACCGATTACTGTATTCATTAGATCATTCAGTTCCACAGATCTAGTAATTCTTCTTCGCTTTCACTGAGGATAGCAATACCATCAGCGAAACCTATCATTGATATTCTATCACATGATTTTAACCATACTCTTGAAGCTTTCTCTTATTTACGTCATTGCATCTTCGATGTATAGATTGAACAGTAATTTCAAAATACTACGACCCTGTCTTACATACTTTCTAATCCGAGCACTTCGTTCTTCGTCTTCCAGTCCTACTTCTCCCTCTTGGTTCCTGTGTTCCAGTCTTTCCCTATACTTGTTTTTTTTTCTCAAATTTGCAAACATCATGCCCTATTTAACAATGTCGCACGCTTTTTCCAGGTCGACAAATCCTACGAACTTGTCTTCATTTTTCATGTCTTGTTTCCATTAACAGCCCTAAGGTAAGAACTGCATCTCTGGTGCCTTTGTTATCTTTGTTTAAGCCGAACGGACCCTCAAATTTCTTTTCCATTCTTCTGTGTATTATTCTTAACAGCAACTTGTATGCATGAGCTGTTAAACTGATTGTGCGTCAATTCTAGCACTTGTCGTCTCTTGCTATCTTCGGAATTGCTTTGGCGATGATTTTACGAAATTGCGATGGTATATCGCCAGTCTTGCACATTCTACACACCAACGTGAATAGTCGTTTTTTTGTAACTTCCACCAATGATTTTAGAAATTCTGATGGAATGTTGTCTATCCCTTCTTCGTTATTTGATCTTAATTCACCCAAAGCTCTTTTAAATTCTATCGTTGGATCACCTATCTCTTTCCTGTCGACTTCTCTTTGCCGCGCACATGCACTCATGCTTTCAACAGCCAAGTGAATGAGTTTGAAAGATGTCAAACTGTGGCCTTCCGAATCGCGGAACGGTCTTTTCGGAGAATTGACGAACACGTTGGGCGTGCTGCATCGGTTTGCAACGCTGCTGGTATCGGTCGTGACCATTCTCACTACCCTAGACGACATTCTGAATGTCCACGCAACACAGACGCCCGCCAGGATCGTCGTATTATAAGGGCAGACTGTACAGATACCACGGCACAGATAAGAGGGCTTGTGAGCCCGGACGTGTCAGCAAAAATTGTCCTGAACTGCTTATTAGCGGTGGGGCAACGGGCATACACTATCTCCAGCGCGACTTCAACTCACGCCACGGCATCGCCTTACACGGCTCGACTGGTGCCGTCAGAGGATCGCTTGGAAGATGGAAAGGTGTGCTGTGGTCTTCGGCCATGAAAGAAGGTTCTGCCTGCAAGCAACTGGTGATCATTTGCACGTACGTTGCATACCTGGTAAGCGCTGTCTCATACAGTGCATTCGTCCTACTCACTGACCCATCCTCAGGAACTAAAGGTCTGCAGTGCTGTTATGGTTGTTGTGGTCTTCAGAGACTGGTTTGATGCAGCTCTCCATGCTACTCTATCCTGTGCAAGCTGCTTCATCTCTCAGTACTACCTACATCCTTTTGAATCTGCTTAGTGTGTTCATCTCTTGGTCTCCCTCTACAATTTTTACCCTCCACGCTGCCCTTCAGTACTAAATTGGTGATCCCTTGATGCCTCAGAACATGTCCTACCAAGCGATCCCTTCTTCTAATCAAGTTGTGCCACAAATTCCTCTTCTCCCAAGTTCTATTCAATACCTCCTCATTAGTTATGTGATCTACCCATCTAATCTTCAGCGTTCTTCTGCAGCACCACATTTCGAAAGCTTCTATTCTCTGCTTGTCCAAACTGTTTATCGTCCATGTTTCACTTCCATACATGGCAACACTCCATACAAATACTTTCAGAAACGACATCCTGACATTTAAATCTATACTCGATGTTAACAAATTTTTCTTCTTCAGAAACGCTTTCCTTGCCATTGCCATTCTACATTTTATATCCTCTCTACTTCGACCATCATCAGTTATTTTGCTCCCAAAATAGCAAAATTCCTATACTACTTTCAGTGTCTCATTCCCTAATCTAATTCCCTCAGCATCACCCGAGTTGACTACATTCCATTATCCTCGTTTTGCTTTTGTTGATGTTCATCTTATATCCTCATTTCATGACACTGTCCATTCCGTTCAACTGCTCTTCCAAGTCTTTTGCTGTCTCTCACAGAATTACAACGTCATCGGCGAACCTCAAAGTTTTTATTTCTTCTCCATTAATTTTAATACCTACTCAGAATTTTTCTTTCGTTTCCTTCATTGCTTGATCAATATACAGATTGAATAACATCGGGGAGAGGCTACAACCCTGTCTCACTCCCTTCCCAACCACTGCTTCCCTTTCATGTCCCTCGACTCTTATAACTGCCACCTGGTTTCTGCACAAATTGTAAACAGCCTTTCACTCCGTGTATTTTAGCCCTGCCACCTTCAGAATTTAAAGAGAGTATATAAGCTACAATTCTCGTTCACGTTTGAAATTTTTAGAGGGAACGCTAACCAGCGCTCCGTATGTGCAGAATGCAGCTGCACCTGTTCATTTGCCGTTCTTGCAACATGAAGGTAATGCTTTTGAGCCGTGGCTGGCTCATGTTAGGCGTTTGATTAAACTTTGGTTGCTATTCTGTGTTTAGTCGCCCGCGGTTATTGCGATTATTCTGTTATCCTCTCTCTCCGCGAGTGGCAGCAGCAGCGTGTATCGACATTCCCACCTTGGACTATCTTTGGCCTGGCGCTTATAGTTTCCGGCTTTGCTGTGTGCAAGGAGTTGGTCGGTTGGCGTAGAGCAGCGAGGAAATCTCCGCAGCGCGTAATTTGGCTGGAGCCGGTGGCTGCGTCCACGCGCATTCAGAGTGTATGGTGCTGTTCCCATTGCTACGAGGTCCGTGGCTCACCAATCCTGGACACGAAAGTTGAGCTTTGACTTAATCTACCAGCAAGTCACGACTGTTTACATTGTGTTGTTTGGATTTTGTAGTCGGCTGTTGGGGCATTCCCGCGAGCAGCTACGTATGTTTTCAAGTTGGGAAAATTTAGTCATCCTCCGGTGGAGCTTAACTGGCTCTGAGCACTATGGGACTCAACTGCTGAGGTCATTAGTCCCCTAGAACTTAGAACTAGTTAAACCTAACTAACCTAAGGACATCACAAACATCCATGCCCGAGGCAGGATTCGAACCTGCGACCGTAGCGGTCTTGCGGTTCCAGACTGCAGCGCCTTTAACCGCACGGCCACTTCGGCCGGCGGTGGAGCTTAACTGTACTTGGTTATTTTGAACTGAAGTGCACCAGCGGAATCTTCTGACTTGTGATCGTTAAAGTTCTGGTTACCTGCCCTGGCTGTTGACATAAGTTCAGGCAGTGTGTTTTCCTCATCATGTTGTCGCTGACCAGCAAGGTGTGTAGTTTGACAGCTAAGTGTATAATTGGTTGTGGGCGCCAATACTGTCTACGTTGTTCCCTGTTGGGTGGAGGGGAAGTTACCTTGTCGGTGGGTCCGTTGACTGTCTGTCGGTTGGGCTGTCGTCGGATCGAGAATGGTTGGGCCGACTGCCTGTCTCACCTCAGTGAACGTTAGTGTTTGAATTCCGGGCCAACTCTCGGAAACTTCTGAGGACCATTGGGTGTACTGCATTTTCTTATTTTGTAAGTAGGCTGTTTAGGTTTTTTATTGGTAACGCCACGTAGCACTCTGTATGAAAATCACTGGCTGTGCTGTGTGCAGTCTGTGGCTGGTTTGCATTGTTGTTGGCTATTGTAGTGTTGGGCAGCTGGATGTTAAGAGCACGTAGCGTTGTGCAGTTGGAGGAGAGCCGCCAGCAGTGGTGGATGTGGGGAGAGAAATGGCGGAGTTTTGAAATTTGTAAGACTGGATGTCATGAACTGCTATATATATTATGACTTTTGATGACTATTAAGGTAAATACATTGTTTGTTCTCTATTAAAATATTTCATTTGGTAACTATGCCTATCAGTAGTTAGTGCCTTCCATAGTTTGAATCTTTTATTTAGCTGGCAGTATTGGCGCTCACTGTATTGCAGTACTTCGAGTAACCAAGATTTTTGTGAGGTAAGTGATTTGTGAAACGTATAGGTTAATGTTAGTCAGGGCCATTCTTTTATAGGGATTTTTGAAAGTCAGATTGCATTGCGCTAAAAATATTGTGTGTCAGTTTAAGCACAGTCTTATATAATTTTTCTAAGGGTACGTTTCATACGGCGACCCTGCCAGGATACCTCACTGGAATCTTCTGATTTTGTTCTTGTAGTTTGTGTAATTAGTGTAGCTATTGTTTATTGCTAGCACATAATCATAGAGAGAATTTCCTTTGTAGTTGTAGTTTTCATTCTTGTACAGTAAAACAGTTGTGGCATGTATGTAGATTTGCACCAAGTATTTCGCAGCTGTGCTTGCAATTAACGAGATATTATTTTCAATGCTATGTTAATGTGTTTTCTTATTTTGCTCTTCAAATTGTGCTTTTCTGTATTGTCGTGTGAAATAATGTGACAATAATGGCGTGTGAAAAACGTAATACTAGGCTCCAAAGTAAACTGAAAAATGACAGTGAAGAGGAAAGCAGTGTGTTAGCGCCACCGTGTAATGAATTAACTAATGTTCAAAGTAGTAATTTGGTAATTGTACATAGGGAAATGGAGCGGGCTGCAAATAATGGTGTAGGCAGTGAAACAAATAGTGAACAGGGAAGCATTATCGATCGATCGGTCGGCAACAGCTTGCGTCAGGAATCCGAAATGACAGGACACAATCTTGCAAATACTGTAGATTCAGGTTTTGCGTCCTCGCCGTTTTCTCAAATAAGTCAAGACACATTTTCTGCTTTTCAAAATGCGAATATCAGACACCAGTGCATTGTTATTACAATTAATGCAACAAATGGAACAAAAGCTTCAAAAGATAGACACAATGGAACAAAATCTTCAAAAGTTAGACACAATGGAACATCACCAGAGACAAACACAGCAACAGCTAGACAGAATGGAACAACACCAGAGACAGACACAGCAACAGTTAGACACAATGGAACAAAATCAGAGACAGACACAGCAAAAGCTGCAAAAGTTAGACACCGCACTTGAACAAACATTTGAAGGTTTAACTACTGAGTTACTTAACATTGAATCGAAATGTCAAAAAGTTTGTAATGACGTAAAAACACAAATTTGTCAGCATTTTCAACCTATTTTTTCGCGGCATGAAAATGCATTACCGAATCACGAAGCAGCCATAAAAGAACTGCAAACCATTGTTCATGAAAATCATGAGACATTGTGGGCAAAAAGTGACTCAGTTGCATCTACCGATTCGGTTACGCTACTTGGAAAAACTCAGGAAAACTTAAAGAACGCAGTAGATACGATTTCAACACAAATGGACACTCTGAAACTTGGTTCAGAAAAACTCACTGAGGAAATAAGTACAGTATCGGAGAAAGTAGCCGAACTTTCGGATCAGTTCACTAACTTATCTGCAAAGGTAGATGATGATCTGAATGACATAAGACCTGTAGCCATCACTGACACAGAAGAGTATGAACAAATTAAGAAATTCAAACAAAATCAGAATCAAATTAATACGCAATGCAAAAGAGAAATCCGGGAAGTACAAGATCAGTTGGCACAAGTAATACAAAAATTACATATTTCAGAGGACACTCGCGCTCCAACATGGGAAAGGAACTTAGAAATACGGAAAAGCCGCAAAATAATAACACAGGGCATTTCGGAAATTATGAAAGAAATTGGCAAGGTGCACCGAATTTTGAGATGGAACCGCCGACACGACGTAACAATGACCGATATGCTACTCGCCGACACGATGATTTTGACTATAGGCTGTTCATTACTACACGTAAATTCAAAACATTTAAGAATTTGGCAACGACATTCATCCTCAGGCGTGGCTCCATCAATTCTCTCATTGTTTTCCTCTCAACTGGTCATTAGAGCACACATTAGAATCTATGTGTGGCTACTTAGAGAATGAACCAGCTGAAAGAATGCGATCGGTCGTTCACGACTGTCACAGTGAAGGAGAATTTTATCATGCCTTCCTCTCAGCATACTGGTCTCTAGCTACACAAGACCGAGTAAAACATAGCATCATAGTGATGAAACATTTCGAACAATCTGAATTTTCCTGTCTTGTCAAATATTTTTAAGACATGTTGCACAAGAATCAGTACCTGTCAAACCCATACAGCCCCTCAGAACTCATCCGCATTTGCTTAATCAAACTACCTGAACATTTACGACATATTATTTTGGCAGGACGTTGCAAAGATGACATTGAAGCTTTTCAGGGGCTGTTACAAGAATTGGAAATTGACGCTGACAATCGCGATACGCGAAAACAGGAACACAACAATTATAGGTCACATCCTCCACAATTCCGCGATGAAAGAAATAATAACTGGACACAACAAGGCTATTCTCACAACACAAATCGTGACCAAAACAGACACCACCCATATGACAACCGTTGGCAGTTTAGTAATAATTACAGGGAAAGATCACCTCTCTGCGGTAGTGACTATCACAGAGACAATCAGAGAAACAAACAATATGGGAACCAAAATAATTACGATTCAGGGAGAAGTTCTCCACCACGTGACCGACAAGAAAGAAACTATGGAATCTACCGATATGACGACAGACGATATGATCGTAACGACAGACCTGAATTGCATCAGAATTGGCGGGATTCATACAGGGCGGGGCCCTCCCGACAAGGTGAATTAGTAGAAGTTAGGTCTCCAAATCTCAATAACGACGCGCGCCAACAAAGAGACAATAGGCAATGACTCATACCGCTGGCAGCCACAAAATGTACTGCTGAAACTGACGACGCAGCTGCCGTAGCTAGTAATTACGTAAAAATGGAAGACATTAGGGACATCTTACTCCAGGAACACGACGTAAAACATAACAACATTGCATATCCTGTGATTCACATTACAGTAATGACGTAAAATTTACGGCAGTACTTGACTCTGGCAGTCCCATTTCAGTAATTAGTGAAACAGCCTTTAGCAAATCCAACAAATCGAACGATTGCCCCACACTTCCATTACGTAATATTAAATTACAAGGTGCAATCTTTGAAAAAAGTGTAGATGTACGCCAACAAACCAACTTAGAATTCTTTTGTCAAAGCCACAGCTTCTCTATGAACTTTCTTATTGTTCCATTATTGTCGACGGAAATTATATTGGAAGTAGACTTTTTGAATGAATACAAAGCAATCTTAAACTTTCACGATGCTGAAATAAGTTTAGAGAAAGAAGGTAAGTCAATAGCTTTGAAATTTGAAGATTGGCTCTCAAACCATGACGAAGAAATTAATCGGCTTTACCTCCTGTTAGACAACAGTTCGGAATT
Source organism: Schistocerca nitens (assembly GCF_023898315.1). Taxonomy (NCBI): domain Eukaryota; kingdom Metazoa; phylum Arthropoda; class Insecta; order Orthoptera; family Acrididae; genus Schistocerca; species Schistocerca nitens. The sequence goes on from NC_064618.1 coordinate 407,556,429, forward strand.
TTCGACGGAACTTGACACTAACAATCACTCTGCAAGTACTGACAGGGATGATATCGACGGCGCATTTGATACTAATGAGTTAATTCTGAATAAAATTCAAACAATTGAGAATTGTAATGACACTGATAGGCAAGACCTTTTTGAGTTTTTACAAGCACATTCCACAGTTTTTACTCACAAAACAGGAACAATCAAGGGATTTCAATACCAGTTTCGTGTTCGTGAGCATATTAAATTTTGTGTTAGACCATACGTAATTCCGGCGTATTATAGGGACCGTGTTAGAACAGAAATACGATCTATGCTTGACGAGGGCATTATTGAGCCTGCAGTAAGCTCATACAACAATCCATTACATGATGTTGAGAAGAGAAATGGATCGATCAGGCTTGTCTTAGATTCGAGGCAAATCAATACTATCATCATTCCTGAAACAGACAGGCCGCAAACGTTGGAAGAACTTCTTCAAAATTTTAATGGTGTAAAAGTGTTGTCTTCTATTGATCTCAGATCCAGCTTTTATCAGATCGAACTTTATCCAGAGTGTAGAAAATACACAGCTTTCCTTTGTTTCGGCGTTTGTTATCAGTTTCGGATACTTCCTTTTGGTTTGAACATTTCTTCAGCAGCATTGATTCCCACGGATTTTTCTAAAGTCGCTCTTGGTGCCCATTTACTTCAAGAAGCCATAGAAAATGACACTACTGTTCAGAAAACCATTGCTTTTGCTAGCAGAGTGCTAACAAAATCTGAAAAAAATTATTCCGTTACTGAATTAGAAGCTTTAGCTATCGTTTTGGGCATTTAACAAATTCCGTTTCTTTATTTATGGTAAGCGCGTAAAAGTATACAGTGATCATCGTGCATTACAGTTTCTTCTGTCTTCAAAATTAAATCATGACAGGTTAAAACGTTGGGCATTGTTTCTGCAAGAATTCCACTTCACAATACATTCCCGGCAAGGAGAACATTGTTGCGGACGCACTGTCACGTGCACCGACTGGGCTTGAGAAAAGTAACACAGAAGGCAACCTCGAGAAAAATATCAGTATTCTTTACATTCAGAAAGTCGCCTTTGAAAACTTCATCTCCACATCTTTAAAGGACGTTGCTCATGAACAAGATAAAGATCCGATTTGGAAAGACATCAAAAGCAAACGGCATGAAAAGACACACACACAGATTTGGCATTATTATCTGGTGAGAAACAACACACTGTTCAAACGCTGCACTGTTGATGACAAGCTATGGGTACTTTGCATTCCTGACGATTTTGTTAATAAGCTCATTTGGTACATTCATTTCAGCTATGCACATTTTGGCCCACGAAAATGTTATTATATTCTTCGGACGACTTGTTATTATAACAATATGGAAAAGAGAATTCGAAGACTCTTGTCCATTCGTAAACTTTGTCAAAAGGCGAAACCATCTACAATCTCACATCGTGCTCCGTTGTTTCCTATCATTCCTTCTAAATTAAAAGAATTTGCTGCTGTTGATCTCTTGGGACCCCTTGTCAGAACATCGAATGGATTTTCGTACGTTCTAGTCGCTGTTGAACTTACTTCAATATTTGTTAATTTCACTCCGGTACGTAAAGCCACTAGACGGTCTGTATACAACGTCTTTGTTAAAAATTTCTTATGTGAGGTTGGCCACGTTGCTAAAGCCATTTCAGATAATGGACCGCAATTCAGATCTGCTTTTTGGTCACGCATGCTTCGGAATCATAAAATCAAACCTGTTGTTATTTCATTGTACTCACCTCATTGTAATCCCTCCGAACGGATTATGAAAGAAATCAATAAGCTTTGCAGACTTTATTGTCACAGAAAGCATCAGCATTGGGACAGATATTTACACTTATTTCGAAACGTGCTGAATGAAATGCCTCATGACTCCACTGCTTTACCACCTACTCTTGTACTGAAGAATGAAGAACCACTGAACAGAATCAGAGAGCTTGTACCTTTCCCGAGTACACCTAAACTTCGACACAAAGACATAATTGATTTGGCTATTAAAAATATTAAATCTGCAGCAGACAAAAGGAGAAAACTACACGGTAAAGCAAATGCAAAGAAATTATATACTGGTTAGAAAGTTCTCATTAAAGCTCATTCATTGTCACATAAGAAGAAACACTTGAGTCACAAATTCTTTCTAGTTTACAATGGACCTTACAGAATCCGACGTATACCACATGATAATTGCGTTGAAGTTGAAACTCTGCGTACTAGGAAGAGTAAAGGCTTACACCACATTTCACATGTAAAACCGTTTATTGAAAGATAATGTGCTTCTTAACTTTGTCTTTGCCATATAACTTTTCACTTTACATTACTAGTATGCTTTGTCAGACTTAGAATCTGTTAACATGCAACAATGTTTGAAGTTAAATATCCAGTCAAGAACCAAGAGAAATTATTTAAACAGAAATTACGAATGCATTGTTATTGAGAACAGACGACACAGTGTTATTGTGTGTGTACATTCTTGCTTGTTAGTTGCATGATTACGTAACGTCTATAAGGCTCACATACTTAGAACATTTACCAGTACTGCTAATGAGATTTTAATGCAACATTTTGGTTTACTTGAAAATACATTCTGGATTTAAAGTACTTTCTGTGAGATACCAGATGACACAGTGGTTAGTTTATGTGACAGCTACACGATTTTATCACGACGCTACTAATGAGTGACAATTTACAATGTTGCTTTTGCGGTGTATCTGTTTTATATCTGCACAGTTTTTCTGAATTCTTCTGGAAAGTAAAACATGTTTTAGTAGTAACTTTTGTGGTATAGCTACAATGAGACAGCCTTTTCCGTAGCACAACAATACGTTACAGCACAGTACTTTCTTCATCACGGCAATAAGTGTAATAACTAAGATATCTATACGCAAAGCATTTCACTTTTGTTTATCGTGAGGTAAGTACATTGACTTTTGCAGAACTTAGCTTTCAGAGGACGATAACTACGACACTTCCACAGAGATTATCTTACAACAAGAAGCACAGTTTAGCGCTACAGTACACGTATTTGAGTGATTAATTTTTGTACTTAAAACATTTATTTTTAAAGATATTTGAAGTACAACGATACAAAGGTTTTCCATGATACATTTCATTCCATTGCTGTAATCTGTAACACCTGAGGGTATTATTCATTAATCCTCAGGGGGGTACACGCTTACTTTGTGTACCATGTGTGTGGCAAGCACAAGGAGCCCTAGCTAATATGGTATTTGCTTATAAAACTTTACACATCGGTACTATATTTCTCCAACACATAAATTACACAGCTATCTGATTATTTAACAGAGAAACAAAAATTTTTTTACTGCGTCAGTGACATGTTTACGCAATTACACAGTTGGATATCTTCATACTTATGTAATTGTATTTTGTCTGTACTTTGTGAACTGTTCATATTTTTTCGGAACCATTGTGATACTATGAGAGTTTTGAATGTCGTATTTGGTATGGGATCATGATTTTTAAAGCACGTTTGAGGTAGATGACACTTTTGAAATGAGCAGAGAATTTTTTTTAGGTTTTAAAATATCCAGAAAGCTACGACGATTTTGAGATGTGATTGATCTGTTATGATTTATTATTACGACGACGATGTGTATTATGCCATTGAGGTATGTTTATGATCAATAAGCTGATGCTATATGAGGAATTTGATTATGCTATGTATTTATTATGATGAAATATTGAAGTGTCGCTGCAAGATTGATGTGTCGACGAATATGTACATGTGTATTAAGGTAAGGAATAAGGAGTAGTGGTTAGGGACTCTGATTTATGAAAAGGATGTTGGAAACCAAGAATCGTACTTTAAGAGTTATGAAATATGTGTATATGCGTGAATGTATCACAATGCCGGCGAAAATTTTTTGGACACTGTTATATTTACAGGATTTTGTTTCTACACATTTGTAACGCAAATTCTCAACCTGTGAAAATATTTTTATATGAGACTGTCACTGTAGCAGAAACTGCTGCCGTAAATATTTCAGTAAGAAAGGTAAGTGACCTTGACACAATGCGTTTTGGGCGCCCAGCTGAGAGATTGTCGTCTAACAAAAGAAAGCCATTAGGTGAAGAAAAAGAAAAGAGGCCATTATCCTCGCCATTGACATTACTTTGTCGAAAGCATCGCAAATACGACACGCTCAAACTTGAAAACATATGATTACACTGTGGAGCTCTTAATTTTTGATATTTACTAAAATGCCTAACGAAATGATGAGAAACATATTACATCTATTATCTTTGCAGTTTAGAGATTGCTCATTTTGTTTAATATCTAGTTTCTAGCTGCACTGCGGCATTGGTTAAAATAAAATTTTATAGATGTACTAATATAAATATTTTATGCCTACAGAGCCAGTAAATAATAACTTTATAATCTATTCCAAAAAAATGAGGGAGCACAAAAAGACATTTCCCTTCACAGGCATTGCGTACATAATTTTTATCAATGACTGGGTAACTTATTTAATAGTGTAAGTTAAGGTGATGCATCACCCTAGTGTTAAGATGTGACATAGGTATTAAACATGGCCATTTTTACTGTAATATTTTTTTCTGCTTGAGCTTTGTCATGTTTAGATATAAGTTATTGCATTTGCTGCTGCTGTTTGCCAGGCATAATGTTACTGAATTTGACTTTGTATTACTCTGTTAAGCCAGTTTTACTACGGATTTATTTTTCTTGTTTGCCTTATATTGGTTGTAATATTGCATTTGCTTTGCCAATTTTTGCTGCTTGCTTTGACAATTTCCATTTTTTTCCATTGCTGTTTGTGTTAATTGTTTTGCGCTGCTGCATTGCATAGTCCCTTAGTTCAGCATCTGAGCTCAGTAGATTTAAGTTAGCTTAAGATGGGGTAGGCTATATAAGAGAACGAGTTGTGATGAATTGGAAGAAATGTATTGAGAAGCTATAAGAAAATGGTTTGGCCAAAAAAGTATTTTTGAAAGAGGATATGAACAAAAAAGTAGGGTTTAGGGACAACACGTTTAGGTAGGATTTTCTTGGAAATAAATGATGAGGTAAGACAATGGAAAATAAATAATGAGGTAAGAAATATGTGAACATATAAATACAGAAAGCATGCTTGGATAGGATTTTTTTGGTGGAAACAAATGTTGAAATAAGACGAAAGATCTATGGAATGAAGCTTTGGGTTGGACTGCAGTACCAAATGTTACACTGAAAACAAACCCTGTCCGTTCTTCCTGTGTTATTCTGCTATGTGTTTGTGTACTCTTGCGTATTTGTGTTTTTCCTGTCTTTATGTATTTAGATAATAAGATTTACGTTGTAGAATTTTTCTGATGTTTAGACATTATTTATTCTGATTTGTTTAATTGCTCATGTGTGGGGTTGATGTTTCAAAAGTTATTCTTATCTTTTATGTATGTACTTATGTCATAATTCTTGTAACACTGATGTATATGTTTATTTCTATTCTTTTGTAAAGCCTGTTTTACTACAAACATTATCTGTACTGTTATGTTCTTTAATTCAGCAAGGGACTGGTTAACAGCACTGCTGGTTCTAAGGACAATTCCAAAATCTTTGTGAGTGCACAAGTGATGGTTTATGGACTCGCTATATTCTCCGCAAGGCTCTTTGATGGTGATTGTGCACCTGCACAGTCTCAATAGATGGATGCTGGCCGTATCTACAAGGACTATAGTGGGTCTGCATCTTTGATGGCCCACCAATACCATTATCTCTACAAGGACTACAGTGGGTCTGCTCTGTGATGACCTGCCTACCATTATTCTTCAACTTCGACTGACTCTGCCGTGTGCATTCTCTTTTACTGCTCAGACTTTGACAAAAAAAAACTGCCATTTTACTGTGATGAATGATCAGGACTGTCTTTATGGACTGTGAGAAAATGTCAGCTTTTGACCAACATTGTATCAAATCATTATTGGCCACTGCCCAAAACAATTTGTAAAATTTTTTGTGGGAAGCATGGGGGCTATGTAAGTAGGCTGTTTAGGTTTTTTTATTGGTAACGCCACGTAGCGCTCTGTATGAAAATCACTGGCTGTGCTGTGTGCAGTCTGTGGCTGGTTTGCATTGTTGTTGGCTATTGTAGTGTTGGGCAGCTGGATTTTAACAGCGTGTAGCGTTGCGTGGTTGGAGGTGAGCCGGCAGCAGTGGTGGATGTGGGGAGAGAAATGGCGGAGTTTTGAAATTTGTAAGACTGGATGTCATGAACTGCTATATATATTATGACTTTTGATGACTATTAAGGTAAATACATTGTTTGTTCTCTATTAAAATCTTTCATTTGGTAACTATGCCTATCAGTAGTTAGTGCCTTCCGTAGTTTGAACCTTTTATTTAGCTGGCAGTAGTGGCGCTCGCTGTATTGCAGCAGTTCGAGTAACCAAGATTTTTGTGAGGTAAGTGATTTGTGAAACGTATAGTTTAATGTTAGTCAGGGCCATTCTTTTATAGGGATTTTTGAAAGTCAGATTGCGTTGCGCTAAAAATATTGTGTGTCAGTTTAAGCACAGTCTTATATAATTTTTCTAAGGGGACGTTTCAATTTGTCCTTGTTGTTTGTATTTGTATGGCTTCTAGCCGATTTTTAAATTAAGGTTGTTTTGCCCTGAAGGCAAAGTCAGATTGCGTTGCGCTAAAAATATTGTGTGTCAGTTTAAGCACAGTCTTATATAATTTTTCTAAGGGGACGTTTCAATTTGTCCTTGTTGTTTGTATTTGTATGGCTTCTAGCCGATTTTTAAATTAAGGTTGTTTTGCCCTGAAGGCGTCAGAGGGTTTGGGCCTTCAACCTAATTTAAGAACTTTTTTTAAGGTAAGGCCTTTGGCATTTTTAAAATTTATTTCGGTTTGAGCCTTAAGTGATGGGCATTCATCCGATTTTGAATTAAAGTTGTTTTGCTCTTAAGATGTCAGACTGTTTGGACCTGCAGCCGAATTAAAGAACGGTTATAAGATAAGTGCTTTGGCTTTTAAAAATTTAGTTTTGGTCGGATCTTAAGAGATGGCCCTTGAGCCGATTTTTTTAAAATTAAAGTTGTTTTGCTCTTAAGGTATGAGATTGTTTGGGTCTTCAGCCTAATTGAAAGAACTGATTTAAGATAAGACCCTCTGCCTTTTAAATTTCTGATTTTGGTTTGAGTTTTAAGTTTTTGGCTTTCAGCCGATTTTAAATTAAAGTGGTCTTGCCCTTAAGACATTAGGTTGTATGGCGTATTCAGCATGTTATTAAGTTCTCAAAATTAATGCTGTGTTTTTTTTTAATTTCTTGGCTCTTGTAATGTTTGGTCAAATAAATAAAGGTGTATATTCGAGTGTAACTGATAGCTGCTTATTTTGGCCCCTTTCCACAATTTAAACTACCTGTCCTGTACTGCGGGTTTAGGCGGGCGTCTCAGTTTTTTTTTTCCAACAGGATAGTACACGCTCCCGCATGCTCGTGAAACTCAATGTGCTATGCAAGATGTGCGTAGCTTCCCTGGCCAGCACGATCTTCAGGTTTGTCTCCAATCGAGCACCTGTGGGATATGACGGGACAAGAAGTGACGCATGTGACTCGTCAGCTCACATATCTTACAGAAGTACGTGAACAGGTTGAGCAGGCGTGCCTTTACGTATCCCAGTATAGTACTCGCTATCTGTACGATCGACTGGATGTCAGTCAGTGCCTCTATTGTCATCTGTGGAAGCTACTCTATGTACTAGTACGGGTTTTCAGCATGGTTCCATACATGGTTCTACAGAATTGCTTCTCCTACTGATCTGGAAAGGTAATCATTTCATGTAGTCCTTATGCACTGTTTTAACAATAAATCTTGATAGAATTAGAAACCCCTAAATGGTGTACTAATTTTTTTCCAGCAATGTACATGCCGCTTCACGTTGCACTGAATTTTCTTTCTGTCTAGCGTGTTGGACGATATTGTATTCCATCTCCAACACAATACATTTAACAATACAATATGTATTACACTCTGTAACAGGTTTAGGTGTGCTCCTAATAAAACAATCTGAGGAGGTGTTAAAATTTTTGAGCTTATCTAGGGACTAGTGTACGACTTTTATCATCAGAGCATGTAGAAAGACTCTCAGCGGCTTTGGAACTCTTATTGCATGAAAGGTGACGGAGTGTCTTTATTATCAAAACGGCATAATGAATGATTGCCTATACTAGTAGAGGTTGGAACGCCAGTGGAAATGAAAAGACGGACGGTCTGGGTACCTGAGAGCGGAAGCATAATGGACGCAGCAGAGAGGTACGAGGAAGCTTTACCTCGGAAAACTCAGGCTGGGTTATTTGCGAGGATTTTTACTCTGAGAAGTGTACCATTGTATGAGTATAGGTATTTCCTCGCAAACTTTCCGCCCTGGACGATAAAAGACTGAAATATGGTTGGTCGATGGTCGGAAGAATCTGTGGAAACGGAGAATGTTCCGTGGTTTCGAAAATAGGATTGGCCTTCTGCAGTTACGAGGGAGGGGAGTCGATATTTGCTGGGAAGCCAGCAGTGGAGAGAAGATGTCTTCCGTTTTGAGCGCCTGGGTTTGACGGTCCCTCAATATCAGCTTTTGTTGGTACAGATGGACTTCCTGTCTTTGCTCTCAGGAGATTTTGTAGTTAGAACGGTTAGGCGCTGTAATGTTGCGAACTTATACGATTCTGGACTCACCTCCGGTTAGGGAGTCGTCGTTGAGTATGCAGCGTTCAAGTGGTTGAGAGCACTTCTTCTACCTATACTCACGTAGAAACGTTATCTGAATTCCGTCCTTGTGGCTGGGAGTTCGTGTTTCTTGTCTGTAGAACACAGAGAGGAGAAGACAATATTATATGATAATAGTTAGAGAACCGCCTTATGCCGCTCTAGTGTTTGAAAGAGTTTTATTTTGTGGCTGGGGTCCTCCCATCATCGCAGACGTGTACGCGAAGCATCACTCCGACTCACCGGACGCAGCACATACGGTGATACTGCTAATAGCTTCGGCTTATTAGGGCTGTAAACCCAAGCAGCTGTCATGACGTGAATTTTATTTCCACTGAGGTTGCACACCACCGCCGGTGATCTTTGAAAGTGTCTCGCATTATTTACATTAGATTGCGTAGGCATAAAAGGGGAAGATTTGGGAATTTACTTGTATCTCCAGATGCCCATTCGACTTTGATATATAAACATTTGTAGTATAAAGGGGTTTTAATATACAATAAATGTATAAGTGGAAACAACAACTATCATTTAGTAGTTGTTAGTTTCCTCAACCATTCATTTATGTTTATGTTGTAATTTGTATGTTAAAGAACAAGATGGAGGTAATTACCATTAAGATATCCTAAGATCTTAAACAGGGAAAAATCTTCATTTTCGCTTTCAGTATTTCCGTAGCGCACATTCATTTTACACCCGCCTGGAGTAGCATCTTGGAAGTTCACCAATATCAGTTTACAAGGCAGAATGTCCGAATCTGGAAATAAATGACGATACGTTTAGCACTGTACTGGGAACCCCATGAAGCACGTATTGCCCCTGAGAAGTAACAACGAAAGGTATGTGATAAAGTCCAGTCCACAATCGTGAAACGCCATGAACTAAAGTTGTAGTGATAGACGGGGAATAGAACCCAGTACCTATATGGATTGTTAACTAAACACAATTGTAAGTCACATATAAATGTGTTCACCGTTAATGTGATATTACAACCTGAATCGACGGTAAAAAAAACATTTATTCCTTGCAGGGATTCGAACGTGAGACCTTTCGCTATAGCCCTATACCTACAAATAGACATGGAATATTTTTGTTTTTTCACCAGTAGCGAGACGTGCACATGTTCGGCTAGAGGTTATGCACCAAATACTAGTGTGTTGCCTGGGACTCCAATCCCGCCCATATCGCGTCCTTTCACAAACACGTTTCTGCAACATTTTTCTATAACTGGCTGTTTAAAAAATGAAGGAAGCTGTATCTGACCCTCTGTCAGTTTGATGCTCTTAAAAGACACACGGAAGTAGGCTTAAAAGAAAGGAAAAGGATGGGTTTAATATCACAACTTTGCGTTCGCACTGAATTATACTGACTACTAGACCATTAATTCACAACAACGCGTCAAGTACCGTTATGACAAAAACATGACGCTAAAAAGTGTGAAAGTCGGTGATTGGTTGGACTAAGGCTAGCTTGTAATGGATAAGATGTGGATTCGATTCCGCTGGAGGTACCAGTTTTTAACAGCCACGAACATACACTCTCCACCTCCAAGTAAAGAACGCAGGACTGTGTTGCAGTTCGAAATCAACATTAAACGTGTCCATTTGCTACTGGTTGGAACAGAGTTGGATTAGTTTTGGCTGTCAGAAGTGAAAGTTGCTGCTTGCAGAAACTCTGTCTTTAGTAAGTTTTCTTTCACTTCTGTTGTTATTTTAGTTCACGATCCACAGCGCAGTGGACACCGGCGCTCAGGTTGATGCCGTGTACCTTGAGTTCAGTAAGGCATTAGACACCGTCACGAATTGCCGTTTAATGAAAAGAATATGAGCTTACGGAGTACCTGAGCAGACCTGCGATTGGATTCAAGACTTTCTTGCAGATAGAACTCAATACGTCGCCCTTAACAGAACTAATTCGACAGAGGTAAAGGTAATATCCGGAGTACCACAGGGAAGTGTGATAGGACCGTTGCTGTTTACAATATGTATAAATAATTCAGTAGAAAGCATCGGATGTTTTTAAGGCTATTAGCAGATGATGCAGTTGTTTATACGAAAGTAGCAACGCCAGAAGACAGTAAGAATTTACAGAACGACCTGAAGAGAACTGATGAATGGTGCGGACTCTGGCAGTTGACCCTGAACTTAAATAAATGTAACATGTTGCGCATATATAGGAAAAGAAATCCACTTCTGTACAGCTACCCTACTGCTGAAAAACAGCTGGAGACAGTGTCTGTCGTAATATATCTAGGAGTAACAATCCAGAACGACCTTAAGTGGAATGACCATATAAAGCAGATAGTGGGAAAAGCAGACACAAGACTCAGATTCATCGGAAGAATCTTAAGAAAATTTAACTTATCCACGAAAGAAGCGGCTTATAAGGCGCTTGGTCACCCGTTTCTTGAGTATTGTTCAAATGGTTCAAATGGCTCTAAGCACGATGGGACTTAACATTTGAGGTCATCAGTCCCCTAGACTTAGAACTACTTGAACCTAACTAACCGAAGGACATCACACACATCCATGCCCGAGACAGGATTTGAACCTGCGACCGTAGCAGCAGCGCGGTTCCGGACTGAAGCGCCTATAGCCGCTCGTCCACAGCGGCCGGCAGTATTGTTCATCTATCTGGTATCCATATCAGGTAGTACTGATAGAGGAGATAGAGAAGATCCAACGAAGAGTGGCGCGTTTCTACACGGGGTCGTTTAGCTGGCGAGAGAGCGTTACGGAGATGCTAAACAAACTCCACTGGCAGACGTTACAAGAGAGCCGTTATGCATCACGAAGAGATTTGCTATTATCTCGTGCATTGACCACGAGGAGAAAATTCGAGAAATTACAGCCAATACAGAGGCTTACCGACAATCATTCTTCCCACGCATTATTCGCGAGTGGAACGGGGATGGAGGGATTAGATAGTGGTACCGAACGTACCCTCCGCCACCCGTCATTAGGTGGCTTGCGGAGTATGATGCAGATGAAGCAATCTTCATGTAAGGTCATAGGACCCTCATTTCTTATTTTAAGTGTCCTTGAGATTTTGAAAATATTGGCACTGGACTGGGATGGATCTCCGATTAGAATTTTTCTCTTTATTTGAACCCTTCGAGATGATACTGTTCCATTATTTTGTTGTTTCCTCACAATGCCAGACTCCTCCACGTCTCCACGAACGTCGCTATCCTAACTCTACTAGTTGAAGAGAATTTGGTAGTTGACAGCTCTTTGTGTGGCGTCAACAACGACGATATGCGCGGGTTGGAATCCCAGGCAGCATACTACTAATCGATGCATAACCTCTAGCCAAACATGTGCACGTCTCGCTACTGATGAAGAAACAGAAGTATTTCATGTCTATTCGTAGCTATAGAACAATGACGAAAGGTCTCATGCTCGAATCTCTGCCAGGCAAACATGATTTTTACCGTCGCTTCAGGTTCCAGTACCACGATATTGGTGAACATATTTAGTATCTGACATATGATTGTGCTTAGTTAACAATCCATATAGGTACTGGGTTCTATTCCCCATCTATCACTACAAATTTACTTCATGGCCTTTAACAGTTGTGGATTGGTCTTTATGACATACCTTTCGTTGTTACTTCTCCTGGGCAACATAAGCTTCATGGGGATACCATACAGTTATAAACGCATCGTCGTTTATTTCCAGATTCGGACATTCGGCCTTGTAAACTGATATTGGTGAACACTTCGATATTTTACGCCTCTTTTTGTCTAGTGGAGTCTAGATCAGACACGGAAGCTTTGTTTGGATAACACTGAGTTCCAGTTCGGATCACGAACAACTCGTCATCTCATTTAATGATTGTGATAAGACTTCTGCTGTGTCACTTATTCTAATGAAGTTAAATTTAGAAGCCTTAAAGACTGTCTTATCTAATTAAGTTTTACTAATATTTGTTACATGACTGTATCGGTTTACATCTGAACTGACTACCATAAAGAGCAGTGTTCTCTAGTAGTCTCCTGTGGTACCGATTGTGTGTAGTCAGAAGACTGTACTGCAGATGGTGTAGAGGACCTGCGAAACAGCTATACTACACTCCTGGAAATGGAAAAAATAACACATTGACACCGGTGTGTCAGACCCACCATACTTGCTCCGGACACTGCGAGAGGGCTGTACAAGCAATGATCACACGCACGGCACAGCGGACACACCAGGAACCGCGGTGTTGGCCGTCGAATGGCGCTAGCTGCGCAGCATTTGTGCACCGCCGCCGTCAGTGTCAGCCAGTTTGCCGTGGCATACGGAGCTCCATCGCAGTCTTTAACACTGGTAGCATGCCGCGACAGCGTGGACGTGAACCGTATGTGCAGTTGACGGACTTTGAGCGAGGGCGTATAGTGGGCATGCGGGAGGCCGGGTGGACGTACCGCCGAATTGCTCAACACGTGGGGCGTGAGGTCTCGACAGTACATCGATGTTGTCGCCAGTGGTCGGCGGAAGGTGCACGTGCCCGTCGACCTGGGACCGGACCGCAGCGACGCACGGATGCACGCCAAGACCGTAGGATCCTACGCAGTGCCGTAGGGGACCGCACCGCCACTTCCCAGCAAATTAGGGACACTGTTGCTCCTGGGGTATCGGCGAGGACCATTCGCAACCGTCTCCATGAAGCTGGCCTACGGTCCCGCACACCGTTAGGCCGTCTTCCGCTCACGCCCCAACATCGTGCAGCCCGCCTCCAGTGGTGTCGCGACAGGCGTGAATGGAGGGACGAATGGAGACGTGTCGTCTTCAGCGATGAGAGTCGCTTCTGCCTTGGTGCCAATGATGGTCGTATGCGTGTTTGGCACCGTGCAGGTGAGCGCCACAATCAGGACTGCATACGACCGAGGCATACAGGGCCAACACCCGGCATCATGGTGTGGGGAGCGATTTCCTACACTGGCCGTACACCACTGGTGATCGTCGAGGGGACACTGAATAGTGCACGGTACATCCAAACCGTCATCGAACCCATCGTTCTACCATTCCTAGACCGGCAAGGGAACTTGCTGTTCCAACAGGACAATGCACGTCCGCATGTATCCCGTGCCACCCAACGTGCTCTAGAAGGTGTAAGTCAACTACCCTGGCCAGCAAGATCTCCGGATCTGTCCCCCATTGAGCATGTTTGGGACTGGATGAAGCGTCGTCTCACGCGGTCTGCACGTCCAGCACGAACGCTGGTCCAACTGAGGCGCCAGGTGGAAATGGCATGGCAAGCCGTTCCACAGGACTACATCCAGCATCTCTACGATCGTCTCCATGGGAGAATAGCAGCCTGCATTGCTGCGAAAGGTGGATATACACTGTACTAGTGCCGACATTGTGCATGCTCTGTTGCCTGTGTCTATGTGCCTGTGGTTCTGTCAGTGTGATCATGTGATGTATCTGACCCCAGGAATGTGTCAATAAAGTTTCCCCTTCCTGGGACAATGAATTCACGGTGTTCTTATTTCAATTTCCAGGAGTGTATGTCAGTTGCATACACTAAGGTGTGGCCTACACATTGGAATTCAGGGTTTGGCCATTGTATGTGCTGTCGAGTGTACCTGCTTAGGCTGGTTGGTTGGTTGATTCGGGGGGGGGGGGGGGGGGGAGGTGGAGGGGACCAAACAGCGAGGTCACTGGATTACGGAAGGTTGGGGAAGGAAGTCGGGCGTGCCCTTTCGAAGGAACCATTCCGGCATTTGCCTGGAGCGATTTAGGAAAAGCGCGGAAAACCTAAATCAAGATGGCCGTATGCGGGTTTGAACCGTCGTCGTCCCGAATGCGAGTCCAGTGTGCTGACCGTTGCGCCACCTCACTATGTACCTACTTAGGAGATCAGAATCAAACTCATTAGATATGTACTGCAACTGCGACGGAGTTGTTAAAAAACGCTTAAGTAAATATTACAAGATACTTCACTTAACTGGAGTTTTGAAGGTTATTAGTTTATTTAAGTTCTTAATATAAAAAAATTGTTTATGGCTGAAGGCCGCACAGCATTAACGGACCATCCCGTTGCTGTATGTTCGGAGGGGATACCGACTCAGCATCCTCCTCTAAACACTTTTGGGACATAGTATTTTAGTATTCGTTACTACATAGTGCCCGCGACTTTATCTTCTTGCGCCATAAGTCACTTCCTCCAACAACCAATTCAGTTTCAGTTCTTTGACAATTCCTGCAATTATCAATCGATTCCTGAGACATTATTTCCAGGAATAATCTATCCTGGTGTTATTTTAGAAAAAAGACATTGTAATAAGAAGATGAAAACGAATTCAGTGTTTCCCGAGTAGTCTTCTCCACTCTCGTTCCTCTGTCTCACATTTCACTTTCACTCACCTAATAACTCATTCATTTCTTCGATAATCTGGAGACTGTCATGTACTTTGACATAAAATGTAAGCAAATTAGATTGATATTTTTGCTCTGGTTGGTGCTACAGTAGCATTTTATTTTTGAAATCGCTAAACACTTTGACAGTTGGTGGTAAGGGATTTATTATTCCATTTACTCTGTCCTCAACTTTTATACACAAACCATTTTTAAACGCAGTTTGTAGAAATTTGTTAGCAAGGTCGCATTCCGTTTCATAGTCTTCGGTTTAACCATGAACTCCAACAATGTCAAATATTTTAGCGTATTGTGGCTCAATGTTGGATTAAGTCCTAACGAGCTTCAATACCACTAGAAAATGGCTTGTATATTGACTTGTTTCGTGGGATAAATGGACATAATATCCGTTACAGTCTTCTGATAGTGCGTTCTCAATTCTTAGATTATATTCGATTTCCTTATTTATTTCAAATTCCTGTGGTCACATTAGGACGCCGGTTTTTATCATATTTTAGCCATAGACTTTCACAGATGCTGTTGAGTCTAACATCCTCGAAAAGTTTACCATAGTTCAGCAATTTTCTAAAAACAAAACGGGGCTGTAAGACCATTAGCTAGTTGTTTGATTGCACTTACAACCTTTTACTTTCGTCACACATTAATGATTGACTTGTTTGCACAGCTTAGTACACAGTGCTCTGCATAGCGAGACAGTAATGTGCAGTACTAATATACATAACATAGATCGGCCAATCACATTGCCTTGACAGAGTGGTTTGTATATGTTTTTTTCCACTTTCATTGATTAATTTCTCTCTAATACCGGTCCATTTGAAATACAAGACAAACACATTTGAATTTCTAGTACACATATTACGAAGCTTAGACAAAATGCTTTCGACTTTCTACTTTAACTGATGCTTGTGGGTCGGATGTTCTGCTTTTATGTAAGGTTTGACTTAACTTACTTTGCACGTTGATGTCGACAGAAGCAGAGGACCAGATAGGCAAGACAGGCGAGAGTAACAGAGAAAGACATCTTTCTGTTGAAGAAACAACTTTGGCACTCGCCTAATGTCCCCGCTCTTCCACGGCAGGATTCTTAACGGCTAGACCAGCTCGTTCGGCTGGAAGGCATCTGATGTGGCTTCCAGTAAAAGTTTCTCTCAGAGTCCGTCCGGAGCCATTCAGTCTGATGGACCGTGTAAAGATTTGCGGGGTTACAGGCAAACACGTATCCCGTAAATAAGACTGGTAATGACGGGAAGTTTCACTTAGTTTTAGTTATGTATGTTCATACCGAGTGAGAGAACTTATTGTCCACATACAAATATAACACGCTAACATAAGCAGACGTTTTACAGTTTTTGGAAATTTTCAGGTTTGTTCACAAAAGCATTTAAAATATATGAAATGGAACTAGAGCAGCAACGCTCTCAATGTAATAAATATTTTCTACTCGTCTACAGTCCTGTCAGCTTGAGTTCCGTGTATAAATAACATGCACAAAGTCACGGGCGGGTTTGTTATTTTCATTTGCATGGCGGTGTAGATAACTTGTTTCTATACACACGTTTGGTCCACAAATGCTATCCAGTGATGTGTTGTACTGCTACCTATATCTGCAGGCGCACACATCTGCCACAAACCTCTTTTTTTATTTCTGGCAGAAGAGTGCTCCTTTAGGCAAGCCGCAAAGGAATTGCGACAGGTTGCTGCTTGTGGGAATTGATTTAGATCAGTGGAGAAAGTGTTATTACCATGTGACTTATGAACTGCTGTGGAGCTCGTTCGTACAGTCACTTTCAAAAGAAAAACTGGTGTATTTGTAATATAAATACATCAAAATTTATACTATCATTTAACAGTGTTGTAAATTGTAATTAAAAAATAGATTTTGAAGACACTGGACGTACATAACAGAAGTAAGTAAATAACGTGAATTTATGCTAGCATGTAACAGTGTTGTAAATTGTAAATTAAAAATAGTATTCAATGAAGCCGACCTCTAGAATAACCAACAACTTGGGGAAATACTGTGTATTATACAATTTAAAAACACGTTCGTAATGACAAAAATCTATTAAGAGTGAATAAGCATTGATTTAAATGCACATATTAATGAAGTTATTACGAAAGATGATTTTCTTAAACGTGGCCTGCATGTGTTTGTGTATTTAGAGCTACTTTGCAGTGTCACTTTAAATTAAAAGGGATAAATGCTGCTTCTTTCCGTTGTTGTGCTATTCAGTTCGAAGGCTGATACGCTCTAATATTTTTTTTGTTCTGTGCAAGCCTTTTCATGTCTGCAAAACTACTGCAACATACATCCATTTATGCTGTTTACTGTTATCAACTACTACCATCGCTCTACGAATATTACTTCCATATCTCCCTCCACGACCAAATAAATAGTCGTCGATGTCTCGAGATGTTTCTTATCTATCTCCTTCTTTAAGTCGAACTGTGTCATACATTAGTAATCTTCCGGAATAGGTACATTCTCATCACTTACCCCGTGTACTCATTTAATTTTCAGTATTTCAAAAGCACGCTGTCTCTTTCTGTTCTGTGTATCATCCATGTTTCACTTCTGCACAAGTTAATAAATCAGAAAAATACATTCAGGATAGAATTCCTAAAATATAAATTTCTATTATATGTTAACACCTTTACCCATTTTAGGAACGTTTTTGTTCCTATTGGGAGGCGGTATTTTATAATCGTTTTCCTTCGGCCACTTACAATTATTTTGCCGCCAGAATAGCAGAAGTTTTCTACTGTGTTTAGCGTCTCATGTCCTAATTAATTTCCTCAGCCTCGCCTGATTTAATTATAATACATTTCATTTCCATAGCCTTACTTGTCTTGATGTTTATCTTGTAACCTCTTTTGAAAACGCAATACAATCCGTTCAACTTAGCCTCCAAGTCCTTTGTTGTCTCTGACAGAATTACAATGTCTTAATTTTTTATTATTTTGCCTGAACTTTAATGCTGTTTTAAGTTTCTGCTGTGTTACTTTTACTGACCTTTACAAGCCAGTGGCACCTGTGTCTGAACTGATATGTCACTTTGATGTCCTTCGGCTGACAGAACTGCAGTCTCCTTTGCGTCTAAGCTGTAGATGATGTTTCCCTCCCTATATTTTACCCTTGCAACATTTAGAATAGTAGCTCGGTGGCTAAGGGCACAGTTCGCAATCGACAGTGGTGGAGTGCGATCGTATGGTCGCTCCACATGTTGTTGCTGACGTTCGCTGAGAGCTGCAATTTCTATGACTTTACAGTCACATTATGGATAAGAAGTATGAGAAACTTCCTGGCAGATTAAAACTGTCTCGGTCCGGCACACAGTTTTAATCTGCCAGGAAGTTTCATATCAGCGCACACTCCGCTGCAGAGTGAAAATCTCATTCTGGAAGTATGAGAAATTTTGCTTGAAGTTTTCCTTCCCGTATGGATATGGAAGTCCGAAAGAATTTGTTACACATACGATTTTCTCGGTAACGCAGTGCATGCAAAACTAATAGATGGCGGAACTTGTATTTTAATAATGACGCAGACAAGTTGCTCCGCGAAATTTCAGAATTTGAGACGTGAAGTTGTCAATGTTGCAATCTGCTATGTTGGATTAGATCTTTAGTAATTAATCTTCCATCTTAAATGAAATTCGAATAAATTCCACAGGCCCCATCACCATTCGCCAACGTTGTACAAATAACAGCCGACAGACTAAAAAGATACGAACACTTTCACGTTGACAACAGAGTCAGGGATCTCAAAATCGGTTCAATGGACGGCCGGTGTGACCGAGCGGTTCTAGGCGCTTCAGTCTGGAACCGCGCGACCGCTACGGTCGCAGGTTCGAATCCTGCCTCGGGCATGGAAGTGTGTGATGTTCTTAGGTTCGTTAGGTTTAAGTAGTTCTAAGTTGTAGGGGACTGATGACCTCAGAAGTTAAGTCCCATAGTGCTCAGAGCCATTTGAACCATTTTCGATTGAATGAAAGGAGAGTCATCTTTTCTCACCATTCGCAGCGTCAAGGCCACCGAGGTATACGATTGGGCAACCTCAGACGTGTGTTTTTCGCGTCTACACTGAAGTTCAAAAAGTGGTAGCCGCCTATCAAACCGCGACGTCAGGGCCCACTCAATGAAGCAGGAGGAGTAACACAGGCGCAAATACTAGAGGATCAACCGCCGCCAATTGCACAGCCTCCAGGACCGAGTACAAAGCGGGCAGACATTCGGCGCGGCGGTAGACAGTACAGCAGGAAACCGTGACCTGGCTGCCTCTAGCGAAAATACCAGTAGACGCACGAATCCGACAAACAGCAGTTTCAGAATGAAGACTCAGAAGACAGGCCTAACGAACGCAGATGGTCGTTCATTTACATTCTCTCTTGTCCCGCCCTCGAACAGCGCGCGGGAGAAACGATGACCTATATCTGTCAGTACGAGCTCTGATTTCCCTCAGTTTATTATGATGATCGTTTCACGCTATGTAAGGCGGCATCGGAAAAATATTTTCGTATTCAGAGGAAGAAGTTGGTGTCTGAAAAGTTGCGAGAAGATCCCACTGCAACGAGATACGCCTTTGTTTTAATGACACCTACGACAAATCCTGTATCTGTCTGTGACGTTCTTTCCCCTATTTCTCGATAGTAAAAAAAGGAGATGCCTTTCCTTGAACTTTCCCGATGTGCCCCATTAATAGTATCTGGTAAAGATTCCACACCGTGCAGCAGTACTCCAAAAAAGGACGCATAAGTGTAGATCTGGCGGTCGGTTTGTAGATATGTTGCATCTTCAATTCTGCTCATAAAATGCTGTCTTTGGATCGCCTCTGCAACAACATTTTCTACGTGTTCTTTGTAATTTATTCGTAACTGTAATTCCTATGTATGTAGTTGAATTTACGGCGTTTTGATTTGATTCCTTTTAGCACTCATGTGGATGACCTCACACTTTTCATTATTTAAGGTCAAATGTCAATTTCCACGCCATGCAGATATCTCTCCTACATCGATTTGCAATTTGTTTCGATTTTCTAATGACTTTATTACGCGGTAACTGACAGCGTCATCTGCAAACAACATAAAACTGCTGCTCAGATCGTTTTCTATGTCGTTCATAAAAATAAAAAAAGCAGTAGGCGTTTAACACTATCTGTACGAACAAACTGTGACCTGTCCTACAAGAAACTCCTCCTGCATGTTTGGCGGTTAGACTAGGACCGATCTATTCCTGCTGTCGTATGAGGGTTACTAAAAAGAGTCTCCTACTTTTCGGCCTACAGTACTATGGTACTCTTTTAGGGTTTAACCTCTACATTTGCCATATTTTCCAAAAGTGCGGGCGATTTGAGGAAGGACATCTTATGTGGTGCATCGTGCGCTGAGACCTTCTGCATCCAATGTTGTCATGGCTATGCAACTCCACCCATAACCCAAATATTTGGGCTAGGACACCATATGGGGTGCATAATTTACATCCATTGTCCGCCGTCGTCTACTGTACCCATGATAATAATGGATCTTTTCGCTCTCAACAGCCAGTGCTGTAGCCAGTCTGTCATGGAGGGGTTGTCATGTATCCTCTTGGTTGTAGCTCCCTGGCGACGCAGGGATCACATTGCTGATGCCTGAGTTGCATCTCGCCATGTATGCTAACGAGTAGATTCCCATCTTCTTGGGGCATCACAATCCTCGGCAATTGCCGTCGCGTCAGATAGCGTTTGTTGTGGCTGGGTGGCGCCCGTGGGGAGAACCTCAAGTCGGAGTGGGTGGTAGCAGGGTGGATGACCTGCAATGAAGCGGACCAAGTCGTCTTTCGATGGTGCGAGAAATATGTTCCAAACTCGTTCCCCTTCATAGCTACACCATGGGAGGAAGATAAGGCTACAGAAACATGAGAGCCACATTCGCCTCAATATTTAGTTTGCAGCAGAACCGATAGGGACTGCTTTATGTCTTCAAAGCCTCATTTTGTTGTTCAGAACCTGGAGGATAAGTTTGGTGAAGTAGCGGCGCTGTCCAAAATGACAAATTGGTCGATTCTGATTAAGGCAGCATCCCCAGCCCAGTCAAGTGTGTGAGAAGGTGGGGGATATTCCCATTTCAGTCACTCCCAATAAAAGTCTAAACATATTCCAGGGGATTATTTTTCCACGAGACCTCCTATTGATGTGCGACAGTTTAGAAAGATAGGGTGTTCACTTTGTCTGCACATCTAAGAGGGGACCAAAAGATAACAGAGTTGCTACTGGTGCCTTCATCTTCGCCTTTACAGGTGATTCATTACTCGAAAAGGTGAAAGTGATGGTATACTGATGTGACGTAAAAGCATATGTCCTTCTGCCTATGCGGTGCTTTAAGTGCTGGAAATTCAGGCACAAGTCTTCCCAGAGCAATTCCAGTGCTCCACATAGACATTGCAGACGTCCATTGCATCCATGCGCCCCTCCTCCCATCTGTGCCGATAGTGGAGAGCACCAATCCCCCTTCTCGACAGATTGCACCATTCTCGAAAGGAAAATTATGGAATTCAAGACTCTGGATAGGCTGACTTACTAAGACGCAAAAGGAAATATGACCAGCTGAACCCTGTTCTACTGACGTCTTCCTATGCTGCAGCTACATCGATGTCACCCTCCCTGGCGATGGTAGCCGCATCGTCTGTGCCTCCTACAGAGGAGTCATCAGGGCTGCCTAACTACATCCCCCCCTCCCCCCTCCCCCGTTAGTGGTTGGAGGCACTTCTTCTTCCCAATGCACCTACTTTGGGGGTGATGCCTCCCCCAAACGCCAGAGTCATCAGTCCCCTCCACCCGCACCCAATGAAATAACAGCACCCTACGGCTCCTTTCATATGGAAGGGGTCCCTTGGGATCCAAGGTCTTCCCCAAGCAAAAGTGGACACCAGCTCGTTAAAAACGAGCCACAAGCTGCTGGTCGATGGGATTCATGCTCTCCATTTGTACTTAAAGCTACTTCAGGCAAGCCCTCCTAACAAGCCCCTAAAGAGAGGCGACAAACAGACGAAGAAGAAATCTAGGTGGAGATTCTAGCATTAAGGATCTAGAGCTTGCAGACGCCTCAGCAGCGATGGTAATAGTTTCAAGCACTCATCTGGTGGCTTCAGATGACCCCTGAGGCCGTTTTTTCTCCAAAATGGATGATATATGACAACTCTGAAGCATTACACACACTTTCTGCCTTGTCCATCAAGAAACCTGGTTTCCAGCAATGCAGACAGCCGCCCTTCATGTCTATCGATGTATTACAAAAATCGTAATCACTGTAAGAGGGTGTCAGATGGAGTAAGCACGTATGTCCTTCTGTCTGTAGTGAACTTGTACCACTGCAAACGACTTGAGAAACTGTGGTTGTTATGGTGAAAACACTGCAGGAAATTACCGTCTGCAACATCTATCTTCCTTCAGGAGGTGAAGAATCACAAAATTTATTCACTGCACTAATTTCTCACTTCTAACACGTTTCCTACTTTCGGGTGATTGCAATACCCATAACCCTTTGTGGAGTGGAACCAAGATTACTGGCTATGATGACAATGTCGAGAATCTACTAACTCAACTTCCCTCCTAAATACAGGTGCCCCCACTCATTTCAGTGTGGCATATGGCACATACTCAGCAATTTATCTCTCAGTTTGCAGTCCTGGCCTTCTACCATCTATACACTGGAGACTTCACGACGAATTGTGTGGTAGAGACCACTTTCCGCTGTTACTGTCCCTCCTCCAGCGTCAGTTACCTAAACGCTTGCCCAGAGGGGCTCTTACTAGGACTGCCTGGGACTATTTCACCTCTGCTACCACCATTGGATCTCCACCGCATGGTAACACTGATGTGGTGGTCCAGCATATTACTGTGACCATTGTTTTCGCAGTAGAATCGGCAATCCGTTATTCCTCAGGTTTCCCCTGGCAGAAGACAGTGTCTTGGTGGTCGCCGGAAATCGCTGTCGCCATTAAGATCGTAGATGGGACCTACAACGTCATAAGCTCATTGCCTTCAAATGACTCCATTCCTGGATCTGCCAACTAATCGAAAGATGGAAGCAGGACTGTTAGGAACAGTATGGATCTACCATTGGATCATGAACCTCTCCTTGCCAGTTTTGGACTAAGATCAGGTGCTTTTACAGATATCAGACACCTGCAGATATATCCAGGATTTCCACAAATGGAGTTGTCTGTACCGACCCAGAAGCAATAACAGAGCGTTTCGCCGAGCATTATGCTCTTCGACCTCTGCATCTGAGAAATAACACCCCATCTTACGTACTCTAAAACAGCTGGTGGAAAGAAACCGCTTACCTTTTACTACACGCCATCTTGAGCCATAGAATGCTCCGTTCAGTGAGAGGGAATTTCTCAGTGACCTTGCACATTGTCCTGTAATACATCATTCATCCCCATATGATTAAACATGTATCAGCGGATTACCAATGCCATCTTCAACTGCATCTGGAGCGATGGAGAACTGCTGCCGCAATGGTGAGAAAGTATCATCATTCTAGTGATAAAAGTTAGTAAGGTCCCGCTACATGTGGATAGCTGTCGTGGTATTAGCGTCACCGACAGTCTATGCAAGCTGCTCGAACATATGATGTGTCGGCAGTTGTGTTGGCTCCTTTAGTCTCGGGACATTCTGGCTTCATCCCTGGGCAGTCTTCGCCAAGGTCGATTCACCACCGACAACTTGGTGTGCCTGGAGCCTGCCGTCTGAGCGAACTTTTCCTGCCGTCATCACCTTATTGTCTTCTGTTTCGACCTGACGAAAGCCTATGACACCACTTGGTAGCACCATGTCCAAGTAACATTACACGAGAGGAGTCTCCAGGGTCTACTCTCGATTTTTATGCGGAACTTTTTCTCGCTCTCGACCTTCAGAGTTCGAGTTGGTGTTTCACACCCACCATATCCAAGAGAATAGGTTCACACAGATGTCTGTGTCCCTCTCTTGTAGTGGCAATTAATGGCCTCGCAGCAGCTGTGGGGTCTTCAGTGTCACCCTTCTTATAAGCTGACGACTTGACGATTTTTGCATATCCTTTCGCTCATCTACTAAGGTCATCAGTCCCTAAGCTTACACACTACTTAACCTAAATTATCCTAAGGACAAACACACACACCCATGCCCGAGGGAGGACTCGAACCTCCGCCGGGACCAGCCGCACAGTCCATGACTGCAGCTCCCCAGACCGCTTGCCTAATCCCGCGCGGCAGTCTACCTTCACCTGCAACTTAATCTTCTCATTACTTTTTAGGATTGTTTTTCGAAGCCTGCTTAACTTGGCTTCTCCATCTTTGTCAGCTTAAACAAAAGTGCTGTCAGCATCTTAACATTCTTCATTGCTGAGTCGCATCGACTGGGGTACAGATCGCCATACAATGTTTCAGCTGTACAAAGCTCTTGTACAGTCCGGTTATGACACTTGGAGCCTGGCCTTTGGTTCATCATCGCCTTCAGCATTGCAGATACAGGGTCCTATACACCACTACAGAGTTCTACTTGCAACAGGAGTTCCGTGAACTAGCCCTATGAACAGCCTACTCGTGAAAGCCAAGGTTCCTCCATTGCGGATTAGGCGACAACTGTTTGCCAACTATACCAAACACATTCGCAGCTCGCCTAAATGTCTGCTTTTCCCTAACACAGCGATCCATCTTCCACTACAGCAGCCCAGTCTGTGGCCGGTCCCCTCTCACTGAGCTCCCTTGTTCCCCTCTACCACCTCTCCTCTGGGTCTGCACACGTACTCCTTCATAGTATATACCTCGATCACAGTTTCGTTTGGACCTACCACCCGTCTCAAAAGAATCATTTCATCCTGTGGCCCTCCACTGCTCTATTTCTTTCTATTATTTACATATTTCAGGGTTCGGAGGTAGTTAATACGGATGGTTCGATGGTTGATATTCATGTTGGGTTTACTTATGCTCATGCAGGACATAGCGACTTCCGCTGCTTGCCAGATGGCTGCATCGTTTTCACTGCAGAGCCGGTAACCTTCTTTCACGCTCTTGAAAATGGTTCAAATGGCTCTGAGCACTATGGGACTTAACTTCTGTGGTCATCAGTCCCCTAGAACTTAGAACTACTTAAACCTAACTAACCTAAGGACATCACACACATCCATGCCCGAGGCAGGATTCGAACCTGCGACCGTAGCAGTCACGCGGTTCCGGACCGAGCGCCTTAACCGCGAGACCACCGCGGCCGGCTCTTGAAAATATCCGTTCATGAGTCAGGAAGTCGTTCCTCATTTTTTAGCGTCGGCTTGAGCGCCTTAAAAGCTCTTGACCAGTGCTATCATCCTTTGGTAATGGTCATCTAAAAGACCGTTTATGTGTACGGTCAATGGTCTTCGTATGGAACCTGGGACACGTCGGAATCTCGGTAAATAACCTTGCCGACAGGCTAGCCAAACTACTCATAAACTGATCTTCGGTAGATATCACGCCGCAATGGTGCTACCTGACTTTACCGAATAAGTTACATATGATAAAGGAGGCAACGAATATGTGGAGGTCCTCCAAGCGAGCCTCTCGCAAGGACTCCACTGCCATTTACCAGCCCCATATCGACCATACCTGGATGACTCACGGTCATCTCCTATGTCACGAAGACCCAAATGGTTCAAATGGCTCTGAGCACTATGGGACTCAACATCTGAGATCATCAGTCCCTTAGACCTAGAACTACTTAAACCTAACTAACCTAAGGACATCACACACATCCACGCCCGACGCATTATTCGAACCTGCGACCGTAGCAGCAGCGCGGTTCCAGACTGAAGCGCCTAGAACCGCTCGGCCACGGCGGCCGGCACTGTGGTTCACACTTGACAGTAGTCAACATCCTATTGGATTGTCAAAATTCAATCGCCCTGCGGCGGACTTTTAATCTCCTTCTAGCACTCCCTTCGATTTTAAATGACGAAGCCTCAACGGCTAACATACTATTATCAGTGAAGAATGGGCGCCGTACCCTAATCTTGCAGGCCTTCGCCCTGTCCCTCGTTCCCTCTGGTGTTGTCTGTTCGACTTAGTGTCCGTCATTTCATCATCTGCGTTTCTCTTGCCTTGTGATACTAGTGTGTTTCAGGGGGGGCTGGCTCACCCTTTTTTATTCTTGCGATCAGCCAGTCAAGGCCGTCAGCGTTAGTGTTTTGACACCTTCTCTTGCTTTTCTTCTTGTTAGTTAATGTTTTCCATTTAGGCTTGATACTCCGGTTTTCTACTTCAGTATTTTTACACACATAATTTTACGCATTTTGTTCGTTCCCTGGATTTCAAGTGATAGCACTTTTTTGGGGGTATGGCTTTAATCCGAGACGTATGTAACTAACAAAAAAAGACTGATCACCTTGCAGTCTAGCTAGCCCCTTTACTCTCCAAACCAACCAACCAACCATTTGACAGGAAAGCACGAATCTACAGTAGTAGCATAGCTGAGACGATATTCCTAAAACACAAGAACGATGTTTCCAAATACGTGTTCAAATGGCTCTGAGCACTATGGGACTTAACAGCTGTGGTCATCAGTCCCCTAGAACTTAGAACTACTTAAACCTAACTAACCTAAGGACATCACACACATCCACGCCCGAGGCAGGATTCGAACCTGCGACCGTAGCAATCGCGCGGTTCCGGACTGCGCGCCTAGAACCACGAGACCACCGCGGCCGAAATACGTGTTCACTATGTGTCCATAGACCATTTTCTTCGAAGTAATTCATAATGTTCGAACACCATATTCGTTCCATAATCCCACTGCACATCAACGTTAATGATATGGGCATGTAATTTAGTGTATTACTCTCATTTTCTTTCTTGAATATTGGTGTGACCTGTGCAGCTTTCTGTCTTTGGGTACGGATCATTCGTAGAGCGAACGGTTGTATATGACTGTTAAGCATGGAGCTATTGCATCAGCGTGGTATGAAAGGAATCTGGTTGGTACACAGTTTGAGTCGGAAGAATTGCCTTTATTAGACGATTTAAGTTGCTTCACTACTCAGATGGCATCAGTTAATAGGTTACTCATATGGGCAACTGTTCTTGATTCGAATTCTGGAATATTTACTTCACCTTCTTTGGTGAAAGAATTTCGGAAGGCTGTGCTTCGTAACTTCGCTTTAACAGCACTGTCATCGATAGGATTTCCATTGCTTTTAGGCAGAGAAAGCATTGACCTTGTCTAGCCACTAGCGCACTTTAGATACTATCAGAATCTCTTTAGATTTTCAACCAGGTTTCGAGACAACGGTTCGTTCTGGAAGCTGAAGTTCGCCCTAAAATTTGAGCTTCTGTAAAAGATTGGCAACTTCGGGGATTTTGCGATCGTTTGTATTTGGCATGCTTTTTTCTTTGTTCCTGCAACCATGGTGCCACCTGTTTGGTATACCGTGGGGGTTCAGCCCCATCGTTTGTTAATTTATTCAATATAAATCTCTCACTTGCTGTCGATACTATTTCCTTGAATTCAGGCCATATCTGGTGTACATTTATATTGTTAATTTGGGAGGAGTGGGGATTGTCTCTCAGGACGGTGTCAAGCGAATTTTTATCTGCTTTTTGGAATCGATACTTTTCGTCTATTTTTGGAGAATTTGGGAGCTACAGCATTCAGTCTCACAACGACACCCGTGTGTTCACTAATCCCTGTATCCCTTTTGATGCTCGTAATTAGGATTATTTGTTGCTAATAGGTTAAGTAGGTTTTCAGAACCATTCATTATTCCAGTGAGCTTATTCCTGTTAGCTCACAAACTAATTGCTCGAAATAATTACTGCAGAATGCTTTTAGCACAAGTTCAGATAACGTTTTATGCCTACCTCCGATTTTAACCAATTATTTTCCCCATATTGAAGTCACCACCAACTATATGAGTTTTTGAAATTAGACTGAAGTTTTCTTTGAACCTTTCAGCAATTAAATCATCTGAGTTGGGAGATCTGTAAAATGATCCATCTGTTACTTTTATTCAGGTTGTCAATAATTACCTTACCCACAGGAACTAATTACTTCAATTTCGCTACAAGGTGATCTACTTCTAACGGTAACGAACACGTCACCGCCTATTGTATTTAGCCTAGCCTTTCTGAACACTGTTAGGTCCATCGCAAAAATTTGGACTGAACTTATCTTCGGCTTTTGTCAGCTTTCAGGACCCATAACGATTTCACCATCAGTGATTTCTGTTAGCGCTTGGAGCTGTGATACATGCCCAACAAAGCTACGACCATTAACAACTGTTATATCGATGGTTACTGGACCTACGTTCTTCGGGTGTTCGACCTGCACCCTTTGAGACTGAAGCCCTTTTTGTGTTTGCTCAAGACCCTCTAAAGTAGAAAACCACCCAGTCCACTCCACACAGGCCCCGCTACCTGTGTAGCCACTTCCTGCGCGTAATTGGCTCCTGACCTATTTAGCGGACGTAGGCAGCCGCCAGACACGAAGAAGGTGGCAGAGAGACCTAAAATGACAACACCTCTACAGGACTGTCGCCTACTGATGAAGATTATCATCAGCATCAGCCCCGAAATCCAAAGGTACGCGGTAACAGAAGCTCAAAGAAAGACATGAGTCAAGCTTCCTGACAGGATGACTGCGTGGTCCGACTACATCCGGCAAGAATAGAGGCTTTACATCCGTGCAAGCATATATGTCAGCTACAATTAATGTTAACAGAAACGATTTCCATGTTAAGGCGAAATGTCTACGGGATTATTTGTATGGAGCAGACGTGGACATGGCTATGCCTCAAAAGGTAATCACAAAACTGCCGACACCTTTGGATATGATGTTATCGTGAATATGGGACAGGATTTCGAGACAGTAATACTGTGAGAGTAGGGCATACCGTGCCAAGAGCAGGGCAGAGGTATTTCGACAAAAATACGGGACCTGGTCTTGTTAAATGCAGGATGGTTCTAAATTCCTGTTACATGCTAGTAGAGGTTGCAGAGAAGCTGTTTTCCAGCTCCGCAAGACGACGGTTGACATTCCGCTGCCATAGCGGAATGTCAGTGTGCACCGCCCTTCTTAGGTCCTGCACTTCCGCACTCGAGCCCAAGTCTTTGGCCTCAATCGCGGTGTGCACCTTCTCGTCTATTGTTAGAAGATAAGGTTTGGATAAGTAATCCACGTCAGATATGTATCTTTTGGATGTAAAATCAATATGAGGATAGGACCAATTAAAACATCCCGCCTCACGGTACTCAAGCAGTGGGGACAATGAACGCTGACCTATGTGCTGCAAGATCACATGGCATGGGCAGTATTTTGAGTACTTACCCTCGAGTTCTGTTCTGCATCTCCTCAGAGTCGACCGAGCGATGTGCAGCTGTGAGTAGCGCGGGCCGTTCCCTGTGGCCGAGAGGCTCTAGGTGGTTAAGTCCGAAACCGCGCTGCTGCTACGGTCGCAGCTTCGAATCCTGCCTCGGGGATGGCTGTGTGTAATCTCCTTAGATTAGTTAGGTTTAAGTAGTTCTATGTCTAGGGGACTGATGACCTCAGATGTTAAGTCCCGTAGTGCTTAGAGCCCTTTGAACCATTTTTTTTATTAGCACGCAAGACTCCCATTCAAGAGGATGACAGTTCAGATTCCCGTCCAGTCATGCAAATTTAGACTTTCCATGATTTCCCTAAATCGCTTAAATACCGCATGGTTCCTTTAAAAAGGGCACTGCTATTTTCCTTTTCCATCCTTCACTAATCCAAACTTGTGCTCCATCTCTAAAGGCCTCTTCATCGGCTGGACGTTGAACTCTAATCTTGCTTCCTTCCTTCTTCAAAGTTGAGAGTGCAGAGAGTGCAGCACATCCGTGGAGCGACACCCCCAACTCTCCCCGTTGCGGACGTACCATTTTCTCACAGCCGTTACTTGTACTCGGACAGAGGTGTTATTGACGTCAGAATTACCTCAGGGACTGACGACGTCGCTCTGTTCTCAGCTTGTGTGCATTGCCGCCAAGTGGGAGATTTGAAAGTGATCCAAAATTCAAATTTATTTTATATCCAAACGGTACATTACAAAAACTTCGTCTATTAAGTACCCTCTGTAACCGCTAGAAGTGTGTTAGAATTTTGAATCACCCCGTATACAGGATGCCTCAAACATTTTGCGTCAAACTGAAACAGGCTGCAGTGTGTCCACAAACAATTATATTTAGATAGGGAACCAATGGTCGGAAATGAATATTTGTTGTGTTGTGGGCATCAGCAGCGTACACCGGATAACAACAATGTAGCTCACAGTATTTGTTCAAAGTGACCACCGCCAGTCTGAATGCATGTACTGCAACGGCCCCTGCACTTCTGCCTCCCTCTCGCAAAGATCTCAGGTATTTGTTGTACACTATAACAGGCAGCGTGTGATAAACAGCGTACACCCCTGACAATCAAACATATTGTACACTGTGTCATGTGGCGACTGCATGCATCGCATCAGTAGATTAAACTCTGCCGCACGCACAACACTATCCCTGCTGTCAGCTGTCCATTGCATCATGCAGCTTTCGATGTGTCCGCGGTAAAGTATATTACTGTGCGCAGTGCATGACACATGGTCAGCGATGGAACATTACGCGTCACGAGAATTGGCAGATATGCATTTAATGTTCGGTGTACGGTGCGGCAGGATTTAATGCCCTTAAAGCAGCACGTATGTGCAGAAAACGCTTTTCCAGCAAGCTTAATCCTAATTGGAAGATCTCCGTGAATACCAGCTTACGAGAGACGGGGTCATTCACGCCACAGAGAGCAGGCTAAGGTTCCCGACAAACACATGTCCAAACACCTGACACTGAGGAGGTATTAATGTATCGTGCAGTCAACCACCCAGCAATATGCACACGTCAACATGCCCGTGAAAAGCAGACTTCGAAGGATACACTGTGGACAGTGCTGGTGGAACAGGTATTACACCCCTATCATAAAGGGCATGTGAAACCTCACGGACCAACGGATCTTGAGCCCCGCATTCACATCTGTCAGTAGGTTATCCACAGCAGTGCTGAACACCGTACAGGAAAAACTTCATTCTCCCGTGGTGATGTTTTCTACTGCCGCAACACTCTTGTGTGGAGCTAGGACAGTTCCCACGCCACTCATATCAGTGGGGACTGCCGGCCGGAGTGACCGAGCGGTTCTAGGCGCTACAGTCTGGAACCGCGCGACCGCTACGGTCGCAGGTTCGAATCCTGCCTCGGGCATGGATGTGTGTGATGTCCTTAGGTTAGTTAGGTTTAAGTAGTTCTAAGTTCTAGGGGACTTATGACCTCAGCAGTTGAGTCCCATAGTGCTCAGAGCCGTTGGAACCATTTCAGTGGGGACTACAACTATAATGCGGTGTATGCTGTGTGTGTCCATAACACAATAAATATGAATTTCCGACCCTTGCTTCCCTACCTCAGAATAATCTGTTGTGGACCCACTATCACCTGTTTCAATTTGGCCCAAAACGATTGAGACATCCTGTATACTCCGCAATTGGCGATACAGACAAAGGTGGCAGAAGCGCTTTGTTTCGCGACGACGTAGTGAATCTACTAACGGACATTCGAGTGACTGTAGATTTAGGATGA
The DNA here is from genome assembly GCF_023898315.1 of Schistocerca nitens. Lineage (NCBI taxonomy): Eukaryota > Metazoa > Arthropoda > Insecta > Orthoptera > Acrididae > Schistocerca > Schistocerca nitens. The sequence goes on from NC_064618.1 coordinate 407,588,149, forward strand.
GATTTTAATAGTTCTGAGTCGGGCAGATCAGTACCGTAACTTTAATTTTTCTGGAGAGTTGTGTGTGTTAACTAAGGCATTAAGTAGACACAAGTACCCCGTTCCGCCCACGCTCTGTTGGCTATACATACGTCAGAAGAACTTCCGATGGTATAGTAGAAAGGATATACTCCATTAAAGATTTTATCTATGGCATGGTTGTCTCCGAGATACGGCCAAATGCCACTGTGGCTATCATATGACGGCTCACTACATCAAACAGCAATGTTACCTGGTGTGAGATGTCTGGCAACTAAACCAGTCGTTCCCGTGCGACGAGGAATTACACCGAATAACGACATTTACGTGGACACGATACTTCTGGAGACAGTCAAATGACCCATGGCGTATTATCTGGTGGATTCAAACCGCGAATCCGCAGATAAGAAATTTTATTATTCAGTTTCTGCGAGTAAAAGCATAATGCTGGAAACAGACGCTCTAATACTACTTCGTACGCTTACGCGACTTGTACAGTGAACCAACGAATTTGGCCGCAAACAGTATTCGAATAAAACTCACCAAACCGAAAATTCCTGCTTTGCTGCGGCAGTCACTGGGAGGCTAGAAAAGATCGGACGCTTCTCACAATTGGTATCAGTCAAAAAAATATTTCGGTATGTCATCTGATAAGGGAAGCCAAAAGAGGCAAACAGAAACTCCATTAATACCTTGGTGATGACCAAGGAAATACCTACGATAACCATAGAACAGTTAAGTAACATATTGTACGGTACTGCACGCATCTCTGATACTCAGATAAGAGGTTTTGCCACGGACAAGACGGGTGGCTGACGCAAATGCTGAGAGTTCGAAACGCGTCATGTAATTAAAAATGTGCAACTGAGACTGAAGAATAAACTGGAATTGGTTAAATCTCAATACAATTTCTAATTCTCTAGGGACGAATATGCCGCCTATAGAAAAACGTTTCTGTTATACTGTCAACGAGAAAGTTCTAAGGAGAGAAAAACAGTGCAACGTTAAAAAACATGACCCATAAGCCGGCCGCTGTGGCCGAGATGTTTTAGGCGCTTCAGTCCAGACCGCGCGACTGCTAAGGTCGCAGGTACGAATCCTGCCTCGCGCATGGATGTGTGTGATGTCCTTAAGTTAGTTAAGTTTAAGAAGTTCTAAGTTCTAGGGGATTGATGACCTCAGATGTTAAGTCCCATAGTGCTCAAAGTAATTTTTTTAGCCTTACCCATATTGTGACCATTGCCAAGTGGTAGAAAAGCTAATACATATCTTTGTTTGCGGAAATCTCACTAAGATCTGTAAATGGACGTGAAAAAAAAATTATCACCTAACCGATGTCTCTACCAAGAGAGGAGTTTATACCACAGCACAAAAGCACGACAGTTATGCCTGGCTGCGTGGAAATTTTGCGAACTGTGTGGTTAAAAACATAACAAGATTTTGTGACTTAAATGTTCTTTAAAATCACTTAAATGGAAGCAGAAGACTTTAAGTCAAAGAAATTCCAAAATTCCGTAATTTATTTACTTCCACATAAGAATGTGAACAAGGTACAATGACATGGCTTAGCAGAAACATGTTAAGCCTATATTCAGAAGTTTTACTTTAATAACACCGCTACCTGGTCTCTGCTGTAATATAGATAGGGGCTTCTGACGACAAAGCATAATATTTTATTTTTATTGCTTTTTTTGTAGGAACTCAATTACATTCAAAGAGATTGCGTTATTTGGATCCACCTTCTTGCCACAATAATAATAATAATAATAATTGGGGCAGTGCGGTGCTTCGGTGAGAAAGGAAAAAAGTGGGAGAGTTCCAGACTATAAAGCCATAGATCTCGGTATCGGTCTCCCGTCTTCCACCTTTGGCAATGTCTGTTGCTGCATGTAAAATGGAAAATGCCGAGTTGCACCGTGGTTCGGAATCCACGTTAAATGGTTGGTCCCTCTATATCTGTCTGGGTGAGTCAGTTCCAAGGTTACAGAAATGCAACGGCGTACCACATAAATATATGGTAGTTACATAATAGTGTACTATGTTTAAATCCATCAGCTATTACGTTCCACGATAGTGGTTAAACTGAAATGTGCTCTTTGGGCGAAACGTGACTGGCCATAATGGGATAGATATTAGAATTATATATTAATAGTGCGCTAGCGTTCTCGCTTCCCACGCCCGGGTTCCCGGGTTCGATTCCCGGCGGGGTCAGGGATTTTCTCTGCCTCGTGATGACTGGGTGTTGTGTGATGTCCTTAGGTTAGTTAGGTTTAAGTAGTTCTAAGTTCTAGGGGACTGATGACCATAGATGTTAAGTCCCATAGTGCTCAGAGCCATTTGAACCATATATATTAATACCTTCAGCTGCTGACGGGCGTTGATATGTATCTAAATGTAGCAGCCCATTACAAACGGTACTGTAAGGTGCTTAAAAATATTATTAGGAAAGCAAAACGTATGTGGGTATGCAGATAGAATACCTAAGTCTCAGGATAAAATTAAAACAACGTGGTCAGTCGTAAAGGAAGTTGCTGGTCTGCAGAGACAGATCGAGGATATAGAATTAGTGCGTAGTGGGAATGTCCGTGTTACTGATAAGTCGCATATATGTACAGCATTTAATAATCACTTTCTGAATATAGCAGGTGGCTAAATAGCAACCTAGTCCCAAAAGGGAATCATATAGCGCTCTTAGAAAAAAGTGTTCCGAGACTGTTACCTGAAATGCTCCCCCATGATACTGAGAAGAGGGAGATTGAGTTAATAAGTAAATCACTAAAGACCAAGAACTCTCATGGACATGACGGAGTATCTAGCAGAATACTGAAGTATTGTTCTATGTATGTTAGCCCAGTACTTAGCCATATCTGTAACTTTTCCTTTAGGAGTGGTCGGTTTCCTGACCGATTAAAGTACTCGGTAGTGAAGCCACTTTATAAAAATGGAGACAGGGATAATGTTGACAATTTTAGACCTTTTCTATGCCATCGGTGTTTGCTGAAGTTATCGAGAAGGTTGTATATAAAAAGTTACTGGAGCATTTAAATTCACATAATTTGCGGTCAAATGTACAGTTTGGTTTCAGAAATGGTTTAACAACTGAAAATTTTATATTCTCTTTTCTGTGTGAGGTTTTGGACGGATTAAATAAAAGATTGCGAACGCTAGGTGTTTTCTTTGATTTAACAGAGGCTTTTGACTGTGTTGACCACCAACTATTACTGCAGAAGTTGGACCATTATGGAGTAAGGGGAGTAGCTTACAATTGGTTCGCATCTTACTTTAAGAACAGAAAACAGAAGGTAATTCTCCTCAATATTGAGAGTGGTAGTGATGTTCAGTCCCAATGGGGCACTGTTAAGTGGGGCGTTCCCGAAAGGTCGGTGATGGGGCCACTGCTGTTTCTTATTTATATAAATGATATGCCTTCTAGTATTACAGGTGTTTCAAAAATATTTCTGTTTGCTGATGACACCAGCTTGGTAGTGAAGGATCTTGTGTGTAATACTGAAACAGTATCAAATAATGTATTTCATGAAATAAGTTCGTGGCTTGTGGAAAACAATTTCATGCTAAATCACAGTAAGACTCAGTTTTTACAGTTTCTAACTCACAGTTCAACAAGAACCGACATTTTAATCAGACAGAATGGGCATATTATAAGCGAGACGGAACAGTTCAAGCTCCTAGGCGTTTGGAGAAATAGTAAGCTTTCGTGGAAAGCCCATGCTCAGGATCTTGTTCTGAAACTAAATGCTGCTTTATTTACCATTAGAACAGTATCTGAAATAAGTGACAGTACAACACGAAAAGTAGTCTACTTCGCATTTTTTCATACGCATATGTCGTATGGTGTTATTTTTTGGGGTAATTCTACTGATTCTAAAAGGGTATTTTTGGCTCAAAAACGGGCTGTTCGAGCTATATGTGGTGTAAGTTCGAGAACCTCTTGTCGACCCCTATTCAATAGTCTGGGAATTCTGACATTGCCCTCACAGTATACATTTTCTTCAATGTCGTTTGTTGTTAGCAATATTAGCTTATTCCCAAGAGTTAGCAGCTTTCACTCAGTTAATACTAGGCAAAAATCAAATCTGCATGTGGAATGCACTTCCTTGACTCTTGTGCAGAAAGGAGTGCAGTATTCTGCTGCAGCCATTTTCAATAAGCTTCCACAAGAACTCAAAAATCTTAGCAGTAGCCGAAACACTTTTAAGACTAAACTGAAGAGTTTCCTCATGGCTCACTCTTTCCATGTTGTCGAGGAGCTCCTGGAAGAGCTGAAAAATGAAGCAAGTTCCAGTGTTACATTGTTGATTTTCTTTATTTAAACTTACGACTAGTCGTCTGAATATGTTTCTTATATTTCATTTTATCTGTTTCTACTAACGTGCTATAATTACATGTATTGACTCGTTCCACGACCATGGAGACTTCTCCTTAATTTGGTCCCACAGAACAATAAATAGATAAAAAATCAACGGGGACAGGTGAAAATGTTTACCCCGACCAGCACTTTTTTTCCGATCGTTGCGTTTGGTCGTTGCGGACGATACATGACATCCGTTCAAGTTCGTTTGCTGATCCTTTAACTCAGTTTTTTATTACAGAGGCCAACCGGCTTTCTGAGCGAACACGCTGAGCTACCGTGCCGGCGGGACTCGAAACCGGGGATCTCCTGCTTACATAGCAAACGCTCTAGCCATCTGAGCCACTGCAGGAACTACCTCGCGCACGCCTCCCGCGAGGCCCACATTCTAACCTTGTATGTGCGCACACTACATTCGTTGTGTCCCACCCCAGCACACTCATTAATCGTGGAAGACATTCTTACCAAGTACAGTAAGAGTTCGGGCAATATGTGTGCATCCGCACAGAAGAAGAAGGTCATAGCCGGTATAGCCAGAACTATATACTTATATGGATAAGATGTCTGTTCTTTCGGACATGTCCGAAAGAACAGACCCCATATGCATATAAGTATATAATGGGATAGTGTCCCATTCTGCACCTTCATTTTTGATGCAAGTATATTTGAAACAATACGTTTCGGTTTCTTCCTTGGTTTTCCAAATGGTGTGCACTTACTTTAGAAAGACCCATGGAGAGCAATTTGGTATTAAATTAGTGGGAATGGCTGTTTCAGCCATTTTTATCTTGCGAAAAGGGAGTTTTAAATGCATCTAACCTACCCAAATCTGCGTTGGAGAGATACGTTCCTATAGTTAGAAGCAATCCCAGCTACACAGTTGACAAATCAGTTGGGAGATTTAAAAATGTATTCACTACAGGAGGTGAGAGTGAGGAAGAGGGAGTTTTACGGAACAAGTGAGACGGTGGAATTGTTGACACTGAACATGCCACAGAAGCCATGTTCAAATCTCAATTCAGCTATCAGTTTGGGTTTTCTGTAATTTCTCAAAATCATTTGCATTGAATGAGGGATCGTTTTCTATAGATCAGAGTGGCATATTTCCTTCCTCTTCCACTTCGCCTGTGTCGAGATATAAGGTCTCATCGCCCTGTGGTCCATTATTCTGTTAATATGAAGCTTCAAGTCTGGCTATGCAAGTGTTCATGTAACACAGCTGCTAAAATCGAATAGAGAAAGTAAATGGGTTCGACTCCCGATGCGGTACACAGTTAGAGAGTTGGTTTGCAGCGGACGTTTCATTTCATAATGAATGTTTAGTGTTGAAACATCAAACATACCTAATCTAATGCGTGGTCATGTAAGCGGTCCTTATATTCCATCATGCTCTAAAGCATTTAGGAACGGCTATGATTTAAGATTTAGTGGTTCTTCTCAACTGAAATAATTATTGATGTTGTTTACATTAGAGTCTGAAATTTACTTCAGTGATCGGGAACAGATGTGGGCGGCATTTTGCTAGTAACCATCGTCAGTTATCACGAGTTCACAAAAAGACGTGCTAAAGCCAACGCTAATGAACACAAACGCTGTAAGTTTTGGACTAGCCTATAGAATCACCATCATCTTGTAGTGCTGCACAGCTCTTCCCTGTGGTAATAATATAGGCTCTAATGCCTGACATTGCGTCAAATTTTTACAGAGCGAAAGAGAACAAAATACAATAAATGTCACAGAGATGTGGTCACTTAATTATTTAAATATATCCCTCTCTAAGTCATCAAAAATGAATTACTAGTTACAAGCGTAATCAGTCACAGAAACCTGGGAGAAAGTAAATTATCTTGTTATTGCTAAGTTCCTTCCGTAGACACTCCAATTTTTACAAATGACTTTCAATAGGTAATGCTACACATACTTTTCTCGGCCATTTTCGGTTGAAAAAAAGGCGGAATTTGTTGTGTGACAGTGTGAAGTGCTCCGGCTTCAGCTCCTATAGCTTCATGAATTTCTGACAGGTGGCGGCACTAAATATAGCCTTCGAAATGGCGTTTGTAACGGAGATACGCTCCAAGAAGAGAGCTGTTAGAGAGTTTCATTTGGCGAAAATCAGATCATCGCAGATATTCGTACTTGCTTTCGGAATGTCTACGGAGGCCTGGAAAGGAACAAAAGAAAAGTGAACCGTGGGGCAAGGCGTTTGTCATCATCGCAAGAAGGTCACACGAACGTGCCCGATCTCCCACTTGCCATCCGGCCGCACACAGCTGTGACTCTGCAGTGTTGGAACGTGCGTAGATCCTCAGTCGAGGTGATCGACGGATCACAACAGAACACCTCGTGACCCAGATGGACTCTGAAGGGGCTGTTCTGTTTGATGTCCTCTGAGCCGTGGCAGGACCGGCGCCAGTAGTACCTCTGGCATGAGTACGATCGATTTCCTAGTTCAGAGGTTTGTCTTGGGGCTTGGGCCGGCTCTGGATATAAGCGAGGGCCGACGGCGAGCAGCAAAAAACAACGCTTTGAGAACGGAAAGCGCGAGTCGGCGATTGGCTGGCTGGCAGAACCGAAGACGGCGTGCCTGAGGCCGGGCGGCGGTTATCACGTGGTTGTACTGGAGGCGTCGGGAGTTGGCCGGCGCTGTGCATTCTCCGGCAACCTCGTGAGCTGCGCACGTGCCCGCTTCCTTGGAGGGACACGCTGTTAAGGTCTTGCGAAGTGATGGTCTGACATCTTCGCAAAATCGCCCCAGCAACAAGGCACCCAGTTAAGTACCCTAATTAGTTCAAATGGTTCAAATGGCTCTGAGCACTATGGGACTCAACTTCTGAGGTCATTAGTCCCCTAGAACTTAGAACTAGTTAAACCTGACTAACCTAAGGACATCACAAACATCCATGCCCGAGGCAGGATTCGAACCTGCGACCGTAGCGGTCTTGCGGTTCCAGACTGCAGCGCCTTCAACCGCACGGCAACTCCGGCCGGCCACCCTAATTAGTAAGAGCGCTTAGTTAACTATGATTGTGATCGCTCTTGGTATAGCAAGACGTTGCCGGACGCTTGATTTTATGTGTGTTCAATTTCATTTGATGCCTCTTACTAAACGTGTGCTCTGCTTCCGCATAATATTGATGTATTTGCAGAATGTTAGTTCATTAGTTATTATTAGCAAGTGTTTCATTTGCTTACGATATCTGTTAATCCATGTCAATATGTCCTCTGCGGGGAATCTGAGTTTTTATTTCTAAAGGTTACCGTGTTGAGCTTTGGAGGCCCACTTTAGGTGGCCAATATGTGTGTCATTAAGGTCTAGTGAGTGACGGTCCTCGTGAGCCAGTTCATTTCCCACTTTTGGCGTTTGTTTATCAGATACTGTTTCACTTAAAGAAAGGACTTGCGAGTGAAATTAGTTGTTGTTAGCCTTGATTTTAGAGTGTTAATTTACTGGTCAATCTTGAATGTTACAGTTAAGAAAAGTTTTTTGTCCTCCTGTTGTAGGGTGTGGTCTGTGTTTCAGTAAGCTGAGGCAGCAACCGAAGCGCAGAGCTTCCCTTTAGATTACAAGTTAGGCTTACAGGTGCTGGACTTCGCCAGAGCTCATGTGTTCCTCTTCGGTAGCGTTTGCTCGGTTCACATTTCGGTGGTCTACTCGATGTGGGGTTGCAAACGGAGCCACGTCTTGGTTCGAAGTTAAGTGTTACTTCCCTCAGTCGGCTCTACCGTTTGTGGTTAAACTTCGGCCTTACAAGCTTGGGCCTTACTTCTGGTACTGACTGTATAAAGTTGTAACTTTCTATGCCGTAAAAGCCCATCTTATAAGCCAATGGGAATTTGACTAATTTCATGGTTCGCTCTGCAAGGTTATCTAGTCTAGTAATTTTTAAGATTGCCCAAGTTATGTTTTAGTAAGTATGTTCTAAGTATTCGTGTGTCCACTGTTATTTTACACGTAATGTTAAAGCACTGGAACTGAAAGGGTCTTAAATAAAGTTGTTTTGTTAAAGTTATGGTCAAATTCAGCCTTAGTGGCGTTTTTCTATGTTTATGGCTGATCGTTGGCTAATGATTCATTAACTTGCTTATGATTTTATGTAATGAGTGTTTCGTAAATAATCTTGCCTGAGTGCAGTCTGTCAATTTTTATGTGAGATTGTTTTTGGTAGTAAATAAACACATTGGAAATGAAGTGTTCACTTCATTGGGTCAGCCTTTCCACTCCCTTCAGATTTAAAGGTTAAACAAAGCAGGTGTTAAGTAAAAGCGTTCCATCCTCCTTCGTAGTATAAGGGTCAGCTTGGAAGTATAATGCGCTACCCTCAGGAAACTGAAGAAATGAGTTCAGCGTGTTCGTCGCCGCAGAAATACAAACGAACTTCTCTTTCTGGGTGACAACGCAAGGCCTCACACGCCGGCCGGAGTGGCCGTGCGGTTCTAGGCGCTACAGTCTGGAAACGCGTGACCGCTACGGTCGCAGGTTCGAATCCTGCCTCGGGCATGGGTGTATGTGATGTCCTTAGGTTAGTTAGGTTTAAGTAGTTCTAAGTTCTAGGGGACTGATGACCACAGCAGTTAAGTCCCATAGTGCTCAGAGCCATTTGAACCATTTGAACCAAGGCCTCACAGGAGTCTGCGCCCCCGTCAGGAGCTCACGAAACTTCACTCGACTGTTTTCTTCATCCATCGTACAACCCGGACCTCTCACCTTCCGACTTCGTATGTTTGACCCAAAGCATTGCACTCCGCGGAAAGCCGTACGCGGATGATACGGAAGTTATTGATACAACAAGACGTTAGGTCCGACGTCGACCAGTAGAGTGGTACCTTCGTTATAATTTGATTTATAACCATCCTAGACATATAGCCTACTTTAAACTTGAGAGCCAAGAAACGAGAATCTTTTTGCGTGTTTCCGCAGTCGACGACTCACTTGATTGTGGTGAGTGATTACGAAGCTTCAATAAATTTCTCTTTCAGATAGAGTACAAGAAAATAAAATTCGAAACGTGGCTCAGTATGAACTAAATGAATAATACGCTCAAATGAGACCAGCTAAGTTACAATCAAAAACGCAGAATAAGGTAATAGCCTTACGCTTCTTTCACCCGCAGACCCCGACACGTCACGCTCCACTTTATAAAGCAGAGCAAGGTTTCGTGACCGAAATTTCACATCAAAGGATCTTCTTTGAAGAAGACGTGTTTCCTGGCCATACAAAGTGAGAAGTACCTAGTGTTCTCTGCGCTTCGTGAGGACAAACCCCTTCCCGCGTTATGTTAATTGCTCTCAGGAGCGGCCGGTGTAATACATTTTTCAAAGCTTTTTGGAGCGCGGTTTAAGTCTCTGTAACGTAACGCAGTTACCTCATTAACTTGCTTATTTCTTGTTTGTACCTGTGCAGTTCAGGGTCCCTCATTTCATTCTTTGCTTTTTCACTCTGTCGTGAAATTTATTCATAGAAACGAGCTTCATTCTTTAGCTTAAATTATACTATTTCAAAGTTAAGAATGCGTAAGTTATGATAAAACATATTATTACAGAAACTTCAGGGTAAACTCAGCAGCAAACAGAAATGTGTATGTTTACTCTGTAGATGGAGAAAAATGTAGAAGCTCTGTTGATTCCACAAGAAAAAGTTGACAGGAGGAATAGACCATACACGCAACAGATCATTGACAACCTTTGCGATTGCAGATTTTATTTTAATAACGCAAGAGAAGGAAATAGAGGTCAAAAGGGAAAAAGATGAAGAGAAAAAGAAAAACATGACCTACTGAGTGAGAGTGCTAGCACCTGATGCAGCTAGCAGTGAAATTGAAATAAACATTTGTATTTTGCTATGTCAGCGATAGAGTTCTTGTGCTTCACGTAGCTGTTATATCTATGTACAGAGTTAATATGTTTTCCAGTTTTCAGCTATATGCTGTTTTCTTTCAAAAAAATATGAAGCACGCATAGTCGTCTTCTTTAGGTTTCTTTCTGGAGCCGTTGGACTATCAAGTCATGTAAATTGTACGCTCTCAGTGTCTTTTTTCAACAATACAGAATTATAACTTAATTAAGTTTTATTTGGAACTTCCGTATCTAACTCTGTGATCCTTCAAACGATGGAACCCTTTTATGTATTTTTCAGCCTGTTAAGTTGATTTGAAAGAGGTCGGTTTGGTGACGCAACGAATGCGCGTCGTACTAACACAATCGATTTCACATGTCAAGATTTAGGAAGGTGTGCTGAAAAGTAAAGCCTCCGGAGTATTTGAGGGAAAACACTAAAAAGTTTTTTTAAAAATAAAACGACTTAGTCAACATTCTACATCTTTATTATTCATTTCTACATATTTATTTCTCAATATAGTCATCCTGTCGAGGAACACATTTCTCCCAACGAGAGCTCACTGTCCTGATACCGTCACTGTAGATTGTTTGACTCGTTGATGGAGTCACAACCTCACCTCTTCTTACACCGCTTCATCGTTAGCAACGTGAAAACCTCGAAGGCGTTCTTAAAGTTTAGAAAACAGATGAAAATCGGATGGGGCCAAGTCGGGATTGTACGGAAAATGAACCATGACAGTGATCCCAAGGAGTTGGATGGTTGGAGATATCGCAGGACTCGTGCGCTTTCTGTCACTGTCATAATGAAGTAGAGGGCTCCATGTGTAGACGAAGTCTTCCTATTCGAAACTCGATTACAGCACACAGTTTCTGACGCGCTGACGAAATTACGTTACAGGCCACCATTTTAGACGCTACAGTTCAGAGTCCTCTAGCGCAAGAGGGATGGAAATATGTAGACATGAAGAATAAAGATGTGGAATGTTCATAACGTTTGTTTTATTTAAAAAGCTTCACGAGTTTTCACATAACAAATAAGCCGAAACTGCAATTCATATTTCCAACGAAGTCCAAACATTATTGCTGTTATCACGCAAATCATTTCTTTCATTGAAACCTATCACAAGACATGGTTTTGCATAAGCAAGATCCCACTTGCCAACAACGACTTCTGACTTCATGCTTCACTCTCATAAAGAGAACGGGCATATAATTAATTTAAAGCGATAGTCACAGCAAGAGAATTTTCGATAGTTTCAAGTTATTAATTATAAAGCCTACGTGTCTGTGTGTTTGGTTATTCTTTTGTTGTCATTAATGTGATGCGGTATTCCTTCGTGAACATTTTACTTCCTAATTTTAAAACGTTTAAACAACCCACACCAGCACGGGGCAGCTAGCACTACACTATCGACCTGGTTTATAGGTATTTTTGTTGATGTATATTCTATGAAATTTTATTGTCATTGCATTGTTACAAAACCGTATATCTGTTTCATGTACACTGGTAGGAGGGTCCAAAATGAAACTAGCGGGTAATACATTTGGAAGGAAAGGTTGTGAATGAATGAACTCCAGAAAACTGATACAATAAATTATTAAAGTAATATTTTGGGAAACTGACCTCCATTTCCACGAAACATACAACACAGGAACAACATTATTTATTTTCGTTTGCCTATGCGTAACGTGTCAGCTGACAATCAAATAAATCATTCAAGTCTCGTTTTCCATCAGGAAATTAATTTTTCGAGTTTCTATAATTAGGTGTAATAATTAGTAATTGCATGGTACAAGATGCCTGACTTTGCATCGCAGGAGCGGGGAATGGCGCAGCACTTCTTTAGTGTGTCAAAATATCGTCATCTTTATGGAAAGTTCATGTTCAGTAATATTATTACTTGTGAATTACTTTCGAAATTTTAAGTACCTACTTTGACATGCGTAAGTTCAGCAGTCTTTTATGTTATGGTGAAATCCACCAAACTGGACTCAGAAGAACGTAATGAGATAGAACGAAACGCGGGTGTTAGCGAACGCTGTTGCGGCAATTGAAAACAATGAGGATTTAGCGCAGGAAATGCTATAGTAAGCGAAGGGAGAAGAAGTTACTCCTCAACCTACCTGCATCATAGATTCCATTCCCGCATTGTATTACAGGTTGGAATCTGTGATAAATACAAATTTTGTCGTCAGAACACAGGACAATGTCATATGTCATCTGAAATATCGACAAAATATAATGACCCAACCTCTAAGCTAGACGAAATACCATTTAAGCAAAGTGAATTGTTAACTATGCTAGGTGATACGTTGCCTAAAAAAGAAACAAAGTCTTCTAAGATATTGATTAACCATAATGAAAAGCTAGATTCGGCACTAATAGTGGCTGTGTAACAATGTTGTTGTTGTTGTTGTTGTGGTCTTCAGTCCTGAGACTGGTTTGATGCAGCTCTCCATGCTACTCTATCCTGCGCAAGATTCTTCATCTCCCAGTACCTACTGCAACCTACATCCTTCTGAATCTGCTTGGTGTATTCATCTCTTGGTCTCCCTCTACGTTTTTTACCCTCCACGCTGCCCTCCAATGCTAAATTTGTGATCCCTTGATGCCTCACAACATGTCCTACCAACCGATCCCTTCTTCTAGTCAAGTTGTGCCACAAACGTCTCTTCTCTCCAATCCTCTTCAACACCTCCTCATTAGTTATGTTATCTACCCATCTAATCTTCAGCATTCTTCTGTAGCACCACATTTCGATAACTTCTATTCTCTTCTTGTCTAAACTATTTATCGTCCATGTTTCACTTCCATACATGGCTACACTCCATACAAATACTTTCCGAAACTACTTCCTCACACTTAAATCTATACTCGATGTTAACAAATTTCTCTTCTTCAGAAACGCTTTCCTTCCCATTGCCAGTCTGATTTTATATCCTCTCTACTTCGACCATCATCATTTATTTTGCTCCGCAAATAGCAAAACACCTTTACTACTTTAAGTGTCTCATTTCCTAATCTAATTCCCTCAGCATCACCCGACTTAATTCGACTACATTCCATTATCCTCGTTTTGCTTTTGTTGATGTTCATCTCATGTCCTCCTTTCAAGACACTATCCATTCCATTCAACTACTCTTCCAAGTCCTTTGCTGTCTCTGACAGAATTACAATGTCATCGGCGAATCTCAAAGTTTTTATTTCTTCTCCGTGGATTTTAATACCTACTCCGAATTTTTCTTTTGTTTCCTTCACTTCTTGCTCAATATACAGATTGATTAACATCGGGGAGAGGCTACAACCCTGTCTCACTCCCTTCCCAACCACTGCTTCCCTTTCATGCCCCTCAACTCTTATAACTGCCATTTGGTTTCTATTCAAATTGTAAATAGCCTTTCGCTCCCTATATTTTACCCCTGCCACCTTCAGAATTTGAAAGAGAGTATTCTAGTCAATATTGTCAAAAGCTTTCTTTAAGTCTACAAATGCTAGAAACGTAGGTTTGCCGTTCCTTAATCTAGCTTCTATCATAAGTCGTAGGGTCAGTATTGCCTCACGTGTTCCAATATTTCTACGGAATCCAAACTGATCTTCCCCTAGGTCGGCTTCTACTAGTTTCCCCATTTTTCGGTAAAGAATTCGCGTTAGTATTTTGCAGCTGTGACTTTTTAAATTGATAGTTCGGTAATTTTCACATCTGCGAACACCTGCTTTCTTTGGGATTGGAATTATTATATTCTTCTTGAAGTCTGTGAAGTCTGAGGGTATTTCGCCTGTCTCATACATCTTGCTCACCAGATGGTAGAGTTTTGTCAGGACTGGCTCTCCCAAGGCCATCAGTAGTTCTCATGGAATGTTGTCTACTCCCGGCGCCTTGTTTCGACTCAGGCCTTTCAGTGCTCTGTCAAATTCTTCACGCAGTAGCATATCTCCCATTTCATCTTCATCTACATCCTCTTCCATTTCCATAATATTGTCCTCAAGTACATCGCCCTTGTATAAACCCTCTATATACTCCTTCCACCTTTCTGCTTTCCCTTCTTTGCTTAGAACTGGGTTTCCATCTGAGCTCTTAATATTCATACAAGTGGTTCTCTTTTCTCCAAAGGTCTCTTTAATTTTCCTGTAGGCAGTATCTATCTTACCCCTAGTGAGATAAGCCTCTAAATACTTACATTTATCCTCTAGCCATCCCTGCTTAGCCATTTTGCACTTTCTGTTGATCTCGTTTTTGAGACGTTTGTATTCCTATTTGCCTGCTTCATTTACTGCATTTTTATATTTTCTCCTTTCATCAGTTAAATTGAATATTTCTTCTGTTATGATCCTCTGCTGCCTTCACTACTTCATCCCTCAAAGCTACCCATTCTTCTTCTACTGTATTTCTTTCCCCCATTCCTGCCATTTGTTCCCTTACGCTCTCCCTGAAACTCTGTACAACCTCTGGTTTAGTCAGTTTATCCAGGTCCCATCTCCTTAAATTTCCACCTTTTTGCAGTTTATTCAGTTTTAATCTACAGTTCATAACCAATAGATTGTGGTCAGAGTCCACATCTGCCCCTGGAAATGTCTTACAATTTAAAACCTGATTCCTAAATCTCTGTCTTACCATTATATAATCTATCTAAAATCTGTCAATATCTCCAGGCTTCTTCCATGTATACAACCTTCTTTTATGATTCTTGAACCAAGTGTTAGCTATGATTAAGTTTTGCTCTGTGCAAAATTCTACCAGGCGGCTTCTTCTTTCATTTCTTACCCCCAATCCATATTCACCTACTACGTTTCCTTCTCTCCCTTTTCTTACTATCGAATTCCAGTCAACCATGACTATTAAATTTTCGTCTCCCTTCACTATCTGAATAATTTATTTTATTTCGTCATACATTTCTTCAATTTCTTCGTCATCTGCAGAGCTAGTTGGCATATAAACTTGTACTACTGTAGTAGGCGTGGGCTTCGTGTCTATCTTTGTCACAATAATGCGTTTACTATGCTGTTTGTAGTAGCTTACCCGCATTCCTATTTTTTTATTCATTATTGAACCTACTCCTGCATTACCCCTATTTGACTTTGTATTTATAACCCTGTATTCGCCTGACCAAAAGTCTTGTTCCTCCTGCCACCAAACTTCACTAATTCCCACTATATCTAACTTTAACCTATCCATTTCCCTTTTTAAATTTTCTTACTTACCTGCCCGATTAAGGGATCTGACATTCCACGCTCCGATCCGTAGAACGCCAGTTTTCTTTCTCCTGATAAGGACGTCCTCTTGAGCATTCCCCGCCCAGAGATCCGAATTGGGGACTATTTTACTATTTTACCTCCGGAATATTTTACCCAAGAGGACGCCATCATCATTAAGCATACAGTAAAGCTGCATGCCCTCGGGAAAAATTACGGCTGTAGTTTCCTCTTGCTTTCAATCGTTCGCAGTACCAGCAAGGCTGTTTTGGTTAGTGTTACAAGGCCAGATCAGTCAGTCATCCAGACTGTTGCCCCTGCAACTACTGAAAAGGCTGCTGCCCCTCTTCATGAACCACACGTTTGTCTGGCCTCTCAACAGACACCCCTCCGTTGTGGTTGCACCTACGGTACGGCTATCTGTATCACTGAGGCACGCAAGCCTCCCCACCAACGGCAAGGTCCGTGATTCATTGGGGGGGGGGGGGGAAGGGGTGCAACAATCTGAGACCTTTCTGAGACAATATTTCAGGTGCAGATTGTGCAACAATAGCTAAAATATTGTCTCAGAAAGGTAATTAAGAGGGAACAGTTCAAATTAAAGCCATTTCAAACTGCCTTGCGTAAGGGCTTACCCGAGTGGTGAGACAATGTCACATCACAAATCAGTAGCTTAGCCGGCCGAAGTGGCCGTGCGGTTAAAGGCGCTGCAGTCTGGAACCGCAAGACCGCTACGGTCGCAGGTTCGAATCCTGCCTCGGGCTTGGATGTTTGTTATGTCCTTAGGTTAGTTAGGTTTAACTAGTTCTAAGTTCTAGGGGACTAATGACCTGAGCAGTTGAGTCCCATAGTGCTCAGAGCCATTTGAACAATTTTTTTCAGTAGCTTACAGCAGGAACATTCGAGGGTGAAGCCGATAGTATGTGACACACTGCCATCTGTTGCTGGCATCAAGAGTAGAAATATTAGTACTACATCATTAGAAAGAATGTACTGAAATGATGTTGATCATACATCTATGTCACATAACCACGTATCTTATCGGGAGAGGCAGACACTTCGTTAGCATCAGGTGTATTAAAAGAATGCTTATTCGAAAGCAAACAGTTTCAGGTATTCACAATACTTATGAATAATAATAACAATAACAGTGTTGGCGCTGCACAGTCCTCTCTGCCGCACATGCGGTTTTATAGTCACGGCTGATCAAATGACTACAGTGTCAATACTGAGACGCTTCCAGTGACGGACCCGCGATGTAATGGTCGGCACGTCACACATGATGCAGCTAAATTTTAATACGATAGGAAGAAATGGTAAAGATATCAATGTGATTACTATGGTAATGGGACAGGGCACTGGTAGGATAATAACAAAAACAATCAATCGAATTTAGAAATGAGAAACTGCCATCACCAAAACATTACAAATACTAATATGTAAGAAGATGCAGTACAAAACTGTACAAATTACACACAATCTGAACACAAAATCCCACCACCTGAGAGGTGGCGGAACAGTCCTACTCCACAATGATGAGTTCGAAAAATTAAATTCGACAGCATTCATCAGATGGTGTGGGGCAGAGTAAGTAATTTTGTGAGTCTATTGTAATATGACATTGACATGAACATTAAACTTGAATTACTTACAGATCACAAACAATGACATGATCGTAGCAAGGAAATAGCTCAAGCTACTGTGCATGCTGTCATGTAGGAAGTACCAACAGCCATTGTTCTGGTCACACATGCGAAGACGAATGTTGGTCAGCCAATTGATTTAGTAAGACCCGTGAGATCACCAGGGTACCAACATTCCAAGTACAGAATTACAAGAATATTGAAGCATTCAGTGTCATGTGAACAGATATAGGTTTAAGTTGTAATACGACATGGAGCCACAAGCTGCCCATTCCTAATTGTAAGTGGGTTTACTGTAGAACACATTTTTGACATAGAATTCCTAAGGGAGAAGGATGAAGTTTTCGACAGCTCCTCAGGAAAATGTTTTTTCTACGTTGAAGGCAAAAATATTGTTGTTTACTTGCTAAAAACAAAGACTGAACGTTGTACATACTGCCAAAACTTAAAGTATTGTTGACTCCTCACTGTAATAATGAAAATCACATAATGAATAAGACTGTAGAGCCTACAACCACTGACTGCTTGCTACAGGAAAAGTTGAAGAATTTGTTTTCATTGTACATAAAAGTTTTTGAGAAAAAAAGGTTTTATCTGTATGTACCAATATTAAATGGAAGTTCTCCCCCATGAGTGGGGGTGGAATCTTCACGTAATTAGTTCCGAACATAACAATAACTCCAGACTTTAAATCATGGGATCAGCTATTTGTTGCAAAACCTGAACGAATCGGTTGTGATCAAATCACATGAACCAACGTCATGACAAGGAAATGAATTCTCTCATGGTAATTATCTGTACTGTCTAGAGGACACAACTATATGTCAAACCACAACCAAAAATTGGAAAAAATATTAATTCGTTATACACACATACACACATACACACGGATATATATATATATATATATATATATATATATATATATATATATATATATATATATATATAAGTTTTGGTTGTGTACCTTTTTTCAAAGCAAGTGAAGCACGATTACTCGTCTCCTTTACATTTCTTCATTTCTTACTGGAGCGATTTGGCTATCAGGTCATGTAATCTGCAACTACTGTATCTAACGCTGCGATCCTCTAAAGGATGACATATTTAGCCTGTTAAATTGGTTGGAATTGGTTTGTTTGGTGACACAACAATTGCGGACTATAAGCACTCATTACTTTCACATCTTAAGATATATAAATGGAGCCGGCACATACGTTTTCAGCGATGTCCGATCAGTATACTGTTATCATGCAAATAATTTCTTTGCATTGAAACTTAACACAAAACACGGTTTTGTGTCACCAAGCTCCCCATTTAACAATAGTGACTTATGAGCTTGATGTTTTAGCTTCACAAAGAGAAAAACTATTTAATTAATTTAATGTGATTGTGCAACAATAAAATTTATTGATTCTAAAGCCTACTTTCTATGTGTTTCGTTATTGTCTTGTTGGCGTTAATGTGATGCGACCTTCCTTCGCGAAAATTTTATTTTATTAGTTAAAACATTCAACAGGTCCACGCTGGTATTATGGAAGTAACATTAAAAAGCATTATTTTAAACAAATGGTACAAACGGGAATTAATCAGCAGCAATAATTGTTATTAAACATAGAACAACTGCACTTAGCTAAGTTCAGGAAACAAATGAATAATATATTGCGTGTATGTAATTTTAAAAGCAACCCCCCCCCCCCTCAGCCCCCTCTGCTGGAATTTTCCCATAATCAGTAGATGTTACGGGAGATGGGCACGCTGGTATGAAAGTAGGCGGAAAGTATTGTGTTGTCACTATACAAGCAGTAACAGCGGACTGGTTGGAGAGCTCAGTGATTTGTAATGTCGACTAGTCATTGGATGTTACCAGAATTGCTGATACGTTTGGGACATTTCAACAATCCTGAAGCTGCCCGAGTCGACTGTTAGCGATGTGACTATGAAGTGGAAACTCGAAGGAACAACATCAGCTAAACGAATACCAAGCAGATCTCATGTACTAACGGACTGTGTCCGTCGAGCATGGTGAAAGGTGCCAAAAAAAAAAAAAAAAAAAAAAAAATTAAGCCGAAGGAATCACGCGTGATATCTAGCTGCTCATAAACCACACATTTCCGTAAACGGTAAGAGATGTTGAACCGGCGCAAAGAGTGACGTCACTGGATAGTGGATGACTATGAACGAGTACTTTGGAGTGATGAATGACGCTATAGTCTTTGGTAGGCGTTTTAGTTTCGAAATGCCACCATATGTGCAACCAACAGTGACATATTGAGGAGATGCTGTTACGGTAGGGGGATATTTTCCGTGGTTGCCGTGTGGTCGCCTTATTGTGAATAAGCAACTGCTAAATTCCGAAGGACATCACATTTTACAGCATTGTGTACTGTTTACAGAATAGGAACACTTTGGAGAGGATGACTGTATCTGCATTACAGTGCACCCTCTCATAAAGTACAGTCTGTGGACAGTAATATTTAAGAGGTTTCCTGCCGACAGCTCTAGCCTGCACCCAAAGGAACACCGTCCGGATGAGTTAGAACGCCGATACTGTCCCGACCCCAGCGTCCAACGTCACTACCGTCTCTAGTTTTGACCCTTGAGCGGAATGTACAGATAGTCCTTTACAGAAATGCTAAAACATAACTGCCGCAGCAAAATTATAGTGCCATAAAGGCGAAGGGTGGACACAACTCATGTTAATGTCCAGTAAAAGCTTTCCGCCCATGTTAATGTCCACTAAAGCTTTCCCGTAATAGTAAGGTCCACTAATAAGTTTCCGGATACTTTTGAAAAAATTCGGTAAATTTCGGAGGAGGACTGCAGATTTTTTGGAGAAAAGTTACTGGGATGTTTTGTAAAGTAGACCATCGGCCAACGCCCAGTGATATATTTGACCTTCGAGATAGGACAGTGCATTACGAATAACTTATGTACCCTTTCTGGCTGTAAGCGAATGTCTAACTCACTAACCCCTCGAAATAGCCGTTTCTGAATCATGAAAACTAGAGGAGGCCTTGGTATTTGAATTTTTTACTCTTAGAAGTGACATATGTAAGACACTACGTTCTTAGTGCCTTATCACTATTTACATGAATGTGAATAATATTTTCTTCATGACCTTTACAATACTAAAGCGATTTTTAGCAACAGGAAAGTTTCAAGCAATTACTTTCGTATCATTTTCCATCTGGACTGTTATATAGTTATTTATTCCAGACGATGAGCTGATTCCGGTGGTGTGCCACTTCCAAATCTCGTAACTTTACACCATGACCCTATGTGGGAAGACAGAAGTACATTGTATAAATCCATACAACGTCACCGAGTAACATAAGAAAATATATGTAAGCACTTGAAAATGACACATCTTTAAAGTCAGCTGACAGTATATAATTGAATTGTGATAGTACAGGGTGGGCGAATAAAAGTGCCCCGCACCTGGCTGAAAATGACTTAGGAAATCGTGGCGCCCCCCATTGGTAATGCTGGAATTCAGTATAGTGTTGGCCACACTTAGCCTTCATGACAGCTTCCATTGTCGCAGGCATACGTTCAATCACGTGCTGGAAGGTTTCGTGGGTAATGACAGCCCATTATTCACGAACTGTTGCCCTGAGAATAGGTGTAAATGTCGGTCGTGAGGCCTGGCACCAAGTCGGCGGTCCAAAACAACCCAAATGTGTTCCATAGGATTCAGGTCGATACTCTATGCAGGACGGTCCATTACAGGGATGTTACTGTTGTGTAACCACTCCGCCACAACCGTGCATTATGAACAGGTGCTCGATCGTGTTGAAAGCTGCAATCGCCATCCCAGAACTGCTCTTCAAAAGTAGGAAGCAAGAAGGTGCTTAAAACATCTATGTAGGCCTGTGCTGTGATAGTGCCACGCAAAACAACAAGGGGTGCAAGCCCCCTCCATGAAATACACGACCACACCATAACACCACCGCCTCCGAATTTTACTGTTGGCACGACACACGCTGGCAGATGACGTTCACCGAGCGAGGTAGCGCAGTGGTTAGACACTGGACTCGCATTCGGGAGGACGACGGTTCAATCCCGCGTCCGGCCATCCTGATTTAGGTTTTCCGTGATTTCCCTAAATCGCTCCAGGCAAATGCCGGGATGGTTCCTTTCAAAGGGCACGGCCGACTTCCTTCCCCGTCCTTCCCTAATCCGATGAGACCGATGACCTCGCTGTCTGGTCTCCTTCCCCCAACCAACCAACCAACCAACCAACCAGATGACGTTCACCGGACATTCGCCATATACAGACCCTGCCATCGGATCGCCAAATTGTGTACCGTGATTCATCACTCAACACAACGTCTTTCCACTGTTCAATCGTCCATTGTTTACGCTCCTTACACCAACCGAGGCGTCGTTTGGAATTTACCGACATGATGTGTGGCTTATGATCAGCCGCTCGACCATGAAATCCAAGTTTTCTCACCTCCCGCCTAACTGTCATAGTACTTGCAGTGGATCCTGATGCAGTTTGGAATTCCTGTGTGATGGTCACGATAGATGCTTGCGTATTACACATTACGACCCTCTTCAACTGTCGGCGGTCTCTGTCAGTCAACAGACGAGGTCGGTCTGTAGGCTTTTGTGCTATACATGTCCCTTCACGTTTCCACTACACTATCACATCGGAAACAGTGTACCTTGGGATATGTAAGATTGTGGAAATCTCGCGTACAGACGTATGACACAAGTGACACCCTGACCACGTTCGATGTCCGTGAGTTCCGTGGAGCGCCCCATTCTGCTCTCTCACAATGTCTAATGACTACTGTGGTCTCTGATATGGAGCATCTAGCAGTAGGTGGCATCAAAATGCACCTAATACGAAAAACGTATAGTTATGGGGGTGTACGGATGCTTTTGATCGCATAGTGTCTGATTGGACATGAATGTATGCATATAACGACAGCAGGTGGCACGCACACCACGTATACGCCTGCCACATGATCCACACCAGTTCAGAGCGTAGTGTGCGCTGTGTCACTGTGAGTGGAGTAAAGGGGACGATGGTTCTCACAGTGGAGCAACCGGTGAACATTGTATAAAGTTACGTGACAACAAAATCGTGGAAACAGTGTGGTGAGTTCTTTGCAGAGAAGTTTAATGGTTGATATACAGAACATAAAATCCCGTCTGAGGCCTGGCATCATTTTTATGTTAATAATTTGCAACCAGTGCTGTACAATCGCAATAATGTCATGATACGTTCAATTGACTCTTTTGTCACAACATGTTACGCGTTTCCGCGATCTTCAGAGATCTGTTTCAGAAATGCAAAACCTAAGTGAACAGCACACTCAACACGTCTCAACGTTACAGAAAATGAGATCGGGTCATATGAGTTACATAGAAAAAACTTCAACTCCTTCCTAACCAAACAGGCGTAAGCCTTGACAAATCAAAGAAACTGTCCAATAACATATGACTGCAACACCAGCAGTCTTGAAGCAGAGCGTATACTGACGCTAAATAAGTCAACTAGCAGCGAAGTGACCTCAGTAGGGGGCACTGCATGGTCATGTGCTCAATGCGTTCACCTGTAATTTAATAATAATATACTCAGCATATAACATCTAACAGGGTGTAATTATGACTAGTAACTGGAATGGTACTTCCGTACACGTTAACACTAAACGACTTTTTTAAAATCATTTAAAAGCTACAAAATGTTTACATTTCCATACTATACCTATAGCCATTAGTTGGAAAGGAATGTTACGCTTGATTAACACATTCAGTGAAAGGATACCGCTGAAAAATTGTAACCAGTGCTGGCTGCACCAGCGTTTGCGTTGAATACCTCTCAGACCACCATAAGGGAGCAAACCTTCTGAAGCAAGCTGCCGTGAACCTCATGCGGGATATTGAACATTCGGACATATACGTAATCCAAGTCCTCGTTACTGGAAAACCATGACGCAAAAATAGGGTATCTGCAACCTAAGAAAAAGACGCACCACGAAGGTATTATTATTATCCGAATGGGACGGGAATCGGGAAGATGTGACGTACATATACAGGCAAACAAATGATTACAGTTTCAGAAAAATTGGATGATTTATTCGAGACACAGAGGTTCACAAAATGAGCAAGTCAATAACTTGTTGGTTAACCACGGGCCCTTATACAAGCAGTTATTCGGTTTGGCACTGACGGAGTTGCTGTATATCCATCTGAGGGATATCATGTAATTTCGTCTAACTAGCGCATTTGATCACCAAAATTCCGAGCTGGTTGCACGGCCCTGCCCATAATGCTCAGCTGAGGAGACGTCCGGGACCTTGCTGGCCAAGGGAGGGTTTCGCAAGCACTAGAAACTCTCATCATTTGCAGGGTCGCATTATCTTGCTGAAATGTAAGCCAATGATGGGTAGCCATGGAGGACAGCAAAACGGGAGGCATAATGCCGACGACATACCGCAGTGCTGAAAAGGTACCGCCTGTGAAAAAGTACAAGATCGTGTCCCATCCCTTTTGTTGCCCGTTACGGGCTTAAGCAGGCTTCTCTGCTTATCTCGTCCCCGACGGGACGCTAAGCCATATTATGAAGTGAAATTTAGGATGATCCCATGAGCCAGGTGACGACCAGTTTTTTCTTGCCTCCACCAGTAGGGCGCTGAGAGCGGGTCGTGAGTCATGCCTGTGTGGCTCATTCGCTAAGCATTTCCCCTCTACAGCTGTAGGTTCCGTGTTTGATTCCCGGTTGTGGACGCAGTTTTAATTCGTTGAAACTCTGTTTTCATCTTTTACTTAAGTCGTATCAAACGGTATAAACTTTCACCATATTAGACATAGAACACTGAGTTATCCTCATCTGGGCTTTTTGGTTGCTTTGCGAAAACAAGTACTTTACGCAGTCCTCTATAAACTGCAATATGGAACTATGTTTTTAACAATGTCTGACAAAACAGACACTGGTGACTATCTTGCAGTTGTACTAATTTTATGAAATTATGCGCAACTACGGAATCTGTCTGACGTTATCTGCATTAGATACGACGATATTACCTACTGGTGGCACATAAGAATTTGTGCTGGATGGTGACTAGTACCCGGATTTCCCTCATGTCGTGAGTGGTCACCTTAATCACTTTGACTGTCCGAGGACGCTTTCAGGACTGACCCTAACTTTCATATGTCATACTCTAAGTAGGCTGTTTAGGTTTTCTTATTGGTAACGCCACGTAGCGCCCTGTATGAAAATCACTGGCTGTGCTGTGGGCAGTCTGTGGCTAGTTTGCATTGTTGTCTGCCGTTGTAGTGTTGGGCAGCTGGATGTGAACAGCTCGTAGCGTTGCGCAGTTGGAGGTGAGCCGCCAGCAGTGGTGGATGTAGGGAGAGAAATGGCGGAGATTTGAAATTTGTAAGGCGGGATGGCATGAACTGCTATATATATATATATATATATATATATATATATATATATATATATATATATATATATATATATATAATGATTATTAAGGTAAATACATTGTTTGTTCTCTATTAAAATCTTTCATTTGCTAACTATTCCTATCAGTAGTTAGTGCCTTCAGTAGTTTGAATCTTTTATTTGGCTGGCAGTAGTGGCGCTCGCTGTGTTGCAGTAGTTCGAGTAAAGAAGATTTTTGGTGAGGTAAGTGATTTGTGAAAGGTATAGGTTAATGTTAGTCAGGGCCATTCTTTTGTAGGGATGTTTGAAAGTCAGATTGCGTTGCGCTAAAAATATTGTGTGTCAGTTTAAGCACAGTCTTGTATAATTTTTCTAAGGGAACGTTTCATATGTCGACCCTTAGCCGAGGATACCTCACTGGAATCTTCTGATTTTTTCCTTGTAGTTTGTGTAGTTAGTGTAGCTTTTGTTTACTGCTAGCGCGTAATTATAGAGAGAATTTCCTTTGTAGTTGTAGTTTTTCATTGTCGTACACAGTTGTGGCATGCATGTAGATTTGCACCAAGTATTTCGCAGCTGCGCTTGCAATTAACTAGATATTATTTTCAATGCTATGTTAATGTGTTTTCTTATTTTGCTCTTCAAATTGTGCTTTTCTGTGCTATCGTGTGAAATATTGTGACAATAACGGCGTGTGAAAAACGTAACACTAGGCTCCAAAGTAAACTGAGAAATAATAGTGACGACGAGCGTAGCTTATCAGCACCACTGTGTAATGGATTAACAGACATTCGAAGTAGTAATTTGGAAATTGTGCATAGGGAAATGGAGCGGGCGGCAAATAATGGCGTGGACAGTGAAACAGGTAGTGAACAGGGAAGCATTATCGATCGATCGGTCGGCAACAGCTCGCCTCAGGAATCCGAAATGACAGGACACAATTTCGCAAATACTGTAGATTCAGGTTTTGGGTCCTCACCGTTTTCTCAAATATGTCAAGACACATTTTCTGCTTGTCAAAATGTGAATGATGCCGGTGCAAATTCACTGCCGAAAAGCACTGAGGAACATGTTTCAGACACCAGTGCACTGTTATTACAGTTAATGCAAAAAATGGGACAAAGGCTACAAAAGTTAGACACAATGGAACAACACCAGAGTCAAACACAGCAACAGTGAGACACAGTGGAACAAAATCTTAAAAAGTTAGACACAATGGAACAAAATCTTCAAAAGTTAGACACCAAGCTTGAACAAACACGTGAAGATTTAACTACTGAGTTACATAACATCGAATCGAAATGTCAAAAAGTCTGTAATGACGTAAAAACACAAATTTGTGAGCATTTCCAACCTATTTTTTCGCGTCATGAAAATGCATTACAGAATCACGAAGCAGCCATAAAAGAACTGCAAACTATTGTTCAAGAAAATTACGACACCTTGCAAGCTAAAATTGACTTAGTTGCATCTACCGATTCGGTTACGCAACATGCAAAAACTCAAGAAAACTTAAAGGACACAGTAGATACGATTTCAACACAAATGGACACTCTGAAACTTGGTTCAGAAAAACACACTGAGGAAATAAGTACACTATCGGAGAAAGTAGCCGAACTTTCCGATCAGTTCACTAACTTATCTGCAAAGGTAGATGATGATCTGAATGACACAAGACCTGTAGCCATCACTGACACAGAAGAGTATGAACAAATTAAGAAATTCAAACAAAATCAGAATCAAATTAATACGCAATACAAAAGAGAAATCCGGGAAGTACAAGATCAGTTGGCACAAGTAATACAAAAATTTCATATTTCAGAGGACACTCGCGCTCCAACACGGGAAGAGGGACTTAGAAATACGGAAAAGCCACAAAATAACAACACAGGACATTTCGGAAATTATGAAAGAAATTGGCAAGGTGCACCGAATTTTGAGATGGAACCGCCGACATGACTTAACAAAGACCGGTATGCTACTCGCCGACACGATGATTTTGACTATAAGCTGTTCATTACTACACGTAAATCAAAACGTTTAAGAATTCTGGCAACGACATTCATCCACAAGCGTGGCTCCATCAATTCTCTCATTGTTTTCCTCCCAACTGATCATTAGAGCACAGATTAGAATTTATGTGTGGCTATTTAGAGAATGAACCAGCTGTAAGAATGCGATCGGTCATTCACGATTGTCACAGTGAAGGAGAATTTTATCATGCCTTCCTCTCAGCGTATTGGTCTCAAGCTACACAAGACCGAGTAAAACATAGCATCATAATGATGAAACGTTTCGAACAATCTGAATTTTCCATTATTATGAAATATTTTGAAGACATCTTGCATAAGAATCAGTATCTTTCAAACCCATACAGCCCCTCAGAACTCATCCGCATTTGCTTAATCAAATTGCCTGAACGTTTACGACATATTATTTTAGCAGGATGTTGCAATGACGACATTGAAGCTTTTCAGGGACTGTTGCAAGAACTGGAAATTGACACTGACAATCGCGGAACGCGAAAACAGGAGCACAACAATTACAGATCACATCCGTCATAATTCCGCGATGACAGAAATAATACATGACAAGGCTATTCGTTCAACGTAAATCGTGACCAAAACAGACACCACCCATATGACAACCACTGGCAGAGTAATAATAGTTACAGAGAAAGATCGCATTTCCGTAGTAATGAATATGACAGAGATTACCATAGAAACAGACAATATGGGAACAAAAACAACTATTATCAAGGGAAACAGAATAACTTCAGACGCAACAGTTCAGCGCGCAGTTATGATCCCAGGAGAAATTCTCCACCACATGACCGACAAACAAGAAACTATGTAAACTACCGACAAAACGACAGACCTGAATTCCATCAGAACTGGCGGGATTCAAACAGAGCAGGGCACTCTCGACAAGGTGAAGTTGTAGAAGTTAGGTCTCCTAATCCCAATAACGACGCACGCCAACAAAGAGATAGCAGACAATGACCCGCACCGCAGGCAGCTACGTGCGCCGGCTGGCTCAGAGAAAAATAACATAGACGCTAACATTGAGAAAAATTCCAGTATTCTTTACCGACGTATACCGTATGATAATTGCGTTCCAGTTGAAACTCTTTGTACTAGGAAGAGTAAAGGTTTACACCACATTTCACATGTAAAACCGTTTAGTGAGAGACAATTTGCTTTTTAATTTAGTCTTTGCTATAAAATTTTTCACTTCACGTTACTAGTACTCTTTGTAAGACTTAGAATCTGTTAACATGCAACAATGTTTGAAGTTAAATATCCAATCAAGAACCAAGAGAACTTATTTAAACAGAAATTACGAATGCATTGTTATTGTGAACAGGCGACACAGTGTTATTGTGTGTGTACATTCTTGCTTGTTAGTTGCACGATTACGCAACGACTATAAGGCTCACATATTTAGAACATATACTGCTAATGAGTTTTTAATGCAACATTTTGGTTTACTTGAAAATACATTCTGGATTTAAAGTACTTTCTGTGAGATACCAGATGACACAGTGGTTAGTTTATGTGACAGCTACACGATTTTATCACGACGCTACTAATGAGTGACAATTTACAATGTTATTTTTGTGGTGTATCTGTTTTATATCTGCACAGGTTTTCTGTATTATTCTGGAAAGTAAAACATGTTTTAATAGTAACTTTTGTGGTATAGCTACAAGGAGACAGCCTTTTTCGTAGCACAACAACACGTTACATTATAGTACTTTCTTGATCACGGTAAGGTACGTAATAACTACGGTATCCATACGCAAAGCATTTCACTTTCGTTTATGATGAGGTAAGTATATTGACTTCAGCAGAACTTTGCTTACAGAGGACGATAACTACGACACTTTCACAGAATTATCTTACAACAAGACGCACAGTTTAGCGCTACAGTACACGTATTTGATTGATTAATTTTGTACCTAAAACATTTATTTTTAAAGGTATTTGAAGTACAATGATACAAAGGTTTTCCGTGATACATTTCATTCCATTTCTGTAATCTGTAACACCTAAGGGTATCATTACATTAATCCTCAGGGGGGTACTTGCTTACTTTGTGTACCATGTGTTTGGCAAGCACAAGGAACCCTAGCTAATATGGTATTTGCTTATACAACTTTACACATCGGTACCATATTTCTCTAACACATAAATTACACAGCTATCTGATCATTTAACTGAGAGACAAACATTTTTTTTACTACATCAGTGACAGATGTTTACGTAATTAGACAGTTGGATAACTTCACACTTATGAAACTGTATTTAGTCTGTACTTTGTGAACTGTTCATATTTTGTCAGAACCATTGTGATACTAAGAGAGCTTTGAATGATGTGTTTGGTATGGGATCACGATTTTTAAAGTACGTTTGAGGCAGATGACACTTTTGACATGAGCAGAGAATTTTTTTTATTATTGGAGGAAGCTACGACGATTTTGAGAGTTGACTGAGGTGTTATGATATTATTACGATGACTATGTGTATTATGCTGTTGCGGTATGTTTATGATCAATAAGCTGATGCTATAAGAGTTATTTGATTATGCTACGTATCTGTTATGATGAAATATTGAAGAAGTGTTGACGAATAAGGTAAGGAATAATGAGTAGTGTTTAGGGACTCTGGTTTGTGAAAAAGGTTGTTGGAAGCCAAGAATCGTACTTTAAGAGTCATGAAATGTATGTAAATGCGTGAATGTATTACAATGCCGATGAAAATTTTTTGGACACTGTTATATCAATAGGATTTTGTTTCTACAGATTTGTAACGCAAATTCTTGACCTGTGAAATATTTTTATAGGAGACTGTCACTGTAGCAGAAATTGCTGTCGTAAATATTTCGGTAAGAAAGTTAACTGACCACCTTCACGTAATGCGTCGTGGGCAACCAGCTGCGCGACAGACGCCTGGAAAAAAACCATTAGTGTGTGCCTTTCAGAAGCACAGGTGGAGAAGAAAAAAAAAGAAAAGAGGCCATTATCCTCGCTATTGACATTCCTTTGTAGAAAGCATCGTAAATACGACACCCTCAAACTTGAAAACATGATTACAATGTAGAGTTTTTCATTTATGATATTTACTGAAATGAAATGATGAGAAACATTTCATGTCTATTGTCTAGCTAGTTGGAAGTTTGTTGACTGCATTATGAAATGCCTTATGGCTAGCGAATGACGTTTCACACCTTGCTTTGCCTATTTTGTTTAATATCTAGTTTCTAGCTGCACTGCAGCATTGGTTAAAATAAAATTTAATCGATGTACTAATATAAATATTTTATGCCTACAGATCCAGTAAATAATTATATGATCTATCAAAAAAAACGAAGGAGCATAAAAAGACATTTCCGTTCACAGGAATTGCATACGGAATTTTCTTTTCAACTACTTGGTAATTTTTTTGGTAGAATAACTTCTTATGGTGCACCACTTTAATTACATAGACATTAAGATGTGAATATACATTTCCCTTGTCTGCATTGTTGTCTTTAGTGTACTATTTTTTCTGCTTGAGCTTTGTCATGTTTAGGTATAAGTTATTTCATTTGCTGCTGCTGTTTGCCAGTCATAGTGCTGCTAAATTTCACTTTGTCTTACTCTTTTAAGCTAGTTTTACTACTGATTTATTTTTCTTGTTGCTGCACATTGGCTCATATTAGTTGTAATGTTGCATTGCTTGGTAATTTAGATTTACTGTAGCTTGCTTTGCAATTTTCCATTTTTTTGTCATTGCTGTTTGTGTTAATTGTTTTGTGCTGCTGCATTGCCTCGTCCCTTAGTTTAGCATCTGAGCTCAGTAGATTTAAGTTAGCTTAAGAGGGGTAGACTATATAAGAAACTGACTATGGAGAATAGGGAAAGAATGTGTTGAGAAGTTATATGAAAAAGATTTGGGCCAAAATGAGTATTGTACAATGAGAAATAATTATTTTGAAAGAAATATGAATAGAATACAGGAAGGAGGTATAGACAGGACTTTTTGGGAATAATGATGAATAAAGGGAGATCTCCAAGAATTAAAGAAAGTTTTGTTTGCAAAATACTGCAGTAAAACAAACCCTGTCCTTTCCTTGTGTTATCCACTATGTGTTTGTGTACCCTTGCGTATTTGTCTTTTTCCTGTCTTTATGTGTTTAGCTAATAAGATTTATGTTGTAGAATTGTCTGATAATATGTTATTTACTTTGTAAAGATGTTTAGACATTATTTATTCTGTTTTGTTTTAATGCTCATGTGTGAAATTAATGTTTCGAAACTATTCTCATTATTTTATATATTTACTTAGGTCATAATTCCTGTAACACTGATGTACATGTTTATTTCTATTATTTTGTAAAGCCTGTATTACTACAAATGTTATCTATACTATTATGTTCTTAGTGTTGTATTTTGTACCTTTGTTATTGTATTCTTATGTTATAAAATTGTAATTGACACCAGTTCATCAAATTAAGTAACTTGTAAGTTACATTTCACTGCACATGTTTCTGTTGGTCATAATATATGCACAGTATGTGAGAAGTTGGGACTGTTAGTGCTTGCACGTGGGTTGATAATTCAGCAAGGGACTGGATAACAGCATTGCTGGTTCTAAGGACATTTCAAAAAAAAATTTTTTGTGAGTGTACAAGTGGTGGTTTATGGACTTCCTATATTATCCGCAAGACTCTTCAATGGTGATTGTGCACCTGCACAGTCACAACAGATGGCTGCTGGCCATTTCTACAAGGACTACAGTGGGTCTACACCTTTGATGACTCACCAATACCATTATTTCTACAAGGACTACAGTGGGTCTGCACCTCTGGTGGCCCACCAATACCATACTCTCTACCAGGACTACAGTGGGTCTACTCTGTGATGACCTACCTACCAATATTCTTCAAAACGTCGAATGACTCTGCTGTGGGTTTGCTCTGTTGTGGCCCATTACCTGTCAGCATGTCAAGAGTCAGCATTGTCTTTCTGTTGGAAGGACAACACTACTTCTTCAAGATTGCATGGAAATCCACTACTTCCGTGTGCATTTTCTTTTACTGCTCAGACTTTGAGAAAAACACTGCAATTTTACTGTGATGAACAATCTGGACTGTCTTTATGGACTGTGAGAAAATTTTAGCTTTTGACCAACATTTTATCAATAAGTGTGTGCATTTGATATCTTTGTTATTGTAATTATGAAAAATTTTATCAAATCATTATTGGCCGCTGCCCAAAATAATTTGTAAAATTTTTTGTGGCCGGCATGGGGGCTATGTAAGTAGGCTGTTTAGGTTTACTTATTGGTAACGCCACGTAGCGCTCTGTATGAAAATCACTGGCTGTGCTGTGGGCAGTCTGTCGCTAGTTTGCATTGTTGTCTGCCATTGTAGTGTTGGGCAGCTGGATGTGAACAGCTCGTAGTGTTGCGCAGTTGGAGGTGAGACGCCAGCAGTGGTGGATGTGGGGAGAGAAATGGCGGAGATTTGAAATTTGTAAGACGGGATGGCATGAACTGCTATATACATATATATATATAGCAGTTCATGCCATCCCGTCTTACAAATTATATATTATGATTATTAAGGTAAATACATTGTTTGTTCTCTATTAAAATCTTTCATTTGCTAACTATGCCTATCAGTAGTTAGTGCCTTCCGTAGTTTGAATCTTTTGTTTAGCTGGCGGTAGTGGCGCTCGCTGTATTGCAGTAGTTCGAGTAACGAAGATTTTTGGTGAGGTAAGTGATTTGTGAAAGGTATAGGTTAATGTTAGTCAGTGCCATTCTTTTGTAGGGATGTTTGAAAGTCAGATTGCGTTGCGCAACTTTAATTTAGTTCCCACCACAGAATTCCAAGGAGAGACAAATATTCAAGGTGAGTATTAACAGTCGATATTTTGCTAGTCGAACCTTGTAATACTTATTTTTAACAATGTCTGGAGAAACAGACATTGCTGACGATCTTGCACCAGTACAAATGTTATGAAATTTGTTCACAGTTACGAAATCTTTCTGACATGAGTTGCATTAAGTATGAAGATATTACCTTCTGGTGACATGAAAATTTGTGTCGAACTGGGACTCGAACCCGTGCTTGGATAGCCAGGGACGTTAAGGGGAGTGCTCGCGACCAGCTTAAAATCTGTTTCGCGTCCCGGTCCCGCACAAATTTTGATGTGACACCAATAAATAATATCTTCATACCTCATGCAGCTAACGTCATAAAGATTACACAGCTACGAATAAATTTCATATGGAACTACAATGCAGGTACAACAGGAAATCGGTGCAATAAATTAGTTAGTTTCATTTTAAAGCAATTGTTATAAGGCCTTGTCTTGCAATGAATGAATTACAGCGTTTCAGCTATAGGTGAAGTTAATCTATAATTTAATTTCCACTCCAATATGATTTAAAATGTTTTCTGGACGAAACATTTGGAACAACGTCGTGAAGGGATCCATCGCTAAATTCTCGCAAAGGCACAGGAGAATAACTCTCGTCCCGGTACGGTTCCAGTTGGTATCTGAAAAGCGTCCCCAAGCGAACTTCTGTTCCTTTGTCCTTTGTGAAGTGGATGGCATACCGTTTTCCACTTCATATCACACGAAAGAGAGACTTCGTTTTCCTCTGCTGCATGGACTCCATGTGTATGTGAACCCCGCTCGCTATCCGAAACACTGTTTACTGGGAAGAAAGCATGCATCCTTGTCGTTGAGCGAAAGTAAGAGGCAAGACACGAGTCGTCTGCAGATGTGCTTTGTGCCGACGACCCTTGGTGGCGCTTCTAATGTTCTGTATAGGATTATTTTTTAAATAAATTCTTTATTAATACAATTCAATAATAATTATGCAATAATAACCCACCACCTTAACTAATTTGTGGATCTTAAATTAGTACAATGACAAAGGAAATGCAGCTTCTACTTAGTTCATTTTTTACTGGCATAATTCTGTGGACAAGGTTAATCTACTCTATTAAGTTACACTAGTGCTAATCTACTCTGCAGCGTTACAGATGTGCCAGTTAAGCTACAAACGTAATATTTGTGGTCTGTCCACCGAGCTAAT
Organism: Schistocerca nitens; assembly: GCF_023898315.1. NCBI lineage: Eukaryota > Metazoa > Arthropoda > Insecta > Orthoptera > Acrididae > Schistocerca > Schistocerca nitens. Next base: position 407,621,705 of record NC_064618.1, read on the forward strand.
CCGAGTGGGCGTGTCCCTGGCACTGGGCTGGCCGAGTTACTTAAAATCGCTGCAGTCCCCAGCCTTGCTAGTATTGTTAGTTACCTATGTTCTAACCTGTACTACTATCAGTGTCTACTGCCAGGTCGTAAGTGCTGTAGCTGTTAGCGAATTCTGATACACCTGCCTGCCTGGTCTTGGAGCTTGGCGGATTTCGGTCGCGACGGCGATCGGCCATTCCGCGCCCGGCGATATTGGGCAGGTGCACCTTGGCTTTTGTAGATTACTTATTTATTAACCATTTTGGTTCCTAATAAATTCCCTCGTAATGTGTGATACATCGTTAGCCAAACTGTTTAGTACTTGAAAGGTGTCAGCACGTCGTATTAAGGCATAGGTGTCGCTATTAGGTAGTTGAGCTTTCAATTAATTCGCCACGACATCGTACAATGGGCAATCACAGATGATGTGTTCGGATGTGCCGTCTCGAGAACCACACACCACAGTCGCACGCTGGTGTAGCCGGTTCACCAAATCGACGTAGATGGATATGGCCCATGGCCTGTGAAGAAGCGCAGCGGACCCCTGCTTGGTTCAAAGTACCTCATTTCTAATCTTTCTCTGATATTGGATAATAGTCGAAATACCCTTCTCCCTGTTTCTGCATTTTTCCAAGATTCTTGCCATAGCTTCTCCCCCCCCCCTTCTTCTGATTGCAAATTTATCACCTACCTGTGCCCCCATAATTTCTCTAGTCATTTCACTTTTACCTTTAGTTACCCAGTACCAGGCCGTCTGTTGCTGGATTTTAATATCTTGTGGACACAGCTCCATTAAACCAATAAAGCCCCCTCAGGAGTGTTCGATATGCCCCAACAGAGTCTAATAACATGTTCCACTGCTCCCTTCTCACAGTCATGGCAGGCATTACCGTCGTGAACCTGTGCGCCCAGACCCCATGCCCCTATCCTACTACTGATGTTAAGATGCTATTGTGATATATGACTTAACTTCTGAGGTCATCAGTCTCCTAGAACTTAGAGCTACTGAAACCTAAGTAACCTAAGGACATCACACACATCCATGCCCGAGGCAGGATTCGGGCTTGCGACCGTAGCGGTCGCGCAGTTCCAGACTGTAGCGCCTAGAACCGCTATCGTTTGATATTCTTCACCTCAGTGCATTACAAATATCTCCTGCAACACTATTTTTTTTTACATGAGTTTGATAAGATGGGATGGCGGATGGTATCTTTTGTGACCTATGTTAATGAGCTTGTTTAGGACTTCTAGGGCTCGTTGTGATGCAGTATCTATGTGTGACGTGTAGTTCCACTTTTCAGTTACAACTCCTAGGTCTCCTGGCAGTGTTGGATTACTGGCCAGACTGCCTTTCAACAGTAGGTATGTGGATTTGTGCGGTGCAGTTTTCATTTTTGCTTCATGGCACCATTCGGTGTGCGCTGTTGTCGATTGCTCCACTTTCGGGTCTAGACCCTCTCGGTTACGGCCGCCAACCAACAGGAGGAGGTCGACTGAGTAGGCTATCACGTCTAGCACGTCCTCGCTGTGTTGTAGTTTCTCCAGTAGTGGATGTATATTTACGTCCCAAAAGAATTGCCCCAGGACAGATCCCTGGGGGCAAACCTTCGTGATGGTTTTAATTCTTTTCATTCTAGGCGATGATAGCCAAACCTCCCTGTCCTCACAACAGCTTCTCAGACAGCCATAGAGGGGCCCTGGAAACTCCTTCGTACGCAAGCTGGAGAAGAGCGAGAGCCACCACAGGTTGTCGAAGGCGCCACTGATGTCCACCATGATGCCTACAACATACTTGAGCGAGGCTGAGCTGCAGACCTCGGCCGCCAGGGCAATTGCGTCAGACGCCGATCGGCCAGGCCGAAAGGCAAACTGCCTGTCGCTCATTCCGCGCAGTATCCTGTGTGCTGTCAGTCTGTCAGCTAGTAGCTTTGAAAGGTGGCTACACTGAGCCACAGCGCCAGAGATCGCGCCAAAGAGTTTTATTCCGCCGCCTCCACTGGCAGTTCTTGTCGAGAAGTCGTGGTGGAGAGTGCTTGTTGAGAAGTGGTGGTAGCGAGTCGGTGTTGAGATGTTGTAGTAGGGAGTGCTTGTTCCATGTTTTATGCAGTTGTTTGATGGGCTAGACAGCAGATGTTGTTCGAATGGAGATATTGTAATGATCAGAGTGCTTTTCGTCAATATACGTATATGAAGGTAAAAAAAATTCCTTTTTTTTCATTATTTCAATGTCTTAAATAATGCTTCATCACAGGTTCAGTCAACAAAGCATCTGGCTTGTGTTCTTGTATTAGAGTGTAATTCTGGTTTCCTTACGCTATTATAGTATTTCTATTTTTTTTGATTACTTCAGTATAAATGATATTTAAAATTTCTTGTCTTATTGAAGAAGAACCGTGCCAGATGTGTACGTTGAATCACACTTCCACACACAGAACAGTTATAGTTGCTGGGGACTTAATTAATTAATTGTGTTAACGGAAGTTTTCTTTCGATCTTTGTTGTTGTTCTCTGCAGTCAGATTGCGGAGTAATACTAGTCAGGGCCAACCGTATACGAGAGTTCGTAATCGGACAGACAGCTACTAAATCAAAAAATTAAAAAGTATTTGCATTCCGTATTTATATAACTAAGCCCCCATGCACGTGGCGACCGCTGCTTCGGATCGTCCCTTGGAATTCTTCTGATTGTAAAAATAGTAGACAGTTGTATTGTTGTAGTAATTTGTTGTTTAGTAATTGTAGTCTATATTGCATGTGTAGATTTGGTAATTGTCATTCTTCTAATGGTATTTTTTTGCAGAATTTAATTTTTGATGTCTTGTATACGTGTTTGACAATTTTGTGCAATTATGAAGATTTCAATTGTTCGTTAATCGTGTTTGAGGGAAGGATTTCGTGTGAATGGTATTGTTGGAGATATAGTGTCATTGTGTGTAAATTTCGTATAGTGACGAGTTTTGTATGTTTTGTAAACGATTACGCGATCGATGAAAAAGGCAAAAATGATGGATAGTCAGAATGACGAAATTGTTGACATGGCGCACTCGCCAACACAGGACAACAGTATGATGAATAATGGAGTTGAAAACAATTTAATAAGCAGGGAAAATAGTCCGGAAACAGTTCAAAATTTTTCACAATCAAAAAATTTTCAGATTACGTGGTTAACGACAGAAGAAATTGAGCAGTTGATGGGTGCTATACTAAATTTGGGATCTGAATTAAGAGCAGTGATAAGAGGGTTAGGCTCACAAATAGGAACAAGCAAAACCGAGATGGAAACAATGGAAACACAGTTAGGCTCACGAACAGGGACATGTTTCAAAAACATGAAAGATGAATCAAAGAAAGAAATTAGAGAAGAAGTACAACCGATTTTGAAGGCTCACAATAACAGTTTAATTTCAACAGAAATCAGACAAGAGGAACAGGACAGAGAACGGGAAGAAAGAGATCGCGTGATAGTACAAAAATTTTCAGAGTTAAATTTACAACGTGCACACGATAAGGAGGAAATATTTGAGAGAATCGAGGAATCCGTACCAAATGACAGAATAAATAATCTAACACAACAATATGAACAGTTATCTACCAAATGTGTCAATACTGAAACCCGAGTCGCGACACTTACGGAAGACGTAAATAAACAGAAAGAACAGATAGGTGACTTATCGGAAAGAAGTGAGGAGATTTCAGATAAACTGACAAGTCTTAGTTTACATGGGGACAGAGATTCAGATGATACAGCACCATTGCCATTTGCAGAAACCGAAGAGTACCAGAACATAAATAAACATGTTGAAAATCAGGGAAAATTTAATGAACGCGTTAAAAGGGAATTTGAGGCATTACAAAAGCAAGTCAAACAAATTGAAGGCGAAATCCTAGGAAAAGACAGCAAAAGAAATTTAGAATCACAAATAGCAGAGGGGTTTGAAGAAAGTAATTTGTTTCATTTACGGGATGTAACAAGAGAGCGCCAGGCGCGCGAACTTGACAATAATCGACATTGGGACTGGGACAGACGCGGTAGGTCTTTGTCGCCACGAGGCGAAAACTTTGACTATAAACACTTTTTGACTGTTCGGAAATTTAAGATCTTTCGTAAATCTAAGAATGACATACATCCATGTTCATGGCTAGATCAATTTATGTGCGCACTTCCACCAAATTGGCCACTAAGTCACAAACTGGAAATTATGTGCGGCTATTAATGTCCTCAGGGGATTCACTACACTAAGTGTATATGTGCCGTAGCGTTCATAGGGCCACGAGCTGTAGTGGTGCTATTTCCCTTTTAGTTTTCTGCACCGCTGCCTACTCTTTTACTATTCTTTGCATCTGTCAAAACAACTCTTCGACTATCAATCTATCTAGACAGTAGGAAAAGAGTAATCGGATATGACTATTTTACCCAAAGGTGATTTCGAAAATTACCGTTTGGACTTACTATATCTTCTGCAGCATTCATTCGTAGTTTAAACGAAATTTTACCTGTTTATCTTCGTGACAATATTACTTCATATGTTGACGATATTCTTATTGCTAAACGTTCTTGGAGTGAGCACAACAAAATTTTGGATTCATTATTACGTATTTTTGCAAGAGTTGGCATTACAGTGAACTTGGAAAAATCTGAAATTGGTCGTTCTCAGGTGAAATTTCTCGGTCATATAATTTCTACAGAAGGTATTCTTCCTGATCCAGAGAAACTAGACGCTGTTCGTAATTATGCTGTTCCTACCACAAAACGTGATGTTCGTAGTTTCCTTGGTGTCTGTAATTTTCTTAGACGCTTTGTTAGATTGGAAAATTTGGCCACACCCCGTTTTTGCGATCTATCTGGAAAGTTCTTTTTAAACGAAAATCGGTTGACACCTCTTTTTGGTTAGTTTGTATTCCTGATAAGTGGGTCAATAAATTGATTTGGTACACACATTTCAGTTATGCACACTTTGGTCCCAGAAAATGCTTTCACAAATTACGAGAAAATTGCTACTTCAGTAATATGGAAAAACGCATTCGATCTGTTCTTGCCAAATGCAAATTATGTCAAAAGGCTAAGCCGCCAACTATTTCTCACAGAGCACCGTTGTTTCCTATCATTCCAGCGAAATTAAAGGAGATGGCTGCAGTCGATTTGTTCGGTCCAGTGGTTCGTTCTACTAATGGTTTTGCGTACATTTCCGTAGCAGTGGAACTGACATCAAAATATGTGTGTTTTACACCTTTACGCAAAGCAACCTCTCGATCAGTATCTAACGCTTTCATCAAACATTTTCTTAAAGAAGTGGGTCATGTTGATAAGGTTATATTAGATAATGGATCACAATTTCGCTCTAAAATTTGGCTTCGTACTCGACGGCGTCGTAAGATTAAACCAATTTTCATTTCACTTTTTCACCCTCAGTCTAACGCTTCATAGAGATGGATGAAGGAAATCAATAAATTGTGTCGACTTTATTGTCATCAGAATCACAGAACATGGGATCAGTATCTTCATATTTTTCAAAACATTCTGAATGAACTCCCTAATGATTCAACTTCTTTACCGCCTATACTGATATTAAAAAACAAAGCACCGACAAATCGCATTTCTGAAATCGTTCCTTTTCCGCCTTCACGGAAACTGCGGCATTCTGAAGTTGTCAACCTGGCTCTGCAAAATATTGCGTCTGCGGCTGCTAGAAGAGAGAAATCAGCTAAACGTCCTGGTCGTTTAAAAACCTTGTCAGTTGGTCAGAAGGTGTTAATTAAGTCTCATCGTTTGTCTCACAAAGGAAAAGGCTTATGTCGCAAATTTTTCTGCTTTATAACGGTCCGCATAGAGTTCGCAAAATTATTCATGATAACACTGTCGAAGTAGAAACTCTTAAATCTCGACGCTCTAAGGGAATACATCATATATCAAACGTTAAAATTTTTGTGGAATGACATACTTTTGAGACATCAACAGTTATACGTAAACATGCAAAGAATACAAGGATACCGCGCCGTGGTCCGGCGGCGGCACATACTTAAAGCAACAGTCAAGTCTGCGCGTCGCACAAGGCAGTCGTTGACCGCAAACAATTTCTTCCTACGTCACGCGCCTACAGCTGATCGAGCGCTCAGTGCGAATGCACTGACAGCCGTAAACAAATACACAGTCTAATTTCTCTGATTAAATTCAGTAAAAAGCTATAGTGACTTGATAAATTATGTTATTAACGTTCAGTATTTTTCAGGATACGGTTGTATAAAATATTTAAGAACTTCAGGTAAATTCTGTGTGTCTCCGACGTTAAGAGACCTTGCTATGGAGAAAATTTCAGGAAGAATGTAATTTCGAAAAAAAAAGTAATAAACTGGTGGTAGCGAGTCGGTGTTGAGATGTTGTAGTAGGGAGTGCTTGTTCCATGTTTTATGCAGTTGTTTGATGGGCTAGACAGCAGATGTTGTTCGAATGGAGATATTGTAATGATCAGAGTGCTTTTCGTCAATATACGTATATGAAGGTAAAAAAAAATTCCTTTTTTTTTTCATTATTTCAATGTCTTAAATAATGCTTCATCACAGGTTCAGTCAACAAAGCATCTGGCTTGTGTTCTTGTATTAGAGTGTAATTCTGGTTTCCTTACGCTATTATAGTATTTCTATTTTTTTTGATTACTTCAGTATAAATGATATTTAAAATTTCTTGTCTTATTGAAGAAGAACCGTGCCAGATGTGTACGTTGAATCACACTTCCACACACAGAACAGTTATAGTTGCTGGGGACTTAATTAATTAATTGTGTTAACGGAAGTTTTCTTTCGATCTTTGTTGTTGTTCTCTGCAGTCAGATTGCGGAGTAATACTAGTCAGGGCCAACCGTATACGAGAGTTCGTAATCGGACAGACAGCTACTAAATCAAAAAATTAAAAAGTATTTGCATTCCATATTTATATAACTAAGCCCCCATGCAGCTTCTCCAGTAATTTCCCAAAGATATCCAGGAGACATACAGGCCCGTAAGACTTGGCTTCCGTAGGGTCATCGTCTTTCCTTTTCTTGATTATTACCGCATTTGCCCTTTTCCAGTTTTTTGGGCATTTACCAAGCCTTAAACATTCATTGATATTTGTAAGCCGGTGATGGTGTGTCCGCTTGTGAGCGCCCCACGTGTGTTACACTCCTTGTCGGAATGCTGCAGAGGCGTCTTGGATTGAGGTAATGTCGCTGGTCACTGACTGGGTGGCCACGCAGGTGTACCGAGGCAGGCACGGTAGCGAAATGCTGTGGTAGCTGATTATTGACAACAGGACACCTACTGCAACGAACGCTTCAATACACTGCGGTGCACCAAACTTAACTTTCAATGAATTATTTTCCTGTTTGAAAATTTTATATGTTTTCACATTACTAGCTGCTTATTTTTACAGCAATTCGTTTTTCATATTCCAGTTCTTGCAATCATATTTTCCTTCTATTAAACTTCTTTACATATTCATTTTTTAGATCCTGGCGTTTAAAAATATTAGCCGTCCAGGTGCCAAGACGCATCTAATCGGTGACCACTGTGAAGCCTCCTGCCTTATTGCTAGGGAGGTGTAGTCAATCTAGGGCCATCCGCTGGAGCGGCCGTTAACGTTTCCCATCCTACAAGAGCACCTGCGTTAAGGTCTAGAAGCAGCTCCAATGGGCTGAGAGTCAAGTTGAGATCCTTGTAGCCATCGGCACGTTGGGCGTGCTCCATTGCCAGGCACCGCCTGCCTGATGTCGAGGTTGTGGTTTGCTCCCCAGTTGCCATCACTTCCGCTACGTGCCGCTACAGGGGCAGTCCAGCATGCTGTGCTAGTGGCACAGCCATGACCGTCTGTAGTGCCAGTACATGACGCATCTCTGCTGCCCAACTGGAAATATCTGTAACGCAAATTCGCTCCATTCCAGCGCCGTACTGTGGCAGCTGCAGATGACTGTAGGACACTTCAATACCGTTCACACAGCACAGTGTCCATAGCCTTTGACGATGTCTTCTCGATCAGGATGTGTAATGTTACACGCCATCGTCAGCTATTGTACAGTGAATTGGTGTTGAAAGGAGTTTCGGTGTAATAGCCTACGTTTGTCTTTTTAATAAGATTGTTAGTGCAAGTATGGGACTAAAAGACCACAGAGCTTGTTTCTATTTATTTAGAATTACTCCTTTCAGTAGAATTTCAGTAGTAGGCTAGATATAGGCTAGTATGTTTTGCTTTGTGGAGATGCAGGAGAATTCGGCCGCAGCTCGTGAACATCTGAAGATAATGTTTGCTACGGTGAGCTTGTGCAGCCTGTTGTCCTTGGGTGTATCACTGGTGGGGAACGTGGCGCGTTGCTTGTGACACTTCAAGTGTCACTTGTAAAGCCCATGGGATCTGCTCTGGAGAGACTTTCCAGTGTGCTTTATGCGGAGAACCACTCTCGCTTCAGGACAAGTGACAGGATGTAAACCGTTCGCGTCACTCAAGGCGGAGGGAGAGTGAGGAGTGGTCATCAAGCATTCGTCACACATCCTACGATTATACAAGTGCCCGCTCTTCCAGCAGGGTCCATTTATGTAAGTAGGAGAGGGGACTGCCATTTATAAGGAATCCCCAGTTTTATGTGTGTTACGGAGCCCCTTTTGGAAATATCATATAAGTTTAGAGAGGTCCATTGTGCGCTCGCTACGTTTGTTGAGGGACCTCAGATTGGAGAGCCTGTTCGGGGCTATAGAGGATGCAGATGAAAGATGTCAACCAAGCTGGTCATGATCTGCACTAATAAAATTATTTTGCAATGCAATAACGATATGAAAAGTTTGGTTCAGACAAACGAGCCCGGTATGTTGGTTCTTTCAAAAATCAATAATAATCTCAATAAAAGACCGTTCATGAATATGTTGAGATACAATGTTGGTCCAAGTTGACCCCAGTTCATTAAAAAATCCATGTGTCAAGTACATAACACAAATTTTCAGACGACTCACCTTTATGGTTAATGAGCAGTCCAAACTAATGACTGATTCACGTGAAAAAGACCGCAGGGAATAAGGGAAAAGGAATAGTCATCATCTTGAAATCACTGACAAAAATAATCGCAGTGTCACCTGAAACTGATTCAGACTCTCTCAGTAAAATCGAAAAGAATTCGGTTAGTTTCAGCTAAACAAGAAGCAAACCATGCTCCAGAAGGCCTACGATGTCACATGCAACTATTGTAACTACGTTGGTCGTTAATGAGCCCTCGAACGATTAATCACAAGTATCGAGAGCCTGGAATCCAACTTAGTCCAAACCATGCGCCTACAAACGACTGACACCTCTCATTTCTGGTCGCCTGTGGCCCAGACCCTTACCATGATTTAATTTGCAGGATGTAGTAGGTCGCTGACAGATTGGCCCGTGGATTCCATCTCCTACCTCACAAGTAGCCCAGTCTCCAGCCACTGTCACAAAATGAGCTGGAGATCAGTGTGCTCTTGCAGATGTGTAGAACCCCTGAGTTTTGACAGAGCTGACCCTCGTGATCTCCCAGAGATGTGCTCTATCAGAATTATCTCCCATTTGTTTCCCCAAAGATCGGATAACTGTCCTTCGCCAATAACAAGGCTTAGTAAATTTCGCCAAAGAAAATGGTTTTAAGAAAACTGCCAAACTCTCCTTTTAGGAAAAGTTTTATCAAGCAACTTAAAAGTTATGTTTCTGTAACCACAGTTCCTGTAAGGTTTGCGCAAAATCCCCATTCTTGAAAGATATTTAAAGTGGCCTGCTATCACCCACTATTTGGCAGTTTCTTTTTAAGGGGAGCCTAAGGAGCTCAATCCTGTGTTTTCTAAGACCCAAGAAACCTGTGTGAAGACGGCACCTCGCCTCCACAAAGGGAGAAAATAAATTCTAAAACCAACCCAACTACTTTCCTTCCCACCAAAAAAGACATAGACCTTCATCCTGCTGTCTAGGAAGATCGCCGACCACACCAAATAAAATATTGTAGCATGGTGCTCTGACCAAACAATCTTGGCTTGTAAAGTGGGCAGATTTCTGCACAGGGCTGAGTTTTTGTCATGGCTCATCACATCGGCGTTTCAAGTTGCAAGCGATGGACTCTCAGCTGTGCTACTCACCACATTCAACAGAAAGGTTAGCAACTACTGACAGTCGGGCGCTTGGACTAAAGGAAGAAGATGGTGAGCCATCTGTCTGCACGCACCCCTCTGGTTTGGCGGCACTTTGCTACGAAACGGAAACGACTCACGGAAACTCCTTCATCCCTCCCTCACCTCATCATGACATCCAGACATGCAGCTACAGAAAAAAATCAACATTTAGTACCTACCCAGTAAGGAGAGAATTTTAAAATGGGAATTGACGGCTTAATCGTTGCAGTCAATGAGACTACTTATAATCAGCATTGATGTATTTAATCAGTACAAGAATGTCTTGGATGCGAAAACTGAATTAAGGCAATGAAATAAAAATGAGACGAGTCAGTCCAGAACATACTGACGCACTTCAGGGTGCAGTTATATTAAAGTTGTGGTTCATGTCTGTACCAGTGATGTCTCTCTCTTTGATTCTGAGATCATCCTCAGTTCGAGCAGGTGGTTGGTGGAAGTGGTGAACACTGCTGGCCTTATTTGAAGTGTGCAAGCCGAGCTTAACGATTTGTAGCGCTCTTAGTCAGAATTTATTGGGTTCCTTTGGTCTGGAGTCGTGAGGAGCGTCTCAACCAAAGGTTCGATTGATGCTGTGACGGACTTGGCGGCAGGTATATGGATCAACATTATGGAGTGGAGAATTTTAGGATTCCTCTAGACAGGGCAGGAGTTCACTAGTTCACAAGACAGAGGGAGTAACTACTAGGGTAGAAGGAAGTAACTGCTGGTGTGGAAGTGTGGAAATGGGGGCGTTTTAGTCTTGCCGACAGTTCGAAGTCCTGTGATAGGCACTCGCCAATTGATTAACCAGAGAGCGAAATCAGATCTTGTACAGAGTGTCAAAATTTTAACAATAAAGAGGTAAAGCATACATACCGAGGTGCTTAAATTTACTGCCTCCTACTAAAGTCATCACGCTCATATTATACTCGGAATCGGGAGTTGGATGGAACCAAAAGTAGGAATCTCCGAAATATTTAACGATGCATGGAACGTGTATCGAAAAGACAAGTTAGACGGCAAAGTGGTCATTGCAGTTAACAAAGATGTCATGTGCACAACTTCCGAATGTGGTCGAACTGGGAAGCTATCCGTATGCAAATAACTGGCGCAGGTAAACCCAAGGTAAACATCGGTTGTTTTGACCTGCCACCTGGTTCCGCTGTAATAGTTGTCGAATAATTCAGTAATACGGAAGTACCCCGATCATACAGTATTAGTCGTGAGCTGCTTTAACTTATCGAGTACTGACTCGGAGCTAATAGCAGGTTACGAACTCCCAGCATCCTGGAGTAGCTTGGATCAGCGACTTATGTTAATCAGTAGAACGAAAAACCAGTCCAAGTTGCAAATTTTTACTTTTTATTCACCCGATGATCAGTTTCGGGCCGAGACCTATTTCCAAATTATCATAAAAAAGTCGTAAATGGCATTTTCGAAGAAGTCAAAGTGCCGTGAACATTTACAGTGCGTACAGATAACTTTATCTCTATGCACTGTAATTTATTGCACAGTTGTGACATATTCGAAAATGCCGTTTTCGACTTGTTTATGATGATTTAAAAATGCGTCTCCTCCCGAAACTAGTCATCGAATGAATAAAATACAAAAATTTTCGACTTGAACTGGTTTCTCGTTCTATTCGTTGCAGGTTGTACGAACTGTTCTAGTTCTGCAGTCTCCGAAAACTGTCCCGATCAGCTAGTTCGACAACCCCCACAGAACCGAAATATTTTGGAACTTGTAGCTACAAACAGATCAAATTTTAACAAAAGTGTCAGTTTAGTGTCATATCGATGATGTTACTCATCTGCATCCACATCCATCTCTACTGTTTTACTTTCCAAATCACAGTCAAGTATTTTTAAGCTACTTATCTATCGTTTCTAACAGCACGCGGGAAAAACGAGTACTTAAATCCTTCCATACGATATCTGATTTCTCTTATTTTACTACGACATTTTCACACTCTGATAAGACTGTTGGTGATTTCATGAGAAGATCCTGCCGCAACGAAAAAGCCGCTATTTTAATGACTCTCAACCCAATTCCTGTCTCATATCCGTGACAGTCTCTCCCCTAATTCTTGTTAATACAAAACGAGCTAACATCTATGGGCAGGACCTACGTTGGATTCCATGCCGTTAACGTGCGGGACCTGGCCGGGTGGCCGAGCGGTTCTAGGCGCTACAGTCTGGAACCGCGCGACCGCTACGGTTGCAGGTTCGAATCCTCCTCGGGCAAGAATGTGTGTGATGTCCTTAGGTTAGTTAGGCTTAAGTAGTTCTAATTTGTAGGGGACTGGTGACCTCAGAAGTTAAGTCCCATAGTGCTCAGAGCCATTTGAATTTTTTGAACGTGCGGGCTATTTGGTGCTGCCTCGCTGTCATAACTGCAAGGACCTAGATCGTATCTACAAATATTGTTATCCAAGTGTGGAGCAGACGACCTTGTCAAGAAAAACTGTATGAGATCTTGAATTGGCATTCCTTGCGTTAAAAGAGGCAAGAAGACCTGCAATGCCACTGGGAGACATTGCCGAATTTACAGGATGTTGGAGGCAAGATTGATCTCAAGAACTGATGATGGCTGAAGCCACATCGGCTGCAGGATGCTAAAAAGGAAGTCTCCTGGTAAGAGGCGAAGGGATGTGGCAAGGGCTGTTAAGTTCAAACAATTTTTAACTTTTGTGGTAGAAAGAAAATCGCTGAGAATGGAAATGGTGGACGCGTGCCTCGAGACGGATCCATGGAAGCAGGTGACCACTCCCTCTCCCCCGGGACCAGAGATTGCCGGAAGATCGGGCACTGCAAGTTAGCCGTCCTGCTGTGATGGGACAATCAGTATTTATGAAAGGTAGCTCCACACCAGAAGACCCAGTGCAAGCGAATGCAGTTAGTCGCACGAATGTCATAGTAATCTCAGATCAGGCCCTGGTCAGACACTTGGAGGTTGATCCCTTAAGAATTTATCCTAATTTAGAACATTATTTGCAGCTATCCCGTCTGCAGGAGCCGGCTGTCCCACAGCACTACGGCACATAATGCGGGTAAGGCATAAGTACGGACGTAAAGTCACCTTCTCGACCGTGGAGGCTCTTGATAGAGTACAGTTGAAGACTATGAATCTACCCACCAACTTTGGCGCCCTGCGTGACCTCGTCAAAAAGGTATTCGAAGGGAGGAATGTAACATTTGATCTTGATGAAATTTACAATCAGGCTGTCTTAGCTAACGGTAGGATAGCATATGACTGGAGGAAGACCTTCCCAGGTTCATACGTTCAGACGTATTTTCCATGACTACTACGATTCAGCTGGGTCAGCTGAACGCACATAACAGAAGTCTGGTCATGCAGGAGTTCCAGAGGGTGGTGGAGGAGATGAGTCTTGATGTACTTTGTCTACAGGAGACATACTCTCATGAGGGAAGCATAGCTTTCGCTGCTGTAAACTGGCAAGTAGTAAGCTTCGGTAAGGATCCGAAGGCCATCAACATCATAATAAACAAAGCCTTAAGAGTCACAGTGCTTGCACATCTCTCAAATGACCATTGTACTGTCATCGAGCTCCAGTCGCCCGTGGGAGTCATACACCTAGTGAACATGTACTTTCAGTATGGTGACGATATAGAAGTGTACCTTGACCAACTTGTACAAATAACCACGGCGCTGCGAGGTCGCAGGATAGTGGTCGTGGCAGACGTTAATGCGAAATACCCATGTAGCACACTGGCACTCGGGATGAAAGAGGTGAGAAAATGGAGGAGACGATCATGTTTCTGCAGTACATCATTGCCAATAGAGCTGGAAATCCCCCCACCTATACCGGTGCAGGAGGTGAAGGTACGAACATAGACATAACGCTGATGTCAGCTAATACTGCTGGCCACTTGAAGATCTGGATGGTCAGAGACCACGTCACTACTAGTGATCATAATTACCTTCACGCTTTCTGACAGAGAGTGCCACTGGGACATAGGGTGGGAAGTTCAGCTTAATTAGAACAGAACCAACTGCGAGCGTCTAGCAAGAGAGTTTGAAGTTCCGCCATGACCGGATGGTGACGAAGACGCCGACAAGCATGCCGAAGAGATGGTGGGAGCGCTTACTAGAGCAGTGAAGGCAGCTGTACCAACTAGGAGGAGGGCTGTGGCAGCCTCTTCGTCACCATGGTCCACAGAACTAGGGAAGATTCGTCAGTGTGTCAGGAGGGCGAGGAGGTACTACCAGTGAAGTGTCGTCTGGGAAGAGAAACAGCGATGGTTGCAAACCTACAGGGACGTCAAGGAACAATTCCGAGAGGAATTAAAAAATGTCAGGCTCCTGAGTTGGAAAAAAATATGTCCAGAGCCAACTGGCTGTTGATCCCTGGGGCATACCCTACAAAATAGTAAGGGCAAAGATACTGTCGCCGATGGTAGTTTCAACTGTTAGGGATGGGAACCGGATGACGAGGTCTTGGCAGGGAACTGCCGAGGTCCTCCTCCGGTCCCTGCTCCCTCACGACACGGAAGAGGAAGAGGATACTGAATAACAAGGTACTGAAGAACAAGGCCTAATTAGGCAGGCACTTCGGGAAGAATATCTGAACAACAACGTAGTGTATCCATTCTCTGAGAACGAGGTGGTGACACACATTAAATCACTGAAAAGAGTTAAGGCCCCAGGACCAGACGACATTGTAGAGGAGGTGGTGCGATACCTCACTCCTAAACTGGTAACAAGAATATACAATGAGGCTTTGAGCCTCAGAACGTTTCCTTCCATCTGGAAGCAAGCCAATGTGGTAATCATCAAGAAAGGGCAGGATAATTATCCCAAAGAAGTTAAGTCCTACAGACCGATCTGTCTGTTGGATTTGCTTGGGCAATTGGAGCAGTTACTAGCTGACAGGCTGATGGCACCCCGGGTGCTCTGTGGGATGAGCAGCAGGCAATTCGTCTGCGTCTGACGCAATTGCCATGGCGGCTTAGGTCTGCGGATCATCCACACTCAAGTACATAGTTGGCATCATGGTTGATATCAGTGGCGCCTCCGACAGCCTGTGTTGGCCTTCACTCTTCTTCTGCTTGCAGGAGAAAGAGTGTCCCCGCCGCTATATGGGTGTCTTAGGAGCTTTTTTTTTTGGTCATCTGTCTACTGACTGGTTTGATGCGGCCCGCCACGAATTCCTATCCTGTGCTAACCTCTTCATCTCAGAGTAGCACTTGCAACCTACCTCCCAATTATTTTCTTGACGTATTCCAATCTCTGTCTTCCTCTACAGTGTATGCCCTCTACAGCTCCCTCTAGTATCATGGAAGTCATTCCCTCACGTCTTAGCAGATGTCCTATCATCCTGTCCCTTCTCCTTATAAGTGTTTTCCACATATTCCTTTCCTCTCCGATTCCGCGTAGAACTTCCTCGTTCCTTACCATATCAGTCCACCTAATTTCCAACATTCGTCTATAGCACCACATCTCAAATGCTTCGATTCTCTTCTGTTCCGGTTTTCCCACAGTCCATGTTTCACTACCATACAATGCTGTACTCCAGACGTACATCCTCAGAAATTCCTTCCTCAAATTAAGGCCTCTGTTTGATACTAGTAGACTTCTGTTGTCTTGGAATGCCCTTTTTGCCACAGCTAGTCTGCTTTTGATGTCCTCCTTGCTCCGTCCGTCATTGGTTATTTTACTGTCTAGGTAGCAGAATTTCTTAACTTCATTGACTTCGTGACCATCAATCCTGATGTTAAGTTTCTCGCTGTTCTCATTTGTACTACTTCTCATTACCTTCGTCTTTCTCCGATTTGCTCTCAAACCATACTGTGTACTCATTAGACTGTTCATTCCGTTCAGCAGATCATTTAATTCTTCTTCACTTTCACTCAGGATAGCAATGTCATCAGCGAATCGTATCATTGATATCCTTTCACCTTGTGTTCTAATTCCACTCCTGAACCTTTCTTTTATTTCCATCATTGCTTCCTCGATGTACAGATTGAAGAGTAGGGGCGAAAGGCTACATCCTTGTCTTACACCCTTCTTAATACGAGCACTTCGTTCTTGATCGTCCACTCTTATTATTCCCTCTTGGTTGTTGTACATATTGTATATGACCCGTCTCTCCCTATAGCTTACCCCTACTTTTTTCAGAATCTCGAACAGCTTGCACCATTGTATATTGTCGAACGCTTTTTCCAGGTCGACAAATCCTATGAAAGTGTCTTGATTTTTCTTTAGCCTTGCTTCCATTATTAGCCGTAACGCCAGAATTGCCTCTCTCGTCCCTTTACTTTTCCTAAAGCCAAACTGATCGTCACCTAGCGCATTCTCAATTTTCTTTTTCATTCTTCTGTATATTATTCTTGTAAGCAGCTTCGATGCATGAGCTGTTAAGCTTATTGTGCGATAATTCTCGCACTTGTCAGCCCTTGCCGTCTTCGGAATTGTGTGGATGATGCTTTTCCGAAAGTCAGATGATATGTCGCCAGACTCATATATTCTACACACCAACGTGAATAGTCGTTTTGTTGCCACTTCCACCAATGATTTCGAAATTCTGATGGAATGTTATCTATCCCTTCTGCCTTATTTGACCGTAAGTTCAAAAAATGGTTCAAATGGCTCTGAGCACTATGGGACTCAACTGCTGTGGTCATAAGTCCCCTAGAACTTAGAACTACTTAAACCTAACTAACCTAAGGACATCACACACATCCATGCCCGGGGCAGGATTCGAACCTGCGACCGTAGCAGTCGCACGGTTCCGCACTGCGCGCCTAGAACCGCGAGACCACCGCGGCCGGCTGACCGTAAGTCCTCCAAAGCTCTTTTAAATTCCGATTCTAATACTAGATCCCCTATCTCTTCTAAATCGACTCCTGTTTCTTCTTCTATCACATCAGACAAATCTTCACCCTCATAGAGGCTTTCAATGTATTCTTTCCACCTATCTGCTCTCTCCTCTGCATTTAACAGTGGAATTCCCGTTGCACTCTTAATGTTACCACCGTTGCTTTTAATGTCACCAAAGGTTGTTTTGACTTTCCTGTATGCTGAGTCTGCCCTTCCGACAATCATATCTTTTTCGATGTCTTCACATTTTTCCTGCAGCCATTTCGTCTTAGCTTCCCTGCACTTCCTGTTTATTTCATTCCTCAGCGACTTGTATTTCTGTATTCCTGATTTTCCCGGAACATGTTTGTACTTCCTCCTTTCATCAATCAACTGAAGTATTTCTTCTGTTACCCATGGTTTCTTCGCAGCTACCTTCTTTGTACCTATGTTTTCCTTCCCAACTTCTGTGATGACCCTTTTTAGAAACGTCCATTCCTCTACAACTGTACTGCTCACTGCGCTATTCCTTATTGCTGTATCTATAGCGATAGAGAACTTCAAACGTATCTCGCCATTCCTTAGTACTTCCGTATCCCACTTCTTTGCGTATTGATTCTTCCTGACTAATGTCTTGAACTTCAGCCTGCTCCTCATCACTACTATATTGTGATCTGAGTCTATATCTGCTCCTGGGTACGCCTTACAATCCAGTATCTGATTTCGGAATCTCTGTCTGACCATGATGTAATCTAATTGAAATCTTCCCGTATTTCCCGACCTTTTCCAAGTATACCTCCTCCTCTTGTGATTCTTGAACAGGGTATTCGCTATTACTAGCTGAAACTTGTTACAGAACTCAATTAATCTTTCTCCTCTTTCATTCCTTGTCCCAAGCCCATATTCTCCTGTAACCTTTTCTTCTACTCCTCCTTCCCCTACAACTGCATTCCAGTCGCCCATGACTATTAGATTTTCGTCCCCCTTTACATACTGCATTACCCTTTCAATATCCTCATACACTTTCTCTATCTGTTCATCTTCAGCTTGCGACGTCGGCATGTATACCTGAACTATCGTTGTCGGTGTTGGTCTGCTGTCGATTCTGATTAGAACAACCCGGTCACTGAACTGTTCACAGTAACACACCCTCTTTCCTACCTTCCTATTCATAACGAATCCTACATCTGTTAGGAGCTATTGCATAGAAAGGGAGGTCTGGCTATCATCCCCTAGTGGGAGAGTGGGTAAGAGGATAACGAAGGTGTGTCCAAATGGCTGTGTCCTGGGGCCACTTTTTTGGGACATCAATATGAAGCCTCTGCTGGACAACTTGGAGAGCAGCGCTGATGTGCTAGAGGTGATAGTGTACGCTGACGACCTTCTCCTGTTGGTTGGTGGCCGAAGCCGTGAGGAACCAGAAACCAAAATTGAGAGAGCAATGACAATTTGTCGTAAAAGTTGCGCAAAACAAGTCAACATACTTGCTTCTAAAGGGTCAATTGGCTAGGAACCCAACTGTTTCGGATTGAGGGCACACCGGTTATATGCCGTCGTGAATCACGATACCTGGGTGTTATTCTAGACGAGAGATGGAGCTTCGCCAGGCATATTGAAGTGGCAACATATAGGTCGTTGGAGGTTCTAAACAATGTTATCATGATAAGGCATAGGCGATTTCATCTTCTTCCACAACTCATCAAACTGTACCACAACACCATCCTTGCTTCCATTGGACGCTACGAGTTCAGAGTCTGTGCTCACAGGGTCACGATTGTCGTGCCTGCGATGGCCATGAGGAGGCTGCAATGTAACATGTTATTGCGATCGATTGGAGCCTGCTGTACATCGCCAGTGGGGGCACTGCTGATTCTCATGGGGCTGTGCCCCCTAGATATTAAAATCAGGGAACAGGCAATGTGGTATTGGGCAAAAAGGGCACAAGTTGAAAAGACTGAGTGCATTCTGGGGGTGCGAGATGGGGACAAACTTTCCATTAGAAGAAGGGGGAGGAATTAGGAATTGTGGGATAGGGATGAGACAGGCAGAAGAACCTACCAGTTGGTTCCAAACATCAGAGAACGGCTCCAAATGAAAGATTTTCAACCAAGTAAGGGACTGATGCACTTCCTCAGGGGCCATGGCCCGTATCCGGGATACCTTTGCAGTTTCGGGAAAAGGGAGGCTGCCTCGTGTGACTGTGGTACTGGGATAGGTACACCGGACCATGTAGCCTACGAGTGTCCATTGTTTGATGACGTTGCTACGGAATTAAGGAACCAACTACCCATTACAGATACATTTCACTTGATTAGGAATCCAGTCACCTTCAACATCATTGAGAGACTTGCCAGCGAGGTAACTTCCAAGGTCCTGCGTGAATACCGAAGGGAGATTGAGTGATTGGTGAACAATGAATCGACATTCGACACCTATCCCATTCCGCTGGGGCGTGGATTGGCCGACCGCCGTGACGACTGGAATCCGTCACGTCCTGGATTAGGGGGAGGGTGTGAAGTTACCCAGCCTAGACACCGCACACTGATGATGGCCTTAGTAGTTCGAATTTATTAGTAGAATGTGTAGTTTTGGATAACTTCGAAAGACCTGCAGCTACTTTCAGTTTGGACCAGCCCAGTGCCAGGGGCACGCCCACTGGGGTTATCTCGGTGGGCGTGGCCAAGAGCTGGTAGGTTAGTATTTTGCTGGCACACTCTAACGCTGCAGGATGTAGTTTGACAGAGTAGATACTACATTAGGGTGAATAGTAAGCTTGCCCACAGAGTAGCTAGCTTTCCACCCTTTCGTTAAGATTAAATATATAAAAGAACAGTAAATGCTGCTTGTTAACTAACACATTGTATGTAATTAGGACCCACAAATGTTTCTGGTGGTGGGTTACCATGTATAATAATTGTTTTTGATGAATAAAGAACTTTTTTTTCTTTTTTAAACGAGCTGTTCCTCTTTCAACCTTTTCGATATCCTCTGCTAATTCTATCTGATGCGGATCTCACACGGCACTGTAACAAACCAGAAGGGGGCGGACAAGCGTAGTGCAAGCAGTCCCTTTACTAAGCTTGTTACACTTTGTAAGTGTTCTACCAATAAATCGCAGTCTTTGGTCGCTTTCTACACAACATTATCTATGTTATCGTTAGAATATAATTTATCGTAATTTTAGTTCCTATACTTGGATGCGTTTACAGCCTCTAGTTTTTTGTGATTTATAGTGTAATTGAAATTTAGAGGATTCCTTTTTAGTGCTCATGTGGACGACTACACACTTTTGATGATTTAGAGTGAATTACGACTGTTTTCACCATACGGACATCTTGTCTAAATCATTTTACAATCCGTTTTCATCCACTGGTGACATTACATAATGGTAAACGGCAGCATAATCTGTAAACAATCAACGAAGTCGGCTCAGATTGTCTCCTAAACCATTAATGTAGATCAGGGTCAACAGAGAGCCTGTAACACTTCCTTGGGGAACGCCAGATATTACTTCTGTTTTACTCGATGATTTACCTTCGTGAACTTATCATTTCTGAGAATGCATGCTGTTACAGCGTGATTACCTGTAAATACCACATTAAAATTAATGTAATAAATGCTCTAAATGATGTCCGTCAACCTCAATGCATTTGCCAATACGTGTAACGACATTCCTCTCAACAGCGAGTAGTTCGCCTTCCATAATGTTCGCACATGCATTTACAATTCGCTGACGCATGTTGTCAGGGTTGTCGGTGGATCACGATAGCAAATATCCTTCAACTTTCCCCAAAGAAAAAAATCCTGGGACGTCAGATCCGGTGAACGTGCGGGCCATGGTATGGTGCCTCGACGACCAATCCACCTGTCATGAAATTTGCTATTCAATACCGCTTCAACCGCACGCGAGCTATGTGCCGGACATCCATCATGTTGGAAGTACATCGCCATTCTGTCATGCAGTGAAACAACTTGTAGAAACATCGGTCGAACATTACGTAGGAAATCAGCATACATTGCACCATTTAGATTGCCATCCATAAAATGGGGGCCAATTATCCTTCCTCCCATAATGCCGCACCATACATTAACCCGCCAAGGTCGCTGATGTTCCACTTGTCGGAGCCATCGTTGATTTTCCGTTGCCCAGTAGTGCATATTATGCCAGTTTACGTTACCGCTGTTGGTGAATGACGCTTCGTCGCTAAATAGAACGCGTCATCGTCCCGTAATTGCTCTTGTGCCCCGTGGCATAACTGTACACGACGTTCAAAGTTACCGCCATGCAATTCCTGGTGCATAGAAATATGGTACGGGTGCAATCGATGTTGATGTAGCATTCTCAACACCGACGTTTTTGAGATTCCCGATTCTCGCGCAATTTGTCTGCTACTGATGTGCGGATTAGCCGCGACAGCAGCTAAAACACCTACTTGGGCATCATCATTTGTTGCAGGTCGTGGTCGACGTTCCACATGTGGCTGAACACTTCCTGTTTCCTTAAATAACGTAACTTTCCGGCGAACGGTTCTGACACTTGGATGATGTCGTCCAGGATACCGAGCAGCATACATAGCACACGCTCGTTGAGCATTTTGATCACAATAGCCATACATAAACAGAATATCGACCTTTTCCGCAATTGGTATACGGTCCATTTTAACACGTGTAATCTATCACGAAGCAAATACCGTCCGCACTGGCGGAACGTCACGTGATACCACCTACTTATACGTTTGTGACCATTACAGCGCCATCTATCACAAATCGAAAAATGTGGTCCAACTAAAACATTCATATTTCTTTACGCACTAGACGAATATGTTATAAAAATGGGGTTCCTATTTTTTTAAAAACGCAGTTGTTATCCGTTTGACCTATGGCAGCGCCATCTAGCGGGCCAACCATAGCGCCCTCTGGTTTCCCCCTTCAAGCTAGACGAGTTTCGTTCTTTGTAGTTTTTTCGTTTGATGCTTATTCCGTGAGATATTTGGCCCGGTCACTATCAATGGACCACCTTGTAGAGAATGCTGGGGCAGACTTTCGATCCCCCGTTGGCTCCGTTGGTTCTAGCAGAGTGCTCAGTGAGCTCTCCTGATAGGTGGATGTACTTGGCTTGGTGGCTCAAAACGTTTGACGGTGGTTGGTCAGACTTCATATTGTTTCGCATGTTGGTAGTATGCGATCCCGAGCAATTGATGACACGGATCGGAAATTGAATTCTGTTCCTGCTTCAGAGTTTCGAAATTTACGAGTTTGTGCTACCTGGGAGGCGCTTGCCTGCAATGTCTTCGAAACTATGATGCAGTCTGAGACTTATGGTTTTGGTTTGATATCCTCATCTGTCAACGGTATTTTTGAATTTGGTGTCGATGAATTGCCCGGTGTATGTCTTAATTACTGGTTAGCGAGTCAGTAGTTAATTCGGCTTGCTGTCCTGCATATCGACAAGGTATTGCCTTAAGCAGAGACTTAACTTTTGTTAACTCGACGAGCGCCTGCTTAGCAGTACAGGAGTAAACACCCACACGATCTGAATCAATATACTGCTAGTGCCCGTAGAAAGGGAGCGTTATTACTGCTATTTGCAAATTTTGAGAAGTAACTGAACGTAATGCGTTGTTTTAAGTGATGTTCTAGTTATTGAGACTAAGCAGATTTTTAAAAAAGCCCTCTATGTGGGCAATAGTTTGGGTATAACGGGAACAGTGGCCACTTGAGATTTAATGGTACATGTTCTGTATCTAACATACCTAAATTCTTCTATGTGGTGTGTGTCAAACAAGTGAAATGTTACGTCGCTGTATAAGTGAAATTTGGTATTATGTGTTCACTTATTGACAGACGTTTTTTAACTTTTCATCACATGATTTGACAGCTACATGCGCTCATTGATGGTTCGTGGTTAGTTATCCACGTTCCTGTTACAGAGGGAGGCTCTGTCCCCAATTGATTCGCCCCTATCAGCTCTCACAGTCACGCTATTATCGCCAATGGCGTCGCGTACCCCAGCGGCGCGGAACTGCGGAGTCTGGTGTACGGTCCTCTTCGCCAGCACATCGCTGAATCAAGATACAAGACTCGGAATTCTATGGAGGTTGAATCTGGAAAGCATAAATTTAAATGGGGCAATATTAATGGAAGAAATCAGAGTCAGTGTGACCTATCCTCTATTAAAACCCCATCGATCCGCTTCCCGAAGTCCTTGTACAGTGTGGTGGCGCAATGGACAGCATTTAGTTCCAATGAGATCGACGTAGAGCAATAATAGACAATGTTTTAACTGACTGTAAACCACGCGCTGGGGTATCATATGCCGAGAAATGGATCAAGTACGGGAAACACCGGCCGTGATTTAATAAAAAAATTCGCAGGATATTAGGGAAACAGCGGTTGTTGTCTTACAGTAAACAAAGGGTGCAAGAACGTGGACAGGGAGACATTATAGGAAACTGGCGAGCCTTTAAAATGATCCACGCGGGAAGAAAAATTGCCAAACAGTCGTATGTTATGACAAATTATTTTTGTTAGACGACTAGTTTCAACATCTAATTAACGCCAGGCCCCTGCATGTTAAAAGGAGTATGCATGTAGCGTATATCAGGTTATACCACAGTTAACATCACTGAAAATGAATAATTAAAGTCTTTAAAATCTACAATATGCAATTTGTAGTGTTAAGGGAAGTACCTGAGCACATACAGCACAATACAATAAAATTTGTGAATATACTAGTTAGCATCGAAATTAACTGTTTTGATATTACAGAGCCATATCTGAACATGCCAAACATTATAAAAAAACAAAAATAGTCAACATACAAAATAAGGAGCACAAACGATAAAGCTTATCTAGTTTTTTATACATTTTCTATTCATTTTTATCATTGTTTATTTTTAATTTTGATATTAAAAAGTCCTATATAATTCTTTTAGGCTAGAAACACCATAGTTTTTAAGAATACCTATCCTCATTCGAATTAAAACGTTGTGATATAACCTATGGAGTACACAGTGGTATGCATATCTATCGCCTACCTACTTTCACTGCCAATGATACATCAGAATTAGTTGTCACAACATCAAAAACGCTACGAAAAGCAAAATACAGCGACTTACAAAATGCTAAGTGAGTAACGGTGTGCAAAGAACTTGCGAGGAATACTTATAAAATACCTAGAGGGTATAACTTATACACAAAATAACATAAAACAAAAACTAAAAAGAAAGGGCCTGGTGTCTATAAACTTCAATTAATTGGCGGGCAAATACTATGGCGAATGAAACAAGGATCCCCAAATACCATATTAACCATGGGGAGTCCACCGAATATCTAGTTGACTATATAATCACTAGTCCCTTGGGAATACAAGGTATCATATGTCGACCTATTTATAAAACGACGATACCCGTCTAAATAGGAACTGACACATAGCAATCTTTAGTGCAGTAAGTAGCGTGGGGACGGAACAAGTTAAAAGTAAGGCAAGTGGGTGGCGCGGAAAAGGAGTTATTAAATGACCTCGTACTATAAACAAATCGTGGAATGGAACAATATTAATGCAAAGCCTTCCAAATAATGAGGAAAACCAAGTCGATAAAACAACCAGTGTAGTAGCACAAGGCTACCTATGTCTGGAGTCTTGAGTCACACTTGTGACTCATTACAACAGCACTCAGCATACTCAAAATACACAAATGTCTTCAGGTCGACATCAATCCTAAATCGTTAAAAATCGTAAAATTCGCTTATATGGTAAGAAAGTCATAAAATTACCCATAAGGTCTATGGTGAAGTAAAGGTTACAAAGGTACAACTATACTAAACCAACTAAACGCAACTCATGAAATGTAGTCAAGAAACACCGAATATCCAACATGTGACCGGGAATGTGTTAATTTAGGATTAAAAACGCAACAATCTAAAAATGGTTGTGTAAACCACTTGATTACAAGAAATCAAACCATAAGGAAACAGCATAAACCTCACCGTCCTAAATATCAATAAGACATCACTATCATAAGGAAAATCCCATCATAGATGCATATAAGCTTACGACAGATCAAAACATAGTCAATAGTAGAAACATGGTGCATACCAAGAGTATGGAGCGTTATAAAGCGAGATTCGGAGAATTGAGAAACACCAAAAATCCATAAGATACAACAGTTCTCATAGCAAGGGGAATTACCATATGTCATGGCCGAACAAGCCAATGCATTATCATAATAGTAACATAGCACATGCATACCAAGAATCGAAGGTAAAAAGATTACAGGTAATGAAAAGTGTAGAACAGCGTTATATGTTAGCGAAAGAACTTGTCGAGATCCTGAGAAACTTCTAGTCCTACGCAAAATCATTAAGCGGCTCGAAGGCTTCTATTCAGTCATACTTCGACCAGTCTGGTGTGGCAACAGAAGACAGCAAGAGCAAAACAGAAGTTTCAAATTCCACGTCTAAGAAATCATTCATGCAAGAGGATCTAACAGACAAATCAATGTTTGACTGTCATACTTTCCCTTGTCCGTGGCATGGAGAGGCAAAAAAAAGAGTTAAAAACAAATAAGTCGCAAGGTCGGAATGGAATCGCAATTCTGTTTTATTGGGAGTACCCTCGGCATTGGCTCCATACTTAGCTTACATTTATCGCGAATCTATAGCCCATTGCAAAGTCCCAAGTAATTAAAGAAAATCGGAGATGACTCATTTATATAGAAAAAAAGTAATAGAACGGACCCACCCAAATTACAGACAAATATCCTTAACATCGATCTGCTGCGGAAGTTTTGAACATATTTTTTCGAATATAATAAATATCTTTGAGACGGAAAAACTTCAGTCCACAAATCAGTACCGATTTAGAAAGCATCGATCGTGCAAAACTCAGCACGTCCTTTTCCCAAATGATGTCTTGCGAACCATGGATAAAGGGCAACAGCCATATTTCCGGAAAGGGTTTGACACAGTGTCCTATTGCACATTGTTAACGAAGGTCAAAGCATGGTGAATAGGTTCACAGGTATGTGAGATTGTTTGAACACTTTTTAAGTAATAGGTCCTAGACGTTATCCTGGACGGTGAATTTTTATCGGACACAAAGGTACTGTCTGCAATGCTACGAGGAATTGTCATCTTACTTTTACCCTTGAAACACATTTTATAAAGGATTTTTCAAAAGGAAAGGTCAATTTTCAGGGATACGACAGCAACGAAAACTCGAAAAAAAAAAGTCTAGTAAGCACGGGCTCTAAAATAAATACCTGACGAGTTATGAGCAGCTCTTCATCTTCGCTAATGCGAGACACATTTCTCTACTGCAAGTGCCGTGGTTTCCATGTTTTGAGAGGTGATAGTATGTACCACAACAAGAAAAAATGTAGTGACCATGGGCTTACAGCATATCTTCAGAGCTATGGGCACTAGTTCATCTTTACTACTGTAAAAGACATGTCTTCTAGTAAAGGTACACATTTTAGAGACCATTATTACTAGACTTTTTGCTTTGAATGATGGTTCCTCTCACATTCCTCAATACTGATTAGTCCTCTAGTGACACACTGGATACAGAAATTATCTGACGGACTGAGTGAGTAATCTGCGTCTATTTGCTTAAAATTCAGTAGTGTACGGTAAATTGGTACTGGGAGATGAAGAAGCTTGCACAGGATAGGGTAGCATGGAGAGCTGCATCAAACCAGTCTCAGGACTGAAGACCACAACAACAACAACAACAAACGGTAAAGTGTCACCGATGAGTGACCAAAGAAGGTGCAGGATGACTTCGCGACAGAATTACTATTTCGTGTGGTGTACAGCAGC
Source organism: Schistocerca nitens (assembly GCF_023898315.1). Classification (NCBI taxonomy): domain Eukaryota; kingdom Metazoa; phylum Arthropoda; class Insecta; order Orthoptera; family Acrididae; genus Schistocerca; species Schistocerca nitens. Next base: position 407,648,508 of record NC_064618.1, read on the forward strand.
TTGCCCTAAATGTAGTGAGCCGTTTGCGGCTAGTGGTCATGCTGTTTATAGCTCGTCATGTTGTTTTTGTGGTTCTGTTGCCTCGTTTTTCTTTTAATTATTTTTACTGGCGTCACTAGGTTGCTGCTTTGCTTGGCCGTGAGTGGCAGCAGCAGCGCTTATCGATAAGGGCACTGTCGTGCCATATCTGGAGCGACCGCTAGTATTTCCGAGTCGTCGTGTGTCTCGAGTTCAGTCGGCGATGGAGCGCCACTGAGGTGCGGACAGCCAGTATTCGCCGACCGCTGGCGACACACATGTACTGTCCGACGGAAGAGGATTGGAGCAGGAACAACCGTTGGTTGGTCGTACGTTTGGTCGTCTCATCGGGCGACGTGTATTTGGTCTTTTGATCATTTCTGGGCCTCGTCAGTCGATCTTCTTGCCGGACGTGGGTCGGATCCTTGCTTGCGCGGAGATGTCGGGTGACCAATGGCCAAGTGTTCCCTCTGCATGGTCGGGTCCGAGCCAGAGTCTCCGGGTCGTCGTGTGTCCGATTTCCGAACGGCATCAAGGGTGTCGGGACTGAGCTGCAGTGAGCTCCGGACAACCAAGACTCGGCCGACCATTGCCGACACACATAACGTGAGTGGGGACGACCACGCTTGGTCGTTCGGTCGTTCGTCTCATCGGATGACGTGTATTTGGTCGCCGACCCCTTATGGAAACCCTGTGTGTGTGTGTGTGTGTGTGTGTGTGTGTGTTTGTGTGTGTGTTTGTGTGTCGACTTATGAGTTCTCTTTGTTATTCCACAGTGATTGGTTTTAGGACTGTCAGAGTTCTTGGTGCAAGTGTTTACGCGGAACTGTGTGTAGCTTCTGTGATTTCCAGAAGTTATGTTAATGCTGTCTGTGTACTGGAGTAGGCAGTCGGTCGGTTGGGACAGAGCAGCGAGTGTGTGTTTCCTCTCTGTGTTGATGCTGTACGGTACGTGGTGTAGTTCGACAGCCTTTGGTATTTGTTTAAATTTTTCAGTGGTTATTGTGCCTTGGCTGTATTTAAACGCCAATTTTGAAGACGTAGTGCTGCTGGTATCTTCGTCCTCGCTGATATTTTCGGTTCTCGTGCCGCTGGTCGGGCTGAAGGGGATTGATTAGGTTGTTGGTAGGTCCTTCAGCCGTCCCTGGGTAAGGATGCCGTCCGATTATTTCATCTTATTTTTGGCTGCCTGTCTCACCTAAACTGTTGTTAGAGTTCCTTCCCCAAGCCGACCCTTGGAACACTTCTGAGCACCACTGCTCTGTTGTTTGTGACTGTTATTTTTTTTTGGCGCCAGTACTATGCCAGGACTTGAGCCGTGTATTAATTTTGTTTGTTCTATGTTCAGTATATGGCCTTCAGCCGAACCTTATGTGAAGTATTTTAAGATTATCCCTTCAGCCGTGTTTTATTTAAAATTCTTGTTTGCTCTGTATCTACGCCTTGAGCCGCGTTTGTTTGAAAATCTGTAGCTTTCAGCAGTAACGTGTAAATTCCTGTCTGTAAGGTTTCTCTTTAATTATCTTCAGTTCTTAAAATGGCCTTCAGCTGTACTGTGTAAATTCTAATCTTAAGGTTTGTCTTTGATTATTTTGAATCATTGTTTTGGCCTCCAGCCGTGAAGATATTTCAAGTTTTATTAAGATGGTTTTCTTTTTTACTGTGTAAATGCTGGTCTTTAAAGGTTACCTTTTATTATGTTGAAATATTATTGGGCTTTCAGCCGAGGAATTAATGTAAATTTTCCGTAATATGGCTTTTAGCCGAAATTTGTAAATGTTTAGCTTTTAAAGAATTTCTTTTGGTGATCTGAAATATTATTTGGGCCGTTAGCCAAGAAGATGTTTTAAGTAAGTAAGGCCTTCAGCTGTTTGTCTAAATTCTTGTGCCTTAAAAGGAATTATTTAAGGATATTTTAATTTTACATTAGTGAGGCCTTCACCCATTTCTCTAAAACCTTGTGTTTAAGAGGAATTATTTGATCTTTACTACTGAGAAGTTACTTGGGCCCTGAGACGTAAATTGATCCTCGTTGTTTTAAAGAGAAAACTGTGCATTGGTTTTCGACGAATAAAACTGTGTGTTCTTACGTAACTAACAGTAAGTGATCTTGGCCGCTTTCCACAACCTGATCCGCTCAGTCCTGCGAAACCAGATTTCATGTAGGAAAAGGTAAGCTTATGCAGACGTACAGGAAAAACAGTCCTGTAATGTTGGAGTGAAGTACTAGCCTTATATTCCTTGGCACAGTTTGTAAAACATTATCCATCTACACATCTAGACGAAGCACTAAAAACGAGCACTACTACAGGAACGAGCACATAAGATCCGTAGGGAACGCGATTGTACGACTTCATGTTATTGGGAGAATAACAATCGTCTATAAAGGAGACAGTGTACTGAAAATTTGTGCATGTCGTTGTTGAGTATTGCTCGAATATTTGGGGTCCGCACCAAATCGGATTAAAGATTCAGAGTCGAGCTGTTAAGTTTGTTACCGGTAGGTTCGATCGACATACAAGTATTACCGGAATCCTCCGTGTACTTAAGGGGGAATCCCTAAAGATGGCGTTCTTTTCACGAAATACTATTAAGAAAGCTTAGACAACCGGCATTTGCGACTGACTGCACATAGAGTCTACTGCCGCCCGCAGTGGCTAGCACACTGGACTCGCATTATGGAGGACGACGGTTCAATCCCGCGTCCGGCCATCCTGATTTAGGTTTCCCGTGATTTCCCTAAATCGCTCCAGTCAAATGCCGGGATGGTTCCTTTGAAAGGGCACGGCCGACTTCCTTCCCCGTCCTTCGCTAATCCGATGAGAATGATGACCTCGCTGTCTGGTCTCCTTCCCCAAACAAACCAACCAACCCGTCTACTGCTGCCGGCGTTCATTACGTTCGATGATGGTGAAGACAAGACAATAAAAATCAGCGCTAGTACAGTGGCATACAGACAGTCGTTTTCATCGCGCTCCATTTGCGAGTGGAACAGGAAAGGGAACCACTAACAGTGGTACGAAGTATCCTCCACCACGCTCCGTAAGGTGGCACACACCAAAATCTCAAATTACCCAGTAATGGATATTTTTCCAGCTGTGAGGTACAGATGAAGTAGCGTATAATAACAAGATATGCTACATTGCGCAGATTGTTTAATTTTTGTAACAGCATGAGAAGCAGCTAACCTGAATCCTCTCCGTCTCCAAGCGCTGCAGGTGGTTTCTGCGTAGGGAGGCAAGTGCACGCAAACACCAGAGCTCTAATGGCCTAGCGTAAGCTGGTCAGTGAGTAACGCCATCAGCTAATATCTCTGCTCGGCGCTGTAGCCTGCAGCGTCGCATTACGCCCAACTTTCGAGGGCTTTCAAAGACGTCACGTGGGTGTAATGAAGGTTCTCCCTTATCCGAACTTGGCTCGTTAATTACACGCCACTAGCTCGAGCGGTTTGTCGGGGGAAAGTGGGCTCTTCCACGTCCCTTGTACTGTGTAGGCGCACAGAGAGAGGTTTTCACAGAAATGTTTCGAGTTAGAAAGCTTTTTCGGTGCTGTTTATTAATAAATGTTTTGGTAGCCCACCGAATATTGTTTGTTCTTCATTAAGTGACTGGTAATTAAGTTTTCTTGCCGTAAGGTAGTTAAGACGCCTCGTGACGGGTAGAGACGTAGCTGGCGGGCTGAAGAGCAACTGCAGCTGACACTCTGTGCTACCTGTGCCACACATTGCAAGGAGAGGAAGGTGACGCATTCATTAATTGCTAGCATGATAACTCAGTTATGAAATAACTTGGAAGTAGAGCTTTGACATCTTCCATTAGCACTGAATTATCTTCCATTATATCAACTGTTGGTACTTAGAAGTTGTGAAATTGTAACACCCACGTGTTCCTGCCTGTCTTTATTTTGGGCATATGTGTTTTCTTTCTGTGTTTTTTGCAATGGATTATCAAGTACTCATCATTCACTTCTTTTCCCATGACGATATTCACTTTAAGAGCAACGCACTCCTGTTTCCCAAAGATCAGTTTTTCATACGTTTATGTATGTTCTCCAGAATTCATTTCTTACAGTGTATATTATCAATTTGGTGGGCTTCTAAAACCAAGGAGTTGTAGTCGGGATAGCATTCGTCTATTATCTTAAAATACGTCCATTTACAAAAGCTTTATAGCAGAATAGGTGCTTGCAACTCTCTACAAACTCAAATTTTTGTTGTGGAAGTCCCTAACACGAACAAAAGGAAACCGGATGGCCAGGGAGGCGTCTTCGTCGATCCCGTAGCAAAATTTTCCTATATTTCTTAATAACTGTCCTATTTTCGTGTGGAATTATGCGACCTTTGCAAATTTTTTTATACTAATTTATCGCTTAAATATGTAAAAATTATTCATATTATCGATTTCAGCAAATAGCTGCCACATTCAGAAGTGATAAACCCAATATAAAAGTTCGGACATATATTTAACAAAAATAGTTATAGATTACAAACATAAGTAAAATAAAATATTGCAATAAAAGAAATCATACCGTCACATTTTAAAAAAGATCTGACAAAATGCGCTGAAAGGTGTCGTACAGATATATAATGAACAGTAATTTTTTAATTCGCTTTATGTCTTTTCTTGTTGCCCCACGTAGCTGACCGAGCGAGCGGAACCGCCGCGCTACAGCTTGCATATAAGGCGCGGCACGCTGCGTTTGTGGCACTGATGGTCCCATTCCAAGACTGAATGGGATGCGCGAGATGATTAGAGCTGTAAAACTACCGTAGACTGTCGCAAACTATCGTAAGTAAGGGTAGAATACGGTAGTTTTCCTCGTAGCTTTCGTCAGTGAACGTGTATTTGCATTTCCTGTGTTGTGGCGTAACAAGCTAGCTACGCCACACTGAAGTAGCCGAAAGGCACGCGTACACACACGCCGACTGGCGTTAAGTCTGAAACAGGATACGTGATGAAAGCTATAAAGAAAAGAACGGAGCTTCTCGTATACTTAACTTTAATTTCTTGTTGTACATTGCTCTTGATAATACAAGTGAGACTCTCTCCAGATATGGTTAATGGCGCCTTGCTAGGTCGTAGCCATGGACTTAGCTGAAGGCTATTTTAACTGTCTCTCGGCAATTGAGAGAAAGGCTTCGTACGTGTAGTCGCTAGCAATGTCGTCCGTACAACTGGGGCGAGTGCTCGCCAGTCTCTCGAGACCTGCCGTGTGGTGGCGCTCGGTCTGCGATCACTCAGTGGCGACCGCGGGTCCGACATGTACTAATGGACCGCGGCCGATTTAAGCTACCACCTAGCAAGTGTGGTGTCTGGCGGTGACACCACATCCTGTACGTTAATGTTGCATACCTCTCTAGAAAATGAGTGAGGATGTATGCGTCGGAAAAAAATCAGTAAGCCCATTTGAGGTTTCTTGTTCATTCAAGATTTATTGTTGCAACAGTACGCCCTTTAATTAAAGTTATTAATAATTCCCTAATTGATCTGCCCGCACTAACAAATATTTAATTTTGAACTATATATGACGGTAGTATCTGTTCTCGAAAGAACAGTTACCGTCGATGACCATGCAGCTTTGCTCGAAATGAAATGATAATTAAATAGACACCCTAGCTGCAAGCAGGCGTTGATACACTTCATTGGGGACATGTTGAAAATGTGTGCCCCGATCGGGACTCGAACGCGGGATCTCCTGCTTACATGGCAGACGCTCTATCCATCTGAGCCACCGCGGGCACAGAGGATAATGCGTCTGCAGGGACTTATTCCTTGCACGCTCCCCGTGAGATCCACATTCCCAACATGTCCACAACACTACATTCGTAGTGCGCCTAATAGATGTTTGCCCATCATACTCATTACTCGAGCGTGCAAAGAATAAGTCCCTGCAGACGCATTATCCTCTGTGCCCGCGGTGGCTCAGATGGATAGAGCGTCTGCCATGTAAGCAGGAGATCCCGGGTTCGAGTCCCGATCGGGGCATACATTTTCAACATGTCCCCAATGAAGTGTATCAACGCCTGCTTGCACCTAGGGTGTCTATTTAATTATCATTTCATTTAATTTTGATGAAAATTTGGGTGTCACCGAGTACAGAAGAAAATTATACGCTATAACACCCGCAACGGTAGGTGGTGTAGCCTCCACAGGTGGCAATGCAGGCGCTGATTGTGGCATCCAGTCGATGGTGCAAATGGCGAATACTGTGCTGGGATACGTAATGCCACGCTTGCTCGACCTTCTCACGTAGGTCTGTAAGAATAACTGGTTGACGAGTCACACGAGACACTTCTTGTCCCATCATATCCCACACGTGCTTGATTGGAGGCAAGTCCGGAGATCACGCTGGGCAAGGTTCAAATGTTTCAAATGGCTCTGAGCACTATGGGACTTAACATCTGAGGTCATCAGTCCCCTAGAACTTAGAACTACGTAAACCTAACTAACCTAAGGACATCACACACATCCATGCCCGAGGCAGGATTCTTAACTGCAACCGTAGCGGTCGCGGGGTTCCAGGCTGAAGCGCCTAGAACCGCTCGGCCACACTGGCCGGCGCTGGGCAACGAAGTTGCTGCACGTCTTGGGGAGCACGTTAAGCTTGACGGGCCTGTGTGGACGAGCGTTATCCTGTTGCAACATTCCTGTTGCAAGAACGGCAAAATAACAAGTCTAGCAACATTCTGCACGTGCCGAGAGCTAGTTAACGTTCCCTCCAGAAACACCAAAGGCGAACGAGAATTGTAGCTTATAGCACCCTAGACCGTAAGGCTTGGGAGGGGGCAAGCGTACCTTGTACAAAAGGATCCTACGAGACAGTGTTGACCAGGTGTGCATCGTATGCGCAAACGACATCACTTGAGTGCAGGTAAAATCTCTTTCCATCGCTGATGACCACAGCGCGCCATTCCAAGTGATCCTCTGACGACACCAGTCGAGTCGTGCTCGTCAATACTGCAGTTTGAGTGGAAGACAGGTTACAGGATTCGTACCTGTAGTCCCACTGCTAATAATTAGTTAGTGCTGACACTCTTGGGATAACAATCCCTCTTATGTATGCTGTGGTAGCTGTACAATCTGCCACTGCTACCCTTACAAAACGATGATCCTGGCGTGAGTCCGTGCTGCGTGGACGTCCAGAACCTCGTCTACATCACCACTGATACCAACATCGTGGCACAACTGACGCAAGACGTAATGTTTGTGTGGCAATACCCGAAAAGACCATTCCGCCACTCTGATGGTCACAATTTGAGCCCTTTCAGACTCGCTCAGCTGGCTGTAGGAACCATAAGTGCGTCTCCGTGACATGGTTGCCTGGTTGCTTCAGACGTTTGCACCACACAGCCTTCTGTCTGCAGGCATTCCCTGTTGAAGCGTAGACACAGATGGCGCTCTGCTACGCTGCCTGTTGACGGAAGCCGCTGAAGCCATTATCGTTACAAATGATTCGAATGGCTCTGAGCTCTGTGGGACTTAACATCTGATGTCATCAGTCCCCTAGAACTCAGAACTACTTAAACCTAACTAACCTAAAGACATCACACACATTCATGCCAAGGCAGGATTCGAACCTGCGACCATAGCGGTCGCGCGGTTCCAGACTGAAGCGCCTAGAACAGCTCGGCTACTGCGGCCGAAGCCATTATCAGTACGTTTACTATCCCCCAGGTAGCACATACCGTAGTCGGACAAAATCGACGTCGTCTGCCCTGGGGCAGTAATGATTCTCCGGCAGTACGGAACAAATTTGTTCCGCATACTTATACTCCTGCCTGTTACTTAAAAATAAACGCTATTTACCGTAAAACAAACTATGAAGGTTTAGTTCAGATTTTATTCCCAGATATTTGATTTGTAACGCTAAACACCGTGGCTTTGTAGTAAAAATTAAGAAAACAATATAGATAAGATACAGCCCTGGCAAACGCTATTTCCTCAACAAGAAGATAAAATAAAAAAAAAAAAGCAAAGCAATAATACATGCAACCGTTTCAATATGAAACCGCCTGACGGAGTGGCCGTGCGGTTCTAGGCGCTACAGTCTGGAGCCGAGCGACCGCTACGGTCGCAGGTTCGAATCCTGCCTCGGGCATGGATGTGTGTGACGTCCTTAGGTTAGTTAGGTTTAATTAGTTCTAAGTTCTAGGCGACTGATGACCTCAGAAGTTAAGTCGCATAGTGCTCAGAGCCAATACGAAACCGTTTCAATACTTCGTCAACTTACATTAAACATGTTTCTGTCATTTCTAAACGACTTTCACATTTCTCAATAATAATAATAGGGAACTTCTGTCCTTGACCATGATGAAGAACATATTGTATTGAGTACAAAAAACAACAATAGTCATATATATATATATATATATATATATATATATATATATATATATATATATTATGTTTGTGCATTTGGTTACATAAAGGCGCAGAAGTTACGCGATCATCTAATTTTAATTACTGATAAAGCGCATTTATATATTGTGTACGGATATATTTCAAATGGCTCTGAGCACTATGGGGCTTAACATCTGAGGTCATCAGTCCCCTACAACTTAGTACTTAAACCTAACTAACCTAAGAACATCACACACAGCCATACCTGATGCAGGATTCGAACCTGCGACCGTAGCGGTGGCGCGGTTCCATACTGAAGCGCGGCCGGCTGTAGGGATATAAAACACACTCTGGACTAACGCTAAATAATGTGCGGCTCCAATTATGTGCAAAACAAACGACCAAACAAACAAAAAAGAAAGAGAAATCGTCGGCTCCCAGTTTCACTCTTACCCATTAATTAATGTTTCTTTCCCTACCAATGCTATCGGTAATCCTACCATTTAATACGTCATTCACAAACTGTACCAAAACTACAGAACCGCAGTTTTGGTGAAGCGCAACTTAGGCTGCCCAGCACTGGAGCCAGCCTCTTGAATCGACCAGGGCTGCCCAGCACTGGAGCCAGCCTCTTGAATCGACCAGTCGGGCAGAGCTGTCTGGTCTTGGACGGCGAGTGGCTGCGCAGTGGATTTCATTCTGATGGCGGCAAGGGATGACTGAGCAGAGTTGCCTCGTGGGCAGCAGGAGCTGTTGTTGATGCCGTGTGTGGCGTAAGTAAGGCTTTTCTTGCAGCCAATTGTCTACTCGTGGAGTAGTTGGAGGTAGTGAGTTGTTGTGGAGTCAAGAACGAAAAGCATTCTCCAAGCTGGTATGCTAAGCAACTGCCTACGGGATGTGGTCAGTGCAGGGCCTTGGCCGTGTGTCGACACAAACAAATCAGTGGGGCGGATGGCGTCTTTTCCCGGGACAAAGGACGACGGTTCCATTGGAGACACTGAACGTGGGCTTTCCGGTTCCAAGAAGAGCACTGACTATCTGTGTTAGTGAGTGACAACAGTATTTTGGTCGGTCGAGTGATGCAGCATAGTATACAGTGAAGTGTACATGCTTTGTATTAGGTGTATCGGATATCAGTTACATACACACACACACACACACGCACGCACAGAAGGTCCGCGGATACATTGAGTTGGTTTTCATTGTGCATTACGGCCTGTTGAGTGTGCAGATGTTTTCACTACGTGAGGGTCAAATTGATTTTGTTATTTGTATGCTGTGAGCGTGACTGGTTGTGTTTGTGTCATTGTATCTAAAATTATTTTGTTATGCTATCCTATGAGACGAACTGATGGATAATAGCTAGGCTTTAGTGTGACTATGCGATCTTTATTTAATGTGTGTTAATGTAATTAGCATTAACGAAATAACAGAATCGTGTTCTACTTGTTCCCTGCACTTAACTCCAGGATTTAATTTTATTTTTCTGTCATTTTTCTGTCCACGACCGGGGACTAGATGTTGTAAGCTATTATTGTGAACTGTTATTGGCCCGACTCTATCTGCGGGGGCGAAGTCGATTTCAGTTTTGTTTTCCTTACATTAAAGGTATCTTGCTGATCCCTGCCTTCTCTAACTGTAGCAGGCTGTACATTAGGTATCACTTCCCACATGTCAAGAAAAATATTTTTTGTGTACTAAAATGAGTCTATGCCGACACAATTCCTACCCTAAACCGCACTTGACCAAAATCCTTCGCCACAAAAATATAAACAGATAAGCATTTTGAAACTTATGCAGTCATTGGTAAAAAAGAGTCTAGACTGAATATTTGATATTACTTATTGTCGGGTATGACATAAAAATAAGCAAAGCGAACATGAAAGTGATGCGACCAGCAGAAAGGAACATGCTGAGTTGTTTAACATAAAATCTGGAAACCGTACGTAGTGGAAGAAGTGAAATAATTCTCTCATCTATGAAGTAAGACTGGAAAGGTAATTTGAAGCAAGGAAGTCGTCAGAAGTAAATTGGCACGTGTGCAGGAAACTTTTCGGAAGGAGGAATACTGATATCGACATTCTGGAACACAGCACTGTAACGAAAAATCGGACGATATACTGCAGGCATTTGCAATGTGGTGCCGAATGTAGGAATTAGTGTGAAAGAATGAAATACGAAATGCAGAAGTACTAGAAAGGCGGTGAAACAAGTCGAAGAAAGAAGAAGGGACAAGATAGTGGCACATCTGCTATGACAAACAAGAACGACACCAGGTAAATTTGTAGGGGCAAGAAACAGATTACAGGGTATTTTAAATGTAGAGTTTACAGAGAAATGAAATGATTAGTAGTGTATAGAAAAACATGGCAATATCAGCCTATTTGAAATACTAACGACACATTTTAAAAAATAAAAGAGAAAGTTTCGGAATTTATTGTGATAAAGGCTAATGAGCTGACAACAATACCATGCCAAAATTTTGTTTTACCCTACCATACAAAAAATCAGAAGCACTTATGACGGGAGGAGGAAACAAAGTTGAACTTCACGGCTTGAGAGTCTATGTGACATTATTTCTGTGACTAGAATACTAGGAGGTATTTACAAAGAACTTGACGGTATGAGCCCACTTACCAGAATAATGTTGCGCGATGTCATAAAGCTTTTGTACTCTCCGCTGGCGGAAGCTGAACCACAACCATTGTGAGCGATTCTTCAGATCCTGGATACTGGCACCGAGACTTAAAAGGGAACATTGCACAGCGCAAATAAACGATCTTGTTGAAACTTCGCGGGTATTAGAGCGGTAAAAACAAAGAAATACGTATTTTTTCGTTTTTGCAAAATGTCACTTTTAAGGAGTACAAGACACCACGAAAGGTAATTTGGCGTATTAGGCGTACAGGAAATATCACAAGGCTTGGTGGCACAGGTACAACAGTGTCACTTATATGGCTTTCGATGTTGGAAGAATTTTCTGGGAAAATTTTCAGGTCTAGTGCCACTCAATAGTTATGTCAATCTCCGCTTGAGGAGCAATTCAGAGTGAATGAAAAAGGATATCAGAATTTTGGAATGATATAGAAATTTATTGAGATAACTTACAGAATCAGTAGATGTGTGATTTGATAGAAAACGTCTTCAAGTCTGATTCACGTACTGCATCAGTACTCCATTTCGCCAAGAGTAGCGCCAGCGTAGCGTACAGCTACAACGGCTACTTTCACTGGAGTGTCTTTTGGTTTCATGAAACGAACTCTGCTATAAATGATCGGCGTAAATTTCGCACCGAATAAGCTGCAGAACCTAAAATTTACTCTAGGTACAAGAACTTTGTTGAGACGCGTTGTTCACTGCGGCATGATCCATCAATAGGTCGACTGCATGTTGATGATTATGTCGAACAATTTAGGTAGAGCTTTGCCGCAGTACACGAAAATCAACGCGATGTTCGTCTTGCGAGACTGGCATTCCGCAAAGGACTGTTTGGCGAGTACTGCGTAGACTTTTACACTTGAAACTATTCAGATTCACAATGTCACAAAAAATCAGTGACCCCGATAAGATTGCTTTTGGGGAGTTATGTGCGAAAATGTTGCATCGGATAGGGGACGTCAGACATTCCTGAACGCAATAAATCTCAGCGATGAGTCAACATTTCATATCAGTAGCAACTGCACAGTATGGTGCAGCGAAAATCCACATGCAAACCTGGAACACGACAATTACAGCTCCAGAGTTAATGTGTTTTTTGCCTTTAGCAGATTGGAAGTGTAAGGCGCTTTCTTCTTCACGGAGAAAGTTGTCACGTGCATTGCATACCTGGACAGGCTTGAAAATGCTTTAATTCCACAGATCAATGAAGACAACTGACACGGGGCAGTTTACTATCAGCAAGAGGGTGCACCAGCTCATTTCCTCGCGGAAGTTTAAGGTTTCCGCGATAATCACTTCCCAAGCCGGTGGTTCAGAAGTGAAGGGCCAATCATACGCCACCTCGCTCCCCAGACACCAAAAGATTTATTTCTCTGGTGTTTCATTTAAGACGATGTGTATGTTCTTCCCATACCAAACAGTTAAACGACCTGGAAAACCTAATCTACGCTGCCATTGCACAAGTTACGTCCGATTTGCTGCAACGAATGTGGGAAGAAATTTATTAGCGGTGGAATGTTTGGCACATCACAAATAGTTGTTACCTCGAACCAAAATGACACTTGACACTTTTATGTGAAACCTGATGTTGTTTGCTACAAAATAACACCTCTACCGATGTGTAAATTGTCTCAATAAATTTCTTTAATATAATTTTGGTAAACATTTTTGGAAAACAGTGATCAATTAATTGTTATATTTTGACTAAAGTTCAGTCTTGATCACGTCATGTATGTTTTAATGATACAGGTAACCGGTTTCGGTTCTTTCTACAAAACCATCATCAGACCTATGGCTCCTTAGGATGGTAGGCGGAGCTCTCCTCGCTGCTACGCAGTCAACTGCGTAGCAGCGAGGAGAGCTCCGCCTACCATCCTAAGGAGCCATAGGTCTGATGATGGTTTTGTAGAAAGAACCGAAACCGGTTACCTGTATCATTAAAACATACATGACGTGATCAAGACTGAACTTTAGTCAAAATATATAATTTCTTTAATGTCCAAAGTTGTAAAGCTCTTATTGACTCACCCAGTATAATCAAGCTGCAGTGACTAGTATATAACTAGTTCTGTTTGCCAAGTTTTTCCAATGTACTGAAATATGCCCGTTCATATCACAACATTTAAATGATCACCCTCCTAAATTTGATAATCCTGCTGAATTTTGTTTTATTTTGTATTATCGGTTATGTGTATTGTGTGAAAAAGTTTCGTTCATTTCATGTGCTTGGTAGAAAGAAATGTTATGTTTTAAGCATTTCTTTACAGACTATGGTTATTATAATGGTTTTGTATCATAATAGAAAGTTAGTTATTATTTTCGATTAACAAAATACATGATGTTAAACTATAAACGAAGAAAAAACAAATAAAAATGTGAACGTAAAACTATAAATAAAATAAACAAACAAATAAAACTACGAATGTGAAACGTTAAATAACAATTCAAAACATAATACAAAAAAGTAAAATAAATCATTAGAGTAATAGTGTAACTTTAGATATTTTGATTAGATTTGTTGAAAATACTCTGACAGCACATGGTGTACAATTTTTTTTTCCAAAAATGATATTTCCGAAACCAGTTTTATCACACATGGATGGATGTGGCGTGAAAGCCTTTTCAGTTTATTTTGTAAAGAAAGTTTTCATTTTTTGAAATTAGTTAATGGAGGTGGTGTAATATGGAAAATTTCAAATTATTACAAAAAGTTGATTATACAGTTTTCTAGAACGTTGATTACAATCCTTCTGTTATATAAAACACGTACCTTATATATCATAGTTCTGAAGATGTTCCTTCTGAACTTAATGTGCTAAATTTCATTTTGGCGTCTGCTTTACCCGTTAAAAGTGAAATTGGGCATTATTTAGATTCCTCTTCATATCTGTCAAGTTTCAACATGATCGTTTATTTACAACTGGGATGTTTCCTTGTGAGTTGACATCGGAGCTGGTCCCACAAATGGTCCATTCAGGACATACTTTTGGATTGTACTGGCCACAGGACTATTTAAACACGATGGAGACAGTTTATGTACATATGGATGGGCATTGTCCCGTTGAAAAATGGCACTACGATACTGGCACATAAGAGATACCACATGAGAACGCATTATGTCCATGACATACCGTGCTGACGTCCCTCGACACACTCAACCTAACCCGAAGTCAGAAGCAATACGTGATGTAACACTGCTGTGCCTCTCCAAAACATTAAAAGAAAGGTATCTCTCTTGGGTCGCCGCCATACTCTCTGGCGATGTTCATCCTCGGTAATGCAGAACCACTATTCATAGCTGATCATAATACGAGGATGTTCCTCAGCAGTCCATGCTTCCCAGTTTGTGTTGTGGTGTTAGTGACAGGTCACACATGGGACGGCATTCCTCTTGTTCCATTGCCGCTAGACTCTGACCGATGATGTAGAATTACAGAATGTTGCTAGGAGTTCATTACTTGTTCTGAGAAAGCAGGCACAGATGTGAAGCAGTTACAGTGCGCATTGTGATTCTCCCTTGTGGCCCAGACGTGGTCGACCGGAGCCTCGACAAGTTCGTCTGTCCTCACGACCCTGAGCAGTCCAACATTGGACCACCGTCACAATGCCCAACAAACGTGGATAATGCACGAGTCCACGTGTTGGCCAAATGGCAACCACAATGAGGCTCATAACACAGTCTTAAGTGAGTACGCGTCATCACCATAGCCTTTGCAGTGGTTACTCAACATCTGATGCTGTGTGACGACCCTTGTATTGCTCACCAGGCGTGGCAACAACAGTAAACACGATCGACACCAATGAACTCTGGAGGCCATGTTATGAGTCGTAGAGAATTATAGCTTTCATCATTTACGTTCCCGCCGATGGTGTGTACATGTACAAGGTGACATTGATATTGATCATTTCTTCCTGATAATTTACATTTAACGTCAGGCAGTGTGTAAGGCAATCAAGGAAAAGTCATTTTAATGTGACCACCGTTCAAAAACTTGAATAATCATCTTCAGCAGCGCGGACTGCTGTGAGACGTGAAGGAAGAGAGTCCGTAAGGTTCTGAGTGGTACCGACAGGAATGTGGAGACATCCAGACTCCACTACCGTGCCAGCTGCATTAGGATTCTCAGTTGAGGATCCATGGCTTCAGTAGCTCTAGGTGATCCCACGGATTCGTGATTGGGTTTAATGCCAGGGAGTCTGCTGGACGGAGGAGTATGGTAAACTTATCCCGGTGCTCTTCGATCCATGCATGTACACTGCGAACTGTGTGACATATTGCATTGTCCTACTGGTAGATGCCACCATACGGAAGAAAAACAAACTGCATGAACGGATGAACATGGTGTTCAAGGATAGATGTATATTTGTGATGATCCATTAACGAGTTCACCGAAGAATTGCCACGAAAACATTTCCCACACCATCACCCTCCATCCTCCAGGCTGAATGCTTCCAACGAAAGTTGCAGGGTGTTTGTTTTCAGACATTTCACGCTGTATACGCCAACGGCCATCTGCCTGATGGAGCATAAAATGTGACTCGTCTGGAACTTGGCACCAGTCAGGGTCAAACAGTTGTGGTATGGGCATGCAAATTCCAGGCTACGTCGCCGATGAACAGAAGTGAGCACAGGTGCACGAAACGTCTGCTGTGGACTCCCATACACGACAATGGTGGCTGAACGGTCGTTGAGGAGAGACAGATGGTAGCTCATTGGTTAATCCGGGCGGTCAGTTGCTCAGTAGTTGCACGTCTACTCGCCAGTACATATCTATGCAGTCGTAGTTCACCATGGTCATATAAGGCCCATGGTGCACCTCTTGCTTTGGCGCCTGTTTACGTGACACCCTTTCATCATGCACTTAAGCCCCAGCGACCGCGAATGGTGTTTATACTTAGCCGTTTCGGAACTGCTTTCGCCACTGGCCTGAAAGCCAATGAGCTTGTCCTTTCGGATGTCAGAAGATAAATCACTCTATTTGGTGCCTCCTTCCACCCGCTCATCCCCCCCTCTCCGCCCCCCCCCCCCACACGCTTTACATACCCTCCATTGCTAGTGCTGCCACTTGCCGTTGCACGTTGACGCCGAACAGAGCCGGCGCTCACATTAATGTGACTGGACCATGTGTTACTGAACGAGACTAACAAGGAGACCACACGGCACTCGGGTTTTTGTAACTTCTTATATTTGTTGATACATAAAGTTCACAATTCAAATGTGAGTCTTCCAAATCAGAGAAAGCCCCTTGTAAAAATTGTTGGGAAAATCTGCTTTGACTGTTTCCTATCGTCTTTCATAAAGAAAGATCTCTTTTCCGAGTTGTCAACTGGTTCTGTGGGTGAATACTCTCTTTGCATGTCGGTAACCTGGGTTGGGTTTCTGACTGAAGTAAAATTTTAAATATAGGTGTACGTTCCACGAGTTCTTCAGTGAAGCGTGCAACAAATAAAGACGGAAAAAAAGATCGGCAGCGCTCGAGACTAGTAAGCGTTGGGACGCTGGTTCGAGTCTCGTTTGGATTATTATTCTTTTCGTTTTTTCTCGTTCGGGTCGAATACCTACGCCATTCAAAAATATATACATTATCAATTATATACTAATTTACACAGACCTACTTGGAGAAATGCGTCATACACACTGCGCTGTCTTACAATACATTTATACAATACCGATTTCGTTCATGGACCTTCTTCAAAGTGGAAAAATATCTACTATAACAACTTCATGTCGCATACATGCTATTTAACTAGGAAAGTATACGCTATTGCTGATTTTAAAACGTAAGAAAATTGATACTTAACGCCGTAATACAGGCGTAACCAAGCAGAAAACAACTGTGAAAACATGAAAATCTGTAAAAACAGTAAGGGCACAGTGCCATTGCTCAGACACTACAAGATCCAGTAGCCTTTTCGGAGAACATGTTATCAGGACCGCGTCCAGCTTCGGTACGCCTATCTAGTCCTACAGCTAATTACCGAAACACTACGCAGATACTGGCCTCCACATATTTATTTTCATTGAAGGAAAGTGGGTGCACATTTCATAGTGTGAGGCTGATTCATTGCCAACATATCCTACAGTTCATTTATTTATAAAATTAAGAGTCTCATTAAATAATTTAAATAGTTTTACGATGCAATTACCTTAAGAATCTATGATGCGATTTCGTACATCACATATAGACATTACTTTAACGTAGCGTAACCAACTACTATATACATGTCCAGCTTATGAATCAGAGAGTAAAAGCTTTCATTTTCATCTTGCGTTGCATTATTTCAAGGGACTGTCTACGTATTCGGCGTAAATATGTAATGTATAACTATTTCTCCTTTGCTGGTACGAAAAATTGTTCCCGTTCCAAATTCATATATTAAGTAAAACAAAAGCCCAAAATATAAATGGTGGTGGGCAGTCTGTGATGAAAACGAATACTGGCGTCCTCTTCCAATGGTGGTCTACTTTTTGTAGTATTGACTCGACTTGCAAAACTTCGAGTTGGATACAGAGTGATTCAGCTGCTCTTATTTTTGTGTTTTATGCAACCCAAAATGCCTTCAGCAGCCATGCGGAAGATTTTCACATTCTTCCACTCGCCATGTGTAAGCTATTATTCCTATCGAAAAAAATTAATGGCAATTTTGTGTAAGAAATTTAATGTAACTAAATTTTTGCTGTGAAATGTTTTCACTTGACGCTGTAGTTTTCGAATTATTCTAGAGAATCGTACTAAAGTGCCCGGACTAACTAGAAAACCATGACCTCAAGCAAAAACGTATCACAGTACAAAATTTAACTACATTAAATTTCCTCCATCTAGTTCATTTTTTCTCTACGACTAATACTTTGTGTACAGCGAGTGAGAGAGTATGAAAATCTCATATGACGCTTTTGAAGGCCTTGCAGGTTGCATAAAACCCATGTGTAGGGGCAGCTGAATCGCCCTGTGTATTGCCACTGACGATCTATGCAACGACTTCGTTAATTCACATTTATTCTCGTGTGAATGTTTCTTACAAAACTGCTAAATTTTCATATGTGTTGCTCTAGTCATATAATTTACAAATATCGTTAATACTTAATGCTATTAGCATAATGTACTTGCTATGCATTTGACCTAATTTTGTCGCGCCTTTAACATAGTTAAATCAAATATACTCAAAAATCAAAAATTGAATTCATTTCTTTAAATAAGCGAAGCGTAAGTTGGAAACCCCAGTGTTCAGTAGACATTTTAAGACATCAGAACAACTTTTTTCACAAATGATGATGTATTGTGGGGTGAGTAATTACCTGTGGTTGATTCTCAAAATTTTGTATATTCAAATAAATTCAAGCGAAGTTTTTCCTTAGATAATTGAGCTCTTCGACATTGGTTAATGTTAACTGTGACGTACTTCGTGAAATACAAGGTGATTTTGCTTAATGAGGACAAACGACAGAAAACGATCCCTAAGAGGAAAAGAAACATAAATGATCATATTGACATAAGGTTGAAAATGTCTACCACGGGACGCACATCCACCTGAAGGTGAAAATAAACGAATAATGTCCCCAGTATCAGCAACAGAGAGGTGGTCCGATAACACAGAATAAACCACTCGACCGTATGCAACTCTCTCCATACCTGCCATTAAACGTATCACTTACAACGTGAGCAGACTTGCCTCTGTGACGACTATTTTGTCGCTGGTTCTTCGCACTAGCCCCCACGATACAGGAATTTCTTTCAGCCATCTTATTCACAAACATTAAGGTGGGCGGTATCATCAACCTTAACAACAACCTCTCTGTGGGCTACGGAGAATCCCGGCGGTATGGTGGCAGCGAACCATCAATACTGGTTCAGCCTCAATGTGTGGCCAGGGTTTATTGATGACCACCTCACAGGAACAATTATCCTTCCACAACTCCTTGGAGGTGAGGCATATCTGCACTTCCTGCGGGATGATGCAGGCTCTCCTTTTGGACGACGTGCTATGGTAGTGCGAAGAGTGGTGTGTTTACTACATGATGGTGCTGCAGCTCACTGCTCTGTTGAGTGTGGAGGGGACACCAGGACAGAGAGAAAATTCTCACTCACCTGGTATGTCTTCACGTGTTCTTTCAGTTACTGAATTCTGTTCTGTAAGAGATCTTTATCTCCAACTCCTTGTAGCTGTATCTTCTTTGGAACACATTTACGGCCATATGTCCACACGACCTTTCCTGCTCCTTCACTTATCACGGTTGTTTTCTGCAGTTCGTCTGCATTTAGCAAAATTACTCTAATTTTATTATATGTGCAGGTCAAGAAAAGTAGTTTCTGTGCCGTTACACAATATTTAGGTATAGAAGGGGTGCTTTGTCTCTGGAGAACCAGTTATCAAATCTGCATCATTCGTAGCCGCACCTTAACTACACTTTTTAAAATGTTTATTGTTACCACACTCCTGGTCTCTAGTCCCTTTGCAAGTCATGAAAGAACGTACCCATTAAAAAAGTAAAATAAAGTAAAGCAATAGATCGAGAGAAGAACGTCTTTTGCATGATGCACATTAAGTTTTTTGTTTATGTAATTTATGAACAGGACACGTTTCGCCTTAATTACAAGGTATCTCCAGTGAGTGTTAGATCAGCGTCTGATACGTTGTTCGTAAGCCAAACAGATTTCTCTCATGTGTCACCTGCTCCCCACAAGAAACTTGTTAAAATACACAATATTTGGAAGGGTAAAAATGTTACAGACATTATCTAAACACAAAAATAGTGATATATATATATATATATATATATATATATATATATATATATATATATATTTAATGACTCATTACAGTGACCACGTTTCGTGGAGGATGTAACGTATAACTGGATCGTCGAGCAGCCTTAGTACATCAAGGAAGGAGGATAAAAAAGTGCAAATACACGAGAGAGAGTAGAGTTATTTTAATACAAATCAAACATTTTTACAATCGCTAAATCACTTGTCAAAAAAGAGTACTTTCTGAATACTTCTTCATTGTCTGCTTTGAATCGTAACATTAATCGTCCATTTTCTCATTTTGAAACAAATCACCCTGACTAATTAGCGTTTCGTTTTTTATTCACTGCATCACAGACCAGTGACAAAAAAAGACGAACGCTTTCTTATTTTTAAAGAGGAACTACCGTAAGCGTTTGCAGACCATCAGGTGGCGGTGTCATTTCTCTATCCACCAACTTCGTTTAATCAAGAAAGAGGATTTCCATTATCAGTGCGCCTTCTCGCCTTCTTCCGAGACCTGATCTGATTTATTTCCCGTCTTCGTAAAGACAGCTGCTATCTTTGCCTAATGAATTCCCTTGGAATTTAATAACCGGTCGCAAATTTCATCTCATCTTCTAATAACGCATCGTACAGTCAATTTGAGATCGGCGTCCGTTAACTCCACTTGATATATTCTTGCAAGAGAAATATTTTTAAGCCCTTAATATCGGCATCTTGCGCTGGATATCTTGTTGACGCACTGGTCCACAGCAGGATTGTGGCGGCACCCAACTAGTGTTTCATGTTACTGGCGTATTACACGTATTGAGAGTAACGGCAGTTTTGAAAAGTCGATGTAACAATGCGGGATGAAGTCAAATGAAATGTTGCTGTTATAGCATCGAAACCTTTGACTAAGAATTTGAAAGAGAACACGTTTTCGACGTGCAAAGACATGGAATATACACATGGACGCCGAAGTGTGAAAGTTGTCTGCTGTATTTGCATGTTTTCCAACTTCTGTAGAGTCATTTGCTACGTGACTATAATTCGTGAGCAACTTTTGTTATCATCTGTGAACTCAATGATCGACTTTCACTGTGGCGTCTGCTATGGTAGTTTCCCTATTGAAGTTCTTTGGAGAGGGGGGGGGGCGGAGGTGTGAACAGCTTAGTTTCGAAGGAGAACAAGGCCGGTGGCTTCTTTACATTCTATTAATGGCCGTAGAAGCGAAAAAGTGTACTTTCTTATGGTGTGAAATGATGCGCTGTTGGAAATGGCTGCATGGCTACAGATATAAATGATGTGAGAAAGAAGGAGAGAGAGCGCAAACGAGAGAGAGAGAATATATGAAAGCGTTAAGAGGTTTGTAAGTGTGAAGTGCATCAAAATTTAATGCCCCTCTCTCACTACTAGTCTGGATCAGAAAGTAAAGTTTTTTCGTTACTAAGTGTGTGGAGAGCCATCTTGACTTGCGGGATTCATCTGGGTCAGACACTGAATGATATGGCAGAATAGCTTCGGTGATTACGATTCAGTAGGTTTTCTCCCGTTCTCTTTATGAACTGCATTTCATTTACTATGGAGTTAGCAAGTCGATATTTCATTCATCACAACGTTTTTGTAATTATCATGCATTTCGAACATGGTCTTTATTTGATGGTGCAGAGGGCATCACGTGTTTTAAGTAACGTTAAACAAATTGAAATACGTAAAGCTCCTGGATTCTTATGATCTCCTACCTTCATTTCAAATTTGAACCTTACATAAACTTAATTTCATGATAAGTTTTATGGGATAGAAGAAGTAAGCAACCAGTGAGCTTAGCTTCAATGTTTAATGTGGAAGGGGATCCGACTAAGTATTCTGGTACCTAACTACTACCGTTAGTAATAGGTGTTCACAAACAAATTAGTACATTATTTTTAGATCAATGAAGCTGCCTCGAGATTTTTAAGAGGGCACCTGCTCAACATTCTATTTACATGTTTTGTAGTGCTGTGATATTACAAGGTCAAAAGACCTAAAGTATAATAACATTATACATGAATGTAGAAGTGTAGGTTTATATCATGCTAATCAGACAAAAATCAATGTTGTTAGTAGGCTTCAAATTCGTTTCAGCAGAGGGAAAGTTTGCCAGCAGGCTATACTAGAATGTTTCAGGTATTAAACAAAATGTTTCGTAACGCTGTTTAAGTAAAGATTTCTGAAGCACCATAATGGAGAACAGTGAGTTTGCATTACATTAGTCTATTTGGGCCTTTTTCATTTGTTTGAGGATGGACAACCTTATGTAGGACCTAATGACCACTAAATCTTGTAGTTTAGATCACAAGTAGCATTCATTCAACATAAAGGTGGCATACAAGTGTAAACAGCGTCGTGACTGCTGACCTAAACGACACCAACACTGAATGTCGACTTGTAGGAGACCAGGCATACCTATTCAATTATTTTATTTATGTATTTATTTCACCTAGCAAGATTATTAAATTTAAAATTTGTGTTAAATTCCTATGGGACCAAACTGCTGAGGTCATCGGCCCCTTTGCTTACGCACTACTTAAATTAACTTACTCTAAGGACGACACACACACCCAGGCCCGAGGGAGGAGTCGAACCTAAGACGGGGACAGCCATACGGACCGTGACGAAACGCCTTAGACCGCGCGGCTACCTCACGCGGCGAAAATGCTATTGATGTGTAGTTTTCACAGAATGTATTATTAGTTAGGGGCTTGTACTTTTAGCGAATCAAGAGATTGTAATAATACTTAGAAATTTTTTCTGCGAACATACACATTTTTAACGGAAAAATGCATATTGACATTCACAGGCTAAAAGTAGGGTAAGTTAGAATGTCAGTGGTGTTTTGTTGCTGGATTCTGGTGCGATTACGAGATATCGTAGCATACACAAAAGAACAAAACAAGCGCATTCACTTGTCATGCAGATTCTGACCAGTAACGAGACAATTGACCATCGCTGATTGCATTCAAAATGGTCACCGTCGGCGGCAATAACGCTCCCAGTCTTGAATGGAACGACTGCTGCACACGTGCTAGCATTTCAGCGGAGATGTCCGAGTTGGCTGCAGGAACATGTCGTTGCGTGTCACTAGGCGAAGTTCGTATGTCCATGTAGACAGTGTCTTTCAACTTTCTCAACAGTTGGGGCAGCCGAGGTACGTGTCCGCTGCGTCTAATCCAAAGATTTGTAAACAATTCGCGAAGACCTGCTGTAGCATATCATGGACTGTGGGATGCATAGCCATCATGTTGGTACCACTGGTTTCTCTGGTCTGCAGACGAACATCCTTGGAAGATGCTCTGTTAGGATGGCGCGATACTTGTACGCGTTCATTGTTCCATCTATGAAAAACAGGCCTATGAGCCGATGCTTCACTATCCACACGACACGTTACACTCCATGGACGCTGACGTTCCACGTGGTTCATCACTAAACAAGTTCCATGATACATCAGAAGTATCCTTTCTTAATGCCCACGTGCAGAAGTTACCACAGTTCTCATAATCATTTCCATGCAGCACTTCACTGAGTGAGATGTGATAGGGATGGAACATACGCCGATGGATAATGCGTAGGATACTTTCCCGATTCATGCCACCTTATTCTGCAAATTGGTTGGACTTAAAGTGCAGGTCAACAGCAAAGGCGGCAAGAATATTCATCTCCACTCTTCTGCGTTGTCTAGGTGTCACACTACCACTTTCTCGTAAATGGTTGAAAAAGTTGATAAATAACTGCCGAGAACGTCTACGTCTATAGGGATATCTTCCCGAATACACCATACAAGAAAAAACTGCATTCTCCTACACTCTCCATATCTCCATATACCATGAGCATGTCGGCTGTTTCTGCATCGGTAAATCCCATCATCCATTGACGACCTACTGCTTGCACTTGCACCCAATAACTGACTAGCAAGTCAAACTGCACTTAAGGAACACACAAGGACACTGAAAACAAACATAACATCGTACCTAACAACTACGCAGGTTGAATGGGACAAAAAAGTGCTCATATGGAAACCTTTCAAAATACGATATCTCGTAAACGACTCGCACTAGAATCCTGCAGCTAACACATTTACATTCTAATTTACACTACTTCTAGTTTGTTAATGTCAACAGGCATTATTCCATTAAAACGATGTTTTCACAAAAACTACACTTTCTAATTGTTATTAGCATTTGCTTAGCCGGCCACCGTGGCCGAGCGGTTCTAGGCACTTCAGTCCGGAACCGCGGTGCTGCTACGGTCGCAGGTTCGAATCCTGCCTCGGGTATGGATGTGTGTGATGTCCTTAGATTAGTTAGGTTTAAGTAGTTCTAAGTCTAGTGGACTCATGACCTCATATGTTAAGTCCCATAGTGCTCAGAGCCATTTGATTTACATTTATCAGAATGTGTGTACTCTGCCAAATGTACGATATACACTGATCACCCAGAAGATTATGACCAGGCGATAGAAGTGTCATCTGGCGAGGTATGAGTGTTAGTCAGACTCACGCCCGGTGCATGGAGTATTAATGAGCATGTGTAGAACGGGAAAGGCGTGAGATGTACCTGAGCTTCACCGAGGGAAATTGTGATGGCCTAGAGGCTCAGCACAGCGATTTGGAAACTGCACGTATTGTCGGGTGTTCGAAGAGTGCTGTGGTGAGTGTCTCCAACACAAGGCGAAATCAAGGTGAAAACACGTCCAGACGTCGTGGGGTTTGACGGCCACCCTCATTACAGATGTCCGACGTCGTAGGCTGGGCAGATTAGTAAAACAGGACAGATACTGAACTGTAACGGAACTAACATCAGACTTTAGTGTTGACCAGAGTACAAGTACGTTTGAACACTCCTAAAAATGGCCCTCCGCTGGCAACAGCCCATGCGTGTGCCATTTTTAACACCAAAACACCGGCAATTACTACTGAAATGGGTACGTGACTTTCGGTAATGGACGTTGGAGCAGTGGTAGAGCGTTGCATGGTCTGATGAATCACGATACCTTCTTCATCATGCCGATGGGAGGACTCGAATCCATCGTCTTCCACGGGAACAGCTCCTTGACAACTTGACACCTGTACTGTGGGGTGAGACTAGCTGGCGACGGCCTCATTATGCTATTGGGAACATTCACACGGACATCTGTGGTGCAGTGGAGTTTGTGCAAGGCAGCGTGATGGCCAATGTGTATCGTACTCTGGGTGCAGGCCATGTACACTGCTTCATGACGATCATGTTTCTAGACGGCAGTTTTCAACAAGATAGTGCACCATGTCACAAGGCCAAGAGGGTGGTGAAGTGGTTCGAGGAACACAGTGGCGAGTTCGAATTGATGTGCTCGCCCCCAACCCGCCAGAACTGAACTCGTCGAAGACATCTGGGATTTGATCAAACGTGGCGTCAGAGCTCATCGCCCACCTCTCCCTCCCCGGAATTTACAGGTATTACGTGACTTGTATGTTTGTATATGCATATGTGGTGCCAACTCCATTCAGCGAACTACCAACGCCCCGCCGGCCGGTGTGACCAAGCGGTTAAAGGCGCTTCAGTCTGGAACCGCGTGACCGCTACGGTCGCAGGTTCGAATCCTGCCTCGGGCATGGATGTGTGTGATGTCCTTAGGTTAGTTAGGTTTAAGTAGTTCTAAGTTCCTGGGGACTGATGACCTAAGATGTTAAGTCCCATAGTGCTCAGAGCCATTTGAACCATTTTTTGAACCAACGCCCCATTGCTCCCACACAACGATGCATCGCCGTTGTTATCCGTGCTAAAGATGGACATATCGGCTATTAGGTAGGTGGTCATAAAGTTCTGGCTGATCGGTGCATTGTTCAGTTAATGATCTATATCGCAGTAATATTTATTAAAAAATAACAAAATGTTTGTGTGTATTTCTTTTGTTGTATGTGCGTCACGGTGATTTGGTGGATGATAAGAATATGTAGTAGTCTAATAGAATATTTCACAGTGATTTGCTTAACTCGAAACACAAGTGCACAAGGAAACTAAAGTAAGTAAATCATTAAAATGTGGATGCCAATGACAATGTGTTTCCTTTAGATCATTCACGCGTTTCACGATAGATATCACACTACCTTTCTTGTAATGTACCACATTTCCCATATTCTACTGACAAATAATTTTTTTGTTTTACTTTCATCCATAGATGTTTAAGGAAACTGTTGAACACTTACATCACAATGTGTATTTCTCATACAGTTACATCGTATCTCCGTTCCGCTCTGTATTCTATGCTGTCTGCTATCACAATAAATCAACGCAATATTATGGAGTGTGAAGAGCGTACCTGCGTGATCATCTGCCGAAATCTGCAATTTTTCTGAGAGGTAACGAAACTGGAGGGTGATTTTAATTGATAGTAGTTCAAAACGGTTGTAGAACGGTCGACAGGATCCCTCGCTCCAGCCCTCGAGATTTACATTCGACTACATGCCAATAACCGTAGTTATCCTTGTATATCTCTTGAAAATGCTCGTGGGCCACTAACCATGCATACCTTGCGATGTACCAGTAGAAAGAAAACATATCGCTTTATTTTTAGGAGAATAAATTGTGCAGTCATCAGTTGTAATTTATTGACAGCGCGTTCAAATACCAACGAACTGAAAAGCATCGACTCCCATTCCTGTCTAATGTAGTCAATAGAAACGAAATATACGCGCGACACGAAAAACAGATCGTCTGATAAAGAACAAATGTGGAGTACAGCATCAGAATATTCCTTGACTGGCGCATTAGAGACTGGAATATAACTTTTTGTGAAGCATCAGCACGCTTCAGTTATTGTAAGAGCGTTAATAGAAATGTAGGTTTATGTTTGAAAATCTTCCGTAACAATCCGAAATCCCACACATCAGTCCCCATCCTCTACACTGAGAAATTCCATTTTTTAAAAATTTTCTTTCATTTGTTCAGACTTTTCACAAAGGAAGCCACAGAAACGATACAAGCAAACATTTAGACTGTATTGTTTCCGAAACAAAAAAGTACGAAATGACAATTAAGTATACATACGGTATTTGACGCACTGAAATTCAAAACTAATTTCAGCTACGAAGTAACACATTGTCATGGTAATTTACATTCGCCTTCCACCCATATTGTGGCCTTCACACATCAGTGTGCATCGTTAATTGCTGGGAGAAAGGCAGTTAGAGCGTTTTCTACGCAATTTAACTTCGTATTATAGACTGGATTTCGCAAGCAATACAAGGCTGCACAGAAGTGGGACGCGTGTGAACGCCACGCTGCACACAAATGGGTACAGCAGATTACGATAAATTTACACTTTTAGCCAGTTGTGAGGATTTCCTCATTTTAATTAATTTTTGTGTGCTTCCAACACAGTTAATTGACACCGCTGTCTCGTACTAAATGGCGGCCTCAAGCCTCAACATCTAAGAAATATTGTTCTGTACTGTAATATTTCGTCGCTGAAGGATCTCGTAAATCATCTAATTGAAACAGCTGTCCTATAATCATTTCTCAGACTTAATTGTGTTAATAAACTAGACAGATAATGAAACGCGCAGATTAATTGAGAAGGTTTTCGCATAAAATCTGCTTTCTCTTGTGAGAACCTAAATTTCATGTATGGTGACTACAAATGGATGTTGACAACATACTGAGTTCTTTAAAAGTTCGACAAAGTACAACATGTAAAGACACGTGAAGCAATGTAGTGTACCTATCAAACGTTTCTACTAAATGATTCATTGCTGCTTTATTCATCCAGACTTTGCTTGGCAGTGTGTATTAACCCACTGTGAGAGTACTGACATTATGACGAAGTCCCTATCAGAATACGTTGTAACAACAGAAAGTATTAAGCGTTAGAAGTGCAGCTTCTCGAATACGCATTGTGTTCCTTCAGAAATGAATTATAGTTAGGGAATAAAAATTTGTCACTTAGAAATAGCATCAAGAGTTTTGTACATCGTAGTCACGTAAGACTGAGAGACCTACTATAATAAGTAAAGAAAGTATGATTTATTTTTAGATCATTGTAAAATGTTCAAATGTTCAAATGTGTGTGAAATCTTATGGGACTTAACTGCTAAGGTTATCAGTCCCTAAGCTTACACACTACTTAACCTAAATTACGCTAAGGACAAACACACACACCCGTGCCCGAAGGAGGACTCGAACCTCCTCCGGGATCAGCCGCACGGTCCATGACTGCAGCACCTTAGACCGCTCGGCTAGTCCCGTGCGGCTAGATCATTGTACACTTTTCTTTAAAAGAAGACCTTAATAGCTTACTTAACTTGATTATAACAGACTGCAAACGTCAGCATTTAAGCTGACGACGGAGAGCTGATTGTCTTACTGACGTAATTTTTTTATTTTTTCGAAAACAGGTGTCATTACTGTATCATGATTACAAGCTGCATTCCAAGGTCCGAGTAACTAGAAATTTCGTGTATCAGGCTATTGCATTAAAACATATGCATCTCGAAGATGATGTTCTATATTAATAGTGGATTACACAGTTTGCGATAAATCAGTGGAAACAGCGACGACAGTAAAATATCCGTGAGTAACCACCAGGAGCAGTGCGAAGTGGAATAAACAGATGGAGCTAGTTGTAGGAAAAGAAGAGGCCAGGTTGTGATTCATTCGAAGAAAACTTAATTCATTCAAGTGGTTTACAAAACACTTATTCGATCGGTTGTTGGATATCGCTCTTCATTCTGTTATCCTTGCCGACATGGGTTAATATAAGATATACAGAATATCCAACGCAGGGCGATATGTTTCCTCACGGGACAATATAGCTAACTCTAGAGCGTTACAGCTGCTGAAAAAACTCAGACGCTATACGAGAGACATCACGCATCACCGAGAAGTTTGTAGCTGAGATTCCAATAACGTACGTCCCTAGAAAAGTGTAGCGACTTATTACTTTCTCCCACGTAAGTCTCGCGAGATGACAACGGCGAAAGTATCAACTACCTTAAAGCTCTTGCGGAGGTCCACCGACAGCAGTTATTGTCACGCACCGCTGTCGAACGGAACAGGGAAGGTTAGAAATAATAAGAGTTCCTGATGTTCTCTTCACCACACATACGTAGATGAAATAATAGCGATGCTAGAATAGGGCGTTGGACAATGTATACGCGCATTGTCTGCTATTCAATTTACGTGTAAGAGTTTATCCACAGTATAAAAATCCTTGGCTACTGCAAACGTATTCGTTCTTCTGAAAACTTCAATTTGACTTTTTAAATGTAGATATATACTCTAAATTTTCTTCTTACATGTGGCATTCGAACTCCATTTCTCAGATGTATGAGAGGAAAAATTCAATAACGGGAAGCACACAGCAGCTCATCCTATAACATTTTCACGCTGACAACACGAAATTTGTGTCTATCGATAGTGAGAAAGAACAACATGAAACTCGATAGCTAAATATCAGTTTACAATTGGTAATATCTCTTAATTCCGCTCGTTGAGACTGTCGAAAATTTTCAATATGTGTTATACCTTTGCTTGAGTATATCGCTGTGCAGAGGTCTTTTCATTATACGACCTCGTTTACGGTCCCTGCTGTGTGCCAGATAACGATAACTGCCTCCAGTGGGCCGTTATGAGCGTGACTCACCTTCCAGAGAAACTCATTTAATACAACGGAAATAGCGATTTCAGAACATGAGGAAAAATTCGTCACGTTATTTCACAGCTTGTATTAACAGCATATTTATGAGTGTGATGTCACTTCGATGAGCATAACTTGCTTAATTTCTAACTCTCTCTGTACTGTTCCACGTAGTAATGTTTCAAGCCAAAAGTGTTCACAAAAGTCCGTAGATAAAACTTAAGGTGCACTCTAACAACGTGTAATAATGTTTTACGTTCTTGACATAGTATGTAACGAATAATTGTCGATATGTATTTCGATGAAGTGGGATAGTGCATCTGGATTCTTATACTCATAGCAGAACGAAATACTTAATTATCACGTTTCCTAATTATTACAAAATAAGGAAGTGGAATTAACATAGATACTGTAGAAGCTACACCATGTATCGCAAACACAAACGCCAATGCCAGTCCTGCCTTTTAACTCTCAGTGATAGCGAAGAAAAAAGATCTCTGTAGATTTGTGCTGGTGTACGCAAATGCATTCCAGTTTCTATGTCAAGGTGAAACACTTACAGTTAAACCAGAAGACGGCCACTGCAGCCGTTACGGAAGCGCTGGTTTCTCCGGTACAGTTTTTACATTGTGAATGGTACCGTACTCGTAACAATTTTATGTCAAGTGACTCTGGCCGCCGGAGGCTACGCAATTATGTCACCCTGTGCAGTTACACTAAATATATTTTGTGTCGAATCGTGATCGGAATTGGTAACTACATTCTGAATAATAGTAAAAAACAGACAAGTGTTGCTGAGGAAGCTATAGTTCCAAAACAAATACTATATCAGCTGCAGACTTTCAAATAGAATTATGCTTCAAAAATAAAGATCACGAAAAAAAAATGCCTAGTATCATCTACGCAGGGGCAGTATACTACGGTGAATGCTGCACGTGATGTTTTAACCCACAAGAGCCGGGTACTAAATACGAGTATCATCGCCAACTGCCACCGAAAGGAACCACTGGGCAAGGTAGGCAGCCCGCGACACACGCAGACCGGCTACTCGCGGCTGCGGCGCAGGCGAGACGGGGAAGCGGCCAGACGGGTACTCACGCCGAGAGCGCGCCGACGCACAGGTGGCGCGGGCGTCCGGCGTCGCCGTGGCTGCGGGCTGGCGGTGCGTCGCGTGCGGCGCCGCGCGGGACACTGAGGGAGGGCGGCGCGCCGGTGGCGCCGGCCGCGGCCGCGGGCCCCACGGCGCAGCAGCAGCAGCAGAGCACAGCACCGGCAGGAGCAGCCGCCGCACTGACCCACTGCGCCAGCGTGGGGCCGCGTCTGCTGCCGGCGCCGCGCGGCGTCTCCACACCGTTCCAGCAGCTCCTGGCGTGAAAGTGTCTTAGTAGTGCACACCACCGCAACATTAGAAATACAACGACAAAAATATTTTCCCATCATTATAGTTTCATGGAAAAAATTGCATTTCCGAACACAGGCAGCTGTTGGAAAGGTAATGAGAATACTACACATTTCTCAGGCAGAAAAATCCAGATGATTGAGGTCATAATCTTGGAGGCCATCCTGCTCAAGCTGTCCATCCTGATGGTACTAGTAGTCTACTAGAAGCAAATGTGCCTCTGCTCCATTAAAAGCATACTGCAATCGACAGTTTTGGGCCATTAGTGAAATTCCAGCCAGATTACATCAGATTTAATTCGAAAAGTCTACATTTTCAACATATACATATGCAGAGTGTCGCACCTAACGCTGTCGTCTCCAATATTTCAGAAACGAAACAAAACGGGAAAAATACAATTGACCAGGAATGTACCCATGTCAGTGGTTCACAAAATGGGGCAGGAATCCACAGACCATAAATGTAAACAAAGGTCACTTTCAACACAAGGTTACATTGTTTTCTGTGTGGCACGTATATTTATCTATGGAAATGAACTAGTGGTACAATTAGAGGCGGCAGATGTGTTTTCCTACTCTAAACCTCCTACTTTCTGAAATACATACATTGTTTAAAGGATGGAAAGGGCGCCACAGTTTCTACATAATGCAAAGAGCAAGGTTTGCTAAGAGCAAGCTTCATGAAATCGTAGGTAACTCGCATTATGGCACTACAGCGTTATGGCAGAAACTGTGGCTACATTTACATGATCTAAAGTCTACATATACTAGAAGGTAAACAGTCTGGAGCACTCAAACCGATACTGTCATCACTAACAGACCTGCTGTTTTCGTATCATTTGAAAAAGCATACATATGTCATTACAAAAAAAGCAACTTTAGGTTGTAAGTGATGTTCATTTCCCTGTAAGTGTTGTGCAATCCTGTCCATGGTATGAGCTCCTACTGACAAAGGTGCATCTCTTGCCATTTGCTTTTATTTCGGAAATATAGGAGATGAGAAAGATAGAGCTGTTCATGTGTGTTTGTGTGTGTATGTGTGTGTGTGTGTGTGTGTGTGTGTGTTTTGCGTCAAAGTTCCACATCTCCTATTTTTCTGTGTGTATTTTTTGTGTGAAAGTTCCACCAAATGTGGTACATATACTACTTACTCTCTCGGAGGAAGTGCTGTGGGGGTAACAATTACTTAGCGCATATACAGTTGGGTAAAAATGACTGAAAATCCCTGACATCTAGGCTACTTTGTGCAACATGTGTTTTTTGTGAGTTGTATCAAAATGTGTTCCAGAGGGTATATCTCTAGATGGACAAGGCTGAACAGATAAAGGGAGTAGAACGAGATGGATATAGGGAGGATGGAAGTGGATGGAGAGAGGAGAAAGTCAACAGAGAGAGCAGGAAGAGGAGAGGGACAAAGAGAATGGGTAGGAAGATACAGACAGTGAGAGAAGGCAGGAGCAGATTGATACAGAGAGAGGGAGGAAGAAATGTATGGATGGAGGAGGAGATGGAGAAGAGATGGACAGAAAGTGGAGGTGAAAGTGGGCAGTGTTGGGGGATGATGTGGATTGAGAGGGGGAAGGAGGAGATGTAGAGAGGAAGGAAGGTTAGGTAGGAAGAGAGAGAGAGAGAGAGAGAGAGATGAGGGGTGCAATGGACAGTGAGAAGGGAATGAGGGCATTGACAGAGAGAGGGGGAGAGAGACAGTGTGAGATGGGAAGAAGGACAGAAGGAGGGGAGGAGGCGATGTACAGAGGGAGGTGGATGAGACAGACCGAGAGAGGGGGAGAAGGAGATGGGCCGAGAGAGAGGCGAGGAGCAGATGTGTGCAATGTGTGTGCTGTAAGCGTTTGCAGACGAAACTTCAGGGAAACGGCTAGTTTGTACTGACTAGGACAATACTATACACTGAAGTCGGTAGAAGTTCTTAACGCAGATTCGCAACTGTCTCGCAAACGGCGCGTTTGGGGATTTATGTTTTTTCTACGTGCAGTATATTGAGGCTGCTAACTTTTTCTCCTCAGATTGCTTTTGATTCGTTAAATGCTGCTGCAACACGTTTTCACCTAGAGAGCCAATGACTAGGCTGTTCTTGAAGCAAACAGCAAAATGTTCTTGCAACTTCACTAATAACCGAAGTATAGGCATCAACATTGTTTTTATAAATTAGAATTTGGTATTTATAGCAGATCTAGACGATAGAAATTCGAAGAAGTAACTCTTATGTAGATATAACGAGGGATCTTGGAGTAAAATTTCATTGAAAATAATGCTTTTGTTGCAACCACTGGATGGTCGCCATCCGGACGTTTACATCAGTCCCCAAGAAAACTTTCTCAGAAGACTCATGCTTCTGCATTAGGCTATACAAGCAAAATTTAGTATCGGTGGGAAGTCATTCAACTGGATTCTGCATTAGAATATACAAGGAAAGTTTAATATTGATGGGAGGTCATCCAGCCGGTTCTAGTATGAGACAGTAACAATTTTACCTCCCTCCGACGAACAAGCGATCGGACATCCACAATAACAGCTGAAGCTTGGAGAAAGGAATGTCTGTTATTGATTAATTTGCGTGACATTTCTGTCAGTGAACGTTATGGACAGTATGTTCACAGTCAGAACCGCTTAAACCAAGAAATTTTCGTACACAATAAATCACTGATATAATTACTAGTTCAGTTTATCTGGAGTAATCATTTTATATGCAGCGGTTATATGCTCTCTAAACTCCTCCACAGTCGATTGAACATCATATTAGACCATATGCTGTAAATGACCTTAGAGGAGGAAATATGATGGGGGTCAGTCAGCTGACCGTGCAGAATACCTTTGAATAGGACTGCCTCTTCCCACCCATCGGTATGGAAATAAACGAATTGATGAGTCTCTTGTTACTGAAGAATTATGGGCCGGACATTCATCATGTTTTCAAGGGCCATTTTCTAATAACGAAGATAAAGCTTTTATCAATAAATCTTGTTTTAAAAAACGGTAAAATATTTTGTTAAATTATTTCTCTAGAAGTAAAAAAAAATTATATGTTAGAGAAACATTTGACATGTATTTGAATGGTGCTCGAAATCATGTACAGCAGATGAGATGCCGATTGAGTATTTACATTCCGTGTTTAGCATATAATTTTAAACGGCACACGAGGATATTTTCCTGGCAGGCTGTTGAGACGGCACCGTAGTGCATTTGGCGCTGACTTCATTTTTGTGGATGACAGTGAGCGACCACATCCAACACCGCAGATGGAGGAGATCTACGAACGAGGGTAGATTCGGCGAATGGTCTCACCTGCTTTTCCTCGCACTTAAACCGCTTGGCGCACCTGTGGGATGCGTTGAAGAGACGTCTTGCAGCACTTACAGATGAACAAACGATCGTTCAGCAGTTGTCAATCGCACAGGTGGAGAAATGGAAAATCCTACCACAAAATCCCATCCCCAACTTTGTGGCCACGCTGTACCCCATGCATTACTGTAAAAGGTGATCACATCCATGGTAATGACACACTCTATTAAGAACCAATCCAGCCTTTCATAATGCCCAGAAGAGCGTAATAAATCACGGTGACTCCATTGTAATTATTGTCTTTAAATAAAAGTGCTATTTCAATTCGTCTGAATGAGTATTTCTTACAATTACCTTCTGTACTGTGCTACACTACTGGCCATTAAAATTGCTACACCACGAGGATGACGTGCTACAGACGCGAAATTTAACCGACAGGAAGAAGATGCTGTGATATAAAAATGATTAGCTTTTCAGAGCATTACCCAAGGTTGGCGCCGGTGGCGACACCTACAACGTGCTGACATGAGGAAAGTTTCCAACCGATTTCTCATACACAAACAGCAGTTTACCGGCGTTGCCTGGTGAAACGTTGTTGTGATGCCTCATGTAAGGTGGAGAAATGCGTACCATCACGTTTCCGACTTTGATAAAGGTCGGATTGTAGCCTATCGCGACAGCGGCTTATCGTATCGCGACATCGCTGCTCGCGTTGGTCGAGATCCAATAACTGTTAGCAATATATGGAATCGGTCGGTTCAGGAGGGTAATACGGAACGCCGTCCTGGATCCCAACGGCCTCGTATCACTAGCAGTCGAGATGACAGGCATCTTATCCGTATGGCTGTAACGGTTCGTGCAGCCACGTCTCTGAGTCAACAGATGGGGACGTTTGCAAGACAACAACCATCTGCACGAACACTTCGACGACGTTTGCAGCAGCATGGACTATCAGCTCGGAGACCATGGCTTCGGTTACCCTTGACGCTGCTTCACAGACAGGAGCGCCTGCGATGGTGTACTCTACGACAAACCTGGGTGCACGAATGGCAAAACGTAATTTTTTCGGATGAACCCAGGTTCTGTTTACAGCATCATGATGGTAGCATCCGTGTTTGGCAACACGCGGTGAACGCACATTGGAATCGTGTATTCGTCATCGCCATACTGGCGTATCACCCGGCGTGATGGTATGGGGTGCCATTGGTTACACGTCTCGGTCACCTCTTGTTCACATTGACGGCACTTTGAACAGTGGACGTTACATTTCCGATGCGTTACGACCCGTGGCACTACCCTTCATTCGATTCCTGCGAAACCCCACATTTCAGCAGGATATTGCATGACCGCATGTTGCAGGTCCTGTACGGGCCTTTGTGGATACAGAAAATGTTCGACTGCTGCCCTGGCCAGCTCATTCTCCAGATCTCTCACCAACTAAAAACGTCTGGTCAACGGTGGCCGAGCAACTGGCTCCTCACAATACGCCAGTCACTACTCTTGATGAACTGCGACATCGTGTTGAAGCTGCATAGGCAGTTGTACCTGTTCCCGCCATCCAATCTCTGACTTAATGGCCGGGCGTACCGAGGCCGTTATTGCGGCGATAGGTGGTTGTTCTGGGTACTGATTTCTCAGGATCTATGCACCCAAATTGCGTGAAAACGTAATCACATGTCAGTTGCAGTATAATATACACTTCTGGAAACGGAAAAAAGAACACATTGACACCGGTGTGTCAGACCCACCATACTTGCTCCGGACACTGCGAGAGGGCTGTACAAGCAATGATCACACGCACGGCACAGCGGACACACCAGGAACCGCGGTGTTGGCCGTCGAATGGCGCTAGCTGCGCAGCATTTGTGCACCGCCGCCGTCAGTGTCAGCCAGTTTGCCGTGGCATACGGAGCTCCATCGCAGTCTTTAACACTGGTAGCATGCCGCGACAGCGTGGACGTGAACCGTATGTGCAGTTAACGGACTTTGAGCGAGGGCGTATAGTGGGCATGCGGGAGGCCGGGTGGACGTACCGCCGAATTGCTCAACACGTGGGGCGTGAGGTCTCCACAGTACATCGATGTTGTCGCCAGTGGTCGGCGGAAGGTGCACGTGCCCGTCGACCTGGGACCGGACCGTAGCGACGCACGGATGCACGCCAAGACCGTAGGATCCTACGCAGTGCCGTAGGGGACCGCACCGCCACTTCCCAGCAAATTAGGGACACTGTTGCTCCTGGGGTATCGGCGAGGACCATTCGCAACCGTCTCCATGAAGCTGGGCTACGGTCCCGCACACCGTTAGGCCGTCTTCCGCTCACGCCCCAACATCGTGCAGCCCGCCTCCAGTGGTGTCGCGACAGGCGTGAATGGAGGGACGAATGGAGGCGTGTCGTCTTCAGCGATGAGAGTCGCTTCTGCCTTGGTGCCAATGATGATCGTATGCGTGTTTGGCGCCGTGCAGGTGAGCGCCACAATCAGGACTGCATACGACCGAGGCACACAGGGCCAACACCCGGCATCATGGTGTGGGGAGCGATCTCCTACACTGGCCGTACACCACTGGTGATCGTCGAGGGGACACTGAATAGTGCACGGTACATCCAAACCGTCATCGAACCCATCGTTCTACCATTCCTAGACCGGCAAGGGAACATGCTGTTCCAACAGGACAATGCACGTCCGCATGTATCCCGTGCCACCCAACGTGCTCTAGAAGGTGTAAGTCAACTACCCTGGCCAGCAAGATCTCCGGATCTGTCCCCCATTGAGCATGTTTGGGACTGGATGAAGCGTCGTCTCACGCGGCCTGCACGTCCAGCACGAACGCTGGTCCATCTGAGGCGCCAGGTGGAAATGGCATGGCAAGCCGTTCCACAGGACTACATCCAGCATCTCTACGATCGTCTCCATGGGAGAATAGCAGCCTGCATTGCTGCGAAAGGTGGATATACACTGTACTAGTGCCGACATTGTGCATGCTCTGTTGCCTGTGTCTATGTGCCTGTGGTTCTGCAGTGTGATCATGTGATGTATCTGACCCCAGGAATGTGTCAATAAAGTTTCCCCTTCCTGGGACAATGAATTCACGGTGTTCTTATTTCAATTTCCAGGAGTGTATTTGCCCAATGAATACCCATTTATCATCTGCATTTCTTCCTGGTGTAGCAGTTTTAGCGGCCAATAGTGTAGTTCTTTCTAAGTGCGGTCCAAGTTGTTATCGATCTATGTTACTTGGGAGTTCTCGTCATATGAAAGTTATTTTCGGGCTTACGTTTTCGACACCAGATTATAACTCAGATATCCACTCCCAATAAATAGAGTTGTAAGAGAATTTGCAACTGACCTTGACTCCAGAATGTCTAGGCCTAGGCAGGAAAGGAACGTATCTCCCCGTGAGAATGATTCTAATGCTATTGTCTCAAAGGATTTAGGGATGAGGAGACTTATGGCTGCCATTATTGTAATTTATTTTTTTATTTTCATTTCTTCGGCTTTGGGGACACCTATACAGTCAGTGCAGACTTTCAGAGCTACCATTCAAGAAATTACTACGTAAATTCAAGTTCAAATTTCGTCGTCATTAAAGATAAGACTTAAATAACTACTGTTAACATAAAGTCCTTACGTCTTAGGTAAAACTTACCCCTAAATAATGAAAACAGAAAAACACAGGCGCGCGCGCGCATTCACACACACACACACACACACACACACACACACAAACACAGAGGAAGTGACAGAGAGAGACAGAAATACAGACGAACAGACAGACAGAGAGAGGGTGAGGGGTGAGGGGTGGGGGTAGAAGGGAGAATTTGACCTTTGTTAGAGTAGGCTTTCTGACTGCTATTGTTACTTACTGGGTTACAAGATTGGTAAGAACCTGGTTTATATTTTCATACCGTTGATCTGAATAGGGTAAAAATAGCGTTTTTTGGATGAGATATTGAAACCTTCTTAGCTGTTAACTGAGCGTGGTGATGATTTATGTATCCAGTATCGGCGTTCGCAGGTCTGAAATTCAGTTATCACAAAATCATTATCCTTGACTTCGTGCTATGAAACAAATTAATTTTATGATTAAAATTTATAAAAAATGGTTAAAATGGCTCTGAGCACTATGGGACTTAACATCTGAGGTCATCAGTCCCATAGAACTTAGAACTACTAAGAACATCACACACTTCCATGTCCGAAACAGGATTCCAGACTGAAACGCCTAGAACCGCTCGACCATTGCGGCCGGCATTAAAATTTATAGTTACCACAATCACTTTTGAATAACACAACCAAATCTTTCCTCGCAAACCGACTCACACGTGTTTTACGTTTCTGCTCTACTCCATCTACATCATACTCCGCAAGCCACTTAATGGTATGCGGCAGAGGGTACTTTCCGTACCACTGTCTGATCCCTCCAACCCTGTTCCACTCGCGAATAGTGCGTGGGAAGAATGGTTGTCGGTAAGCTCTCTCTCGGTTTCAAATGCGTGTCTCCAATACCAAAATATCTACTCGTCTTTTAGACTGCCAGTAAGATTATAAGTGTAGCAGATTATGTACCAGTGTTTGCTGGTCGTTGTCACAGTCGGATGAGTTCTGCATACATGTAGTCTCCATTGGCTCTGGTCCGCAGCTCGTGGTCTAGTGGCTAGCGTTGCTGTGGATCACGGGGTCCCTGGTTCGATTCCCGGCAGGGTTGGGGATTTTCTCCGCACGGGGACTCGGTGTTTGTGTTGTCCTCATCATTTCATCATCATTCATGAACGTGGACTGAGTAAAGATTCAAATTTGTACTCGTGCTGGTAACCGCGCAGTTGAGCGCCCCATAAAGCAACCATCGTGATCCTCATCCATTGGCTCTGTTCTGACGATTTCAGTTTTTCAAGCTTCCTTCACAATATACAGGAAAGTAATATGTGTAATCGATTATATGTAACCAAACGGGTTTTCGAAGAAATAGGGGCATGGAGCCCGAATTTAACAATTAATAAGTTATGTTATTTGGAAGCATATATACAACTTTGGCAGCCAAAAACACGTTTGATTTAAGTGACAACAAGCAGCCAAAAGAATTCTATAAACCAATAGCTAACACCAGACAGCCTATTTCACATTCTGAGGAAAGAAAAACTAGTTTTGAAGTAGTAAATAATGTCATTCCCATAGTTAAGACGTTGACTAAAATAAAATTAAGGGCATCTCCCCTACGAAACATTAGTCAGTACGTGTATAAAGTAAAATATAAATTCTATACAAAAAGGACAAATTGGTCCAAGAAAACTAGCCACAATGAACCGATCCAGGGCAACGTACGTGGATGACAGATTTTGAAATCGGAATGGGCACTCTATACCGGTGTAGAAAATAACAGTGCCATATGATTTTCGGTACAACGAGTTTATTACATAATCCACAGTAAAGAACCATTTAGTTTGGAATTTACTCATATTCAGAATCAGAAATACTGGAAATAGGGAATATGTAGAAAACACAGATTTTTTGGTTTGTTACTTTAAAACTATTTTCGTAGAAGACTGTTTCATAGTACATCCTACTCTGCACCAAAGCTGATAATCGAAAGGCGGTTTTCGGAAATATTACTCTTTTTAGCCGTCTGGTACATCTACATCTACATCTACGTGGTTACTCTGCAATTCACATTTAAGTGCCTGGCAGAGAGTTCAGCGAACCATTTTCATACTACTTCTCCACCATTCCACTCTCGAATGGCGCGTGGAAAAAGAAGCACTTAAATCTTTACGTTCGAGCTCCGATTTCTCTTATTTTATTATGACTATCATTTCTCCCTACGTAGCTGGGTGTCAACAAAATATTTTCGCATTCGGAAGAGAAAGTTGGTGACTGGAATTTCGCAAATAGATCTCGCCGCAAAGAAAACCGCCTTTGTTTCAGTGACTGCCACCCCAACTCGCGTATCATATAAGTGACACTGTCACCCCTATTGCGTGATAACACGAAACGAGCTTCCCTTCTTTGCACTTTTTTGATGTCCTCCGTCAATCCTACCTGGTAAGGATCCCACAGCGCGCAGCAATATTCCAGCAGAGGACGGTCAAGTGTAATGTAGGCTGTCTCTTTAGTGGGTTTGTCGCGTCTTCTAAGTATTCTGCCAACAAAGAGCAGTCTTTGTTTCGCCTTCCCCACAATATTATCTATGTGGTCTTTCCAAATTAAGTTGCTCTCAATTGTAATTCCTAGGTATTTGGTCGAATTGACAGCCCTTAGATTTGTCCGATTTATCGTATACCCAAAATTTATCGGATTACTTTTAGTACCCATGTGGATGACCTCGCACTTTTCTTTGTTTAGTGCCAATTGCCAGTTTTCGCACCATACCGAAATTCTCTCTAGATCATTTTGTAATTGGAATTGATCATCTGATGATTTTTCTACATGGTAAATTACAGCGTCATCTGCAAACAATCTAAGGGGGCTGCTCAGATTATCACCTAGATCATTTATGTAAATCAGGAACAGCAGAGGGCCTGTGACACTACCTTGCGGAACGCCAGATATCACTTCTGTTCTAATCGATGATTTACCGTCTATCACTACGAACTGTGACCTCTCTGAGACGAAATCACGAATCCATTCACACAACTGAGACGATACTTCATATGCACGCAATTTGATTAATAGTCGCTTGTGAGGAACGGTATCAAAAGCCTCCCGGAAACCTAGGAATATGGAATCGACCTGAGATCCCTTGTCGACAGCACTCATTACTTCATGGGAATAAAGAGCTAGCTGTGTTGCACAAGAACGATATTTTCTGAACCTGTGTTGGCTATATATCAAATGGTTCAAATGGCTCTGAGCACTATGCGACTTAACTTCTGAGGTCATCAGTCGCCTAGAACTTAGAACTAATTAAACCTAACTAACCTAAGGACATCACACACATCCATGCCCGAGGCAGGATTCGAACCTGCGACCATAGCGGTCGTTCGGCTCCAGACTGTAGCGCCTAGAACCGCACGGCCACTCAGGCCGGCGGCTATATATCAATAAGTCATTTTCTTCAAGGTGATTCATAATGTTTGAGTTCAGTATATGCTCCAAAATCCTACTGCAAATTGAGGTCAGTGATATTGGTCTGTAATTCAATGGGTTACTCCTATTTCCTTTCTCGAATATTGGTGTGACCTGTGCTACTTTCCAGTCTTTAGGAACAGACCTTTCGTCAATTGAGCGGTTGTATATGATTGCTAAGGCAGGCGCTATTGTGTCTGCATATTCTGAAAGGAACATGATTGGTATACCATCTGGAGCGGAAGACTGGCCTTTCTTAAGTGATTTGAGTTTTTTCACAACACCTAAGGTATCTACTTATATGTCACTCATGCGAACAGCTGTTCTGGTTTCGAATTATGGAATACTTCGTCTTCTTTCGTGAAAGATTTAGTAACTCCGCTTTAAGAACTATCATTGTGGGTCGACATCACACCTTTGCTTCATTTAGTGACAAGTTAAACTATAAAACGAGGAAATTAGTTTAATTTTATACAACAATGCACTTTAGTATTGTTATTTACGCAAATTTAGATTTCGTGCAATCGAGATTACCATGTAAATTCAGGTCGTCGTTCAACGCTGATACCAAAAATTTTGAAATGCTCTTGACCGATTTACTTAAAATTTTTACACTATGGTCTAATGAATATTCAGACTATACGTATATATAAATATATATATGTAATATATAAAGGGGAAACATTAAGACGAAGATGAGGAAGAGACGAACAGAGAGAACAGAGGGGGAGGTGAACAGAGAAAGGGGAAAGAAGGAGATCGGGATGTACATCAAGTAAACTGTCTATAAAAAAATATAGATTTTATTATACGGCAATTTTTCCACATCAATTTCGCGAAACTTCATATAAAATACTGACTGTTTTTATGGGGTAGTGGACTTGAACCAGACTCCACATACCCAAAGTGTTAGGTCTTCACAGCTTGCCCTCCACAACAACTAGTCATTACAGCGTCAGCTGCTTAGACAACGTTGATGACGATTTTTCTTAAAACGTAGGGTGTCCAGGTAAAACTGTAAGTAGTGTTTTCTTTTGTCTTGCAATTGTGGCCGATGTTTGTGAAACATCGTGACAGGTGCAGAGGGTGGGGTTGATTGTCACTGGAGTTTTAACATTAGGCATGTGGTCGTATTCCTTAGATGAACAATGGGCTATTTGAGAACGACCGCCAGTGTCCTCCGTGGTTGATTGACAGGGGGTCACGGCCAAGTTCTTGAGGAGACACTGTCGGCAGCGACTGGGTGCAGTGAGTGCACCCGGCTGCAAATCGCGTCTCATGTAAACGCGAATGGTGACTGCCGCCTGGGTTCAGGCAGTATCCTCACATCCTACAAGCAGCTTGCTGTTTCGGTGAAGACTGCTGGCCTCTTGCTCAGAGCAGAGCGTGGCAGAAGAGCTACTGCTTTGCAGCATCGTTCCAAGAACGTATAATTTTTTCATGTTTGGAGCTGAGTAGAAGGCTTAAACAAGAGACTCAGACGATCCTCACCCATCTGCTCTGTATTCACTTTTCGGCTTTTTATGATGAATCTTCCTCGCAGTGTTTCCTCTTGCTAGTTCGAGCATCTTTGATATCTTTAGGCAGAACGCTGTATACTTAACACGAGAGATTAAAGGGTACGTAGCAGGCATTTCACATATGGCTTCCTCTGAATAGTGTCACACGCTCCAGAAAGGTTAGAAGTGGCATCCCATCGTGCTACAGCCTACTCGCGTTGGGAGTCAGAATTGAGCAACGTGGAGTCGTAGATTTTCACTGTCAGAACTGGCAGTTTATAATCTGCAATGTTTACCCTTGTCTGTTTATGCAGGAGAGACCAAGCTAACTTTGATGCTATTTTAATATCTGCGGTAAGCATAATTCTTACTCTAAAACATCATGATTTCTTTTTTTGTTTTCCGCTGAGTTTGAGAATTAATGCCACATTAACCTAAATTTTTACAGTTTTTACACTAATGCGTTATTGTCTCTAGTCTGATATAAACGGCGATTCCGTGATGATGTCACAAAATTTCAGGGGCGATGGAGGAGGTTAAATGTATCAATTTGAGATCACTAGTCCGAAATAACCGAATCGAAAGTTATAAGTGAAAGTCCTTTTCATACCTCTGACAGCGAAACACAGTTTTATTAGTTGCTAAGACTGTAAGGTTTGTAGGGTACAGAACTTTCAGAGGTGGTGGTATGGACCAAAACAAAACAAATTCAAATGTCATGTAAACATGGGCTCTAAAACATATACGTTAAGAGCTATGGGCATTTGTTCAATAGACGAGATACACCGATCAGCTGAAACATTACGACTACTTCCCACCGCGACGTTGCATGCCACCTGGTGACGTTGCGAGCACGTGATGCGTTAATACAAGTACGTAAGCGGAGGAGACAGTGGCGGGGGATTATCTTTGCGAAGATATGGGCTGCAAGTAGGGAAATCCATTGACATAAGTGACTTTGGTTGAGGGCAGATTATTATAACGCAGAACGTGTGAGCGAGTACCTCAAAAACGGCGAAGCTGGTCGAATGTTTACGTGCTACGGTCGTGAGCCTCGACGGAAAGAGGGAGAACGACACTGAAACTACCACTAGGCGCTGAATGGTTGGACGTCCACGGCTCTTCACACAACGTAAGATTCGGAGGCTTACTTGCTCTGTAAATCAGGATAGGTGGTGATATACGGCATCTCCAACGAAAGAGCACAATGCGGGTGCACGCACAAATGTTTCGAAGCACCACCGTTCATCGCACATTGTTGAACACGGAGCTCCGCAGCAACGACATCATCAATTACGAGTGCAGTGAGCACGGGACCTTCGAGAGTCGACCGTCGATCAATGGAAACCTGGACATTCTTGGAATGAAGCACATTTTTGTTACACTAGTTCGATTGTCGTCTCCACAAACGCTGTCACCGAGGTAAACGGTGGCTCGAAACGTACGGTTTGCCATGGATTCCATCAGGTGTGAAAAATATTATGCTATGGGAGACATTCTCCTGTGCTTGCATCAGATCTGTGGTAGTGAGAGAAGACAAGCTGACAGCTGCAAACCACCTGCATCCCTTCACGCTTGATATCATGCCTGACGGCGACGTCTTCTTTCAGCACCATAATTGTCCGTGTCTCGGAGCCAGACCCGTGCTGCAATGGTTTAAGGAGCATTACAGTGAACTTACGTTGAAGTTTTGGCAACCGAATTCGTAAGATGTAAATCCTATCGGGTGCCATCACTGAGTACGCAAGGCAGGGGCTCGTTACCTACGCGAATTAAATGATTTGTGCATAGGCTTCTAATGCCACATACGTCCCCAACCATACCAAATATCTGTTGGGTCCCTGATACGCAGAATCAATTATGTATTTCGTTCCAAAGACGTAC
Organism: Schistocerca nitens; assembly: GCF_023898315.1. Taxonomy (NCBI): domain Eukaryota; kingdom Metazoa; phylum Arthropoda; class Insecta; order Orthoptera; family Acrididae; genus Schistocerca; species Schistocerca nitens. The sequence goes on from NC_064618.1 coordinate 407,693,042, forward strand.
AAACAAGCTATTTAGAAGATGGTCACAATGTTTTGGCCCACCAGTGTGTGTTTCACAGGAGAGAAGATGAATAAGAGTTCGTAGCCCTGAAAGTATGCACTGTAGAGCCCACGTTTAAGTGATATTATTTCTTGTTTTGGACCATACTACCACCTCTGAAGGTGCCTACTCTAAAAACGTACCAACAACAGAAGGTTACATTAATTCAACGATCAGAGATATCAGAACGAATTTCGCTTACAGCTCTCGACTCCGTCGTTTGCCGACCAGAGTCCCTTTCCTCAAATCGTTATATATGCCCTTTCCCAGTATCCCTGAAAGTTTTTAACATTAGCACGGTACCACCCTGTATTTGTCACAAAATGCTGAAGACTCGAGGATGCAAAATTTAGCAGCGAAAATGTAGTTTCTTTTTTATGAAGAAACGATATATTCCGGAAGGACTAAAAGCGGAATGACCTGGTCCTAGGAAAGTTGATTTTGGGTTGATTTATTAGAATAATTTTAATTCATGAAAGAAGTGGCTTACGAATACGCTTTGGACCGACTATACCGTTCTGATTGGCCATTACCTGTGCTTGTTAAATTGAAGACATCCGAGGAAAAAGGGGGAAAACTCAAATGTAAAAGCTTGGAGATAAGCGTTGCCATCTGTTGCTGGGTATGGGAACTATAAAAACTGACATTGGTCTCACCCCCAAATATCACATTAGGATATTTAGCGGTGCGACCAATGTCAATTTTGATAGTTCCCGAACCAAGCAACAAATGGCAACACTTTTCTCCAAGTTTTTACATTTGAGGGCTAGCCTGTTTTCCCGCACATGTCTGCAATTGATTGTAACCTGTTTCTGTATGAACTGTCCTGAAATTTTTCTTACTCTTGCAGGAAAAAGTTTTAAATGCATGTAATTATGCCCTAACCTGACTTGAGCCGTAAGTTACTGGAAAGCATCAAGTTTATTGCTTGAAAAGATTTAACTTTAATGTTAATGTGAATTTACTTAAATAAACAATTCCTGGATATCATCAGGTACCTGGGTGTCCTGCTTCTTGTGGACTCGTACAGCGAATAATTTACCTCACACGCTGAAGAAAAACGTGTTTAATCACCTGCGTGTACAATATACATAGCTCAGTCTGTTACAAAAATTCGAAATTGAGACTATGGGGCAGAAAGGCCATGAATTACTTCAGATCATACAGAGGATGTACGAAATCAGTAACGATTTTGCTTGCATTAATATTGAGATATAAATAGCGAAAACAGTTGTGTTTCATCAAAGTGGACGTGGTAAATATTTGAAGGCACATATGCGTAGCAAGACGTGTAACTGGAGACACAATCCTCACGAAATCATACATTAATTACAATGACTAAAGGAAGTGATAAAACACACCTGGAGGGAATATAAGATGCTATAAAGAAAGAAATCAGGAAGTGAAACTAATGGGTGGATAAGAGAGCCATGTTAAGTTAACAATATCACGGAAGGTTGAGTTTTCCCTCCTTGTCATGTTTGTTTCTCTTAAATATGATTGTTTTCCGTCAGATGTGAGATTGAGGATTACACACACACACACACACACACACACACACACACACACAAACACACACACTAGCTTCGACTTAAGTACAATTACCACAGAACACTAACTCCGTTTCCTGACGAGCTACAGTCTAATGAATGTTTGCGAGCGTTATCTGATATTTGATGACATGTGTTTCAAAGGGAAAGTATTTAGGAAATGACTAGCCACCAGGTCTCAACATGTTCGTCAGTACTCCTCTGTGAGCTGTCTGACAGCTAATGAAATTTTTGTCAAAGGAGAAATAAGGTTATTAATGACTAGCCTCCAGCAGCTCCCTGCAAGTTTCACTGATCCGCATCGTACACATCCGTAGGAGTATATTCTAAATGCTTCTACGTACATACTTGCTATCATATAGCAAAAATCATGTTACTAACAATATTACCTGCTATCTGGGCTATCTGAAAAAGAAATACTGTTTACAGTGTTTGAATAATGAGCTATTCCAGAGATTATGGAATGGGTTGCTTACTCATAGCGTTTCCAGCAGCACGTAAGTCCTGCGACGGTGGGTTATTTAAACACTTATTTTTTGACAACGAGCCCTGATTGAAGGCTGTTGACCTGTAACATAAACGCAGATGAGTATGTCCATTTTACATTCTTAGAACGAAATAAGCAGTACATATCGTACTTCTTGAAGTTTGTCATAGATTTCATGCATTTCAAGCAAACAATAGAAATATACTTTCACTAAGAGAGTGTAGATCCTAGCTGCCAGCTTTAAATTATGGAACTTCATGACCGATTATCTTGCAAAGTTTTTAAGACACCAACTTCCAGTTGTCTATAATTAATGAATGTACCTTCGAACATATACTGAACCAGAATTATTGAAAGAATAGTATTATGAGACGTGTTATGATGTTTATGTCGTAGTGAATTTCTGTAAAAATTTAGTAAATTAATGAACATGAAAATTAAAGAAGACAGGATATTTTAATTATTCTAGTTCTATATGCGTTTAATCACATTCTTGTTATGCTGTGAAGATTTCATGTTCCTGCCTCTAGCACTTTGTGAGTTGACGTGTCATATACAGCAAAAAAAGTAGTCCCGATGTATTTAAGTTCAAAGTTTTTTAATTCCGAACTTTGTATACAGAGTTATAGTTCTTACCCTTTCATTCACTACAATTGTCCTGCTTCATTATCTCATTATCTGTGTCCTTTTCAACGTCACGATCGCCCAATGATTGCCTTCTCCTTCTTATTGTTGCTTTGCTTTTTTGTCATTTTCTGAGCTGCAAATTCTGCTTGTCTTGCAATAAGGACACGCATTTCTCTCAGATCTCTACCTATATTCTGCCCTAACCACGCCTCTGCCTTATCCAGAACCTTCAGTCTCTTATAGTTCCAGCCGTTAAAAGTTTTTACAGCATAGAAACTGCTGACTTTAGATTCGTGAGGCACGCGGTACCACACACAGGTATTGATGACATCGTTCACATTCTGGGTGTTACCTTGCAAACCTTTTCTTATTTCTTTACTATCTCTGGCTTCTTCTTTGTGAGTCATTACTCTTCTAACTGATTTGTGGCGTCCTGTCACGAATTCCTCTCCTGTGCGATCCTCTTCAACTTAGAGTCGCGGTTCCAACCTATGTCCTCAATTATTTGCTGAATGTTGTCTCTGTTTTCCTCTACAGTTTTTAAGCCTCGACCTCTCCCTCCACTACCACGGAACTTATTCTGTGATGTCTTAACGGATGTCCTAGATTCCTATCCCTTCTTCTTGTCAGTGTTTTCCACATATTCCTTTCCTCTCCCATTCTGCTCACAATCTCCTCATTCCTTACCTTATCAGTCCACCTAATTTCCACTGTAGTACCACATACCAAACTCTTGTATTCTCTTTTTTCTGGTTTTCCCACAGTCCACATCTCACTATCAGACAATGCTGTGCACCAAACATACACACTCAGAAATTTATTCTTCAGATAAAGGTTTGGTACTAGTAGGCTTCTCTGGGTCGGGAACGCCCTTTTGTCAGTGCTTGCCTGCTTTCTAATGTTCTCCTTGCTCCGACCGTCATGGGTTATTTTGCTGCCTAGGAAGCAGAATCTTAATTTTATCTGTTTCATAATCACTCATCATGATGTTCAATTTCTCGCTGTTCTCATTTCTGCTAGTCCTCACTAGTTTCGCCTTTCTTCGATTTACTCTCAGTCCATATTAGGTACTCATTAAACTGTACACACCATTCAAAAAACCCTGTAATTTTTCATCACTTTCACTGAGGATAGCGATTTCATCATTGAATGCTATCACTGATATCATTTCACCCTGAATTTTAATTCCACTCCTGAACTTTTATATCTTAAAGCGTTCCTTCGATATAGTCTATAGATCGCATGGAAAGCGCGGAAAACTACACCCCTGTCTTACACACTTTTTGATCCGAGCACATCCTTGTATGTTACCCACTCTTTTTTCCCTCTGGATTCTTGTACCTATTGTATGTCACCCGTTTTTCCCTACAGTTTCCCCCTATTTTTCTCAGAAATCCCAACATCGTCCACCATTCTATATAGTTGAACTTTTTCCCCAGGTCGACAAATCCTACGAATGTGTCTTGATTTTTCTTTAGTCTTGCTTCCATTATCAACGGCAACGTCAGAACTGCCTCTCTAGTGCATTTGCCTTTCCTAAAGCCAAACTGCTGACAATCTAACACAACCTCAAGTTTCTTTCATTCTTCTGTAAGATTGGATACATGGGCTGTTAAGGTGATTGTGCGATAATTCTCGAAGTTGTCGACTCTTCAAATCTTTATGATTGTGTAGATGATGTTTTTTTGAAAAAGTCAGGTAGAATATCCCAGACTCAAACAATCTCAACAACAACGTGAGTAGTCATGTTGTTGCCACTACCATCAATAATTTTAGAAACACCGATGGAATGTTATCTGTGGCTTCTGCCTTATTCGACTGTATGTCTTGCAAAGATCTTTTAAATTCTGATTATAATACTGGATCCTCGTGTCTTCTATAACAAATCCGACTTCTGCTCTTACCTCGTCATAAGACAAGTCTTCCCCTCATAGAGGCTTTGAATGTACTCTTTCCACCTATCCACTCTCTCCTCTGCTTTTGGCAGTGTAATTCTCACTGCGGTCTTAATGTTACCATCCTTGCTTTTCATTTCACGGAAGGTTGTTTTGAATTTTCTATTTGTTGAGTCATTCCTTCCCACAGTTATTCCTTTTCGATTTCTTCACATTTTTCCTGCAGCCATGTGGCCTTAGCTACCCTGCGCTTCCTATTCATTTTATTCCTAAGCGACTTGTATTTCCCTATTCCCAAATTTACCTGAACATTTTTATACTTCCTTCATTCATCGATCGACTGAAGTATTTTTAGTATTACTCATGGTTTCCTCGCAGTTACCTTGTTTGTACCTATATTCTTCTTTTGAATTTCTATGTCTGTCCTTTTTTAGAGATGTCGATTCCTCTCCAACTGAGCAGCCTGCTGAGCTGTTCCTTGTCGCAGTCTCTAAGGCCTCAGAGAACTTCAAGAGTACTCTTCACCCCTGACTACTTCCGTATCCCACTTATTTTCTCTCTGATTTTTCCTGACTAATCTTTTCAGGTTGCTCTCCATCATTAGTAAGCTTATCAGAGAATTCAGTTTTTCTATACATACGACAAAGCACTAGAGAGCGTGGCAACTTCAGATATATTTTTTCGGATATTTACACTACTTTCATTGTTTGCCTACATGTTTTATAAAATTGCAGACGCAAATTCATATCTGTTGCGAGCAAAGTTGCGTTTCTTATACATACTTTTATGCTTACTCATTTTATAAACGAATAAAAGAGCAATTTATGCAAGTACACTACAAAAGTCGCTGGCTAGCACTTGAATTTCATACAAACTAATGACAGAAACAAAGGACTGGATTGTTGATTTATAAAGACAACTTCTAAGACGTAACAGTGACATCAAAACAAGGCAATTAGCAGACTTCTATACTGTATGGATCCAAGACATTACTGTTCAAATCTGGCAGTGTATACGAGGTGCCAAATGTTGTCTGTCGCATGTTAAATTTAAAAATATTATTTGAAGGTCATGAAACTGTCTGTTATTAGCATGTCATACATCAAAACCTTCAGTAGAATCCAAAGTACATTACGGAGTAGAAAAATAAAAATCTATAGTATCATATAATTTGTCATACGACATCATCTCTTCTTTACATTTCCGTTGCGTACACTATCAGATCAAAGGTATCCACACAGCTCTATGTATGGGGAACTGAGCACTAGACGTTACCAGACAAGAACCCACAGTATGAAAGGGGGCGGGGAGTGTTATGTAGCGAAGCAGTAGCAACAGAAAGTTTCGGTCAGCAGACCTCAGTCACTTGGAACGTGTACTGATAATTGGGTGTCATAATCTGTGGCAGTGCCTGGAGAACGTTATCCGTCACCGTCTCTATTGCCAATAATAAATTAAGGAGGTGTTGTTGTTACGGTATTGGAGTGATTTTCGTCGTTAGTGTTTGATACCAGTATTGCACTCAAGGAATAGCTAAATGCGGAAGAATACGAATATATTTTGCAACGTTGTGTGTTGCGTACAGTAGGGAAATGGTTCAGAGACGATAATTGTATCAGCGTAAAAATTCACCTGGTCATAAAGCAGCATCTACGAGACAATGGTTAGCAGGAAATAATATTCCTGAATTCGACTGCCCTGATCAGGTTCCCCACTTGAACTCATTGTAACATATTTTGAATGAGTTAGAACGTCGACTTCCCTCCAGAACCTACTTTCCAACATCTTTACCTTCAATGGTTTCGGCTCTTGAGGAAGAATGGGCTGCCATTCCTCCACAGACATTCACACAGCTCACTGAAAATGGGACCAGGTGAAATCAAACCATCACACTGTCAGAAATACCCATAATTCTACCATGCATTGACACCGAATGCACTTAAATGTCTGTAAGGCCTAAACTGGCCAATCGTCGAAGATGTAATAAAGTGAATAGTTGTTGACGACAGCCGAGATGGAGAGATTTAAAATGAATTTTAATAAATGGGAATTGTGGACAAACCCTAAACTAAACGTCGCCTATGAGGTCTCCAAATACTTTTTGTCAGATAGTATATGAGCTACAGAACTACCGAACTGTAAAAATGAAACGTGCCACAACACTCTCGTCCACCGAATCAGATAAGCCAAAGAAAACTTGTCATTTATATACTTGTGTCTGGTCATTAACGCATATATGCAGTGTGTAATCCATGACCTCACAATCTCGAAATCCGAAATTTGTGGAAAATAGATTAAATTTTAGAAAGATGAACATGTCCAGGTTTGAACACGTAACCTGATACGCTATTGATAGTCCAATAGTGACATTGAACACTCATGACAATAATGTAGGGCAACTGACGTTATTGCAATAGCGAATCCTCCACCTGACACACTCTCACTTGCACCACACTGCACACTACTAAGCGTATATAAGGGTAAGCCTTGACAGCTAGCATTGTGTGATAGAAGACCTTCCTGGTAAAGATTTAGAAACAGAACTGCTTGCGTAAACACAGGTAAGAGGAAACTCTATAGTCAACGACTCATTTGCTACCAATGTAGTCAATGGCACAGAAAGGCTAAAGGTTAAAATTCTTTTCAGAATGAAGTGTAAGGGTTTAAATACCATTCAAATAGTGTTATGCCAAAGGAAACAGCTCCTATACTTTAGACAGCAAGCATGTGGTCGTTGAGGTTTATCTCGCTATTGCACAGGTTGTAGCATTCAGCAGCCTGTCAAAGAAAACCCAGCAGACGAACTTGTTGTTAACATGTAGTCACCACAATCAGCAGTCGGGAATGGGTAGAGTGTCACTATTTACTGCCATAAACACGCTGCAGGGGTTGCGCACAGTAGTATATTAAGATGATACAGATTGGCTGAGTCCTTATTAGGTGTGGATCCTGTCAGAAAACAAGCGATCTCTTCGTGCACGTCACTGAAAAAACTGAAAAAATATTTTACGGCTCCTGAAGATCCACGCTTGGTGACGGATAGTGTACGATTAATTACGAAATGGTATTTGGAGAATAAAACTTTCTCATAAAGTATCCGTATTTTTTCTCTTTTTCCTTCCACTCCTGTATGACTTCACACACTTTTCGTAATCAATCAGTTCATCGCAGTTCTCTCATTCCGAGGGCATATAACACCCGAAGCTTCGTCTCCTCACTACAGTGCTTTAGATGTTGTGACATTATGTCCTTGTACGTGTGTACACTCACTCTCATTTACATTATTACAGCCCGCATCTCGTGGTCGTGCGGTAGCGTTCTCGCTTCCCACGCCCGGGTTCCCGGGTTCGATTCCCGGCGGGGTCAGGGATTTTCTCTGCCTCGTGATGGCTGGGTGTTGTGTGCTGTCCCTAGGTTAGTTAGGTTTAAGTAGTTCTAAGTTCTAGGGGACTTATGACCACAGCAGTTGAGTCCCATAGTGCTCAGAGCCATTTTTTTACATTATTACATATTTCAACAATTTGTGGGAAGTCATCGCCGCAACGATATGCTCATCGAACACCACTGCTCGAGTTTAGATATGTCTGCTAACATTACTAGGATATGATCGAATTTCTACATGTACTGAGACACTCACTGTCGGTTAACGTTACTCTTTTATTATAACATGGAGGCTTCTTGCATGGTAGTACACTCCTGGAAATGGAAAAAAGAACACATTGACACCGGTGTGTCAGACCCACCATACTTGCTCCGGACACTGCGAGAGGGCTGTACAAGCAATGATCACACGCACGGCACAGCGGACACACCAGGAACCGCGGTGGTGGCCGTCGAATGGCGCTAGCTGCGCAGCATTTGTGCACCGCCGCCGTCAGTGTCAGCCAGTTTGCCGTGGCATACGGAGATCCATCGCAGTCTTTAACACTGGTAGCATGCCGCGACAGCGTGGACGTGAACCGTATGTGCAGTTGACGGACTTTGAGCGAGGGCGTATAGTGGGCATGCGGGAGGCCGGGTGGACGTACCGCCGAATTGCTCAACACGTGGGGCGTGAGGTCTCCACAGTACATCGATGTTGTCGCCAGTGGTCGGCGGAAGGTGCACGTGCCCGTCGACCTGGGACCGGACCGCAGCGACGCACGGATGCACGCCAAGACCGTAGGATCCTACGCAGTGCCGTAGGGGACCGCACCGCCACTTCCCAGCAAATTAGGGACACTGTTGCTCCTGGGGTATCGGCGAGGACCATTCGCAACCGTCTCCATGAAGCTGGGCTACGGTCCCGCACACCGTTAGGCCGTCTTCCGCTCACGCCCCAACATCGTGCACCCCGCCTCCAGTGGTGTCGCGACAGGCGTGAATGGAGGGACGAATGGAGACGTGTCGTCTTCAGCGATGAGAGTCGCTTCTGCCTTGGTGCCAATGATGGTCGTATGCGTGTTTGGCGCCGTGCAGGTGAGCGCCACAATCAGGACTGCATACGACCGAGGCACACAGGGCCAACACCCGGCATGGGTGGGGGAGCGATCTCCTACACTGGCCGTACACCACTGGTGATCGTCGAGGGGACACTGAATAGTGCACGGTACATCCAAACCGTCATCGAACCCATCGTTCTACCATTCCTAGACCGGCAAGGGAACTTGCTGTTCCAACAGGACAATGCACGTCCGCATGTATCCCGTGCCACCCAACGTGCTCTAGAAGGTGTAAGTCAACTACCCTGGCCAGCAAGATCTCCGGATCTGTCCCCCATTGAGCATGTTTGGGACTGGATGAAGCGTCGTCTCACGCGGTCTGCACGTCCAGCACGAACGCTGGTCCAACTGAGGCGCCAGGTGGAAATGGCATGGCAAGCCGTTCCACTGGACTACATCCAGCATCTCTACGATCGTCTCCATGGGAGAATAGCAGCCTGCATTGCTGCGAAAGGTGGATATACACTGTACTAGTGCCGACATTGTGCATGCTCTGTTGCCTGTGTCTATGTGCCTGTGGTTCTGTCAGTGTGATCATGTGATGTATCTGACCCCAGGAATGTGTCAATAAAGTTTCCCCTTCCTGGGACAATGAATTCACGGTGTTCTTATTTCAATTTCCAGGAGTGTATTATGCTGAAATGATTTTGAGACATCATTCCCAAACAGATGCTTTACTCTTGCTGACAATCAAACTGTATGTTGCATAAATTGCATAAACCCTCTGCCTACCAGGAAATATGTGTAAAGTTACCTACCAGTTCCGTGTTGTTGGAGCTGACCTAAATTCATAGTATTTTGATTACTTACGACTGATAAACCTTTTAGGTATAAATACTTCCACAATACTTTTAAGTATTTAATGTTTGGATTAAAAAAATAATTTTGATGCTTTTTCTGGTGGCTTTTTAAGGATATATAATTTCTCCTTGTTTTACACCAAATACTTTAATGGTATAATGCTTTATGCAGATTTACGCAGGGCCCACAGAAAACAGCAAAATGATCTGAGCTTACGGTTTGGTACACTTATACGAGGGTAATCCCAATCGTAGGGTCTCCTATTTTTCTATACGTTCATAGACCTGTTTGTTTCTGCAATGGTTTACATTAGTTTATAGCTAGAACATTTAGCTATTTTTCGACATAATCTCCATTTCTGTCGATGAATTTTTGTAGACGCTGTGGCAGTTTTTGTATGCCCATGTGATACCAGCTCGCCGCCATGCTGTTCAGAAACTTATGAACCTCTTCTTTCACCTCGCCGTCGGAGATGAATCGCTTTCCGGCCAAATGTTATTTTAACCTAGGGAACAGGTGATATTCCCTGGGCTCCAAGTCAGGATTATAGGGTGGGTGGGTGATTATGTTCCACTGAAAGTGTTGCAGGAGAGCAACGGTTTGCCGAGCGATGTGTGGGCGAGCGTTGTCGTGGAGAATGTGTACGCCCTTGCTCAACACTCCTCTTCTCCGGTTCTGAATTGCCCGTTTGAGTTTTTTCAGAGTCTCACAGTACATGTCAGCGTTAATTGTGGTCCCAGAGATTGAGCTACAACGACGAGGTGAAAGAAGCGGTTCATAACTTTCTAAACAGGATGGCGGCGAGCTGGTATGACATGGGCATACAAAAACTGCCACAGCGTCTGCAAAAATGCATCGACAAAAATGGTGATTATGTAGAAAAATAGCTAAATGTTCAAGCTGCAAAATGATGTAAACCATTCTAGAAATAAACAGGTCTATGTGCTTATAAAAAATAGGAGACCCTACAATTGGGATTACCCTCGTAATATGGACTTTCACTTCTTCTAATTTTCTTCTCTACACAATATGCACATCTCCTTTCCAAGCTGGAGGCATAGCTACCCTTTCAGGGTCGAGTGTTACTAATGAATTCATGGCCCTCTTTACCACATCTAGTTGCCTTTACAAGTTTATGGTAAAGGCCCTATGTCTTATTTTTTTATTGGTACCAGGCATAATCCAAATTATTTACTTATGCGTTAATTATACTTACATGGATAATCTTTAAGTAAAACCACAAACGCCCAGCACCTTGTTTTTCTCTTCATACTGTAACACCGCGTCTGGTCCATGGTGTCAACACCACTATTTGTGGCATCGTGTGTCATTATAACTTCAGAATTCTCTACCTCTAATGGTGGTACAGCAAGTTGGCTATAAAGAGAGCCAAGGGCGGTAACAACTTTGTTCTTCTTAAGAAGATAAAAAAGGACGTCATGACATCTGGTTGAAAACCAAATAATGTAGAGTGTACTTATCATTCTTTAGGTGTAATAAATTCGGCAGACAGATCACCTTTGTTTATTCGTAACCGGCTAACAATAGCTAAATCGAGAGATGTACAATATAATTTGCGCATGTGATATTACATCAAGAATTACAAATTCAATGGCCAGAGTTTTCACAACATCTTCTCCAAGTCGAACAGTCTACCTCCTTCCCCAGATACACTTCCATGTTCCAACAGTAGTTTGCTGCACTGTCACAGAACTTTATTCCGTATCTACCAGACTTTGATGACATGTATTATCGAAATGGACAGTGACCTCGATATGTGGCCAACTACTTGTCGACGATTATGCACCATCCTGGAATTGAGGCATCCCTCAAAAACTTCTCTGATTGGTTTCAATTTGTCATTTGACCTTTGATCATATCTGGCTGCTGCACTGTCAAAGCGCGGTACCCTCAGAATATCATGGAAGCGGTTTTGGGACATAATTTAACTGCAGTGTTCGGCCATTCTCAACACTCCAAAGCTGACTGATATCTTCATTTCTTGACTTGTAAACGCAAGTCAGGATGAGAACAACAAGAATATTTTTCATTTGATGCAAATCTATATCCACTCAGTCATCCTAGTCTTTGTAAACTATTCGACCTTCCTTGTTGGTCAACATGCACACTTTCTCAATGAAAGAACAACATAAAACAACACTCGTCATTATAACAGTTCCTAATTGTATACCTTGTGGATCGCACTGGTCTTCTTTCAATACATCCTTTTTCTCCACCTGCCAGATATTCCAGCCTGAGGGGCTGTAGCCAATATTTCTTTACCATTACGAGAAAATAACAAGTCACACTCAACAGAATTGGTACTAAATTGTTCTTCTTCTTCTTCGAAAAAGGTTTCTTCATGATTGTTTGAGTATCCTTCTGAGTTTGCAGCGACGTCTGCCTCATTATCATTATCACTGGAAAATTCGAATTCACTAGGTGGATTTTAAAACCAGAAAACTGCTCCAACAATCCCCTTATCTACTCATCTGGCAGTCTTCTTCTCTGTAGCATATTCAGTTTTTGGATACAAATAACTGTTATGAAATAACGCCCCAAAATAAACACGTACTTATCACTAGGAGGACTGTTGAATATGCAAGAACAACGCAAGTCAACAATATCAAATGACGTAACAGAGGTTACTTAGCAGACATCTCCTTAAAGAGTTGTTCCGAACCGCACGTGGTTGGGACGCCCATACGAGAGGGAACGTGAACCAGCATTTTAACACAGAATCATTGTTAAATTTTTATAATTATTTTCCATAGTTATGAGTAACAAGACAAATTAAGATAATTCCTAAAATTTCATTAAAATAGAACGTATAATTACTAATACATAAGGTATAAACATCACAGATAGGCCACTGACGCCCCATGATAGTTAAAGGTCAAACAACGACACTGAACGTTCAGTCAATGAATTGTCAGTGATGTTAACTGTAACAAAAAAGACTTCAGCGATTCATAGTTTTAGACAACCCCCATCTCACACAAACACGGACAGGCGGACACATACGATACACATAAATTAATAATCTAACGCAAGTACCTACATGTGGTGTTTATCTCTCGTGGGTTACTTGAAATACTGCGGCACATTTCATTTTTACAACGCATCAGTTCATACATAGTTGAATCGCTTCTTTTAGCACAGGTATGTTTAAATTTCTTTCTTTCAATGGGCGCAACCTATCGCAAATTTCAGAAAGGGCAGTGTGCAGTTATTTTATTCCAGGTGTGAAATGGACGCATCCAGCCGTGCCTGTGTCACCGTTTCAATATTTAACGCTGCTGGAAAACTTTCAGCTAACAGCTCATAAGCAGTCTCTTAAACAGCTCGTTATCCAATCTGTGAAAACAGCATTTCTCTTTCAGACACCCCATATCAGGGGCATTTCGTGTTTAGTAGACAATTTCGTCAGCCAACATAGCTTTACATTTGATAAACATGCAGTTAGCAGTGTACATTTGTGAGACTAATCAGCAAATTGTGTTGGAAAGTGTTCTTTAATACCTATACTTCGAGCAGAGTGCGTGAGCTCGCGTGTGTGTGTGTGCGCATGCGTGTGTGTGTAATCCACAATGTTACCATTTCGAATCCCAGAATTCACGAGAAACAGGTGAAACTTAGAAATTCGAGGAGAGCAGATGAAATTTAATTTGGACACTAATGTTAATGCAAGTGAGCTACCGGACCGTCGTGACACTGACATGGTCGTGTTGGTATTATTTTAATAGGCAAATGTGCTGCTTTAACAAATTCAACACGTTGGACATCGTTCCCAGATCATTCTAAATATACTTACGCTAATGCCAATTCAATTGCGCTACCAGACCATCATGACCTTGATGTAGAAGAACTGGAGTATTGCAAAAGCCCAAATGTACTATTTTAGAAAATTTTACATGCGGAAAGTCGACCTCACCTGCGATTCCTGATCTCTCTCCTTTGTTGAGGATGAGGGTAGAGGTTGGAAAATGTACGGGGGAAGCTGATAATTAGAGGTGTCCTTGAAACCCTTATGACACTGAAACATACAGATCTCTATTTTCTATCTCGGAACTCTCCTCCGTCCACACTTTGAAATACCAAATGACCATTGTACACATTAAGATTCAAGTGCAGCCTCAACGGAATCCAACTAGGGACAGAATTCGGCCAAATTATGCCTTTAACCTCTACTGATAGTTAACACAAGTTATAGGGATGGTTAAGGATGATATAGATCTGCCTCACCAGAGAAAGAAAAAGTAACACTTTGCATTTTTATGGTCTTTCTATCTACTAATAGTAGTCAACGAAGTTGGGAAAAACACTGCATGTACGGATACAAAATTAACAAAAACTGAGTCACGGAAGGAACGTGCATAAATATGTCTCTCCCCACTTCGTTTCTTATCACAAACCAGTATTGTGCACAGCATTCGTGCTGATGCACAACTGTATTCAACAGTTCGCCATTTTAGTTACAACAATTCCGCAGCCGCACCTGTTGAGAGAGGTACGGCTGTGGAATTCTGTCACTACAGAACCAGATTACAGCGGTCCTGAACCAGCGAAGCTCGAGACGCAGCAGCCTTGCTTCCGTGAACAAAGGCTCGTTACCTGCATTAATATTGTCCCCTTGGGCTTCGTCAGCAAACATCGAGCAAAGTACACACCTGCGGCGAGAGAACCCGGGAAACCTTGGGGTGCAACCTTCATGACCTGTTCGAGGATGTCAACAGTTAATTGTTACGCACGACAGCTAACGTGTTACTTTTCGAAAAGCCCCAGGCTGAATCCAAGTGACAACGAAATGTTATAGTAAATGGATGCCTCTTTACAGATAATTTCGGGATACAAAGTACGAAAACACTAACACGAAAAACAAAAAGTATTCTGTCGGAAACTGAAGGACAAGAACGTGAAACAATGCGTTATTTAACGGAAATAAGAGTAAAGGAAAGCTGATTCAGTGTGAACAAAAACTAACCTACACCTCGAAAAAAATCTGACAAACCTTCATGTACGTATATCATTAACGAAAAATTATATCAAGCCACACCCGCATATGAAATGTTACTTCTATTCTCCCGTGCAGCAGCTGTTGGAGTAACCAAATAATAGCCCTAGATATCTTTAGAAAAAGTGGCATCAAACGAAGAATTAAAAATTACGTCTTTAATTAAATTGTACAAAATAACCGGAGGCAGAATGGACCACAAAGGTAATACAAATAGCATGTCACCATTACAAACGTCAAGACGAGAATAGCTACTCCGTGCTGAGATCAAAGATATATTTTCTAACTAAACTGTACGATGCTTCTGGAAACAAAAGTTAAAACTGGTTTTCGATCGAGTGACCTAGTAAGACACAGTTACAGTTAGTATGATTA
The DNA here is from genome assembly GCF_023898315.1 of Schistocerca nitens. NCBI lineage: Eukaryota > Metazoa > Arthropoda > Insecta > Orthoptera > Acrididae > Schistocerca > Schistocerca nitens. The sequence continues at coordinate 407,708,311 of NC_064618.1, forward strand.
ACGCTAAATCCTTGCACTCTGGCATCTACAGAATTACACGTGGTGGGGTGACGTGTTTTAAGTGAAACATACAGCGAGGAACGTTGACATATGGTTATGGGACAGAGCAGTTAGGGGTTGAAAATTAGAAAATTTTATTCACCTTGCTACAAGCAAACTGTGGTCGCGCCAGAGACAAGGACATAACCAGGTTCAAATGGTTCAAATGGCTCTGAGCACTATGGGACTTAACATCATCATTCCCCTAGAAATTAGAACTACTTAAGCCTAGGGACATCTCACACATCCATGCCCGAGGCAGGCTTCGAACCTGCGACCGTAGCGGTCAAGCGGTTCCAGACTGAAGCGCCTAGAACCGCTCGGTTCTGTTCTGACTATCGCGTGACTGTAGCACAGTGAAACTCACAGTTCGCACATGTGAGCGATACATGGCAGGCAAAGTACATTTTTCCGAGCACGGTAGTGTCTTCTCCATTCAGCAATCAGGTGCGTGTTAGTTTTAGACAGGTGAAGGGAGCCCAACGGTTCATATGCGTTATGATTCTGCATTGTGACAGAGGCACCCATGTCCAACTGAAATTTCTCACGTTTTCCACTAAGATGCAAGTGAAGAAAAAGTTTGTTGGACTGGCGTAGCACTGAAGAAACTGTTCGTTTGCTAGTTTTGTTAATGCCTGCATCAAGCTTTGAATACACTGCATTGATTACATGGACCTTGTAACTAGATTTTTGTGAGTGAGCAGAATTCTTAGTTTGTTCTGTTGAAAACATATGGATTGTACGTGACCTTTCTTGACACGTAGCACCGTGTTTGTCTGAACTGGCAGTCTTGTTGTTTGTGCCATGAATAGCACCGAGGGCATGACTTAATTCTGTTCACGGATGTAGTCGCCTGTTTTGAGAGCTGTTTACTCGGCGTCGCATGTGTATGCTGCTTCTGTCATCTGGGCCAGTCGAAAGCAAGGGGTGACTCAACACGTCTAATTGGTGGCTGCTCAAATTTGTTGGCCAGTATGGCATCTGAATCATACTGATCTAGAATTTGCATTATGTGATAAAATGATTCATCTGACTGTTTCAAAATCTGTTTTCTAAGTTTGAGATCAGTGACACTGTACACGATCGAATGACGCAACGTGACATCTAAATATAAAGCACCACAAGCACATTTGAATTTGCATTTCCTCGTAATACCCTGCAAATCTGTTACCAACTCGCTATAAGATCTGTCTAACCTTTTCTTGCAAAGAAAGAATAGGTACCTTGCTGCCACCACATCCACTTGTTGGTCATAGTAGTTAGTTACAGAACCTACAACGTGATCATAGGAAAGTTTAGTTGGAGCAGCGTTACGGAACACTCATTTGGGCTATTTTAATTATTTGAGTTTACCTTTTACCAGTGCTTCCACACCCATCATTTTCCAACAGTATTTGGAACAGATGACTGCTCAAGTAAACTATTCAGACTGTTCAAACTATTGTGGTATCAGGTCGTACACCTGAAAACGCATCACAAATTTGTGTGCTTTGTTTCATGTGTTATCTGATGCAGGACTAAAGTGTAGACTGTACAAGTGTGATTTTCTTAAACCTAACTTGCAGGGGAAACTACAGCCGTAATTTTTCCCCAGGACATGCAGCTTTACTGTATGATTAAATGATGATGGCGTCCTCTTGGGTAAAATATTCCGGAGGTAAAATAGTCCCCCATTCGGATCTCCGGGCGGGGACTACTCAAGAGGACGTCGTTATCAGGAGAAAGAAAACTGGCATTCTACGGATTGGAGCGTGGAATGTCAGATCCCTTAATCGGGCAGGTAGGTTAGAAAATTTAAAAAGGGAAATGGATAGGTTAAAGTTAGATATAGTGGTAATTAGTGAAGTTCGGTAGCAGGAGGAACAAGACTTTTGGTCAGGTGATTACAGGGTTATAAATACAAAATCAAATAGGGGTAATGCAGGAGTAGGTTTAATAATGAATAAAAAAATAGGAGTGCGGGTTAGCTACTACAAACAGCATAGTGAACGCATTATTGTGGCCAAGATAGACACAAAGCCCATGCCTACTACAGTAGTACAAGTTTATATGCCAACTAGCTCTGCAGATGATGAAGAAATTGATGAAATGTATGACGAGATAAAAGAAATTATTCAGGTAGTGAAGGGAGACGAAAATTTAATAGTCATGGGTGACTGGAATTCGTCAGTAGGAAAAGGGAGAGAAGGAAACATAGTAGGTGAATATGGATTGGGGGGAAGAAATGAAAGAGGAAGCCGCCTTGTAGAATTTTGCACAGAGCATAGCTAACACTTGGTTCAAGAATCATAAAAGAAGGCTGTATACCTGGAAGAATCCTGCAGATACTAATAGGTATCAGATAGATTATATAATGGTAAGACAGAGATTTAGGAACCAGGTTTTAAATTGTAAGACATTTCCAGGGGCAGATGTGGATTCTGACCACAATCTATTGGATATGAACTGCAGATTGAAACTGAAGAAACTGCAAAAAGGTGGGAATTTAAGGAGATGGGACCTGGATAAACTGAAAGAACCAGAGGTTGTAGAGAGTTTCAGGGAGAGCATAAGGGAACAATTGACAGGAATGGGGGAAAGAAATACAGTAGAAGAAGAATGGGTAGCTCTGAGGGATGAGGTAGTGAAGGCAGCAGAGGATCAAGTAGGTAAAAAGACGAGGGCTAATAGAAATCCTTGGGTAACAGAAGAAATATTGAATTTAATTGATGAAAGGAGAAAATATAAAAATGCAGTAAATGAAGCAGGCAAAAAGGAATACAAACGTCTCAAAAATGAGACCGACAGGAAGTGTAAAATGGCTAAGCAGGGATGGCTAGAGGACAAATGTAAGGATGTAGAGGCTTGTCACACTAGGGGTAAGATAGATACTGCCTACAGGAAAATTAAAGAGACCTTTGGAGAGAAGAGAACCACTTGTATGAATATCAAGAGCTCAGATGGCAACCCAGTTCTAAGCAAAGAAGGGAAGGCAGAAAGGTGGAAGGAGTATATAGAGGGTTTATACAAGGGCGATGTACTTGAGGACAATATTATGGAAATGGAAGAGGATGTAGATGAAGACGAAATGGGAGATAAGATACTGCGTGAAGAGTTTGACAGAGCACTGAAAGACCTGAGTCGAAACAAGGCCCCGGGAGTAGACAATATTCCATTAGAACTACTGATGGCCTTGGGAGTGCCAGTCATGACAAAACTCTACCATCTGGTGAGCAAGATGTATGAGACAGGCGAAATACCCACAGACTTCAAGAAGAATATAATAATTCCAATACCAAAGAATGCAGGTGTTGACAGATGTGAAAATTACCGAACTATCAGTTTAATAAGTCACAGCTGCAAAATATTAACGCGAATTCTTTACAGACGAATGGAAAAACTGGTAGAAGCGGACCTCGGGGAAGATCAGTTTGGATTCCGTAGAAATGTTGGAACACGTGAGGCAATACTAACCTTACGACTTATCTTAGAAGAAAGATTAAGAAAAGGCAAACCTACGTTTCTAGCATTTGTAGACTTAGAGAAAGCTTTTGACAACGTTAACTGGAATACTCTCTTTCAAATTCTGAAGGTGGCAGGGGTAAAATACAGGGAGCGAAAGGCTATTTACAATTTGTACAGAAACCAGATGGCAGTTATAAGAGTCGAGGGGCATGAAAGGGAAGCAGTGGTTGGGAAAGGAGTGAGACAGTGTTGTAGCCTCTCCCCGATGTTATTCAATCTGTATATTGAGCAAGCAGTAAAGGAAACAAAAGAAAAATTCGGAGTAGGTATTAAAATTCATGGAGAAGAAGTAAAAACTTTGAGGTTCGCCGATGACATTGTAATTCTGTCAGAGACAGCAAAGGACTTGGAAGAGCAGTTGAACGGAATGGACAGTGTCTTGAAAGGAGGATATAAGATGAACATCAACAAAAGCAAAACGAGGATAATGGAATGTGGTCGAATTAAGTCGGGTGATGCTGAGGGGATTAGATTAGGAAATGAGACACTAAAAGTAGTAAAGGAGTTTTGCTATTTAGGGAGTAAAATAACTGATGATGGTCGAAGTAGAGAGGATATAAAATGTAGACTGGCAATGGCAAGGAAATCATTTCTGAAGAAGAGAAATTTGTTAACATCGGGTATAGATTTAAGTGTCAGGAAGTCGTTTCTGAAAGTATTTGTATGGAGTGTAGCCATGTATGGAAGTGAAACATGGACGATAACCAGTTTGGACAAGAAGAGAATAGAAGCTTTCGAAATGTGGTGCTACAGAAGAATGCTGAAGATAAGGTGGGTAGATCACGTAACTAATGAGGAGGTATTGAATAGGATTGGGGAGAAGAGAAGTTTGTGGCACAACTTGACTAGAAGAAGGGATCGGTTGGTAGGACATGTTTTGAGGCATCAAGGGATCACAAATTTAGCATTGGAGGGCAGCGTGGAGGGTAAAAATCGTAGAGGGAGACCAAGAGATCAATACACTAAGCAGATTCAGAAGGATGTAGGTTGCAGTAGGTACTGGGAGATGAAGAAGCTTGCAGAGGATAGAGTAGCATGGAGAGCTGCATCAAACCAGTCTCAGGACTGAAGACCACAACAACAACAACTTGCAGTATCCTTGTCCTGTCATAAACAGTCAAGGTGTACATCCTCTTGAGTCAAATTTGTTAGCCAGACATGAGCTGTCAGTTTCTCGCAAGTCACAGAATTGTAATCAGCCTTAGGGAAAATGAACTATTAATGCTGCACAAATCGCAGCTCCATTGCATCGCTTGCGTCGCAAGAATGTCCTCTTTGAAACTTCCTGACAGACTAAAACTGTGTGCCGGACCGAGACTCCAACTCGGGACCTTTGCTGGTAGAGCACTTCCCCATGAAAGGCAAAGTTCCCGAGTTCGAGTCTCGGTCCAGCACACGGTTTTAGTCTGCCGTGAAGTTTCGTATCAGCGCACACTCCGCTGCAGAATGAACATTTCATTCTGGAAACGTCCCTTTGTTTCTACAAATGAGTGCCAAGAAGCTTATCAAAAACTTAAAGGCCCATTGCTCAGTGATAGATACTTGGTTCATTTTGTTCCTAGACACTACGCTTGAAATTTTAAAAGATGCGAAAGATGATGACTAAAGTCCTAGTAGTTCAAACCCTAATGCCGCGTTTCTTTACTACTTGTACTATCGCAAATAATACATAGTGCCTCAGTATTAACGGCACTAGGACCTAATCTATCGTCCTGCTATTTAGTCTAAAATGACAGTTTTGAGACCATGGATGTTTATAGAATATCATTTGATTCTTACAAAGCAGAAAATACCAGCCAGCAACTGTTCAACTGTTAATAATGCTGTTTATCTATACAAACAACGCCATTACGGTTTTGGAAAAGACGGGTTTATTTCCAGATGGTTCTTGACGTTTATATTGCTTATGTAGTTGTTTACATCACTTATTGGGAATAAAAAACAGCCAACAACTAATGTAAACAACAAAAGTAACATACATGTAAACATGAACAGTCAAATGGTTCAAATGGCTCTGAGCACTATGGGACTCAACTGCTGAGGTCATTAGTCCCCTAGAACTTAGAACTAGTTAAACCTAACTAACCTAAGGACATCACAAACATCCATGCCCGAGGCAGGATTCGAACCTGCGACCGTAGCGGTCTTGCGGTTCCAGACTGCAGCGCCTTTAACCGCACGGCCACTTCGGCCGGCCATGAACAGTCGTCTGAAAGTCAACCTGTTGGTGTGACACCGGTAACACCACTATTTGTATCAGAACATAGCATTATTAAGAATGACTAGTTACCTTTTTTCTTTGCAAGAATCAGCTTGTAAAAACTTAATTGTCACTGAGAACCAGTCAGTTTCTTGGTGTGGCACATAGAACATTCCTAATAAATTATTTAGTTTTTAATTTGTATCATTATTTTTTTTTTTTTTTTTTGGTGACGCGGTGGCTTAATTCTGGTGTTTCACAATCTTTTCTGTTTGTTTTCTTTGGATGAGAATCAATTTTGTGGAAACAGATACTCGTGTATCCGCCGCTGCTAGACACAAGTAAACAGCCCAGGTATAGGGACCAAACAAGAGTTCATTCAACACAGCTTCCACAAAAATATTCTCCACAATGAAACGAAAGATAGTATGGGTCTTCAATAATTGAAACATAATGAGTGCTAGTTCTTCAGTAAGTGAAACAAAGTGAATGATGGTTCGTAAATAATGTAGCCACTTAAACATCCGTAATCACAGAGGAAATAATTAAGTTCAATCATATTTGAAAGAGTTGCAAACGCTTCAGTGAACGCAGTCTTAAAGTCTTAAGACCTTTATGTTAAATACAGTGAATTACGTTTCTGTAGTCACACGCTCTTTAATGAGCAAAGTCTTTAAGTTTTAGTAACTTTAGATGAAATCGGATAATAGGTTTCTCATCAGACTTAAAATTGTAGTCCAAATCTAATCTTCAGTCACTTAACTATTCTTATGCTGTACTTCATTGCAGAAGTATTTAGAGCCAACTGTAAAGAAACATATAAGTCCAACAAGGATGCGAACTAGCAGTACGACACTATCTCATCGGCTAGAAGAACAGCCAAATCTCAACATACACGTCGTTGATCAGTTTTTCCCAGCCGACGGGGTTGCGTACTTTCCGCAAGTTGATGGCATAGTCCTTGGCATAGCATAGTGGAGATATTCAGGTCACTGACTGTGACGGAACTGCTCTCAGAAGCTCTTGCGCAAGGATAAATACAGAGTAGCCGCCTCGCATCCACACATATTTTTAACACATGACAGGCCGGATGCATGAAGAGGCGCAGTTTGCCAGTGAACTCTACCGTTCCTATCTCGTGACCTGTCCAGGGTGCTATTGATGCCCTCTGCTGATCTGGCCACGGAGTTCCGGGATTGCCAAATTCCATGTTGTCTGCACTGTAGGGATGAGCTCGCTGCAATCTGCACAACGAAGAGGTTGTGCATGATGCCGTTGTCACCTGATGGTTAGGGTGCCATGGCAGAGACATTGTTTTCTTCATTTCTGTGACAAATGTCAGATTTGGTACTTGACACGTTTTCCATGTGACTGGAGTGGCTAGACTCTAGAGCTACCAAATAATTCTACTGGAAAGACGAGGAATCAGAGCTTTCCAGTAAAATGAACGCGTCTATTGCTAATTTTTCAAAACTTCGGGGCAGAGATATTCTGAATGTGGAATTCCCTGGTGTTCTGCTTCATGTGAGGTAGTTCAACTCTGCTGAGAGTTTGACTGGTACATTGTGCCATTGGCACCAGCCAGAGCCACAGTTGGTAGATGTCTAGCCGCACACAGATTGGCCTGTTTCCACACTAACACAGAAGCCGCTGTCTCTGCAAATGCAATAATCCTTCGGAGATGTTACCTGTCGACTCTCATGCGCAGGCACCCGGCGCCAGTACATCCACACACGGAATATGATGCATAGCCTGTTAACATCAATCACTAAAATACTCACCGAAAAGTCAGTGTGCCCTCTCGAAACCTCAGTTGTGGTGGCAGACAGATTTGCCACGCAGGCTACGGTCAGATATTCAGATCTATGCTGAAACGATAATTTAGTTGCGAGTTGTCGAAACTCAGTGAACGAGAACAGGTTCAAATCAAATGGCTCTGAGCACTATGGGACTCAACTGCTGAGGTCATTAGTCCCCTAGAACTTAGAACTAGTTAAACCTAACTAACCTAAGGACATCACAAACATCCATGCCCGAGGCAGGATTCGAACCTGCGACCGTAGCGGTCTTGCGGTTCCAGACTGCAGCGCCTTTAACCGCACGGCCACTTCGGCCGGCAACGAGAACAGGAATTAACATTTGTGATAAAAGCTTCATCTATTATTTAGCGCGAAGTTTACAGACGCTTCGTACGTGATGCACTTTTCGTTACAAATTACTAAAACTGTAACATAACTCATAAAAGACATAAAAGATAATAGGCATATCAGCGACGAGTATTTGCATTCATGCAGGATACGCATATGGTACATAATCTAAGAGAAATGCAAGTGTTGCATAACTCTTACTCGATGGTTTCGTTTCACTCACTTGTTACGAAGAAGATTCAGGAGTGATACCAAGATTATAGTTAGTAGACAAGACATGTTTTTGTATCTAAAAAATGGTACAGATGGCACTAAGCAGTCCCCTATACCTAGAACTACTTAAACCTAACTAACCTAAGGACATCACACACATCCACGCCCGAGGCTGGATTCGAAACTGTGACTGTAGCAGCAGAGCGGTTCCGGACTCAAGTGCCTAGAACCGCTCGGCCACAGCGGCCGGCCTTCTATCTAATCATGTGATGGAAGACGTTAACTGTTTTCTTGTAAACACTTCAGAGCAAGAATCTGGTTAACTTCAATTTAGTCGCGGTTCAAAATGCATTATTCGTGAGGGAGTTAAAGCAGTTCTGATTTACTAAAAATCCTTTGATGGTTGTACTCACACACTCAAACTAAAGCGCAGCAGTCTATCTTCTCTAGAGTCTGTGTTCTGTGGACGTCATGATCCACACAGTCTTGCCTTTCCTACAGTGATGTAGTATTAACTACATACGAAAAAGAGAAAAGAAATAAGTCCTGAACCATGTACTACAGGATGTGTAACACGCCACAGTATTCGTCCTACAAAAGTTTTACAGGATAATACTTCATAAACAGAAGGTTATCTGAGAAATGATGAAACTCAATGCACGCTTTTGATAATAAGAAGTCATTTTCATTCATTCATTCAGTCACGTGTCTGATGATTCGACTTTAGTACAAAATTGTAGCCTAGGTTCAAATGGCTCTGAGCACTATGGGACTCAACGTCTGAGGTCATTAGTCCCCTAGAACTTAGAACTAGTTAAACCTAACTAACCTAAGGACATCACACACATCCATGCCCGAGGCAGGATTAGAACCTGCGACCGTAGCGGTCGCGCGGTTGAAGACTGTAGCGCCTAGAACCTCACGACCACAACGGCCGGCTAGAAATGCTACTCATCCATGGGGAATGTAAGTTAGCAGAACATTAACTGCAATACTGTTTTCTTATGTAGGGGTACATTTAATACAGTAGTTTAGTCCTTTTGAATACTGTTGTGTAGAGTAGGCATACAGTGAAGGCTGTCATCCCTACAAACTGCATCGACACAACTTCTCTTTTATTGTTGTTGATGCAGGTAGGCGCAATGTTACGCAGGCAGAAGAACTGTACAGAGAGCGATATGCTGACAAGAACCCATCTTCAGGAAACAACCCACGACAACGCAATCGTCGTAGCACTCGCACACACGAAGCTGCCGAAGTTACTGTTCTCGCTTCCGTTGCTATAAATCCATATTTGAGCACACGACAGCTTGAACACGAGATTGGCATTCCTAGAACCAGTGTACATCGTATTCTTACACCTCATCGGTTCCATCCTCACCATGTACACCTACATCAAGAATAGCATGGGAATGATTTCCAGAATCGTGTGAAGTTCTGTCAGTGGCCACAACAGCAAATCATCGCCAGTCCGATCTTCATCTCCAATGTTCTATTTACCGATGAATGTTCCTTCTCAAATAAAGGACTGGTAAATACAAGGAACATGCATTATTGGTCTAGCGACAACCCACGATGGCTTAGACAGGTGGAACATCAGCGTCAATGGAGAGTTAACGTCTGGTGTGGGATACTTGGTACTACAATTATTGGCCCTTACTTCATCAATGGTAGTCTAAATGGCACAGCGTATGCCAACTTCCTGAGACGAATTCTTCCTCCTCTCTGGATGAAGTGCCGCTGAGAACCAGAATGTTTACGTGGCATCAACACGATGGATGTCCAGCACATAATGCCTTGCGTGCACGTCATGTCCTGAACCGAAGGTATCATGCTAGATGGATTGGTCAAGGAGGAACAGTTACTTGGCCCGCTAGGTCTCCTGATTTAAGTCCTCTGCACTTTTTTCTTTGCGGATGCATTAAAGATGTTCTCTATCGCGATATTTCAACAATTCCTGAGGATATGTAGGAACGTATCGTGCTTGCTTGTAATTCTCTGTATCAGGCGGCACTGGAAGCAGTAAATAATTCTTTCATTCAACTAGTGCACCAGTGTACAGGAGTCCAGGGTCACCACTTTGAGCACCTTTGAATGTTCTAGTCATGGGCAGTGGTACAGGAGAGTCAAAGTCTATTTTGTGTTACATTTTTTCTTGGTTTTCATTTGTTTCTGACAACTCCAGCAGGTGGACGAGTTTGTGATCCCGGGCTCACAGTCAGTGATGTGTCATGTAATTCATAACGTTGTGTATTAGTGAATGGTACATTGCGAGACATTTTTGAATAGGTCTTTAGGAGAGGGAATGACTTACCGAATGAAAAATACAGGGTGCCATTTAAAAAAGTCATACCACTGTTTATATTTTTGTAAAAAACAAAGCTACAACGAAGGCAATCATGCCGATTGATGTCCCCCTGACGGCTAAAGAACATTTTCTTGAAACATTTTGTAATTTGCATGTGGACAAACAGTTATTTACTGTGGTCAAGATAAATGGGACACCCTGTATATAAATGACAGAGAAGAAAACATCGGACGTTTTATGAGGGTTTTCGCCGATGATGTTTTATACACAGACATAGCAACGCTACAAAATTGTAGCGACCTCCAAAAAAGCCGCCCGCAGCTCGTGGTCGTGCGGTAGCGTTCTCGCTTCCCACGCCCGGGTTCCCGGGTTCGATTCCCGGCGGGGTCAGGGATTTTCTCTGCCTCGTGATGGCTGAGTGTTGTGTGATGTCCTTAGGTTAGTTAGGTTTAAGTAGTTCTAAGTTCTAGGGGACTGATGACCAAAGATGTTAAGTCCAATAGTGCTCAGAGCCATCCAAAAAAGGCTGCAGAGGATCAATATTTGGTGCAGGAAGTGGCAATGATCCAAACCTAAATAAATATAATGCGTGCGTATATCGACAGAAGGACCCAGCATTTTACAATTCCACGATTTCAGAACAAACATTGGTAGCAGTTACATCCTTAAAATATCTTTGCGTATGCGTACGGCTGAAAGCAAGGGGAAACTACAGCCGTTATTTTTCCCGAGGGCATGCAGCTTTACTGCATGATTAAATGATGATGGCGTCCTCTTGGGTAAAATATTCCGGAGGTAAAATAGTCCCCCATTCGGATCTCCGGGCGGGGACTACTCAAGAGGATGTCGTTATCAGGAGAAAGAAAACTGGCGTTCTTTAGATCGGAGCGTGGAATGTCAGATCTCTTAATCGGGCAGGTAGGTTATAAAATTTAAAAAGGGAAATTGATAGGTTAAAGTTAGATATAGTGGGAAAAAGTGAAGCTCGGTGTAAGGAGGAACAACACTTTTGGTCAGGTGAATACAGGGTTATAAATTTTTTCTTTTTGGTCATCAGTCTACTGACTGGTTTGATGCGGCCCACCACGAATTCCTTTCCTGTGCTAACCTCTTCATCTCAGAGTAGCACTTGCAACCTACGTCCTCAATTATTTGCTTGACGTATTCCAGTCTCTGTCTTCCTCTACAGTTTTTGCCCTCTACAGCTCCCTCTAGTACCATCATCCTGTCCCTTCTCCTTATCAGTGTTTTCCACATATTCCTTTCCTCTCCCATTCTGCGTAGAATCTCCTCATTCCTTACTTATCAGTCCACCTAATTTTCAACATTCGTCTATAGCGCCACATCTCAAATGCTTCGATTCTCTTCTGTTCCGGTTTTCTCACCATGTTTCACTACCATACAATGCTGTACTCCAGACGTACATCGTCAGAAATTTCTTCCTCAAATTGTTGTTGTTGTTGTGGTCTTCAGTCCTGAGACTGGTTTGATACAGCTCTCCATGCTACTCTATCCTGTGCAAGCTTCTTCATCTCCCAGTACCTACTGCAACCTACATCCTTCTGAATCTGCTTAGTGTATTGATCTCTTGGTCTCCCTCTAAGAATTTTACACTCCACGCTGCCCTCCAATGCTAAATTTGTGATCCCTTGATGCCTCAAAACATGTCCTACCAACCGATCCCTTCTTCTAGTCAGGTTGTGCCACAAACTTCTCTTCTCCCCAATCCTATTCAATACCTCCTCATTAGTTACGTGATCTACCCACCTTATCTTCAGCATTCTTCTGTAGCACCACATTTCGAAAGCTTCTATTCTCTTCTTGTCCAAACTGGTTATCGTCCATGTTTCACTTCCATACATGGCTACACTCCATACAAAAACTTTCAGAAACGACTTCCTGACACTTAAATCTATACTCGATGTTAACAAATTTCTCTTCTTCAGAAACGATTTTCTTGCCATTGCCAGTCTACATTTTATATCCTCTCTACTTCGACCATCATCAGTTATTTTACTCAGTAAATAGCAAAACTCCTTTACTACTTTAAGTGTCTCATTTCCTAATCTAATCCCCTCAGCATCACCCGATTTAATTTGACTACACTCCATTATCCTCGTTTTGCTTTTGTTGATGTTCCTCAAATTAAGGCCGGTATTTGATATTGGTAGACTTCTCTTGGCGAGAAATGCCTTTTTTGCCACAGCGTGTCTGCATTTGATGTCCTCTTTGCTCCGTCCGTCATTGGTTATTTTACTGCCTAGGTAGCAGAATTTCTTAACTTCTTGAACAGGGTATTCGCTATTGTTAGCTGAAACTTGTTACAGAACTCAATTAGTCTTTCTCATCTTTCATTCCTTGTCCCCAGCCCATATTCTCCTTTAACCTTTTCTTCTACTCCTTCCCCTACAACTGCATTCCCGTCGCCCATGACTATTAGATTTTCGTCCCCCTTTACATACTGAATTACCCTTTCAATATCCTCATACACTTTCTCTATCTGTTCATCTTCAGCTTTCGACGTCGGCATGTATACCTGCACTATCGTTGTCGGTGTTGGTCTGTTGTCGATTCTGATTAGAACAACCCGGTCACTGAACTGTTCACAGTAACACACCCTCTGCCCTACCTTCCTATTCATAACGAATCCTACACCTGTTATGCCATTTTCTGCTGCTGTTGATATTACCCGATACTCATCTGACCAGAAATCCTTGTCTTCCTTCCACTTCACTTCACTGACCCCTACTATATCTAGATTGAGCCTTTGCATTTCCCTTTTCAGATTTTCTAGTTTCACTACCACGTTGAAGCTTCTGACATTCCACGACCCGACTCGTAGAACGTTATCCTTTCGTTGATTATTCAATCTTTTTCTAATGGTAACCTCCCCCTTGGCAGTCCCCTCCCGGAGATCCGAATGGGGGACTATTCCGGAATCTTTTGCCAATGGAGAGATCATCATTACACTTCTTCAATTACAGGCCATATATCCTGTGCATACGTGTTACGTGTCTTTAATGCAGTGGTTTCCATTGCCTTCTGCATCCACATGTCGTTGACCATTGCTGATTCTTCCGCCTTTAGGGGCAATTTCCCACCCCTAGGACAAGAGAGTGCCGTGAACCTCTATCCGCTCCTCGGCCCTATTTAATAAGGCCGTTGGCAGAATAAGACTGACTTCTTATGTTGGAAGTCTTCGGCTGCCAATGCTGATTATTTATCAAAATTTAGGCAGTGGCGGAGATCGAACCCGGGATCGAAGACGTTTTGAGTATGAATCAAAGACGCTACCCCTAGACCACAGGGTTATAAATACAAAATTTAAATAAGGTTAATGCAGCAGTAGGTTTAATAATGAATAAAAAAAATAGGAGTGCGGGTGAGCTACTACAAACAGCATAGTAAGAGCGTTATTGTAGCCAAGATAGACACGAAGCCCACGCCTACTACAGTAGTACAAGTTTATATACCAACTAGCTCTGCAGATGATGAAGAAATTCATAAAATGTATGATGAGATAAAAGAAATTATTCAGGTAGTGAAGGGAGACGAAAATTTAATAGTCATAGGTGCCTGGAATTCGGTAGTAGGAAAAGGAAGAGAAGGAAATGTAGTAGGTGAATATGGATTGGGGCAAAGAAATGAAAGAGGAAGCCGCCTGGTAGAATTTTGCACAGATCATAACTTAATCATGGCTAACACTTGGTTCAAGAATCATGAAAGAAGGTTGTACACATGGAAAAACCCTGGAGATACTAGAAGGTTTCAGATAGGTTATATAATGGTAAGACAGAGATTTAGGAACCACGTTTTAAATTGTAAGACATTTCCAGTGGCAGATGTGGACTCTGGCCACAATCTGTTTATTGGTTATGAACTGCAGATTAAAACTGAAGAAACTACAAAAAGGTGGGAATTTAAGGAGATGGAAACTGGATAAACTGAAAGAACCAGAGGTTTCACAGAGTTTCAGGGAGAGCATAAGGGAACAATTGACAGGAATGGGGGAAAGAAATACAGTATAAGAAGAATGGGTAGCTTTGAGGAATGAAATAGTGAAGGCAGCAGAGGATCAAGTAGGTAAAAAGACGAGAGCTAGTAGAAATCCTTGGGTAACAAAAGAGATACTGAATTTAATTGATGAAAGGAGAAAATACAAAAATGCGGTATGTGAAGCAGGCAAAAAGGAATACAAACATCTCAAAAATGAGATCGACAGGAAGTGCAAAATGGCTAAGCAGGGATGGCTAGAGGACAAATGTAAGGATGTAGAGGCTTATCTCACGAGAGGTAAGATAGATACTGTCTACAGGAAAATTAAAGAGACCTTTGGAGAAAAGAGAACCACTTGCATGAATATCAAGAGCTCAGATGGAGACCCAGTTCTAAGCAAAGAAGGGAAAGCAGAAATGTGGAAGGAGTATATAGAGGGTCTACACAGGAGCAATGTTCTTGAGGACAATATTATGGAAATGGAAGAGGATGTAGATGAAGATGAAATGGCAGATATGATACTACGTGAAGAGTTTGACAGAGCACTGAAAGACCTGAGTCGAAACAAGGCCCCGGGAGTAGACAACATTGCATTAGAACTACTGATGGCCTTGGGAGAGCCAGTCCTGACAAAACTCTACCATCTGGTGAGCAAGATGTATGAGACAGGTGAAATTCCCTCAGACTTCAAGAAGAATATAATAATTCCAATGCCAAAGAAAACATGTGTTGACAGATGTGAAAATTGCCGAACTATCAGTTTAATAAGTCACAGCTGCAAAATACTAACGCGAATTCTTTACAGACGAATGGAAAAACTGGTAGAAGCCGACCTTGTGGAAGATCAGTTTGGATTCCGTAGAAATGTTGAACACGTGAGGCAATACTGACCCTACGACTTATCGTAGAAGAAAGATGAGGAAAGGCAAACCTACGTTTCTAGCATTTGTAGACTTAGAGAAAGCTTTTGACAATGTTGACTGGAATACTCTCTTTCAAATTCTGAAGGTGGCAGGGGTAAAATACAGGGAGCGAAAGGCTATTTACAATTTGTAAAGAAAACTAGACGGCAGTTATAGGATGATAACTAACTGAAACCCTCAGCTGCCGACAGGTGTTGTTGATATACCTTGATGTGGACAGCTGAAAATGTGCGCCCCGACTGGGACTCGAACCACGGATCTCCTGCTTACAAGGCAGACGCTCTATCAATCTGAGCCACCGAGGACACAGATGAATAGCGCGACTGCAGGGACTTATCCGTTGCACGCTTCTCGTGAGACTAACATTCCCAACTGTCCACAATTCTACATATGTAATGTACCTTATAGACATTTGCATATCCACTCATTACTCGCGCACGCTTTGGCGATTCCCGTAAGAGTTTGTGCAACCTGTGCGCATTCGCACAGACGAATCGAGGTATATCAACAACACCTGTCGGCAGCTGAGGGTTTCAGTTAGTTATCATTTATTCCAGGGAAAAGCTGCACGGTCATCAACAATATGCTGTTCTTTCGAGAATAGTTACTGTCTTCATATATATAACAGTTATAAGAGTCGAGGGACATGAAAGGGAAGCAGTGGTTGGGAAGGGACTGAGACAGGGTTGTAGCCTCTCCTCGATGCTATTCAATCTGTATGTTGAGCTAGCAGCAAAGGAAACAAAAGAAAAATTCGGAGTAGGTATTAAAATCCATGGAGAAGAAATAAAAACTTTGAGGTTTGCCGATGACATTGTAATTCTGTCAGAGACAGCAAAGGACTTGCAAGAGCAGTTGAACGGAATGGACAGTGTCTTGAAAGGAGGGTATAAGATGAACATCAACAAAAGCAAAACGAGGATAATGGAACGTAGATGATTTAAGTCGGGTGATGCTGAGGGAATTAGATTATGAAATGAGACACTTAAAGTAGGAAAGGAGTTTGCTATTTGGGGAGCAAAATAAGTGATGATGGTCGAAGTAGAGAGGATATAAAATGTAGACTGGCAATGGCAAGGAAAGCGTTTCTGAAGAAGAGAAATTTGTTAACATCGAGTAGTGATTTAAGTGTCAGGAAGTCATTTCTGAAAGTATTTGTATGGAGTGTAGCCATGTATGGAAGTGAAACATGGAGGATCAATAGTTTAGACAAGGAGAGAATAGAAGCTTTCGAAATGTGGTGCTACAGAAGAATGCTGAAGATTAGATGGGTAGATCACATAACTAATGGGGAGGTGTTGAATAGAATTGTGGAGAAGAAGAGTTTGTGGCACAACTTGACTAGAAGATGGGATCGGTTGGTAGGACATGTTCTGAGGCATCAAGGGATCACCACTGGAGGGCAGCGTGGAGGGTAAAAATCGTAGAGGGAGACCAAGGGATGAATACACTAAGCAGATTCAGAAGGATGTGGGTTGCAGTAGGTACTGGGAGATGAAGAAGCTTGCACAGGATAGGGTAGCATGGAGAGCTGCATCAAACCAGTCTCAGGACTGAAGACCACAACAACAACAACAACATGCGTACGAAGCGATTTAAGTGGAACGATCACACAAAATTAATCGCAACAAATATAGATGCCAGACAGATTAATTGGAAGAATCCTCAGAAAATATAGTCCATCATCTAGGGAGGTATCTTACAAAATTATCTCTCGACCAGTACTTGAATATTGCGCATCAGTGTGGGATCTGTACCGGGTCGGATTAATATAAGATCCAGGTGTAATTAGTAATCACGAATACGTCAGAGAGGTAATGAACCAGCCCCAGTGGCAGACACCACAATAGCTACATGATATGAAATGACGGCAAGACCACCAGTCATAAAGAAATACACTCCTGGAAATGGAAAAAAGAACACATTGACACCGGTGTGTCAGACCCACCATACTTGCTCCGGACACTGCGAGAGGGCTGTACAAGCAATGATCACACGCACGGCACAGCGCACACACCAGGAAACGCGGTGTTGGCCGTCGAATGGCGCTAGCTGCGCAGCATTTGTACACCGCCGCCGTCAGTGTCAGCCAGTTTGCCGTGGCATACGGAGCTCCATCGCAGTCTTTAACACTGGTAGCATGCCGCGACAGCGTGGACGTGAACCGTATGTGCAGTTGACGGCCTTTGAGCGAGGGCGTATAGTGGGCATGCGGGAGGCCGGGTGGACGTACCGCCGAATTGCTCAACACGTGGGGCGTGAGGTCTCCACAGTACATCGATGTTGTCGCCAGTGGTCGGCGGAAGGTGCACGTGCCCGTCGACCTGGGACCGGACCGCAGCGACGCACGGATGCACGCCAAGACCGTAGGATCCTACGCAGTGCCGTAGGGGACCGCACCGCCACTTCCCAGCAAATTAGGGACACTGTTGCTCCTGGGGTATCGGCGAGGACCATTCGCAACCGTCTCCATGAAGCTGGGCTACGGTCCCGCACACCGTTAGGCCGTCTTCCGCTCACGCCCCAACATCGTGCAGCCCGCCTCCAGTGGTGTCGCGACAGGCGTGAATGGAGGGACGAATGGAGACGTGTCGTCTTCAGCGATGAGAGTCGCTTCTGCCTTGGTGCCAATGATGGTCGTATGCGTGTTTAGCGCCGTGCAGGTGAGCGCCACAATCAGGACTGCATACGACCGAGGCACACAGGGCCAACCCCCGGCATCATGGTGAGGGGAGCGATCTCCTACACTGGCCGTACACCACTGGTGATCGTCGAGGGGACACTGAATAGTGCACGGTACATCCAAACCGTCATCGACCCCATCGTTCTACCATTCCTAGACCGGCAAGGGAACTTGCTGTTCCAACAGGACAATGCACGTCCGCATGTATCCCGTGCCACCCAACGTGCTCTAGAAGGTGTAAGTCAACTACCCTGGCCAGCAAGATCTCCGGATCTGTCCCCCATTGAGCATGTTTGGAACTGGATGAAGCGTCGTCTCACGCGGTCTGCACGTCCAGCACGAACGCTGGTCCAACTGAGGCGCCAGGTGGAAATGGCATGGCAAGCCGTTCCACAGGACTACATCCAGCATCTCTACGATCGTCTCCATGGGAGAATAGCAGCCTGCATTGCTGCGAAAGGTGGATATACACTGTACTAGTGCCGACATTGTGCATGCTCTGTTGCCTGTGTCTATGTGCCTGTGGTTCTGTCAGTGTGATCATGTGATGTATCTGACCCCAGGAATGTGTCAATAAAGTTTCCCCTTCCTGGGACAATGAATTCACGGTGTTCTTATTTCAATTTCCAGGAGTGTATATTAAAGGTAGTACGTTACCGAGGCGTTACTGAGATGCCGCTTAACTCATACAGATGTGCATACAAATGTAAAATGCCAAAAAGAGATTAGTTTTCACAATCTGAGCCAGTATGTTTTAATTTCTCATAATTTCACTGGGCGGTAAGTGAGTGAAAAATGGCAGAAACAGTGTTTCGTTTCTGGTTAAAAAGTTTTTAGAACAGTTAGGAATAGAAAGAGAAAAACGAACGGATGAATACCCTCTAATTACGAGAAACGTGTATTATTTACAGGGGTCTTTGCAGTAAGGAAACAATTTAAAAGAGTGTGCTAAAGGCAAGGTGGGCTGTTCGCTGGAGGCAAAATCCGTCCAAACTATTAAATGCGAACACAAAACATCTGTCTTTTGTATTCTGTTTCGTAACACACAAAGAAGAGTAAGTAATCAGCCCCAACCCCATAGGAAATATGACGTAAGTGGTTGACTTGACCATTCAAAATGTAATAACAGTTTTAGAAGCAAGGCCAAGAGAACATGGAACGGCCTGGCAAGCTTTAGGGGAAACATCTTTCACCCTTTAGCTTACACATTTTATCCAAACAAGCCCTAAAATTTCTCAATAAGAATTAATTTCCGGTGTTTTAAGAAATATAATAACAAAAATTTAAACATAATACGTAACGCGAACTACAGGTCTACTGAAGCGCTTGAGAAGGGTTTCAAATCATCCAATTCTTTTTAAAGGGAAAAACAATGTAAGAGACTCCTCAAAAATGTGTCTTCAGCTAAACTTAGTAGGTATGTATCAAATCCTTCAAGATATTGAACTCACTACGAGTCTAGAGTGTTTAGCAAACACTGAATATTTTTACCTCAGTTAAACAAGCAACACGAAAAAAATTTGAAAGGATATTAACCATTTTAGAAAAACAATCATTTAAGAGACACCGCAAAAAGGTGCTATCAAGGCGAGCTGCAGATTACATTTAATCACTTCAAAATATTTATGTTTCAATGATGCCTCCATACTTAATTAAATGTTATAATTTTTTGTCAGTTAAACGAGCAACAGGAAAATTCTCAAGGTATTAACCATTGAAGACAAAAGCAAAACAATCATTTGAGAGACCCCCAAAAAACGGACTTTCATCTCTTTGCAACTGCTTAAAAATCGCTTTACGTAATTCTTGATTCGGTCAGCCGTTTGCAGAGCTGTCGACTCTCAGTTGTCGCAGGTCCTGGCGCCCTTCCACCCCACCCGACCGGGTCGTGTTCTGTAAGGCGTGGCTCTCTTCAGAAGTAGTTTTAATAGATACACAAAGGAGGGGAAAATACCATGATAAACCACGTGCGAAATAGCAGAGTGTCATTGTGAAACCACAGTTGATATGGAAACACAGAGCAAAAACCGGCTCAAAAGACAATGGCAGAAACCAAGGCCTGCAAACCCGCACGAGGCCATATCGAACCAAAACGCAAAAACGCACGAGAGGCGTTATGGAGACCCAGAACAACCCAAGAAGTGGCCGACAGACGTAAAGGTTAAACCAAACAGCCCGCTCCGGAGAAGACAGGAACTAGCTCAGTTCAAGGGTTGGGTTTAGGGATACACACCCATCACGTCGAAGATGTCAGGAAACATCCTTAATAGAGGACCGGTTCGTCCCCCAGATTAAATGAACAAATATAAAACAACTGCCACCAAGGAGACACTACGCAGGCTCATTCTTTCCTGAATTCACGTAAGCAAACAGCTAAGCCAGAAGTAGAGTTTGGTAACTAGGATCAAAATTCGTGTCCGGGATCACAGCACTACAGCCACTCCACCAAATTATGGACGCCAGGGCACTTCCCACGACTTGTAGAGACTGGGTCACGCCGAGTTGTTGCACTACGCCGGGCAAGGTTTGTCTCCTCAGTGTACAGTAACCTTGCGTGTCACGTTAAATAGAAAATCTATTCTCATAAAAATTCCAGAACACGAATTTCTCTCCCACGCTTTGTCACGAAGCAACACGTCACCTAATCACGGCTTAATCAAATCATGAAGGAAACTAAAGACTGGCCTGCAATAATAGTGCAAATGTAATTTTGAGAGCTCTCGGTTTCAGTCCCACAGTAACCTGCATCTGGAGAGTCTTCAGAGTCAAACAATAACGATCAGAATCATTTTAACCATTTTAACGGCCACACTATGTATTTTCCTCGTAGTGGTGATAAAGCTGTATTGGCGTGGATCCTCACTGCAATCGCTCTGGAAGTATTTAGCATAGAACAAGTACGTCGTTCGGCTTATTCAGCACTGGAAGATGGGGCTACTGGGATAGGGAACCTGGTGAAGGCAGAGGGATTTGGTGACAATGGCTAAGCACTTCAATCAGCTTCAGGCAGCCGCATCTGCCGCAGTAAACGGACCAATTACATTCACACAAAGGCGCCATACGGTAGGTTGATGTGGGAGAGGTTTTCAATATTTTGGAAGACGAATAGTGTCTTGTAAGTAGTCGCAAAGAAGTCCCAGTTCCATCCTTGTTAAAAACCCGCGTTGTAATGATCTTTCGAAGTGGCCGTGCGGTTAAAGGCGCTGCAGTCTGGAACCGCAAGACCGCTACGGTCGCAGGTTCGAATCCTGCCTAGGGCATGGGTGTTTGTGATGTCCTTAGGTTAGTTAGGTTTAACTAGTTGTAAGTTCTAGGGGACTAATGACCTCAGCAGTTGAGTCCCATAGTGCTCAGAGCCTTTTGAACCATTTTTTTTTTTGTAATGATCTTTACATCAGCTTCACGAAGCCACATCTGCCACTGTCAATCGACTAATTACATTCACACAAGGGCGCCCATACGACCAATTATGTGGAGGAAGCTTATAAAATTATGGAAGACGCGTATTTAGCCATAAAAAAGTTCCAGTTCCGGCCCTTTAAAACCCTGCGTAATACGGACCTTTACATCACTTTCTTATTAGAAAAACTCTTAGATGACCTATATTTTTTTTCCTTTTCTCCGAGAGC
Source organism: Schistocerca nitens (assembly GCF_023898315.1). Lineage (NCBI taxonomy): Eukaryota > Metazoa > Arthropoda > Insecta > Orthoptera > Acrididae > Schistocerca > Schistocerca nitens. The sequence continues at coordinate 407,729,953 of NC_064618.1, forward strand.
TACGGGGGAAAGGGGATCTCCAGCCACCACTTGCCCCTTCGTATGAGCGCCCTTGCCTTCGTACTCGTGAGAAACCTAATACTAAGTTATTTAGGAGATGGAGTATTGCCGTTCATTATTGTCTCCACAATGTGTTTCGGGATGACGGCTCGTGTGTTTTCGAGCAGCCACTATGAGTCAGAGGGTAGGCGCCTAGGGTCGAGTGCAGGGACAAGCACGATGCGCGGAGCAGACAGATGTACAACGAGTTATACATGGTGCCCATAAAGTACCACTGTCATTTCAAAACACCTTTACATCGAAACTGCTAGAGATAAAACATTGTGATTTGTCATAAAACATTTAGTAGCTCTCAAAGTTCTTTTCTGTAACACCATAATTTTAATGTGTCGTAGCTCGTGGAACATCCGCATTACAACATCAACATGTGAGTTAACGAGCACTGCGCTCTCATTTAAATATATGGCCGAAAGAGTCAGCCTACAGGAAATGTGAAACGAACCCTGTCGTCCAGGGCCGGATGCCACAAAGGGAGCAGATTCACCACGAGATGGGGAAACTCACAGGCGTCTATTGTCTACTGAGCCCTATGCGCTGTAATGTGCGAGTGAGACAGACGAGAACCTACGTCATAAGGAAACCCAGAAGAACCTGTAGCAGGAGACGTAGCAGTACTAAATATGGCGGACCTAAGATCTGCCATAAAGGGAAACGTTTATGAAAACTACTTAATGCTGTAGTATGTTTTTCAGTTAAGCATCAGATCATCATTTCCTCTACACAAAACACATTGAACGATGACAGCTTGACACCTTATTGAATAATTAGGTAATTAGGTAATAGAATATTTGCTGTAAAGATTAGTGCATAACACTTACTGTGGTGTCACCGCCAGACACCACACTTGCTAGGTGGTAGCTTAAATCGGCCGCGGTCCATTAGTACATGTCGGACCCGCGTGTCGCCACTGTCAGGATCGCAGATCGAGCGCCACGACAAGGCAAGTCTCGAGAGACGTACTAGCACTCGCCTCAGTTGTACGACGATGTTGCTAGCGACTACACTGACGAAGCCTTTCTCTCAGTTGCCGAGAGACAGTTAGAATAGCCTTCAGCTAAGTTAATGGCTACGACCTAGCAAGGCGCCATTAACCATTTGTAACGTTGCATGTACCTCAAGATCGAGTCTCACTTGTATCATCCAGAATGCTGTATACCAAAGGACGATATAAAAGTTAAGTGTTCTAGTAGCTACGTTCTTTTCTTTATCACATTCATTACGAATCCTGTTCCAGACTTAACGCCAGACGGCGTGAGTTGACGCGTGCCCTTTCGGCTACTTCACTGTGGACTGGCTGCCTTAACAGTCCACAACACTTACTTTTGTTCTTTTTTATTTATCAGAAAGCACAATGGTGCAAGACTACTGGCTGTGGCACTCAAAGATTAGAAGGAAATTGTATTGATTTTATTTAAAAGAATTTAAGGTTTATTATGTAATGGATAATATTGTTACTTTATTTAGAGTAAGCTGTAGCCCATCAGATGGACGGCTTCAGAAAAGGGAACCGCCCTAGTCAGTTGAGCGAGGATAATCGGCGCGAGGCCGGCCGCGGTGGCCATGCGGTTCTAGGCGCTCAGTCCGGAACCGCGCGACTGCTACGGTCGCAGGTTCGAATCCTGCCTCGGTCATGGATGTGTGTGATGTCCTTAGGTTAGTTAGGTTTAAGTAATTCTAAGTTCTAGGGGACTGATGACCACAGATGTTAAGTCCCATAGTGCTCAGAGCCATTTGAACCATTTTAATCGGCGCGCGGGAAACACGACCGGGGACGGGCAGAGGTGCAGACGTGAAAGCGGACAGTTCGGCTGCAGACACCAAAGGGTACAGTTCGTACTGAGACGCGAAAGCGGACAGTCGCTCTTTAACCAGCCAGAAAGTGAAACGACTTAGAATATTTCGCATTATGTGGTATCGCGGGACCCAGTCTCTGAGCGGTGAGCAGCCGCGCGCCTGCTGTGAACTCTAACTTTTCGCGTAGATATAAGGAGGCGGGGTATTGGACTTGTGTTTGGTGATGAGATTGTGAATGATCGAACTGTATCAAATAGATATTCGCTATAGTGCAACAGTAGCTCTAATGACGACCACTTTCGCCATTAGTTCGACCTCTTTTTGTGGGGATACGTGTACACAACACCAGTCAATGACATCGGATAGTTCCTTCGTGGTGAAGCATTCTTTTTTTTTTTTTTGTCTCGGACTGTGTCCCAATTCACCCCACTTCCATTGTTTTCCTAGACACTTTCTCACACTTAATAATCGAAATACAGCGTGACCTTTTAGTCCCGTTAACACTTAAAAACATAATTAACTTCGAAAATATTAGGGATAGAGAATTGTGGTTCGTTGTAAAATGTACAACAGCTCTCAGATTTATTTCCCTTCCTCCTTTGTTGCAGATTTTACTTGGAGTGCATCAAAGTGGCAACAGACAAGGGATAGACACAATGTGTCTTCTGTTATCCAGAATCCAAATATATGGGAATGGTACAGTGGAATTATCGATACCAGTATGGAATGCCTATCATGACACGCAGAAAAGTAGCATAATGAGATCGTTCCAAACTTTTGAGACACAGACATTGCCTGAGACCTGCCTCGATGTGGAGGCCCCTTTGCCTCAAGCATGTGCTGGCAGAGTAAAAGCTGCATTTCAACTCAGCCCCCCAGAAGCCAAATCGTCTTGCATCACGCCAACTAGAAGTAGCAAGATCAAGTGTCCATAAAGTTTTACATAAATTCTTTCCACGTACAAAATACGGAGAAGGTAAGCATTGGAGCCAAATGATCGTCCTCTACGGTATGCAGTCGCTTGTTCTGTGCTGGCCTCCATAGATTTAACATTCACTATCTTAAAAAAAATGCATCTTTTCGTATAAAACAAAGTTGCTCCAGCATGATGGTGAACACTCGCACTGAAATATGTACGTGCTGAGTAACACATTTCTTACGAGGTGGTTAGGTTGTGGTGAAACCATCGAATGGCCCACGCGCTCTCCTGATACCACGCAGCTCGACTTCTTTTTGTGGGGTTACGTCAAGGATCGTGTGTACACAACGCCAGTCAATGACATTGCCACCTTCCGGGTTCGAATCATTGAAGCAATCAGAACTGTTTGCGATCTAACATCCCAAAGATATTCGACCTCACATGTGGTTCATCTTCGTCGAAATGTCTTGGCTCAAACTCGTCTAGGGGTTGAAATGCACGTGTCGCATTACACGCCCTAAACTACACACTTGTGACCCTTTTGTTAAACTGTCTGGCTGATGGCAAGTTAGCGAAATACAAAATGAACATAACATATAATAACAGTAAGAATAATATCGGGAACTAAATTAACGACCCATAAATGATGTAGGCCACACAGTTGCGATTTGGTTAAAATAATGTTTATTCCGAAACCAAACTAATAGCGAAATTGGTCGTGTATATAGTTACTGTTACACTCGAGAGCGTATCTATTAAATACAGTTTGATCATTCACAATCTCATCTCGAAACAGAAGTTCAGTACCTTCCTTAACTACACGAAAAGTTAAGAGTACACACCAGTCGCGCGGCTGCTCACCGCTCATAGACTAGGTCCGGCGACAACACACAATGCGACATTTTGTAAGTCGTTTGGCTTCCTAGATACCTAAAGACCGACTGCCCGCTTTCGCACCAGCACTCTCCTCTGTCCGTCCCCGGCCGCGTTTCCCGCGCTCAGATTATCCTCTCTCAACTGGCTGGGTCCATCTGATTGGCTACAGCTTATTCTACATTTTTTACATTTTAACACATTTAAACAATCAAAGCTTGACCACTTTCACGTTCTAAACAAAGTAACAATAATATCCATCACATAATAAAAATTAAATTCTTTTACATAAAACCAATACAATTTCCTTCTTAGGTTTGAATGCCACGTTCAGTAGCCTTGCACCAATTTGCTTTCTGATAAATACATAAATAACAAAAGTAAGTATTATGCAGTAAACTTTAAAACAAATATTCTATTACCTAATGATTCAATAAGGTATCATGCTATCATCGTTCAGAGTGTTTTGTGTGGAGGAAATGATGATCTGATGCATAACGGTAAATACTGATGATTTAAATGTACTACATCTTTTACACAAATAAAGTTACAGAGTTGATATTTACAGTGTTAGTTTTATCATGGTCTTCTATATGAAATGTCGGTCGCTAAGATTGACCACAGCGTTCAGATTTTAGCATTCAGGTCTTTGTTACAAAACTTATTAAATTCACTTTGACAGTAAAACGTAAACTATTACAAATATGATCAATATTCAAGTTTTATTGGGATCACCATGAAAATTTATGGAGGATGGCAGATTTAAATTACTGTGTCTCGATGCCCTTACTACTGCATTAAATAGTTTTCGTAAATGTTTCCCTTTATGGCTGATCTTAGGTCCGCCATATTTAACGCTCCTACGTCTCCTTGGCCACAAACGGCTTCTATGGGTTTCCCTATGACGCAATAATCGTCTGTCTGATTCGCACACTACAGCTCTTAGGCCTCAGTAGACAATGGACAACGCCCGGGTTCCCGGGTTCGATTCCCGGCGGGGTCAGGGATTTTCTCTGCCTCGTGATGGCTGGGTGTTGTGTGATGTCCTTAGGTTAGTTAGGTTTAAGTAGTTCTAAGTTATAGGGGACTGATGACCATAGATAAGTCCCATAGTGCTCAGAGCCATTTGAACCATTTGACAATGGACATCTCTGAGTTTCCCCATCTCGTGGTGAATCTGTGCTCTTTGTGGCACGCAGTTCTGGATGACAGGGTTCGTTTCACAATCCCTGTAGGCCGACTCTTTCGGCCATATATTTAAATGGGAGCGCAGTGCTCGTTAACTCATAACTCCCTGCCTGCATCTACACCCTGGCGGCATCCTCCTCTCACGTAAAATAAGGATGTCTGGACACTTTTGATAAGATACAATATTTATGTGTTTCAAACCTCATAGTCACTCACAGTTACAATTTTCACATAGTTGCATTCATGAAAGCTTATTTACAACGTTGCATATTATCCTGTCTAGACCATGTTATCTCGCTCGCAGCCACATTTATGTCATGTGTTCCCTTGTCAGCTACCGATAGTAAGCATTATATGCATTCGTCTTGTCTGACGAGCTAAATGTCGTCCACTTATTGAAACGGATTTTTCCCATTCAGCATATCTTCTTCTTCATGCGTAATTCTATATACACAAATGACATTGTTATAAGCAGTGAACAAGCATCAGTAGTCTACATTCCTCTGCAGAGTTTATAGCTATTGCGTACTGTTTGCATGGGGACTGGGAATACGTGTCAGTCAGCAGAGCTTATTCACAACATTTTTTTTCCCTCTAATATTCATTTTCCTCTGCGTGGTCTAATTTAACTGAACACCCTTTTTTCGTCACGGAGAATTCATTTCGTTTTGCCTGCTTACCATACAAATTGGTATTTTTTGTAGCGGCGTACGAAAGGTCGCATCGACGGCGCTTATTGTACCGGTAAAGTGCCCAAACGTCGTCGTAGCGGTGTGCGTTTAATTTCGGAAGGAATGTACCAGTCACGTCCAATAACGCGGCACGCGTTTCATTCGCGGTAATTGTGCGACGCTGTAATTACAATAGAAGCAAGCAAGTGTAAGTCTAGTTGGCTCTAGCGGAAACAGTCTGTGCTCGAAACACCTTAAAAAGGGGGAAAAACTGCTAGTACAAACAGTCGCAAAGTCGAGGACTGTTTCTGATCATTGCACACTAAATTGAATTCCTGTGTTTTTCTTATCCGTGCTTACGAGTGCTGTTAACTACTACGTCGTGCGGTTCCCACTGTGGTAGCAACCAGTAAAAATCCTTATTTCTGTAATGAGTTCCACTGGCCGATGCGGCAAATGCCCTGAGCAGGTATGATTGAAACCATTACTTTTTACGTACACGAGACTTCACATGAACTAATAATTATCCTTTTTTTGCTCAAATTCGTTTCGTGTCGCATTCAGGACAGTGAAATCGTGTATACGAACTCACTGTTAGTCATAATATAGATGCTAATAAGAGAGACAAACTACGCATTTAGTTTTTAGTCAGCTCTTAGTTCGAAGCCTTTCTAACAACAGTGATTGGAAACATCATTCTTCTTCCACCTACTGCTGAGATTTACTTAGCTCTTGGAAACTGCAAGACTTCTTTTTTGAATTCAGATTGTAATGTTAAGCGGTAGTACAGGAACTCAAATTTTGTGGTCCGTTCATAGTAACGTCCTCTTTACGTGAATGATATACTGCGATGCGTTTTCGAAAAGGTCTTGAGAAGGGGAGTGGATTACCGAACAAAAAAATTTAGGGTCTTATTTAAAATATTAGAGCTGCTGTTCTTTTATTCGTATGAAACGTACGAGAAAGCCAGTTACGCTGGTAAATGACCCCCAGGGTAGCTAAGCATTTCTTTGATACATATTTCATTTTGCTTCTCGACAAAGTATTTTTTAGTATGGTCCAGATGGATGGAACATCTTCAAAATATTTCAAATTATACCACTTATTTTTTTTATGGGAGCAATATTGTTATTACTGTGAGCCATAGTGCGCAAATGACACTCAAAACTGACAATATATTAACATTATTTATGGCTATTTGATCATGTAAACAAAGGTCAAAATAAAGAAGAAAACAATAATTTTCTCATTCTTCAGCTTGCGTTTCTTAGGGGCGGCCCACTTCTACTGTTTTTCGCAACCCGAGACCGACCACGTTCGGTTCGCTCTTCCTCGCCTCTGATCCTCTAATCAGCTCTCCGATAGGGCTTGTTAGCAGCCGCGCCTCCGGTCGATGGCCTTTTCTTGCACCTACCAAGTTCTCAAGTCCATATTGCGAAAGGTCGAAGACACCCTTAGCTTACGATCAGACCGATGCGATCAGTCACTAGCTGGTATTCACGTGCTACTATTAAAGCGCACGTTCTTAAAATGCAACTAAACTTGACAAGATCGTCACGGAGGGCTAAGAAGGGACAATGTGTTTCCATTTACTTCCACATAAATACAAAGTGTATCGATGGTACAATACAGTACATACCATACTTCTGGAAAGTGTCACTAAACTATCGACTTTGTCTGCTATAAAACAAGTTTCACAAGCACGATGATTATGCTTCCAATCTCCGCAAGCCGCATTGGCAAACTCAAGACTGGTTTTCCTTCTTTATTGTTGCCTCAGATATTAAAATAGTCAGTGGACAATCCCGTGATTTTACTTTGTTGAGCTCATGCTCGCTTCCTATAGAAAATAAATTTTGAAACATTTACGAAATTTTGTCGCTCTAGATACTATTTTAATCTTGAGTTTACATCTCCCAGGTGAGATACATGCAACGTGTACACTAAAATATATATTTCCATCAATAACTAAAGCACAGCGGTCATCAGAATCCTGAAGAAATGTTGAACTAAGATACAAACAGCTGCACTCATCAAATCGAACTCCAATAATTACCAAGATGAGGATATGTTAGCCATTACGTTTGGCCTGCAGCTGACACTTCCATGTCCCATTTATGCAACCGAGATATGTTATTACAGGAGAAAGCCCTGAACTTTTCGGCACACGAAACATCGACAGTGGAAAGGCCACCACGTATTTATGGGACGAAACAGACGTAAAATATGGATCTTTGAGATTGCGTTTGATTTAACGCTTTGCGCCTTAAACGTAAACGTTGTAGCGTGGAATTTAGGTGGTCTGTATTAATGTTTTATTTTCATGCGAGAGACCATTTTACCAAGACAAGCGTCATAATTTCAAAACCAAAGGTTCTTTGTGGCCCGAATAAACTTGACAGACCTTGAAAACATACAACAGCTTTTTGAAATAATGACAATAATAAGAATAATGAACCCCGTGGAGGCCCGGGAAAAGAATAGTCGTCCGGTATGTTCTGCCAGTCGTAAAACGCGACGAAAAGGACAAACCACTAATAGGGCTAACCCCCCTTTTAGTGTGATTAGTTGGTTCAGGACAGAACTAACGAAGCCTCGGACAAGCGCTGTCATGGTCGGGGACGACGCTTGAACCCGATGCCCGTCCACAATGGTAACGCCACTGCTGGCCACACAGAAAACGATTTAAATCCAAATAGAGGTGTTTTGCAGGATAAGCTTCCTGCAACCACTCTAGAAGGAAAACAAAGACAGAGGATGAGAAGGTCAGATGAAGTTAACCAACACCTCATGTTCTGTTATTACCAAGCAACAAACTTAGGAACCAACTCAACTGGATACAGATCACAAGTATACACAACATTTATTACCAGATACCCAGAATTAAAATTTTTAACAGAGCAGCGACTAGCTGTTCAGATCCGTGTAGTAATCAAAAATAAGAGGACACCCCAGTCAGCATTAGAAAACTTTAAACAACAAGTACAACAAATTCTGGAACAAAATAATGTGCAATCAGAAGAAGAAGAAAATACAGTAATGGACTCAAACATCCCAGAGCAAACAAACAAAGAACAACACGCACCAATTAAACAATCAGAGGAAAACGAAATCTTAAGACAGCTACCAGAACAAGCACAAATAGAACATGAAGTGACACACATGTTAGATATAGAAGAAAAATTTCAGCTGACATATATTGAATACAAAGACACAAATACAGACATTACACCATTCTCGCATAGACCGCCAAATAACCCACAAGTCGAAACAACAATAAAAACTATCAACACAATCATACACAACAAAATAAATGAAAACACAACTATGGAAAAGTTACAACTACTGGTTTATATAGGAGCACTCACTACACTAAATATACACACTAGGCAGAGATCAGAACCAACCAACACACAGAAGAAGCCCACAGAACCAGCATGGCAACACAAACTACAGATCAGAATAGAAAAACTGAGAAAACGGACAGCTAACACAATTTATAGGAAATGAAATATCAGATAAAAAACGAAAAAGGTTAGGTAAAATGTCACAACAAGAAGCTATAGAGCAATTAGATGAGAAGAAGCAGAAATTACAAGCATTGGCCAAACGACTTAGAAGATACAAAAAAAGTGAAAATAGAAGGAAAGACAACCAAACATTCAACACAAACCAAAAGAAATTTTACCAGACAATAGATAACACGCACATTAAAATGGACAATCCACCAAGTATAACAGACATGGAACACTTCTGGAGCAACATATGGTCAAACCCGGTACAACATAACAGACATGCACTGTGGATACAAGCTGAAACAGACACATACAAGATGAAACTACAAATGCCTGAAGTATAATTTTGCAACATGACGTCACCCGAGCAATTAACTCTACGCACAATTGGAAAGTTCCTGGAAAAGATAAAATAGCAAATTTCTGGCTAAAGAAGTTCACCTCAACACATTCACATCCAACTAAATTATTTAACAGTTACATTGAAGACCCATACACAGTCCCTGATACACTTACACAAGGAATAACTTATCTGAAACCTAAAGATCAAGCAGACACAACAAACCCAGCAAAATATCACCCCATAACATGCCTACCAACAATATAAAAAATATTAACATCAGTCATTACACAGAAATTAATGGCACATACACCACAGAACAAAATTATAAATGAAGAACAGAAAGGCTGCTGCACGAGCACGAGGATGTAAAGAGTAACTGATAATAGATGCAGAGGTGACATATCAAGCTAAAACTAAACAAAGGTCGCTACACTACGCATACATTGATTACCAAAAAGCTTTTGATAGTGTACCCCACTCATAGTTACTACAGATATTGAAAATATACAAAGTAGATCCTAAATTGATACAGTTCCTAAACATAGTAATGAAAAATTGGAAAACCACACTTAATATCCAAACAAACTCAAATAATATCACATCACAGCCAATACACATTAAGCATGGAATATACCAAGGAGACTCATTAAGTCCTTTCTGGTTCTGCCTTGCTCTGAACCCACTATCCAACATGCTAAATAAAACAAATTATGGATATAATATTACTGGAACATACCAACACAAAATCACACATTTGCTATACATGGATGATCTAAAACTACTGGTAGCAACAAATCAACAACTTAACCAATTACTAAAGATAACAGAAGTATTCAGCAATGATATAAATATGGCTTTTGGGACAGACAAATGTAAGAAAAATAGCATAGTCAAGGGAAAACACACTAAACAAGAACATTACATGATGGATAACCACAGCGACTGCATAGAAGTGATTGAAAAAACGATGCCTATTAATATCTACGATACATACAAAAATAGGAATAGATAATGCAAATATGAAAGAAGAACTAAAAGAAAAATATAGGCAAAGACTAACAAAAATACTGAAAACAGAACTGACAGCAAGAAACAAGACAAAAGCTATAAATACTTTTGCTATACCAATATTGACCTACTTATCTGGAGTAGTGAAATGGAGTAACACAGGCCTAGAAGCACTCAATACACTTACATGATCACAATGCCACAAATATAGAACACATCACATACATTCAGCAACAGAAAGATTCACATTAAGCGGAAAGGAAGGAGGAAGGGGATTTATCGACATAAAAACCTAAATTATGGACAGGTAGACAATTTAAGAAAATTCTTCATAGAACGAGCAGAAACTAGCAAAATACACAAAGCAATCACTCGTATAAATACATCGGCTACACCATTGCAATTTCATAACCACTTCTACAACCCTTTAGATCACATAACATCAACAGATACGAAGAAAGTAAAATTGTAAAAAGAAAACACTACATGGCAAGTACCCGTATCATCTAACACAGCCACACTTCAATCAAGACGCATCCAACATATGGCTAAGAAAAGGCAATATATACAGTGAGACAGAAGGATTCATGAGTGCAATACAGGATCAAACAATAAACACCAGATATTACAGCAAGCATATTACTAAAGATCCCGATACCACAACAGATAAATGTAAACAAACTGCCTATTGGCTTCTGTCTCGGGTTCTTCGGCCGACGTTCATCTAATGATTTTTCTGACGTTTCGCCAGCACGAGTGGCTGGCATTGTCAAAGCTTCACCCTCCATTGCCGGTGGTGAACTGGAGCCGAGCTCGCGGGCGCAGGCTATATGTACCTGGCGCGCCAACGTCCGAGGGCTTCTCCGCGGTCATTTCCGGTGCGGTTCTCCTCTTGCTACCTGCGACGGTCGTTCGCTGCAGTACGGGAAGCCAGGATCCGTTGACCTTAAGGCTTTCCTCTTTCTTGTTCAAACTGTTCGCGTGTTTTTGTATTTCTACAGCTTCTCTGAACAAGCGCGTGTGATAGTGCTTCTCTACAGCCAGAACTTCCGTGTCGGCGAATTTTATTACATGGTCGGTCTCATTCAGTGCGTGCTCTGCCACGGCCGATTTCTCCACCTGCCCCAACCTGCAATGTCGCTTATGCTCTTTGATCCTGGTGTTAATGGAAAAGTTTATGTCGGAATGACTGGAAGGTGCTTAGCAAGAGGGTAGTGAAACGTCTGGGGCAACAACAGGAAATCCGGGGTTACCGTCGTTGGCGGGGCACGGAGGTAAAAGCCCACGATTCGTTGGATGAGGAGCCATACGTTTTGTTTCAGGGGGCACGTAAGACGGTGCTCGTCAGTGTCTTCGAGCTGACAGTCAGGGCAGAGTGGGGAGGTGGCCAGTCCTATGCGATAAAGTCGGCTATTAGTCGGGAATTTTCGATAGACTAAAACATACCAGAGTGCAGACACAGACGACGGTAAAAAGGGTGCATGCACACACCCCCAAACCGTGCGCCAGTTAATGTCAGGATGCTGTAGCACCATGGGGTCGCAAGGATTGGACAGCAGAAACAAACGATAATAATCTTTGGTACGGTGAGGACGGGTGACTGGAAGATCGGCCCGAACGTAGCTGAGTTCTATGAAACAATTGGCGACGTGGTACAATAATGGAGAAATAGGTGCCACATTGATCGGTGGATCGAGAGAAGCTGGTCGGAGGATATCTAAGAGACTGCGTGTTAAGGACGGGACCGGCCCCTGCCAGTGCCGCAACAGAGTGTGGACAAAGAGTGCAGAAGATCGTGCCCGCACGTTGACGAGTCCGAGGCCACCTTTTGCAGGAGGCAGTGTTAGAGTGTTGTAGCGGACTTTGAAAAGTGCCCCTGCTGACACGAAATATCCAAAGGCTGATTGGATGCGGCGGCCAAGGAGTAACGGCATTGGGAGGATCTGGGCGACGTGTACCAGTTTAGGGGCGACATACATGTTGACATAGGACACACGTTGGAGTTGGTTTAAGTTACGGTGCACTTGAACGCGGACATGGTGCCGAATCGACTGCAAAAGCCGCCGGTAAGCCAGGGCCACTGTGCGGTGTGTGGAGCTCGTAAATTCGATACCCAAGTAACGAAGGGTGGCACCGACTGGGAGTGGGGTCGGCACCATAGCCGGGAGGCCGCGCCCAATGTGCATCATAGTCGATTTACGGACGTTAAGAATGCTACCAGCAAGACGTCCATACTGGTGGATCCAATGGATGGCGTCATTGAGTTCCGTGGAGGAGCGGGTGAGAAAGAGGAGATCGTCCGCATAAGCCCTACAGCGAAAGGTGTAGTCACGCAAAGTGAGGCCCTGCAGTCTAGAGGTAAGTCCAGTGATGAGGGGCTCAAGTGCAATGGCATATAATAAAGTAGACATAGGGCATCCTTGACGCACAGAGCGGCGTATAGGGATCGGTCCTACAAGCCTCCCATTGACTTGTACCATCGAGACCGCGGGAAGCAGTAACCGGCGAATGGCATCGACAAAAGGCAATGGGAACCCCATACGTGTCGCCACCATGAGGAGGAATGGGTGTCGAACGCGATCAAAGGCACTCGTGAAATCGACGGATACCAGTGCTGCACGAAGGCGACAAACCGACGCCAGTGCAATGAGGTCACGGCATTCTCCTAGGGCTGTTTGTAAGGTGGCCCCACAACCACGTGCAGTCTGCTCAGGTGAAAGGACCGTAGGTAAGACGGTACGTAAGCGCGCTGCTAAGAGCCGTGCATAGATTTTATAGTCTGCATTCAGTAGTGTAAGGGGGCGATATGCAGAGACATGAGACCCTCCCTTCGGTTTAGGCACAGGTAGAAGAATGCCAGTGACGAATTCAGGTGGAATTGGGAAGGACGGAGTAAAGAGTTCCTGAATCATTTCCGTCCAGCGAGGAAGCATTAACGTGGTGAACGCCCGGTAAAACTCCACTGGGAGACCATCGGGTCCGGGTGATTTGTTCTTGGCCCCTTTGTTGATCGCATCTACCACCTCTTCTGCGGTGATTGCAGACATCATGGACGTTGACTCCGCTGCGGTGAGGGTCCGATCAGGGGAAGGACGGAGATCATCAGGAATGGGCGTCGCCATCGGTTCATCATCATAAAATTGGCGATAATGATCAGCAAAGGCAGACACCACTGCCGCCTGTGTTGTGTGGTGAACACCATCGGAGGTCGTGATATTGGGGACAAAAAGTCGACGTCGACGATTATGGTCGGATGCGGCATGGATTGTGGATGGGGTTTCGTCGTGGAGGAGGTCTTGTCGTCGGGAACGCACCACGACACCATGCAGTCGTGCACGTTGAAGAGAGAGGAGACGAGCTTTAGTACGCTGTCGTTCCCTATGGGTGTCTGGTGATGGAGGGAGCGCATCGAGCTCACGGAGGACGGCGTAGTGAAAATTTGTGGTGTCTCGATGCCATGCTGCTGCTTCCTTGCCACATTGTATGAAGGCCTTTCTGATCGCAGGTTTGGCACATTTGAGCCACCAATGGAACGTGGATGTGTACTGCGGAAGGCGTCTTTCGCAAGACGCCCATGTAGTGGCAATACATTGTCGGCAGTGTGGATCATTAAGGAGGGAGGTATTAAGCTTCCAGTAACCTCTGCCGCGCCACACTGACTGAGGTGGCAGAGCCAGGGAGCAAATGACGGCGCAGTGGTCCGAAAATGCAAGGGGCCAACGTTCAGCTTGGGCGACTTCATTGCCAAGGTGGGCAGAGACATAAAACCGGTCCAGTCTGCTCGCAGAATGTGCTGTATAATGCGTAAAACCGGGGGTATTGCCATGAATTTTCTCCCAAACGTCCACTAGATGAAAATCTTCGATTAAGGTGAGCAGCGCCGGGCATGGCGAATAACCAGGCACTTGGTCCTGCGGATGGAGGACACAGTTAAAATCGCCTCCCATGATAAGGCGATCATATCGTCCAGAAAACAGGGGCGCCACGTCATGTCCGAAGAAGGTGGACCGCTGCCGACGGTTCGTGGAGCCAGACGGAGCGTAGATATTGATGACGCGCGTGTCGAAGATGGTAACAGCCATGCCTCTTCCACAGGGAAGGATTGTCGTGTCCTTGAGTGGGATTCCTTCGCGTATGTAGAAAGCCACTCCACGCCCTGATTGATCACATGTGGAAGTGTATGAGTCGTAGCCGTAGACTGGTGGTAGGGTGGCAACGCGTACTTCCTGAAGAAGGGCGACGTCGACGTCAGAGGCCCGAAGCATGTCACATAGGAGTTGCAGCTTGGGTGCAGTGCCGATCATGTTGATGTTCAGTGTGGCAAACCGGTACGTTTGTTTCAGTGGTGGTGGACGCGCATCTACCATCACCAAGGGGAGGGCACCGACAGGAAGTCCCGTCCCATCGGCTGCAATGCCTCGCTTTTGATGTTAACAGGCAGCCTTGTCCGGCGGAGGCAACTCATCCGGAGGAGGGGGCGTATCTTCCTCAACGTCGTCGGCCCATGTTCCTGTGCCGTGGGTCTGTCCAATGTCCATGGGAATGGCGTCGTGGTGAGAGAGATCTGTAGTTGTCGGCGGGGAGACAGGCGTCTCAACCTGCGCACCGATCGTTACATTGTGCGTGGCAACCTCCATGGTGGTCCCGTCCTGCGAAACGTCTTGTTCATCTTGAAAGTTGTCCGCCGACCTCTGTGTGGAAATGTCGGCTGGCTGGGTGTCGTCGTCGTCGTCGTCGCGGGTGGCGACGCTTTGAGAGCCCGTGGGTGAACGGCGACGGCGTTTGCGCCTACGTGGCGAGCGTTGTTTGCGCACGTGTTCCTCAGTGTCGGACGACGGCAAGGAGGAGCGTCGACCTGGTTCGAAGGCGTCGGTGGGGACAATGAAATTGTCAAACAGGTGTTGTGAAGAAGTACTGTTCTCCTCAGCTTCCGGTGCGGGAGCCTGTTCGGCGGCAAGGTTGTCAGGTGGGACGTCCGCACCGTCCAAAGGTGACTGGGACGGTGGGACGTGCCGATCGGAAGGACCGGGCGACGGACTGGACGAAACTGTAGACGTGGCAAGAGCCGCTGCGTAAGTGACCGGTAGGGCGGTCATCGTGGGTGTGACGGACGCTTCCGACAACGGGAGCTGCGCGACACGTCGTTGAATGCATTCAGACCGTAGGTGACCTTCTTTCCCGCAACCGGAACAGGTCCGAGGTTGGCCGTCGTACATTATAATGGCACGGCAGCCTCCGATACGTAGATAGGAAGGCACGTGTTTCTGCAACTCGATGCGGACCTGTCTAACACCGTTTAAAACGGGATAGGTTTGAAATTGTACCCAACGTTCGGCAACATGTTCCAGAACGTTGCCATAGGGACGGAGCGCCTCGATGACGACGTCTGCAGGTAGTTCGAACGGCAGTTCGAAGATCCGTATCGTCCGTGTGCCGAGACCTGCGTGATCGACGGTAACGGGTCCGACGTTGCCGTCGGAATGACAGAAGCGCAGTCCACGTTTTGCCTCTTGAAGCACCTTGTCGCACGCCGCATCGTTGATCATTTTGATGTAGACGGTACTGCTAACTATGGACAAGTGGATACCAATTAGATCCGTTGGTGGTATCTTAACTTCATCGCGTATAAATCGTTCTACCTCCAGGGCCTTGGGTCGGGCGAAGTCGGAACAAAAGTTGAAACGTAATGTCTTCTTCCGATAGTTGTGCGCCATGGTGGTCTAGAAGGGAAAACGGCACTTACAGCGGCCGAAGTAAACACAAACACACCGTGCGCTCCTCGCCCGCAGCGCTCTGGCGCGCGACCGCCTCGCAGCACTGCCGGCGGCAGACTGTTTTTAAAACTTAGAACTACTTAAACCTAACTAACCTAAGGACATCACACACACACCCATGCCCGAGGCAGGATTCGAACCTGCGACCGTAGCAGTCCCGCGGTTCCGGACTGCAGCGCCAGAACCGCTAGACCACCGCGGCCGGCAGCCAATCGACTTAGAAGATACAAAAAAAGTGAAAATAGAAGGAAAGACAACCAAACATTCAACACAAACCAAAAGAAATTTTACCAGACAATAGATAACACGCACATTAAAATGGACAATCCACCAAGTATAACAGACATGGAACACTTCTGGAGCAACATATGGTCAAACCCGGTACAACATAACAGACATGCACTGTGGATACAAGCTGAAACAGACACATACAAGATGAAACTACAAATGCCTGAAGTATAATTTTGCAACATGACGTCACCCGAGCAATTAACTCTACGCACAATTGGAAAGTTCCTGGAAAAGATAAAATAGCAAATTTCTGGCTAAAGAAGTTCACCTCAACACATTCACATCCAACTAAATTATTTAACAGTTACATTGAAGACCCATACACAGTCCCTGATACACTTACACAAGGAATAACTTATCTGAAACCTAAAGATCAAGCAGACACAACAAACCCAGCAAAATATCACCCCATAACATGCCTACCAACAATATAAAAAATATTAACATCAGTCATTACACAGAAATTAATGGCACATACACCACAGAACAAAATTATAAATGAAGAACAGAAAGGCTGCTGCACGAGCACGAGGATGTAAAGAGTAACTGATAATAGATGCAGAGGTGACATATCAAGCTAAAACTAAACAAAGGTCGCTACACTACGCATACATTGATTACCAAAAAGCTTTTGATAGTGTACCCCACTCATAGTTACTACAGATATTGAAAATATACAAAGTAGATCCTAAATTGATACAGTTCCTAAACATAGTAATGAAAAATTGGAAAACCACACTTAATATCCAAACAAACTCAAATAATATCACATCACAGCCAATACACATTAAGCATGGAATATACCAAGGAGACTCATTAAGTCCTTTCTGGTTCTGCCTTGCTCTGAACCCACTATCCAACATGCTAAATAAAACAAATTATGGATATAATATTACTGGAACATACCAACACAAAATCACACATTTGCTATACATGGATGATCTAAAACTACTGGTAGCAACAAATCAACAACTTAACCAATTACTAAAGATAACAGAAGTATTCAGCAATGATATAAATATGGCTTTTGGGACAGACAAATGTAAGAAAAATAGCATAGTCAAGGGAAAACACACTAAACAAGAACATTACATGATGGATAACCACAGCGACTGCATAGAAGTGATTGAAAAAACGATGCCTATTAATATCTACGATACATACAAAAATAGGAATAGATAATGCAAATATGAAAGAAGAACTAAAAGAAAAATATAGGCAAAGACTAACAAAAATACTGAAAACAGAACTGACAGCAAGAAACAAGACAAAAGCTATAAATACTTTTGCTATACCAATATTGACCTACTTATCTGGAGTAGTGAAATGGAGTAACACAGGCCTAGAAGCACTCAATACACTTACATGATCACAATGCCACAAATATAGAACACATCACATACATTCAGCAACAGAAAGATTCACATTAAGCGGAAAGGAAGGAGGAAGGGGATTTATCGACATAAAAACCTAAATTATGGACAGGTAGACAATTTAAGAAAATTCTTCATAGAACGAGCAGAAACTAGCAAAATACACAAAGCAATCACTCGTATAAATACATCGGCTACACCATTGCAATTTCATAACCACTTCTACAACCCTTTAGATCACATAACATCAACAGATACGAAGAAAGTAAAATTGTAAAAAGAAAACACTACATGGCAAGTACCCGTATCATCTAACACAGCCACACTTCAATCAAGACGCATCCAACATATGGCTAAGAAAAGGCAATATATACAGTGAGACAGAAGGATTCATGAGTGCAATACAGGATCAAACAATAAACACCAGATATTACAGCAAGCATATTACTAAAGATCCCGATACCACAACAGATAAATGTAAACAAACTGCCTATTGGCTTCTGTCTCGGGTTCTTCGGCCGACGTTCATCTAATGATTTTTCTGACGTTTCGCCAGCACGAGTGGCTGGCATTGTCAAAGCTTCACCCTCCATTGCCGGTGGTGAACTGGAGCCGAGCTCGCGGGCGCAGGCTATATGTACCTGGCGCGCCAACGTCCGAGGGCTTCTCCGCGGTCATTTCCGGTGCGGTTCTCCTCTTGCTACCTGCGACGGTCGTTCGCTGCAGTACGGGAAGCCAGGATCCGTTGACCTTAAGGCTTTCCTCTTTCTTGTTCAAACTGTTCGCGTGTTTTTGTATTTCTACAGCTTCTCTGAACAAGCGCGTGTGATAGTGCTTCTCTACAGCCAGAACTTCCGTGTCGGCGAATTTTATTACATGGTCGGTCTCATTCAGTGCGTGCTCTGCCACGGCCGATTTCTCCACCTGCCCCAACCTGCAATGTCGCTTATGCTCTTTGATCCTGGTGTTAATGGAAAAGTTTATGTCGGAATGACTGGAAGATCCATTAACACCAGGATCAAAGAGCATAAGCGACATTGCAGGTTGGGGCAGGTGGAGAAATCGGCCGTGGCAGAGCACGCACTGAATGAGACCGACCATGTAATAAAATTCGCCGACACGGAAGTTCTGGCTGTAGAGAAGCACTATCACACGCGCTTGTTCAGAGAAGCTGTAGAAATACAAAAACACGCGAACAGTTTGAAAAAGAAAGAGGAAAGCCTTAAGGTCAACGGATCCTGGCTTCCCGTACTGCAGCGAACGACCGTCGCAGGTAGCAAGAGGAGAACCGCACCGGAAATGACCGCGGAGAAGCCCTCGGACGTTGGCGCGCCAGGTACATATAGCCTGCGCCCGCGAGCTCGGCTCCAGTTCACCACCGGCAATGGAGGGTGAAGCTTTGACAATGCCAGCCACTCGTGCTGGCGAAACGTCAGAAAAATCATTAGATGAACGTCGGCCGAAGAACCCGAGACAGAAGCCAATAGGCAGTTTGTCAACAAGTGGCCACGAAAGCCTCAACAATTTTGTAGATAAATGTAGACTTTGCAAACAGCAAATAGAAACAGTGGATCACATCACAAGCGGATGTACAATACTAGCAAATACAGAATACACCAAAAGACATGACAATGTAGCAAAAATAATACATCAACAATGAAACTTCTTGGCAGATTACAACTGTGTGCCCGACCGAGACTCGGACTCGGGACCTTTGCCTTTCGCGGGCAAGTGCTCTACCAACTGAGCTACCGAAGCACGACTCACACCCGGTACTCACAGCTTTATTTCTGCCACTACCTCGTCTCCTACCTTCCAAACTTTACAGAAGCTCTCCTGCGAACCTTGCAGAACTAGCACTCCTGAAAGAAAGGATATTGCGGAGACATGGCTTAGCCACAGAGTGGGGGATGTTTCCAGAATGAGATTTTCACTCTGCAGCGGAGTGTACGCTGATATGAAACTTCCTGGCAGATTAAAATTGTGTGCCCGACCGAGACTCGAACTCGGGACCTTTGCCTTTCGCGGGCAAGTGCTCTACCAACTGAGCTACCGAAGCACGACTCACGCCCGGTACTCACAGCTTTACTTCTGGCAGTACCTCGTTTCCTACCTTCCAAACTTTACAGAAGCTCTCCTGCGAACCTTGCAGAACTAGCACTCCTGAAAGAAAGGATATTGCGGAGACATGGCTTAGCCATGTCTGTGAGTACCGGGCGTGAGTCGTGCTTCGGTAGCTCAGTTGGTAGAGCACTTGCCCACGAAAGGCAAAGGTCCCGAGTTCGAGTCTCGGTCGGGCATACAGTTTTAATCTGCCAGGGAGTTTCATATCAGCGCACACTCCGCTGCAGAGTGAAAATCTGATTCTGGAAACATCCCCCAGGCTGTGGCTAAGCCATGTCTCCGCAATATCCTTTCTTTCAGGAGTGCTAGTTCTGCAAGGTTCGCAGGAGAGCTTCTGTAAAGTTTGGAAGGTAGGAGACGAGGTACTGCCAGAAGTAAAGCTGTGAGTACCGGGCGTGAGTCGTGCTTCGTTCGCTCAGTTGGTAGAGCACTTGCCCGCGAAAGGCAAAGGTCCCGAGTTCGAGTCTCGGTCGGGCACACAGTTTTAATCTGCCAGGAAGTTTCATATCAGCGCACACTCCGCTGCAGAGTGAAAATCTCATTCTGGAATACATGAACAACTTGCCATACAACATAAACTAATAAAACAACACGTTCCCATGTACAAGTATGCACCAAAAAATGTGCTGGAGAATGATGAATACAAATTATACTGGAACAGAACCATTATAACAGCTAAAACAATACCACATAACGAATCTCACATCATACTCACCAATAAAAAGAAGAAATTAACACAACTAATCGAAATATCCATACCCAATACAACAAATATACAGAAGGAAACAGGAGAAAAAATTGAAAAATACATCCAACTGGCTGAGGAAGTCAAGGACATGTTCCATCAGGATAAAGTTGACATTATTCCAATTATACTATCAACTACAGGAGTCATACCACACAATATCCACCAGTACATCAACGCAATACAGCTACATCCAAACGTATACATACAACTACAGAAATCTGTAATTATTGATACATGTTCAATTCCTCGAAAGTTCCGAAATGCAATGTAACATATACTGTACAGTAAAAAGGAAGTCACACTTGATCAAGGTCCGCGTCACTTTCCATTTTTAACCAGACATAACGTCTGAGAAAGGAAAGAAATAATAATAATACAACGCAATTTAGTCCGGCACCACGTGGGTAACGATGGGAAAACGCTGTAACATTTTATAGTATACGGTTTTTGACTTGCACTGACAATAGTAACTACGTACGACAGGAAACATTCACTTACCTGTCATAGAATACTGAGTAAAGTCGCTGCTAGGTACTGCTTGCCTGGCTACTAGTGACTACCCCTAATCATAAAGATGTCAACTACCAATGCATTACCTATCTAACCACACTTATATCTAAGTGATCAGTACAACAGTTGCATATACACGGAATTCATTCATATCAGATAATATAGCAATTGACAATACACATGAATAATCCACTGAATCGATGACAAGATCTGTACTGAATTAACATTAAAACCACAACATACAAAAATGACCCACAGTTATAATAACATTTTAAATTACTTTTAATGTCTGCATAATCACGTGCACTGTGCACACTGGTATAAACCGGCTTGTTTTGTAACACGGTGTTCACTTTACCACTCCCCATGTGTCCTGCGCTGTATTCAAGTTGCACGGTCCTGTGCGCTATAGCCACAACGGTCTGTGACGCAATGCCGACAATTTCCATACGAAGTGAGCTGCAGTTGGCTGCACTTAATGCACCTTTGTGTATAACATCGTGAAGGAACTTGAACACGAGAGCAGCAAGAAATCAACACTAAGTCAAAAGCACTTTGGTTGTGCTCCTTGCAATCTGTTGAAGCCGTTCCTCACCCTCTTGCAGGGCCATACATGCGGCCGGAGGAAACAGACTGTTATCCACACACCAGCACAGCCCGTGCAGACCGTCTCAGTCCGTGGCCGAAACTTTTGCAGAGCAACCGACAGTTACGCAGCACTCTTTACTCTTGAAATAAACATTTGGTGCGAATAAACGTTACGTCACTAATTCATGAAGTTGTAACGTTTGTTTAGAATCCCTGATTAAGGAAAACGAAAATCCGAAATTAGGAATCTTATTTCCGGAGGTAAAAATGAAATGTTTTAATTCTTTGTTCAAAGATTGCGGAATGAGAAAATATTGTGAAGATTTTCAACAAGAGTAGTACTTAAATGTTCCCTATTAACAGTATGTCACATTTTCTATGATATAATCTTTTCAGACCCTCTGGATACAACTCCGTACATTAACTTTTACTGTGTCTTAGATGTAACTCAAATATTTTTTCCCAGTAAAAACCTGAGGTACACGTCTGTGAATGTTCAACCTTTTCATAATTCGCAAGTGCTAGCAACTGTTGGACAACGCTCCGAAAATAAAGCAAGCCAACGCAGCAGTGTGCAGCAGCTCATGGCCAGTAGAATACACGGATGTGGTTGGTTCGCTATGTACCACTGTATAACTGAATATTTTTAATTGTTACTTTCCATCGTAATCATTGAATGATAATTTTACAACTTACTACAATGCAGAATATTTCGTAATTAGTTATTTTAGTCCATAAAATGAAGCCAAATGCACAACGTATTGTTTAAAATGGGTAAATTTTTGTATAAATCTTGCGCCTAAAATCATGGAAATATCACCCAAGGTGACTACCACAAAAAGAAAAATCTTCCGTCCTTGAGAAAAAAATTCAGGTTTGAAAGACTTGAAGACTGCTAATTTACTGGTAATTTTAAATTTAAAGACGGTACCTGATAACAGGGCTCTTTCCCTTACCTATCAGTTTACCAACATTTTCACAACAATACGAAGATTATTTCTACTCGAATCGCGTCAGGTATAGTCATTAGTTTATCAGCTGGTGGCTCGTTATTTAGTGACCAATACAAAAATTGCACAGTACTCCTATTAATCAAGACCGTGTGGGTCCTGGACTTGGCTTCCCCGCAGAAATGTTTTCTGGCTGTCTGTCCAGCAACTCGTCATCAGTGATTGTTCCTCGCTAAATAAAATCTTACTTACAAAGCAGGTGACTGCGAACTGCAAAGATATCATAGATAAAATAACAAATACTTCACTTGATCAATGGATGAAGGAGGTACAAGAATACTCAGACAAATTCAGGAAGAGAGAAATACAAGTCACTGAGGAATGAAATAAATAGGAAGTGTAGGGAAGCAAAGACGAAATTAATGCATGAAAAAAATCTAAAAATAACTGATTGTCGGAAGGAGTGACTCAGCATATAGGAAAGTCAAAACAACATTGGGTGAAATTAAAAGCAAGAGTGGTAACATTAAGAGTGCAACAGGTATTCCTCTGTTAAGTGCACAGCAGAGAGCGGATGGGTGGAAGGAGTACACTGAGAGCCTCTACGAGGGGAAGATTTGACTGATGTGGTACAAGAAGAAACAGGACTCGATTAAGAAGAGGTAGGGGATCCAGCATTAGAAACAGAATTTAAAAGAACTTTGGAGGACTTAAGATAAAATTACGTAGAAGGGATGAATAACATTTCACCAGAAATCCGAAAATCAATGGGAGAAGTGTCCACAAACAACTATGTACGTTGGTGTGTAGAATTTATGGGTCTCCCGACATACCATGTGACTTTCGGAAAAAACATCATCCACATAATTACAAAGATTGCAAGAGCCTACCAGTGTGAGAATTATCGGAAAATCAGTTTAACAGCTAATGCATCGAAGTTGCTGACAAGAATAATATACAGAAGAATGGAGACGGAAATTGAAGATTCGTTGGATGACGATCGCTTTGACTTTAGGAAAGGTAAAGGCACCAAAGAGGTAATTCTTACGTTGCGATTGATAATGAAAGCAAGAGTAAAGGAAAAGCAAGACACGTCATAGGATTTGTCGACCTAGAGAAAGCGTTAGACAATGTAACGACCAAGAACAAAGTGCTCCGATTGAAAAGAGTGTAAGAAAGGGTTGTAGTTTTTCGCCCCCACTGTTCAACCTATACATAGAAGAGACAATGATGCAAATAAAATAAAGCTTCAGAAGTGCGACTAAAATTCAAGATGAAAGGATGTCAGTGAAAAGATTCGCTGTTGACATCGCGTCCTGTCTGAAAGTAAAGAAGAATTAAATGATCCTCTGAATAGAATGAACAGTCTAACGAGTACAGGATACGTATTGAGAGTAAATTTAAGAAGACTTTAGTAATGAGAAGTAGCATAAATGAGAAGAGCGAGAAACTTAACATCAGGATTGATGGTCACGAAGTAGATGAAGTTAAGGAGCTCTACTATTTAGGCAGCAAAAAAACTAACGACGGACGGAGCAAGGATGGCATCAAAAACAGACTAGCAATGGAAAAAAGAGCATTCCTGGCGAAGAGAAGACTACTAGTATCAAGCATAGGCCTTAATTTGAGGAAAAAATTTCTGAGAATTTCCTTTTGGAGCATAGCATTCTGTGTTGGTGAAACATGGACTCTGGGGAAAAGCGGAGCATAAGAGAATCGAAGCATTTGAGATGTGGTGTTACAGACGAATGTTGAATATGAGGTGGACTGGTAAGGTAAGGAATGAGGAGCTTCTGCGCAGAATCGGAGAAGAATGGACTATATGGGAAACACTAACAAGCAGAAGGGACAGAATGATAGTACATCTATTGAGACATGAGGGAAGGACTTCCACGATGCTAGAGGCAGGTGTATAGGCCAAAAACTGTAGAGGAAGACAGGGACTGGAATACATCCAGCAAATAATTGAGGACGTCGGTTGCAGGTGCTACTCTGCGATGAAAAGATTGGCGCAGGGGAGGAATTCGTTGCGGACCGCATCAAATCACTGAGAATATCGATGACTGGAAAAAAAAGTTATGCGCAACTGGCATACACTTGGACATCAGCGTCATATCTGAAACTTTTCTAGGTGCGCATAAAGCTCCATCTTCAAAAGCTTTCTCCGTGAGATTTATCACAGAACATCGAGATGCACTATTAGACTACGAGTCATGGAAACGTTCGAACGTCGTCAAATTCCTGGCAGTTACAAAGTGAAATTCCCATTCAGAAACGAGAGCTATGTCATTGCTTGATACGATTGGCGGCAGGTGAATTAACATCGTTTGGAATCGTGGCAGTGATAATTTGAACGACTTTTTAGAATACCTGAATTCATACCACCCGAAAATTCTTTTCACGATGGAAGTGGATAAGGATGGTTGCATTCCCTTCGTTGAATTGTCGGTCAGGAGCAATGTTGATGAAACGTCGAGACATGCTGCTTATTAGATGCCTGTTCACACTCACTTGTATGCACAGGCTGATAGTTGTCTCCATTCGGTTCAGCGTGAAGGGGTACTTCGTACATTGGTTCACAGGGTCCACGTCATTTCAGACTCTGAGAGTTTGTCAGCTCAGTTAATGGATTTTGATATCTCTTTCCGTCAGAACTGATGTAGTGAAAGAGAGAACGGATTTGCGTTGCGCTATCTTGCGTTGCGGTATCGACCAACAGGGAACCGGTGAGTGTCGATAATTCCAATTTCATTGCAAGGTCGACAACCTTTCTGTCTTACGCAGAGATCATCTCCAACAGGACTGATCGTATTCTGGTGAAGTAACGATGTGAAATGTGTTTTCAGACCTCCATCTAATATTACGGTTATTTTGCGTTCCAATAAAACGATATAGGTTTGCGTAAGACGGGTGTTTATAGTGTTCCTTGCTGTTTTGCATTTCATAACTTGGTCAGAATATCAGGTCTGTCGAGGACCGGTGCACTGAGTATAAGCGTCTCACATGCTTCCAATAACCGAGGAAATCGGCTTCTACGGAACATTGTGTTTTCACTGGTCATCCAATGGAACATTACGAAGATTCTGTCAAGCACTTCCAGCTATTGGGATAGTGTTATTAAGAAAACAGAGAATATTATATTATCAAGTAACGTTCTCAATAGAGATGGAGAGTTTTGCTTAAAGTCTGCATGGAATATTCCTAGTCTCCCTAGGCAAGAATCAAAGTGGCAGACTTAATGCCACCTCATTCACTGTTTACGAATTTTCACTATCGATAACTTCTGACGTCTGTCATCTTTGGTTGTGTGGTGGCGTTCGTATTAACTGTGTGTGTGTGTGTCTGTGTGTGTGCTATCTTTACGGAATTGCTCTGCAAACCGAGGTGCTCAAGTCATTTCACGGCGCTTACTTGCTTCAGTTATGCGTTAAAACGACAGGGCGGTTGACTGGCGAAATATTTACGGTTGTCGACGGATTCACCCTACTAAATTCCCGTTAGCTACATGAACAGGATCTCATCTGCCTACCCACATTTCAGGGAATGTGTGGTCCGGGTGGTCATGAACGCTCAGTCCAATACGAGGTAGGGCTCCACGTCATGTCGAAACCACTTTCGTTGACAAATAACAAGTGGGATACGTTCCAGAAACATGGTTAGTACGTGTGATAAACGCTTTGTCACAGTGGTTGTATTTAGGGAAGGAGGAGGGAAAAATGTGCGTAGTCGGTAATCATTAACTATGCCTGTCCTCAACTTAGACGGATAATCTGTGTTGATGGCCCTTCATCGGCCAGATCATGCCCATTGAGACTATTTAGCATTAGCATTAGTTTAGGTGTTCGTTTTTCCCGCGCGCTGTTCGGGAGTGGAGTGGTAGAAAGATAGTATGATTGTGGTTCGACGAACCCTCTGCCAAGCACTTAAATGTGAATTGCAGAGCAGTCATGTAGATGTAGATGTAGTGAAAAGTACATACACGGGAAATGATCGACTGCAAGGCGTTGCAAGAACTATTGGCTGAAGTCAGCAGATGTTAAACGCTGTAATTTCAGTGGATGGTAGGGATGTAATTGCCTTTCCTAATAATACTAGGTACAAAGTACTTTGTGAAACATTCATTTAAGCGCAATCGATCGAGTGCTGATCGCAGGAGCATCATCCTCTCGAGCAAGTGCAGCACTTTCTAAGTCGGGGGTCAGTGTAATTTGTCGTTCTCCTCGGTCGTTATCCTGTAGTACCAATTACCCTCTTTCACTTCATTGTTGGAACAGTCTTGAAAACTTGTGTGAGCCAGATGTATTCTGATTGGATGTCTGGTCCTGTACAACCCTCTAGTTCTTCTGCTGTTTCTGTTTGCTTACCGAGCGAGGTGGCGCAGTGGTTAGCACACTGGACTCGCATTCGGGAGGACGACGGTTCAATCCCGTCTCCAGCCATCCTGATTTAGGTTTTCCGTGATTTCCCTAAATCGTTTCAGGCAAATGCCGGGATGATTCCTTTGAAAGGGCACGGCCGATTTCCTTCCCAATCCTCCCCTAACCCGAGCTTGCGCTCCGTCTCTAATGACCTCGTTGTCGACGGGACGTTAAACACTAACCACCACCACCATCTGCTTGCTTGCCTATAAACGAAAATCATGTCTACAAGTTCCGTCACCGTGTGCAACTCCATTTGGTTCACAATGTTCGACGTTTGTATTTTAACTTGTACACACGGACTACACTCTCCTGCAGTACGGACACTGCACACTACGATTTCTCATTTCAGCACACAGTATGCCGTCAGCATTCAGTTTGTTGTTACGCTAACTTCTACACCTAAGCACTCATCGTGATCGCCTACCCTACAGTTCTTAGCAACAACTGTACCAGTATATGAATTCCACTGCTAGAATTGTAAGAAAGATTTTCACTAATAACTTTCGACTCGTTCGTTTCCGGACGAGTGTCCACAACTCAGATTGATACAGTTATCCTTCTCTGTCATCCCTGACAGTTTATAACATCAGTTTCAGATACACTTCAAAATGGCCTCGTGTAAATGCCAAACGCGATTGATGATTTAATAAGTTTCTTATAAGCTTCTAGAGGGGCTTTTCATTTTTTGTACTTATTTATTTATTGTATTTATTGTAAATCTTTTCATTTTGACGGTGGGATTTTGTTACAACAGTTAAATATGTCATTTATTATCTGATGAAGACTAGAATATGACCGAAATCGAATGTCAAAATAAAAATAAATACAGCAGTGTCTAACATTCTGCGTGGTGTCTGTTTGTTCTATATCGTGTCTCCCTACCACTTTCGTGCAACGACGCTCTGAGCGTGATTTTTAGGAAATTGACTAGTTTGAACCTGGGACTTGTTGTAGGTAAGGAGACGCCAGACCACACATGACATGTAGAGTTCAGAAGAGTTCAGTGAGACTAGCGATGATATAACCAAATACTTAATGATTTCAGCGTCAGCTCCACTGCACTCCCTGTAAAAGAATCTTAATACTAACTAAATTTAGTGGAAGGGGTCCAAGGCTTTCCTATTTTGTTTTAGTTAGCTGGTAAAATAACGTCGAAAAAGCAGTTAAGTTTACCATTGGAAATTTTATTCTACTCACAAAACATTGTTTATAAATTGCACTATTGATAAAAGGAAATGTTTTAATACAGGATGGTAAAAACCAACTGCGTTCAACAAAAATGTGAACGAATATTCCCTGAATGGGATTCCAAGTTCTACAATGGATCGAAGGATGACCTATGCCATATCACATCTATAATCTAGGTTTAAATTAAGTTTCACAAAAGAGAAAACTATCAAAATGGTCTACAGTGACCCTCAATTATCTTTCATTACTTATCTAACTTGTCGTAAATTACAGCGGCTGATGTGGCTTCTCGATAACTATATAACAGAAAAATCATCGCGTTTCAGATTTTTACTTCAAGTAGCAATTGTGAACACCATGAGCTTTAATTGACGATCGACACTGGTATTTCGCAAAAAGGGGGTGTAACAGATGAGACTTCTGCAGTTCTGAGTCAAGCTTTATGCGCTGTTATACGGCATCGCGTGCGTTCATTACCTTGTCGGTGTTCGTCAGGGGGCGGCGGACAGCACAGCTCCGCTCACCTCGCCGTCTCGGAAGCGACTCTCTCCTAACTTCTCCTTACTACAATTTACCGAAGTTGGTTTAAAAAAGTATCTGGCTGTGTTTTCATCTGACCCATCAGGGTCTCAATGTTAACCTTAAGCTCCACCTACAAAAATTCTGTCTACCCAATGAGAAACGTTATACTTTTTGTGGTGGGGCAATGTTTTTAAAGTTTGCAACGTAACAGAGACGCGAAAAAGTCTCACACTAAAACTTGCAGCTGGTGTGGTCCTTTTAGTGTTATCGTAAGATCTATACCGTTCTTCTGGAGGGATTTATCTTTTTAACATGGGCTGGGAGGTGGTCCTGACGTAACAGAGACGCGAAAAAGTCTCACGCTAAAACTTGCGGTTGGGGTGGCCCTTTTTGTGTTATCGTAAGATCTATACTGTTCTTCTGGACAGCTCTAGCTTTTAACATGGGCTGAGAGGTGGTCCTAGCGGTTAGCTGGCGACGTGGGTGTCCATTCCTTATCGTAGGGTCTTCTAACTGCTCTCGGCTTCTGTTCTCGTTTCTCCCCTCGTAACTGCGTCTGTCTCACGGTGGGAAGGTATGACATGCATTTAGACATTCTTGTGTTAGTCTGTGGTATTCCATTTGCTCACTTTGGTTACTTCGTTTAATTTAATGTCACGATTTATTCGGAGCTATGTCACATACAACTGTATTTGCTTATCATGTCAGGGTTTTCATGGAAGGTGTTGGATTTGCCTGACACCTTACAAGTGTATTGCATGACGGAGTTCCTAACCTTTACTAAAGTCAGTTAGTTACATGTTCCATAGGTCATTTGTACATTTAATTTATCGGAATGAGGTGGAATGAGTCAGTTTACAGGTACATATTATTATTTTATTCCTACATATGAAACTACAATAAAAACGAGCTTTGCTTTTTTTGGAGTTGTCCAGGAGAAATGATTTTAAATTTGATTCAAAACTGGCTTAGCTACCTGTCAAACATCATATATTATTGGGCTAACAATCAAAAATTTTTGTTGGTCTGTGAGCCACTGACACCTTTACAATGGGTAATAAAGATAATTTTTTCCTGTAGTGTGGCATATATGCTCATCACTGTTCTTTTCAAATTGAGATGGACTATTTATGACGAATTTCACTATCGAAAATATGTATAGTGACGTCACAGTTAAAAGGCCTAGCACCTTGAAGAGGCACCTACATGATGCCTGGGGGGTAAACACCACGTATTATTCATATTGCACCATCTTGTGCAATCAATACTTGTTGCTGAGTGATGAATTTCCCCAGAAAAGTATTCTGTATGACATTATTGAGTTTAAATATGCAAAATATGTCAGGAGCTTGATACATTTCTTTCCCAGATTAGAAATTATATGAAGAGCAAAACTCTGAAATAATTGTTTGAGGAGCTCAGCAATATGCTTCTTCCAGTTCAAGTTATCGTTAATGTATGTGAAAAAATGTGGAGGCTTTACCCTGCATACTGACTTCCGCTAATGTACTACATCCATTGCTGATATGACTGTTTGTTGTAAAGAACTGAATGTAGTGTGTTTCTTCAAAATGTAGGGAGGAGAGTCCATTTTCAGAGAACCACTCAATAATTCCTTGGAAAATATAATTTACTAACTCTTTTGTTGCTTTCTCTCTAATGAGATTTATTATAAAACTAGTATTGCTGAAAAAATACGAGTTTTCCTTGTTGAATGTTATTTGCGAGGTCATTCACCTATACAAGGAATAGGAATGGACCAAAAATCGAGCCCTATGGGAATCCATTTGTGATTTTACGCCAGTCACTAAAATTTTCTACCTTTCTGAAACTGACTGAATTACCCAACTGAATGTTTAGCATTTTGTTTGTTAAGTATGATTCAAACCAGCTCTGTGTGAAGCCATCAGTTACATAAAACTTGAATTTTTCTAAGAGAGTATCAGATCCACACATGCAAGGTCCTCAGCGAGAACACAAAATTATCAACTGGTGATATATTATTATTTAAAGCTTTTGCTATTTGAAGCAAACAGTTCCATGTAAGTGTGCAACTACTATTAGAGTACATTATTTTTTGAATATACTGGGGAAAGATACCAGTAACGAAAGTGGACAATAACTATATGTCTTCTTTGTCACCTTTCTTATGAAGTGGTTTAATGACTACATATTTTAACCCGTCTGACAAAATTCCCATTGCCAGTGATACACTGCATATATCACTAAGGGCATTATTTGTTAAGTTGGAACAACCTTTCAGATTTCTATTCGAAATTCCATCAACCCCACAAGAGCTTTTGTTTTTCAGAATTTTTTTAACTGTAGTAATTTCACTGAGGAATGTTGGTGCTACTTCTGGTTGCTTAAAGTTTTGTGGAATGACATATTTTAGTATATTCTCTTGCATCTTCACCTGAACCATTTAATTCCATATTTTCTGCTCCATTTAGAAAGTGATTGTTGACAGAACTTGCAACTTGTGAATTATCAATCACATCATTATCATATAGTTTAATTGTTATAGAATTTTGTACATTGACTGGCTCTCTTGTCTCCCATTTGGCAATGCCCTATGTAGATTTAATCTTATTATCTGAATTATTTCTTTCAGTCAGTACCTGTAAACTTCTGGATATTTTAATGACTTTACTCAGAATACTACAGTATTTTCTGTAGCGTGTAAGTAATGTCTGATCTTGACTTACTCTGTCCCTTATATACAGTACACTCTTCCTCTTAGATGAGATTTTAGTTCCCTCAGTTACCCACATCTCATTTGTTTTTTAATGGACCTTTTGGATAATATTTCAGGATAGCAACTTTCAAATATTGATGCAGATTTACCAGAGAATAAACTTAATTTGACAGTAGCCCCTCTTTCCACATATACTTCATCCCCCACTATCCACCTTAGCATACTCTTAAAACACTGTGTCCTGTACTCAATGGTGTTGTGCAGCGAGCAGTGTAAATGAACAAGAGCATTCGACAGTGGTATCTCAAGGCGTCAGCATCACTGCAGGTGCTCAAGATTTCTATGAATAAGTGTAACAGTTCATATTTTCAGGTATTGTTTCTGTACCATATACAGAGAATAATGGTATAATAGAGACTTTCTCAGCAAACATTTCATCGCCGAGACCTTTCAGGGATGTGAAGTGTGCTAAAACACAGAGTAGTGTGAAGTGGTTAACACATTTAAATGACGGAATTCACTGGGACGATCCTGGTATATCATACACAGATATGGTGCTATCTGACCTCGTGGATACGATCACTTATGTCAAAGACGAGGGGAAGATCACATGGATGCGCCGATTCTTCTTGTTTGCAGCTATTCAGGACCTGTAATTCTACCGGTATATTGCTCTCTATCGGCTCAAGAAGATGTGTGAGAAAAGTAGCGTTGTGTCTGCTTATGAAAACGTAAAATTATACTTTTAAGTTGAATGAGTAACAGATGAACTTTTTTTTACATTATATAGTTTTGCGCAGTTTCCATGTACGCGGTTACTGCGAAGCACAGGAGATATAATTTTAGACATGTGTGCTAAACGTCTTTCGAAGTGGACACAGGCACACGTCACGAGTTTCCATAACGAAATAGGCATATTCCCATGCAACCATTACATGTATTTTGTTATTCTCCACATTAAACCTGACAGGAGCACTCATATTCTGAAAAACTGATTTAGTTTGTGTGCCTTACACGCCCTTTATACACACAATGCAACAAAGGCATGTGGTAACGAATCTTTCAGTTTATTCAATTATCAAAGATACAGTACGATTCATGAGATAAAGTATGGTTCTTTTAGACAAACACAGACATGGATGCATGTCAATGTTCTGTGATACAATTTGGTTCTTTTTATACGCTGGTTCCAGA
This sequence comes from Schistocerca nitens, assembly GCF_023898315.1. NCBI lineage: Eukaryota > Metazoa > Arthropoda > Insecta > Orthoptera > Acrididae > Schistocerca > Schistocerca nitens. Next base: position 407,762,705 of record NC_064618.1, read on the forward strand.
GCTACAATAAACAGGTAGAATTTGATTGATTCTTTGTGTTACAGGTGTATACAAAGGTTCAGAGATACAGTATGGTTCTGAATACAGTTTGATTCTTTTAGAAAAACAGATACACTTTTTTTAACCTTTGCAAACCTTTTACAATCTAATTGTTAGTAATTCTGTTAGAAACAGATACTTTCATATTTTACAATGAGACTGAATATCCAAGCAGAGGTATTTTTCTTTATAAGTATAACCCACTATGTAGACGATGTGAAAAGTAGCATTGAAGAAGCCCACAATCCATACTTAACGATTGCAAAGTCCGCGTAACTCCGGTAACAAAATAAACCTGTAAATCTCTAGTAATAAAAGGCAAACGTGGATGCTTCCTTCCTTCATTGAAAATGTCTACTTATTGATGCTAATGTTTCTATTGTCTTTTAGTTATGGTGTCAACCAGCCCACATTTAATTCGATAGTCCATCCACTACCAGTTCATGCAGCTTATGTCACATGCAAGACAGCCAGAAATGTGGTAAGTCCAACCCTAAATATTACAAGATTAATACAGTCAACACTCTGTACGAAATGAGTTTCACACTTGGTCCTTTTCATTGCATTTTTCAAATGAAGATTCTCGCCAAAAATGTTCTACATATGTATACTGAACACCCTGATCAGAATTCCGTACAAAGGCCGATAGTTTCACACGCAGTTTTCTCTACGACCAACTCTCCAAAATCTCCCAAAACTTCACAGAACTGTCCGTAACTGCATCTGCTTGAACGGCGATATAAACCGAATGCGATGTAACAGTCATTTCTTCATTTTGCAAATAATTTTTTTCGGACACTTCTAACATGACCTTCTCGTCCGGTAGCTAGTCCACGACTGACTGAATGCCGTTGCTTTCAGGGCATATAACTCATTCCAATGCGTGGGAAGACTTTACTCTCATTTGTTGATCAAAACGAAAAGCCAATCAGATAAATTTTCCACGATCATATTCGCGCTCAAACGACTTTACTCCCATCAACATTCGTAAATGCATCTACGTAATTTCATGCTGCAAGTATTAACAAAATGTTACACCGAACCAAACTAAACGAAAACTAAGAGAAAACTGTACTTGAAATATACTTTAGAACTGATTATCTCCGGACGCTGTGGCCGAGCGGTTCTAGGCGCTTCAGTCCAGAACTGCGCGACTGCCACAGTCGCAGGCTCGAATCCTACCTCGGGCATGGATGTGTGTGATGTCCTTAGATTAGTTAGGTTTGAGTAGTTCTAAGTTCTAGGGGACTAATGACATAAGATGTAAAGTCCCATAGTGCTCAGAGCCATTTGAATCATTTGAACTGATTATCCTCTTACTACCTTTCTGGCTGCCTTATTACAAAAGCAATCGCTCATAGACAAGTCATCCATTAATTACGGGGATTTACATATTTAACAACACCTTAGTTGAGTAACACTTGCTAGTTACTAAAGGTGGAATTGTATATATATTTGAAATCTGACGTAGGTCCCTCATGCACACTTACATTCAATCCCATTTACTCTCACTCTAACACGAAAGATATATATTAACTCTTAAACTGTTATTTTCATTTCGAAAGAAAAAAGATAATGAAAGCTAGAATTGAAATTCTTTAATAATACATTGTCACACTAAGAGTGCTATTACTATTTTCAAATAACAAAAGAAATATGAACTGTTATTGTTACTCCCTAAAATTACTTTCTTAAGTGCTGGTTAAGTATTTTTAATAGGTTTTTGTATCCCCGAAACTATTATAGGTCGCGGTATCAAATTTTGACACTAAGCTCGTCTGAATAACAGAAGGTCATGTACCAAATTTGGAATAAAACAGCAAATATTTAACGTAGCTATTTAGTTTCTTATGTGAGGTGGATAAGTCATTTTAGTACCCGCCGCAGTGAGCATTCTCATGGTCCGCTTTAGCGACAAGTGGGGCTGTGACGCATACGGCAGGCCACATGCCGGTCGCCACCGAACGCTACTACACTGCAGGCTCCCGAAACAGCTTGCCATAAGGTAACAAACTTACTGCAAAAATCTGCAGTCGCATAATATCTGCGACGCTACAGCAGGTCAAACGTACAAACTAGCTATTTACACGTGTATCTGGTGCATATTGCCGCACGCGATTAGCCGGGCGGTCTAAGGAGTTGCAGTCATTGATTGTGCGGCTGGTCTCGGCGGAGGTTCGAGCCCTCCCTTGGGCATGGCTCTATGTGTTTGTCCTTAGGATAATTTACGTTAAGTAGTGTGTAAGCTTAGGGACAGATGACCTTAGCAGTGAAGTCCCGTAAGATTTCAGACACATTTGAACATTTTTGGTGCAAATTTTTTTAGATGATGTACCGCTTACGAAATAAAAAAATAGGCATCAGTTCAGTTTTCATACAGATTTCTTCTACAGACGTTAAGAATTTTTTCTAGTGATTTTTATCAATTTCTGATTATTTTAATGTAGACACACATGTCATAGCTACATACAGGGCACACACGGTATACAGGCGAAGTGTGGCATATATCTCATCCTCACAAATGACCCACTTATCGTCATGAGACGGCATGGCGATTTTAGACTGCAGTACAGTGTACACCTCATGCCCTCGTGAAAGAATACTAGTTTACTGCACCATGTGGTGCGTCTGTTGCAGAGCAACATAAATATCACCGTATAGGCACCGCAAGTAACCTTCAATCAAGAGGGCTGTTGACACAAAACCACACACTCGCTTAGCCCGCCTCTGGCTGTGACGTCGCAATGTGCCATATGCATACATCGTGAATCTTAAATCTAAAAACTTCACAATCGGCAGTCCATTCGCTTCGTCTTTCATTAGGTCGATAACTTTCTAGTTTTGCATAACAATATCGTAAGGATTATGGGCCGAATAGGATGTGTCCAATTTTCTGTGGTTCCAAATTACTTCATATGGATCGTAGTTCTTCACTTACCTGATGAAGCTATTTGTATCCGTAGAAAAGAACTTATCACTAATGAAATAAGTTTTCTCGAACTCCTAATGAAAGCTGTACATGTGGAGTTTCGATAGGTCTAGTATGCGCATCCCTACGCAGACAGGTTTTGCTGAACTCTATTGGAACTTCCGCCATCTCCATAGAGACAAAGTTCTTAAGGAAAATGGTCACCCGTTGAAATGCTGTCTGCCATTGGATCTACTTATCCATAACTCACTTTCTCCACAGTTTTGCCGGAAAACGTCATTCATCATCTTTTCTAAAGTTACACTTCGCCAAAGTCCTCTTTGCAGTATTTAAGTGAATATACTCCTTCAACTAGGGTTCCTGGTAGAAAAAAATATTACGCCCAACTTCACCCCGAACCAACCCCTAACCGGTTCCGGACGTACCTCTGCCTGTCACCCAGCATTGTCATCAGCCTCGGGACACAGTGACCACTTGGCATGTGCATCACGCAAACTAATAGAGTACGTGAGGTCTGGCTCCAAAACATACTCTACATCAGAATCATCCGCCATGTCACCTTTTTTGAACATGTCACTTACCCCTTTGCAATCTTCTTCGGGCAACCCGTCAGTCGTTGCATGGCGTGCCCGCATAAGTTATTCACATCCAAACAGAACATATGGCTATACTCATCTGATGCGTTGAATATCTCACCCGTTTATCGACATTTACCTCGCCGCGCCACATAGACAAAGTCCCCCATGGATCCCTCACTCAAAAAAACTGGAAGCTTTTCTTCGTTTTCTTGAGCATTATACCCCAAGGCAATACAGGTGCCGTGTAATAAAGTTGAGTTTGTGTGTGGTCTTGCATAGAGTCCGGAATTTCTCGAAAACGTTCCCAAGCGTAATCGCCCAAAGTTGGGATATTGGAATCCTGAGAAACATTCACAGTATGCGCGTACTGTGCATCCGTTGTAGCATATCCCGTGAGATTACTGTGGAATGCAGTTATGTGGGGTAGACTTGAGTTTTCCCATACTATTTACATACTCGTATAGAAAAACACCCTATGGAATCGCAAGTTGAAACACTTTGTGTTATCGGGAAATGCACCTTGGGCGATGTGCATGTCCTTCTAACTCATGGCTTAATTGTTTCTGGGTCTTCTTCCTGCTGAAGTCTTTCGACGGTTTGTGTCCTGTACATTATACACATCGCGCTGGCAAGCTACGATAATTCGCTGTATGAAAGTCACCCTGGCAGAGTTTACACTGTGGCGGTCCTTCCTATGGCCTATAAGTTTCAGTCTGGACCTGGGTGTCCATCGAGTGTTTGATATCATAAGTGGATTCACTGGTTCGCCCAGCCGCCAGCATAATGCAATCACCTGTCTGTGGAATTAGTCTGGCGGTCTTTTCGTCGCTCCGCCCTTTCGTGGCCGCGCGGTTCTAGGCGCTTCAGTCTGGAACAGCGTGATCACTACGGTCGCAGGTTCGAATCCTGCCTCGGGCATGGATGTGTGTGATGTGCTTAGGTTAGCTAGGTTTAAGTAGTTCTAAGTTCTAGGGGACTGATGACCTCAGCAGTTAACTCCCATAGTGCTCAGAGCCATTTGAACCATTTTTTTTTTTTCGTCGCGTGATTTGAACTGATGCACTCCTGCGAAGTGCTTGGTGCGGTGACGGAATATCTTTCTTCAGTTCTACGTGCTAATGTCAATTTGTTCACCGTCTGTTTGGGGGTGTGTGGGTGTACCGATTCGAAGTTGGGATTACTAGTTGTCTTTTGATCTGCAGTCTGATTTCGAATGGCGTGGAACTCTTTGTCCACTTCCTCTCCTAGTATCTCAGGTGGTAGGTATTTTACTACGACTTTAAGTGTCTTTTCTATAGGTGGTTGGTGTGTGGTTGAAGGGGATATTCGTTTCCCGGAAGAAGCGAAGTGCTATTCGTTGAACAGACAGTGTTCAAAAGAGTATTTTATTGTCTCGCCCCATATATATGGCTTTAATTGGGCCGGCCACCTGTTTCTTCATTTCAGCGTTCAATGACAGATTTTTTCCCGTGTACTGGATGGTAATGGGCGGTAGTTTAGCCGATAGCGTGATGACGTCCTTCGAAGTGCTTGGTGCGGTGACGGAATATCTTTCTTCAGTTCTACGTGCTAGTGTCAATTTGTACACCGTCGGTTTGGGGGTGTGTGGGTGTACCGATTCGAAGTCGGGATTGTTAGTTGTCTTTTGGTCGCGTCAGTAAGTTCTTGAAGGTTTTTCTGCATGCTTTTGGTCCGTTTGAGGCGGGCGAGTTATAAGTCACTTTCTTCTTCTTGTTCTGGCTGCTGGTAAACATCTGAATCTTGTGCTTTGTCCTCTCCTGAGGTGCTGTCTGCATCACTTTCGGGAGTTATCTGACCGCCTCTACTGGCCCTGTATTGTGCCAGTTGGTCATCAGCCTTAATGAGTGATCGGTTGGTCACGATCACGGTCCACTGCCTTGGGCGCGGTGTTGATAAATGGTAGGTTCTATGTTCCTAACACAACGGTCCTACCCATGAAGCTGTTCCTCATCCCTGACCTTGACCTTTGCCATGCAGGACGCTGGCTTACAGGCCGAGGCAGGGACTTGGGCCCTCAGTTGGTTACGTCTTTAGCGACGGCTGAGTTTGCTCTGTCCGAAGCAATGATGGTCGTACTTTGTCATACTTCCGTCATAGCCGGTGTCAGCATACACGGTTGTCCTGCCACCGTTGCCTGGGTCGTCGTACTTGGGCATCCTTTCTCCGCTGCCGGGGTCGGCATAAATGTAGTGGCCGATGGGGCTGCCGACGGAGCAAGCACCGCCAGACGGCGACCAACTCCTGCGCGCCCGAGGCTGCTGCTTCGACCATGCACGCATTGCAGTCCGTCTCCCGTGGCATCACTCACTTGACTGCTTTTCAACAGCGCCTATACGAAGTATCTGTGACGTGGTAAGTCTCTTGATCCAAAGGCGCCGTTTATCCGTTCTTGAAACCAACGGTAGTGAAGTTCACTCCTGTCATCGATACATTTTGCCTATGGTAAATAACACAGAAATACAATTTGCTGTGGAATGAAATAAACAGGAAGTGCAGGGAATCTAAGATAAAATGGCTGTATGAAAAATGTGAAAAAATTGAAAAAGAAATGATTTTTGCAAAGACAGACGCAGCATACAGGAAAGTCAAAACAGCCGTCGGTGAAATTAAAAGCAAGGGTGGTAACATTAAGACTACAACGAGAATTCCACTGTTAGTTGCAGAGGCGACAGCGGATAGGTAGAAAGAATACGTTGGCTCTGAGCACTATGGGACTTAACATCTCAGGTCACCAGTCTCCTAGAACTTAAAACTACTTAAACCTAACTAACCTAAGGACATCACACACATCCACACCCGAGGCAGGATTCGAACCTGCGACCGTAGCGGTCGCGCGGTTCCAGACTGAAGCGCATAGAACCACTCGGCCACCAACGGCCGGAAGCCTCTTTGAGGGGGAAGATTTGATGTGACAGAAGAAGAAATAGGAGTCAGTTTAGGAGAGACAGGGGATGCAGTATTAGAATCAAAATTTAAAAGAGCTTCGGAGGACTTAAGATCAAACAAGGCAGAAGGTTCAAATCAAATGGCTCTGAGCACTATGGGACTTAACATCTCTGGTCATCAGTCCCCTAGAATTTAGAACTACTTAAACCTAACTAACTTAAGGACATCACACACATCCATGCCCGAGGCAGGATTCGAACCTGCGACCGTAGCAGTCCCGCGGTTCCGGACTGAGCGCCTAGACCTCCGCGGCCGGCAAGGCAGAAGGGATAGATAACACTCCATCAGAAGTTCTAAAACCATTGGGGGAAATGGCAACAAAACGACCATTCACATTCGTGTGTAGAATGTGTGAGTTTTGCGACATACCATCTGACTTTCGGAAAAATATCATCCACACAATTCCGAAGACTGCAAGAGCTGACAAATCCAAGAATTATCCCACAATCAGCTTAATAGCTTATGCAAGAAGTTGTAGACAAGAATAGTAAACAGAATAACTGAAAGGAAAATTGAAGATGTGCTAGACGATGATCAGTTTGGCTTTAGAAAAGGTAAAGGCACCAGAGAGGCTGATAATGGAATAAAGACTGACGAAAAATCAAGACGCGTTCATAGGGTTTGTCGACTTGGAAAAAGGGCTCGACAACGTAAAATGGTGCAAGGTGTTCGAAATTCTGAGAAAAGCAGCTGTAAGCTAAAGGGAGAAACGGAAGATAATCGAAGCATTTGAGATGTGGGGCTACAGACGTTGAAAATTAGGTGGACTGATACGGTACGAAATGAGGAGGTACTGCGCAGAATCGGAGAGGAAACGAATATATGGAAAAGACTTATGAAGAGAAGGGACAGGATGATAGGATATCTGTTAAGACATGAATGAGGGAATGACTTCCCCGTAAAGGGCACAAACTGTAGAGGAGCATAGAGATTGGAATACATCCAGCAGATAACTGAGGATGTAGGTTGCATGTGCTACTCCGATCTCCGATGTGAAGGGGTTGTCACAGGAGAGGAATTCGCGGCGGGCCGCGTCAAACCAGTCCAAAGACTGATCAGCCAAAAAAAAAAAAAAAACCACAGTGATAAACTGTTGGCCTGGAGGCGTCTGAAGAGCCTGCATGTACCTGGAGAGTCCCAATTGTTGCACACTCATGACATGACTGCGCTTATGCTCCATGCGCATTACTGTCAGTTATGAATAAACTGAAGCTGGGGAATAAGGAAAGGAAAGAACCATTGCTGTGAGCTGGATTGGACTTTATGCGGAATCAGCGGCGACGAATGAAAACGTGTATCAGACCGGGATTCGTACCCAGCATCTCCTGCTTACTATGCAGATACGTTAACCACTGAATCATCCGGGACACAGTGTTATCGAATCTCCGCGTACTGTCCCGGCACGCCTCACGGCCGATCTATATTCCCATCCAGCACCACCTACCCGCAGTCACTGTCCATTTCCGCCAAGCTCGATACTCTGAGATTCCCGCAGAAGGACGGACGTATTTATGAATCAGCACAAAAGAAGGTGGATCCACTGCCCAGCTAGGCGAATCAATTATGTGAATGCGTGGTGTTTTTTCATTCGGACATGTCCAAAAGCACAGGGGCCACGCATTTATATCATTACTGTCAAGCCGGGGGCAAGGAACGCTCTGACGTCCCAGTCACGTGGCAATACGAGCGTTGTTTTCTACAATGTTGCGACTGAGCCACTCAATATCCACGAGAGTAATTATCTCTAAATTAACCCGTTTAAACTGACCCTTCTTATTTCTATTCAGTTTCCTTCATGCGTATTGCTACGAAACAGTACAAGGCAGTGGTTCCCAACCTGGGACAAAGACAACTCAGAACAGAGAAGGAATTTGCGGCCATACAAGCTATAAATTTTATATTTTATTACAATCAGCGAGAGCGACTTTTCATAGCATTGCAGCACCAGCTTTGTCTCACGCGTCACACATTTTTTTGCTAAAACAACACGTTGTGCATTCAGCGCTCTCTATTCTTAACTTCAGCGTTAGGCATATTGTGCTTTCGTAGAAGGAAATTATTTTTATAGATTTTGTACGTTCAGTGGAAATGTCTGCTAAAATATGATGGTAGAATGAACAATATACACTCTACTCGTAGATCAAAAAGTAAGTAAATAAAAATAAAACAACTGACGCACCACGAAGGAATTATCCAAATGGGATGGAAATCAGTAGAGGTGATGTACGTGTAGAAAGAAATGATTAGATTGATTAAAATTCAAGATAAAGAGCTTCACAAATTGGACAGGTCAGTGAGACGTCGATCTATCTCTGGTCCTTATGCAAGCAGTTGCTCGTCTTGGCAACGGTTAACAGGGTTGTTGGACGTCCTCCTGAGGGATATCGTGCCAAATTCTGTAGAACTGGCGCGTTAGATCGTCGAACTCCCGATATGATTGAACGGCCTTACCTATAATCCTACAAACGTTCTCAATTGGGTAGGGTTTGGCAAGCAGGAAGACGAGCGGTAGAAACGGACTGTGTGTAGGCGGGCATTATCTTCCGGAAATGTAAGCCTAGGATGGCTTGCCATGAAGGGCAAAAAACGGGGCGTTGAATGTCTTTACGTACCGCTGTGCTATAAGGGCGCCGCGGATGACAACTAAAGAGCTCTTGCTATGAAAAGGAATGACACGCCAAACCATCACTCCAGGTTGTCCTGCCGTGTGACGGCCTCAATCAGGTTGCTATCCCACCGCTGTTTGGGGCCTCTCCAGACACGAATTCGCTGGTCATCGGTTCTCAGTTGAAACGGGACTCATCACAGCACAATTCTACTCGAGTCAATGAGATTCTAGACCGGCGTTGAAAAATGAATTCCTTAAAAGACATGAAACCGGACTCTACTGGGGTGTTTCAGCATAAAATGAGAAATTTATTGAAGCATTATACACAATTTGTCTCTTAATAGCAAAAACAAAAACGTTATTTTGTTGGTGAGATATTAATCAAACTTTCTATAATTAAACTAACCAGAATTCTTTTTAAGAGATTGTCAGCGAAATATGTACAAGATATCTCTTTCGTAAAACTGTGTACGACGTAGCAGCGAAGAAATGGCCTTGAATTTGAAAGAACAGCTAGTTGAAAGACTGAGAAGTCTTAATTTTTTGCCTTGCACTGTGACGAGTCTACTGATACAGTTCAATGGTCTCACTTAATAGACCGCTGAGTAGAAGACGAGAAGAAAATAATGGGAGAAATATTGTTTTCTAACAACTTAGAAACAACACGAAAAGGTTGTGAGATATTTTCTGTCATTAATAAACTTTGGCTGAAAATTATTTGTCTTGAGACAGACTTCTGGGAAAATGTACTGACAGAGCACTAACCATGTTAGGTTCACTTTATGGTACACTAGGCACTTCTAAAAGAATCTTCCTAATCATGTTGGCTCTCATTGTATCATCCATTGACAAACTCTAGCTTCTAAAATTTAACCATAGGAATTGTACACTGCACTGGGAGTTGCAATCAGTGTAGCTGATCAAATTAAGTCAGTTGCTGTGAATACCTGCTTTTACCGAGTTCTGTGTAATACTCTCAATGCTGAGCACCAATTCTTGGCCTTTCCTACACACGTCCTGTGGTTTTCTAAGGGAAATATGCTTAGCGGTCAATGTGAATTGAATTTAAAGACAGGAATATTGCTTTGGAGTCAATGGAAAGCTCAACTCCATCAATCATTCTCTGATGACAGCTTTGTATTTTCCCTGACATACCTGAATAATCTGAATTGGAAACTGCAACGTAGAAACAATAATGCATGCCAGTGATGCCATACCTGTTAGCGCCTTCTTGGAAAATACTCAACTTAAAAACTTTGCCTATATGCTCCCATTGTTAACTTTTCGTCATTCCCTCTATCACTGAAAATCTACAAAGGCAACAGTGCGATGTCAACAAGGGGAGAATTACCATCAGTAAACTTCTGGAATTGCTTCAGAAAGAGTTCAAATTTTGTTTTCCTCATTTGATTTCAGAACAATAGCAGTGAGAATTAGCAAGATCACACTTTACACTCGCTCTTCTGCCAGAAAGTTTCGATGTGGATGTACTTCCTGATGAAATTTGTGGATGAAATTGAATTGAAATGTGATTCGACCGCTAAAAAATAGTCTCAGCAAATGGGGTTGGAAGATATTTCTGCCAGTTTCCTTCCTATAATCCAGGAGGGGCAAAGAAAGCCTTAAAAGTCCTCGCACAGTTCTCATCCACATACTTAAGAGATCGGATTCTCGACACTAGCCGTCACGAAAACACCACGGTCGCCATAATGTGGAGAGTGACATTAGATGTACCTTAAATACGCTGTGCGACAAAAATAAAGGATTATTTTTGCGAAATCCTGTAATTGTCTCCCATTTCGACGCACAATTCTGAAATTTTTAATACATTATAAATGTACCTCTGAGAAAGTTCGACACAAATTCAGCATTGCTGCTGCTCTAGCGAATGACGGCAGGCAACCCCCACACAATGGTTGTTAAAAGGGGTTGCCTAAGACGTAGGCGTTAGCGCAACCACGAAGCTAAAAGTGTGTCAAAGTTGTGGCATATTTGTGACGTGCTCAACGTTGCACCATTACAGAGGAAAGTTGTAGGCACCTTTGCGCATAATTTCAGACATATTTGACGCAAAGGGAGACAGTTATGGTGGTTGGGAAAACTGATGCTTTAATTTTGTTGCGTATGAAACCAGACATCCAAGCCCGCATCTCGTGGTCGTGCGGTAGCGTTCTCGCTTCCCACGCCCGGGTTCCCGGGTTCGATTCCCGGCGGGGTCAGGGATTTTCTCTGCCTCGTGATGGCTGGGTGTTGTGTGCTGTCCTTAGGTTAGTTAGGTTTAAGTAGTTCTAAGTTCTAGGGGACATGACTATAGATGTTAAGTCCCATAGTGCTCAGAGCCAGACATTCAAGGGCTGTTCGCAGAAAAATCATTTCAGCTATCTCATTATTGCTCTGAAATTTTATTGTAAATTACAACATAAAAAAGATTTTAGTGTTTCTCAAGTGGAAACAACATCATTAACCATTTAAGTAAGACTTTTTTTCAGTCATCAGTCTTCTGACTCTTTTAATGCAGTCTGCCACGAATTACTCTCCTGTACCAACCTCTTCATCTCAGAATAGCACTTGCAACCTATGTCCTTAATTACTTGCTGGTTGTATTCCAATCTCTGTCTTCCTCTACAGTTGTTGCCCTTTACAGCTCCCTGTAGTTCCATGGAACAGATTCCCTAATGTCTTAACAGATGTCGTATCATAGTGTCCTCTTCCTTGTCACGTGTTCCATATATTCCTTTCGTCTCCGATCCTGCACAGAACCTTTTCATTTCTTTCTTTATCATTCCACCTAATTTTCAAAATTCGTGTCTAGCATAACATCTCACATGCTTCGATTCTGTTCTCTTCCGGTTCTATCACAGTCCATGTTTCACTACCATATAATCCTGTACTCCAAACGTACATTCTCAGACATGTCTTCATGATATCATGGCTTATGTTTGATACTAGTAGATTTCTCTTGGCCAGGAATGCCCTTTTTGCCGGTACTAGTCTGCTTTTGATGTCCTCCTTGCTCCATCTGGCATTGGTTATTTGGTTTCCTAGGTAATAGGATTCTTCAACTTCATCTACTCCGTGACCATCAATCCTGATATTAAGTTTCTCGCTCTTCTTATTTCTGATACTTCCTTTTTAGTTCCGCATTTCTTCGATTCGCTCTCAATCAATATTCTGCATTGTTCAATCCAGTAGCAGAGCTTATCATTCTTCTTTACTTTCACACAGGACAGTGATGTTATCAGTGAATCCTATCGTTGACATTCTTTCACCTTGATTTTTAATTCTACTCCTGATCCTTCCTTATGTTTCGATCATTGCTTCTTTGACGTGCAAATTGAACACTAGGGGGAAATACTACTACCCTTGCTTTTAGCGGTCCGAAGGTTGTTTTGACTTTCCTATGCGCTGAGCCAGTCCATCCAAAAATCATTTCTTTTTCGATTTCTTCACATTTTCATGCAGAAATTTCGTCTTAGCTACCATGCACTTCCTATTTATTTCATTCCTCAGCGACTTGTATTTCTGTATTCCCGAATTTCCTGAACATTTTTGTACTTTCTTGTTTCATCAATCATGTGTTTCTTCTGCTACCCATGGTTTCTTCGCTGTTACCTTCCAAAACGTATGTTTTCGTTTTCAGGTTCCGTGATTGCCCTTTTTAGAGATACCCATTCCTCTTTAACAGTACTGCCTACTGAGCTCGTTCATCACTGAACTGTTCACAGTAATACATTATCTGCCCTACCTTCGTATTCATAACGAATCCTACTCCCGTTATACCTGTTTATATTACCCCATACTCATCTGCCCAGAAATCCTTGTCTTCTTTCCATTCCACTTCACTGACCCCTACTGAGTCTAGATTGAAACTTTGCATTTCCATTTTCAGATTTTCTAGCTTCCCTACGACGCTCAACGTTCTGACAGTCCACGCCCCGACTCGTAGAACGTTATCCTCTGAATCTTTTTCTCAAGGTCACCTTCACCTTTCAGTCCTCTCCCGGAGACCAGAACGGGAGACGATTCCGGAATCTTTTGCCAATAGAGAGATCATCGTGACACTTTTTCAGTTATAAGCCACAGGTTCCGTGGATTCACGTTATGTGTCTTCAATGCAGTGGTTTCCATCGCCTTTTGCATCCTCATGCCGTTGATCATTTGTGAATCTCGCGCCTTTAGGGGCAGTTTCCCTCCCCAAATACAAGAGAGCGCCCTGAACCTCTGTCCGCTCCTCCACCCTCTTTGACAGGGTGGAATGAGGGTGACTTCTTATCCCTGAATTCTTAGCCCACTAATGCCGATTATTAATCAAAATTTAAGCTGTGGCTGTTTTCGAATCCGGTACCGAGAACGTTTTGATTTCTAATCAGAGACACAAACCGTAGACATAAAGAAATGTATTATTTCGGCTACCAAAGACTCTGAAGCTCTCTTGTTTCGTAATACTCTACTTTTGACGACCCTCTTTTAGCACTCTTTTAGTACGATATATTTCAAATAAAGATTTTGGAAAGACCCAAATAATTTGAGCTACTCAGGATTCCAAAAGGGGCGGGAGGACACCAGCGAGAAAAGGCTGGCAATCACTGGTAGAAAGAGATAAGAGAAAAAGTTATGACTTCTTTGCTGATAGCGTGTTGTTCCACCTTTGGGATTTAATTCAGTAGCAATTTTGCGTGGTATTGATTTGACAAGTGTTTGATGGTCTTACGGACATGAGTGATACAAAATGTCTACTCTCTGGTCACAAAATTCCCGTGAAATAAGAGTCGATTGGATGTAGGCGAGCAGCAGGTGCCCTGTAACGTCCTACATAAATTCCATGGTATTCAGATAATGAAAATTTCGTGGCCAAGACATCAACGTGAGATCACTCTTATGTTTCTCGAACGATTGATGTATTACTATAGCGTCGTGACACGGACAGTTGCCCTGCTTAAAGGCGCCATGGGAACATACCAAACATTGAGGGGTAGATGTCATACACAATTCACTTAGTTGATAGATGTCACGGTGGCACCGATTACCACCACAGGTCCCATGGAAGCCCGAGTAAATACCCCAATAGCATAAAACAGCTTCCATCGGCCTATGACCGGGACGTGGTGAATGTTTCGACAAGCAGTTCGACATTGCGGCGTATTCTGATACGACCATCGAAGTGCTGCAACAAGGAAGGGCAGTGCGTTTCCATTTATCCCCAATCCAATCTCTTTTATCCAGTTCCCGCTGGAATCCTAACTGTTAATGCTATTAGAACAAAATGGAAACACGTCGGGTTCATCTGTTGCGGAGCTCATGTTTATCAGTGTGTGCCACTGTTCACGGAAACATTTGTGCCTGCTCGAGTGTGTACTCTGTAGTAGCATCCAGCATTCATCGTCGCCTATCCTGCTTTACACAGCGGACAAACTTCTCACCTTGGCACCAACTCGTGATATCAGCGTACTACAACTATAAGGGAACATAAAAAGTTCACGTCTGCGGGCAACTCATGAACAACGTAGCACGACTCCGATGAGGGTATATAACACTGAGTTGTAGGCGGGGGACTAGTGTGGCATTCGTGTATATGCAACGTGCGTGCGGTAAAAGTGGAAACGTGAACCACGGCGATCTTATTACCAAGTGCGTCTAAACAAGACCAACGTGCTGTTATTCTTTTCTTGACTGCCGAAGGAAAAACACTGGTAGACATCCGTTAGAGAATGGATGATGTGTTTGGGGCAGGATATCTGTTGAAAACCACTGTTGTGATTTACTGCGACTTCGTGATAATATACATTCCCAGAGCACGAATGTCGTATAGTGGAAATTTCGCCAACTCGAGCGGAAGACGCTCTCCCCATGCGATTATCACCACGCCTTCGCCGTGAATGGTCGATATTTCGTGTTGGACGAAGGTGTGCAACAGGTAGGTGATTACGGATGTCTTCACCCAGAATAACTCGGTGTTTTACCAAACGGGCTATCTTCAACCTAGTACGTCGGTGAGATGATTACCTCAACGCCCACGGCGATTTCGCTTGATTGGCATACCGTTTCTGGACATTACTGCTTCTAAAGGAAGCTTTTCGATCGCCCTTTATATGGGGGCGTTTAGTAAGTAATCAACCTTTTTTTCTGAAAGAGGGTTGCTTTGATTCCTTATTCCACTACACCACATTAGTCTCCTCTCTTTCGGCTACAAAACATTTTTTTAACGTAACCTCCATTCAATGTGAGGCCTTACACCGCCTTAATGGTATTCCTTTTCTGCCCGCATGGCACCGTGCTACTGGTCAATCTGGTGGCCAACGTCTCTCTGCATCAGTAACCTCCCCATCATCCACGACTACTTCCCGCGGAGAAGCGAAACAGATGGAAGTCGAAAGCTGCAATATCTGAACCGTAGGGTGGATGAGGAGAAACAGCCCAGTGGAGGTTTGTGAGCTGCTCTCGGGTGGGCGGAACAGTGTGAGGCTTGGCGTTGTCATGGAGAACGAGAACGTTTCCTTTTCTGTGGTGACGAAAACGCTGAACTCCATTCTTCAATTTCCTCAGCGTAGCACAATACATTTCCGACTTGACCGTTGCACCGTGACGGAGGACAAGGTCGTCGCCATGACATTACCGACTGAGGGTGAGGATTTGTACTTTTTCCTCGGAGGAGAGGGGGCGTGAAGCCACTCAATGGATGCTGTTTCGTTTCCGGTTCCAAGTCAAGAACCCATGGTTAATCTTCTGTGACGATTTTCGACAAAAAATTGTCACCTTCAGTCTCGTAACAAGCAAGCAATTCCGCACAGAAGGTCCTTCGTTGTTCCTTATGGACTTCTCTCAGGTGGCTTTGACCCAGTGGGCACACTCCTTTCAGTATCCCAAATGGTGGAAGAGTGTGTCAGCACTCCCAACAGAGACTTCCAAATGTTCATCGAGATGTTTATTTGTGATCCGTCGATCACCTCTAATAAGAGTGTGCTCACGTTCCAACACTGTAGGCACGCGGTAAATGTGTCAGCTTTGCGCCACCTTGTTGCAATTCTGAAAGTCGCCTCGCCCACCGACTGATCGTTCTTCTTTTCACTGCCAGATCTCCGTAGAGATTCTACAAGCGCCTATGAATGCCTGCTATGTTCTGGTTTTCCGCCGAAAAGAAATTCAATGTCAGCTTTCTACTTGGGACGCAGCTCCATTAGAGACGACATCTTGAGCGCTGCGTATCGGCTATCTATCGGATGTTCATGAAACTATAGGGGCTGAAGCTGGACTATTCAGTGACGTCCCACACAAATTAAGCAGTTTTCAGCCTAGAAAAAGATCTGTTGCATTACTTATTGAAAAACCCTCGTACTTTCCACAGATGCTCAAAGCATTTGTACACAAATATCCTTACCTAGCAGTCGGTCATAAAATTCTGCCCATCGTGTAAGTCATTTACATCAGTGGATTTCCCACTTGCGATCGTCGATAGAATGATGTCACTTGTCCGCAACGCTTGCAGGCAGCTTTCAATCTAGCTATGGACGGTGGTCATAACTTTTTGGCTCAACAGTGTAAAGTACTAAAATAATTAAAATTTCTGGCTTATTGCATCACCCTTCCTTGGGGGTGGGCGAGAGAGAGAGAGAGAGAGAGAGAGAGAGAGAGTGAGAGGGAGGGAGGGAGAGAAATCTGTAGTTTTGCTGGAAAGGGATTCTTGCACATATTTCATCCCTACGACGTCATGACACCACTGTGATCATGAAGCTTTTATTGATTCTACAGTGGAGCTGGTCATAAGGAAGTTATGGAGCTACGTAGGAGGCTGTGGATTTCAAACATTCTGGTTATTATTTCTGGTAACTGTTACTTCACTGCGAATCCTGACTATCTTCAGGGGATGTACTTTGTTGCCAGCTACAATGTAAGTACTAGCTCTGAATGCGCTGCTTCTTAGAGTGGGCATTGTCAACAGCATTCCATATAATTTAGTACCCAAACCCCTTCCCACCCCACAGTGTTGGCGTTATTTTGTGTAATTTCTATTGAGATTTTAGACAACTTTGCTCTGTCAGTTTTAGGGATATTAACGTAGTTGTTCTCATTGTGACTGTGTTTTCGGTGTTTACAGTGGACAAACGCTACTAACTGCTGTAGAAAGCCTCCATCGAATTTAAATATCTAAATTCATTGCTAGATGGAGAAATTTTGGAAATTTGTGGTAAGTTCTTATGGGACCAAACTGCTAAGGTCATCGGTCCCCAGGCTTACACACCACTTAATCTAACTTAAACTGACATACACTAAGGATAAAACACACACCCATGCCAAAGGGAGGACTCGAACCTCGAGGGGGTGAGCCGCGCGAACCGTGTGAAGGCCCCTGAGACCGCACGGCTACCCCGCGCGGCCGGATGGACATAAATACACTCCTGGAAATTGAAATAAGAACACCGTGAATTCATTGTCCCAGGAAGGGGAAACTTTATTGACACATTCCTGGGGTCAGACACATCACATGATCACACTGACAGAACCACAGGCACACAGACACAGGCAACAGAGCATGCACAATGTCGGCACTAGTACAGTGTATATCCACCTTTCGCAGCAATGCAGGCTGCTATTCTCCCATGGAGACGATCGTAGAGATGCTGGATGTAGTCCTGTGGAACGGCTTGCCATGCCATTTCCACCTGGCGCCTCAGTTGGACCAGCGTTCGTGCTGGACGTGCAGACCGCGTGAGACGACGCTTCATCCAGTCCCAAACATGCTCAATGGGGGACAGATCCGGAGATCTTGCTGGCCAGGGTAGTTGACTTACACCTTCTAGAGCACGTTGGGTGGCACGGGATACATGCGGACGTGCATTGTCCTGTTGGAACAGCAAGTTCCCTTGCCGGTCTAGGAATGGTAGAACGATGGGTTCGATGACGGTTTGGATGTCCCGTGCACTATTCAGTGTCCCTTCGACGATCACCAGTGGTGTACGGCCAGTGTAGGAGATCGCTCCCCACACCATGATGCCGTGTGTTGGCCCTGTGTGCCTCGGTCGTATGCAGTCCTGATTGTGGCGCTCACCTGCACGGCGCCAAACACGCATACGACCATCATTGGCACCAAGGCAGAAGCGACTCTCATCGCTGAAGACGACACGTCTCCATTCGTCCCTCCATTCACGCCTGTCGCGACACCACTGGAGGCGGGCTGCACGATGTTGGGGCGTGAGCGGAAGACGGCCTAACGGTGTGCGGGACCGTAGCCCAGCTTCATGGAGACGGTTGCGAATGGTCCTCGCCGATACCCCAGGAGCAACAGTGTCCCTAATTTGCTGGGAAGTGGCGGTGCGGTCCCCTACGGCACTGCGTAGGATCCTACGGTCTTGGCGTGCATCCGTGCGTCGCTGCGGTCCGGTCCCAGGTCGACGGGCACGTGCACCTTCCGCCGACCACTGGCGACAACATCGATGTACTATGGAGACCTCACGCCCCACGTGTTGAGCAATTCGGCGGTACGTCCACCCGGCCTCCCGCATGCCCACTATACGCCCTCGCTCAAAGTCCGTCAACTGCACATACGGTTCACGTCCACGCTGTCGCGGCATGCTACCAGTGTTAAAGACTGCGATGGAGCTCCGTATGCCACGGCAAACTGGCTGACACTGACGGCGGCGGTGCACAAATGCTGCGCAGCTAGCGCCATTCGACGGCCAACACCGCGGTTCCTGGTGTGTCCGCTGTGCCGTGCGTGTGATCATTGCTTGTACAGCCCTCTCGCAGTGTCCGGAGCAAGTATGGTGGGTCTGACACACCGGTGTCAATGTGTTCTTTTTTCCATTTCCAGGAGTGTAGTTCTACAAACAGCCAACGCTCTACTTCTTTTCTGAATGGGAAGCTCTCTGCATAATATTTCCATGAGTGCAGAAGGTAGACGCCGTTATTACGACCTCCTTAGTGCGGCTGCGTTGAAATGAAAATCATTTGCAGTGTTCCAGTTCAAGTGGTAATCTATCCGGAAATCGATAATTTAATATACTGCACATACTATGGAATAAAATTTTGAGATATGGCCCAGCTAGAAAAAATATTTTTTGCACGAAAGGAAGCAATTAACGCAGTGTCTGGGATAAGCATGTTTACTTTTAAGAAATTAGAGGTATTAATGAGAATCGCACTTCTTTTTCTCCGATGAAAATTTTGTTCGCAAGTTCATTTGGCTAATAGAAATAGAGATATTCACAGATACAATTCCAAAAGGACAAAATAACTATGCTCCACCCTCTGCTGAATTAAACTTTCGCATTTCCTGGTCGCGCCGAAATACGAAATAATAGTTACAAAAACGTGATGTACACTATATAGTTGATCAGATAATAAAACGAAATCACCGCTGTCTCATGTGACACAGTGAGGCTTTTCTGGGGAATTGAATACGATAGAATAGAACTATCACAAATGATACTCCCAGTCATAAAATATTTGGCAGATAGCAGATGTGTGTACTTAAAGCTGATATTACTGAACCCTTTCATAGTTTATGAGACACATATGTCCCATTAAAGTAACATTTATTTTTGAGCATTCAGAGGTCTATATCTCATATTGTCTAGCGCTAGCTTGTAGCAAGATTCTTTCAGCAGGTTCTGAAAAATATTACAGACCATGGGGTGGATATATGGAAGATTATGAATAATGAAATGGGATGGCTTACGTTTGAGGTGGTAATGCATTTGTTCCACGAAATTAGACTGAATCGCCATCTTCTCCATTCCAATAATGTGTGAAATAATTTTTTTATTACATAGCATAGACATTGTTTTGAAACATTAATATACACCTCGGTAGTTCTGCTGGTTTGTAAATAATTTGTTTGTAGTGGGGCATATATGTCCCAGAAAACTTCATGTCGAAGCCATCGTCAAATGTTACGTTGAAAATTTGCATATACCAGTTTTCACGTTTTTTATATTCAGGAGAATAAATCTGTTTTGGTACATCTAAGCCATCGTCAAATGTTACGTTGAAAATTTGTGTGTAACTTTTATCACGTTTTCATTGTCAGGAGAATAAATCTGTTTTGGTACTGACTTGTTATATTTTCTTCCATAATTTCTATCCTGATAAAGCCATTCTAAAATTAGAAATTTATCTCTGAAAGCTCCAGACTTACATGAAAACATCGATGTAGTTAGGTAGATAGGACATATGTATCCCACTTCACTGATTTTCAAAACTGGTCAGCTTATAGAAGAAGTGTATTATTTATCACAGAAGAATTGAGTTTTGTATCTTTTGTTTCTCAAATACATCCGAAACAAATTTTAACAATGCAAGGATTAACATCTACTTGTGTTCAATAGAGCCCTTTTCGAATACAATAATTTTTACAGACGCCTTTCAATGACTTTGATTTGCTGTAGGATTTGGGAACGTATACTGTGTTCGACCATTATGAAATAACTCTAAGGAAACCATCTGTTGACACACAGGATTCAGAAATGTCGTTCTTGTGGAACGCAACTAATTCTTTATCCTCATGAATCAATGAGTGCTATCGACAGGGGACCTCAAGTTGATTCCATACTTCTGGATTTGTGATTTCTTGTCAGAAATGTCACAGTAATCCACGGAAAGTCGTGGAGTAAAACAGTAGTCTCTCTGCTGTTGCCCAAGGAACTGTTGCCCTCTGCTATTCCTCATCTATATTAACCGTTTAGATGACAGTCTGAACAGCCCTCTCAGTCTGAACAGCCCATTTTGCAGATGATGCTGTCATACACCGTCTAGTAAAGACACCAGAAATAAAACTTCTTTACAAAATGATTCCGACAAGACATCTATATAACTCGAAAAGTGTCAATTTGACCTAAATAATGAAAAGTGTGAAGCCATGGACGTGAATACTAAAAGGAATCCGTTAAATTTCGGTTGCACGATAAATCACACGAATCTAAAAGTCGACAATTCAAATAAATACATAGGATTTACAATCACGAAAAACATAACCTATCACATAAATGTTGTGGGGGAGGTGAACCAAAGGCTGCGATTTATTGGCAGAACACTTAGGAGGTGCTGATCATCAAGTAGAGACACTGCCTACACTACGTTGGCCCGTCCTCTTCTAGAGCATCACTGTGCGTCGTAGAAACCTTACGAAATAGGATTGACGGAGGGCCTCGAGGAAGCTACGAGTATAAACGAAGGGCAGGTCGTTTTACACTATCCCGAAAGAGGAGAAAGACTGTCACGATATGCGAGTTTGAATGACAACCATTAAAACAAAGGCTCTTCCTGTTGCGGCGAGATCTTTCCACGACATTGAATCACTAACTTCCTCATCAGAAAGCGAAATTATTACGCTGTTGCAATATTTCGTAGGGCTCTTGTTTTGCATGTTTTTATTCCGGTTGCTAGGGGCTTATTTATAGATTGTCATTTTTTATTTGTAGTTCACTGTTGCTATTTGAGTTTACGTATCGTCATCTTGTTATTTGGAGGAAGTGACTGGAGATGTGGACGCTGGGAAATGTACTACGAAATGGAGAATTTGGAGCACTTCCGACCTGTTCTGCTGTCTGAGTTCAATTGAAGGGTGACAGCAGCGTAGGCAGCCAGAAACATTTGCGCCGTATTTATGGAGATAATGCCATTGGACAAAAGCCGGGAAGAAAATGGTTTTCTCGTTTTAAGAAGGATCGTTTTGACATTTGTGACTCTCCACATTCAGGAAGATCTGCGAGACTCGATGAAGATTGTGTAAACGAATTAATTCACACAGATTCACGCCAGTTTACTGGAGAACTGCAAATGTGATGAACTGTGGTTATTCCACCATCGTCTGACATTTGCATGCAACTGAGAACGTTAAAAAATCGGGTGTATGGGTACCACACGCTCTAAGTCAAAATCACAAAGACCAGCGGGTGGCCATATGCGCATTTCTGCTTGCTCGTCATCAGTTGGCTCCTGAACAACACCGACCATTCCTGTCCTTTATTGTTACTGGAGACGAGAAATGGTATATGTAAGATAACAAATGAAAGAGAGCGTTTGTGAGGGGGAACAAAGTAGACCTGCTCGCATCCACAACAGCTTACGTTATGCATCTGGTGGAACAGTGACAGTGTGTTATACGACGAATTGCTACCCTGATGTGTAACCATCAGTGATGACACTGTCGACAACTGAGATGTCTTGGAGGCACAGCCCTTGAACAGTGACCAGGAAGACTGCTTGAAATGACGCTACTCCACGATAACGCCCACCCGCATTCTGACAGTCTGAAAAAAGAATATACAGGATATGGTTTGGGAAGTCGTTCCTCACCCATCATCCTCACCTGATGTTGCGCCCTCGGTTTCTTCACCTTGTCCGCTTTGTATCAAGCAGCCTTCAAGAAACTTCTTTCCGGATGAAAATGCGCTCCGAACACGGCTCTCCAAGTTCTTCGCCTCAAATCTACGTGTTTTTTACAGTCGCGGAATCGAAATGTTACCCCAGCGTAGGCAGACGGTTTTAAGCAGTGAATGAGAATATGTTATTGATGACTAAATTCTCTGTTATGGTTTTCTGTTGTGCTGATTAAACTTACGGAAAAACGCTACGAACTTACGTACCAAACTCATATTCTGTTGGACCCCAAGTACATAAGAAGAAATGATCAGGGTAACAAAATAAAATAAATCAGAGCTCGCAAGAAAGATTTAAGTAATGGTTTCTGCTGAGCGCTGTTCGATGAACCTTCTGACAGGCACTTAGGGGTAAACCGCACGGTAGTCATGTAGCTGAAGATGTAGAACTCGAGATCAGTTAGTAATAAGCCTACTGTAATAAATGAGCACAGTACAGTCTGTGACACTACTCTACCCCACACTCTAAAAAAATATTAAAATGGCACAAAGCAGGAGTAAAAGTTAAAACGTACACGCACTCACAATTTTACATTCGGTCAGTTTTTTTTTTAAATCCCTTGCTCACAATCTAGTGAACAAAAAAAAAAAAAACAGAAAAAAATACGTGAGGCTTGGTTTCAAACTGCTGATAGCTAGGTCATCGATGACATCAAAGTAGAATGACAGCGGACTCTGTAAAAACCTGTTTTTTTTTCTTCATTCCCTTTATATATCAAATTAATTGTCAGATAAATCGACACGAACTAAGTAATACATATTAACTCAAATTTCAACTAAACATCGTACTACATACGTGAGTTGGTCCAATAGTAATGTAAAAGTAGATATCTATAGTAAAAGGAGGTAAAAGTAGATATCTGTAGTAAACTGACCTCACCATGAGCGCACATGGTGCAGAGTCCTTGTGCTTTAAATAGTTTTCAGAATACAGTACCAATAATTTTAAAAGTATCTTCCTCCAATCAAATGGACTATTTGAAGGTAACCACTGAGGTTTATATTTCATATTTACACAGTTAAGACACGAGCTTACATACTGAAATTCGCTTCCCTTGGGCTCATAAAAATGTGAACGTCGTGGGCAGTGATGTATGGTTAAAATATCTGCATTTACTGGTAATATTTCTTCCGATACTGCATTGGCAAAGAGCATCACTCGATCCAACTGACTCATAAATCAGACACAATAACAATTTATAGCAGCGTTTCCCGTAACAACTTCGGCGCTGTTGATAGGAACACGGCGAGCATCTCAATTGACGAGTACTGACAGAGCGCTTGTCAATGGCTGCGGTTCCCTGCCGAGTATGAAGTCCGTGATGGATGGTCCTTCGTCTCTGATGGCTGCGGAAGCAACTTCCATATTTACTCTCAATGGAAAGTCATTTCCCGTATAAATGCTGGTATACATTGCAAATTCTAAGTTATTCACCACTGGGAACATTTTACAACCAAATTCGCATACTTTATAATTTATCCCTTAAAAATATTATGTACGTTAACGTCGAAATGTTGGTAAACACTGAGATAATAACTGAGTTCTCAACTTCTAGAAGTTAAGAGGCATGTTCTCTAACTACAATTATTTTAATTTGAAACATCTTTTATCAGAAAGAAAACATTATAGTTCGGAATATTAGGCGATCAAAGTTGTTTGGATTAGGAAGAAAGTCGAATCAATAGCTTTTAGTTATTAAAGCAAAACAACTCATATAACTAAAGTAAAAATTATTCCGTGGAATTTGCTTGTTTTCTTTGCTTAACTTCAGCTACTGTGCGTAAACTTGAAGACTGCGTGGATGAATTTCCGCAGACTTTTCTGATCACCAGTCATCCAACTGATCACCAGTCATCCTCCGTCCAGAATTTCTTCCAGCTGGTCACTGATAGTCTTTTGTCGTGAATTTCTTCCCATCTCGACCTATCTGCTGCGACACAACCGTAATGTTTATATGTCATCTATTCTTTTTATACAATTTCAGTTTTCTCTTACAGATTTAGAATTCGTTGAGGCCAAACAATTTGTCCCACTAATACAATCATTCTCCAGATGATTTACTGTTATTCCTATACAAAGTATAGAGTATCTTACGAACACATTAAAATACAACTAAATACGCGGACAATGCTGTAATTCAGAAACTAGGATTATTTGACATACGTTTAACACTTCTACAAGTAAAACTCAACTCACACTTTTAACTGTCTATCTACTTCCCATTAGCTCAGTAAATTTAATTACATTACAGGCCTGGATAAGAGGTATAAGAGGGAGAGAGAGAGAGAGAGAGAGAAAGAGAGAGAGAGAGAGAACGTTTAATGTAAAGTCTGTTGAAGACTGCGGATAAACAGTTACCAGTATAATGATATCGTTTATTTCTCAAATACATCATTGTCTTTTTTTTAACTATTGTTTTGTAATTGGGGTATAAAACACTGTCTTTTGCATTTCATAGTCATACGAGTTTTTCTTATGGTTCTCTACGTCACACTTGAATTGCTGAAAATATTATTGCGTATTGCTATAGGAACGCTATACTCGGAGCACATACAGCCATTAAAAACTTGAAAACGACATTGTTCTTATTACGGCCTGGACAGCCGTCACATAATAACCAGCATTATTCAGTACTAGATTATACACAGGTATTCTCATGTTATGCCCATAGAAAACTAGTAGCTGCTGAACTGGTGACTTGGGCAAATCATACCTTTCGCTTGTAGTCAAAAGTTACGACAAGAAAATTCTCTCTCGGTGAATAGTTATTTACATCTCTATGTTTTCTACAACTTTTTGTTGCTATGTTTGTGAACAAGGAGTTCTGCTGCGACTATTCACTTAGCACAATCATTAAGTGAACTGCTTTCCCCTTTAACGCTCAGTTATTCACACATGACCTAGTACACAGCTCTCCTTTCCCTCCTCTTCGTCTTTTTACGGCAGTACTTGCAATCTGTCACTGCAGAACACAGCTTGGTGGTTTTTAGTGCCGAACTCATTCATGTGATTAATTGCTTTTAATGTCTCAATGTCAGTAAACAAGTTAGAACATTTTTTCCTGCACATAAAAGATAAAACATACATTATATACGCGATTATTATTTATTAATGTCATTAGCAGTGTCAGTATTCCACAACAATGTGTACAACAGTAATTGTCGTCAAACAAAATTAAATTTTGATTCGTTACCTGCTATCGGTTCGCGTATGCTTAAATGAAACAAATTTTCCCACACGATCTATTTGCTCCAAACCTTTAGCATTTTCACGTTTTACTGTAGCTCTCTTCTACTCTGAACATTTTATTATTCCTTTCTTCTTTCTTTCAGCAATATTTCCTTTAATTTGAACAACACCTGACGTAAAAAGTGAAAGACTCGCAAGGAGAAGAGGGAACGAAATGAAACTTTACTAATTGAGAGGGTACATGACGGTATTTTAGTGGTTACAATGTCGACAGAAGATTACAAGGTGCTTGGCAGTACGAAACCATTTATCAGAATGACACTGCACACTCTCTGGCTTCGAGCACTGCGTCTGTTGAGGAGAGTGTCATAAAGCCGCTGTAACCTCTCCTGGGGCACTCTGACACACATCTGTTTAAACTGATCCTTGTTATTCCGCATACTGTCACTGGGACGGGTTTCATATCCGAGATGGTCTCACACTTGGTCTTTGGGAGACGGATGACGGATCTGATAAACGCGATGGTTCCACTCTTGTGCTATCGGAGACAGATCTGAGGATCTTACTGCTCATGGTAGTACCTCAGGATCAGATAAAGAGTGCATAGAAACAAGTTCCATGTATGGGGGAGCATTGTCTTGTTGAAAACTGACACCGTGATAACGTCTCATAGGAGAATATTGTCGCATGAGAGGTAACAGTCACTACCAGCCGTCACCTAGTGTGCTACCCGATGGTTCCACACTCGGCCACTCCAAGAGTGATACCACTGTGCCTCTGGAAAACATTGGCAGAATGAGACCTGTCCCCTTGTCGCTGTCATACTAACAGGCGGTGTTCGTCCAAGGTAGTGCAGAATTGCGATTCATCGCTGAACGCAATGTGGCGCCATTCTGATCACGGCACTACTCAAAGGGAGCCATTTGTGTCGTGGTGTTATCAGCAGCCTACGTATGGGACGGCAGTTTACTAGTGCAGGGTACAGAGTGCAGGTTGTCACAGAGAGCTGTATGGAGTTCATTGTTAGTTCTAGGATGGCAGGCATAAAGGAGTACTGGTTGCGATGCACTTGGTGCGCAATGCAGCGACCATTCTTTGTAGTGGTCAGATATGCTCGACCAGAACTTTGACGAATAAGGCTGCCCTCACATTCCTTCGCCGTCTACCACTGGACCACTGTAATACCCCAGTGCCCCAAAAATATGGATACTACACGACTCGATCAGCCAGCCAAATGAAGACCCACAATAAGAACTTTTCAAACTCTGTCAGCTGCTAATTAAGCTGACAGGCATGTGTGGTATCTCCGCGTCCTTCACACAGATTCCTCAACATCTGAAGTTATTGGAGCCCTTTATATACCCAACAAGGCCTGGAAACAACACCAAACACGAACAACACCAACGCATTCCGGTAGGCTCTGTACCTGCGACAGAGAAACATCAATATTTTGTACTGGAAGTGCTGTGCAGAAGATGCTGACTTAAGTCATTTTGCTGCTAAACTTTCCAAGCTGGTCACCGGGAAAGGGCTGTACTCGTGACTCAAAACAACGAAAATCTGGACTAAGTTGATTTGCTAATTCACCATTCACTCATGTTAGGCGATATGGTAGAATGTGTCCGGCATGAGAGCCATTAAAAATGATAAAGTAAATGTTAGGGTCGCTGTCTCTAAGCACAATATCGAGCACGGGACTTCTTCCGAACACCACTGTAATTTCTTGGAGATATTTATGTACCATCCAACATTATTCTACACACTTCGAATATTTATTTCGTCTTTAACTACATAGCTGTGATTTTTCGTTCAGTAATGAGTTACGCCTTAACATCACCAATTTCCGATCAAGACGGCTCTCTCACTTGACAGTTTTTCACTTGCTCGTGCAAGACCCATTTGCATCAGAGATTATTCATACACGCCAATTTTCGTTGCGTTAATTTGTTTCATTTATCTTCTGACACTACTAAATATTGCTGCAAATATGATACGTTAGAATGAGTAAGAGTATGGACAACGTAACTTTTTAATTATTTATCTATTATCAATTGAAATTATGCATATTCCCACCAATTTTGTACAGGAGTTTCTAATGCAGTAGCCAAATAACACAGTATCACACCAACTGAATCTTTCCCACAATCTAGACCCATATCTCTCAGCAATCTGTCGTAGAGGAGAAGGTAACCGACCAGTCCCTTCTGACGCTGTAGAAATGAACAAAATTAAATTTTGACCAGTAGGAGTTAAAAAAGAAGTACATATGACTATGAAGAATGGACGAGCTTCAGGTCCAAAGAGATTGCCCATGGAATTAATGGCTTACATTTTCAATTGCTTCCTACGGGGGGAACAATTACTAGAGAAATGGAAAACATTGTAGGTGTCCAACATACTTAAAAAGGGTGTCAGGAAGAAAGCGGAGTAAGTGCAATAAATTCAGTTTCTAGGTTATACCGGAAATTTATAAAAACAAGCATCGACTTACGAGCTGTGGACGAAGATGAACAGAATGGGTTCCTTGGTTAAAGGTCATGCACAGACAATAGATTTTGCCTGTAGTAGCTCGTGGAATAAAGACCGGCCAGAGATATAGTGACCCATGTAGTTCTCATTGGTCTTAAGAAACTTTGTGATAGAATTTCCCTCTGTAAATTTTAGACTGCAGCGTTAGAGGACACAGTGAGTTTTATATACGTTAAAGCTGCTATAGCTTTATATAGTGGCACAATTTTCAAAATTAAAACATGTAGTAAAATATCTGGCGAAATTCCAGTGGTCAAATCGTTACAAGGTTGCGCGATTGTACCTGCATTACTTACTGTGCTGTTTTTTAAACCATGTTGTGAATACGTAAATTTAGCAGCGCCCATCATAAATGTTTAAATATGTCTACAGTTCTAAATTGTCATTCAATTACTGCATTACACTGCTAGAATATGACATGAGCATGAATGTGAACTAAATTGAAACACACAATCGTTTTCATATATTGCCTGTAAAGAAGCGAATCTGTTTAAATTATTGAATTAGGATCGTTGATTACTTCCATATAACCTTAGTTCACTCTTGAATATCACTTCACTTCTATAACACGGAGACACACAACACTGGAATCTGCGAATTTTACTGAAAAGATTTCCTAGCTTTGGCTGAGAAAGTTTTATGCTACGACACCACCAAAGAATGATAGAAGTTAAAATAGTTTCTCCTAGCATAAATTTTGATATACAATCAAGATACGTATACGAGGATTCTTTTTAGAATGACAAATATATATTTCTGAATTATTCGACAATTTAAACTCGCCGCGTTAAGCTTTCATGAAATGGCGACAGATAAATGAATCGGTTTATCACAGAATCAGCTTTAAATAATTGTTCTCAGCATTTTCAATATGAAATAGAACTATAACTCTTGCCAGTAAAACCATATAAATATATTACCACTAATGGCGGCGTTGCAGCACGTCCGCAGCGAAGCGAAGACGGACTGCAGAGGATCAAGATTAGTAAAAATTTTGCAGAAAATATGAGATAAACTTGAATAACATTATTCCCCTTTTTTTCCAATAATTTACAATAGATAATTTACATAATAGTAATAATACCAGACGTTATCATAGGCGGCAGATTAAAGTGCCTCTTGCTACCATCACGGCTACTCGAACAAGAAGAAGAAATGCTACAAAAAATCAGTGATAATAATAATAGTTCTTATAATTAAAAGATATCATTGTTTTCAGTCTATTTTCTGTGGCTTGTGAAGATACTGTTACAACGTCTCTGCACTAGCAAAACCAAACTGTTTCTCTGACAACACACTTGTCCCTCACGATATCACATATTAAAAAAATATAAAAAAATGTTTTTATCGACTATAAAATAGTGGCGTGGATGTTCTATTACGATCTATTTGAATTATGCAGTAGGATTATGCAAATTTTCCTGCCGTAATATGTATTTTTCTATAAATGATGAAAAGCTCTTAACTTTACATTTTGCTGTTGACCAAGTCGTTTTTGCATAGGATTATGATGATATGAACTACATGAGTAAGAAGTTTCACAGAGAATATCTGAAATGCGCTTGAATCATTAATCTCAAAAAAACGCGATCTTTGATTACTGTAGGAGTGAGTCAAGACCCGACACTAGATTTTTCGGTGGTATTGTTTGTGTATTATAATAGATATCTGACATATCTGACAAGAATAGTAAAAGCGAAGTTTAGGACTGCACTGACGAAGGTAGAGAACTAACCAGACGATTGATTGGAGTTCTATAGAGCACCCATATTACACTAGAAACGAGGATTAGGATATTTAAGAACACAGTAGAAAGTACAGCAACGTATGGAGTGGAAACTTGAGAAACGACTGAAAGAATTAAGAGGAAGTTATTTCAATGGAGATGGGACTTGGTTGACAATATGGATAGGATTAAAAATGAAGCACAAGTAAGAGAATGAACCTGTAATGGATGCAATCGAAGCAAATATATTGTGATGATGGATAATGATGGATTGGGTTCCAACTAATGTAAGAACAGTACGCCCGAAAACACAATTGGAAGAGGGAGACAGAATACCTACGTCATAACGAAATTTGCAGGCGTAGGATTGGAAAGAGGAGAATTTGGTAACTAGGATGTAAACAACGACTGTAATCTTTTATTTAATCTCAATAAAAAAGAGAGAGAGAGAGAGATAAAGATTTTATAGTTTTCAAGCATATATCTCTTATGACTTCTTCTCTTAAAAAATACTGCGTACTCATGCCTGCTAGAAAAATTTCTGCTTGTCATTACTACCTCGTCCACAGTTTCGGTGTCAATATTTGTTCATGTCGTCGGCAGGGCTTTGGCGCCTGAGAGCTCCAACTTCGTTATTTACTTCTACGATTTAGTTTAATAATCTCTCTTTATTTGTCCGCCATACATTATTGAACATATGGGTATGCTCTCTATACAGCATCTGCTTCACTTGATCGAGTGCCTGGACTGTTAGAATTCTGCATTGCTTTCCTGGTCAGAGGGGTTCTGCAGAAGGTCACTGGGGTCTTTCCCTCATTGTTTTCAATCGTTACATTTAAGTGTTTGGCTGACTCAGGTTTCGCATTGACTAAGGAAAAGACCTCTCATTCGTTGGGGCGGTGATTCAAATCCCAAAAATGGCTCTGATCACTATGGGACTTAACTTCTGAGGTCATCAGTCCCCTAGAACTTAAAACTACTAAAATCTAACTAACCTAAGGACAGCACACACATCCATGCCCGAGACAGGGTTCGAACCTGCGACGGTTGCGGTCGCGCGGTTCCAGACTGTAGCGCCTAGATCCAAATCCCAGTTCGGCTGCTGAAATTTGTATTTTCTGTTATTTCCATAAATAACGGCATGTTTCCTTTGAAAAGGATCTTTTACCTATCAAAGCTTGCGCTGTGTCTCATATGACCTCGCAGATTATTGAGCACTTCCTTGTATGATGCGTTGTTTTACTTTCCAAACAGAACGAACGAGTTGATCTGGAAGAAAACCTTAAATACAATACGCCCTCAGCCATAAGAGGGATATGACGGATCAGCAGCGTGTTCTGAAACCCATGGAACAGTTGACTGATGCAACAGTGAAAAACGGAAGTACTGATAAACTGCTCTCGAAGTTTGAGAATTATTGGTGTGATTATCTAATCAGACTCATTCATGAATAAATTACCTCTTGGTATGATAACTTTTACCCATTTAATGATTTTCGGGCGTATCTAATATAGTAGAATGGATGGATACACTAACTATTACAGACCATGACATGATGATAAACAAGACATAAATACTTATACCAAATGAGATATTAAAGATAAATCTCAATTACTATCACACTCCGTGCTGTTGCAGTAAGGAATTCCGTAATGGAATATGGCCAAAATAAAGGATCAAGATACCACGATGGAAAATTTATTTATTTGGAACAGTACGAACGTTCGTAGGACAGTAGTTAAGAAAGGGATATACTCTCATGTCAGAAAGAGAGTGGATTACATAGTGACTGGGACCAGTTGTGCTGACCTTTTTGCTCGAGAAATCTGTACCTAATAAAATGTGTTTAGACAAACCGATAAGGGTGAATCAATGACGATTCTTACAACACACAGGTCATATTGGCACACGCAGTTTGATATGTGCGACAGAGAAATCACCCGACGAGCATCAGTGTCTTTACAACACCGATTAATCAGCAGATGGTAATTAAGTACAATGCCCCACTTCTTTATCTGCTTGTGGGTCAGCCAGACAATTGCAAACTTCCCATAGGCTATCATCTTCGCATCATATGATAATCGACTTAGGAAAACTATTTACTCTGAGACGTACATGCCTGCCAGTAGCTTTTTTTTTTATCCTCAATAAGGTTTTAAGTCGATTATTGGATGTTCTTCAGATCAATGGTGAGCAAATGACACTATAACACAGGTTAAATCTTTTGTGCAGCCACATTACCATACACAAAGCTTAAACGAGAGAACACGTTAGTTGGAAAAATTAAGTGTACACAAATAACAACAGCAACCAGAGAACTCGAGAGGAATTCCGTCTTCTACAGGGCACCTTTCACCCAGAGACGTTTCAGCACTTTTTGTGCTATCAACAGTTGGTTAGTTTATTTTCCTTCTCCAAAATTTTTACATGTGGAACTTAACAGAAACTTACAGTGTAAATATTTACATTTGAAAAATGAGCGATAATTGTCAAATGTTTTACAATAGTTTGCATTCAGTAGAGTTCAGACGTTTATCACTGATTTGAGGCATTCTATGTTGTTCATTTACGATACTTCGTAATTTCTAGTTTTACATTACATTTTGATATAAAGTGGATGTATGCATTTGCTTACGTGCCTCACATGGCACTACTGGGCATTTCTACTAGTAGTTTTAGGTCTACAAAAGCAAAATAGACAAACCCTCTGGACGTAGCACAAAAAGCGCTGAAACGTGTCCTGCGTAAGGCGGAATTCCTCTCCAGCTTTCTTCGCAAGTATGGAAATAAGAAGAACTGCAACATTCACAAGATGATTGTAGCAACCAGAGATTTATTAAGGAAGGTGATACAGTAGGAGAAAATTTTTTAGCGCAAAGCTCAATTTATTACTTAACTGTTGTTATTCGAGTATGAAGTTACAAGCACCGTGTGTTTCTATGGGCCACATATGGTGATTATTAATGATAAAAACATGGACACCGGGCTTTGAAGTAAAATTATGTAATGGAAGTGCACATTACAGCTCACAGAGATTCTAATTATCGAGTTAACTAACCAGTAAATTCAACATTAAAAGCAAAAGCAGAACGTCATTTAAAAATGGCTAAGGTAAAAAAAATAACATAATAGGATATTTCAGATACATGTAACAATTTTAATAACAACTATTCGTTTCTTTGAACGTCAGTATTGTTAATAGAAAACAAAAATACGCTGCCACGTGTGGCGCATGCCGTACAAGAAATTGAAAATTACCGCTTAATTTAATTCTGCAGCCGATTACTCGTTGTGATGTTAGCCCTGCCACAAAGCGCCAATTACCCAGCAAAATTGCGTTGTTTAATACAGGAAGTGACTGTCAAAACGCAGTGAAAGCAATCAAAAAGAGAGGCGTTTGTAGTCGCAATTAATTTATAAAATGTGCAGTTCTTGTTCTTTTCTTTTGCTTGAACTGCGAGTGGAGAAGCGTCCTATTTTAGCTATTCTGCTACCTGCATGTATTATTTAATACAGAGCACCAAATGTGTCGTGCATCTGTGCATTCCAGTTGGTTTTAACTAGCTTGTCCTATGTCCTTTTGGAATTCCACTTCACTCTCATTTTTGTAATATTGTTATTGGTGACAAAATCATGTGTTATTCCATTCCTCGTATTTGGTAAGCTGCAACTGCTGTTATCAGTTTGATTTAATATCTGCTCCAGTTGAATAAAAACTTATTTCTTGTCATCTTTGTTTCGGATTATAGCCTATTTTCTAGTTATCGATGTGTTATCCTGAATCTGAAGACATATTCTTATAAGAAGCATCTTGAAACAAAATAGTAGTAGAAGCTGCTGGGTGGTAATAATTAAAGTGCAGCTACTCATGGGGATCCAGTGTGTTGGCCACTAGGTGCAAATCTTGCGCTGTTCACTGCATGATAATATGACATCAATACTATCATTTGACTAGCCGTAACGTGAGTCAACAGTATGGCTATTGAGGAGAGAGACCGGGTGTAGTTAGTGGAACGGTTTTATGTGAACGGCAGCAGTTACAGTGCTCCATTCAAAGAGTATCGGATACTGAAATATCTGAGAGAATGGTTTAAAGAAAATGATAACGAAATTCGAAAACACGGGTGAGCTTGGTGTGACACCTGGAACAGGAAGGCTTCCTATCCGGGTTGAAGTTATTGACAAGCTTGCTTTTGCTGTAACTGACCATGCAGCACTTGCCCCGGGTAGTGGTAGCGCTCGTGCAGTGCCATGAGACTTGACCATCCCATGGCCAGGAGAACGGAAACTTTTGTGGTCCAGTTTGTACTGTTACCTGTACAACATCCAGACGGTGCAGCAACTGTAAGCTCTTGAGCCCCATAAACCTTCTGAATTTGCCCTTCTGTTTGTGGCACGGATACAGGTTGATGACATGTGGTCGAGCAGTACTCTGTAGAGTGAGTAGGCACACTTCACGGTACAGGATTCACTGAATATACGGAACTGCCGAATCTGTTGTGCTGTGAAACCGTGTGTTGTGCACGAAGAGCCACTGCACTTGCCTTACATGACTGTGTGGTGTGGATTCTCAAACACCTCTACACTCGGTCCCGTCTTCTTTGAAGAGAATACACCCAGAGGACCTAATATGTGTATCGTGACGTCTGCTCCTTATCGAGACCTGCCTATATAGCAACTGATTAACGTTATATTGGAAGATGGCGCAACATTTCACGTCGCTCGCTCAGTGAAAAATATGCTTAATGCAGCCTTCCACGAACGTGTTCCCCCCAGAGGTTTTCCAGATACGTGGCCTCCAAGGTCACCTGATCTGTATTCTTGTGACTTTTGGCACTGGAGATATCTAAAAGAACCCGTCTACCAGGGATACGTTCGGTTTCTACCTGATCTCAAGACCAGTATCCAAGAACACGTAGCTTGGATACTACCGGAACTGCTGCGGGCAATGGTTGATCACGTCATTTTGTGGATTCAGCACCTCGTCATGTCTCCGGTGCTCACATTGGACAAACAATGTATGGGGGTGATTAATAATAAAATTATCATTATGTTTTTCTCACTCGTTTGACCTTTGCTGCCTACGCCGTGTTTCTAGTGAATTACACAATGACACATTTACATACGTCTTTTTTGCACTCACAGCGCCAGATCTGCACTGGTGGCTGTTTGGGAGCAGTGGATTAAGGAATTAGAACATCTACCAAATTTCGCTGCCATGCGATAATTAAGGCCGACAATGAAACCATTGTGAATAGTTACTCTTTGATTATACAAACAAACACCGTCCAAATAGGGTCTGAAGGCCCAATGGTACCGACCGGCGGCTGTGTCATCCTCAGCCCATAGGGGTCACCGCATGCGGATGCGGAGGGGCATGCGGTCAGCACACAGCTCTCCCGGCCGTTGTCAGTTTTCCTGATAAGTGCCGCTGTTGGCCGGACAAGTACTAGGTGCACACAGCTTGACAACAGCACTCGGCAGACCTCGACGGTGACCCATCCAACTACTAGCCAAGCCCAGCATCGCTTAATTTCGGTGATCTGACGGCAATCGGTGTTGCCAATGCGGCATCGCCGTTGGCCGAGCTTTAATTATAACCACCAGGTATATAGAGTATGACTGCGAACACCATTTACTAAAAGGTAATTGCAATATTTGAAAGTCTATAAGGACAAACTTACAACAGTCAGACATCACGAGTTTTTGGGTTCTCGGAACGCACAGGAGTAACTGTTATAAAACTCAGGAATAGAGAGTATCAGTGAGGTACCAAGTGGATGTCACTAAGTGCAAATAAAATGCTAAAACCTAAGCTTTGAAATGCAAACTTACTAATGCAATAAACAGAGAAAAATAGTTTTTTAGAAATAGCACTGGCATGGACGTGGCGCACGTTAATATAGTAAAAAAAAAAAAACGTGTGTGAAATCTTATGGGACTTAAGTGCTAAGGTCATCAGTCCCTAACCTTACACACTTCTTAACCTAAATTAGTCTAAGAACAAACACACACACCCATGGCCGAGGGAGGACTCGAACCTCCGCCGGGACCAGCCGCATTTCATATAGTACATTATCTCTTATTTGTGCTATGTCCAGCACACAATACTCGGTGTGGACAACAAAGCAATAACAAACGGAGAGCAAGGGATGTACGGCTGGACGCCTGGCGAAGCATCTCTACACACAAAAATCGTTCATACTATGCGCGAAGGAAAATTACGGAGCGATATAGGATGTTCCGCTGATTAAAAACACTGCGGATATACAACACAGTGCCACTTACTCGTTTTAGAAACTTAAATTCCGTTTAGCTGCTACGCTCTATATTTATGTAGGCTCCAAACGCGTTTCGAGCTTCTAAATTGGGGAATATTCAGTGGATTTAATCTGGAATAATATTTTCTTTTTGTATGCGCTACTTATTAATCAAGAGACAATTATTGTCGTTATTTTCTAATCTGTTGGATCCACTGAAGATGCTTCAACGCAAAAGGCTAAAGGCGCCTAGAGCTTAAATATAGATTGCAGCGAGAAAAGGGCGTTTGAATCCATAAAACGAATGTTTGTGCACTTACTGCGGATAGTGGCCACTCCAACATCCTTGCTACTAGGACACTTAGTTGCACGTCATATTTGTAACTAAAATATGTTGCCTCGGGGCAATATTTCAATGTAAACTATACGCAATACTGTAGGATTAGAAATAAATGTATGTGAGCCTCTGCTCTGAGTTTTTTGTCGCTATAATGTCTGCCCATTTCAGGGGTATTACTGTTAAACGTAAAAGAAAAGCCGGCCGCGGTGGTCTCGCGGTTCTAGGCGCGCAGTCCGGAACCGCGCGACTGCTACGGTCGCAGGTTCGAATCCTGCCTCGGGCATGGATGTGTGTGATGTCCTTAGGTTAGTTGGGTTTAACTAGTTCTAAGTTCTAGGGGACTGATGACCTAAGATGTTAAGTCCCATAGTGCTCAGAGCCATGTGAACCATTTTTTTTGTAAAAGAACAAAGATATACCAACACTTCTTTTACGCATCTTTTCAACTACAACTTCACAGTGTTTGTTCAGGTACTAAATGTTTTGGAGTAAGGGACCTGGTGCATCGTTATAGAATAATTTCATATTGTTTGCTTTCTTATTACCGGTAATGTCTGTATTTGGATTCCACTGAAGGTATCTGCCTAATAGTACAAAGTTTGATGGTATGCCCTGTGTCCCTTGTTTGGAAGCGTTCGTATTGCATTTACTCACAATACTTGTTGACAACATTAATACCTGAATATACGAAATGTACTCGCAGCTGCGAATGTAGACAACCGTCAGCTGTATAATGAAATCACATCTAAAATTCATGCCGGCCTGGGAGTCAAACTGTTATTTCCCCTTTTATCACAAGTGGTAAAATTACAGTTAGGCTACACGACAACGCTTCGCAGCCAGGCGCAAACTTCTGTATGTCGTCGTCCATGTGTCCGCAATATTTGTAAAATGTGTTCGAAAAATCGCACTATCTCCCGACAGCAGGCAAGTGACTTTCAGTTACAGTATCTTCCCCGTACAGCAATATAGATAATGCATGTACGAATGCAGGTTATTGACACAGAGTTGACGACTTAGGGAAGTGTGGTAGTGGCCGCTGAGCGTGCTCGGGTAGGCCAATGGAAAGGCGAACGCTCGCTTCCAATCCCAGTCCGACACAAATTTTCATTGCCATTCCATTATATAGCTCACGGTTCCCCATACTCTCAACTGCGAACATGCATACATATGAGAGGAAACATTGCATAGTACGTATTAAAAACACAGGCAGTGCAATATCGTGCATTAATGCCTGGCTTTGCCCTTCACTCGGGTTTGTTTTTCGGAAGTGGTCAAATGTTCAAAGCTTTGTGAAATCTTATGGAACTTAGCTACTAAGTTCATCAGACCCTAAGCTTACACACTACTTAACCTAAATTATCCTAAGAACAAACACACACACCCAGCCCTGGGGAGGACTCGAACCTCCGACTGGGGAGGGGAACCACGTGTACCGTGGAAAGACGCCATAGACCGCGCGGCTACCCCGGCCGGGTCCTTATCCATAACGTTCCAGAAGATTTTCTCACGAATCTTCACCCTAGTCTTAAAGTTACCTAAATGTCTTCCCACCGGTGCTCCATGGGAATATTTACAGCGAGACATAAGACATTACCTCTTTATTCAACTCTTGACTGTCTCTCCTTTCTTCAAACGACCCTTAATGTATTCCAACTCAGTATCCTTATCTTGCTGTTGGCCCGTACCCTGAGAAAGGTGGGGTAACCCGATCAAAACAGGGCAGACAACTACATCGGGATCAACACCAACGACCGGCGCTAACTCACCGGCATCAGCACGCCTATCATCGTCATGAATACAGCTTAGGCCATCTGAATCTACATTTTCAGTTCCCCTAACAAGTTTAACCTTAAATTGGAAAGCGGATATCCTCACAGCCCACCGTGCGATATGGCCTATTCGCCTTGGCCGTGCGAGCACCCAGCTGATATCTTGGTTATCTAACTAGAAGGTTCTATGTTCCAGATACATTTTAAATTTCTCTAAAGCGAACAAAACAGCCAAAACTTGAAAATCGTACACGGAGTATTTAACTTACAGTAGTGATAGACAACGAGAGCCGTACACAACCGGCCTCCATCCACCAGAATGTTCTTGCAGCAACACGGTGGCCACCCCCATTGTGTACGTCTGGTCAATAAATTCTTTTTCAAAATTGGTTATAGCCAATACTGGGTCACTTGCCAGTGCAGTTTTGAGACTTTCGAAAGCTGTCTGCTGAGAGTGACCGCACTGAAAACTTTTTCCATTTTTGCGCAATTCCTTAATAGGAGTCAGCAGTTGCGCCAAATTGGGGATGTATTCTTACAAAAAAATTGCTATCCTCCAAAACGGGCGAGCCCTTTAGCATTCTTTGGTGTAGGACAGATACAAGTAGATTCGGTTTGCGTTTGATCAATACTAGTACCCGACGGTGACACAACGTGTCCCAGAAAGGAAATTTCATGTTGGGCAAACTTTATCTTTGAGGGTTTAACAGTGAATCCTGCTTCTCGTGATCGCATTAGCGCTTCTCTAACATGACCTACATGTTCTTCAGAAATCTGAGGAAAAATGAGTAAATTATCTAAATAGTGGTAGGCACAACTGAACTTGAAATCAGATAAAATATCTGTAATACGCGACAGCACTGCCGTCCCACATAGACAACCCAAATCTAACTCGATTGTATTCACATAAATCCAAAAGATTACAAAGCCGTTACTGACTTATATTCTCCAGCAAGGACCAACAATAAATATGCTCAATTGAGATTGAAGATCGTAAAAGCCGTTGGTCTGTGAAATCAAGCGAAACAGGAGTGCAGATCTGCCAAAAGAATAGACAGAAGAACTCTTCTCTTATCAAGCTCCCGTTAGTTCACCATCGGTCTAGTTCCGTCCTGTGGCTTTGGAACTAAGCAAATAGCGAAGCATAGGGTGACTGGGAGGGTCCAATTAAGCCACCTCTCAACATTTGATCCACTACTATCCTCAGTTGTTTGATGCGTGGTGAGGAGAGACAGTACGGGGCTGTCTCACCGGGGTACTATCAATCCTACTTTGTATCCACCACACTTTACCAGACCTAACTTATCGGTAAGAACATCGTGAAATTCTTTGCACAGGTGTTCCAACTGCTTCCATTTTTGCCTGTTTAAACGATTCAAATAATAGGCCGTTTCGTTACCATCATAACTGCTCTCAACAGCCATGTGCATACCCACCTGCATCCCACGCTTACAAAATTCAAAGACCGAAATGGTTGAAAATGAAATGAAAATTTGATACAACGCCAATTCGGTACCAATCCCACATGCCCAACCAAATCTGCCCCCAAAATCATATGAACCGACAAGTCACCTGCAACCAACACTTGAAAGGGCCATGTAAGGCTTTGGATGTATAAAATCCCATTCAGCTCTCCTAGTAATAACATTTCATTGCAACTGGCTAAGTTACTCATTTGCTTCTTCTCTGTTAACAAACCAAATTTACCGGTATAATGGAATATGCCACAACACTCCTTTTTAATCAACGTAGAAGTACTACCTTTACCCAAAAGGGCACAGACCGCCTCTCCGTTAGTCTCTGAACAGACAAAAGGCAGCGCAGGACTAACTGTGGTGCGAACCTTCCTCTGCCGTCATCAATTAACTTCCCCTGGTTACTGTGATAGTTTCTTGGGAAATGTCCCGAACGATTCCGTGTGTCATATTTCTTTTCTTCCTTCTTACATTCAACACTCAATATCTGTTTACCATTTTCCTTGCTACCTCCAGGACGCTTCTTGTCACCCTCTCTGATAGCCGCAGCCTGTGTTAACAATTGCTCCAATTGAGTGAAACTACAGGAACGTGTACTGGAAATCACTCGCATCCTGTCCTCAGAGCACACGCCCTCCAAAATATTATTCACAATCTTTTTTTTCAAACACACACACACACACACACACACACACACACACACAGAAGAGAGAGAGAGACCGAGCTCCTCTTTATTCTTCACTCATAATCCTCTAAGGTTTCACCGGAGCACTGTTCTTTCAAATACAGCTTACTCATTAACTCATGATGCATCGTACTGGAAAGGAACTGGTTGCCGGTCAGTTAATGGTAATAAGTAAAGATTAGCTTCATTTCCTTAGCTTCCCGTAAAACGTACTCTAAACATCCCAAACCATCCGTACCAACAAATGATAACACTGAAAATCGCTCAATGCTATTGTATTACCCTACTCTTGCAGATCTGAGCGGAAGTGTAAAGTACTTTTAAAGTCATTATTTTCACGAACAGAACGGCACCCTCATCCAGTAATCCAGTGAGGTGGTTTGAAAGTTTATGGGATAAATCGTAAATGCGCTCACCTTGTCCCATTGGCTAATTCACCACCACCCTACCTTTCATTACCTCAACCCTCTGGAATTTTGCCAACACCATCTGCATTCTATATTGCAAATAGTTGATTGTGCAATGTAGAAATTCACTTATCAAATGTCTCTATACCCTTGGCACTACGCAAATCCTACATTCTATTCATATAATGCACAACCTAACTCTAACCACCTGCGAACGTGTAGGTTCACTTACTTCAAATACATCTATCACTGAAGCTAGCTCAGCTAAAGCACACTGAATAGCGAAGACGGTCTCACTCACCTCTGACAAATGCATGTGTGATGAGGCCACAGGTTGGTCGACTACCACATGAAAACGTTGCACCATATCAGCTGCACTTCCACCAGTATCTGCGTTTTTAATGTTCAATTCATACTGCAGTTCCGCCTTGTGTCCAGTCACCTCTCTTGCAGATCCTGAAGCAGAACGGAAAACAAGTGGTTTTTTCCACAGCAAGGAATCCACACCAGAGCACTAAAATACTACCTAAACACTGATTTTTACCACCGACAGCTCGCCATAACCATAACCACACTGTACTAACAAGGAATGTCGCTAGAGGTTGTGGTAGGACTGGATTAGGTTGTGAGTGGTTCTTGCTTCTGGCTCCTTGCTAAATTAATTGCTAAATTAATTTTATCCAAACAAGTCCTGAATATTTATTCTCTCATATAAATATCCCAATTTAGAATTTTAGTAGACAGTTACTTATCCAGACCAAAACTGTTACAGTGTGGGCTAACAAAGTAGCTGTATAGCTACTCAACAAGAAGAATTTACTCAACACGACAATGCTCATGTAATAGTATGAAATTTCACTACAGTGTAAACATACGAAGTATCAATGCTGCTTCGTAATCAAAAACTGATTTAAAATGCATGCATATCAAATGTTACACACAAAACCAAAATTCAAGGAACAAATTCTATTTCAGGTATTTAAGAATTTTTACAATAAAAATACAATCCAAATAACCAACCCCTCCAACGTAACAGTTCAATAATGAGAGGGTAGATTGCATATAAAATAACGAAAAATCAAATGATATCAAATCCAGTTGCCAAAACGATATACATCTGAAAAATAGGGTATCGAGAATTGACAGATATGAATCACATTTAGAAGATGAGTGCTGGTGTAAGTAGGCTGTTTAAGTTTTTATATTTGTAACGCCACGTAGCGCTCTGTATGAAAATCACTGGCTGTGCTGTGTGTAGTCCGTGGCTAGGTGGCATTGTTGTAATATTCGCCATTGTAGTGTTGGGCAGTTGGATATGAACAGCGCGTATCGTTGCGCAGTTGGAGGTGAGCCGTCAGCAGTGGTGGATGTGGGGAGAGAAATGGCGGAGTTTTGAAATTTGTAAGACTGGATGTCATGAACTGCTATATACATTATGACTTTTGAACACTATTGAGGTATATACATTGTTTGTTCTCTATCAAAATCTTTCGTTTGCTAACTATGCCTATTAGTAGTTAGTGCCTTCAGTAGTTTGAATCTTTTATTTAGCTGGCAGTGGTGGCGCTCGCTGTATTGCAGTAGTTCGAGTAACGAAGATTTTTGGTGAGGCAAGTGATTTGTGAAAGGTATAGGTTAATGTTAGTCAGGGCCATTCTTTTGTAAGGATTTTTGAAAGTCAGATTGCGTTGCGCAAAAAATATTGTGTGTTTAAGCACAGTCATGTATAATTGTTCAAAGGGGACGTTTCACTGGTTTTATCCTTTGTGCTTATCAGACTGAATTCACTCAGTACACCCAGCAGCGCACACCACTTAATACCTGTAACAGACCAACACAAGACAGTAGTCCTGTCTATTACCACACTCAGGCAATTCCGCTGTCTCCGGATTCGGCTTCGGAAACAGCCAGTCACGTAGCCCTGAATCAAACTGTGCCCAGTCTCCCCGTGTCGCAAGTCTCCAGCCAACACCCTATTCCTTGTTGTTACCGTTCACCACGACAGCCACGGCGTGCAGTTACAGCCAACGGCGGCTTCCACTACTGAGCTCTTGCCCTGGTTAATACTCGCTCGCAGTCCAAAACTGCACTCCTCTCACTGCTAACTATTCAGCGAAGGTTCGGTCGGTGTGCCGTGATGCACGCAGCGCAGCACCACCATCGAGCTGCTGAAGCACGTGTGCAGCGCATTGACGCGGATCTTAACGTGTGGCGTCTGTGCGGCGTCTTATGACGGCTCAAATTTGAACTCTAATATACCGTCACCAAAAAATCGAAATCGTGTACGTTTTGTTATACATCTCTTCAGTAACGTCTATAGAATGCCTTGTCCTCTGATCACACTTTAGTCATAATTCCACCGGAAGTGTCACTGAATGCCAAGTTCACTTTACAGGAAATTTTTGTAGCAAACTCCACCATGAGACAGTATGAACGGTCATTTAAGAATATTGTCATATCTTACAGTACATTTCCCTCTTTTCTCTATTATGCGTAATTTTCAATTCTAATACACGATCTTGATAAACAGATATCGTGTACGTTGTGTAACACATCTCTTCAATGACGTCTATACAATGGTCTGTCCTCTGAAGCCGGCCAGTGTGGTCTAGCGGTTCCAGGCGCTTCAGTCTGGAACCGCGCGACCGCTACGGTCGCAGTTTAGAATCCTGCCTCGGGCATGGATGTGTGAGATGTCCTTAGGTTAGTTAGGTTTAAGTAGTTCTAAGTTCTAGGGGACTGATGACCTCAGATGTTAAGTCCCATAGTGCTCAGAGCCATTTGAACCATTTGTCCTCTGAACAGACTTGCGTCATAATCCTACCGGAAGTGTCACTGAAGGCCTTGTTCACTTTAGTAAGACATAATCTTTTTTTTAAACGATTTTCGTGACGTTTCTCTCGCTGAATTCTTATGAGGGATATGAATTTGCCTGCAGGACTTGACTGTGTGAAAAATATCTACTGATTCCAGAATTATGAATGTTCGAATGAATAACTAACTATAAAACGAAACAAAAGTTTACACTCACAACTTTCGTATTTTCAATTTTTCACACATCTGACTGTTGTTGTTGTGGTCTTCTGTCCAGGGACTGGTCTGATGCAGCTCTCCATGTTACTCTATCCTGTGCAAGCTTCTTCATCTGCCAATACCTACTGCAACCTACATCCTTCTGAATCTGTTTAGTGTATTCATCTCTTGGTCTCCCTCTACGATTTTTAAACTCCATGCTGCCCTCCAATACTAAATTGTTGATCCCTTGATACCTCAGAACGTGTCCTACCAACCGATCCCTTCTTCTAGTCAAGTTGTGCCACAAATTTCTCTTCTCGCCAATTCTATTCAATACCTTCTCATTAGTTATCTGATCTACCCATCTAATCTTCAGCATTCTTCTGTAGCACCACATTTCGAAATTTTCTATTCTCTTCTCGTCTAAACAATTTACCGTCCACGTTTCACTTCCATACATGGCTACACTCCATACAAATACTTTCAGAAGCGACTTCCTGAGACTTAAATTTATACTCGATGTTAACAAACTGCTCTTCTTCAGAAACGCTTTCCTTGCCATTACCAGTCTACATTTTATATCCTCTCTGCTTCGACCATCATCAGTTATTTTGCTCCCCAAATAGCAAAACTCCTTTAATGCTTTAAGTGTCTCATTTCCTAATCTAATTCCCTCAGCATCAGCCGACTTAATTCGACTACATTCCATTATTCTCGTTTTGCTTTTGTTGATGTTCATCGTACATCCTCCTTTCGAGACACTGCCCATTGCGATCAGCTGCTCTTCCAGATCCTTTGCTGTCTCTGACAGAATTACAATGTCATCGACGAACCTCGAAGTTTTTATTTTTTCTTCAGGGATTTTGAATCCTACTGTGGAATTTTCTTTTGTTTTGTTTACTG
Source organism: Schistocerca nitens (assembly GCF_023898315.1). Lineage (NCBI taxonomy): Eukaryota > Metazoa > Arthropoda > Insecta > Orthoptera > Acrididae > Schistocerca > Schistocerca nitens. Next base: position 407,807,501 of record NC_064618.1, read on the forward strand.
CTTGCTCAATATACAGATTGAATAACATCGGGGAGAGGCTACAACCCTGTCACACTCCCTTCCCAACCACTGCTTCCCTTTCATGCCCCTCGACTCTTATAACTGCCATCTGGTTTCTGTACAAATTGTAAATAGCCTTTAGTTCCCTGTATTTTTCCCCTGCCACCTTCAGAATTTGGAAGAGAGTATTCCACTCAACATTGTCATAAGCTTCCTCTAAGTCTACAAATGCTAGAAACGTAGGTTTTCCTTTCCTTAGTCTATTTTCTAGGATAAATCGTAGGGTCAGTATTACGTCACGTGTTCCAACAATTCTAGGGAATCCAAACTGATCGGCCCAGATGTCGGCTTCTACCAGTTTCTTGCCCCAGTTGAGCATTGAAGTCGCCAAGAAGAATTTTTTATGTTTGATTGAGGAACGTAACTGAAGAAGTGTCACCATGATCACTCCATTGGCGAAAGATTCCGGAACAGTCCCCCATTCATATCTCTGGGAGGGGACTGCCAAGGAGGAGGTTACCATGAGAAAAATGGTGAATAATCAACAGAAGGATAACGCTCTACGAGTCGGGGCGTGGGATGTCAGAACCTTGAACGTGGTAGGAAATCTAGAAAATCTGAAGACGGAAAAGCAGGGCTCAATCTAGATATAGTAAAGGTCAGTGAAGTGAAGTGGAAAGAAGACAAGTATTTCTGGTCACATGGGTATAGGGTAATACCAAAAGCAGCAGAAAATGGTATAACAGGAGTAGGATTCGCTATGAATAGGAAGGTAGGGCAGAGAGTGAGTTACTGTGAACAGTTCAGTGACAGGGTTGTACTTAGTAGAATCGACAGCAAACCAACACCGACAAGCATAGTTCAGGTATACATGCCGACGTCGCAAGCTGAAGATGAAGAGATGGAGAAAATGAAGAGGATATTGAAAGGGCAATGCAGTATGTAAAGGGGGATGAAAATCTAATAGTCATGGGGTATTGGAAGGCAGTTGTAGGGGAAGGAGTAGAAGAAAACGTAACAGGAGAATATGGGCTTAGGACAAGGAATGAGAAAGACTAATTGGGTTCTGTAACACGTTTCAGCTAGTAATATCGAATACCCTGTTCAAGAATCACAAGAGGAGGAGATATAATCGGAAATGGACAGGAGTTACGTGAAGATTTCTGTTTAATTACATCACGGTCAGGCAGAGATTCCGAAATCAGATACTGGATTATAAGGCGTACTCAGGAGAAGATATAGACTCAAATCACAATACAGTAGTGATGAAGAGTAGGCTGAAGTTTAAGTCATTAGTCAGGAAGAATCAATACGCAAAGAAGTGGGATACCAAAGTACTAAGGAATGACGAGATACGCCGGAAGTCCTCTAAGGCTATGAATACAGCAATAAGGAATAGGGCAGTAGGTAGTACAGTTGAAGAGGAATGGACATCTCTAAAAAGGGCCATCACAGGAGTTGGGAAGGAAAACGTAGGTACAAAGAAGATAACTGCGAGGATACCATAGGTAACAGAAGAAATAATTGAGCTGATTGATGAAAGAAGGAAGTACAAAAATGTTCCTGGAAACTCAGGAATACAGAAAAACAAGTCACTGACGAATGAAATAAATGGGAAGTGCAGGGAATCTAAGACATAATGGCTGCAGGAAAAATGTGAAGGCATCGAAAAAGAAATGGTTGTCGGAAATACAGACTCAGCATACAGGAAAGTCAAAACAACATTCGGGAGGTAGCATCAAGAGTGCGGCGTTTAAATACAGAGAAGAGAGTGGACAGGTGTAAAGATTACATTGAAAGCCTCTATGAGGGGGAAGATTTGCCTCATGTGATAGAAGAAGAAACACGAGTCGATTTAGAAGAGATTGGGGATCTAGTATTATAATCAGACTTTAAAAGAGCTTTGGAGGACTTAAGGTCAAATAAGGCGGAAGGGTAGATAACATTCCACCAGAACTTCTAAAATCGTTGGGGAAAGTGCCAACAAAATGACTATTCACGTTGGTGTGTAGAATTATGACTCTGGCGACATACCATCTGACTTATGGAAAAGCATCATCCACACAATTCCGAAGACAGCAAGAGCTGACAAGTGCGAGAATTATCGCACAATCAGCTTAACAGCTCATTCACCCTAGTTGCTTTCGAGAATAATATACAGAAGAATGGAAAAGAAAATTGAGGATGCGCTAGATGACGATCAGTTTGGCTTTAGGAAAGGTAAAGGCACGAGAGAGGAAATGCTGACGTTGCGGTTAATAATGGAAGCAAGACTAAAGAAAAATCCAGACACGTTAATAGGATTTGTCGACCTGGAAAAAGAGTTCGACAATGTAAAATGGTGCAAAATGTTCGAAATTCTGAAAATGGTAGAGGTAAGCTATAAGAGGAGATATGTAGAACAACGAAGAGGGAATGATAAAAGTGGACGACCAAGAACCAAGCGCTCGTATTACATGGGTGGAAGACCAGGATATAGCATTTCGCCCCTACTATTCAATCTGTACATCGATGAAGCAATGATGGAAATAAAAGAAAAGTTCAGGAATTGAATTAAAATTCAAGGTGAAAAGATATCAATCATACGATTCGCTAATGACATTTCTATTAAAAAAACTATTATTGAGTGTCATGTAATAGTTTGTCTAATGTAATATCTTGTATAGACACCTTCTGTTATTCTGACACGTTCCACATCATTACGAAGTGCCGTATTCATGATCTATGGAACAAGTACTAATCTAATCTAATATAATCTAAAGTGAAAGTGAAGAAGAATTATATGATCTGCTGAACGGAATGAACAGTCTAATGAGTACACAGTACGGATTGAGAGTAAATCGAAGAAAGACGAAGGTAATGAGAAGTAGTAGAAATGAGATCATCGAGAAATTTAACATCAGGATTGATGGTCACGAAGTCGTTGCAGTTAAGGAATCCTGCTACAAAGGCAGTATAATAACCAATGACGAACGGATCAAGGAGGATATCAAAAGCAGAATAGCAATGGCAAAAAAGGTATTCCTGACCAATAGAAGTCTGCTAATATCAAATATCGGCTTTAATTTGAGGAAGAAATGTCTTAGAGTGTACGTCTGTAGTACAGCTTTGTATGTAGTGAAACATGGACTGTGGGAAAACCGGAACAGAAGAGAATCGAAGCGTTTCAGATTTGGTGCTACAGACGAAACTTGAAAATTAGGTGGTTTCAAAAGGTAAGGAATGAGGACATTCTACACAGAATCAGAGAGGAAAGGAATATGTGGGAAACACTGATAAGGAGAAGGGACAGGATGATAAGACATCTGTCAAGGCATTACGGAATGACTTCCATGGTACTAGAGGGAGCTGTAGGGGGCAAAAGCTGTAAAGGAAGACAGATATTGGAATACATGCAGCAAATAATTGATCACGTAGGTTGAAAATGCTCCTCAGATATGAAGAGGTTAGCACAGGGAAGGAATTCGCGGCGGACCGCTTGTAACCAGTCGAAGACTGGTGACCAAAAGAAGAAAAAAGAAAGAAAAGGACTAATGGTGATTAAGACTTGATCCAGAAGATCCCAAAATTTCTGTGTTACTTCTTCGTCCTTTCGTCCTTCAGAGTTTGATATTTCTAATTTCAAAGTTAGAGTTGGAAGTCAGGGAAACTGAGATTAGAAATCTATGACACAGTCGATAAGAAATCCATTGCCAAATTGTGGACAGTTTTTCATGACTCTTTTTTTAGGGATTCCTTTATAAAGTCGGTTTCCCTGTGATTCCATAGGGTCTTGATCACTGTTTCTGATTTCTTGAAAAGCCATGATTACAGTTTTGTGTTTCTTTATGATATCGGTGACGATTTTTAATTTTCCAGCTTGGCACAAGGAGTTAACTTTGTGTTTCGAGAAGAATGAGATTTGTTTAAGTTCAATTATTTGTTGCTTTCCGGTTTGTAGCAACTGTTCAGTTTCTAGGCACTCTGATCCATCATTATCTTCTGAGTGACAGCCCGCCGAATCCGAATGTTGTCTTTCCTGCAATTTATGGTTGCAATCGGTGGAACTACTCTTCAAAAGACTGTTCATGGTCGACTGTCTAAGGTATCACCTTGGTGTGAGGATAAATCCTCGAATTACAATTCTGAATGTTATTCAGTAAGGTGATGATGAAGGATGAAAGACGACAACATGAAATTGTGAAGGCGGAAAAAATAAAAAGGGTTCGAGAATTGAAGAAATCGGCCAAAGGAAGACAAGGGCCATGAAAGGGCATGAAAATGAAATACACCCTAGGCATCCATATGTAATACCGTCGGGGTCAGAAAAGAACAAGAGTTGACCAACAGAGATCAGATAAGATAGATGAAAGTGAGGATCGTGGCACAAGCAAATTGAAGCAATGCCACACCTAGCATGGGGAGTCGCCTCGCCATGTACGTCACGCAAGATGTATGCCCATGAGCAAATTACCATAATTATACACATTGTAAGTAGTTAATCAAGAAATAAGGAATTTTAGGTACTCAAATATTACAATATCTTTTCTATTATGAGTGAAATTCTAGATTCCCATTGTTATCGTAGGCTGAGAAATGTGTATCAGGCTTGATTACATTTCAGTAAGCCCCTTCCTCCCTTCCTAAAATCCCACGCATACATATTTTTGGGTGGAATTCTGCTACCAAGGCGATGAAGCAAGTCAGTATAAATAGGTTTTTCATTATTAAGAAAAATATATTAGAAAAAATTTCATAGTTCAAGAATAAAGTCCATTTTGCTGATTTCTCTTTCAGCAACTGTCAGGGTCATTACTCTCCTGTTCTCTCTTTCCATACTCTTGATCATGGTGTGCATTTCCTCAAGGTTAAAGGTAGTAGTCTTTTGCTTTATGATGTCACCATCAATTTCCCCAAGATAATACGTTCCTAGTATTAGTACACAGAACTAGGTTCCATCATCATTTGACAAAATAAACACAAAATGAGTTAAGTAACTGAAATTGAAACTACTGGACAAAGAAATTTAAGTATATGAGGTGAAATTTCTTAACAGTAAACAACCTAATCTACAACAAGGCAAACACCATCAGCAGCAGCAATTATTGTAATGAAGCAGGTTTCATATGTAAAGTTAGGTAATTCATTCACCAACCTCGAAAGATTCGGGTTGTACTCTCGACTCTGTTCACAATGTCTTCTCTAAGAAAAATCCCAACTGGAGGGTGAAAACTTCTATGCATATATTCTATATACTATTGTTCCACAAAAAGCAGGATGAGATTGACACGCCAAATTTCAATTAACATGCTTCATACACATGGTAGCACCGATTATCAAATGCACATTGAAACACACTGTAACATCGTTGTGATAGTGGAGTCGCTTTCTGACGAGTCCGAAGACCAATTCCGTAGCAGTCAGGAGGGAACATTGCTGTCCCCAAGGAGGTACTTGTAAAATTCCGCCGACCGGCAAAACTCCTGCCCGGTCCTGCTAGCGTCGTGATTACGCCTCATGCATAATACAAGGGCGTTAATTGGACAACGGTGTCTCAGTTCTGCGATGAGAAATTAGTCTGCTTTTTGCCCAAAGAAGAGCATGACAATCATGATGTATATTGCACTGTACCTATGTAAAAATTGCTCTGCTTATCATATGTCTGAGTTATTTCACCCTCATACGCGTAAGGAAAATACAAAGGAAAGGGATAAATTAGAGTGAACGATAAAATAACAATAGTTCATGAACAGTGACTCTGATACAGTACTACTGAATAAAGGAAAAGGTCCATGTTTCGAGGTTTAACAATCAATAACAAATCCATGTTACAAAAAGAGGTTCTGCATTTTGCAAAATCCAATACAAATGCTGGGTTTATTATTAAGCTTTGTAGTACTGATTTTGAAAAATGTGAATGACGCACCAAATAAACGTCTCTTCTGTTCGTACTAAACGTTAATAATATGTAATTATTTATTATTATCATTATTGTTATTATTATTATTATTAGTAGTAGTAGTTGTGGTATTAGTAATAATTATATCATTATTTATATATCTTCGGTCTTTGTAACTTGCGGGATGAGTCGGATTCTTGTGTAGGAGTCTGTTGTTATAAAACGTACTTACGTAATGCAGAAAACTTACCTAACTGTGTGGTTGTTGCATGATAATAATTATGTACAATATATAACTACCTTAACGTCACATTCGATGGAATGCGTTTACGTTAAAAGCTTTATAATTCGGCTGTGAACTCTCATTACATCGTAAACTACAGTAATCAAGTCGTTTCGGAAAATACTTGGCAACTCTGGGAAAACTATTGCGATGTGCAGAACCCTTGCATTACTTTAATTGAGATGCTGCTCCAGTATTTGAAAACTATTACGAACTCGTTCTCCTAATTATTCCTACCACAGTAACAAATTTTCTGCACTCGCTGGATGGTACCAACTACGCCAGGTGAACTAATGTCACAAGGAAAGTTTGATTTCCTTAGTTAGTAATAACGACAAACAGTTTACAGTTTCACCATTTGCTGATCGATGTCAGCTCCATTGCTCCCTCCATCGAGGCTGTCGATGAAAAGAAATACTCGACTTTTTCTCGAAATGCTGACGAACAGTTAGACGAGTAATGCAGGTGAATTACATAATATTACATTTATTTGGCAACTGCATCCCGTGCAAGGGCATACTGTGTAAGTGCGTCATGAACAAGTGTCTGTAATAGTCCAAAACGCTAATGGCAACGTTAAACACATAATAACATAACATTCCAGATCACATCAAGTCCAAAAATGGTATGAATCCTGATAATGACGTGCAACATATGGTATCCAAAATTTGCGGAAACATATTAATTAAAATTGTTACGTCTAACCTACATCTTATTGTGCACCAACCCATTAAAAGTATATCTCATGGCAGCGAACATATCGATTGCAACAATGATGCCACTTTTTAAGTGCATCCTGCACCTATCTTCGCTAGGGTCTTTAGTGCCCTCTACGATTCCTCTTCAATCTCCTGCACTACTTCAAATCTTCGTCTCTTCACCCATATTTTCGTTGTGAGGAACCGTTTAGTGAGAACGGCGATGGGGAAGGTTATCTCGTTTTCTTGTGATCTTGTGTGATGATATTTAGGTTCAACTTGCAAAAATTAATAAAAATGACCGTTATAGAATATCAGCTCACCTGAAGATTATCTCAGATCCGTTAATATTAGCCTACGAAAGTCATTTACAGTGACCACTTTATTTTATTTTTGCAAGATTCGAAGAGGAAGTGTCTGAAGAACACTTTCAAGAGAGGAGAGGTTTATATTTTGCCGATCTGAGGCACGTATTTCAATTAATTGACGGTAGTGTATGTGGAACAATGAAAGCAAAGGTTTCCGCGGCCGTTGTCACTGTCAATAAAATTCTTCTGCATTGTCAATATATAAAACCGTCCGACGTTTCGGCCATTACTGCAAGTGGCCTTCCCCAGGGCTTTGTGCTGAGCTGACTTCACCCCTGCATTTCTGCCACTAGCTATCATCTCTCGTATTGAAAATATGAACCTGTAACAACATTTTAAAATTTAATTTACTAAGGAGTATGGAATAAAGCAGATAGAATGGATGAAATTAAATCATTCAGCTTCCTTCACAGTCGGGGGTGACTGTTTTAAGTGAGTCGCGGAAGAACCAGCAATCCTGTCGTTAAATAATACGTGTAATGTGTTGTGTAATGTTTTATTTGCTGTGAGTATAGAAAACTTTTCGAATTTAAGCAGTCGGATGGCTAGACACATTGTAATCAATAGCGCTTTACGGTGTCAAAATGTTTTTAGAGTTATCATACAGTAGCCATGATTCCTAACAGCTCATACGATTTTGAACCGATATGTCAGCACGCACTCATGGCACCACCCATACTGTAGATGCTTCATAGGGTCTTAAATACATCATGGAAAATGAATCTTGAGAATTTACTGCGTTCGACGCAACTCTTCAAAATCTCTTAAATAAAGATTTTGAGAATTAGCCGCGTTGGGGATAAGGCAGGTGACTTCTTTTATCTCATGTCTATTGCCATCTGCGAGATGGATGGTTCAATGTCATGGTAAACCTATGAAATAAGACCTTCGCAAAGAATTAGCTCCCTCCTCCGCGTCGAAACGTGAGTGTAAACTGACACATGTGCGATAGCTACACAATTCTGCGTTAATAGCCAAGGAGAAAGCATAAATAGTTACATGTTTTTTACTTGTCTTGCATCGTCTCATTACTTGTTCCCTGAGAAAGTTTCGATTCGCGTCTTCTCTCTAGTCCACTGCCTCCACATGTGTCACGTTCTTTTTGTTGTCCTCTCCAAGACAGACGGTTCAGTGGTACAGAAGAATAAAACACAAACAAAACAACTCTTTCATGCATCAGGAGCTTTCGTACTCTGAATATAAGGTTGTATCGCATCCTTTGATGTCGATTGAAGGCCTGGCACTCTATAGCTCAGTGGAAGAGACGCACCGCTTCGTTTCCCGTCAGGAGTTTGCTTCAGGAAGCTTCATAAAGCTACTCTCACGGAGCTGCTCTGCACAGATATAAGTATTTAGTCAACTTTTCAAGAGTGAGCGAAATTCTGTACACATGCAACCTAAAGCAGGAAGCTGGAATCTGGAGCAGCAGAATTGATAATCTCGAACCATTGAGTTTGTTTATAAATAACTTTGCCTGCTACATTTTCTTTTATTCATACTTTACACAACGCGTTTCGGGAAATGATTGCCATTTTCAAGTGCCTTTTCTCTGTGTACTACGTCATTTTTTCGTAATGTTTTTGATGTGTGATCTTCTATTTTGTTTTGGTGACTTTACTACAAAATATATGTACATGTATGTATGTATATACACGCGCTATTCTAGTTAGTTATTGATTCTCGTACGTAGTTGGTAGCTAAATTTAGAAGAACCTTTACTGAGTTTTCTTATGGTGCATTCGTCCAGAGTCCCATATATGTTTTAAACGTCACACGCATTTTCTGTGCACAGCATACATCGAGAATAACTTACATAAACCAACAGTTACAAAGAGGTTTTTAGATGTAGCTGACAGAGAAAATGTTACAGATCTTCCACAGAGTATGATATGTTTTGCACAGAGGCTTTTTATGTTAAATATCTGGATCATCATTAGCATATATCTGTTTAACAGAAATGCTTATTTCTATATTTAACTATTTTTATTTAAGTATACAGTGAAAGCGTCTGAATAAATTAACTGATTCACTTACAAGTTTTTCGTTTAACATTTTATATTCAGATACTTAAATAAAACTAATAACGCATAGAAATAAACACCATTGTGAACTAGATGTAAGGAAATTATGATCCGGATTGTTAAGATAAAAGCAGATCGTACTCTTTGGAAGGTCAGTAACATTATCTCTGTCGAGTACCTCTAGAAGCCTCTTTGCAACCATTAGTTTATGTAAGCAAATCTCGATGTCTATTGTCCACAGAAAATTTTGTGTGATGTTTAGAATGTGTGAGACTCTGCACAGATAGACGCTAACTACATAAAAAACGAGATCACTAATTAAGAATTGAGGATTTTTATATACTTCATTGATTTAACAAAAAAAGCAGAACCTCACACACCAAAAACATAGGTAAAAATGGCGTGGTACAGAGAAAAAACGCACTTGAAAATTTTAATCATTTTCGAAATGGGTTTTGTGAAATTTAAATAAACAAAATTCCTGACTGGTAGCAGAAAAAATATTTACAAACGACCACATTTTTTTCACAATCGCAATCTTTCAAAAAGCATAATAATCAACAAAATCAGAATCGTAACCAGCATTTAGAAGAGTTACCAAGTACTGGTATCACATCTTCCACTTGAAAATGTCGATGTCATGTAGCTTTGATATGTTAAATGGAAGTCATGTTGCAAGTAATAATATCGAATGGAGGTACCTAGCGTGAAGGTGTAATTATAGTGTAACTATTGGGCACTCTGCTGAAAATAGGCGTTAGCGCCCGATGCTAGGTCCTTTTGTTCTACTATGTTTAGCTTCCCTTTTCTAATCCGAAGAACAGGGCTCGCCTTTGGAGGTCAGGTCCGTTGTAGAGCCTCAGTCTATTTGTGTGTAAAAGCTATGTAGTGTGAGAGGAAACAAAGACATTACTCAGTGACTGCGGTCACAGTAGCGGCAATGGTTAAATATAATTTCTGGGAGAGCATGATCTCTGTATGTAGTAATTAAGACTAAAATTATTAGGGCTTATTCTGTTTTGGATTTGAGAAAACAAGCAGAAAGGTCCCACTTACATCCGTGAACACCTTCTTGATAACCTTGGGTGGAACCAAGGGACTGGAACTGCTTTTTAATTTATTTATTTATTCTTGGAACGATTTTTGCAGATCAGAGTAAAAACGCATGTTTTAAATTAGTAAGACCCTTGACGGGCCAAGTTCTTAAAGGGTGGCAGCCAAGTGTTTCTGATCAAAGCGACACTCAGATACTACACTGACTGTTAAGAATTTAAAACAGTATCTGACAGTAGAAGTTATCCAGAATTGAAAGCAGGACGCAAACGGTTAAAAACTACTAAGACACATTCCTTATTTTGCCAAAAACTTTAAACCAGTATTTATCGTGTACTTATTGCAAGACTTCAAGATAAACTTATGCTGTTTATAGCTATTAAAAAGAGGGTTACGCAGAAGGTTTGATAAAGTATCATCAGATCGATACCTACAGTAAAGTGATAAGAAGAAACACGGAAAAAAACCAGGAAGACGTCTGCAGAAGTCCAAGCATGGAGATCCGACGATCTTATGCCTCCAACGTGTAGCACAGGCTCTCTCAAGTTTGAAAACACACCTGTCAGTTAATGGTTGCATAGAAGAACCTGTTGTACAGTCGCCTCCAACAAGTTTAGGATATCATTGATACAATGAGTGATGTGAATAAAAGTGAGAGTCAACCAAGTCTTCCACGATTTTAAGATTTATCTAAGTTGTATGCGAATAACCGTTGTAGATATTGATAAGCCAAGAAATATCTTGGCTTTTGCTCACGGGCTGGATCTAAACTGCGAATAAAAAAGTAGAATATAATTTTCACAATTATATACATCTAGGCTCGTAAGGCGGTAGTGAGACATGCTACTAGCCCTAAGCACTATCCGTCAGTCTGTGCCATGATATTGTTCCTGCCAATCAGACATGAGAAACGTTATCAGATTTGGAGGGACGTTATTAGATAGAAAGAGCAATTGCGATCTGAAACTGAATAGGTGTACTTTTTAACCATGGCACTTATGCTTGTACGTGATGAAACTTGCCGACTTGCCGAAAAAGGATGGAGGTACCTCTTGGTTGTACGGCAATCCTGGATTCAAAACGGGTGTGGCTGAAGATTTTGGAGCTGACTGGACAACAATATGTAAAACAGTGAACGATGTTCTGGATCAGATAGTTTTAAAAGCTCACGGCTAGATTCCATTACCGTCTAAAATGCAGTAAATTAATACGGATATCGCAAAAGAATTCGACTGCAAACTACTATTGGGGCTTTGGATTGCACTCAAACAGAAATTAGAAAACCACCATTACATGGTGATGCATACATCAGTCACAAAGGTTATGCCTCCATTAACGTGAAGGCTACCGTGGATGCTGTTGATAAATTTACTAGCATAGTGTACAATGGCTTGTAGCGCCTATGTTGCTAGAATATGGAGACGTGCCCCAATTAGAAATATAATTTCAGGGTACAACGGGGATGATTGCTTAGCTGATGATTAAGCATATGGAACATCTGCGTGGTTAGACAAGCCAGCAAGAAATGCTGATCAACGACGATACAGTTCGATCCATGCCAGAGAAAGAATGAAAGTGGAGAGAGCCTTTGGTCGATTGAAGGCACGTTTTACGATCGTCGGTAATTCTGTAAAACGTTCCTTAGAGAGAGTCCCCAAACTAAGAGTTACGTGTGCTGTACCGCACAATATCTCTAAGCACCTGTTTGGTCACTTTCACTATCTTAGGAGGACAGAAAAGATGCAGAAGAAGAAGAAAATGACGAGCCTACCGACATACAGCAGGAAAGCAGTGGAAGTGAGGTTCGTGGTGAACAGAAGCGGCAGCAAATACTTTGATTTATTTAGGTGGTTTTTTTTGGTTTAGCTATGTACTATTCAGATGTAATAAGCAACATAGAAGCAATGCAATTATAACTGAAAGTCATGTAATTAAAATAGAGAAAAAATTGGGCAAAATGTATTTATATTTCTGTCTTTTAGACAATAAAGAAAGGACTGGAAAGGATACGGTAATACAAACATTTAACAATATATGTTTCATATAACAATCAGTTAGAGTAGATTTGTCCTTACCAGTTTCTTCTAGCTTTTCCCTTTCGTTTTCTATTTCCAGGTTCTGCAATTCCAGTTGGTTCAACAATACAGCTACTTGAATTTGCGGTAAACACAAATCTTTTGTTTCTTAAGTTTCACTGGCTGCAAGGTTTTTCACTCGAGATCGAATGTATGTTGAGGTTTTTGGTTATGTTATCGCACGAGATAACACTTCCCTCTGACCTTCCGTTCTTTCGAAGTCTTTAGCTGTGTTTGATACGTGCTTGACACCAACCGAAAGAGTTCCTGGAATCTTTCTAAAAACAGAATTGTCTTCCCGCGAGTGCAATTCCAACAAGTCGTTTTCACAAGTTTTGAGTTTAATCGGTTAACTTTCTGTCTCCTCCAGATCGGTTTCCTTTTTATTTGACCCTTTGTGTTAGTGAATAGTTTATTATGCTGTGTAGACTGTACTGTTTTGCCAGTTACATGGGGGCATTCCTGTTCAATGGTATTCCATACGTTCTTCATTTCTGACACTACCTCTACTTGGAATTAGGTTTTAATTCACTTTAAAAATAGTTGGTGCTAAATCGAGGCCTCAGGGACTACTAAATAAACTCTATATTTTAATCATGTTGGTCAGTGGAACCTCCCGAACTGAAAGGGAGAGCGACGAAGGAACTGCCTAGATTCTAAGATACGGACAGGGCTGCGGTTAAATATACTAAAGCCTGCATCACGCAGCTGGAGCCTCTACTTTGAATATGGTCATGCAGACCGAAACCGATTACCGGAATGAAAAATAAGTAATTTCTTCCAATCTGTCTTTTTTTAATTTTTTTAACTGTTGTTTAAGATCACTGACGTTACTAAATAATCTTTGCACATTTTGATTTTTTATGGTATAAATAGGGGAACTGAAATAGATTACATGCCTGGAAATTGTGCAGTTCCCATATTAAAAATTTAAGAATTTCTTAGCACTCCACGGAATATGCCAGAACATTTTGTAATGCATTTTGGTTTCGTGTCTTGTGCTAAACCCAATGCTGACTCCACGTCTCACGCAGACGACTTAAATTTCATCACTGATGGAACTGAATACCAACTGCTCCTCTCAAGAAGCACTCGTGCAGAGTACAGCAGTATCTTGATCGGCAGTGGCGCTCACTTGAGAAAAATACTCTTCCATTGTCTGCGCAGCCCTCTCACTGGTTGACCAGAAGACTCCAGTTCCTCATTGCAATCGTAATATGTCACACACCACCACTCCCTGAAATCCTCCCAATGGGTTCCGATGCATGACGGTTTATTGGTACAGTTGATATTCACGAACGTTTGCCACAACTCCTTTTGCTCTTCCTACTTTTACGGCGTCTTTTACCTCGCCATCCGAATGAATTTCTCATCAGATTGTATTGTAGTCACACACTTGATTATAAAGCGCCATTTCCCATCCCGCCAAAGGGCAGGTGGACTCCGCACCTGTTGAGAAACATACGGCTTGAATGCATCAGCGGCATGGTGGATCGTTCTGGTGATCTGGACCACCCTATCCTGGACAAAAGTGGTTCAAATGGCTCTGAGCACTATGGGACTTAACTTCTAAGGTCATCAGTCCCCTAGAACTTAGAACTACTTAAACCTAACTAACCTAAGGACATCACACACGTCCATGCCCGAGGCAGGATTCGAACCTGCGACCGTAGTGGTCACGTGGATCCAGACTGAAGCGCCTAGAACCGATCGGCCACATCGGCCGGCTTATCCTGGACACTACGTTAAAAGACAGACAACTTTCTGTTAAGCGCGCAGACCACCTTGGTCAACACTCATTTACACGGATTTCTGTGGGGCACTTATCTGTCTGCTAGACGTATCCAGATTACAAAGTGGTCACCACAGGTTATCCTACACTTCCGGCCTAAACGAGGTGTGGAACGGTTTGAGGGCATTAGGATACATTGATAGTACACCTTGTGCCAGCGTGACTCTGGAGACATTGTGGTTTGGATCTCCTTAGAAGATGGCGTGCCGGCCGCGGTGGCTGAGCGGTTCTAGGCGCTTCAGTCCGGAACCGCGCGACTGCTACGGTCGCAGGTTCGAATCCTGCCTCGGGCATGGATGTGTGTGATGTCCTTAGGTTAGTTAGGTTTAAGTAGTTCTAGGGGACTGATGACCTTAGACGTTAAGTCCCATAGTGCTCAGAGCCATTTGAACCAAGATAGCGTGCTTGAAATCGTCAAGGTCGCCAGGGTCTTAATCTCCTAGTACTGCAAACGACTGAGAGTAAGGATGAACTCAGCCGTTACTTTCATTTCTGATCCATTTTTTTCACCTATGCGGGAAATGGTGGGCTGTAGGAGGGCATAGCCCTTTTCAGCCAATAATTGTAGTTTGCGCTGTTGTGACACTATTTATTTGGGACAGCTGGCTGGTTGCTTATTTTTGTAGGATTTTTAATAACATGTAAATGGATAATTGAGAGGAAGATGTTGTTCCTTAACTTTCCTTCATTCCAGATTCCAGAATGTGCCTTACGAAGGGAAAATCCTCTCTGTCGAGAAAACCCCAGCTGGCATTGTCTGCCTATTGTTCGGCTTATATATCTTAATATTATCTCAGTGGTCTTGATAACATTACATTGTGATCTTGGAATTTTGTTGATGTAGATAATTTCCGCCTAATTCTGTACAAGATGAGAATCTCGAAAAACGAGTCGATGTAGAAAATGCTGTCTTCTTCCATAGAAATTCATTGAAGTAATTTTGATCAATAAACTGTTATTTCTACATCGGGCTGCTGCATCATCCAAGATCCTTGTAGGTGTTCTTGGTCTGTTGACAGTTTCATTGATTATTTCGCTTTCTTGAGGCTTGTGTTGGAGTGAATTCGATATTGCTTCAAGAATAATGTAGGGAGGAAATGAGTATTAGAATTTCGGAAAATTAAACGTTGTATGACCGTGCTATAGGAGTGATTTTGCAAGTCCACCGATACGTAGTCTGTTGAACCCGAGTCTGGTGACTCGTTCTTTTATTCTGTCTGTCATATACTTTGTTTTAAGTGTCTCATGACGGGAGTTTGTTGGGAAGTCATAGCGTAGATCACCTGCTACTCGAAGCATCCTGCAGTAGGCAGATAGAATTTTTTTCGTTTAGGTTGATGACATAATTCATGCTTGAGATCCGTATTCGAGAATGGGTCCGACTAATATTTTGTTGTAAGAAGGGCAACTGGTTGCTCCAGTCCAAGTGTTCGGTATTTCATGGGACGAATTAAATGAAGTTGGCTTTCAGCTTCTTTAATTTTTCCAGTCTTGTGTTTCTGCCAGTTTAGGAGCTCATCTACATGAATTCCAAGATATTTAACGTTTGGTCGGATTAATTTCTTGTCCCTGAAGTAAAATGCTTAGTTTTTGGGTGTCCTACTGTTGTGAATTAGTAAGATCTCTATGCCTGAATAGGATGAATTTTGGTTGGATTATGTCGGACTCTCCATTTACTGAGCCCGGTTTTAAGTTTTCCGAGGTAGCTGTTGGCTTGTTCATTAATTGCACTGGGTGGTTGACACCAAAAAGTGGTATCATCCGTGCACAGAGCTATGTCTTCATTCCTGGGTCTTGTAATGTCAGCTGTATAATATATTATATCGTATATAGCAGTAGGGAAATGACGGCACCCTGAGGGACTCCCGCTTTGGGTGTGAATTGGGATAATTTATGTTCCCCAAATTTTTACTTGTACTCTTCTCTTTCCAACAATGTTAGTTATTAATTGTACTGTTTCAGATGGGAAGTAGTGTTTTAGCATTTTGTGAAGAAGTCCCAGATTCCATACCTTATGAAAAGCGCATTCTCTGTCCATAAAGAGAGCAGCAGTTGCGAGTTTCTGCTACTTTGTTAGTCTAAATAATGGATCACCTGTACTGTGATTGTTTCTGAGACCAGCTCGTTCATCTGAGATAATGTTGTTTTCTTCTGCAGACTGTTAAAGGCTGCTGATAGTTATCGCTTCAAATATTTTGCTAATTATTGGAAGTAATGTGACAGGTCTGTATGAGTTAGTATTGTATTTGGGTCTTCCAGGTTACGGAACCATTCTAATATGACCATGTTTCCATTGAAATAGTACAGTTGTTTGAGTTAAGCCTTCATTAAATAAGGATTTTAGTCTCTGAGAAAGTCCCTGTAGTAGATGTAGTTTGAGATGAAATCGTCCAATGCCGCCATTTCCAGTAGATGTAGTTTTGCAGCTAAGTATGACAGAGGCTATCTCGTGTTATGTTTTTTCTTTCAGCGGTGGATGATCGGCTGCTGTGGTATTTTGTATAAAAGTGAACGAAGTTTCCTAATAATAATTTCCTCGTGGTTGTCGTCAAATTTTGATCCTGAGGGGCCCTCCCAGCGGGACTTATACAGGACAAACAACAAAACTGATTTTCTGCGAATAAGACAGTGGAATGTTAGATCATAGCCTATTAGATAGGCTAGAACATTTGAAAAGGTAAATGGGCAGGTGAAATTAGACATAGTGTGGATTACCAAAGTTCAGTGGGAGGATGGACAGGAATTTTTGTCAAGTGAGTAGGGGCTTATAAATGTAAAGAGGCCATTCAGGTGTCTCCGTAGGCGGTCAAGAGATTGAATGTATGTGATGGATGACTGTAACACGGTAGTAGCAAGAAGAAGGGAAGGAAAAATGGCAGAATATGAGCTAGAGGGGGCGGGGGTGAAGGAAAGAAAGATGAAACTTCCTGGTAGAATTTTGCATCCAGCAGAAGTTAACCATAGCGATCAATAGGTACAGGAAACATGAAAGAAGGCTGTATACGTGAAAGAGACTTGGAGAGACTGGAAGGTTTCTGACTGATCATATGCCGGTAAGGCAGAGAATTCGGAGTCAGATTTTAATTTGTAAGACGTTTCGGGGATCAGATGTGTTCTCTGACCACAATTTATTGGTTATAAACTGTAGATTAAAACTGAAGAAATTGCAGAAGTATAGAAAACTAAGGAAATGGGACTTGGGTAAATCGAAAGCACCAGAGGTTATTGACATTTTCACACGGAGCAACAGGCAATGATTGTCTGAAACAGTGGAAAGGAGTATAGTAGAAGATAGTGGATAGCTTCGAGAGGTGAAATAGTGAACGCAGCAAATGGTGAAATACGTAAACATTACTGCATGTCAAAAAATATATTAAATTAAATTAAGGAAAGAAGAAAATATAAAAATGAAGCGAATGAAACGGGCAAAACATCCGTCTAAAAATGAGATTGACAGAATATGCAAAATGGTTAAATAGGAATGGTAGAGGAATAAAGGTAAGTCTATAGAAGCTTGTATAACCAGGGGAAAGATGGATACAGCCTTCAGGAAAATTAAAGAGGTCTTTGAAGAAAAGAGACGTAGCTGTATGAATATCAAGAGCTCAGATGGTAAACCAGTACTACGCAAAGAAAATGAAACTGAAAGGTGGGAGGAATGTATAGAGAATGAATTTGAAGGCAATATTATAGGAAGGAAAGAGGAAGTAGATGAAGATGAAACGGAAGATATGCTACAGCGAGAAGAGTTTGAGAGAGAATGGGAAGACCTAAGGCATAATAATGCCCTTGGAGGAGACCATGTTCCCTCAGAACCGCTAATATGCTTGTTAGAGTCACCCATGACAAAATTATTCCACCTGGTGCACGATATATATGAGACAGGGGAAACATCCTCACGATTCAAGAAGAATGTAAGAATTTCAATTCCAAACAACGTTGTTGTTGACAGGTACGCATATCGACGAACTATGAATATCATAGGTAATTGTTGCAAAATACTAACACGAATTTTTGTTAGAAGAATGGAAAAACTGGCAGAAGGCGACATCGAGGAAAATCAGTTCGGGTTCCGGAAAATGTTGGAATACTACGACTTATCTTAGAAAACAGATTAACGAAAGACAAACCTACGTTTTGGCTTTTGTAGACTTAGGGAAAGCGTTTGACCATGGTGTTGGGAGTATATTGTTTAAAATTATGAGAGTATAAGGTAAAATATGGACGTCGAAAGGTTACATACCATTTGTAAAGGAATCAGACGGCCGTTATGAAAGTCAAAGGGCATGAGAGGGGAGCAGTAGTTGAGGAAGGTGTGAGGCATGGTCAACCCTACGCCAGATGTTCTTCAATCTGTACGTTAAGCAAGCAAATGATGCAAAAGGGGATTTTGGAGAAGGAATTAATGTTCAGGGAGAATAAATAAGAACATAGAGGTTTCGCGAAGACGTAATTTTGTCAGAGGTAGCAAAGGACTTGGAAAAGTACTTGAACAAAATGTTTAGTGTCTAGAAAGGAGTACATAAGGAGGACGTTAACAGAAGCAATACAAGGGTAATTAAATGTACTCGAATGAAATCACGACATCGTGAGGAAATTGAATATGGAAATGAGAACAGGAAGTATAAGATAAATTTGCTTATTTGGGAATTAAGAAAATT
Organism: Schistocerca nitens; assembly: GCF_023898315.1. Taxonomy (NCBI): domain Eukaryota; kingdom Metazoa; phylum Arthropoda; class Insecta; order Orthoptera; family Acrididae; genus Schistocerca; species Schistocerca nitens. The sequence continues at coordinate 407,826,330 of NC_064618.1, forward strand.
GAATTAGGAAATAAGACACGGAAACTAGAAGATGAATTTGATTATTTGGGCAGCAATGTAGCTGATAATGATTGAATTAGAGAGGATATAAAACGTAGCCTGGCAATGGCAGGAAATGCTTTTCTGGAAGAGAGAGATTTGTTAACAGTAAATATCAATTTAGGTGTTAGGAAGTCTTTTCTGAAGGCATCTGCCTGGAGTATAGTCGTGTATAGAAGAGAAACGTGGACGATAAGCAGTCCACACAAAAAAAGAGGAGAAGCTTTTGAAATGCAGTGCTACCGAAGAATGCTAAAGATTAGATGGGCGCATCGTGTAACTGATGTGAAGGTACTGAACAGAACTGGGGAGAAAAGAAACTTCTAACATAACCAAAAGAAGGAATCGGTTGATAAAACACATTTCTGAGATATCGAGGAATTGTCAATCTAATAGTGGAGGGATGTGTGGCGGGCAAAAATTTCAGTCTGAGTCCAAGAGACATGTACAATAAGCAGATTCAAATGGATATTGGTTGCAGTAGTTATCCCGAAGTGTAGAGGTTTGCATAGGGTATAGTAACATGGAAAGCTGCATCGGACGTCTTCGGAGAAAAGACAACAAGAACAACAACAACAGCTTCTAATAACAATTCTGCGTGATCTGTGTTGAGAACCTGATCATCTTAAGTGTGTCACTATTTTAGAAAAATCGTTTGAAGAAATTGGGACATTTCAGCTGGATAACATCAAAACATCTGGATTTTCATAATTATTTTTAGTTTTAAGTATAATTTCTTAATTATTACTAATTAACTAGAACATCGATAATGATACACCATTAACTTCTGTAATTATTTGCTTGGACAAAATTCAGTTCCAGTGCAGTAATAAAATTTAGTTCGATTTATTTTTTCCTTTCTCATTTCAATCAGTCTATTATGAATCTGATTTCCCTGCGTGAAGAACCGCCAATTTCTGGGTCATTCCCAATATTAAGGGGCATCAACTTAAGGCTAGTCTGCCACCTTGCATTTTTATTTCATTTTCTAATGTGTGGGATGTAGGTATGAGTGGAAGGGCGAAGTGGTTCACCATTTACCTGGAGACGCACTAAATGAGAGATTACTATCGCACCAAGAGACGGCGACCTCGGGCCAGCAAATACCGACCGGCAGGGGCGTTAGTAGACGTTAGAGAGACGCTATCGTCTAGATGAAATGGCTATACGCGACAAATGCGTATATGGAGACGGGGCACTATCCAGGAACGCAGAGGAAGACAATGCTTGCTCTTCAGTCGATCATTTAGCGCATTTCAGAGGTCACATTCCGTCTCTAGACACGTGAAGGCAGTTGTTTGGTAAGAGAGCACATTCCTGAAGTACTGGCTGAAACACGATTCTTCTATGTTACATGAAAAGTCACTAAGTTGTGGTGATGCCCCTCTTCCTTCCGTACGCCCAGGAACCGAATACGGGAAAATTTTGGCCGCATGTTCAAATGGTTCCAATGGCTCTGAGCACTATGGGACTTAACTTCTGAGGGCATCAGTCCCCTACAACTTAGAACCACTTAGACCTAACTAACCTAAGGACATCACACACATCCATGCCCGAGGCAGGATTCGAACCTGCGACCGTAGCGGTCGCGCGGTTTCAGACTGTAGCGCCTAGAACCGCTCGGCTATTTACGTCATTTGCAGAATAATAGTTATAGCCATTACCTGTTGTATCTTTTAGGTTGGGTTGTACCTCCAAGTGCAAGTAGTGAGAGCAAACCGTTAATACTCATTTTCCCCTGGGCAACAGGTCAAGTGTGGAAGTGTGGAGACGTGGACACACAGTGGTTGGTCTATACTGACAGGCAAACTACACTTACTTGTCAGGGGTGCAGTTACGACTGTACAGAAGCCATTAGGTCGTAAAGTTTGTGACATACTTGTGGGAAGACTATTCAATGCGTGATGTGTGTACATATTAAGGTACCACATATAAAAATATTTGCAGTTGCACCAGTTACTCTCTGTATAATGGCATGTATGTATACGGGCTGCACAAAAGAGTGTTCTTCGGATAAGTATGGTAGCGACCTGGTATAAAATCGCAGTCAGAATCGGGTAAACACTCACGCATCTAGCCTCAGACGTAAATACTGTGACTGTTACTCTGCTTTCATCTGCTTGTCCATGTATCTAAAATAATGGTGATTTTGTTAGTTTGTGGTAGAAATCCGTTACTATTCAGTTTTATTTCGTGATGTAGAATTACTGTATCTAGTTTCCTCATGTGAATTTAAGTAATAAAGCTCACATCCAATGGAAAAGTAGATCACACACATGGTTGCTTCAGTATTTCCTCTCATCCTCTGTGAATTCATTGGCTAACGGCCGTTGTCTGAAAGATGTATAGCGAAGTACACAACTCTCATTCACTGGCTAGCCTGTGAATTTTATACTACCAATTCCGTTGCGCTCCGAATTAAACTGTAAAGGGCCATACTTCCTCAAAAGATTTCTCACGATGTTGCACGCCTATGATGTTAGTTTATATGGAGGGCCAGCCGGCTCCCCACACCTCCACACGTAGTGTCGTAGCTGCAACAAAGACCTTGGCATATGGCAGAAGACTAGGTCCAATAAGGGATACAGGTTTAGAATTCAGATAAGACGGGAGCGGCCACCTTTAACCTGACTTCATTGTGAATATTCTTTAGTTCACTAACAACCGACTCCTCTTAACATCTTTTGTAAGCACTGCACTATCAGTATTATTGGTCTTCAGTATAGCATAATATCACTGATATTTATTTTGGCTCATGAGGCACATCGTATTTTGACGTGCGACTTGATGGACGCCGTGGCCGAGCGGTTCTGGGAGCTTCAGTCTGGAACCGACGACCGCTACGGTTCGAATCCTGCCTCCGGCTTGGCTGTGTGTTATGTCCTTAGTTAGGTTGAAGTAGTTCTAAGTTCTAGGGGACTGATGACCTCAGATGTTAAATCCCATATTGCTCAGAGCCATTTGATCCATTTTTTCTTTTTTTGTTTTTTTAGTGGACGGCGTGGGAATGACGTCACAAGCCACTACATTAAAGTCAGTAACCTACAGGGGACACTAGTGGTGTTAGTCTTAACACGGTATCGACGCGTGTAGCAAGCGGATAGCGAGCATACCCTTTGACCGTGTCTTTCCAAAAAATGGCGTAGTAGTGTTTTTTCCTAGTGGTAAAGTGACAAATTGGATGTAGCGGGGTAGTTGAGTGCATCTAACTAGTGTTGTGGTTTTTATAGTGGACACCAAATAAACAAGCATTATGCAGAATTTTGGTTCGTTATCTAAAAAACGCAGCAGCTCAGATAACAAACTGTGTGCCTGCAAACGTGGACAACTAAACGTAAATATATCGAAGACAGTTTTGAGTTTTGGATTCTACATTGTTAGCAGGAGGCATTTCAGGTCAAATATGGTAGATCTCAAGTAGTTGCATTTACATCAGAATTTAATTTGTATGAAACTTTGATTTCGATTTTCTAAGTTCAAAATTCCTTTCGTTGCAGGTTAGTCGCAGTTAGAAAGAAATTGTAACTAACGCTCCTATCCCCTCAAGCTGTTATCACTCTCTCACACTAACACTTACTTGCAGTTTCACAATCACTTTATCACTCTTACTTCGAAACTCAGTCAATCACTCTCAGTCTTTGTCAGACACTTTCTCTCCGTCGCTCTCTCTCTTTCTTTCTCGCTCTCTCTCTCTCTCTCTGCTTCTCTCTCTCTCTTTCTCTCTCTCTCACCCCCCCCCCCCCCCCCCCCCCACACACACACATACAGACATTTCCACGGCGCGAGCCATAAGACTGCATACCGTACCAGCAAGCTATCCGAAATCGCAGGGGCTTCCCACACCGGAGGCCGGTAATGTTCGCACTGTGCAACGTGTGGACCGGAGGAGGTGCAAAAGGAAAGGTGACGAGAACCCAGTGGCGACAGCACCGGACAGCGGGAGAAGCGCAGGCCGTGTCTGGGCAGCCCTGCTGCTCCGCAGACCTCTCCCATTTCCTGCTCGGGGCGCCGGCTCAACGACTTCCGCCGACCTCGGCCGCGCGCAGACGTGCTCTGGCGATGTAACAGCGCCTCGCAGCCACCAGACATCCTGCTCCGCGCTACCGCTTTCGTCACCTGTGATCTCGTTAATGGAAAGTTGCTCGCGATGTGTAGCCATACGAGAGGTATCTATGAAATTATAGTCAGCACCTGTGCAAACAAACTTACCTAATTATTAAATTTACGCCTCTTTACAGGTACACGTGTGCAGTCCTGATTCACACTGAACCGAGAGGAAAAACGCTCCTATCAGAGCACAGAAAATGCGAGTATGTTACTTGTTATGAAAAAATGGGGTACGATCTGCCTCATTCCACACATTTAAAAGTTTTCCCAAAAATTATGGAATGCAAATATATTATTCCCGTTTTGACATGTTACCTCAGGTTCCCACAAGCTCCCCTAACTGTAGTACACAACAATTCCTCTGCTCATATCCATCAATTCATAGTTGCTCTTTCTCACTCACTCATTCAATTCAACTCATTGTCATTACCTCTTTGTGTCTCTCTGTCATTTTCTCATGTGTCAAAGCCAAAGTCCGCTTCGTTCTGTCCTGCTACTGCAGTCTTCTTTATTTGTCACTGTCTGCTCTTGATCTCTCTTAATGCTACTCTCTCATTTATTTCTTCCCACTGCAGTTGTCTTTTTCTCACTGTCCATGTATATCTCTTCCTTGCTGTCATTTACTCCCACTCATTACTACTGTCTCTCACCCACTGCCTCTTTCTTTTTCTCTTTACCCTGCCCCCCACCCCCTGTCTCCTTCACTCTTTTCCTTTACCTCTGTTACTGTCAATCATGTTCCACTGCCAATATGTCCCTTTCTTTTTATCTTTTCCATTGTCTCCTTCGCTCTTTCCATAACACCAACCACTGTCTACTATCGTCCAGCATTTATTACTTTTCCATCTCTTTCTCACTGTCACTGTCTTCTCCTCTCTCTGCACGAGAAAGTATGAATACATTCTGATGCCAAAATCTTTGGGAAAATTTTTAAACGTGCTGAGGGAAGCAGAATGAGGCAGCCGTATACCTCACTTTTCAAGGTCTTTTTAACAAACACGAACATATTTACAGTATTTGGGCGCGAATAGAAACATTTTTTCCTTAGTTCCCTTCTTTTCCCTGCTGCAGCAGGAAATGTAACTCATAAGAAAAAAATATATTGATCAGTAAAATTTAGGGAAATTACTTATGTGAAATTGAAATAACGCAAATCCATATTTCCACCTGAGACAGAAATTTAGGTGCAATATACAGTATATTGCATGTGTTTCAGCACTACAACATGTGATTCTCACCTGAAAAAGATGTGTCAAGAGCCTACGTGGGCAGAGTCACGGGCAAAAGGCTCCTCATAAAACTCTGCATCAATTTCAACCAAACTTCGTAATTATATTACTTACTATCTAGAAAGAAATACTATAGGAGCAAGAACCACAAACATCCTATTGGGGTGGGTGTGATAACGTGGAGAGATAAGGATGGAGAGGGAAACGGACAGAGGTGGAGAAGGATAAGACGGACAAAGACAGGAGGATATGGCTGATGGGCAGAGACGATGAAATGGACAGAGATTGGGAAAAGGAGGAGATGGAAATATGGGACAGCAGGAGCTGGACAGAAAAAAGGAAAGAGTGAGAAATTGATACAGAGAAGTGGAGGAGAGGAGATGAACAGAGAGAGGTGGGAGTAAATAGCCTAATAGAAGACTAAAATAAGTACATACCCAGGTAACGCTAGGGACTAAGTATCTCCGTATATTATAAAATTGTATGTATGTGTGCTCCACAGCTCATCCTACACTATTTGATCAAATTCAACCAAACTTAGTACACATGTCACTTACTATCTGCCCAGAAACAGGGTGCGTGCAGTAACCACCTTTGTCGGAATAAAAGGAAGAATGGGGCAACGGCGGTGGGGGCTGGGGGGGGGGGGATTGGAATACAGAAGCGGTACTAACCGCGTGATAATACCCAGGTCATACTCACACAATATTTGAGAACAAGAGCACTTAGTTAACTTCAAAAAACTTTCCGCATAATTTCAAACCTTCACGAAACTTTTTCTCGCTGCCTTCACTTCCAAAATGATAAAAGGGAAGAAGTTTATAGCTTGCAACATTTCCGCGGTTCAAGCAGCAATATTGCCGCATCCAGGATGACCTTTTACTATGTGTTTATTGTTAACTCTATTCACAATACATTTTCGAGACAGTATCCACATATTCTACTGAAGGTAACTGCAAAATTGTATCATCGTACGACAAATAGTTCAGGATACGAGGTATCAAAAACAATGCGATGTGTGAAAACTCGGTCTTCTTAAAACTGAGCACAAATTACCTCCAGTATTTGACAATGAGATCACTTCCAACAAACTATAAACATATTTTCAAACCTTTTCCAAACTTTTCCCAGCTCATGCTTAGCGTCGAATATTTAATGCAGTTGCTTATTTGTAAAGAAATCAGAAATATGAAGCTGTTTTGTACATGTGAGTAGAATTCTTTAAGGAACTGTGTGTTTAATGGTATCTTACTGTCTGGAAAGAAGTACTATGAGGTTAAGAAACACCTAAATTCAGTGTAGTTGGGAATGGAAAGGGGGTGACACTGAAATTCCACAACATTCCCCTCATTTTCACTCTTGTTTGTTACACACATGACTTATTATTTGTATAAAAAACCGTTAGACTGGGATTATCCACTACCACAAGGGATGGGGGTGTGAAGGAGAAAGGGTAAGGTAAAAATACTATAAAACGATCTGTTGCTCTTTATTCCCTGTATTTAGGTGACTGGGACCACTTTTAAAAGCATGAAGTGTAGTTCGTCTCTTGTTTTTGCAGTTCAGGGTGTAGAACCAGATCGAGAGAACGAGCACTGCAACGACCCAATAATTTTGTGAACATGTTTTGGGACCGAAGATCAGGCCATGCAACTGATAAATTTAACATCCTCTCTGGAACCGTATGGAGTAAATCGTACATGTTCGCTAAACATGACACTCACACATATGTTCAACATCTCCTCCTAAGCCCTTGGATCGATTTCAACTGTACTCGGGGTACACATTATTTACTACCTCTAAGGAATGCTGTGGGTGTTAAAGCGGCCAATCTCACTTTGGGGTTGAGGTGGATAGAGAGAGAGAAGGAGGAGGGAAGGTACAGAGAGGGTGAAGGAGAAGGATAGTAACTAATAGAAGACTGAAATAAATATGCTTAGGTCCCGAACGAAATACGTTGACAAAATTATTGGGTCGCTTGAGTAAAATATATATTCTGTCTATGGGGGTTGTGGTTAGATCTCCTATCAGATGCTACTCCAGGCGATGCTGTGGCAATGAAACACCCAGTTCTTCACCAAATGCTAACCCAGACCTGAAACAATTAGTGCCTGTTCTGGCATCCAGCGGCTAGCAGTCTGTTTATTTATTTTTTATTTATTTATTTATTTATTGTTCCGTGGGAGCAAATCAAGGAGAAATCTCTATGATAATGGAACGAGTCAATACATGAAATTATAACACGATAGTAGAAACAGATAAAATGAAATATAAGTAACATATTCAGGCGACAATTCGTAAGTTTAAATAAAGAAAATCAACAATGTAACACTGGAATTTGCTTAATTTTTCAGCTCTTCCAGGAGCTCCTCGACAGAATAGAAGGAGTGAGCCATGAGGAAACTCTTCAGTTTCGACTTAAAAGTGTTTGGGCTACTGCTAAGATTTTGAGTTCTTGTGGTAGCTTATTGAAAATGAATGCAGCAGAATACTGCACTCCTTTCTGCACAAGAGTCAAGGAAGTGCATTCCACATGCAGATTTGATTTCTGCCTTGTATTAACTGGGTGAAAGCTGCTAACTCTTGGGAATAAGCTAATATTGCTAACAACAAACGACATTAAAGAAAATATATACTGTGAGGGCAATGTCAGAATTCCCAGACTATTGAATAGGGGTCGACAAGAGGTTCTCGAAATTACACCACATATAGCTCGAACAGCCCGTTTTTGAGCCAAAAATACCCTTTTTGAATCAAAAGAATTACCCCAAAAAGTAATACCATATGACATAAGCGTATGAAAATATGCGAAGTAGACTACTTTTCGTGTTGAACTGTCACTTATTTCAGATACTGTTTTAATGGTAAATAAAGCAGCATTTTGTATCTGAGCAAGGTCCTGAACATGGGCTTTCCACAACAGCTTACTATCTATCCGAACGCCTAGGAACTTGAACTGTTCCGTCTCGCTTATAATATGCCCATTCTGTCTGATCAACATATCAGTTCTTGTTGACTTGAGAGTTAGGAACTGTAAAAACTGAGTCTTACTGTGATTTAACATCAAATAATTTTCCACAAGCCACGAACTTATTTCATGAACTACATTATTTGATAATGTTTCAATATTACACACAAGATCCTTCATTACCAAGCTGGTGTCATCAGCAAACAGAAATATTTTTGAATCACCTGTAATACTAGAAGGCATATTATTTATATAAATAAGAAACAGCAGTGGCCCCAGCACCGACCTTTAGGGAACACCCTACTTAACAGTCCCCATTGGGACTGAAAATCACTACCACTCTCAATATTGCGGAGAATTACCATCTGCTTTCTGTTGTTAAAGTAAGAGGCGAACCAATTGTAAGCTACTCCCCTTACTCCATAATGGTCCAACTTCTGCAGTAATATTTTGTGGTCAAGACAGTCAAAAGCCTTCGTTAAATCGAAGAAAACACCTAGCGTTCGCAACCTTTTATTTAATCCGTCGAAAACCTCACAGAGAAAAGAGAATACAGCATTTTCAGTTGTTAAACCATTTCTAAAACCAAACTGTACATTTGACAGCAAATTATGTGAATTTAAATGCTCCAGTAACCATGTATATACAACCCTCTCGATAACTTTAGCAAACACCGATGGCATAGAAACAGGTCTAAAATTGTCAACATTATCCCTGTCTCCCTTTTTATAAAGTGGCTTCACTACCGAGTACTTTAATCAGTCAGGAAGCTGACCTCTCCTAAAGGAAGAGTTACAGATATGGCTAAGTACTGGGCTAACATACATAGAACAATACTTCAGTATTCTGCTAGATACCCCGTCATATCCATGAGAGTTCTTGGTCTTTAGTGATTTATTAACTCAATCTCCCTCTTGTCAGTATCATGGAGGAGCATTTCAGGTAACAGTCTCGGAACACTTTTTCCTACGAGCGCTATATGATTCCCTGTTGGGACTAGGTTTCTATTTAGTTCACCTGCTATATTCAGAAAGTGATTATTAAATACTGTACATCTATGCGACTTATCAGTAACACGGACATTCCCACTACGCACTGATTTAATGTCCTCGACCTGTCTCTGCAGACCAGCCACTTCCTTTACGACTGACCATATGGTTTTAATTTTATCCTGAGACTTCGTCTATCTGCATACCACATACTTTTTGTCTTCCTAATAACTTTTTTAAGCACCTTACAATACTGTTTGTAATGGGCTGCTGCATTTAGATTTTGTCTATTTCTAACGTTTTGATATAATTGCCACTTTGTTCTACAGGATGTTCTTATACAGTACTTCTAGTCAGCCACCCAGGCTGCCTGTTTGTGCTAGCACACTGTTTTGAACATTCTAACGGAAAGCAGCTTTCGAAGAGCACGAGAAAAGTCGTGAGGAAAGCAGTATATTTATCGTCCACTGTATCAGCACTATAAACATCTTGCCACTCTTGTTCCTTGATAAGGTTTACAAAGGTCTCTACAGCACCTGGATCAGCTTTTCTAAAAAGTTGATAACTATATTTAACATGTGTTGGAGCACAAAAATCTTTTAGAGTTAAAATTTGTGCATCGTGATCTGAAAGGCCATTCACCTTTTTGCTAACGGAATGCCCTTCTAGTAATGTGGAATGAACAAAAATGTTGTCTATGGTTGTTCGACTGTTCCCTTGTACTCTCGTTGGAAAGAATAAGGTTTGCATAAGATTATATGAATTAAGGAGGTCTACCAGCATCTTTTTCCTTGCACAATCACTTACACAATTAATATTGAAGTTATCACATATAACTAACTTTTTGTATTTCCTCTAAAGTGAACCAAGAACCTCCTCTAGCTTAAGCAAAAATGTTGTGAAATCGGAGTCTGGGAATCTATAAATAACAACAGTTAGAAGTTAAGCTCCACTAAATTTAACCACACCTTCAAACATTCAAACACCTTTTCAATGCAGTACTTTGAAACACCAATTGACTCAAATGGGATACCGTTTTTCACATACATGGCTACTCCCCCACAACGCAAATAGCTCCTAGAAAAGTAGCCAGCCAACCTGTATCCTGGTAAAGGAAGTCTCTGAATTATCTCCTTATTTAAGAAGTGTTCAGATATACCAATAATTTCAGAGTCAACATCTATAAGCAGTTCACTAACTTTATCTCTAATACCTTGTATATTTTGATGAAATATACTAATTCCCTCATTACTCGGATACCTAAGCTTTGTCAAAAGTGGTTCCTCTGTTAGAGAGACTTCCCTTAAGCAGGAATACCTATCAGCCGACTTCAATCTAAAAAAGGTGCAGTTCTAACACCCACTACTACAGGAATCTCCCATGAGTGACCCCACCACCCCTACCTATGCTGTCACCTATAAGCTTTGCCAACCTCGCCTTCCCATACCTGTTGAGGTGCAGGCCATGTCTAGTGAAACCCGTCCTGCTGACAGACTCCACCGACACCACTGAAATGTAACTCATGCCTTCTGTCATCAGCGCACCCCCCAAGTCTCATGTTATTACGCCTGACGGCTGTATTAAGATGAGGCCGACCGTGACGCTGAAACAGTTCCACGAAATGCACATTCGTGTTGCCAGTCTGAGTGGCTATCTTTTCCAGGTCACCATCTATGTCATACTCCCCATCCCTGCCAATACTATTACCAGCCCCACCCACAATCACTACCTGATCCTCTTTAGTAAAATCCCTACATAACTCCCCTATGTTAACAGTCACCTGAGCCAATCCTGCATTAGGCTTCACAATGCTGGTGACCTGGTACTCACTCCCCAACACTTCCTGCAACTGCTTGCCTACACCTCTACCACGAGAACTACCTAACAGCAGAACTTCTTTCTCTTAGACTTTGCAACTGTCCCAGCCACCGTAACTGCTGAGGTCTGCCGCATACTTCCTACATCTACAGCTACTAGAGATTCCTCTCCACAATGACAGTTGGTCGTATCTATTGCAAACACCAATACTAAAACTATGTGAAAATCTCCTTCTCCTAGCAGATCTCTTGCCAACAGCCAGTTCCCGTTCCCCAACCCCCTTCTCCCTCCACATCCTATCTAGCTCCTCCTGTGCGTTTTTCAACTGCACCTGAAGGACACAGATCTTACGCTTCTGCTGCTCTATCAACTTACTCTTTCTACATAACCTGCAGTTCCAGGAGGGGATCTCACCAGAATGGCCACTGCCTTCCCCACTGCATTCCCCCCAGTGAAAATACTTCGAACAAGTCTCACACCCCAATCCACTACTCACGAACCTACGGCAAAGCCCACACTTCTCACTCATGGTTAATTTTTACAGTTATTGAAACAAGAAAACTACTTTATCTAAGTTCCGCTACTGCAATAAGAAGATGCTAACGAACTAACTACAGTAATCACAAACTTACTATATAAGGGAAGTAAATACTACTATTGACAGTATTAATCAACAACAAATGAGAATATAACAAAAGACTAACACAGAAAGAAAATCTAATCACAGTAACGAAACTGAAAGCAGTTTCCAAAAATTTCTTCTGAAATTTTTTCACCAGAAAACACCAAGAACACCGGTTGAAGACTACTAAAGTTCCTAAATAAACCACTATACACAAACAATTAATTAGTACATAGCTTTCGATGCACCGCTACAGCTGCAACTGTTCATCAAGTTGGAGCAGTGGCTATGACAATTCAAGCTGAAGATGGTTGTAGTGATCTCTGTTGAGCTCACAGCTATCACCACAGATATCACCACAAACACCTTCAGCATGAAATATTCATGGTATCAACAGCAGACACACATAATGTACTGGACTTTCCTGGTCAGCGGTTTATGGAAGACGTGGAACATCATGAAAATGATAAGAGTTGTCTGAGGCGCTTCAGTCATGGACTGTGCGGCTGGTCCCGGTGGAGGTTCGAGTCTTCCCTCGGGCGTGGGTGTGTGTGTGTGTTTGTCCTTACGATAGTTTAGGTTAAGTAGTGTGTAAGCCTAGGGACTGATGACCTTAGCAGTTAAGTCCCATAAGATTTCACACATATTTGAACATTTTTGAACAGGGGACATAATATGGCGTTGGTTTTTTGTTGCTAGGTGGGGTCACGTGAAAGATACGAAGGTCGACTTTGTTTGTCTTTAAATGGGATGCTATAGTTTGGTACTTATTTTCTGATAGCGACTATCGAGACGAATCCAATGATGTGTAACAGTAAGGTCTTTGAAGGTCAACGAATGTCAAAAAGGTGGCATGAACGTCCATTTACAGAAGGTGTTCGATGTGATGACCATTGGTATCGATGCAGTGCTGTGATCTTCTTATCATGGATTGAGTGATGTTCCTTATCACTTCGGCAATTAGCACATGCTCTGACAATTCTGTCTCGTGCAAATAGCAATTATTCGCCGAATACGGAGTATCCATCTAACGTGCCATTGACAGGTAAAGTAAACGGCATTCGATGGTTTCGCAGTGCAACACTAATAGCAACGGTAACACTAGTATTGCCGAATCAAGAGAAAGTGAATGATGTATTCCTTCGAAGAACTAGTCGATATGCTTCTCATGTACGGAGAATGCTAACGAAATTCAGTGAGAGCTAGAGACTTATACGCTAAAAGGTATCCTCAACGTACACTACTGGCCATTAAAATTGCGGCACCACGAAGATGACATGCTGCAGACGCGAAATTTAACCGAAGATGCTGTGATATGCAAATGATTAGTTTTTCAGAGCATTCACCCTCTTAAGAGCATAAATATGTAATAGTAATTATAATGTATATGCTCTGGAACGACGTCAGAGCGGGTGAACGTTGTACGTCTCACGCAAATATGACTGCCTTTGCTTTGTTTTAGAAAATAGTCTTGGAAAGATGTTTACGGCACTGTATTACACTTCATGTATTATGCACGCCGTCCGACTCGCATCTCGTCTTCCGCTTTTCCATTCCGAGACTTCAGAGAAAAAGTCCCACATCCCAGTGACGCTTATTTGAATAGTCTTCGCCAGAACTAAAAGCTGTCGACAACTGCCGCTCTTCATCTGCAGTAGCAGTTGAGCACCCAAAAGATATACGTCTTCGTGTGAGCCAGTGAACTTCTAAAACTTCCGTTAATATATCTAATAAATTACAAAATCTTTTCTGCAACCAACTGTTTCGTAGGTAGAGGTTGATGAAGTTTCACAGTGTACAATTATTGATACGTGCGATACGTGAAATTATCACTACTATTTTACTGCATGTATCGTAATAGGTAATTTATACCTCTTTCATCTGGTTGTGTACAAAATATATTGTTGTCAGTCAAAAAGCGATAAGCTATACAATCCTTCTATATCCAATGCCGACCTTTGGGACTGTACGAACAATTACTGCATGAGTAGTTGCTCTTCCTAACAGCAGTCCTTATGAACAAACCAGTTACGTCTTTAACAATGGTTACCAATAATTTACATACCTGGGCTATACACGGCTCTGTTTAAAAACAACAGCTTTATGTAGTCACAGGAACGAGGCGCACAGATCTGCTTTCATCCCTCGCGGCTAATTCGATGCAAATAATCGCCTGTAGCTGTGATACTGCAGACAAACTGTCTCTACATTGGCTAGAATTGTAAGTTAATAAAATACACAGAAATGCAAAATTTGAGTTAAATGACTGTGAGTATATTCTATTGTAACACCTGAAATTGATGTAGACGACAGAGAACTATAGTGAATAATACTTATTCAAGAAAGGATAATTCAAATGAAGGGGATTCTCCATTGACATAGGCTCCATCCCTATCACATCTCTTTTCATCAAGATTTGAATGGAGATGATAATGATATTCCTGTTAACTTCAGTACTTGGACATTAAGATAATATACTTCACACACGGAAGTATCGTAGCCTCCTAACTTACCACATTCTATGGAGGCTAGAAAATGTTCCTCCGCTGACTAGGAGGAACCTGTGGCAGCCACATGATGCCTGTCCAGCACTTAGTGCATGACGTACTACAGCATGTCTTCACAAATAGTTTCCTGATCGTTGTAATGGATGCAGAGGACCTGTACCTTGGTCAGATTTGATGACTGTACAATTTTCTGTGTAGATACTCTAACTACATCTGATGATATGCAATAATATACTACAGAAGCCTGCTCGGACATTTCCACTGAAATGCTAGAACGTGTGCAGCAGTGTGTATGCCACTGCAGGTGATCATTTTTAACACAACCTCTGAAGGTCAATTGGTTCGATACTGGCCAGCTTCCACATAACCACTTTATGTCCTTGTATTATTCTTTAGTGTGTTTACCACAGGATGTGCAAGTATCGGCGTGGCAGCTTTCCAAAAAACGATATCTCGTAGACGACTCGCATTAGAATCCTGTAACAAACGCCGCTAACACTGAAATTTAGCCTACTTTCAGTTTATTAATATCAATAGGCATTGTCCCATTTAAACTGGTGTATGTTTCCGCAAAAAAATACATCTAAGTATTATTACTGAGCTGTCGGCAGCTCGTGTTCATGATGTTTATTGTTTGTCATCTTCTCTTACGGTACTAACTTCCTCCCTTACCTGCCGCAGCAGCAGCGCTTATCGATAAGTCCACTGTCATACCATCTCTGGAGCGACCGATAGTTTTTCCGGGTCGTCGTGTGTGTGTAGAGTTCAGTCGGGATGCAGCAGTAGTGAAGACGGAGACGGAGCGCCGGTGAGGCGCGGACAGCCAGTGCTCACCAACCGCTGGCGACACAGACTTGAACTGTCCGACGGAAGGGATTGGGAACAACCGTTAGTTGGTCGTTCGGTCGGTCGTCTCATCGGCCGACGTGTATTTGGTCCTTTGACCGTTTCCAGGCCTAGGCGGTCGGTCGGTTGGGGCAAAGCAGCGAGGAAGTCTCCGTGGCCTGTAGTCGGGCCAGAGCCGCTAGCGGCGAGCACTCGGAGTTGGATTTGCGAGGCGCTTCTTGCGAGGGTTACGAAGTTCGTCGCCCACCATGCCTGGACACTAAAGTTGAGTGCTCACTTAACCTACCATCAAGCCTCAACTGCTATCACATGTCTTCGTTTTATCCTGGTTGTCACTTTCTCGGAGATTCAGCCATCTTCCTGTGTGGTGTTTAACTTAATTTAATTCATTCCTTTTTTAATGAGGTGTACCAGGGGTGTCTTCTGCCTTGTGGCCGTTGACATTCCGGTTGCCTGCCCTGATCGTTTACGTAATTTTCGGCAGTGTATTTTCCTTTTCGCGTCCAGCACGGCGTGTAGTTCGATAGCTGAGGTGTTGATGGTAGTTTTGGGCATTTATTCTAACTTGGCTGGATTGGGTACCAGTATCCAGAACATTGTGCTACTGACATGTTGTTGTCATTTTGCTGGCTGGGTGGAGCAGAACTGATGTTGTTGGTTGGTTCATTGGCCAGCTTTCGGTTCTGTTGCCTTCTGATTAACTCAGCTGATGGCCTCATAGCAAACAAGAAAAAAAATTTTTTTACAGCTTACGGCCTAAGAAGGAATGCATATTGTTTCTTGTTTGGTATGTGGCCTTCAGCTGAGTTTCAGCCTTTTAAAATTAAAATTGAAAATTCCTTGTGCCTAGGCCTTAAGCCGTAAATTTGTTTCAAGTTGGTGTGTGGCCTTCAGCCAAGTTTTCAGCCTTTTCAAATCAAAGGTTAAAGAAATTTGCCTAGGTCTTAAGCTGTAAGAAATATTTTCTAGTTTGTATGGGACCAACAGCCAAGTTCTGAAGCTTAAATTAAAAATTAGAAATTTCTTTGTGTGAGCTTCAAGCATTGAGATTGTTTGGATTTCGTATGTGATCTTCAGCTGAGAGTTATGTGAAGAATTTTAGGATAAAGCCTTTAGCCTATTTTAGTTAAAATTTAAAAGCTCTTCCCTTTAGGCCATAAGCCATAAAATTGTTTTCTGCATAGTATGTGGCCTTCAGCCGAGTTTTATTCTCTCTTAAAAACTCAGAATCCTTTTCTTGCCCTTAAGTCATAATGTTGTTATTCTTTAGTATGAGGCCTTCAGCTGGGTTTTATGGGAAATATTTTAAGATAAGGCCTTCAGCCTTTTCAAATTGAAACCTCGTCTTCCTAGGCCTTATGCCGTTAAAATGTTTTGATGATATGCGGCCTTCAGCTGAGTTTTCAACCTATTTAGATTAAACACTGAAAATATTTATCTTGGGATTAAGCGGTAACACTGTTCTTGGTTAATGTGAGGCCTTCAGACAAGTTCTAAGGGAAAAATTTAAGCTAAGGCTTTCAGCCTATTTATATTGAAGATAAGAAATTTTTCCTAAAGAAGTGAAACCTCCAGAAAAACTCATGTACCTCAATTCCTTGCTTAAGCCTTGTGCCTTGGATTTTAGATGTGGTCTTCAGCCGATCTAAATTAAATCAAACGAGGTCTTTTGTTAAAACCTAGAGAGTTTTTGATTCTTGCTTGTGTGATTGTGTGTTTTAAGATACAAAGTTTATCTGTTGAGTGCAACTGACAGTAACTTATTTTGGCCCCTTTCCACAAATATAACCTCATCCACTCTGTCCTGCTAGCCCAGGGATTTCACTTGAGACTAACCAGCAGTGCAGTCAGGAATGGAGTAGCGGTCGGCACCGAAGAAGCGTCAGAGACAGAGCACCAGTGACGTTTGGACAGCTAGTACTTACCGACCACTGGCGACGTACATGCACTGTCCAAATGAAGGAGATGGACCATCAGTGTAGTCGGGCATGGAGCAGCAGTCAGTGATGGAGCAGCAATCAGGGATGAAGGAGCGTCGGGACGGAGCACCAGTGAGGTGTGGACAGCCAGTACTCGCCAACTGCTGGCGACACACATCTACTGTCCGACGGAGCGAGACCGCAGTGGGAAAGACCGTTGGTTGATCGTCGCATTGGGCGACGTGTATTTGATCGTCTGATCGTTTCTGGACCCCATCTATTTATTATCGTTCAGGACTTTGGTCGGTTCCTTCCTTGTGCAGAGATGTCGGTTGGCCAATGGGCCGGTGTTCCCTCTCCATGGTTGGGTCTGAGCCAGTGTCTCCGGGACATCGTCCATCTGAAGGGAGCTGGGAGGTCAGTCGGGGTGCAGTAGCAGTTGAGTGAGGATGCAATAGCAGTGAAGTCAGGGACGGAGCGCCGGTGAGGTGCGAGCAGCCAGTGCTCGCCGACCGCTGGCGACACACTTGAGCTGCCCGACGGAAGGAGACTGGAGTGCGAATGACTGTTGGGTGGTGGTTGGGTCGGTCGTCTCATCGCCCGACGCTGTATTTGGTCCTCTGAACATTTCTGGGCCTAGGCAGTCGATCGGTTGGGGCAGAGCAGCGAGGAAATCTCCATGGCGCATTTTCAGGCTGGAGCTGCTGGCGGCGAGCATGCGCGGTTCGAGTTGTGAGGCACTTCTTGCAAGGCTTAGGAAGTTCGTCGCCCACCGATCCTGGACGCTAAAGTTGAATGCTCACTTAACCTACTATCAACCCTCAGCTGCTATCACATCTCTTCGTTTGATCCTGGTTGTCGCTTTTTGGAGATTCCCACGAGCTGCAATGTATGTGCGCTGAATTCGGCTAGAATTGCAGCCATCTTCCTGTGAAAAAAACATTTATAATACGTTTATCAACTAACAATTCGAGACTCTGCCCACCAATCCATTCTATGGAGATCGCACCTCAATTGCTCTTCCAATTTCCGCGATAATTGAAGGGAAAATTTTAGGTGATTCACCCTGTAAGTGTATATAGGGTGTGCAAAATACCACATGACATTAGATTTGAGCATGAGTACAGAGAAAGAAAGGAATAAGAAGGGGGTGCAGTTGAAGATGGAGTATGACAGTACAGAATTCTGGTGTGCTGATGTAGACTTGAGGTAGATGGATAGGTTCTATGATGTCAGAGCCCAGGTTCTGGAATACTGACACTGTACAGGAAAATATGATATAACAGATTATCTAAGATCTTTCTGCCACAGATAGTCACTCAATAACTATCCATAATGCAGAGTAGAAGTCCCACAAATTCACCACTACTTAATGCTTAAAGTTATCTGTCAGAGGCGCATATTCCTTCACCCAGTGATCCTAATGCAAATGTAACAGAAAAGGGGACTCGGTGGCACTGATGTAAGATACTCCTCAGAATGTGTTTCATGCAGGCTTTCTACTCAGCGAGTACATATTGGAGCAAGTCAGCATCGAAAGCCTTAACACCACACAAAACCCATGCCTGAAACCAAACATCACCCCTCTCATTTCTGATTAGCCTATCCACGCAATGAAACAGTGAAGTATTGGAAAAGCAGAACTACGAATTTTGCCTACTTTGTTGCTACGGTTTAAGTTACTTCTTCAAATAAATATACACATAACGTTTTAAAAGAGAAAAATATATAAAAAATTTGGCCAAGGGGGGGGGGGGGGGGGGGGGAACCTTCAGAAAAGCATTTTTCATAACCAAAATACTCAAATATTAAAGTACTTAGATACTAAAGCACACATTTTTTATACTGAACATTTCACTTCAAGAATAACTCTTTCTTACTGGAATTTACTTTCAAAAGCTATTACTCTTTGAACTTCTACATAAGCAAACTTTCACTGTAAACTCTTTAACTTCAGTTCCTGACACATATATCTCATTATTTACACAAAAACTATTTAAATGGTTACTCTTTATATTAACTAGGCACTTCATAAGTCTGTAAAACAGGAAAACAGGGTACTCGACTAATCAAACACCAGGAAGGAACCCTACATAGGTGTAGGATTAGGATTAAAATTACAGGGTGAACCAGTTACCTTAAAGGTCAAGAATGATTATTCAGTAATAAAACACAGTTTAAATTAATGGTTCACACTGTAAAAGACTAAAATACCAAAACAATCTTATCTGATGGCTGTAGGCTTGAGAGTGGCGAACAATTGTGACGGCTACACTACCCACAGTACAGCCTGCAAATATCAAGCTGTATGGGCTCAATTTCTCTTCTTGGCGTCGTTCAAATTTACATTCAGTAGCCCAACAACTCGCAGTTCTGCCGTGAGCCGTTTGCAGTCTTCATCCGAGGCAGTTTTGTGCAAATCTACAGTCAAAGCTTGTCCTGCACCACAAAGATGTTGCCTCAGTCACTGCTGCCTACAGACTGTGTGACAGACGGGATTGCTCTGGGTAGCACGCCAGTTTACCCTTGCCACCTTTTCCACTCCCCAGAGCCAATTTCGTTTCAAACAAGAGCACACTGACTTTTACGTAACACCTATTTCTTACATTGCTCCTAAGCGTGACCATTTCTTACAATTGTCAAATTTACATCAATATTAACAGTTTGTACCCACAAATATTTCTAAATACAAAATGTCATCAGAAAATTATTTAACGTAATAAACTGTTTACGTAGTGTTTTACTTACATACAATGCAAAGAACTTCAACCTCCAGTATAGTAAACCTTACTTTACATGTACAGAAATTATAGTACAAACATGCGAAAAATTTTTAAAGCAAAAAATTATGAAAATATTAGATGAACCATAAACAAATAGTGTTATAAGTGGAGGAATCTATATTTTTCGCTCGTATTATGGAACTTAGGATAGACACAGTGTAACTGTTCTTTGTATCACATATGATAATTTGAAAACCATCATGTTGAACTCTGAACTGTTTTGACTCATGAGTATTTCGAATATGATAATCAC
Source organism: Schistocerca nitens (assembly GCF_023898315.1). Taxonomy (NCBI): domain Eukaryota; kingdom Metazoa; phylum Arthropoda; class Insecta; order Orthoptera; family Acrididae; genus Schistocerca; species Schistocerca nitens. The sequence goes on from NC_064618.1 coordinate 407,846,410, forward strand.
AAAATGGACTTAGCTTTTGCGTGTCTTTAATAACAGTTTACTGTGGGGATTTTGCTACCATACTCATAACACTTTCAATGTGACTTTACTGCATTTGGTAAGGATATTTTCTTGTTTCCATTTTAAATGAGTATTGTATGCATAGGACACTTACCTGACACATGCTACTTCATCGTGTGATTGGACAGGAAGTAACATGCAGATCAAATGCAACAGCAGCAAGAGCATTAATTTCCCCCCTCTTCTCTCATCAGTCGTTTCAGTATGACACTATCACTTTCACATAACTGGTTGACAATGTTGATGAATACTTCCCATGATGGTTGATACCTACTCGGACACCTTTCCACATACACCATATATGAATGAACTACGTTCCTTCTATACTCTCCATACACAATGAGTATGTGGACTTTTTCCGCATTGGTAAATCCCATCGTACACTAACGACCTAATGCTGAACAATGACACACTAGCAAGTTGCAATGCACAGACATATTGTAAGCAAACATAACAATATCATACCTAGCCACTATGCAGGTTGAATAGCACAAACTCAGTGTGGCGACTTTTCAAAACTGCAGATTCGTTGTAATTGCATTCTTTCATTACAGAAAGTGTATGTCTGCACAGAAAATAGACTTTCCATGTATTAATACAATCTGTTTATTGGCTAACAATATAAGCCCCCGACCACCAGTCCATTCTGTGAAAACAGCACATCAATAGCAGTTTCCACTGCAGCCGTATTTGCAGTGCAAGTCATAGGTGATTCACCATGTATGTATGTATGTGTGTGTGTGTGTGTGTGTGTGTGTGTGTGTGTGTGTGTGTGTGAATACATAGTGTAATGCGGATATGTATTTTGTAAATAACGACAAGTGTGTTAGATAACGAATTCGTTTGTTGATTTCTCTTAGACAAAGAAGCATATAAATGATATATACATTTCAGTTCTTTGTGATGTAGTTTGGTTCTTTAAAAAAGTTTCTCATCGAAATCGACAGTATTTCCTGAGTATGCACTAAATTCTGCTCATATTTCCCTCAATGTGATAGGAGCATAACAAAACTCAGATAGTCCATCCAGAAATTTAGTGTGGATAGATTCTGTACCTATTGGAGAAATAGATACATTGCACTGCATGAATACATAAGCTGAAGAAGTGTTCTAAATCATTCACTTGTATACAATGCACATAAAAGCAGTTCACAAAGTCACTTGATACTGCTTAAAATCACAGTTGCCAGCGATTCAGGCACCAGAGATAGCACCATCATTAGTCCAAAGAATTTCATAACAATAGAGTGCCATAAAGAAATGGACAGATCTCCAGACTGCACCCTGAGTGCTGTGTCATCATACATTGATATGATAGCATCAGACCTGCTCGGTAAACGTCTGGGGAAGAAAGAGATGGGCCATATTCAGTGGTATTTTGAGCACTGATGTACAGGATTGGATGACACACCTTCTTCCATTCCGACAGAGTAAACTGCACTTTAACACTCTCCATCACAATCTCCATCACCGCACACAAGTCACCAGCTGCTTCTATGGCTACATTCAGACACTTTGACCAACTAATAGTTCAATTATACCTAAAAGTTAATAGCAGTAGTAGTGCACTGGGAGCAACTTCGATCTTCTTATCCACTACACATTGTCCCGGCAGTATCACTGGACTGTTCCATGGTTCAATGGATGGTGGGCATGTTGGAGTCCAGCAATGATCTGTGCCATGCTGCTCAGTAGATTGCAGTGGTGGATATTGAAAGCCACTAGTGCACTTCTGTGAATTGTGGTCAGCTACATCTGTGCTTTGCTACTGCTGCTGCTGCTGTTGTGTGTCTTCATCACACACTCCGATGAGTGACACAGACAATAGCAGCTCCTTCTCCTGCTCCAACATGCTGATTAGTTTCACGACAGTACTCCATGTGCCTGATGACATGGCCACTGCTGCATCTTCTGACAAGCTACAAGTCACAGCTGCAGGTCTTCTCAAGCTGTAGGTTGCCGCTACTGCAAGTCCCAGGCGTGCTGTTCAACAAAGAAGAACTGTTCAATCAGTAATAATAGCAGTTACAGACACTGATGTAAGTGACATGGATGTAATATTATTTGGCAATGGGTATTTTCTCATCTGCTTCCTCATATTCTGCTGGAAGGAACTGAAAAATGTCAACAGCTGCTGACGCATCGTGGTCCTTCTACTGAATGCAGCTAGGGCCAGTAAGCTATCACACTCCTCTTATATCCTAGATGTTGCCAGATCATGGGGTTGGGTATTGAATAAGCAAGGGGCTGCAGAAAAGGATGGTTCGCTGCAACGCCATCTGTTTGACTGCAGGGAGAAGCATTATAAGTTGAGCATTTTAATGCTATCTGTGTGATGCCCTAGGTCTCGCGGTTCTAGGCGCGCAGTCAGGAACCGTGTGACTGCTACGGTCGCAGGTTCGAATCCTGCCTCGGGCATGGATGTGTGTGATGTCGTTAGGTTAGTTAGGTTTAAGTAGTTCTAAGTTCTAGGAGACTGATGACCTCAGCAGTTAAGTCCCATAGTGCTCAGAGCCATTATTATTTCTTTCCCATCTTCATGTAAGAAGCTATAGATGCAGTCCTCAGCTGCATTCTTGTAGGTAATACATGTATTAAAATCCTCTCTATCCAACACCAACGTATTATATATTGAACACACTGTACCCACACATAGCTGCTACCACACCAACACAGACTAAGCTTTACCCATCAATATTTGGAGCCTGGTGACAGACTTGGTGGGAATCAGTAGGAAAACTTCTACCGAACGATAATCTGAGACACTATCGGGTCATATACGTTTGGGATGGGATGAGCTGCTGACAGGTATTTTGCTATTTTTCACAAGCGAACAGTATCCTTTAGCCTCTTCGGTAGTTCTGGGAAATACGCTTAACCATATGCATGTGGGAGGACAGGAAGCATACTGCTCAATGTCCCCAGTGACATTTAAGTGCCCAGGTGTTTCAAGAAGAACAGGTCGCTAGACAAGCTGAGGAATGTCTTTGAATCACCCTCATTCTACAGGACGATATTCTGAGGAAAAGCCAAATCTGCAGGCTCATGCACACTCGAGATGGGGTGGTCATCAGACTGATATTTTGTTATTGTTCACAGGTTGGCCTTTCCAACATATCTCGAAAACACATCTCAGAACATTTCGCTCTGCAGATGGGAAGACAGGAAGCAGTTCACTCTTTGTCTGTGTTTCTGGTGTTGGGAGGTGCTTAAGATTGCACTTGACCTGCCAGGAAACACTTCGTTTGTTCTTGGTGAAACGTTCTGGTATTTCCCCCAGTAACGATTAAGTGTTCAATATTACCAAGAAGAAAACAACACTACAGGATTCTACAAGTCAGAAACGCCCAGTTTTGTTCTGGGAAATATGCTTGGCAGCCTTTCTGAGGAGACTGAAAGCACTTCGTTCATAACTGTTTTTCCCTAGTTCAGGTGGTCCATGTGCCGGAGTTCCATGGATGTTTGGGACCTGATAGTCAACAACAAAGTAAGCCGCAACTCGTGCAAGTCACCTGGGGCATTACGAACCACCGAAAGCCGTCAAGAACCGCCACGGGGATCAAATGTGCCTCCCATGGCGGTGGACACTCAGTGTGGCCTGTGTAATCAAAAGCGACTACCCGCAACATGAGACTGTGGTAGTTAACACAGGCCACTAAATGGCTCTAGCATGCAGTCTAAGTGCCAGCCACCATGCTAGTTCCTGCGGCCACAGCTCAGCAAGCGATTGACACTTTCCAGTGCCAGCGCGCAAGCTGCAGTCAGTGGACAAGAGCTGATATAAGGGAGCTGTGTACTCATAGTGCTCGGCTTGTGTTCGACACCTATGGAAGCTGCAAATACAACTACACACGATCTTTAGACTCCATTTATGGTACATAGGACGAGAGTTTACGATAGGTGTGTTGGGGCGCTGTATTTCACTATCTTCGTGGTGTGTAGTGGATCTTTGTATGATATGTATACAAGGTTTTTAGCGATGTTGGGGTACAGTTAATTGCAGTGTTTCACAATCCTTGTGGTGTGCGTAGGATCTTTATATGATCTTAGGTGAGGTATTTCGCTGTACTATTTTTGAAATATGTATTCAACATTTGTATCTGTGCTTATGATTTTAAAGTGATCTAGATTGACGTTCTGTTGCAGTGTATATAGGACATTTGGTTCTTAATTGAAACAACAGGTTAATATTTTCCACTTCCTGAGCTTTTCCCTCCAGTTCCTAGTGGTATTGTGTACTCATAAAATTTCTTTCACAGGATAATGGCTACACATGCCAAAAAATGATGAAATAAACAGCTAGTGCAGTTGCTCTTCATAATAACATCCCATATGAGCAAACCAGTTGTGTCTTTACTTGTGGTTACTAGTACTTTAAGTATTTGGGCTACACACGGCTCTGTTTAAAAAGAATAGCTCGATGTAGTCATAGGGTCAATTCACACACATCTGCTTTTATCCCCTGCACCTAATTCGCTGCAAAACGTTACTTGAAACTGTCATCCTGCATTCAAACATCTATGCATCGGCTAGAATTGCGAGTTAATAAAACACACATAAATACAAAATAAATGTTAAATGAACAATTTAATAGCAAGGGTTCTATAGTGACATCTGTAATTCGTGTAGCCGACACAGAATTATGCTGAATTATGTTTATTTAAGAAAGGACATCTCAAACGAACGGGAAATGGACCCACGATATTCAGTTAAAATGCAAACAAAAATATGCTTATCAAATACAGTGAAGTTCGTTGAAAGCAATTACGAGAATGGTAACAAAGTCTAGAAACTAAACTGTAATAAAGGATAAGCAAAACCTAATTCCATTTCATGATTATCATACACAAAATATTCATTAGCTCCAAGCAATTCAAAGTTTAACATAATGATTTTGAAACCGTCACAAGTGATACAAAGAATGGTCGCTCATACGCTGTCTATGCTCATTTCTGCAGAACATGCAGGAGAAAATAGGTTCCTACTCTGGGTAACATTCATATCTCTTGTGAGTTAGGGCCCTTTCAAAAGTTAAAATATGAAAGCGCCTGTTCACCATCCAGAATCAATCACCTACGCAACTGAATGGTCCACATCACTCGCGACAGGTCTGCCTGCTTCCACAGCTCGACAGAAAGCGTCAAAATCGCTCCCATGGCTGTTCATTCTAAACGTCCCAGTCGTCACTTGACTCACATACTTTTTCCTCTGCTATCTGATTTTCCGTTGGCTGAAGGTAATCCCCACCAAGGAAACATCAATATTCAGCTCTGCAAACACGGTTTGATTCAATTTGACCACATTCTGGACTAAACTGATATATTAAAACAATGTTTAAATAAAAGAAATATTATACACATTTGGTCACATACAGAATATAAATAAAGAGTTGTCCATAAATATGTAAGCCACTACTCTCACACAAGTGCGTTTACATTAAATGAAAACAGATCGTAAGTGAATATTATTTAAATAATTATATGTGGCTTTTAATATCAGTTATGGTGTCCCATAACATATGTGACTGATCACTTTTAAATTACCACAATTTTTAATAGCACTTGAAATCAAGATTTTTAAATGAAGTTAATGGCAAAATAACAGTCATTCATTAAATAAGTACACAAGTATGACAAAATATGAGGTATCCTTATTGTATTAAGTTGCTGTGTAAACATTTAGAACACAATGTTCTGACAAATATGTGCATAGTAACAAAGATATAAGAGACATAATAAACCAAGAAGTAAAGTAGATAGAGATAAGCGCCTTTCAGGGATGATAGTTATCATTCGATACTATCACCTGAGGTATCGTTTGTTGAAATCACATGAAGCATTTAAAAGTTGTTAATCCAGAGGTCAGTTGTGAAGACATTTATTCGCTGCAAAATATTAACTTCTCTAGTTTTAAAGATATTGAAATATTGTGTCATCGGATGTGCCTCATTTTTAGGAAATTCGATTTACTATGTAACTGTGGTTTATTGTCGAATTTCAGTGAGCTGTAACTTAACGTTCTTTAAGAATGTCAGACACTCTGCCAGTTCTTGGAGCATTGTCTGTTCTCCTAAGCGACCGTACGTCGCTGAATTCCCTGTACTGGGATTTAGCCACTTCCAGTCGCCGTTTGTTGACGCACCTGGCTCGCCTTGAGCGGCCGCGGCGGCCGGCACAGCAACGATGCGGTCTTGACCCTGGGGCCGCACAGCTTCACAAACAAATTCACTGCACATTGTACTGACTCTAAGCGGACGAGTAGCTCGCCCACATAAGTGTAGCGTTACACCTTTACAGTGAATAAATTGTTATCAAAAATTTAGAAAAAGTAGTGGGTTCATGAATAGATTGAGTCCGAAATTGCTACTATAGCAATGTCGCAAATTATTGAACATATGTTATCTGTAATGTGTACTAGTGACGCGCCAGATTGTATTGTATTGTAATTTATGTTGACTGGGGGCCTAGAAAGGAGGGAGAGGCTCCGTCCCCGCCGCAGCCGAAGTGGTCCACAACCCCACGACGACTACTGCAGTCCGCTTCAATCCTTCGCCACCCCTCACCGAACCCAGGGTTGTTCTGCGGTTCGGTCCCCGGTGGAACCTCCCAGGAAACATCTCACACCAGACAAGTGTAACCCCTACGTTTGCGTAGTAGAGTAATGTTGGTGTACGTGTATGTGAAGAACTTGTTTGCGCAGCAATCGCCGACATAGTGTAGCTGAGGCGGAATGAGGGGAACCAGCCCGCATTCGCCATGGCAGATGGAAAACCACCTAAAAGCCATCCACAGACTGGCTGGATCATCAGATCTCGACACAAGTCCGCCGGGCAAATTCGTGCCTGGGACCCGGCGCTCCTTCCCTCCCAGAAAGCCATGCATCAAACCGCACGGCCACCCGCCAGGTTAGCCAGGAGTGCTAATGTGCTGCTTCCTGCACTCTTGTAGGCGCGCCGGCCCCCAAGCGGATTGACGACGAGGACAAGTGTGCCAGCAAGCCTGGATGTGGTTTTTAGGCGGTTCTCCTCATCCCTGTAAGTGAATACCGGGCTGGTCGCCATGTCACACCTCCGTTACACAACTTGCGAACATTTGAAAAGCGTGGGCGTCATTTCATAGCTGACACTAGACGCAGACAGTTGGAGCACACAGGAAGGGCATCCAGCCACCTTCCGACACCAACATCGCCAAATCCATAGTAACAAAGACGACCCCGCATTTCAGTGGGACAATGGCCCCAGCAAATCAATGTTTTCTAGAATACTGTCGTGTCTTTTCACGGTTTTAATTACACCAACTGAAGGGAAAAGAATACATTTTATATCTCTTACTGTCATTTGACGGTATTCGAATTACTACACAGTTAAAGAGAATTTTTTATACAGTTTTCGAGTGAATTTGTTGTAATCTGGAATTACCGTGGGAATATTAAAGAGCTTCTTTATATCGTTATTCTGTTACCATCCACTAGTTGACTAGTAAGTTCGGACAGTATTATGTTGTGAATTATTGGTACCATCTCTGAATGTAATACAGAGGGGGACAAGTTACCCTCGATTACATTTGGTTAGGTGTAGTGTATAGTGTAAGTGGAGATGCGTTAGATTTAGACATCGACATCGAAGTCTTTATACGTGGAGTATCAGTTAGGATTAGACGACTGAACCAGATGACTTCGGCCATAGCGCAGCAAACAGACTTGTCGGACGTTAGCCTGAAATATTTTAAGGACAGCATGAAAAAAAAAAAAGCAGATGAACCATACGGAGAAGGAATGCTTAGAATTCAACCAGACCAGTCTCAGTTACATACAAACCCTATATTAGAAGAAAGGTGCAACGTTGCTATTGCAGAACAGGTATACGGCTAAAGGGCGTCGTACTTATTTATTTTGAATTGTAGGAAGCAATGTTAAAATTTTAAGCCTCTGCTGTCATTAAAGATTATCACTTTACATGGAACAGCACGCGTAACTGTATAGTGTATGGTCTCACGTAACAGAATATCCGTGAATTTTTATGACATTATTTTAGAAAAACTAAAATTTTCTTCAGTCTAAATCCAGCGTGTTAATCACTGCGGCTCAGTGGGGAAAGCAAAAAATGAGTAGTTAAATACAGTCGAGTATCTCTCTCACTCAAGTTGCCTTCAGAAGTGCTTCTTTGTACACTATTTTCTAGAATGTTCGTCTTATTAAATCAACATTATCAAATCCCAGCTAACGCAGTTTGTTAGGGAATCAACTAAGAATTATTTATTAATTTGATTTTTGTTTCTGTATTGGAAACAACATTAACATAGGCTATCTTCAGTTCTGCTATACATACGGTAACAGTAAATGCTTACAATACAGTAAAAACAGCTACCAGCCACTGTTGATTATGAAATGTATAATGGATAAATAAATAAGGGTGTAGAGGGTCATTGTCCGTCAGCTCGGTCATCCAAACTGGATATGTGCAACAAACTGCACAATGGGCTGGGCGCCAGTATGAAGCTAGCCAAGGTGACTTTCCTCAAGATAACTTGAGGGCACCTTCTACCTGTCGTTCCCCTTCCAGCAGTTCTGCGAAGGCCATATTTCCTTGGTCAACAAGGGGTAGGCACTGGCGTGCCACTTGAGACTCTCCTGTCGTGTATCCTCAACGATTCTAAATTCTAAAGATCACCCACTAAAGCAACTGAAACGAAAAAGTTAGCACCAGGTTAAGCCAAAGAAAAAATAAAATGATAGTATATACAACCACATTTATCTCATTAATCCATCTACACTCTTATGTTATCAGAGTTTGTGTAAATCGTCTCTCTTTTAGCACCATGTAAAATTTAAAAAAAAAGAAAATTATAGTGCATGCAGCCACAGTAATTCATCTACACTTTTATGTTGTCAGAGCCTGTGTAACTCATCTCTCATCCAGTTTAATTATATATCATTAATAAATAATCTATAAACTTTCAGAGCAGCTGACCTCCTAAGCGGCCGCACGTCGTCAAAATTCCAAATACTGGGATTTACCCACATCCAGCCTTTTTCTTGAAGCATATGGTATATCAACGAATCTGTTAATTTCTTTTGTATATGACGTCGGAATGAAACCTCCACATATGTTCAGTATACATAGTTTTCAGATATGACAACTTTAAAGAACATGGCAAATTTCTTGGATGTTTTAGTACAGTAAAACTAATATATAACTTACATTTATACTGAACGACTTAATTTTTAATCAAATTTTCATTCACTTATCATACAGAACAAATAATTCCGTCTGTTACAGTAAATGGTTGAAACTGAACATAAATATTAGTATTACAGATTAAAAAACATTGGTGTTTTATTTGACAGTCACGCGGTTTTCACACAGAAATAAATGGTAGTATATAGTATGAAACAAATGTTTATTAGTACGACAAATTAGCTTTTTATTAATAATGCATTTATATCCGTAAAGAGATCATATAAGGTGAAAGAAACTGTCTCACATTTTACCCAATATGGTTACACTGTGAAGTATTAGTAAACTCGGTTAATGGACGAAGACATAGATGGAAAGGGGATAAACGCTCATGACTGTCCCAGAATCAAGTTTAGTCTTGCCCACACTGAACCACAAGCTGTAGAATTTATACTCCACTAGCAAGTTACAGTGCTAGAAAACCCAGATGTTTGCTAGCTGACACCACTCGTCAGGTATAGTAGATGAGGTTCCAAAGTGGACATCTCTCGGTAGTATCACAGGATAATGGAAAAGTGTTGTCTGGCCTGATGAATAGCGCTCTTTGCTATTCGGTCGAAAGCTTTGTTTCCGCCATATTTTCTCAAAGTTCGAGGCTTTATTGTGAAAAACCTACAAAATGATGACGATTCAAATTGTTGGCCTTCACTGGACACTACTTTCTTCCATCTTTCGGGCGGCATACGAATCTCGCGGTGGAGAAACTGGGTGTCGCTTGAGGAGACACATTAATCGATCCAGTTTTGCACTTGCTCATATGACCAGAAATGCTGGTCAGTTAGGACGTTTGCCACTGATCGAAAGAAGGTGGTAATCAGAGGGAGCAACTTACGGAGAATACGGTGTGTGGGACAGGACTTCCTGTGTCAACGTGTACAAGTACGTTTCGATGGATTTTTCCACATAAGGTCTAGCACAGTCACGCTACAAAAACCCCTTTTCGCATTGTTCGCTGTATTTTGGCCAATTGTCTTTCGGTGCTCGACTTAAACAAATCTACTGCTTTCAATAACGATCTCCTGTGATTGTTCATTAGCTTCGAAAACCTTTCTTTATTCCACCGTCGTGTCGGTCTTCGACGTCAAGATCACCGTTCTTGAAGCGTTGAAACCATTCTCTGCACGTTCTTTCACTGAAAGATGCCTCACCAGATTTTTATGAGCGTCATCCGCAGAACTCTTTACGTTAAAGCAAAAAATTAAAACCTCCTGCAAATTAGAAGAGCTGGGATCGTAAATTGACAATTCCAATTGGGAATAACTTTGTATGGCAATCATAAATCGTTTAAGATTTTGAATGCGTTATGTTTGCAAATGCCTAAGCTTATTTTATGACACTTACGACCTATCGCCTGCACCATCACTGGCAACTACTGCCTTCTATTGCAAAACGCGGAAGCAAATGTGTAGACGTAATGTTTAACATCGTCTGTCTTGCAACAACACAGCGCATTTCAAAAAAATATATGTATTATTACGCTGTACGAACCATGTGAAGTTTCTAACATGATTCGATGATCGATAAATTATCCCCCAGCAAAGGTCAGTTAATACCTGTCTCTAGTATTAGTACTTTAATGCGCTGCAATTTTCCGTCATATCTGAATTCCATTTATTATGCCATTTCAAGGAGTAATCTCCATGCAAGAGATACAGACAGTAATAGCCACACACAACACGACACTGAATTTGTACGGTTTTTTCGCACTGAAGGTCATAACAAGGTGAACTAAATAACAAAAAAGTATTCCTCACTGGAATTACTGGAAAAAGGGTTATAATATTGAGCATTGGTTAGTCCCTCTTGTTTCAAAAGTTTTATAGTGGGTTAGAATACGCAAAATTATGAAGGTATTTAATGTATAAAACTGATCAAAAAAGCGTGCAAAATGACAATTTCTTCTTCATCAGTCTCTGTAAGTTTTAGTATTTTTGGCTAATGTGACGTTGATGACCATGCTGGTCAGAGAAAAAGAAAGTGGAAGAAGTTGAAACGTGTTGCCACCGAAAGTTGTCGATAGACTGCGTAAAAGTGGAAGGAAGAGGGCCCAGTAAGAATACAAGCAAGAGAATTATACGGAAAAGAGCACTACAATGAAAAATTTTTATAGACAGACAAAGAACACATTAAGGAAAATAGTTCATCGAAGGATATTGAGCCTACAAGATTCGCGGGTGTGAAAAAATAATCACGAGACAAGACCTTATTAAATGGGTTTAAAGACCGGTAATTGGAGAACTGTTTCTCGATGTATTGGACGCTGTAGACTAAATTCGATAATCATTTGAAATATTTCAGTATTTGCTGTCTTTATTTTCATATTTCCGCTGTGCTGCCTGTATCATAGTCACAGAAAGAATGGTGATAAGCGAATTACAGCATTTAAGGGGGAAACAACAGGAGATTGTATCATGCGCCCACTGGCAGAAATTGCGAAATTAGATCGTACTGTGTGGCTTACCCGTGGCACCGTGAGTAATTTCTGCAAATACCTGCTAAGTTTACTAAACAGAGCTGTAATTACATTCGCAAAACATGACACAGCTAACACGTACATCACGTTACCAAAGGACAGGTGACAAGAAGAATAATTGTTTACAAATATGTTGTTTCTACATGTCTCTCATTAAGGGTGATAAGGCTTTGTATTTATCATCTCATCATTGGTTATACAGCTGTCAGTTAAACTATGTTAGTAGCCACAGTACGAGCGCAGCAACCGTGTCTGTTTGTGGAAAAATGCACGTTCAGTCAAACGAGAAACTTTATTAACATGTACTAGTACATTCCTTTTATTTATTTTTGACACAATTAGATTGACACTATTTTGATAGAGATCTCCGTCTTACATTAGCCACCCTCAGAAACTATAGACCTTTAGCAGCATTAGGTAAACGAAGAGTGAAACGCATTGCCTTGTTGCATTGTTAGCTCCCATTATTTGCAAGTTGTTTTCCACTTTAAAACCAGATACGTACGAGTTTGATTTCTAATCTCTTGTCGATATTCGATCAAAGATATGGGAATTTCCCGTACTCAAAATAACATTTGCCTGTCGTTTATTCAATATCCGAATGTTGATGCCTGCTACACGCTAAATCCATGTTCTCAATTAACTGCTGTTTGTGATATCTGATTAAGAGAAGGTAATCAATTAATATATCTACAATTTTGATACGCAACGCACGTATACTCTACCAGGCATGGGCAACGTCTGATGATCCGCGGGCCTGATTCACGCGCTTATTCAAGCTCATGGACCGCCTCGTAACGTGACGCGACAGAAACGCTCCTAGCAAAGAAAGTATAGCGTCCTTGACGTTAATTTTTATTGCGTAACGCATCGATATGAGTGGCACCCCTTTCCCGACGTGTCATGCCAACAAAATGTGTCACCATCGAAGCGTTTTTGAGGGTATATTAATTTTATGTTCACACCATCCTCTGACCTTTACATTTATTTATGCGATGTAAACACTGCTTCTTTAGTTATGAGCTTTTCAAGAGGCATCATAAAAACTTAAGCTGCAAAATTCTGCAACGCTGATACTAAACAAACAATGTTCACGGCACGTAAATAAATGCAAATATCTGAAGATGAGAAGCCAGGCATCTTGAAATGTCATCTTGAAAAATTAACGCCTATAAAAGAAACTGATTGCAGCTAATTCATTATAAATTAGCTTGAGTTTCAAAAGCTGCGTTGTTCTAATACCTCCACAGTGATACACAGGAATTATTTACTATCGTACGAGAAAGAATAGAAAAACAAAAAACAGCAATGGGGTAAGCAAGTAATCGGCGCCTTTTAGACAGAGGCAAATCATTTAAGTATGTTAATATCCAGAAACACTTTAAGCAAGCACTTTCTAAATATTTGTCCAAAATTCTTTTGATGAATAATGGCATAGATATGAGTTACTTCTGTACCCTTAAATAAATTAAACCATCATTTTTTCTTTTATTTAAAAATGTTTAAAGAGGATAAATCGCTTGACCTTAGCATACATAGGATGTATTATACGGAATCCAAACCGCAAAAATACAAACAACAGAATGGTTAATTGTCAAACCAATAATACCGTCCCTCACACTCTCAGTTCATACTGGTAACACTGAGAATACACTGAGGTGACAAGAATCATAGGCCAGCGATATGCACATATATAGATGGCGGTAGTATCGTGTAAATAAGCTGTAAAAGAGCAGTGCATTGGCGGAGCTATCATTTCATGTTCCTGCACGAGCAGCGCTGTGGTCCAGACCTATTCGCTCTCCGCTAGGACACTCTGAGTGGCAAGCTGTACTTGGCAAGGCTTCCTGCTCTTAAAAAGCAAACTGGCGTGCGCTTTCGTAGCGAATTGTTGTGTTTCCGGAATGTTGCCACGGCAAAGGGGTCGATCAGGCTTTTTCGTGCTGCGACGGCGAAGCCTGTGGTAGATCGCCGTCTCGCAGAAGTTTTTCTGACATCGGCAATACCTGGCCTCCATTTTCGATGGACGCTGATCCTGACACAGACGACGATACGGTCAACGCGTCGCTGATTCAACACCGCATCGACTCCCGAGAGAGAAGAAGGGAGTGCCTCTCCACAGAAGACGGAAACGGTGAATATTTCGCGGGGTCGTTAGACCGAAGAGGTGAGAAGAAAAAAAAATGGCTCTGAGCACTATTGGACTTAACATCTTAGGTCATCAGTCCCCTAGAACTTAGAACTAGTTAAACCTAACTAACCTAAGGACATCACACACATCCATGCCCGAGGCAGGATTCGAACCTGCGACCGTAGCAGTCGCGCGGTTCCGGACTGCGCGCCTAGAACCGCGAGACCACCGCGGCCGGCTGGTGAGAAGAAAACGCCGAGACCGAAAAAGGTGCTAGGGTGTGCAGACATGGCAGTTATTATGCATCGCCTACCTACTGGCGCACACACGCCTTTCGATATGAGGGGAACAAGACCATTGCTTCCACTTGGTGTACCGTTCACAAACCATCTTCACAGATTAAAGCCACTAATTCTGGCGACACCTGGGAGCAAATTGCTGCCTCTGGTGTGATCGGAAACGAGCCAGCTTTACGAGCCGCTACCTCGCCTGATGAGACAGTAGCAGAGACATCGACCGCAACCGTGACCGATGCGGCAGGAGCAGAAGCACTGAAGGAAAGTGGGACGAACCCAACCGGTCAAGGTGAAGACATGAAGGTGTCCAAACCTCACGGAAGCGCCCTGCCACAGCCGTAGAGGAATCCACCTCCTCCCAGTCCAGAGTGCAGGCCGAAGCAGCAAATGAAGAAGACAGTGAGGTGGTGTGGCGCATCCCTGAGTCAACCAGACGAAGATGGTTTCATCGCTCCCACGCAGAAGCACACTCCTAGAGCTGCTGAGCTCCAGCGGATGTGACGGGCTGGTGTGAGGACTGCAAACCGGTATGGAGACGTACTGGCAGCAGCCAAAGAAGATGGGAAGACGCTGCCATAGCTGAAGAAACCGCCTTGCCCACTAGCGATCACCATTCGTTGGTCAGGAGGCTACGTGACGTTTCACATGAAGATCCATTCCGTCCCACACCCGCTGCATTCGCGAGGGAGGCTCCGACATCAGGGACTACCGTAATCTCATGAAGAGCCGGATAGATGTTGAAAGTGGTCTTCTGCCACCCTCCAATCGAGATGGAGCCAGAGTTCCTGAAGCAGCAACCTGCAGCTCAGTGCTCCCCACTGCACTCCGCCAGCCTGAAGAATTCACCTAGCACATATAGGAACCTGTGGTTGTTCCCGGTTGAAAAATGTTCGAGATGGACGACGCCGCGGACTTTTCAGTGATGGCGATGCCCCTTCATGTGAAAGGTAGGAGATCACATCGCTATTCAAGCCAAGGTACGGACCAAGTGGCCCGCTACTGTCACAAGCCAGCTCGCTGCGCCAAGTGCGCCAGACCGCATCGGACAAGGGAATAAGGCAAGAAGACCCGCCGACTTGCTGCAACTGTGGCGAGTCACATGTGGCAAGCTACAATGGCCACAACGCCTTTCCCTGCAAGACAGCCACTAGACGTGTCCAGCCAGGACGCAGCTTCGCTGACGCCGCCAAGAAAATGCGCCACCCATCAACATCACACCTGCGCCGTCAGAAGGCAACGCGCAACCTCGCACCGTACATAACACAGGCAGCAGCCAGTGGACAGCACCCCAGCGACAAAGAACAATGTCGAAGCCGCGAGAACCGACGCCAGCGAACTCAGTACGCTCCTATGGGCACTCAGCCAGCTTATGCGACAAATTCCGACACTCGTCGAAGCAGTAAGGGCAGCCCGCCAGGCAAATACCGCCAGAAAGAAGGGACATCATGGATAATGACCATAGCCACGGCTTGTCGATATGCAGATTCAGCGCGAACTGACTGTGTCCCCCCGCAGGGTGAATTCCGCCAATTCCAATGGTATGAGGCTGTTGACATTTCTCAAATCCATCAACATGTGGCCAGCGAACTACTGCTTCTACCGACGTGACAGAGCCACCTATATGGGCGCCATCGCCATCTACTTTAGGTCGCTGCAGCGTCCTCGAAAGCAGATTTCAGTGCTCTGCTGTCGCTGGAGGAGCGACTTTTCTTGAAGGGGATTTCTGTGCCAATAATCTGGAATGGAGCTCTCGCCTCATCAATATTAATGGGCTCCGATTATCCCGCATCGTTCACTGACCCCATGGACCTCTCCACCTGGGGCCGACCACACGTGATTGCACACCTGAAGGCCGTCAAACAATTCAGGTACACTGAAACATGGAACTTCCTTTCATCTGACAATGTCCCTGTCATTCATGAGATGGGTGTGATCGACGCCTCCCTTCCAGACCAACGTCTGGTCAGTGAAACTTAGGCTGCAGGCGTCTCCACACGGGAATGCCGTAGTCACTCAAAGCCACGGCAAACCTCGAAGAAATCGGGGCCGACGCAGCCCTAGACTTCTTCAGCTGAAGAAGAAACCGAGGAGCAAATGGTGCTATTCCAAGACGACAACTGAGACGACGAGGCTTCTCCAGTCAGTTACCACTGCACATCCTGTCAGCTGTCACGGAGAAGAGCACACTCTTCCGCGAATGGCAGTTCACTCGCCAACGAGACACTAAACGCCGCGTCAACCGCGGGCGACGGGAGATAAAGGTAGCTGTCGAAGAACATTGGGAAAGAAAACGGACATGTGGTGAGAGATTGAACGGCCGCTTCGAAAGCAGCGATGAGAGCACAGGAAACATGAGAATACCCGGAGCAGTGCTCCTCAGCGTGTACAGAACTTCAATTTGTAACACCATAGCTCCAATACTGTACTGATTTATTTTGCTTTTGTTTCATTTAATGTTACATTTCTGTGCTTCTGTAAATGTGTTTGTTTGAATCGATAACATAAAATTGTATACTCCTTTCTTTGTACAAACTTTGATGTCATGATTTTATTCAGTGCAAAGTAGTGTATCTGTCATTTAAATGCTTTTTCCCATTTGGAGGGAACAAAACTTACTGTATATAATTATAATTTCTGTGTGAATAATTTTTTGTAGAAATGTCAATATGTGCAAAGGTTCTGTTTTATTGAAAATGTTTGTTTACTGTTATGTAAACTGCTGATCCTCACTTAGGTCTCTTAGTTATTCTGTATGTGAAAGTTGTTGTGGTTCCCCTCGGGAACGGAACTGTGTAGCGCGCGCAAATTGTGGTTGGCCTAGGACGAAAAGGTGGAACTGATAGTCAGTCGGGGACGAGCTACGAGTCGGGGACGAGCCACTGAACTGTGCACTGCCATGTAAAAGACGCATATTGTGCTGGTTCCGAGAGAGGCTTTTCTGCTACTTCCCAATGCCTCGGATGGATGGATAAATAGCTGGAACGATTCTGGATTTGGTATTCATCATCGCCACCAAGAAGGGTTAGAGTCCAGCAATTCTGTCTGCGAATCCACCTACCAACATGCAGTTGCCACCACATTGCGCAATCATTGCAACGTAATACTATAATGATGTACAGTGAAGGATCAGCTTAATGGATGTGTTATTGTGCTCAAATATAAGGTAATTTATATCTGGATTTACGTACCAACCTTGATTTTTCTCCTCATCATAACACCTCTCAGGTTCCTCTCCGTTTGAACTAAAGTAATTACCGAGTGTCCCTACTGAAAGAACATTTATGACCAATGTTATGCTAATTAATGCCTCTTGAACTTAGTAAAAAGAAAATTAAAGTTAATGTGGCAAGAGAGTGAGTTAAAGTAAATGTTGTTTGCTGAAAACAATTTTCCTATTAAAACTGCTTATTAAAGTGCTGTTGCCAACTGCAAAATTAAAAGTTCTTAAGACTGAGGCTTATAAAGTTTTGCTTAGCAAATGATCACCTTGATATCTGTAGTAAATTCAGAAGGGTGAGTCAGTTTCTTGCAATTTTGTCAACATTGTGTTTCGCTGTAGTAAAAGTGGAAAACTGCAATAGTAGGAAATTATATGTTCATGATTGCTAAATGTTTGTCTCTCTTATGTATTGGAGGTACATATTAATCGTATAACTGGATCCACAGTTTGTCTATTGTGTTAATGCTGAGTAACAAGTAACGGAAAGACCATTAATTATAAAAATCAAAATTTCTTTCTTCAAATGATAGTGAGAAGCAACCTTTCAGTGGATTCCAATTAACTTTCATTTTAAATAGTAAAGTATTTAACTGAGAGAGACTTAACCTATATCGAATTAATGATTCTGCAGTGAATAGTAACAATAACGTTATAAAGAACATTCAGTTTGTGTAAGCCCTGAAAGTAATAGTGTGTTTCGGTATCTGTTATAATTTTGCAAATATTTTGTGCTGCCCCAGTTGTTAGTTTCAATCTTAAAGTAAACATATGTATGTGTCAGAGTTCATTGCACTCGCGTGTGGCCAAGTATAGGTTGTGTTTATCCATTAGAGTTACTAATAACTATTTTCTTGAACGAGAATGTTAATCATTCTCTAGCCTAGTTAGGCTGGCGACCGTTTCCTTTATCAGTTAAACAGTGCAGATAGGCAAAATATTGTTTGTTACTGTTCGAATATTTACGTAATTCTGACTTTCACGTCCGATAAGCCACCTCCGTTAGGTACAATACGGTCAACATAACAAAATTCCTCTCAGAGGGTAACACTGCCCTGTTGCGTTATACCATAATTACTTTAACATAATAATTCTGTTTGCAAACTGCCTCCAGTTCCAAGGTTATGGTATAACAGTAGCAGACAGAAAGTAGTGTTATACGTGGTGCCGCGTGACAGGACGTTGTTCAATTTGCAGTGACAAGCGGGAAAAAATTATAAATAGTTAGCATTTTACAAACATACAGTGACCATAAAAAGTCCAGTGGCACGAACCTGTACATTATTTGACAGAACGGATAGTGAAAGTTCAGCATAAATTGAAAATTAAAGGTATCAATACTTAATAGCATCTAAAATGGACAGGATATTAGAAATAAATCTAGATACTCGAGAACAGAATGCAATCGAGAGCAGTTCAGGCAGCACACCAACAGATGGCATTACGCGCGAGTTAAATTACGTACGTTATCACGCAGACGTCAATAAACAGATCGAAGCTATGTGTGTCGCGCGTACTAAGCAAGATAATATGATTGATGTTGTGGAAGACAGTGGTTATGTTAATGAATCGCGGGATATGTTTGAATCACCAAAAACAGAAAGGGGTGTAGGATCTGAACACGAAAAGGCAGTAGAATCTAAAAGTGAAAAGATACTTGATCTGACTGACTTGCTTAGAATACTGTCTGCGCAAAATGACAATATTAAGGCACAAATCGCAGCACAGGGGATATCAAATTGCAGCATAAAGGCAGCTAATTGCAACACAGGGTAGCGATATTAGTAAACAGATTGAGAAGGTTGATGTAAAAGTAGACATTGTGAGTAATGAAATTAAAAACCTCAAAAGCGAAATTACTGTGATCAATGGCAATATTGCCAACATACAAGGACAAATTGATGACATTAACGAAAGATTTGACACTGAAGTAATTAAAATTCAAGATCAAATAGAACCCTTAGTCATCACTAAAGTTGACGAAAAGGTATTCGGTATTAAATCCGAAATACAGACAGAATGTAATGCGTAATTTGCACAGATTAAACAAGTAGAGAACTAACCAAACAGATTATTACTTGCGAAAAGAAGTGTGAACATAACACTTCACAAATCCAAGGCAAAATGTATGACTTGGAAAGAAAAATACAAGCAGGACCTACACATTTTACTGAAAGAATGCCTTTCAGTAAAATATTAGAGGGCGAAGAAAAATTCGATCCTGCAAAGAGGCATAACGGATGGCACCCCCTAGACTTTGTAAAGAATTGCGAAAGAAATTTTCCTGAATATTTGTCTGACCAGGAAAAAATCAATGTTGTGATAAGTGCATTAACGGGAGAAGCAAAAAGATGGGGGTTGAATCTGGATACTAACCAGATGTCTTTTGAAAACTTTAAACAAAAATTTATTGACGAGTACTGGTCAGATCAAAAACAAGACCAATTGTGGCGTGAGTTTCTAATGGCCAGGCTGTACGATGTCAGAGGTAGGCAAACCCTGAAAGAGTTTTGCGAATCATGGTACAGAAAGCTGATACATCTGATGGCTAGGAGGACTGAAGCTGAGATCGTTTGGGTTCTTTGGCAGAAACTGCCTGAGGATTCTAAACGATATGTTGGGAGTACCCACAGAAGTTTTTCTGCGTTTTTGGAAAGGGTCGAGGATGAAGATCATTGGCGAAGAAATCGCGAGCCTCGTCCCCATAATAACAACAATTATTCGCGAGAAATTAATGACCAAAACGAACGACTGAAAACGATAGATTTCGTGTAAACACGATTCAAAGAGGTCGTGCGAGAGGTAGAAGAAATGTTACGACGTGCGGCAGAGGATACATGGCACGGAATTTCCAAACTAGAGACGAAATGGAAAACTGAAAACCGCGTGTGTTACGGGCCGGATTCACGCGGAAACCGGTTTTGGGCCCAAAGAAAAGATGTCAAATAATAAATTCAAGAAGGAAAGATGTAAACTACTGGGCAGAAAGGTTAAGGACGCGCCAATGGAAGACGTGCGCGGAGTGATACGTAGTGGCGAGCCCAGTGCGAAGTCACGTGGCTGTTTGTGTTCGGGGCAGCGCTTCCTGGAGCACCGCACATTGCACTTGGCAGCACACACAAATGGCAGACGTCAGAACAAGATGGCTGCCGTAGAAAGAAACAGAAGAGGCGGGATCGGACACTTCCGTTGGCCGGTTTCAGTAGTAGATGAATGTAAAAATGGAAATAATATTAATATGTCATATGATAAGGATAACTCAGTATCGGAATCGTGCGAAAAGACTTTATTAAAGAATGAAAGGGAGACAGAAAAGGCGAGTGAAAAGGGGAATATTTGTACTGTTAATGATGTGTATGAGGTAAAAGACGTAGATGTGGGGAAGGTTATGATGAATAAAGAGGAAAGGAAGGTAAAATATGCCACGCAAAAGACGTGTGCACAATTAATAATAGGTGAAAGTGATATAAAGGAGGACGTTAGTGAACATTGCATTATAAACAGTGCAGACGAAATTGTTGGTGATGGAAAGGTGTTTTATGGATCTGATGCAGAAGGGTCTAGTAGGAATTTCGCACGATTATCTGAAATTGACACTAAAGGAAACAGTGAAATGAAGGTAATCAAAGTATATGACGATTATACTAAGTATGAAGTTAAGGCTGAAATCGTTCAAAGTGATACAGATAAACTGCCTGAGTGTCCAAACGATGTGCAGTGTGTAGAAAATAATTCGAAAAACGAAGTTGAACTGCTCCACTGTTTAAAGGTTGCTTTCCTGCTCGAATCTGATGACGAAAATGAAATCAGTGATAGTTCAGATGATGAAGGGTATATGAATACAGATAAGAATGAACACACTAAGTTTCCCCATTGTTCAAAGCTCGCGTATTTAAGTGAATCTGGTGGTGAGGAAGAGAGTAGTGATGACTCCAGAGATGATGAATTTTCAGCTGTAAACGAAAGTGAATATACATTTACTGAAAGGGGGTATGAGAAAATTAGTGAAATTTTTCCAAAGCAAGATACAGAAAATAGAACTGGGCCAAAACCGAATGAATTATTCAGTAATGTAACAATGGGGCATAATTTGCAGGAACCTCCAGATGATACTATACTTGGGCAAGCCTTAACAAATATTTTGAAGGAGTGTGAATTACAGGAACAAAAAGAACCACCTGATGAAATGATAGCAGAGCAGGAGATGTTGTACCTTGCTAAAGACTTTGAAATTCCAAGACTTAAAAAGCCACCTGATGAAACAAAACGTTGGCAAGATCTGAATAGCTTAGTGAAAGATGTAGAAAATAGGAGGCCTAAAAAGCCACTAGATTTAAGTCACTGTTTTTGAACCATAAAAGACTGACTTGTTAATAAAGAGACTGGGGGCAGTATGCTGTATATATATATATATATATATATATATATATATATATATATATATATATATATATATAATGCATGACTTTATTATTATTGTATCTGAGTGTTACCTGAAAGTTAATTATTGTTTTGTTGACCTTGAGGCCTGGGGCAGGTTGTTTATTTATTGTAGTGTACTGTTTGACTTTGCTTAGGAGCTGTTTATTTTCAATTGAATACTTATTGTTGCCAGCCTAATTATGAAATAGGGCCATATAGTGTGACAAACCTGAAAACTTTATGAATAATGATGCTTATGGTAACTTAATGAAAATGCAAAGAACTCCACCGGATAATAATTTATTTCTAATGTACTTAAAGACCAAAATGGGCTGACGCTTGCACCATGTTGTGTATATAAAGGTACATGTCCTCAGATGAGGGTTGTTAAGCCTCAGGGGACATGCACTCTTTGCATTGTCAAGTGTCTGACGAGCACTAGGTACCTCAGTCATTGCCAGCACTACTTCAGTTTCTTTTTGTGCTGTCAACCTTCCTCTTCATCATTCAGAACTTTTACTATCTTCTTTCCTTCTTCTCTATCAACGTAAAGTGAATAGTGTAGAAATAATGTATGATACTGTGTATTGTTTGTGGACAAGTAAATGAATAATTAAATTGGGTACACTAGAAAATGACCAAGAATAATGAAAGTATAGTGGGTATTGTAAAGAAAAAATGTAATGGAAAAGTAATTGGAAAGAGAAACATGGATGAGAAAAGGTAAGAATACTGAAAACAATGTAAATGTTTTTGAAAATATGGATAAATATGATGTTGAAAAACTTTGTGTGTTAAAAACTGTGGAGGTAAACCTGACTAATGTATGTGAAAATAGGTATGAGAGGCACGTGTCTACTGCCACAAAAAGTTGGCAGAAATCACTTGCACTAGTATATAAAATTATTGTTCTGATCTTGACATATTTGATAACCTAAATGTGTAGTTAAACTGAATATTGACTTTAAAAGCAATATTACTGAGTAAGAAAGAAGGGGGAAAACCTCAAATTTGGGATTCTCAAATAACTCCTGAACATTGTCACTATACCAAAAATGTTGTTTAAAATTTACTCGATTAATGATGTGTGTATTGCCTGATTTTGTCATGGTGTAAAGAAAAATTTAATATTACCAGTGTCTAATTACTGTTTCAAAGTTACAGGTTTCATGTTTTATACCATTAATGCAGTTGGTAACAAAGATGTGACATAATGATGAGAACTTGGAGATGTTGATAATAAACTGCTGAAAAATATGTTGTTGGGCAGCAAAACAAGACAAAACAATAAAAATACTGTGGTCCTGAAGTTGAGGACTACCAAATATGCTAAGTGAGCAATAGCCAAAGGACTTGCCATTGTGGGGCAAGACGTTGATAAGTGGTAACGAACTGCCAAACCTAGAGGATAGGGCAGTGTATTAATTCAAAAACGTGTCTTTTAGTGTTCTTAATCTAAAATTGTATATTTTGTGTCCAAATGTTTACATACAAAGACTGCCAAACCAATAATGGGCAGAATGTGTAATATGGACTGCTAGTGCTGAGGCAAGCAGTGAAGTAAGTTAGGCTTATTGGTCAATGTGTTATGAACTGACTACTCTTATTGAGGACAGTGAAAAGTTTTTATAAAATATATATGCATTCTTATTCAAATGGATGTAGATGTTTTTGATACTGGGTTTTTTGGAATAACTTAAAGTTTTGGACTGCCTTGTTTTAAAAATACAGCAGTGATGATTAAAGATAGGGTCTGAATAGGTTGATGTGTTTATGTCCAACAAACATTTTGGACTGCTATTAATGAAGAGCAGCTTTAAATTTAATTGTTTTGAGAAAACCTTGAAAAGTTAATTTTGTGTTTAAGGAATCAGTTGGAAAAGTTCTCATAGCTGTTTTGTGTAGATATTGGTATATATGTGGATGCAAAATGAATTTTTTTCAACATTTCACTAATTGCTGAACCTTGTAAAATGTACTGTGATCATGATTATGCTTGTGTGTCTCTGAATAGTTAAATTCCTTTAAAAATATTGAAAGACAAAGTTCTGTTTTGTTGAGTTAGAATGTTCTGTGTTGTTGTATATGTGTATTTTCTTTATTTTATTTGAAGACTATACCATATTCTACTAATGTGTAGATTATTTTGTGTACTGTTTGCCTTTTATTTGAACTGTATGTGTATGAAATGAACATGCTTAAAGACATCTTGTGTAACGATGCAAAGTTAGTCTCCTTAAAACAGTGTGGGCATGAAAATTACTTTAGATGTCTTATTTTGAATATGTTTTGGGAAGAAATGTACGAAGTTGTTAGATTGTATACTGTATATCTGTAATATGTATTTTTTTCTCTCCCAACTGAAGTTGGATGGAAAAAGTTTTTTTTTTTTTTTTTTTTTTTTTTTTTTTTTAGCCAACACCACTTAGGTGTTATAGATGTTACCTTGAAGTATCCCTGACGGAAACTTCAACGAAACATGGGGCATGTGTAACACCATAGCTCTAATACTGTACTGTTTTGTTTTGCTTTTGTTTCATTTAATGTTACATTTCTGTGCTTCTGTAAATGTGTTTGTTTGAATCGATAACATAAAATTGTATACTCCTTTCTTTGTACAAACTTTGATGTCATGATTTTATTCAGTGCAAAGTAGTGTATCTGTCATTTAAATGCTTTTTCCCATTTGGAGGGAACAAAACTTACTGTATATAATTATAATTTCTGTGTGAATAATTTTTTGTAGAAATGTCAATATGTGCAAAGGTTCTGTTTTATTGAAAATGTTTGTTTACTGTTATGTAAACTGCTGATCCTCACTTAGGGCTCTTAGTTATTCTGTATGTGAAAGTTGTTGTGGTTCCCCTCGGGAACGGAACTGTGTAGCGCGCGCAAATTGTGGTTGGCCTAGGACGAAAAGGTGGAACTGATAGTCAGTCGGGGACGAGCTACGAGTCGGGGACGAGCCACTAAACTGTGCACTGCCATGTAAAAGATGCATATTGTGCTGGTTCCGAGAGAGGCTTTTCTGCTACTTTCCAATGCCTCGGATGGATGGATAAATAGAAGGGCTAGAGTCCAGCAATTCTGTCTGCGAATCCACCTACCAACATGCAGTTGCCACCATGTTGCGCAATCACCGTAACGTAGTACTATAATGATGTACAGTGAAGGATCAGCTTAATGGATGTGTAGTGTGTTCAAATTAGTGTGTTCAAATATAAGGTAATTTATATCTGAATTTATATACCAACCTTGATTTTTCTCCTCATCGTAACACCTCTCAGGTTCCTCTCCGTTTGAACTAAAGTAACTACCGAGTGTCCCTACTGAAAGAACATTTATGACCAATGTTATGCTAATTAATGCCTCTTGAACTTAGTAAAAAGAAAATTAAAGTTAATGTGGCAAGAGAGTGAGTTAAAGTAAATGTTGTTTGCTGAAAACAATTTTCCTATTAAAACTGCTTATTAAAGTGCTGTTGCCAACAGCAAAATTAAAAGTTCTTAAGACTGAGGCTTATAAAGTTTTGCTTAGCAAATGATCACCTTGATATCTGTAGTAAATTCAGAAGGGTGAGTCAGTTTCTTGCAATTTTGTCAACATTGTGTTTCGCTGTAGTAAAAGTGGAAAACTGCAATAGTAGGAAATTATATGTTCATGATTGCTAAATGTTTGTCTCTCTTATGTATTGGAGGTGCATATTAATCGTATAACTGGATCCACAGTTTGTCTATTGTGTTAATGCTGAGTAACAAGTAACGGAAAGACCATTAATTATAAAAATCAAAATTTCTTTCTTCAAATGATAGTGAGAAGCAACCTTTCAGTGGATTCCAATTAACTTTCATTTTAAATAGTAAAGTATTTAACTGAGAGAGACTTAACCTATATCGAATTAATGATTCTGCAGTGAATAGTAACAATAGCGTTATAAAGAACATTCAGTTTGTGCAAGCCCTGAAAGTAATAGTGTGTTTCGGTATCTGTTATAATTTTGCAAATAGTTTGTGCTGCCCCAGTTGTTAGTTTCAATCTTAAAGTAAACATATGTATGTGTCAGAGTTCATTGCACTCACGTGTGGCCAAGCATAGGTTGTGTTTATCCATTAGAGTTACTAATAACTATTTTCTTGAACGAGAATGTTAATCATTCTCTAGCCTAGTTAGGCTGGCGACCGTTTTCTTTATCAGTTAAACAGTGCAGATAGGCAAAATATTGTTTGTTACTGTTCGAATATTTACGTAATTCTGACTTTCACGTCCGATAAGCCACCTCCGTTAGGTACAATACGGTCAACATAACAAAATTCCTCTCAGAGGGTAACACTGCTCTGTTGCGTTATACCATAATTACTTTAACATAATAATTCTGTTTGCAAACTGCCTCCAGTTCCGAGGTTATGGTATAACAGTAGCAGACAGAAAGTAGTGTTATAAATTCCGTGTGGCACGACGGCCTCACGTACAAGATCTTAGCACTCGGTGTGCCGACGTCACACGCGGTCCTCGTCAGATTCTACCTGTCGGAGCGAACCTTCCGCGTTAGGGCAAACGATGGCACGTCCACAGGCTGGCAGATACGTGCGGAGGTGCCATAGGGGTCGATACTGAGTCTCCTGCTGTTCTGCCGAAGTTCCGCGGGCGGCACGTCGAGTTGGCGCTCTACAGCGTTGTATACCAGCGGCATGAACGCGCGCACTATGCGTCACCGTCTCCAACTCGGGTGGCACACTATGGTTTCATGTTCAACGAAATTGCGGCTGAAATTCAACGCAGTGAAGAACTAGGCGGTGATCATCACTCGAGGAACGCTGCCGCAGCGCCTTCGATCTCTATACCCGCTTCTCAACCGGCAGACGGCGCTACATCACAACACGGCATCAAACTATGCCCAACAGTGGTTCGACCAGTGTTACAGTACCAGCTGTGGTGTGGGGGAAAGACCGCAGATTCAATCGCGACGCTGCAAAGGATGCAGAACCGATGTCTGAAGACCAGTCTGTGTCTTCTGATTGAATACTCCACTCGTCTACCACATGAAGACACAGGTTTTCTGCTGCTACAGGACAGATTCAGCACCGTTTACGATAAAGCGGGGCAATTCCGCAGCAGTCTCGTCCGTGAACTGGGCAAATAAACAGACGTTGCTGACCTGTTGCGAGAATAATTTTCTTGCAGAAGACGCAGTAAATCATCACCACATCACCAAAGGCCAGTTCGTATGTGTAAGGCTTTTCTTGCCCACAGGAGCAGCAGGAACAGCATTTTCACGCGTACACTGCTCAACATGCCGAGCAGGGAAAGCTCACCAAAGAAGCGACAATGACAGAGGCCGTCACTTGCACTGAGGTGATTCACGTGATAAAGTTTCCGATGTGGTTATGGCTGCACGACAGGAACTAACTGACTCTGATTGCGGATCGGTAGGAGACGGACGGAAATCATTAGGGAATTCAATATTCGGAGATCCAGTGTCAAGAGTGTGCCGATAATACCACATTTCAGACATTACCTTTTATCATGGACAAAGTAGTGGCAGGCGGCCTTCACATAACAATCGAGAGCAGCGGCCTTTGTGTAGAGTTGTCAGCGCTAACAGACAAATGAAACTGCGTGAACGACCGCAGAAATCAGTGTGCAACGTACGACGAACGTATCAGTTACGACAGTTTAATGGCAAAATCTAGCGTTCGAGGGCTATGGTAGCAGATGAATGGCACAAGTATTTTTGCTAAGAACACAGCATTGCCTGCAGCGCCTCTCCTGGACTCATGACGATATCGTTTGGACCCCAGACGACTGGAAAACAGTGGTCTGGTGAGGTTAGTCTCGATTTCAGTTGTTAAGAGCTGACGGTAAGTTTCGAGTGGCCGGCCGGTGGCCGTGCGGTTCTAGGCGCCTCAGTCCGGGACCGCGCGACCGCTACGATCGCAGGTTCGAATCTCGCCTCGGGCATGGATGTGTGTGATGTCCTTAGGTTAGTTAGGTTTAAGTAGTTCTAAGTTCTAGGGGACTGATGACCTCAGATGTTATGTCCCATATTGCTTATAGGCGTTTGAACCATTTTTTTTCGAGTGTGGCGCAGGCCCGACGGAAAAATGGACCCTAGTTGTCAACAGGCACTGTGCAAGCTGGTAGTGGCTCCATAATCGTGTGTGTTGTGTTTACATGCTTAATTAACTGGAAATGGTTTTGTGCGGCTTCTTTGAGACCATTTGCAGCCATTCATGGAGTTCATGTTCCCAAACAACGTTAGAATTTTTATGGATGACTGAAAGCCATGCCACCGGTACGCTGTTTTTCGCAATTGGTTTCAAGGATATTCCGACTATTAGAGGGAATAATTTTGCCACTCCGACATGTGTTTGAACTCTGCTACCCACTCCAACTGCCATCTAGTGGCAGCTTCAAACTGGGAACGTTAGATTGTCCAGTATAGTCTGCTCCCTGTCGGAAGAATTTGCAACCTACGTGCAGAAGTGGATCTCCCAGGTCCTTTGTGCACGCAGGTAGGATTAGCCGTTGTAACGGCCGAGCAGGTAGCTGCGAGACCCCGTAGCGGACGGGCGTGTATGTCTTCCAGCTAAGCCCGGAGCCGCAGTTGACGCGCTGCCCGTGCAAGTTGTAACGTTTAATGTAATAAACAATTATACCAGACATCTTGTTCCGTCTAGTTATTGTGAGTGGAAACGAGGGGAGGACAGTAAGTTCTCTCGCACCATACATTCACACTCCAATGTGCCACCACGGGAAGAAGAGCCCGCGCGCACAACATGAATACCATCTAACATTTATGCGATGTAATCGAGAGGTCAGTTCATGCACAAAATCCTGTACGGGCAACATTTTCGCAATTATGGATGGCTATGAGGTAGCATGGCTCACCATTTCTGCAGGGGACTTCCAACGACTTTCTGAGTCCATGCCACGTAAGGTTCCTACACTACACTGGTGAAAAGGAGGTCTTAAGAGGTAGCATATGACTTTTTCGCCTCAGTATATTTTGGTCGGCATCAATAGTGTTCGTCAGTGTTTCTCATACCGACAATACCTTAATATTCTCCCTCTTACGGTCAGTTTGTTGACGTTTTGCAAGAATAACGAACGTTTGTTGTAGTGGCCATTTTCACAAAAGGCATTTTCTTTGAAAAAACTGCTATTTATAACGAACGTTTGAGGGGCGTTATATGCGCTCTCTCTCCCACGAATTTCCTCCGTGGGTCGGAATGAAACGAGTCGCTGTCCGGATTTATCCCGTGGTCCGCCGGTAGCCAATTCGTGCTCTAAACTGTATTTATTGTCATTCTCTTTATTTTTCATGTAACTTTGTTTCCACTGGATAGCTCATCTTCAGTGCTGGCCCTGTTAAAGTAAGATGTGACTGATTTTAATGGATGTACGTGAGACATTCTGACATATTCCATCCTTGTTCCTCAGCGTAGTGTAGTAACGTAACAGTGACGACTGGATTTATGTGATGATTAGTTGCGTAGTGAAGCACTGCACTGTTAACAATAATTATGGAATTAGTTAAAAAGCAGGTAAGTGCTGTTGGCCTACTACTTCCTCGAAGACATATCGAACTTTATATTCTCCATCCATACCAGCCCGGTATTCACCCAGTGGGATGTGGGAAACCGCCTAAAAATCACATCCGGGCTGGTCGGCAAACGGACCCTCGTCGTTAGTCCGCTGGACAGATTCGATCCGTGGCCGGCGAACTTCCCCGTGACGGAAACAGGGCTTCAATGTGCTTAGGTACCCGCCCGGGAGGAGGATTAGAATTGCTTCACTATGTATGAATATTTTAGGCTATTAGTTAAATACTTTCCCTTAGAGATGATACTGTCACCAGATTAGACATTTAGTGATAGTAGCATGTCGGCTGCTACGTGTAATCTTATTTTAGTCCTGTTTGTCAAGGAATGATAGAGACAGGGTGTGTCATTGGTTCTCATAGAATAAAGCGTAGCTAATGGGCTACGTAGAACACACTTATTCTTTACTACTCCGGTGTTGTAGGGAAAGAGTTCGGTTTTGTCCTATTCATCTTCTGTTGAATTTTTAAAAATGTTAATAAAGTAATAATATGAGTAAAATAATAAAGTAATAATAAAGTAATAATATGAGTTTCAGCGACAATGACTCTCGACAACCTTGAATCGGATTCTTTCCTGATGGCATTACTTCTCGCATAGGATTATATAAGTTTGCTTAACCTTTTTTTTTTTTTTTTTTTTTTTTTTAGTGCAAATCTCAGGAAGGGAAAGCCGAAGCCGTTCTGAACTAATATGAAATTAACGAATTTATTTCTTTAAGCATTTAACAAATACACAAATCCACGCCCGCAGTTGCAGCACACAGAGTGCATTCTCAATTTACAATCTCGTCTCCGTTTTCCACCAGCAGTGTTCGGAAAATGACCGACAGGTTGAAATATCTGAACGCTTCAAAGTGAGATTCGCCCAATTAACTACACAGATACGATTCCAGCGCGCGGAAAAACCAGCTACTGTAACATGATATTTACGTTTTACGAGAACAATGGAGTGAGTCTCCTTTTTCATTAATCAAAAAAAGCCTCGGAGACAGGAAAATGTATTAAAAACCTCATTCCAGAAGCGCAAAACTTTCACTGGCGATAAATTCGTTAACGCTTTTCCGCTCGCGGCTTTGGAAGGTTTCGCTCTCGTTTCGTCAGCTACAGTAACGGCCCGCGTTCGTATTTGACCTTGCAGGTTAAACTCATCAAGATTTAGTAATCTATCAACGTTGTAATACACATTTCCAGTTGAAACGCATATTTCCGAAAATTCTGCATCGAACGATATATTAAAATCTGATGACTAATGATGAGTCTAATGTCTTACCCACTTTTCTTAATGCAGTTTCGTCTGTCTGCATCAGCAGCTAATGGCGCAACGCCGCCATAAATTTTATTTATTTTGCTTCACTAGCTACAATCAAATAATGTTTTGTCCTTCAATATATGCGAAACACACACGAATAATGTTATCGGTATCGAGCCATTATATGGATAACTTTATCTATTGCTCGATTCTTCTTTCATCAGCTTTACAGTCATAAATATTTTCAAGCGACCATTCATGTATCTAGCCAAGAATAATCAGTACTATCAGAAAGAAATCAAACTGGAAGTAAGAACACCAATATCTGCAAGAGTCTAGGATACGCTATTAGAAACTAAAAGTAGGAGATCATCCAGGTGAATCGAATACAAAGTGTCTGCAGCATGCATGCAACATCTACAGGCGTAATGACGACGATGAGGTTTTTATTATTCTGAAAAACGTTATAACTGTGGCTTACGTGTCATAACGTAATGGTTATGCCGTTTTTAAAGAAATATTTACTATCCTTGAAGGGAACGTAGGTATCATAAATTGTAAGAAGGGAATGTTCTACAGCAGCCAATATTGCTCTCTCAAGAAAGATAAAAAAAGCGAAGGACTCTTCTTGGACAAAAGAGACTGAGCACTGTAGCGGAAAAACTATTTTCCCGTTCTATCACAGAATTGCCCTCACTTATTACCTTAACATAGGATTCTACAAATTCACATCTGGTTGTACAGTTATGAAAAAAAAAATAATAAAAGCAGGTTCTCCGAAATTAATTATATAGCTGATTTCCAAGAGCGATCCCACTTCCCCGTTACGTCATTTCCCCTCAAGCACCCTTTCACAAGCATCCACCCCAGCCCCCTTTGCAAAGCCCTGCGTCTCCGCCAACCACATCGTTTAGAACCATAGGGTTTCGCAACAGGAAGTCTCAGCGTAGTGCCACACATAATGTGGTCAATCGCCTCCTAGATGGCTACCGCTACAAGATATTCTAATAGGCCAGTCATCCGTGATAGTTACATCTGCTGCGATAGGAAGCTCTGAAACCGGAAACTCCGGCCGGTGTGGCTGAGCGGTTCTAGGCGCTTCAGTCTGGAACCGCGCGACCGCTACGGTCGCAGGTTCGAATCCTGCCTCGGGCATGGATGTGTGTGATGTCTTTAGGTTTGTTAGGTTTAAGTAGTTCTAAGTTCTAGGGGACTGATGACCTCAGATGTTAAGTCCCATAGTGCTCAGAGCCATTTGAACCATTTTTGAAACTGTGTAAGAGGTCCGAGCAGATGTAATTTCGATGCACTGCTCATGCGCTGCCTGCGATATGCAAGGTATAAGAAAAATCTCTGACCAGAGAGCAGTGTTGACTGCAGTAGGAACTGTGTAGCTGTAGCAGTAAGTTGTTGCTAGTCTGGAGTCTGCTCTGGTCTGGTATGGTGTATCGTGTTGGCTGGCCCTGTCGCGGTGCAGCGGTTTCGGAGCCGAGTATTATTGTATAAGGTAAAAAGCAGCCTCGCGCATAAGTAGTAATGTTATCTCAAGTCGCATGTAAATGTTTTAAAACTCTCGTAATAATAATCTTCCTCATAAAAAGTAACTTTTAACAACCATTCATTTCAATTTAAAGAATATACTAATTTCTCCCATCCATGATCATCCCGATTATTGCAATGGAAAAATCAGTTGCTTCCTTTCATAAATGACAGATAGGTCGGCCAGCATTGCACAGAGCTGTGCCGGCAAAATTTATTGTAAGAGCAGATATATCCGGCGACTTCATTGAGGTAAGAATTTTTCCTTTTTTTTTTTCAGAATGATCTTTCAGGGCCATGACGCAGCACTGCTGTCGTCCAAAATTTACCAGGTTACATTCACAGTGAATTATTGAAAAGTCATAAGTGAGCGGCAATTTAATTGAGAGGTTAGTTACATTGTTTTATTACCAGGTTACTGAATTCATTTTTTATTGGGACGTTACACTGAATGTGAACGACATAATTATAATTTTTACTGTTGAGAGGTTTAGGAATTTTTCTGTTTTCAGCTTACACTAAACGTGAATATTATTTATGTTAATATTTTCTGTTTTGAGGTTGCACTAAATTAGAATCATATTCATATTATTTATTTTATTTTTGTGGGGAGGTTACACTGAATGACGATATTTATTTATATTAATGATTTTAAATTATTGTGGGGAAGTTACAACCGGAAACTATTTTTCTGCATTTCCTAAATAGTTCTGAGTTGCAAATTAATAAGTCGAGCACAAGATATAACCGACCGCCAGCTGATTCTCCGTCAGTTGCCTGCATATTTCTTCTGTGTATCATGCTCTCATCAGTTGCCTCCACTTGCCAGCAAGTTACCTATAGCTGCCGACCAGTTCCAGTTGTCGGACACTTAGCGCCGAGTGCCAAATATTAGTCTCAGTGACAAAGTGTCTGTTGAGGGACATACTCAACTAGAATCAGAGTATTGAGTCTTCACGTCTACTGTGGTAGGTTAGATTCGATTCAGAACGTTGAAAGGGTCCTGTAGCCACCTTTCATTATTCCGGTAACCCATTTTCACTAGTATTTCTTTTTCCTTCCTTGTTTCTCTTTTCTCATAATTATCATAGTGGCGTGATTGAATGAATGTGGTTGTGTGTCACGTTGCTAGACGGTGGCGTAGTCTGCTGCAGAAAGTCTGCGATAGTCGTACAGATTCAGCAGCAGTTGTACGGAATAGCCAACACTCGTAGTGGTCAAATAGGCAAAGAGGTTTTCGCTACTTGTGAGAAATCCACCTGCGTTAGGTTGGTGGCGGAAATGGCATCTTTGGGTTTTCCGGGCCACGCGGAGCGTGGAAGAGGCTGGAGAAGAAGCGGGAGACATTCTGCCGCCGGTACGGGAAGCGTCCACAGCTGTGCTCCAGTCGAAGAAGAGTGAGTTAGACTGACCGCGTGGCGCGTTGTTACTTGGCGAGGGGAGAGCTGTTAGCTTTTGGTCTCGCTTTTCAGCTCTGAAGGATTGCTTTGCCTTGTCGCAGCAAGGAATGCAAAACTTGGCAGATTTTCCTTTTAATAAATTTCTATAGCAGACTTGGATCCACCGGAAGAGCGCCACACAAAGGTGTCGATAAGAAGTGAGCACTCGCTTCTGTATGAATGTCTGTTTGCCTTCAGCTGTGCCTGTATAAGCTTTCACCTTTCTAAATATTTATAGCTTTGCCTTCCCGTAAATTTTCCTTGCTTTATGTGTCTTTCGTCCGTGGGGAGCCAACCACGTGGGAGAACATTATAGTTGCTGGGCTACCGGCATCACTAACTGTCCGATCGCATGTTTGTTTTAGATAATGTTAACTGTTCATGACTGTGTGATGTGATAGTTGCAATTTGGGCACTATACCTAGAAATTGTGTCTCCACAAACCACGTGGGCACGCTGGTGTACTGCGAAACGTGTACCGTTTCACGAGTTATTGCGATCAGTTATCAGGCAACAACAGTTGTATGAATGATTCACATCAATGATTTTAGGTGCAGATTATAGCGAAGAACGTATCGACGCTTTTCTTCAATGTTATAAGGAATTGTGTACATGCCTCACACCCATGCCTTACAAATAAATGATGTTATCCACAATTTTCTCTTGTATTGCGAGGTTACGTTTTTGCACCTAAGCCACTCACCTCGTAGCTTTCCTGTTAGCACATCCAACGCGTTTCCTTACGCACAGGTCCAGTGATTGGTTTCCCTTTATTTTAAAACAAATGCCTTAGATTAAGTCTTATTTTCAGGTGTGTTGCTGGGAGCTGATCTTCTGCACAGTATTCTTGCATGTGCTATTCTATTTTAAATGGTTGATTCTCGTGAACAGTGCACGGGAAATACTATTAATTACGTCGCATCCTCTGTGAGCGATATCACGACGTGCGTATTTTTATGAGTTTTTGGTCTGTGATCAAAATTTATTTTCCGACTCGGCCAAACCTTTGATTAGTTGCATGGTTAGAGTCGGTGGCGACCCTAATCTTCACACGTTAATTTCACAAGCAATAAGTATTTACATTCCCAATAATAACGTAATAACCCGTAGAAACAGGTTAGTTACAACGTTTACATCAGAGTCACGCCTTATAACAAAGCAAAATCTGAGTAAATACTGTTCAGCCAGAACATTATGACCACCTACCAGATAGCCACTTTGTCCACTTTTGGCACGGATAAGAGCGGTGACGCATCGTGATATGGAAGCAATGAGGCCTTAGCCGGTTGCTGGAGCGGGTTGGCACCACGTCTTCACGTACTTTATTCCCGCAAATTCCGGCGAGCGGGGTGATGAGCTTGTCTCCGTCCCGCAGTACAGGTGTCAAAGAGCTGTTCCCCGGCACTACGCACTCCCAAATGCTTAATGAAGAAGGTATCGCGATTCATAACACAATACAACGCTCTGCCACTGTGCCAGCATCCAATGTCGATGGTCACATGCACGTTTCAGTCGTAGTTGCCGATGTCATTGTGTTAACATTGGCACACGCATATGTAGTCGCCTGCGGAGGCCCCCATCGTTAGGAGCATTCTATGCACTGTGTGTTCAGACAAACTTGTACTCTGCCCAGCAATGAAGTCTGATGTTAGTTCCGCCCCAGTTCGCAGCCTGTTCTGTTTTACCAGTCTGCCCAGCCTACGACGTCCGACGCCTGCAGTGAGGGGTGTCCACCCCACACTGCGACGTGTCGGAGTGGTTTGACCTTGATATCGCAACGTATTGAAGACACTCACCACAGCACTAATCGAACACCCGACAAGTCGTGCAGTTTCCGAAATGTTCGTGCCGAGCCTCCGGGCCATCATATTCTGCTATCGGTCAACCTCAGATAGATCGCGTGCCTTCCCCATTCTACACACTGACAGCACGCCCTCTGATACTACATCCTCCGCGCATTTATCTGATTAGCAGTCGTTTCTCGCCAGGTGACCCTGCTATCCTTTCCGGGCCCGCTGAGAGGAGAACATCTTCATATCTCACCTTATCAGTACACCTTCTTTTTAACATTCTTCCGTAACACCAAATGTCAAGAGATTCGATTCTCTTCTGTTCCGAATTTCCCACTGTCTATGATGCACTGCCATACAATGTTGTGCTCCAATCGAACATTTTCAGGAATTTCTTCCTCAAATTAAGGCCTATATATGATACCAGTAGACGTCTCTTTGCCTGTAGTAGTCTTCATTTTATGTCTTCTTTGCTTCGGATGCCATCCTTTATTTTGCTACCAATGTAGCAGAATTACTTCGTCTGTTTCAAGATCACCAATTTTGATCTTAAGTTTCTTACTATTCACGTTTCTGCTACTACTGACAACCTTTGTCTTTCTCCGGTTTGCTCTCAATCCATATCCTATACTCATCAGACTGTTCGTTCCATTCAACGGATCCTGTAATTCTTCTTCACTTTCACTGACGGTAGCAAAGTTATCAGGGAACCCGCTGTCATTAGTGACTTTGACACACTGCAAATTGTTATGGCCTGGTAACTAAAAAAAAATCTATGTTCATTTAATGTTCCGAAATGCGACTGCATTGCATTTACGTGGAAAAGTGAATTGTGGCAAGACTATGGGCTGCACACTACCCACATCACATAGTCGAACACGAGAGACTCTCCAAATCGTACGTGTTTTGCGCAGTTTCCCTAGAAAAGATTTAAGTCCGACTTTTTTTTTGGTCAACTCTGGTTACCTAGTTACCTTGTAGACCTGTAATTTTCCAAAATTACTAGA
The DNA here is from genome assembly GCF_023898315.1 of Schistocerca nitens. NCBI lineage: Eukaryota > Metazoa > Arthropoda > Insecta > Orthoptera > Acrididae > Schistocerca > Schistocerca nitens. The sequence goes on from NC_064618.1 coordinate 407,882,871, forward strand.
AAATGAAGTAACTTTAATTTGCAATCAGGACAAAATACCACTACACGGCCAAATGCTTATAATAAATGAGCAGCATCAACAACAGATCGGCTGAAAGGGGCAAACGGATCTCACACTACACCATTGGCCTCCATGGATCCCTGGTCTCACGGTATGTGATTCTTTAGTAGTGGTTTGTGAAAAACTCCGATATGTATGCCCCTTCCAAAAGCGACTCCGAAAAGGAACGGGAGTGAAAGAATAACTCCAGACATGTTCGCCAAGTACGGGATGAATGTTACTATTGTCTGGTCGTGCGTAAGGAGGATGTACAAAAATGTTCCGGAAAAGAAAGGAGTACGGTACATGTTGGAAATAAAACGCATAGGATCTGCAAGGAAACCAAAGTGCAGGGAAACATTAAAAAACACAAAAATATACGATCCTATGAACGCTACATTCACCAAACACAAAAGTAAAAATAAATTCCTCAGCATTTGCGAACAAGGGTCTCGGTATTAAGAAATCATTAGAGGCGAGAGCTTATAGATGTAAGTAGTAGGGATGAGTGTTTTACCTGTAGAACAGTGAACCTGGGAACACACGGTGGTTTCGGTCGGTGCTTCAGTTTAGTAGCTGATCTTAAAACTAGATGAAGGAATGCACACTTGAGACCTTCATAAGAAATTTCCTCAATTTTCTACAGTTTCTGTTTTTGGCAGACATGTGATTGTGTTTTGCACAGCATTCATAAACATTTCCAGTTCTCCACATTCAATTATTGTACAACAAATTAAAGCTAATTGGAATATACTGTTAATTCTTTAGGTACAGAATCTCTTGGTGAATAAAATGCTATATATATTTAAATCTATTTATACAGCATGTGGACAGTTCAACCACACTTCTTTTGTCGTGCACCATCTTGTGCCTTGAAACGGAAGAACTTCTCTCACAATGCAACATATCATACTTCAAATGAGCTCAAGTTCTTTAATGTCTTAACAATATTACCTGTATTGAACATGGAGATTTGTGTTAGATTCCATTAGCTTCTGTTTCAAAATGTATTTAACTTCTAACAAGATTTTGATAATACTCATGCTTAATTTGATTTTGCATAGCGATTATTAATTAATTATTATATATGGAACGTACATCTTAAATACAGTACTGACAAGGTTTTCTCGATTTCAATGTTTTTTAATTTTAATGGAGTATTTTTTCCTAGGTACATATATTGAATTTGTTTCCGCGTCTGGAAAAACCTTATTTTTCCAGAATAATTGTATTATATCAGAAAAAGAATGTAGTACTTCAAAATGAAACTCTGTCATTAAAAAATGGAATAAGAAATGTGTTTAACTTCTATTACAGGGTCGACTAGAGGCGAAATTCAGAAAATTACATCAAGGTAAAACACTCTGCCCTACAATGAAGACCTGTAAAGAGGGGAAAGAGTGTGGTAGTATATCATTTGAGCAAACAAATTTTTCCCAAAGGAATTTATTGATGAGCACCTCGTGTGATTTGACAGCCATCCAGAGAAGCTACACCACTTGCTGTTATATTGTTTTGTGCCACTTCTAGTATCCACTCACTGGTTCAGTGCGTATCAAAACGAATTCTAACTTGGCTTAAGAGCCCACTCTCTTCTGATCCTCTCTCTCAGATCACTGTTGATTACTAATTGCTCCTTCTGTTCAGGTGTGATGGGTTTTTATGGCACAATAATAATTAAAAAATGTTATCCTACATATGTGTTCACTTCAGTATTCATAATAAAACTCGACCTGTAGTTAAAAGATTAACTACACATCAGCTTACTTGATGTGTAAAGTTAATTCAAGGGCCTTCAATTCTATAATTGCAAATTAAATTAAAGAGTCTTGAGCTCTGTTTGCAATTACTATTGTGATATTCTCAGCTTAATGCTCTTGTCTGACTTGCTTATTCAGTGATAAAATCTAATTGCATGATTGATTCCGTGACACAAAATTAGAACCTGCATTTCATTTACGAAGTGGGTAGTCAAGTTTCATAATATCACTAAGAGAATCGACATATCTGAACCATTATTAGACCCAGATAGCATGGGTGAAGCAAGGCACACTATGATTAGCCTCCTGTACGAGGCCGTTTTAAAACTGAATATGTTGCATATTTCATGTATACTAATATATTTAGTTTTCTGTTTCAGGATACTGACTGTCAAACCGGAGTGGAGAGAAAATTTCTTACGGAAAGAGTACCGTAACAGATCCACAAAGAGTAATTGAGATCTGGTATCAGTGGAGCGGTTCTCGCTGTCGATATCTGGAGACTTCTGACATTCTTGCTCGACGGTTCCATCTCCATACCTCACCGCGGAGTTCTTGCACATCGTGTATTCGATAGGGATGGAAACGATTGGAGGACAATAGCCTGGACTAGGGGACTTCGCTGACGCCGCATTCCTGTGCTACCTTCCCTGTCGAGCGAGCTGGACTCATTATCGCCTTAGTTAGTGCGGCTGCTGATTATGTATCGCCTGTTGCTCTTCGTGTTCGTCCAGAACATCTTTTGTCATGTACACTGCCTGTAGGCTTGAACCATTCCATTAAACGGCCACTCATTCTGTGAATAGGCTGATCAGGCTGTTGTTTGGATGTCGCCTGTGGTATTCCGTCGCTGGTTCCTGTTGATACATGCCTGACGCATGGATGATAACGATTTCTGTATTTTCCTGATGTATGTTCAGCGTTGTACGAGTTACTACACTGCAGAACAGCACCACTCTATACTGCTGCGATCAGTAGCGCCCTATTATTTCCCTGCCGCTGGACTACATTAATCAGTTGCCTCAAGGACAATCGGCCATGTGGTGCTACGCCCGGCACACGACTAATAATTTCGGCGGTGTGGTGGTACTGGGTCTTTGCTCTCATTGCAGCACTCGCTATCTCCACTAACACTGAATTTATCCCTTGCAAGACGAATTTTGAATCACCCTGTGGGTATGGTTTCAGGTCAAATGTGTAACACGACCACGTATCCTTCCATTGAACCTGATAATTTATCTTCCTACGAAACGTATTGTACCTGTTCTTGGAAGCTGTGCCAGTGAACGACTCTCAAGAAATGTGGTTTCAGGATGATAGTGAACCACCTCATTCCTCACGTGTTTCGGAGACATCTCAACAGATGATATGGTGAAAGATGGATAGGCCGAGGTGGTCCAACCGGTGGTCGGCGCGATCTTCGGATTTAACTTATTTGGACTACGTCTTCAGAGGTATACAAAGTTCAGTTTACGAGATTCCTGTAGAGACAGAGGACGACCTGCAGCCACGAGCTTTGGTTGCTGCACTAGAAACTGAATAGACACCAGGTGGGATGAAGAGTGTGTACCGGAACATGCTTCGTAGGTACGATGTCTGTAACTACGTCGGTGGACGCCACATCGATCCACTGTTCTAATGCATAAGTGCTGTTCCGTACATACAGTATGCTAGGTTCTTTTTTGTTTTGGAATAATGTAAATATCCAGTGTTTAAGTGTTGGTACGAACAAATGTACTTAAATGATAGATTGACGTTTCGTTACATTTCCTTTCGAATCGTTACCAAATAATAGTAATGTTACACACCTAATTCAATTCCTCAAGCAGAAGTGGATGAGTTAAACATCTGAACTGAAACTGTCGTTGAACGGAAACGGTACGTTTCCGGACAAGGGTTCCTGTTCAAAATATTATGTACTCACTCACCCCCACAAGCCCTACAAGTCTGTGTCGGGGACTTCCTAGTAATCTATATAATATATAAAGAGGAAGCGCTGCTAGGAAAAATTCATTCAGATTTTTACACGACACTCTAATAAACGTTTGGACGGACATAGGCTCCATATTTTTTATGTATCTCTTTCTTCTTCCACTACCAATCCAGGATTAGGCCTTACGGCCTGTTCCGGTTTGTTCATCCCTTCCTCGGGTATCCTACACCCCTTCTTCCAATATAATTGTATCCCAATGCTTGTCGAGGTATTCTCTGAGCTAATGTACTCAGCACATGCTCTTATTACCTTTACAGTTAAGGGTTTTACAGCCATTTCAGTGGTTATTTACTAATGTCTTATTGTGTCTTGTCTTGTTTAGCCTTTCGCTGATCTAAGGAATCTCATTTCTGATCTTTCAAGTTGTCTTCCATCTTTTGATCTTAATGTCCAGCTTTCTGCTCCATATACTTCTGCGGGTACCACCACGATTTTGTATTTCTAAAATTTCATTCGGGTTTCTCTTCTCGTTTTATCCTTTAATGTTCTTCTTATCGTTCCATATAGATATTGATAGGTGTTCATTTTCTTACTTATAACTTTCTCTTCTTCAAAAGTTATGTCAGATCCTAGATATTAGAACTGGGTCACATATTCTGTTATTACGTTATTGACATGTTAGTGCTATCGGGGGTTTTTCTCTAGAGACCAATGTTTTTGTTTTTTGTTGTTGATATCGTTAGGTTTCAGTTTAGGCTTATATTGTTTAGTCTGTGTAATACTACTTTTAATTTGTCTTCACTGTCCTGTATGATTACCTGGTCGTTGGCAAAAAGCATTGATTTAGAAATTTATCTCTCCTAATGCTTATACCTTGAGGTATTCTGTCCTTCATGCATTCACTGACTAGGTTGTCAATGTACATATTGAACACTGTTGATGTTATACTAAAGCGTTGCTTTATTCGTAGATGTAACACTAGTTCATTTGTCAGCTCTTTGCCAGTATCTATTTTCATTTTGGTATTTTTGAGTAAAACTTTACATGATTTCATCAGGTGCTTGGGAAAGCCCTTTTTCTCCATTATTGCCTAGAGATTTTTTTCTATGGATGTGGTCAAGGCCTTCTCAATGTCGATAGATGCTAGGTGTTTCTCCGGACTGAATTCTCGTCTTTTTTGTATAATTTGTTTCAGAGCGAAAATAACGTCAGCCCAAGATATTAAGTTACGGAAGCCAGCTTGCTGTTCTAATAAAATTGAATTAGAGATGTTTCAAGGCCTTTCACTAATTATTTTGCTGTAGAATTTATAAGAAGCATTCAAAATATTGATTCCCTGTAATTAATTAAGTTACTTCTCCTTTTCTAAACAGCGAAGTAACTTCAGTGCATCTCCGTTCTGAACATATCCGTTAACGGACAAAATTTACAGATTTTATAGTTTACATTAATTTTTGTTTTATCACCTGAGTGAACGAATCCCATAATTGTTTTAGAACTGTCTCTTCTCATCATGTTGCGTACCATTTCATTTCCCATTTCCAACCCTGAATCCCAAGAACATCTTCTGCTAGGTACAGAATTATAGCTCGAGAGAATTAGAATTCTAAAAAACCTTTTATCTCTTATGTGTTACATCGGAATCTGGGAAGTTCTTGAACAATGCGTATTTTGTAGATTAGATTTAGTATTCAGATATTTAGTTATTTTATCATCCCAAAACAGTTTAAAGTACTGAACTGGAGACAAGATTCTGTGTTTACTGGAGTCACTCTCAGGAACTTAGGCGTTATCACTTTGCAGAAGCTCCCGTCTCCAATCATTTACTACAGTTTTTGAGATCTGTAGCATTTCTGTTTCATTTGAAATGACATTTCCTGGTTAATCATTATGACAGCAGTCAGTCTTCAGTTCACTACATAACCTATTTTTGTTGGCCAATACCGCTTGTGCAGCAGAATGAAGTTGCCTTGGTCCAAGATTATCTATCTTGCCACCCCAATCTTCTTCACTAGAATCTTCCATTGCATCTCCTTTCTCCTCCTCAAGAGCAACCAGGATTTCATGCACAGACAGGCCTCTGAGAAAGAAGGAAACATTATACCCTACTGTTCTGCGTAGCGTAACATATATGCCACACACAATTAAAAGCTGGATATGGAACCATACTAATGAATTCCATTTTGTGAATAACCTATGGTATAAATTTCAGCACCTTTAACATTATAATTAAGTAAAAATTTTAAAAATTTTGTGGTACATTGTTTCAGAAAATAGTACATACTTCTTATTCCAAGACATAACCTTATTCAGAAAAGTCTCCATCAAATTAACAACCAGACACTGACCTCTTCCTGCTTTCTACCCAGAAATCTTCTTAACCGTCGGCTATAGAACTTCTTTACCTGAGAGACATACATCAATAGGCATTTTCAATACATTCACTGCTGCCAAAAAGAGAAAACAATGGTAGAATGTTACGTGACATATATGTCACTCTAGGCAGAAATGTATGAAATTCCCTTGTTGGAGCATATGCACCTTAACAGTTTTGTTTCGGTTTCTTCCATTTTTCCTGTTGTTCTGTTTCTTCCATCTTCCCAACAGCTGGATCTTTGATTTAACAAGATTGTGGTTCATACTCATGATTTTCCCCCTGCATACTTGTGTGTCTACCATCCTCAAAGCTAAATTTTTATTTACTATTATGTAATCAATAAGAGGGCTGTGGTCTCGTACGGACAACGTGTATTTACATATGTCTTACTTCTTTAAAAAATGTATTGATTCCTTTCAGCTCATTAAAGGTGGCAAATTCTCTCAATTTTATTCCACTGTTATTAATGGTGTCTTCTCTTCTTTGCTGATCAACTGGGGGTTGGGTTCTTCACCTACTCTTGCATTTAGGTCTCTCACCAAGATGGTCAGTGTTTGTCAATTAAATTCTTCTGGGCTGTTGACCGCCTTGTCAACATATAAAACTGTCCGACGTTCCAGCCACTATTTGAAGTGGCCTTCCTCAGGGCTTTGTGCTGCGCTGACTCAGTCAGCTCATCACAAAGCCCTGAGGAAGACCGCTTGCAACAGTGGCCGAAACGTCGGACAGTTTTAGATATTGACAATGCCTCTTTCATTTAACAAGATAGTGGTTCATACTCGTGATTTCCCCCATGTTTGTCTACCACCCCTGAAGCTCAATTTTTATTTAGCTTTATGTAACCAATAAGAGATCTGTGGCCTCGTTTAGACCTCGTGCTGACTCAGTCAGCTCAGCACTAAGCTCTGGGGAAAGCCATTTCCCGTAGTGGCCCAAACGTCTAACAGTTATATATATTGACAATGTGGCCAACAGCCCAGATGAATTTTATTGACTGTGATGACGGGCGCTCACATGGTCAGAGTTGTTCGTTTTATTCAAGTGTTACTACATATAAGTCTGCATAGTACATATCTGTTTCATTCTTCTTTCCTTCTTCTGGAGCGTATGTTCCTATAATTGTTACATGTCCCCTATCAAATTACACTCTCGCTGTAATGACCCTTTCCTTTACTACTGCATACTACTGTGTGTTACCTTCCCCTTTTCTGACTATCAATACTGCCACTTCACCACATGTTCTTTGCTCAGATACTACCCCACTGTATAATGTAATCTTCTTGATATTTGATACCCTTTAACTTCTACTTGGTTTCTTTAATGAACGCCAATTTGATACCTTAACCTTAGGGCATTTCGTTGACTTCAGTCACATGTGTCCTCAGACCCTGTACGTTCCATGTGGCAACAATGAGCATGTCTCTTGGTCCATAATTAACCTTTTCCATGCCTGGTCGTTGTCCATGATCTCCGGTTTTTATCCGAGGCTTATTTTGAGGATTTAGAGTATGAATACTTCTACATGTGTACGTTACTAGCCTTTTCCCATAACCCACAACCTGGATGACCAGTTTTCCTCTTAGGGGTTCGCTCTGTTAGGAAGGCTGACCTCACCATTCCTGAGGAGGCCTTCCTCCACCATCGAAGAATGAAGATCAAAGACACCCCCTTGGGTCTCGCAACCTAATATCGTTGCTGTCGGGAAAAAAAACAAGAATTGGCTATAAAAAAGAGATGAAGCCTGTCACAAGTAAGTAGAAGTAATGTCAGACGCGGCAGAAGGCCCAAGTCGTTGCCGCTACATTCTCCCAAGAAGGGAGCCCCCAAGGGGGGACTATTCTTTGTCTTGTATCTCACCTATTGATCAGTCTGGAATAGGTGACCCACCCAGGAACATTGTTCCTCCTGCATAGCTCCGTGGATCACTCAGAGACACAAACCTCCCAATCAACGTAAAGTTTTTAGACCTTGGAAAGGATTTCGTTTTATATAAAAGCATTAAACAAAAAACTACAAAAAACGAAACTTACCTATCTTGAAGGGGGCCCGCTAGATGGCGCTGCCATAGGCCAAACGGATATCAACTGCGTTTTTTTAAACAGGAACCCCCATTTTTATTGCATATTCGTGTAGTATGTAAAGAAATATGAATGTTTTAGTTGGACCACTTTTTTCGCTTTGTGATAGATGGCGCTGTAATAGTCACAGACGTATAAGTACGTGGTATCACGTAACATTCCGCCAGTGCGGACGGTATTTGCTTCGTGATACATTACCCGTATTAAAATGGACCGTTTACCAACTGCGGAAAAGGTCGATATCGTGTTGATGTAGGGCTATTGTGATCAAAATGCCCAACGGGCGTGTGCTATGTATGCTGCTCGGTATCCTGGACGACAACATCCAAGTGTCCGGACCGTTCGCCGGATAGTTACGTTATTTAAGAAAACAGGAAGTGTCCACCCGCATGTGAAACGTCAACCATGACCTGAACAAATGATGATGTCCAAGTAGGTGTTTTATCTGCTGTCGCGACTAATCCACACATCAGTAGCAGACAAATTGCATGAGAATCGGGAATCTCAAAAACGTCGGTGTTGAGAACGCTATATCAACATCGACTGCACCCGTACCATATTTCTGTGCACCAGGAACTGCATGGCGACGACTTTGAACGTCGTGTACAGTTCTGCCACTGGGCACAAGAGAAATTACGGGACGATGACAGATTTTTTGCACGCATTCTATTTACCGACGAAGCGTCATTCTCCAACAGCGGCTACGTAAACCGGCATAATATGTATGCACTGTTGGGCAACGTAAAAACCGCGATGGCCGCGACAAGCGGAACATCAGCGACCTTGGCGGGTTAAAGTATGGTGCGGAGGATTGGTCGTCGAAGCACCATACCATTGCCCGCACGTTCACCGGATCTCGTGTCCCCGGATTTCTTTCTGTGGGGAAAGTTGAAGGGTATTTGCTATCGTGATTCACCGACAACGCCTGACAACATGCGTCAGCGCATTGGATGTGCGAACATTGCGGAGGACGAACTACTCGTTGTTGAGAGGAATGTCGTTACACGTATTGTCAAATGCACTGAGGTAGACGGACATCATTTTGAGCATTAATGCAAAATGTGGTATTTACAGGTAATCACGCTCTAACAGCGTGTATTCTCAGAAATGATAAGTTCTCAAAGGTGCATGTATCACATTGGAGAAACCGAAATAAAATGTTCAAACGTACCTACGTTCTGTATTTTAATTTAAAAAACCTACCTGTTACCAACTGGTCGTCTAAAATTGTGAGCCGTATGTTTGTGACTATTACAGCGCAAAGCGAAAGAAGTGGTTCAACTAAAACATTCATATTTCTTTACGTACTACACCAAAATGTAATAAAAAATGGGGGTTCCTATTTAAGAAAACGCAGTTGATATGCGTTTGCCTATAGCAGCGCCATATAGCAGGCCAACCATAGCGCCATCTGGTTTCCCACTTCATGCTGGACAAGTTTCGTTCTTTGTAGTTCTTTCGTTTGACGCTTATTTCGTGAGATATTTGGCCCGGTCACGATCAATGGACCACTCTGTATAAAAGGTAAACGTTATTAACACATATCTGGAAAAGTTCATGACCGATTTACTTCAGATTTTTGCACTTTATTAAATATTCAGACGGACATTCTAGTAGCGCCACGAAGAAGATGCGAATTAGGTTTGCTGTAAATACAAGCTGTAACGGTTGTGAGCGTTATTAGTGTGGTCAGTTGATGTCAGTCAAGAACGCCTTTAGGGCGATGAAGACGCCGTTGACATCACATCTACTTCTGCATCTACATCCATACTCCGCAAGCCACCTGACGGTGTGTGGCGGAGGGTATTTTGAGTACGTCTATCGGTTCTCCCTTCTATTCCAGTCTCGTATTGATCGTGGAAAGAAATATTGTCGGCATGCCTCTGTGTGGGCTCTAATGTCTCTGATTTTATCCCCATGGTCTCTTCGCGAGATATACGTAGGAGGGAGCAGTATACAAGCAGTGGGCGAACAAGTGTACTGTAACCCACTTCCTTTGTTTTCGGATTGCATTTCCTTAGGATTCTTCCAATGAATCTCAGTCTGGCATCTCTTTTACCGACGATTAATTTTATATGGCCATTCCATTTTAAATCACTCCTAATGCCTACTGCCAGATAATTTATGGAATTAACTGCTTCCACTTGCTGACCTGCTATATTGTAGCTAAATGATAAACGATCTTTCTTTCTATGTATTCGCAGCACATTACACTTGTATATATTGAGATTTAATTGTTCCCTGCACTATGCGTCAATTCGTTGCAGATCCTACTGCATTTCAGTACAGTTTTCCATTGTTTTCCATGTGTTCATTAGGAGGAAGTCAGTTGGGGTCTGCAAACCACCCTCTCTGCATGCAAAATAACTGGAACTAAACCTGGAATTATGGTGTGGGGTACGATATCGTTTGACAGCAGGACTATTCTTGTTGTTATCCTACACACCCTGACTGCAAATGTGTACATCAGTCTGGTGAATCGACCTGTTGCGCTGCCATTCATGAACAGCGATCCAGGGCATGTTTCTAATAGGATAGCGCTCACCCGCATACCGCTGTTGTATTCCAACGTGCTCTAGGGAGTTTTGACATGTTTACTCGGCCTTCTCGATCACCAGATCTGTCTTCAAATGATCACATATGGGACATTATCATAGAACAACTCTAGTTTCATCCACAAACAGCGTTAACCGTCCCTATATTGACGGACCAATTGCAAGGGAGATGGAGCTCCATCCCATAGACTGACTCCGGCACCTATACAACACAATGTATGCTCGTCTGCAGGCTTGCATTCAACATTCTGGCAATTACTCCGACCATTAATGTACGGTCATTAATGTACCAGCATTGCATATTTGCATTGGTTTAATTCGCTCCTACGTTAACCTGTGACCTTGGAAATTGGAACGTGTTACATAGACAAATGTATTCTGAAATTTAATTCTCCACATTTTTTGGTGTTGTGATTTTATTCGGACAGTGTGTGTTTTAAACAACAATGTGAAGGTTTTATGTTAAACTTAACTGCGAGAAAGAAAACTCTTTGCGGTGTTGTGCCGTGAAAATGTGTGGTTTCGTCTTCTTTCTCACAGTCAGTTTTATCTGTGATAGCAGGTCATTTAAACCATTAAAGAAATGGTTTCTGCCGAATATATTTTTTCTCTTTATATATAATTTTAAGCAAAAATTGAGTACCCAGCAACGTGCTTTTTTATTTTCTTCCTCATATTCGATGTTATTATAAATCGGAAAAGTAGTGTTTATGGCTTGTTGACTTATGATTAGACTACTGCTACGAAATCTGAATCGTCCGAAAATTTTTAATTCTAACCGTTCGCAGATTGAAACTAAGCGAACTACTGTTATTGAAGCTCCTGTCCTCACAGACCCAGAAGCTGGAGAGGCCTATTTCATACAGTTTATACTAATGATATCAACTGATTCACCCATTCATTTTAAGCTACTTTAGTTTTCAGTCGAGTTTTCGTTTGCAGTAACAATAAACGTGGCTCAAGGTCAGAGAGTCAGAGAAAGGATGGAAGAGTAGATGGACAGAGCGGGTCCTAATGGACACAGAGAAGGGGAAGGAAGAGATGAAACGATGGTGCTGGAGGAGGACCTGGAGAGAGTTACGGGGAACAGGGTGATGTATAGAGCGAGAGAGGAGGCAGAAGGAGATTGGGATGTATATCCAGTCCTCACACGTATTTAGCAATTCTGAAGCACTTCCAGATTCTGTAGTAATAAATACTAAAAATATTATAAACAACCTTACAAGTCGGACAACCAAGAAATTTAAAATCAAAGATGGGAAAACAGCCCATATTAAACTGAGTGAATGTCCAAATCCGCAATAGCTGCTTATTGTGTTTCCACAGTACGACGGTCGGTTCTTACCCTTGAGGTATATCTTCAGTTCGTATAACACTAATACTTCATGTGCCACGACTTCCACGATGCAAATCCGCATAAAAACATGTCACTTCTCGGTAAAATCTTGTATGAAACGACAGGTAGGCATAAGATCCGAACCGGTCGTGCATGGATCGGATCGGATTTCCGTCTCCCTTTTCATCCAAGATTTTACCGAGGGATGACATGTTTTATGCACATTTGCAACTTGGAAGTCATGGCACATGAATTATTAGTGTTATATGATCTGAAGATATACTTCCAGGTTTGAAAGCGGTCATCACACAGTGAAAACACAATTAACAGTTATTGCGGATTTGGAAGTTCACAGTTTAATAAAGGCTATTTTACCATCACTAATTTTAAATTTTTTGCCTGTCCTTCTCATTATGTACCATAAATATTACTTATACAAAACGCTACTTGTCGCCGTTTCATCAGGTAGAAGCAGATGACAAGGAGCCTAGAGTGCATAAGAGTTAATATTTTGCTGTAATGATTTGAGTGTAATTGTTTAGGAATCAAAAATTTCAATTAGATCGCAATAAAATATCAAAAACATGTTAAAATATGAGGGGAATAATTATTCCTCGAATAAGTCTGCAAACCCGTGGAATGCCTCTGTTCAACTCGTCAGCAGACATCGCCGTTTTTAAATCAAACAACATTTCAGGATATCAGTTTATCAGGAACCGAAAATTATTCGTAAGTTGACTATTGAGCTCTATTTCATGCAAGTTACATGAAGATATAAGAAATTCTTACCTTACAATAGCTGTAGCTTACGAAGTGGCTTCCAAAAGCTACATTCAGTGAACTCCAAAACACTCTGTTGTCAATTATTAGCAATACTCAAGGCTGGATAAATCTTCCTTGACGCTAGAGATCCATGATATGTAGCGATAAGACCTGTGATTTGCAACATTAACCATCTTATTCGCCATCTTACCCTCTCCACCATATTATCCTACGTCCCCTCTCAGACGCCTCAGGTTCAAAGTTCCTGTAATAAGGACACGATATGTTTTGGAGTAAGCAACTCAAATTATTTGTATGAGGTCTCGAACTTCGGTGCTGGGAATTCTTGTTTTTATTCTCGCGTTGCCTATCAAAGAAACAGCAGCGCTCTTCACTGGATAGTATCTTCTAAATCGCCAAACCGGGACCACAAGGTAGAATGAAACTTCGTATAGAAAACAACAGGGGGCACAAGTATGGCGAACTTCAGCAGATGTTTGCAAGCCATTTACATGTCAAGGAGCTTAAGCTCCAACTTCAAGAGAGATTACTACAGAGTTTCTGGAGGCACCGCGGTAACGGACTGGAGTCAGAAAGAATTCGTAATGTAGATGTTGAATAAATGTAGTAGCTCATGCAGCATTCTTTCTTTTAAGTGATGCCTGAATAAGACATTTCTCACAGATGTTTCTGTGCTTAGCTAATTGTTGCTGGGGGACTGTTCGTAGTTTCTTAATGTTATCGGCTTTGCTCAACGTGTAATTAGATGAACAATTCCTTGCACAGCTTGTTTGAGGCAGTAAGACAGTAAAAATTTTCATTAAAATTGGAAACTTCCAACATCCAAGTCTCACAGTTATAGTTATTAGATACTTGAATTATCTATTGCTTCTATTACGAGGATTTCACATACATGTAGCCGCACTACAAATAAGAAATATAATACACAGTATAATTTATTTAGCAAACATAGTCGTGGTCACACACAAGTTGTTTTTTATTTGTGTATGACCGTTTTCGATCTACTGCAGAAATCGTCATCAGATCTACATCCCATAGTGGTAAGAGAAATGCCTGGCGTGGAGCAGTCTCGTTCGTGCTGGCATTGAAAACACTCAGTGAAGAATTTTGTCTCAGTACTTCTATACATATTGTTTTCAGTATGGACTTTTACATTTCATGAATTTTGAAATAGACTGAACGAAGTGTAATTGCAATTTTCAGTTTGATCTCTTCCTGCCTAAACAATGCTATACATTGTGAAACTGAATATATGTTTGTAAATACAAAAATAATAGGGATAAATGGATGTGGTACGTGTAAAGTACAAATCTTGAAAAAGGAAGAAAGATAACATCGCTAAGATATGAGGGCAACATTGCCATTTGCGATTATTTTCAATTAGTGGGGAACTTCTTTCTCAGTAATGGAGGGGATTTTTTTTAAACTTTCAAAAATGCTTGTTTCACATAGATTTTGAAAACGGTTGGTTAGTTACGGGATGTAAGGGTAGAGATATCGGTCCTGTGCTTGACGTATCGAATCCATCCCTATTCTTCTTTGCTGTAGTGCAGCGGTATCGTTGCTTGGGATGCTCCGTAGCACTAGAAGGGACAGGCTGGCTTCTGCAGATCGTTTGGAGCGAAGGAGTGAGTCTGTCACTCTAGAGCCATTACGTAATAGGACGCATATGCGTATGAGTGAGAAGATCGATCTTTGTTAAAATAATAATTTTTAATGCCAGGTTTAATTTCGTATCGAGACAGTTGTTACAGAATTAAAAGATGATCGTACAGTAAGTAATCGGCAGTGGTAAACATATAAGATCGTGTTGGATGAGTGAGTGTAATTGTATTGTGAATGCGACTAGAACAAGTAGGGACGTGGTACTTGAACTTAAGGAGTAATAAATTAAATGTGCCGAACAAAAGTTTTCACATATTATAACCTCTTCACCATTATTACAGTAGTTTGGAAGTGAAGGAATTATAGAACAGTGTGAGAGAATAGATAGGTCACGTTTCATAGGCTCATGTACCTTGAGACTATGTTCTCCTTCCAAAAAATTTTCGAATCAGCCACACTACAGCAAGTAACAATAAATTATAAATCATACAAGTACAGAGGGTCGGCTTACAACACAATTACAAAAATTAAATGGATTGAACTTCTTTAAAACAAAAGCGTGCGAGTAAATCTTCATTTCTTAAAGTATTTACATGGTAATAATAAAACTAGCAGGCGTAGTAATTGTGCACAATAGAGGCCATGTACTGACAATATAATGCACATGTACGCGTTTCGAGCTCTTCAGTTTTAATTAGTCTTCCGTTTCGCAGAATTGTTCACAACCTAACCGACATCAATGATTTCAGTTGTTGTACTATATCGACCTATTGGCATACAATCAAAGCACCTCAATGTGAAGGAATTAACTACATTACACGGAGAAATGACGAAACGCAGTAGCACAGGAAAATCTGAAACGAGGATTACCCTAGTATCTGTGGGATTACCTGCTTGGACGCAATTCTGTCTCTGCACGTGCAACCCCGAGAGCAGCGCAGAACCACGTGTGACAGTCATTAGCCGTATATTACTAGTCTGCACTTACTGCTGGGACGCGTGCGAAACGAATCCCATTAAAACTTCAGTTACAAAATATGACTGGGTACCATTGTCTTCATAGCTGAATTCCAATTCGCATTCTAAAGCCGTCAGGTATTGGACATATTTCCCACCGGTAAAATTCGCAGTTATTACCATGCACGAGAGAGTCCGCCGAGTAGACAATTCTGTATTCCAGTACAGCATTCTCAGAGCTCACCGCTATTTCCGGAGCTCATATCTTTCGTACCCCACACCTGCCCTTGAGGGACATCAAACCCGCACGCTGTAAAACGAGATCTGGTCATACAGACGTGAACGGTTATAAAAAGGATGCTATTAAACTTCGTGGCCAAGGTCTTCCGGTTTTGTATTCAGCAGAGCTCCCACCTTGTAGGTTACGTTCATATGTTTAACAAGAAAAACAAGCAAAGCAAAAGATGTTCCATAGAGTTAATCACCTTGAAAACTGATATAGTCCGTAATATTACTAATGCGTTGATAATAACGGAATTCTATAATGATAATACGTAAGAGAGAAACGCATATTACGCATGAGATGGAGCACATCACGAATTTAGCCTCACTCCTGCACATCATCCCGCACAGAACAACGAAATCATCTTCTTAAGGCCCGTTATTTCATTCCGTAATGTGTAGTTCTTATTCTACGCTCATACTCTTAATATTAATAATACAAATGATTCCAGTGATGTACCTTCTGAAGTGGAGTTCTAGCAGCTCCTCAGAGGAAAATGACGCTACATTATGTAACACCAGAGCTTTCCAGCATTCATACTTTCAGACTGACGAAACAGATGCGAGTCTGACTAACCATTCAGGAGGTAAGTGCATCTTCTGAAATGTTACTGTTGTGGCTAATTCCGTTGCATATTCAGCGTAAAATCAAACCAGAATCACTAGTTCACTTTTAGAGGACTTGTTTTTAAATACAGCGATTGCGTATACGAGGTATGATCAAAAAGGAACGATCATTATTTTTTTTCATTTTGCGGGCTTTATGTAGGTTTTACACTGTTTTACCTTGTTAGTAATCATGTTCATGACGTATGTTCGCACATTAAGCTGTTTTGAACATTTAGTTTATTGCTAACAGTCGAAAAGGTTATACGTGTTTTCGAGTGATGATCAAAAAGGAACGATCATTATTTTTTCATTTTGCGGGCTTTATGTAGGTTTTACACTGTTTTACCTTGTTAGTAATCATGTTCATGACGTATGTTCGCACATTAAGCTGTTTTGAACATTTAGTTTACTGCTAACAGTCGAAAAGGTTATACGTGTTTTCGAGTGCTCGGCGAATTTTACTTTCGGAGAAGCTGAATCACAGATTTTACATTCAGTTTTGTTTGCAAAATGGAATAAATTCCAGCAGCGCATCCGAAATGTTGACTGTGGCTTTTGGTGAGTCTGCTACGAGTAATACAAGATTTTAAGAACCTTTCAAAGAGGACAGAGAAGACGTTGAAGACGACGACCACCCTGGACGCCCTAGCACATGAATTACTGACGACAATGGGGATGGAGTAAGGAAAGTGAACCACAAAAATCGCCGAATAGTCATCAGAGAGGCTGCTCAAGATATCGGGATATCTCTCGCCTCATGGAAAGCAATTTTTTCAGATGTTTGTGGCGTGAAACCTGTAGCCACAAAGTTTGTTCCGAAATTGTTGAATTTCGACCAGAAAGGACGTCGCGTAGACATCGCTCAAGAATTGCTGAATGGTGCCGACAACAATAGAGAACTTCTAAAGAAGGTGACGAAACATCGGTATACGGGTATGACGTCGAAACCAGGGCCCAAAACTCCAAACGGAAACTGCCTGAAGCACAAAGACCGACAATTGTAATAGTTCGATCACACGTGAGAGTTCTTCTTACCCTTTTCTTAGATTATAATGGGATCGTTCATCGTGAGTCCTGCCTTAGTGTTGTACGCTAAATAACGTATACTACCTGGAAGTTATGCGCCGTTTGCGTCAAGCAGTCCAAAGAAAACGACCAAAAATATGGCAAAACCGTTAGTGGAGTTTGCACGACAATAATTCATACGCTCTCACCTCAATGCTTGTTTGTGACGTTTCGGCAAAAAAGTAAAACAGTTGTCTTGCCTTAACCACCGTATAAGCCTGATATGGCTCCCTTCGAGTTTTTTCTATTCCAGTGGCTGAAGAGATCCATGAATGGACGTCATTTTGTCACCACTGATAAAATAAATAGAACTGGAGAAGGAGCTCAACATCATAATGGTTCAAATGGCTCAAATGGCTCTGAGCACTATGGGACTTCACTTCTGAGGTCATCAGTCCCCTAGAACTTAGTACTACTTTAACCTAACTAACCTAAGGACATCACACACACCCATGCCCGAGGCAGGATTCGAACCTGCGACCGTAGCGGTCGCGCGGTTCCAGATTCGAGTGCCTAGAACCGCTCGGCCACCTCGGCCGGCAAACACCATAATGAAAAGTGAGTTCCGGAAGTGCTTTCAAGATTGTAAAAAGCGCTTGCACAAGTGTATTAACTATGTGGGAGATTACTTTGAAGGGTCTAAAGTTGACACCGATGAATAAATGAAGATAATTTACGAAATTTGATCACACCTCGTATCATCGTTTCAATACTGCTGGCGCTCTTGTCAGTATCTCACCTCGGGGAGCCTGTACAGTATTCGACCATTGGTATGATATCATCCTCATCTGTGAATACAAACTGAAATGTGTAATATAATATTTTCGCTCTCTGTTCGCTGTCCTCAGTTTCAATGCCAGACTAATCCACGAGTGACTGAATGAAGGTCTTGATCTGTTCATTGGTTGTGTGTATTACGAGAACTCTTCTTTATCACTTTCACTACATTCTGTTTTGTAACGTATGTATATTAGTTTGCTTTTCTAACATTCTCCTAATGGTACCATTCAATGAAGGCAAATATTTGCCATCTTTTATTACTTTCCATATTTATCTAGTGTGGCTATAATGAGAACACAACCTATTCGCAGTGGCTAAAATGAAAAAGTTGGAAACACTACCAAGTTTCCAGAAATCTATTTTTAAAAACAACAAAATGTTTTACTCTTTTCTTGGAGTGCAGCACCTGCAGAATTTACCATTTTAAATTTACCACATTACGTTAAGAACACAGCTTACTGTCATAGGCACCACAGAATTAAAATTTCAATGGCAAGTAGTCAAATTCAACTAATGCGTTAAACAAGGATACCTTTATAAGTAGCAATTAAGATCTTTTATCCTTTTTTTTAAAAAAAATAAAAAAACAACGAAATAAGTCAGTATACACAATTTGTAATCAAGATGATTATTGTCTGACAACACCTTTAAATCACAGCTCAGCCCTCCAAAATAAATCAGAATCATTATTTAAAGCATAAATGGTTAACTACCAACAATGTATCAGCTCCCCCTAACTGAAATTACTCCGAATGGCTTCGGGAGCTGAATGGGTTGGAATCTTTTACTTTCGGTCATCCCCATCAGCAAGCAACTGGGTCCATGGACATGCCCCTTTTAGAAAGGAACGAGATTATTTTCTTAATTAGGTGCAGAGTGTTCCTTGAAACACAATTACTTTAGAAACAATTCAAATGGTTGGTTTATACACGAATACAACACAGTTTCACAGCATGTATTCTCAACAAATATCATACCCCGTTACTTGCTCGCCATTGTGGGGGGAAAGCCAGAGAAGTCAAGAAACATCACATCACACTGCATTACAACATCACGTTAACAGTGATCATAATTCTAGTCTAACGAACCTGTGTCCAATTAGATAGAATCCGCCGCTCCACCTGCCCTGTATACACCAATAAAATGCCACCAAGCTTAATAATCAGAACGCACCATGAAAATTCGGAGTCAAGTTAAACACACAACATATGCCTGTATGAAGCTATCGTCACCCGCCACGCGATTCTAAACACACACTTTATGGTCGACGGAGGCTCCCAACGCACCGCTCACTGGAGTCAAGCTTAGCACGCACACCGCTATGTCTTACAGTCATACTGCTTCCACCTCGAAGAAATTTCACTCCTTGCCATGCCGTCATTCCTGAAACATAGATGACTCATGTAAACAACTGCCCAGCCGCCACATTCGACCGCACCTGCGGCACCATCCAAATGGTCAACAGCAACTCCTTTTCAGTAGGTAGAATTTAAACTTTGTTCCATCCAGACACTTCCGAAACACAGACGACTCATATACAACTACTCAGCTACCGCAGACAAGGGAGAGAGAACCGTAGCACGCGTGAGTTCAGAATTAAGTAACTTTCCTTTTCACACTCATCCACATCTTTCAAATGGCTCTGAGCACTATGGGGCTTAACTACTGAGGTCATCAGTCCCCTAGATTTAGAACTACTTAAACCTAACTAACCTAAGGACATCACACATATCCATGCCTGAGACAGGATTCGAACCTGCAACCATAGCGGTCGCGCGGTTCCAGACTGAAGCGCCTAGAACCGCTCGGCCACTCTGGCCGGCCATCCACATCTTTGCTTCAGATATGCTACAGAACAATGGTGCCAACCTTTGGCACATATTACTTCTTCCCCTCTCAATTGCCGTTCAAGTTCCCTTGATTAATATTTAAAACTCAGGGCTGAAATTTAACTTAATCTGAGGGATGTGAGCACCTATGACACTCGCCTTTTCGAGAGTTCCGTCATCGGCACTATTAATTTCCGGATCTCAACTTGCCTGCTAAATCGGCGTAGGAGTTTTTAATAACTTTATTGCTCTTTTAATTAGGCGCCTCAAAACAAACAACTGATCACCTACCTGGTGTGGGTTTCGCCATCATCCGATATTGTAGTGCCTGGTCTGAAGCTGATATGATCTCAAAATATTCGTATTTGTCTTTTCCGCTGAACAGGCAGTTTCTCTATACTGATTTTTGTTCTGGCAACAGGATACTAATAGACAAGATGTTGCTCAGTGGGGTGGCAGTCTTAAAACTCAGCTGTAATTCTTTAGGAGTACACTTAAGGAACCATGTGGTCGTATGATCCCAGTTTTCCTGTCTTTAGTACTGCAGGCTATCAGCACTGCCTTCAGGTTCTGGTTCACCATTTTCAGGACAGTAAGGTGGTCTGGTTCCCTCCTTATGCCACTGCTTATGCAAAAGTTTTTGAATCCACCTGAGGTATTGCATGTCGCACTACCACTTAGGGGGAATGTACTGAGGTGGTCCAAAAGTGGTAAAAATATTTTTATATTCTGTACCACAAGTTGTGTTTTCACTGTTTCGGTGTGGTGAAGCCATGTCTACCGCGTAAAAACATTAATACACACCAATACGTGTTGGTGCTCTCTTTAACTTAGAACTATCTACTCTGGGTTTAATATCGCTTTTCGAATGAATATTTATCGGATTTTCGGTTTGGTTTTAAAGACAGGACTGCATTTTTTTCCAGGCTGCATGTAGATGACCAGGGCCCGCCATCTGATCAATTTTGTGAGGGCCATGGTGCCATGTTGGAGACGTCCCCTCGTTGGCGCTGCACGGGGAGGTGGTTTCGGATCGTGTCCTCGAGCCCGACGGCACTGAGCTGCGCGTCCCATTCTTTATTACACGAGATCATTCACGTTTAGAATGTCCAGAGTCGATTCATCTTTCTCACAGCTGTTCCAATATTTACGTTTTGCTAGTGTTTTTATACTGTACGAGTGTTGATTAGCTACATTACTTGTGTTACAGTTTTTCTCTTTAAATGTAGGCTAATTACAGGTTTAGCGTGGTGCCTGGTACAATAATCAATCACGATCTATCCTACTGAAACTATTAACAAGTTTCTATTCTATGTTATATGTGTGTTAATATTTCTACATTTAGTTTCGTCTGTTGAGTGTGTTGATTGTTATTTCACTCTCGTCATTATATGTGTGCTAATTAGCTGTGTTACTCGCGTTACAGTTTTCCTGGAACAATAACCGGACACGAACTACCCTACTTAATAGGTAACTTTTCTGTGTATCACTATTCCTATGGTTCGCGGTAAGAACGACTGCCGGAAAGCCTCCGTGCGCGCTCGAATCTCTCTAATTTTACATTCGTGATCTCCTCGGGAGGTATAAGTAGGGGGAAGCAATATATTCGATACCTCAACCAAAAACGCGCCCTCTCCAAACCTGGACAGCAAGCTACACCACGATGCAGAGCGCCTCTCTTGCAGAGTCTGCCACTTGAGTTTGCTAAACATCTTCGTAACGCTATCACGCCTACCAAATAACCGTGTGACGAAACGCGCCGCTCTTCTTTGGATCCTCCGTCGCCGCTCTTCTTTGGATCCTCCGTCAACCCGAACTGGTACGGATCCCACACTGATGAGCAATACTCAAGTATAGGTCGACAGAGTGTTTTATAAGTCACCTCTTTTGTTGATGGACTACATTTTCTAAGGACTCTCCCATTGAATCTCAACCTGGTAGAGTCCTTAGAAAATGTTGTCCATCAACAAAGGAGATTGTACATGTTTTGTTCATTTGTCTTGTGATTGGTGTTAATGTCAGAGGAATCAACTGTGGTGGAGTCTTCGTCTGAGCTAACACATTCAACTCGCTGTCGTCTAACTCGATATCGTTATTGTCTCATTTCTTCATAGATAGCGCGTTCAATTTTGGACATTCGATGTCTGTTTGTGTAAATCGAAGAAAGACGAAAGAAATGAAAAGTATCAGGAATAAGAACTGTGAGAAACTTAACATCAGAATTCGGCATCACGAGGTAGACGAAGTTAAGGAACTCTGCTACCTAGGCAGCAAAAGAACACTTGAGTCGACAGCACAAGTAGGACATAAAACGGAGGCCAGCAGTGGCAAAAATGTCTTTCTTAGTCAAGAAGGTCCTAATTTGAGAAAAAAATTTCCAAGAACGTTCATTTGGAGCATAGCATTGTATGGCATTGCATCAGGGACAGTGGGAAAACAGGAACTGAAAAGAATCGAAGCATCTGAGAAGTGCTGCAGAAGGAAGTTGAGAATTAAGTGAACTAACAAGAAAAGCAATAAGAAACTTATCAGCAGAATAGGCGGAGGAAGGAAGATATGGGGAAAAAACTTAATAAAAGAAGACAGTGGGTGAAAGCACATGTGTTACGATATCCTGAAATAAGTTGCTTGGTGTTAGACAGAGCTGTAGAGGATAGAAAATGAGCCGTACCGTGTTCGATATCTCGAGTCACGCTCCCGCACTCGTTACCTTTGGCCAGAGAAGAGGGCGCCAGGCGTGGCGGCAGTGTGTCGAGAGAATGAGTGTGACTTACGCCGTGACCAGGGTGGTGGGTGGAAACAGAGGAAGTGGCTTAACGGAGACAGTAGTGATCGAATCGGTCAGGGTTGTGGCCGTGTACCCTTCTTCTGTAAATCCGTGGTTTCGTTGCCTGGTGTTAGCGCGTTTTTTTTTTTTTTTTTTTTTTTTTTTTTTTTTTTTTTGTCATCAGTCTACTGACTGGTTTGATGCGGCCCGCCACGAATTCCTTTCCTGTGCTAACCTCTTCATCTCAGAGTAGCACTTGCAACCTATGTCCTCAATTATTTGCTTGACGTATTCCAATCTCTGTCTTCCTCTACAGTTTTTGCCCTCTACAGCTCCCTCTAGTACCATGGAAGTCATTCCCTCATGTCTTAGCAGCTGTCCTATCATCCTGTCCCTTCTCCTTATCAGTGTTTTTCACATATTCCTTTCCTCTCCGAGTATGCGGAGCGTTAAAGAAGGCAACATAAACGGACCGAGTTGGGGCAGTCCTGACGGCAGGAAGACATCCGCTGTTAGTCCGCGGAATTCTTCCGTGAGATATCGTTTTGGAAAGCAGCTTAATCCCGAGAACATGGGGGCACGTTGGCCTGTGCGAGCTTCTTCGTTCACACTGTCACGTTTCTGCATTACGCCGGGTGAGCAACTTCGAGAACGTTTTTCCTTGTAAATGTTCATGTTCGGCGTAAGGCCATCTGACACGGTATATTTGTATACGTGAGTGTATTTCTGCGCAGGTCGTCGTTTGCAGTAGTGTCAGCACGGCTTATGTTCCGTTTAATTTTGGTGCTGTTGATCCTGTGTTACCTACAGACTGAGAGTAACAAGATTAACGATCGAATTGGAATCACTGCTCAGCCACCCGAAGCGAAGTGGTATTCATTTACGTATTTGCAGAGTGATGATTTTAGTTTCATTTTTAAAAGAAGGAACCTGAGCCGTGGTAAAAATTGCTGTTTTGAAGAGCGCGCCGCTGCGCGTAGTGTGAAGCAGTCGCCCTTCGTTTCTGGCGGTGGCGCCGCTGTGGCAATCGCAGCTTCGGTGTCTCCCTCTGGAGCGAAAGGGTAAAGGTTGCCTGTTCACGTGCATTTAAGGGGCGCTATGAGCTCGCCAGTGAGTCAGTCTGGGTCAGTCTCTCGTCCCAGCTTACTAGTCTCTCTCTCGTCCGCAATTGTTAGGCAGTTAGTGTCTGTCGTTCGTTCGGAGTGCTAGTATGTCTGTCGTTTGGATCAGCCCTTAAAGCCGGCTAAATGAGAGTTTTTCCACTCCGCCAGTAAGAGAACTCAGCGAGTGGTCGCCCGGTCGGTGCTTAGTTCCTGCATCTGAGTCTGCGCGTTAGGCCGCCAGTCTGCTCGAGTTTGCTCAGGCAATGGTCATTGGCGGTTGGATCGATCGGTTGGTTGGTCGCGCACTGAGACACAAGATGACTTGTCCGTCTTGAGCGTCGGCGCATGTGGGCCGCGGCGTATACCGAGGGGTAGTGACTTCGCGGTCGACACGAGAGTAACAGGAGTCAACCCACGACGTCAGTCTGGCAGGTGCGAGCTGCGAGCTGCGACACCGTAGACGGGAGATCGGCGCGCCTTCCTGCGTCAGTTGAAGTGGCTGGCAGCGGAGGGTTCGGGAGAGCGATTTGGGGGTGCTGCGCCAGGTCTTCTCGAGAAATCGCAGTTTATTAGAAGTTAAGTGATTGGTGATATGTTGCTTGATTTACTCTTGTTAAATTCTACTTGTTTTCTTGGTGAGGTCACCAGCCTTTTTGCTTTGGGGTCGTCCCACCATTCTTCTCCGTTTGCCCACCCGCGCGAAGGTGGTTGTTTATAAATTGGGTGGTCCGTTTTTCCCTCGTGGAGTAGGGGCGGGTTAGAGCAACCTGCGGTCCGGGTTGTTCGGTAATCTCCCTATCAATCTACCGTACGTTAGTAGCTGCCTCTGTCATGTTTGTCGGATTTGGTGTGTTAACGAATTTATTGCTTGGAGTGTAACGGCCTAATATCTGACATATGTTTTGATCTTTGGAAACTTCGATATTGTTGCCTATGATCTTGAGAGGCGATACCTGTGTACTGTAGGGCATCTTAATTATGGTTTGCTAACCTTGTAGAATTTTATATAAGATTGCATTTCATGGGATTTTATTTAAATGATCATTTTAGTATATAAAGATGCCACCCTTCCATCGTAAGGCTTTCTTAGAAGTTAAAATCTAGTTGCACCTTCGGTGGCAAGGTTAATATGTTAATTGTTAGTGTTTTGTACCATTTGCATCCCTCCTAAGGTGGGCCATACTTTGTGTGCTTGTGTAAATTGTTAAAACTCTTAGTTTAAAGTTATCTGGTGTGTTGCAGATTTGCACCAGTGTAGTCTTTCAGATGCAGTTGTGAGCGGTCGTAACTACGGCCGTGTCAAAAGGGAACGGCAAGGTTCTCTGCCCAAAAGCTCATACAGTGAAAACTTGTTTCTTTCTGCCTCTGAATAAATTGTAACTTTGATATTTAGAGGGTGCTTTCTGATTATAATTTTAAATCTGTTTCTTTTTTTAAAAAAAAAAAAGTGCTTTAGGCACCATTAAAGTGAATAAATTACCATTTGTTAAGAAGGAATTTGGTTTCATCAGTTACTCCCTGGGAACTACTTCCAAGCTCACATAGTGTGATTAAATGTGTTAATGTTCTTGATTAAATTACCATTTGTTAAGAAGGAATTTGGTTTCATCAGTTACTCCCTGGGAACTACTTCCAAGCTCACATAGTGTGATTAAATGTGTTAATGTTCTTGATGAATCGCTAGTAAATAAAATAATTTTTTAAGAAAATTCCTTGAAAAGAAATCCACGGTTCAACGTGGATTGCGTACTTTGGCCGATTGTTTGATCTCAGAAGGTGTTTCCTGTGTACCTTAAGTTTTTTGAGGCCTTGCTAGCAATTATATTTTGGCAACGGTTCTGTGAACGTGGTTTGGTCCTAATTGCTAATCGAGTTCTGTTTACTCGTGCGAGAGCCCAACTCAAGTGGCGCCGTTCAGGGAAGTTGTTACGGTTCTGGGGTGCCAGGTCATTTCGCCCACAGTACCGACCTCCCCGCACCAAGAATTCTGACAGCTGACGCCGGAGGGGGCGGGCTGAACATCGGCCGTCCACCTTGCCGCGTCCTTGCAGTGGGGCGAGGACGGCAATAGGTGATTCAGTCCCGTAGTAAACATTAATCATGAGCCTTTGTGTGCCCTTTTGGACTCGGGCACCAGCATTACAGTCACGAGTGGTATTCCTGGCATCGACATGTAAGTAAATTTTCTGATATCGTAAAGAGTGTGTCAGAACTCTACATTACATTGATTAAATATTACATTGAGTATCGAAAATAATATAGCCAACTTAGGGCAATTCTTTGCATTGTGTAAAATTCCGCGGTCCTCTACGGAAATAAATAAGTACTCAGATATCGATAGTAACAATCTCAGGGCGAAACATGGGAGCGCGATTCTAAGCATTGTTGAGAGACGAGGTCTGTCTGCGAGAGTAAAATTTCATTGTGTTGATCGAGAGCTCGGAGACAGAAGATGTGCCACGCTGCCCTCACGTCGGTGATGCCAGATCTTACCACAATCAAGGCCTGATTTCATTTATATGGCCAGGAGAGATTCAGATGACTTAACTACGCTTGAAGATGGTAAAATTCGCAAACATAGCGTATAGCGCAATTGCAGATTTAGGCTCGTGATTGTTAGTCCGAGTTTGCAATAATCCCACGTCTTGCTTGTGAGTTAAAGAAGCCTCCTTATCCTCCAAATAATAATAATTATTTTCCACATGTAATTCAAAAATATGTTGTGGTTATTAAATGTGAATGTAACTTTGAAATTGAAATAATTAGGTAATCTGGCACTCAGCCATTATTGATACTTATAACATCACTGTCAGGCGTCGAACTATTATTGGTCATGATAAATTCTGAAGCTTTTAAATAGGCTTAATTTATGAAATCCCTTCTTACAAGTTATTTAATGGTTTACAGGACCCAAGCAAACTCCATTTTATTAAATTCATTCTTAGTAGCTTTAGCCGATTCTGCTTCTAGAAAAAGGCAGTCATCTAAAGGTCCAAAACAGAGACACTGTCACACCACATGTCATGTACTCTAATGCAGTAAATTCCATTACAAAAGCCCGATTCTGCATCATTTGAAAACTTCTTATTCAAATATGCAGTCAGATTGCTTATCGAAATGTTGGTTTTAAGTTTTTCATGTTACGATCTGTTGAGGGTTTAAATGACAGTGAAACTGTCACTAATACAACAGAAACACAGTGTTATGCAGGTTGGATTCCGATTACTGATAACTCAGGTTGCTTAGCAAGTCCATTCTCACAGCCGAACATAGGCTTCATTTGTTGTAGGTACGTTACAATATTAAACTTTTAGTTAAGAATTGTAGAACTGTGTGTGGTCAAGTGCTTGCCTTGGTGGGAGTGTTGAGAGTGTCTCGTAGAATTAAGGATTTTTCGTAGCCTATTGATGTGTTTGAGGTAAAGGGTTTGAGTAATACATTTTTGCTAACGTGCGATTTCATTATAAGACAAGGATAATTTTAAATTATTTTGGAGGGAAATTTTTTTTTTGAGCTTCGGCCGTCATTCAAGTTTAGATTGCACAAGCATGCTAGGTGGTCAGGCGCGTGTAGGACAGGTGTTGACTCTGGTGAGTGTGAAGTAGGGAAGTAGGGTATTTGTCTCTTGGTGAAATAAAGGAATTACTTAAAGTCTTGCAGCAGCTTGTCGATGTATTAACTAATAAACTAGAGGTTACCAATGAGATACAGTATCGTATGCAACTCGCGGATCATCTGCCTGTTAGGAAATCACCTTATCGATTGTCCCCACCTAAATTGCGGGGATTGATAGACTAGACGTTTAAGGACCTTCACCTTACACAACTCTGATTTTTTTGGTTCCTAGAGGTAATGGGGGCGGTCATAGGCCGGTTGTAGATTACCGAGTGCTAAATCACAAGGTGATCTTCGGATCTGTTCCGCTGCCAGACTTACTTGATTGTTTTTCCTGGTTTGTGGGGCCTCGGTACTTCACAATGTTATGTTAACCGGGGACCTAGAAACGACGGAGAGGCTCCGTCCCCGCCGCAGCCGCAGTGGTCCGGAACCCCACGCCGACTACCGCAGTCCACCCATCCGCCGCTCCACACCGAACCCAGGGTTATGGTGCGGTTCGAACCCCGGTGGACCCCCCCAGGGAACATCTCACACCGGACGAGTGTAACCCCTATGTTTGCGTGGTAGAGTAATGGTGGTGTACGCGTACGTGGAGAACTTGTTTGCGCAGCAATCGCCGACATAGTGAAGCTCAGTCGGAATAAGGGGAGCCAGCCCGCATTTTCCGAGGCAGATGGAAAACAGCATAAAAGCCATCCACAGACTGGCCGGCTCACCCGACCTCGGCACAAATCAGCCGGGCGGATTCGTGCCGGGGACCGGCGTTGCTTCCCGCCCGGAAAGCCGTGCGCGAGACCGCATGGCCAACCGGGCGGACTACTTCACGATACTCTGACCAAATCAAGCGTACTACGAAGTCCCATTAGCCATAGGGTTCCGTGCGGTTACGGCCTTGACGACGGACTGGAACTTACATGAATTCAAATGGGTTCCGTTCGCGGTAGCCAAGAAAGCGACGGTACTATCTACACTGCTTGAATCTGTGCTAAAGATGTAAATTCTATTGCGGCTAAAACTATATTCATGACTTAGTAACATACAGAAAGTCGTTTTCCGAACATCTGGAACACTTGGGGAGTTGCTGGTGCGGCTGAGAGAGACTGATCTGACAGTCGAGCCGTCAAAGGTTGACTTAGCACAGTGGGAAATCTGCTTTTTCGGTCATCTTATCTCGACGGAGGAAGTCCAAGTGGATCAGTCTAGGACCTAAAAAATTTGGATGTTTCGTTTGCCCAATACCAAAGAGGGGGTAGCTCGTTTTATCATCATGGTAAATTTCATTCGTAATTTTTTTTTCCCAAATTTTGCCGATCTAGCTGAAACCATCAGTTCTGCATAAAGAGACGCAGGAGAAACGTTAGTGCCAATGTACCATCATGTGTCATTTGCTGTGCTACTTCATTGACATAAATACCTCTGAAACAGATAATCTTTGGCAATCACAGTTTCCGTCAATTACAACACAGAGTAAGATCATGTAGGCCTTGATTGTGCACCGGTGGTGTACGAGCACCGGCACGGTAGCTCAGCGTGCTCGGTCAGAGGGTTAGCTGCCCTCTGCAATAAAAAAACTGAGTGAATGGATCAACAAAGAACTTAAACGGACGTCATAGGACGTTCACTCTGAACACATACAACAAACTATAACGAGCAAAATGGGATAAAAAAACGAGTAGCGTCTTTGATTCATAATCAAAACTTTTGCAGTTCCGGATTCGAATCCCGCCACTGCTTAAATTTTGATTAATTATCAGCATTGGCGGCTGAAGACTTCCGGCATAGGAAGCCACCACCCTTCTGCCAACGGCCTTAACAAAAAAGGCGGAGGAGCGGACAGAGTTTCAGGGCACTCTCTTGTCTTGGGCGTGGGAAACTGCCCCTAAAGGAGGAAGAATCAGCAATGATCAACGGCTTGAGGATGCAGAACGCAATGAAAATCACTGCATTAAAAATGGTTCAAATGGCTCTGAGCACTATGGGACTTAACATCTTAGGTCATCAGTCCCCTAGAACTTAGAACTACTTAAACCTAACTAACCTAAGGACAACACACACATCCATGCCCAAGGCAGGATTCGAACCTGCGACCGTAGCAGTCCCGCGGTTCCGGACTGAAGCGCCTAGAACCGCACGGCCACCGCGGCCGGCTCACTGCATTAAAGACAAGTAACATGTATCCACAGGACATGTGGTCTGTATGTACTTCAAGAAGTGTCATGCTAATCTTTCCATTGGAAAAAGATTCCAGAAAAGTCCCCCATTCGGATCTCCGGGATGGGACTGCCAAGGGGGATGTTACCATGAGAAAAAAACTGAATAATCAACGAAAGGATAACATTCTACGAGTAGGGGCGTGGAATGTCAGAAGATTGAACGTGGTATGGAAACTATAAAATCTGGAAAGGGAAATGCAAAGGGTAAATCTAGATATATTAGGGGTCATTGAAGTGAAGTGGAAAGATGACAAGGATTTCTGGTCAGATGAGTATAGGATACCATCAACAGAAGCATAAAATGGTATAAAGTAGGATTCATTATGAAAAGGACGGTAGGGCAGAGAGTGCGTTAGTGTGAACAGTTCAGTGACAGGGTTATCAGAATCGACAACAAACCAACATCGACAACAATAGTTCCGGTATGCATGACGACGTCGCAAGATGAAGATGAAGAGATAGAGAAAGTGTATGAGGATATTGAAAGGGTAATATAGCACGTAAATGGGGATGAAAATCTAATAGTCATGGGGGACTGGAATGCAGTTGTACGGGAATGAGTACAAGAAAAGGTTAAAGGGGAATATGGACGTGGGACAATGAATGAGAGAAGAGAAAGACTGAGTTCTGTAACAAGTTTCAGCTAGTAACAGCGAATACTTCGCTCAAGAGTCACAAGAGGAGGAGGTATACTTGGAAAAGGCCGGGAGATGCGGGAAGATTTCAGTTACTTTACATCATAGCAGACAGAGATTCCGAAATCATATACTGGATTGTAAGGTGTACCCAGGAGCAGATATAGACTGAGATCACAATGTATTAGTAATGAAGTGTAGGCTGAAGTTTAAGAGATTAGTCAGGAAGAATCAATACGCAAAGAAGATGGATACGGTAATACAAAGGAATGACGAGATACGCTTAAAGTTCTCTAAGGTTGTAGATACAGCAATAAGGAATAGCTCAGTATGCAGCATAGTTGAAGAGGAATGGACATCTCTAAACAGGGCCATCACAGAAGGTGGGAAGGAAAACATAGGTAAAAAGAAGGTAACTGCGAAGAAACCATGGGTAACAGAAGAAATACTTCAGTTGATCGATGAAAGGACGAAAAACAAAAATGTTCCGCGAAACTCAAGAATACAGAAATACAAGTCGCTTATGAATGAAATAAATAGGAAGTGCGGGGAAGCTAAGACGAAATGGCTGCAGGAAGAAATTGAAGGAAAGGAAATGTTTGTCAGAAGGACAAACTTAGCACACAAGAAAGTCACAACAACCTTCGGTGACGTTAAAAGCAGGGATGATAACATTAAGAGTGCAACATTAATTCCACTGTTAAATGCAGAGGAGAGAGCGGATAGATGGAAAGAATACACTGAAAGCCTCTGAGGGGGAGATTTGTCTGATGTGATAGCAGAAGAAACAGGAGTCGATTTAGAAGAGATGGAAGATCCAGTATTAGAATCAGAATTTAAAGAGTTTTGGACGACAAAGACCAAATAAGGCAGAAGGGATAGATAACAGTCCATCAGAATTTCTAAAATCATTTGGGAAAGTGTCAATAAAACGACTATTCACATTGGTATGTAGAATGTATGAGTCCAGCGACATACCATCTGGAATATTCGAAAAGCATCATACACACAATTTCGAATGCGGCAAGAGCTGACAAGTGCGAGAATTATCACACAATCATCTTAACAGCTCATGCGCCCAAGTTGCTTACAAAAATAATATACAGAAGAATGGAAAAGAAAATTGAGGATGCGCTAGATGACGATCAGTTTGGCTTTAGGAAAGGTAAATGCACCAGAGAGGCAATTCTGACGTTGCAGTTGATAATGGAAGGAAGAGTTAAGAAGAATCAAGACACGTTCACAGGATTTGTTGACCTGAAAAAAGCCTTCGACACTGTAAAATAGTGCAAGACATTCGAAAGTGGGAAAAATAATGGTGGACGGCCAAGGACGATGTGCTCGGATTAAAAACGGTGTAAGACAGTAATGTTGTCTTTTGCCCCTACAGTTCAATCCGTA
This sequence comes from Schistocerca nitens, assembly GCF_023898315.1. NCBI lineage: Eukaryota > Metazoa > Arthropoda > Insecta > Orthoptera > Acrididae > Schistocerca > Schistocerca nitens. The sequence goes on from NC_064618.1 coordinate 407,914,596, forward strand.
CATCGAGGAAGCAGTTATGGAAATAAAAGAAAGTTTCTGAAGTGGAATTAAACTTCAAGGTGAAAGGATATCATTGATAGGATTTACGATGACATTAATATCTTGAGTGAAAGAATTACATGATTTGCTCAACGGAATGAACAGTCTAATGAGTACAGAGTATGGATTGAGAGTAAATCGAAGAAAGACAAAGATAATGAGAAGTAGTAGAAATGAAAACAGCGAGAAACTTTACATCAGGATTGATGGTCACGAAGTAGATGAAATTAAGGAATTCTGCTACCTAGGCAGTAAAATAACCAATAAAGGACGGAGCAAGGAGGACATCAAAAGCAGACTAGCAATGACGAAAAGGGCGTTCCTGCCCAAGTCTGCTAATATCAAATATCGGCCTTAATTTGAGGAAGGAGTTTCTGAGAATGTACGTCTGGAGTACAGCACTGTATGGTAGTGAAACATGGACTTTGGGAAAACAGGAACAGAAGAGAATAGAAGCATTTGAGATGTGGTGCTATAGAAGAAATTTTAAAATTAGGTGGACTGATAACGTAAGGAATGAGGAGGTTCTGCGCAGAATCGGAGAGGAAAGGAACATGTGGAAAACACTGATAAGGGGATGGGACAGGGAGATAGGGCATCTGTTAAGACATGAGGGAATGACTTACATGGTACCAGAGGGATCTGTAGAGGGCAAAAACTGTAGAGGAAGACAGAGATTGGAATCCATCCAGCAAATAATTAGGAACGTAGGTTGCAAATGCTACCTCTGAGACAACGAGTTTAGCACAGAAGAGGAATTTGTGGCGGGCCGCATCACACCAGTCAGAAGACTGATGACCAAAGAAAAAAAAGGCCTTGATTAATAACAGTTTCAGTTCACCCAGATTATGAAATAGTTCTTAATTTAATTAAAAGGGAACAGGCAGGCTTTCTTTAATAATAGCTTCGATTAAGTAAAATTACCAAACAGAAAACAGGCAGGCTTTCAGTAGTAACAGTTTCAGTTAAGTAAAATTACCAAATACGAACAGGCGGGACTTCAATAATAACAGCTTCAGTTAAGGAGAACAACCAAAACAGAAAACAGGCAGGCCCTCTTTAATAAAACCGTCACGTGTCTGCATTACACTGGTTGAGCAACTTCGAGAACATTCTTCCTTGTAGATGTTCATGTTCTGCGTTAAGCCATCTGACACGGTATCGTTGTACACATGTGTGTATTCCTTCGCAAGTGGTCGTTTGGAGTACCATCACCGCTCCCTATCTTACGTTTAATTTTGAAACTGTTGATTCCGTGTTGACCAGAGTGTTAGAGCAACAGCGGTCGAATGCAGTCACTGCTCTTCCATCCTAACCTCAAGTGGTATTGATGTACATATTTGCAGAGTGTTGACTTAAGAGTTTGTTTTTTTAAAATATGAACCTTTGATAAGTGGCCTATGTATTCTAGCCAGTTATTTGATCTCAGAAGGTGTTTCCTGTGCGCCGTAGGTTTTGTGAGATCTTGTTCGCAATTATGTTTTGCAACGGTTCCGTAAACATGGTTTGGTCTTAATTGGTAGTTGCGTCTGGCTACTCGAGTTCTGTTCGCTCGTGCCAGTTTTGTAATTGTTCGGTTGTCATGCATGCCCCCTTACGCGGGTTTATACGAAAACGCTTTAAGGTTTTGAGTGGAGTATTTTAGCAATTACGTCGCTAATTAAGACTGTAAACTTCGACAATAATTAATAACGGTTTATGGTCTGTAGTGCAACTTCCAGCTGTTAAAAGTGCGAAATTAACTGATCCGTCCCTTGATTTAATTATTAATGCCGTGATCTCACCTTGCCTTTTTCTAATGAGTTACCACATTTTCAAATAGTTATTAATCTGTTTTACGTTTACTATGTACGAGTGTCATGTTAATTCTGTCACTTCCAGGTCCCGTAAAGTTTAGAGTCTATGCCTTGTCGTTTTAAATATCTTGGACACATCTAATTAGGTCTGAAATATATGTTTTGTCCCGGTCTGGAACTTAAGAAAACTTTCCGACGTTTGGGCTTTCATCATTCCTTGCCACTTAAAACTAACTGGGCATCCGGACGGGCCCCGCAATGGTTGTAAGTGTTCATGTTTGTGAACTATTGATATTTAAGTTTTAGAGAGGCGAAGGCTGGGTACGGGGTTTGGGGGTCTGTTTGCAAGACGTCCTGAAAATTTGGGCGACTTCGGAGCATGTTATTAGCCACTGAGTGGCTTATCCGTAAGCAGAGTTAAATTATGTACATATTTCTCCTGTTCTTGCTAGGTGCTTTGCTAAGTTGGATAAATTTATTTGACCAGTAACGTTTCGGGTGATTTTCCTTACGCACATTTTGAGAAGACTAGTTCCTCGCGCAAGTGTTAACCTTTTCAATAATTTTTCTTTAATACCTTTTTAAATCGAAGCATTAGTATTGTGATTTGATATGAAACAAACTTTCGTCATGCTGTATTTGAGATCCATCATGTGTCAAACCTTACAATGATTATGAAGGAAAGCTTAGTGTTTTAAATGATTTGATTGATTTATGTTCAGTAAATGTTTTTTAAAATTTTTTGGTGCCAAGAATGAAGTTTAGTACCCCTTCGGCACGGTCCTTCAGATCCCAAGGCAACAAGGTACAGCAAGGCGTGTATCAGACTATAAAAGAAGAAAGAGATTTGAATAGTTTCAACAACTCACTGAGGATGTAGCAGCGCGAAGTGGCCGCGCTGTTAGAGGCACCATGTCACTGATTGCGCGGCCCCTCACGCAGGAGGTTCGAGTCCCCCCGCAGGCAAGGGTGTGTGTGTTCAAAAAAAGGTTCAAATGGCTCTGAGCACTATGGGACTTAACATCTGTGGTCATCAGTCCCCTAGAACTTAGAACTACTTAAACCTACCTAACCTAAGGACATCACACACATCCATGCCCGAGGCAGGATTCGAACCTGCGACCGTAGCGGTCGCGCGGTTCCGGACTGAGCGCCTAGAACCGCGAGACCACCGCGGTGTGTGTGTTGTTCTTGGGGACCGATGACCTCAACAGTTTGGTATCTTAGGAATTCAGACACCTTTTTGAACTGAGGACGTAGAGTCCTAATGCTGCTCTGAGATGAAGACGTAAGCGCCCGGCAGGAATTCGTTGCTGGCCGCATCATGCCAGTCAGAAGACTGATGATTCAAGTAAACAAATAAATAAAAATTAGTATGTAAAGCAAAATGAAAATTTAATAATCTCGGAGGATTGGAATGCACTTGTAGGAGAAGGAATAACAGAAAGGGCCACGGAAGAATGTGGTCTAGACAGCAGGAATGAGAAAGTAGAAAGAATAAGTTATGCAATAAATTTCAGATAGTAACAGCGAGTACTCTGCGAAAGAGTCACAAGAGACGGAGGTATACTTCAAAAAGACCCGACGACACAGGAAGATTCCAGGTGGATTACGTTGTGGGCAGACAGGGATTCCGAAATCAGATAATGGATTGTAAGGCGCACCCAAGAGCGGATATAGATAAAGGTTTCGTAACGACGAAGAGGATTGGAGTATTAGGGAATCATATTGAACGTGAGTATGCAAGGAAGTGGGATACTGAAAAAGTGAGTAATGATGAGAAACTATTGAACTTCGCTATGGATTTGAATACTGCGATAAGGAATATCGCAATAGGCAATTCAGCTGAAGAGGAGTGGACATCTCTAAACCGGCAACAGATGTTCGACTGTCAGATGTAGGTACAAGGAAGGTAACTCCGGAGAAATCTTGGGTACCAGATGAAATACTTCAGTTGATCGGCTCAAGGAGAAAGTACAAAAATATTCAGGGGAAGACAGAAATTCATCAACGCAAATCGCTTAGTGTGGAAATAAATAGGGAGTGCAGAGCAAGCAAGACGAAATGGCTGCAGTAAAAATTTGAAAAAATCGAAAAAGAAATTATTGTCGAAACTACTGACTTAGCACACAGATAAGTAGAAACAACATTAGGTGAAATTAAAAGCAAAAGTGGTAACATTAAAAGTGTAGTGGGACTTCCACAGCTAAACGCAGTGGAAAGAGCGAAAAGGGGGAAAGAGTACACAGAAGTCGCCTATGAGGGGGCTAACGTGATTGAAGAAGAAACCGCATGCGGTAAGGCCGATAAGGGGATCCAGTATTAGAATTAGAGATTAAACAGGCTTTGGAATACTTGAGATCAAATAAAACAGAAAAAATAGACGACATTCCATCGGAATTTCTAGAACGATTGTGGGAAATGGTAACCAAACGACTATTCAGACTGGTGTGTAGACCCTACGAGAGTAGCGACGTACCACCACACTTCCGAAAAAAAACTATCTATAAATTTCCGAAGATAGCAAGGGGAAGAAGGTACGAAAATTTTCGAAAATCTAGCTTAACATCTCATGCATACAATTTGATGATAAGAATAATATATAGAGGAATGTAAAAGAACATTGAAGATCTGTTAGATGACAATCAGCTTGGCTTTAGAAAAGATAGAAGCACCAGAGAGGCAGTTGAGCCGTGAATTTTACTTTCAAAACCTATTCTTAAGAATTTACTTTATTTACTAGCGATTCACCAAGAACACTAACACATTTCACACTATGTGAGCGTGTAAGTAGTTGTCAATTCTTAACTGGTGAAATAAATTTAAAAAATTTTATTTTTTTCAGTAAGTGGAAATTTTATTCCTAAAAGCCCTTTTTTTAAAAAAAAACAGATTTAAAATTATAATCAGAAAGCATCCTGTAAATATCAATTTACAATTTATTCAAAGGCAGAAATAATTTTTTTTTTTTTTTTTTTTTTTTTTTTGAGGGAAGTATAGGCTTTCGGGCTGAGAACGTTGCCGTTCCCTTTTAACACGGCCGTAGTCATGACCGCTCTCAACAACCTCTACAACCTCTGAAAGACTACACTGGTGCAAATGTGCAACTCATCAGATTACTTTAAACTAAAAATTTTAACAACTCACACAAACACATAAACTATGAACCTCGTAGGAGGGATGGAAATGGTACAAACACTCACATTAAAAATTATTTGCCACCGAAAGTGCAACTTGTTTTAAAAGAAGTCTTACGGTGGAAGGGTGGCAACTTTATATACTAAAATGACCATTTAAATAAAAATCCATGAAACGCAGTTTTACATAAAATGTACCAACATGCTCTACATTACACATACACCTCGCAAGATGATAGGCAAGATAAAAACATATTTCAGGAATTCAGCCTTTACGCCTTAAGCAATAAATTCGTTACCACCGAATCCGACAAATATGACAGAGGCAGCTATTAACGTACGGCAGACAGACAGACAGACAGACACTAACTGCCTAACAAAAGCGGACGGAAACGGACGAGAAAGCTGAGTGACAACTGACCAAGAACACAAGTAGAATTTAACAAGTAAATGAAACAACATATCACGAATCACTTAACCTTTAATAAACTGCGATGTCTGGCGAAGACCTGACGCAGCACGCCCAAAACGCTCTCCCGAACCGTCCGCTGCCAGCCGCTTCAATGGACGCAGGAAGGCTCGCCGATCTCCCGTCTCGCGGCGTCGCAGCTCGCGCCGGCCAGACCGATGTCGTGGGTTGACTCCTGTTTCGTGTCGGCCGCGAAGCCACTACCCCTCGCTATACGTCGCGGGCCACTGGACTCACGTGGCGGCCTCACATGCGCCGACGCTCAGGACGGACAAGTCATCTTGTGTCCCAGTGCGAGACCGACCAACCGATTGATCCAACCGCCAATGCCCATTACCTAAACAAACTCGAGCAGACTGGCGGCCTAACACATACTAGCACTCCGGTCGACAGACAGACACTGACTGCCCCACTCTGACCCGGCTGACCAACTGACCAGACTCTCCGAGACTGACAGACTGATCTTTTGCCGAGCTGATAGCGCCCCTTAAATGCACGCGAACAGGCAACTTTTCCCATTTCCCACCATAGGGAGACACCAAATCTGCGTGCGATTGCCACAGCGGCACCCTCTGCCGCGCGCTGTTCAAAATAGCAATTTTTACCACGACTCAGCAGTTCGGATTCTGCACTTGATAAAAGTAAGCAAGAGTGAAGAAAAATCAAGATAAGCTCATAGCCCCCCTCCTCCTCTTCAATCTGTACATCGAAGAAATAATGACGGAAGTAAAAGAGGGGTTCAAGATTAGAATTAAAATTCCACGTGAAAAACTATCAGTTATAAAATTCGCTGGTGACATTGCTATCCCCAGTGCAACCGGAGAGGAACTGTGGGATCTGTTGAATGGTATGAATAGTAATGAGTATATAATATGGATTGCAGGAAAACCGGAAACTGACAAAAGTAATGAGAAGTAGCAGAAAAGGGAGTAGCGAGAAACTTAGCATCAAAATTAGTTGTCAAGCAGTAGACGAAACTATGGTATTCTGCTACCGTGGAATCAAAGTGACCCATGATGGACGAAGGCAAAGAAGACATAAAAAGCAGACTAGCATGGGCAATCAGGGCATTACTGGCCTAGTGAAATCTACTGGTATCAAACACCGACCTTAATTGAAGAAAGAAATTTCTGAGAATGTACCTTTGGAGCACAGCATTGTATGGTGGGAAAACCGGGCAGAAGAGAATCGATGCATTTGAAATGTGGTGCTACTCTGAAATCAAGTAATTCTCTCAGTAAAAGAATTCGCAGCAATCCGTATCCAATCCCTCAGAAGACCAATTAAAAAAAAAAAAAGTCCCAGTGCGAAAAGAACTCGCGCACTGAAGATTCCGAGCAAAATTAACTGCCTGTTTTCGATAGTATCCACTGATCAGCCAGAACCCTATGACCACCAACCTGCTAAAGACGTAAACATGTCTAGGAATTGCCGGCCGCGGTGGTCTAGCGGTTCTGGCGCTGCAGTCCGGAACCGCGGGACTGCTACGGTCGCAGGTTCGAATCCTGCCTCGGGCATGGGTGTGTGTGTGATGTCCTTAGGTTAGTTAGGTTTAAGTAGTTCTAAGTTCTAGGGGACTTATGACCTAAGATGTTGAGTCCCATAGTGCTCAGAGCCATTTGAACCATGTCTAGGAATTCTGTGGGTATGTTATCTATCCCTTCTGATTTGTTTGATCTCAGGCATTCCAAAGCGCTTTTAATCTGTGCCTCTGATACTGGTGAAGAATGACTGCTAGTCGGACACACGCACGGTGCATGTAATGCCAATGAGCATGCTGTCCGTGTGAAGAATGGAGAACGCGCGATGTATCTGAATTTTACTGAGCGCAGATTTTGATGACCTGGAGGCTCGGAAACTTCAGGCCTTGTCGGGCTTTAGAGGAGTGTTGTGGTGAGTGTCATCAACACGTGGTGAAACCGAGATGAAATCACGTTCAGACGTCGGGGGGTTGAGCGGCGGACTTCGTAGGCTGGACAGAGCGATAAAACAGGAAAGAAGTCGGGCTTTTAATGCTGGGCAGATTGAAAGGGTTTTTATGAACACACAGTGCACTGAAATGAATGATGGGTCTCCGCGGCCGACGATCCATGCATGTGGCAGTGTTAACACCACGACATCGGCAACTACGAGTGAAATGGGCACGAGACCGCCGGCATTGGACTTTGGCGCAGTGGCAAAGCGTTGCATGGTCTGATGTATCCCGATACCTTTTTCATGATGCCGATGAGAGGGCGCGAATCCGTCGCCTTCTGGTCGAACAGCTCCTCGACACCTGCACTGCTGGACGGAGATGAGCTGGAGGCGGCTCCATTATGCTCTGGGGAACATTCCCATGGTAATTCATGCGTCTAGTGGGGCTCTTGCACCATGACAGCCGCCATGATCGTACACTGGCTGCGGACCATGCAAATCCCTTCTTAACGATCATGTTTCCCGACAGAAATGACATTTTTCAACAAGACAATGCGTCATGTCACAAGGGTAGGAGAATGATGGAGTGGTTCAAGCAACACAGTGGCGAGTTTCAGTTGATGTTCAGGCCCCCTAACTCGCCAGATTTGGACCGATCGACTACATCTGGGATGCGATTGGAGGCGGCTTCAGAGCTAGTCACCTCCCTCCCAAGAATTTACGGGAATTACGTGACTTTTGTGTGAGATGTGGTGCCATCTCCTTCCAGCGAGCTACCAAGGCATCATTGCTTTCCATGCCACGAAGCGTCGCCGCTGTTATCTGTGCCTAAGGTGGACATATCGGCTATCAGGCAGGTTGTCATAATTTTCTGGTCGATCAGTGTAGACACTGACAAGATATCGTTTTCGGGAATTCGAAGACAGTCTCGAAATCTTTACAATAGTTCCTCAGACTAGCCCGGACATACAAAAAGAAGCGAGCGGGCGACTTCAGTTTATGCGAGTAGATGTAGAATATTTAATAAAATAATTTTTATTCACTTACTCAAACATGACTACAAATTAATTTTTATGTGTGATCTCAGAAATGTTTGTCTATCATTCTTTTGACGGATGATGAGTGCACTGTATGTTATAATGGCAAAAAGATATTTTCATGTAATATAATTACAATTTACGAATTTCAGATCTTTTTTACATTACTTGTACTGTGAAACTGTGCTTCTTGCCAAATTTTTATGATTCTACGTTAAAGGGAAGTAACTTATGTGTTTTGATGAGTGAATTTCCAGTATCAAAATGTGTGACCTAAATGGCTGTATCTTTTAATTGCATTGACGTAGAATAAACAAACAAGCAAACAAACATCGTCCGGACCCTTGAAGGCCCAACGGTACCGACAGGCCGCCGGATCATCCTTGGCCTTTAGGCGTCACCGGATGCGGATTTGGAGGGTCATGTGGTCAGCACACCGCTCTCCCGGACGTTGTCAGCTGTCGTGACCGGTCTCGCAACTTCTCAATCAAGGAGCTCCTCGATGGCCTCAGAAGTGGTGAGTGCACACCGTCTGACAACAGCAGAAACTTAAAAGTTTTACACGCCAAGGGACCATAGTTCTTAGTATGTGACGTAAGTTAGAATCTGATGCGCTAAATAGTTTAAGAGAGAAAGCTGTCTTAACTGAGGGGTAGACAAACAAACAGAAGAATGAAAAATGATTTAAAAAATTTTCGTGTTGTATAAGTACATTCAACAATATTCTGATTTTTCCCTTTACCTGTACTGCGGAACTTTGCTTCTTCTACATCTACATCTACATCCATACTCGCAAGACACCTGACGGTGTCGGAATGCCTCTGTGTGAGCTCTAATCTCGCTGATTTAATCCTCGTGGTCTCTTCGCGAGACATTCGTAGGAGGGAGCAAAATATTGCTTGACTACTCGGTGAAGGTATGTTATCGAAACATCAACAAAAGCCCCTACCGAGCTACTGAGCGTCTCTCTTGCAGAGTCTTCCACTACAGTTTATCTATCATCTCCGTAACGCTTTCGCGATTACTAAATGATCCTGTAACGAAGCGCACTGCTCTCCGTAGGATCTTCTCTATCTCTTCTACCAACCCTATCTGGTACGGATCCCACACTGGTGAGCAGCATTCAAGCAGTTGGCGAACAAGTGTACTGTAACCTACTTCCTTTGTTTTCGGATTGCATTTCCTTAGGATTCTTCCAATGAATCTCAGTCTGGCATCTGCTTCACCGACGATTAATTTTATATGATCACTCCATTTTAAATCACTCCTAATGCCTACAGCCAGCTAATTTATGGAATTAACTGCTTCCAGTTGCTGACCTGCTATATTGTAGCTAAAAGATAAGGGATCTTTCTTTCTATGTATTCGCAGCACATTACACTTGTCTACATTGAGATTCAATTGCCATTCCCTGCACCATGCGTCAATTCGTTGCTGATCCTCCTGCATTTCGGTACAATTTTCCGTTGTTACAACCTCTCGATATGCTACAGCATTATCCGCAAAAAGCCTCAGTGACTTCATGATTCCAGGTCAACTGGCAGTGCCCTTTAGGTTTCGGGATGAGTGGGTTTTCGAGTTTCAAATATATGACATAAATTGATGCATTTTTTATTGTATTGACTTAGAAGCTTAAATGCCTTACAGTGCCAAAGGATCACAGGCTTTAGTAAGTGCATATAAATCTGAACTTGATATGGCAACCTGCGCAAGAGAAAAAAGAGCCACAATAGTCGGACAGACATACAGTTGGATAAAAATGATAAAAACTATTTTTTTGTGATATGACAACAAATTGATATTTTTCGGATATTTTTCCCTTTACTTATACTGTGAAACCCTGCTTCCGGCCAAATTTCATTATTCTTGGTCAAAGGGAAGTACCCTGTACATTTCATGAGTGAGTTTTCGAGTATCAAAACGTGTGAGTTAATGGTCTGTTTAGACTGAACTGACATAGAAGCTTAACATTTTCACACTGTCGGGGGACTATAGATCTTATCGTCAGACACAAATGTGAACTTGATACGTCCACCCGCTCCTGAGAAAAAGGGTTAACAGTCGACCAGGCTGACAGCGGACAACAAAGCGATCCTATAGGAACCCCGTTTTAATAGAGTGAAGCATGGAACGTTAGAAACTACTTTAAGCCGACTATACGTCCAGCGGTGATTATTGTATCTCATACAGTTCCAGTACTTTCAAATGCTAATACAGAAAAAATATGAAACCACTTTAATCTCGAGGGAGCACAAGCAACGTTAATTTGATGATAGTTCAATCAAGTTCGATCTAGTAGAGCTCATATCCAAACCATAGTGGAGCTCATTCGTATATCTTCATTCGGGTCAAATGTAAGAAATTTTTAAAGTCTACGACAACATTGAGTGTGCTAAGTGACACTGCAATGCAAGAAGGAAATTCTTTCGGAAGCACGATCCTACTTACCCCTGAACGCACAAAAAATATATGCGTGATTTTTTATTTTTTTCAAGTAAAATAAGAAGTAATCTTAAATCTGTTAATTTATCGAACAGTGCCCTTTGGACACTTTGAATCGGCAGTATACCCGTGGACTGTTCGATCAGTAAATATGCAAGGAGAAACTAAAGAATCATATCGGATAATATACTTTCATTCCTTAAACTTTCGTCCTAATGAAATCATTTTTGTGTCCACATCGGATGCTCCGTGTAACCATTCCACGAATTAGAAGAACCCCTTGCAGCCTGAACATCGGTGGTCAGCGAGAATTCACAAAGCGTATTGGACTTTTAACAAAATAATTTTATATAAGTCATTTTCAACATGTTTTTATCACCACCCGTAGGATAATCTTAGAAAAATATCAAGTCCTAGCAAAATGGTGACGTGTTAAAACAAATGGCATTTTCTTCGTTCACAAAATCGAGACAAAACGTACACCGCAAATAGATATCACAGAACGGCTAAGTATGCTGATAGAGAATTCAATTTAGAATCTCGGCATCAAATTCCGATAAAAATGGTATGTACTGTCCTCAAAATATGTTTGTCTCCAGTTTGAAAAATACGGTTCCCAGAAAAAGCCTTTAAATACTTGTTTTTTGGTACATATCTCCAGTCAGCGAATCCTGGACCACACAGTAATTCTTTCTTCGTAGCCGTGCTGCCTCTTTGGCAGCTTCTGTTACCCGTTGCTCTACTCGCTCGAAACGCTTATCATCCGCTTTCGTGCAGAAGCTTAACAGGCCATCTCAAGTTCGAGCACGTTCATGATTTCCATAATGACGGTTAGCTCGTCGATGAAATTAGATGTAAACTATTTTGTTACTGTTGTGAATGGCTTTCGGAGACACTTGCTCACAAATTGTCTTGTAACTCTGTAACGGGGTTCCTGGCGAACTTGAGACGAACACTACGATAAAGAAGACTCCCCAGAAAATATTTATCGATTGCCTGAAATTTTCAAAGAGGACTAACCGATTAAGCAACTAACATACTGAAATATTCAGCAGTGAAAAAGCGTTTGCGCTATCATAACGAGGATAAAAATTAAAAATACGACAATAATGGAATAAAATACACTATTTAGTTTGGACACTAGTCGATCGAATACGGATTCAGAAAGACTTCGTGAGGTGAAACGTAAAAGCTATCACAGAGAGCGTCCTGGTTACCACAGAAATGTAAGAGCCGGTGCTGCATCGGTATCAGAGTTTCTTCTATGTAAATAATCTCGTTTATTAGAAAGATTTTGTTAAAACTGGGCAAGCACTTCTTTATCTCTGAGTTAATAACGCTAGAAACCCTCTGTATTTCGTTCGACGGAGCTTTTTAATAGCAATGCCGTATTTCGTCTCTGTTTATGACCACATTTTCTTTTTTATTCGCGGCAGAAGTTTTGGCAGAGAACCAAATTTGGCGCGCTAGCGAGAGAGCGTTGTGGTTCGCTCTCGAACAGCAGTTCACAGCGGGCAGGGCGTTAGGGCAGCAGAGGCGCCAACTGTTGGGGACCGCGTTACTGGATTAGGTCGTCGGCTGGGGCAGCCGCAACGCAGCGATGGTGGTATGCTGATCCCACCTCTCTTGTGGGGGCGGTGTGCCGGATGATTTGCATCGCCTCAGCCACCAGCGGCTGCGGAGGATATTTCCGATCGCTTATCGCCGCCGTCGGGAGTTCATTTTTCAACCTACTACGAAGCGCGAGAATTTTCCCGAAAACTGATTTCCGAGAAGGGGGAAATAGACGTAAGAGGGCAGTGCTACTGCTACCCTGCTAACACACTGCGAGAAGCTAAGACCCGCGTTCTTCGTAAAACAAGAAGTCACTCTTTGCAAATGCCTCATTTTGTTCTTTTATTTTTCTTTATGGCCCGTAGTTTCAAGCAATTTCCGAACGTTGGTAACCTCTACAGAAAAGTACTGCAACTACAGAACGTAGAGTAACGTATATTTGATGCCCTGATTAGAATGTGGGTGTTAATCATAGAAATCAGTCCTAACACGAAAACGATATCGGTTTAAACGGATTACTAACGATCGGTTTCACACTAGCGAAAATATAAAAAAGGAATATGAAAATATTTCCTGGCCGATTAAAACTGGGTACTGGACCGCGACTTGAAGCTAGGACCTCTGTCTTTCACGGACAAGTGCTCTACAGACTTATCTGTCTTTTTTTTTTTAACTAAACCTTTTACCGAAATGAAATAAAACAAATCGAGTTTTAAAAACTCTGATTCATAGCTTAGCCGTTATCACTATATCCCTCAAATTATCTACATTGAGCAAGGAACTGACAATAATAATAAGGTTACGACAAAAAGGCCACATGAACATATTTTATAAACAGCATAAATTACTGTATGTTCTTCTCTTCGTTTCTTTATGCTATGTTAATTAGAGAAATTAAACAGCAGAACTGCAACGATTGCCACAGGATCTAAGCATTTCCTAGAACAAGAACTATACATGTATTGCCATGAAATGAAGAAATTATACGACAGTGATATGAATACATTGTTTAATTTTTGTAGCTAAAGGTGATGGTTCCAGTTTTTGTTATTAACCACTATACATATGAAATGAGTCGTGAGCTGCAAATCATATCATTGGCTTCTCTCACCATTAAAATAGCAAGAACAATAGAAATGACGACATTAGTAATAATAAAACTGTAAAAAATTGAAGACACCGAACAAAGTTTTGTCTCTGTTGCACTCTCATATTTGATCTCAAAGCAGTCTGCTTTTGAAGTCTGTTTTCTATGAAACCTCCCATGATTTTCCAAACCGTCTTGTCCATCAGTTATCCAAAGACGACTATTGATAACAGTTTACAACTTAAAAAAAGGTTTGTGTACTTAACTAAGAGAGTAACTTATAAATGTTGTTAATATTTATGAATATTAAACTGAGTTAATAAAAATTTTACACATTATAATACAAAATACAAACATGTTGGTATGTTATGCAAACTACTGATTCCTCAACTTCAAGTTAGGAGACACACTTCACAGTTCTTTCTGAATGCATGTTACATACATGATTGGGATACTGTCCACATTACTGTTTTGGTTTATTTAGAATGCTTTACTTCTCCTTCTTTGTTTTAGCTTCTTTTTCACAGACATGGCACCAACCTGTTCAAGTCTGATCTACGTGTGTAGCCGCTTCCTTGATTTTCTTTTGAAAAATACTTGTCATTGACTGAAGAATTTGCTTACATAACCTTCTATATTATTACTTCTTTATCCTACCTACAGTTTCACCAATTCGAACTCAGTTTGCAGAAGAAAAGTTTCCATTAACTGAGTTTCTTCTCACGACATTGTGGTTGTTCTGGATGAATATGGTAGTTGCATGACAGAGTAAATACTGACAGACACCATCTCTATGTCCCCCCCCCAGTTGTGGGGATACGTATTAGGCATTTGCTCAGTGGTATCAATTCTATCTTTAGAGGAATTATAATATGTCGTAATGTAGATTTTGTTTTTCTCTCCTCCTCCAGTACCTACATCTTCGTGTATTGTTGATAACATTAGCGACATCTTCGTACTTATTCTTGTTTTTACTATGTAGAATACCAAAGTAATTGGGGGCCTAACTGTTGTTGGGTCTGTGAATAAGAATACTGACGAATATAGCCATCGAATTGATGTGTCCTTCAGTATTTCTGGAATATACTTCCCATTTGACTGGCGTGTTGTTACTATAGTAACTTTATAGTCTTGGTACAATTCGTCTTCCAATTCCTCTGACTTTTACACTCGGTCAGTAGTAACATGTCGACAAGTATTTTTCTCAGTCACTGCCAGTCGTTTAACGACAGCTGCTGAACCTCTTTCTTGCTTAGACAAACTCTGCACTTTATCTGTGCAGCTTTCCACATTCATGACATATATTTATTGTGTCTAACAACATGCTTTAAGGATGACATAGGCCCTACTTGCCCGGTTTCCTCTTCATAAATACTTTGAAGGGGCAGCATACTCTAAGCAGGCTGAGTATGACATCAGGGGTTAGATGCAATCCTGGTTTAGGTCCTAGGGGGAAACGTATCGTTCTCTTTGTTGAAAGTTTCGTGGTGGACTGCTATGAACCGTCTGATTCCTTTCTTTGCAGGTGAGTAGTTTCCTCATCAAAACTAATGATTCTGATAAGTTTCCAGAATGAGATTTTCACTCTGTAGCGGAGTGTGCGCTGATATGAAACTTCCTAGCAGATTAAAACTGTGTGCCCGACCGAGACTCGAACTCGGTCGGGCACACAGTTTTAATCTGCCAGGAAGTTTCATTCTGATAAGTTGCTTGAAATATTCTCTTGACACAGTGCCCTTGGAAACAGGCTGGCCGGTTAAGTTTGACCAGAGATCGTGTACACTGATGGAATTGTCCTTATTCTCACCCGTAAGTATCAGCCTTCCTATAAAGGTGTACCATTCATTCTCAATAATGAAAGTAACATTTACCCTAACTACTTCTTCATTTGAATGTTTCACTGTAACACTCATGATGTCGGGTGTAAAAATTAACATCAAGGTTTCTCCAGGACAATGGCAAACAATACCTGCTCCCTTACTACATTTTCAAGAGACTTACTAGGTAATCTGGTTCTGTGTGATTACGTAACTTCTCCCAGACATGGCCACAGTCAAATCTCTCTCGTTCAGATCACTTTCGTAATCTGAATCTTACTACACAGCATTCTCCTTCATTTCACTTCTTGAGTTGTAATTTTCATCTAAAACTTCATTCAGAAATTTTTCTAAAGATTATTCACGTATTCTTTTAGACATTCCCGATATGAAATGTAGGGAACTGAACTAACTGGCTGTATACAAGATAAATAACCGCTAATGTCATAAAGAATCACTTCTTCTGAAAATAAACTGATCGTTGAGAACTTCAAGAAGGCCAACCAACAAGAAACATAGACTTGCAGTGTTGCAGAGGAGAGAAATACAGAATAGTATATGGAAACATTTTCTGTACCATGGAAACCTAAGAAGTGTCGTTGAACCCGTATTACAAGTTTCATTTTTTCTTGCAAGGGGGGAGTTTTGTATAAACCTTATTGACACTAAAGTTTCAAAAAAATGGTTCAAATGGCTCTGAGCACTATGGGACTCAACTGCTGAGGTCATTAGTCCCCTAGAACTTAGAACTAGTTAAACCTAACTAACCTAAGGACATCACAAACATCCATGCCCGAGGCAGGATTCGAACCTGCGACCGTAGCGGTCTTGCGGTTCCAGACTGCAGCGCCTTTAACCGCACGGCCACTTCGGCCGGCTAAAGTTTCATACAACATTCAGTTAACAATGAATGAAAGGGAAAATGTTGTATGATACTTACTTGGTCACAGAGTAAGGGGAAAAAAAGCAGTTTTGGAATCAACAGATCCTCAGCTCTTAGGTGTCCTAGGTTAAATAAATTATTGCAAATCAGTCTTAATCTGTGTTGCCACCATTTCTGCCGTGGTTTTCCTAACCCTAATTGGTCCTGTGACGAGGCTGTATAGTTGCTGCGTGCAAGCAAACAATCTCAGTAACAGGCTCTACTTTCGGTGGCAAAATATTAAATCGTGCGACCACAAGTCAGATTCACAGAACAAAGTAAAATGAAAATTATAATAAGCACTGAAAATGCCCGACCAATTATCTGTCATAGCGGTAATTTATAATTAAATGAAATATTAATGGTAAAAACAGACTCTAAAAGATAACTATAGGATCTTTGTTGTAATTAATTGTTCTTTTACTCGCTGGCGAAAGAAACTAAAAAGACCAGCGTTATTACTCTCTTTGTTCTAGCCATGAAGATAACGCACGCTAAGGCGGCCATTTCGCATTGTAAGGTCTGAACTTTATATGGTAATTTATGCTGATTGCGTATTTTTTTTCTTTCATGTGCATAGTGGCCTTCATCCAGAAGTAAAAATATTATTTGTATGGTTTACAACACGCTGGATAACTAACAACAATGAATGAACAATCGACAATTCTTGGCAGACATCTTGCGAGAAATAATTTCATTATAATTCAGTAGCGTTCCGTCATCAACGGACGCTTTAAAAGACTCGTACCATAATTATTATACAAATGAAAGTGGATACATTAATTTATGTCGTATTAATGTAAAAACTAAGTACATTCAGTTCAGTTCAGACATTGGCTGCTTCCGTAAAAATAAAGATTATTACGTTTAAAAGGGAAATACTTTCTTTAATTCAAAGCTTCCTTTTAATTAAATTTCGTTACAGTAATGATATCCTGCAGCAATATTTTAATGTGATAACACGAAATACAATCCCTGTGATTATGTCTACGTTTTTCGTCAGTATGTTTCGTCAGTATGTTTTAACAAATTCTTAAAGCACCTCACGCAATCTTATACTAACGAGGCGGTGAGTCACGCGCTGTTAAATAATTAGACCTCAGATAACTATTTTACGAAAGTATAGATTCCGGTCCCCCTTGTTATCATGATTCTTTCTTGTGTCCGCTCCGCCAAATAAGTGCTCTATTAACGCTCTTGCCGGACGTAAATAACAGTAAAGTTAGGCGCCTAGATCTTCTTAAACTCTTGTCGTCACATTCGTTGCGTACACCGTAAGTATACCTGAGACGGTGTTCGGACTGGGGCGGTAGCGGTACATTGGGTTTTCTTCAAAAAAAAAAAAAAAAATTCTCTTTCAGCCACATTTATGTTTATCACCAATTGTTGGAAGTGTTGAGTAACACATCCCACAAGCCACTATTCACTTTCACACAATGCAGTGCCACTTAAGTACTGTCTGAGATACTTCTTTCACAAATTAATATCTACATTTTATACTAGTAGATTTCTTTCCCAATAAATACCCTCTTTGCCTGTGTTAGTCTGCTCCTTGCGTCCGCGTTTTGTCTGTGAAGTGTTATTTTTCTTCCCAAACTAGCAAAATTCCTTCATTTAATGTATTAACTGGTTTCCAATTATTTAGATGTTAAGTACGTCGCTAATCTCATTTTAAATATTGACAGAATGAATAGTACACAGGGTGTTCAAAGTAGTACCTTCCACATAAATGACGATAGAAATTGGGGGTGAGCTTAAAGTTGCACATTGAGAACTGAAATTTTCCTTTGTGTCAGCTGTAAGTTCCTAGTACATTTGGGTGCCGGTAGGGGCAACTCTGGTGCAGGTAGCTCGTTCGTTTGCTCGTTTACAGGAATAACGTACCTGGTGTCATGGCTATTAAGTGTTATTATTGTAAGAGGTATCATAGCTGTACCATTTTATTAATAAGAGCTGTCACTGCTACTAGTTTTATTAGTATAAGAGGTGTTATGACTGTTAAATGTTACTAATGTAAGAAGCGTTATGGACGCTATGAAAATAAAGGAAACTTGATTAAGTAGTAATGTTAGCACAAGACATAAGCGAAGTTCTGGGATGACACCATGTGCGTGACCGCGAAGTGGATCGAATATAGCAGTTTCCACTTGCGAAAGTAGTGTGGGCATGCTCACTGCCCTAGAATCTCAGGCCCGTATGTAACAGCGGCCAGCTGACTGAGGCAAAAGACGAAGGTGCAAGCGAACCGAGGTGGGGTGTTCCTGACGCTTCTGGAAGGTTTTGGAAACATTTCGATCGATAGAAACATCTTTGACAGCTGACAGGGGATGCAACACTGTTAGAGAAACTCATACAGAAGTCCCGAAAAATTCAATATATAATTGAGGAGCGCACATGATCAGGTCAGCAGCAATCAGTCACAGGCTCGGTTGGAGTCTGCACCACGAAGCAGAAGAAGCAGTACTACAGCCAAGCCTCAGAGCCGCTGTAAAGTGACACTTCGTTGCAGTTGCAGTAAAAACTACGAAAGGACTGCACACACTTGACGAAAGAAAACGCATTTTCTGATAGGTACCCAGCAACAGTCATTACCTTGAGTTTGCAGTCTGTTAATAAATAAAAGTTAGAGTTTGTCTGTGGTAGTAGTAACGACGAATATTCGCCGGCACGGTAGCTCAGCGTGTTCGGTCAGAGGGCTAGCGGCTCTCTGTAATTAAAAAACTGAGTAAATGGATCAACAACGAACTGAAACGAGTATCTTTCGACGTCCGCCCAGAGCAGATGCAACGAATGAAAACGAACAAAATGAGATTAGAAAAAAAAAGGTGTAGCGTCTTTGATTCATAATCAAAACGTCTTCGGTCCAGGGTTAGACCCCCGCCACTGCCTAAATTTTGATAAATGATCGGCATTGGCTGCCGAAGACTTCCGGCATAAGAAGTCAGCCTCATTCTGCCAACGGCCTTGTCAAAGAGGGTGGAGGAGCGGATAGAGGATCAGGGCACTCTCTTGTCCTATGGGTGGGAAATTGCCCCTAATGGGGGAAGAATCAGCAATGATCAACGACATGGGGATGCAGAAGGCAATGGAAACCACTGCATTAAAGACACATACCGTGTATCCACAGGACATGTGGCCTGTAATTGAAGAAGTGTCATGCTGATCTCTCCATTGGCGAAAGATTCCAGAATAGTCCCCCATTCGGATCTCCGGGAGGGAACTGCCAAGGGGGAGGTTACCATGAGAAAAAGATTGAATAATCAACGAAAGGATAACGTTCTACGAGTCGGGGCGTGGAATGTCAGAAGCTTGAACGTGGTAGGGAAACTAGAAAATCTGAAAAGGGAAATGCAAAGGCTCAATCTAGATATAGTAGAGGTCAGTGAAGTGAAGTGGAAGGAAGACAAGGATTTCTGGTCAGATGAGTATCGGGTAATATCAACAGCAGCAGAAAATGGTATAACAGGTGTAGGATTCGTTATGAATAGGAAGGTAGGGCAGAGGGTGTATTACTGTGAACAGTTCAGTGACCGGGTTGTTCTAATCAGAATCGACAGCAGACTAACACCGACAACGATAGTTCACGTATACATGCCGACGTAGCAAGCTTAAGATGAACAGATAGAGAAAGCGTATGAGGATATTGAAAGGGTAATGAAGTATGTAAAGGGGGACGAAAATCTAATAGTCATGGGCGACTGGAATGCGGTTGTAGGGGAAGGAGCAGAAGAAAAGGTTACAGGAGAATATGGGCTTGGGACAAGGAATGAAAGAGGAGAAAGACTAATTGAGTTCTGTAACAAGTTTCAGCTGGTAATAGCGAATACCCTGTTCAAGAGTTACAAGAGGAGGAGGTGTACTTGGAAAAGGCCGGGAGATACGGGAAGATTTCAGTTAGATTACATCATGGTCAGACAGATATTCAGAAATGAGATACTGTGTAAGGCGTACCCAGGAGCAGATATAGACTCAGATCACAATATATTATTGATGAAGAGTAGGCTGAAGTTCAAGATATTAGTCAGGAAGAATCAATACGCAAAGAAGTGGGATACGGAAGTGCTAAGGAATGACGAGATACGTTTGAAGTTCTCTAACGCTATAGATACAGCAATAAGGAATAGCGCAATACACAGTACAGTTGAAGAGGAATGGACATCTCTAAAAAGTGCCATCACAGAAGTTGGGAAGGAAAACATAGGTACAAAGAAGGTAGCTGCGAAGAAACCATGGGTAACAGAAGAAATACTTCAGTTGATTGATGAAAGGAGGAAGTGCAAACATGTTCCGGAAAAATCAGGAATACAGAAATACAAGTCGCTGAGGAATGAAATAAATAGGAAGTGCAGGGAAGCTAAGACGAAATGGCAGCAGGAAAAATGTGAAGACATCGAAAAAGATATGATTGTCGGAAGGACAGACTCAGCATACAGGAAAGTCATAAAAAAAACCTTTGGTGACATTAAAAGCAACGGTGGTAACATTAAGAGTGCAACGGGAATTCCACTGTTAAATGCAGAGGAGAGAGCAGATATGTGGAAAGAATACATTGAAAGCCTCTATGAGGGTGAAGATTTGTCTGATGTGATAGAAGAAGAAACAGGAGTCGATTTAGAAGAGATAGGGGATCCAGTATTAGAATCGGAATTTAAAAGAGTTTTGGAGGACTTACGGGCAAATAAGGCAGAAGGGATAGATAACATTCCATCAGAATTTCTAAAATCATTGAGGGAAGTGGCAACAAACCGACTATTCACGTTGGTGTGTAGAATGTATGAGTCTGGTGACATACCGTCTGACTTTCGGAAAAGCATCATCCAAACAATTCCGAAGACGGCAAGAGGTGACAAGTGCGAGAATTATCACACAATCAGCTTAACAGCTCATGCATCGAAGCTGCTTACAAGAATAATATACAGAAGAATGGAAAAGAAAATTGAGAATGCGCTAGGTGATGATCAGTTTGGCTTTAAGAAAAGTAAAGGGACGAGAGAGACAATTCTTACGTTACGGCTAATAATGAAGCAAGGCTAAAGAAAAATCAAGACACTTTCATAGGATTTGTCGACCTGGAAAAAGCGTTCGACAATATAAAATGGTGCAAGCTGTTCGAGATTCAGAAAAAAGTAGGGGTAAGCTATAGGGAGAGACGGGTCGTACACAATACGAACAACAACCAAGAGGGAATAATAAGAGTGGACGATCAAGAACGAAGTGCTCGTATTAAGAAGGGTGTACGGCAAGGCTGTAGCCTTTCGCCCCTACTCTTCAATCTGTACATCGAGGAAGCAATGATGGAAATAAAAGAAAGGTTCAGGAGTGGAATTAAAATACAAGGTGAAAGGATAACAATGATACGATTCGCTGATGACATTGCTATCCTGAGTGAAAGTGAAGAAGAATTAAATGATCTGCTGAACGAAATGAACAGTCTAATGAGTAGACAGTATGGTTTGAGAGTAAATCGGAGAAAGACGAAGGTAATGAGAAGTAGTAGAAATGAGAACAGCGGGAAACTTAACATCAGGATTGATGGTCACGAAGTCAGTGAAGTTAAGGAATTCTGCTACCTAGGCAGTAAAATAACCAATGACGGACGGAGCAAGGAGGACATCAAAAGCAGACTCGCTATGGCAAAAAAGGCATTTCTGGCCAAGAGAAGTCTACTAATATCAAACACCGGCCTTAATTTGAGGAAGAAATTTCTGAGGATGTACGTCTGGAGTGCAGCATCGTATGGTAGTGAAACATGGACTGTGGGAAAACCGGAACAGAAGAGAATCGAAGCATCTGAGATGTGGTGCTATAGACGAATGTTGAAAATTAGGTGGACTGATAAGGTAAGGAATGAGGAGGTTCTACGCAGAATCGGAGAGGAAAGGAATATGTGGAAAACACTGATAAGGAGAAGGAACAGGATGATAGGACATCTGCTAAGACATGAGGGAATGACTTCCATGGTACTAGAGGGAGCTGTAGAGGGCAAAAACTGTAGAGGAAGACAGAGATTGGAATACGTCAAGCAAATAATTGAGGACGTAGGTTGCAAGTGCTACTCTGAGATGAAGAGGTTAGCACAGGAAAGGAATTTGTGGCGGGCCGCATCAAACCAGTCAGTAGACTGATGAGCAAAAAAAAAAAATGCATCAGGATATACAGAGGAACAAGTGCTGCGTTACACTTACTTCCTTATATGAATATGGTGTCTAGTTGCAAGAGCTGCAATGATTGACCATTATTATTTTCTGTGTGTCAGAATAATGAAGGAACGACCCTGCGTCGCACTCGTCTCTTAACGTGGCTCGAGTATTTGACTGTGTATTGTCGAAACGAGTTACTAGCAAAGTACCCGTATTTGACTGTGAGACGTAGATCGCAGGAACTCTAAGTTCCTGAAATAGGGCTGACATATAGAATAACAGAGGGTAATAGTTGATGCGTAAAGATAGAAATCACTGTAAGACGTCTGTCCGAGTAAGGTTGAACTATTTAAGTGTTTTTAAATTGTATCTCCAAGTGTTTGCACCCTTCTTCACTCCCTATGAAGCCAACAAAATTCTCTTCTCCGTTCCAACATCACCTCTGCAAAGTATAATAGGAGACTTTCTCCCTCTCACGCTAATGAACGTAAATTAGCAGACTTCAAACCAACGAATCATTCCTCGGTACTTCAGTATCCTACCGCCTTCCATGTTGATCCTTCCGCACGATTCTCTGAAACTTCAGCATACGCTTCATCACTATCAAATTGTCATTCACGTCTGGTTCTGTTTCTGGATACGCCTTACCATCCAGTGTCTGATTACGGAATTTCTGTCTGACCACGATGTAAGCCAGCTGGAATCTTCCCGTGCCTCCACTCCTTTTACAAGTATACCTCCTACTTCTGTGAAATTCTAACAATGTGTTCGTTATTACTAGCTGAAATTTATTATAGAGCTCAATTAGGCTTTCTCATATCTCATTCCTGCTACAAGCCCACATTTGTCTGTTTCTCTGAATTCTGTTCGTTCCCCTGCTACCACGAACCAATCCCCCATGATTATTTATCATCTCCTTTTACATACCAATTTAACCGATCAGTTCGTTGTAAAGAGAAAGTTTGGGCAGAGAATGAGTTGCTACGAACACATCACTTATAGGGCTGCTCTCGCTAGAACTGACAGCACATCAACTTCAGAATATATGTCAGGAATACACGTCAACGACAAACAACGAACAAACAGCGAAAATGTTGAAACGCGTACGTTTCATGGGCAGCGATGGCGAGCCACAGAATCTCTGACCAGAGAGCATGTAGTTGGTGCAGTTGCGCTCCACTCGCAGTAGCGAGCAGTCAGTCTGTCGGTAGTAGTAGCGAAGAGTAGTCTGTCAGTAGTGGTAGCCTAGTGCAGTTGCGAGTAGCGCGTCGGAGATGACGCACTTGCAGTCTAGATGCGAGAGAGTTTAGTTGTGTGTGACCGGTCGGCGGGCGTCGACATGCCACTGGTCAAGATATAGGATGAGGTATATTATTTTTAAATAAGCAGCATTGCGCTCAGCTAGTAATGTAAATTAACTGTAACTAATTTGTGCAAGAATCGCCCCCAATAATAATTTGGTTTTCAAAGCAATTTTTAACAAAAGAATCATTTGATTCCCTTGCATTTCCTTAAACAAAATTTTCAGTTAACTTCAAAAAAAATAATAATAATTATTGCGATGCATTTCCTCCAAGCTGTGGCGCAGAATAAGAGCAGAAATTTGACATGCAGTTATACTAAGGTAAGAAATTAATTCTGATTTTTACACAGGGCCAAAGACCGACATTTCGGTTTAATTGAGTTTTGATTATCACTATAGTTTCATTGTCATGGGATTATCTTACATTATTTAATGGGAACTTATACTTGGGTCAGATTGCTATTTTCATTTAATTGTCTTTGTCATTAATATTTTTCGGGAAGGTTACACTTGGCTCCATTACTAATAAATATTGTCATTGAAATTTCTGTGGGGAGGTTACACTTGGCGACACCCGGTCCAGGATCGTATTTCGTTGAGAATCTTTTGAAAAACAGTCAGATATCTGCTCTTATTTGCTTAAATATAATTAGGACTTGGCGCAACGCTTTTACTAATTTGTGAATTTCTTTCCTCAGATCATCGGCAATTCGTTGCTCTGTTGTATTTGTGTGTTGCTTTTGCATTGTGCTTATTTGTTTTGTGATTAATTGTGACTATTGTAAAAATGCCGCGAAAGACAGTGAATAGTGTATCGCGAGGCATTTTGAATGAAATTACCGACTTAAACAACATGACTGATAGTAATTGTGACACGCAGTGTAATGATGACAATGCTGCGTTCACTGACAATCAATGCGTTCCAACCACTAATGATGATTTTTACCTTACTGATGAACAAACGAACTCAATTGTCTCCTCTGTTAATTTGACGACAATTGATGACGCGGGGCGCACTATTGTAATGAGCGCTACCCAGCTTAACACACCCGGTTTGGTAAATTCACGTAACGAACACACAAATTTGTCTAATGAAAAAGAACAGGATACACAAAGTACGACGGATTTATTTAATTCCGAAATAATGTCTGACAGTGTACATCCGACTGACAAACCCTTTTCTAAATCTCAAAATAACCAAATGGTTAGAGAAAGCGAAACAATTCCAGATCCACCATTAAACAGCACAGAGAATAGAAATGCTGACTTTGAGTCGAATCCAATTATGGCATTGTTGCTACAAATGACTAAGCAGTTTAATGAAAGATTTGATAACAATTCCAAACAACAGAGTGAACAGGCCAGACAACAGAGCGAAAATAATAAACAATTTAATGAAAATTTCAAACAACTTAGTGAACAGGTCAAACAACAGAACGAAAAACAAGACAAGCTAAATGAAAAATTAGACAACAATTCCAGACAGCTAAATGAAAAATTAGACAACAATTCGAGACAGCTTAGTGAACAAATTAGAGCCGTTGCCGCGCAGTGTCATGATACTAAGGTACAGTTACGCGAGGAAATTGAGGCTTGTTCAAGAAAAAGTAGCGAAGAAATTAGGTCTGTTGCTCAAGAATTAAGGGAAATTCAAACAGCCACAACAGAAACACTTAGAGGGGAAATCAGTACAGTCGTTAAACAATGCTCGGAAAAGGCTACACAATTACGGGACGAATTTAAAGCAATGACAGCAGAACTTTCGCGCACAATGGATGAAAAGATTGACGCGAAATTCGAACAACAGAATACTCAAATTAACGAACGTCTTAGTCTTCACATACAGAACAGTGATACGCGTTTCCGCAAATTTATTGATGATCAAAACAAAGTAAAACGTCAAGTAATGGAAACAATCACTGCTCAGAGACAGGAAGACAAACGTAAAATGTTTGCGAAGGCAAAAACATATGTAGACAATAATATTGCCACAGTGTCCGACGAAATTAATACATTCAAACAGTCGAACACAGAATTACGTGACGAAATTTCGGATCTTAAATCAAAAACAGATACACACACAATAGATATTCAAACAGCGACCAACAGACTCGAACAATTAGAACTAACACAGGATTCCGATGTCGTCAAAGCTGACGTTAGAAAACTGAACGAAACTACACGTAAATTGCAAAACCAGATTAATGCCACTGACACTAAAACCGATGATCAGATAAAAATACTGACTGAAAAGTGTGATGAATTGGCCAGTCGTATTGATGTCATCGAAAGTACTAATGACAATAAATCAGACGATACTTCACCGGTTTCATTTAATCAAACACCGGAATTTCAAAATCTACAGCAGACTGTTAATGAGATTAATTCGTCTAATAACACATTGCGTCGAAAACTGTCAAGTTTACAGCAAGAAGTAACAGAGATGAAAAGTATTTCAGTTAATAACAAATCACAGCAGACGCCACTTTTCGAGCATTTGTCAGAGTCACGCAGCGCGTATAATTTGAACAATTTACAGCAACTACGCGACTTAAAATCCGAAAAATTACGCGACTTGAAATCTGAAAAGCTACACAACTTCAAATCCGAAATGACACAGACAAAAGGATTCTCACACAAACCTGAACGTGTTCTCCAATTCAGTGACGAGAACGTTGATTGTAAGCAATTTGCATTTGTAAAAAAATCTAAGGAACATAATAATGACAGAGCACAGATACACGTTTTGCACTGTATAAGACAATTTATTTTTGTACTTTCACCGCTATTATCTGTAACAGTGAAACAAAGTTTGAACCTGATACGACAATTTGCTTTTGTATTTTTATCAGCACTGAGTATAATGCAGAAACTGGAATTAGCAAGAATACAGCGATTTGCTTTTGGAATTTTACCGCTATTGCCTGTGACGCAAAATCTGAAATTTATTTGCAGCGCGTAACTGACGTCAGGGGATTCATTACGCTTTAATGAATATGTGCCGTAGCGAGCATAGGGCCCCGAGTTGTAGTAGTGCTGTTTCATCATTAGTTTTCTGCACTGCTGCCTTCTCTTCTACAATCCTTTATATCTATCAAAACTGCTCTTTAACTATTGCTCCATCTAGTATTAAGAATATGTAAAGAAAACCCGATAAGACAAATTTCTTTCCGAATGTGACAATTTTCAGTAGGCACTCCCGTAATGACAACTACCGCCGTAATTTTAATATCAGACAAAAATTTAATCATCAGTATGTGTAAAATTTTAGCAACATGAACCATATTTTTGTAACAATAGACGTTTTCCACCACAACAGCATGAAAGTCAACCGGTTAGCATACGTAACCAACAATGCAGTCTACAAGGTCAATCAAACTTCAATGTTTCGCCGCGTGCACGTATAGTCCCAGCTATAACAAATGGTAGCGCACAGCAGCAGGAATAACTACGGCAAGAAACACACTATTTCAATTCCTATCGCAGATGCGCCGTATAGAAGTGACTATCATGAGAGACGTAAAATTAATGAGCACAATTTTTCAGCGTACATTTAATTACAGTCGATCTTTTCAGCAGCAAGAACATCAGCAACAACATATTATCATGAATGAAACAGACAATAGGTGTCATCCATAACGTAACACGTCAGTAAGAAATAACAGAGCAGTTCAAATGGTCGATATGCCACAGCATCGTCCCGTAAATAACAGTACGTACGACAGAATTTGACCAGATACAGTACAGGTTGCATATTCCAGTAACGTAAGCAATAATTTTGACACGTAGAATCTTATTCACGAGAATGTTGTTGAAACATGCTTTGCTGAATACACCACTTTTATCGCACACAGATCTTACTAGAAATTTTTCCATTGCCACCGACAGTTCCAACACAGCTTTAGGCGTATACATTTTTCAGGAAATTGAAGAAGATGGTTGTACAGTAATCAAAAACATTGCATTTGCAAGCCGCATTTTGTCACCTGCTGAACGAAATTATTCTGTTACAGAACTGGAAACGTTATGTGTTGTATGGGCTTTTACCAGATTTAGGCATTTTCTTTATGGCAGACATACCACCGTATACGCAGACCACAGAGCGATACAATTTTTACTTTCGGCTAAATTCACTCATGACAGATTAAGCAGATGGAAACTTTATTTACAGGAATTTAATTTTACGATTGTTCACATTCCCGGCACACAAAATGTTATAGCAGACGCACTATCGCGTTCTCTCAGCAACAATCAGCAAGACGTAGCAAATAACTTCTGCAAAGCAAATTTCAGCATTATGTACATTCAGCAAGTTGCATTTGAAAATTTTATTTCATCGTCATTACAGGACATAGCACGAGAGCAAAGCGAAGACAGTGTGTGGAAAGAAATTAAACACCTTTGGGAAGATAAGAATAATGTTACGATTAGGAACCACTACACTGTACGCAATGACATTCTGTTTCGCCGCTCTCATCCTGACAGCAACAATTGGTTATTATGCATTCCTGACGAACTGGTTAATAAATTAATCTGGTACACTCATTTAAGCTACGCACATTACGGAGCCAGAAAATGTTTTCTTATACTGAGACAGAACTGTTATTTTACAAACATGGAAAAACGTATACGACGAGTTTTAACGTCATGTAAAATTTGCCAGAAAGCTAAGTCTGACACCACTTCACATATTCCTCCATTATACCCCATTGTACCTGTTAAATTAAGACATATGGCCGCAGTAGACATTTTTGGTCCAATTCCGAGAACTAATAGAGGTTTTTGCTACATCTTTGTCGCTGTTGAACTCACTTCAAAATTTGTTACTTTCACTCCGTTACGCAAAGCTACTGCTAAAACTGTTTCGAAAGCATTTGTAAAACATTTTCTGTTTCATGTAGGGCATGTGATGAAAGTAATTTCTGACAATGGACCACAATTTCGTTCTGCTATATGGACACGCATGTTACGAGCTAGAAACATTTCTCCGAATTATATATCCAAGTACCACGCTTCTTCGAACCCTTGTGAACGATTAATGAAAGAAATTGGTAAACTGTGTAGAATATACTGCCACAAAAGACATGTTAATTGGGACACACACATACACTCATTCCAAGATGTAATTAATTCCATTCCAAATGAATCCACTATGCTATCTCCGTCTGTTATACTGAAAAATGTTGAACCACCAAACAAAATTAAAGAATTAGTAACATTCCCTACTTGTCGTCGACTAAGACGCCACGAAATAATTGACATTGCGCTGAACAACATCAAACGTGCCGCAGAGCGCCGGAGAAGACAGCAAAAACAGGTTTGTAGACGCCGAGACTTTCACGTTGGACAGAAGATATTAGTACGTACACACTATTTATCCAGCAAATTAAAAGGTAAGTGCAGTAAATTTGAACTTCTGTACGCAGGTCCATATCGGATTCGCAGCATTCCTCACCCCAATGTTGTACACGTCGAAACTCTGAGAACCAGGAAATCGAAAGGCAACCACCATTGGTCAAACATAAAACCCTTTATTGAGTGAACATACTTTATGATTTATCACGCCGTAATGCTATTTGCTAATTTTTATGAACATTTCTGCAATTATATTCACATGACTACTTATTGATGATTATCGTATTTTTTCTTGGCAAGTGCCCGGCAAGGTAAGGTTAGCAGGTCGCTCTTCTTGTCGTTACACACTAGACCGTGCATATTTTCCAGATGAACTTACGCATTTTATGAATAATTATGCAATTCTCTGTAGTGACGCATTAATTTTATCAAATTCTCTCTCCATTAAAGTCTTTAATTATCGCCTCTATTAACTACACTACATACAAGCTGAACACAACGAATGTCACATTTTGTCTTTCTTGTGTATGTACGATTGTTTTCATGTTTTGTTTGTATGCACTGTGAACTAGTTAAGGTATAACACACACCAGTTGACTTTGACATTTTTTGCCCTATGATATCTCAACATCGTGACTGTTTTACATTTTCCTTTTTTTTTGCTGCTGCATTATGATATTCTCTGTACACTTTTTGCCTTTGAACACTGTCTATGCTTTTGACATATTACGTTTTCTGTCATGTTATGCTGTATGCTTAATTGTGTCACCATTAACCAGTCATTATCTAATGGATATATGATTTAAATACAAGACATTAATCTTTGTTCATCAGTTTCAGAAAGAAATGATGCGTAAAGGAAATAAATTAAACAGAATGGGAATTTCACCTACGGAATAGATGAAAGAAAATACAAAACCTTATGAGGACGAGTAAATGGATCAGAATTAACAAGCATTAACAAGAATATACTATACACATCGCAGAATAGCAGTTTTAACTAATTTTTTCTTTCAGAATACAAGGCGATTGATACAGGCTGTCAGACAGAACTACACATCTTAGTTTTAAGTGATGAAATATGCTAGAGATAAGGAATAGTTGTGTGATAAATAATGAAGTGATTTTTGCAGATGATAATGAATGCTGATGATGAATAATGATGAAGAATATACTAATATGGATAATGAAGTTTTTCTTTACAGGTGATGATAATAATGAGGTTATGATAATATGGATAATGAAGTTTTTTCTTTACAGATGAGGATAATGTTGAAGTTATGTATTTATGCTATGTAGTTATTTAGGTATTTGTTGCAGTTTGCTTTGACAGCAGGTGTTATATTGCATAGTAGGATGACTGAAAGTTTTGGAAAGGACAGCTGTGGAACACATTTTTATACACATTTCACAACCTGTTAATTCGAAGTTCACTACTTTTCAGCATAGTCTGCGTTTCTTCTTTCAGCTCAATAATCCATTTTGTATTTTGTCCAGGAGAAGCTTTTCATGATACTTACTAAACTTGTTACTTATTATACCTGTTCTAATACTTGCAATTTTTTTACCCATTTGTGTATATCATTTACACATGTGATCACATATACTACCTTGTGTCACAACCTTGGTACAGCTGACGAATGACGTTACACATTTTTCATTTATAGGAACAACCTAGAAGCAATTTTTTCTCTTATTTCTTCTTGCTTTCCCTTATAATTACCCAAAGCAATGCATTGCTAGCACAAAAAAAACAAAATGTATTACCAGTCTCATATAATGTCACTAGTTTATGATAATTCTGAATAATACTGATCAGCTCTGAATAGTATGTCACTTGAATAATGACTTCTTAATGATACAAAAAATATATATATAAAAAAATATAATGCTTTGTAACTGGCTAATAATTGCCACTGTTTATTGTAATGAGACTACTTATAATTCCCATGATTATTAATGCTATGATTGTAATTTTGTAACTGGCTAATAACTGCCACTGTGTATTGTAATGAGACTACTTATAATGCCCATGATTATTAATGCTATGATTGTAATTAACTGATTTGTTTATAATGACTTCTTAATGATCTGAATAATACTGAATGATGAACAATGTTTTATACAATTCAATACTTGCTGGCCACTGAGTGCCAATAATTAATGTAACTATATAAATTATGTTATTAATTATGCCATTAATTAGCTCTTGTTTTCAATAATGATTTTAGTAAATGGCCACTGAGTGCCAATAATTAATGTAATTAAGACTTCTGATGAACATTATTCTGTCATACTAAACATGATTTGTAACTGGACAAAGATTGCCGCTGTTTATTGTAATACGACTACCCATGATGGCAATAATTTAATTTTATGAACATTATTCTGTAACATGGTTTGTAACTGGCCCAAGACTGCCGCTGTTTATTGTAATACGACTACCCATGATGGCAATAATTTAATTTTATGAACATTATTCTGTAATATGGTTTGTAACTGGCCCAAGACTGCCGCTGTTTATTGTAATACGACTACCCATGATGGCAATAATTTAATTTTATGAACATTATTCTGTAATACTAAAATACATGGTACAGAAATGTTCAATAACTAGACTATGGATGCCGCAAACTACTTATGTAATCACTAATCAAGACTTGTGTGTTAGTTAATGTCCTTCACCTTCTGACCTAACTACCTGAAATTATTGTAACATCCATTGTCTTGTCCATCCTCATTATCATGGAGCACTATATTTGGTTTTTGCACTAATTCTACGTTGGTGTGCCTCTTAAGAGCGTGGTGCTGACACGACATGCTGTCCACCACCGTAAGCGATGGAGACGTTATTATGGTACCACTGTTTGGTGTACCTGGTGTACTGCCAAATGATAGCATGGAATATTACTACGACGTTTCAGTGTCTTGATACGTTGATAAATGCTTCTGAACTGCAGATTGTATCACTTGGTGTTGTGATTCTGTGGAAAGATATGGACTTTCAGTGCAGCTGTGTGCAAATTAAAGTGCTACAACCATGATGCAATCCTTTCCTTTCCTATCCTAATAGTGAAAATCATTTTAGCTAACATCATTTATGTTCATGGCCTATACATTTCTTTTCGATTTGTTGAACTCCAGTGCAAGTACACTTATGTCACCTGTCGACATGATTTTTTGTCATTATGTTTATTTATTGTGAAAATGCTAAAGACATTTTTTTTCGATTTGTTCTGAAGTGCAGTATGTGTGCACTCTTGTCATCTATATTGTATATACTTTTTGTGATTTGATGATTTTTTTTTACCCTTGCGTTTATTTGTTATGAAAATGTTCAAAAGTTTTCAGTGCATGTGCACTTATGTGTTTTCTACTGAACTTCAGTGCCTGTGCACTTTTCTCATTTTTCAATATGATTTGTGCTTATTCTGTATACCTTTTATGATTTCGTGATATTTTTTTTGTCATTTGTTACTCATTGTATATACATTTCGCCATATGCTGATGTGTTCTGAACTACAGTGCATGTGCAATCATGTCACTTGTCAAAAAGCTATTTTGCCGTTCTATTTATTTGGTCTGAAAATGCTACAGAATCTTACAGTGCGTGTGCACTTTGTTATCTATCAAATAATTTGTATATACATATTTCTGATTTACTAATATGTTTTGTACCTATATTTTGTCTTGTCTGAAGTGTTTTGTACTCGGTGCATGTGCACAACATTTAATTCATGTACTACATCTGAATTTTTTGTAAATTGTAAAAGTTAA
Source organism: Schistocerca nitens (assembly GCF_023898315.1). NCBI lineage: Eukaryota > Metazoa > Arthropoda > Insecta > Orthoptera > Acrididae > Schistocerca > Schistocerca nitens. The sequence goes on from NC_064618.1 coordinate 407,947,385, forward strand.
TTAATTAAAGAAAAATTTTGCCGCGATTGGCAAGTCCAAATGACTCACCATCGCTGCCAAATTTTTGCCCCCCCCCCACCCCCCAGTGGAGGGTTATGAAACGCGTACGTTTCATGGGCAGCGATGGCGAGCCACAGAATCTCTGACCAGAGAGCATGTAGTTGGTGCAGTTGCGCTCCACTCGCAGTAGCGAGCAGTCAGTCTGTCGGTAGTAGTAGCGAAGAGCAGTCTGTCAGTAGTGGTAGCCTAGTGCAGTTGCGAGTAGCGCGTCGGAGATGACGCACTTGCAGTCTAGATGCGAGAGAGTTTAGTTGTGTGTGAGCGGTCGGCGGGCGTCGACATGCCACTGGTCAAGATATAGGATGAGGTATATTATTTTTAAATAAGCAGCATTGCGCTCAGCTAGTAATGTAAATTAACTGTAACTAATTTGTGCAAGAATCGCCCCCAATAATAATTTGGTTTTCAAAGCAATTTTTAACAAAAGAATCATTTGATTCCCTTGCATTTCCTTAAACAAAATTTTCAGTTAACTTCAAAAAAAATAATAATAATTATTGCGATGCATTTCCTCCAAGCTGTGGCGCAGAATAAGAGCAGAAATTTGACATGCAGTTATACTAAGGTAAGAAATTAATTCTGATTTTTACACAGGGCCAAAGACCGACATTTCGGTTTAATTGAGTTTTGATTATCACTATAGTTTCATTGTCATGGGATTATCTTACATTATTTAATGGGAACTTATACTTGGGTCAGATTGCTATTTTCATTTAATTGTCTTTGTCATTAATATTTTTCGGGAAGGTTACACTTGGCTCCATTACTAATAAATATTGTTCAAAAAAATGGCTCTGAGCACTATGGGACTTAACATCTGTGGTCATCAGTCCCCTAGAACTTAGAACTACTTAAACCTAACTAACCTAAGGACATCACACACATCCATGCCCGAGGCAGGATTCGAACCTGCGACCGTAGCAGTCGCGCGGTTCCGGACTGCGCGCCTAGAACCAAATATTGTCATTGAAATTTCTGTGCGGAGGTTACAATGTATGAGGACATATTTTCACTATTTCGTCATCATCACGTACTCCGAAACGTTTCAGCATTGGTACTCAATAAATAAGCGGCGACCAAAAACAGATGCTTTCTGATCTCATGACGATCTGATCCTAGACCAAATTCGATCATCTTTAATAAAATATACTATTCGATTACCGGCTGGGTCGGAGATTTTCTCCGCACAGGGACTGGGTGTTGTGTTGTCCTAATCATCATCATTTCATCCCCATCGACGCGCAAGTCGCCGAAGTGGCGTCAAATCGGAAGACTTGCACCAGGCGAGCGGTCTACCCGAGGGTAGGCCCTCGTCACACGCCTTTATATATTAATGCAGTCATTAGCAAAAAGTGTCCGTTTGAGGAGGCTGATGCAGCTTATATGCAACGTAGTGCGGCTCCGATGCTCGTATGTAAGCACCGATATGTACGCAAGAGATTAGAGTGGCATACGTGTCTTCTCGTTGTGCATGCGTAAATGTGGTAACATAAACTACGAAGACATTAATATCAAATGCATCGAAACACGAACAACGTGCTGTTATTCTTTTTCTGTCTGCTGAAGGTAAAACACCGTTAGGCATCCATCGAAGAATAAAGAATGTGTTTGGGGCAGCCTGTCTGTCGAAAACCATCGTTGTGGAATGCTGCACCAAGGGGTACTGCTGTTTCGTGAGAACACACTTACCGCAAACATAACGCAGAAGGTACGCCATGTCAAGTGGGGGAGACTCGAGCATCCCTCTATAGTCCTAATCTCTCCCCTGAGCGATTATCACGCTATCGGTCTTTAAAAATGGCCTCGAAGGCTGCAGGACTAGGACTAGGATGTGCAGAAGACAGTTACGGCCTTCTTGACGCAACGGGAATGAATAGTAGTCTTTCATCAAACAGGATCTTCAACATGGTGCATCGGCGGGATGATTGCCTCAATCATCACGGCAATTTTGGCCGATTGGCACACCGATTCTGCACTGACCAACGAACGGAAACCTTTTGATCTCTCCTTACACAATGACGGAAATAATCCCAACACCAAAAAGTATTGTCTAGGTAGCATATTTAAGTGATTAACATTGCAATACCACAGGTTAATATAAGCGCGAGATAAGTCATTGCATTTGTCAAATGCCAGTACATTAATAACCGGTGTAGGGGCTAGAAAGTTGAATACAAGCATGGAAACGTGCATGCATTGTGGAGGCGGATGTCAGTTTGTGGAGTGGAGTTCCATGTCTGTTATACTTGGTCAGTCAATACAGGGACGGTCAATGCTGTTTTATGGATTACGCTCGAGTTGTCGTCCGATTATGTCTATATGAGCTCGATTGGAGGCAGATCTGGTGATCGAGCATGCCATGGCAACATGTCGACACTCTGTAACAAAAGCGTAATATGAGAGAGCGTTATCCCTTTGGAAAATTCTCCCTTGAATGTTGTTCATGAATGGCAGCACAACAGGTCGAATCAGCAAACTGACGTACAAATTTGCGGTCAGGGTGCGTAGGTCAACCACAAGAGTGCTCCTTCTGTCCTACGAAATCACACCGCAGAGCATAACTCCAGTGTGTGTTGGCTGCAGGTCCTCATTTGACCTCCTTCCAAGTAACAAGCGGCCATCACTGGCACCGTAGCAGAATCATCTTTCATCAGAAAACACAACAGACCTCAACCCTACCCTACTTGAGTTCTCGCTTGACACCACTGAAGTCGCAAATGGCTGTGCTTTGGGATCGGTGGAATGGACGCTAGACTCGGAGGTGTCCTTAAAGTAACAGATTTCTAACAGTTCATTGTGTCAGTGTAGTCCCAGCTGCTGCTCAAACTGGTGCTGTAGATGCTGTACGATGCACCAGAATTCGCTAAATTGTGATAAGTCACACAAATCTTAAGGCTGTAAATTCAACTACATACTTAGGGATTACAATTACAAATAACGTAAATTGGAGCGATCACATAGATAATGTTGTGGGCAGAGAAAACCAAAGACTGCGATCCATTGGCAGAACACTTAGAAGGTGCAAGAGATCTACAAAAGAGACTGTTTACACCACGCTTGCTCGCCGTATTCTGGAGTATTGCTGTGCGGTGTGGGATCCGCATCAGGTGGGACTGACGGATGACATCAAAAAGTTCAAAGAATGGTGGCTCTTTTAATACTATTGCGAAATATGTGAGATAGTGCCACAGACACGATACGTGAATTGGAGTGCAAATCATTAAAACAAAAGCATTTACCGTTGCGACGGGATCTTCTCATGAAATTTCAATCATCAGTCTTATTCACCGATTGCGAAAACATTCTGTTGGCAACCACCTACATAGGGAGAAGAGATCATCAGGATAAAATAAGAGAAATCAGGTTCACACAGAAAAATTTAAGTGCTTGTTTTTCCCGTGCACCGTTCGGGAGTGGAACGGTAGAGAGGCAGCTTGAAGGTGGTTGATTAAACCCTCTGCCAGGCACTTTATTGTGACTAGCTGAGTAATCACGTAGATGTAGTCGTAGATCCATATGCCGAAAACAGTGGCCTTTCCTCTCGGTAGTACCAAGCAGTCGTAAATTGCCAGCAGTCCTGTACAGTGGCTACATTCTTCCCAAGTCTTTCTGCAATATCGCTGAAGGAACAATCATATTCTCGTAGCCATATTACACGACCTCATTGACACTCAGTGAGGTGCTGACGATCGCATCTTTGCCTCCTTAAAGGCATACTTGGCTAACATTAACGCACTACGTCCATAGCATACCTGATTTGCATCCTCATAGTGGCGCTACTAGCTACACTCTTATGCGACTGGCCGTATTTCAGAAGTGAAACTCCTCAGCTCCTTCTTGGTGCTTCGTTCTCTCTCTCTCTCTCTCTATCTCTCTCTCTCTCTCTCACTCTCTTTCTTTCTTTTTTTTTAAACCTGATAAAGTAGTTCTGCTAGAAGAAGTTGTTCGTAAGTGGCCGATTATATTACAAGTCTGCTATGGTCTGACTGCCATTCACATTCTGTGCTCCTTACATCTGGGACCGTGAAGCTGATGTTAACGTTTAGTTACGGACTTAGCCATCGGTCATGGACTGTGTGGCTGGTCCCGGCGGAGGTTCGACTCCTCCCTCTGGCATGGGTGTGTGTGTTTGTCCTTAGGGTAATTTAGGTTAAGTAGTGTGTAAGCTTAGGGACTGATAACCTTAGCAGTTAAGTCCCATAAGATTTCACACACATCTGGACATTTTGAACTTAGCCATCAGCGTCGATCCCCATTGGAATACGGATGTAAATAATTATTACCTTCCTGAATGGCTGCCACAAATGGAACTCTTTTCGCCAGCGCAGGAGCCGCCCCATTCGGATGGTTATTTCCCCGAATCGCCTAATTGTAACTGTCGTACGAATTTATCCAAGTTCCGTTCCACGTTACGATGTTGTACGCGAGGTTCGCAGCTCGTCGGTAAAATATTTGAGCATTTCGTTGAAGCTCTTTACATGAGCCTGTTCTTGATTTTGCTGAAACTATGCAGAGCCAGCCATGAACAGATCCTTTTCACAGTTAAATGCTTGGGCAAGATATGCCTGTTTCACCGATAACCACATGGCGAGCCTGTTGAGTTATGCTGTCCTCAGCATCGATTTTTTTCGGAACAACAACTTCTTTTGGTTCACCTTCACAAAAAACAGCGCTGTTGGAAGCACAATCACGATAATACTCTGGAAACCAACAGGAAAAATCTTGTTTAAGAGTGACTGATTCCTAAAAGGTAAACTAAATGGCACGAGGCAATTCTCTTCATTTGGGCCTTAAGGAAAATATAAAGAAGTCTGCCAGGAAGACGTGTCACGTCCTGTTATAAAAACTCACTTTCCTTAAATACTCATCGAAAATTACTCGAGCGTCTTATGATATGTTTAATAAATAGCCGACAAATCTTAAAACGTTAGTAATGTTACGTCTAAGACCTGCATGTGTAAAAGGTCCAGCTTGATAGCTTGCGTTACGGGGAGGTGCACAAGACACAGGTCGATTCCTACAGCGGATTAATGATTACTCGTTTGCTGCATCGGTCGCTCTGAAAAGCCTTCAGGCGGTTTCACACGCCCGTTTAGGCAAACACTGGACTGGTCTCCAGTCTCTGCCACAGAAAACACGAAACACCGAGATGTGATGATACCATGATACACCGAGATACGATAACAAGTGGAAAAAAATTACTCGATTTACAGTCTGATGACGCACTTGGCTCCCTTTCTTACTGACGAGTAATGTGAGAGGAAGGACACCCGGTCACGAAGTTAAAATTAATTATATTTGCCAATTCATGAAAATAGAAGACTCTGCAAAAAGTGATGCTGAGAAAGAGAGAGTCTTGTGACATCTCGACAGCGCAATCTTAGAGCTCATTTGTAGAAACTGCAACCGAACAAAACTCACCGGAATCAAATAAATGGAATCATTAGGGGTGAAATCAATAAAATGGTAAGCCTGCAATTCATTGTCATGTTTCTAAACCGAATTTACCGCAAAGTCGGTACGATTCCCCTGGAGGTGGTATTCTCGCTTGATATGGTTAAATATTCCAGTACTGATGCCAACCTTCACATTAGTTGTTAGTATGGCTTAGGTAATCATCTTTTGTGTAATGATTATTTACCAAAATAATGGAAGTTCCTTTCTGTGGATGCAATTTCCATACAGTAAGATTTCATCAGATAGTTTCAAATGTGTGTGTGGTAAGTACATACAGATGAATTCAGACTGAAAGTCACATCTGTGTCTGTTTTATGAATCATAGTGGAAATGTGTTGATAAATATTTGTATAACATAGAAAAAGGACAGTTGTGATGGGTACGTCTACAGCAGAATTATATATTTACACCATTCAACATTTTAAAATGCAAATTTGGTATTGTCTACATTTGCTACCCTTCAAACACAGAGCGAGATGGCGCAATGGTTGGCACACCGAATTCACATTCGGAAGGACAACGGTTCATGCTCGCATCGGGCATTCTGATCGAGATTTCCCGTGGTTTCCCTAAATAGCTTCAGGCAAATGCCGGTACGATCTTTGAAAGGGCGCTGCCTACTTCCTTCCCCATCCTTCCCCAATCCGACCTCGCTATTTGGTCCCTTTCCCCAAATCATCCAAGCAACTACCCATCAGAGAAGTTAATGGGTTTTAGCAGTGTTGGTAGGCTAGTATGGCGCCCACGAATAAATACTATTCTCAGTTCCTGCACCGTTTGCCATTCTGTGTTTTATATAATAAAATAAAGCAATATGTTTTTAAGTTGTTTATAAAAGTTGAAACACGTATGTATTCATTACCAGCGATGGCGAGGCATGACAGAATCTCTGACACGACAAATTTTACCGAAAGTGACAGTTCTCTTTAGACACTCCCGAAATGACAACTATCGCCGTAACATTAATATAACAGATAAAATTATAATCATCAGTATGTGTAAAATTATCAGCAACAGGAACCACATGTTTGGTGTCAATAGAGGTTTTTCTCCGCAACAGCAACAAAACCAACCGGTTAGCATACCTAACCAACAATGTAATGCACAAGGTCAACCAAGCTTTAATGTTTCGCCGCGTGCACGTATAGCATCAGCTCCAACAAACAGTAACGCACAGCAACAAGGGAATCAGTACATACAGAAAACACACTATTTCAATTCCTGTCGCAATGCGCCGTATAGAAATGACTATCATGACAGACGTAAAATTAATGAGCACAATTTTCAGCGTACATTTAATGACAGTCTATCTTATCAGCAGCAAGAACATCCGCCACAACAAATTATCATGAATGAACCAGACAATAGGTATCATCCAGAACGTAATACGTCAGGAAGAAATAACAGAACAGTTCAAATAGTCGAAATGCCACAGAATCCTCCTGATAATAATAATACGTCAGATAGAATTTGACTAGATACTGTACAGGTCGCATCTTCCAGTAACACAAGCACTACTTTAGACACGCAGAATGTTGTTCACGAAAATGTTATTACTTTTGACGACATCAGAGAAAAGACCAATCGTTCAGAAAACCATTTCACACCCTGTCATCGAAATTAAAATTGGATCATCGAAATTTTCAGCAGTAATCGATTCTGGATCACCTATGCCAGTTTTAAATGAAGAAACTTTCAACGAGTGTAACAAGGAGAATACCTATCCTACATTACCATTAGGCAAAACGAAAGTGAAAGGAGAGTATCGAGTAAAGGAGTAGACGTTAAATTACAGACGCATTTATCATTTTGCATTGCAGGTCACACATTTCACTCAAATTTTTGGATTGTTCCTTTATTGACAACAGACGTTATTTTAGGTACTAATTTTCTGGTACAACACGACGCAGTTATTGATTTTCAAAATTCCTATTTAATGTTAAGGGATGAAAATGTACAACTGGCTTTAGAATTTCAGCACTCTTTATCTGCGGAAGAACAAACAATTAATTGTACTGAGGTCATTTCTGTAACACGTAGCATAGACTGTAATTCCACATTGTTCATAGATACGTACGTACATAACTATAATAATCCAGACGAAGCTGACTATGACGTAATACAGATGATTTCTGATAAAGTTAAACAGAGCAGTGCAAATACAGACGACGAACGCAAGCAACTACACAAAATTCTTTTACAGCAAGCTCCAGTTTTCGACAACATTCCTGGTACTATGTCCGGTTTTATGTATGAATTTCAAGTGAAACAGCACGACACATTTAAATCCAAACATTATCCTATTCCGTATATTCATAGAGAGCAAGTTAAGAAAGAATTGCAAGATATGCTCGAGCAAGGAATTATTGAACCGGCAGTTAGTCCGTACATAAACCCGCTCCATATTGTTAAGAAAAAAGATGGTTCACTTCGCCTCGTACTTGATTCGCGTCACATCAATGACATAATTATTAATGAAACAGATCGACCACAGACACTAGAAGAACCACTACAGAAATTTCACGGTACTGCTATTTATTCTACATTAGATCTGAAATCGGGATTTTGGCGAATTCAGCTCCATCCGAATTGCAGAAAATACACAGCATTTCTCTGTTTTGGTAACTGTTATCGGTTTTGTAAATTACCATTCGGTTTAACTATTTCTTCTGCAGCTTTTATTCGCGGTTTGAACACAATACTTCCGACAGAACTTAAAGACAGAATTGCAAAAGCTAACTGGTCTGAACACAATCTGATTCTTGAACAACTGTTGCAAACTTTTCGTGCACAAGGACTCACAGTTAATCTCAGTAAATCGCACTTTGGTAAAACTTATATAAAATTTCTTGGACATGTAATTTCAGCAGAGGGCATTGCGCCTGACCCGGAAAAACTTCAAGCTTTACGTGACATTACTGTTCCTACGACGAAAAAACAAATACGCAGCTTTTTGGGTTTAATTAACTTTTTTCGTAAATTTATTTATTACTCTCCTTTAGACACCCCTAGATTATGCCAATTGACAGGGTAAAACACTATTTCGTCCTGGGATAAGCAAGCACATTCTGAATTTATGAACCTGAAACATGCTTTGTTGAATGCACCACTTTCATCGCACCCAGATCTTACCAGAAACTTTTCCATTGCCACCGACAGTTCTAACACTGCTTTAGGCGTACATATTTTTTAGGAAATTGAAGAAGATGGCTCTACTATAATTAAAAACATAGCATTTGCAAATCGCATTCTATCACCTGCTGAGCGAAATTATTCTGTTACAGAACTTGAAACATTATGTGTTGTTTGGGCTTTTACGAGATTTCGGCATTTTTTTTATGGAAGACACACCACCGTTTACATAGACCATAGAGCAATACAATTTTTACTTTCGGCTAAATTTACACACGACAGATTAAGCAGATGGAAACTTTATTTGCAGGAATTTAATTTTACAATTGTTCACATTCCCGGCACACAAAATGTTGCAGCAGACGCACTATCTCGTTCTCTCGGCAACAATCAGCAAGTCACGGCAACCAAAGCAAATTTCAGCGTCATGTACATTCAACAAGTTGCATTTGAAAATTTCATTTCGTCGTCATTACAAGACATAGCACAAGAGCAGAATAAAGACAACGTATGGAAAGAGATTAAACACCTTTGGCAAATAGGAAAAATGTTACCATTAGAAACCATTACACTGTACGCAATGACATTCTGTTTCGCCGCTCTCATCCTGACAGCATCAATTGGTCATTATGCATTCCTGACGAACTTGTTAACAAATTAACCTGGTATACTCATTTAAGTTACGCACATTACGGAGCTAGAAAATGTTTTCTTATACTGAGACAGAACTGTTATTTTACTAACATGGAGAAACGTATACGACGAGTTTTAGCGTCATGTAAAATTTGCCAGAAAGCTAAATCAGATACAACTTCACATATTCCTCCATTATATCCCATTGCACCTGTTAAATTGAGACATATGGCCGCTGTAGACATTTTTGGTCCGCTTCCCAGAACTAATAGAGGTTTTTGCTACATCTTTGTCGCTGTTGAACTCACTTCAAAATTTGTTACCTTCACTCCGTTACGCAAAGCTACTGCTAAAACTGTTCCCAAAGCATTTTTAAAAACATTTTCTATTTCATGTAGGGCATATGTTGAAAGTAATTTCCGACAATGGATCACAGTTTCGATCTGCTATATGGACACGTATGTTACGAGCTAGAAACATTTCTCCGATATATATATATATATATATATATATATATATATATATATATATATATATATATATATATATATCCAGGTACCATGTTTCTTCGAACCCTTGTGAACGAATAATGAAAGAAATTGGTAAGCTGTGTAGAATTTACTGCCATAAAAAACATATTGATTGGGACACACACATCCTCTCATTCCAAGATGTAATTAATTCCACACCGAATGAATCTACTATGCTATCTCCGTCTGTTATACTGAAAAATGCTGAACCACCTAACAAAATTAAAGAATTAGTAACATTTCCTACATCTCGTCGACTACGACACCATGAAATAATTGACATTGAGCTGAACAACATCAAACGTGCCGCAGAGCGCCGGAGAAGACAACAAAAACAGGTTTGTATACGCCGTGACTTTCACGTTGGACAGAAGATATTAGTACGTACACACTATTTATCCAACAAAATAAAAGGTAGGTGCAGTAAATTTGAACTTCTATACGCAGGTCCATATCGGATTCGCAGCATTCCTCACCCCAATGTTGTACACGTCGAAACTTTGAGAACCAGAAAATCGAAAGGAAACCACCACTGGTCGAACGTCAAACCTTTTATTGAATGAAGATACTTTATGATTTAACATGCTGTAGTGCCATTTCCTAATTTTTATGACCACTTATGCAATTATATTCACATGAACACTTACTGATGATTATCGTATTTTTTCTTGGCAAGTGCCCGGCAAGGTAAGGTTAGCAGGTCGCTATTTTTGTCATTACACATTAGACCGTGCACATTTTTCCAAATAAATTTACACTTTTTATGACCACTTATGCAATTATATTTATGTGACTACTTACTTATGATTATCGTATTTCTTCTTTGCAAGTGCCCGGCAAGGTAAGGTTAGCAGGTCGCTTTTCTTGTCGTTACACATCAGACTGTGCACATTTTCCATTTTTTATGTATATATGATTGTTTTCCTGATTGTTTGTATGCATTATGAAATATTTACCATATAACAAACACCAGTTGACTTTGACATTTTTTCCTTATGATATCTCAACATCGTGACTATTTTACACTTTTTTTTTTGCTGCTACATTGTGATACTCTGTGTACAATTTTGCACCTGCACACTGTCTATGTTTTTGACATATTACGTTTTCTGTCATGCTATGCTGTATGCTTAATTATATCACTATAAACCAGTTTTTATCTAATGGGTATATGAATTAAATGCAAGACATTAAATTTTGTTCATCATTTTCAGAAAGAAATAACGTGTAAAGGAAATAAATTTAACAGACATGGGAATTTCACCTACGGAATAAACGAAATAAGATGCAAAAACCTTATGACGAAGAGTAAATGGATCAGAATTAACAAGCATTAACAAGTATATACTATACACATCGTAGAATAGCAGTCTTAACTAATTTTTTTCTTTCAGAATACGAAGCGATTGATGCAGGCTGTCAGTCAGAACTTCACATCTTAGTTTTAGTGAGGAAATATGCTAGAAATAAGGAATAGTTGTGTAATGAATAATGAAGTGATTTTTTTTGCAGATGATAATGAGTGGTGATGAATAATGATGAAGAATATGCTGAAACGCGTACGTCTCATATGTATTCAGTACCAGCGATGGCGAGGCATGACAGAATCTCTGACCAGAGAGTTATTTATCGTTGCTAGTCTGCACTTGACAGCGCGAGAGTTCAGTTGCACTCTGTCTGCAGTAGTAACCAGTCGAAAGTAGTGTGTGTGGAGTGGGCTGAGAGAGTAGTTCAGTTGCGAGTTGCACTCAGTCGGCAGTACTAAAGTGCGCGTCATATATCTTGGCGGCCGAGTTTAGGTTCGTTCTGCGCATCTGACGTCAAAACATACAGTCAGCCAATGAACAGAGAACGACGTTGCCAGATCTCGACTGTAGTACAGAGCACGGACGATTGTCTTCAGTTTTAGAAACGTTCAGTCATAAATAAAGTAATAGAACAAAAGCAATGTCTTGATAGCAGACTTTGTTTTTTGAAAGTTTGGAAAAACCATTCTTTATGCCAATTGCTTCATTTTCTATTAATTAATTATACCAAACAAGCAATTCAGGCGATAGCAAGGAAAGGTGTTTGTATCAATTTCACGAACCGCTTTTTCGCAATAAAGAACAGCGGTAATTGTTTATTTCCTATTGTACTTCGACAAAGTGCGAGTTATTCATAAGCATACCAACAAAATGTTTGCCAGAATTTTGCGTGACGTGTTAGAGTCCTTATGGAGAGAAATCGCAGGACGAGCTGCGTTAGCGTAATGGTTAAGGCGTTGGATTAGAAGGCGATAGGTAACTAGTTCAAACCTTGTGCGATGCTAAATATTTTTTTTATTTTAAAACAATATCGAAGTGTCTTACTTCACGAATTTTATTCGTTTGAATGCAGTTTTTTGAAATTTCTAGTGCTTTGTCTCTTCATTAACCCTTTCGCTGCTGCAGTCACGTGCTCCCCGCATTCCGCGCTGTGCGTGATTTTGTCATCACTGCACTGCTCGCCTGTGCACACACATGGTGTTTCCACTGCTTTGACACACTTATCATTCGATTTCACAAAAACTATTTGGCCCAAAAATTAGATTTCTACACATCTTCTTGACTGATACCTTCCCCCCAAAAATGACCTAATTTTGTTTCGATGTTCAACCCAGTTATTGTGCAGCATTAAATGTAGTAAACCATTGCACGAAATTTTGAAGAGTTTGCAGAGGTAAAAGTCCATAGCGTATACTTTCCGTATGGTCGATTTTAGTTGCCACAATGTTGAGAATGAAATGTGGACAAGGTACCTAAATTTCATATAAAATTTACTGTATAACAATATCTCATTTAATTTAAGTACCACATAGGTGTCGTATGTAATATTGAGAAATATTCCGTCTTTCGCGACTGTAATAAAAGTTTTATTTACATGGGGCGCGTTTGGCTTTATTTTAAAGCACTTCATTCAGTCAAAGGAAGTGTGGGAAATGTATCAGTCAAGAAGATGTGTAAAAATCTAATTTTTGGGCCAAATAGTTGTTGTGAAATCGAATGATAAGTGTGTCAAAGCAGTCGGAAACACCATGTGTCAGCACAGGCGATCAGTGCAGTGACAAAATCGCGCACAGCGCGGAATGCGGGGAGCACGTCTCTGTAGCAGCGAAAGGGTTAATGCGGCCGTGGTGGCTTTACTTCATAAACTGCGCGATGCCCCCTAAACGTAAGCTTGCGAACTATACTGTACTACGGCGCTGTTTCTCTTGGCGCGTGCGTCGTGTGCAACTGGCAACGCAGCAATCTCCCGCGTCTGGGCGGGCATGCGCGAGCCGCCAAGATAAAAGAATTCAACTATAGTAGCGAGTGGACGGTTGTACTGAGCGGGCGTCGACATGGGTCGGCGGCGTGCTCTCCTTACGTCTCTGGTCACGGTTCTGGAAGAGGTATATTGTTAACGAAGGTAATGAAGCAGCATTGCGCTCAGCTAATGACATATGTTAATTGTAATTAATTTGTTCAAGAATTGCCCCAATAATAATTTTCTTATAAAGTAACTGTTTTTAAACAAAAAGATTCATTTCAAGTCAAGTAATACTTCCTATGCATTCCCTCCAAGAATTAAAATTAAACATGGGCCAGCATTGCACGGAGCTGTGCCATAAAATAAGAGCAGATATTGATGCAGTTTTACTGAGGTAAGAATTTTGGTTTCCCTATTCAGGTTTAATTATTTCACAGGGCCGAAGGTCAGCGTTGCTGCCCTTATAAGATTTATCAGGTTAAATCATTGCTGTTCACATATTATATTCAGTTGATGCTTCATTATTTAATTTATGTTGTTGTGGCTTTAATGAGCAATCTTCATTAGTTAATGTTTGTGGGGAGTTTACATTTGGGCCATTATTATTCTTTAATTTTGAAACGAGGTTACGGTTGGTTCATCTTAACGTTAGTTTAGTGGGGACTTAACATTTTTGCACATTTTTATTATCATTGAGTTTTATTACTGTGGGAAGCTAACATTTGGCTCTATTTGCATTTTCATTCAATTCTTTTCATTTTAAAATTTTGTGGGGAGGTTACACTTGGCGACATGCGGTCCAGGATCGTATTTCTTTGAGAATCTTCTGAGAAGTAGTTAGATATCTGCTCTTATTTACATAATATAATTAGCATTTGGCGCAACGCTTTTACTAATTTTGTGACTTTCTTCCACAGATCATCGGCAATTTATTGCTCTTTGTTGTATTTGTATTTGTTGGATTTAGTATTGTCTTTGTTTCATTATTGAATAATTGTGATTTGTGTAAAAATGCCGCGAAAGACTGTTAACAGTACATCGCGAAGTATAATGAGTGAAATAACCGACGTAAATAACTTGACCGATAGTACTTGCGACATGCAGTATAATGATGACAATCTTTCAATTACAGACAATCAGTGTGTACCGACCACTAATGTTGATTTTGATCCTAGTGATGAACAGGCGAATTCAATTGTGTCCTCTGTTAATTTGACGACAAATGATGACGCGGGGCGTTCTGTTGCAATGAGCGCTGCCCAGCTTGACACACCCGGTTTACAGGATGTACATGACAAACAGATAAATTTTTTTAATGAAAATGAACAGTGTGCTCAAAGTACGGTAGATTTATTTAATTCCGGTGTAGTGACTAACAGTGCACATCCGATTGACAAACCTTTTCAAGAATCACAGAATATCCAAATGGATACACAAAAAGTGACAATTGCAGGTACGCCATTAAACAGCACAAAGAGTACAGTAGCTAATTTTGACATGGATCGAGTCATAGCATTAATGATACAACTTAACGAGAACAATCTCAAACAACAGAATGAAAGACAAGAGAACAATCTTAAACAATTTAGTGAAAATTTAAAACAACAACTTAATGAAACTAATGAAAACGTCAAACAAATTAATGAAAGTCTTAAACAATCGAAAAAAGAACAAAAATACAATCACAAACAACTTAGTGAACAGAACGAACAGCTTAATGAAAAAATAGACAACAATTAGAGACAGCTTAGTGAACAGATTAGAGCCGTTGCCGCGCAGTGTCATCACACTAAGGAACAATTACGTGTGGAAATTGAGGCTTGTGCTAGGAAAAGTAGCGAAGAAATTAGATCTGTTGCTCAGGAATTAAGGGATACGCAAGCAGCCACAACAGAAACACTTAGAGACGAAATTAGTGCAATCGGTAAACAATGCTCTGAAAAAGCAACACAATTACACGACGAGTTTAAATTAATGGCAGCAGAACTTTCGCGCACAATGGATGCAAAGAGAGACGCGAAATTCGACCAACAGAACACTCAAATTGACGAAAGTTTTAATCACCACCTACAAAACAGTGATACGCGTTTCCGTAAATTTATACAGAAACAAAATAAAGTAAAACGACAAGTCATGGAAACAATCACTGCACAGAGACAGGAAGACAAACGTAAATTGTTCGCGAAAGCAAAAACATACGTAGACAACAATATTGCTACAGTGTCTGACGAAATTAATACCATCAAACAGTTGAACACAGAATTACATGATGAAATTTCTGATCTTAAATCAAAAACAGATACACACACCGTAGATATTCAAACAGTGACCGACAGACTCGAACAATAAGAACTAACACAGGATTCCGATGACATCAAAGCTGACGTTAAAAAACTGAACGAAACCACACGTAAAATACAAAAATAGATTTATGCCTCTGACACTAAAACCGATGATCAGGTAAAAATACTGACTGAAAAATATGATGAATTGGCCAGTCGTATTGACGTTATAGAAAATAATAATGACAGCAAATCAGACGATACTGCACCGATCTCGTTTAACCAAACACCTGAATTCCAAAATCTACAACAGACAATCAGAGAGATAGATTCGTCTAATAATACATTACGTAGAAAGTTGTCCACCTTACAGCAAGAAGATATTAGTACGTACACACCATTTATCTAATAAAGGAAAAGGTAGGTGCAGTAAATTTGAACTTCTATACGCAGGACCATATCGAATTCGCAGCAATCCTCACCCTAATGTTGTACACGTCGAAACTTTGAGAACCAGAAAATCGAAAGGAAACCACCACTGGTCGAACGTCAAACCCTTTATTGAATGAAGATACTTTATGATTTAACATGCTATAATGTCATTTGCTAATTTCATGATCACTTATGCAATTGTATTCACATGACTACTTACTGATGATTGTCGTATATTTTCTTGGCAAGTGCCCGGCAAGGTAAGGTTAGCAGGTCGCTCTTCTTGTCGTTACACATCAGACCGTGCATATTTTTCCAGATGAATTCACACATTGTTTGACCATTTATGCAATTATATTTATGTGATTACTTACTGATGACTGTCGTATTTTTTTTGGCAAGTGCCCGGCAAGGTAAGGTTAGCAGGTCACTTTTCTTGTCGTTACACATTAGACTGTGCACATTTTTCCAGATAAACTTATGTATCTTATGAATAATTATGCAATTTTATCTAGTGACATATTAATTTTATTAAATTCTCTCTCCATTAAAGTCTTTAATTACGGCCTCTACTAACTACACAACATACAAGCTGAACACAAAGAAGGTCACATTTCTTGTCATCATTTTTTTTATGAATGCACGATTGTTTTCATATTTTGTTTGTATGCACTATGAAATAGTTAAGATATAACACACACCAGTTGACTTTGACATTTTTGTCCTATGATATCTTAACATCGTGACTGTTTTACATTTTTTTCTGCTGCATTGTGATACTCAGTGTACATTTTTGCATTTGAACACTGTCTATTTTTTTTGACATATTACGTTTTCTGTCATGTTATGCTGTATGCTTAATTATGTTACATTAATCCAATCATTATTTAGTGAGTACATGATGTAAATGCAAGACATTAATTTTTGTTCATCAATTTCAGAAAGAAGTGATGTGTGAAAGAAATAAATTAAACAAAAATGGGAATTTCACCTTCGGAATGGTCGAAAGAAGATGCAAACCTTATGAGGAAGAGTAAATGGATCAGAATTAACAAGCATTAACAAGAATAGAATAGCAGTCTTAACTAATTTTTTCTTTCAGAATACAAGGCGATTGATGCAGGCTGTCAGACAGAACTACACATCCTAGTTTTAGTGATGAAATATGCTAGAGATAGGGAATAGTTGTGTAATGAGTAATGAAGTGATTTTTTTGCAGATGATAATGAATGCTGATGAATAATGATGAAGAATATGCTACTATGGATAATGAAGTTTTTCTTTACAGGTGATGAAGATAATGGAGTTATGATAATATAGATAATGATGTGATGGATAATGAAGTTTTTTCTTTACGGATGAGGATAATGTTGGAGTTATGTATTTATGCTATGTAGTTATTTAAGTATTTGTTGCAGTTCGTTTTGACAGTATGTGTTATATTGCATAGTAGGATGAATGAAGGTTTTGGAAAGGACAGCTATGGAACACATTTTTATACACATTTCACTGCCTGATAATTCGAGGTCACTACTTTTCAGCATAAAATGCGTTTCTTCTTTCAGCTTAATAATCCATTTTTGTATATTTTTGCAGGAGAAATTATTTATAAAATTAATGTGCTATAAGCAGTTGTTCATTAAATCTATGTCATTTATGAATGTGATTACATATACTCTACTTGTTTCATAACGTTGCTACAGCTGACTCATGACGAATGACGTTACACATTTTCATTTACAGCAACAATCCAAAAGCAATTTTTTTTCTTTCTACTGTAATTACCCAACGCAATGCATTGCCAACAAAAAAAATAATAAAATGTATTACCAGTCCCAAATAATGATACCAGTTTAAGAAATTTCTGAGTAATACTGATCAGCTCTGAATAGTATGTCACCTGAATAATGAATTTTGAGTAATACTGAATGATGTTTTCCAATCACAGACTTTGAGTGATAGTTACAGTATAATAATAATGCTTTGTAACTGGGAAATGAATGCTACTGATTACTGTATTGAGATGACCAATGATTAATTATGAACATTATTCTGTAATACTATGTTATTGACTATCTCCTGTTTTATGCTTTGTAACTGGGAAATGAATGCTACTGATTACTGTATTGAGATGACCAATGATTAATTATGAACATTATTCTGTAATACTATGTTATTGACTATCTCCTGTTTTATGCTTTGTAACTGGGAAATTAATGCTATTGATTACTGTATTGAGATGACCAATGATTAATGATGAACATTATTCTGTAATACTATGTTATTGACTATCTTCTGTTTTATGCTTTGTAACTGGGAAATGAATGCTACTGATTACTGTATTGAGATGACCAATGATTAATTATGAACATTTCTCTGTAATACTATGTTATTGACTACCTCCTTTTTTAAGTAATGACTTCTGATGATTTGTAACTAGGAAATGATTGCCAATGTTCTCTGTAAATGATTTCTGATGGTAATGAGGCAATGAGTGCCTATGTTCTGTGTAAATGACTTCTGATGATTGTAATTGGGCAATGAATGCCAATGTTCTCTGTAAATGATTTTTGATGATTTGTAATTAATGAATGCTAATGTTCTTTGTAAATGGTTTGTAATTAGGCAATGAATGCCAATGTTCTCTGTAAATGATTTCTGATGGTAATTAGGCAAAGAGTGCCAATCTTCTCTGTAAATGACTTCTGATGATTGTAATTAGACAATGAATGCCCATGTTCTCTGTAAAGTTACTCATGAACATTATTCTGTAATACTACGTAAATGGTACAGAAATGTTCAATAACTGGGCAATGAATGCTGCAAACTACTAATGTAATTCTCAGTGAAGACTAGTATGTGACTTAATGTCCTTCACCTTCTGGCCTAACTACCCTGAATTATTGCAATATCCGTTTGTCCTGTATATCCTCTTGATCATGGAGCACTATATTTGATTTTTGCACTAATTCTACGTTGGTGTACCTTAGAAGGACGTGGTGTTGACACGACATGCTGTCCACCACCTTGAGCGATGGAGATGTTATTATGGTCCCATTGTTTGGTGTACCTAATGTACTGCCAAAATGATAACATGGAATATTCCTACGACATTTCAGTGTCTTGGCTACGCTGATAAATACTTCTGGGAAAAGAACTTCATATTGTTCCACTTGGTGTTCTGCTACAGTAAAAAGATATGGACTTTCAGTGCAGCTGCGTGCAACCTAAAGTGCTACAACCATGATGCAATCCTTCCCTTTCCTATCCTAATTCTTGTGACATGGTACAAAAAAATAAATCATTTTCGTTATCATGATTTGTATTTATGGCCTATACATTTTTGTGATTTGCAAATATGTTCTGAACCACAGTACATGTGCACTTTTGCCATTTGTGAATATGTTCTGTAATCATTGTATATACATTTTGTCTTTACTTAATATGTTCTGAACTACAGTGTGTGCGCACTTCTTCCATTTGTTAATATGTTTTGTACTGAACTTCAGTGAGTGTGCACTTTTATCATTTCTCAATATGATTTGTACTCGTGGCCTATACATTTGTGATTTCCTGATATGTTCACTACTTTCAGTGTGTGTGCACCTTTGTCATTTTTCTAACATGATTTCTACTCATTATACGTACATTTTTTTTTGATTTGCTGATATGTTCTGAACTACAGTACATGTGCATTTATGTCATTTGTCAAGAGATTTGTACTCATTATGTCTATTTGTTGTGAAAACTTTGAAGAATTTTTCAGTGCATGTGCACTTATGTCATTTGTTAATATGTTTTGTACTCACATTTTATTATTGCCTATTATGTTTTGTACTCGGTGCATGTGCACTATATTTACTTCATGTTTTACACCTATATACTTATATTTTGTGATTGTAAAGTTAGTCAGTTAAGAAAAAATTTGTTGCTCATGGCAAGTCCAAATGACTCACCATCGCTGCCAAATTTTTGCCCCCCCAGTGGAGGGTTATGAAACGCGTACATCTCATATGTATTCATTACCAGCGATGGCGAGGCATGACAGAATCTCTGACCAGAGAGTTATTTATCGTTGCTAGTCTGCGCTTGACCGCGCGAGAGTTCAGTTGCACTCTGTCTGCAGTAGTAACCAGTCGGAAATGTGTGTGTGGAGTCGGCAGAGCGAGTAGTCAGTTGCGAGTTGCACTCGGTCGGCAGTAGTTGTAGCAAGTGGACGGTTGTACTGAGCAGGCGTCGACATGGGTCGGCGGCGTGCTCTCCTTGCATCTCTGGTCACGGTTCTGGACGAGGTATATTGTTATCGAAGGTAATGAAGCAGCATTGCGCTCAGCTTTTAACGTATGTTAATTGTAATTAATTTGTTCAAGAATTGCCCCAATAATAATTTTTCTACAAAGTAACCCTTTTTAAAGAAAAAGATTCATTTCAAGTTAAATGCATTCCCTCTAAGAATCAAACTTAAACATGGGCCAGCATTGCATGGAGCTGTGCCGATAAATAAGAGCAGATATAGATGCAGTTTACTGAGGTAAGAATTTTGGTTTTTGTGTTCAGGTTTAATTATTGCACAGGGCCGAAGGTCAGCGCAGCTGTCCTTATAAAATTTATCAGGTTGATCTTAACGTTAATTTAGTGGGGTCTTAACATTGTTGCACATTTTTATTATCATTGAGTTTTATTACTGTGGAAAGCTAGCATTTGGGTCTATTTGCATTTTCATTCAATTCTTTTCATTTTAAAATTTTGCAGGGAGGTTACAATGCAGCTATGAATAATGAAGTTTTTCTTTACAGGTGATGATAATAATGGAGTTATGATAATGAAGTGATGGATAATGAAGTTTTTTCTTTACAGATGAGGATGATGTTGAAGTTTATGTATTTATGCTCTGTAGTTATTTAAGTATTTGTTGCAGTTCGTTTTGACAGTATGTGTTGTATTGCATAGTATGATGAATGAAGGTTTTGGAAAGGACAGCTAGGGAACACATTTTATACACATTTCACTACCTTTTAATTCGAAGTTCACTACTTTTCAGCATAAAATGCGTTTCTTCTTTCAGTCTAATAATCCATTTTTGTATATTTTGCAGGAGAAATTATTCATGAAATTAATGTCATTTATGAATGTGATTACATATACTCTACTTGTTTCATAATCTTGATACAGCTGACTCATGACGAATGACGTTACACATCTTCATTTGCAGCAATAACTCAGAAGCAAATATTGTTATTAATTATCGAACCCAACGCAATGCATTGCTAGCACAAAAAAATGCTTTGTAACTTTCAAATGAATGCCACTGATTAATGTAATAAGATGAACTATGAGGACAATGTTTACTATAATTAGATTAATTATGCCATTTATTAATTCATTTTCAATGATGACTTCTGATGGTTTGTAATTAGGCAATGAATGCCAATGTTCTCAGTAAATGACTTCTGATGGTTTGTAATTAGGCAATAAGTGCCAATGTTCACTGTAAATGACTTCTGATGGTTTGTAATTAGGCAATGAGTGCCAATGTTCTCTGTAAATGACTTCTGATGGTTTGTAATTACGCAATGAGTGCCAATGTTCTCTGTAAAGTTACTCACGAACATTATTCTGTAATACTACGTACATGGTACAGAAATGTTCAATGACTGGGCAATGAGTGCCACCCATTACTAGTGTAATTCTCAGTGACGACTAGTATGTGACTTAATGTCCTTCACCTTCTAACCTAATTACTTGGAATTACTGCAATATCCGTTTGTCCTGTATATCCTCATCATTATGGAGCACTATATTTGGTTTTTGCACTAATTCTACGTTGCTGTAACAGATAAGAACGTGGTGTTGACACGACATGCTGTCCACCACAATGAGCGATGAGATGCTATTATGGTCCCACTGTTTGGTGTACCTAATGTACTACCAAAAGGATAACATGGAATATTACTACGGCACTTCAGTGTCTTGGCTACGCTGATTAATACTTCTGGGAAAAGAACTTTAGATTGCCTCACTTGGTGTTGTGCTTCTGTAGAAAGATATGAACTTTCAGTGCAGCTGCGTGCAACCTAAAGTGCTACAACCATGACGCAATCCTTCCCTTTCCTATCCTAATTCTAGTGACATAGTAAAAAAAAATCATTTTTGTTATCATGATTTGTATTTATGGCCTATACATTTTTGTGATTTGCAAATATGTTGTGAACTACAGTGCATGTGCACTTTTGTCATTTTGTTAACATGATTTCTACTCAGTGCATATACATTTTTTTGCTGATATGTTCTGTTCTCATTGTATATATATTTTGTCATTACCTGATATGTTCTGTACTCAGTGCATGTGCACTATATTTACTTCATGTTCTACACCTATGTATCTGTATATTCTGTGATTGTAAAGTTAGTTAGTTAAGAAAAAATTTGTTGCTCATGGCAAGTCCAAATGACTCACCATCGCTGCCAAATTTTTGCCCCCCCAGTGGAGGGTTATGAAACACGTATGTATTCATTACCAGCGATGGCGAGGCATGACAGAATCTCTGACCAGAGAGTTATTTATCGTTGCTAGTCTGCGCTTGACCGCGCGAGTCGTCAGTTGGAGAGTAGTAGCAGTCTGGAGCAGTTGCAAGTAGCGAGTGGACGGTTGTATTGAGCGGGCGTCGGCATGCGTCGACGGCGTGCTGTTCTTCCGAATCTGGTCAGGATTGTGGTGGACGATATGTATATTATTGTAGAAGGTAATGAAGCAGCATTGCGCTCAGATAACAACGTATGTTAATTGTAATTAATTTGTTCAAAATGATGCCCCAATAATAACTTTTTGTAAAGTAACTCATATAAAGAAAAAGATTCATTTCAAGCTAAATAATATTTCCTATGCATTCCCTCCAAGAATCAAAATTAAATATAAGCCAGCATTGCACGAAGCTATGCCGAAAAATAAGAGCAGATATAGATGCAGTTTTACTGACGTAAGAATTTTGGTTTAATTATTTCACAGGGCCGTAGGTCAGCGCTGCTGTCCTTATAAAATTTGTCAGGTTTAATTATTGCTGTTGAGTTGTTACATTCAGTTCATGGTTCATTATTTAATTAATGTTATTGTGGGTTTGTGATCAATCTTCATCCCTTAACGATATTTTTTGGGGAGTTTACATTTGCGCAATTTTTATTCTTTAATTTTGCAAGGAGGTTACGCTTGGCTCATTTTATTATTCCGTTAATATAGACTAACTTTATTGCGGGGAGGTTACAAAGTTCATTGCTGGTTTAACTAGGTGGTGTGTTCATTCTTCCAAAACATTTTGTTTTCTACAGTGATTTACTGTTATGGTCGTAGGGCACACGAAAATTTTTATATTAGTTGAAAAACGTTACGCTTAACCATTCAGTTGATGCAGCGATGTGTTCACGTTTTCCGTTACTACTTTTGAATGTCTGATGGTGTCAACGATAGGAAAGAGCCACATGTCGGGTTGATACTTGAGATATAAGCAGTAGAATGCGCTGGTGCCTTTTCTTCCTAGTCTCTCAGCTTTTACGATGTGCTGAAGATCACAAGCCCGTCTTCAGTCTTGCCATGTGCTTCGCGCCACCGATCTATTGTGTGCTATATGCGCAGCAGGCCTAGAGATAAATTGATATGTCGGTTTGTGACATGATGCTTGTCATGCATCTACTAACGATGTCAGTTAGGTAATCGATAGAATATCTACTATATCACTTCTGTTTTTATAATTCCTCATTGTCCTTAATTTTAGTCTTATCGCTGTAGGTATAAGCCTGAAGATAGTCTCATTATGACTGAAAATTCATGTCGAATAAAATGACAATTCAGCTGTGTCCAAGCCATGATTTTTCTGAAACGTTTAGGACCTGTAAGTCATCGCCTCGTCAAAACAACATCTGCAGAGTTTGAAAGTAATAGGAGGAAACATCAGTGACAATGTAAATTTGAGTTAGTTCTGGAGGTATGCTCTGACAGTAGAGAGACACAACTTTCATTGAGTGTTTATTATTTGCTGGAGGAGGTGGAGGACCGTCACTTTGATATCATACTGAGAATAATAAATTAATTAAAATTATTAAGAGTATCTCAAAATAAGGGAATACCTAACAAAACAATTTTAGCTAAGACAAAATATTGAATATGGATTACAGAACAGTGTACTTTTTAAAAAGATTTTGTACGAACCTTCATTATACGTCGATCACTGACCACTCTTCAGGGAAATCGATGAAATCGTCTTCCTGTTACACATACGAACAATAAAATGTTTGGTATTAAATTGTTATTCCTTCATAACCTCGATACCAAAAATAGAAAAAAACTCTTTCCACAATGATGAAACATTCCTTTCTCTCAGGAAAGGCACGGCATTTTACACTACTGGCCATTAAAATTGCTACTCCAACAAGAAATGAAAATCATAAACGGGCATTCATTGGACAAATGTATTATACTAGAACTGACATTACATTTTCACGCAATGTGGGTGCATATATCCTGAGAAATCAGTACCCACAACAACACCTCTGGCCGTAATTACGGCCTTGATACGCCGGGGAATTGAGTCCAACAGAGCTTGGGTGGCGTGTACAGGTACAGCTTCAACACGATACCACAGTTCATCAAGAGTAATGACTGGCCTATTGTGACGAAGCAGTTGCTCTGCCACCATTGACCAGACGTTTTCAGTTGGTGAGAGATCTGGAGAATGTACTGGCCAGGGCAGCAGTCGAACATTTTCTGTATCCAGAAAGGCCCGTACAGGACCTGCAACATGCGGTAGTGCATTATCCTGCTGAAATGTAGGGTTTCGCAAGGGTCGAATGAAGGGTAGAGCCACGGGTCGTAACACATCTGAAATGTAACGTCCACTATTCAAAGTGCCGTCAATGCGAACAAGAGGTGACCGTGACGTGTAACCAATAGTACCCCACACCATCACGCCGGGTTATAGCCTACGCCAGTATGGCGATGACGTATATACGCTTCCAATGTGTGTTCACCGCGATGTCGTCAAACACGGATCTGACCAACATGATGCTGTAAACAGAACCTGGATTCATCCGAAAAAATGACATTTTGCCATTCGTGCACCCAGGTTCGTCGTTGAGTACACCATCGCAGGCGCTCCTGTATGTGGTGCAACTTCAAGAGTAGCCGCAGCCATGGTCTCCGAGCTGATAGTCCATGCTGCTGCAAACGTCGTCGAACTGTTCGTGCAGTTGGTTGTTGTCTTGCAAACGTCCCCATCTGTTGACTCAGGGATCGAGACGTGGCTGCACGATCCGTTACAGCCATGCGGATAAGATGCCTGTCATCTCGACAGCTAGTGATACGAGGCCGTTGGGATCCAGCACGGCGTTCCGTATTGTCCTCCTGAACCCACCGATTTCATATGCTGCTAACAGTCATTGGATCTCGACCAACGCGAGCAGCAGTGTCGCAATACGATAAACCGCAGTCGCGATAGGCTACAATCCGACCTATATCAAAGTCAGAAACGTGATGGTACGCATTTCTCCTCCTTACAAGAGGCATCACAACAACGTTTCACCGGGCAACGCCGGTCAACTGCTGTTTGTGAATGATAAATCGGTTGGAAACTTTCCTCATGTCAGCACGTTGTAGGTGTCGCCACCGGCTCCAACCTTGTGTGAATGCTCTGAAAAGCTAATCATTTGCATATCACAGCACCTTCTTCCTGTCGGTTAAATTTCGCATCTGTAGCATTCGTGATGTAGGAATTTTAATGGCCAGTAGTGTAGATAACCCGCTTCAGATAGATTTCCATTAAAATACCCTGGCGAAATTACTAACTAGGTTGGAAATAAGATGCGGCTCTTTGATGTACCGAAGATAAACGGCATTTTTTATGTTTACACTTTCTGAGTCGCGGTAGGCGTCTGCAACAAACACTATCAGTTAATCCGTTTGTGAAAAATAATATGCCATCATTACATTGATGAGATAATTCCCATAAAGCTGTCATCACTGAGTACGGTAAATGGCACGTTACGAACAATAGCATTTATGTTATTACTGTATCATCAGTAATACAGATATTGTAGCAGGGAGACAAGACATTAAACAGGAAAAAGCCGTGACTGTAGCCTTCTGTTTTTATGTTCGGTGTCAAAATGGCTACTGTGTAATTACGAAATGTATTCTGTCCATTTATCACCAATAATGGATGCGAAGCACGTGTGCACTCTAACACACACACACACACACACACACACACACACACACACACACAAACACACACACACACACACACACTTTGTACACTCGCCCTTTCGTTGAGATGAACATCGATAGCTATTTGTTAGAGGACTGTTGCAAATGAAAACTAGACGATAGATGATTTAGTAAAATAAATCTTTCTGAGGCTCAGTTATTACTTATTTACGCACGTTACGCTGTGTTCCGCGTTTACTCGCGCAGAGAAACAGAAAATTTTGCAGTTTTTTTTGAACGTGTGTTTCATTGCCATTTTTCCCCACTGCTGACGTAGGTTGGCTGGGACTGCAGGGACCGGGCCAAAGAAGGGTTGAAAGCTATTAGTATCAATATAAACCAACATTTCTCAGCAAAATAACTTTATCAATTGGGCCAACAGGAACTTGACATATTAAGACAAAACTATTCAGTTAGATAAAATTATTTACGAACAATTACTGATAAAGTGTCAATAATGTTATCAAATACTTCGATGAGATCAGATAGCAAACGTTTGTACTGTTAATTCAAATACTTACTCTCAACTCTCCAAAAGTCTTTAACAGGAACATAAATCTAAATTGACAACAAATGTTATTCTCTTTCCAAAGATATTCAAATCTTGTGTGCAACTGGTTACTATTGTTGAAATATTTAATAATACAAGCAAAATATTATTTCACTAATTGAAGTTACTTAACAATCCCTTCAAAGTTTCTAAGAAAACAGTCTACAAATAGGTACGCCACAAACGTCCTTAGAATGTGTTTGACTAAAATACAACAAATAATTCAGGTTTACCCTACTTTATTCTCATGTGTAAGTGAAGGTGATTGCCTTGGCCTGTTACCTTGTTATCTTTTAGCGTCTTTTCGCAAACGTTTTGTCTACGCTGCTAGCGTGTAATTTGAAGACTTAAGTTTTACGCGTTTTACTTTAAAATTACTTCTAAAGTTGATTAAAGGCAAACAGAAACAGTTAAAGCTGCTTGGTATGAAACCACCACGCGTTGGGCAATGCAGTCCTGACGAACGGGCCTGAAATTACTGAGGGGAAGCCAGATACCCTGCTCACCAAACTTCACCTTTTCTAAGCAACCAGTGGGATAGCGCCAAAAGGCACAAACATAAAATGGTAGCCTGATGAGCAGAGAAGTAATTTAAAAGTAAAACGAGTAAAATTTCGGTTACACCTGAGAATAAAGAAGTTCAGCGGCCAACCGAGATTCAACTTGAAATCACGCTACGAGGCATAAACGATAAATAGTTAACCGCCGGACGGGAAGGAAAACATTGGTGGAGGACAGACCCGAACGGTTTTCTGGTGAACCTCACCTACGTAAACACAAGCTTGTCTTGGAAGCGTAACCCTGCAAAATACAAGAAACAAGATTTGTCCCGGTCAGGTGGATAAGTTTGCGGGCTCCAAACATCTAAAGAAAGCGACTTGGTGATTTAGTACACAAGATACTGAATGAGAAAAATGTTTTGGACCTCATGATTATTGTCACTGAACATAGAAATTTACAAAACCCCAATAATTTCAAACACAAATTCAAATTATAACTCTATGAGAATTACCAAATGGGAGATGTTACGTTTTGATACGAGCGACACGCTCCTCAAATCGCCTGGACAGACACAAGAACAGGGAACTACAAGAACAGGAGGCTAGTACGATTCCAATATAGAAGCAGCAAGATAGACAAAGTTGCAGGAATCGAACCAGTCACAATTATCACTCTCACAGCGGCGAGGAAGTTCGGTCTTTATGAATTCGGCGTGGTCTCGGCAGCGAAGCAACGAACTAAAAGTAGCTCACGGAGCATACAACGCCGCTGTGGGGTGACAAACAGTGTAAAAA
Source organism: Schistocerca nitens (assembly GCF_023898315.1). Taxonomy (NCBI): domain Eukaryota; kingdom Metazoa; phylum Arthropoda; class Insecta; order Orthoptera; family Acrididae; genus Schistocerca; species Schistocerca nitens. The sequence goes on from NC_064618.1 coordinate 407,975,278, forward strand.
CTTGAAGCCGTCACCATATGTGTGAATGACGACTACCCACTACTCGCCTCCGGAACTAGTCGGCCAAAGGAGTATTGTACCCGCTCCCGCTTCCGCTGTACGTCCCTTGTGTCCGGATAATGCTCAGCCAGAGCGACTCTGAAGCCACTCGGGCGGTAGAACAAACAGCCGGCCCGTTGCCACGCAGACCTGCGCTTTGCCTGCTGCTTCACTAACTGCTTCTCTCCGGACAAGCGCCTCAGCGGCACTCGCTGAAAGCCAAACACTCTGTTCCGGAAGACGTGGCACTTTCATGAAATAAAAAAAAATTAGATTTATTTATTATGTAAAAAATTAAAATAAAATGAATCGAAAATGGATTTGCCAATGTGGGGATGGAAATGTTAAATTGTTTTTTGTTATTTGCACCTTCATTCAGAACGAACTTTGTTGTAGAACCCCTTATTTACGTGTGGTAATAAAAATTCATTTAGACAGAATTAAGCACATTTAAAATTACCTGCATCTTCAACCCTCTTATGCTGATAAATTCATACTAACTGATTAAGAACTTTTAGTTGAAAATTGTAAAAATTAAACTTTTTTTACGTATTTCGGCCTTGGCACACATTTTCTAAATGCAGTGGTTTTTTTTACTATTTACTGAATTCTTTCCCGGCGTTAGCTATGGAACACAAGACTGTCTCTGTTAGCAGAAAATGGTTAAATATTGCCAAGCCGACCTGAACGTTTAATTATCATTGATAAAACACACTTCACTATACATTTAAGTTATTTGCTTTAGAAATTGAAAGAACCAACAGATTAACAACTTCAACGTTAACTATCCGCCTATGAATGCAAAAATGTAAAACCAGTAATAAATTCCGTCAGTCTCAGGATCGCTGTAAAAGAAAAATATTTTCGTAATTCACTGCTAAGTTTATCTGCTCCCGATTTACGGGTTTGGTTAATTTTTTAGCGTAACAATTTTTAAATGTGCCGCCGCTGCAAATCGTTCGGTCGCGGCACAGCCCAGCAACACCAACGATAATCGCTAAAAATGCTGAAAATTCTTTGAAGAAATATTATAGATGACATGGGCAAGCTAATTTACATTAGTAATACACAATTTTGATAAATTATAATGTATTTAGACCACAACAATAATTAAACTTACATTAGTTTGTAATTTCTCCTCTAATGGCGGCTAAAGATAGATACAGACAAAAGAAGTCTACTCATTCATAAAATGCTACGTCACAGGTTCCGCTCTCTCTCAGCTCTCGAGGAAGACGACAAAGAATGCACATTATGTATTCCCATTTATACTATTGCTGATTGTTAATGTCTCTTTGTAATCTTACAACATTATTTTCCTCTGTGGCTGTATTTTACATTTTTTTATCGTAGATATTAACATATTTCGTAATTACATTATGAGTATAGAAATATTACAATCGTAAATACATCGAGAATATTATTACAGAAAATATTACAATAATGACGAATGTCCTTTATACAAAATTAAATAATTTTTTTTGTTAAACAATTACGTTGCATACGCATTGCTTCATAGGCGTACATAGTACAATTAAATGTAATTCCATTTTATTAGTAGTGTGTGTGCTGCCAGGGAACGTTACATAGTGGATGACCAACTGCTGTGTAATATGTCAAACTGTGTGATTGTGTATGTGTGTATTTTGAGTATGTATGTATGTTTGCGTGAGTGTGTGTGTGTGTGCGTGCGTGCCTGTGTACGTATACAACAACATATGAAATTGACTTGTAAATAACCTACTATCGAGCCTCATACTCCATTCCTTGGTCCAAGAAGGAAATAGTAGCTATCTCTTAGCAGATCCCCAATCAGGGAGAGTACGGGGACTGTATCCACATAAGGATGTGAAAATATTCCTACAGTAAATGACTAATAGTCCTATGTGTTTTGTGTAAAAAGGTACACCACTCTTTTGGAAATGAATGAACATTAATGATGTGTGATCTGTAGAGATAATGTACTAGTGTAGAAGTATTTAGTTATAAGAATATGATTGACTTTCTCTTTTGTTTATGATTATTTGTGTTATGTCTTCTTTTTAATTAGTGTTAGCTTAAACATACTCTAAATGTCTGCACAGATAACCTGATTAGTGTAATTATTTGTAGTGTTCAATTGTGACAGAGATCAGTCAGGAGGAACATTTTAGTAGTGATTAGTTTGTGTACTGCATAATATACTATATGTGTGTCAAACTTGAAATATTTCTTGGTACAGTTCTCTATTGGTTCAAATGGCTCTGAGCACTATGGGACTCAACTGCTGTGGTCATTAGTCCCCTAGAACTTAGAACTAGTTAAACGTAACTAACCTAAGGACATCACAAACATCCATGCCGGAGGCAGGATTCGAACCTGAGACCGTAGCGGTCTTGCGGTTCCAGACTGCAGCGCCTTTAACCGCACGGCCACTTCGGCCGGCAGTTCTCTATTATATATATATATATATATATATATATATATATATATATATATATATATATATATATATATATATATATATATATATATATATATATATTGTAACAACTAAAACGGCTTCTGATACCAAATGTATCAGTTGTGGGCAGGGTGGGTTCTTCCTTGGCTCGGGTATGAGGTCGAATGAAACATCATTTTTGCATAAGATAACTTTTATTGAAGATTTGTACAACTGTATCTTACGGGATGTTCTGGTTCAGAGAGCGGCAGCTGTGTCGTTTGTGAAGTCTTCTGCTGCTGCGGCGGCGGCGGCGGCGGCGGCGGCGGCGGCGTCTGATTACGCGTAGCGGTGTGTATCTCGTGTCGCTGTCTCGCTCAGTTGACTGGAGAAGCGCAGCGCGAGGTGGCCCGTTTAATTATTGCGAGCGAAGTCGTGCATCGGATGATACCTTGGGTGTCGCGTCCCAGTGTTTCTCTTCTCTAAGCGGCCGCGTGTGTTCTGCGTCGGCCAGCGGAGCGGCGCGGCGGGGGAAGGCCAGTGTGGCGGACTCGAACCACGGACTCCTGCTTGCCAGTCTTCGGCTGTCAGGTCTTCATCCCAGCTCACAGGTGACTACTGACGTGAGGCCGTCTCCTTCCCGTCCTCACGAGCCACCCGGGTATGTAAAAACCAGACTTCAAATACCTTTTAACTTCTGTCTTCTGGCGCCGCGGCTGCTGCTTGCTATTCCATTACAGCGGCGGACTTGGTGCGTCTGTGCATGATGCAGTCTCTTCTTGCATAACGGTCTTCAGCACCGAAACTGACTGAAAACTTCTTCGTCTTTTCGTCTCTTCTCTCCGTCTCCGTCTTCGTCTCCGTCTCCGTCTTCATCTGACTTCCTCCCTCTGGCCCACTGCGTCTCGCGTATTTATTCACTTCAGTTTAGTGGAGGTGAACGACTTCACGGTCATTGCCTCGTCTGTCACGTTGAAAAGCTTCTCGAAGAATCTTCTTAACGTCGGTCGTAGGCTCTTGGAATGTAGGTGAGGGCTTTTGATCCCATGTGACGACTGAGAAACACGTGAGCCGGTCATTGCCTCTTCTGTCACGTTGAATAGCTTCTCGAAGAATCTTCTTTACGTCGGTCATTGGCTCTTGGGATGTAGGCGAGGGCCTTTGCTCACATACGACAACTGAGAAACACGTGAGCCGGTCGGGCGATGCCCTGACGGCTGAATCGACAGCGCCCGCTTATGTGGAAGTTGCTGACTTCACGGTCATTGTCTCTTCTGTTCTGCTGTTCGGCCCGCTGCTTGCGAGTATGTAACTCTCTAAACTAAACCAAGTTTTTCATTTATATCCTAATTTCTAGTTCACTTTGATTTCACTAATTTATTTACTTAAGTACCACTCAACATTCCTCCACTCTTCGGAGAAATTCGCCCTCGAATTTACCACTCAACATTCCTCCACTCTTCACACGGCAAAAGCACTAACATAAGCAATGAAAACTCTCGACTTAGAAGATTACACACGCTTCACATTATGTATGTTGAAAATACTTTATCACTTTACTAAAGCACTGTACGCTCATAAATCACATAGTTCACACATAAATGGTTGTAATAAGTGTAACAAATCTTTATGACAATGAATGAACAAAAATAGATTATTCACTTAGAAAGTAACATAGCAACACCTGTTTAATGTACCCTATACTAATGCAAGAATATCTATTCTACAGTATTGTTTATTTTAACATGAGACTGTTTAATAAAGAATGAAGTACAATAAACAAAATTAATACAGTAATGCTCAAAAGTAACTACTGAAGTACACCAGTTAAGAGTGTGGTATCCAGTTAACAGGGATTTGATGAAGTGGTATATTATTATTTGGCTTATTGTTTCGTCTTAAATAAAAGAAAACTGTACAAAGCAGAAACACCAACACAAAGGTTCCAGATATACCCGTTCCTAAATTTATACTTTTACTTTTGTTTTCACTTTTTAACTTTAAAACATGTAGCATCATAACATTGGCATCAATTTTGCCTTGCTGTGAGTTTATGAACATATCTAATGACTTCAGAAGGGAACTGTCAATGGAGTCATTGAGGTAGGACAGGTTTTGTGTAGGAAATGCTTGCATGGCGTTTTCTGAAAAAAGCAAACAACATGGTTATGAACCTACCAATCTCGTAAAAACAAAAACAAAGAAATGAAGGAATACATTGTTAACTACAAGATCTACATGTTTCTACGTTCAACTTCTCTTTCTTAAAAAATAAACCATTATAATTTATTAATTATTTACATTTGTATATTATCCACAGTCTACTAAGATTCCACTAGGACATTCGTACCCTTGATCGAAGATTGTATGGTGCCATGTCTGTATGTTGTGCTGGCGTGGCCACTCTTTTTCCTTTACGGGAACTTCCTCCACCCTTCGGAAAAGCAGACACTATTGTGGAAGGAATTACATCTGGAGCGCCCTTAAAAGGTTTTAAACGACTTGCATGGACAATGGTAGTTCGGGTGGGCAGTTGCAATTTAACGTTGACTGGTGACGTGATCTCAATAATTTGATAAGGACCTCTGTAGTTTGTTACAAATTTCTTCGTTTTTCCTCTCGCAATATAAGGAGTTGAAAGCATAACCCACTGACCGATTTTGTAATTTGGATATTTACCTTGGGCATTACCTAATCTTTCCTGTCGTTCCAAAGCCTTTGTATTAGATTTTTGAACCTTTTTCCATACATCCTTCATCATTCGACTGAAATCCCTTACTGTTTCTCCGACTTTTCCGTTTTTCTGCCTGATTACATCAAAAGGGGACGGCATTTTTCTGCCATAGACCACTTCATAAGGTGACATGCCAGTTGCTTCATGCGTTTTGGCGTTGTATACCGACACGATTATTGGTAAATACGTATCCCAATTAGAATGTTGTTCGTTAATATAATAACTAAGCATCTTGCCAATTGTCCGATGAACTCTTTCTGTGCGCCCGTTGCACTTAGGGTGTAACGGAGTTGTGCGTAATTTACGTATTTTTAGTAAGTGGCATAGCTGTTTCATTAGTTCAGACATAAAATTAGATCCCTGATCTGTGATAATAGCTTCAGGTACGCCAAATTTAAGTATCCAGTTGTTAACTAAAGCTTGGGCAACTGTATTTGCTTGCTGATCTGGGAGACTCACCATAGCTATATAGCGTGAAAAGTGATCTATAATCGTAAGAACATATTTATTACCAGCAGGTGTTTTATGAAATGGCCCGTAAAGATCCAGTCCACAGATTTGAAATGGACATGAAGCCTCGGGGAGCCTCTGTAAGGGTATTTTTGAACGAGAAAGTTCAGCTCGTTGTGCGCACGCAATGCAATTACGAACGTACTGCTCAACATCCTGCTTTCTGGTTTGCCACCAAAATCGCTCTGCTACACGTCTTTCGGTTGTCCGCTGTCCACCGTGTCCTACAAGGATATGATCGTGGGCCTCTGCCATTATTTCTTGTCTAAGGTGTAGGGGAACAACAATTCGCGGTCCAAGTTTTGTTTTACGGCATAATACACCATCTTCAAAGCAAAATTGTTTCTGAGTTGCGTATTTTTTGCATTCTGTATCCTCATCTTGTGCCTTTCTCCAGTCGTCAGTATCTCGGCCTGTTGCTTCCAAAAGTGCTATTTTCCGACTTAGACAATCTGCATTCGTGTGTTTTTTGCTTGGTTTATGGATAACTTCGAAATCCATTTCGGAAAGACATAGGGTCCAACGCGTGAGACGACTAGATGGATCCTTTAATCCAAGCAACCATTTTAAAGCTGCGTGGTCTGTAATGACCTTGAATTTCCTACCGTACAAGTAGCATTTAAAGTATTTGATACCATAAATAACACTTAACAATTCTTTCTCCGTTGTGGAATAATTTCTTTCTGCCGTTGTTAGTTGTCTCGAAGCGTAGGCTATGGGGTGTTCCGCGCCATTAATATCCTGACTCAACACAACTCCTACTGAATGACCACTTGCGTCACAGGATAAAATAAATTCTTTATTATAATCTGGGTAGGCTAATACTGGACTGTGTGTTAACTTATCTTTAAGGGTTTGAAATGCTAATTCACAATCTTCAGACCAATGAAATTTTGCACCCTTTTTCAATAATTGGGTTAAGGGTCGGGCAATTTCAGCGGAATTTTGAACATATTTCCGGTAGTACGATGCGAGACCAATGAAACTTTGTACTTCCTTAACGCGTTGTGGTGTTGGGAAGTCCTTAACTGCCGAAATTAATCGAGGATCTGTTTTAATTCCTTTTTCACTAATGACATGCCCTAGGTATGTAACCTCTGTCAATGCAAAAGTACATTTTTCCATATTTAATGTTAATTTAGCTTTTCTAAGTCTCTGAAAAACATTACGAAGACGCACAGCATGTTTATTAATGTCTTTGGAGAATACAATAATATCGTCTAGATATACACAACATTGTTGAGTTTTGAGTCCTCGCAATACTCCATCGAGTAGTCTTTGAAAAGTTGCTGGTGCATTTTTCAAACCGAAAGGCATTCTTTTAAATTGCCAATGGCCTCCAGGGGTAGAAAATGCTGTTTTATGCCTATCTTCAGGTGCAACTTCCAATTGATGATATCCGCTACGTAGATCGATTGTTGAAAAGTATTTACTGTTACCCAAACTGTCAATGATATCTGTAATGTTTGGAAGAGGATAAACATCTGAGATAGTTTGTTTGTTAAGGTGTCTGTAGTCACAACAAAATCTATATCGTTTCGTACCGTCGGGAGACTTCTTTGGAATAATTACGATATTTGAATTATAAGGCGAATCAGAATATTCTATAATTCCATCTTTTAGATGCTGTTCTATAAATTCATCCAGTACTGGCTGTAAGTGATGCGCAACTCTATAAGGCTTCCTATAAACTGGGGGGCTATTTCCTGTTGGGATCCTATGCTGTGTGATATTTGTTGCTGGCAGTGGACCTTCTGCATTAAATAAATCTTGAAACTCAACTAAAACTGCTTCTATCGTGTCTCTATCATTTCCTTTCAAATGCTCAATCTTCTGGCGTAATGCGGTTTTATAGGCGTCTGGTTTCTGACCATCGTTAATATCTGACCAAATGAAATCTTCTTCTTCAAAAGTACTGACTGTAGCTACTAATATTCCCTTATGCAACTCTTTGTCCTCCACTCCGAAATTGTCAATATGTACCGGTACTTTTCTTTCTCCCTCAACGTCTTGAACCCGTACAACACTTCTATGTACAAAACAATGTGATACATCTAATTCCTCATTTTCCTCTAAAGGCTCTATTAGACACACTGTATCTGTAGGTACTTCGGAGTCAACGGTCATCCAGAAAAGTTTTCCTGAGCCAGATGGTATCTGATCCCGCGAATCAACCTTCAAGGACGTTGCACGCAGTATAGTTGATTTCGCCTTCCGGTTAGAGAAATCTTGCGGCAGAGGGCCCTTTGCAGCGGTGTCACCTAGCTGAAACACTATTCCGCTAAGTTCTACAGTTTGCTGTCTGAGGTCGATTTTAGCGTGATGTTTATTCAGGAAATCCAGTCCTAGGATCGCGTCGCACCCGTCAGTTACCTTTGTTACCACTTCTACATCTTCTTCAAATTGTACACCGTGAATATAGAAAATCAATGATGTACATCCTAATGACTTCACTGTACCTCCTCCTACTCCACTCAATCTATACCTTGGAGGGTCATATTTCTTTTCTCCAATACATTCATTACTTACTATTGATACGTTTGAGCCTGTATCCAGTAGTATCCTTGCCTCTTTATCCTGTATGGTAGCAGATAACCAGCATTCCGCCTTCACATTCGCCTTAATGGCATGAAATTTTATTGGGGACGCCTGGCGGCGGCTCCGGCATTCCCGTTTGAGTTTAACTGATTTCTATTTCCAAACACTTTCTTAGACCTGCATTTCTTGAATGTGTGACCTATTCTTTGACAATTAGTGCATTTAGGTTGTCTGCAATTTTTTGCTATATGGCCCTGTCGATCGCACCTAAAACATCGTACTCCTGCTGAAAATACATTTCGCTTCTCCTTGTATCTGGTGGCAATGTCTATTTCTTCGAAAGCTGTCGCCACAGATACAGCTTCTGCTAAATTTTTAGGAAACTCTGCCCTGACACGACGGGACGTTTCAGGAGGTAACCCACGTAAAAATGTATCCAGAGCTCTATCTTCTGCCTCTTGTAAAATAACTATTTGCTTCATCACTAGTTGTCAACTGATAGGTGTTAATATTAACTTTTCTAATCCTGAGTGATAGTGTTTAACTGTTCCCTATAAAATCTACAGCTGTTCTGTTTTTGAAAACGTTTAAACAATCATTTCTTCAATTCCTCAAATGTTGGAGCATTCCGTAATTCTTCATGGTATAAGACGTGTGCTTTAGCCTCTCCTGTCAATCTTAACTTTGTCATTTGTAAGAGCTGTTCATCTGACCATGATCCTAACTTTGAAGCTGCTACTAAATCATCAAAAAAGGCTGTTAAGTCTTCGCCAGGTTTACCTGAAAAAGGAGTTACCAAGGCTGCTGCTGAGGAATCTAGGGTGGGAGGGATTGAACTGGTTTGCCTAACGTCACTCAACTGTTTAAATAATGCATTATTATCGTTTTTAAGCTGTGCTATTTGATTAACTAAGCTCTGAATAGCTTCCTCAGTAGAAACCGCTTGTGGTGCTGACTCTGACTTTGTACGATTTCGTGTCATCATTTTACAAACTATTAGTTACACAATATTACCACACTGAATTCACAAGATGTTTAAATATTGTCGACAAATTATTAAAATTATGAGAGAGAATACACTTCTAAATAAAAAATATTACGACTGCTATGCAAACCTCTATCCTTTCACACATTAAACAATACTAACTGTGGACCATTAGTGACTGTCATTCACACCTCATATTGAGCCAAGGGTTTTTTCTCTGACACCAAATGTAACAACTAAAACGGCTTCTGATACCAAATGTATCAGTTGTGATACTAAATGTGACACTTCTGTCACTAAATGTAACTGGGTTTTCTCTTTTGATGCAAGTCAATTGTCAGGATGAGCATTCTAAAGCATTCTGTCAGGGTGAAAATATTAAATAATTTAACTTTTCTCTCTTAACAACATGTGGGCAGGGTGGGTTCTTCCTTGGCTCGGGTATGAGGTCGAATGAAACATCATTTTTACATAAGATAACTTTTATTGAAGATTTGTACAACTGTATCTTACGGGATGTTCTGGTTCAGAGAGCGGCAGCTGTGTCGTTTGTGAAGTCTTCTGCTGCGGCGGCGGCGGCGGCGGCGGCGGCGGCGGCGTCTGATTACGCGTAGCGGTGTGTATCTCGTGTCGCTGTCTCGCTCAGTTGACTGGAGAAGCGCAGCGCGAGGTGGCCCGTTTAATTATTGCGAGCGAAATCGTGCATCGGATGATACCTTGGGTGTCGCGTCCCAGTGTTTCTCTTCTCTAAGCGGCCGCGTGTGTTCTGCGTCGGCCAGCGGAGCGGCGCGGCGGGGGAAGGCCAGTGTGGCGGACTCGAACCACGGACTCCTGCTTGCCAGTCTTCGGCTGTCAGGTCTTCATCCCAGCTCACAGGTGACTACTGACGTGAGGCCGTCTCCTTCCCGTCCTCACGAGCCACCCGGGTATGTAAAAACCAGACTTCAAATACCTTTTAACTTCTGTCTTCTGGCGCCGCGGCTGCTGCTTGCTATTCCATTACAGCGGCGGACTTGGTGCGTCTGTGCATGATGCAGTCTCTTCTTGCATGACGGTCTTCAGCACCGAAACTGACTGAAAACTTCTTCGTCTTCTTCGTCTCTTCTCTCCGTCTCCGTCTTCGTCTCCGTCTCCATCTTCATCTGACTTCCTCCCTCTGGCCCACTGCGTCTCGCGTATTTATTCACTTCAGTTTAGTGGAGGTGAACGACTTCACGGTCATTGCCTCGTCTGTCACGTTGAAAAGCTTCTCGAAGAATCTTCTTAACGTCGGTCGTAGGCTCTTGGAATGTAGGTGAGGGCTTTTGATCCCATGTGACGACTGAGAAACACGTGAGCCGGTCATTGCCTCTTCTGTCACGTTGAATAGCTTCTCGAAGAATCTTCTTTACGTCGGTCATTGGCTCTTGGGATGTAGGCGAGGGCCTTTGCTCACATACGACAACTGAGAAACACGTGAGCCGGTCGGGCGATGCCCTGACGGCTGAATCGACAGCGCCCGCTTATGTGGAAGTTGCTGACTTCACGGTCATTGTCTCTTCTGTTCTGCTGTTCGGCCCGCTGCTTGCGAGTATGTAACTCTCTAAACTAAACCAAGTTTTTCATTTATATCCTAATTTCTAGTTCACTTTGATTTCACTAATTTATTTACTTAAGTACCACTCAACAATATATATATATATATATATATATATATATATATATATATATATGTGTGTGTGTGTGTGTGTGTGTGTGTGTGTGTGTGTGTGTGTGTGTGTGTGTGTGTGTGTGTGTGTGTGTGTGTAGCTGTCAGATTGACAGGTTCGAATCCAGAATAATATTAATAATATGAAACCCTGAGAACTTTATTTTCAATCAGTATTATCAAAGAGTGTAATGCACCCAGTAGTGATCCGAGGGCACCATGGGAGGCAAACTTATTGCAAATTTAAGTAACGCAAAGTTACGCACAAAGAAGTTTCAATTGAAGCATGCGCAGATCGAATCAGTAAAAAGAGCTAGCCTGATACAGTCCAAGTCAATTTTGGCCTACAGAGACTGCACTGTAGTTACGTAGGACCTTGCAAGTAAAGTGAGACATAATTTCAAAGGAGTTATTGCACAATATGCCTGAATCCAGCTGGAATGCACAAATAAAATCTACTCGAACATAAATATAGATGATTTTTGGGCAAACTAATACGAAATTTTAATGTTTGTTACCATGTACGCAATTATCACACACCTTGGTAAAGAGCGAACAAAGAAGTTACGAATGTGCTGTTACAAAAAAATTGCACAACGGACATTGTAACTGAAAAAAACTTAAACAAAACTGCAGCATTGTGTGGCAGAGACAGACAGTGACTGTTAAAACTGCAGCAATACGTCACGAGATTGTTTTGAACAAGCAATAAGAAACTGTATCATCGCCGTGTGTGCAAGTGGACAAGGAACTAGCACGACACGAACAGTGAGCCGATAACAGACGGTGGACCAAGCTAGTGTCACACTACAACTCTTTGTGTGTCAAGGGACGCCAGGAAAGCGCATTGACTACAGAGATACATTTTGTCCTAAGGTGAAAACTTGCGTGTGACTAATGACAAGTCATGACATGGTGAAAAAATATTGTGTGTCCATAAAACGTGTTACTGTGACAACGAAACATTGTGCAAACCAGACTAGTGAAGGCCTACTGAATAATAACTGCCAATAACTGTGTGCGTTCTTTCCCACAGCAGGAAAAATGCCCATAAGGATAGTACACTGTATGTGAACTTGTTGCATGTTTGCTGGAGCACTGCAAGAAGATGTCACACGGGCGAGTTGATATACAACGCGCATCCGGCTACTTCAGCCATGCAGCGGCCGCAGCAGCCCGTAGCAGACCAGACAGCCACACGCCTCTCCGCGCCGTAGCAGTCAACACCGGGGGCGGTGACCTACACGGAGCCGACGCGCCGCGCCGAGTGCCGCTCAACAATCACTCCGCACCGCTCCCCAACTACAGCATTATTGATATATTCCAAAATATTAACACAAACTGCATAATATGTCAATGAACTCGATTTTTGACAAACTTTGAACACTTATTATGTATACCCGTAAATTGACGAGAGAAAATGAATAACAAGTGAGATGGATTTGTAACATGTAGGTAGTGAGAACATTATGAAAAGTGACGTTGTACTAATGATTTCAAAAAACTTACTGATATATCCTAGGACAAGTGACCTTGCAGTATATCGCATAAATGATAATTACGAGTTGTTAATCACACACAACAAACTTTCGTTGAACTGTATGTGACTGTGATATTATGTAATCGTTGATGACAAACTGCTAAATAATTTCAAAAGGATGACTGTTAAAGAGACAAGATTAATCATGAACCAACCGGAATGGCTCGGCTCCTGCACAGTTTTGCCGAGGTTTCCTGTCTGCCTTCGCCCAAATGGGGGAACCATGAACATATATAACCCTGGGACTAATTAAAAGAGCCATTCCATAAAAAAACACAGAATTGTAAAGAACGTTACTGGCACCATTGTGTCAAAGTATAGAAACTCTCTGCCAAATGCTGCCAGGGATCAATGTAACGTTCGCTGGCAACACACATACTATTAATAAAATGAAATGACATTTAATTGTACTATGTATGCTATGAAGCAATTCGTATGTACTGTAATTGTTTAACAAAAAAGTATTATTTAATTTTCTATAAAGGACATTCGTTATTATTGTAAAATTTTCTGTAATAATGTTCTCGATTTATTTATGATTGTAATATTTCTATACTCATAATGTAATTACGAAATATGTTAATATCTACGATAAAAAAATGTAAAATACAGCCTCAGAGGAAAATAATGTTGTAAGATTACAAAGAGACATTAACAATCAGCAATAGTATAAATGGGAATACATAATGTGCATTCTTTGTCGTCTTCCTCGAGAGCTGAGAGAGAGAGGAACCTGTGACGTAGCATTTTATGAATGAGTAGACTTCTTTTGTCTGTATCTATCTTTAGCCGCCATTAGAGGAGAAATTACAAACTAATGTAAGTTTAATTATTGTTGTGGTCTAAATACATTATAATTTATCAAAATTGTGTATTACTAATGTAAATTAGCTTGCCCATGTCATCTATAATATTTCTTCAAAGAATTTTCAGCATTTTTAGCATTTATCGTTGGTGTCGCTGGGCTATGCCGCGACCGAACGATTTGCAGCGGCGACACATTTAAAAAATTGTTACGCTAAAAAAATTAACCAAACCCGTAAATCGTGAGCAGATAAAATTAGTAGTGAATTACGAAAATATTTTTCTTTTACAGCGATCCTGAGACTGACGGGATTTATTACTGGTTTCACATTTGTGCATTCATAGGCGGATAGTTAACGTTGAAGTTGTTAATCTGTTGGTTCTTTCAATTTCTAAAGCAAATAACTTAAACGTATAGTGAAGTGTGTGTTGTCAATGATAATTAAACGTTCAGGTCGGCTTGGCAATATTTAACCATTTTCTGCTAACAGAGACAGTCTTGTGTTCCATAGCTATCGCCGGGAAAATAATTCAGCAACTATTTAAAAAACCACTGCATTTAGAAAATGTGTGCCAAGGCCGAAATACGAAAAAAAAATTAATTTATACAATTTTCAACTAAATGTTCTTAATCAGTTAATATGAATTTATCAGCATAAGAGGGTTGAAGATTCAGGTAATTTTAAATGTGCTTAATTCTGTCTAAATGAATTTTTATTACCACACGTAAATAAGGGGTTCTACAACAAAGTTCGTACTGAAAGAAAAAAATAACAAAAATATTTAAAGCAACATTTGTTCCCCACATTTTCAAATCCATTTTCGATTCATTCATTTTCATTTTTTTTACATAATAAATAAATCTAAATTGTTTTTTTAATTTCATTAAAACTAAAATGGTTCAAATGGCTCTGAGCACTATGGAACAACATCTGAGGTCATCAGTCCCCTAGAACTTAGAACTACTTAAAGCTAACTTACCTAAGGACATCACACACATCCATGCCCGAGGCAGGATTCGAACCTGCGACCGTAGCGGCCGCGCAGTTCCAGACTGTAGCGTCTAGAACCGCTCGACCGCTCGGCCACCCCGGCCGGCTCATCCACTAAAACTACATAAACTCTTCAACTTCTGAGTGGTTTTGGAAATCCGCCTTATGCAAACACAATTAATTTATTTCTATTTTTATATTTACCCAGACATATTTCGACACCAATGTGTCATCCTCTGTGGGTCAAATGTTTATTACTGTAAAGTAAAATATCAGATTTGGATAAATTTTAACTGCTATAGGCCTAAGAAATACAATATTATGGGTACAGTCATGGTTCTGTAGGCAACTGCAAATACACAAATCAAAAAATGGAACACTGACAGCAACGTCGCCATGTTGAATAACGCTTTTCGCGCAGCCACAGGACGTCGTGTTACGACTCAAACTGTTCGCAGTAGGCTTCATGCTGCGCATCTTAATTCCCAGCGTCCATGGCGAGGTCCATATTTGCAACCACGATATCATGCAGCGCGTTACAGATGGGCCCAACAACATGCCGAATGGACCGCTCAGGATTGGCATCACATTCTCTTCACCGATGAGTGTGGCATATGCCTTCAACCATAGAATCGTCGGAGACATACTTGGAGGCAACCCAGACAGGTGAACGCTTTAGACACACTGTCCAGCGAGTATAGCATGGTGGAGGTTCCCTGTTGTTTTGAGGTTGCATTATGTGGGACCGATGTACGCCGATGGTAGTCATGGAAGGCGCCGTAACGGCTGTACGATACGTGAATGCTATCCTCCGACCGATAGTGCAACCATATCGGCAGCATATTGGCGAGGCATTCGTCTTCATGGATGGCAATTAGCGCCCTCATCGTGCACATCTTGTGAATGACTTCCTTCAGGATAGCGACATTTCTCGACTAGAGTGGCCAGCATGTTCTCCACACATGAACCCTGTCGAACATGTCTGGGATGGATTGAAAAGGGCTGTTTGTGGACG
Organism: Schistocerca nitens; assembly: GCF_023898315.1. Lineage (NCBI taxonomy): Eukaryota > Metazoa > Arthropoda > Insecta > Orthoptera > Acrididae > Schistocerca > Schistocerca nitens. The sequence continues at coordinate 407,990,544 of NC_064618.1, forward strand.
ACGTGACCCACCAACCACTCTGAGGGATCTAAGTCGAATCGCTGTTGAGTAGTGGAACGTTCTGGAACAACTGTACCTTGATGAACTTGTGGATACCATGAGGAATACAGGCATACATCAGTGCAAGAGGACGTTCTATTGGCTATTAGAGGTACCGGTGTGTACAGCAATCTGGACCACCACCTCTGAAGGTCTCGCTGTATGGTGGTACAAAATGCAATGTATGGTTTTCATGAGCAATAAAAAGGGCGGAAATGATGTTTATGTTGTTCTCTATTCCAGTGTACTGTACAGGTTCCGGGACTCTCTGAACCGAGGTCATGCAAAACTTTTTTTGATGTGTGTATTTTTCCGTGAAGGCACTCACCGTCTTGTCTCACAGTAGGATAAGCACATATTGTGCGTTGTGGCGATTACTTTTTACAGTTTACATCCTTTTTTTCCATTTCTCTCGTTTTCATTTGACGGCCCTTGATACACACACTACTCTGAAAACTCAAAGGTGAGCTAGATTAAATGATTAAGTTATTACGTATTAGATGGAAGTGAATGAAACTGCGGAAGGATGATGCCGGAATTCTCCCAGTCGTCTCCAGATAGTTGGACGTTAACATGGCGTGAGATCAGCGTGACTTATCGCCAAATGGAGTTGGCTCCGCAAAGCGAGATTTGAATGAACAGGGAAAGACAGTGTGTGTCAATCATCGAATAATTACGATGCTTTGGCGTTTTTCATTAAAATTGACCAGGAGACAAAATCTGGATGACTTCACTGGGGGAAACTGGAAGAAGGACGAAGTGTGACGAGAGTAGCCCGGGATTTTGGTATTGCTCACAGAATTGTTTCACGTTCATGGGAAGCAATACGGATCACGGACACTGCTGGCCGAAGGTGAGGAGATGGTCGACTACGGTCGAGCACAGTAGCAGATGACCGCGACAGAGTGCAGCAGGCAAGAAGGAACTCACGCCAAACAGCGGATCCAATTGTAGCCACGTTTAACAGGACTGCAAAGTACGCAGTCTCGCTCTCCACAGTAGCACGGCGACTATAAGCTCTTTGCCTCACGACCTGTACACTGTGTTCCACTTACACCCGCGCAACGGTGGGCACCGGTTGCGACGCTGCCAAGAGCGTAGTGAACGGACCAGAGACGAGTGGTGTTGCATGCACTTCTCGGATGAGAGCTGATTTCTTGTAAGTAGTGATTTGTATGGCGAGAGGTGGGAAGGAGTAATGCACCAGGAACATTGTCGAACAAGATCATTTTGGTGTTGCAGGTTTTATGGTGTATTTGTTTGTGTGTTGGGGGGGGGGCATAATTTTGCATGGGCGTACTGGCACATAGCACTTTTTTCCCATTTGCGTGTTTTCAGGGATGCACTCGCCTCTGACTCCATTTTTAAGGATGAGAAGGCGCGACCCATCGAACAGCATAGGTTGAGGAGCTCTAGCAACGAGAGGATATTCGGCAAATGGACTTGTCTGCAAGATCCCCTACTTAAATCCCATCGAGGCCCTGTAGGATGCATTTGGGACACAAACTATAGCACGTCCGCTGGCACCAACGACCAAGAAGCAGCTATCAATCGAGCTGGTGGAGGGATGGAACGCCCTACCAGCGGAAGCCTTTACCAACCTTGTGGACAACATGGGTACATGTTGTACATCGAGCATCGAAAATGGTGGTGACTTCAGTGTAATTATTGTCTTTGAATAAAAGTGTCATTTCTGTTCGTCTCGTTGCGTATTTCTTTCACTTACCTACTGTACTATGATGTACTGTACCATACTGTACTGTGCTATACTACAGCAGTTCTTCGATCTGTGCTACTTCAGAATGACACGTCATGCGAAATTTAATGTAGTTTATAAATTTGGCACACCAAATTACATATCATGCAATCGCCCAAACGGTGCGTGATGGAGGGTAACTGGTACCAACGCATTTCACTTAGGAAAGGAGCGAAAGGAAGCGACTATCTCTACGCTTCCATACAGGCCCTGACTTCACTTATCGCCGTCGTCCTTAAGCGAGATGTACGTTCATGGCCATAGAACCATGACAGTGTGTTGCATATGTGGACTTTCTAAACTTACGGAATGGCGTTTAGTAAAGCCATCATCTTCTTCTCTCCAGAGACTCCTGCTTGATTTCTGGAGTTTTTCCTTAATAAAATGGTTCAAATGGTTCTGAGCACTATTGGACTTAACTTCTGAGGTCATCAGTCCCCTAGAACTTAGAACTACTTAAACCTAATTAATCTAAGGACATCACACACATCCATGCCCGAGGCAGGATTCGAACCTGCGACCGAAGCGGTCGCTCGGTTCCAGACTGTAGCGCCGAGAGCCGCTCGGCCACTTCGGCCGGCTTTTCCGTAATACTCGCGTGTCGATCAAGGCTGTCTGTAACAACTTCAGTGAGACATATATGAATCCTTTAATACAAATACTCGAGCAGTGCTCAGGAATGCGTCGTACAAGTTTTCTGTATGTGGTCCCTTTGCAAATGGGCTACTCTTACCTAGAACCTCGCCAGTTAACCGAAGTCGAACATTCGCCTTCTCTAGAACGACCTTATGTGCTCGTTCCATTTCACGTCGCGTTGCAACGTGATACCTACTTGTTTAGTCGTCATAACTCTGTCAAGCAATATACCACTAACACTGTATTCGACCATTACAGGATTATTGCTCCTTCTCATCTGCATTAACTTATATTTTTCCACGTTTATACCAAACCACCATTCACCACAGAAATTCGAAATTCTGTCGAGGTGTTCATGCATATCCCTACAGTCACTCAAATACGACACTTTCCCCTACACAACAACGCCAGCAACAAACGGTAACATACTATTGGTCACCCTTTCCGTCAGACATTTTTTGGATTTTGGGGTCAAGAGCGGTCCTGTCACATATTTTATTCTGCGACTTTCATGGCGATAATCTTGTCTCTAATGTACGTTCACCATCCAGGACAAAGCACTGGCCTCCATTACTTAAAACGGTATCGAGCCAGTCACATATCTGAGAACCTACTCCGTATGCTCGGACCTTCTTTAACGGCCTTCAGTGTATTACTGTGTTAATTTCTTTTCGAAACTGTTGCCATTCATCGATATGGAAACTGTTGCCGTTCATCGATGGTTTGTAGAAATTCGTTTGAGAAAAGACCAAGTTTTGCGCACGGAGTGTTATTTACGTTTGTGTTTTTTATGCGAAAGGCAAAGGTCCCGAGGTCGAGTCTCGGTGTGACACACAGTATTAATCTGACAGGAAGTTTCATATCAGCGGACACTCCGCTGCAGAGTGAAAATTTCCTTCTAGAAGGCAGTAATTTTGTGGAACCGTTAGCCAGCTGTTAGGTTGTGGCTCCGCCGATAAGAGCAGTGACGATATCAATAAACTGGTCTCTCGTTGAAACATGTTCGTCACCAGCGTGAATATGATTAGAAATAAATGTCTATATATGAAGAATAAAGATGTAGAATGTTAATAACGTTTGTTTTATTTGAAAAACTTAGAGGCTTCACATAAACTCGGAGACATTACTTTTAAGTATGCCCTGTGTATTCAATCTTACTGAGTAATAAACTGAATAGCTATGTCTTATCCTTCGATATATTTTTAGTACTGTACCATCCTAACTAATATTTGTGTTTATAAAATTCAACGTTTCCAGACCTGTTTCAGCGTGGAAACAAATTTAGCCACACCAGTGCGCTATAAATTCTCGCCTGTCCTCTGCTCATTATGCAACGAACACTGCAGTCGTGTAACGTCTAACTGTTACTATCAATTGTACTGCTTCCACAGGCTTGCTGTGAATGTTTGACGACTGTTTGCAGTCTGTATGCATACGATTAACTGTGTGCCTAAAACATGACAACCGACAGCGGCATCGAATCCATTGCTGTGGGAATTGCTTGCTGCTACAGCGACACTGGACAGCATGTTGCAAATCACACATACCCTACAAAAACTGATTCGCTTTCTTCGATATTTCAATTGCTTTGCTCTGAGACTTCAGAGTTCACAGTGTAGCATCTCCCAGGAAAGATTTTGTAACGGTTTCTGGTAAGGACTGTATGGGATATTAAATGAGAATAAATGGATGCCGACCGGTGTGGCCGTGCGGTGCTAGGCGCTTCAGTCTGGAACCGCGTGACCGCTACGGTCGCAGGTTCGAATCCTGCCTCGGGCATGGATGTGTGTGATGTTCTTAGGTTTGTTAGGCTTAAGTAGTTCTAAGTTCTAGGGGACTGATGACCATAGATGTTAATTCCCATAGTGCTCATAGCCATTTGAACCATTTTTGAATAAACGGATGACACAATGCGGGCGTTGAAACGGCGACACGTTACATGCGAAAGACGGTAATGGCGCAATTTCACTGCAGAAACTGTCACTGCGTATTGAAAGAGAAATTGGATGTATTTCTTCCCTTTCTGTTACAAAGCAAGAGAAACCCTCCAGTTCCGTTTCTGGAATAATGACTTTTTCCTCCAACGCTGTTAGGTTTCTACTGATAGGACCGTTACATGAGAGGCTTCGTTATTGAAAGCAGAATACTTACTGCGTCTGGAACCCATTTAATGCATGTGAACGGATTCATGTGCAAATCATAGGAATATTTTCAAAGACTTGCGAATTAATGGTTTTGATGTTAGACAGTCGATTAATTACCTGTACAGCTAAGTAGTCTAATACTCATTCATTATGCAGCAGGCAGATGGAAACTGTGCAGCGGTGACACTCGATCCCGCCACTGTTCGCTATGCACTCCACGGATCGTTGACCGTGCACAAGACAAAGGTTTCATCTGTAGCGGATATGTTATATTATTTTTGAACAATAAATCCCATTAGTTCTTAAAACATGACCTGTTTCATCTGCACGTATCAGCTGATAACAAATTTCGAAATGATAAGCGGTAAGGCTCAAGATGATATTAGTTTTTCTCACTCTTGCACATAATAGTGGAGACGAGCAGTACTGAAATAACGTGCCAGTGTGTCCACTCTAAACACACACACACACACACACACACACACACACACACACACACACACACACACACGCACACACTCACACACAAACAAACAAACAATCAAAAGAGAGTCAAGTAGAAAGTAAGAAGTGAAACGTGAAATAAACCATAATTAAAAATATACAACGCAAAACAGAATATGGTACTATTTATATGTGATTCGATGACTGACCCATTATCAAGAGGCCTTCTACATGTTTGAAATCTCCACAATGACGATTGTGGGACCATTAACTTCCACATAAAAGGGATCAGCGTGATATCTGTCTTGTGAATAACTAAAAGCAAGTTACGTTTATCTTCTTTTACTTTTCAAATGTTTATTCGCTTTCATCTTGAGGCATATAAAAACGCGGTAAGCGAACCTAAGTTACGTAACCGTCCGACAGTAAATCGGTGTAACGTTCTGTAACTTTATTGTGCATCTTATTTATCTTGTGATATTCTTTCAGTAATTCACTCTAGTTTAGTTAGACGCAATGACATCGTGTGTTGAATTTGTCGGCTAGGAGAGCTTCACACTAAAAATACGTATTATTAAGTAAATGGGGATATTATCTCTGTCTTTACACTACCAAACTATTAAACGGGTGTAGGACGACAATGGAAATACATATCAATACGGCCGGCCGCGGTGGTCTCGCGGTTCTAGGCGCGCAGTCCGGAACCGTGCGACTGCTACGGTCGCAGGTTCGAATCCTGCCTCGGGCATGGATGTTTGTGATGTCCTTAGGTTAGTTAGGTTTAAGTAGTTCTAAGTTCTAGGGGACTAATGACCATAGCAGTTGAGTCCCATAGTGCTCAGAGCCATTTCATATCAATACGGGTTATGTTCGATCCAAGACTCAGGAACACACATTACTTTCACAGACGTATTACGGAAAAGAGGAAGGTAACAAATTATGAAAACGACAGAAAATATCGATTTGCTTTCTAGGTTCCCGTTCCTTACATATCTATAATGTATTTAACTGTTGCTTCGTTATTGGTAATTAAAGTAACTGAACAATGTTGCAGACCAAGCCAGTTCGCACTAAACTGTAAGTCATTTAATAGGTAAACCCAGAACTGTACTGTGGGCAGACCTTTCCTTTTTGTCTGGAAAGCTGTTACTTTAGTACTCCAGCTAACAACTACGCAATTAGGAAATTTGTATCTGATCAGGAGAATTTGAAATAACTATTGATATACCATGTCTTTTCGTGTTGCTCTGTAAGGCATGTACGTAAAGACAATAACGTGGAAAAATCGCTACACCAGGAAGGTGCTATGGCGAATAAACGAAAGTTGGTAGGTGTGTTCCTACACCTGAAAGACGTCTATGCAAATTTCCTACCAGTGGCGTAAGAGTAGTGCTAGTAGCGCTACTACCAGGATGCAAATTAGTTTTGCCTTAAATTCACGCTATAACGATAGTGAGGGACAGTTGCTTTCGAGATAGGTCTTGCTGACTTAATAACAGTCGATAATGCCTTTAAGGCGACAAAGACGCCATTATCTACACCTCACTGAGATTGAATGAGGTCCAGTAATAGGGCTATGAGAAGTTGAATGTTCCTTCTGCGATACAGCAGAAGTACTTGGCAGGAATGTAGCCACTGTCCATGATTACTGGGAGAGGTGGTCACGAGAATGTACGGTTGTAAGAACACGGGGATCCGGACGGCTACGAGACGCTACCGAGAGGGAAGACCATCGGTTCCACGTATGGCTTTGGCACATTGTATTGCATCTGCAGCAGCAATCTGAGCAGCAGTTGGTGCTGTGGCCGCCCACATCAGACATCGTACCGCCTACTGCATTGGCATCCCACTTCACGTCCAACCAACACGGGATGCCTGCATCACTGGGCGTATATTCACCAGGGAACCTACGTCGTCTATGTCGTCAAAACAAATATTTACCGGCGCCGCAACACAATAACAGGACTCCGCCAACGGCTGCCCGGGATCGCTACACGTTCGCGGAGGCAAGTGCTCGCAAATAGTTCCGGCAGATTCATCCGTCACACGGGCTTTATAGGGCCGCGCACTGCCTGCGAAGCGCAGTTCGACGTACCGCTAGGAAGTATACAGAGCAGCGGCGCACTGGCTCTTCTAGCTGGCTGATCTCTTGCAGTTGGACTTGGTATAGTCGAAGAACATATTGACATTGTATAATTGTTTGATTGTGACCTCTACTGTGGAGAGTTGGGTCTTTTCTATTATTACTTGTTATTTTATATTTATGACGATCTGTAGATGGGATCCAGTCTGTTGTGGTTTTAGATATTGTATTATTATTTCGTTTTGGAGGGATCCTATATCCGGAGATTCCCCGCTTCTGGGACTCGGTGCGCGCCCCCTGCGTTTCCCAAGTCCGACAAATTCGTTGAGCCTTGGGGCAATTACGTGGCTCATCTGGAGCGACACTTTATTGCTTATGATGTCACCGGGGACGTTCAGCATCGCGATTTTTTCTGGCCTACGTGGGCCCAGAAGTTTATCACATTCTGCCACAGTTGTATCTTGATAAGGAACCTCATGGTCTCTACTACGAGGTATTGACTTCTTGCCGGCCGGGGTGGCCATGCGGTTCTAGGCGCTTCAGTCTGGAACCGCGAGACCGCTGCGGTCGCAGGTTCGAATCCTGCCTCGGGCATTGATGTGTGTGATGTCCTTAGGTTAGTTAGGTTTAATTAGTTCTAAGTTCTAGGCAACTAATGACCACAGAAGTTAAGTCGCATAGTGCTCAGAGCCATTTTTCTAGACTATTGGATTATTTGACTCCCAGGTCCTCATGGTGGTGGCACATAACAGATTCTTCTGTTGTCAGAAGGTTCCTGCAAAGTCTTATAGGGAATGGATTGCTACGCTGCAAGGTCCCTCCCGTGACTGTCGATTTTTCTGTGGCAGTTCCAGTTGCAAGCAGTCTTATGGTTCGTCACTCATTCGTGATATGATACTTGTCCATGCCCCTGAAGATATTTTGCGGACTTATCTTCCGAAGCTGAAAGATTCCTTTTTATCTATTAACCCCGCTCATGAACAGTCCTTTCACTCCGCTTCCACTCTGCAGTCTCCTATGCAGGTCTTCGCCATCCTCCCCCACGACGCCAATTCACGTCTCGACAGCCACCGCAGGAGCTCCGAAGCCCCCTCCTGAGACCGCCCCCGCCCTCCAGGACCAGGTTTCCGGTCCCCAACTTCGCCAACGGAAGCCGCAGTGGCAGCAACAGCAGCAGCAGCAGTGACAACGGTTGCCCTCTTGTAGTGAACGCTTTGTCACACATCAGAGGCAACATTGGTTCAAAATGGTTCAAATGGCTCTGAGCACTATGGGACTCAACATCTTAGGTCATAAGTCCCCTAGAACTTAGAACTACTTAAACCTAACTAACCTAAGGACATCACACACACCCATGCCCGAGGCAGGATTCGATCCTGCGACCGTAGCAGTCCCGCGGTTCCGGACTGCAGCGCCAGAACCGCACGGCCACCGCGGCCGGCAGAGGCAACATTGCCACTCTCGGAAGGTGACCTGTTCGGCCTGCAGAAAGCAGGGTCACAAAGCCGTGGTCTGTAGGTCGTCATTGTTGATGGCCATTGACCACACTGATTTGGACCATTCCGACTCCGTGGTGGATGAGACGGACACTCTGATGACAATTTCTTTCATGCTGTCGGTTTTTCTGCACACGACAGCAGAAAGCAGGGTCACAAAGCCGTGGTCTGTAGGTCGTCATTGTTGATGGCCATTGACCACACTGCTTTGGACCATTCTGACTCCGTGGTGGATGAGACGGACACTCTGATGACAATTTCTTTCATGCTGTCGGTTTTTCTGCACACGACAGCAGCGATCATTCTGACTGTGCAGGTGGATGGCCCTCCCTTTTCAAGTGGATATAGGGTCCTCCGTCACTATCATCGATAGGGATTCCCACCACCAGTTGGGTTAACCACCGCTTCATGCGTTACACACTTCCCTGGAGAGCTACAACAACGGCATCATCCAACTACAGTGGTGGTTCTTGACTTGGGTCCAGTACCTCACTCACTATGTGAGGACCTGGGTTTTAGTCCTCGCCACCCCCAGGCAACCAACTTACTGGGCCTTGAGATACATGACTTAGGCCCGTCTGCTCATTGTCAGCAGGCAATCACTTGCACCAGCTTCTGGATGATTTCCCAGACATGTTCTCTGCCGCGTCTCTGGGGGCCTCCAGGTTCGAAGGCCATAGCAAACTTCTCCCCTTGTTGGGCCTGAAGTTCCACAAGACTCACTTGGAACCTGTTCACCCTCCGTGACAAACTACAGCAAGAGCTTCGTTGCCTAGAGGCTGAGGGCATCCTGATCCTGGTCCCACATAGTCGTTGGGCTACACCTGTCGTGGTTCTTGAGGAGCTGAATGGATCTCTTCGCATTTGTGAGGATTTTAAGGCCACTGTCAATGCTCAGTCTGTTATTGACTCCTATCCCATACCCAGTGTTGAAGACATCCGTCCAGGTTGTCTGGCAGCAAGGTGTTTGCCAAAATTGGTCTGTGGGATGCCTACCTCCAGGTGCCTTTGGATGAGTTGTCGAGAACGATCTTTGTAATAAATACCTCTTTTCTGCTCTTCTGCTACAACTGCCTCCCATTTGTGGTCGCCAGTGCTATGGCCATCTTCCAGCGATATTTGGAAACATTGACAAGAGACATTCTGGAAACGACTAACTACCTTGATGACATCTCAGTCAGTGATGTCTCCACCCCAGACTTGACATGGAATCTCTGGTGCCTCTTACATGTTCTTCAGGATGCTGGCTTACGTTGCAACAAGAAGAAATGTCTTTTTTTTTGTTTTTGTTCCTCATGTGTTCTACCTCAGCCATGTTTTGATTGCTAATAGTATTCGACTGACACTCCTGTACATCGAGGCTATTAAGCAGCTGCCACCCCTGAAGGACATCTCACAGCTCAAGTCAGTCCCAACTCAATTACTACAGCCATTTTATCCCGTGTGACGCTTCTCTGACAGAACCCCTTCACCAAATCCTCTGTAAGAATGTTCCCTGGGACTGGTCGCTGGCTTGTGATAGGGAAGTCTTCTATCCTGATGCCGGCTTGCCTTTTCCCTTATGGACCCACCAAGCCTCTCACCTTGGCTGCCATGCACCAGACTATGGTGTAGGGGCTGTCTTGCCTCACATCATCGACAGAGTCGAGTGCCTGCTGGCGTTTGTCTCCAAAGCGCTATCTCAGACTCAGTGTAACTGCAGAAAAATTGAGGGGGAGGCCTAGCCATCATCTTTGGGTTAAGAAATTCCACAATTTCATCTACAGCCGTTGCTGCACCTTATACACCGATCACAAGCCTTTGGTCTCGTTGTTCAGCCCTACATCCACCATGCCCACGAGGACTGCTTACTGCCTCCAACGCTGGGCCTTATTCCTCACAGAATATTGCTACGACATCCGTATCTAGGCCACAGCTGTCCATACTTCTCTCTCGTTTCCCGGTGGATGCCAACTCTGAGTTCAATGCTGACCCATTTGCCTGTTTCCACCTGGATGACGTCACTGCCGAAGCAGTGGCTGATTTGCCCCTGTATGTGAAGCTAGTTGCACATCCCTCTAGGCGCTCATGCACCACATTCAGCATGGCTGGCCATCAGACCATCGTCAGGTGCTGCAGCTGGAAGTCCAGGCCTACTGGCACAGCCATCAGGACCTGTCTGTTAGAGATGATGTTCACCTAATCTTGAGTGATAAGGATCACTGGTGGGTTATGCTGCCGCCCACCCTCCACCAGTGGGCCTTGGAGCTCCAGCACATTGATTGTTGGGGGATTGTCCTGATGAAACAGCTTGCCCTCCAGCATGTCTACTGGAGGGGACTGGATACTGCCAACACCCACATGGTGGCCTCCTGTCCCTCTCATCAATGGCACCAATCGTCACCCCCTCAATGCCTATTAATGTAACCTGTGGCTCCTTCTCCTTGGTGCTGTTTGCACTTGGATTTCACAGTCCTGTTCCCCAGCTCCTCCTGGCTTATCCTTGTGGACGCAGGTGATATGTTTCCTTATATCTCCCACATGTCTTCCACAACATACGCCCATACCATCCAAGCTCTTTCTTGTATCTTTGCCACTGAAGGCCTTCTGGAGTCGTTGGTGACTGACAACAGCCCCCAATTTACATCAGCTGAATTTACCTCCTTCTGCACTACCCTGAGTATCCAGCTGATTCATACCACTCCCTTTCATCCTGCATCCAACAGACTAGCCTAATGGATTGTCCATAGACTTTAAGTCCAGATGTCGAAATTGTCCTTACCATCTTTCTTTCCTCCTACCAGTCCACTATTCAGGATGGGTCAACCCCGGCTGAGAAACTTCATGGCTGCCCTTATCAGTTCCCCTTGTTCTCCTCTTTCCTTACCCCCACCCAGCTCCTCTGCATTTGCCACTGCCTCGTTATTCTCTGCAGGATCCAGTCTGGGCAATGGTGTTCACCCATAAAAGTCCCCAGTGTGTCCCCACCAGGGTATCGCTGCTCATCGACTGCGCTATGGCGCTATGTCTCTTTCTCCCTGTTGTGGGAATCCAAGTAATGTTGCTATCATTAGGTGATGTGGACTATGAAGCAAGTATATGTACAGTGTGACGTTCGGTAGTTTGAGTCGGTACGAGGACCGTGCACGGATTGCTGAAATGGTGAAGGCAGCCGCGATCTATAAGTGAGAAATGCAGGTTCCATTCCCGCACAAATTTTCATCAGATCCGTACTTAATACAGCTGATGTCAAGCAATATGTAGTCAGCGAATAAAATTTGTGCCAGGTTAGTCCTACTTTTATCAGCCTGCAAAACATCATTAGGACATCTAAAAATGGTCTGCTAACAAGTCAAAGTCGGTAAAGAAGCCTTTGTGTGATCTGAGACTGAAACATATAGTAATCATTTTTACAAGACAGGTTTTGTTTTTCCCAAGGTACGTAGTATACCTAGTCTGTGTATTAAAATTGCATTTTGTATACGATATGTATTTAAAGATGGTAAAAAGATAAATTCTGAAATGGAGGGGTCATTGTGAGATGGCATTATAATTATTAGAGCAAAAAGTCTCATTACTGATAATTTCGAGATATACAGCGTTATTTACAAGTATCTCTGGAGTTCCAGAACACGGCTACTTGAAAATTATTAGACGCACAGAAAATAGACATATATCAGTGCATGGAGCAACACTCCAAGTTTTTGACTCTAATTATAAGAGGTGCTCAAAATGTGCACCATCTGCGTTACCGTTTCGTCAGTACTTGCGTGCAAATTCATTGAAATTGCTCCTGCCGCCGGCCAGGAGAGCCCATAGACAGCAGCCCCCTTTGCAAATCTGTTCGTTGTGTTGTTTGTCTGCAGGCGCTAAGAAATTCGCTGTGACAATACTGAGCAGATGATTTATCTACAAGTTCTGAGACGCTTGCCTCCTAGTGGTACATGTAACACTCTATCCACTGATATGCGTAGTTTGAGTGCAGTCGTCTTCTGAAACCTGCCGGCAGGTGTGACCGAGTGGTTCTAGGCACTTCAGTCTGGAACCGCGAGACCACTGCGGTCGCAGGTTCGAATCCTGCCTCGGGCATGGATGTGTCTGATGGCCTTAGGTTAGTTAGGTTTAAGTAGTTCTAAGTTCTAGGGGACTGATGACCTCAGATGTTAAATCCCATAGTGCTCAGAGCCTTTTGAGCCAATCTTCTGAAACCCAGCGGGAACTTACGAATAACCCTGCCATTCTGCTGCTCCGTACCTTCTGCACGTCATTTGGTTCATTGCAGTGTACAGCTGCGTTCCGCATGCTCATATCTAGATCTGTCCTTGCACATCTTTACTTGTACCTTCCATTCACATACAGTCTTCAGCAACAATTCATGTCTTAATGTGCCCAAACGTTCTATCTTTTCGGTTTCCTGTGTTCTTAATTAGACACTGGAGAAAGTTTTTATTCCTTACTCGAACAATATTGAAGTTTTCTGAAACACTACATCTCAGTGGCTTCCAACAGCACCAGTTTTTGTGTTCATCATTATTTACATTTTGAACCCATCCTTACTTCCTGATATCAGTATTCGATTTTTTATGTGTGGACTAGTATGTCCTCCTTGTACCCTCCCTTTTTATCCATTCAACTTCCAAGGTAACAATATTCATACATTTCTTAAAGTCTTTTGTCCACGTTTAATTTTAAGTATCCAGGGTGCTATGAACACCATTATCGGAGTTTCTTTGTTATTTATGTGCATATTATTGCACATCTTTCTTCCTAGGTCGCATCCGACTAAACGTCTGCACACGTACTGGCGGAAGTAAAGCTCGGAGGAGGGGTTGTGTGTCATACTCGGGCGCCTTAGCTGGCAGGGCAGTTGCCCCCCAAAAAGCTAAGGTTCAAGGTTCGAGTCCCGTCCTGGCACATCATTTTAACCTCACAGAAAGTTTCACATCTGCGCACTCTCCGCTACAGAGTGAAAATTCATTCTGAGACCTTGAGTTAGGTTTTGTATTCTATTCCTCTCTGCGTACTTAAACAAAATTTTTGATTCTATGCATACTGTAAGGATGCATGAAAAATGTGAAGAAATCGAAGGAAGAGGATCACTGGAAGACCTGACTCAGCATATAGGAAAGTCAAATCAACCTTCGGTGAAATTAAAAGCAAGGATGGTAAAATTAAGAGTGCAATGGGAATTCTCCCGTCAAATGCAGAGGAGAGAGCGGATAGGTGGAAAGAGTACATTGAAGACCTCTGTGTGTGGGGGGGGGGGGGGGGGGCAGGGGGGAAGATCTATTTTCTGCGATAGAAGAAGAAATAGGAGTCGATATAGTAGAGATAAGGGATGTAGGATCAGAATTTAAAAGATATTTGGAAAACTGAGGAGGGAATAAGCGAGAAGGGATGGATAAAATCCCATCGGAATTTCTAAAACCGTGGCAACGAAACGAGTATTCACAACGGTATGGAGAAGGTATGATTCTGGCGATATACTTGTGACTTTCGGAAAAACATTATTTCCACAATTCCGAAGATTGCAAGAGCCGACATGTGTAGGAATTATCGAACAATCAACTTAACAGCTAATGCATCCAATTATTTAACAACAATAATATACAGAAGAATAGGAAAGGAAATAGATAATCTGCTAGATGACAGTCAGTTTGGACTTACAAAAGGTAAAGTCACCAGAGAGGCATTTCTGATATTGCGGTTACGGAAGTAAGAAAGAAGAAAAATCAAGACATGTTCAATGGTTTAGTCGACATGGGATAATCGTTCGACAACGTAAAATGGTGCAAGATGTTCGAAATTCTAACAAAAATAGGCAATAAGCTATAGGGAAAGACAGGTAGTATACAATATACACAAGTACCAAGAAGGAATATGAGTGAAGACCAAGAAAGGGTGTCAGACAGGGATGTAGTCTTTCATCTGTACTGTTCCATTTATACAATGAAGAAGCAATGACGGATATAAAAGGAAGATTCAAGAGTGGCTTGATATTCAAAGCTGGTGACATTGATATCCTCAGTGAAAGTGAAGAATAATTACAGAAAAACTACGGTCAGTAGCGCGTGAAAAACACAACGTGTAATACTAGTTACAGGCAACTAACCTGTCGAGTATAGACTGGGATGTCTATGGATTCATAGTGGGGGATAAGGAGAAAGCCATGCAGAATACTTTTGAACACGTTTTCTGAGAATTGTCTTGAGCAGCTAGCTGGGAGCCTACACTCAGTGGAAATATCTTAGATCTTGTAGCTACAAATAGGCCAGACCTTGTCGATAATGTCAATATAGAAATGGGAATTAGCGGTCATGATGTCCTTATAGCAACTGTGATTACGAAAATTAATAAATATGTGAAGAGAGCGAGGAGTGTTCCTGCTAGCTACAGCAGTAAGCAGTTATTAGCATCTCACTTGGACAATGAATTGCCATCACTTAGTTCCAGTAAGATGGATGTAGGGGAATTATAGGCAAAGTTTAAGGCGACTGTAAATCGTGGTCTGGACGGTTATGTACCTAGTAAGTGGATAAAGGATGGTAGATACCCACCATGCTTTAATAAAGATATTAGGCGGATGCTGAGGAAGCCGAGGCTGTTGGACTCTCGGTTCGAAAGGGAACGCGCAAGTGACGGTAGGCGAAGGTTAGTAGAGCTTCGTGAGTCTGTCAAAATATCTGTGCGCGAATCATACAATAACTACCACTGTCACACCTTAGTAAAAGATCTGGCAGAGAACAGGAAGAAATTATGGTCTTACGTAAAATAGCTAAGCGGGTCTAAAGCTTCCATTCAGTTCGTTGTTAAACAGTCTGGTGTGGCAGTTGAAGATAGCAAAACAAAAGTCGAAGTTTTAAATTTCACGTTCAAGAAATCGCTCACACTGGAGAATAGTACAAACATACCGTCATTTGACCGTCGGGCAGACTTCTGTATGGACGACATAGCAATAACCGCACCTGGCGTAGAGAAACAACTCAATGATTTGAAAGCGGATAAATCAACACGTCCGGATGGAATTCCAGCTCGATTTTACAGAGAGTACTCTGCGTCATTGGCCCCTAACCTACCTTGCATTTATACTGAACCTCTCGCCCTGCACAAAGTCCCAAGCAACTGGAAAAAAGGGCAGGTGACTCCAGTACACAAGGAGGGTAGAAAAATTGACCCGCAAAAGCGCAAGTATGTCCCTACCTTGTATTTGCTGTAGAATCCTTGAACATATTCACACTTGGAATATAACAAACATATTCTCAGTTAGAATATAATAAACTTATGGCCACGAATCAGCATGGTTTTCGAAAACTTCGCTTGTTCAAAAATGGTTCAAATGGCTCTGAGCACTATGGGACTCAACTGCTGAGGTCATAAGTCCCCTAGACCTTAGAACTACTTAAACCTAACTAACCTAAGAACAACACACACATCCATGCCCGAGGCAGGATTCGAACCTGCGACCGTAGTGGTCGCGCGGCTCCAGACTATAGCGCCAGAACCGCTCGGCCACCAGCGGCCGGCAAAACATCGCTTGTGCGAAACTCAGCTTGTCCATTTCTCACATGATACACCGATAAATATAGATGAAGGGCAACAGGCAAATTCAATATTTCTAGATTTCCGAAAAGCATTTGAGACGATACCCCATTGCCGGCTGTTAACGAAGGTACGAGCATAAGATATAAGTTCACAGATATGTGAGTGTCTCGAGTACTTCTTAAACAATAGAAACCAGTATGTTGTCCTCGACGGCACGTGTTCATCAGCGACAGCGGTACCGTTACGAGTGACGCAGGGAAGCGTGATAGGACCGCTGCTCTTATCTGTATACATGAACGATTTGGCGGACAGGATGGGCAGCAATCTGCGGTTGTTTGCTGATAATGCCATCGTGTACGGTAAAGTGTCGAGATTGAATGACTTTATGAAGATGCCAGACGATTTAGACAAAATCTACAGTAGATGTGATGAATGGCAGCTGGCCCAAAATGTGAAAAAATGTAAGTTAATGTTAATGAGTAAGAAGACCAAATCAGTAACGTTCGGATGCAGTATTACTAGTGTCCTGCTTCACACAGTCAAGTCGTTTAAATATCTGAGCATAACGTTGCAAGGCGATATGAGATGGAACGAGCATTTGAGGATTGTCGTAGGGAAGGCACTTGGTGGATTTCTGTTTATTGGGAGAATGTTAGGAAAGAGTGGTTCACATGTAAAGGAGGCAGCATATGGGACTCTGGTGCGACCTATTCTTGAGTATTGCTGAAGTGTAACGATCTACACCAGGTCAGATCGAAGGAACACATCGAAGCAATTCAGAGGCGGGCTGCTAGATTTGTTATTGGTAGATTCGAAGAACACCTAAGTGATACGGAGATGCTTCGGGAACACAAATGGAAATCCTTGATGGGAAGGCGACGTTCTTTTCGAGAAACACTATTGATAAAATTTAGAGAACCCACATATGAAGGTGGCTGCCCAACGATTCCAATGCCGCCAACACACATTGCGCGCAAGGACACGAAGGTAAAATATGAGAAACTAGGGCTCATACGGAGGCATATAGATAGACTTTTTCCCTCGCTCTTTTTGCAAGAGGAACAGGAAAGGAAATGACAAGTAGTGGTACAGGGTACCCTCCGTACACGCACTGTTGGCTTGCGGAGAATATACGTAGATGTAGAGGTAGATGCAGAGGTAGAATGAATAGTCTAATGGGTACAGAATATGCATAGAGAGTAAATCCAAGAGTGACGAAAGTAATGAATAGACGGAGAAATAATAACAGCTGTAAAGTTAACATCCGAACTGGTGATCACGAAGTTAAGGAATTCTGCTACCTAGGCAGCAAGATAGCACATGATGTACGGATCAAGGATGGCATAACAAGCAGACTATTACTGGCAGAAAGGGTACACCTGTCCAAGAGAAGTCTACTAATATCAAACATAGGCCTTACTTCAAGGAACAAATTTCTGAAAATGTACGTTTGTAGAATATAATTGTATGATAGTAAAACGTGTTCTGTGGGAAAACCGAAAAAGAGGAGAATCCAAGCATTGAGATGTGGTGCTACAAACAAATGTTGTTGATTAGGTGGAGTACGCCATCCCCAGGCCCCTGACTGGCATGTAGGAATATTCCCACACGCCAGTCAGGGACCTGAAGATTTCGTAGTAAATCGTCTAAACTAGTAGCCAAATAAAATTAGTTTGGAAACTAGACGCCTGAAAGGTATTTAACTTAACATCCTGTATCGAGCAGCCGAGTCCCGCAACCATTTCTTAAAAGATGGACGTACAGACAATTGATTGGTCGCAAGTGCTGCCCTGAGATGAATAGGCTGGCACAGAAAAGGAATTCGTGGCGGATCGCATCAGATCAGTCACAAAACTGATGACTCAGAAAAAATGTTAGGATGCAAATGCGCGTGGTGGTCATTGGGATTTGAAGTTATGTACCTTTATTGCTGAACTGAGATTGAGAGATTCTGTGTTGCTGTTCATAGAAATATATAAGCTGAGAGTATATTCGCGGAAAACTAGGTATACGTAATAATAATCAGAGGTAAAAGGAAACTAGATTGTTATCGGATTGATGTGCTGATTTCTTTTAGAGGTATTCCTGGGACGTCATACCAGGCAAGGGGACTGAATCGGCAGAGCAGTGCGGTGGCGTGCCATGGAGCTCTCCATCCATGGCGAGTTCCGGGGGTAAAGGGATTCGATAAGTAAAGAGATCGATCTATCAAACAGAAACCGGAGAATATGTTCACTTTGTTGGTTGTATGAATCGTGTTGTGATAAGCCCTGTTTGTGAACCTACCAGCGCCTGTTACTACGTAATAGTAGTCATTTCACAGGAAAAATGTGATGGAAGATTAGGTCCTTCCGAAACGAGTAAGAAAGCAACTTCAAGACGTAGAGCATCCTCGCAATATAAGGCGCATAGGTAAGTGCTGTACTTGGTACTCTATAAGTAATGGATGAAGTTTTATCTTGGACGTAGAAAAGGTAAAGATAAAATGATGAGAATGTTCAATGGAACCATTATGACGGCATGACACATAATACAACTGGAAGCCTGTTGTTTATAAGAGGCTGTTTACCATTAAATTAATTTCTCACGTAAAAGATGACGTTCTACGAGTTACAGAGAAAATAAGTCCAAATAAAGACCGTAATGGACCTAAGAGAATGAGTGAACTGTTATTATGACGTCAGGCGCTGCTAATATCTAGCGTCCAAAAGGTGGTAATAAAACCCTTTACAGTGCCTTTATATAATGCCTAACGATAATTATGTAGGGTGCAGTAGCGGTGATGAAATGAAAATAATTGTTGACAGTCGTCACAAATGGAGAGAGAGCTGCATCTAATGAACCATATGTCTGATGAGCAAAGCGACAGAAAACTGTAGAATAAATATAATCAACATTACAGTTATTACAGTAAGTATAACAAATGGTATAAACAGAAAATACTAAATACGGAGTACTAAATATACAACAGTCGGTCTTATCCAGCAAAAGCATTCGGTCTCCTTCCCTGGACTTCAGGAGTTGGCTAGTCAAAACGAAAAACAGTAATGGCTTTACTGTCATCGCCCAAAATAGAGGGCGAGTTTTCAACCGGGTTAAAACTTTGTGCTGATCATTCACAGTGAAACACGGAGCACTCATCCAATTACTGACATACACAAAAACAGATTGGTCCTCCTGTTGAAGAGGGATCTCATTTTACTTCACATCTTTACGATGGATTCTACATTCACTACCAATATGACTAAAACTAAAACCGTATACCCACTGACGAAGTATTCTTTTGCCAAAACTTAAAATTTATTTGCTAAATCTTCACAGTTCAATAGCATTCACCACGTTTTAAAGCAATGTTCCCATCACAGAAAATGTTTCGGGACTGAAATACTTCATTATTTTTCTGCCAATGTTTAACTCATCTTCCAAAACACGCATAGCTATCAGAATATAAAATCTGGTGGACAACTTTTTCCTTTTACTTATCAGTTCTACCCCAAGTCCAACCACATCTACCACTTGCACACGTTGTCTCCACCCTCTCCGTCACTCCTCCAAAGTGCATCGAATGATATTAGGCAGTAACGGTTGAATATAGTAATGGATACCGCACAAACGTATAAATTTACAATAATTTTAAAATTTATTGTTACCTCAGAAATGACCAATTTAGACAATGAAAGATATTTTCAATAAATACTATGAAAAAGCTGCTAAATTCATCGCGGCTCATAATGTTAACAAACCGGACACTCCGCCTGTCGCCAGCTGGTAAAGGTATTGCCAAATAGCTTAACTGTCTGTAACATGTATCAACAAGTGGTCGAATGTAATATAAACGAGACTGGAAATAATGTCACCGCACGATTGAAGGTTGACAACGTGAAGCTGTAGAGAGAAAAAGAGAATTAAACATGTCGTTAAATAAACATCACAGCGCTGAGGTAGTAGCGGCGTCATGTTTTCATTGCTGTTTCTCCGGGCGCTGTACGCTCTCAGCGCCAATGTTATTCTTGGGCCACAAATAATATTTATTCATGAAATAACTGGCGGGCAGCTTCGTCCGTTATCCAGTAGTAAGACAGAAAAGGGTCCAGGAAGAATTTTTGAACTTTCACGTGACGGTTATACTTTACCAGCATATCCACTGCATTTACGAAGGGACATTTGTTAAAGCAACAGCACTTAATGAAACCCTGATGAGAGCATTACCTTAGCAAGTGAGCTCTGAGTAATTGTGTCAGACGAGAACGCACAAATTTCTTCCTCAAACACTCTAACGTAACTAAAGACAAAAATTTAATGCCAATAGGTATGTTTCTGGATTTTGTATTTCACACTACGAACGGCGAAGTTCATTGCCAATAAAAAGAAAGACAATATTGCTAGATTTCTGATGTTATTTCATCATCACTGCTGTGGACAAAATACTTACAGAAATAAGAGATAATTTTCATAACAAGAAGTATATTTTCTTCCATCGTCTTCTAAATGCGATGCGCTCTGGTCACATACGCACAATATCATTAAAGTGTCAAAAGAGTTCTCAAATGTTAAAAAAAAAAAACATTAGACCCATAAGATGGTCAATCCAACTGTGTCAGAAACATTCGTTTCTTCAATATAGATTTTTTTTACTTTATGACGCTGCACTATTCTCAGGAAACTTTTACATCAACTGACTGCTGTCCCGGAGCCTACGCAATTGCAAATTAGATTAAAATCCATTTAAACTGTAGGACTAAACGGATATGACTATTGAAGAGACCAACGTCTAATTAAGCGTGTAACGGCCAGCTGTAGCCCTCCGATAGACTGGCTTGGAGTGAGCCAAATGTCGCTAGCTGATGCCGTAATATATGATCAATTTTATATTATTTATCTTTTCCCTTTGCCACTTTCTGTTGCAACATACGAAATAGTATTCTAAGTGATACCAAAATGAAAGTGTATAAGAGCATTTTTGTAGCTAACGCCTTGTTCCTCTGGAAGGGATTCCTTTAGCGGTATGAAAACTTGGATCAAATCCATAAAAAATAAAATTGGACAGCTGGTTTGCTGTATACTTCATTAATTCGAAACTTACTCACGGTTGCTGCTAGCAGCCATGTTCAAGATTGTGAACTACGTAACTGTCCGAGTATCCAAGGCTGTAACTAAAAATCTGGAAATCAGAAGAAAAATACGGGCACGGCTATACATTTAAACAGACGTTTTGAAAAAACTGAACTGTTACCGAGCTACGTAAAATCTTATGTTAACATTAAACAGTGTGCGAAAAAACCCAATACATCCAAAAGCCGGCCGGAATAGCCGTGCGGTTTTAACCGCTACAATCTGGAACCGCGCGACGGCTACGGTCACAGGTTCGAATCCTGCCTCGGGCATGGATGTGTGTGATGTCCTTAGGTTAGTTAGGTTTAAGTAGTTCTAAGTTCTAGGGGTCTGATGACCTCAGTATTTAAGTCCAATAGTACTCAGAGCCATTTTTGAACATCCAAAAGATTGGTTCAGCAAATAATGTTACAGGGACCGTTTCAGTGTGAGGTCGCAGGATCAATCTTTAGTAAGGCTCATCGTTAACAATTATGACAGGAAAAATATTAGCTGCTAATGAGTCACCATTTGTATCAGGAGGGTGACGGAAATTGAATGGTTCCAATGGCTCTGAGCACTATGGGACTTAATATCTGAGGTCATCAGTCCCCTAGAACTTAGAACTATTTAAACCAAACTAACATATGGACATCACGCACGTCCATGCCTTAGGCAGGAGTCGAACCCGCGACCGTAGCGGTCGCGCGGTACCAGACTGTAGCGCCTAGAACCTCTCGGCCACCCCGACCGGCGGAAATTTAATGTCCGGGAGGTGCAGAGATTATATTACACTTCAAAAAATGGACATTGTCGACTATCAAGATGTTCAGACGAAAACATAAACTTGCATCGTGAACACCCAGTGAAAAACTGCGCACCACAGTGATTACAAGTGTTCGCGCCATCAAGATCGAAGGCGAACTCCTTGGGCGGTATAAACCGTTCAGGACTTTCTGCAAGGTATCCTCTCTTTAAGAATGCATATAGAGTCGTATTGGTGCAACGGGTTGATGAGAACTGGTGGAATATGATGTCATGCAACCGAATGTGAAACAGTTTGTCGAAGAGCTTATCGTGAAAGTGGCTATCCTTTCAACCGTAGCTGCAAATAGTGCAATATGTTTTATGGGCAAGAAAAAGAAAATCCAGAGGCTGAATTTTTCCAGTGGTTCCATGTCGTACGAACGCAATGTCACATGCTTTTCAGGAGGGGTAGTTTGCTCTAAAGGAGTATAACATAAGCAAGTTATCTTGACAAACTATTGGTCAAAAACAGTGCTCGTACCTTGCTTGTCTTCCACCCATTTTTGCAATGTTGTTTTGTGTGAGATAAAGAGTCCCTTCTGCCTTTACAAGATAACACACACGAAAATTAATCGTAGCGTGTACAACTTCTGGCAGCACAATAAATAACTTTCTAACCAATTTAACACGCAGATTAATAGTCGGCATAATTGTATAATACGTTAAGGCATTGATGTAAGTTGTTCTTGATACAGCTCTTCTGTTACCTCTGTTTTCAGGTCCTTTTATATGCATCTCCTCTTCATCGGGTGGTACGAGTTGAAAACAGGTTCCTTACTCGGTGGTAGGGCAAGTTTCTTTATCTCATCTACAAATTTTCGCTGTCCATTGTCAAGTTGACCATTTGTTTCAGACTTCGATATCTTACATCTTCCAATTCTGCAGCACTGTTTGAAGATATGCAACTATCCACTGCTTCCGTAGAAATCACTGTATTCTATGTCGGGTGCACTTTGATGTCCACAACGTAGTGGGTCACTATCATGTACATTCTGTAAATTTTATCGAGCATCTCTGATACGCGCAAACACTGGTTTTTGTGCCCGCAGCTCGTGGTCTTGCGGTAGCTTTCTCGCTTCAGGCGCACGGAGTCCCGGGTTAGATTCTCGGTGGGGTCAGGGATTTTCTCTGCCTCGTGACGACTTGGTGTTGTGTGTTCTTCATCATCATTGACTCGCAAGTAGCCGAAGTGGCGACAACTAAAAAGGACTTGCAATACGGCGGCCGTACTTGCCCGCATAGGGCCTCCCGGCCAACAATGCCATACGATCATTTCATTTCATTTGACTGGTTTTTGTAACAAGTGAGCCATGTGTCTCCCTTGAATATCCGTAGTTTTTCTAATGCGCTACACGGTCATATTGCTACGGGCTTGGTAATTCTCTGTTCCTAACTTTTTTTAACTTGGGCAACGATTGCCCTTTACTACGTTTCACTGGAAACGGGATTTGTGTCTCTCTACCCAACAAGGATGATGAACTATATGGCTCGACAACTGTTTCGGTATCACTTCCACTCGTAAAGCACCAATCGTCATCATTGTTCTCCTCATGTACATTGTCCACACAGTGGGGCGTATACGATATTACAAATGCTCATCTTGCAGAAACGCTAATATTTCATCGGCCATTTTTTCTCACTCTTCGAAATTCCTCGGCTTCCTTTCTGATGTTGAAGTAGCAACTTCGGCAATTGTTGTTACAGATATAAAGCAATTTATGCTTTGTTTATCGTTGCCATTGCTCTCCTTTGTATCAACACCACTAGCGCTGTAGCGCTGTTGTCTTACTCGTCGACTAAGCAGTTCATCCTCACTCTGTAGCTTATGCTTTGCTCACCATTGAATACCTGCAGTCCCGCTCCGTGTTGCCATTATAGCCAATATTGTGGTTGCATGATACGCAATATGTCGGGCGTCGGATGCCGTAAGGGTCATTGGCCTTCTGCAACCTAGCTTTCAAGGGTTTCCTTTTATGTACTGTAGAGAAAGAAAGACAACCTGAATGAAGTGGCGTTTTATTTGCTTTTAGAATTGAGGGTTTCAGGTGCATTTTAATATTCAAATTCACATGGTATGTGCTTTTATTAACGAATGGTTAAGTGAATGCAAAGATAAAATTTTCGAAAGACGTGAGAGGAAGCAAGCTAAACTTAGAAGTTTGTTTCCTACCGTGGAATGTCCTAACGTCAGTAGATTTCAAATATCCAAGCATAAATACTTCAACAGAATTGTTAACAAAACGCAAACACATTTCACGCTGGAAGAAAATACCTTTTTGAGTAGACGGCTTAAGTATGACGTAATGTCTAATGTTAAAGATCCAGTTGTAATCGAAAATTTAGTTGCAGACTTTAAAATCGAGCTAGATGATGTAAAAATGGAAACTTCCCAGCAGATCAGAGTAGCCTGTGATATTTGTATCATTATTAGTAAAAACGATGTTAGCAGAGGGTGCTCATCAAATATAGATCTAAAGGTGATCAAAAACTATTATATTGAATTTAGGCAAAAAGAAATCATTTTAACGTAATTAGGTAAAGGAAACACGGAAGTATCGCTAGTAAAGATGATTATGTAATCAAACTCTTTGATGAGAATAATACTTCCGAAGTGGAAGTGGATCTGACCATTTCCTTATAAAGAAAAATTAGGATCATTATAAGGGATTCTAGCCTTTTGGTAAAGCACTTCCAAAAAATGCAATTGATTAATATGAATTCAGAGGCTTCAAAGCTATTTTCCCAGTTTAAAGTGTACAAAGTAGGCCATCCAAGCTATTAGCAGTGAATACTGTGAGTTAACTGGATTTTTCCACGGGTAGATTAACATATATTTTTCATAACAAATTTTCATTAATTAACAGCCAGGAATTGGTAATCAAAAATCCGATATGTAGCCAAGAGACTAAACTTGTACCTTTCCATATACAAACCTTTACATCAACATGTGAATTCAAACTACTTTAGAAATATTAGAGGAGACCCTTGGTGTTAAAAAGGAAATAACTGCTGAAAACATTATAAAATTAATACAGCTTTTAAATTTGGTAGCAAAATAGAATTATATCGAGTTTAACGTAAAGTGTTAACACTTAGAGGGCCATGAAATGGCTAATTGGATAGCAGGTAAACTGGCCAACCTTTTTATAAGGATATTAGAAAAATTTTTATTGAATCATTCACCTACAAAACTAGGAATTCAGTTCTATTCAAGATATGCTAATGATATTAATTGGATGTAATGGCATGGAAGATCAAATTGATCAGTTTTTTTAACGGTCAGCAGTATTCAGGAAAAAAAGAAAATTACCTGTGCGACTTGTAGATCTCAAATAGCGATTACAGGTGACAGAAGAGGGTTCGGTATTTTTCGCAAACCAACTAATAAGGATAAAACTATACTATCTAACTCAACACACTCCCAGTCCCATAAGATTGTCCTATATCACTCAGCCATAACATGTGTGGTACTAACACCTTTATTTCTGGAAGAACGTAAAAAAGAGATAAATATAATCAAAACTGTATCTACTATATCTTGTAATAATGCATAGGCCTGTCATCTCTGGCTTACTTTTTGACCGAGTACTGTCGATACACACTATATATACACTACTGGCCATTAAAATTGCTACACAACAATGATGACGTGCTACAGATGCGAAATTTAACCGACAGGAAGTAGATGCTCTGACATGCATATGATTAGCTTTTCAGAGCATTCACACATGGTTGGCGCCGGTGGCGACACCTTCAACGTGCTGACATGAGAGAAGTTTCTAACCGATTTCTCATGCACAAACAGCAGTTGACCGGCGTTGCCTGGTGAAACGTTGTTGCGATGCCTCGTGTAAGGAGGAGAAATGCATACCATCATGTTTCCGGCTTTGATAAAGGTCGGATTGTAGCCTATCGCGATTGCGGTTTATCGTATCGCGACATTGCTGCTCGCGTTGGTCGAGATCCAATATGGAATCGGTGGGTTCAGGAGGATAATATGGAACGCCGTGCTGGATCCCAACGGCCTCGTATCACTAGCAGTCGAGATGACAGGCATCTTATCCGCATCGCTGTAACGGATCGTGCAGCCACGTCTCGATCCCTGAATCAACAGATGGGGCGTTTGCGAGATAACAACCATCTTCACGAACAGTTCTACGACGTTTGCAGCAGCATGGACTATCAGCTCGGAGACCATGATTGCGGCTACCCTTGACGCTGCATCACAGACAGGAGCGCCTGCGATGGTGTACTCAACGACGAACCTGGGTGCACAAATGGCAAAACGTCATTTTTTCGGATGAATCCAGGTTGTGTTTATAGCATCATGATGGTCGCATCCGTGTTTGGTGACATCGCGGTGAACGCACATTGAAAGCGTGTATTCGTCACCGCCATACTGGCGTATCACCCGGCGTGATAGTATTGGGTACCATTGGTTACACGTCTCGGTCACCTCTTGTTCGCATTGACGGCACTTTGAACAGTGGACGTTACATTTCAGATGTGTTACGAGCCATGGATCTACCCTTCATTCGGTCCTTGCGAAACCCTTCACTTCAGCAGGATAATGCACGACCGCATCTTGCAGAAAATGTTCGACTGCTGCCCTGGCCAGCACATTCTCCAGATCGCTCACCAATTGAAAACGTCTGGTCAATGGTGGCCGAGCAACTGGCTCGTCACAATACGCCAGTCACTACTCTTGATCTGTGGCATCGTGTTGAAGCTGCATGGCCAGCTGTACCTGTACGCGCCGTCCAAGCTCTGTTTGACTCAATGCCCATGAGTATCTAGGCCGTTATTACGGCCAGATGTGGTTGTTCTGGGTACTGATTTCTCAGGATCTATGCACCCAAACTGCGTGAAAATATAATCACATGTCAGTTGTAGTACATTTGTCCAATGAATAACCGTTTATCATCTGCATTTCTTCTTGGTGTAGCAATTGTAATGGCCAGTAGTGTATAAAGTATGCCAGAGTTGACAATCGTTGCTAAACAGAACCAGCTGAGCGTGGTATAGCAGCAGATGGTGGTGCAACACGCTGGCAGAAGGACGGAAGCTTTTCCTCACTTGTCACCACAGCAATGTTTGGATGGATGCCTTACGCCCTAAACGGACAGAGTCTTGAGCGTGTAAGTACTCAGCTCTTCATGTAATGCAATGGTCTTGTCTCAGAAACACAGCCTGCGTCACAAGCCATAGTGACATCCCAGAATACAGTACAGGGTCCGCTGTTTGACCACGAGATGGGGCGGCCTGCCCCGTCATGAGAACAGCCGCCGACAGAGCAGAAGGCCACCTGTCGGTGGATGGAGGTCACAGATGCCTACCTAGTATCGTCAGGTGCACTGCCGTGGTGTCATCTAGGCACGTCGTTGCCAGTGGGATTCAAGTGATGCTACGCTTGGCCCCACTCTCTACACTGTCAGCAATGCCAGACCTCTATTGTTTTCATACGAGACTGGACGCCTGCACCAAACTGTTCCATGGTGTTCCAAGAGCCAGAATCAAGAATTTAAAGAATCTGCTGTCGTCATTTTGTCTCACTTCACTCTCTACGGGTGACAATCCAAAGGGCGTCTAACACTGGTGTCAGATCACAGACATCGCCTTCTTAAAGCAACGTCTGACCCTACCGCCTATGGTATGGTGAATCCAAAATATTTTTGATTGTATTTTGGCCATGGTGGAAAGGTTTGATGGTCGTGCATTTTGTAAAGTAGATTTTATTGCAGGCGGAAACCAGTAGATCTGTCTAGTTTTAGAGCAAATGGAAGTCATGATTGGTTGGTGTCTGTCAGATATGCGCAGTGTAATCTTCAAGGCCACTCAGCACACTGTATGGAATCAGCTCCAGTAAAACGATATATATGTAATCGTTAGGGGCACATGGCTGGGCAATGCTGGGAGTCGAGATGGCTAATGGTTAGACATAAAAATTAAGTTAATGTGTTTTGCTTTCTTGTCTTGTTAATGTTACTTGTAAAAATAAGGACGAAGATTCGACAGAATCAGAGACACAAGATGTGTCAGAGTTGAAAGCCGTACGTATATTGCTAGAAAAGGTAGCACAATTGACAACGGATAATACAGAACTGCATGGGTTGGAGCATCACACTCAGGACAATGGGGTGTAGATTTTTCAGTCGAAGTTCAATTGCTCATTTTTCTGGTAAGGCAACAGACGATGTGCAGGCCTTTGTGGGAGACCTTGGAAATCTTTCCGAGATGGAAGGTTGGTGTGATAAGAAACTATTGAGTGCTGCAAAACTGAGACTGACAGGGGAAGCTAAAACTTATGTAGGTTATACAGATATTCTTAAAGGAGACCTGCAGACACTATAGGGAACAATGAGGGGTAACAACTAAGAGAAATACGGAAACTGTGGAACAATTTTCGAGTAGGGTAAGGAAAAGTAATGGATATACCTGTGAATTAGGATAGGATTATGCAGTCAATGAAATTATTTGGCAAGAAACTGAGCAGAGTGTCCTCAGTGCTTTGAAAGAGGTTGCATGCAGAAATGTCAAGACGTGTATGGTAAGGTTGTCTGAGGGATTTACGCACAGCAGTGCAGTTAGCTATAGGGTGCGACAGGCATCCAGGGCAACCAGACGGTCTTTGCAGCTAATATAAAATATTTCAGATGTGGACGAATGCAGTATGTAAGGAGGCAGTGCCGCTAGCCTCAGGGCAATGTGAATAAACTAAAAGAAAATAAATTTTAGAAATAGAGGACTGGAAGAATAAGGTGTTAAACGCCAATGGTAACCTCAGGTCCACCTATGGTCTTTCCAGATACGATTAAAGTCTACGAAATCGTATGCAGAGGTGAATCTTGCTGTAAGAGGAATAGTAGGAAAAAAGGGTTGTAGGATATTAGTGGGCACAAGGGTGCATGTGTCGGTCGCCGGTAGTGATCTGGTAAACGTAAGCAATGGGACCCACCACGGCACAGATTGTGTGGAGTGTGGCAGAAAAATGTCACACCATCAGGTTGAGTGGACATAGACTTTTTCTCTGGATGTTGGTCGATTTAAAAAATGTACAGAGATTGTGCCACACGTGAGTGCGGGCTACGACATGATTCTAGGATTAGGTTTCTTATATCAGCAATGTTCCATAATCGATCTTTGGAAACACAGGGTGAAACTGGATGGAAAAATGTTTCAGTCAGGAGAAGCCATTGCCAGTATTGTGATGTCGCAAGCGGGTCAAAGGAGTCTGGTATGAAAGACGAACAGATTTAACCATAAATGATCATACTAAGGCTTGATATGCACTATTGTGTAGCTAAGAGTACAGGGAAATCAGTTTGGGTCAATGTTGTGTCTAGCTTACCGGCAGAAATTTTTGGTATGGCGGAACAATTAAAAGAGAACGGAGTATTAGCTCAGGCGAGTTCCTTAGTTGAAGGAGGTATTGTACATGTACAAGAAATAAAGTTTGAAAAGAAAGAACCCGTTTTTATAAACAATTTTAGCGCAGGGAACATAGGATTAACAAAGGGGTTGTCAACCACTTACATGGATATCCTGGATCAAGGCGAATGGCTCACTAAATGTATCAGCCTTGGACAGTCGCCGAAAGCCATTGATGCTGCATTACGAGGAA
The DNA here is from genome assembly GCF_023898315.1 of Schistocerca nitens. Lineage (NCBI taxonomy): Eukaryota > Metazoa > Arthropoda > Insecta > Orthoptera > Acrididae > Schistocerca > Schistocerca nitens. The sequence continues at coordinate 408,020,182 of NC_064618.1, forward strand.
AAGTGAGGCATCTAGAGGAAAGCAATAAGAACGGATCGAAACATTACTTTTGGAATTCAAGGATTCATTTTTTTTTTTTTTTTTTTCAAAAGGGACAGTACCAGCTACACATATTACGAGGCGCTGCATGCCATTGGGAAATGAATCACCAGTCTATCGCAAACCATACGAATACCTAAGTACTTACTGCCAATTATGGAGGAAGTTACCATCAATACCTGAAATATGGAATAACCGAAGAAACAGCATGTGGGGCAGAAATAGTCGTTGTGCCAAAAGAAATCAATGGATGGAACATGGAAATATAGGTTTTCTTGTGATTACAGACACCATAATGGGTGCTTATCCTTTGCCAGATATCACAGGAACCTTGTACGATTTAGGGCAACACAAAAATTGTTCAAAAATTAGAAGATTGGTTATCACCAGACAGAGCGTTTCCGGCACCCTGGGCACACTACCAATTTTAAGAATGCCTTCCGGATAAAAAAAAAAATGCACCTGCAACATTTCATAGATTGTTAGATTACTCATAGGTTTAAAACTATGGCAATACTTAGAGTATCTCGATGACATAATGGTTTATGGGAGTGTTATGGAAGAGCATATGCAGCGATTAAGGGAAGTATTCCTAAGGTTAAAAGTAGCGAAGATAACACTAAGTACAGAGAAGTGTAATTTTTTGATGGAAGATGTAGCACACCTAGATCATATCGTATGTAAAGATGGGGCTATAAAGATGGGGTTAAGACAGACCCAAGATTAATTAGAGCGGTGTGTAAATTTCCTGTATCAGAATCTGCAAAGGAGTAGCAGTCATTCTTAGGAGTCACGAACTATTACCGCTTACTCGTGACTGCCCCCGGTAGCTGAATGATCAGCGTGACGGATTGCCGGGTTCGATTCCCGGCTGGGTCAGGGAATTTTCTCCGCCCAGGGACTGGGTGTTGTGCTGTCCTTATCATCATCCTCAAAGACTGCAGGTCGCCGAAGTGGCATCAAATTAAAAGACCGGCACCCGGCGAACGGTCTGCCCGACGGGGGGCCCTAGCCAAACGATTAAACAAACACCGCTTGCTCGTAAAAGGATTTTCGGATATTGCCAAACCATTGACACAGATGTTAAAAAAGGGTACTAAATTTGTGTGGCCAGAAGAGTGCTAGCATGCTTTCGAGGAGCTAAAGCTTAACATCGAGTCCGATATTGGTATTTCCTGATTTTAATAGAGAATTTGTTTTATCATGTGATGCTTCAAACCAAGCACGTGGCTGTATGTTGGTACAAGAGGTAGAAGGCGTAGAATATCCGATTCTTATACATCAATAGACTAAATCCTGAAAAAAGAAATTATTCTACAATTTAAAAAGTGATGTTACACCTTATTTATAGAATCAGATATTTCAAATATTATTTCTACGATAGAATGTTTAGAATAATAACAGATCATGCGGCAACAAATTGGTTGTTGGAGTTAAAGCGTCCTTCTAGTACGCTGACGCGATGGCAAGAAGATTAAGTGAATTTGATTTCGAAGTTACAAATAAAACTGGGAAGAAACGCGGAAAAGCGGATGGCTGAAGTAGAAAAGTAGCAGTACTACGTGTTGGAGGTAAAGAGCACAAGGAATGGCAAACTTAACAGAGAGCGGATGATAAATGTAAGCAGTATTTTAAGAAGTCATAGTTTTGTATGCAGGATGGGTTGCTATGCAGAGAAACCAAATTGAAACCAAGCAATAGAGTGCTATAAGAAGGTCATGATGACATATTAGTGGGTGATGGAGGCTGCAGATATACCAACAGAAGAGCAGCAGAAAGATAGTGGTGAAGAAATAGGCAGATGGTCATAAGCCAGTATGTACGGAATTGCATACCGTACGCATAGTGAGCGAATTTGTGTCGAACAAGTGTACCATTTGAGATGTTGCTCGCCGGCCGTTTTGACCGATCGGCTCTAGGCGCTTCAGTCCAGAGCTGCGCTGCTGCTACTGTCGCAGGTTCGACTCCTGCCTCGGGCATGGATGTGTGTGATGTCCTTAAGTTAGTTAGATTTAAGTAGTTATACGTTCTAGGGGACTGATGACCTCAGATGTTGAGTCCCATAGTTCTCAGAGCCATTTGAACCATTTTTCGAGATGTTGCATGAAACATTAGTACCGTTCGAATTTCCGGGAATTGATGTTTTAGCTCCACTCAGTACTCCTGCAGGGAGTAAGTATGTACAATCATAGATTATTTTTCAAGATAAACAAAAATGGTGCCAATGCCAAATCAGCAGTCAGTAACAATGGTACAACCACTTGTGAATAATACGACACCGAAGTTTGGAGCACCTGAAACAACAGTAACAGACCACGGAACGAGCTTCATGTCAGATCCATTCAAGAAATTGTGTAAGTTACGGAATGTGAAGTCGTGAAGGACGAGTCGTCTCCATCCACAAGCCAATGAAAGAACTGAAAGAATGCATAGGACAAACGCGAAGATGCTTGGATACTACTTTCACTTCCATCAAACCAACTGGGATGTCTATTTGAAGTATGTCGTCTCTGCCTACAAATAAAAACAGAGTACGAATGCAGGATTATCGCCGTATGAAATAGTGTATGGTCGTAAAATGCTGTCACCGTTCGACATATTGAAAACGAAGAAAGGGAAGACTGGAGGGTTTTTTAAGGAATTTGTCAGAGTGATTAGGATAATTTGGAATACAGTACAGAGGGCAAATACACGAGCACTCGAGAAACAGGGAGAAGCCTTGGGCTGTACGGCAAGAATGCCACAGAATAAGGTTGGTCAGTCTGTGATGCTACCAACTTCGTACACGCCGAAGGAACAGAAAAGGAAGATTTTTGCAGAGTATCGTACCATACCAAATGATAATGACTACGTCCCCACTAAATGTCAAGACTCAATTGCCGACGAGAACGACAACTGTGTCTGTAGGCTGGTTGAAATCTTTCCAAGGGAGTCTGGAAGTTATTCCAAGGATAAGAGGGAGAGTGAGGAGAGAGGTATCGGAAGATAAACAAGAGGTAGAGAATGAAACGGTAACGAGGAAATCGTATGAATTACGACCCAGGAGATAGCCATTTAACATTTTTTTTAGGTTAAGCGTAGACTTAGTGCAATTAGTATAGGCATCTACGCAGCAGCATTGAATTTAACGGGGAGGTTTTCCATTTCCCTGCACGTAAGTGAGGTGCAGAGAAGGCAAGATGATGCGTTTCATAGCGGAACCACTGATCTTCATCAGGATGGAAGCGTTATGGATGAAGCACCTGGAAAGGGGAGTGCTGGTCGTCAAGCAGGAAGACCTACTGATCACTAGTCATCGCTGGGTATTCACTGGTGGTATTCAACTCACGGGAGATGCGTAACGAGATGAGGAGATTAGAAAAAGCATTCAATAAGTTCCGTCAAGGGACGGAAAGGCATGGCATACTCAGAGGAAGTGCCATGATGTGTGGGAGAGTACGTGGAGCGTACGAAAAATTATGGGGATGACTCCGTTCCTAGAAGCAAGAGGGCTTGTATCGACACTGGAAGTCGGCTTATTGAAAACTCTATTTGTCACTTATGATGAAGAAGGCATTCGAATGGTTAACGACACCGTAGAAGAGGTTAAGCAGTGGGCAAAAATGAACAAAGCTATTAGTGACTGGCACACTATGCAGATTCCAAGTTTAGAGGACGACGTATTAAATAACCAATGACTATGATCATAGTATGAAGGCTTTCACGACCGAATGACATATCTTCTGGTATACCTTCCGGGATGTAAGGTCGTGGTCCATGAAACTCTTCAGCTCCTAACGTTTCGCCCAGAGCTGCGCTGGACATCTTCAGAGGGGTGTTTCTCCTCCGGTGAGTCTTGCCGACTCACCGGAGGAGAAACACCCCTCTGAAGATGTCCAGCGCAGCTCTGGGCGAAACGTTAGGAGCTGAAGAGTTTCATGGACCACGACCTTACATCCCAGAAGGTTTACCAGAAGAAATGACTATGATGACAACGGACTGGAAAAGTAAAGCGGTATCCCAGAGCTACAGAACAGGTAAATTAATCACTTATCAGGGAACTATAAACCGAAGTAGAACTCTTACATAAGGAAACAGTGCTGACAAATTGCTTGCAGACCAGAGAAGATAGTGTTTGGGAAGCATGAAGGAAAGTAATGGAACTCCAAGAGGCTATGCTTCAAGTTGTGAGAGGTCAGCTAGTGGTAACCTTGCTGCAGCAAGATCAGTATTTAGATTGTGGAAGGGAAGTACAGAAGGAATTACTGCCGGAGTTGGGGCTGTTTTATAACCCGTTCCTAAACACTTACCTTTTTATTTCACAGGTAGCCACAGTATCGATGGGAACTGATGGCGTGAAAGTTTACATTTCCATTTCTATACCAGCAGCCGCGAAACAAGCACGTTACGAGTGCTACACACTTCACGCGTATCGTGTCAAGTGGAGGATATTGATGAAATTTGTAAGAGTAAAAATGCAGCGACTGCTATTAATTCCAAAGGCAAGGGAAGATATGTAGAAATGGAGGAAGCAAAGTTACAGAAATGCTACTGAGGGGAAATCAGAATCTGTCCGAATATGCTAACAAGAAAGGGGCAGAATACCTACGCATTGAAATTACTAATGGGACGAAAAGAGGTAAGAGAATGCAATAAAGAAGTAATCGAGTCAGAATTGTTCTTTCAGCAGGTCGAGGCCCATTGATTGTTCGCAATTTTTTTTCAAAATGGCAGTAGTGGGTAGTTGTGCTGAGTTGGGGAAACTTGCGTCAGCAAAGGTGCTAGAATGAAGTGGGACTGGTTTGTTATTAAATGGAACAGCGTGCAAGATAAAGGAACTTACTTTCCTTATTCCCGTCGCGGTTTCTGAAATAGCTCACCTGAATATTTAGCAGCCTCGTTTGCATTTGCCAGAGGAGCCCAGGGAAGTGCTTCCTGCCATAAATCTAACCAGCTTAAATCAAACTCTAGGGCCAGAATTAATGCAGTCAATAAACATGCTTCTGAACCACCAGGAGGGACGAGTTTTCCTGGAAACCTTAGTAAAGCATGGAAATTTATCTCGGAAAAATCAGTAGCAGGAAGAGACAACATTAACGCTTGCCATACCAACCACTACAGTGTCACTTATTCTGCTGAGCTTTGTCTTTGATTTCCTGTATAGAAGGTGAAGCATGAGTTCAAATTCGGCCGTCGTTTGGATTCCCGTGGATTGGATATCCCAAGCATAAAAGGACCAAATGGAAGGTGAATGCACAAGGGGATAGTATTAAGAATAATTGAGTCATTTTAACCTGTAAGTTTGGAACAGAGTGTTAGAAGATATTGTGCAAGAAGCCTAGTAATGAAATAAGTTACGTGGTGTTACAGTTAAGGAGTTAAGTGATAGGGTTAAGGAAACCAATTGTTACAATAATTCTTAAGAGGCAAAACAAGGCCAGAAGGGCCAGCAGCCAGTAACTCTAGCGTAGTAGACATTTAAGTTTGGTTCACCGTAGGGACCAGATCCTGATAAAAAGAAGGGCTGCTATGTAGTATTCGGTCGAAAAGTACGCCAGAGCGGAAGTGAGAGGCAGCAGAGCCAGCAGCAGGCAGGCAAGAGTGTTAAGTGTTGTGAAGCAAAACATGGCTTACATGTGCCCGAAGCAGAGCCAGATGGGACTGTATAGCACAGCCGATACTGCAATATGCTAGCGGAAGTAAAAAAGCCTTTCCTCACTTGCCATCACAGAAGGGTTTGGAGTAGGTGCCTTAAGTCCTTTACGAACGTACTATAAAGGGTAAAAGTATTCAGCCATTAATGTACTAAAATATGATCATCTCAGTATCAAAGCCCACGCCAAGAGCCTAAGACACCTGGAGCAGCACTTTGAGTGACATCGCAGAATGCAATACAGGGTCCACTGTTCGAGCACAGGTCGAGGCAGCCTGTCCTGAGCAGCCGCCATTGGAGCAGAGAGCCACCCACTTGCTGGAGGAAGGTCATGGTCGCCTCTGCGATATTGTCGGTTGCGACGCCATGCTGTCAACACGGTCACAGATAGAGACATTGCTGACAGTGGCATTCAAGTGACGCCACACTCGGCCCTAGTCTTTGAGCTCTCAGTAATGCCAGACATATATTGTTTCACATGTGAGGCAACATGACACCTCTATCAGGCTATTCCTGATGTACTTCGGCCAAGGACTAGAATAATTAATAAGGGCTTAATTAAACAAATCTACTGTTGTCCTGACGTTCCATTTCACTCTCCACAGGTGACAGTATATGGGCCTTTTAACATATAGTAAAAAAAAATTGTGAGGAAGAAATGAAAGTGAGACCTAGATTTCAATACCTTTCATAGACATATCCCAAACAGGACAAACCACTTGCTTCAATTACTATACTGCGAAAGAGTGGCTTCATAGCGAAACATGTCGAAAAAGCGGAACAGAACAGACTCGAAGCATTTGAGACGTGGTGTTACAGATGCATGAGTGTTGAAAATTAGATGGTCTGATAAGGTAAGGGATGAGGAGGTTCTGCGCAGAATCAGAGACGAAAAGAATATGACATCAGGGAATGACTTCCGTGGTACTAGAGGGAGCTGTAGAGCGATAAAACTGCAGAGGAGGACAGAGATTGGAATACATCCAGGAAATAGCTGAGGACGTAGATTGGAAGAGCTAATCTGAGATGAAGAGTTTGGCACAGGAGAGGAATTCGTGGCAGGATGCGTCATACCAGTCAGAAAGTTGATGACTCAAAAAAATAACAATAAACAACAAATTTTAACTTAAAAATAACGTTGAAATACAGATCTATTAGACATAAGCCCACCATATGTACATTTGTCGACTTCAAGAAGGCGTATGACTCAGTCAACCGTAAATCCCTTGTCAACACTCTAATAGAGCTCGGAACTGATCAGAAAACACGTTAGCTCATTGAACAGATACTCTCCAACACAACCTCTAAAGTAAAATTCATGGGGGAAATCTCGGAATGCTGAATGTTTTTAGATCAGAACTGGAGTAATGCAAGGATACTGACTATCTCCAATGCTGTTCAATATCATTTTGGACAAGGTCATAAGGGAATGGGAGAGTGAGCTTAGGAAACGCGGCGTATGGAAATCAGTGAAGATTAGAAGGAAAACTGAAGTCACCTGCCTAGCCTTTGCCGACGACCTTGCAATGTTGACAGACAGTAAACAAAATGCAATACATCAAATAGAAATACTGAAGGAATGCGCCAAGAAGGTTGGTTTGGAAATTTCTTTTGAGAAAACGGAATTTATGTGTACACTCTTAAACATACGGAATCTCAGCACAAAATATGGACGGATAAACAGAGTTCTACATTTTAAAAACCTGTGGGAAATTTTGGAACCCACTGGACTAGAAAAAATCTCAAGAAACTCGAGCACAGAAACTAGAAACTCAAGACAGCCTACGGTCGAACACACCAACTTCACAACATAAAGTGCACGTACATGCATGCAAAAAATCAGGCACTACAGCACTATCATTAAACCAGAGATGCTATAGGCAGCAGAAACTTTGTCACTCCATAACAAGATGTTACTACAAAATCTACAAAACGACATTAGAAAAAGACGCCTTAAATTCTATGAACACGTACACAGACTCGCTGAGTACAGACTCACATGCCAGATACTCACAGTCACTGAAAACCTTAAAAGTATGACATGGGCAGAACAAGTACGAAGAGACCTTACTGATGCTCAACTCACCATTCAGGACACTACAGAACGTAACATCTACAGAAGCAAAATAGACAATTGGGATGTCCAGTCAGAGACAAGAGCCAAAAAGACCGGTACAAAACGGACGGATGAAAGAAAGAAAACCATGAGCGAGAAAATGAAGGTCTCGTGGAAAAACCGCAGGAAGAACTGTAGAAGCTTCACGTGATCCACAAAGGGTCTACTACGTCTATAATAAAAAAGTCCATAGCCTTTCTATATCATGAGCATCGCCCATGTCTGTGAGACCTTCGTCAGATTATTGGAATCATTTCACTATAGCTGGGCGCGGAATTTCATTTGTTCCATATACCGCCAGATTTTCACGGTGATATGTGTGTAATTTAACCGTTTTTCCCACAAGAACTGTGATTCCGTGTAATTCAACTCTGGAGTATGTTCTCATTTGCCGCATCATTTCATTCTCTCGACGAGATGCACCTGTTAATCGTAGCGCACCAGAATTGTGTTTGGAGGGAACGCAGTACATGTACTTTCTTCTGACAACGCGATAGTCTTGTTCCGCAGTTGTCTTAGCATCGGACGACATGTGTAACTTACTTTTTAAAGCGACTCTTAAAAATAAACCGAATCAATATGCGAGGGCAAGACAAACACAAACAAATATCTCAACAGGAGTATCGGTCGATTCGTACTACGATGTATTTTCAAATATGTTACGAGTAATTCCTAGCCATATCATGAAGGAAGCGTATGTGGTTAGGAATGTGGATAAACACAATATCAGCACTAGGAACATCCCACTCACGTGACTGCAATGTATGTGCACCAATCCTCTCACCACAGTAGATACTTACGTAGCCCACTTTCTCTCCGACAAAGTCCCAAAAATAAGTCTGGCACAGTGGCTCCGATCACAACAGTGAATAGTAGCTGTAGACGTTGTAGCTCATTGGGGGAGAGAAGAATTTTAGAAATTTCAATGGAGCTTCAGAAAGGAATGAAGTAAATAAACTGACAGCTTTCATCTTCCTAACTTAACTGCCTCAAACCTGTTAAAATGTGCCGCAGAAAGGACTACATCTTTCCTTCTTTTTAATGGAGAGAAATTATTTATGAGTGGCATATATTGTAGGTATATATGATCCAAGTGTGGTTTGTGCATGACTTATTTGAAGTATCTGCGACTTGAGTGAAAGCATTACCATTGATGTAACTCTGGGGACCTCATACAATATGTTACGTATGAATATTGATCATCAAGCATGAAACACAGAAAGCATTATGCATGTCTATTAATAGATAATTTTAAAATATTTATCATTCTCAGGCTGACAAACGGGAAAACAAGTATATATGAACGTTATTATTATTATTATTATTATTATGAAACACGCTGACTGGTAGTAGGTGCCCTGTACGATTTGCATTATCTTTAATGATCCGGTGGCGATTTTTAACGGATTACAAATGATTCTAGGGTGCGTATGTGCAGAGCGGGGTAATTCAGAAACAGCAACAAAAAACACTTCGACCAAGCAGGTCGGTGACCGTTGAATGGGACCGTGGTAGGACGCGAAAGCGTCCGATTGGACACTTCGTTAAGACGTGAGAGAGTCCACTTAGACATCACTGTAGGACACGAGGGTGCCTGATCGACTTGGCATAGCAGCACGGAAGACGCTATCCACGTCTTGGAGTCCGGGAAACGTGCTGACGACTACGTCTTCGCAAAAACGTAAACAGGTTTGCAGCATACATCTCTGAACAGTCCAGTCATGCTTACGGTGAGCATAATTCGCAGCATCGGCGGAGTATTTCAATGTTATCTCACTCTTGTGGAATTCAGGTCTGTCTCATACTTTTACATTGTATTAATGAGTGGATTTGTGGGTTTTGGTCACCAACTTCCAGCCATTGTTCCGATGGAGATTTACATGACTGAATAGTTGTCATCGTTGAACATTGGGAGAGAGTAAATTCTAACAAAATAAGAAGTAATTTAACTGATAAGAGAGTGACACTGCTTTCCATTTAATCTTCATGCAAATATAGATATATATAATTGTCACAGATGTTTGATTGTTAACTTTCTACGTTGATTCCGTAAATATGTTTATCAGTAAATGTGAGTACTGAATTTAATCATGGTTTCTGTTCGACCGCATTACATACATTAAGTTGAAAACCTTTAAAGTATATCGAAGAAGATATTAGCACTCAGCTCTAAATCATAACCAGCGCACTACTCCAGTAAGAGAGCGTCAGAGTGAAACTTTGTGCAAATTCCCGGCTTTAAGAGCTATGTCCAGGACTGTAATTTTCGTATTATGGATTTAACGTTACGCAGAAATATTTAAAGGTTATTTCTTAAAGAGGTGGGCAGCCAACAGTTAGTTTTGAAGAGTTAAGGGAAATTCTACACCATGGGGTTTTGCAAGTTCAGTGACAGTATCTGCCATCTACATGCATTAGCTACACTGATCAGCCAGAACATTAGACCAGCGACGTTCTATGGACATATAACAGTCCAGGTGATAGGAGCGTCACCTGGCGAGAAATGATTGCTAGTCAGACGCACATACGGTGCATCTACTATCAGTGAACATCCTGTTTGTAAGTAGAATTGGTATGTGAGTTTGACTGACGGCAGATTGTGATGACACGGACGCTCGGCACGGAAATTTCGGAAACTGCACGACTTGTGAGATGCCATAGGAATGCTGTGGTGAGTGTCCTCAACACATGGAGAAACCAAGATGAAACCACATCCAGACGTCGTGGCGTTGTGCGGCCACCCCTCGTTACAGATGTCGGACATAGTAGGCTTAGGAGTCAGGTAAAACAGGACAGGCGGCGAATTGTGGCACAACTAACATCACGCTTTAATGCTGAGTAGAGTACAAGTGTGTCTGAACACATAGTGCACACAACATTCATAACCATGGGCGTCTGCAGACGAAGACCCATGACTGTGCCACTGTTAGTACTACGACATCGGCAACTACGACTGAAATCGGCACCTGACCATCAGCTCTGGATATTGGCCCAGTGGCAGTGTGTTGCATGATCTGACGAATCCCGGTACCTTCTTCATTATGCCGATGGGATGACGCGAATCCGTCGTCTTCCAGGCGAACAGCTCCTTGACACCTGCACTGTGGAACGGAAGCAAGCTGGTGGTGGCTCCGTTATGGTCTGGGGAACATTCACGTTGGCTTTCACGCATCTAGTGGTTCTCGTGCAAGGCACCATGACAGGCAAGGAGTATCATACAGTGGTTGGACACCATGTACGTGCCTTCATGCTGATCATGTTTCCCGACAGCTGTGGCATTTTTTAGCAAGCTAATGCGTCTTTCCAGTGGAGTAATGGAGTGGTTCGAGGAACACAGTGGCGAGGTCCAGTTGATCTACTGGCCCACAGCTCGCCATATCCAAACTCGATCGAAAACACCTGGGATATGATTGAATGCAACATCAGAGATCATCGCCCCTCTCCCCGGAATTTACCTGGAATAGCTGACTTGTGTGTGTGATGTAATCAGGTATGTTGTGGTACATTTCGTTTTAGATATGGTGTAACCTCTCCACCATATTTGTTTCTCTATGAAATTTAGCCCAACTTTACCTCCCACTCTATAAAAGTCTGAAACTATATATCCACAAATATCCAACTTAAACTCATATGCTAACCTTTGATTAAACAGAACCTAATTTGAATTTAATTGTAACTTGTCTGAATACAACTTATCTTTATGTTAAATGCGCAACTGAAGTAAAAAAAGCTATCTAGCCCATTACATAGCACATCTGGGATTGTGTAATGAGGCCGGCTGCAGTGGCCGAGCGGTTCTAGGGGCTTCAGTCTGGAGCCGCGTGACCGCTACGGTCGCAGGTTCGAATCCTGCCTCGGGAATGGATGTGTGTGATATCCATAGGTTAGTTAGGTTTAAATAGTTCTAAGTTCTAGGGGACTGATGACTTCAGATGTTAAGTCCCATAGTGCTCAGAGCCATTTTTTGAATGTTTAATGATAAACAACGGGGTGATGAGAGTAACTATTCCTATGAAATCATATTCCAAGACAATGATTTTAGTATGAAGTAAATATTCAAAAAGACAGACTAAAACTTCGCGTGATCTTCACAAATAACATATTTCTGAGCAGTACTAGAGTACTACAAAGAGAATGATTTTAAAATGGCACAATATTTAGAAGAGAATTTCAGGAAACCAAACAGTTTAATCAATTAATATGTTAATGCATGACTCATGGAAGTGGGGTGATGTTTCTCTCAGCTCTGAGTAAGTGAAACAAGTTAACTAGCTCCCATTAATCATGTCTATAATTACGTGCGCAGTGCTGTAGTCTTACCGCAAACTGCTTCTCTTCAAAAAGTAATAACATTATTCAAGATTTTTATTCCTTTTTCTTTACAATATGTACATCATATTCGTCTTTGCTGCTCTTTACAATAAATTCTTCTTCCTCTGATACAATCGCAACTAAACAGACCACTACAGAATCAGAAGCACTTACGACGCTTCCGCTAAGAATGTATCAGAATGATCAGAGGCAAAGACTGTGTGTGCCACGACAAGACCGAAGATTGTTTAGGGGTAACGTACTTGCTCTCTCTCTGCCGTGCACATCGGTGACACACAAAAATCGAAACGACGTGACCACCTTACATCGATAGGAGCGTTGTGTGTTGTAGATCACCTGTTGGTTAATTATTTTAATTTTTTTTTATCTTTACGCGTCTGAACCGAAACGGGTAATAACTTGACGTGACACGGTCTCATTGCTTCTATGCCACTAAGCATCGCCGCTGTTGTCCGAGCTGAAGGTAGACATACCAGCTATTGGGTAGGTGGTCATAAAGTTCTGGCTGCTCTGTATATATTACAATGTTGCTTCCTCTACTATCTCATGTAGCTATAAATTCCACTAATGTACTATATATTAGCAAATAAACAAGATATCACTGAAATAGCTGCTTTTCTTTTTATTACCTTTGAACATGACCAGTGACAAAAACAAGTAAAAGGATGTGAAACTGTAAGGTGATTGTGACAGTGGTATAGATACTAAAAAATTTTTGAGTCACAGACCTCCATATTTGAAAATTTTGATGGTATTCCCAAGTATCAGTATATAATACCTCCCCTACTGCAACGGTATGTGATGTGTTTTGAAACTTGCCATCAGATTAAAAATTTGTGCCTTACCGGGATTCGAACCTTGAGCCATGCCTTTCATCATCTCCCAGGTCCTGGTCGAAGTCGAACTCACGACCCACCTTACCAACTTCGATTTCGCCTCTGGCCTATGATGTAAATTATCTTATTTCCAGAGCGCTAGTTGAAAGAAGTGATATTTCTGTTCCATGGATCCATCTCCAGAGATAAAAAATAAAATAAGTAGCCTTCATCTACTATATACAACACTGCTTTTAGCCCATTTGTAAGGCTCATTACACCAGACTCATTACATCTGCCAGGGTGACCCGTTAAATCTATAAGCAAATTTACTTGTTACGTTACAGAATAACACAGTTGTGTGGCAGTGTTATAGAGACTACTGTATCCAAAAAAGAAAATATTTCAATGTTTGTGCGAAGTCTGGCATTGGAAGAACTTAGGAATGAAGTCTATATCAACAACACGAATCCCCACCACACCACCATCTTAATGATGTAGCATGTATATTTGCTTACTCATTTTGACGAATTTGTCTCGCAACTAATCTAATCAGGTAAGTCATGGCTCAAAAAATGGTTCAAATGTCTCTAAGCACTATGGTACTTCACATCTGAGGTCATCAGTCCCCTAGACTTAGAACTACTTAAACCTAACTAACCAAAGGACATCACATACACCTATGTCGAGGCCGGATTCGAACCTGCGACCGTAGCAGCCGCGTAGCTCCAGACTGAAGCGCCTAGAACAGCTCGACCACAGTGGCCAGCTAAGTTTTGGTACATTCGGTTTTAGGCGTGGTATAATGGCAGCGTTGAGTATTGTACATCATCTATTGGTTAATTATTTTATATTTTTTTATCTCTAAGCGCCTGAAGATGGTTCTTTGGAACTAAAATACGTCCCAACTTTAGAAATGTTTGCAACCTGGTAGAAGAATAAAATCTGTCGACAGTGTTTACACAAATCTGTCAATCTAATATTTACACCAGGCGGTTCTAGAGCACGTTAACCTGAGGTACAATCGGTGGTATGTCACAGTGCACAGGAAGTGCCTGAAGGGTAAAACGTGGTCGATTTGAAATTGATAACAAATTACAAAAATAAAACAATAAACACAGATGAATGCAGAAAACAACATAAGAAAACAGACTCTATTCTGCAAAATATAAAACAGTTGCGGTTCCCAATTTCCAGCTCTGTGGAAGCAACAGGATAGTAGAAACTTAGTAACGTGGATATCCAGGAGATACTTGTATAGCAGACATTCGAGTAGGAGAGGATAGATCAACGCATTGCAGGCTAGGAGAGATACTGGTCCGGTTGATGACGAGGAAGGCACCTTTCTTTAAATCCCTTTAATTTATATGAGGGGCGTTCACTCAGTAACACACTTCCTTTTCTGAAATCAGATTGGTTTCATTCAGGATTTCAGCACACCATATCATTCGTCACTCATCTGGCTAGAAAACCCTACTCTTCAACATAATCTTCGTTCAGAGCGACAGCCTCAGGCCACCTTATTGTGATGGCCGTATGGCCGGCCGCATGGCACCACTCTGCCGGTCGACCTTAGGGTCAACACCTTGCTGCATCAGTAACCTCCCCACCATCCACTTACTACTGCCCGCGGAGCGCTCCATGAGCCAAACAAATGGATGTGGGAAGGTGCGAAGTCCGAGCTGTAGGGTGGATGAGGAAGGACAGTCCTCCTGGGTGCACAGATTCGTATGAGGCCTTGCGTTCTCATAGTTTCTACAGTTCCCTGATACACTTCAGAGTTGATCGCTGCACCGTGAGGGAGAACATGAAACAGAAAAAACTTATTGAAAGTCCCAGAAGACCATTTCCATAACGTTAACAGCTAAGTCTGCGACTCTGAACGTTTTGTTCTGAGGAGAGATGATGTGGCGCCGCTCCATGATTCCCAATTGTTTCCGGTTCGAAGTGATGAACTCATGTTTCATCGCCGATTTTCGACAATAAGTTGTCACGATCAACCTCGTAACGCACAAACAATTCAGCACAGGTGGTCCTTCGTTGCTTTTTATGGTCTTCTGTTAGACGGCGTGGAACACAGTGGCCAGACGGCTTTGAGTACTGCAGCTGGCGAACATGTGTGTCAGCATTGCCAACAGAGACGTCCAGCTGAGCAGCGCGGTGTTCGATGTGAAACGTCTGTCACCTCGAATAAGAGCGTCAGCACGTTGCAAGACTGCAGGAGTCACAGATGTGTGCCATCGGCCAGCATGTGCAAGGTCGGACAGGTTGGCGCGACCGTGTTGCGATGATGACACACGCCTCCCCCAATGACTCATCGAGCTTTCGCTCACCGCTATGTATCCGTAGATATTCTGCAAGCCCCTATCAACATCTGTGCTGCTCTGGCTTTCCGCCAAAGGAAACTCAACGACTGCTCTCTGCGTGGAATGCACCACCGTTGCAAACCCAGAAGCGTACGTATAGCGCTGCCACCTATGGGAACTTTATGAAACTGAAAGGGTTAAAGCGGGAATATCCCACAATGTCCCACAAGAAATTCCTCATTTTTTAAAAAAAACGAAAACTGGAGTAGCTGAAGAGTGTTGCATTATTTATTGAACGCCCCTCGCACTTTGTTTACATTTGGGAACTTATTACGGAGAACTTCAGAACCACTCAAGCAGCGCAGTAAGTTTTAATGCAGCCGAGGTGAGGCGCCCGGTAAAGTGACGTCACGTTTAACATACGGCAGCCTTCCACCGCGCCGTCGGTGCACCTTAATCGAAAGAAACGACCGACAGCCTGTGCAGTGGCAGCAGGAAAGCAGGTCGCGATGCGATTCTGATTCACGTCCGATTTAACGAGGAGGGACGATGCTGGACCGACGCGGGCGGCACCCCTTGGCTGGGTGCGGCTGCTCTCCGCCATAATTCTCGCGCGTGCGCATCGCGCGGCCATACATCCATCGCAGCGCGCAAAGCCTGGCACTTTGGGGTCAGCACGCCGGTCGTGGCGCTCCGCCAGCACAGCTGTTGTCATCCCCACAGCTCCCTCTTAGGCGCGATTCCTGTTTTTGCCGCGCGGTTCCTCAGACGGCTTAATGTGCGGCATCCATTACCCCCTTCCGACAAGGCATTATGCCTTATTTCGCCATTTTTCATTACCAGTCCGGATGAGTTCTAGAGAAAGCGATAAACGTTCTGAATGGTACTGACGCCACGCCTTCCTTAAACTACTGTCTGGAAGATAAACGTAGAGATAAATTTTACCATGAAGGGTAGAGAATTCATAGTGCTTCACACTGAGGCGATAAGTCATAGGATAGCTATATGCACATATACAGACTGCGGAAATATCGCGTACACAAGATATAAAAGGGTAGTGTCTTTTGTACTCAGGTGATTCATGTGAAAATATTTCTAACTTGATATGGCCGCACGAAGGGGATCCGTAATAGTAGTTGGAGCTAGAAGCATAGGAAATTTCATTTCCGAAATCATTAGGGAATTCAATATTCTGAGGTCAACAGTGTCAAGAGTATGCCGAGAATACGAATTTCGGAGATTATCTCTCACCAAGAGGAACGCAGTGTCCACGGCCTTCACTTAACGATCGTGAGAAGCGGCGTTTACGTAGAGTTGTCAGTGATAACAGAAAAGCAACTGTACTTGAAATAACCGCAGAAATCAAAGTGCGACGTACGACGAACGTATCCGTTACGACAGTACTGCAGAATTTGGCATTAATGGCCTATGGCAGCAGATTACCAACGCGAGTGCCTTTGTTAAAAGCACGTAATTGCCTGTAGCACTTCTCTGGGCTCGTGACCATATCGGTTGGAACGTAGACGATTTCATCACCATGGCCTGGTCAATTACGTCCCGATTTCAGTTGGTAAGAGAAGATGGTAAGGTTCGAGTGTGGCGTAGCCCCTCAAAGCCATGGACCTTAGTTGTCTACAACGCACTGTGCAGTCTGGTGGTGGCTTGATAATGGTGTGTGATGTATTTGCATAGAATGGACTGGGTTCTCTGGCCCAACTCAAGCGATCATTGACTGGAAATATGTTCGGTTGCTTAGAGACCACGTGCAGCCATTCGTGCTCGTCTTCCCAGATAATGATAGACTTTTATGGATGACTGTGCGTATTGACGGGGACACAGTTGTTAGCGTTCGGTTTGAAGAGCATCCTGGAGAATTCGAGCGAATGATTTGGCCCCCCAGTTGGCCCTCAGTGAATCTCATCGAACATTAATGGAAAACAAACCGTGCACAAAATCCGGCACCGGCAACGCTTACGCAGTTATTGATGGCTCTAAAGACAGATTCGATCAGTATCTCTGCAAGGACTCTGAACGATTTGTTGAGTCCATGACACGTCCAGCTGCTAGTATTTTTTTTTTTCGTCAGTTTGATGCGGCCCGCCACGAATTCCTCTCCAGTACCAACCGTTGTATCTCAGAGTAGCAACAGCGAACTACTTTTTCAATAATTTCTGAATGTATTCCAATCACTGCCTTCCTCAACGGTTTTGACCTCTACAGCTCCCACTACTACCACAGAAGTTAATCCTTAAGTCCAACTACGTGTCCTATCATTATGTCTCTTCTTCTTTTCAGTGTTTTCCACACATTCCTTTCCTCGCCGATTCTGTGGAGGACCTCCTCACTCCGTCTCTCCTTATAGCTTACCCCCGTTATTCTCATAATTTCGAACATCTTGCACCATTTTATATGAACACTTTTTCCAGGTCGCCTAATCCCATGAACGTGTCTCGATTTTTCATTAGCCGTGCTTCCATTATCAACCGCAATGTCATAATTACCTCTCCAGTCCCTTTTCCTTTTCTAAAGCCAGACTGCTCGTCATCTCACACAACCTCAGTTTTCATTCCCATTCTTCAGTATTTTATTCTTGTCAGCAACTTGGAAGAGTGAGCTGTTAAGTTGATTGTGCAACAGTCCTGTTGCCGTGTTCGGTATTATCTGGATGATATTTTTCCGAATGTCAGGTGGTATGCTGCCACACTCATACATTCTACACGCCAAAGTGAACAGTCGTTTTGCTGCCACTTCCTCCGATGACTTTAGAAATTCTGATGAAAGGTTATCTATCCCTTCTGCCTTACGTCCTCCAAAGCTCCCTCAAATTTTGATTCTAAAACTGGATGCCCTATCTCCTCTTACTCGTCTCTTGTTTCTTCTTCTATCACATGAGACAAATATTTCCCCTCATAGAGGCCTTTAGTGTCCTCTTGCCACCTATCCTCCCTCTCCTCTACATTTGACAGGGGAAAATGCACTCTTTATGTTACCACCATTGCTTTTAATTTCACCGAAGGTTATTTTGACTTTTCTGAGTCAGTCCATCCTAGAATGATTTCTTATTCAATTTTGCCCATTTTTCATGCAGCTACATCGTCTTAGCTTCCCTGCACTTCCTATTTACATCATTCCTCAGCGACTTGTATTTCTGTATTCCTGAAATTTCCTGATCATTTTTGTACTTCCTTCTTTCATCGATCAATTGATGTATTTCTTCTGTTGCCCATTGCTTTTCCACAGTTACCTTCTTTGTACCTATGTTTTACTTTCTAACTTCTGTGAGTTTCCTTTTTGGAGGTGTCCATTCCTCTTCAGCCGCACTATCTACTGCGCTATTCCTTGTTGCTGTTTCAATAGCCTTAGAGAATTTCAAAAGTAACTCGGCATTCCTTAGCACTTCCGTATCCCACTTCTGTTCGCAATGATTCTTCCGGACCAATCTCCTAAATTTCAGTCTACTGTTCATCACTGCTACATTGTGAACTGAATCTATATTTGCTTCTGGGTACGTCTTACAATCCGGTATTCGATTTCGGAATCTCTGTCCGACCATGATGTAACCTAATTGAAATCTTCCCGTATCACCAGGCCTTTTCCAAGTGTACCTCGTCCTCCTTTGATTCTTGAACGTAATATTCACTATTGACATCTGAAATTTATTACAGAGCTCAATTAGCGATTCTCCTCTCTCTTTACCTGAGCCTAGCCCATATTCTCCTGTTATCTTTTCTTCTTCAGCTTCCCCTACAATTGAATTACAGTCCCCTATGACTATTAGATTTTGATCTCCCTTGATTACTTTATTACCTTTCAATATCGTCATATACTTTCCCTATCTCTTCATTTTCACCGGCCGGAGTGGCCGTGTGGTTCTAGGCGCTACAGTCTGGAGCCGAGCGACCGCTACGGTCGCAGGTTCGAATCCTGCCTCGGGCATGGATGTGTGTGATGTCCTTAGGTTAGTTAGGTTTAATTAGTTCTAAGTTCTAGGCGACTGATGACCTCAGAAGTCAAGTCGCATAGTGCTCAGAGCAATTTTTCATTTTCAGCTTTCGACGTCGGCATGTATACCTGTACTATCGTTGTCAGAGTTGGAATGCTTTCGATTCTGATAAGAACAAACCTATCATTGAACTGTTCGTAGTAACACACTGTCTGCCCTACCTTCATATTAATTAAGAATACCACTCCCGGTATAACAGTTTCTGCTGCTGTTCATATTCTTCTTTCCATTTCATTTCACTGAACCCTACTATCTCAGGATTGAGCCTTTGAACTTCCCTTTTCATATTTTATAGCTTCCCTACCGCATTCGAGGTACATACATTCCACGCCCCGACTCGTAGAACGCTATTATTTAGTTGGTTGTTCAGTTTTTTCTCATGGTCACCTCCACTTTGGTAGTCCCTTCCAGGAGATCCGAATGGGGGACTATTCCGGGATCTTTGCTGAATGAAGAGATCATTATGACACTTATTCAGTTGCCGGCCAAATGTCCCGTGAATACATGTTATGTGTCTTTAATTCAGTGGTTTCCATTGCCTTCTGCATCCTCACGCCGTTGATCAGTCCTGATTCTTTCACCTTTAGGAGCAGTTTCCGACAGCAAGGACAAGAGATTCCCCTGAATCTCTGTCCGCTCTTCAGCGTTCTTTCATAAGGCCGTCGGCTGAAAGAGGATGCCAGAAGTCTTCCGTCGCCAGTGCTGACTAATCGAAATATATGTGGTGGTGGTGGTTTTCGAACCCAGGACCGATTAGGTATTGATTATGAATCAAAGACGCCATCCCTAGACCAAAGGTGCTGCAGTATGTCGGGTAAAAGGAGGTCCGGTACAATATTAATAGGTAACCCACGATTTGTCACCTCAGTGTATTTTATGAGACCATCCGACTTGCTTCTTCATATACAGGATCTTGTAAGCTGGAGATGCAAGTCAGTAGATAGATGAGTCCTCCTAGGTTCGGCACAGTATCATATCGTCAACTTCTAACCTAGGTATTATCATACGGAGTATTTTAGCAAACATTTGCCTGGTTCGGTGAACATTCAACTTATTGACTAGAGAATGTACTGCTGACTCATTTGGCGCATTGGTTATCACACTTGACTCACATTCGGGAGGACGAGGGTTCAAACCTGCGTCCGGCAATCCTGACGTAGGTTTTCTGTGATTTCCCTAAATCGCTGCAGGCAAATTTCGGGAAGTTTCCTTTGAAAGGACACTGCTAACTTGCTTCGCCATCCTTCCCTAAACCGATGGAACCGATGACCTCGCTGTTTGGTCCCCTTATCCCGAAGCAATCGACCAAGTGTTCCTGCTGATTGAAGCTGTATAACCGGTTAGAACTCGAGACGGACACTGCCCTCTCATGAGGAACATTCTACCATTGGGAGGATCTGCCATCGTCGGATGACGTAGATTCGTTTGTTAAGATTTTTTAATGCTCCTGAGTATGATAAAGGATAAAATTACAATTTTCTGATAATCGGTTCCGGTTGATTCAGAACCATTTTCCAACCCCACAACAGGCCACAGCAGTCCATCCACCCCATCGCCGCCCCACACCTATCCCAGGGTTATTGTGCGGTTCGGCCCCCAGCGGAACCGCTCCCCCCCCCCCCCTCCCCCCTGCGGGAACGTCTCATACCTCATACCAGACGAGTGTAACCCCAAATGTATGCGTGGTAGAGTAATTATGGTGTACGCGTACATGGAGACAGTGTTTGCGCAGCAGTCGCCTACATAATGCAACAGAGGCGGAATAAGGGGAACCAGCCCGTGTTCTCCGAGGCAGTACCGCCTATAAAACTATCCACAGGCTGGCCGGCACACCAGATCTCGACAATGATCCCCTGGGCGGATTCGTGCTGCGGACCAGCACGCCTTCCCGCTAGGGAAGCAGCGCGTAGACCGCGCGGCAAACCGGGCGGGCTGTTAAGGGTAACTCAGAATATTCTCCATAAACAACCAGTTCGTAAGTAGAACTTCAGCGATAACATCATCGTTACCAAGGGTGTTTGGGTCAACATTGTAAAACGTAGTTTTGTACTTAGTGTGCGAATATATTACCCATGTTTCCATATAGCTTGCATCTATTTTCCTGATAAATGCCAAAATTTTGCGCCTTTTACTTTACTGAACTTTCTTTCTTCTAGTTCCTCAAATCGCATGAAGGTTTAATAATTTTTTCTTAAGTCTTGCTCCCATTATCAGACTGAGCTGGGTTGGGCAAATCGGACTTGCATTGAAGAGGACGGAGGTTCAAATATCATCTGACCACGCAGATTAATATTTTCCGCGATCTTCCTAAATCGTTGGAGGTAAGAGCACTGCCGTATTCCTCACCCATCCTTTCGTAATCCGACAGTGTGATCTGTCTCTAATGATCGCGCTGTCGACGGGACAAACTCTGATCTTCTTTCCCTCCTTCCATTATCAAATGCAAAGTCAGAACTGCCTTTCTGATGCCCTCATCTTTCTTAGAGCCAAACTGATGGTCATTCGACAGATCTTTAGTTTTATTTACCTATTTTCTGTAAATTATTCTTGCCAGCCACGTGGCTGCTTGAGCTATTAAGCTGATTGTACGATAATTCTCGCACCTACCGGCACCTGCTCTTGATATCTTAGAGATTCTAAGGTTGTCACTTTTTCCTGAATCTGATGATACGTCAAAATTCATGGTGAACCTTCAGCCGTCCTTTACTTTTGACAATTCGCTACTAGATTCGGTCAAATGACCATTATCAAGCATAAGCTGGCATAAACGGCGGGAAAGTTTGACCATAATTACAGTAATTTTCTCCTTTGCGCCTAGTAAAAAGTTTTTTTACAATAACAGCAGTGTACAATAGTTTATGTGAAGACGCAAAGTTCTCAGCGACAGGTCAGTTCGTTACTAGCCGTGGTTGTGAACTTTACTTCTTCCCTTAAACTGTTGCACACAGCTGTTATTGTAAAAAAAATTTTCGCTGCAATGGTAGGGTCGAAGGAGCAAACTACTCTTATTATAGTACAACTTTCCAGCCGTTTATGCCAGCTTATGCTTGAAAATGGTCATTTGACCGAATCTAGTAGCGAAGTGAACTGAACAAGGCTGAATATCCTCACCTGCAAATATACATATGATGATATGTTTCCAAACATATATTCTATACACCATCCTTAACAGTCCTTTGGATGATACAAGAAACACCATATTTCTTTAGTAATGACGAATGCTTCAAGGAGATGCTCATTTGGCTGCAAGGACAGAAGCTACAAGTAGACGATGTGGTACACTGTTAACATATTCCTTCCTTGCAGAAAAATCTGGCCAATCTTGTGGGAACGTCTTGTAGATAGTTCTCAAGACTATAAATTCTACACCGCGTGGGATAGTCGCGCGGTCTAGGGCGTCTTGCGACGGTTCGCGGGGCTCTCCCCGTTGGAGGTTCGAGTTCTCCCTCGGGCATGGATGTGTGAGTGTATTGTCCTTAGCGTAAGTTAAGTTAGCTTAAGTAGTGTGTAAGCTTAGGGACCGATTACCTCAGTAGTTTGGTCCCATATAACTTACCACGAATTTCCAAACATATTCTACAATTACAAAGCTGATCTCCATCCGAAACTTCAGAACGAAGGCGATAAGTAAAAGCAAAATTTCAGTCACGCTTATTTTACTGGGAGCAAATGCTACTGAGTTAAGAACCGGAATTATTACCTGATCCTATGGTGATGGAGCAAATTCCATGAAACATATTGGAATTAGTATGTATTAAATGAATAAGTTAGTGATTAATTACAATGAGCTTACGTACGAGGGCAAGCTGAAAAAGTAATGCCTTCGATTTTTTTATGTGAGAACTCTTCTTTATATGCATCTAGACAAAACAATCTCTGCAACATCCCATGTTCTTTATGGGTGTGCGGCCTCTTTTGTCGCTTTAGAAGTGTGAAACGGGTCAGACACCACTGCAGCGCACCACTACAGCTGCCTACATCGCTTATGCATGGCCACAAGTCAAAATTAGCGTCCAGGCGGCCACTTGATTTGTTTAAATATGCACGTGCGGCCTTGTTGCTGTCGTAACAAAGATAAATGAGCGACTGCGGCTGTGTCGTCACGATATAATTGAGATTAATTCGCAAGGCCGCTGTCTGTGCCACGTGTACCTGCTTACTTGTCAAAAGCGATGTCGTATTTTTGGAGTAAGGCGGGCGTTCTAAGCAATGTTGAGCTGAGAGTCGCGGATTTACTCAGATAAATGTAAAGCATAAAAAATTATACGATAAACCTTTAGCTCTTACTGTGCTGGGAGGTTATTCTTCCTACCACATAGTAAAACGCACGAGGACAAGCCGAAAAGTATAGATAATTAAGAAACCATTGCGTGTAACATTAGTTCTCTAATCTCTCTCAAGCACTGCGCATTTGACCTGTCTCTTGACAAGCTTCCTAATTCCATCGTGGGAGAATCTTCGTAGCATACCGAGCGATGTGGGGCAGTGGTTAGCACACTGGACTCGCATTCGGGAGGACGACGGTTCAATCCCGCGTCCGGTCATCCTGGTTTAGGTTTTCCGTGATTTCCCTAAATCGCTCCAGGCAAATGCCGGGATCGTTCCTTTCAAAGGGCACGGCCGACTTCCTTCCCCATCCTTCCCTAATCCGATGAGACCGATGACCTCGCTGTCTGGTCTCCTCCTCCAAAAACAACCCCCAACAATCTTCGTCACATCGTGCGCATCCACTCTTACACCACCTCCTCAACCTCGTCCTACGGTAAATTCACTTACGTGCCCAAAAACGTGAAAGTCACTTGCACCTGGGTCGGTACTGTATATTGGATGTTCCAGAAACTCAAAACCAAGATTGTTAATGCAATGGATTGTTTTCACCACTGTATAAGGGTGGATTCTAATGCAAAATCACATATTTTCTGTTGTATTCTCTTCTCTTCGTTTTGATTTGTGGTTTTATATCTCGCAGTAGCTGGCGGCCGCAGACTTTCGGCATAAGAGCTCACCTCGTTCCGCCAAAGACCTAGTCAAAGAGAGCGGAGGAGTAGACAGAGGTTCGGGGTACTCACTTGTCCTTAGGGTGGTAAACTCTCTCAAAAGGCGGAAGAATCAGCAATGATCCATGGCATGAGGATGCACAAGGAAATGGAAACCACTGCATGAAAGACATATCTTGTAAAATCATAGGATTTATGGTTTTTACTTGATAATATATCGTGATGATCTCTCCAATGGCAATAGATTCGGGACTAGCCCCCGTTCGAATCTCCAGGAAGGGACTGCCGAGGGAGAGATGACCATGATAAATTGAATAACCAACGAAAGGGTAACGTTTTACGAAACTGGCGTGGAATATCAGATGTCTGAACTTGGTAAGGAAGCTAGAATATCTAAAGAGGAAAATGCTAAGGCTCTATCTGGGTGCGGTGGGGGTCAGTATAGTGAAATGAGAAGAAGGGAGAGGATACCTAATCAGACAAATATAGGGTTCAACCAAAAGCAGCAGAAAATGGTATAACTGGAGTAGGATTCCTTATCATTTAGCTACAAAATAGCAGGTCAGCAACTGGAAGCAGTTAATTCGATAAATTATCTGGGAGTACGCATTAGGGGTGATTTAAAATGGAATGATCATATAAAGTTGATCGTCGGTAAAGCAGATGCCGACTGAGATTCATTGGAAGAATCCTAAGGAAATGCAATCCGAAAAAAAAGGAAGTAGGTTACACTACAATTGTTCGCCCACTGCTTGAATACTGCTCAACAGTGTGGTATCCGTACCAGATAGGGTTGATAGAAGAGTTAGAGAAGATGCAACGGAGATCAGCGCGCTTCGTTACCGGATCATTTAGTAATCGCGAAAGCGTTACGGAGATGACAGATAAACTCCAGTGGAAGAGTCTGCAGGAGAGCCGCTCAGTAGCTCGGTATGGGCTTTTGTTTAAGTTTCGAGAACATACCTTCACCACAGAGTCAAGCAGTATATTGCTCCCTCCTACGTATATCTCGCGAAGAGATCATGAGGATAAAATCAGAGAGATTAGAGCCCACACAGAAGCATACCGACAATCCTTCTTTCCACTAACAATACCAGACTGGAATAGAAGGGAGAACCGATAGAGGTACTCAGGGTACCCTCCGCCACACACCGTCAGGTGCCTTGCGGAGTATGGGTGTAGATGTAGATGTAGATTAATAGGCAGGTAGGGCAGAGAGTGATTTACGAAGAACATTTCGGTGACAGAGTCATTCTCACCATAATAGACAGAAAACCAATAATGGCAACAATAATTCAGTTATAGATTCCGACGTTGCAAGCAGAAGGTTGAAAGGTAACTCTGGTGGGACTATTTAAATGATTGAGAGTGTAGGCAAATGATAGTGTACTAACAACATTTATTTTCCCAAAACAAGTCATAAATTATACTCAACAAGTTATCGATTGAATGCGCTAAACAACTAACAGGTTATTTACTACTCCACTGGGTGGATCCTGGATGGCAGAGAGAGTTTAACTAGGTGAAAGTGAGTTAAGTACTCTGGCCTAGAAATGTGGATAACGAAGCCTGAATTGATCTGAAGCTGAGCAGACTTTGATTGATCAAATCTACTGGTACGAGCTGAGAGCAGGTACCGATTGAGATCTGTACGCCCCGACGATACCGGAGCGGCAGTATGTCACCCTGTTTGCTTTGTACGATGATGTAACTTGCAGCTGGCGAGATGTGTATTGCGGAGGTGAGATGTGGAGGCGGCACCTGTCAATCGACCGCGGCCGCGAAAGAAATGCAAAAATCTCACGGTCTAGCGATCAGGCAGACGGATCGCAATTTACTCTCTACCAGAGCCCTGAAATCACGGTAGATTTCAGTGTGTGACACATCCATTCGTTGGTCGTACAAAGGACCAATGTGGCTCACTTATACAACAGAGCGCACAAGGATACCAAACGTCAAGACTAATAAACAAAAAGCGAATACGTGTGACCTCAGGCAACGAGTAGTCCAAGATATTTCAAGTCGCACTGTTGGTGCAGTAAGAACTTCACCACAGGCTCCCTGATCTAAACTACTTGAAAGTGAATTCAGTCTCAGCACCGGTCCCAAGCACACATGCCAGAGCTTCGACCAGAAGTGCTTACCAGACCAAAGTCCTGCACCCGAGTGTTTCACACCTCTCCAGAAAAAGAAATCCGGTTTCCCACAAAGTCACACACGACACCATCTTCACTCCATCTTGAGCCAATCACAGAGCTCTAGATGTGCTAAATCTCACCTCCCACACGACGGCACAAACTCATGTCGAACCAGAGCAAGAGTTAAGCAACCTGCATCTCTGAAAAGAAAAGAAACCGCTATATACTGGCTTTTTTAAGTTTTCGAAGAAGGGGAAGGGATGATTTTTTTTCTGAAGTTGTGCCTCTTCCCATGGCAACAAACAAATAGATACAATCTCAAAGATCTTTATCTAAATCGCCTGTGCCTTGGTGCTTGGTAGTCGTAGCTATGATGTGTAAAAAAAAAAAGACGCTGGATTTTTCTTATACAACCAAGGCAGCAAGGAGAAGTGGTTCACTGGCCTATTTGCACTATTGGCAAACATGAAAACTTGTCAATTTTTGTTACAAATGGCTCTACACACAATGCCCGGTTTACGACTCCATTGTGTGGACGTGTTCCTTTAGAACGTTGCCCCAGCCCAGGCTTCTGCTGGCGCCACGGCAGGTAGCACGCCATTGTTCTGCTGGAGTCCTGTCTCGATGAAGGGCTGCCCTGTCTGCCCTGTATGACTGTGGGCCTGTCCAGTAAGATTTACTAAGCGATGGTCTCGCCACAAATTGCTTTCAGCTCCCAACATGCCGTTTCTATGAGCTAAGAATCATAAAAATACCTCATGCTTTTAGCGCCCAACCTGGCTCCATCAACATCTGCTCAGGCCATTAACTTTCTAGAGTCTCGCTCAAGGTGCGTCAAATTGTAATAAATCTTTAATAATTTTCCGTATGCGAAAAGTAGGTGGGAGTAACTAGTCCTCTCTCAAGGCGAAGTGAGAGAGAAAGAAAATGAAGACTGGTGTGATTGGGCCCTCCATGCATTCTTCTCTTATTCCTACATTTTCATCTCAGGGTAGCAACTGGAACCTCCACCCTCAATTGTTTGCTTGATGCAGTTCAGTAGTAATGGGGGTTTGGAATGTGGTAGTAGGGGAAGGAAAACATGAAAGGATTATGAGAGAATATGGGGTTGGTACCAGGAATGAGAGAGGTGGAAGAGTGAATTCTGCTTACATTCCAGCTAGTAATAGCGAACACACCGTTCAACAATCGTGAGGAGGACTGTAAAATGTAAACTTTCACGGTAGGAATTGCAACAATTAATAAAATATTCTGGGATATTATACCATGGTCAAACCCAACATTCACTTCACTTTAAAACCCACATTTCGTCCCCATCTGCAGAGGTCATTTTAAAGGGGGATTGTAGCATTGTTGAACTCCGATATACACCCTGACTAGTCAGTAGCGAGCCAGGGTGTGAATCAGACGTCCAACAAAGTTACGGTCCCCCTTGAAAATGCCCTCCACAGATGGTGACGAAATTTCGGGTTTTGAAGTGAAATCCCTTAGTCCACGGTATAAATAGCACGGAATATTTTCTAAATTGTGAAGAGGAAGAGGTACCGATCACTCGACTTCGCTGTGACAGTCTTAGAGTCATGTAAAGGAAGTCTATGGTCAGTTGTGCATCAATACCCAGATCTTCCAATACTAGTTGGTCATATAAAGAATGGATTGATTGTGTGGCATTGTTGGCCGGGAGGCCCCTATCCAGGTAAGTCTTATTGCAAGTGACGCCACTTTTCGCGATTTGCGTATTGGTGATGATACCGATGATAACAACACCACGTCCATGGGCGTCGAAAATCTCCGACCCGGCTGGGAATCGAACCCAGAGCTGTTGCATTGTAGCAAATACGTTACCACTCAGCTAAGCAGGCGGACATTATTTGATGGCTAGTTCAGACTGGAACGTTTATGGATTTATTGCGGGAGGTACAGACAGAGAGTCTTGTGAAGTACTTTTGAACACGTTTTCCGAAAACTGTCTTGTGCAGAAAGTTCGGCAGCCCACACGCAATGGAATTAGCTTGGACGTTGTGGCTAAAAACCGGCCTGACCTTATCGATGACGTCCGTTCAGAGGCGGGGATTAGTGGTTAGGATGTAATCATAGCGACTGTGGTTACGAAAGATAGTAAATCAGTCAAGAGGGCTAGGACAGTGTTTCTGCTAGGAAGAGCAGATAACCAGTTATTAGCATCTTACCTCGTCTGAGTTCAAGAATGATGGAGACGAGTAATTATGTCCAAAGTTAAATAGATTTTAAATTATGCTCTGGACAAGTATGTGCCTAGTAAGTGGATTAAGGAGGGAAAAGACCCTCCGTGGTTTAATAACGAAATTCGGAAAATGCTAAGGAAGCTGTTTCACTGTCGGTTCAAAAGTGTAATCGCAAAAGATGAAAGGCAAAGGTTAATAGATCTGTACGCGAAGCTCCCACCGTCATACCTCGGCAAAATTTCTGGCGGAGAACCAGAAAATGTTCTAAGCTGTTCTAGGGCATCCATCTAGTCACTATTTGACCAGTCTGGATGACAGCAGAAGATAGCAAAAGGAAGGCCGAAGTTTTAATTTCCACGTTTAAGAAATCGCTCAAGCAGGAGAATCGTACAAACGTAGCGTAGTTTGACCATGGCGCAGAGTCCCGTGTGGATGACATAGTCATAAGCACAGCCGCCGTAGAGAAACAACTGAAAGAGATGAAAACAAATAAGTTGCCAATTCCGGAATGGAATCTCAGTTCTCTTTTACAAAGAGTACTCTACGTCATTGTCCCCTTACTTAGTTTGCACTCATCACGAATATCTTCACTAGCGCAAAGTGCCGAGCAACTCCTGTGAATAAGAAGAGTAAAAGAACGGGCCCGCGAAATTACAGACCAATATCCTCAGCATCGGTTTGGTGCAGAATTTTAGAGCATATTCTGAGTTCAAATATAATAAATTTCCTGGAGACCAAAAAGCTCATGCCCACGGATCATCACAGCTTTAGAAAACATCGCTCTTGCGAAACCCAGCTTACTCTTTTCTCACATGTACTACGAACTAGTCCACAGCTCGTGGTCGTGCGGTAGCGTTCTCATTTCCCACGCTCGGGTTCCCGGGTTCGATTCCCAGTGGAGTCAGGGATTTTTTCTGCCTCGTGATGACTGGGTGTTGTATGATGTCCTTAGGTTAGTTAGGATTAAGTAGTTCTACGTTCTAGGGGACTGATGACCATAGCTGCAAGTCCCATAGTGCTCAGAGACATTTGAACCATTTTTGAACTGCGAACTATGAATGAAGGGCAAGAGGCAGATTCCATATATCGAGATTTCCGAAAAGCAATCGAGACAATACCCAGTTGCAGACTGTTAACGAAGGAATAGGCTCCCAGACATGTGACTAGCGCGAAGACTTCTTAAGTAATACAAACCAATACGTAGGTAATAGTTTGCATTAGATATACCAGTCCTTTTCTTAAGTCCTACCAAATAACAGCACTGTAGGATTCAATCATAATTCGGTAGTATCCGTATTTGATAATACTGTGGCACAAAATATGCCTCTCCTGCTGCCTTGTAACACTTGCGCAATGGCACTGGGGGTGGGCGCGGCTTTCACGGGGCAGTGACTTCATGATGTCATGACCTAGGTGCGATTGTCGGGATGTGGTGTCAGATTTCCAGGAATGCTGATGATGACGTCAGCAACATACAATGAGTAAATCTGCCGGAGCATCAGCTGCTGGCGCTTTCGATTTTGGAAATGCTGGTGCTGATATCATCAGTTCTGGGACTGTTGACTCTGATGTCAGCGAATTGCTTTCTCGTACTTGCATTGATCATCTCCTGCCATTCTTTTAAATTCAAAATGAAGGAGATCTTACACTGAGCACTATGTGTGACTAAAATAGAAGCTGCTTGAAAACGTTTCATCTGATATCAGAAGTATATATCTCTTGTGGGATAAACTTCAACTTACGTGTAAGACTACAGTGTTTCTATTTGGATGGCGCCTCTACGAGAGATATTTTTTTCTCGGTAACGGACGCTCAACCATCTGACAAGGTGGTCCACAAAACACTCCTGAATATTACTCTGACGTATAGCTCACCATTCATCCTGATAAATCATGAAGTGTACGTAACATATTTGCTATTTTTTATGATTGACGAATGAATATTTCGAATTCAATTACAACGATCCGTTAAAATCGTATTTCGAGCTTTTTCTATAATCTGTGGAGCAATAGCATGAAATACATTCTAAGTCAATACTGCCCTGAACGTAAACATTGGATACAGCCATCCCAAACTGACAGCTTCCCACAGACATTCGCCTTCCACAATTTTTAATGATGTTAGGCCTCAACGTTAACATAATTCC
Source organism: Schistocerca nitens (assembly GCF_023898315.1). NCBI lineage: Eukaryota > Metazoa > Arthropoda > Insecta > Orthoptera > Acrididae > Schistocerca > Schistocerca nitens. The sequence continues at coordinate 408,050,910 of NC_064618.1, forward strand.
CTTAAACAAATCAGTACAATAACAACAATAATAAACGGGACCAAGACATGGACATTCAAAAAAATAGACCGCAAACACAGACACACACACACACACACATACACACGTACAAAACACACATTCGCATCCATTTGTATCATCTTCCTAACATTACAGATATTCAACAAGAAAATGTGCTACTGAACAATTATATTTGCCAAGTGCTGCTCAGCAGTGCAGTTATTGGCTAGTGTCACTGTTTTTTTTTTAGAAAGTCAATTTCTTAAGATTAATGACTGGTTGTTACATGCAGGAGATTAGAGATCACCAATAAAAAAAGAGCCTAATTTCCTACTTTCATTACAATGACCACATTTTACTGCAACCAAATTTAATTTTGTGCAGTTATGCATTCCTAATGTGGCAGCGAACAAAGATTGCACAGTCACTTACCGGCTAAATTAAGTTATCTGAAGAAATAGTTATGGCCGAAAACAGTCTTCAATGTGGGACAGCTCGAAATAAATGAAAAGAGTATAGGAAATTGTAAATCTAAAAAAGTAAGTATACCTTTCCCTGTATCACCTTCGGAGCCATGTGTTAACCGTGGCCAGTCCCGTTGTACATCTAAAATTAATATATCCTTCATCCGTTCTACATTCGACCAAATTGCTGAAAGAAACACCATTTCTTCTTATTAGCGAAGGGGCAAATATGTTGAGCCTATCACTTCTGTATCTGGATTACGTCGGCGGATGGTTAAACCAGGCACGTACAACACATACTGCTGGCTACTGAGTGTCTACGCTTCTACTGCTCTGGAATCTAAAGTTAAATTTTGCTGGCGCACATATCCATAACGTTCTGACGTCTGGTTCCTTTCTAAATGTTTCACTGATTGTACATTCACAAAAAATAACTCATTTTTTCCATAGTAAAGTTATTGAACACTTTAATGAATATCAAATTTTATTACTGAATTCCATGAACTTTTCAGTCTTACACTATGGTGGTAGATTTTGAACGTACCTAATATTTTTTATTCATATCTGTTTCGGATTTCACTCTTCCTTCACATCTGCTAATATTCTTCTATTATTTCTTACTTTTTCGCTAACGAGCCTTCACATTTAATTCCTTCTCTGCCACTGCCACGGGTTTCTGCTAGTAAGCCTATTAATGGATTCGACAATAATGTAGTGAGAAAATTAGTTAACAAAATTTTAATAAGGCTGACATTAGAGAAGTACCAGTTATTCACTATTTATATTAGTATTCCTATTATTACTATTATTCTGTTATTATTGGTAGTGTTACTATAAGTATCAGTCAAATGAAAACTACACACATGGAAAAATAGTAACTGAACTGTTTATTACTTCAAAAGTGATCACCACAACTTTAATACATGTATCCCGCTGTGAGACAAGACGGTCAATGCCTTCATGGTAAAACGTTTTCGGTTGCCTACGGAACGATGTTTCTCGCTCACAAGTTGCTAAGGATGTCTTGATTATCCTGCAGAAGTTTATCTGGGAAGCCCTTACACATCCTCCAAACAGCCCCGATCCTTCCCCATGCGATTCCTATAGTTTTGGATCCCTGAAGAAACACAATAATGGCCGTCGATTTCCTTCGGTCACCAATCACCGTTCCGTAGGCAACCGCTTTTCTTCGTGAAATCATTGACCGTCTTATCTCACAGTGGGATTAATGTGCTGGTATTTACAGTGATTACTTTTGAAACAATACACAATTTTCTTTTTTTCTATTTCTCTCGTTTTCATTTGATTGGTTGATTTGGGACGAGAGGTCATCTGTCCCGCTTTCATTTGACTGTCTCTTATATTATTGCTATGTGCACGCTAGTATAATATTACACTGTTATCTCCCTAAGGACCTTTTGTTATTAGTTCAAGTTCAACAGATACTGAAACGAAGGTTAGTAACGTGACAGTCTGTAATAAAAGCGCTCTTAAAAATATTGCACACTTTAATCTGTATTAAACAAAGGGGCCATTTGTTGACCGTGTAAATGCATATAGCGAGTTCGAGCATTGATCACTTTATACTGCAGTGCTGTAACCTGTATCAGACTAAACCCTCACCTATTACTCTTCCGGATTGCTATTAAAGTCGAAAGATAGTATGTATTGTTTTATGATCGGGCAGATGAATTGTCCATTGTCAGTTTGCGTGGTGCGGCAATGTACTTTCTGATAAAATATTTGTATTACCGAACTCCAACGTAGGTATTAGGCTAATTAGTTTTTTTTTAATTTTTTTACTTTTCATTCCCTTCCCCGCTTCGGCAGCCGAATGGTCAACACTACAGACCCTCCTACGAGGGATCCGCAATCGGTTCCCAATACTGCCAGAAATTTTTCCCTGGTGACAGGACTGGACAGGTGTGCACTTACCCTCGTTGTGGCAAGCAAGTGAGAGGTAACGGCTCCAAGGTCGAATCGTCGTCAGTGGCCGAGAGTGCGATGTGATGACCCCACACCACTCCATGTGGCATCCGATGATGAATGGCTGAGGGTGTCATAGCGATCGATCGGCTATCGCGTGGACTTCAGGGCCCGCTAGCCAGGTTCCCTTCTTTTCATAATAGCAGAGCGGGCTGTCCACGGCTTCAGGTACTTTTGAGTCAAATACCAGACGAGTTTGTGATGGAACACAGAGACCCAGTTGAGAATACATTGACGGAAACAAAAACTGCAACACCAAAACATATTTAATATAGTTTAATGAAATTTCGGAACTACATTTGCATAGGTAACGTATTCAAGTGATTAACATTACAGTATAGACTAATGAAACTTCGGTATTCCGTTTACATAGGTAACGTATTCAAGTGATTAACATTTTAGGAGCACAGGTTAATGTAAGCACGACATAAGCCGCTGAAAAAGTGAAATGCTGCTAGAATAAAAATCGGTGTAAGCGTCAGAATATTGAATGGAAGCATGCAAACGTGTATGCATTGTGTCGTACAGGTAGCGAATGTCAGTTTGCGGGATGGAGTTATATGCCTGTAGCACTTGGTCGGTCAATACAAGGACGGCTAATGCTGGTTGCGGATGACTCTGGAGTTGTTGTACGGTGATGATCCGTATGTGCTTGATTGTAGACAAATCTGGAGACAAATTATAGAGCACATTGGATTACAACAGCGGTATGTGTGTCAGCGTTATTCTGCTGGAAAATACCACGTGGAATGTTGTTCATGAATGGCAGCACAACAGGTAGGATCACCAGACTGACGTACAAATTTGCAGCGAGGGTGCGTGTAATAACCACAAGAGCGCTCCTGCTGTCGAAAGAAATCGCACTCCAGACCATAACTCCAGGTGTACGTCCGGTGCGCCTAGCACGCAGACAGGTTGGTTGCAGGTGTCAACTGGCCTGCTTCCAACCAACAGACGGGCATCATTGGCTCCGAGGCAGAACCAGCTTTTGTTATGAAAACAACAGACCTCCACCTGCCCTCCAATGAGCTCTTGCTTCACACCAAAATTGCAAATTGCGGTGGTTTTGGATCATTAGAATGCACACTAGAGGGCGTCTGGCTCGGAGCTGTCCTTGAAGTAACCGTTTTGTGTCACTGTGGTGTCAGCTGCTGCTCGAACTGCTGGTGCAGATACAGAACGGTGCGCCAGAGTCATACACCTATCACAATGGGCTTCCCTCTAGTTAGTGCTATGTGTCCGTCCGGAGCCCGGTCGTCATACGTCCATACATTCCCGTGGTTGCAGTAATGAACAGTGGCTACATTGCTGGCAAGTCTTTCAGCAGTATCATAGAAGGAACATTCAGCCTCTCGTAGCCCTACTGCACGGTAATATTGGGCGTGTATGGAACAACCCACTCATTTGCTTTAGGCATGAGGGTAAACGTCACTTGTGATTAGATTTTCTCACCTTTCATTCCCGACGCCTGACAGTAATGGAGGCTGCTGGAGGAATTCACCCCTGCTCGATTGTCATTTCTTCCAGTTTTTTTCTCTACTCAAGTAGTAGTGCGGATCGATTCAAATCCTGCCTATTAATTAAGAAGTGAAGGAGTCGCGGCTGTTGTCAGGCAAATATACCATCGCGCAGAGGAAATCCCGGTTGGAAATATTTGGACATGGCCTTTCAGTTCCGGTATTCACCTAACAACCGAGGGAAACCTTCTCACAAACTTTGTCGAAAACGGGGATTGGGAATATTTTGCTTTTGGGACGAAGTTGTCATTTTTCCCAGACAAAAACTGAAGTTTATTGTATATGCTGGTTATAAGTGTGTTGTATGTGATTACATGTGTGTCAGCGTGGATGAATTGTGCGAGGAATTTTTGTGTCTGAAGATTTATCGCTTGTGTGGACTTTTTTCTTGTTGATTGACTTGTACTTTTGGTTGGTGAGAGGTTATTCTTTTTTTCTGGTGAGTTATCCTATTTTATGTTGTCTAGTCCTTTTTATAGTAGGTTATTGAAGTACTTTTTAACTTTCCTAATGTGGGATCTACTCTGTCTCTGCAATAACTGCTCTCGATACTTTGTATTTGTTCCAAGTTCGTGTCATGACTTCCTACGCTTCTCAGTTGACGAATAACGCCTCAGCTTGCATCTGTTTTTTGAAAAATCTTTTCACGTGATCTATAATATTTTCGGCAAAATATTTGTTCCCAGTACTTCCTGAATGTCTTTAGTTCCCACCACCTCAGGTATTTGTCTTGTAGGAATCGTAAATTTTTAATGTTGGAGGCACAGTTGTTCCCCATGATGTCGCTCGATATGCAGTAGCATTGTTGACACTACTGTGAGGATTTAGCTATGTGCCAGGGTTCAAGTCCTTACTAGTGAAGAAAGCTATCGATGCTCCGGATATCTTTGTTGAATTTCACTTGCTTTCGTGAATGTCAGCAGTATAAGTAAGCCCTTAGTCAACTACAATTCCTAGATATCTCACGTTATTAGACCATTCTACCCGTTAGTTTAGGAGTGCCAAGTTAGGCCTTTGTTATGAAGAGGGCGACTGCTGTCTTAGTTTCATGGTGTTGTTGATTATTTTCGACCATTGGACTGTCCTGATAAGTTGTCGTTACATCCTTGTGATTGTTTGTGTAACTTTTCCTTCCTGTCGTTAGAGACGACGTGCCGTCACCACACATGCTGCCGCTGATGTGTGGAATAGTTAGCAGGTCGTTGACATATACTCCATACACTCTTACACTAAAAATAGATATCGGAGAACCTGTCGGTATACATACCGTGACTATGAATTCTGACTTTTTGTATCCTATCCTGCAGAAAGTTGTCGATAACATTGGTCTACAGAATTCAACTTCGTAGAATTTTTGATCACGAACATACTTTATCCTTATGTATTTGGACATGCTGAACACGAGACCGACATTGGTTTTCCACAGCATCCACAGCTTTTGTATAAAATATACTAATCACTATCTAATTGTATTTGGTTTTTGCGTTGCTTACACAATATGATTTCGTCTGTGAATGCTAATTGATCAACAATAAGTGTATGAAATGTTAATGAAACATGTTTTCACGCATACCTAAATTATTTTTGGACGTTTTCTGCAGCCCTTATGTGGGATACTACTATCCTACAGCAGTGTCCAACAGTAGTCAGCCATCATACGTGTTGCACATGGCACCTGATAGCGTTGCTGATGAAATCTTCTCCTATGTTCCTCGGAGACTTCTTCAAGAGCAACAGCGGGAAAAGAATCCAAGTGCGTGTTTCATCGACATGTTACATCCGAAATTACGGTACGACCGCAGTAGTTCGTTGCCCAACACATCACTAGAGTCTACTCTCTTGTTTTCATAGAAATCAGGTCACAGTTTTTTAAAAATAATATCAGCAGTCCAGTTCAAGAGGACTCAAATCCACCTATGTCCAGTGCAACAAGGAACTACTTCATAAGTTCAAGTTTTATGTGAAGTGGTGGTAACAAAATGTCTTTCGAATTCGCCAATGTAACGTTTGCTACGTTCTTCCAATCAAGTACCATTTGCGTTCGGGCAGATCAGATCCGCATTGCTCTTCTGATCACGCCTATCCCATTCGCAAAGACGACAGCAGTACTTTAAATGCCCGGATTGTAATTCTGCAAGCTTCCTAATTACTTTGTAGTCAGCCTAGATTTGCCACTTGTGGATGTTATATTGAGTTTTATTCAACAAAAGTTCCATAATACTGTAAGTTTCCTTCAGTATAGTGCTGTAAGCCAAGGGAACCATTGGGTATACATTGCTATTGCGAAGGAGTATCGCTTTGAGGCTATTTTTTTGGAGGCATCAACGAATAGTCTCAATTGCGCTGATATATGTTTCACTTCCATAGCATTAAATAGACCACTCTCATCATTAAAGTAACATAGTGAGTCTTCCATGTGAAAGAATGGTGCGAAGGCAGCCTGACAATATCGAAAGAAACAAACCCTAGAATCTGTTTCAGGCGCAAACCGAAAATTTCTCTAACAACATCATTCACAGCATTTTGTGTCAGGAGATCTGGCGTCATTTCTTCCTAATCGCAATCATAAATTGCATTTTCCCGGTCGGAACTAGTTTCTATCTGGGTTTCAACTTCCAATGACCACGTGTGTGGAAGGAACGGGGACAGGTAAGAAAGAATTCTGCGGTACGGGTCCAATAGCTGACTTGATGTAGGAATATTTGATCGTCTCTCTATACTTGCCCTTTATCCCTGCTATTTTAACCGCGCAGAAATAGCAGTCATCTACGTGACTTGTCGGTTCTCTTCACGTCATCGGAATTGCAAAAGGCATAGCAACTTTACCTTTTTTCCTTCACACAGACATTAAGACGAGACGAACAGTTCACACAATGTGAAGTGCTCATTTTCGGTCCTGCTCACCTAACTTGCATCCGAAATAAAGATCATACAATTTCTTCACCAGGGGTGTCACATGTTGTCTGCATGATTTAATACTGTACTCCCCACAGACGTAGCAAAAGTTATTTGGGTCATTTAAACATACCCGTGACATTGTACAAACACTAACACAAATGCACCACTAAAACAAAACGAAACACTAAGCACAACGTATATACTTAGATCGCATTACTGACACTTGTGAATGCACAACTAAACAAAGGAAGCATTTCCTCACGACTGATAAGAAAGTGGTGTTCTGGAGCAACAGACAACGAGTCACACGCAGTGTTTCCTTGTTATAAGAGATTAATTATAAGAAAATTTTCCGGTAGTCGTGTTATGAGGGGCGCCTTAATAGGTTGCATTTTCTTAAGAACCATTCTTAAGTAATGAGGTATTTTTGAAACTGAGAGTACTACAATGAAACATTTTCGTGATGGGGGGGGGGGGAGCAAAATACATGAGAAACCCCCATTCCCATTTCTGGAAATTCCTCACTGTTGACCAGTGTAACGTTTGTGTAACAGTTAGGTGCAGGGGTCTGTCGCGCGCGTAATTATACTGCAAGAGTCTCTCTACATACGTTATCACATGCTTTCTTCAAATTTAAGAATACTCTTATCGTGGAGGTGCTTTTGCTCCATTTTATCTGCGTATATTCAGCTATTTGTAGAAGCTCGAGTTCTGCCGAATTTTTGGTCTACGATTAGAACTCTTCCAGTCCGATGATATTTTGTTCTAATTGTGTACTACTTGTTCTAGTATTTCCCCAAGTGTAGGAATGAGGCAGATGGTTCTGTAGTTCTGGGGTAACAACAGGTCATTTTCTGTCTTCCTGATGAGTGTGGATTTTACTGTCCTCCTTCCAACTGATTTTTTTAACTAGGCAGCTGTTTATTAATCTTGTTAGAAATGTGATAACCCACCTTGGTATATATTTCAGTTCTCCGTTGGTGGTGTACTACTTTGGGGAGGTGGTTGACGTTGATCCTGTCATGTAAGGCACGGTTCTGAATTCCTGCATAAGTCGGCGAATGCTGTTGTCTTCTTGTATGATGTGTTGGTCTTGTTGTTGTAGTGTACTCACTCGATTCTCGCAGGCAACAGCATGTAGTTACGCATGTAGTTACGCTTGGCCAAATGGATCTAATACGATCCTATCTTGGTCACTATTTGATGGCCTTGGCGGGTGTATATTTCTAGCTGTCTGCCGCTTTTCTTTAGTCCTCAGCAGGAAGATGGACATTTTGTCCTTGCCAAACTTCTGCCTCTATTCTGCTATCCTTTTTTCTAGTTCTTCTGAGAGTGGATGCTCTTCTTTGCTATCGTCCGGGTTTATGTACCGTTGCCATGCTCTTCAGATGTATATCAAAGGTTTTAGTTCACTTAGCAGACACTTAGCGTCGGTGGGAACGTTTCAAATCGATGCTCCGAAAGGAAGAGCTCTGCAGCTGCACGTTTCGAGGCTCTACAGACCTTCTTGGTAACTATTTTTGTACCGCAGTGTCTATGTCTTATATACACTTTACACGGTGAGTTGACCGAACGTCGTTACTTAGCCTTTATGCTGTTTTCGCTTTGTGTTTCCTGTACCTGGCAATGGGTTTGGAAAGCCACCTCCGTTAATGTCAACTGCAGGCCTGTGTTCCGATGATACATAGTTTAATGTTTGTGTTTGTAGATTCGAGCTGATGTTTTTGATCATCGCGATATCAGTGACATCTGCTCTTTGGTTCGCAAAATTTGGCTTACATGGGGGCTCTCTATGTCCATACATTGACATATTCAATTCTTGTTCAATTTCTAAGATCTATTGCCAACTGCAATTGATGTTTCTGCAATGTCAAGGGTCAAGACATATGTTTCTAGTTTAGGTCACTTCCCAGTAGTATATTGTGGAATCGATGGAAAATTGCCAGGACGTCCTCGCATAATAAGTTCTTGTTCGGGATAACATATCACGCCAAAAATTCGATTTTGCTAGCTGCCATTACGATTCTGACTGCACTGACCTCTAGCAGTTGCATTTTGACAGTTCTCCAGGCTGCCGTCTTAATACTGTTTCCGAACGCTGCGGTTCCTACTCGTCTTTGTACTGTTTGAACATAACCGTTCGTACAGGATGTCCCACGAGGAATGTTCAGTATTCAGGGATATGACAGGAACGGTCATTCGAAGCAAATAATTCTAGTAAACATGCGCTCTAAAATGCATATCTTACTTGTGAGAGTTATGAGCATTTGTTCATCTTTGCAACTATAACATATTTCTTCTATTGGACAAGTGCTGATAGCTCTTAATATATACATTTTAGACCCGACATTTATTAGACAATTTTTTTTATCACTTTGTTCCACTGTACCTCCTCCCAAAACGTGGAAATCAAACAGTTTACAGTAGAAGAAATTTGTTTCACAACATCGAAGATGAAGAAGTTTTTACAGTTCTAAAGGCATGCATTTTGGAGATAGTGTGCTAGACTTTTTTATGCTTTGAATGCCCGTTGCTGTCATATTCGTGTATGATCACCGTTCTTCCTGGGACACCCTGTACAAGGTGCTTCAGCTGCCCCCGCCGACGGCTTTTGTGCCACTGCAACGCCGTTATAAACAATACGCCAGAATTTCGCAGTCTCTCCCCCTCGCTACGCACGAACTATTAGTCTTATTGAAAAAATGAACAGAAACTTTTTGTAGGAAATTTAATGTAGCTATATTTGGTAGCAGGATATCGTTTCGCTAGAGGCCATAGTTTTCTAATTATTCAAGAAACACGTATAAAAATTCCTTTCGAATGCGTTATTCTTGAATAACTCAAAATCAAAACTACATTAAATTTCATACAAAAATGTCCTGTTCATTTTTTCTATATGACTAATAGCTTGTGCATAGTGAATAAGAGAATATGAAAATCGCGGGCATTGTTTTTGAGGGTGTTGCAAATTGCATAAAACCCATCAGTATGGGCTGCTAAATCACCCTGTATAGGTTACTGCAATCTCTAACTCTATGGTGTCCGGCGATAATAAATGACTACGTATAATCAGTTAATTTGCATAAATTAAGAAATTTCTCATTCTAAAATCTTGGTAAGTGTTCAAACTAAATAACAGTGTGCCTAATGCTGTTGTATGACTTGACATAATGAAATTAAACTAATTTTCTGTGCTGAGCTACAGTGAAGTCTACTACTACACAAAAGATTACAGTCTTTCAAGTGAAGAAGCATATTTTAGGCAATTTTTGGATTATAAGACGTTCACTAGCTGCTATACTTTGTCTTTAATAAAACTTCGTAAAAATCGTTAGTTCCAGAGATGTTACGTATTTGTTAACACGGCTGGCTCCTAGGAAGTGACGGTACAGTATGTACTGTTTTTGTATCTGATTGCTGTTGCTGCGTAATATTTATATCTTGTGTTGGACCGAAGAGCGTGTCAGTTGCACACGACGATGTACTCCCTCTTGCTTTACTAAAATTAATTACAAAAACCAGTTTGTAGTAATTCATTGATGTCCTTTGAAAATGTTTAAAGTTTTTGTAGCTACGGGAAATGTTAGAATGGGATTTTTAGGTTAAGAAACCAGGTACAACACTGAATATATTTGACACCGTGTGCACGCTCGTTTCGAATTTACTATTCCGGAGAGTGCACGTATATCCCGGTTTTCAAATAGCGACAAGTAAAACTCATAACTGCCACTTACAGGTTATTCATAATGCTAATCTCCCGCTACTGTGCACGTAATCATTAGTGAAGTAAGCTTTCCTTTGTCACGTAGCATACTAATAAATAACACAGTTTACAGTCGGACACCTTTCCATAGTGTCACGACACTGTTCAAACTGTCCATCAGATTCTACCACTACTGAATCCACTTCCTCCCATACGGCCCAGGTACATTTATCTCTTTCAGAAACGAAAAAGTCTGCCATTTGCGTAACAGTACAGCACACTAGATTACGTGTCTGCAGTCCCCAAATTTCTCCGTTACATGTCTCTCAAGATATTCACTGTTCTATTGAAGTTTGTGTTCTAAATTCGTGTACAACCAGACATAAGTTTCGGAAATTGACGCTCTACGCTTTACTATCTCAACTCCACTCTAGAACGTTTACTTGTAGTTTTTTCCCTTCTGTTAACAAAGTAATTTTAGGCTTTATTAAAATTTTTTTGCTTATTATTAACACGTCTAACTTGATCATTGCATATCATTAAATACACAGAAAAAGGCTTTGCATCATGCATTACATTCAATCACAAAAAATTTACGGGAATACGGACAACACACATAATAAATTTCTATTTACTGCCAACTTTTAATCAACACCGACAACGCCGTAGAGAATAAAATGGAAAAACAAGGGAATAGGTTATAAATACTAACAAAATATTAATTAACAGAAATGCACACAAAGCATGAATCCCCCATTATAATAACCCATCGATAACGTGTCCTGTACCCACAACTTTTCACTCCTGTTACTTCTTCTTGCGTGAAGTTAACGCCCGTGGATAGATTAGATATATCTCTTATAATAAGGAATTTGGTGTAACTTTCTTCGCTTTAATAGTACAACGTCTGCATATTTTAGCCCTGTAGTCCTCTTCTCAAAGTTCATTCAAGTCATTCTTTAATTATTTCGCACGAGAGTTCAGTACTGGAAGTAACTGTAATTTTATTTTCATATCTTATTAATCAACTGGTGTTCATTGATCATCTAGTTTTGTTTCTCCTAGTTTGTAAATATTGCTGATTAGGTTTGTCTCAGACATTTCCATGATATGCCTTCTATATTCTGTTGTACTGTATGTTGCCAGAAGCTTTTTCTAGATCGATAGAAGTTATGAGGATAACCTAACTTTATCTTTTCTTCTGCCCGTTAGGTAATTAAGAAAGATTTTTCTTTCGCATCTTCTGTATCCAAACTGATACTGCTTCAGTACCTTTCAAATTGTGGTTCAGTTCTACTACTAAATCAGTTCGTAGAAGAATCTAGTGGTCCGACGTACTTCATCCCGACGTGCACCAGTGCCGGTCGGTCCACAGATGGCAGTGTTATCTGTGATCTAAGGAAACACGGTGGTGTGCAGGTTTTGCTGACAATCCATCTCCGTCACCCTATTTTTCAAATACCACTACTGCCTCTGTGATTTTATTGCCGGTATTCGATGCCGCTTTACTGCGTTGCTGCGGCACACACCAAACGATGACGTGACCATCTGTTGCGCAAGTCGGATATGAAGTCTCCAGAACACAGAACGCACCTCCATTCCATCTTCCATTCCCTGCGTTCCATCCTCCAACCGTGATGTACCATGCGTTACTGACGATTTCACGACAGATGACTTGAAGTAATAGATGTGAAACAGTTCGCTGTGTCACTGTGACGCCAACAGCTGCTCAGACTGCCGCTGCAGACGCTGTACGATACGCCAGAGCCACACGCCGAACACGATGGTCTTTGCTCTCGGTAGTGCCAAGTGGCCGTCCGGAACACGGTCTTATTGCGACCGCACATTCTGGTGACCACTGATGCTAGCAACGAAGTACGGTTGTTACACTCCCGCCACGTCTTTCTGCAGTATCACAGAAGGAACATCCAGCTTCTAGTAGCCCTACCACACGAGACCTCCTTCAAACTTCGTGGGATATGTGCCTTAACGGCATTCTCCACTAAAATCAACACACCACGTCCAATCTCAAAGGTAACCAGCGCTCACCACCATTACAGCGTTTATTTACCGCAAACCTGATTTGCATCCTCACTGGGTCATATAAGCGCCGCTCTTATGCGACTCGAGTGAAATTTGTGTAGACATCATCTTTCAGATGTGGGAACACGCCTTACCATCTTTCGTCGAAGTCGTACAACTCCTTCTCGGTATCGTGATTTTGTTCCAATCAGTATACATAGATCAAACAATTCGTACATTTACGAAGCGTCATACCGAGCACCAGCGACATTTCTACAAAGGATGCTTGAGAAGTAGGCCATAGATGAGAATTTCCTGGACATCGGACACAATACAAACTTCGAAAAGACAGGATCATAGTTTAGGCATCAGTACATTCTGACTCCGATATGAAGTAGGCGGCTGAAATTGAATAAACAGCAACAAATTTAACAAAGACCTGGAGTACACAGTAGAGCGTGGGGGCGGCCTTTGGATATCGAAGGAGAACAAAGACGAATGCTTGACAGTTATAGGGAGGTGTGAACGGCAGTTTCATACGTGGCGCCGAAACCTCGATTCCAGTTTGTCCCCGCGCTGGGCCGGAGCTGCTATATAACCTGCTCACCTTCTGCGCACGTGTCTGTTCACCCTTCTCTGTCTGGTGACAGATGCTGCAGTCGTGACTATATATGTGGAAATCCGTACCAGCCCCGGTACTTAGCAGTTCACAACAGAGTCCCGAAACTGACTAAAGCTACAAACAGACCTAGGGACTACCTCCTTCCACCTTTATCCTCAACAATAAATCCCTCATCCGCCCTGTCCTAAAAATTCTCTGGATCTCTGACTCGCCTAAATTCTTTAACTGCCTTGAAATTCTGGAAAGGCATGTATTCCGCCTCGCCTTCCGAATCCGCCTACCTTCCCCAAATCCCTTCCACTTCCCACACTTTCTTCTCTTAATACAACGCCTTTTGATCCGATTTTCTTTTATATTTATTTATTATTTTTTTTATCAGTCATCAGTCTTCTGATTGGTTTTATGCGGCCCGTCACGGATTCCTCTCCTGTGCCATCCTCTTTATCTCAGAGCAGCATTTGCAACCTGCGTCCTCAATTACTTGCTGCATGTATTCCAATGTCTTTCTCTACAGCTGTCCCGAGTACCATGGAAACTACGGAAATTATTCCCCGATGTCCTGTCATACATACCCTTCTTCTTGTAAGTGTTTTCCATATATTCCTTTCCTCTCCGATTCTGCGCAGAAACTCCTCATTCCTTACCTTATCAGTCCACCTAATTTTCAACATTTGTCTGTACCACCATATATCAAATGCTTAGATTCTCTTCTTTTCCGGTTTGCCCACAGTGTATGTGTCTTTATCATATCATGCTGTGCTCCAAACGTATACGCTCAGAAATTCTTTCCACAAATTGAAGCCTATATTTGATACTAGTAAGCTTCTCTTGGCTAGGAATGCCCTTTTTGACAGTGCTGTCTGCTTTTGGTATCATTCTTGCTCCATGCGTCATTGGTTATTTTGCCACCGAGGTAGCAGAATTCTTTTACTTATACTTCTTGATCATTGATCCTGATGTTAAGTTTCTCGCTATTCGCATTTCTGCTACTCTTCTTCGATTTACTCTCAATCCATACGTATTCTGTACTCATTAGACTGTTCATTCGTACTTATTCTTCACTTTCACTGAGCATAACAATGTCATCAGCGAATCGTATCGTAGATTTCCTTTCATCTTTGATTTTAATTCCATTCCGGAACCTTTCTTTGATTTCCACCACTGCTTCTTCGATGAACAGATTGAACAGGAGGGGAGAAAGACTACATCCCCGTCTTACACCCTTTTTAATCCGAACACTTCGTCATTCACTCTTATTATTCCCTCTTGGCTGTTGTAGATGTTGTGTATTACCCGTCTATCCCTACAGCTTACACCAACTTTCCTACGAATTTCCAACATCTTGCACCATTTCACATTGACGAATGCTTATTTACAGGTTTAAAATGCTATGAACGTGTCTTGCTTCAGGTTTGGGCTTGCTTCCATCATCAGCAGCAACGTCAGAAGTACCTCTCTGGTGCATTTACCTTTGTTAAAGATAAACTCATCGTCGTCTGACAGATACTCAACTTTGTTTTCCTTTCTTATGTGTGCTATTTTTGTTAGCATTTTGGATGTATGGGCTGTTAAGCTTATTGTGCGATAATTCTAGCAGTCGCATCTCTTTACTTTTGTGGATCATACTTTTCCGAATGTCAGATAGTATGTCACCAGACTCATACATTCTACACATAACGTGAATAGTCGCTTTGTTGCATGTCCCCCAATGATTTTAGAAATTCTGATGGATCTATCCCTTCTTCCTTATATGATCTCATGTGTTCCGAAGTATTTTAAGTTCTGATTCTAATATTGGATCCCCTATCTCTTCAATATGGACTCCTGTTTCTTCTTCTATCACATCATACAAATCTTTCCACCTATCTCCTCCCTCCTCTTCATTTAAGAGTGGGAATAATATTGGACTCTTAACGTTGTCACCCTTCGTTTAATTTCACCAAAGGTTGTTTTGATTTTTCCATATTCTAAGTCAGTTGCTCCGACAATAATTTTTCTTTTTTTTTTTTTTTTTTCCTTCACGTATTTCACGCAGTCATTTCGTGTTTGCTTCTTATTTCATTTACTTAAATATCTCAATATGTGTGACAATGTGACAATAAGTTAAAAGTAAGAGCCGGTGCCCAATGTTCGTGGTATGTGAAAATATTAATATTTTTTTACTGCATGTGACTGCATGTGCAAAACAGTAACTTCATTTTTTATTAATTTCCAATTATAAATTTTCACTTCTTTTGTTAAAAAGTGAATGAAGTGCCAACTGTAGAATGTATAGCATGAACGACAATATTTATTTGTAAACATTTCCTTAACGTTGGAGAGAGAATAGCATCAGGTTAGGCAAAGGAGTTATATATTGTTGAGCACAGAACCGTACAAAGTTAATCAGTAGGCAACAGTGAGTGTGATAAGCACTGCCATGTAAAGGCAGTGTTCCGTAGGAAAAATGTGGCTCGCCGTAAAGAAAAACTGGAATATGTTGAGAGAAGGGAGGAAGCTGATTTTAATTTTATAGATAAACTGTGGTGAGTGATAGAAACGTAATTCAAAAAGTTAATGACTATTTTGACAAGCAAGATAAAATCAAACCTGTGTAGGGACAGCAGTAACTGAAATGTCTCATTGCTGCATTGAAATATCGAAATTTCGAATGGCATCATTTAGGAGCGTTAATGATATTTGCCACCAAACTCATTTTTAAAAGATCATATTTTCACTTCATGCAATAATTTGGCAGTATTACATAGTTGAAACTCATCACGGTCATTTCACAGCATCGTGTTAACTGACATTGTAGAGGGAGTAATGGGTATAAGTGAACATATTTTTATTTGTGACTGAGAACAATTTACTGAGCAACATCACTTCCGTATTTATTTCATTAAAGACTAATAATTGTATCCCTTAGCTGCAGTATGTTTTTAGGTTAGGTAGTGCCTCCAAGTACACGTGACAAGATAATGCTATTAACGCTTATTTTGCCTTGGGCTACAGGTTAGGTATTGAAGTGTAAACGTATAGACTCAAAACGGTCAGTCTGTACTGATACGCCTACTCGTCCACATATTGTTAGTGCTGTAGTTACTACCGCTCAGAAAACATCTTGCTTCCTAATTTTGCCTTCGAGCTTCGTGTGGGATACATCATGCCTTTGTTGTCGATTTTCAGATCTTCAGAATCAACCATTCGTAAACTGAAGTGACTTACAATGAGGTTATGTATCAGAAACTTGCCAACTTATTTTGGATTTTATTGTGCTGCGATATTCGGTTGTGTTTGATCCAGTTTCCTGGAGCATCTCGGTAGTACTTGTGTGTTGTACGAAACTTCCGGTAACACTCCTAGCAGACTGCAAGAGAATTGCTCGATGTCCTACCTTAATCCGACCTGGCAGGGATACAAAACACTCGAGCAGTACTCAAGACTGTGCCGGCCGGGGTGGCCGAGCGGTTCTAGGCGCTACAGTCGGGAATCGCGCGACCGCTACAGTCGCAGGTTTGAATCCTGCCTCGGGCATGGATATGTGTGATGTCCTTAGGTTAGTTAGTTTTAAGTAGTACTAAGTTCTAGGGGACTGATGACCTCAGTAGTTAAGTCCTATAGTGCTCAGAGCCATTTGAACCATTTTGAGTACCCAAGAATGGGTCGCACTTATTTACAGATGAACCACACTTTTCTAAAATTCTTCCAATAAACAGAAGTCAACCATTAGCCTTTCCTACTGCATACTCTACACTCCGGTTCACTTTGCAATGTTACAACTATAAATACACTCGAACATTACTGGTATGTTTATCCTACTCATCTGCATTATTGTACATTTTTTAACATTTAGAACTAGAAATTTAGTATCCTTCTATGATCACTAAACGACGAGACGTTTTCCTAAGTAGTACACCAAAGCAGGTCCTGGCCCACTGTTGATACCAAGCTGATATCAAATTAATTATGCAAATTAATTAATTTGTCAATTAATTACGTCCACCTTCTGATGATGTCATGCGTTCTCCCCAGATGGCACACAGTCTCCCTCAGGGAATTAGTAGCCAAATCCCATTCTCTTACCTCTCCTCTACCCCCACCTTCCTGTCCCTCTCCCTGCCGGTGATGCTATCGAAGGTTGTGGCCCAGGTAAAAAAGGCGGGAAATTCGTTTAGTCTGTTGAACTGCTGGACTGGTTGAACCTCACGACAGTAGGGGAATAAAGCATGCAGAAGGCGTTATTTAGACAATTTGATTAAGAATATTATTTGTTTATTTCTGAAATTATAATACACATCGAAACTGATACTGATGTTTAAACACTTTTGACGATATTAAGCAATTGTGGGCCTTTTCTCTTTTTATTCCAATAGCTAAAGGAACCACGTAATTACACTGCCACACATCCTGCCTAATATATCTGGCAATCGCATCTTGCCCACTGGAAGGGGTCGTGTGCTTGGCTTGCTGCAGCGGCCAGGATCTGACTCTTGGCAGCTGCAGGGCCACACAAAGCCCTTCACGTCACCTTGGAAATCCCCACAGCCTTCCTCCAGCACTATGGAAAACTTTCTTTGTGGCACATGGATACAACATGTTGTTGAACATGAACCACCTCAGGAGTTATTAAGTCTGCTGTTCAAGTAATTTGTGGAATATTGTCACATACATATATTGATGATGTCACAAAACTCTGCAAATCCTGCTGCTTCAGAAGATGTGACACAGGAAATATTAATTAAACAATTCACGACGCAAACTGAATATACATCTCAAAACAGCTCCTCGAAATACACTTGCACGAAAACAACTGTGAGAGCCATAGATGAAATATTTAAAAAAAATTATAGGCATATTCTTTATGGAATATTGTATATTGTTTAAATAATTTGGGTATTGTCACAGGAAGTAAATGGAGCACTGCGCAAAGGGAGAGAGAGAGAGAGAGAGAGAGAGAGAGAGAGCTTTGCAGACGACGCAACAATATTTAAACAATTTGCGATGTACTTACACTTTCTACTCCGAGAAATACTGCCACAATTGGACAGAGACTCTAAAAAGATCGCGCCAAGTTCTGGCACACTTGTGAAACATCCTACTTTTCATCTACCTTTCCTCCCTGAGACAATTAACGCGCTTTTGTGACAATCCAACCATAGTGGTAGCTGTCATGATCGCATGTCGGCGATCGCTATCAATTGGGAATTTGTCATAGCGATTTGGTGTTTAAACCATTGTGGGTTTCCTAAATAGGTTCTCTCCACTACTTTTGGAAGGGTTAGGAGGAGGATGAGGAGAAGGAGGAGGAGAAGGACGAGGAATGACGTAGGGCGTGATCGGATATAGACAACGGAAAATACCACTCCAAGGCGGAGTCCACAGCAGTATACTGAGAAGTACCAAACAAGAAAAACCTAAACCACAATCCAGTCCATAGCAGTAGCTGTCATGACTAGATGTCGGAGATCCATGAAACTCCCACACATCCCACATACTCATGTCCCGATTCCGAAATACAGTGTGCCATTCCCCACATATGCTGCCACTGAAAATTCTCAGAGACCCGAGAATAAAAATTACCACTGTGACAGCAGACCCAGTCGTGGATGTGAGTTTATATTAGAGTGCACCACCCCAGCCAGGTATGACATGCTGAGATGATTCGACTGACAGGCATTCGGATGTTATCAGTATGTCCAGCACCAACACTTGGCAGTCATCGATACTGAATCACTCCATCTTACACGAAGAGTGCATGCAACACACATGCGATCGTGGAGACAGCCCCAATGCATGCAGTGGATTAGTTCGCTATTCAGCCGCTGGGACCTGCCCTGGAGCTGCGGCCAACAACTTAGTAGCCAGCCGGTCGCAGCTTTTCTTTGTACCTGCCACTTGCGAAAGCCTTAAGCCAGAAATTCGTCCCAGCCACAGGCTACCTCAGCCATGCGCGCCGCATGCTAGGCACTGTCGTCCTAGGATAACAATCTCATATTTATCACTGTAATTACAATTAAATATTGCTATCGTAGCCCCAGTCTGATGACATTCGTCAACGAACGAAGTATCGGATATATATAATTCAGATAGAAGTGGCTCAGGAAGTATCAATATCTACATACCTTTTATGACTGGACATCATTTTCCACGAAAATCCTTCATCCCGCTTTTGGCTATCACTGCGCTAAAATAGAAATCTCCCAAGTCAAATCCATACCTCAAGTTCCACCAAAATACGTAATAGAAACGATATACATCTCACCTAACAGCTCCCTTTTCGTCACAGTATCGCTCACCAACCATATTCTCCAGCCTTCGATATACATAAATAGAATTCATCTGATTTAGACAAGTAATAGATGTCTCCCACCACGTTACAGACCCCCACTAATTTTCTCAAAATCCCATTATGTTGCCACAGTACTGTTAGTTAGAAGGCTGATGGGTGGAGAGCTTTCACAACGAGAAAAATAGCATACTAACGTACAGGAGGAAATTCAATCATGCCGAGTAATGTGTTCTGCACACAGAAATTCAGCAGCATAACACCTATAATTCATCGATATGGTATGACGGTCAGTAAAACTCGCTCTGTACAGGTCCTTGATACTGTTCCTATGATTACCACACTTGAGATGCGACTGTGCAATCATGACTGAGTCTTCGTTAACAGCACAGTGTCTCTCTATATCCCCTTTGTTATTTTTGTAACATCCAACATAGTAAAACTACGAACTATAAAAACTTCGATCAAGTCACCTGGTAGAGAACTCAGTAAGATGGTTGAGACGTGGTACTTAGGGAAAGGCAGATTTCGGTGTGGACGGGGCTTCACTCAGTTACCGTTGGTTGCTCCGTATCTTTCTTTTTTTTTAAAAAAAAAATTATGTACAATTTATTTGGAGCCAGTTGGACATAATGTTGACAATAAGAAACAATTATCAAATTTGACTGTTAGACAATATCTAATTCAAAATTCTTAAGACAAATTGCATTCACTGCTGAAGGCAAAAATTGTTCAAAATGGTTCAAATGGCTCTGAGCACTATGGGACTCAACTGCTGGGGTCATAAGTCCCCTAGAACGTAGAACTACTTAAACCTAACTAACCTAAGGACATCACACACATCCATTCCCGAGGCAGGATTCGAACCAGCGACCGTAGCGGTCGTGCGGTTCCAGACTGTAGCACCTAGAACCACTCAGCCACTCCGGCCAGCTGGCTGAAGGCCTTATTGACAAGAAATTCAAATTATTCGTCGGCTGAAGGCCCCAATAGTAATTACTTAAAACAAATTTATGGCTAAAGGCCTAGATAGTAAATTCTTACTAAAACATTATAAAAAAGTGACAATCATATTAAGAGACAATATCTAATTAAAAATTCTTAAGACAAATTGCATTCACGGGTGAAGGCCTTATTGACAATCATCACAATCTGATCAAATCAAGAGATAAGTAGCCCTCAGACAGTGCTCCAAGGATCGACCTGGGAAAGTCGTTCAACTTCGTAAACGATGGGACAGGTCGACAAGAGTTGTATTCACTTAACCGGATGGCAACTCAAACTAGTGACAGTTTAAACGCCGGTCAACACTCTTGCAACATCTACCTAACGTCTGATAACCGACACAACGATGGAATAATCCAAGCAAGGCGGAACCGGCAGACAGCACTACGTCTTCTGAATCCGGTGTTCAGCTGTCGGGAACGGAGCGCCAGTGAGGCGCGGACAGCCAGTACTTGCCGGCCGCTGGCCACACACATTAACTGTCCGACGGAAGGAGATTGGAGCGTGAACGACCGCTGATTGGTCTTTCGGTTGGTCGTGTCATTGGGAGACGTGTGTTTGGTCTTTTGTCATTTTCGTCGGTTGGTCATCTTGCCGGACGTGGGTCGGTTCCTACCTCGTGCATGGATGTCGTCGCCGATGGGCAAGAGTTACCTCTGCATGGCCGGCCGGAGTAGCCGAGCGGTTCTAGGCGCTACAGTCTGGAACCGCGCGACCGCTACGGTCGCAGGTTCGAATCCTGCCTCGGGCATGGATGTTTGTGATGTCTTTAGGTTAGTTAGGTTTAAGTAGTTCTAAGTTCTAGGGGACTGATGACCTCAGAACTTAAGTCCCATAGTGCTCAGAGCCATTTGAACCATTTTTGAACCTCTGCATGGGTGGGTCCGAGCCAGTGTGCCCGAGTCGCCGTGTCTCCGAGTTCCGAACGGACATCGAGTTGAGTCGGATTCGAGCTGCAGTGAGCTCCGCACAGTGAAGACTCGCCCGACCGTGGCCCATACTCATAACTTGAGTGGGGACTACCTTGGTTGGTCGTTCGGTTGGTCGTCTCATCGGACGACGTGTATTTGGTTGCCGACCGCTTATGGAAACTCTGTGTTTGTGTGTGTGTCTGTCTTTGTGTGTGTGTGTGTGTGTGTGTGTGTGTGTGTGTGTGTGTGACTTGTCATTTCTCCTTGTTGTTTCACGGTGATTGGCTTTAGGATTATTGGAGTTCTTGGTGCAAGTGTTTACGTGGAACTGTGTGTACCTTCCGTGATATCCGCTGACCAGATGAATGCTGTCTGTGTACTCGAGTAGCCAGTCGGTCGGTTGCGACAGGGCAGGTTTTCCTCACCGTGTTGATGCTGTCCGGCACGGCGTGGGGTTCGACAGCTTTGGTGTTTTTCATTTTGTCTTTGAGTGGTTATTGTGCTTTGACTGTGTTTAGATGCCAATTGTCAAGACGTAGTGCTGCTGTGATATTCGTCCTCGCTGATATTTTCGGTTGTCGGGCCATTGGTTGGGTGGAAGGGAACTGATTGGGTTGTTGGTTGGTTCTTCAGCCGTCCCACGGTCGTGATGCCACCCGATTATTTAGCTTTACGCTTGGCTGCCTGTTTCATCTAAACTGTTGTAAGAGTTTCCTCCCCAGGCCAACCCTTGGAACACTTCTGAGCACCACTGTTTTGTTGTTTGTGATTGTGATTTTTTGTTGTTGTTGCAAGTACTGTGCCAGGCCTTCAGCCGTATATTAATTTTGTCTGTTCTATGTTCAGTATATGGCCTTCAGCCGAACCTTACGTAATGGATTTTAAGATTAAGCCTTCAGCCGTGTTTTATTTAAAATTCTTGTTTCTCTGTATTTAGGCCTTCAGCCGCATTTGTTTTAAAATTTGTGGCTTTCAGCGATAATGTGTAAATTCCTGTCTGTAAGGTTTCTCTTTAATTATCTTGAATTCTTAAAATGGCCTTCAGCCATACTGCATAAATGCTTATCTTAAGAATTGTCTTTAATTATTTTGAATAATTGTCTGGGCCTTCAACCGTTAAGATATATTAAGTTTTCTTAAGATGGTTTTCTGTTGTATTGTGTAAATGCTTGTCTTTAAAGTTTGCCTTTTATTATGATGAAATATTATTGGGCGTGCAACCGAGGAATTAATTCAAATTTAACTTAATATGGCTTTTAGCCGAAATTGGTAAATTATTTGCCTTTTAAAGAAGTTCCTTTGTTGATCTGAAATATTATTCGGGCCTTTAGCTGAAAAGATATTTTAATTTTACTTAAGTAAGGCCTTCAGCCATTTTTCTAAGAACTTGTGCCTAAAAAGGAATTATTTAAAGATATTTTAATTTTACTTAAGTAAAGCCTTCAGCCATTTCTCTAAATCATTGTGTTTTAAAAGGAATTATTGAAACCTTATTATTGAGAAGTTACTTTGGCCCTCGGCCGTGATTTGATCCTTGTTGTTTTAAAGAGAAATCTGTGAATTGTGTTTTGGAGGAATAAAGTTCTGTGTTCTTGTGTAACTAACAGTAACTGATCATGACCCCTTTCCACAACCTGATCCGCTCTGTCCTGCGATAACAGATTTCACAAACACTCTACTCGGTGCTCTTCGTCTCTCTCAAAATAGTGGAGGTTTCACTACTGGGTTAATGTTAACTCAAACGTCCTGGGTCCGGTGGAGACCGAGGTTGTTGCCCTCACAACGACAGCCCCTCGATCCAGCAGTGCCTGTGTGCCACCAGTGGTCCAAGTATGTCCTCACACTGTCGGACCTCACCGCTGCTCCGTCCCAACGAAACTGCCTGACACACTCCACCCCGAAAAACACTTGACATCCCTCCAAAGATAGTTCCACCATACTAGTTATCGATATCTACTGCTGCTGCCACTTGCGGACAGACAACGCTAGCAAAAGTCATGGCGCCAGTGAACAGAAGAAGAAAACGAGACACCACTATCCCTATTACACGATGCCAACCTACCAATGGCACCAACGCGTGCTGCAAAAAAATGGCTCTGAGCACTATGCGACTTAACTTCTGAGGTCATCAGTCGCCTAGATCTTAGAACTAATTAAACCTAAATAACTTACGGACGTCACACACATCCATGCCCGAGGCAGGATTCGAACCTGCGACCGTAGCGGTCGCTCGGTTCCAGACTGCAGCGCCTAGAACCGCACGGCCACTCCGGCCGGCCCGCGTGCTGCAACACGGCTCAATGATAGCACATCTCTCTCTCTCTTACAATATATCGGGAACAAATACCACAAGGGTGTTACACTGACCATATATGATGATCCCATTAAATATAACAGTATTCGTCAACTAGAGCAGGCGGCCAGTGGTTGAAGTCGCTTCCACGGATTTCTGTAAAATTTTGTTGCCTATATTGGAGGAAGACCATATTGGCTACAGTCACGGGAAGAGGGTTCTTCTGCTGTTGTTTGATTAATATGCTTTTTGCTGTACCACATTAAAGCGTTGTATTCGCAATACATATATTCACTTATGAGATTTGTCATTAATAATCCATTCCAATCCAAAAATAACAGCGAAGTGCATAACTACAACACTAGAAGAAAGGGTTATACTCACTATTCTGGATTAACTCTCACTTTGGCACAGAAAGGGGTGAATTATGCAGCCACAAAAATCTTTGGTCATTTCCCAAATAGTATAAAAAGTCTGACAGATAGCCAACCAATATTTAAAAGCCAATTAAGAGAATTTCTGAATGACAACTCCTTCTACTCAATAGATGAATTCTTAGATATGAAGTAGTAAAAAAATTAATTATTTTTTGTAAAGAAAACTAAAGTTAAAGTGACACATTCGACATCATTACAAAATGTCATATTCATAAACTATGGAACAAGAATTTATGTATGTATGTACGGAGCCATACATGTTGTTTTTATACTATGACTTCGAGGTCTGTCAGGTGCTAAACTGACGTTAACACATTTCGGTCCATTGGCTCAGACTGAAAGCTGAATTCTGCATGGCGTAAATTATGCTGCTGTTGCTCTCAAAAAACACAGGATGAGTGAAATAAAAGAGAGAGGCTGTGTTTCTTATTGACAAAAAATGTGGAAGACATCGCAACATATGTAAACTGGAAGAGACTGTGGCATTGTGGAGTGTTACCGAGAAGCTATCCGAGAGTGATCACCTCTCTGTTTAATCTCATCTTCCACAGTGTTGGGGTAGCAGATGTCTCGGGTTCCGTTTCAATTGATTCCTCATCTTGCAGTCATATAGGCGTTCACTCAAGCAAGTAATGTCAGTCAATCCTTATATGGTAATCTACGGCATACCTTTACCATACACTAAAATGAAGAGCGAAAGAAACTGGTACACCTGCCTAATATCGTCTAGGGCCCCCGCGAGCATGCAGAAGTGCCACAATACGACAGGGCATGGAATCGAATATCTCTGAAGTAGGAAGAAACTGACACCATGAGTCCTGCAGGGCTGTCCATAATTCAGTAAGAGTTCGAGGGAGTGGAGATCTCTTCTGAACAGCACATTGCAAGGCATCCCAAATACGCTCAATAATATTCATGTGTTGGGAGTTTGTGGCCAGCTGAAGTGTTTAAACTCAGACGAGTGTTCCTGGAGCCACTATGTAGAAATTCTGGACGTGTGGGGTGGGTTATCACATTGTCCTGCTGGAATAGCCTAAGTCTGTCTTAATGCACTAGCAACACGAATGGAGGCAGGTGATCAGACAGGATGCTTATGTACGTGTCACCTGTCAAAGTCGTATCTAGTCTTATCAGGGATCCCATATCACTCCAACTGCATTCGCCCAAAACCATTACAGAGCCTCCAGCAGCGTCAACAGTCCCCTGCTGTCATACAGAGTCCCTGGGTTCATTAGGTTGTCTCCATACCCATAGACGTTCATCTGCCCGATAGGATTTGACAATTTGAAACGAGACTCGCCCGACCAGGCAATATGTTTACAGTTATCAACAGTTCTATGTCGGTGTTCTCGGGACCAGGCGAGGCGTAAAGCTTTGGGTCATGCAGTCATCAAGGGCACACCAGTAGGACATTGGCTCCGAAAACCCATATCGATGATATTTCATCGAATGGTTTGCACGCTGACGCTTTTTGATGGGCCAGTATTGAAATCTGCAGCAAATGGCGGAAGGGCTGCACTTCTGTCACATTGAAAGATTCTCTTCAGTCGTCGTTGGTCCCATTCTTACAGGATATTTTTCTGGCCGCAGCTATGTAGCAGATTTGATGCTTGCCATTCCTAATATTCACGGTACACTCGTGAAACTGTCGTACGGGAAAATCCCCACTTCATCACTATCTCGGAGATGCACTAGAAACTCGCTAAACCGGCCCTCACTAGTCCGGCCTCTCTGTAATGCGGCGCACACGCAAAACCACGTGCACAATGAATTATCGTGCGTAACAATGCTTACTTAAACAATGCTTTATATCCTGTATTTGAAATTGTTGCTTTCTTTACAATTCGGAATCATGTCTTCTAAAAAGAAAGACGTTAAGCTAGACCTCATGCAGAAATTCGAAATTTTTGATATCTTAAATCAAAGTTCTTCTCAGAAAGCCATTGCTGCTGAGTTCAGTGTTGGACGAGCAACTATTTGTGACATCAAAAAGAAAGAAGATGTTTGACAGTACTCAACACAAATGGATAGTGAGTTGGGAAAACGGAAGGTTATGCGAAAGGGTGAGAATGAAGAAATGAACGTAGTCGTTTGTAGATTGTTCACACAACAAAGCAGTAAAGGAATTGCAGTAGTGACCCGATTATAAGGAAAAAGCAGCTGCATTTAACAAACAACTTGGTAGTAGTAACTTGTTTGAAGCGAGCGAGGGTCGCTTACCAAATTGGAAAAAACATGGCATTCAGCAGCTGAGAGTCACCGGGGAAAGCCGCTTAGCAAACGATAACGACGCTGATGAGTTTTTAAGCAAGATACGGAAGATAATAGAGGAAGAAGATTTAACTGATGATGCCTTGTATAATGCAGATGAAAGACGACTCTTATACAAGATGCTTCCTTCAAAAATTTTAGCTGCCAAGAACGAGAAGAAAGCTAGTGGTTACAAGCAATAGAAACAGCGTGTGACATTAATGACGTGTTGTAATGCAAATGGGTGTCATAATCTACAGCTTATGGTGATAGAAAAATCCTAACATACATTTTTTTCAGCACACTGACTTAAATACTCTACCAGTGCAGTATTGCGCTCAGAAGAAAAAATGGATGGACAGACAAATATTCTCTCGGTGATTCCATGAAACGTTCGTATCAGCAATGAGAAAAAGCTTCCACTGAAAACTATCCTTATAATTTACAATGCTCCCAGTCATCCTCTAAAGTCCGATGGTATACAAGCATTCTTTCTCCCACCCAGTGTGACAGCCCTAATTCAGCCCATGGACCAGGGAGTTTTGGAATCAATTAAACGTCGTAATCGACATTCACTTCTCGTCTCCTTGCTGAACGAAAGTGAAATCGACTCTATCGAGACTATGCTGAAAGCGTGGAAGGCAATTAACATACGTGATGATGTTTTCCAAGTAACCGAAGCATGGGATAAAGTGGAGAGCGCTACCATAATAAAGAGAAAATTGTGGCCACCCATTGATGCCGAGTTGGATCCAGTAGTGAGTGAGCCAGTCAATTCGAAATTATCAATTATTTTGTATACTGACATGTTTCACAACCTCCCAAGAAGATTTTACTAAGTGGCTGATTGAGGAAAACTGTGATACAGACCAAACTTTAACAGATAAAGAAATAATCAAAAGCGTGCTAGAAAGTAATGATGAACGTGATGATGAAGAGGACACAAGAGGAGAGAGCATGAACATTTGTCACACTGCTGGTGCTGAAGCTGCAGAGATCTTCCTGGAGTACATTATGCAGCAACCAGATACGTGCAGTACTGATGTATTGCTTGTAAAGTGGTGGCATGATAAAGCACGCCACAGTCGCGTGTCATCATTGCGATAGTTAAAAAGTAGGGACATGTTTCATAATGAGTGATACGACTGTATAATCATGCACAATATATAGTACACTCAAGGACTAAGTTTTTTTAAAAAAAATAATATATTTTTGGATTTAATAAAGTATATCCTCTGTCTTAAAATTGTATCCTTCGGTTTAATAAAGAACAGTACACTATAACCACCCTGTTTTCAAAGTAAATAAAAAACAAAATAAATGAATAAAATAAATTTCAGACACTCAGTAATTCCGCACTCCCGCTAATCCGGCACCCATATGTGCCACGAATGGGCGGATTAGCGAGAGTCTAGTGTATTACGTCCCATCGCTCGTGCGCCAACTATAACGCCACGTTCAAACTCACTCAAATCTTGGTATCAGCAATAACCGATTGTCTTATATAGGCGCTGTATTCTGCCTGTTTACACATCTCTGTATTTGAATACGCATGCCTATACCAGTTTCTTTGGCGTTGCAGTGTAGATTGCGAATGTAGATAGATGACTATGCAGTACGTCCATTCATTAATAATTCTCGGACATGCCAGACAGCGCCCTATTCCAATTCAGTTTGGTTATATATGTCTAGCACTTCGATCAATGTGCTGAATTTACGATTACGACTGACGATCTTTCCCTAGGTGGATGGGAGTCACAGAATATTCTCATATTAGTTGGATAAAGTCGGATACTGAAAGATCCCTCCACATTGTCTTTGACCAGTCATCCCTATAAGACCATCCTCGAGTTAATTTGCAACTAACCAGAAGTAGGAGGGTACTATACTTGGAACAGTCAATGTCTTGTGATGAAAAAAGCGAGATGAGTCCATAACTCGTGTTCGACGAAGACTGCTCGACACCAACCTTACTCACAGCGCCCATCCAAAAACACAAGATCCCTCTTCAGATGCGTACCCGTTAAAGAGATTAGCACCCCATATCGGTACGTGGTATATATAAGAGTGTTGTGGTAATATAACAGACGATTATGAAGAAACGTGTGGGTTATGTATGATGGAGCTCAAGAGGGACACAGTTTAATGCATTATACGTAAATCAACTGTGCTATCAATTCTGAAGTAAATGTTAGTATCTGAGAACTATGTTTTCAGCAGCTATGTGAACCTTGCTTGTACATCTGCAATAGCTGCACTTTCTGATATTTTGATAAAACAGCTTTAAGACAAACGCTCTGCTCACCCTGTCCAGATCCATGTCGGTTACCTGCAAGTGTATTGCACATTGATGCTTCCAGTACAGGCGCCTAATGGCGAGTCATGACACTAAAACTCCTAATAACACAAATCCCGCATCGGAAAGTCTCAGCATTATTCGTACAGGCTAATAGTGAGGGGACGAAAGTTGTGGAATAGCAATATGCACGTATACAGGTGGCGGTAGTATCAGGTCATTCATGTGAAAATGTTTCCAACGTGAAGAGTAATGGCCGCACGATGGATAATTAACTAACTCTGAACGGTGTGAAGATCATTGACTGGAAATGGTTATGTTCGGTTTCTTGGAGACCATTTGCAACCATTGATGGACTTCATGTTCCGAGACAGCGATGGAAGCTTTGTAGATGACAACTGTTCGCGACTGCTTTGAAAAACATTCTGGACAACACGAGCAAGTGATTTGGCCACCCAGATCGCCCGACATGAATCCAATAGAACATTTTTGGGACATAATCGAGTGGTCAGTTCGTGAACAAAATACGGCACTGTAGACACTCTCGCAACTATGGAGTACTACAGACAGAGCATGGCTCAATAAATTTGCAAAGGACTCCCAAAAACTTGTTTAGCCCATGCCATTGTGTCGGGAAAAAGAATGTCAAAAACGATATTAGGAGACATCCCATAACTTTTATTACCTCAGTGTAACATTGGGTACGCATACAGTACATACTGGTGTTCTGCCGTCTACATTGTCTCAAGCCGCGAGGGTGTAATTATAACCACCCTGTAACTTTTGTCTGTGTTAAGGCCGCCTCCGTAGCTGAGTGTTCAGCATGACTGCCATGCGGATGACACGCGCTCGGTTGCCGGGACTGCCATGGATTTTTCCTTGACTTCAACAGAGTACACTCCGCCTGGTGGGGCCAATTGAGTAGCTGCTCCAGATGATAACAACTGACGACAGCCGGGAGAGCGGTGTGCTGACCCTACGGCCTCCATAGTGCATCCAGTAGTGCTGTTGCCACAGGATGACATGTCGGTCGCTACCGATGGGTACACCAAGTCTTGTATTTTTTTTTTTCGAGTATCGTCCCATTCGTTGCGCTCCAAAAGCTTATAACACAAGTCATACTGTTTTAATGGGTCATGTTTAGTGTCTGAAGATATCCACTATTGGCCATTAAATTTGCTACACCACGAAGATGACACGCTACAGACACGAAATTTAACCGATAGGAAGAAGATGCGGCGATATGAAAATGATTAGCTTTTCAGAGCAATCACACAAGGTTGGCGCCGGTGACGACACCTTCAACGTGCTGACATGAAAAAAGTTTCCAACCGATTACTCATACACTAACAGCAGTTGACCGGCGTTGCCTGGTGGAACGTTGTTGTGATGCCTCGTGTAAGGAGGAGAAATGCGTACCATCAAGTTTCCGACTTTAATAAAGGTCGGATTAGAGCCTATCGCGATTGCGGTTCATTGTATCGCAACATTGCTGCTCGCGTTGGTCTAGATCCAATGACTGATAGCAGAATATGGAATCGGTGGGTTCAGGAGGGTAATACGAAACGCCGTGCTGGATCCCAACGGCCTCGTATCACTAGCAGTCGAGATGACAGGCATCTTATCCGCATGGCTGTAACGGATCGTGTAGCCACGTCTCGATCCCTGAGTCAACAGATGGGGACGTTTGCAAGACAACAAACATTTGCACGAAAAGTTCGACGAGGTTTGCAGCAGCATGGACTATCAGCTCGGAGACCATGGCTGCGGTTACCCTTGACGCTGCAGAACAGACAGGAGCGCCTGCGATAGTGTACTCAACGACGAACCTAGGTGCACGAATGGCTAAACGTAATTTTTTCGGATGAATCCAGTTCCTGTTTACAGCATCATGATGGTCACATTTGTGTTTGGCGACATCGCGGTGAACGCACATTGGAAGCGTGTATTCGTCATCGCCATACTGGCGTATCACCTGGCGTGATGGTATGGAGTGCCATTGGTTACACATCTCGGTCACCTCTTGTTCGCATGGACGGCACCTTGAACAGTGGACGTTACATTTAAGATGTGTTACGACCCGTGTCTATACCCTTCATTCGATCCCTGCGAAACCCTACATTTCAGCAGGATAATCCACGACCGCATGTTGCAGATCCTGTACGGGCCTTTCTGGATACAGAAAATGTTCGATTGCTGCCCTGGCCAGCACATTCTCCAGATCTCTCACCAATTGAAAACGTCTGATCAATGGTGGCCGAGCAACTGGCTCACAATACGCCAGTCACTACTCTCGATGAACTCTGCTATCGTGTTGAAGCTGCATAGGCAGCTGTACCTGTACACGCCATCCGAGCTCTGTTTGACTCAATGCCCAGGCGTATCAAGGCCGTTATTACCGCCAGAGGTGGTTGTTCTGGGTACTGATTTCTCAGAATCTATGTGCCCAAATCGCGTGAAAATGTAGTCACCTGTCAGTTCTAGTATAATATATCTGTCCAATGAATACCCGTTTATCATCTGCTTTTCTTCATGGTGTAGCAATTTTAATGTTGCATGGGGGCTTAATTAAAATAGAATGCAAATAATTTTAGTTTTTTGCTTTATAGCTGTCTGTTCGGTTACGAAGTCTCGTAACGGTTGGCCCTGACTAGTTTTTGTTACGCAATCTGACAGCATAGAACAACAACAAAGAATGAAATGGAAATTTTCATTAACACAATTAATTAATTAAGTCCCCAGCAACTATAAAACCTACGAAACCAAAGCACAAGTGTAACTGTTCTGTGTGTGGAAGTATGACTCAACGTACGCATCTGGCACGGTTCTTCTTCAACAACACAAGAAATTTTAAATATCATTTATACTGAATTAATTAAAGAAAATAGAAATACCATAATTACTCAAGAAAACCAGAATTACACTCTAATACAAGAACACAAGCCAGATGCTTTGTTGACTGAACCTGTAATGACGCATTATTCAGGACATTGAAATAATGAGAAAGAAAAGAAAAGTAGTTTGTTACCTTAATTTATATTGATGAAAAGCACTCTAGACATTACAATCTCTCCACACCGACTCGCTACTATCACATCTCAACAAGAACTTTTCAGTATCACATCTCAGCAAGCACTGCCTACTAGCTCATCTCAACAAACACTCCTCACTACGACATCTCAGCACTGACTACCACGAGCTCTCCCCAAGCACTGCCCACTACGAGTTCTCAATAATCACTGCCAGTGGAGGCGGCGGAACAATGCTCTCTAGCGATCTCTGGCGCTGTGGCTCAGTGTAGCCACCTTTCATATGCCCTTCCTCCACGGCTAGAATTTGATGGTATTTTTGCCAGCATTGGTGATGAAAATACCACCAAATTCGTCAAAAAAATACAGACAAAAATAAAAGATAATATTAATACGTAAATATCATATAACTAGATAAAATTTTGGCTTTGCACTGACCTTTCAATAACCTATTACATAGAATACAGTAAGCAATACAAATTCTTTCATACATGTGACTTTACATAATAGTTTACACAAGTATTATGTGGTTAAACAATTCAATCAATAGCGTCAGCAATGACGAATATGTGCAGGTAAGAGTCTCATAACTTTTCACAACCAGTAATACACAAAAAATCAGTTTATACAAATATTCACATAAACGCTTTCCATAGCTCAAGAATAAGCAGTTGACAGTTCCAGCAGTAGCACCCAGCAATGGTCAACAGGTGCAAAAACCAACAAGTAACATTTTTTCAATAGAAACAGTCCATCAGTGGCACCCAGTAATGTTGAGCAGGTGCAGACACCAACAAGTAACACCATTTCAGTATAAGCAGTTCCATTAGTGGCACCAGCAATGTTGAGCAGGTGCACACAGCAACAGGTGACATCTTTTCAGTAGAAGCAGTCCATCAGTGGCACCCAGCAATGTTGAGCAGGTGCAGACACCAACAAGTAACACCATTTCAGTATAAGCAGTTCCATTAGTGGCACCAGCAATGTTGAGCAGATGCACACAGAAACAGGTGACATCTTTTCAGTAGAAGCAGTCCATCAGTGGCACCCAGCAATGTTGAGCAGGTGCAGACACCAACAAGTAACACCATTTCAGTAGAAGCAGTCCATCAGTGGCACCCAGTAATGTTGACCAGGTGCAGACAGCAAGAAGCAACATCATTTCAGTAGAAGCAGTCCATCAGTGGCACCCAGCAATGTTGAGCAGGTGCAGACACCAACAAGTAACATCATTTCAGTAGAAGCAGTCCATCAGTGGTACCCAGCAATGTTGAGCAGGTACACACAGCAACAAGTCACATTTCTCAGCAGAAGCAGTTCCATAAAATTCAGTATCACTGATCACACTGTTCATCAGAGTTTATAAGCAGAAATTAAACATGTCCTAGTGGCACCAATCATGTAGAAAAGGTACAAGTAACAGTCCATAATTTTTACAATCACTGATCACACAGTTCATCAGCAGAAATTAAACATTACTAAATGTCACACATCATGTTGAAAAGTGCAGCACCATCACTAATCAGACAGTTCAGGCATGAACAATAGTTTGAATACACATACAATGCTTTTACACTAAACATACAAATCATAACAAACACACAAATGATATCAGATAATTGTCCTATTAACTATTACAATACACAAATACCAGTAAAC
Organism: Schistocerca nitens; assembly: GCF_023898315.1. Classification (NCBI taxonomy): domain Eukaryota; kingdom Metazoa; phylum Arthropoda; class Insecta; order Orthoptera; family Acrididae; genus Schistocerca; species Schistocerca nitens. Next base: position 408,084,270 of record NC_064618.1, read on the forward strand.
CTATAACATTTATGGGTGTCAGTGCAAGCCACTACCAACAAATAAAATAATATTTAGGAGATAGGTGGGTAGGATTAGGAAAGGAAAACACACAAAACACACTCACTCATCTTTCATCCACATTAGTGCTACTGTGTAATTGAATAGTGTTAACTGTGTAAATGCAATTCTGTCAAAATTTTATGTTCATCATGTGTATCAAGTAGTAGTGGCAGCAATGTATAACAGTCAATAATAGTTAAGTCGACGTCATAGTCATCATGTCAAGACCAATGTTTGCCAAGCCAGATCAAAATGTACGGTTGCTGAACAACTGTCAGTGTACCAAGATATGCAAATGCTTCCTCTCTCAAAAAAAAGTATATACTGCTTTGTGATTTGACAAAGTGTGTGTGTAGACAATCTTCCTTCTACTTGAGTGTTCTAGTCTGCCATCTTCATCCTCCTTGTTCCATATGGACCAACAAAAAAAAAAAATATGCTCCTCACTTACTTTACCTCTTATCCACCAAAACTCCAATAATCATCAGCATAATCTCAATACTTCACTAATACCTCTTCAATACGTCGATACATATAAACCTTATCATCAATATCATTTACCTTACCTCTTGTCCACGAAAACTCCAATAATCATCACTTAATCTTAATACTTCAATAATACCTCTTCACTACGTCGATATATATAAACCTCAGCACCAATATCATTTTACTTCCATAACAACTCTTTCCTCTAGTCAGTCTCCTCGAACAAGTACAGAAAAAATTCTTGTGCAAACTTCAATTCATCATCTCATACAATCCGAAGACACAATGTCAACACACAACCTCTCGTGTAATCCATCTGATCCAAATCTGCTACTCATTATAAATTATAAGATACATTTTGGTTCCTTGTCCATCATTAAATAAAAGAAATGCATACATGAGCTCTAACAGACTTAGTTCGAATAACTCTCAGTAATTAAGTACGATTACGGAGTGTGAATGATCATAATATTACACAGTGTGTACACCACTTCAAGAATCATAGCAGAAGCAAACATGTGGAGTATTTTTTGTGTCAAGTGTCACTTCCTATTTCAATTGCCCACGAAAAATGCAGTGTAATAACTGTCAATGGTCTAAACCTAGTTTTGGTATGTCATGTCGTTAGCTTCCTTCCTATTAGCATAAATTTATACAGCTTCCATAAAACCTCAGCTCATGTGACTTCTATGAAGTTTCTTGTACTCATGTCGTTCGTCGAATTATAGCAGTTCATTTTCTTATCTTAAAAATATAAGGCACTGAGCATAAGCAAAACATGCAATAGCGAGTAAATATACCAGTAAAGAACTGAATGTCAACAAGTGGATGCAGCACAATTCCTACAACGAGGCTCTGCCAAGCGAACAATCTATAATTAATACCACAGTGTAACCTAAACTCTATATTTGTACACAGTATATCAGCATTTCTATATACTAAATTGAAGAGTAGTTATGACAACAAAACAGAAATGTGTAAATATGCAATCCATACGCACAGCAGCAAACATATATCTTACGTAATAAACAAGTCATTAGCATCATTCAGCATAAGCAAATAAATGTTCATATGTAATCTTAATAAGTAAACATGAAGACGCAAGCAGATAAATCACAAAGTGTAACCTACATACATAACAACAGTCAGCACAATTAATCAGTTGACAATTACAATTTAAATAAATAAGCACAGCAGGCACATAATAAAAAAAATATAACATCAGTGAAAAAGCAGTGCAGCCAAGCGATACATAATATACATAAGTAACAACCATATTCATTAATCAATCATTCTCAAAATCAGTTAATGTACGCAAGCACGTCGCTTCACAAGTAAATTCATAGAACATGAAATAAGCACAAAGTATGAATCACGTAATCGCGAGCAGCAAATTACGTCTAAAGTACGTACCTAAGTGGAAATATGTTACCTGAAAAATAAACTCAATTAATAGTTACCCTTTTTAGTTTATTACTTTTTTTTTCGAAATTACATTCTTCCTGAAATTTTCTCCATAGCAAGTCGTCTTAACGTCGGACACGCACAGAATTTACCTGAAGGTCTTAAATATTTTATGCAACCGTATCCTGAAAAATACTGAACGTTAATAACATAATTTATAAAGTCACCATAGCTTTATACTGAATTTAATCCGAGAAATTAGACTGTGTATCTGTTTACGGCTGTCAGTGCATTCGCACTGAGCGCTCGATCAGCTGTAGGCGCGTGACGTAGGAAGTGATTGTTTGCGGTCAACGACTGCCTTGTGCGGCGCGCAGACTGACTGTTGCTTTGAGTATGTGCCGCCGCCAAAACACAGCGCGGTATCCTTGTACTCTCCGTGTGTTTACGTAGCTGTTAGTTTCTCACAAGTATGTCATTCCACAAAAATTTTAACGTTAGATATGTGATGTATTCCCTTAGAGCGCCGAGATTTAAGAGTTTCTACTTCAACAGTGTTATCATGTATAATTTTGCGAATTCTATATGGACCGTTATAAAGCAGAAAAAATTTGCGACACAAGCCTTTCCCTTTGTGAGACAAACGATGAGACTTAATTAACACCTTTTGGCCAACTGACAAGATTTTTAAACGACCAGGATGTTTAGCTGATTTCTCTCTTCTAGCAGCCGCAGATGCAATATTTTGTAGAGCCAGGTTGACAACTTCAGAATGCCGCAGTTTCCGTGAAGGCGGAAAAGGAACGATTTCAGAAATGCGATTTGTTGGTACTTTATATTTTAATATCAATAGAGGCGGTAAAGAAGTTGAGTCATTAGGAAGTTCATTCAGAATGTTTTGAAAAATATGAAGATACTGATCCCAAGTTCTGTGATTCAGATGACAATAAAGACGGCACAATTTATTGATTTCCTTCATCCATCTTTCTGAAGCGTTAGATTGAGGGTGAAAAAGTGAAATAAAAATTGGTTTAATCTTACGACGCCGTAGAGTACGAAGCCAAATTTTAGAGCGAAACTGTGATCCATTATCTGATATAACCTTATCAACATGACCAACTTCTTTAAGAAAATGTTTGATGAAAGCATTAGATACTGAACGAGCTGTTGCTTTGCGTAACGGTGTAAAACACACATATTTTGATGTCAACTCCACTGCTACGAAAATGTACGCAAAACCATTAGTAGAACGAACCACTGGACCGAACAAATCGACTGCAGCCATGTCCTTTAATTTCGCTGGAATGATAGCAAACAACGGTGCTCTGTGAAAAACAGTTGGCGGCTTAGCCTATTAACATAATTTGCATTTGGCAAGAACAAATCGAATACGTTTTTCCATATTACTGAAGTAGCAATTTTCCCGTAATTTTTGAAAGCATTTTCTGGGACCAAAATGTGCATATGCACTGAAATGTGTAAACGAGGTGTGGCCAAATCATCCAATCTAACAAAGCGTCTAAGAAAATTACAGACACCAAGGAAACTACGAACATCACGTTTTGTAGTAGGAACAGCATAATTACGAATAGCATCTAGTTTCTCTGGATCGGGAAGAATACCTTCTGTAGAAATAATGTGACCGAGAAATTTCACCTGAGAACGACCAAATTCAGATTTTTCTAAGTTCACTATTATGCCAACTCTTGCAAAAATACGTAATAAGTAATCCAAAATTTTGTTGTGCTCACTCCAGGAACGTTTAGCAATAAGAATGTCGTCAACATATGAAGTAATATTGTCACGAAGATAAACAGGTAAAATTTCATTTAAACTACGAATGAATGCTGCAGAAAATATAGTAAGTCTAAACGGTAATTTCCAAAGTCACTTTTGGGTAAAACAGTCAAATCCGGTTATTCTTTACCTACTGTCTAGATAGATGGATAGTAGAAGAATTGTTTTTATAGATGCAAAGAATAGTGAAAGAGTAGGCAGCGGTGCTGAAAACTAAAAGGGAAATAGCACCACTACAGCTCGGGGCCCTGTGAACGCTACGGCACATATTCACTTAGTATAGTGAATCCCCTGAGGACGTTAATAGCTGCACATAAATTTCAGTTTGTGACTTAGTGGCAAATTTGGCGGAAGTGCGTACGTAAATTGATCAAGCCATGAACATGGATGTATGTCATTCTTAGAATTACGAAAGATCTGAAATTTCCGGACAGTCAAAAAGTGTTTATAGTCAAAGTTTTCGCCTCGTGGCGACAAAGACCTACCGCGTCTGTCCCAGTCCCAATGTCGATTATTGTCAAGTTCGCGCGCCTGGCGCTCTCTTGTTGCATCCCATAAATGAAATAAATTATTTTCTTCAAAGCCCTCTGCTATCTGTGATTCCAAATTTCTTCTGCTGTCTTTTCCTACGATTTCGCCTTCAATATGTTTGACTTGCTTTCGTAATGCCTCAAATTCCCTTTTAACGCGAACATTAAATTTTCCCTGATTTTCAACATGCTTACTTATGTTCTGGTACTCTTCGGTTTCTGCAAATGGTAATGGAGCTGTATCATCTGAATCTCTATCCCCATTTAAACTAAGACTTGTCAATTTATCTGAAATCTCCTCAACTCTTTCCGATAAGTCACCTATTTTTTCTTTCTGTTTACTTACGTCTTCCGTAAGTGTCGCGACTCGGGTTTCAGTATTGACACATTTGGTAGTTAACTGTTCATATTGTTGTGTTAGATTATTTATTCTGTCATTTGGTACGGATTCCTCGATTCTCTCAAATATTTCTTCCTTATCATGTGCACGTTGTAAATTTAACTCTGAAAATTTTTGTACTATCACGCGATCTCTTTCCTCCTGTTCTCTATCCTGTTCCCTTTGTCTAATCTCTACTGCAATTAATCTATTATTGTGAGCATTCAAAATCGGTTGTACTTCTTCTCTGATTTCTTTCTTTAATTCATCTTTCATGTTTTTGAAACATGTCCCTATTCGTGAGTCTAACCGTGTTTCCATTGTTCCCATCTGTGTTTTTAATTCAGATCCAAACCGTGTTTCCATTGTTCCCATATCAGTTTTTAATTCAGATCGTAAAGTTCCCATCTCTGTTTTAATTGTTCCTATTTGTGATCCCAGTGATTCCATTGTTCCCCTCTGTGTTTTTAATTCAGATCCAAACCGTGTTTCCATTTTTAATATAGCACTCATCAACTGCTCCATAGTAACTGATTCGAAACTCCTTTCACCCCAAACATTTCCCGCAAAACCAGTTTCCTTCGTCATAGCTGTAAAGCTATCTGTGTTCGATACTATTTCAGACTCTTCTATCGTTAATCTCGTATTCTGTGAATTTCCTGATTGAGAAAAATTTTGAAATGGTTCCGGACTATTTTCCCGACTTATTAAATTGTTTTCCACTCCATTATTCATCATACTGTTGTCCTGTGTTGGCGAGTTCGCCATGTCAACAATTTCGTCATTCTCACTGTCCATCATTTTTGCCTTTTTCATCGACCGCGTAATCATTTACAAAACATACAAAACTCGTCACTATATGAAATTACACACAATGACACTTTATCTCCAACAATACCATTCACACGAAATGTTTCCCTCAAACACGATTAATCGAACAATTGAAATAATTGCACTAATTGTCAAACCCGTAGACAAGACAACAGAAATCAAATTTTGCAAAAAAAAAAAAAAATACCATTAGAAGAATGACAATTACCAAATCTACACATGCAAAATAGACTACAATTGCTAAACTACGAATTACTACAACAATACTACTGTCTACTATTTTTACAATCAGAAGATTCCAAGGGACGATCCGAAGCAGCGGTCGCCACGTGCATGGGGGCTTAGTTAAAATAGAATGCAAATAATTTTACTTTTTTGCTTTATAGCTGTCTGTTCGGTTACGAAGTCTCGTAACGGTTGGCCCTGACTAGTTTTTGTTACGCAATCTGACTGCATAGAACAACAACAAAGAATGAAATGAAAATTTTCATTAACACAATTAATTAATTAAGTCCCCAGCAACTATAAAACCTACGAAACCAAAGCACAAGTGTAACTGTTCTGTGTGTGGAAGTATGACTCAACGTACGCATCTGACACGGTTCTTCTTCAACAACACAAGAAATTTTAAATATCATTTATACTGAATTAATTAAAGAAAATAGAAATACCATAATTACTCAAGAAAACCAGAATTACACTCTAATACAAGAACACAAGCCAGATGCTTTGTTGACTGAACCTGTAATGACGCATTATTCAGGACACTGAAATAATGAGAAAGAAAAGAAGAGTAGTTTGTTACCTTAATTTATATTGATGAAAAGCACTCTAGACATTACAATCTCTCCACACCGACTCGCTACTATCACATCTCAACAAGAACTTTTCAGTATCACATCTCAGCAAGCACTGCCTACTAGCTCATCTCAACAAACACTCCTCACTACGACATCTCAGCACTGACTACCACGAGCTCTCCCCAAGCACTGCCCACTACGAGTTCTCAATAATCACTGCCAGTGGAGGCGGCGAAACAATGCTCTCTAGCGATCTCTGGCGCTGTGGCTCAGTGTAGCCACCTTTCAATGTCCAGTAGTGTATTTCATGTAAGAAACTAGGTTCATAATGTTGCATGAACACAGTGTTCATTTTCGCAAGTATTGGGTTTTCGACGTGAACGTACGTACTACGTGTGCCTGGACTGATTTGTTGCAGTACATCGTTATGTGCTCGATTAACCTTCCGCTCTTTACTGAACAACAGCCTGCAGAACGTGTAGGTGACTGCATGAATGTTCACAGCTGGCAACATTTTTTCCGGATGTGAAAATCACCTGCGTTATTGCCAGTGGGGCAGATAATGAATTCAGGTCATACAACGCAAACACGCGCTTGTCGGAATACGAGGTGCTGGCGCCGAGCGAGAACTATGCAAATTGTCTCCTGTGATGAGCGCCGCTGCCTGGAGACACAGTCCGGCCCCACCCCACACTGGCGCGCAGTCGCCGTTGTCAGCACCTGTGGCACGGGGTGCGCCGCCACGCAATTCAACTTCCACAACCCCTTCTCTCACCCCCCGCCCCTCACTCCGCCCATTCCGATTAACACGACGCGGAAGCGTGAGCGCGCATGCAGAACTGCTTCCTCACACACCGCCTTTCGGGGCGCCTCCTTCCAGACCTCCTGACGCGGTAACAACAAGTCGCCCAGTTCGTATTCCGCCCCTCCGGCTCTTTCCCTCGGCTGACATGCCTGCAGAGAGAGATTCACTGGGTTCCGAGTCTGCCGGCGACAGTCAAATTTCCGATGCCGCGACTACGGCTGGGATTGATGCAGAGGGAGTGGGTGGCAGGCGGAAGATGGGGCTCTCAACCCAGTCCCGAGTGACCGCCGCTTACTTTACCTCCAGCTGCGTCGGCTCCCTCTTATCCTGAATGCAGCTACATGTCTGGCTCCTCTCCAGATGGAATCTCAATTTTCTCCGAAAAGCACTCGTTACTTGACTGGATCTCTCAATATGCAGTGCAACAGCGTGTCAAGAAACGTTGATTCCACAGTGGAAACATAGGAACTAGAAATGCAATTATTTTCTTTTCTTTAAGGGGGTTAGGACGTCAAACGGGACGACTTGGAGCAGGAGAGACACCACAGGAATTTTTAATTTCCACTATCTATACTTTTAAAAATAAAATCATAAAACTTTGTTAGAATGACCAGAAAGGATTCAGGATTTACATTTATAATGGTGGAATTTCAAAAATATAAGAAAATAATTTATTTTTTTACATTTGTATTTCACCTTTTTTCACTTACCATTGGCTGCATTTGTTGCTGTTGGTACACTTTTCTTCATAAGTAAGGGAGATTCTTCGATGAATCTTGCACAGCATACAAACCATACGTACAGGTGAATGAAACTCTAGAATTTTCCAAATCTAATAAAAACTGTGGTAAAAATTGAGATAATTAACTATAAAATTTGAATTTTTTCTAAACATGAATTTTAAAATGTAACAGCACATTGATGTTTTCATAAATTAAATAATTTCTAGAGTTTCATACACCTGTAAGTATGTTTTGTATGCTGTACAAAATTCATCGAAGAATCTCTTCTACTTATGAAGAAACGTGTATCTACAGCAACAAACGCTGCCAACAGAAGTGAAAAAATGATGAACTTTCACATGTAAAAAAAATTATGTTGTTATTTTTTGTACTTCCATTGCTATGATTGTGAATCCTTAATCCCTCCTGGTCATGCTGATAAAGTTTTATGAATTTATTCGTAAAAGTATAGACAGTGGAAATTAAAATGTCCTGTGGTGTCTCTCCTGCTCCAAGACGGCCCGTTTGACGTCCTACCCCCCTTAAAAAAGATTATTATTAGTGTCAAGTCCTTGCAAAGCTCTAGGATGAAAGTTGCCCCATTTTGAACACATATGTGTAACTATCCGTAATAAGTTCAAGGATAAAGTATGGAAGATACGTGAATAATAGTCTATAACAGATAGCTCTTCCAGGCCCTTTAACGGCAGCAGACACTAGATGTCGCACAATGAACATTAGTCTGACTGCAGAACTTGTGAACGTCCGCAGCTCGTGGTCTCGCGGTAGCGTTCTCTCTTCCCGAACACGGGGTCCCGGCGGGGTCAGGGATTTTCCCCTGCCTCGACATGACTGGGTGTTGTTGTGTCATCCTCATCATCGTCATTCATCCCCATTACGGTCAGAGCAAGGCAATGGCAAAACACCTGCGCTAGGACCTTGCCTAGTACGGGGGTGCGGGTCTCCCGCTTCGTCCCCTACGCTATGTCAAGGAGTATGGGACCTCAGCATCATCAACTTCTGAACGGTTCGACTTAGGAAGTTCAAACTAAACGGTTGGCCGCGTGGCGTGATGGGAATTAGTATGAGCATTATGGTTTGGTTTAACGACGGAGCCGACTTTCATTTTGATGGGTTCATTAGTCAGCAAAATTGGTGCATTTGTGGGACTGAGTATCCGCATTTCGCGATCGACAAGTCTCTTCGCCTTCAGCGGTTGACTGTGTGGTGTGCAATATCTACTCACCGAACAATCGGTGCGGTATTCCTTCATGGCTCGTTGACTACCGAACGGTACGTGAAAGTCTTGGAAGATATTTTCATCCCCATTATCCGAAGTGACCCTGATTCCGACGATATGTGGTTCATACAAGACGGAGCTCGATGCTATCGAAGCGGGAGAGTGTTTGATGTCCTGGAGGAGGACTTTGGGAACCGCATTCTGGCTGTGTGGCACCCAGAGGCCAAATTCTTCAGATCTGAACACGTGCAACTCCTTTTTGTTGGGCTATATTAAAGACAAGGTGTACAGCATTAACCAATAAACCATTGCTGATCAGAACACACCCATTCATGAGGTCATCGACCGCATCGATTATCCGACACTTCAGCTGGTCATGCAGAATTTCGCCATTCGTCTGCGTCACATCGTCGCCAATGACGGCAGGCGTAGCAAGCATACCAAAACCTAAATCCGAAAAACTGTGGAGGCGTTTACTTGTTGAATAAAGTGTGTTACGCTGTATTTTCTACCTAATATACATTTTATTCATATAGTTAAATCATTTTCACTCTGTATTTTTGAAAATAAGAAACATTTTTATTAGGAAAAAGAGATTCGTAGTAACATCATATCTCTACACCATGATGGTCGTCCTATTTGGGTCCAACCATTCCTGATGTACAATTAGGTCTGCTATTCCCAAGGTCTGTACAGCTGAATTGGCTCTATTTAATTATGAAGTCCCATAAATGTGACACGCATTGACCAACTAGATTTCCAAAATGGGTACAGCTTAATTATGCACTATACATGTTGCGTCGTACGCTGGTTTTGGTCATTGACACATAAAATATTTGTACGATATTCCTTACCAATTGACGTTACGTGGCATAAGCCGAAAGCCCTTATAATATCACTGCTACAGCTGTTCCACAATGCTTTCACATTATTTTGAATTAAAAGTTGTCATTTTGTACACAACGTGTAGTCTAGTCAGAGTGTTACACAGAATTTTAAAGTTCGTTTTTAATATCTCAGCCGGCCGGTGTGGCCGAGCGGTTCTAGGCACTTCAGTCTGGAACTGCGTGACCGCTACGGTCGCAGGTTCGAATCCTGCATCGGGCATGGATGTGTGTGATGTCCTTAGGTTAATTAGATTTAAGTAGTTCTACGTTCTAGGGGACTGATGACCTCAGATGTTAAGTCCCATAGTGCTCAGAGCCATTTGAACCATTTGAACCGCCACCGCTTGCAATTTGAATACAAAACTATTAGCAATGGAGGCCGAAAACTTCGGGTTAAGAAGTCACCCTCATTATCCCAACGTTCTTATCAAAGAGGGCAGAGGAGAGGACAAAGGTTCTGGCCTTTCCCTTGCCCTTGGGTAAGAAACTGCCCCTAAAGTGGAAGAATCAGTATTGATTAACGGGATGAGGATGCAGAACGCAATGCAAACCACTGCATTGTTGCCTGTATTTGGTTGTCACACAAACAGGTAAACAGTCTACCCCCCCCCCCCCCCCACACACACACATGATGAATGGACACACTACACTCTTCAAAGACGCACCATTTTGCACACAAAAAGGAACACCACGTGAAAGACAGCACAATCAGCTAATACACGTACAACAGACACACACACACACACACACACACACACACATACACACACACACACAAAGATAAAATGTTAACAAAATTCAAATTTGGCGCCAAACTCTGTGGTGAACAAATGAACACTGACAGGCTGGGACACACAACAACTAAAATTACAGCGTGTTTTGGTAAAGGGCAAAGTGCTTTTACGACCTTATTTGTGAAAATAAGTTTTATGTTTATGCGTGCTTCACAACACCTCGCCATGAGTCTGAGAATAAGACGGCTTGCCACACAAAAACGTAAGTAAAAACGAATATAGGCACGCAGTATCGCATCAAACTAAATTACTTTTAGAGCATAAAACGGTAGGTTAACTCCTAACAGTATTTCTGATCAATAGCCGGCCGCGGTGGTCTCGCGGTTCTGGGCGCGCAGTCCGGAGCCGCGCGACTGCTGCGGTCGCAGGTTTGAGTCCTGCCTCGGGCATGGATGTGTGATGTCCTTGGGTTGGTTGGGTTTAACTAGTTCTAGGTTCTAGGGGACTGATGACCTAAGATCTTAAGTCCCATAGTGCTCAGAGCCATTTGAACCATTTCTGACCAATACCACTTGGTTGAAGATGACAAGCTACCTGTAAAAAATAATACACAAGTGGTCCTGAAAAACCACACAAACCAAGTGTAAAGGTATTAACAAAAAGAAACGAATAGTCTGTTTTAACTAAATATCCACACAATTTTGTAATCATTTATTTAATCTGTAATGTGAACATTTTTACTAAATGATTACAAACCCACTGATGATGGCACAAGGGCGCTCAAACATGTTTTGGAACTCGCAAAACACGGTGTTTTGCGTAACCGGCCGACCTCACATCCAACAATGTGGCACACAGTTGCATGATATGTCATGTAACGCAACATGTTATATTTTTACATTTCATTATAATAATGCTGTCGCAAATATAGTAAATGATGTTAATAAACAAATAAGGAAATGCAATATTCCACAGTTTTTACGGCTACGCCTTATAAATTGATGAAATCTTCAGCAGTGCCCTCCGGGTAGCTGCAATGAAATTCCGTTACATTTCAATGAGTGTCACTGTCATCATCTTCTGGTGAAGTGTCAAGATCTCGCAGGCGTCCTATACAGGGTGGTCCATTGATAGTGACCGGGACAAATATATTGCGAAATAAGCATTAAACGAAAGAACTACAAAGAACGAAACTCGTCTAGGACGAGGGAAACCAGATGGCGCTATGGTCGGCCCGCTAGATGGCGCTAGCATAGGTCAAAAGGATATCAACTGCGTTGTTTTTAATACATATTCGTATAGTACGTAAAGAAATATGAATGTTTTAGTTGGACCACTTTTTTCGCTTTGTGATAAATGACACTGTAATAGTCACAAACGTATAAGTACGTGGTATCGCGTAACATTCCGCCAGTGCGGACGGAATTTGCTTCGTGATACATTACCCGTCTTAAAATGGACCGTTTACCAATAGCGGAAAAGGTCGATATCGTGTTGATGTATGGCTGTTGTGATCAAAATGCTCAACGGGCGTGTGCTATGTATGCTGCTCGGTATCCTGGACGACATCATCCAAGTATCCGGACCGTTCGTCGGATAGTTACGTTATTTAAGGGAACAGGAAGTGTTCAGCCGCATGTGGAACGTCATCCACGACCTGCAACAAATGATGATGCCTAAGTACGTGTTTTAGCTGCAGTCGCGGCTAATCCGCACATTAGTAGCAGACAAATTGCGCGAGAACAGGGAATCTCAAAAACGTCAGTGTCGAGAATGGTACATCAACATCGATTGCACCCGTACCATATTTCTACGCACCAGAAATTGCGGCGCGACGACTTTGAACGTCATGTACAGTTCTGCCACTGGGCACAAGAGAAATTACGGGACGATGACAGATTTTTTTCTTTAGCGACGAAGCGTCATTCACCAACAGCGGTAACGTAAACCGGCATAATATGCACTGTTGGGCAACGGAAAATCCACGATGTCTGCGACAAGTGGAACATCAACGACCTTTGCGGGTTAATGTATGGTGCGGTATCATTGGAGGAAGGATAATGGACCCCCATGTTATCGATGGTAATCTAAATGTAGCAATGTATGCTGATTGTCTACGTAATGTTCTACCGATGTTATATAAGATGTTTCACCGCATGACAGAATGGTGATGTACTTCCAACATGATGGATATCCGGCACTTAGCTCGCGTGCGGTTGAAGAGGTATTGAATAGCATATATTGTGACAGGTGGACTGGTCGTTGAATCATGGCCCGCATGTCCACCGGATCTGACGTCCAAGGATTTCTTTGTGTGCGGAAAGTTGAACGATATTTGCTATCGTGATCCACCGGCAACTCCTGACAACATGCGCCAGCGCATTGTCAGTGCATGTGTGAACATTACGGAAGGCGAACTACTCGCTGTTGAGAGGAATGTCGTTACACGTATTGCCAAATGCATTGAGGTTTACGGATATCAGTTTGAGCATTTATTGCATTACTGTGGTATTTGCATGTAATCACGCTGTAACAACATGCGTTCTCAGAAATGATAAGTTCACAAAAGTACATGTATCACGTTGGAACAACCGAAATAAAATGTTCAGACGCACCTACGTTCTGTATTTTAATTTAAAAAACCTACTTGTTACCAATTGTTCGTCTAAAATTGTGAGCCATATGTTTGTGACTATTACAGCGTCAGCTATCACAAAGCGAAAAAAGTGGTCCAACTAACACATTACGTACTACACGAATATGTAATAAAAAATGGTGGTTCCTATTTTTAAAAAGCGCAGTTAATATCCGTTTTACCTACGGCAGCGCCATCTAGCGGGCCAACCATAGCGCCATCTTGTTTCCCCCTTCAAGCTAGACAAGTTTTGTTCTTTGTCGTTTTTTCGTTGGCGCTTATTTCATGAGAAATTTGTCCCGGTCACGATCAATGGACCACCCACGCCTCTGCCCCAGCGGTGTTCGGCGACTCGTGATGGGGAAAGAACCTCTGTTCGACTCTCGGTGCTTTCAGTGTAGGACAGACTCGAGAAGCATCAACATCTAGGCGCGGTCTCGACGTATAGCTGGTAATGCTCTTGCCGAATATAGCTGGTAGCCCTTGTAGATGTTGACAAGATTGTCATGGCGCAGTATTTCAATTGGTTCTTTAATAATACCCTCCGAACAACGACTAGTTCGCCACAACATTTTTATTTTCCGGAATTCGAACATAGGTTCTCCACTGAGGTTGCCTTGTGTCGCTAATGACTTATTTTTATGCCCAAGGCTTCAGCATTCGATGCAGTGCTGTGTTTTACCGATGTACTGGAGGCACATTACATGGGATACTGTGTGCACTGGGTCTTGCAGTTCGTTTTTTTACTGAGCCAAGCATATCTTTCTTTTTTGTGGTGGTCAAAAGATAGCTTTGATGCCTGTTTTTTGCATGGTTCTTGTAGATGACCAACATAGGGTTTAGCGGTTAGTTACTCTCTCTCTCCCTGTTCTTTGCAGACGAGTTGTTAGAATAGCGTACAGCTGCTCCGAATAATGGCAACTCGTCGTATGTAGGTAGAGATCTGCGTGTGTCTTCTTTCTGTAGACCGCACGGCCCATGAAACTGCATGCCTTATTTTGTCAGGAAGTTTAATAATGAAAGACAGCAATTCTGTTCTAGTTCCATCATAAACTGATGTTTTGATGGTCGTTGTTGGGGTGGTCTAGGATCTCATTCAGGGCCTCTGTACACTGTCTCCACACAACGAAGGATTTAGTGATGGAGTGGCAAAACTGTTTAGGTTTGAGCTGTGCGGTTTTCAGTACCGTCTCCACAAAGTGCTCCGTACAGAGAACGGCAATCCAAGAGGAAAGTGGCGAGCCCATTATAAATGCATCAATTTGTTAGAGCTCCTACCATATCTAAAGCAGGTTGTGGCGAATACATATTCAAATAAACCTCTGAAAAACACTGTGCTTATGGAAAAACGGGTCGATTTTGATCCTACGACGGCGTACGCTGCGTGGGGGACGACAGATGTATTCATAATGGTTTCATGGCTTAAACGTCGTCCACCAACAGATAGCATGGTGGCATAGCTGCCAGAGCCCAATCTATGTGGGTAAGCTCACAGCTAGAAGGCTTAGTGTGAAGCAGACATGTCAAGCAAGCAGACAACCATACCACGGAGACGAATTAGCGCTTCCTTCAGCAAAACGGGCGAGTTTGAAAGGGCTACATTGTGACCTTCCGAGAGGCGGGATGGTCTTTCACGAGAATTGTCGTGCAAGTTCGATATACCACGGCAGTTGTGCAACGACGCTGGTACCAGTGGTCACGTGAACATTCTTATACCCGTAGACGAGGCTCTGGAAGTCCTCGCAGCACAGACACCCGACAGGATCGCAGTGGCAGATATTACAGCTACCACAGCAAACAATAAGAGAGCTTCTGAATTCATCCGTGTCAACACGAACTGTTGCGAACAGATTGTTAGCACGCTCACCTCTAGCCCATCTTCAACTCACGCCACAGCGTCAACGTGCACAGCTCAACTGCTGCCGTAAGAGGCCACTTAGGTGATGGAATGGCCCGCCATGGTATTCAGCGATGAAAGCAGATTATGCCTGCAGTCGCGTGATGATTGCATTTGTGTACGATGTAGAACTGGCTGTCTCGTAGAGTGTGCTCTTCAAGAATACACTGGTCTCACCCCTACAACTCTTGTTCACCTTCGGTGTTTCTGGAGGGGAAGCTAACTAGCGTTCGGTACGTGCAGAATGTTGTTAGAGACGTTCTGCCATACTTGCTGCAGGAAAGTGATGCGTTTTTCCAACAGAATAATGCTCGACTACACACTGCCGTGAAACTCAGCGTGATCTGCAAGAAGTGCACCAACTTCCTTGGCCAGTAGAATCTCTGGAATTGTTTCCAGTCGAGCGAGTGTGTAATAACATGGGACGAGAAGTGGCTCATGCGACTCGTCAACCAACAACTCTTACAGAACTACTTGAACAGATCTAGCAGGTGTGGCTTAACGTATTCCAGGACATTATTCGCCATCTGTACGATCCACTGGTGCTAGAGTCAGCGACTGCACCGACGGCCGTGGAGGCTACCTCAAATACTAATATGGGTGTTTCAGCATGGGTCGATAGCTGGTCGATCAAAACCGCTTGCACTACTGGTCAGTAAATGCAATCGTTTCATGTACTCCATAAGCATTGTATCAACAATAAATCTTGAGTGAATTGGAAACCTCTAAAAGTGTTCAAATGGCCCTGCGCACTGTGGGACTTAACATCTGAGGTCATCAGTCCCCTAGAACTTAGAACTACTTAAACCTAACTAACCTAAGGACATCACACACATCCATGCCCGAGGCAGGATTCGAACCTGCGACATTAATGGTCGGGCGGTTCCAGACTGAGGCGCCTACAACCGCTCGGCCACAAGGACCGGCTCTAAAAGTGTGCACTAATTTATTTTCGTGGTAGTGTAGTTCAACTGTTAAGAGCCGCAAAGCGTCTTGAAGTTGTATTCGTGTGAAAAGAGATGTTACGCCGAGGCTCAGAGGAAAGTCGTCCATTTGCCGCCGCATCTGTTTTAGTTCGATTCCGAATTCAGTGTTCTTCACGTGTTGACTGCAGTGTTACACTATGGGTTACAAAGGTGAGGCTAGATTTCTGGCTACTCCATACGTGGGTGCATTCCTGGTGTTCACTTTTGGCTGCAGTGGCACAACTTCTTCGTCAATTTAGGCAGCCACCCTGACGCAAGTTGGAGAAGATTTTGTCAGCAGCATATGTTTGTAAAGCCTACATTCACAAATTCAAAGTGATGTTGAAAATTAAATAACCGAAACGGAAGATCAAAGAAAATGCTAAGATTGGCAACTGACAAAGAACTCCGAAGAAGAATGCAGGTCCTGCTAAGACAAAACGTAAAAATAAAAGTTGAATTTCGTCGTCTGAATGTGAATCAGGGGTAGGCTTCACCAACTAGTGCGGCTACATTCAAATATGGTAAGTGTCATGATTTGAAACAAGAATTTTGTTTAATGTCTTATAGATTTGAAGGGGGCGGATAAGTTGCGTACAGACGCCGTTTAGAGTGCGGTACTTGCAACAGTCCAACAGTTGTTTAAGTAAATTTCTCTCTTTTGACTGAAATTGTTCGAAATTCGATTAATGCTTTGTATCTGTCGTTTATATTGATTTGTTTTATACTCATAATAGTAAATGATTAACTCGATGCTCTAGGATTAGCTTCTTTCATTCCTAACCAAACGGCCTCGGTCCTAGTTTCGAAACCGACCACTGCTTAAACTTTGATTAACTGTTAGCATTGTCGTCTGATGACTTCCGGTATGAGAAGTCACCCTCAATCTGCCAACAATCTTGTCAAAGAAGGTGGAGGAGCGGGCAGACGCCCACGGCACTCTCTTGTCCTTGGGGTGGGAAAATGCCCCTTAAGGCGGAAAAATCAGCATTGATCAACGGCATGAGGATGTAGAAGACAATGGAAACCACTGCATTAAAGGCACATAACGTATATTCACAGGAAATGTGCCCTATAATTGAAAAAGTGTCATGATGATCTCTCCCTTGGCAAAAGATTCCGGAATAGTCCCCCATTCGGATCTCCTGGAGAGGACTGTCGAGGTGGAGGTGACCTTGAGAAAGAGATCGAATAATCAACGAAAGGATAACGTTCTATGAGTCGTGGTGTGGAATGTCAAACGCTCGAACGTGGTAGGGAAGCTAAAGAATGTGAAAAGAGAAACGCTCAATCCAGATACAGTAGGGGTTAGTCAATTGAATGGAAAGAAGACAAGGATTTCTAGTCAGCTGAGTATAGGGTAATATCAACAGCAGCAGAAAATGGTATACCGGGAGTAGGATTCGCTATGAATAGGAAGGTAGGGCAGAGAGTGTGTTACTATGAATAATTCAGCAATACGGTTATTCTTATCAGAATCGGTGGCAAACCAACACCGACAACGATAGTTCAGGTATACGTGCCGAGTCGCAAGTGAAGACGAAAAGATAGAGAAAGAATATGAGCATATTGAAAGGGTAATACAATATGCAAACAGAGATGAAAATCTAATAGAGATAGGGGACTGGAATGTAGATGTATGAGAAGGAGTAGAACGAAAGGTAAGAGGAGGATATGGGCTTAGGACAGAGAACGAGAGAGGAGAAAGACTAGTTGAGTTCCGTTATACATTTTAACTAGTAATAGCGAATACTCTGTTCAAGAATCACAGGAGGAGGAGGTATACTTGGAAAATACCGGATGATATGGGAAGATTTCAGTTAGATTACATCATGGTCAGACAGAGATACCGAAATCTGATATTGGATTGTAAGGCGTACCCAGGAGCAGATATAGACTCAGATAACAATGTAGTACTGTTTAGGAGTAGGTTGAAGTTAATGAGACTTGTCAGAAAGACTCAGTATACAAAGAAGTGGGATACGAAAGTACTGGCAAGTGGTTCTGGGCGCTTCAGTCGCTTCCGTCACAGGTTCGAATCCTTCCTCGGGCATGGATGTGTGTGATGTCCTTAGGTTAGTTAGGTTAAATTAGTTCTACGTTTTACGGGACTGATGACCTCGGATGTTAAGCCCCTTAGTGCTCAGAGCCATTTGAACCATTTTGAACGGAAGTACTAAGGAATGAGCAGATACACTTGAGGTTCTGCAAGACTGTAGACACAGAATTAATTAATAGCCAAGTAGGCCGTACAGCTGAAGAGAAATGGACATCTCTAAATAGGGCAATCACAGAACTCGGGAAGAAAAAGATAAGTACAAAGAAGGTAAATGCGAAGGAACCATGGTTAACCGAAGAAATACTTCAGTTGATTGCTGAAAGAAGGAAGTACGAAAATGTTCCAGGAAATTCAGGAATACAGAAATACAAAGAATGGAATAAATAGGAAGTGCAGAGAATCTAAGACGAAATGGCTGCATGAAAAAGTGAAGAAATCTAAAAAGAAATGATTGTCTCAAGGACTGACTCAGTATACAGGAAAGTCAAAACCGCCTTCGGTGAAATTAAAAGCAAGAGTGATAACATTAAGAGTGCAACTGGAATTCCATTGTTGTATACAGGGGAGAGAGCGGATAGGGGGAAAGAGTACATTGAAGGCCTCTATTAGGGGAACGTTTGGTCGGAGGTGATAGAAGAAGAAACGGGAGTCGATTTAGAAGCGATAGGGGATCCATTATTAGAACCAGAATTTAAGATATATTTGGAGAACTTACGATCAAACAAGTCAGAAGGGATAGATAACATTTCATCATAATTTCTAAAATCATTGGGGGAAGTGGCAAGAAACCGACTATTCACGTTGGTGTGTAGAATGTATGAGTCTTGCAGTATACCGTCTGACTTCAGGAAAAATTTCATCCACACAATTCCGAAGACTGCAAGACTTGACAAGTGCGAGAATTATCGCACAATCAGCTTAACAGCTCATGCGGTTTATTATGGAAGCAAGACTAAAAAAAAATAAAAAAAGAGACACTTTCATAGGATTTTTCGACCTAGCAAAAGCTTTCGACAATGTAAAATGGTGGAATATGTTCGAAATTCTGAGAAAAATAGAGGTAAGTTATAGGGAGAGACGGGTAATGTACAATATGTGCAAGAGCTAAGAGGAAATAATAAGAGTGAATGACAAAGAACTAAATGTTCGGATTAAAAATGGCGCAATATAGGGATGTAGTCGTTCGCCTCTACTGTACAATCTGTACATCAAAGAAGTAATGATGGAAGTAAAAGAAAGTTTCAGTAGTGGAATTAAAATTCAGGGTGAAAGGATATCAAGATACGATTCGCTGATGGCATTGCTATCCTGAGTAAAGTTCAAAAATGGCTATGAGCACTATGGGACTTAACATCTGAGATCACCAGTCCCCTAGAACTTAGAACTACTTAAACCTAACTAACCTAAGGACATCGCACACATCCATGCCCGAGGCAGGATTCGAACCTGGGATCGTAGCAGCAGCACGGTTCCGGACTGAAGCACCTAGAACTGCTAGGCCACCGCGGCCGGCACCTGAGTGAAGTGAAGAAGAATTACATAATCTGCTGAATGGATTGGACAGCCTAATGTTTACAGAATATGGACTGAGAGTAAATCGAAGAAAGACAAAACTAATGAGATGTACCAGAAGGGAGAACATCACTCCTGTTGGTCGCGTGGTAGATGAAGTTAAGGAATTATCCTCCCACTGTGCCATCATCACTGATGATGGCACAGTGGTGCCGATACATGTTTGGGTACTGAGAGGAAACGGTGTTTTGCATAACTGGCGGACCTCACATCCAACAATTTTAACTGCAAACAAGGGCAATACAAGGAGCTGAAAATCAAAATTATGAAAACAACCAATTATGGACGGAGCAAGGAGGCCATCGAAACCAGACTAGGACTGACAACAAGGGCTTTCCTGCCCAAGAGAAGTCTCCTAATATCATAGGCCTTAATTTGAAGAAGAAATTTCTGAGAATCTACGTTTGGAGCACAAGATTGTACGGTAGTGAAACATAGACTGTGGGAAAACCGAACCAGAAGAGAATAGAAGTATTTGAGGTGTGGTGCTACAGAGGAAATTTGAAAATTAGAGTCGTACGGTAAGGAATGATGAGGTAGTTTCCGTTCGAAGGCCATACAGTCCAGAACCTTTATAATAATCGGGCAAAATCACCGTGAGCATTGAGCCAATCGACCCACCGTCGCACCATGTTGACGGTACCACTTAGAACACCGTGAGCTGCTGTGTGAGAAAGGCCTTGACCGCCTGGTGTACGTTCTCGTCCGACAGAAATAGTGGACCCTTCAAGGCGTTTTTAAGGGACCGAAGGCGTGAGAATCGCAAGGTGAGGAATGAGGACTACAGAGCGGATGCTCGTGTGTCTCCCACTTCAGGTAGCGTAACTTTCGCATTACGACATTTGCTGTACGGGGACGTGCATTATCACGAAACAGCAGCAGCTTACGTTTCGCCGTAATTTCTCCATTGTTGCATAGAACCTTACCCCAGTGTTCGGAGACAGGAGGTTCCCTGAAAAGCCAATAAAAAAAAGTAGCAGTTCGGTGGTCCTGTTTCGATGCATTTGGTAATATCGTCACCAGGATTAACGTTTCCGCATTTGCCGCACACTCGTCGGAGAAAGACGAATGCCAGACTGATGGCTTGCCTACATTTCTGTGTTTATATACCAGCATCGGAGTCGCTTTACGTCGCATATTCGCCGCAAAACAGCCTCAGACGAAAACCTTGTGATTGCCTCTCATATAATTATTTCTGCTGTTGATTTTTGGCTCTATGGTGTTCAAATGCACGTACAGATAGAAAATGTGTATTTAATCACGTCTCACGAACATTCTTGAACATGCAGCATCCTTCATCTTTGCTTGTGTATTGTGTGCGTACGTGTGTGTGTGGGGGGGGGGCGGTCGGTGGGGGGGGGGGGGTATGTGTATTTGTGTCAGTCTTACAAAAAAAAATGTTCAAATGTGTGTGAAATCTTGTGGGACTTAACTGCTAAGGTCATCAGTCCCTACGTTTACACACTACTTAACCTAAATTATCCTAAGGACAAACACACACACACATGCCCGAGGGAGGACTCGAACCTCCGCCAGGACCAGCCGCACAGTCCATGACTGCCGCGCCCTAGACCGCTCTGCTAATTCCGCGCGGCGTCAGTCTTTCGTCTGGTTGTTTGATGCAGCGCTCGATTTTCAGTTTTCGTGTTGTGTTCTCTTCATCATCTGCGCCAAACTTCACATACCCTTGTGCATTTTATTGTCATTATAACCAATTTGTATTTTTCCCTCAGGCCGCTGTGGCCGGGTGGTTCTTGGCGCTTCAGTCCAGAACCGCGCTGATGCTACGGTCGCATTCTCGAATCCTGCCTCGGGCATGGATGTGTGTGATGTCCTTAAGTCAGTTAGGTTTAAGTAGTTTTATGTCTAGGGGACTGATGACCTCAGATTTTAAGTCTCATAGTGCTCAGTGCCATTTGAACCATTTGTTAAAAATGGCTCTGAGCACTATGGGACTTAACTGCTGAGGTCATCAGTCCCCTAGAACTTAGAACTACTTAAACCTAACTAACCTAAGGACATCGCACACATCCATGCCCGAGGCAGGATTCGAACCTGCGACCGTAGCAGCAGCGCGGTTCCAGAGTGAAGCGCCTAGAACTGCTCGGCCATCCCGGCTGGCTCTTGTAATACACAGTGACGATAAATTCTTCCTTCGAAGCCTTGAAATTGGTTTCCAAGGAAGTATGCGAGGCACAGCCATGCGGTTTGTTACAAATCGTAAGTTCTATGAAAATTTTAGCTTAGCTTATGAAGTTTATTTTTAAACCTAATTTAAGTAATTTAGCAGGATCCTTAAAACTATAAATCAGCTACAGTTTGTATGCAATTTAACCGCACTCCATGCGTCACTTTCCCGTCGTGTGAGAGTAAAATGTCAAAGTACAAAATTGTGATGTCGTAAAAAAACATAAAAGTCATGGTGTTATAGCACTGAGGCATGGAAAAATGCATGAATGTTTAAGGACAGATTCTATTATGTTAAGACTGCCACCTTACGATCATTAACAATAATAGAAACTTCCTGGCAGATTAAAACTGTGTGCCGGACCGAGACTAGAACTCGGGACCGTTGCCTTTCGCGGGCAAGTGCTCCACCATCTGAGCTACCCAAGCACGATCACGCCCCGTCCTCACAGCTTTATTTCTATCAGTACCTCGTCTCCTACCTTCCTTCACGACCGTTTTGCTGGACGGCTTCTGCAAAGTTTGGAAGGTAGGAGACGAGGTACTGGCAGAAGTAAAACTGTGAGGACGGGGCGTGAGGCGTGCTTGGGTAGCTCAGATGGTAGAGCACTTGCCCGCGAAAGGCAAAGGTCCCGAGTTCGAGTCTCGGTCCGGCACACAGTTTTAGTCTGCCAGGAAGTTTCATTTCAGCACACACTTCGCTGCAGAGTGAAAATCGCATTCTGGAATAATAAATAAGTTCCTTAGGTTCACCATAGCTCCCCATCATCCCTTAATCTCTTTTGCAAGAAGATTAAAGTCTACAAATTGTTGAGCAGTTGCCTATCAGTGGCAAGCCCGACCACGGTGGCTCTAACGCTTGAGAGAAAGAAGACAGAAGCGTGTCGCCAGTATGAGGTGTAAAATCCCCACGGTGGTTTGTCGCTACTGTCGACTCGCGTAGAGCCACTTGCAATCGATAGCCGCAGCGAGCCGAGCAGAGGCGCGACGGGCTGCACCCGCGTGCCGCTCTCTCCTCCCTCCCTCCCTTTCCCCACCTGCACGACAGATTTCCGCTCCACGGCTTCCTCCCGCCGCAGCTCTCGCCCACGACGAAACCAATTTCGCCGGCATCATCTTAGCCTTTATATTTGTTAGCGGTCTCCCTCTGGTCCTCGGATTATCCCCTTCCGTTGTTCCTGTTAGGGAGTCCCGTGGGACAATTACCGGAGCTGTGTTTGTGTTGAAAGCATGTACGCAGGCAGGCGGGGGACGCGGATCCGTTGGGATTTCTGCTGCTGTGCGCCTGTCGTTCGAGTGTTTCAGCTTTTTCTGCTGCTGCGTCGTTAGTTTTAAAACTCTGAAAGGCTCCGATACTTTTGAGTTATTTTATCAATACCAACGCACTTGTTATAGGATGTGTAAATAACGGATCATAAAAAAGGTAAATGACAAATATATGCAACAAGTTTTGCGTTTTTAAACAGGTTTGTCTATATAGAGCATTCCCGGTATAACAATGTCGAGAAATGCGTCTTGGATTAATTTTAAAAGAAGCCCCTCCAGCAGGTAATAGGAAATTTATCGATTCCACAACCATTTCGGCCTATACATTAGGTCATTTTTCAAGTGCATCTGAAACTGCCGTTCCTAGTGCCTAATATGATCGATAAATACATACTTTGCGTAAGAAGATGTGGAAAACAAAGCTTAGACATCTACAGTACAAGTACAGAAATAATACGAGTATATGACTTACATCCTGCTGTACAGAAGCAGCATCCATTGATAAAAATAATAAAAATGTCTCACGAATTTGAAATGTTATGTGCCCAATAACTTCGTGAATAAAATGACCAAGTCAAGATGATAAAATTGTACATATCGGTACATTAAAGGTAATGGCACGATTTGACTTTAAGAAGAGTTATATTCGAAATATCAGATTGTCTGCTTTACTAATAAAGGATAATTTTTAGATTTAATAAGAGTGTTAAGCAGTAGCAGTAGATGGGGTGTCCTAGTCGAGTACGTCCTCTAGCATGCAAGAGTTAAAAAGCCGAAAACTGTAAAGGGTTTTAGCGTAACTAAGATGTGTCTTGGGTCGTTTACAGAAGTGTGTTTACAATCGTGCAGGTACAGGTACGAAATATCAGAGAACAAGAAATTGACGCCCACTTGAAAAAATGCAAGGAAAAGACAATCGACTGAGCGAAGAACATCAAGAAACAGAAATTTCTTAGACATCTGCCTCCCCGTTATTAACTTTCTTTACAGTTACTCCGCAAGAGTGTATCTGTATTTACATGTTTGTAAACAAGCTATTGTAAGCAGTCGAGGAGTACCTCCGACCTTGTAGCTACAAACACGCCGGACCTTGTCGATGGTGTCAATACAGGGATGGGGATTAGAGATCAATGGTGCCATCATAGCGACTATGGTTACGAAAGTCGGCCAGTAAGACTAGGAGACTGTTTCTGCTAGAAAGAGCAGATAAGCAGTTGGTAACATCTCACTTAGACAATTAACTGCAATCATTTAGTTCCAGAATGATGGACATAGAGCAATAATGCGAAAATTTTAAACACACTACATATCGTGCTCTGGACAAGTACAGGGTGACGTTATTGAACTGCATAAAGTAAAATCGTCATACCTTCTGAACGGTTTGCGTTGTTGTTGTTGTTGTTGTGCAGTCCTGAGACTGGTTTGATGCAGCTCTCCACGCTACTCTATCCTGTGCAAGCTGCTTCATCTCCCAGTACCTACTGCAGACTACATCCATCTAAATCTGCTTAGTGTACTCATCTCTTGGTCTCGCTCTACGATTTTTACCCTCTACGCTGCCCTCCAATAGTAAATTGGTGATCCCTCGCTGCCTCAGAACATGTCCTACCAACCGATCCCTTCTTCTAGTCAAGTTGTGCCACAGATTTTTCTTCTCCCCAATTCTATTCAGTACTCCCTCATTACTTATGTGATCTACCCATCTAATCTTCAGCGTTCTTCTGTAGCACCACGTTTCGAAAGCTTCTATTCTCTTCTTTTCCAAACTATTTATCGTCCATGTTTCACTTCCGTACTCCATACAAATACTTTCAGAAACGACTTCCTGACATTTAAATCTATACTCGATGTTAACAAATTTCTCTTCTTCAGAAACGCTTTCCTTGCTATTGCCAGTCTACATTTTACATCCGCTCTACTTCGACCATCATCAGTTATTTTGCTCCCCAAACAGCAAAACTCCTTTACAACTTTAAGTGTCTCATTTCCTAATCTAATTCCCGAGCTAACTCGTCTACATTCCATTATCCTCGTTTTGCTATTGTCGATGTTTATCTTATATCCTACTTTCAAGACACTGTGCATTCCGTTCAACTGCTCTTCCAAATCCCTTGCTGTCTCTGACAGAATTACAATGTCATCGGCGAACCTCAAAACGGTTTGCGTTACGACGTTCAAACTAAACAGCTGGCCACATGACGTGATGGGAATTAGTACGCGCATGTGCAGGTGCCTTGTTATCGTCGGCCTTTGTGTGTGAAAATGTCAGGTACAGCATGCCCGAGCGTATAGCGCTTGTGAAGGCGAGCAATAACAGCCCAGCGGCGTCTCAAAGGAATTTTGCGAGCGAGTTCAAGCCAAAGAAAGCCGGTCCAAGTGTCTAGCAATCAGGAATTTGATTCGCAAGTTTGGGAGGAAGGGTGATGTTCGTGATGACAGTATTGGTCATATCGGTCGTCCAAAAAGGGTGAAAATGCCTGAAGACATCGAGAAGACACTCCCTGTTTCAACCTCAGAAATCGATCAGGCTAGCTGCACAGCAGGTGGAAATCAACCGGGAGACACTGCGACAGATTGTTGTTGAAGAACTGCATCTTTTTCCAGACAACATTCAAACCAATCAGCCATTACGCCCCAGGACCACAGAACAACGGTTGTGTTTCACCAACACTATTGTCCACAGAAAGACTTTGATGTGAATGGTTTGGCTTAACGACGAAGTGCATTTTCATTCGTATGGGTTCGTCAGTATGCAAAATTTGTGCATTTGGGGGAGTGAGAATCCGCAATTCGCGACCGAGAAGTCTCTTCACCCTCAACGGATGACTGTGTGGCGTGCAATTTCCAGTCACGAATTAATCGGTGCGATATTCCGTGATGGCACGGTGACTACCGAAAGGTACGTGAAGGTTTTGGAAGACGATTTCATCCCCATTATCCAAAGTTACCCTGGTTTCGACAAGATGTGGTTCTTGCAAGACGGAGCTCGACCCCATTGAAACAGGAGAGTATTTGATGTCCTGGAGGAGCAATTAGGGGACCGGGTTCTGGCTGTGGGGCTCCCAGAGGCCAATGGCATGGATCTCGATTGGCCGACATGTTCCCCGGATCTGAAGGCATGCGAATCCTATTTATTGGACTATATAAAGTTAAGGTTTACACCGATAACCCCAAAACCATTGCTGAGCCAAAAACAGCCATTCAGGAGGTCATCGACAGCATAGACGTTCTGACACTTCAGCGGGTCATGCAGAATTTCGCTATTCGCCTTTGCCACTGATGGCAGGCATATCGAACATGTCACAACCTAAATCCGTAAATCTGTAGTGACGTTTACATATTGAAAAAAGTGCACGCCGCAGTTTGTAATTAATTTACATTTTTCTTCATACAATTCATAACTGTCACCCTGCATGTGCCTAGTAAGTGGGTTAAGCACGGAAAAGCCCCACCGTTGTATAATAACCAGATTCGCAAAATGCTGAGGAAGCAATAGCTGTTGCACTCTAGATTCAAAATAGGGCGCGAATTTGACGACAGGCAATGAATAGTAGATATTCGTGCGTCTATGAAACATCCAACGGCTACCGCCATCATACATTGGCTACAGGTCTGGCGAACAGCTCCAAAATATTCTAGTTGTATGTAAAATCGCTAAGCGGGTCGAAGGCTTCCATCCAGTCATTCGTTGACCAGCGTGGTTTGGCAGAAGAAGGTAGCAAAAGAATGGCTGAAGGTTTAAATTTCACATTTAAGAAACCGTTCACGCAGTAAATGGTTCAAATAGCTCTAAGCACTATGGGACTTAACGTCTGAGGTCATCAGTCCCCTAGACTTAGAACTATTTAAACCTAACTAACCTAAGTACATCACACACATCCATGCCCGCAGCAGGATTCGAACCTGCGACTGCAGCAGCAGCGCCGTTCCAGACCGAAGCGCCTAGAACCGCTCGGTCGCAGCTGCCGGCTTCACGCAGTAGAATCGTGCAGACTTCGTTTGAACATCGCACAGAGTCCCGTATCGATGGCACAGTCGTAAGCATCCCTGGCCTAGAGAAACAACTGAAAGATTTGAAAACAAATAAATCGCCAGGTCCGGATGGAATCCCCATTCGGTTTTAGAAAGAGTACTCTACGTCATTGCGTCCTTACTTAGTTAGCATTTGTTGCGATCTCTCTAACAGCGCAAAGTGTCAAGCGACTGGATAAAAGCGTAGGTGATTCCTGTGCATAAGAAAAAAAAAAACCAGCAAAATTACAGACCAGTATATTAACATCGGTCTGCTGCAGAATTCTAGAGCATATTCTGAGTTCGAAAGTAATAAATCTCCTAAGAGTAAATTGTAGTCGTAGCTACAAACAGTACTTTTCGCTCATGTCAACGAATCAGCACGGCTTTGGAAAGCATTGCTCATGCGAAACCCAGCTAGCTCTTTCCTCACATGATATGTTGTGAACTATGGATGAAGGGCAATAGGCATATTCCATATTTCTACATTTCCGAAAAGCATTCGTCAGGGTACCCCACTGCAGACTGTTAACAGCATTAGTACTGTCCTGCTTGACACAGTCACGTCTTTTAAATATCTGGCCGTAACGTTGCTAAGTGTTACGGATATGCTTCTGGAGCTCAAGTCGGAATCCCTGGAAGGAATAAAGACATTCATTTCGTGAACACTACATAGAGAGTTTAGAGAACCGGTATTTGAAGCTGACTGCAGAACTACTGCCCGCAACATAAATTTTCATAGCGACCACGAAGATAAGAAACGAGAAACTAGGGGTCATTCGAAGGCATACAAATAGGGTACCCTCCGTCAGGCACCGTACGGTGGCTTGCGGAGTATGTATATAATTGTAGATATTGTATTGAACCGGGTAGCTAGAAACGACGGAGAGGCTTCATCCCGCCCGAGTCTTCAGTGGTTCACAACCCCACAACAGGCCACAGCAGTCCACCCACCTCACCACCGCCCCACACCTAACCCAGCTTTATTGTGCGGTTCGGCCCCCAGTGTCGCCCCCCCCCCCCCCCCCGGGGGGGGTCTCATATCAAAAAAGTGTAACCCTAATGTTTGCGTGGTAGAGTAATAATGGTGTACGCGTAGGTGGAGACTGTATGCGCATCAATCGCCGACGAAGTGTAACTGATGCGGAATAAGGGGAACCAGTCCGCATTCGCCGAGGCAAATGGAAAAGCGCCTTCAAAACCATCCACAGACTGGCCGGCTCACCGGACCTCGACACTGATCCACCAGGTGGATTCGTCCCAGAGACTGGCACTCCTTCCCGCTCGGGAAGCAGCGCGTTAAAACGCGCGGTTAGCCGGGCAGGCAGTTATACAGTAGATATAGATGCGTCCAACCTACGCCAAGGGTAATCTGTAGTTCCCTGTGTTTGACGTTTTCCATACTAGAGGATGTAACTTTGCTCTAGACACGGACGCGTCACCTACGGCCACTGCTTTACACTATTGTTGCATACACAATTTACTTTTAGCGTCTTATTGGCAAAGCATGCAGTTTGGAATTCTGAACTCGTCATTATATTTCTTTTCTTAATGCTAAAGCAGTCCAATACTTTAATGTATCGACTTGAACAGTTTTTATAATGTTAATACGGAAATGTCACTTTCGCTGTTTTTCTGCACAATATTTTAAAGTCACCTATTATTTATATCATGGGACATTGCTTCTGTAGAGCACAATCTAAGTTAGATATTCTTTTCTGCTTATACTGTACTCACTAAAGTTTTGTTTTTCATCTCCTATTACGTAAATATTTGTTTACCCATCATATTAAGCGTTAAAATGACTTTCTCATTTCCATTTCAAAAGGCATGATGTAAATGTCGACACAGAGCGTGGGCTTAATAAAATTCTTACTAGTAAATTTAATTAACTGAACAGTCAGCGGCGGAATCAGCACCACCCGACCGCGGAGAAACTAATAATTCCTGGAATTGCTTCAGGATCCTAAAATAACCTTGGCACATTATTTTAGCGATTGACGTGGCCATTGTCTTTGAGGCATCGCCACCTCCAACGTGATGAAAAGGTAACATTGTTACTGCTGCCGAATAAATTTTATGTGACGAAAACATCTATCAAAGTAGATTAAACTGAGTGTTCTTTGTGAAGGTGCCGCAAGCGTATCATAATACCGTTTTCCAACGAAAAACTAATGAAGCAAGCCACACAAAACCGATACGATCTGCTGCAGTTACATATAATCGCCGATAATTAATTTGTTTTATCACATCATCAAAAGCAGATTGCACGAGAAAATAATAACCTGTCAGTTCCAAATTAATGAACGAAAAACTTGGCGATTATTTCGTATACTGGTGACAAGCAAGCGATCCGCCGATCTTGTCAGCATTCGGTTGACATAACCGCTGACAGCTGGAGAAACTGTTAATTTCTCAGAGAAAATTGTATATTTGTATTAATCCACCACGCGTAGATCAAAAAATTTGTGGAAACGATGACAGAGCCATGTGTGTTGTGATGAGCGTCCTAGCTTCCCATTTCTTTGAAGTAATAATTTAGCTGAGTGTCCCAGATGTTTGTCAGATTACTGGTAGTATGGTTTAGAGTTAAATAACACGACTTTGTTTCATGTAACATGTTTTCGTCTAAGGCAGTGCTTTGAGTATGAGAAAAAAACTACGTTGCACTGCTGTGTGGTTGAGTTTAGCTGTAAACTGACAAGTGCATACAGTTCGTAATAAGACCACGTCTACTGAAGCAGAGTAGTGTTGTACACAGTTATCGAGTGATGGTGACTCCTTTGTGGAACGGTACAGCTACAAATCATATTCTACATACCTCGACTTCATTAATCATGCATGAACAATACAGAAGCATCAACTGAATTTATCAAACCAACGAAAGTAATGAATAACGAAGTGTTTGATTATAATACTTACACGAAATAACATAAACTGGAAATCATTTTACATTATGCTTCATTCTACTTGGTATGAGATTAATAGAATGACTTTCTTCGTTCTGAGGCTGCTGCATACTTAGCACCTAGTATCTCTCGTCATTAGACCACTTGTGCCACAACTGAAATGTCTGTGTTACAGCATCCAGTTGCAGAAATTGTTTATTCCAATTTAATTACATCAATTGCCTATTTATTGTAATTCATATACGGACATATAGATTAGCTTGCATGTACTATTTCCTTAGACTTTTCTCAAATACACGACACAGTCTGCATCCAAGTATATGGAGGTCCGCTCTGTAAGTAAATGGTCGCTTATTACAAAACGCAGTATGATAATTTCTTCGTGTGCATTATTATATTTAATGGAATGGAAGCTATCCTTTATTTTATTTGTTATCCAACTAGTATGTAAAATATATAGCAACAAGCATCTACATTCCATTGTACCTATATGTGATCACTCTAAAAGGTGTCTGGATATTGTCCATGGCCTCTACTATTGCCAGCAAACGAAACAGCTTACATCATTCTGCTGATTTGTCAACTAAATAAAATATTCAGCGACCATCACATTACCATTTAATTATAAACCGTAACTGCTAAATGACGTTAAAACAGGCATTAAGTAGCTGTCAAGTCTGTCATGATAAATGCATCTTAAATTTCGTGTATTCACATGTTTCTGAAGTGGTCTGCGCCATTACCGCTGGTTAAATGTTTCACCAAGTCGTCTACACACCAGCGTTTAATGATGGTGCAATAGGATCCCACATAATGTCATTTGTATCTATCTACAAGAGTTCCTTGGGCGTAGGACAGCACGTTAGCAGCCTCTACACTTTGGATGTCGATTTCAAAATTCATTGTATATTGTTAGAATCTACATGTCTATAATCACTTGCACTAACACGATGGTCTGTCACGAAATCTGCCTCGTTCAGTGGTCGCCGATCTCAGTTTCCATCTTACCATCTGTACGGAATGTTGTTTTTCACTGATGACAGCACGCCGACGTATCGTTGATGTCATTCTTCGTTGTCATGGATACTGCTATCTGCTGTGCGATTATGCACGACCACTACCGTTGTGTAGCATAGTATCTTTGGTATCTGGAACATTTCAATCTCTTATTTGATGGGCTCTTTCATTGTCCTTCTAAATTAATGCCTCGCGAGATCTGTAGCAATCTTCTCAACATTACTGCAGCCTCATCTTACCGGTGCCATTTACTCATCTCCAAAGAAACGCTAAGAAAATCTGCCAATGACGTTGCCGCTGCTTCTCATCTTTCCTACCGACATTGGAATGACAGTCAAATAATAGCGACTAGTAATTAAACGCAGTTATTTCCGGACAGGGTGCGAAGAACAGACACTTCTAACGTCGAGCTTTTAATAGCTTTCATAACAAAGTCGCTGCGTTTATCGACTTCCTGGAATCTATGGTGCTCAAATTATGCTTGGAACGAACAGCTGGATGAAACTGAAAGCAGAGAGGTCCGAAAAATTTTACAAGACACGAAACGTACACCGGAAAGACAGGATAGACATCATAGATGCAACAAATCAACAAAAATGTAACGCGAGTAACGCTACGTTGAGCACTAATCATGGAAAATTTTTAATTTTTACCGTCCACCTGACTGCGCTGTAACGGTTGTAAATCACTCAATGAAATTTAAGCTCAGTAACTCTGAAATATCCTGATGATGCAATTTTAGTTGGAGACGACTTTAACCTACCGAGTATAGAGTGAAAGTCTATGATTTCCCTGCAGAGGGCACAGGCAGTCTTGCGAAGAAGTTCTGAACTGCATTGAGCAGTTAGTGATACAACCGACGCACAACGGAAATATTTTAGACCTCGTAGCTACAAACGGGTATGATCTTATCAGCACTGTCAGTATAGAGAAGGCATTAGCAATCATGATGTCAACATATCCAGTATTGTTAGAAGTGTCAATAAATCAATAAAGAATAGTGGGTCAGATTTGTGCTAAAAAGAACACATGAGCAGTTGTTAGCGATCTATTTATACAATAACGATGGACTTAGAGGTATTGGCAAAATTTAAACTGATTCAGTCCCGTCGTCACTGAGTAACAGACAGTGTTTCTTCGTTACATACTTTTCATATTTCTACTCAATTCTTAGCTCTGGAATTCTCTTCTTGGTAATAAATGCAAAAAGTACGAACACGGTTTGCAAAGTAGTAGAACTGATCGTAAGGATCTGTTAAAAACAGTTGGGATATTAACTACAATATAATAGCGAGGTTATCACGGATTCTGAATGTGGATTTATCTGGGTGAAACTGACTATCAAAGACCGGTCAAAAATTGTGATCGGATGCTTTTACAGACCACCTGGATCACGATTTGTAGTTGTGGAGCACTTCAGTCAGAACTTGCAGAATATCATTAGTAATTTTTCTGATCATGCCGTTGTAATAGGGGGTGACTCGAACTTGCTAGGTATAGATTGTGAGTGTTATGCCATCAAAATTGGTGCCAGAGACAGGGAATCGTGTGGCATTGTTCTGGAAGTCCTGTCCGAAAATTACCTTGAGCAGACAGTTAGAGAACCAACTCGTGAGTGTAACGTCTTATATCTCCTGGCAACAAACAGACCTCAACTTATCTAATCTGTTAACGTAGATGAAGATCAGTGATCATAAGGCTGTGACAGCATCTATTACGATGGGTCCTACAAGGAATGTTAAGAAAGGTAGGAAGATATATTTGTTCAGCAATGGTGACAGGATACAAATTTCCGAATATCTCAGCAGTCTGCATCAAATATTTGGTGATGAGGACGAAGATGTGGAGAACAAAGGGAAAACGTTCAAAGGCATCGTTCAATATGCCCTAGACTAGTATGTTCCAAGTAAGGTTTTAAGGGTTGGGAAAGATTCACCATGGGTTAATAGCCGTATTAGAAAAGCGCTACGTAAACAAAGAGCACTTCATCTCAGATGCAAGAGAAGTAAAAACTCAGATGACAAAAAAAAAAAAAAAAAAAATGCTGAAAGCAGTGAAAATGAGCTAAGGAGAGCAATGTGATAAGCGTTCAAAATCAGTAAGTGGGCCAAAATCACCTATTCATTCTCTCAGCGACCACACCGGCACCGAAACGGAAGATAACAGAGAGAAGGCCGAAATACTGAATTCGGTCTTCCGAAGTTGTTTCACAGCGTAAGATCGTAAAACTTTCCCTCCTTTCAATCGCCGTACGAACATCGAAATGGCACTATTGAGATAACCGATAGCAGAAGTGAAAAGCAGCTACAACCACTTAGTAGCGGAAAGACTTCAGGACCAGATGAGATACCTATAAAATTCTATAAAGATTATGCGGAAGAACTTGCTCCTCTTCTAGCAGTAATTTATCGTAGGTCGCTTGAGCAACGAAAGGTACCTAACGACTGGAAAAAAGCGCAGGTCATTCCCGTTTTTAAGAAAGGCCGTAAGACAGATCCACACAATTGTAGTCCTATATCGCTGAGGTCTGTTGAAGAATTATGGAACACGTTTTATGCTCAAGAATTATGACTTTATGGAAAATGAACATCTCCACTATAAAAATCAACATGGATTCCGCAAACAGAGATCCTGCGAAACTCAGCTGACTCAGTTCCTCCATGAGATACACAGAGCAGTGGACCACGGCGCTCAGGTTGATACCGTGTTCCTTGGTTTCAGTAAGGCATTTGACACCATCCCGCGCCGGCCGGAGTGGCCGAGTGGCTCTAGGCGCTTCAGTCTGGAACCGCGGGACCGCTACGGTCGCAGGTTCGAATCCTGCCTCGGGCATGGTTTGTGTGATGTCTTTAGGTTAGTTAGTTAGTTGTAAGTTCTAGGGGACTGATGACCTCAGATGTTAAGTCTCATAGTGTTCAGAGCCATTTGAACCATTTTTGAACACCGTCCCGCATTGTCCTTTAATGAAAAAAAGAATACGAACCTACGGAGTATCGGAGCAGGCTTGCCACTGGATTCAAAATTTACTTGCAGATAGAACTCAACACGTCGCTCTTAACGGAACTAAATCGACAGATGTAAAGGTAATATCCGTAGTACCACAGGGAAGTGTGATAGAACTGTTGCTGTCTACAGTATATATAAATGATCTAGTAGAAAGCGTCGGATGCCCTTTAAGGCTATTCGCAGATGATGCAGTTGTCTATATCAAAGTATCAACGCCAGAAGACAGTAAGAATTTGCAGAAGGAACTGCAGAGAATTGATGAATGGTGCAGGCCCTGGCAGTTGACCCTGAATGTAAATAAATGTAACATACTGAGCATACGTGGGAAAAGAAATCCACTACTGTACAGCTACACTGTTGATGACAAACCTCTGGAGACAGAATCTGCTATCCAGAGCGACCTTAAGTAGAACGACGATATAAAACAGATAGTGGCAAAAGCAGGCACGAGTCTCTGATTCATTGGAAGAATCTTAAGGAAATGTAACTCATCCACGAAAGAAGTGGCTTATAAGACGCCCGATTCTTGAGTATTGTTCATCTATCTGGGATCCCTATCAGT
Organism: Schistocerca nitens; assembly: GCF_023898315.1. Classification (NCBI taxonomy): domain Eukaryota; kingdom Metazoa; phylum Arthropoda; class Insecta; order Orthoptera; family Acrididae; genus Schistocerca; species Schistocerca nitens. The sequence goes on from NC_064618.1 coordinate 408,119,013, forward strand.
TAGGAGTGATAGAGGAGATAGAGAAGATCAAATGAAGGGCGGCGCATTTCGTCACGGGATCGTTTAGCTGACGGGAGAGCGTTACGAAGATGACAAACTCCACTGGCAGACGTAACAACAGAGGCGTTGTGCATTGTGCAGCAAGGAGAGATTTACTACTGAAATTTAGGGACAGCACTTTTCAGCAGGAGTCGGACCACATATTACTTTACCACTCCCCGCCACATACATCGCGATTACTGAACACGAGGAGAAAATTAGAGAAATTAGAGTCAATACAGAGGCTTATCGACAATCATTCTTCCCACGCACTATTCGCGAGTGGAACAGGTTTGGAGGGATCAGATAGTGGTACCGAAAGCATCCTCCGCCACACACTATTAGGTGACTTGCGGAGTACGATGCAGATGTAGATGTAGACGTGAGTGCTTTTACTAATAACTTGTAAACATAAAAATAAGATTACTAATTATTGCTCAAAGAACTCTGTTCATGACCATGGAAAAAGAGCTGCACTGATATTGCATTTACCAACAAAGAGTAAACATAAACTTCAAAACGGCGTGTCCTACCAACGAATAAAACTGTATAATAAATTGTTCAAAGATATTGAAGACTTTTTTCAAACTTATTGAAACTGGCAGTTAAGTACCTGTTAAGGAATACACTGAAGGAATACTTTAGGTAACACAGAATACCGGTTGGGTGAACAAAGTAACACAAATAAATAACAATCGTGATAATAAAATACCTGTATTTCGCACAAAGCTTTCAGTCTACCTTTTTCCTACTTTCTCCTTCCTTTTTGATAAAAACATACCCCTAGAGCTATGCGACTTGTGATACTAATACCTTATCCTCTTTCTGAGCTCAACATCCCACTTGTTATACAGAGGTCCCGAATAATTTCTTTCTGGCTGACAAATGGGAAGCTGCGCTACACAAAATGGAAAGCATGCATCGTCGCAATGTTCCTGACATCAGCTAACAAGTGTGTATCGTGTTACGTCATGGAACAATTTGTGTAGTGCGTACAGTGACTGGGAATGAGAAGTGAACAGAGTAGGACAAGCCTTCTCCGTTAAATAACTTCTTTGTTAAACAGTACTGCTGACCAGCCACAAACCGAACGAGATAGCACTGTTTTAAAAAGAGCGTCCTTGTATTCGAGAGAACGGAGGCTCCACTCTTCATCGGGCCATCCTGATTTAGGTTTTCCGTAATTCGCCTAAATTGCTTTAGGCAAATGCCGGGATGGTTCCTAAGACCGCGACTGACTATCTGTCCGATGTTTGTCAAACTACACCTGTTAGTGTGTACCTGCTTGTATATATTAATTATGTTGTCTTTATTCTTGATTTTAATACTAATACATGTATAGTATTGTTGTAAAAGCGATATACGATGAATAAAACTACTGCTACCACTAAATCGCGCTCCAGAGAAGAATGTACCGAGTAAATGGATTGACGACGGAAAAGAAACACCATGGCTTCATAACAAAATAAAATGTTAAGAAAACAGATACTGTTGCACTCTCGATTCAAAAAGGAACGGAGTGACGTCGACAGGCAAAAGTTAGTACATATTCGTGTGACTAAAGATCGACGCGCGAAGGATACAACAGTTTTCTCCGTACACGTTAGCGAAAGATCTTGCCGAAAATCGTAGAAAATTCTGGTGTTACCAAAAATCGCTAAGCGGGTGAAAGGCTTCTGACCAGTCCCTCGTCGACCAGTCTGACGTGGGACGAGAAAACAGCAAAAGCAATGACGAAGATTTAAACTTCGTGTCCAAAAAGTCACTCACTAAAGAGGATCACACAGACGTACCATCAACTGACAGCCGCACACACTCTCGTGTCGAGGGCACAGAAATAGCTATCCTTCGCGTTAAAAAGTAACTGAACGAGATGAAAGCAAACAAACGATGAGGTCCGGATGGAATCCCAATCCGATTTTACAGTGACTACCCGTCGGCGTTGGCTTTTGTTTCTCACGAATCCCTCACCTAGCGGAAACTGCCAAAGCATTGGGGAAAAGCGTAGAGAGACAAAAGAAAGGACTCACAAAAATACAGATCAATATTCTCAACGTCAGCATGCTGCAGTATTCTTCAACATATGTTCGCGTATAACTCATTTTCGACAGAAAGCAAAGCTTCTGTCGATCAGTCACCACGCCAGAGCGTTACAAATCTCACAGAAAGTTTGAAGTGGAACACACTTGCAGATAGACGACGCGCTAAACGTAAGGGGCTGCTCACTAAATTCCTAAAACCAATCTTCGCCGAGGATGTAGAGCATATATTATTACCACCAACTTTCAAATCGCGTAATGATCATCATTCAAAGATAAGGGAAATAAGAGCTCGTACTGAGGCGTTCAGACAGTCGTTTTCCCTCGCGCGATCTGCTAGTGGGAAGGGGGGGGGGGGATATGAGTTTGGCGCGGTTGTGCCCTCCGCCACACACGCCGCTTGGTGGCTAGCGAAGTATATATGTAGATGTAAATTTACAGAGCATTGCTCTTGCGAAGCTCAGGTTGCTCTTTTCTCACACGATATACTGCGAATTAGGCGTAAAGGGCAAGGGGCAGTTACTATATTCGTAGATTTAGAAAAATTGTTTGACACAGTGAAACACTGCAAATTTTTAACGTAGGTCCAACTGCACGGAAGCGATTCTCAGATATATGAGCGCCTCCAAGACCTCTTAAGTAACAGATTCCTGTACTGTGGCCTGAGCGGCGAATGTTCATCGCAGACAAAGGTATCGTCAGGCTTGGCTCAGGGAAGTGCGGTACACATCAACGATTTGTATACATAAACAATCTGACGAAAGTAGCAGTACGCTAGTGTTTGATGCTGAAGCTGTAGAGTACGGAAAAATTATCATTACTCAGTGACTGTATGAGAGTACACTGAGTTGCATAAAATTTATATTTGTGTGACGAATGGCAGCTTGCTTACCATGTGAGAAAATGTAAATGGCACTATGAAAGGCCGGCGTCGAGACACGGGCTATAGATGACAGGGGTGAATGACGGCTGCGTAGCTGTGTGCGGCCGAAAAGCCGTATAGCTACTGAGCAACTGCCTGCCCGGGTAAACCAAGGAGCTACCAACAGTGTCTCTCCAACGACAGATCAGCATATGGACCTCAGCAGACGGCGGCTGTTTCATGCCCCAGCGCCGAATGCTGTTCATCGGTGACAAAGGGTGTAATTTGCACACCAGTTCAACTGGTCGTGAACCTAACCTAACCTAACGTAGCCTAACCTAACCTAACGTAACCTAACATAACGTAACCTCGACAGATGGCCTTTTCAGATGAACCACATTTTATGCCCCGTAAGCAGGTGGACTTTGAAATTGACGGCGTAAAGCGTCTGAAAACAAAATCAATGCTACCAGGAGGGAGTTTTGTGGTCTGGGAATGTTTTCGTGATATTTTCTGGGTGATCCTACCGTTGTGGAAGGCCCAATGGATCAACACAAGTGCGCATATATACTTGAACACAATTTCCATCCCTATGTGCATCTATCAACAGAACGATGAACGTGTCACACAGCTTGCAGTGTACGTGCGTGGTTCAAATAACAACACCATGATTTTACTATACTTCCGTGGTCACAAAACGGCATAGATGAAACTACAATAGTGAATCTGTGGGACTACATCGATCGGCTGTTTGCGCCATGGATTCTCACGCGAGAAACATAGCAGAGTTTGCAGCGGTTTTGTAGTCGGCATGTCTCCACATCCCTGTCAGTACCTGCCAGCACCTCACTCTCTCCCCGTACGTCTCGCGCTGCGAAATGTTGTTATTCAGTCTTTTGAAAGTTGGTCACAATTATGTGACCGGACTGCGTATCTAGGCGCAATGTTGGAAAACGATATGAAATGGAACGAACAGTAAAGGTCGACTTCGGTTTATTGGAAGGCTTTTAGGAAAGTTTAGTTGACGTATGGATTGGATTGGATTGGATTGTTTGGGGGAAGAGACCAAACAGCGAGGTCATCGGTCTCATCGGATTATGGAAGGAAGTACGTCGTGCCCTTTCAAAGGAACCATCCCAGCATTTGTCTGGAGCGATTTAGGGAAATCACGGAAAACCTAAATCAGGATGGCCGGACGCGGGATTGAACCGTCGTCCTCCCGAATGCGAGTCCAGTGTGCCACCACTGCGCCACTTCGCTCGGTATTGACGTATGAAGGAGATCGTTTAGAGAATACTAATTAGCACTGATTGGGACCCAAAACAGGTCAGATTAGAAGAAGGCTTGAAAGCATTTCAGATGAATACTGTTAGAACTGTTCGATTAACATACAAGCGTTATGGTATGCTCCATGAGATCAAATGGAAATCTCTGTACAGAAGGACAAGCTTTTTCTGCAAAACGCTGTTGACATTGTATAGGAAACTGGAATTTGCAACAGTCGGTTGAACTAGCATACTGGCACCAACTTACATTTTGCAATAAACTACAAAGGCAAGACAAGAGACATCAAGACTCGTTTGGATGCATATAGACAGTCTTTCTTCCTTGCTTCATTTGTGAGTGAAACACGACTGGGAAGGACTAGCAGTGGTTCCCACACACCGTACGGTAGCCTGTGGCATGTGTATGTGGATGTAGGTTTAGCTTACTTGGACAGGGGCCGGTCACCACCTCTGAGATCTAGTGCGGTCAGGGTTAATTCGCTGGGCCTTCCCTCGGCGACGGAGCGGCAGCCAGGTCACGTCCGCTGAACGCTTGATTACCAAAGGACCGGAGGACGCGGCCTCTGCGGCACATAAATCTCCCGCCAGGACGGCCAGAAACCGCGCCGTCGCCACCCATTTAGATAGCAGCGGGGGCGGCGGACCGTGAGCGGCCCGGACCCTGACAGGCGCGTCTCTCGCCGAGTTGCCGCAGCCGCAGCCGCGACCACGCTCAAAGCCGAATAGCCAGGCGCAGCCTTAACTAATGACATATTTTGTAGGGTGCAGTCGCGTAGTATCGGCCTGCTTAAGTTTTTTGACTTTACTATTGTAAGTAGGCTGTTTAGGTTTTTTTTATTGGTAACGCCACCTCTGTATGAAAATCACTGGCTGTGCTGTGTGCAGTCTGTGGCTGCTTTGCATTGTTGTAATACTCGCCATTGTAGTGTTAGGCAGCTGGCTGTGAACAGCGCGTAGCGTTGCGCAGTTGGAGGTGAGCCGCCAGCGTGGTGGATGTGGGGAGAGAGATGGCGGAGTTTTGAAATTTGTCATGAACTGATATATATATGATGACTATTAAGGTAAATACAGTGTTTGTTCTCTATTAATATCTTTCATTTGCTAACTATCCCTATCAGTAGTTAGTGCCTTCCATAGTTTGAATCTTTTATTTAGCTGGCAGTAGTGGCGTTCGCTGTATTGCAGTAGCTTGAGTAGCGAAGATTTTTGTGAGGTAAGTGATTTGTGAAAGGTATAGTTTAATGATAGTCAGGGCCATTCTTTTGTAGGGAATTTTGAAAGTCAGATTGCGTTGCGCTAAAAAATATTGTGTATCAGGTTAAGCACAGTCTTATGTATAATTGTTCAAAGGGGACGTTTCATATGTCGACCCTTAGCCGAGGATACCTCACTGGAATCTTCTGATTTTTTCCTTGTAGTTTGTGTAATTAGTGTAGCTTTTGTTTATTGCTAGTGCGTAATCATAGAGAGAATTTCCTTTGTAATTGTAGTTTTTCATTGTTGTACAGTAAAACAGTTGTGACATGCTTGTAGATTTGCACCAAGTATTTCGCAGCTGCAATTAACTAGATATTATTTTCAGTGCTATGTTAATGTGTTCCCCTATTTTTGCTCTTCAAATTGTGTTTTTCTGTGTTGTCGTGTGAAATATTGTGACAATAATGGCGTGTGAAAAACGTAACACTAGGCTCCAAAGTAAATTGAGAAATGACAGCGAAGACGAAAGCAGTGTGTTAGCGCCACCGTGTAATGAATTAACTAATATTCAAAGTAGTAATTTGGTAATTGTGCATAGGGAAATGGAGCGGGCGGCAAACAATGGTGTAGACAGTGAAACAATTAGAGAACAGGGAAGCATTATCGATCGATCGGTCGGCAACAGCTCGCCTCAGGAATCCGAAATGACAGGAAACAATCTCGCAAATACTGTAGATTCAGGATTTGGGGCCTCACCGTTTTCTCAAATAAGTCAAGACACATTTTCTGCTTGTCAAAATGTGAATGTTGCCGGTGCAACTTCACTGCCGAAAAGCACTGAGGAACGTGTTTCAGACACCAGTGCATTGTTATTACAGTTAATGCAACAAATGGGACAAAGGCTACAAAAGTTAGACACAACGCTTGAACAAAATCAGAAACAAATGGAACAAAATCAGAGACAAACACAGCAACAGTTAGACGCAATGGAACAAAACCTTCACACCACACTTGAACTAACACGTGAAGATTTAACTACTGAGTTACATAAAATCGAATCGAAATGTCAAAAAGTCTGTAACGACGTAAAAACACAAATTTGTGAGCATGTTCAACCTATTTTTTCGCGGCATGAAAATGCATTACAGAATCACGAAGCAGCCATAAAAGAACTGCAAACTATTGTTCATGAAAATCATGAGACCTTGCAAGCTAAATTTGACTCAGTTGCATCTACCGATTCGGTTACGCAACTTGCAAAATCTCAGGAAAACTTAAAGGACACAGTAGATACTCTGAAACTTGGTTCAGAAAAACACACTGGGGAAATAAGTACACTATCGGAGAAAGTAGCCGAACTTTCGGATCAGTTCACTAATTTATCTACGAAGGTAGATGATAATCTGAATGACACAAAACCGGTAGTCTTTAATGACACAGAAGAGAGCGAACAAATTAGGAAACTGAAACAAAATCTGAATCAACACCAAAGAGAAATCTGGGAAGTACAAGATCAGCTGACACAGGTAATACAAGAATTACGTATTTCAGATGACACTCGTGCTCCAACACGGGAAGAGGGACTTAGAAATACGGAACACCCACAAAATAATAACACAGGACACTTCGGAAATTATTAAAGAAATTGGCAAGGTACACCGAATTATGAGATGGAACCGCCGAAACGACGTAACAATGACCGACATGCGACTCGCCGACATGATGATTTTGACTATAAGCTGTTCATTACTACACGTAAATTCAAAACATTTAAGAATTCTGCCAACGACATTCATCCACAAGCGTGGCTCCATCAATTCTCTCATTGTTTTCCTCCCAACTGGTCATTGGAGCACAGGTTAGAATTTATGTGTGGCTACTTGGAGAATGAACCAGCTGTAAGAATGCGATCGGTCATTCACGATTGTCACAGTGAAGGAGAATTTTATCATGCCTTCCTCTCAGCGTATTGGTCTCAAGCTACACAAGACCGAGTAAAACATAGCATCATAATGATGAAACGTTTCGAACAATCTGAATTTTCCAGTATTATGAAATATTTTGAAGACATGTTGCATAAGAATCAGTATCTTTCAAACCCATACAGCCCCTCAGAACTCATCCGAATTTGCTTAATCAAATTACCTGAACATTTACAGCATATTATTTTAGCAGGACGTTGCAAAGACGACATTGAAGCTTTTCAGGGACTGTTACAAGAACTGGAAATTGACACTGACAATCGCGGAACGCGAGAACAGGAACACAACAATTACAGGTCACATCTGTCACAATTCCACGATGACAGAAATAATACACGACAAGGCTATTCTTATAACGTAAATCGTGACCAAAACAGACACCACCTGTATGACAACCGTTGGCAGAGTAGTAATAATTACAGGGAAAGATCACCTCTCCGCAGTAATGACTATTACAGAGACAATCAGAGAAACAGACAATATGGGAACCAAAATAATTATTATTACGGGAGACAGAATAACTTTAGACGCAACGGTCCAGCGCGCAGTTACGATTCAGGGAGAAATTCTCCACCACTTAACCGACAAGAAAGAAACTACAGGAACTACCGACATGACGACAGACGAGATAATCATAACGACAGACCTGAATTACATCAGAACTGGCGGGATTTAAACAGGGCAGGGCCTTCTCGTCAGAGTGAATTTGTAGAAGTTAGGTCTCCTAATCCCAATAACGGCGCGCGCCAACAAAGAGACAGACAATGACTCGCACAGCTGGCAGCCGCGTGCGCCCGCTGGCTCCGAGAAAAATAACATAAGACGCTAGCCTTGAAAAAAAATCCAGCATTCTTTACCGACGTATAAAACATGACAATTGCTTTTCAGTTGAAAGTCTGCGTACTATGAAGAGTAAAGGATTGCACCACACTTCACATGTAAAACTGCTTATTGAAAGATAATCTGCTTTTTAACTTTGTCTTTCCCATAAAACTTTTCACTTCACATTTCTAGTATGCTTTGTCAGACTTAAGAAACTGTTAACATGCAACAATGTTTGAAGTTAAATATCCAGTCTAGAACCTAGGGAACATTTTTAAACAGAAATTACGATTGCATTGTTATAGTGAACAGACGACACAGTGTTGTATTTGTACATTCTTGCTTGTTAGTTGCACGATTACGTAACAACTATCAAGCTCACATACTTAGAACATATACCGGCACTGCTAATGAGATTTTCATGCAACATTTTGGTTTACTTGAAAAGACATTCTTTATTTGAAGTACTTTCTGTGGGATTAAAGATGACTTAGCACTTGGTTTCTTTGACAGCTACACAATTATATCACGACGCTACTAATGTGTGACACAATTTACATTGTTGCTTTTGTGCTGTATCTGCTTTATATCTGCACAGTTTTTTTTAATTATTCTGGAAAGTAAAACATGTTTTAGTAGTAACTTTTGTGGTATAGCTACAATGAGACAGCCTTTTCCGTAGCACAACAATAAGTTACAGCACAGTACTTTCTTCATCACGGCAATAAGCGTAATAACTAAGATATCTATACGCAAAGCATTTCACTTTTGTTTATCATGAGGTAAGTACATTGACTTCTGCAGAACTTAACTTTCGGAGGACGATAACTACGAGACTTCCACAGAGATTATCTTACAACATGACGCACAGTTTAGTGCTACAGTACACGTATTTGAGTAATTAATTTTGTACTTAAAATATTTATTTTTAAAGATATTTGGAGTACAATGATATAAAGGTTTTCCGTGATACATTTCATTCCACTGCTGTAATCTGTAACACCTGAGGGTATAATTACATTAATCCTCAGGGGGGTACACGCCTACTTTGTGTACCATGTGTTTGGCACGCACAAGGAGCCCTAGCTAATATGGTATTTGCTTACACAACTTTACACATCGGTACCATATTTCTCCAACACAAAATACACAGCTATCTGATCATTTAACTGAGAGAGACAAATTTTTTTACTACATCAGTGACACATGTTTACGCAATTTCACAGTTGGGTAACTTCACACTTATGAAATTGTATTTTGTCTCTACTTTGTGAACTGTTCATATTGTTTTGGAACCATTGTGATACTATGAGAGCTTTGAAAGATGTATTTGGTAAGGGAGCATGATTTTAAAGTACGTTTGAGGTAGATAACACTTTTGAAATGAGCAGAGAATTCTTTTTAGGTTTTGAAATTATTGGAGGAAGCTACGACGATTTTGAGAGTTGACTGAAGTGTTATGATGTTATTTTTACGACGACGATGTGTATTATGCTGCTGAGGTATGTTTATGGTCAAGAAGCTGATGCTATATGAGGAATTTGATTATGCTACATATTTCATATAATGAAATATTAAAGAAGCGTCGACGAATATATATATATGTGTAATAAGGTAAGGAGTAATGAGTAGCGGTTAGGGACACTGACTTGTGAAAAAGGATGTTGGAAACCAAGAATCGTACTTTAAGGGGTAGGAAATGTGTGTAAATACGTGAATGTATCACAATGCCAGCGAAAAATTTTTGGACACTGTTATATTTATAGGATTTTGTTTCTACACATTTGTAACGCAAATTTTCGACCTGTGAATTTTTTATATGAGACTGTCACTGTAGCGAAAACTGCTGTCGTAAATATTTCGGTATGAAAGGTAAGTGACCGTGACGTAATTCGTTGTGAGCGGCCAGGTGTGCCAGCCGCCTTGAGAAAAAGCCATTAGGTGGTAGAAAAAAAAAGTGAGGCCATTATCCTCGCTATTGACATTCCTTTGTAGAAAGCATCGTAAATACGACACGCTAATAATAACTTGGAAACATTCTTACATCTGCACACCTGATTAGGACAAGTGTCTTTCTACGAGAGTTGAGAGAATTTCTACTAACTTATGAAATGTCACATGACTATTGAACGATATTTTTATGCTTTGGTTTGCGTAATTGCTTATTTCATTTGATATCTAGTTTCTAGCTGCACTGCAGCATTGGTTAAAATAAAATTTTATAGATGTACTAATATAAATATTTTCTGTCTACAGATCGAGTAAATAATAATTTTTTCAAACAAAAAATGAGGGAGCACAAAAAGACATTTACCTTCACAGGAACTGCAATTATAGTTTTCTTTTCAAGTACTTGTTAATTTCTTTTGTAGAATAAATTGTGATGCATCACTCTAGTGTTAAGATGTGACATAGGTATTAGACATGGCCATTTTTAGTGTAATACTTTTTCTGCTTGAACTTTGTCATGTTTAGGTATAAGTTATGCTGTTTGCCAGGCATAGTGCTACTGAATTTTAATTTGTGTTACTCTGCTAAGCCAGATTTATTTTTCTTGTTTGCTGCACATTGCCTTACATTAGTTGTAATATTGCAATTGCTTCACTAATTTCTAAAATGCTGCTTCCTTTGCAAATCTGCACCTTTTTGTCATTGCTGTTTGCGTTAATTGTTTTATGTGCTGCTGCATTGCCTCGTCCCTTAGTTTAGCATCTGAGCTCAGTAGATTTAAGTTAGCTTAAGAGGGGGTAGACTATATAAGAAACTAGTTGTGATGAATGGAAAGAAATGCATTGAAGGTATATGAAAACGTTTTGGGCCAAAATGAGTATTGTACAATGATCCGTAATTATTTTGAAAGAAATATGGTTAGAATACAGAAAGGAGGTATAGATAGGACTTTTTGGGAATAATGATGAACGAAGGGAGATCTCCAAGAACAAAAAAAGTTTTGCTCGCAAGATACTGCAGTAAAACAAACCCTGTCCTTTCCCTTTCTGTTATTCTGCTATGTGTTTGTGTACTCTTGTACATTTGTGTTCTTCCTGTCTTTATGTGTTTATCTGATGAGAGTTGTAGAATTTTTTCTGATAATATGTTATTTACCTTGTAAAGATGCTTAGACATTATTTATTCTGTTTTTTTTTTTTTAATGCTTATGTGTGAAGTTGATGTTCCAAAAGTTATTCTGATATTTTATGTATTTACTTATGTCATAATTCCTGTAACATTGATGTATATGTTTATTTCTATTCTGTTGTAAAGCCTGTACTACAAATGTTATCTGTATTGTTATGTTCTTGAATGATGTATTTTGTACCTTGTTATTGTATTCTTATGTTATAAAATTGTAATTGACAGCAGTTCATCAAATTAAGTAACTTGTAAGTTACATTTCACTGCACACGTTTCTATTGGTCATAGTATATGGACAATATGTGAGAAATAGGGACTGTTAGTGTTTGCACGTGTGTTAATAATTCGGCAAGGGACTGGTTAACAGCATTGCTGGTTCTCAGGACAATTCAAAAACTTTGTGAGTGCACAAGTGGTGGTTATGGACTTGCTCTATTATCCGCAAGACTCTTCAATGGTGATTGTGCACCTGCATAGTCACAACAGATGGCTGCTGGCCATCTCTACAAGGACTACAGTGGGTCTACGTCTTTGATGATACATCAATACCATTATTTCTACAAGGACTGAATTGGGTCTGCACCTCTGGTGGCCCACCAATACCGTAATCTCTACCAGGACTACAGTGGGTCTGCTCTGTGATGACCTACCCATCAATACTCTTCAAAACGGTGATTGTGCACCTGCATAGTCACAACAGATGGCTGCTGGCCATCTCTACAAGGACTACAGTGGGTCTACGTCTTTGATGATCCATCAATACCATTATTTCTACAAGGACTGCATTGGGTCTGCACCTCTGGTGGCCCACCAATACCGTAATCTCTACCAGGACTACAGTGGGTCTGCTCTGTGATGACCTACCCATCAATACTCTTCAAAACGTCGACTGACTCCGCTGTGGGTTTGCTCTGTTGTGGCCCATGACCTGTCTGCATGTCGAGAGTCAGCACTGTCTTTCCGTTGGAAGGACAACGCTACTTCTTCAAGATTGCATGGAAATCCACTACTTCCGTGTGCATTTTCTTTTCCTGCTCAGACTTTGAGAAAAACACTGCAATGTGATGAATGATCAGGACTGTGTTTATGGACTGTGAGAAAATTTTAGCTTTTGACCAACATTGTATCAATAAGTGTGTGCATTTGATTTCTTTGTTATTGTAATTATGAAAAATTTTTTTCAAATCTGTATTGGCCACTGCCCAAACCAATTCGTAAAATTTTTTGTGGGCAGCATGGCGGCTATGTAAGTAGGCTGTTTAGGTTTTTTTTATTGGTAACGCCACCTCTGTATGAAAATCACTGGCTGTGCTGTATGCAGTCTGTGGCTGCTTTGCATTGTTGTAATACTCGCCATTGTAGTGTTAGGCAGCTGGCTGTGAACAGCGCGTAGCGTTGCGCAGTTGGAGGTGAGCCGCCAGCGTGGTGGATGTGGGGAGAGAGATGGCGGAGTTTTGAAATTTGTCATGAACTGCTATATATATATATATATATATATATATATATATATATATATATATATATATATATATATGTGTGTGTGTGATGACTATTAAGGTAAATACAATGTTTGTTCTCTATTAATATCTTTCATTTGCTAACTATCCCTATCAGTAGTTAGTGCCTTCCATAGTTTGAATCTTTTATTTAGCTGGCAGTAGTGGCGGTCGCTGTATTGCAGTAGCTTGAGTAGCGAAGATTTTTGTGAGGTAAGTGATTTGTGAAAGGTATAGTTTAATGATAGTCAGGGCCATTCTTTTGTAGGGAATTTTGAAAGTCAGATTGCGTTGCGCTAAAAAATATTGTGTATCAGGTTAAGCACAGTCCTGTATAATTGTTCAAAGGGGACGTTTCACTATGTAACTGTGGTGGTTAACCCGAATATTAATGCACTATTCTCTTACTACAACACATGTTCTATGAATAGCACAGTGTAATGATTTTAATTTCTCATTCACCCTCGTCAGGTACAACGTTATAAGCACCTTTGGCACGGATAACAGCGTAACAGCGGTGACAAGTCATGGCATTGAGGCTATGAGGCCTTGGTAGTCCGCTACAGGTAAGTCACTTAATTCCCGTAAATTCCGGGACGGGGGCGATGAGATCTAACGTCACGTTCAATCACGTTACAGATGTGTTCGATCGGGTACAGATCTGGCGAGTTGGGGGGCCACCACGTTAGCTGGGACTCGCCACTGCGTTCCTCGAATCACTGCATCAAAATTCTGTCCTTGTGGCGTGCCGCATTATCTTGTTGAAAAATGTCTCTACTGTAGGGAAACATGATCGTCATGAAGGGGTGTACGTGGTCTGCAACCAGTGTACGATGCTCCTTGGCCGTCATGGTGCCTCGCATGACTTCCATTGGACTCATGGATTCCCGCAATAGTTCCCCAGAGCGTAAGGGAGCCGCCGCCAGCTTGTCTCCATACCGCACTACAGGTGCCAAGGGGCTGTTTCCCTTGCAGGACGACGGATTCGTGCCCTCCCATCGGAATGATGGAGAATGTAGCGGGATTCATCAGACCGTGAAACGCTCCGCCACTGCGCCAAAGTCCAGTGCCAATGGTGACGTGCCCATTTCAGTCATAGTCGCCGACGTCATGGTGTGAACATTGGCAAATGCACGGGTCGTCGGCTGCGGAGGCCCATCGTCGGGAGTGTTCGGTGCACCGTCTGTTCAGACACTCCTGTACTCTGCCCAGCATTAATGTCTGATGTTGGTTCCGCCACTTGCCAGTCTGTCGAGCCCACGAGATCCGTTATCTGATGGGCCGCCCAACACGACGACGTCTGGACGTGGTTTCGCCTTGATTTCACCACACGATGAAGACACTCACGAAAGCGCTCCTCGAACACCCCACAAGTCGTGCAGTTTGCGAAACGCTCGTGCCACGCATCCGTGCAATCGCAATCTGCCCTCGGTGAAACTCCCTTCCCCATTCGACACACGGACAGTACGCTCTCTCTTACTACAAGCACCGTGCGTTTGTGTCACTAGCTGTCATTCCTCGTTACGTGACGCTGCTATCGCTCGGACGGGTTTACGTCGTTATTAGGTCGGTGGCCATAATGTTCTGCCTGATCAGTGTGTAGTTCTCAAGTAGAGCTTTAACAACAATTCTTGTAGAAAGTGTTTTGCAGTATCGGTCATTGTCTTTTCTGTGACACAATCGGTGGTATAGCACAATTTGCACAACGTGATCTGGCGGAAAACCCGTGAAGACTATTTACAAAACATTCGCCGGAAAAACTTGAAGAGTCACAATAAATATTTGTCCCTAAATTCTATAATATTTTTCAAATGAATAAAAAACTTCTACTACACACTTACTAAAGCAGCACACTATTTTCCTCACGGTTCAAGCTATATCCAAACCAGACTTTATCGAAACACATATTTCATCTGTATATCTCCAGCGAATTTCGTCCTGTAGTTTCATTTTCACATAGCTCATTGACGTCGTGTGTCCTCAACTGTGTGTCATACAATGATATAATTTTGTGGGTACATTCAGCGGAAATTAGCATACTGTCTGCGAAATGTGTTGCGATTGTAATTAGTAGCAAAGAAGTACGTAATTAAAACTTCATGCCTGATGCGACAGTTTTACTCCACGACCAGCGAAAATGTAGCACGTGATAAGCTTTTTTCGTTTCATCGTATTGTGGGGGTTGTAAGCTAGAAAATGTTTCATAAAGGTTGTTGCGAGTCACTAAGCGACCTCGTTCTCAAACACTGGCCTGCAATTCTTTTTCACACCTGACCCCACCCCTTGGATTGGTAAATGATTTTACCCCACAGCGAGTCTTTCCAGACAGTAAGTGATATGAGTATCAAGGTTAGTTGAAAACAGTCCAGTAATTTCAGAGGAAATGTGGAACACACATACATACATATATAATATGTATCGATATCTTCTTTTCCGTGATTCAATTGCCGACCGCTGTGGTCGAGCGGTTCTAGGTGCTTCAGTCCGGAACCGCGCTGCTGCTACGGTCGCAGGTTCGAATCCTGCGTCAGGCATGGAAGTGTGTGATGTCCTTAGGTTAGTTAGGTTTAAGTAGTTCAAAGTTCTAGGGGACTGATGACCTCAGATGTTAAGTCCCATAGTGCTAAGAGCCATTTGAACTATTTTCGTGAACCTATTCTAAGAAATTAAAGCCTATATCGTACCCCCAAGCTATGCTCAAGTGACCTGCAAAACCCCATGAAAATTCGTCTAGTAATTTTGGAGAAGTGTGTTCAAAGAGACATAGAGACACGACAGTTCCACAATAAGTATAGATTTTTGTTTCGAAATCGACTTAAGAAGGCTAATCACAGCACATATAAGTGACGGCTTTCTTTGAAACTACGGTAGATCTTCCATGGAAATTATTCCTTGATGTCTTAACGTATATATCATCTTGCGCCCTCTTCTGGTGAATGTCTTCTACATGTTCCTGTCTCCACCGATTTTGCGGAGAGCCTCCTTTTTTCCTATCAGTCCACTTAATATTCAAAATGGTTCAAATGGATCTAAGCACTATGGGCCTTAACATCTGAGGTCATCAGTCCCCTAGACTTACAAATATTTAAACCTAACTAACCTAAGGACATCACGCACATCCATGTCCAAGGCAGGATTCGAACCTACGACCGTAGCAGCAGCGCAGTTCCGGACTGAAGCGACTTAATATTCAGCTTCCTTTCATAGCACTACTTCTGAAATGCTTGTATACTCTTATTTCAAGCTTTTCCCACTGTGCATGACTGACTTCGATATATTCTCTGAAATTTCTTCTTTAAATTAAGACGAATGTTTGATACTAATAGAAATCTTTCGGCGTGGCATACACTCTTTTCTTGTGCCAATCTGATTTTTATGTCTACATCTACCTCTACGTGCATACGCCGCAAGCCACCGTACGGTGCATGGTGGTGGCACCACGTACCACTAATAGTCATGTTCTTACCTGTTTCACTATCAAATAGAGCGATTGGAAAACCACAGTGTAAAGACCTCCGTACGTGTCTCAATTTCTCGCATCTTATCTTCGTGGTCCTTACATGCGATGTACATTGACGGCAGTAGTATAATACTGCAGTCGGCCTCAAATGCCATACTCTAATTTTTTCCGCAATAATATCTCGCGTTAAGGTTATCACCTTATTTCCAGGGATTCCCAACTGCGCTTACGAGGTGTGTGTATTTTGACTTTATGGAGGCTCAAGCACGAGGTTATCAACGCCCTGACGTATTTTGAAACAAATGAAAGTGGATAAAATCGCTAAAATAGTTACACACAGCGAGGATGAAACTTAAAAGACGATACATATGCACTCACTCTCACCTCACTCGCTTTCACTCATACAACCACTCCATCTCACACGCCTTATGGCAACGGAGAAAGCGTGAAAGATGCGTTATCTCGGATTAAAATAGAAGCAACAGACAGAGGGACTAGAAGAAAGGCACAAGGATATGTGACTCGCAGACCAATTACAAAAAGCACGGGTAAGCCAGTCACCCTGTTAACCTCACTAAGAACATCCTAAAATTTGAGGAAACTGTTGGGATAAATCTCAAAACTTTAAAACTCTCAATGCATTCCTTTGAACGTTGCTTTAAATAGAGGGCAGACTTACTGGCAAATCTGACGCTGCCCTCTGATCGGAAAATAAAACGCAAATAAAATATGGCACACAGTGTCATGTAAGCCACAAGCTCAAGACATTGGAGAGTCCTCTCGCCGCAACAAGAAGCCATTCGTCGTAGTACTATGACAAATGCGAAGACGAGTAAGGAGAACCTCGTCCCGTCTGTGTGGCTGGAATTAGGTACACCACGACAGCTCCGTGGGCTTTACGAGACGGAGCTTGTCGTCTATCACTTCCAGCCACTCACCTTCCCACCGACGCATGACTCTGTACCGCAAAAGAGAGATGACCGAGGAACGTGACACGTCTCCTTGGCGCCTCTTCGCAATACCCATGTGCCCTGGCACCCAGCAGGACACTCCTTTCCCAGCCTTTGCAGGCGGAGGAGGGCGTCCTGGATATCCTGAACTACTTTCGCCTGCTCCAGTGCCCTCAAAATCGCGTATAGTTCGGCACTGGAAACAGTGAACTCCGGAGGCAACCGAATCTTGAGGATACGATCCGTAAAAACAACAAAATAGTCAACGGAGTCCCACTGTTTCTTTATGTGTATAGTCCACGTTACATCGAGCCATATAAATTGACAGTGACACGCTATGCGAAAGTTACATTCGTTCTTAAGTTCTCCACGCCAATTTGTAAAGAGAAAGGTATCGAAGACAAACCAGTCGTAATATATCTGAAACAAGTAAATACCTAGGAGTGCAGTTCTAGCCAACGTGAGGTGTTGGTTGAGCAATTTAACAAACCCCTGACTTTCCACAGATTCTGTCCCTGGTAACCTACAGGAGATAAGATCATGCGAATTTAAAAAAAAGTCACGCAATGGATAAAGGTCTGTAATCTCTCCCCTCCTTCTTAATTCCATCTATTGTCCACATTAGTTTTTTTACGAGGATTTGAGAGGAACGAAGATAACAATAAACTTTCTAGTATACTTAGCGTGTCATGTAGAATTGGCTCCAGTTGTTCTTGTGTACGGGTCTTGAAAATGTCGCATTTTAGCTACTCATGTTTGGAGTGATCTAAATAAACTGGAAGATAGTTGTTGCAGAATTCTTGTTTCTATGTTAATATATATTCTCACATTTTACTATATTATACAGTCTTTTGATTTTTCACATTAACGAAGCCGAAATTACATAATTCGTATAAAATACAAAAATACGTCCGATCACACAGAGGTATGGTTACGACACTGACATTCTGCGGAAATAACCATATTCTACCCCTAAGAATTTACAATTTTTCTTGACAAATGAATTTCTATTAATTTCGATTAATATTTCATAAATGAATGCAGAGATAGACGTAGTAACCAGTACAGGATTACGTAATTATTAATAGAACTTTTAAGTGTGCCATTAATTTGTAACTGCAAATGACTCTAAAAAATTTTAACTGTACATTCAGAACTAATACTTGTCGATTGTAATATCGAAACTAAAGTACTATATGAAATAATTCTTTTTTATAAATCTTAGTTTAAAATATAACATACTGTATAAAAATTATATGAAAGTTTTCAGAAAAGCAACTGAGGTAATATTGACCTGTCCAAAATTAGAAAAATAATACTGTTGTCGACAACTATTGTTGAGGAAAAGTAATGCTAGAGGAGGACGTCCCGTTACAGGTCTCAGAAAAGTCTCAACAGACTTCAGCACCCTCGCCGAAGCACATGGTGGGTGCAGCCAGCTGGCTGTGAAAATTACGTCAGGGCAAAACGATACACTGATGCAAGATAAGTGACTTCACACTTACCTCTTCTCTGTGGCTGTAATTACGGCCCATCAGTAATGTAATTATGTATGAGAGCAGAAGAAGGCTGCAGTAGAGGCTGAGAATTCTAAGTTCACTCCCAGCATCTGCATTCCGTTCTGAGTTCAAAACATCTCGTTCAGAAGCTTTAAGACAAAGCGTACTGCCTCACGCACTGCAGGCAGGTGTCTTCTAACGATGTCCTTGGAGGCAGTGAGTTCTTACTCTCTACGTAACTTAGCTGTTTCTCCAGCGTCGGAATCTCGCCAGTCGGTAACAACAAACATTTTGAGTTACAACCAATGATAATTTAATAAACATACTGAAAAATTGCCTACTTTTAAGGACTTGTTTTGGTTAACCAGCCATGTGTGTTTCTCCATTGTTACAGGCGAAAAGGCAAAAATTTGCAGCACTATGTTACAGACGTCAAGATGCTGCCAACGAGGTGGTCTCCATACACACACAAGTGAGGACTCTCTCCCGCTGCCAAAATAATTACTATGAGCCAATCACAAACCTACTTTAAAAATTTAGAACAACCATTCCAGCTGGCCTCCTCCAGGCCCAATGACTGGAGCCATACTCGTAGCGTCACGTTTTCTCCTATCCTTCATCTATCTATATCCGAATCCCGCTCCAGCTACTGCCAGGTCTGGGTGCTGACGAGTCCTCTCGATTTGGCTCGGTCCTCCCACCACTTTTCTTCCTCCACTTGCTGCCAGGTCACATCTCTCCTTTCAACAGATATTCTCACTCCCATTTTCCACCGTGTTCTTGGGCGCCCTCTAGGTCTTTTCCCATCCATCTTTTCTTCCATAATTTTGGGGAGTCTCTGCCCATGCATCCTCTTAACATGCCCATACCACCTTAATCTCTTTCTTTCAATTTCTTCTCTCATACTTTCTTGTTTGAGGTCCTTTCTAATCTCTACATTCCTTACTCTGTCCATTCTTGTTTTTCCCTTAACTGCTCTGAGAAATTTCATTTCCCCTGCTTGCAGTCTGCTCCAGTCCCTTTCTGTCATTGTCCATGTTTCTCCACCATAGATGACAATAGGAATGCAATAATTCTTATACACAAGGAGTTTTGCTCTTTCTGAAACTTCATTATTCCAAATCAGATGTTTTATTGTTTGGTAGAAATTGCCTCCCTTCTGTAACCTCCTATTAATTTCGTTAGTTATTCTTCCATCCCTAGATATTTCACTCCCTAAATAAGTGAAACTTTCTACCACTTTGAGGGGTTCTCCATTCAAGGTAATATTTCCGTTGATTCCTTTCTCTCTTCCAAATACCATTACTTCACTCTTATCTTTATTTATTTTTAATCCATACCTTTTCATTATTTCCTTCCACGCATCATGCTGTAACTGTACATCTACCTCTTTATCACCCCATATTACCATATCATCTGCAAAAATCATCTTTTTGTCTTTTTCTTTTACTATATCTTTAACTGCCCTATTCATTCCCTCCATCACAACATTAAAAAGCGCGGGAGATAGAATACTTCCTTGCTTAAGTCCTTGTCTTATTTCGAAGTATTCAGAGTTCCCCAATGGTGTTCTAATTCTACAATTGTGGCCTCTGTAAATTGTCTTTATAACATTAATGTATCCATCTTCTATATCTATCTTCTTCAGTTCTTCCCAGAGTCTTTCCCTGTCAACTGAGTCATATGCCTTTTCTATGTCTATAAAAACCATTATCACCTTTTTGTTACACTCCCAACTTTTTTCCATCAGTTGACGGATAGAAAATATCAGGTCGATCGTGCGCCTTCCTTTCCTAAACCCATGCTGTTCTTCACTCAGCTCCTTTTCTATCTTTTCACTTATTCGATTTAGTGAAATTCTTTCAAAAATCTTGGCTGTATGACTCATGAGGGTTATTCCTCTGTAGCTTTTACAAAGTCTTTTATTGCCTTTCTTGAAGATGGGAACAATGTCTCCTGGTCTCCAGTCGTCAGGTATTTTACTATTTCTCCACACGCTTGATAGTACTCTATATAGCCACTGCATTCCCACTGGACCTGCTGCTCTTATCATGTCCACTGATACTTCATCAGGTCCTGGGGCTTTCCGTCCATTCATCTTATTCACAGCTTTTTCCATTTCTTCCCGTGTAATTTTTCCTAATTCTGCTTCCCAGCTTCTCTCAATTTCTCCATTATTTGTTGTTTCCTGATGTACCTGCTCCTCAGCGTTTAACAGCTTCTTAAAATGTTCTTTCCAGAGATCTTTTATATTCCCTGGATCTTCAATAATGGTACCGTCTTCTGTTTCCATCTTTACTGGTACTTCAGAAGCCTTCCTTTTATTTTTCATCATTTTATAGAACATTTTCTTATTGCTCTTCACATCTTCTTCAAGTTTTTTTGTAAACTCTTCCCATGCCTTTTTCTTTGCTGTTTCCATTATTTCTTTGCACTTCTTCTTTTCCTCTATATATCTTTTATGGTCTTCGTCATTTTTAGTTTTCCACCATTTTCTCCATGCTCCATTTTTTCTTCTAACTGCCTGGATTGTGGTATCATCCCACCAACTTGTCTGTGTTACTTTTTCCTTTACAGATGTTCTGCCACATACTTTTTGTGTTGCTTCGACTAAAGTGTCTTTGAATAAACTCCATTCTCTTTCTACGTCGCAGAAAACTTCTTTTGGAAATTTTTGTGTTATTAATTCTCTGTACTTCTCAGCACATTCACTCTCCTTTAATTTCCAATCCCGTATCCTCATCACTTTCTTCTGTTTTCTATTTTTCACACACTGATTCATTTTCCATTGTCCCACCAGTAATCTATGGTCTCCATCTGCACTCACACTTGGAATTACCTTCACATTTGTTACTTTCTCTCCCCATTCCCTATCTACTAGAATATAATCACTTACACTCTCGTTCTTCCATCCCAACTGTATCTGGTGATAACATGACTCTCTCTCTTCATAAACCAGCTGTTTGCTATTTTCATTCCATCTATCCTTCATATCTTTCTTTTTACTAACTGCAGTCTGCTTATGACCGTTACTACTACAACATGTAACGTTTGTACTCGTATATGTGCAACATGATGTTCCAGGGTATCTGATGATGGCACTGTTCGAATGGCGTAATACTGGAATAACAATGAAGTCAGCAATTTATTCAATTTTCGCAGATTGCACATATTCTTCAACATGGCCGCATACATCCTTCATGACTTGGTGGTAAGTTGGTAGTAAGTTCCTACGGGCCCAAACTGCTGAGGTCATCGGTCCCTAGGCTTACACACTGCTTAGTCAAACTAACTTACGCTAAGGACAACACCCACACTCATGCCCGAGGGAGGACTCGAACCTCAGACGGGTGCAGCCGCACGAACCGTGGCAAGGCGCCGTAGTCCTCGCAGCTACCCAGCGCGGCTCTTCGTGACTTCATGGCACAGCTATGTTAAAATAAAGAAAGGGTTTATAAGGTCAACGTGGTGACCATGATGATGGACTATCTCTGCAGATCTGTCTGGAAAGGTCCCATCCCAGAACTGGCGGTGGTGCACCACCTTCCTGAAACACTATCAGTGGTTCAAATTCCTGTACATTAACTGCAACATAAATTTCCACCATATCCAGTTAAACTGTTGCCATGATGGTGGACATAGTGAGATAGAACGATCCAAACCCCGCACAGAAACGTGTAAGCTTATCCAAGATATTCTTCATGTGTCGAGCTACTACAGGCAAACAAACTGTGTAGCGTAGTTCTTTAAAATAAATTCTTGTGACCACGGAAACACTGAAGGCGCACACTGTACATCTTAGATTCGTGCATCATCTTTGGACTTAATTTTTTCTTCTGTAACAACTTTCATTCAGGATATCCAGTAGGCTCAATTTCACTCCCACACAATGTTACAGACCTACTTCCTGCTTACTTCAGTAAAACTATCCGATAATACGTGCAGAGCTCCTTTATTGAAGTAAATCTTCTTTGCCCATGCGTTTGTACTTGCGTAATCCAGCGTCATAGGTGGGATATTCGTTGACTATTTTCATTGCTTTATCATCCCCTATTTACATCTGAAGGAACATCCTGCATCAACTCTTCGTCACTTCCCTCTTTTCTTTGTACATTCTTAAGGCCGCTTCTGTGCGAACTATTTTAACAGGTCTAAGACCTCCTCACATTTCGACAGACAAGCTACGTCGTCTGGTGGCGGTAATGGAGCTTGCTTGTTTGTACTTTTATTTCTCTAGCGAAACTTACTTCCTTTATTGCTCCTTCGACGTGCAGCATTTCCCACGAACTTGTCTTACTTCATCTCGTAAAGATTTTACATGCAGCAAAAAAGGTTTCGTTAAGAATGATAAGATACACTCCCTGACATAAAATGTTGAAGCATCCAGAATACACGGTCGGATATCAATGTAACTTGATACAAGTACACAACAAAAGCACTTCTCTGATAGAAAGAACGACCACCACTGTGCATTAGTGATGTTAGTGTTTAGTGTTGTTACAAAAAAATGGTTCAAATGGCTCTGAGCACTATGGGACTCAACTGCTGAGATCATTAGTCCCCTAGAACTTAGAACTAGTTAAACCTAACTAACCTAAGGACATCACAAACATCCATGCCCGAGGCAGGATTCGAACCTGCGACCGTAGCGGTCCTGCGGTTCCAGACTGCAGCGCCTTTAACCGCACGGCCACTTCGGCCGGCAGTGTTGTTAAAAGTCCTGCTTGATCATGTAAGGGGTAAAGCGACACGATAAGCGTCAGATGTTGAATGATAAGTGTAAAAGACACGGCGATGCCACTTACACTTGTGTGAAAGCGTTATCAGCACCTGAAGCAATCTCCATTAGATCGGCTGGTCGAATCGTGCAATGGCGGTCATCCGAATGTAACAACGGCCCGATGTTTCATTGCTTGTTATTGTGAGAGCAGGCACACACGTCGTTAATGTCCCAGTCGACCACGTCTCACTACCACAAGGATTGCCATATTGTTCACCAAGCATACTATAACCATTTCACATCTGCGCTACCATGCAAGAAGAAGAAATGGACTCCTGGAAACATTCCGTTACATTCCACACCATTGGTTGGAGACTAGGAGCAGCCAGAATAGATAATTAATTGCCTTCTCATGCAACCGTTTTTTTTTTTTTGGTGTCATTATTTGCTGTCTTCCTCTATAGTTTTCCCCTCTACAGCTCCCAACAGTACCACGGAAGTTATTCCCTGATGTTGTAACAGATGTCCTATCATTCTGTCCCTTCTTGTCAGTATTTTTCATATGTTCCTTTCCTCGCCAATTCTGCGGAGAACATCTTCATTCCTTATCTTATCAGTCCATCTAACTTTCAACATTCTTCTGTAATAAAACATCTCAAACGCTTCGATTCTCTTCTATTCCGGTTTTCTCACAGTACATATCTTACTACTACACAATGCTATGCTCCAATTATCCTTTCTCATTAAAATTTCCATCGAATCAGGACCTATGTTTGATGCTAGCAGACTTCTCTTGACCCAGAATACTCTTTTAGCCAGTTCTTGTTAGCATTTTATGTCCTCCTGCCTCCGTCCGTTATGGTTTATTTTGCTGCCTACGTAGATCAATTCCTTGTCTACTTCGTGATCCCTGTTCTAATTTCTGCTACGTATCATTACTTTCGTCTTTCTTTGATTTGCTCTCAATCCATATCCTGTATTCGTACATTGTTTTCCCTGTACCTCTTTTTCACCTCCACTCAGGATAGCAGTGTCATCAGCGAATCTTATCATTGATATCCTTCTACTCAGAATGTTAATCCGCCTCTTGAGCCTCTATTTTATTCCTGTCCTTGCTTCTTTGAAGTATACTCGTAAATTGAACAGTAGGGGCAAAACTCTAGACCATTGGATTTCACCCTTTTAACCGAGCACTTCATCCTTGTTCTTCCAGTTTTACTGTTCCCTCTTCGTTCATGCACATATTGTATACTATCCGTCTTCCCCTACAACTTACCCCTATTTTTTCAGAGTTTAGAACATCTTGGACCATTTTACATTGTCGAGTGCTTTTTCCATCTCGCTAAAAGTAATGAATCTTTATCAGTGTTTCTTGAGTCTTCCTTCCATTTCCTAAACTGGGGAGCAAGCGAGAGACCTCGACCTGAGCAGTCACTTTTTTCGCCTTCGAATGCGTCTTCATGTGCCTTAGTCACTGCCGGTGCTCCCTTGGCACCTAATTGGTCCTTTCCAATCAGGCTAACTCTAGCAGAAGGCGATTTAAAGATATAAAGATTATTGCAACGGCGATTACGAAATTATATATAATTTCAAATGTACATTTTAATATATATTTCTTTGTTTTGCTAAATGTATATTACTGTAATTGATGCGTACGATAATAATAATAATTTCCTAAACTCAAAATGATCGTCATCTAACAGAGCCTCAATTTTCTTTCACATTTTCTGTGTATTATTCTTGTAAGCAACTTGTATGCATGAGCTGTTAAGCTGACTGTACAATAATTCTAGCGCATGTCAGCTCTTCCTACCTTAGGAATAATCTGGATGACGTTTTTCCGAAAGTGATATGGTGTATCAGCAGTCTCTTACACTACTGGCCATCGAAATTGCTACACCAAGAACAAATGCAGATGATAAACGGGTATTCGTTGGACAAATATATTATTCTAGAACTGACATGTGATTACATTTTCACGCAGTTTGGGTGCATAGAGCCTGAGAAATCAGTACCCAGAACAACCACCTCTGGCCGTAATAACGGCCTTGATACGTCTGGGCATAGAGTCAAACAGAGCTTGGAAGGCGCGTACAGGTACAGCTGCCCATGGAGCTTCAACACGAGACCACAGTTCATCAAGAGTAGTGACTGCGGTATTGTGACGAGCCAGTTGCTCGGCCACCATTGACCAGACGTTTTGAATCGGTGAGAGATCTGGAGAATGTGCTGGCCAGGGCAGCAGTCGAACATTTTCTGTATCCAGAAAGGCCCGTACAGGACCTGCAACATGCGGTCGTGCATTATCCTGCTGAAATGTAGGGTTTCGCAGGGATTGAATGAAGGGTAGAGCCGCGGGTCGTAACACATCTGAAATGTAACGTCCTCTGTTCAAAGTGCCGTCAATGCGAACAAGAGGTGACCGTCACGTGTAACAAATGGCACCCCATCCCATCACGCCAGGTGATACGCCAGTATGGCGATGACGAATACACGCTTCCAATGTGCGTTCACCGCGTGTTGCCAAACACGGATGCTACCATCATGATGCTGTAAACAGAACCTGGGTTCATCCGAAAAAATGACGTTTTGCCATTTGTGCACCCAGGTTTGTCGTAGAGTACACCATTGCAGGCGCTCCTGTCTGTGATGCATCGTCAAGGGTAACCGCAGCCATGGTCTCCGAGCTGATAGTCCATGCTGCTGCAAACGTCGTCGAACTGTTCGTGCAGATAGTTGTTGTATTGCAAACGTCCCCATCAGTTGACTCAGGGATCGAGACGTGGCAGCACGATCCGCTAAAGCCATGCGGATAAGATGTCTGTCATGTCGACTGGTAGTGATACGAGGCCGTTGGGATCCAGCACGGCGTTCCGTATTACCCTCCTAAGCCCACCGATTGCATATTCTGCTAACAGTCATTGGATCTCGACCAACGCGAGCAGCAGTGTCGCAATACGATAAACCGCAATCGCGATAGGCTCCAGTCCGACCTTTATCAAAGCCGGGACGGTGATGGTACGCATTTCTCCTCCTTACACGAGGCATCACAACAACGTTTCACTGGGCAACGCTGGTCAACTGCTGTTTGTGAATGAGAAACAGGGTGGAAACTTTCCTCATGTCAGCACGTTGTAGGTGTCGCCACCGGCGCCAAACTTGTGTGAATGCTCTGAAAAGCTAATCATTTGCATATCACAGCATCTTCTTCCTGTTGGTTAAATTTCGCGTCTGTAGCATGTCACCTTCATGGTGTAGCAATTTTATTGTCCAGTAGTGTACATTCTACACACTAACGTGAATAGTCGTTTTGTTGCAACTTCCCCAATGATTTTAGAAATTACTTTGAAATGTCATCCAATCGTTTTATAGTGTCATCAGACAAGTTTCCCCCTCTCGTAGATGCCTTCAGTGTACTCTTTCCACCTATATGCCCTCTTTCCTGCATTAAACAGTGAAATTGCACTTTTAATATCCCCGAATGGTATTTTGACTTATCAATACGCTGAGCCAATCCTTGCCACAATCATTTCTTGTTCAATTTCTTCATATTCACGTGCAGCAATATTGCCTTGTCTCCCTGCACTCCCTATTGATTTCGTTCCTAAATCACTTGTATTTTTGTATTCCTGAATTTTCCTGAACATAAACTGAAATATTTTTTCGCAGTTACCTTCCTCGTGCCTAGTGTTTTCTTTCCACCTTCTGTGATTGCCCCTTTTTGAGATGTTCACTCCTCTTCAGCCGATCTGCCTACTCAGCTATTTATTAAGGCAGTATCTATAGCCTCGGAGAACTTCGTTGCTTAGTACATCCGGATCTCACTTCTTTGTGCACTGATTGTTTTTGACCAGTCTCTGAAAGTACAGCCTACTCTTCATCAATACTAAATTGTGTTCTGAGTCTATGTCTGCTCCTGGGTAAGTGTTACATTCCAATATCTCATTTCGGAATCTCTACCAGACAATGATGTAATCTAACTGAAACTTTTCCGTACTTCCCGGCCTTCTGCAGGTATACTTACTTGTGATTCTTGAAAGGTTTATTCGCTATTACTAACGTGTATTTTGCAGGACTCATTTAGTCTTTCTCCTGTCTCATTTCTACTACCAAACCCGTATACTACTTTTACTCTCTTCCGTAGAACTGCATCCCTCATGACTATTAGATTTCCATCTCCATTTATGTATTGAGTTACACATTCTGGATTCTCTAACACTTTCCTTAGCTCTTCATCCTCTGCATGCGTCATCGGCATGTATACCTAAAATATTGTTGTCGATGTTGGTTTGCTGTCGATTCTGCTAAGTAGGACCCTGTCACTGAACTGTTCAGAATAACTCACTGACTGCCGTACCTTCTTATTCATAATGAACCCTACTCCTCGTATACCATTTTCTGCTTCTGTTTATATTACCTACTCATTTGACCAGATATCCTTGTCTTCTTCCCACTGCACTTCACTGACTGACACTATACCTAGATTGAGCCTTAACGTTTCCATTCTGTTTTTCTAACATCCCTACCATGTTCAAACTTCCGACATTCCACGTCCTAACTAATAGAAAACTACCCTTTCGTTGCTTATTCGATATTTATCTTATGGTCACCTCCCCTTTGGCAGTCCACTCCCGGAGATCCGAATAGGGGACGATTCCGGAATATTTTGCCAATGGAAAGATCATAATGACACTTTTTTCCCAATACAGGTGACGTGTTCTGTGGAAACACATTGTGTCTCTCTAAAACAGTAGTTTCTATTGCCTTCTGCATCCTCATGCCATTGATCATTGCCATCACTCGAATGGCAAGAGATTGGCTGAACACCTACCTCCTCTGCCCCATCTTTGAGAAGGTCGTTGGCAGAACGAGGCTGACTTCTTATACCGGAAGTCATCAGCTGCCATTGCTGGTGAATTTTATTCGACATTTAAGCACTGGCGAGGTTGACATCTGGGACGGAGGACTTTGTGATTACTAGCCAAAGACCTCATCCCGCTGCCCCCTCCCCTTTCTTTCGTTATTTTCGTGACATTTGCTCTGGGCAGACGTCATATGACACCCGTCCAAGTTCATCGTTGTTTTCTTCACTCAGTTTTTCATTACAGTGGGTAGCCCATGTTTGATCGAACACGCTGAGCTACCGTGTCGATAACCCCAAGACCACGGGCATGCCGCGTTTGCAGCTATCAACACCACAAAGCAAACAGATGATCTTCGATTGGTGGTATGACGAGGATGATGTATTGGTGATGAATGGTGTGACATTGTATTCAGCGATGAAAGGCGGGTCTGTACTGCGCCGGATGACCACCGTCGGCTGCGCACTACCAGTTCTTTAGATATTTAACAGTTTTCAGGTTCGTTTATTTTGGGATGGCAAAGAGTGTAAAAACTTAACACTAACGGTTGGGATATATGTCTGCTGTTGATTCTCCGCATTACTTATGCTACCAACGATAATGCATCCTAAGACACACCATCAAGGAAACTGGTCATAAATCGACATTCATGCAGGTTCGACAGAAAATTAAAAATTGTAATCTTTGGCGCTCGATGGAGGAATGTGTGACGCTGCAGCGCGATTTCACAGCGCAGTTGGCAAGGATAGTAAAGAGGGACATGTCGATAGCAGGTTATAAACCCTCTGCGAATTTCATTCCTTGTGCTCAGTTGGAGAATAACTGTACCCCGAGGGCAGTCGCTTGCACAGTATACGCAGATAACACCATTTGATAAGGGGCCTGTTTTTCGGCACAAAGAAGGAGGTTGTAGAAATCGACGAATCGGCCGACATTTGAAGAGGGGCAATGCTACTATTAGACATGTTGGCAGGAATGGGTAAACCATGGCGAAACACAGCGCCAAGAAGGAACTGGTCGACCTAGAAAGACGACAGAACGTGAAGACTGAGCAATAGTCAGAGAGGCACTCAGAGCCCAGATTCATCGTTATCACCGATCACATGTACAACTGGCCCTTCAATTACCACAAGGACCATTAACAAGCGACTCCCAGAAATGGGGATGGGCTGAAGGCGCCTCTTGAGCTGACTACCATTGACCCCTGTACACCATCAAGCCCGTTTGCAGTTTTGTTAGGCATATTCGGCCTGGAATCTCATTGACTGGAGTACAGTTGTCTTCAGTGATGAGCCACGATGACCGGCGAAGACGTTAGGATACTAGCCTGTCTGTCTCCTGCCATACGGCCTGACAATCAGGACTGATGATCTGGGACGCCATTTCTTACCATAGCAGGACCCTATTGATTGTTGTCGGCGGCATCCTGAAGCAAACGGTAATTCAATGATACTCTACGATTCGTTTTGTTGTCCTTCATGGCAAGCCACCCTGGACTTACATTTCAGAGACATAATTCCCACCAGCACATGGCGAGAGTTTATACTTCTTGCCTTCGTGCTTGCCAAGCTCTACATTGGCCAGTTATGTCGTTGTGTTTCTCAACATTTGAGACTATTATGGTGAGGGCCCTCCTATCGTCTCTTGATTTTGATTATCTAACGAGCTTATTGGACAGAATTTGGGAAGATATCTCTAATGAGGACACCCAACAACCGTGTCAGTGAATACTAAGCCGAATAACTGCTTGCATACGGGACAGACATACATGGACCAACACGTTACTGATTTGCTGAATTTGTGGAACTCTTACTTTTGAATAAGTCATCCAGTTTTTCTACCATTCTAATCATTTGTGTGTCTGTATATATACATTATGTCTACCGATTTCTGACCCTTTCGGATAATTAGTTCATGGTAATGATGCTTCTTCGTCTTAGAGCGTACTTAATATTGCGCTCCGCTAAATACGCTGAATCCCTCGTTCGTGTGCCATTACTCAAATATGAAATCAACTACCTTCCATCGTAATGTACTTTGATTAGTTAGTCGCAGTAAAATAACTTTCATTCATATTCCATTAGTATACCCCTCTGTCCTCTTCTAAGTAAAATAGTAACTGTTTTGGAATTATATCTTACATTTATTTCAAACCAAATCGATCACTTCCTACTTTTGCCACTGCTTTCATTTAAAATCCATCTTTCTATGAAGTTAGGAGTTTATTATACATCTATCAAGACACAATTGAATATATTCATAAGTACCTGAAACATTACTTTATATCTTGAAAATGGCCGCAGGTTGGTTTATTCAACAATGAAGAACACAATCCAGTGCCACGAATTAGAGACGTTAAATAATGACAGATTGGATCGTTACTCGAATAATAATTTATTACAACATTACCAACATTCAGTCTATTCTATATTAATCGTCCCATGAGATTTTACGCTTCATCAACTTCTTCTTGCGGCTGACGGCCGTTGACCGGGTGAAAGATGTGTCTGGCGGAACGATTTTTCCTTGCCACGCGAAGAACAAACGTCAGTGCGTCCCCGATCACAGCGACGTTCATGCAACAAAGGAAAACACAAAAACACTCTAATTTTATTTAAAAGAATTATTACTATGAAAAAAAGTCAGTAGCATACAATATACGGCATATTTTACAGCACCTGAAGTAGCAGGGTCAATTTTCCAGCGATACAGTACGAGAAACGAAAATCTACATCACAATAACCTTCCGTGTTTATTACCACCACGTGCGCTTTACTGATAATGTAGATTATCTGTCTCAGAATTTTAAGCCCAGTCTTCTAATAATCATGTAAAATACAAAACACGTGAAAAAAATCAATATCTGCACGTTCATCGTGTGCAGATATTGATATTTTAGTAAATTCCTTCAAAAGCTGCAGTGTCGTTTCATTCCATACCTACGTGCTTATAATCGAACTGTGCGTAGCAACATCACGTGACTATTTTCACGTCCACTGAATACGGGACACAGGTTTTGGTGAACGTTTCTGTTCGGAATCGTATACATACATCCCTCCTCAAATATTTACAACTCCTTCTGTAGCGTTCTCTATACTCATTCTCTACACTCGCTAACCGCAAACTATTCCGATCATCATCCGTGGCAGTCGGACTGCTCTTAAAGCACAAAGCGAATATAATGAGGGCGCCTTCATAAATGTCGGACAGCGTCGGCTTATGTATATTTCAATGGCTTATCTCCGCTCTCTGGTTCAAAATGCGATACGGATGCAGTGCTGGCGGTAATTAGCTGCGGCTTTGATTTACCTGTTTAAATAAATGAGCAAAGCACACAGACCGATACAAACAGGGCGATGCTTACGGGCATACCAATTACGCGTGCGTGCGTGGGAATTCAGAGGTGGCACCAATCGCCCTTTTTTTTTTTTTTAAATTTCTTTCTTCATCAGTCTACTGACTGGTTTGATGCGGCCCGCAACGAATTACTTTCCTGTGCTAACCTCTTCATCTCAGAGTAGCACTTGCAACCTACGTCCTCAATTATGTACTTGACGTATTCCAATCTCTGTCTTCCTCTACAGTTTTTGCACTCTACAGCTCCCTCTAGTACCATGGAAGTCATTCCCTCATGTCTTAGCAGATGTCCTATCATCCTGTCCCTTCTCCTTATCAGTGTTTTCCACATATTCCTTTCCTCTCCGATTCTGCGTAGAACCTCCTCATTCCTTACCTTATCAGTCCACCTAATTTTCAACATTCGTCTATAGCACCACATCTCAAATGCTTCGATTCTCTTCTGTTCCGGTTTTCCCACAGTCCATGTTTCACTACCATACAATGCTGTACACCAAACGTACATCCTCAGAAATTTCTTCCTCAAATTAAGGCCGGTATTTGATACTAGTAGATTTCTCTTGGCCAGAAATGCCTTTTTTGCCATAGCGAGTCTGCTTTTGATGTCCTCCTTGCTCCGTCCGTCATTGGTTATTTTACTGCCTAGGTAGCAGAATTCCTTAACTTCATTGACTTCGTGACCATCAATCCTGACGTTAAGTTTCTCGCTGTTCTCATTTCTACTACTTCTCATTACCTTCGCCTTTCTCCGATTTACTCTCAAACCATACTGTGTACTCATTAGACTGTTCATTCCGTTCAGCAGATCATTTAATTCTTCTTCACTTTCACTCAGGATAGCAATGTCATCAGCGAATCGTGTCATTGATATCCTTTCACCTTGTATTTTAATTCCACTCCTGAACCTTTCTTTTATTTCCATCATTGCTTCCTCGATGTACAGATTGAAGAGTAGGGGCGAAAGGCTACAGCCTTATCTTACACCCTTCTTAATACGAGCACTTCGTTCTTGATCGTCCACTCTTATTATTCCCTCTTGGTTGTTGTACATATTGTATATGACCCGTCTCTCCCTATAGCTTACCCCTACTTTTTTCAGAATCTCGAACAGCTTGCACCATTTTATATTGTCGAACGCTTTTTCCAGGTCGACAAATCCTATGAAAGTGTTTTGATTTTTATTTAGCCTTGCTTCCATTATTAGCCGTAACGTCAGAATTGCCTCTCTCGTCCCTTTCCTAAAGACAAACTGATTGTCACCTAGCGCTCAATTTTCTTTTCCATTCTTCTGTATATTATTCTTGTAAGCAGCTTCGATGCATGAGCTGTTAAGCTGATTGTGCGATAATTCTCGCACTTGTCAGCTCTTGCCGTCTTCGGAATTGTGTGGATGATGCTTTTCCGAAAGTCAAATGGTATGTCGCCAGACTCATATATTCTACACACCAACGTGAATAGTCGTTTTGTTCCCACTTCCCACAATGATTTTAGAAATTCTGATGGAATGTTATCTATTTCTGCCTTATTTGACCGTAAGTCCTCCAAAGCTCTTTTAAATTCCGATTCTAATACTGAATCCCCTATCTCTTCTAAATCGACTCCTGTTTCTTCTTCATCAGACAAATCTTCACCCTCATAGAGGCTTTCAATGTATTCTTTCCACCTATCTGCTCTCTCCTCTGTTTTTAACAGTGGAATTCCCGTTGCACTCTTAATGTTACCACCGTTGCTTTTAATGTCACCAAAGGTAGTTTTGACTTTCCTGTATGCTGAGTCTGTCCTTCCGACAATCATACCTTTTTTGATGTCTTCACATTTTTCCTGCAGCCATTTCGTCTTAGCTTCCCTGCACTTCCTATTTATTTCATTCCTCAGCGACTTGTATTTCTGTATTCCTGATTTTCCCGGAACATGTTTGTACTTCCTCCTTTCATCAATCAACTGAAGTATTTCTTCTATTACCCATGGTTTCTTCGCAGCTACCTTCTTTGTACCTACTTCTGTGATGGCCCTTTTTAGAGATGTCCATTCCTCTTCAACTGTACTGCCTACTGCGCTATGCCTTATTGCTGTACCTATAGCGTTAGAGATCTTCAAACGTATCTCGTCATTCCTTAGTACTTCCGTATCCCACTTCTTTGCGTATTGATTCTTCCTGACTAATGTCTTGAACTTCAGCCTACTCTTCATCACTACTATATTGTGATCTGAGTCTATATCTGCTCCTGGGTACGCCTTACAATCCAGTATCTGATTTCGGAATCTCTGTCTGACCATGATGTAATCTAATTGAAATCTTCCCGTATTTCCCGGCCTTTTCCAAGTATACCTCCTCCTCTTGTGATTCCTGAACAGGGTATTCGCTATTACTAGCTGAAACTTGTTACAGAACTCAAATAGTCTTTCACCTCCTTCATTCCTTGTCCCAAGCCCATATTCTTCTGTAACCTTTTCTTCTACTCCTTCGCCTACAACTGCATTCCAGTCGCCCATGACTATTAGATTTTCGTCCCCCTTTACATACTGCATTACCCTTTCAATATCCTCATACACTTTCTCTATCTGTTCATCTTCAGCTTGCGATGTCGGCATGTATAACTGCACTATCGTTGTCGGTGTTGGTCTGCTGTTGATTCTGATTAGAATAACCCTGTCACTGAACTGTTCACAGTAACACACCCTCTGCCCTTCCTTCCTATTCATAAAGAATCCTACACCTGTTATACCATTTTCTGCTGCTGTTGATATTACCCGATACTCATCTGACCAGAAATCCTTGTCTTCCTTCCACTTCACTTCACTGACGCCTACTATATCTAGATTGAGCCTTTGCATTTCCCTTTTCAGATTTTCTAGTTTCCCTACCGCGTTCAAGCTTCTGACATTCCACGTCCCGACTCGTAGAACGTTATCCTTTCGTTGATTATTCAATCTTTTTCTCATGGTAACCTCCCCCTTGTCAGTCCCCTCCCGGAGATCCGAATGGGGGACTATTCCGGAATCTTTTGCCAATGGAGAAATCATCATGACACTTCTTCAATTACAGGCCTTATGTTCTGTGGATACACGTTACGTGTCTTTAATGCAGTGGTTTCCATTGCCTTCTGCATCCTCATGTCGTTGATCATTGCTGATTCTTCCGCCTTTAGGGGCAATTTCCCACCCCTAGGACAAGAGAGTGCCCTGAAGCTCCATCCGCTCCTCCGCCCTCTTTGACAAAGCTATTGGAAGAATGAGGCTGACTTCTTATGCCGGAAGTCTTCGGCCGCCAATGCTGATTATTTATCAAAATTTATGCAGTGGCGGGGATCGAACCCGGGACCGAAGACGTTTTGATTATGAATCGAAGACGCTACCCCTAGACCTCGGGTCTACCAAACGCTACGTTTCCTCCAATCTCGCTTACGTAAATTGTAGTCCAAGTACTCTATAACTGAGGCAGTGCAGATTTCACTTTTGTACGGAATTTTAGCATAGCAGCTGTTCCAAAATTCTACATGGGGAATTTCTAAATAGTACTGTTACTACAGCGAAAATACGGTGACATAGAATGGGGAAATTTGGGATGTTGGTTTCGTCACACTTAACACCCTCACATTTCAGGCACATTGTTTATGGCTATAATTTAGCATATTCTAAAGTCGAATAGAATAATTTCCTTGAGGCAGAAAAGATCACATCGACAAATCAGCAAGGATATACGAAGCATCGCTCATAGAATCTCAGATCGCCCTTTTGTTGCTCGATACCCTGCGAACTATGGGTGAAGTTCAGCAGATAATTTCTGCATTCCTATATTTTCGGAAAGCACTCGATACGGTGCCAAACTGCAAAAAGTTAGAGCATAGTTTCCCATCAATATTTGTAGTTACATTTTAAGTAGTACACTGAAGTGCCAAAGAAACTGGTATCGACATGCGTATTCAAATACCGAGATTTGTAAACAGGCAGAATACGGCGCTGAGGTCGGCAACGCCTATATAAGTCAAAAAGTGCATGGGGCAGCTGCTAGATAGGTTGGTGCTGCTACAACGGCAGGTCATTAAGATTTAAGTGACTTTGAACGTGGTGTTACAGTCGACGCACAAGCGATGGGACACAGCGTCTCCAAGGTAGCGATGAAGTGGGGATTTTCCCGTACCATGAATATGAGGAATTTGGTATTAGGAGTGCCATACCACTCCAACTGCACACGCCCGCACCATTACAGTGCATTCACCAGTTTGAACAGCCCTCTGGTGACATGCAGGGTCAATGGATTCATGAGCTTGTCTTCATACCGCTACACGTCCATCCGCTCTATACAATTTGAAACTAGAATCGTACGACCAGGCAACATGTTTCCTGTCATCAACAGCCCAATATCGGCGTTGATGGGCCCAGGTGAGGCGTACGGCTTTGTGTCGTGCAGTCATCATAGGTACTCGAGAGGTCTTGGGCTCCGAAATCCCATATAGATGATGTTTCGTTGAATGATTTGCACGCTGACACTTCGTGACGGCCCAACATTGAAATCAGCAGCAATTTGCAGAAGGGTTGAACTGCTGTCACGTTGAACGATTCTCTTAATTTTCTCTTCAGTCGTCGCTGGTCCCGTTCTTGCAGGATAATTTCCAGCCGCAGCGATGTCGGAGACTGGATGTTTTAGCGTATTCCTGGTAGCCGGGTACACTCGTGAAATGGTCGTACGGGAAAATCCCCACTTAATCGCTAACTCGGACATACTGTGTCCCATTGCTTGTGTGCCGACTACAACACCACGTTAAAACTCACTTAAATCTTGATAAACTGCCATCGCAGCAGCAGTAACCGATCTAACAACTGCGCTAGACACTTCTTGTCTTATACAGAAACGCCGACCACAGCATACTGTCTATATACATATCTCTGTATTTGAATTCGCTGCCTGTACCAGTTTCTTTGGTGCTTCACTGCAGCTTTCGTTCTAAATCGCACATTGTCTTTAATGAACATTTAAATTAATTAGCTAACACGTCCTTTCCCGCTATCAATCGACTCGTCATCTCGACATGAATATGAATCAGCTTCATTTAAATTGATTTTATAACACTGCCTTTGTTTTAGGTACTGAAGGAAGCAGTCTTCATGGCCTCACCAAATGCTGGATCTGTCCGCGAAGAGAAAGACGTTACAACCTTACTAGAAAGCACCATGCCCTCCGTAACAGAGTATGCTCTATGTTGAAACTTATGGGCGTAAGAAACCTGCTGGAGGAGAACTCGAACCTGTAACCTTTAAAATACGAAATAAGAAAATTAAGAGAGCCATATATGAAGAAACGAAGCTGGTACAAATATTGCCTGCGAAAGAGAAGATTCTAATGTCAACAAGCCGTCAATTTTAACGTGTCAGTAAGTCTCAGCCACCTCTCGGGAGCCTGTATGTACTAGATGTTTATAATTAAATTGACGCTGTTGCGAGTGCTGCAGTGCGGACTGTATACACAGCAGGAAGCTGAAACATCGTTATGTTCATGAATCGGTGCACTCGCGGATTGTGCTGCAAAAATAACGCTTCCTCTTTCTGCCACCGGGTGAAGATATAACGCTGTAAGCAGTCAGGTTTAGGAAAAGGGAAGGAAAAATGAAACAAAAAAAAATGGCTCTGAGCACTATGGGACTCAACTGCTGTGGTCATCAGTCCCCTAGAACTTAGAAGTAATTAAACCTAACTAACCTAAGGACATCACACACACCCATGCCCGAGGCAGGATTCGAACCTGCGACCGTAACAGCAGCGCGGCTCCGGACTGGAGCGCCTAGAACCGCACGGCCACCGCGGCCGGCGACAATGAAACAGATGGTAAAGGTAGATCTGGCACGTTTATTAGTAACTGGTCATAACTTGTAACATATGTTAAACGTATGGTCATCATCATGCTGCATCCATAACATGACATGGTCGACTGAGTTCATGAGGAGTCCATACACACCCTGAAGGACACGATCTTCCAGATATCCCCACAATGAGAAGTCACTTGGATTTTGGTTTGGCAGTCTGGAAGGCCACATATCTTGAAACTGACTGGAGGTGATGCGGTCGTTACCAAAGCTACTCTTTCACCTGGCAAACAAGATGTGGTCTCTCTCCACCTTGCATGAAAATAGTGGCGTGAACACAGTGGCCTTCTTGCAAAGCTGGAATCACGTGTTATAAAAAGAGGTACTTGCAACGCGCAGATGTCAGTGTACCCGTAAGAGGCACGGGAATTGTCATCTCCTCGAAGGAAAATGGACCGAGAACGAAGGATCTTGTGAAACCCGCTGTACAGTCATATAAGCTGAGTGTAGTGGATCTTCCTGCACAGCATGTGGCCGAGTAGAAGCCCATATGCGACAGTTGTGTGCATTCTCGGCACTCGGCAGAGTAAAATGTGCCTCTTCTCTCCAATGAATGTTCCTCGGTCATATGTCATCCATTCGCATGCATGCCAAAGAACTAATTATAAAGTCACGGCGCTGTAGCCTGTCTTGGAGCTCCGTTTAGTGCACAGTCTGAATCTTGCAGGGATACCAGTATAAAAAGCGCCGACAAATCTTTTTAATTGTTGACCAGAGGAGTGACATTTCCCGTGACACAAGTCGAGTACTCGCTGGAGAATTTGCGACACATGGTGCAAGATCGACTATAGCTAAATTAGCTTTATGAACCCTCATGGGAATGTTCCGTCTCTCTCTCTCTCTCTCTCTCTCTCTCTCTGCTGTACCACTTAAGGCATCTATCTCTTCATATTTTTTGATCGTATTTTTTAGCTCATTTATTGGAATGACGCCTCTTAGCAGCTGTTTCTGTCTTTGATGTTCACGAAATGTAGCGCAGCTATTGCTGCCGTTCTGGTAAAACAACTTTCCCAGCACTGCACGGTCTTTCTCCTCAATAACCATTGTTTTTCGCACGGAAACCTCAACCGTCTAAGTCTTTTCCACCAACAGTGACTTCTCAGAAGAAATTAACACGTGTCGCCAAGCGAAAAACAGTACACTGACACCAAAATAGGAAATATTTTACATTCTAACTGCTTACAGCTCCGTATTTTCACCTGATGCCACAAAGTGAAGCTATTATGTGGCCTTGAAGGCCCGTGCGGTTTGAAGCAATTTTTCAACAACCAAATGTCTGTCTGCACAGCGTTTGTTACGTCATTTGTCATTGTTGTCTCACACTGTTATTCTTTCAGTGTTCAACAGTCCCTATTTTTGGGCATTATCTCGTAACAGGTGTCTGTTCTACAAACTGAAAATTTTATGGAGAAGGGGACTATAAGATAAGGATATAAGGAATTGTTAGAGCACTCCTCTGATCCTGCAAACCCACCTAGTGAATGTGACTATTCCAGTGATATTGTTTTTGATGTAGATTTCGCAGAAAACTCGGAAGTACATGAAGATGATCATGAGGAGTCCCTTTACGAAGACGAATAAGAACAATGTAGTGCAAATTCTGTTTAGTGTGACTCACTGTTTTCTCATTAAGGGAATGAAATATGGGCTACAGCTGCTGAAAATGAAATTTCTGGTAGACGGAGCAAAAAGAATGATTGAAAGAAGACCAGGGATCTGCAAGCTATACGACTAGGACCTGTGATAATGAAGAATATGGATTTATGTTGGTCTTTGGTGTATCCCTCGTTGACAAAGCATTTATGCGGTCAGTCGAGGAAGGTCGAATCGTTTACGAAGACCGGTCGGATATAGATATGCACGAACGAAGAAGTTTCTTGGTGTTCTTGTCCTGAATGAGTTGACATGTCAAGAAATGAAGATATCATTCAGCTTTTAAGTGTTGAGAAAGGCCGAACACTATGTTGGGCTTTATAGGAACCAGTGAGAGAAGTTTTTGAAATGTGGAAAATAACCCTTAGGAATGAATGTCTTCGTTCCAGGATGATGCATGACCGTGTATGAACAATTCGTCACATTTCGAGGTTGCTATCTATTTCGACAATACAACCCATAAAAACATGGTAGATACAGAATAAAGTTCTTTTCAATTTGTGACAGTGCAGCAAGCTACTGGTGGAAGATGAAAGTGTATTTGAGGAAGGAGGAACAAACCAGAGCCGCGCGACTTGGAGAAAATTCCGTGAAAACTCTGGTGATTGAACTTGAAAAGCCTGGACGTAATATCAGCTGTGAATTTTTTTTTTTTTTTTTACGTCTCTAGATTCAGCTCATTGTTAGTTGTTGAAAGATCTGACACTAGACGGTACTGACCGAAAAAACAAATGTGGACTGCCTGCCGATTTTATTATACCTGAAGGACGTGATGTCTACATTATTTGGTTTCCAAACAGAAGTCATGATAGCCTCTTATGTTCATAAGGGAAACAAAGATTTTACCGTCCTTAGCTCTCATCATGACCATATATCAGTGTCATCATCACAAGCCTGAAATTCTAATGATATACAATTACACAAAAGGCGGTGTTGACACCATGGAACAGAAGAGGCGATCTACATTGTGAAGAGGAAAACAAGGCTCTGGCGATTGG
Source organism: Schistocerca nitens (assembly GCF_023898315.1). Taxonomy (NCBI): domain Eukaryota; kingdom Metazoa; phylum Arthropoda; class Insecta; order Orthoptera; family Acrididae; genus Schistocerca; species Schistocerca nitens. The sequence continues at coordinate 408,159,231 of NC_064618.1, forward strand.
TCGTTTTCTTCGATATGATCGATGTACGGTAAGTGTAATGAATGAGTAGATAATTTTGCTATCAATAAATAAAATGAGACGTCGGACTTTCATCATCAATTTGGAAAAGCAACTAGTAGTGTACAGAAGTAAATAAACTGATTGGTAACACCAGATCCAGGAAGGGCAGTGAAACCACCAGCTGAGAAAAGGAGAAGATGTGCATATTGTACAAAGAAGAAAGATAGAAAAAGTCAATTTACATGTTATGAGTACAGCAAACCTGTATATTATCCTCTGTTACCTTCTGTAGACTCTCTGCAAATTTGCAAGAAGAATAATAGCCACTACTGAACGTACAAAAATTTTGTTTTTTTAAAATGGAAGCATTATTTATTTAATGTAATTTTAAATGTATTTTACCTCATAAGTCGTCACATCGTAAATAGGAAAAGTAGTATCAATTAAAACAACACGGGCCTGAGAGACCCGACTGGTAGGCAATGCTATACAGATTTGCAGTTCAGCAGAGAGTTAATAAACATGCCTACTGTGCCTGAGCGCCCTTCATTGTGTACAACCCGCACAGCTGCACACCACCAGTTAAAATTATTCAATATGAATTATAATCATGTTCTTCGACATGCAGGCTACGCATTGTGCAGGCTCTGGATGCCATTCTTCTACACTGAACGAGGAAGAGAAATTTTCCCACGATAAAGAGAGGAATAACGGCAGGGCGGGGAGCGTGTTATGCGACGCACGCGCGCAAGAAACGGCGAGCCTGTTTGTCTAGCCCGTGTGGCGGTGGCGGAGCGCGGCCGGCCCCTGGTCCTCGGCGTATTCCGTTCGCGCGGGCGCCGCCCATAAATCCAGCTCGTGTTTGCCGGCCGTCCGTCCGCCACCGCCCAGCTCTGCAGCCAGCTTTGTCCGCGCGACCCGGCGGGCGCGTGGGTCCGCGGCGCTTCACTATTCCGGACGCGTAGCAGCCAGGCGGGCAGGTGGCGGCGCGCAGTGTGGGCGCGGGTCAGTGCCGCCGGCGCGGCGTGGCCGGACACACTGCAGCGCGCCCGCCGCATAATGTCGTCAGGCAATAAAGGGACCACGCGTATCATGCAGTATGCACAGCAGTGAACTACCTGCCGTAGTTCTTCATTATGCTATTCTGAGCCATAGTCGGGGGCTTGGATCCAGAGTTCGCTTACGCAGGCGCGTGCAATTTAGTTACCTTCCCCACCCTGCAATCTTGGCCTAAACCCGACCGACATTAACTCATGTTCAAGGGAATAACTTCTATTGAAAACACACGTCGATCCACGTCTCGCCTACACCATTTAGTTATACACTACTGGCCATTAAAATTGCTACACCTCGAAGATGACGTGCTACAGACGCGAAATTTAACCGACAGGAAGAAGATGCTGTGATATGCAAATGATTAGCTTCTCAGAGCAATCACACAACGTTGGCGCCGGTGTGACACCTACAACGTGCTGACATGAGGAAAGTTTCCACCCGGTTTCTTATACCCAAACAGCAGTTGACCGGCGATGCCTGGTGAAACGTTGTTGTGATGCCTCGTGTAAGGAGGAGAAATGCGTACCATCACGTTTCCGACTTTGGTAAAGGTCGGATTGTAGCCTATCGCGATTGCGGTTTATTGTATCGCGACATTACTCCTCTCGTTGGTCGAGATCCAAAGACTCTTAGCAGAATATGCAATCGGTGGGTTCAGGGGGGTAATACGGAACGCCGTGCTGGATCCCAACGGCCTCGTATCACTAGCAGTCGACATGACAGGCATCTTATCCACATGGCTGTAACGGATCGTGAAGCCACGTCTCGATCCCTGAGTCAACAGATGGGGACGTTTGCAAGACGACAACCATCTGCACCAACTGTTCGACGACGTTTGCAGGAGCATGGGCTGTCTACTCCGAGACTATGGCTGCGGTTACCCTCGACGCTGCACAGGAACGCCTGCGATGGTGTACTCAACGACGAACCTGGGTGCACGAATGGCAAAACGTCATTTTTTCGGATGAATTCAGGTTCTGTTTACAGAATCATGATGGTCGCATCCGTGTTTGGCGGCATCGCGGTGAACGCACATTGGAAGCGTGTATTCGTCATCGCCATACTGGCGTATCACCTGGCGTGATGGTATGGGGTGCCATTGGTTACACGTCACGGTCACCTCTTGTTCGCATTGACGGCACTTTGAACGGAAGACGTTACATTTCAGATGTGTTACGACCCGTGGCTCTACCCTTCATTCGATCCCTGTGAAACTCTACATTTCAGCAGGATAATGCACGACCGCATGTTGCAGGTCCTGTACGGGCCTTTCTGGATACAGAAAATGTTCGACTGCTGCCCTGGCCAGCACATTACCCAGATCTCTCACCAAATGAAAACGTCTGGTCAATGGTGGCCGAGCAACTGGCTCGTCACAATACCGCAGTCCCTACTCTCGATGCACTGTGGTCTCGTGTTGAAACTGCATGGGCAGCTGTACGTGTACACGCCTTCCAAGCTCTGTTTGACTCTATGCCCAGACGTATCAAGGCCGTTATTACGGCCACAGATGGTTGTTCTGGGTACTGATTACTCACGATCTATGCACCCAAAACCGCGTGAAAATGTAATCACATGTTAGTTATAGTAAAATATATTTCTGCATTTCTTCTTGGTATAGCAATTTTAATGGCCAGTACTGTATTTGATGACGAACCCCAGTTTCAAATGTTGAAAATATGTCTTGAAATTGAACCTGTGATAAGTGTTGATGTACTACCTAATGCGACAAAGCGAAATTTGAGCCGGACTGGGACTCGAACACCGATTTCCCGCTTGTAGGGAACTGTGACTTTACCACTTAGGCTATCCGAGCAATTTCTCCATCCCGACCCAAATATTCATATGTCACACACCTGTCTACTTATTCTCATCGATTACTAATTCAGTCTCCCATACTCGCACATCTCGTGATACTCGTGCAGATTTTAGAATCAAGACAACGAGAACCTGCATGGAAATTGCAAGACGCGAATTCATACTGTATCAAAAGAAATAGATTGCTGTGTGACATATGGATGTTTGGCTTGGTACGCGGAGCATGTTCGTATAGCCTAAGTGGTAGGGCGACCGCTCGCAATAAGCGGGAAACCCGGGATCGAGTCCCAGTCGTGCACAAATTATCGTACGTTGCTTTAGGTAGTATTTCTATAACTATTACGGCTAAGTTGAATTTCAGGAGTCAGTTGCAATATTTGAAACTGGTGCTCGTCGTTAAATACATGAGGCGAAGACGGGCCTTTGAGGAAAATGTTCAAATGGCTCTGAGCACTATGGGACTTAACATTTGAGGTCATCAGTTCCCTAGAAGTTAGAACTACTTACATCTAACTAACCTAAGGACATCACACCAGTGGCGTAGCGTGAGCGGAGACTTTGAGACTTAGTCTCCCCTGTATTCCTGCTTAAAAAAAGATGCAATAGTAATTTGTAACAAAAATATAAATAACTTTCTACTAAAAGCTCTAAACATGCGCAGTTTTGTAGCCCGCGCCGCACCCTGAGTATTGGTGTATTTGCCTGCTTGAGACTCGGCTGCTCTCAGTCTCTGCCTCCCTTCCCTTACCTGGCTGTGTGTGCCTGAGCGTTAGTGGCTTTCTCGTCTCCCCACCACTACCCCTCTTCCACGAAGCCCGGTGCGCTGCGCTTTCTAGCAAGTATCGAGACTAGTCTCTGCCGCTTGTATGCTGGCTTTTAACACGGAAGTGAACAGTCGCGCGGTTTGTGTTCATAGTCATTCTTGTGTGATTTTAGCGCATATTTTCGTTGTTTCGTCAACATGAGTGAGCCAGCAACTGAACACCTTGTAGAACTTTTATTAAGAACGCCTTTTTCTACATTAACGAACGAAAAAAGAGAGAATTGATGGACAAACGCCCTATTCATATACTCAGTGTTGTTTTAAGTGAAGCCAAACAAAAACGCTCTTTTCAGACAGCCTGGCACGAAAAGTATACTTGGCTCACTGCGAATGCAGATAATAACAGATTATATTGTTATATATGTCTTTTGTTCTGTGGTGAAAAGGAATGGTGCAGTGCGGGCATTTGTACAATTAATAACTTTGACAGGAAAGCACAAAAGCATCAGATATCAAAACTTCACATGCAGAAGAAGGAATCATTTCAGTTATTGGGCAAAAGTAGAATTGAGCACGCCCTTTCTGAAGCCGCTCGTCTGATGGCAACGAAATAAAATGAACAAGTTGCATCCAACATCAGAGTATTGGCCCGTATTATTCAGACAATTGTATTTATTTGTAAACAAGAACTAGCTTTCTGCGGCCATCGAGAAGACGAATCCTCTAGCAACTACGGCAACTATCTGGAATTGTTGGATTTACTAGCTCAAGGAGAGCAGTTAATCAGAGACCATCTGTCATCATCTTCAATCTTTAAGGGAACTTCTCCAGATATACTGAATGATGTAATAGAAATGATAACTTTGGCAGTTAACGTGAAAATAAAATCTGAAATTCAGAACTGCAATTTCATTTCGATTCAGGCTGATGAAACATTAGACACATCATGCAAGAGTCAAATGATTATAATATTCAGGTACTGTATTGCAGACAAGATTGAGGAAAGATTCGTTGGATTTTACGATGTTTCTGGAGATAAAACTGCTGAAGGTTTCTCAAACATTATTCATGCTGTATTGAAAGAATGGAATGTGGAAGGAAAAGTGGATAGTCAAACAGATGATGGCGCTTCAGTAATGGAGGGCAGCGAAAGAGGACTACAACAATTGGTGAAGCAGTTCTGTCTCCATGCGCTGTTTATTCATTGTTACGCACACCACCTGAATTTGGTACTGTTACATGCCTCCAAAATCATATGACAAGTACGCACTTTTGTAAGTGATAGTACTACATACCATTCGTTTCTGCAAATCATCAAAACGAACTTTATTGCTAATTGAGAAAGGATTTAAAGTGGCATATGCGAGCAACACTCGCTGAAACTTTCGTTTCAGGGCAGTTTCAACACTATCTAGTCATTTCTCAGAGTTATATGGTGCTTTTAATTATATAATTGATGATACAAACTCTCAATGGGACCCAGAATCTTTGAGCTGTGCTGCGGAAATGAAATGACGAATGGATGATCCTACGTTTGTCTACTTGCATTGCTTCTACCGAGGGTGCTTTGTTTACGTCGATCATCTCTTTAATGTTCTTCAGTCAAAATCTGTCAGTATAATTGCTTGCCACGACGAAATAAGAACTGTTTTGAGAAACGTATGACAATTATGAACGGAAACATTCGTGGATGAATGCATTAAATGCAGCTTGTGTTTGAATGGCAACTTATCATCTTGTGACAGTCAAAAGACACCTCTCAGGGCATTAACTTACGAGATAATGGAGTTGCAAATTGTTCAGGTGGAAAGAAGATTTAAAGACTTTATCCCAAATTCAGTTTGTTGAACTTCTGAACGAAAAGTGTTTCCCAAACTATCAAAAAAGTTCCCAAAGTTGAAACTGCTTCAGTTATTAGAGCAGTATCCTTTTTACGGACAAGAACTCCTTGAGCATGAACTGTGTAACATATACGCTGATGAGAAAAAAACACTTATCTCCAAGAATCCTCTTAAAGTATATTGTCAACAATGATTTAAACTCTGTTTATGAAGAAACAACGAAGTTCCTGCTTTTGGTTTTGACCCTACCCGCAATTATAGCAAGCATAGAACGAAACATGAGTACTCTTAGACGAGTGAAGAATTATTTAAGGAATTCAATGTCCAACACCCGGCTGTCGTGTTTGAGCACGTTAGCAATAGAAAAGACACTACCTGGAGAGCTATCTAGTGATCAGATCTATGTAGACCGAGTTATAGACATATTCGTGTAAAGAAAAGACAGGCGCATTGCACTTGTGTACAAGAAAATGTAAGTGCTTCTTCTCTTGCTGCTAGAGTTCTACAAATTTGTCATCCTTTCTTGAACAAGTTAGTTACTATTATTATTAATATTATTATTATTAGTGGCGGTGGTAGTGGTAGTGGTAGTAGTAGTTGTTGTTGTTTTATTTGATGCATTTTGTTTCATTTGTTAAAATTATTGTTTATTGTACTATTTTGTCTCCCTGTAATAACTGTAGAGTCTCCCCAACTTTTACAACCACGCTACGCCACTGCATCACACACATCCATGCCCGAGGCAGGATTCGAACCTGCGACCGTAGCGGTCGCGCGGTTCCAAACTGATGCGCCTAGAACCCCTCGGCCACACCGGCCGGCGCCTGTGAGAAAAATGACAACAATAGTATGACTTCTTGTTACCTTGATTCTAAAACCTACTCGGGAACTACGAGATGTGCGATTGTGGGTAAACGAATTAATAATCTGTGAGAAAAAAATGGATAGATGTGTGACACACGGAAGTTTGAGGCGGTCCAGGGAGCGTTCTCAGATAGCCTAAGTCGTCAGGTGACCTCTTGCGATGAGCGGGAAATCCATGTTCGATGTTACAAACTTTCCAGCTAGTCGCCGCTTTCTTAAGGTACAGCACGCAGCGGTAGGACTTCTAGACGACGGTGAAAGATTTATCTGGCCACTCATTTGTTGCACTGGGCTGTGGGAGAGGAATAGCAGTTAATCAGTGTCTCCTGAGCAACGTATGAAGTGATTAAGATTAGGCCTAATAAAATAGAGGCTGTCTAATAGATACTTCTTTTACGGATTATCACCCAACACAAAATACTGGAATTTACATGGATACTAAATGAAGGTTCCAACAGCAAATTATTTGCGATTTCATTGTGAACAAAGTGAAAATTCTTGTAATTAACATTGAATTTACATCGAAAAGCAATTTTGCCAGTTCAATATGGGTGTAATTTATTATATAGTTACACTGTCCAGCCATATCAATGACCTTTTGCAGAATGGACGTGCAGGAAGGGAATCAGTCAAATTCTGGAAGACACGGATATGGACATGGAACCTTGCGGTGGCGAAATACGTCAGGTTTGTTGGTTCAGGATTCATGGGGCGAAGAGTCCCAAAGATTCTCAAAGAGGCTTAGATCCATAGAGTTTGGGGACCATCGGAGTACGGTAGACTCATTCTGGAGTTTTTCGAACCATGCACGTACATTGCGAGCTGTGTGACATGTTGCATTTTCCTGCTGGTAGACGAAGTATACCGAGGAAAATTTAACGTTGTCCCCCACGGATAGATACAAACTTGTACTGATCCAGTGTGCCCTGCAAAATGACAAGATCACCCAAGAAATACCAACAAAATATTTCCCAGACCATAACGCTCTACTGCTTGAAACATTCCCACGATTGAAATGATAATTAAATGGACACCCTAGCTGCAAACAGGCGTTGATATACTTCATTGAGGACATGTTGAAAATGTGTGCCCCGACCGGGACTCGAACCCGGGATCTCCTGCTTACATGGCAGACGCTCTATCCTTTTTTTTTTTCTTTATCGGTATTGTTAATTGCGTTTGGTGAGGGAGGGCGTCACAAGACATCCGTTCAAGTTGATTACAGAGGGCTCGCAACCCTCTGACTGAACACGCTGAGGTACTGTGCCAGCGAACCAGCGCCGAGGCACCTATAGTGCACTGTAGGACATGGATGACAGTGTGAACGGCGGGTGCCGAGTTGTGTGCGGCCGAATGAACTTGCAATTTTTGCAGATCAACCAAGGGGCTACCATCCATGCCTCTTCAACGAGAGTTCAGCGAACGTTCCTAGGTACGGGCTTCTTCAGCAGGCGCCTGATTCATGCGCCCATGCTGAATGCTGTTCATCGCTGACGATGGCACGAATTTCCACGCCAATAGCGCAACTACATATCCACTGAGGGCCAACAGGCCATCTTTTCAGATGAATCATGTGTTATATTCCATTAGCTTGAAAGTCTGAAAGCAAGCACCCTGCAACAATCGTGGGAATAGGAAGGTAGCATCTGTTCCCGAAAGAACAGTTACCGTTGATGACCATGCAGCTTTCGTTAGAATAAAATTATAATTAAATCAACACCATAGCTGCAAACAGGTGTTGATATACTTCATTGGGGACATGTTGAAAATGTGTGCCCCGACCGGGACTCGAACCCGGGATCTCCTGCTTACATGGCAGATGCTCTAGCCCTCTGAGCCAACGAGGGCAGAGACGATAGAGCGCCTGCAGGGACTTATCCCTTGCACGCTCCCCGTGAGACCCACATTCCCAACATGTCCACACCACTACATTCGTAGTGCACCTAATAGATGTTTGCCCATCATACTCATTACACGTGGCAGATTAGTCTACCAAGTAGTTTGGGCGTAGCGTGTGCATTCACACAAGATCGGGAACACATACTACGTTCCCATATAGTTAAAATATGGCTTTCAGGCCATTGACCTTCTTGTGTGACCGTCTCAGTTGAGACGAGTGTAGCCCCAATGTTTGCGTGGTAGAGTAATAATTGTGTATGCGTTCGTGGAGACTGTGTTTGCGTAGCAATCGCCGACATAGTGTAACTGAGGCGGGATAAAGGGAACCAGCCCGCAGTCGCCGAGGCAGATGGAAAACCGCCTTAGAAATCATCCACAGACTGGCCGGCACACCGGACATCGACACTAATCCGCCGGGCGGATTCGTGCCGGGGACCGGCACGCCTTCCCGCTCGGCTAACCGGGCGGGCTGAAAAAATAATAATTAAACTGTTTATTGATTCAAAATTAAGGCATTTGTCTCACTGTCAGACGGTCAGTGCCTTCATAACAACCCCCCCTCCCGAAACAAGTCGACGGTCGCTTGGGGAAACATCGGGACTGTATAGAGGATTTGTAACGGGTTCCCAGCGAAACTTGAGCACCGAAACAAGAAGCACATCAGCTCCGGGAAAGTTGGGAAGGTCTGGGTTTGGTAAGTAGGACACATGGGCTGCTGGAGTGGGATGCTGACAACATTAGAGGATACAAAAATTTATTTTCATGTCATTAATAAAAACAGAGCACTGGTAACAACACAATGAGTAATTAGTATTTGCAAATGGTGCTGATCTACACCATCATTCAACTGTATAAAAGCAATGAAATAATTCAAAAAATTTGAAAAGAAAGACAGCCTTATGGCCCCAACTTGAAAGTAATAAAGAAATTACTTTACACAAATATAGCTTTAACATAACTACAGATCTGTGCTCACTAGTCCCTTATCATTCCTTGTGAATATGGAAAATAACAATTTGTAAGGTTTCAAAAAATACTGAAATAGCAAGATGTCATAAATGCGTGAATTACCTATTATGGAAAACATTCAGCAATGTGGTGTTTTGATAGCCTGAAAGATCTACACAGCCATCAGCACATTCTCCCCGTTTGGCCCTCACATCGGCCGCGCGTTCAGAAACTGTCAGCCTTACATATCGAAACCTATGAGAAGCAAAAGTTTCAAAAAGATACGTCGCAAATAAATAAAGTACACTCGTTCCTCCTTCCATCAGCCTATGCACTGAAATTATTGGGGAAAATTAGCAGTTGTTTGGGTATTTGGACGTAAATGTTTTCCATTATTTACGAGCGGTTCGCATGTCTGCAGGCTGTGCTATGAGTTATTTTAAACTGTTTACAGTTAGCAAGCATGTGTCTGGAGCATTATAAATGAATTATGTAGGAGTGTTTTGCAGGTCTGTATGGTGTGAAATATGTCGGTGTGATAAATACGCTCCATCTATGGGCCTAGTGCAGGGTGAGTCATTTTAGCCAAAACGTGTAGGAAGAGGTTGAGTGCTGGTGGCTTAGTTTAGTGGTGATGAGCTTTGTTTGCAACAATTTTCTTAGGTTGGTGGCGGGAGCGCAAGTGAGGTTTGTATACTGACAGATTTCAAACTTGGCGCTGGTTACTAGGAGGTTGGTACAAGTGCCCTTTCTTTACTGCCAGAATTCAAACTTGGCGCTGGTTCCTAGGAAGAGGTGGCTGTCTGGTCCTCGAAAAGTAGTTGAAATTAGGTAGTTGAGCACCTTTGCATACGTATATGTATAAATTGAATTATTTAATATGATTAAAATCGAAATGGAATTAAGTACTTATGTATTTACAGAAGACTATTTTCGTCGCGTGTATGGAGGGTGTGTGACGTAAGCGGGGCGGCGGCGCAGCGATTGTACAGTTATTACGCGCGCGCGAGATCGAGTCAATTAGTGGGCGTTCTAGTGCGGACCAAACGTGCTGTTATATAGTCATGGTGGATTCCACTGTCGAGCAAACTTTGCCGCTAAAAGTGTAGCACTGCGTTCTCGCTTGCACAAGGACACGTGGTGGACGATGAGCGGTCGGGGTCGACAGTTTTGAACTTGCCCAGGAAAAGCAACTTTGACGCCGAAAGTGTTGCAGGGAAACGGCCGACCGTTGTGTGATTCAGCTCCGAGGTAAACAATTTTGGCGGGAAACGTGCGGAGGTGACGAATACACGTGGTGAGCAGACAAGGCGCCGCTGTGACGTCAAACTCGGCAAGTTCCAGCGTGTCCAGCGAAAACATGTTTACGACGTGGGAGCGATCGCTGGGCTCGCCCCCCACACTAGTGGCCGGCCTGCTCACGTGACAGGCGTCGGCAGTGTCTCCGCGCACTGGTCAGAGGGTGGCGAGGATTTGAACTAATTCAGTTGGAGCGCGGACGTCGTGGTGACTGCACTGCGATATCAAAGATGTGTGTACTGACTGTGTTGGAGAACAAGTGATGACCGTACTGCTTGAAATAAAGTCTTCAGTCCCTTCCCCCCTGGAAAATCAAAGGACGTGACTTACGTTACTATAAGTGCATTTTATTATTTGACATGATTATGATAGGCTACCAGTGAAAAAAGATAAGTGAGGGAGAAAGTTCGTACGTGTGATCAATTATGGTGGTGGGATTTGAGCTTGTGATAGATTTTTGTTATGGATGTAAGGAAGATAGGTTTCTCGCCGAGAAAATTGGATATCTTGAATAAATAATAAATGATAATAATAGATAGAAGTACAGTTTTCGAGATATTATCGTGTTGGAATGTGAATTTGGGGCAATTTTCTAATGGATGTAGGCCTCTAATAATAAATAATAATAATAATTGATAATGAATGATAATACATGATAATGAATGATAATGAATGATAATGAATGTTAATAAATGATAATGAATAATAGTAAACAAAAGTAAGGTTTTGCAGCCATTATCGTGTTGGAATTTGAATTTGAAGGGAATTTTCTAGTGGAGGCAGGTCAATAATAATAAATAATATTAAAAGATAATAATAGATGATAATAAATGGTAATGAATGATAATAAATGACAATGAATGGTAATGAATGTTAATAAATGACAATCAATAATAATAATAAAGACATGTACGGTCTTTGCACGCATTATCATGTTGAAATTCAAACTTGCCACCATTTTATCTTCTGGAGGCTTAGGTTAGTGGATGTAGCACAATTGGACTATTTTCCTGCCAAAATTCAAAATTCCCGCCATTTTTTCTTGAGGTTAGGTTAGTGGACATAGCACAATTGGACTATTCTCCCGCCAAAATCCGCCATCTTGGATGATGTCATGCAATGTTGCCAAGTCTACATGCCGGCATCTTCGATGACGTCATCGCCGCCACCTTGAAGAAATTTGGCAACGATGGAGAGTGGGGTGGCCCGAACCTTGTCCCTCTACTGACCGGAGCATGCATACAGTAACAGAACTCTGAGATCCCCAACGGAGGAGCTTTATAAAGTACTAAGCGAGTTTCGCAAATGACCAAAATATATTAACGCAACCTGGAACATAACGGAAAGTGACAATTTGAACTTTATATGGAATACAGAAAATAGCACTGTCATATTCAACGAGACCTGGAACATAACAGGAAGTTGGAAATTAGTGTAGGATAGAGAAAATGACACAGACATATTGAGCTTGAGAGGTAACGTTATACATTTTCAATCCAAGAGAAGAAATTGTTGATATTTTCTTGTGTTATCAGCATTTTCTCGAAGCGAGGTTCTTTTATTCTACTGATAAATTTGTCAAACATTCATTAGCAAAATTCTCTAATAAAGTGTGCATTAGCAGAAAATTTAAAAGTCCTAAATGCAGATACGAAATTCGGAATGAACCCGTGAAAATAACAACAATGATACTTTCATTTTTGTGTTAGATTCTCAGAATTTTATTATGACAGTGAGGCAACCAACGCTTCGTGAGTACATAAGCGTCTTACATTGGCATAATTCTTACTTTGGCCAGTCAACCTAGTTGTTCAAGTCTCCAGAACATTAATACGAATTTCTAAGCAGATATCAGAGTTATTAGAATAATAGCAAGAGTAGCAACTGGGACCCACCAACGACCTTATCGAGAACTCTGGGATCGTAACCTCACCATCTGGACGTACCCACCAATCCATGACTTACTAGTCCTGTGCCAAATGTAGTAGTCACAAGTTGCGATGACTTGAAATACCCGCTCCCGAGCCTCCTTAACTCGCTGCAGTGCGGCGCCGCGAGCAGAGCCGACTTAGCGCCGTTTGGTTGCAACTGCTGTGTGGATGGAGTGTGCAACCTGAAAGGGTCAACATCTCCTCGCTCTCCCTGCAGCACGCTGTTCGCTACACGGACGTAGCTTGCGGACTTGGTCAGGATCGGTGACAGTGGCGGTCACCATCACACCTGCCATTGGTGTACTAGCTGGTGCTCATGGCCAACAAAGCTTGTTGCCGATGTTTAAACGTGGTGGGCGGCAGTAAGCGAAGTGGCTCACGTCCCTGTGCAGTCGCTGAGTTGGTTATGGCACGTAATGAGGGGCCATTAGCATGAAGCAACAAATGTTAACTGGGCTGTTGATACGGGAAGTTACTGTCGAAGAACACATTTTGGTAACCGTAAATGGTGTTGAGTTGTAATGGTTTCTGATGTGGTGAATTCTATAGCTAGTGTCACGTGTTTGGCTTGCAGAATCGCTCTCCAGGCACGTTCTTCATAAAAGGATTATATGGATATGCACTGTTCAGTTAAAACTTTTCTGTTGTAAAAGGGAGGAATTCTCAAAATCATTTATGGTGTGTGCTAGCTTTCAACCCTAAGTCGTGTGTTTATATCAGGCTTTCTTTTGGATGGAATTAAGTGTCCGAAATTCTGCCCTGCAATAATTGTGTGAGAAATTAGTTTTAATTAAGTAATCTGAAACTCGCTCGTACTATTGATATTATTGTGTGATAAACTATCTGAAGTATTTTCAAATTAAATGTTATTATTATCTTTATCATTCTTACTGCGTGAGGGATTATTACAGTAAACTGGGAAAGTTAGGATTTTAAAAGCCTAACACAGAAATTGTCAGTGGGGATATTGAACGTTATCTCAACGAAATTTTGCCATTTAATATTATAATAAATGGACGTTGTCTTTAATGAATGTCACACACAATTCATGCTAGGCCTTCCACTCCCCAACAGTAACTATTAAGTAAAGGACTGTGTCTATACCAGACAGTATTGACAACTAATACCTCAAAATCTCATGTAATTTGAAAATAAATTTGTATGTTACATTTGAGCTATCTCAAAATTACCACAGGATAGAAGATTCAGTTTGGTGGTGGAAGGAGCCAAACAGAGAAATATACATGTACAATCACCTACAAAGTTTTATTTTCTTAAATAATTCATTAAAGCGTCCAGCTTAAAAAATTAAAAACAACAATAAAAAGCACCAAGGGAAACAATTACTTAGCTTTAGGTTATGTAGCATGTAAACGTTAAATTAGATACAACTTCTTTGTGAAATCCAACTTCTCATTCTGTTGTAGTCTTCAGCCCAGAGACTGGTTTGATGTAGGTCTCCATGCTACTCTATCCTGTGCAAGCTTCTTCTTCTCCCAGTACCTACTGCAGCCTACATCCTTCTGAATCTGCTTAGTGTATTCATCTCTTAGTCTCCCTCTACGATTCTTACCCTCCACGGTGCCTTCCAGTTCTAAATTGGTAATCACTTGATGCCTCAGAACATGTCCTACCAACCGATCCCTTCTTCTAGTCAAGTTGTGCCACAAATTTCTCTTTACCTAAATTTTGTTCAATACCTCCTCATTAGTTATTCTAATCTTCAGCATTCTTCTGTTGCACTACATTTCGAAAGCTTCTATTCTCTTCTTGTCCAAACTATCGTCCATGTTTCACTTCCATGCTCAGGTTCACCAGACAGGACCAATCAACAAGAGTGGTAATATATCTTTCTCTCTCTTACAGGAACCGCAAGAATGACAAATTTTTGTCTAAACTGCACCACCACGAGCAATGGACAGGCTCGTCATTCCAGCGTCAGCGTCAGCATCACTTCCATGCATGACTACACTCCATACAAATACTTTCAGAAACGACTCACTGATACTTAAATCTATACTGGATGTTAATAAATTTCTCTTCTTCAGAAACGCTTTCCTTGAAATTGCCAGTCTACATTTTATATGCTCTCTACTTCGACCATCATAAGTTATTTTGCTCCCCAAATAGCAAAACTCATTTACCACTTTAAGCGCATCATTTCCTAATCTAATTCCCTCAGCATCACCCGACTTAATTCGACTACATTCCATTATCCTCGTTTTGCTTTTGTTGATGTTCATCTTATATCGTCCTTTCAAGACACTGTCCATTCCATTCAACTGCTCTTCCAAGTCCTTTGCTGTCTCTGACAGAATTACAATGTCATCGGCGAACCTCAAAGTTTTTATTTCTTCTCCATGGATTTCTATTCCTACTCCGAATTTTTCTTTTGTTTCTTTTACTGCTTGCTCAATATACAGACTGAATAACATCGGGGATAGGCTACAACTCAGTCTCACTCTCTTCTCAACCACTGCTTCCCTTTCATGCCCCTAGACTCTTATAACAGCTTCAAAATGGTTCAAAGGGTTCTAAGCACTATGAGACTTAACGTCTGAGCCTTTCGCTCCTTTTATTTTACCCCTGACACCTTCAGAATTTGAAAGAGAGTATTCCAGTCAACATTGGTAAAAAAATTGTCCGTCCACAAATGCTAGAAACATAGGCTTGCCTTTCCTTAATCTACCTTCTAAGCTACGTCGTAGGGCCAGTATTGCCTCACGTGTTCCATTATTTCTACCGGATCCTTACTAATCTTCCCCGAGGTCGGCTTCTACCAGTTCGTCCCTTTTTCTGTATAGAATTCGCGTTAGTATTTTACCGCCGTGACTTATTAAACTGATGGTTCCGTAATTTTCAGATGTTTCAACAACTGCTTTCTTTGGGATTTGAATTATTAAATTCTTCTTGAAGTCTGCCTGTCTTATACATCTTGCTCACCAGATGGTAGAGTTTTGTTAAGGCTGGCACTCCCAAGGTTGCCAGTAGTTCCAATGGAATGTTGTCTACTCCCGGGGCCTTGTTTCGACTTAGGTCTTTCAGGGCTCTGTCAAACTCTTCACGCAGTATCATATCTCCCATTTGATGTGTGGCTGGGACAGACGGAGAAATCGGCAACAGCAGTAGACAGCACCGATGAACACCACACATCGAGTACACCAAGGTGCTCTGCAGCCCCGCTGGCTGTTGTGAGAGGCGTCGTAAGAGTCCATCGAAATCTGGATTCATGGGAATTTTGTAAACAGAGACGAAGATTACCGACTGAGTGCGGCATGGAATCCGGCGACAGCGGCAATTCGACGAGAGGGCGACCACCATCGTCCTCCTAGCGGTACAGGGCCAGAATGCTCTGCCAGAAGAAATGATGCGAACGGCGCGCCCTCCTCCCCCATGCGGTCCACGCGACTTCATCCCCCACACCGAGCCCACCCCTGTCTGTGTCGCTGGCCTCACTGCATTCAGGCTCCCGCAGCCATGTGGAGGGGGCACACCGCAGATATAAGTAGGATGACATCCGCAGAACCCTGACACCTCGCCAGAAGACGATGAGTATGTCACTCGTTAAACGTCGCGGTTTTATAACACAGCCACCCTGCAGGAAAGCCCGAGAACATTTCACCATCGTCGTAAATCGTTGTTGACTTATATTAATAACATAATTTTTTAAAAACGGACTGACGTGCAAGTAAAGGCCTTAACCAGAAAATATTTGATATGACATTCATTGGGAAAATGACGTCGTCTGTTCCTAATATTTACATTTTTGGCTTAAGTTTAACCGAAAAAGTTAAAATATTTATGGTATCTGCTAGAATAAATCATTAGAAACAAAAAATTTTTTTCCAATTTTAAAATGTGAAGTAACTGACTAGACTACCATATTTTCAAAAGTAAAAACTCACTGCACCACCCCGCCACCGATTGGCGTGATGCCAGAGAAGGTCTTACCAGGAGACGCGGAACCGATGTCTTTGAATATCTATCGTAAACCGGCTCAAAATTGTTGAGGAAATCTGAAGAGTACATTTCTCATAAAAAGAATAACGCCTGTAAAACATACCTATGGGAACTATTGTGACATAGGAAGTTACCAAATCATTTAAAAATGGGGACTGCTGTCCGAGATACAGTTTCATAACACGTACAGCAGAGTGCTACGATGTTGTGTGACATGATACTAGTTTATTACTCAACGTGACAAAAATATTTTTTGAGGGAATTACTACTACTCATCCCCAAACGTAAAAATAAACGAAGGTTAACGCCCGGGATATATATTCCCTGGAGTTCAATTAGAGTACTTCATTTCGTCTAAATACATTTATCGGTACTCGAGAAAGCTGAAAAAAAGGAAGATTCCACTTAATGCAAAAATAGGAAGCGCGAGTTCTCACGTAATCAACTTTAAAGGGACCGTCACTCTGTTGCTTAAACTGCTGAATATTCATGCCTGACGTTACACAGATCTAACTCCGTTAAACAAATTGGGCCGTGGAATAGTCACAGAATGTTTAAAATCCAGTCCATTTCGCAGATTATGCCACGACTGTGAATACTATAGAGTATTTCGTCAGAAGCTACATCACATTAGGAGAAGTGCTGCAAAATTTTCCTGTAACGAGCGTAACTTGTCACGTCCGCGTCTCACCGAAATTCGACGAATATTTTACCGTCTCTTCAAGTGGTGTTTTCTGAAGCTGAAGAAAAACATGAGTAAGTTATGGTCTCTGCTATCCGCAATGATGAATTAAACCACACTGATGATAACTTTGAGATCCTTCAGTACCTTAAGAAATGTCATTAATTTATAAACAAGAAACCGGATTAGTGCAAGGAAATATTACTAGAATATACGTGTAATAATTCTCTAAGCAGCACTATACAAAAACTTGTCATGATATTCAACTGAAATTTGGCAATATGTCGAAAACAGGTCTGTTGAGGTAACAACGCACAGAGGTTGTGACTTTGTGAGGCATCGGTTTATTTAATGTGAAACGCTAACGATTCTTGGAAATTTTTGAGGTCGTCATATTTTCCGTTGACTGCAGAACATATTTATTTCACTATTGCAATTTCGGCCTTCGGGCACTTTTTAAGTGGTACTGCAAAAGATTTTGCTTCACGACATGTCGAACTTTAAAATCGTCTGACGTGTATACAAGTCATTGTCAAAAATAGATCTTTTTTGACCATACTTTTATTCATGTCGGAGGAATTTTAAAGTCTGACATGTGCTGAACCAAATTTTTCGCAGTTGTTGTTGTTGTGGTCTTCAGTCCAGAGACTGATTTGTTGCAGCTTTCCATGCTACCCTATCCTGTGCAAGCTTCATATCCAAGTACCTACTGAAACCCACATCGTTCTGAATCTGCTTAGTGTATTCATCTCGTGGTCTCCCTCTACAATTTTTACCCTCCACACTGCCCTCCAGTATTAAATTGGTGATCTCTTGATGCCTCAGAACAAGTCCTACCAACCGATCCCTTCTTCTGGTCAAGTTGTACAACAAATTTCTCTTCTCTCCAATTCTATTCCACACCTCCTCATTAGTTACGTGACCTAACCGTCTAAACTTCAGCATTCTTCTGTTACACCGCATTTCGAAAGCCTCTATTCTCTGTTTGTCTAAACTTTTTATCGTCCATGTTTCACTTCCACATATGGTTGCACTCCATACTGTCAGAAAAGACTTCCTGGCACTTAAATCGATACTCGATGTTAACAAATTGCTCTTTGTACCATGTGAAAAATAAATAAATAATTTCTACAGTCAACGGTGAATATGATGTTTTTAATAAATTCTACGTGATAGTGATCCCCGACAATGAGAAGTTAAACAATTCCGCTAATGCCTACCTTTTAGTCCTACGGGAATGAATCGTCTTTGTAGTGCTACAGATCTGGCAGAAAAAAGAGTTATTAATAGAGAGAGTATAATACACAGCTACCAAGAAAAGAGCAAAAAATTTAATTACGTGATGAAAGTTTATCTGTGGGGCATTCAAACTTTTTCTCGCCAGGATGTTGAGATATTTTGCAGTTAAGGGTCGTAGTTGGAAGCTTGGTGGTGCCTGCCCGTGTAATTTTCATAAAAGTAGCAGTGCTAATTAATCGGATTTCGTTAAAAAATAGACTGCACGCCCGAATAGTGTACGCTGTATTTTGGAAACGTTGGCTTACCTGCACTGATCGTCCAGTGGCTGTGGGTGGAGAAGAAAGGAGATGGATTCCTCGGTCATATGAAAAAAAAAAAAAAAAAAAAAAAACTGCAGGCAAAAGTTAAAAAATATATTAAACTGTTACATGGATCTATATGCTGTTTAAAGTGCTGTAGAAAATTTTATCGCTGATTTTAGTGAAATCTAGCGATTCGTTATAATGCGCCCTGCAGTGGCGAAGGAAATGTCTGTCACAGATTTTCTAGGCGCCATTTAATCGTGTTTCACTGATGGACAAATCACTGATATACAGTTATACTATTAATTGATAACTTCAGATAATGGATATGAGAGTATGACATTTGTTCTCATGACATTCCGGTAAGCCCTCTGATCATAACAGACTGCTCGTACTTTTGCAATTAAATATTAGATGTCTCTACTAGGTATAGTCTGGAATTAACGCTCAGGACTAAATAAGTAAATATTTGCCTCCCCCTCTCACCCCCCCCCTCCGCCCTTGTATTTATGTATTCTGAAGTAATCAACAGAAAACCTGAGAAAACAGCAATGGGGTCTTCTAGCGTTAACACATGACGGAATTGGGGATGTTATGAAGTTTGAGAACGGTACAGAATAGATCACAGTTACAAATTGTGTTAAGTGCGGTTCTTGATAAAACAGCTTATCGGAATGCGGTATTCAGAAAAATTATGATTTAGGTCGTTCGCGTCGTACAGTTTCTGTTTATGCAGCACAGATTCGCCAAAAAACTTCCAGTTGATGTAATTAACACACATTATATATATGCAAGGTGGAGAAAAATTGTCTCACGACCTTTTAACCTGGGATAGCTGATGCCAGTAGGAACCAAAATTACTAATGTTGTGCAGGTCGACATTTTTTAACTACGGAAATTTGGCGACACGCGCTCCAATTGGCCGTAGGATTGCCCTGTTACCGTTCGTCCGTTGACGGGTAGCGCTATGTTTATCGGTTCACACCTTGAAACTTTCCTCTCCCCGCCACTGACCCAAGATGATACGCACACGTGTCGAATAGGTCTTGCTGTTTGTCTCCATCCCATGCCAGAGGCCTTCACACGTAAGCTTCGCTTCGAAGCACACACACGTTACCTACGATTTTATCATGCAGGGAGGATGGCGGCACAGTATTCGTTTGAAGAACGACATTAGGTTTTTGATTATGGACTAGTCGATGGTAATGCGCATGAAAACTCGACCTGTTGTATGAGAAACTATGCCCATCAAGACACCACCCACACCCGCAAACGTTTACAGGAATTCATCGGCGACTTGGCGAAATAGGATCGTTAGGGGGATGTCATAGTGATGCTGGAAGACCACGAACACGACGGAATGCTGCATTTGAAGACTGTTTTCGAGCGCTTCGAGGTAGCACCTACGACAAGTACTCGAGCGTTTGGACATGACATGACATGGGTTACTCATCGGTTAGTCTGGGAGGTTAGACGAATGACGACCAGTATTCATTTAGTTTCCATCCTGTCCAAGATCTAGATCCTGTGGCGAACTATGAACACAGGCAAGGGTTTTGCCTGTGGCTTCTGCGACGTGTTGCTCGAGATCCCGACTTCCCCCCCATTGTGTTATTTACCGACGAGTACATCTTCCATTGGGATATTCTTTACAATACTGGAAACGTTCATTACTCGGCACGGGGAAATACTCACGTCACGTACGTCTACGGATACCAGGAACGATTTTCGCTCAACATTTGGGTGACCGTCTGATTGGGCCGGCCCTCGACTTTCTGGGGCAAATTACCTTCACTTTTTGCAACAAACTCTAACCGGCCTGCTGCTGGAAGATGCTCTCCTGGACGGCTACACATGTCGATTGCAGCATATGATGCCCCCCCCCCCCTCCCTGGCAATGCCAGGAATCTTTGAAAGAGTTCGGCAAAACACCGTTCGACGTTACCAAGCTTGTGTCGCGTCAGAGGGTCGCCAGTTCGAGCACCTGCTTTAAGTAAACAATGTCCTAGCTACAAAAAACGCCGTTTTAAGATTTTCTGCACGTGAACTAACAGCTGTTGACGGCTTTGTTCCCGGTGCGTCTTATCATGAAACTATAGTGGATGTGTCGGGATCCAAGCCGATTCACGCCCAGGCCCCCAGAGTGGAAGGCTGGCGCGCTACCACCGAGCGTGCTGGCCACCTTGGATACAGCGCGATCTCCGGCAAGAAAAGCATTCGCAGCCATGTGTTGTCCAGACCATCCGGCAACAGGGCAGTCCCGAGGCCAATCGGAGCGTATGGCGCTAAGTTTCCGTAGTTAAAAAAATTGTAATTTGTGGACCTACACAACATTACTAATTTTTGTTCCTACTGGCATCACCAACCCAGGGTTAAGATTTCGTGACGCGATTTTTCTCCATCCTGTATACACGGGTAAGGCAATGTGTGTCTGAATGCCAACATAAAATAGGGTTCCAGTACAGGAGGTCACGGAAAAGGGTGAAAAGAAACACAGGCATTGGAATGCGATGTAAATTTATTGTGCACTAGTAGAAATGGAACGAAAATGAATCAGAATCAAATACTGTCCTCCAAAGTAGTCCTCCAGTGCATCCACACAGCTTCGCCAACGATGGGGAAGGTGTTGACTGCAACTGGCATTGCCATAAATGTGTGCCACGTGTCACCAGGATGCCGTGAGGCTATCCGTCCTGTTTGCAAAGCGCCTCCTAGTCATTGATTTCTTCAGTTGTGTAATGTGGTCGAAATGGAATGGACTGAGGTCTGGTGATTTGGCTGGCTAGGGAATTTTCCACCCCCATTGCTATATAAATTATTCCTGCCGCCTGGAGTGTGGGCTGTAGCGTTGTCATGGAGTATGACAGCAGTGGTGGAAACGCAGATGGTACAGCAGGAAGTTGCAGCAGTATTGGGCACTGACAGTGCGGCCGTCCCGAACAGGGTGACACTTCAGAGTGGTTTGGCTGTCATACGCCGGAATGAGCATGACCTCCGTGGATGATGCCCTGCCATCTACACCTGTTCGTGGTTCCGCATAACACTGACTGTGATTAGCATTTCTGCCAGCGAGAAAGACAGTTTTCATATATGTTCGCTGTTCCATTCTGCTTACAACGGTCTCGAAGGACGACCAAAGTCACACTGAATGTTTCAGACACTGGTATCGAGCCATCCTACCATATGGTAGCAATCTGTCGGTCTATTTTGGTACTGTTTCTCTCGAACTATCGAATGTTTTTGCTGCGATTACGGTGATTTAGCATATTCACAAAATATAACACAGTTGTCATGACGTATGGAGTCGCCCTCGCATATATATTAATCATATCAACTGAAAGTTATATAATACGTAGGACAGGGGAAGTGAAATAACTGTTACAGATTGGGTTTAGTTACCGTAAGTGTCAGAAATCAGGATATGCTGGATGGTAATCATGGTTGAATGGTTTTTGTAGGTAATGACAAAATATGATGTACCCAAGGGCATAACGCAGGCGACGTTGTCGGTCATCCTGGAGACCCATCTCTGTAGTCAGGAGGTTAATGGCCAGACAGCCGGAAGGTCACGTCATCGTAGCTCGTGCCGTACCTCGTGATGTCGTCAGATAGTCCACATCTGGTTACATGGAACAATTTTACAACAGAAATACTAGTAAGTAAAGTACGACTTACATAGTTTGTACTGACAGACAATTCTTTGTTAACATACAAATAATATTTTTACAAACTAGGAATGGCTATGAATAAATTAAATATATTAAACGGATCAGTGCTAGTGTGGAGGGATCTTTTTTGCCTTTTTTTATCTACGAGGCGTTCCTCAGCGTCCAGTACACTGTGATTTAAATCAGCAAAGTTATCTGTAGAGCAATTTTTCGGTATTCTCAATACACAGTTCAAATCAGTAATGAAGGCGCTCACAGTGTTTTACGACAGTCTTGTTAAGCACGTGGCACGCAGAACAACTAGTGACGCCACTGTGTCCTTGTGCGGATTACATGGCGAGCATTTGAGTTCATTATGGTGCTTGAAAGTGTGCGTAAAATTGTCCCACATCACATGAAGAAAACTTCATCTTGCACTACGGAAAGTTCATCTCAGACAAATGCAAGATTCTTAATGGAGCTTACATCGACGTTTTAGTTTTTATTGTGCATACACTGAAGAGCCAAACAAACTGGTGCACCTGCGTAACCTCGTGTAGCGGCCCCGCAAGCACGCAGAAGGGCCGCAGAACGACGTGGCGTGGACTCTACTAATGTCTGAAGCAGTGCTGGAGGGATCTGACACCATAAATCAGTAAGAGTACGAGGGGTGGAGATCTATTCTGAACAGTACGTTGCAAGGCAGCCCAGATACGACCAATAATGTTCATGTCTAGGGAATTCGGTGGCCAGCGGAAGTGTTTCAACTCATAAGATAAGAAGAGTGTTCCTGGAGTCACTCTGTAGCAATTCTGGACGTGTGGGGTATCGCATTGTCCTGCTGAAATTGCTGAAGTCCGTCGTAATGCACAACGGACATGAATGGATGCAGGTCACCCGACAGGATGCTTACGGACGTGTCACCTCTCCGAATCGTATCTAGACGTATCAGAGGTCCAAAATCATTCCAAATTCACAAGCCCCACATTATTACAGTGCATTTAACAGCTTTAAAAGTCCCCTGCTGACATACAGCGTCCATGGATTCACGAGGTTGTCTCCATGCCTGTACACGTCCACCCGCTCAATACAATTTGAAACGAGACTCCTCCGACCAGGTAACATATTTCCAGTCAACAACAGTCTAATGTTGGTGTTGACGGGCCCAAGCGTGGCGTAAAGCTTTGTGTCGTGCAGTCATCAAGGATACACGAATACGCCTTCGGCTCCTAAAGCCCATATCGATGATGTTTCGTTGAATGGTTCGCACGCTGACGCTTTTTGATGGCCCAGCTTTGAAATATGCAGTAATTTGCGAAAGGGTTGCATTTCTGTCAAATTGAACAATTCTGTTTAAGGGGCTCCGGAACGCCCTATACTTGCAATGTTAAAATAACGCTTATAAATTACATCTTTCCTCACAAAGTATTTGAGGTAGGAAGTTGAACTTTTTACAGATTATTTATTGGAATATGGGCTACAACTTAACACAGGGATTTTACAAAATTTTAGTTCAGTTATTAAAGATGATTTTTTTGAATTGTAATGAAAATTCACAACATTTTTTTTTTGCAATTTTTTATTTATATATTCAAAAATATACAGTTTTTTGGTATAAGGCTGTGTTAAATTATGCAGAAGGTACTGTGTAACATTTACTGAAAGTTTGAAACAAATATGTTTGGAAGATCCTTAGAAAACATGTAATTAGTATGAGAAAATAAAAGTTTTGGGAATCGAGCGACAAAGATTGGATTAACTTTTTAGTGCATTCCAGGTCCATAGGATGGACTATCTTCATCCTCTGCAAACTCCTCCTCCAGCTTCCTCTTGTTCCTCCTCCTGTTTACTCTTGCTTGTATTTCTAGACTCTTTACAGACCTGTCTGCAGCCCGAAGGCGTTCCTTGTCTAAAGCAAGCATCGCTCGTACCATGTTAGAACCTATCTTCATTCCCATATTTCTAAATACCTTGCACCTTACAATGTTGCCATCATTGAAAGTCGCAACAGCATCATACACACCAAAGTGAAGTGTTTCTATTCCAACAAATACAGTCTTGGGGATTCTCGACCTTATAACACTATTTACACTTTCATTGGGGTTTTGAGTTTTTCCGTGAATACTTTTTCAACAGTTCAGGTGCTGCTAAGTCTCTGAAAATAGGTTTTATCACCTGCATTATTGCATGAGGCAGACTATGCTTATGAGTGTACACTTCACCAGTTAGCAATCCTTTGTTATATTTACACCAACTGTCTTCTTCTTTGGGACACAAGCTATGTTGAGGATTTTCATCGGTTGAAGAAGTATGAAAAAAAAGAGCCCAAACAGCCTTCTTCATTTCGTCGACACTTTGTGTATTTTGCCTAATAGCCATTCCATAATAGTTCTGTATTTTGTCAATTACACTGTCAGTTAACCTTCCCTTCCCATCCAACCCTTTACCATCACTGAGTTTTTGTTTTTTGTACGAAGCTTTCAGTCGCCGAAGTCTTGTTCCCATTCGCTTCTGTACGTGTCCAATACACTCAAATTTCTGCACTACAACATCATCACCATAGGGCTTCAGTCCTTGAACATGTTTGAAACTTTTAGAATCACCGTCACCAAGGTAATTAACATATCGCACTTTATCACATGCCTCAGAACGCTGGAATATACTGGCAACACCAGCCACTTCCATTCCTCCACTACTGCCACTATAGTTAGCTTTGCAATTATTTTCATGTGTACCTTTATATTTTTGTGGACATCTATAATACTTTGATATTACTGCTACATCTAAAACTTTCCCTGTATACATACTGGTGGCAGATACTACACCATGAAGAGATGTGTGTCCCCGTTTATGCCAGGTACCATCGAACGCTGCAGTCAAATCTCTGTTACCATTATTTTCCATTACTGCCTCTTCCAGAGCGTTCTTCATAGATTCTATACAGACATCTTCTACTTTAGACCCTATTAATTTATTATAGGTCGTAAACTTGGTTGGGGGATTTGGAAGATTCATGATGCCACAGAAAATTGCACCTGCAGTAGCACCATTACCAACTGAACGCAAGGAATAAACAAATCTAATGTTGTGTTCGTAGATTTTGCTACCATTTTCTTCAGTTGCAGTTACTGCAACACTGTTCCAAAAGGTGGTCGTGTATGAACACTTATCACATTTCAGTTGTATTTCACTAGCAAGTCCTACGTGCTTTATTATGGAGAGTTTCAGACCAACTTCACTACAATGAACACATCTTACACAGTTTGAAAAAATTCCTTTGAGAACCGACATATCAAATATTTCATTCACATCCGATTCGCCCATAAAACATTCATAGTTTTCACTCATTGAACCATGCTTCTTCTGTGAAGTATTTTCTTTCCCACTTTGACTGCTATGGGCAGGTGTACTTGACAGGTTAGGTTCACTCACTTGGTTATCGTCTTTATTGTTTACAGTAATAACACATACCTTTGGCTTTCCAACATTTCTCCTTTTCTTAAAAGCCTTCAGAGGAATTCTAATAACTTTACTTTTACTCATTATTATACTTCAACAAAACAGAGACTCAAGAAACAGAATTAATTACGAATATTTTCGAGATAACGACAATGTAAATAAACATGAAACAATCGACAATCACACCAGCGATATATATTGAACCATCACAGGTTAGCCACAACACATACTTTATCTCACATCACTAAAATGTACCTGATGAACACGGACGTTAATAATAACACCATTTGACAGCAGTTTAACAGCGCCACAGTGGGTCACGCCCATGTAGAACACATTTCAAAAAAAATTTAAAAATAGTTGTAGTCTTCGGAATTGAATAAATTATATATCTATTAAAAGGTAATAGTCTGCAGATTCAGAAAACGCAAAAAAGTAAAAATTGAACTTTTCATGATTTTGAGCCTTACCGGAGCCCCTTAATCGTTATTGGTCCCTTTCTTGCAGCATCTTTTTCCGGCCTTAGCGATGTCGGAGATTTGATGTTTTACCGGATGCCTGACGATCACGGAACACTCGTGAAATGGTTGTACGTGAAAATCCCCACTTCATCGCTACCTTGGAGATGCTGTGTCCCATTGCTCGTGCGCCGACTATAACACCGTTCAAACTCACATAAATCTTGATAACCTGCCACTTTGGCAGTAGTAACCAATCTAACAACTTTGCTAACACTTGGGTTACATGAGCTTTGCAGACCGCAGCACCGTATTTTGCCTGTCTACATATCTCTGTATTTGAATACGCATGCTTACACTAGTTTCTGTGGCGCTTCAGTGTATAGCTCTGCCTTAACTTTTCACCATAAGCTTTCATTAGTGTTCCGTATCTCTGTCACGCATGTATTTACACAATACCCTTTCAGAAACTGATTTCACTATGCAACAGTTCGCCAGTACATATTATTTACAGTATGTGCTTCCGTGTCACCTCGTGGATCTCAACATTTCTAGTGAAGAAACATTCAGATAAAAGTGTTTGTAGAGCAAATTGTACATATCCTTCTGTAGAAATTATATCCTTAATCCTTTACAGAAATAAGTTTATAGCCAATGAAGTTAGGCTTCTGCCGCCGAGCAGTGTGTCAGCAGTGCCAAGTAGCAGCAATGGCTTATTTAGCATTCATATAAGTGTAGTAGTCAAGTGAAAATCGGTTTGAGTGTTCTTAGCGCACTTGTTTAGTTACATCCGCCAAATCATTGTGTAGTTTCGTAATTAGCAGGGGCAGATTTGCATTTTAATATCTGTCACGTGTAAAGTCGTGTAGTCGTCTGTCATTTGTTTATTTCTTTCAAATAGTCTTTGCACCTTACTGACAGTACAGTTAGCCTTCTGCCGCCGAGTAGTGTGTCATCAGTGCGCAAGTAGCAGCGGTACTGCATTTACTAGGCAGTCTTGTATTTTAATAACCGTTTAAATTTTGTGTCAAATTGTTTGTGCTCTCTGTAGATTAGTTCAGACGATCTTTGCACAACAGTATTTAGCATGGATAGGGACTGTGACTGCTGTGTCGGATGCGGGCTGAGTTGGCAACCCTTCGCTCACAGGCTCAGGCAGTGTTGGCTGTGGGGGTCCGGGCGGGGGTTTGTCGGGGACGGCCAGCTCGTCCCACGCATGCCCCGATCGGACTACGGCTGTGGCTACCCGGGATACTGCCCACATTGAGGCTGACCCCTCACCCGTGGTAGATTTGGAGGTCGCCTCAAGGTGTGACAGTGGGGCAAAAGATATTCCGGAGGGCTGAACGGAAGGCCTCTCCAGTTTGTCTGACGAACTGTTTTCAGGCTCTGTCTCCGGCTGATACTGATCTTCGGCCGAACATGGCTGCTTGTCCTGTTCCAGAAGTTGAACTCAGTCTGCAAGATCTGGGCGGTCGCAGAGGTTGGTCTTTCTGGGAGTTGGGAGCTTCAACGTCAGGCGCGTAATGGAGCCCCTTAGGGATATGGCTGCAAGGTAGGAGAAGAAAACCAATGTGCAGTCTGTGTGCATACCGGGGGAAGTCATTCCAGATGCGGAAAGAGTCCTTCCGGATGCCCATCTGCAGGTGGTCGCTCATGTCGGCACCAATGATGTGTGTTGCTATGGATCGGAGGAAATCCTCTCTGACTTCCGGCGGCTACCAGGATTGGTGAAGACTGCCAGTCTCGCTAGCGGGATGAAAGGAGAGCTCACCATGTGCAGCATTGTTGACAGGACTGCCTGCAGACCTTTGGTACAGAGCCGAGTGGAGGGTATGAATCAGAGGCTAAGACGGTTCTGCGACCGTGTGGGCTGCAGATTCCTCCACTTGCGACATAGGGTGGTGGGGTTTCCGGCTCCGCTGGATAGGTCAGGAATCCACTACACACAGCAGGCGGCTACACGATTAGCGTTAGTAGCAGGGGTTGTGTGGCGTGGACTGGGCGGTTTTTTAGGTTAGATGGCCTCGGGCAAGCACAGAAAGGGCAACAGCCTCAAAGGGTGCGGGGCAAAGTCAGGACATGCGGGGACCAAGCAGCAATCGGTATTGTAATTGTAAACTGTCGAAGCTGCATTGGTAAAGTACCGGAACTTCAAGCGCTGATAGAAAGCACCGTAGCTGAAATCGTTATAGGTACGGAAAGCTGGCTGGAGCCAGAGATACAATCTGCCAAAATTTTCACAAAGGCACAGACGGTGTTTAGGAAGGATAGATTGCTCGCAACCGGTGGTGGCGTGTTTGTCGCTGTTAGTAGTAGTTTATCCTGGAGTGAAATAGAAGTGGATAGTTCCTGTGAATTATGATGGGAGGAGGTTATACTCAACAACCTACCTAGGTTAACAATTGACTCCTTTTACCGATCTCACGACTCAGCAGCATTAGTGGCAAGGCAACTGAGAGAAAATCTGGAATACATTTCACATAAATTTCCTCAGTATGTTATAGTCTTAGGTGGAGATTTTAATTTACCAGATATAGACTGGGACACTCAGATGTTTAGGACGGGTAGTAGGGAGAGAGCATCGAGTGACATTATACTGAGTGCACTATCCGAAAATTACCTCGAGCAATTAAACAGAGAACCGACTCGTGGAGATAACATCTTAGACATACAGATAACATACCCGAACTTTTCGACTCTGTATGTGCAGAACAGGGAATCAGTGATCATAAGCCCATTGCAGCATCCCTGAATATGGAAGTAAATAGGAATATAAAAAAGGAAGGAAGGTTTATCTGTTTAGCAAGAGTAATAGGAGGCAGATTTCAGACTACCTAACAGATCGAAAGGAAAATTTCTGTTCCGACACTGACAATGTTGAGTGTTTATGCAAAAAGTTCAAGGCAATCGTAAAATTCGTTTTAGACAGGTACGTGCCGAGTAAAATTGTGAGGGACGGGAAAAACCCACCGTGGTTCAATAACAAAGTTAGGAAACTATTGCGAAAGCAAAGAGAGCTTCACTGCATGTTTAAACGCAGCCAAAACCTCTCGGACAAACAGAAGCTAAACGATGTCAAAGTTAGCCTAAGGAGGGCTATGCGTGAAGCGTTCAGTGAATTCGAAAGTAAAATTCTATGTATCGACTTGACAGAAAATCCTTGGAAGTTCTGGTCTTACGTTAAATCAGTAAGTGGCTCGAAACAGCATATCCAGATACTCTGGGATGATGATGGCATTGAAACAGAGGATGACACTCGTAAAGCTGAAATACTAAACACCTTTTTCCAAAGCTGTTTCACAGAGGATGACCGCACTGCAGTTCCTTCCCTAAATCCTCGCACGAACGAAAAAATGGCTGACATCGAAAAAAGTGTCCAAGGAATAGAAAAGCAACTGAAATCACTCAACAGAGACAAGTCCACTGGACCTGACGGGATACCAATTCGATTCTACACAGAGTACGCGAAAGAACTTGCCCCCCTTCTAACAGTCTCTAGAGGAACGGAAGGTTCCAAATGATTGGAAAAGAGCACAGGTAGTTCCAGTTTTCAAGAAGGGTCGTCGAGCAGATGCACAAAACTATAGGCCTATATCTCCTACATCGACCTGTTGTGGACTTTTAGAACATGTTTTTTGCTCGCGTATCATGTTATTTCTGGAAACTCAGAATCTACTCGGTAGGAATCAACATGGATTCCGGAAACAGCGATCGTGTGAGACCTAAATCGCTTTATTTGTTCATGAGACCCAGAAAATATTAGATACAGGCTCCCATGTAGATGCCATTTCCCGTGACTTCCGGAAGGCGATCGATACAGTTCCGCGCTGTCACCTGATAAAGTAAGAGCCTACGGAATATCAGACCAGCTGTGTGGCTGGATTGAAGAGTTTTTAGCAAACAGTACACAGCATGTTGTTCTCAATGGAGAGACGTCTACAGACGTTGAAGTAACTTCTGGCGTGCCACAGGGGAGTGTTATGGGACCATTGCTTTTCTCAAAAAAAAAAAAAAAAAAAAAATAATATATATATATATATATATATATATATATATATATATATATATATATATATATATATATATGACCTAGTAGATAGTGTCGGAAGCTCCATGCGGCTTTTCGCGGATGATGCTCAAGTATACAGAGAAGTTGCAGCATTAGAAAATTGCAGCGAAATGCAGGAAGATCTGCAGCGGATAGGCACTTGGTGCAGGGAGTGGCAACTTACCCTTAACATAGACAAATCAAATGTATTGCGAATACATAGAAAGAAGGATCCTTTATTGTATGATTATATGATAGCGGAACAAACAATGATAGCAGTTACTTCTGTAAAATATCTGCGAGTATGCGTACGGAACGGTTTGAAGTGGAATGATCATATAAAATTAATTGTTGGTAAGGCGGGTGCCAGGTTGAGAATCATTGGGAGAGTCCTTAGAAAATGTAGTCCATCAACAAAGGAGGTGGCTTACAAAACACTCGTTCGACCTATACTTGAGTATTGCTCATCAGAGTGGGATCCGCACCAGGTCGGGTGACAGAGGAGATAGAGAAGATCCAAAGAAGAGCGGCCCGTTTCGTCACAGGGTTATTTGGTAACTGTGATGGCGTTACGGAGATGTTTAGCAAACTCAAGTGGCAGACTCTGCAAGAGAGGCGCTCTGCATCGCGGCGTAGCTTGCTGTCCAGGTTTCGAGAGGGTGCGTTTCTGGATGAGGTATCGAATATATTGCTTCCCCCTACTTTTACCTCCCAAAGAGATCAGGAATGTAAAATTAGAGAGATTCGAACGCGCACGGAGGCTTTCCGGCAGTCGTTCTTCCCGCGAACCACACGCGACGGTTGGGTTGCTTGCGCAGTATAAACGTTAATGTAAATTTAAATTTAAAAGTAGATTGTCTTTATGACTGTGCCCTGATTTCATAAACCTTTTCATTCTCGACTTCACATCATCCATGTAGGTCTGGAGAACATCGTCTATTAATCGGGAAAACTTGTCTTTGTGTATGTGGATCAGTTCAAAATCACACTCGAACAATCGGAAAACCATAGAGAAACAACAAAAATCACTTAGATCCTATGAGGTTATAAAACAAATGTAATCATTCAAAGTCCGTTTGTGCTGCTAATATTACTATTTACGTGGCTCCGAACAGTAATAATATTAAATCAACTTGAAATGAATGCACATTTTTCATATGCAGTCTTCAGTTTTATTAGGTCCATAAGTACTGGAAAAATACCCAAAGAAATGCTGCTTACAGTTAAAGACCTAATATTTCAAAATTTTTAAAAGGCCAACCACACAGTGAAGAGTCTGAAAATATACACATCTTCAAACATTTCCCTTTTCTTCATAGTTCACAATCATACTAACCTCAAATAGTATATCATTACACCGTTTTTATGAAACTACTAGATGTAGTGCAGCTTCTTCCTCAGATTAGAGTCTGTGTATTGATCTTGTGGATCATGACAACAGGTAGGCTTCTGTTTGTCATGTGTACTGTCCATGCGGTAAGCATACTGATATTAAAATGTCTGTTGGTCTTTCATTTCTACGAACTACGACTCACAATATTTCATATAGCTATTGAATTACATAGGCAGTGCAGTACCTATGCTATTTGCACCATAAGAACGTCCCTGATGTAAACAAAGATACTTGTGACGATTGGTCAGCAGTCTCAGCTAGGATTTAAATATTGGGTTTTCGGAATTCCCCCATAGCAAACAAAGATATTCCGCAAAATGATACCATTTCAGAAACTTTTTCCGAAGTATCTTAAACCTACTTGTTTCCTTTGAACTATTATTTTTATCATTGTTGGAAGCGTGAAGAGGTAGAGTTGTGTGTTCAGTACCATATAATTATCATACATATCAAAAACTAACTGATCAACCAAAAGTTTTAATTTGTAAATAAAACAATAGAAAAATTATCAAACTGCTCTAGGGGCACCACATTTGCTTTCTTCACACTTTTTTAATTGTTCTATTGATTTATCACTGGTGCACCACATATCCCACTTCGTAACTCACACCTCTGCCTACTACACTACTGTAAACACACGAAATCCGTTCCTGTGTTTACTTACACCTACTGAAGGCTCTCAACCAGCGAATTGTCAACACTTTACTTTTAATTATGACAAATCATACCATTGGTGACACGTTTTCGAGAGATCGTTAATACCTGAAACAGCATATATTCATAGAACATACTTTATGATATAAAACCCATCAAATACAAGCTTCGTCTAAAACGATGAAATCCAGTACGGCGTTTCTTCATAATTCAATACGATCACGAAAGTCGATGGACATCCCAATCGATCGAAACTGGGCATGTGCACCTCAGTGACGTCACGAAGGGGGACCACCGCGGTGAGCTTAACGTCTCCACAAAAGGAAAGGTGTGCTGATATGAAGACAGAGTGACATCTAGTGAATATCTAGGAAGCTAAGTATGTGTAGTTTGAAGCAAAATATCAGAGACGGCATTAGTAGTAGAGCTGGGCAGATAAAATACTTCCTCCAATTTTCTCAGTACCTTAATCTTCTTTCGCAAAATTTCCCCAACGTTTCCGTTTCCTAAAGAGTTCCCCACAAAACTGCGAAAAATAACGCCGATCTGCAGTCGCTGTTTGTAGCATCTTCATGGATGTCGTTGCGCCATTGTAATTAGACCCTAAATATGTATTAGATATTTTGTGTTACATTAACACTAATGAAACTTAAAGGGGAGTACATACATCCTATACCTTCAGTGTTAAAGTTGCTATTGCAAACGTGATGACCCATTATCTCAGAACCTTTGACAGATAGAGGTCTGAAATTTTTGAGAAGTCTCATTCCTTTCCTGATTACTGAACCAGAATGAAAATATTGCGAGCTTGCATCCCATTGATGTTCGGGCTCACATACGGTTCCTCTTGATCGAAATATCCTGGCTCAAACTCGTCTAGGGGTTGAACCGCACCTGTCGCATTACACGCCCTAAATTTTACACTTGTGACCCTTTGGTTAAATTGTCTGGCTGTTGGCAAGTTGCGAAATACAAAGTTAACATAATATATAACAGTAATAATAATATCGAGAACTAAATTAACGACCCATAAATGATGTATGCCACACAGTTGCGATTTGGTTAGAATAATGTTTATTCAGAAATCAAACTAATAGCTAAAATTGTCGTATTTAGAGTTTCTGCTACACTAGAGCGCATATCCATTTGACACAGTTCGATAATTCACAATCTCATCGCGAATTACAAGTTCGATACTCCACCTCGATAACTATGCGGAAAGAGTTCACACCAGGCACGCGGCTGCTCACCGCTCAGAGACTAAGTCCCGCGATACCACACAGCGTGAAATTTTCTGAGTCGTTTCACTTTCTAGCTGCATAAGGACCGACCGTCCGCTTTCGCGACTCCACCAGCACTATTCCCTTTGGTGTCTAGACCAGAACTGAACTGCCCGCTTTGGCGTCTGCCCCAGCACTGTCCCTCTGCCCATCCCCGGCCGCGTTTCCCGCACGCCGAATATCCTCGCTCAACTGACTAGGGCAGTTCCCTTTCCTGAAGCCGTCCATCTGATTGGCTACAGCTTATTCTACATTATTTTGTATTTCAACATATTTAAATAATCAAAGCTTGACCACTTTCACGTTCTAAATAAAGTAACAATAATATCCATTGTTAAATTCTTTTACCCAAAACTAACACAATTTCCTTCTTAACTCCGAAGGTCACGGACAGTAGCCTTGCATCGATGTGCTTCCTGATACGTAAATAAAGAATAAATGTAACTATTACGCACTAAACTTTACAACAAATATTCTGTTACCTAATGATTCAATAAGGTGTCATGCTGTCATCGTTGAATGTGTTTTGTGTGGAGGAAATGATGATCTGATGCTTAACTGAAAATACTGATAATTTAATCTTAACATATCTTTTAAACAAATAAATTTACAGAATTGATATTTACAAGGTTTGTCATTTTAATGAAGCACTTCTATATGAAATGTCGATAGTTAAGATCGGCCAAAGCGTTTAGATTTTAGCATTCAGATCGTTGTAACAAAACTTCTTAATTTCACTTTAACAGTAAATACTTCAGTATTATAGATATGATCAGTATTCACGTTTTATTGGGATCACCATGAAAATTTATGGAGGATAGCAGATTAAAATTACTGTAGCTTCATTCACTGCATTACTATAGAATTAAATACTTTCCACAAATGTTTCCCTTTATAGCCGATCTTAAGTCTGCCGTATTTAATACTGCTACATCTCCCCAACCACAAACTACTTCTACTGGGTTTCCCTGTGACGTAGGTTCTCGTCTGCCTCACTAGCACACTACAGCGCTTAGGCCCCAATAGACAAAGGATGCCTGTGAATTTCCGCATCTCGTGATGAATCTGCGCCCTTTGTGGCACACGGTCCTCGACTACAGAGTTCGTTTCACAATTCCTGAAGGCATATTCTTTTGGCCATATATTTAAATGAGAGCGCAGTTCTCGTTAACTCACAATATACAGACAAATAATTAGTTATTTTTTTAAAAATTAGTGTTCAACTTTTTTAAACCCATCTTTGCCTCTGTAAGTAAAAAAAAAACATTACATGTAGAAACATTTTGGCGGTTCAGCAGCAGCATTATACTAAGAGGTAACACAGTGTAAAACTAGGTATACGTATCTGTAACAGTTCCTGAGTTAATGGTTCAAATACTAAAAAAAGACATTTTCAGGAAATCAAATTTAATCTTTTCATTTGACGTTAACTTACATGTGGAGGCTTTATCTGGATCCTTTTCTTGATTATCCTGCAAACTTGGAAGCTTCTTTCTTTAGCTGTCTCTTGCTCCTTTAGTCATTTCCTCTGCTGCACTTTGGGCATTCGTAATCCGAAGTCGCTCCATTTGCTGGAAGGCTGCAGCGGAGTGTGCGCTGATATGAAACTTCCTGGCAGATCAAAACCGTGTGCAGAGCCGAGACTCCAACTCGGGACCTTTGTCTTTTGGGGGCAAGTGCTCAACCATCTGAGCTACCCAAGCACGACTTACGCCGCCTTCTCAAAGCTTTAGTTCTGCCAGTACGTCGTATCCTACCAAGCTCCACAGAAGCTCTCTGCAACATCCTTTCTGCCAGGAGTACTAGTTCTGCAACGTTCACAGGAGAGCTTCTGTGAAGTTGGGAAGGTAGAGCACGAATTGGCAGAACTAAAGATGTGAGTATGGGGCGTGAATCGTGCTTGGGTAGCTCAGAAAGTAGAGCACTTGCCCGCGTAAGGCAAAGGTCCCGAGTTCGAGTCTCAGCCATACTCACAGTTTTGATCGGCCTGGAAGTTTCACAATTTTCTAAACTCGATAGTTCTGGTGATAGACACTTAAGCAAGTCAGTGCGGAATGACTGGATTTTTTTTACACTTGCACTATTAACATTGGAATAATGAAAACTACCCTTCCCATTGCAGTTGGTTGAGAAATGATGCGTCAAATTATTCAAGAGAGATCAAATATTATTAGGAGATAATTATCGGAAAAGTCACTTTTTGACCAATTCCACCATACTGTTACGACTTCTGCAGTACTTGTTAGCAGCAGACACAGTGGCTGCGCCAAAGACTGAGACGGCGTGGAGTTTTACAATTATTTATTTACTTTTCTTTACAATTTATCCCTCGTCGTCGCTGCCCAGCCCTGCAGATCCCTCCGGCTGGCTGCTGCTGTGTAGATTCTCCGACAATGCGCGCAACGCGCGCCGCTGAAGCCAGGATGCCCTGTGGTTGAGATGAACTCGTTGCCGTGAGGTCAGCTGCCGGCGCGTGCTGCACCGGCGGCTGGGAAGCCGTCAGTCGCGATGTCCGCGAGGTCCCGTCATGGACGGACCACGCGCCGTGGCCGGGTAGCTGTGAAGTCCGGGCATCAGTCCCCGGCGGCGCCTGTGACCAAGACCGCGCTGCGGCCGGTCCTGCTGGAAGTTCTCGCTGTAGTTAGTCAGCCATGGTGCCGACCGGACTCGGGCCGACCTCAAGAGCTGAAGTTGACATCTGGCGGTGAACGGATGACTCCTGCAAGCTGGAGCAGATTTCCAGAATCGTCACCTGCGAAGATTGAACATTCGGACACGGACCACGCCCGTCCTCAGATCCGAACTGCTCCCTAATGGCTTCTGTCTCTTGCTGCCAGCGCTCCACTATTTATATCTGGCAGGAGGACGTTTTTTACCCTCGGTGGCAGCTTCTTGTTATTACTCCCGCAGTATATTGCAGTGTAACTTAGCGTGCTGGCCTCACTTCCCTTATTCAGCACTCTCCAGGCTTCGCTCGGCGCTCGGTCTGTGTGCGTCCTTGCGTCAGCCGGTTGGTAGACTGCTTCTGTCAGCGAGGCTATCTGTGCCTGCCTACTTCGAAACGCCTCGGTCGCTGGCTACGTTTTGCCATTCTCCACTGCGTGAAGCAACGGTTACTACATGTGGCCGCAACAATACGTACTCCCATTATGACGTTCTAAAGCATTTGCAGACAGCCTTGGGTTTGCTGATCAGCGTGCGAAATAGTTACACCATCTACTTCTTATTTGAAATTTTGGTGTACATTCGCTTTCACTGAAGCACAACCTTACGGGTAATTCTGGTCAGTACATGTTGGCTTGATTTGGAAATATCAATTCCTCCTTTCAACACGAAATACCGACACGCTTAAGGTTTCACCCACTTTTTAAAAAATTTGAAAAACATGATACAGTATGAATATAAAAATAGTATCAAAAGTATACAGTTGTGGTAGCATAGTGAATATAGTATCTGGGTTGTATGCGCTGGATTGTGGTTTCGATTTCACTTCAAGTTAGTGCTTTTAATGTTATCGAAATGACACCCTGTGTTGTACACTTCAGAGTAAATGGTGTGTGTGGAGGAAAATCAACCTTTGTACGTGATAAAACACTGCTCATCATTCCTCAGTTTGTAAGTGGTCATCTTTCCGTAGAAGAGCATTCGATTATATACGTCATTCTGAAGAAACACCCGGAGGGTAGGAGGGTGCAAAGAACCTCTACCATTGCGGAGTACTAAAGAAAATGACTGAAGTGTCCCCATTCTCCCCCCAAGAACTTCCCAACAGTGGCGTCGGCTGTCATTGCAGTGCTTCTCACTCGTTCGTGTTTGCCATGTGTAGGGTGAAATCGGCTGATATAGCATCGTGTTCTTTTGTGAAACATAGAAGAGTAGCACCATTATGGAACGGTGAAGTTTTTTATGAGTTATCGAAAAAACGTCGGTCGGTACCGGTAAAGGAACTTGTAGCAGTGACATCAGAATTTACCATTCTTTCTGTGACAAGTGTAATGCCTGATTGTAAAAAAAAGACGCAGTACTACTGCTAAGCTGCCAACTCCAGTAAAGACACGAAAAATTACAAATAGAGAGGATATTGCATTGTGGAGGAGGCATGATCTCTCGTAGACTCAACAGTCCAGACCCGAGAAACCGAACATCTATTGACTTAAAGAAACATAGGCTAATACAGGACATGTGACACAGAAAATGTGCACTGACAAAACATTGGCCGATATGAGACAAGCTTTTGTTGCAAGCCTATTACATGGGTTAAAACTGTCCAATGGGAAAGAAAAATGCTGATTATAGCGCTTAGAGGAAATATCTGTGTTTCTGTGGAGGGTGATGAATTGAGGTTTGAACCAAAAAAGACTGGAGATTACCACGAAGACAAAGTGTTGAAAGTGTTGCTAAATGGTTTCAAGATATTCTACCCAAAATTAGCCCCCATCCTAGAGTTAAGTTTGAGCGTAGACCACAAAAATCTTTGAGGAAGGAAGACACAGTAAATTGGTTATTGGGAAATGGAGCACATGTTGATTTTGCTGCGATTAGCTTAATTTACAGAAACAGGTTGAAACTTACGTGCTAAGTCAGCACATTATTGATGAAACGATGCAGTCTCCGGGTCACATTAAGTTACTGCGGCACCACTGCAATTTGAAACGCATTTCAACTTTTATAATCCGTTTGCTGATTTTGTTAACTATGTGCAAATGTAATTTTTAGCTATTCTGTTTTCGGATGTTTTATTTTAATGCTTTGGACTCGAATGGTTTCAGTGTTCCTGCATTCTCCGATACCTACCTGTAAGAAGCTCTAAAATAAAGCAGTTTGAAACATATTAAACCAAACAGTGCTAACATGTTGTTTTGGAATATCTAACAGAAAGAAATAAGCTTCCGTACGGTTAACTGTAGTTGTTCACATCACTGCGGGCTTGATGGATCGGCTTCTCTGTTTAAAGGTGCCGATAAAACTTTGTTTGTTGGTTTATCTTCGCTCAGTAGTGCGGGCGAGCTACGCTGCAGCCTAAAACGTAATGTTATTGTACCCGACTACACATAGGTGAAGAAATAAAATCCAATGGGATAATTTCAAACGTGGAGGAATACACAGTGTCATGTTTGCATTAGAATTGTTCTTACGATTAAAAGACTATAGTGATCAGTTTACCTGACATATACAATGGGTGTGTGAATGTTTTCCTGTCCAATAAACTCAATGTCAGAATTTTCTTTCTGTAATAAATGTCTAAGTACCAACAGTACTAATCATAAAGCCTTCTCGCATTACATATGGATACCATGTAATTATCTGCCTCCAAAATTTTCTGCAAACCTTTCCAGTTAAACTAGTAACTTAGTCACGAATAATAGTGTATGTAAGTACAGGTACAAACATTTCATAAAACACACAGATATGAACGATCATACATGTAAATATTCCTTAAAATCATTTAGGCATGTTGTTCCTTAATTTTCTTGATTTTTGGATAAGTTAGCACGTAGCATCCCTCATGTGAAATACTGACTTTTGTATAAGGACCCGTATAGAGTATCTGCCATTTGCATTTACTTCATCATGGCAATGAAGATTTCATGTTTGTTTCAAAAGAATACTTTACCCTGCCTGATTCCTTCGTACATTTCATAATTTCTTGTCATAATAGCCTTCCTCTTAAGTGTGCTTCTTGTGTGGGGGTAACTAAGGTTTCCTTACCTTTTCTTTTCAAGAGCATTTTTCTCTCTGGAGACGTAGAATAGGATTCGTCCATTCATTCTCTTTCGTCTTGCATCCCAGTTCAGGTGGAAGTTACAGTATTGTGTATAGTGGTAATTTTTTATATTTTTTTGGAATAATTTTAAGTATTCTGACCAACATTTTTGTTGATTTCGTGCATAAATACGTGTGAACCTACTGAATTCGGAGGAATTCCTTTTGGTGAAATCTTGATGTTAGTATTTGTTTGATCTGGTGTTACCTAAGATATGTTTTCCATGCTCGGCTAGTGAATTTTTATGCATTGTCAGACAACAAAGCCACAGGTTTACAACTGTAGGTGTGTATCATTAAGAATCTTTTAATAATTGGACTTGCTGCATAGTCCAGTCATATTTTTGCCAGTATCTATATAATACTGTCAGTATTTATTGACTTTTATTAGCAATACGTAAAATCAGTGGTTCGTTCTACAAGTTTCACGTAGTCAGATATGCTTCATTTTAAACAAGACAGAGCATCTGCCACTATATTATATTTTCCAGAAATATGTATTTCAAAACTGTTCTTTTGCAAAACTAACGACCAACATGCCAAGAGTACGTGGAGCAATTTACTTGACATAAAATACCTTAATCCTTGATGATCACAGAATACTTCGATACATCTTCTATAAATATAGTAACTGAACTTCTTGATCACCCAAGCTACAGCAAGAGATTTGAGCTCAGTAGCAGAGTAGATTCTTCCACATTCTGTGTGCAGCTAGCGAAACTTATAATACAAATATCAGGTTTCCCATCTTCTTCATTAATTTCAAATAAACGTGAACCCAAGCCAGCGAGTGAGTCATCAGTATCACCACAACAATCTATGGACAGATTTGAATGATTCAAAATATCTGGGTGAATTAAAGCATACTTTGTGTAACGAAACTCATTCTGGCAGTTCTTCGACCATACCCATGGTGCATTTTTCTTTAACAGGTTCAACAAGGCTGTTTATTCGACTTGGCTGATTAAGTAAAAATCATCTGGACAATGAGTACAATCCAAAAAAAGTTTCGTTTTCTAGTTCTGGCATAAGTAAAATAATTCTTTATAGCGCTGATTTTCTCTGAGTCTCGTTTTATCATTATGGACGAAATTATATGGCCTAAGAATTTAATCTTGTCTCTCACAGATTTTGACTTCCGTAGATCTGCTGTAGCTCCAGCCTCTGAAAGTTTGTGAAATGTTCTTTCCAATAAAACTAAATGCTCTGCCCTTGTAGGGAAAGTGATTAACAAACGATAGATTTTAAGACAGGACCTAAGATGATGTCCAGGGTACACATGAATTTACATTTAATCCGAAAAGCATTACACGAAATTGACAACGCCTTCCTCTAAAGAGGAAAGCAGTATGTTTTCTGGATTCTGCCTGCTAATTTGAAGATATCAAACTTATGTTGGTAAGGTACTTAACGCCATGAAACTTTTGCAACTGCTCACCTAATTTCTCTGGTCTAGTTCATACAGGAATAATAATTTCGTTGACAGCCCTCACATCTAATACCAGACAAACATCTCCATCTGATTTTTTCACAGCTAATAAGGGGTCGCAATATGGTAACATCGAGGGTTCTATATATTTTAATTAGTGACTGTCACTCACCTGCTCTGTGGGATGGAGTATGTATTCTGACAGTATATTCCATGGTCATAAACTGCCATTTGATACTGGTACATGTTGACAGTACCTGTTTTTTCCCAAATGCGTGTATATATTTAAAAGTAATTTCTTTAATTTGTCTTTTGCAAGGAGTCGATGGTTGTAGATCATATAATTTACCTTTTATTTGACTTTCATTAGTCTCAACCGAATTACACTGATGAGGTGTACTATGGGTGTATGCATCTTTCGTTCTTGTTAACTTTACCTTTAAGCTTTGTAAGTATTTATCATACTTAGCGCTTGTCTTTACCAACCCAACAGAAATATTTTGATGACGTTCAGAAAACTTTTGCCTGAGGAGAATTCGATCACTGCAAACTTCTTCCTTCGGAATTCAACGTCAAAGATGCATTCTACAACTAAACCGCTTGTGGATATGAATGGACATTTTTTCCCAGTACAACTTCCACTTGCATTTGCATTTTGACATTTCGTGACCTGATATCGATTGTACCAACAAGCTTCAAATTTTGTACAGGAAGTGTCGCTATATATTTGACCTCACGGATCTTACTAAATAAACTGGCTGACGTAATATTCATCATAGGACCCATGTGTTGAACAGTAGTAGCTAGTACTTTCCCTACAATAGCATATACAGTAGCCTGAACAATCCCTTAATTATGAGCGTGGCACTGATAGTGATCAGTAGTTAATACATCTCTACTGTCTATTTCATTGTCGTATCATAATAGATTTGCCCATCTCCGCCCCGCAATCTTAGGTCGAATTTAATCTATCGTACTCATCATTGTAGTGCAGGTCTCTTCCGCCACCTCAGTAATATTCACATCCTGATTCTGTGTTCACCATTTTGTACCAGTAGTATAACTTTTTCTATGACTTTCTTACAACCGTGAATTTTTTTGCATTCAATTAATTGTAGTTCCCATGGTGGTATTACCACTGAATGTCATAGCCTGGCCATTGTCCAATTCTGAGTCAATGGTAACCGGTTTGGTATCGGTTACCACTTTCCCTTCCTGCCTGAATAAAACTTGCTGGACCACGTTTGGCATGTTGAGCTTTGCTTGATAGAGGTATCACTCACTGTATCACAGAACTGACTCGAAAGTCTTTTCATCTGCTGCGACTGTAAAACTTCATGCGGAGAGGATAGGAGTAAATATTGCTGGCAGTGTTGTTACTGTTAGTGAAACTGATAGTGAATATCTGAACCGGCGGAGGTTCGAGTCCTCCCTCGGGCATGGGTGTGTGTGTTTGTCCTTAGGATAATTTAGGTTAAGTAGTGTGTAAGCTTAGGGACTGATGACCTTAGCAGTTAAGCCCCATAATATTTCACATACATTTGAACATTTGAATATCTGAAACCGTAAGTTTGAAAACAAACAGTAAATAAATAGCTGCCCCCAACTAATAAGGTATATACATGGATGACAGACATGTATGATGTGTTTTGTTCTATACATTTCACCTTGTGGTGTGGAACTAACATTTTCGCTACTTATCCAGTCAACAAAGCGTGGCATGCTATGTACTACTTGTGCTACATCTGCATATATGTAAACACTCTGCAAATCATTATACAGTGAGTGGGGAAGGGTATGTTGTACCACTATTTATCGTTTCCCTTCCTGTTCTACTCACAAACAGGGCGAGGGGAAAAGGACTGTTTATATGCATCCGTGTGAGTCCTAATTTTCTTACGTTAATGGTCATTATGCGAAATGTACATTGCCGACAGCAGGATCGTTCTGCAGCCAACTTCAAATACGGGTTCTCTAGCTCCCTTCCAGATATTCCTATTTGAGTTCCCAATCTCTGTAAGACTTGCGTGTTGTTCGAACCTGCTGGTAACATGTATAGGGGCCCACCTTTGAGTTACCTTGATGTCATCCTTTAATACGACACAGAACAGGTCCGAAACACTCTAGCAATAATTATTACTATACGTAATGTCCATTACAGGTGAACTACACTTCACCAAAATTCACCCAGTAAACCGAAGTCGACCATTCGCCTTCCCCACCACAATCCTCATACGCTCGTTACATTTTACATCGCTTTGCAACGTTACGCCAAGATATTTAAACGACATGATTGTTCCATGCAGGACACTACTAATGCTATATCCGAATATTTATGCTTTGTTTTTCTTACTCATCTGCATTAACTTACATATTTCTGCATTTAGAGCTCGCTGACAATCATCACATCACTGTAAATTTTGTCTAACAAGGAGAGGCCGCCAATTGTGAAATTCAGATTCGATTCATACTGCGCATAATAAAAGCTCATGGCCAGAGGTGTAATGTGGCAAAGCACCAAGATGCACTTCTCAGCCGTTGTCGAGAAAATCGACAGTTAGAAGAAACCGTTATGGTGAAATACTCTCTACGATTAGCAATGTCCTACAGCGTCGTGGCGCAGCGGTAAGCGCTAGGGTTCGTAATCAGAAGGTCGCCGGATCGAATCTCACGCCCTCCAACATTTTTTTATTATTATTATTATTTTGTAATTCAAATATATATATATATATATATATATATATATATATATATATATATATATATATATATATATAAACTATTAATGAATTGCTTATGCATGTTGGTGAAGGCGGATCGCTCTCCAATTGTACCGCCTCCATTTTACCGTTTGTTTAACAGGGTGTACCAAAGCTCTCACGTCCGCACTGATTTTCGACGGTGTTATAAGTTGTGCTAGGGACCGCATCTACCTTCTTTCGAAGTTAGCAGGCAACTACGCTGTTATGCGGCGGCTCGTTTCGGCCCATTCAACATCTGTCCTTCAAGTGTAACGAGCGACTAACGGAGTTTATATTTCATACCTGCCACAGCAAATTTGTGTTCGTGGGGTTTCTATTCTAATTCGAACGTTTGACTTACGCTATACGTATTCGTTTCGGAATATCGTTTCTACGTCTTCCGTTAACTATACGTGGTTAACATTATGAAGAAAATTAATAACATTTGTGAAATACAACTTTGTTTGCAGATAACATAATGATGTTCGAAGTCACCAGTTTTTCCACGACAAACGACTTTCAACAACTTATTATATGCATAATTGTTGCAACCTGTTGCCGGGAATTTATATATATATATATATATATATATATATATATATATATATATATATATATATATATATATATATGTGTGTGTGTGTGTGTGTGTGTGTGTGTGTGTGTTTATACTCACATTTGAATTACAAAAACAAATACTAAAAAAAAAGAAAGTTGCATGTCTCGAGATTCGATCCGCC
Organism: Schistocerca nitens; assembly: GCF_023898315.1. Taxonomy (NCBI): domain Eukaryota; kingdom Metazoa; phylum Arthropoda; class Insecta; order Orthoptera; family Acrididae; genus Schistocerca; species Schistocerca nitens. Next base: position 408,203,448 of record NC_064618.1, read on the forward strand.
GACCTTCGGAGATTACGAAACCGAGCGCTTACCGCTGCGCCACGACGCTGTAGAAAATTATTAATCGTAGAGAGTATTTCACCGCAAAGGTTTATATTAACTGTCGATTTCTCGACAACGGCTGAGAAGTGCATCTTGGTGCTTTGCCACATTACACCTCTGGCCATGAGCTTTTATTATGCGCAGTATGAATCGAATCTGAATTTCACAATTGGCGGCCTCCCCTTGTAAGTCATATTGTATCCACCTAACGTCGCCCAACAACGAGAACTTCAAATGGTTCAAATGGCTCTGAGCACTATGGGACTTAACATCGGAGGTCATCGGTCCCCTGGAACTTAGAACTACTTAAACCTAAATAACCTACGCACATCACACACATCCATGCCCGAGGCAGGATTCGAACCTGCGACCGTAGCGGTCGCGCGGTTCCAGACCGAAGCGCCTAGAACCGCTCGGCCACTCCGACCGGCACCGAGAGCTTCCCATAATCCACTGCACCATCAGCAAATAGCCTCAGATTGCTGTTCACCCTATCTGTCATGTCATTATGTCTACATAGAAAATAACAGCGGTCCTGTCACACTTCTAAGGGGCACTCCTGCTGATATCCTTGTCTGTGATGAACACCCACCGCCGAGGACAACATACACATACTGGGTTCTATTATTCAAGAAGTCTTTGAGCCACTAACACACTCGTAGTTTCATTAGTAATCTGGAAATATGAAATCTATCTCTTGTCAAAAAAAATGTTCAAATGTGTGTGAAATCTTATGGGACTTAACTGCTAAGGTCATCAGTCCCTAAGCTCACACACTACTTAACCTAAATTATCCTCAGGACAAACACACACACCCATGCCCGAGGGAGGACTCGAACCTTCGCTGGGATACCTGTTGCCTTTCATCCATAATTCTCAGTGTGTCATGTGAGAAAAGGGCTGTATCAAGTGACAGCTCTTGTTACACACTACTAATTTGTGACGTGACACTATCTCGCCAGACTGGTAAATCTCTAATTAAAACGGTTGCAAGTGGCTTTACTTCGCCTTTAATTACTTCTTCCGAAGCGCCTTTCTGAGCTGAGAATTTAGAATTACACGTTGCAATGGATGTGGCAATTTTAAATCTAATCTTTCATTATGACCAACTGTACCTCAGAACACATTGGTTCTGGTTTAGATAACATGCCAACTGGTCTAATTGACACTTGGATTAGGTTAAATGACATTTAATTACACCGAGACTACATTTTATCTTATCATCATTTTATCTAGGGTAGCTAGCATTTCATCATATTTAGTTGACATTTGTTCAAAGATTGTCTTTATTAGTGCTTCTGACTTAAGATAAAATTCAGTGAATTCGTCTGGTGTGTAGCTGACTGTTGGGTTAATTTTCTCATTACGTGCTTCAGTTTTGATTTTTGTGGCTGAATTCAAGCGTGGTATGGGCGGGTAGTTTTGCGAAGTAAGTTTGAACACGTATCCCGCAAACTGTCTTTAGCTGGTAGTTCGACAGCCCAGACACAATTGATACATTTTAGACCTTTTGGCTACATAGAGGCCTAACATTATCGACGGTGTCTGTATAGAGACAGAGATTAGTGATCACAATGCCATCATAGCGATGGTAGTAGAGAAGTTACTGAAAAAGTTGAAAACAAATAAGCCACCAGCTCCATATGGAATCCCAATTTGGTTTTATAAAGAGTTTTGGCCTTTTACTCGGGTTGCATTTATCACGCTCTCTCACCTAGTGTGAAGTTCCAAGCGACTGGAAAAATGCACGCGTGACGCCTGTATATAAGAATGTTAAAAGAACGGACCCACAAAATGCCCAATATACTTAACATGGGTTTGCTGCAGAATTCTTGAAGATATTCTAAATTCGAATATAGCTAATTTCTTTGAGAAGGAAAAGCTTCTGTCCACAGATCAACAGCTCTTTAGAAACCGTCACTTTTCCACGTGATATCCAGCGAACTATGGATGAAAGGGCACCAAGGAGTTTGCATATACCTAGATTTACGAAAAGCGTTTGACTTGGTGCCATACTGCTCTGTTAACCAAGGTAAAAGCATTCCGAGAAGATTACCAGGTATGTGAACGGCTCAAAGGCTTCCTAAGTAATAGGTCCTAGTACCGTGTCCTCGACGGCGAGTGTTTGAGACAAGGGTATCGTCAGGAGTGCAGACTTTTCTGCTTTCGAATTAACAAATATAATACAACGTCGTGTATGATGCAATGCTATATTTCAGGATTCTCCATGGCGATTTTATATGACATATTCCTAAAAGCGTATTTAACTATGGTCTTGCATTGTTCAAGTTTTAGTATAGCTCATACAATGAAAACTTGAATTTTTCTCATATTTGACGTTATGAGGAGCATCGTTTATGCATTAGAAAACTGAGTCTAAAACAGAATAAAATTTACCATTTGTAACATTGTGTTATGTTTGCGTTTAATAAAAGGGTTCAAGCAGTGCGAGCAATTAAAAACCCCTGTGGTCTCTATGGAGTGCGACCTATCGAGAAAGTCAAGTTGTATCATTTCAAGTACGATCGTTTTGAGACAAATTAATCACAACATTGTGAAAGACAAGCAGGCATTGATGAATGACCCTTCAGCGAATTGCAGCTATATTCAATGACAGTGTCTCCGACAATTGGCAAGTGTGACGACGAACCAACCCTCGTGCGACATTTGCGATCAGTAGTCGTAAGAAATGAAGGAGGATTCCTGGACAACATCTCGTCGTAATTGAGATTAGACACGAAACAGAGCCTCGAACTGGGAAGGATGGGGAAGGAAGTCGTCTGTGGTACTTCAAAGAACTGATGTTAGCATTTGTCATAATACGTTTAAGGAGGCCATTGTAAACATGTCCGCGCCCGGTAGCTGAGTGATCAGCTAAGGGCTCTGGTTCGATTCACGGTTGGGTCGGAGATTTTCTTCGCTCCAGGACTGCGTGTTGTGTTGTCATAAACAACATGATTTCATCCCCATCGACGCGCAAGTCACCGACATGGCGTCAAATCCAAAGACGTGCACCTGGCGTACGGTCCACCCGACGGGAGGCCCTGTCACACGACATTTTTATTTACCATAAACCTAAATCTGTGCGCCTGATGGCGATTTGAAGTACTATATGGTAACTTGACAAGGATAAAATAGTGGACAAGTCATAACAAACATTATTTGAAATGATCGCAAGCATACGTCCACAAAATTTATTGTTACTGATAAACATCTGGTGACGCAAAAAAGGTGTTTTGTGTTACGAACTGCTTCTTCACAAGGATGTATGTTTCGCAGTTGACTTTTGTTGCCAACAGAAGAGGTGCCTTGCATTCGCAGAATAATAAATGTGAACTTCAGACAGCACCAAGTAGAACTTTGGCAAATATACCTACCGCACGTCTTCTAATCGGGCACCCGCCTGTGTTCGCCTTTCTCGCCCCTTCTCGAACAACCACCAAGGAACTTAGTTTCTGTTTTCTTTCGTTTGTCTTCGTTTGTTTTGTTTTGTCGATTGCGCTTTAATAGTAGCTTAACTCAGACTTTGCAAGTCCCTACATGTATGGGATCGAAAAGCTATGTGCACGCCATAAGCCGGTTTTCGATAACGGGGTGGAATACAATGTTGACAATTTTCTGATATTCGTGTCTGTTTTCTTCCACAACCTAAAGGGAAATGCTATTAATATGCGCTAACTAATCATAATACCATACAACGAATGGCTATCTTCAACATAGAGTCTTTTGTCATACTCAAGTTGTTTTACTGGACTGCAACTAAAACTGGACAGTGTGGCTGAATGAGACACAGTTAACAGAGTACTCAGTGATACGATTCCATTAACAGGTTTGTGTATTTTCTGTAGCAGTTCAACAGTATTTTATGTTTCTTACCTCCAGATCTACTGGTTGCTGAATGTACTGAGACGTCTTATGATAATAATATTTCTCAAGATGTCGTTCTTACATCGATATAGCTGTTCCCCTAGCTGTTTGTAGCTCTGTCAAAGAGTGGGTAAAATGCTACTCTCGTGCCAGTTTGGAACTGAGAGCTACTGCCTGTTATTCTTAACAGCACGTCAACATTTTCTCGGAGGAAGCGACCAACTGATGTGTTCACTGCCTTCACATTGCCCTTGTGATACCTGATACAGAAGATTCGCAATGTAGACAACGAGATTAGTTGTATGTACTACGTGAGGGTAATCTCACTGGTTTGTAAAAATATATTCGATGTGTCAGTGACACATCAAAGTGAAATTTATTCAGAATCTTTGATTTGTATACCATGGATATAGCAAGTGAATTGCAATAATGCTCTGTCAGTCCAGAAAGATACAAAACTATCACAATAATGCTCTGTCGGTCCAGAAAGTAACAAAACTATCACAGCATCATCAGACATGTTCCACTATATTGCCATGACCCTTTCATAGTCGTAGCAGGAAGATTATATTTCTACAGGGAATGTCTATCTTGGATGGGCTAATAATTTATGTGTGCATATTGTGCATCAACGATGCAGTGGCTTCATTAATTTTCCTACGACGTCATGGGGAAGGAGTATTGTAGTTATTACGGTGAGGGAGAAGAACTGACAGTTGCACAGACCACGCAATCCTCTGAGTTACAGATCCATTTCATTGACGTCGACGTTTAGCAGGATGTATGAACAAATACATTGTTCCAACGTTATGAAATACCGCGAAATATGTTACCTGTTGACATCAAACCTGCATGGATGTGGGAAGCATCACTGTTGAGAGTGACTGGCGGAACTTTATTCACACGACGTACTACGCACATGGGCTCTCAAAACAATTCAGTATTTACAGAGTTCCGAAAGTGCTTTTGCAATGATTCGTCATAAGCGGATTTCGTATTTATAGAGTTCCGAAACTGCTTGCGTTATTATTCCTCATAAGCAGCTTCCAACGACGTTGGGTTCCTGTGGACTATCGTCTAAGTTGTGCGACTGGATTCTTGATTTCGTGAAAGGTCACAGTAACTGACAGGGCGACACCTAGTTAAACGGAAGAGATAGTAAAGTGATTGCTTGAGTAAAGTGATGTAGATCTTCAGCATTTGTAATTCACATATAAAGTATTTAGTAGACGATCACAGCGTTTCCCTTAGATTAGTGGCAGGTAATTCTGCCGCCTAGTAAACTTCTCGGAAGAGCAAAGTGATTTGAAAAATGATGTTGAAAATATGTCTTCACGGTGCAAAACGTGACAATTGATCATAAACAATCAAATTTGTGAGGTTCTCCACATGAATACCAAATCAATTTTGTTATGCTTCGCTTACACAACAAATCAGTCACACTGAAAGGCTGTCGATTCAACTAAATACGTAGGAGCTATGATCATGAACAGCTTAAATTGCAACCATCATATGGAAAATATTATGCGGTAAGAAACCCAAAAATCCCGTTTTACCGGTAGAATACGTAGAAGATGCCACAAATCAATTGAAATCACTGCCTACAACATACTTGTCCGTCCTCTGCACATTATGGGATCCCTACGAGGTAGGACTGGCGGAAGACATCGAAATAGTTCAAAGAAGGGTCGCTAGTTTTGTATTACTACGAAACAGGAGAGATTGTGTCACGAATATGGTAAACGAATTAAGATGGAAACCATTTAAACGTATTCGTTTTACATTCCTGCGAGGTGTTTTCACTAAATTTCAATCGCCAACCTCCTCTGCTGACTGCCACGATGTTTTGTTTACCCCGACACACACAGGAGACATGCCCACTGTGATAAGACATCAGCGCTTACACGATTAGGTTTAGTTGTTCATTAATTCCACTCGATTTTTGGCAGTGTTACGGTAGATAAATAGTGTGACAGTGGTTTGAAGAACCCCTGCCAAGAATTTGATGGTGAATTGCAGAGTATTCATATAGTTTTGGATGCCCAGATGTTAAGCAGGAATATCAGGAAGGAGGGAGGAATCTAGGAGTGGATAGAAGTGCAGAAGTGCAAAATAGTGAAAAGCTTGGAAAGCGTTCCTTATTTAGACGTATTCCACAAGGAAGCAGAAATTAAACTAAAACATATAGTTTCAATGGGCACCGATAGATTTGTTTAGAACGTTTTCGGAGATAGGAGTAGAAGCCCAACTGAGCTGATAACGTAAGAGAGACGAGAGACATCGATAGAGGTACATGAGGAGGAATTAACAATGAATAAATGTAAGCCGTAGTCGTTTGCATAATTTTTGGAGGATGGAAGGTGTATTAATTGATGGGGGGGGGGGGGGGGGGGAAGAGAGAAATAACAGCGCGGAGTGGCCGCGCGGTCAGAGGCGGCATGTCACGGATTCTGCGGCCCCTCCCACCGGAGGTTCAAGTCCTGCCTCGGGCATGGGTGAGCGTTGTTCTTAACGTAAGTTAGTCTAGGGACCGATAACCTCAGCGGATTGGTCCCTTAGGAATTCACACACATTTAAACATTTTGAACAGAGAAATATATTTGAACTGAAACGAAATAAAGCATATATCTAAACTGATTAATTTGTTAGTATATAGACAGGGTATAAATGAAATAAAAATAGAATATTTAACACATTTTACATTGAAAGGAGGCTAACTTCAATTAAAAATAAAGCTCAAAGGAAAACTAACTCAAATTTAATTTTATCAGTTGCCAAGTGACCTTCTTATTAAAATAAGTAACTCTAATATTTTATCCAGAATCCCACATGATTTTGTAGTTTTGTGATGCGTCTATAACCCGACGTAACGGCCTGAAGAAACAGTTTCCTCACAGACTTGAAGAACGCAGTCGCAAAGAGCGTCAGCTTTAGTTGGTTGGCCCGCATCTCGTGGTCGTGCGGTAGCGTTCTCGCTTCCCACGCCCGGGTTCCCGGGTTCGATTCCCGGCGGGGTCAGGGATTTTCTTTGCCTCGTGATGGCTGGGTGTTGTGTGCTGTCCTTAGGTTAGTTAGGTTTAAGTAGTTCTAAGTTCTATGGGACTGATGACCATAGATGTTAAGTCTCATAGTGCTCAGAGCCATTTGAGCCATTAGTTGGTTGGTTTCGTGACCAGTTCTCTGTTTACGTTCTGGCGACCTCAGCTCACATGTTTTCCACAGGCTTCCTATCAGCAGCCTTTATTGGCCAGCCCATAACGTTAATACCAATCGTGTAGCACTGGTGCTGTACAAATTTAGCCTTATGAAGAGGAGAGTGGTCCTATTGGAATGTGAAGTCCCCTTCTCTATACAGCCTTCGCCCTGTTGGAAGCATCACACTTTCGAATCTGTGGGTGTACTGCTCGCTGTCGAGAGTTTCTTCTATCCTGTGGAAAATTACTGCTCTTCTCGCAGAAATCCATCCCCAGCAGGAAATAGATAGCCACCCACTTCTTCTCGCCATTGTCACATATTCGCGCCAATGGCGAGTCGCCTGCAGCCTGTAAATGACTCCTGGACTGTCGCTACTGGTGGAAAACACGTTCTCGTCAGTGAAAACGTTTTCCCGCACTCAGATGAAGCTCCGCAAATGCAAACCTGTAAAAAAATTGTCTTCGCTGAGCTCTTGTTTCACAGTGGGCCATTTTGCGGGCACTCCCGCATCCCTCGGCTTTCAGCGAATCGTGTCACTGGAGCTGGGGAAGTTGGTCTCCCGCTACAACTGCTGTCGTTCATAAAGGGAATTTTTCTGCTCTTAAACACCAGCACCCGTCCTCCTACTGTGAGCTCACTCTCTTCCTGCCTGAGGCAGGTTTTCTGTCGGTAGTGCCTGATTCAAGGTAGTTCCTCCACCATCTTCTTGCATTGGTATGTGTCACGCCATACCTTCTGCCAGCTTCTCTGATAAAGCATCCACCTCATTCAGTAAGAATGATGACTCTATCTCGAGTGGGACATTCCAATACACGTCCTGATGTGTATTTCTGCTTACCGCTTTTATATTGATGCCAGGATAGTAAATAAACATATTTACGTCGAAAGGAGAGGCTGTGGTGACTTTCTACGTAGGGTGAGGGGGGGAGGGGAAACTATTCAAGTTTTTTTGATAGTGCAAAATTCGTTTAAAAAAGACTGCTACTAGTTTCGACAGTGTCTATTGTCGCAATAAAAGTGTAATTAAACGTTTCTAAATCGTATTTAACTAACACATTTCGCATTATTTACTAGTTAGATAGACGTGATCTAGGCCTAACGTTTAAAAACCTGAAAAAACACGCCTAATAACGTAAATTCTTTAATAGCAAATTAATAACAAATTTATTCGTCTGTCAGTACAAAAAAACAACCACCGCACATAAGACCTTTGTGCCGTTTTTTGTTTACACACAGCCAATCTCGCGTCCTTGGCAAATTTAAAACATTGTTTAAACTTAATTATTCTGAGTGAGAAATGCGGGAGCTTGGGAGAACAGAAGAGTTTCTCTCCTGGAACTGCAGAGTATGCAGTAGGAACTTTTGATTGGGTAACAGGAAAGGAGAATCTGTGCTCTTCAGGCGCAGTTGGAGGAAGCAAGGAAAGAACTCATAAGGATCAGCCGGCCGATGTGGCCGAGCGGCTGTAAGCGCTACAGTCTGGAACCGCGCGACCGCTACGGTTGGAGTTTCCAATCCTGCCTCGGGTATGGATGTGTGTGATGCCCTTAGGTTAGTTAGGTTTAAGTAGTTCTAAGCTCTGGGGCACTGATGACCTCAGATGTTAAGTCCCATAGTGCTCAGAGCCATTTGAACCATAAGGATCAAGGGAGATAGGGGGGAGGAGGGTGGTTGGGAACTGGAAGCTGGTAGGAGGATAGAAAAAAAGAGAACGCAATCTGACAATTTTATCGTAAACACCAAAAACAGGTATCTACCACTGCCTGAGTTAAGTGGAGAAGAGCCTCAGGTAGAACGAGGAGCAGGAAATGTGCAGCACACTTCAACAGAGGCCAAGAAGCCTAGGAATGTACACAGTGTCAGGAAGAAGAAAGTGCTGCTGCTAGGTAGTAGCCATGGGCGAAGTTTAGGCCATCAGTTACAGGGAAGTTTAGGTTCAAAAATGGTTCAAATGGCTCTGAGCACTATGGGACTTAACATCTGTGGTCATCAGTCCCCTAGAACTTAAAACTACTTAAACCTAACTAAAGGACATCACACACATCCATGCCCGAGGCAGGATTCGAACCTGCGACCGTAGCGGCCACGCGGTTCCAGACTGAAGCGCCTAGAACATCACGGCCACACCGGCGGGTGGAAAGTTTAGGGGCAGTGTGCCAGGCCACCAGTATCTTCAAGCCAAATGCAGGGCTAAGTCATGTGATAGAGGACCTTGGGTCTTTATGTAAGGACTTTACAAAAGAGGACCATATAGTGATAGTGGGTGGAGCGGAAAACAGTTTGGACAGGGATGGGGCATATGACATAGATGGTGACCTGGACAAGATAGCTTTCCTAACTCATGGCACCTATGTACACTTTGTTGAGCTGTTTCGGCGTCATGATCGACCACACTTTGATGGAGCTGTGAGGCGAACCATTGTGGGGTTAGGACAGCCAATTTTTCTCATGTTTCTCTGGTGCCCGTCGGGACTATCAACTGATGGGGATTCACTAGGCATGGCCTAGGCCTAAACAGGACTGGGAAGGGAAGATTGGTACAGCTGATTCATGAAAGTATAGGGGGTGGCTCTTGGGTCACACATGGTGAAATACCTATTGTCATAGGTAGGATAAGTAGGTCTTTTGTAGGATAAATGCAGACAACAGGTTCCCCTGCCAAAAGAGTATCTCCAGCATTTTAAAAAAATACTGAAAGAATCCTTCAGAAGACAGATTTTAACACCTCAAATATCACATATACCAGATGTCACAAACAAAAACAAACTTTTGGAAAGAGTAAAATGGGGCATTTCACAGACTTCACAATCCTCCATCAACTCATGCAATCAATAAAAAATAAAATACTATTAGAAGTTGAGCTCTAATCTTTGAACTGCACTGTAGTTTGTATTACTGAGCACTGGTGTAGAAACACAGAAATACAACATGTAGTATTATCACTGCATGAAAAGGCAAACTCTTACAGCAGAACTACGTCAAGGCGTGGGGGATCATGCATTTCTATCAGAAAAGGAATACAGTTCAAATCAACACATGACCTCATTACCGTAAGTGAAGACAAACACTTTGAAGTATCAGCTATTGAATTAACAGGGCTTGATATCAACAATAAATTAATCCTTTTGTGTGTCTAAATCTCCAAGTGGTAGTGTGGACACTTTCTTCAATAAGTTAACAGAAGTTCTAGATAAAGTCTCAAGTACAAAGGTCAACACAATTCCTCATGGCGACATTAACATCGACACTAACATCATAAATGAATCCAGCAGCACGTCCATAAACATCTTTCAGTGTTTGACGTGTCCATATTGGTCAATAGTGCAACAAGTGTTATCAGAACGACTTCATCATTAATTTACCATGTGGCCACAAATATGGACAGGGAAATAAGTGATGTAGCTGTAAAAGATCTCGGACTATCAGACCATCTCAGTCCAATAACGACAGTCAAGTCAAGCATCGAATCATTCCCTAAACTACAAGCCTACAAACGACTTCCATCAGAAACCAAAATAAAAGATTTTTCAAAAGAAGTAGAGAAACAAAACTGGGATGAAGTATATAAGGAAATGAATGTGAATATGAAATTCTCTAAATTCTCCACATTGCTTAAACTGAACTTTGAAAAGGCATTTCCAAAAGTATGCATGTCTGTATCAACATCTCACAAAAACAGATGAATAACAGCAGGTACTAAGAAGTCCTCCAAAAGACTTAAACACCTCAGTTCCACGAAAAAGATTCGCAATGATCCAGAATTCTTAAATTTCTATCATAGATACAAAAAGATGTGTAGGAAGGTGCTGATTGCTGCAAAAAAGTCATTTAATGACAAAATAATATATAATGCAGAGAATAAAAGCAAAGTAGTCTGGGATGTTATAAGAAAGGAAACAGGGAGAGGGAAACAACCGCAGAATAATATACTGATAAGGGAGGGGGATAAAGCAATAAATGATCCACAGCACTTAGCAAACTATGTAAACGAGCATTTTTGAAGTACTGCAGAGAAGTTACAGCAAAAATTGAATTCCCCAAAACAAATATAACACCTGTAAATAATGTTGCACTAAATACAATAATGTTACTTCCAACCACACAGAATGAAGTCAGTAAAATAATTCAAAAATTAAAAAATTAAAAATCAGTAGACTTAGATGAAGTACCAATACGTGTACTGAAACAATGTGTGGGGATTACACAAGGTCCCTTAACAAATATAATAAATGAAACCTTCACATCAGGGAAATTTCCAGGGCAGTTAAAACTGGCAAGAGATGTACCTTTGCTTAAGAAAGGTAATGCAGAAGACATAGAAAATTACTGGCCCATTTCCCTGCTATCAGCATTATCAAAAATAATAGAAGCAATTATGAAAGACAAATTAATGAATTACTTGAATAAATACAATATGAAATTGTCAAGGAAGTTTATGATTGGTCTACAAATAATAAAGTGACATTGAACATAAAGAAAACTAATGCCATGAATTTCAGTTTGAAGAAAAATGTCAATGTTAAATTAAATGTAGGTGGCACCTCCATAGACTGTGTAACAAATGCAAAATTTCTAAGAATGAATATTGATTCTCAGTTGAATTGGTGTGAACACACAAAGGTACTTGCAAACAGAATGTTATCAACATGTTATGCCCTTAGAATCCTATCATCAATGTGTAACATGCAATGACTTTTAGTTACATATTATTCATGTTACACTCAGTTCTTAGCTATGGAATTCTTTTTTGGGGAAAAATGCACAAAATGTGAACACAGTTTTCAAACTCCAGAAAAGAGCCATAAGAACAATAACCAAAAATATTAGTTGAGCTCATTGTAAAGAACTGTTCAGAACACTGGGTATTTTAACTGCTTCATGTGAATACATTTACCAGTCAGTTGTACACATCAAATATAACATTGGTAATTACTGCACAAACAGCTCTGTCCATGACCATGCAACAAGAGATAGACTCAACTTACATTTACCAAGGAAAAATAAACATAAAACTCAAAACAGCATTTTCTACCAAGGAATGAAACTGTACAATAAATCACCAAAAGAGAATAAAGAAATAGCAAAAACACACTTATTTAAATAGTCAGCTAAAAAGTACCTGTTATGCAATACATTTTATACATTGAAGGATTACTTAGCTAAAACAGAGTAGCGGTTTGATAAAAAATGTTATACAAATAAATATTAATAATGATTATAAAATATCCAACATTTCACATAACACCTTTATGTTTTTTCTTTTTTTTCCTTTCTAGAAATACTTACCCCCCACGCTATGCATGGCACAACACTAACACCTCTTTCTGAGCTTAACATCTCGTTCATTATGGACGGATGATGACTCAGTTGTTCAGGATTGCAGATGGGAAGTTGAGGTACAGAAAATGGCCCAGAGATGACCAGTGTGTGTGTGTGTGTGTGTGTGTGTGTGTAGTGCGTGAAGTGTTATGAAACAATGTGTGTACAATGTGTGCAGTGATTGATAGTGAGATATGAGTGAACAATGTGGCATTACATTATTTAATAAGTTATTTGTAAAAGCGTATTGTATACCAGGAGTAAATCTAATGATGGTCTCTAACTAGAAGTCGGTAAATATATGTGTAAACGAACTAGCTTATTTTGAATTGATCTAAATTTGTAAATACTTTGACATGCACTATATCATTGTAAAAAGAGATCTACGGATGAATAAAGCTACTACTACTACTAATACTACTACTACCGCCGGCTTGTTCGCGTCGGTGTCGCCCATCTACTTTTGAAGTTTCATTCAAATATTTAACGGAAAATAGGTTTGAGGATACACTGATGATGAATGTAACTACCACAGAATGTTACAACTAACTAGCAATCACACGGTGCAGACAACTGTTCTTTCTTGTAAACGCTCTCCATTAGATCTCGTCTTAAGACATTATTTGTCCTACCAAGGTAACTAAGCGGATTTAAAAAGTAAACGGTATTAGTGGCAACCTTGCCAAATAATTTTGCATACATAGTATATCATCCATATTTTGAGCACTTATAAAGTGTACTCAGTGTCTCTGAAGCAATACATGCTGCACGACGGAAATTACGTTCTGCTGAGGCACTTCATTTACATCGCAATAATACTTGATTACTCTCAAATTCACAATTAAGTGTTTCATAAAGGGTTCACAGAAACACTCCAATTTCTCGACTGTTCCACTCACGTACGAATCACGAGAAGAACGAACACTAAAACCTTTATCTGTGAGTTTTAATATCTCTTACGTTATAACAGTTGTAATATCATCTTTTGTATGGCGGTAGTAATGAAAACTGTTTGCATTCGGAAAAGAAAGATAATGGTAGAAATTTCGTGAAAATAACGTACAGTTTTGATATTGATCCCCAGCCCGTCCACCTGACCCATCCACCCTTCACCCTCGAGGAAAAAAAAAGAAAAATATCCACGACACTCTCACCTAATGCGCAATACTACAAAATCAGCTTCCTCTTTTCAAAGTTTCCGATGTCCTCTGTCATTCCAATCAGTTAACGATCGCACAGTGCTCAGCAATATTCCACAAGAGGTCGTACAACTATAGCGGTGGCAGTCTCCTTACTAGACTTATTGAGTCTCATAAGGGTTGTGTCAATAACGTAACACTTTTTCACCTTCGCCACAACATGTCGTGTTTCCCAGTTACATTGTTTATATTTGCAGCCCCTAGGCCTTCTGTTAGATCTGTACCCTCAGATTCGTTTTACTTATCGATTTCTCGAAGTTTTACGAGACCTTCTTAGTAACCACGTGGAGAACTTCACATATTTTATTGTTAAGGGTCAGTTATCAGGTTTTAGAGTGTGACGATATATTTTCAACAACATTTTGCAATTCGCTTTGCTCTATTGAGGAGTTTACTATACGGGGACATTACTGCCACAAACCTAAGGGAAGTGTTGTGCCTGTCAGCTAAATACGTTATATATATCCATTAGAAATAGCAGAATGTCTACACCACTTTACTTGCAGAGTCACACGCGTCACATCCGTTTCACTAGGTGACTCCACACCAGTCACTACAAACGGTGAACTCTAAGACATAAAATCACGATTCCAGTCGTACAACTGGCACTTTAGTCCAAGGAAACCAATGCCACTGGAAGCTGCTTATGAAGAATGATATCAGAAGTATGTTTGGAACTCTATAAATATGGAATCACTTTAGAAGCCTCTGTACGCAGTACGGCGTGCAAATGAAGTTCCAGCTGTGTCTCACAAGAGTGATGCCTTCCAATCCATGCTGGTCTCATGTCAATAGGTAATATGGAACAAAGTATTTGTTCACACGTCTTGCTACATGTCACTGCCAATGAAATGGATCTGTAACCCAGTGGTTTACGTTTATTTTCTTTCGTATGTATTAACGTGATTTATGCAACTTCCCATTGTCATCCCTCACCGTAAGTACTAGAATACTCCTCAAGAGGTCCTAGGAATAAGGCGCTGCATCCTTGATACACGAGAAGCACTCGTAAATTATTAGTCCACTCAAAAAATAAATTGCCAATGAAAACATAATCGTCCAGCAGCGACATATTGGTAACATAGTGGAACATGTCCGGTGACGCTGTGATAGTTTTGTTACTTCCTGCAGTGACAGAGAATTATCTTGCAAGATTCACTTCATATAGTCATGGAATAGCAATCAAAGATTAATTCTGAATGAATTCCAATTTGATGTGTCATCCACTTATCAAATATATGTTTACAGACAAGAAATTACTTTCACCCAGCAACTACAATTAATCTCATTGTCTACATTGCGAAGTAACTGTATTACCTATCACAAGGGCACTGAGGAGGCGTTGAACGCTACTGTTGGTCGCTTGCTCCATGGAAATGTCGATGCACTGCGAAGAATAATAGGTAGTAGCTCTCAGTTTCAAACTGGCGCGAGAGTTACATTTTACCCAGTCTTCGACAGAGCTGCAAACAGTTATATCGAACTAGGGACGACATCCTTAGAAATTTTGTTATCATAAGACAGCTCAGTACATTCAGCAACCAGTAGATCTAGAGGTAAGAAACATAAAATATTGTAGAACCACTACTGATAGTAAAAACCACTACTGATAGTAAAAATATCTGGGCCTTTCGTCGTGTGGTATTATGATGAGACAACAGTTGTATTAGTACAGTGCATATTAATAGTATTTACCGTTAGGTTCTTAAACGAAACAAACACGAACATCAGAGAAACTGTCAACACCATATTCCATCTCGTCATCGAAGACCGGTTGATAATGTGCAAATAGTTTTTCGATCCCACGCATTTGGCGGCTTGTTGATTCTGAGTTAATCCACTTATAAAAGAAGACCTGCAATGGGCATATTCCCCTAAGCGGTCCTTGGTGCAGTCTTCAGTTCACATTTGTTACTCTGCGACTGCATGGTATCTCATTTGTTGGCAACAACTGTCAACTGCGGAAGACAAAGCCCTGTGAAGCAGTTTTGTGCCACAAAATACCTTCTCTGTGCCACCAAATAATTATGAATAACATACATTTTGTGTACATATACACGCCATTGTTGGAGAAAATATTTGTTATGGTTTACCCAATAGTTTATCCTTAGGAAGTCACCATATGGCACTTCAAATCACCATCAAGCCGCACAGATATAGGTTTAAGGTGACTTGCTTCAATCTGTTGTGGTAAATGCCACGATAAACCCTTTCGAAGGACACAGACGACCTCCTTTCCAATCCTTCCCAGTTGGAGATTCGATTTCACGTCTAATCTCGTTTACGACGAGATGTTGACCAGTAATCTCATGCTCTTCTTAAGTTCAATGCGACTATGCGACTACTCATGGCAAGTGTCGCGCAGAGGTTAACTGGTCGTCACAAATGCCAGTTATCGGAGACACTGCCAATGACCATAGCAGTAAATCGCAGAAACGTTCTTCATCAATTCCTGTTGTCTTCCTGAACGTTGAGATTAATTTATCTCAAAACGATCGTACTTGAAATGATACAGCTTGGCTTTCACAATAGCTCGCACTGCATGCAGAACACAGGGGTGTTTTATTGCCTCCAATGCTTCCACCCTTTTATTAAACACAAACATAACACAATGTCACAAACGTTAAATTTTACTCCGTTTTGGCCTCAGTTTTCTAATGCATAAATGACACTGCTGATAACGTGAAAAATGAGAAATATTCAAGTTGTCATTGCACGAGCTATGCTACAAACTTGAACAAAATAACACCGTAGTTAAATAAGTTTGTAGCAACATGCCATATAAAATCACCACGGAGCATTCTGGAACATAGTATTACATCATACACGACGTTATGTTATGTTATACTTGCTCTTTCGAGTACAGAAAAGACTGCTGGAAATAACGGGCTCTACGCCCAGTGCGTTGCGATCAGTTGGGCATACGTCGATCTGCATCAATCTGCGGCCGCCTAATGGCGGTGAAATTAGTCTTAATATGACAGACCCCCACGAACCCTTCACTAACATGCTCATGCAAGATTTTTCTATTATTGGCTGGTTAGAAAATTAACGAACCTGTCTCTGACCGTCTGCCAGACTGATGCTCTTAGCAGACAGCCGGAATATGGCTTAAAAACGAAAGGAAAAAGAAGGGTTTCATCTCATGGTTTTGCGTTCGCACTGCTGACGTTGACTACTACACTATGAATAGGTTAATGACAATAACAGCTCAACTGGAGGTCAACACTTCTCATACTGTGCGCTGCTTACCCCATAATCACAAAAAAACATGATGCTAACACATGTGAAATTCGGTGATTGGTTGGACTGAGGCTAGTTTGTAATAGCTAAGGTATGGTTATGATTCCCGCAGGGGGTACCAGTCACAAACATACCCTCTCCAACTCCAGTAACGGCAAGTAACGAACGCAGGGCTGTCCCATGGTCCAAATCAACATTAAACATGTCTATTCGCTGCTGACTGCAAGGGGAGTTGGATTAGTTTTGGCTGTCAGAAGCGGAAGTCGCTGCTTGCAGAAACTCTGTCTCTAGCAGTCTTCCTTAAACTAGTAACTTCGTTATTGTTCACGAACCAATCGTCGTGTAAGATCATGGTGCCTTAATTTCTTATTTTAAGTTACCTAGAGATTTTTTAAATATTGCCAGTGGACTGGATTCGAGCTCCTATTCCAATTTTTCTCTTAATTTGAACCCTTCGAGATAGTACTGTCTTTTCGGTTTTTCCTCACAATGACTGACTCCTCTAGGCCTCTTAGAACGGCGGGATACTATCTACTAGCAACAGGGGGTTTGATAGCTGACACTTGTGGGGTCAACAACGATTATGTGCGTGGAGTCCAACAAGTGAACATCTCGCTACTGGTAGAGGATCAAGAAATATTTAATATCTATTCATATCTGTAAGACAATAGCAAAAGGTTCCGATTCGATTCACTGCCAGCAAAAATAATTTCTATCGTTGTTTCAGGTTCCAATGCCACGCAATTGGTAAACATATTTAATGTCTGATGCCTGACTGTGTTTAGTTAATAATTCATATAGCCTCTGGTTTCTACTCGTCGTCCTTCATCACAACTTTACTTCATGGCGTTCAACATTTTTTTGTTGCACTTTCTTATATTCCTTTCGTGGTTGCTTCCCAAGAACATTATAAGCTTCATAGATATCCCGTCGCAGTACTGAACGTATCGTCATTTATTACGAGGTCTGAGAAAACACACACTATTGAAACCTTCGGTAGTTCTTTTTATACCAAGTCAAGCATGGATCAGACAAGCAAGCTTTGTTTGTTTAACAGCGGGTTTAAATTCGGATCATGAACCAAAACGCGTCATGTCATTTAATGAATGTGATAAGACTTCTGAAGTATCACTTATTGGAATGAAATTTAATTTACATGCGTTAAAGAGTGTCTCATCTCTAATAAGATGTTTTCTACTATTTGTTGTATCGCGGTATTGGTTTACATCTGGACTGACTGCCACAATAGGCAGTGTTCTCTAGTGGCCTCTTGTGTTAACCATTTCATTGAGTCCAAAGACTTCAGTGTACAGAGAACCTGCGACACAGCTACGTTACCTTGGCTGCATTCAGCAGTGCTCCACTTTTCTTGCTGTCAAGTGTACATGACCAGGCATAGAAAAATTTGTAACAATCTAAGGACAATAAAATTGTATATACAAATGTACATGAATACTGTCCGAAAGTTAGGTCACCGTTGAAAGGCTACAGATTTGATACAAAAGAAAGTTATGGAGAAGGAAAGAACAGTGTTACATAGCCGACAAGAAAAGAACAATCAAATTAGTAACAAGGTGCAAATTACCTGTGGTCCCATCAAACGTTTTATCGTCGGAATGTTGAGATATTTTGTAGCCAAAGGTAGTAGCCGGAAAACAGTGATCTCGATGTGGCCTGACCCTGTAATTGTTGTTGTTGTTGTTGTTTTTGTTGCTGTTGTCTTTATTCCTGAGACTGGTTTGATGCAGCTCTCCATGCTACTCTATCCTGTGCAGGCTTCTTCATCTCCCAGTACTTACTGCAACCTACATCCTTCTGAATCTGCTTAGTGTAATCATCTCTGGGTCTCCCTCTACGATTTTTACCCTCCACGCTGCCCTCCAATGCTAAATTTGTGATCCCTTGATGCCTCAGAACATGTCCTACCAACCGGTCCCTTCTTCTCGTCAAGTTGTGCCGCAAACTCCTCTTCTCCCCAATTCTATTCAATACCTCCTCATTAGTAATGTGATCTCCCCATCTAATCTTCAGCATTCTTCTGTAGCACCACATTTCGAAAGCTTCTATTCTCTTCTTGTCCTAACTATTTATCGTCCATGTTTCACTTCCATACATGGCTACACTCCGTACAAATACTTGCAGAAACGACTTCCTGACACTTAAATCTATACTCGATGTTAACAAATTTCTCGTCTTCAGAATCGCTTTCCTTGCCGTTGCCAGTCTACATTTTATAACCTCTCTACTTCGACCATCATCAGTTATTTTGCTCCCCAACTAGCTAATCTCCTTTACTACTTTAAGTGTCTCATTTCCTAATCTAATTCCCTCAGCATCACACGACTTAATTCGACAACATTCCATTATCCTTGTTTTGCTTTTGTTGATGTTCATCTTATATCCTCCTTTCAAGACACTGTCCATTCCGTTCAACTGCTCTTCCAAGTCCTTTGCCGTCTCTGACAGAATTACAATGTCATCGGCGTACCTTTCTTCTCCATAGACTTTAATACCTACTCCGAATTTTTCTTTTGTTTCCTTTACTGCTTGCTCAATATACAGATTGAATAACATCGGGGAGAGGCTACAACCCTGTCTCACTCCATTCCCAACCGCTGCTTCCCTTTCATGCCCCTCAACTCTTATAACTGCCATCTGGTTTCTGTACAAATTGTAAATAGCCTTTCGCTCCCTGTATTTTACCCCCGCCACTTTTAGAATTTGAAAGAGAGTATTCCAGTCAACATTGTCAAAAGCTTTCTCTAAGTCTACAAATGCTAGAAACGTAGGTTTGCCTTTTCTCAATCTATTTTCTAAGATAAGTCGTAGGGTCAGTATTGCCTCACGTGTTGCAACATTTCTGCGGAATCCAAACTAATCTTCGCCGAGGTCGGCTTCTACCAGTTTTTCCATTCGTCTGTAAAGAATTCGCGTTAGTATTTTTCACCCGTTGACATCTGTCAACACCTGCTTCCTTTTGGATTGGAATTATTATATTCTTCTTGAAGTTTGAGAGTATTTCGCCTGTCTCATACATCTTGCTCACCAGATGTCACGACTGGCTCTCCCAAGGCCCTCAGCAGTTCCAATGGAATGTTGTCTACTCCCGGGGCCTTGTTTCGACTCTGGTCTTTCAGTGCTCTGTCAAACTCTTCGCGCAGTATCATATCTCCCATTTCATCTTCATCTACATCCTCTTCCATTTCCATAATATTGTCCTCAAGTACATCGCCCTTGTATAGACCCTCTATATACTCCTTCCACCTTTCTGCTTTCCCTTCTTTGCTTAGAACTGGGTTTCCATCTGAGCTCTTGATATTCATACAAGTGGCTCTCTTTTCTCCAAAGCTCTCTTACCCCTAGTGAGATAAGCCTCTACATCCTTACATTTGCCCTCTAGCCATCCCTGCTTAGCCACTTTGCACTTCCCGTCGATCTCATTTTTGAGACGTTTGTATTCCCTTTTGCCTGCTTCATTTACTGCGTTTTTATACTTTCTCCTTTCATCAATTAAAGTCAATATTTCTTCTGTTACCCAAGGATTTCTACTAGCCCTCGTCTTTTTACCTACTTGATCCTCTGCTGCCTTCACTACTTCATCCCTCAGAGCAGAAATTTAAAAGATGTATTAATTCGTTACGTAGATATAAACACAGCTTAAAGCACAAAATTTTATCGCTGACAAAAGGTAAATTGTAGGTATAAAAGGTTTATACATCCAACTCTGGATTCGCATTGGGGAGAGCGACTGTCCAAATCTGCGACCAGCCATCCATATTTAAGTTTTGCCGCGCGGGGTAGCCGCGCGGTCTAAGGAGTCTTGTCACTGTTCCCGCGGTTCCTACCGTCGGAGGTTCTAGTCCTCACTCGGGCAAGGGTGTGTGTGTGTGTTGTCCATAGCGTAAGCCTAGGGACCGATTACCTCAGCAGTCTGATCCCGTACTTATCAACAAATTTCGAGTTTCCCAATGGCTTACTTAGAAACAACTTCAGCAAGACACTTTTGCAAGAATATGAACACTCAGTACTACTATCATAGAGATCAGTGGCGACATGAGAACGATGTAGACACTGACACCTCAAATTTGTTGACAGCTGTAAGCGAAGAAACACTACATTACTCACAACCCATTAACGTTATCGAGTGACCGATTCCAACGACCGAATATATGCGGGTCATTTCTTTTCTCGCACTCGTGTCTGCTCCACCCTTTCCCGCGACGTTGTTTCGTTCATCAGTGCTAAAACTGGTCTGCTGCAGTTCTCTATGAGTGTCGCATTTCAGTTGTCCATTAGACAATAACCGTTGTATCCCTCATCACTCACTTTCTGCCTTATGCACACACATCTAGGTCTGCTCCTTTGAGCATTTCCTCCCTCCATCAATCCAACTACGTTCTGAAATATCATATTCCGAGGGAAACGCGTTTGAAGTTTTGAAATGTATTATGTACGTGAAGAAATGAAAAAATTCTACTTTTAGAATGCTGTTGATATTATACTGATAACTCAGGACTGGCGTGTCATACTGTTGTCATTGCGATCGACAGCATATCCACTAGTTTATCATAGAACGACTGACATATCGCTGGGGGCCAATTGCATGAACGAGCAAAATTTTACAGTTCTACTGCTAGCATTGTTAGAACGTTCCGTATAAACTTACTGCTTGGTATAACAACATCTGGGCGGTATGGACAGGGATTAATTATTGTGAAACCTAAGCCTCGAGGACTTTGTTCTCGCAACGTGATGTCTGTATTGCGCGTTCTGCATGTCACGTGTTGAGAACTAACAGACAAAACGTCAAGAAAATTTTCTAATCCTGTAGCTCAATCCGTAATTCGCATCAAAATCCTGGTCACAGGCTTTCAGTTTCTTAGCAGAGGCGCTGACTCCTTCCGAACTGCTCTCTGAGTCTTATCTATTCTTTCGGCGCTTTGGTGTCATACTGCTTCGACACCGCATTGGATACCATGTTGTCGTACCTTTTCTGCCAAATACACTCCCTTGCCACTCATTCAGAAAGACTATGTACTATAAGATCACAAATAAACTATCAAAAGTCAGACATGCACACAACAATCAAGATTCGAAGCAAAAGAATTGTCTTTTCCGTGCACGTACTGTCGCTTGCTGACGCCAAGCAATTGTTCTGAAATGTTACTACACCCAGACCCTGCAGTGGATATCGAGTTGGGGCAGGTACGCCGTTTCGAGTTAGGAGCTCGGAATTCCATAGATTATTTTTCCTTCTCTATTCAAGGATTCGACTTTTTCCCTTTAATTTTAGAAGGTTCAAAGCATCTTTCAAGCCAATAAAAAATTCATTTTTTTGTAAATTATATAGTGTTGTTACTACTTTAGAATTTTCCACAGAAACTCAGCAACGTTCTTCGCATTTTGGGGCATTCTTTCTAGGTGTAGCAAAATTCGCAGCCGTTAGCGTAGATCTAGACGTATCACTGTCTATTTACAAAGGACGTTCATTTCCTTTATCTCATCCCTTACATCCTTCGGCCAGCGGGTGTAGCATCCGGTGACCTGGGGTGGGCAGGCGGATTACCCGCTCCGGCGCCGGTGCTTGCAAATTCGGTTCCCGCGCCGGCGTCGCGGGGCGGGCGTTGTGACGCTAATTGTTGCGTACGGCGTCGGTGCTGTTTACCGGCTCCCCGGGCGCACTTAGCGCAAACCCAGTTACCGGCGGCCTGGCCGCCGGGGGCGCCCCGGGGGCTGCAGGAGACCGGCCAGGCCACTAAGAGACCAGCGGCTCGTCCCTACAGGCTAAGCGCCGTCTTACGCCGCCACCTCCAGTACCCACCGTTACAAGTACACAGCAGCATGAGTCCGCATCTTACATACAATACTATCTCTGTCGAACCTGATATACAGAGAAGTAATTTTGATACGGTGATGTGCACTACAATTATACCACCACGAAATGTAACGAACGTCAAACTGGTATGAGCACTCTTCGGTTGGTGCTTACGTTCGTACCGTTTCCCGTAAAATACACTACTGGACATTAAAATTGCTACACCAAGAAGAAATGCACATGATAAACGAGTATTCATTGGACAAATATATTATACTAGAACTGACATGTGATTACATTTTCACGCAATTTTGGTGCAAAGATCCTGAGAAATCAGTACCCAGAACGACCACCTCTGCCCGTAATAACGGCCTTGATACGCCTCGGCATTGAATCAAACAGAGCTTGGATGGCGTGTACAGGTACAGCTGCCCATGCAGCTTCAACACGATACCACAGTTCATCAAGAGTTGTGACGAGCGAGTTGCTGGGCCACCACAGACCAGACGTTTACAGTTTGTGAGTTATCTGGAGAATGTGCTGGCCAGGGCAGCAGTCGAACATTTTCTGTATCCAGAAAGGCCCGTACAGGACCTGCAACATGCGGTCAGGCATTATCCTGCTGAAATATAGGGTTTCGCAGGGATCGTATGAAGGCTAGAGCCACGGGTCGTAACACATCTGAAATGTAACGTCCACTGTTCAAAGTGCCGTCCATGCGAACAAGAGGTGACCGAGACGTGTAACCAATGGCACCCCATACCATCACGCCGGGTGATACGCCAGTATGGCGATGACGAATACACGCTTCCAATGTGCGTTCACCGCGATGTCGCCAAACACGGATGCGACCATCATGATGCTGTAAACAGAACCTGGATTCATCCGAAAAAATGTTTTGCCATTCGTGCATCCAGGTTCGTCGTGGAGTACACCATCGCAGGCGCTCCTGTCTGTGATGCAGCGTCAAGGGTAACCGCAGCCATGGTCTCTGAGCTGATAGTCCATGCTGCTGCAAACGTCGTCCAACTGTTCGTGCACATGGTTGTTGTCTTGCAAACGTCCCCATCTGTTGACTCATGGCTCGAGACGTGGCTGCACGATCCGTTACATCCATGCGGATATGATGCCTGTCATCTCGACTGCTAGTGATACAAGGCCGTTGGGATCCAGCACGGCGTTCCGTATTACCCTCCTGAACCCACCGATTCCATATTATACTAACAGTCATTGGATCTCGACCAACGCGAGCAGCAATGTCGCGATACGATAAACCACAATCGCGATAGGCTACAATCCGACCTTTATCAAAGTCGGAAACGTGATGGTACGCATTTCCCCTCCTTACACGAGACATCACACCAACGTTTCACCAGGCAACGCCGGTCAACTGCTGTTAGTGTAAGAGAAATCGGTTGGAAATTTTTCTCATGTCAGTACGTTGTAGGTGTCGCCACCGGCGCCAACCTTGTGTGAATGCTCTGAAAAGCTAATCATTTACATATCACAGCATCTTCCTCCTGTCGGTCAAATTTCACTTCTGTAGCACGTCATGTTCGTGGTGTAGCAAATTTTAATAGCCAGTAGTGTAGTATACGTAACATACACACACAACAGAAACTTTAGTGATCGGTAATATATTCTCCTTTACTATTTGTCAACGTTGTGGTATCTTTGCGGCTACGTGACTGTTGAAATCACGTGGTTCTGAGGCGAAGAATTCATCGAGCCATTTTTGGATCACATTTTCATCCGGAAATGAAGTTCCTTCGAGGTGTACGAAAGTGGAGAGTCCCTTATTTTAAAACCATCCTCCTTAAAACCAGAAAATTATTTTCTTGCCGTGGTCTTCCGAACGGCGTTATCTCCACACACGGCACAAATGTTTCTGGCTGCCTCTGCTGCCGTCACCACTCTGTTGAACTCAAACAGAAGAATATGTCGGAAAGTTTCCGATTTCTCCACATGCCACTCCACTTTCTAGCAGTCACAGCTTCATTCACTATCTCGAATGACAAAATGGCATGTAAACTCAGACAGCAGAAGTGAATTACAAATAAAAAATGACAGTCGATAAATAAACACATAGCAACCTGAATACTAACAAGCGAGCAAAAAGCTACGGACGATTGCACCACTCTAATACATGCATGGATATGCAGATGGGCTGCAGTGCAACCACAAGAATTATGCTGGAGAAAAACCTGTGCATTATACGTCAGACAGAAACGGCAATGTATTGTGTGTAAGAGCGAGAAACGTCTACCACCCCGTGTCGGAACTCAGCAGAGGCATGATATTAGCCCACGAAGACTATCGTTCCACGGTATTAGTGCAGTCACTGATTGTCTTGTGAATATCGAACCTAGGATTCACGTGGCCATACTCTTCTCAGAGCGGGATCACAAAGACCCCACGCAACTAGTGTCCAAGATAACTAATATATGTTTGCTCGGTAGTGTAGCATAACATACTCACGTCTTGTAACATGAATCAGGTTCAAAAATGGCTCTGAGCACTATGAGACTCAACTTCTCAGGTCATTAGTCCCCTAGAACTTAGAACTAGTTAAACCTAACTAACCTAAGGACATCACACAAATCCATGCCCGAGGCAGGATTTGAACCTGCGACCGTAGCGGTCTCGCGGTTCCAGACTGCAGCGCCTAGAACCGCACGGCCACTTCGAGCGGCAACATGAATCAGGAATAGGCTTGTGGCAGCAGTACTAACTTAATACAATTTAATACATTTGTAAGTGATATCGCACGAACATGACTGTAGACTAAAAAGAGTAGGACTAAATGTAACTAATAGTAGTGGCAATGTGATATACAAAGGATAACGGGTATAGGTAGAGATATTTTTATATGTGATACCTAATATGTAGCTAGAGCAGTGTGTTGCTTTTTTTTCTCTGCGCCGAACTGTCTTCCCACAAACACGTCACAAACTCCACAACCTGATTTTTGTTTCCTCCATGCTCACAATGCACCACTAAGTCTACTACGCCCGCCAGTATAAACTGATTGTTTTGTGTCCTTCTGTGTACACTTCAGCAACTTACCTCCTGCCCAGGGGGAAATAAGAATTAACGGTTGGCTCTTGCCGCATGTGCTTGGAGATACTAACCAACCTGACAATACAGGACTTGTAATGGCTATAATTATTAATCTGCAAATGATGTAGATACTGATGTACTGTTGCTCAGTACACGGTCATCAATCACCAACAGAAATATCTGCACTTGTACCCGTTACACCCTGTACAGTGGTGTTGCAGAAGAATTTGAAATCGCGTATATTAACCAGAGACAATTTCTGAGGTTTGACCCCAGCGAAAGTGTGCACTCTAAAGGAGTTCTGGAGCGATTTTGAGGATGGAACTTCGTAGAGTCATATTTTATGAGAGACTGTAGCGTATGGGAAAACTTAGCAGTAGATAAATATAACAATTCGGAAAGTTTAAACACGTTTTCTTTGAGGAATGTTGAGGCAAGCAGAGAAAATGGTAGTGCTGCATAATTTTTTGACAGGTGGTAAGTACAACCCCAAGAAATATTATATTAAGAGGTTTTTGCAAAAGTGGGTAACATTTGTCTTATTTGAACACTAAACTAAAAACTGAGCCGATTGTGATAGGAACAGGAAATAAATTGTTTTTATAGTGGAGAAATGAACTGAGCACTAAGAGAAACTGAACCGATTATTAGGAGAACAGTGAAGAAACTGCTTTTGTACTGGAGAAATAAAATAATCGCTGCATCCATGGATGACCCCAATTACTTTATTCTTTACCTGGAAACAGTAGAACAGCTCCCGAAGGAAGAGGAGAAAGCAAATAGAAATTACAGGCCTCCCTTTAGGCGAAATGAGGACAATACTGAAGCACATGTAAACCGAATTGATTTATAAAGATCAGTTATAGAGGAAGGTACAGGGGACTATAGGTTTCTACTGGATGTAGGTATTATTACAAGGAAAGGATAACTCACAAACATCAGCAATCAGCTTAAGGCACTGAACGACCTTAAGACGGACTGTAGTGCGTAATGCAAGGGGTAATAACAAAATAGGAGATGAGGAGAACTAACAGTAGTCTATAAGGGTGCTAGCGCTGCAGTCTACCAAAACATAGGTTAAAACCGGTATCAAAGCCCTTTGTAAGCCACAAAAAACAGAAAATCGTAGCAGTGGTACAGTAAGAACAAATATGAAGCAAGGGAGAGATGAAGTAAAGATATGTTCTTTTCAGGAAAGCTTGGAAGATTTTTCTGAAAGAAAAAAATAATAGCAGCACTTCTAGCAACCGCTTTGACGAGGAACGGAGGTTAGATAACGCATTTTTAGAGCAGGAACAAAATGTAAATGAGCATTTCCAAGCTAATGAGCGTCCTATAGAAAATTGTTGAGACACAACTGTAACTGGGGAATCTGTAGAGAAGGGGAAGACATATGGGCAGAAGAATATTTATGTAGAATGGAAGTAATTTTGGTTGACAGTGACGAAGTAGTAACAAACAAAGACGAAGCTCGGAATTATTTTGAAAATTCCGACAGCTTACAGGAAATAGTTGCAGAATTCGACAGCATTGTTACTTTAAGGTTTATAATAAGAAGGTCCTTTGTTTACTCGATAGTGATTCGATTTTATTTGCAGTGTCGCAGAATTTCGTCGATACTGTCCCTGATAGTAGAGAAGTGGTTACTAGTCCAGTTTCTGGAGTAGGTATTATTGTACCTGCTGGAGAGAGTAACAAGGCAGTAGAACAGAAAAATTTATGCTACCCGTAAAAATCGACAATACACAAGTTTGCCGGATTTTCCTCATACACTCTAAGACGAAGGAAAAAAAGGCGCACCACGAAGGAATTATCAAAATGGGACGGATATCGATAGATGTGATGTGCATGTACAGTCAAACAAATGATTAGAATTCGAGAGAAAGACGTTCACGAATTGAGTAGCTCAGTATTGCGTTGGTCCACATCTGGCATTTATGCAAGGAGTTATTCGGCTTGCGATTGATTGGTAGAGTTGTTAGAAGTTGTACTGAGGTACACTGTGACAAATTTTATCCAACTGGAGTGTTAGATAGTGAAAATCCAGAGCTAGCTGGAGGACCTCGCCGTTTTACTCCCAACTTTCTGAGTCGGGGAGAGATCCGGTGACGTTGCTGGCCGAGGCATGGTGCAGCAAGCATGAAGACAAGCAGTAGAAACTCTAGCAGTTTGCGGGAGTGCATTACTTTGCTGGAAAGTAATCCCTGGATGGCTTGTGATAAAGGACAACAAAACGGGGCGTAAAATATCTTCGACGTACTAATGGGATTTAAGAGCAGCGCGGATGACAAAAAAAGGGCCCTGTTATGAAATGGGCCCCAGATCATCACTCCAGGTGACAGACAGGTATCCCACTGCTGTCCAGGGAGTCTCCAGACATGCCTTCGCTGATCATCAGGGCTCATCACTGAAGATAATTCTACTCCAGTTAATGAGATTCCAGGACGAAGATGTGTCTGGAGACGCTCCGCCAGCAGTGAGATACCACCCTGTCTGTTGCCCGCCTTATGGTATGACAACCGGGAGTGATGTTCTAGAACCCCATTTCTTTTCATAGCAGGAACCCTTTGGGTGATACCGGCGGCATTCTTGAGCACAGCGGTATGTCGCAGATATTCTACGCTCTTTTTTGTTGTTCTTCATGATAATCCATCCTAGGCTTACATTTCAGCTGGATAGTGCCCGCCCGCCTGCACACGGCAATAGCTTGCACTGCTTGTCTTCATGGTTGATTCGATTTTTTGACTTGATTTAATTTTATCAGGGAAGCAAACCCAGCATTGGTCAAGCCCGCTGGTGCCCTCATCGAAACAGAGTTTATTGTGCGGTGTCGTTCCCTGTGTCCTTGAACAGTGCAAGGAGATCCTTTGCTAGACACAATTTTCCAGGTCTCGTTGACCCGAATATTCCGTGTCTTTTAATCTCCAGTGCCTCGCATTCGAAGATCAAATGTGATGCGGTTTCAAAAATGGTTCAAATGGCTCTGAGCACTATGGGACTTAACATCTGACGTCATCAGTCCCCTATAACTTAGAACTACTTATATCTAACTAACCTAAGGACATCACACACATCCATGCCCGAGGCAGGATTCGAACCTGCGACCGTAACGGTCACGCGGTTCCAGACTGAAGCGCCTAGAACCGCACGGTCACTAGCGGCCGGCTGATGGTGCCGTTTCCTCGTCCACACCACACATCCTGCATTTGGGGTCTTCTTCTACTATTTCCATTGTGTGTAGGTGTTTTATGAAATTCCATGGCTTGTCAATAGTCCAACCATGAGTTTCATTTCTCTCCTGCTCAAGTCCAGGATTCAGAGACTTCTTTTAGAACATTGCTTCGGCATCAATACCTTGCCATGATTTTTTCTTTTCGACCTTAGCCAAATATTCTAAGTGCTGCTTCCTTGTCCAGTCTAGCAGTTTTATTTTGATCATCGCCTTGGTGATTGTAATGACAGGTTCCGGTCCAATAAATGGTGCCATAGCTCCTATCCTGGCCAGCCTATCGGCTTGCTCATTATCACTAATCCCTGGGTTACCAGGGACCCACAATAGGTTTACCCTATCGCTTTCCTCTAGCTCCATAAGGACTTTGTGGCATTCAGCCACGATCTTTGATCTTGTTGCAGAGGCTGCCAGTGCTTCCAGGGCTGCTTCGCTGTCTGAATAAATGAAAATGCTACGACTTCTGTAGCACCTCCGCAAATTCTCCTCTATGTACACCATGATAGCAAATATTTCTGCCTGAAACACAGTGGCCATCTCCCCTAGACAGATTGCACTCTCCAGCCTAGGCTGCACTCCGTTTTCTAACCACCAGTGAATCAGACTATGTCCCAAGTACAGTGTCGAGATTTGTTCTCCCAGAGCTGTTGTTGTTGTGGTCTTCAGTCCTGAGACTGGTTTGATGCAGCTCTCCATGCTACTCTATCCTGTGCAGGCTTCTTCATCTCCCAGTACCTACTGCAACCTACATCCCTCTGAATCTGTTTAGTGTATTCATCCCTTGGTCTCCCTCTACGATTTTTACCCTCCACGCTGCCCTCCAATACTAAATTGGTGATCCCTTGATGCCTCAGAACATGTCCTCCCAACCGATCCCATCTTCTAGTTAAGTTATGCCACAAACTTCTCTTCTCCCCAAACCTATTCAATACCTCATCATTAGTTATATGATCTACCCATCTAATCTTCAGCATTCTTCTGTAGCATCACATTTCGAAGGCTTCTATTCTCTTCTTGTCCAAACTAGTTATCGTCCATGTTTCACTTCCATACATGGCTACGCTCCATACAAATACTTTCAGAAACGATTTCCTGACACTTAAATCAATACTCGATGTTAACAAATTTCCCTTCTTCAGAAACGCTTTCCTTGCCATTGCCAATCTTCGACCATCATCAGTTATTTTGCTCCCCAAATAGCTAAACTCCCTTACTACTTTAAGTGTCTCATTTCCTAATCTAATTCCTTCAGCATTACCCGACTTAATTCGACTACATTCCATTATCCTCGTTTCGCTTTTGTTGATGTTCATCTTATACCCTCCTTTCAAGACACTATCCACTCTGTTCAACTGCTCTTCCAAGTCCTTTGCTGTCTCTGACAGAATTACAATGTCATCGGCGAACCTCAAAGTTTTTATTTCTTCTCCATGGATTTTAATACCTACTCCGAATTTTTCTTTTGTTTCCTTCACTGCTTGCTCAATATACAGATTGAATAACATCGGGGATAGGCTACAACCCTGTCTCACTCCATTCCCAACCACTGCTTGCCTTTCATGCCCCTCGACTCTTATAACTGCCATCTGGTTTCTGTACAAATTGTAAATAGCCTTTCGCTCCCTGTATTTTACCCCTGCCACCTTCAGAATTTGAAAGAGAGTATTCCAATCAACATTGTCAAAAGCTTTCTCTAAGTCTACAAATGCTGGAAACGTAGGTTTGCCTTTCCTTAATCTAGCTTCTAAGATAAGTCTTAGTGTCAGTATTGCCTCTCGTGTTCCAATATTTCTACGGAATCCAAACTGATCGTCCCCGAGGTCAGCTTCTACCAGTTTTTCCATTCGTCTTTAGAGAATATGCGTTAGTATTTTGCATCCGTGACTTATTAAACTGATTGTTCGGTAATTATCACATCTGTCAGCACCTGCTTTCTTTGGGATTGGAATTATTATATTCTTCTTGAAGTCTGAGGCTATTTCACCTGTCTCATACATTTTGCTCACCAGATGGTAGAGTTTTGTCAGGACTGGTTCTCCCAAGGCCGACAGTAGTTCTAATGGAATGTTGTCTACTCCCGGGGCCTTGTTTCGACTCAGGTCTTTCAGTGCTCTGTCAAACTCTTCAGGCAGTATCATATGTCCCATTTCATCTTCATCTACATCCCCTTCCATTTCCATAATATTGTCCTCAAGTACATTGCCCTTGTATAGCCCCTCTATATACTCCCTCCACCTTTCTGCTTTCCCTTCTTTCCCAGAGAAATCTACTTCCAATTACTACATTGAAAGGCTTGTTGAAGCAGCTGGGTGTTATTATATAGTCGTCCGGCCTTTCACCCACCATACCCATGTCTGCCTCACTCAGTATTTTAGTGTGAGGTACTGGCAACCATAGTGAGTTCCAGTTTTTGCCGGTCTTTAACCTGTGTGCTCCAGCTTCATCTTTGTCCACAGGTGTAATGGGAGCATATCCATCATGTTTCCCATCCCAGCAGTGGGTGTGCTGCTAATTCCGCCTGTAATGACTAAGCAGGCCAATCTCAGCACCTTAGCAAGCTCTGTAGCAGCTACCTGCTGTTCTACCTTTTTCCACCACACTGTAGCCCTGTAAGTGACCATAGGTATTACTAATGTGGTACATATCCAGTACATACTCTTGGGGCTTAAGCAACAGTTTTTACCACAAGCTCTCCTGGTACTTATCAGAGTACCTTTCGCCTTCAAACAGGTGCTCCTTATGTGAGGGGTCCACGACAGTTTCCCATCGAGCGTTACTCTCACATATTTCACTATCCCCTTCACTGGTTGAGTTTCATCGAGAAGCTTGGGATTCCCATATGTGTGTTGGATCTGCTTCCTCATAAATAGTGCTACAACATTCTTCTGAGAACTGACCCTTAAATCCTGTTTCCTGCACCAACATTGCACAATGTTTAATGTTCCTTGTGCTGTAGCTGTGACTGTGCTTGAAAATTTGCCAAGTATTACTATGAAGAGGTCGGCTGTGTATCCCTGGAAAAAGTACTGTCTAGAGTTTAATTCTACAATGAATTCATTCACCACAAGCTTCCACAGTAGAGGGTATAGGACCCCTCCTCGTGGAGAGCCTCTGGTGGTGTTGATTACCATTTTTTCTTGCATCATGGTCGCTTCTACCTTTCTACCACTAAGCATGGATATAATCCACCTGGAAATGAGAGTCTCGTAGCCATGCACCTCTGCCTCCTTAACCATGGATTCGAAGGTCGTTTTGCTATAAGCCCCTTCAATGTCCAAGAAGATGCAGAAGGCTATTTTCAATAAGTGTAGTGCTTTCTCTAACTTCCCAACAGGTTGGTGGAGTGCAGTTTCGCACCATTTTCCTGGTTGGTATGCATTTTGGTTTATGTACAGAGGGATCATAGTTAACCTCCTCTTCCTAACATGCAGGCTGACTATTTTTACTAAAGTTTTAAGAAGAAAGGAGGACAGACTGATTGGTCTCCTATCCTTGGCCTTGGTAATGATCAATTCTCCCTGGCTTTGGAATGAAGACAACCTTCACTGCCCTCCAGGCGTTTGGAATGATTCCTGCTGCTAGGCTAACCCTAAATAACCTGCACAGGAATCTTATTAAGTTCACTCCAGCTTGTTGCAGGAGCGTTGGAAAAATTCCATCTGGGACAGGTGACTTGAACGGTTGGAATGTTCCCACTGCCCATTGGATTTTAGTATGGTCTTCTCTGGCAGATTCCCAGTTCTCCCTTCGAATACCTGAAAACCGATTTCTCACGGGGATCTCATCCTGGTCTATGTCGTCTGTCACAGTACATTGAGGACAATGAGTCTTGAGGAGTAGTTCCAGCGTTTCATGTGCTGTCGTTATACACTCCTCATACTGCTTCCTTAAAGTTCGTCCTGGATTAGTTGGTATCCTAGTGAGGATTTTGTGAAGTCTGGCCTGAACAGCTGTATCCTCTACGGAATCACAGAATATCTTCCAGGACGCCTGCTTTGCTGGCTTAATTTCAAGATTAGTTTGACAAGGACCTCCACTACTCTGCCCATTGTCCTTTCCTTCTCGCAAGGTTAAATTATCTTCGTGCCTGTCTCCTTTGTGATTCCACCAAGCTACATTCCTATTCATACACTTCTTGGTGACTGAGCAGTTTTCATGGTATGATGTCATGATGGCAGAGGTCACTAGCTCTGCTACCTCCTCAAACTCTACTGGATTCCTTACCGAAGTACTGACTTCCAATAGAATTGAGTCGAGATTCCTCCTATACACCTCTCAGTGTTTTTTCCTGGGATTCCTACAGGACATGGTCTGTCTAATGCCCATTTCAACCTTGGACTTCACATAAATGTGGTCTGACGAGGATGGGTCTAAAGCCACATGCCACTGTTTGACATACCTACCCATCAAAGTAGAACTGAAGGTTATGTCAATTACCTCTTCCCTTCTTATATTCCTAAATGTAGATTTCTGTCCCTGTTGAGGATCTCTTATTAGCTAGAAGAAAGTCTAGAAGGTTCTCATATCTACTGTTGGCGTCGGTGCTGCCCCACACTAAGTTGTTGGCATTAGCATTGCATCCAACCAATAGTTGGTCGCCCTGTTCTGCGCAGGCTTCCGTCAGTTTCCTCACCTCCTGAGAAAGAGGAGCACCGTCCACATAAGGAAGGTATGTGAAGGCCATTACAAACTCCCTCGTGATATTTTCCTCATGTTGGTGCATCCTTATGGTCACTAAGACCCTAGAACAAAAGTCTGCCATCGGCATGAAGGGGATTCCATTTTTTACATAAATGCATGTTCTGGAGTTTCTTATATTTCTAGCATAAACGAGCTGACCTCCAGCGCCACCGAGGCATGATACTCTCACTTTACATAAATAGGGTTCCTGAATAAGAGCCACGTCCATTTCTTGTCTTCCCAGAAGGCGACTCAGGGTAGCAGTGGCCCCTTTACTTTGTTGCAGATTTATCTGCAGCACATTCAGTCTCCATCTTGCCGCCATTGTTCGTTCTGATGTCTTTGATTACTCTGAAGGCAACCTGTGAGATACCAAGAGTGGTTTCAGGTCCTGTTCCCACATTGCTTTCAGGGACTTCCCTCTGACTTCCACCACAAAGGTTTGGCCGTTTGGTGCAACCTTCTGGTTGATTACCTTCCAATCCTCTGTCGAGACTTTCGGGTTTTTAGACCTCTGGAGAGGGAGTTATGGCACCCAGATTAATATCTTTGCAGTCTTGAAAAGCTCAGCTGTTGTCTTTACCAGCAGCTTCACATCCTCCCACTGTGATATTTGGGGACCTTTTCCTTAAGCTAGTCCACTGTACCCACCCCCTCACAGGCCAAGACAAGAGCAATGTGATCCAGATAGACTCTCGTAAATTCAGGTCCTGGACCAGCGTGCCCCCCTCCCCACCCACAATCTTCTCAAAGAGAGCCATCTGCTCGAGCTCCTCCTGCTGACCAGTGGATAGCCTTGCTGGATAGCAGCCATCCTAAAAAAATCCGAGACTGCAGTACTATAGGTCTGTTTCCCTATTTCTTGCCTCAGCTTTTTCTGGATACGCTTATCCTGAGAAGTGGTAGTCTTAGATATCTCCCTTGTTCTCTTACTGCCTGTCCTCTATGTAGAAGGGGTTTGTACACCCCGTTCACCCTGGGACAGTCTTTTCTTGGAGGTCTTGGGCTCAAGACCATTCAGTTCCCTCCACTTTTGTTTAGGAAGCCTCTCTTTTCCTTTCTTTAGCTTTTGTTGTCTAAGACGTTTCCTCCTCTGATCCTCAGACAAGTCTTTGGTCTTAATCTGGTCCAACTTCTTAGTAACCATTCCCACTTCTTGAACAGGTCTGTCCCTTCGTTCAGCTGAGAGAATGTTTTCCAAAGGTTCCAGCCAGAGTGTTTGGGTGTCTGAGGTCTCAACTTGCCCCTCAGTATTACTATTTTCTTTTGTGTCCATTTTGGCACCACGAGAGTTGGGGATCTAATCGGTCCACATCACGGAAACCCCATGCAGTGCATGGCTAATAACTCAGGGAGGTCGCCCAATATCCCTGAGGCACCATTCATGACACATATTCCCATTTGCCACACACCCCTCGGCATGGACCTCATCACACCTTGGGTTGGGTATTGAGGAGTTGGGAAAAGACAGGGAATGGATGTGGGATGACAGGTCATTGTGGGGCACACTTAGTCTGGTTTATCAGTCAAGACCTTACCAACCATAGGGTCCCACAGCCGGCATAGCCCTCAGCTTCAAGCAAACACACAAGCATCCCTACCGACATGGACAGTGCTCCTTCAAAGTGGTGCCCCCAGAGTGGTGTCTTTGGGATTGGGAAACCCTACCTTGTTCAACAACGTCGCCGGATTTCTGCCCAAATGTGAACGTCTGGAGAATTAGGCAGGGCCCTACAACAACCTCGACATTCTGACGGTCTAACGCACCAGTTGGACAGAACAGGGCTCGATATCCCTCAGGAGGATATCCAATAATTTTATCAATGATTTTCAAGCTGAGTAACTGCTTGCATAGAGGCTAGAGATGGACCAACGTGTTACGGATTTCCTCAATTTGTGAAGCTCGAATAAATCATACAACTTTTCTAAAATTGCATTCAGTAGTATGTGTGTTCAAGCACATTAGATCTACTTATTTCAGTTCCGTTCGGATAATTCCTTCGTGGTGCACCGTGTTTTATTGATTTATTTACTTATTTTATCTTTTTAGATTACTTATTTAAAGTTAAGGATTATCACGAGTTTCTCTGATCGGCTGTCCATATCGTTGTCCACCGCATTAAGAATTTGACGCACTTATGTAGAACTGCAGTTCTGTGTCTCGAGGCGTCGCTCTTAAGCAGAACAAGTGAACTTGCATCGCAAATATTTCGGGTAAAATGAAGACAACCAACGTTCTGTCGTTTACTTTACCGTAACTGTAAAGCGATATCAGTTTTAAAATTTTTAGTGAAATTTGGAGAATTTTACGTCTTTAGTTTCGGAGTTATTGGCATGTGAAATTTCTGGTGGTTTTACAACGCGTGGCATGTTTCGTCAACTTTCACGGAATATTATGGCGGGCACTTCTTTTCAAGAAGACCACTTTACGACTTGTAGTAACTCGCGAGTAGCTGTGGGTCAGTGATTGTTTACAATGTGGAATTTATTCAGGTTGCCCTTGGAAAATTCTGGCTCCTTTACGAGAGAAGACTTGTAGAAAAAGTCATGTAACAGTGAACCTGCAATAATTATAGGTTTTGGCTGAAAATGTGGGATTGATAGCCATTTAAAACTTGGTTCAGAGACAATAATGCCTAATTGATTGAACTTTAAACGTTTTACACAAGTAGTTAGAATCCAGAACATCCGATATTTCCTTACGACCTTACAGATACTGTCTCCAAGTTTCAGCTTTGCGACACCTGTTTGGTAGGTATTTAGTCGATGTTTCTTCGGCGGTCCTTTTCATCGGCTGAGCCAGTTTCTATCATTACAAAGTGAAGAGCATGGACTTCAAGAAGCCTATCGAGGTAGGTGGACGGTATCATATGCAGCGAAATGACAAAAGCTGACTTTCAGAGTGGACTGTGACGTGTAGTAGGGATAGGAGAGTAGAGAGGCAAGAACCTTTTTTAGTGCAAGGGAAAAAATCTGTTTCGAATTTGTTCTCCTGCAACAGCCACGAAATTAGGGTCGTCTTCCTTCCGAAATTATTATAATTTCGTAGATTATTTGCACTGTCTCGTACTTACAGGAGGAACTGCTACGAAAATCCTGTGTAATATTCTAGAGATAATTGAATTCCGTACGGATTCCGGACACTTCGCTAGTACTAAAGAATAAGTGCTACTAGAGGCTTGTACGTGGTGTCCTTTCAATATGCATAACATCTTTCGACAGGTAAAGTCTGTGGCACAAGGTAGATTGCAACACTTACAGCCGTCGCGGCAGTAGGAGGGTGAGAGGTAGCAGGCCGCTCGCACCGAGGAGATGACTCAACCGGCCGTTCCCCTAGTCCTACAACGGTATGGGAAGCCATCAGGTGGATTTCCAGTAAAGGTTACCTATAGCAGCACTTTTAAAACAGGGGTGTCTCCAAACACCTGGAAAAATTCCTGGTGCATTAAAAATGTGTGCCGTACCGAGACTCCAACTCGGCGCAGTAGCCTTTCGCGGGCAGCTGCTCTACTGACTGAGCTACCCAAGCACGACTCACGACTGTCCTCACAGCTTCACTTCTGACACTGCCTGGTCTCCAACCTCCTAACTTAGTCGGTTGAGTATGTGCCCGCGAGCCTCGATCCGCCACAGTTTTAATCTGCCAGGAAACTTCATATCAACGCACTGCAGAGTCAAAATTTCCTTCTGGAAACTTCCCTCAGGTTTTAGCTTAGCCATGTCTCTCTAACATCCTTTATTCCAGGCGTGCTAGCCTTCCATGTTTCGGATGAGAGCTTCTGTGCAGTTCGGAAGCTAGGTAACGAGGTACTGCCGGAAGTTAAGCTGTGAGGATGGGTCGTGAGTCGTTCTTGGGAAGCTCAGGGGGTAGCGCTTTTGCCTACAAAAGGCCTGCGAGTCTCGGTTCGGCTTTCCTCCGTAACAAGCATTTTCTAGGGGTATTTTTCGATATCAGGAAGGCATTCGATACGACATGGAAGCACAATATTCTTCTTCCCATCTTCATTCGGTCTTTCCTTTGATGACGCTTTTTTAGGTTCAGAGTCGGTGACGTGCTGTCAGATAGTTTTGTGCAGGACAAAGTCGTCCCCAGTGTTTTGAGTGTTGCTATCCTTGTCATGCGCAGTAACAGTACCACGGCCGCAATACGGAGTGCTGTCCATTGCTGCTTATTTGTGGACGATTTAGCGGTCTTCTGCTCTTCTACTAAGACCGCAACAGCAAGTCGTCAGCTGCAATTAACAGTGAAGAGGTTGGAGGAGTGGGCTTCAAAGACCCGTTCCACGTGTATGTGTGTGTTGATTGTAATAGCTCTTGTCGTGTTTGCCTATATGGGTCACCATTCTCGCTTTTAAAGTGTGAACTTTGTGGGCCTGATTTTTCACTGATACATCTGGAAATGTCTTAGCCACATGTCCTGGGGAATGGAAGGGGCGTGTCTGTCCAGTTTATAGAGCCTTCGAGCGATCGCGGCTGAACTGTGGATGCACAGTGTACTGATTAGCGAGGCTTTATTACCAGAAAATTATTGGCGCTGCACACGGTGAGGGATCAGGCTGGCCACGGGTGTTTACAGGACCAGCCCCATACCAAGTCTCTTTGCTGAGACCGGTGACCCGCCTCTTACATCTGGCGGCAACTCGTCATCATGCATAAGGAGTGCCAGTTCATCTTTACGCCTGCCTCCGCAGCGTACCACACCGTCGCTCCTCCAGCTATGGAACGCCTCTTTACCCATCGTCCACAGGCAGCAAGGCCGTTTGGGATCCGTGTGAAATGTCTTCTGGAGGCCCTTTGTGTGGGGCACTTGTAAGCGTCTTGCAGACGGGTCTAAACAGGGGAACTCCGTTGGTTGCTCTGTTGTTTTTCCTGATTGTGTGCTCAAAGTCCGACTGTCTCAAAACTTAACTGCCTTCTAAGCGGAATTATGAGCTATTTTGCATGCACTGGAGCAGATGCGAAGTTTTTCGAGTGCTAAATTCCTTGTCTGTTCCTATTCCTTGAGTGTCCTTTATTCTCTACAAAGCTTGTACCCTGTGGATAAAATAGTTCAGAATATCCAGGATACCTTCCTCAACCTCCAAACACTTCACATCGAGGTGTCTTCCTGGTAGGTAGCACGGCACATGGGTATAGCAGGGAACAGAGGTGTGTCGCGATCAACAGTTAGTTGAAAAAAATGTTCAAATGTGTGTGATATCTTATGGGACTTAACTGCTAAGATCATCAGTCCCTAAGCTTACACACTACTTATCCTAAATTATCCTAAAGACAAACACACACACCCACGCCCGAGGGAGAACTCGAACCTACGCCGGGACCCAACAGTTAGTTCATTCTGCCATCTCCCTATATCTGTCGCCTCGCTGTTGAGGTACACAGTCATGTGTCGTAGGAAGATGAGTGGCTGGACGTGGCAAACAATAAACTCATTCTCGTAAAGTCAACAGAGCTCACGTGGTGTACCTTCTTTAGGGTACACAGACGGGACAACGTTGTCCTTACTCATCTTCGCATAGGTCGCAGTCCTATGATTCATGACATTTGTTTCCGGAGAGAGCACACTCTTAAGTGTGGCGCTTGTAGCGTACAGATCACTGAGTGCGACACTTTGTTTGCGTTTCATTTTCAGATCATAGGGCAGCATCAGATTTACCGACAGATCCGCCACCTATTTTAACTAACGTTCAAACGAATGTGGACGGATTTTTTAGGTTTTGCGATATGTATAACTTGTTTCCAAATTTTTAGGGAGATGTTCTTCATGTGTTAACATGGTGACTGGCTGACCCACGTTTTCTGTAAGTGGTCAGTCAACCACACTTCCTTGTGCCGTTATTTTAGCTCCTCTTTCGTTTTACTTGTGTTTTAATCCCAGGTATGGCACCTTTTAACCTTTCTCCGTTATCTGAAGGCGTCTGAAATACGTGATTGTTGAGTTATGACGACTGAGGTGAAAGTGAATGAGCGAGTGTCCTTTTGTCGGTTTCCTTCTTACTGTGTGACAGCAATTCTAGCCATTTTATCGACAACCGTTTCTTGTAAAATGTGTGAGGGCGCTGATAACAACCTTGCCGTTGAGCGTCCATAAACTCAAAACACACACAAATACACATGCACATGGGAAGATAACACTGTAATCTTGACCGCAGTTCTTCGTTAACATTTACAAAACTTCTAGATAGTAACACTGACGAGGTACTGCATATCTATATATGTTCGCTAGGTGTCAATTCTACTACGTTAATGCTGTGCTTCATTGCTCGTTCGTGATGTATTTCTTATCTGTTATTCAACGTCATTGCTCAGTTTTTCATGCATGCCATATTTTATTTTTAGATCATTTGAAAGTGGTGGAACGCCGAAACGTATAAGGTTTCTTTAAATGGTAATAAAAATTGGGGTCAGGTCTAGAATATAATAGTTTAACAAATTGATCGCTGCATCTCATAAAGCATTTGTGGAGCAAACACGCGGTGCTGATTTTGATAGGAGGCTATGTGGAACTGGAGCCATCCTGGAGGAACTGTAACGAGCAAAATTTGACACCATCACTCAGGAATATGTTACTAGTGCCATAACACTAACAAAATATTGAAATATTTCCGGTTCTACAATTGCTTCGCATCGTTGTGCACAGATATTTACTGGCTGTGTCTGGGTATCGATTTCCGACGATGGCCTACATGTTTAATGACTGTGGCGAAGTCCAGTGGCACACCAGTAACGATACGCATGAAAGGTATCACATTCTGTAACTGCTACATCTTACTTCCTTGCATTTCTCCGCAACTAAGGAGACACGGACTCCTCCTCTATGCATATAAAAGTCACTGACAGACTGACGCCTCATCATCACCCAGCCCAATCTTCTAAGGATAGAAACTTGACATTTGGAGGAGTTGTAAATCTTGTATTGTAGACGTCGTTTAAGAAGGGATTTTATTCGAAATTCCAACCCTAAGGAGGTGAAATACGGGATGAAGGTTTTTTTTAAAAATGGTCGCTATTAAGGCAGTTTTGAAACCACTCGTAGATCTATGACAACGGCACTTGCTTCCCAGGTCCGAAACAAGGAAATACGTGTTTCAGCATTTTTGGAAATTTAGCCATATGTTAAACCACTCCTAAAGTATTTTAAAGCTACATGTATGAACTGTGGTATTTGAATTCTCGGTTATAAATTTAAAAAAATGTGTTTCTATGTTTTTGGTAACTGAGCTCCTAAAGAGTGATGAGATTGTTTATTAAAAAATCTGATTATGGAAGCATTTTTAAAGCTAAATCAATGAAAATTTAAATTTGGCTTCTCAGACAGAAAGAAATATATGTTTCCCTGTTTTATAAATTCAACTAATATGTGGGTGAAACGGGGAATGAAAGCTTTTATGAAAATATTTTATTGTGCAAGCATTTTTGAAGCTAGAGCAATGAAAATTTCTACTTGGCTTCTCTGTCAGAAATAAAACGTAAGCGTGTCACAGTTTTTGGAAATTCAACCCCTAAAGGAGTGAAATAGGGGGTGAAACGTTTTATGAAAATATTTCATTGCAAAAGCATTTTTAAAGGGAAATTTTTGAAAATTGGTGTTTGGCTTCTCGGTTAGGGATGAAAAGAATACGTATTTCACTGTTCTTGGAAATTCAATCCCCAGGGTGTGAAACAGGATCAGACTGATTGAAGAACTGATCATCGACTAACCCAAATCGCTACGGATAGAAACTTGAAGTTGGGAGAAGGTCTTGATCTTGTGCTAAGGACTTCGTTTAAGAGGGGATTATTCAAAATTCCATTCCTAAGGGGGGGAAGTAGGGGATGAAAGGCATTTGGAAAGTAGCCACTATTAACGGAAATTTGAACGAAAACTGGTATTTGGTTTCTCAGCCAGAAAACTAAAAAATACTTGTTTCAGCATTTTTGAAAATACAACCACTAAGGGGGTAAAATAGCGGGCCAAATTTTTTTCGAAATTAATTATTTACTGAAGAACTACTGAAGGATTTTTAAGACTACATCTGTGACAACTGGTATTTGACATCTCGGTTAGAAATTAAAAAAAAAGTGTTTCAGTCGTTCTGGAAATTCAGCCCGTAAAGGGTGCAATAGGGGATGAAAATATTTAATGAAATGTTTAATTGTTGTTGTCGTTGTGGTCTTCAGTCCAGAGACGGGTTTGATGCAGCTCTCCATGTTACGCTATCCTGTGCAAGCTTCTTCATCTACGAGTAACTACTCGATCTTGCATCCTTCTGAATCTGCTTAGTGTATTCATCTCTTGGTCTCCCTCTATGATTTTTACCCTCCACTCTTCCCTTCAGCACTAAATTGGTGATCCGTTGATCCCTCAGAA
Organism: Schistocerca nitens; assembly: GCF_023898315.1. Classification (NCBI taxonomy): domain Eukaryota; kingdom Metazoa; phylum Arthropoda; class Insecta; order Orthoptera; family Acrididae; genus Schistocerca; species Schistocerca nitens. Next base: position 408,245,447 of record NC_064618.1, read on the forward strand.
TTTGTTCCACCAATCGATCCCTTCTTTTCGTCAGGATATGCCAATTTCCTCTTCTCCCCAATTCTATTCAGTACCTCCTCATCAGTTACGTGATCCACCCATCTAACCTTCAGCATTCTTCTTTAGCACCACATTTCTAAAGCTTCTATTCTCCTATTGTCTAAACTATTTATCATCCATGTTTCACTTCCATACATTACTACAACCCATACAAATACGTTCAGAAAATACTTCCTTTTACTTAAATCTGTATAGGATGTTAACAAATTTCTCTTCTTCAGAAACGCTTTCCTTGCCGTTACCAGTCTACATTTGATATCCTCTCTACTTCGACCATAATCAGTTATTTTGCTCCCCAAATAGCAGAACCCATTTACTACTTTCAGTGTCTTATATCCTAATCAAATTCCCTCAGCATCACCTGATTTAATTCGACTACTTTCCATTATCCTCATTTTGCTTTTGTTGATTTTCATCTTATATCCTCCTTCCAAGACATTGTTCATTCTGTTCAACTCTCTTCCAGGTCCTTTGCTGTCTCTGACAGAAGTACAATGTCATCCGCAAAGCTCAAAGTTTTTATTTCTTTTCCGTGCCTTTTAATTCCTACTCCAATTTTTTCTTTGGTTTCCTTTATGGCTTGCTCAATATATGGATTGAATAACATCGGGTACAGACTACAACGCTGTTTCACTCCCTGACCAACCACTACTTCCCTTTCAAGTCCCTCGACTCTTATAACTGTCATCTGGTTTCTGTACAAATTGAAATTAGCCTGTCGCTCCCTGTATTTGACCCCTGCCACTTTCAGAATTTTAAACAGAGTTTTCCAGTCAACATTATCAAAACCTTTCTCTAAGTCTACAAATGCTTGAAACGTAGGTATGCCTTTCCTTAATCTATTTCCTAGATAAGTCGCAGGGTCAGTATTGCCTCACGTGTTCCAACATTTCTACGGAATCCAAACTGATCTTCCCCAAGGTCGGCTTCTACCAGTTTTTCCATATCTCTGTAAATAATTCGCGTTAGTATTTCGCAGCCGTGACTATTAAACTGATAGTTCGCTAATTTTCACACTTGACGACACCTGCTTTCCCTCGGACTGAAATTATTACATTCTTCTTGACGTCTGAGGGTATTTCGTCTATCTCACACATCTTGCTCACCTAATGATAGAGTTTTGTCATGACTGGCTCTCCTATCAGTAGTTCTAATTGAATGTTGTCTACTCCCGCGGGCTTTTTTCGCTTAGGTCTTTCAGTGCTCTGTCAAATTCTTCAAGCAGTATCATATATCCCATTTGATCTTCATCTATGTCCTCTACATTTCCAAAATATTTCCTTCAAATGCGTCCCCTTGTATAACCCCCCTTTTACTCCTTCCACCTTTCTGCCTTCCCTTCTTTACTTAGTATTGTTTTTCCATCTGAGCTCTTGATATTCACACAGGTGGTTGTCTTTTCTCCAAAGGTTTCTTAACTTTCCTATCTTACCCCTAGTGATGTATGCCTCTACATTCTTAAATGTGTCCTCCAGCCACCCTTTCTTAGCCATTTTGCACTTGCTGTCTTTCTCATTTTTGCCTGAATCAATTACTGCATTTTTATATTTTCTCTTTCCATTAGTTACATTCAATATCTCTTCTGTTACCCAACGATTTCTACTAGCTCTTGTCTTTTCTGTCACATGATTATCTGCTGTCTTCATTATTCCGTCTCTCAGAGGTACCTATTGTTCTTCCACTGTATTTCTTTCCCCTGTATTTCTCAGTCTTTCCCTAATGCTCTCTCTGAAATTCCTACCTTTCTTCAGTTTTAATCTACAGTTCATAACCAATAAATTGCGGTCAGAGTCCACATCTGCCCCTGGAAATGCTTTACAATTTAAGACCTGTTTCCTAATTTCTGTCTTACCATGATATGATCTACCTGAAATCTTTCAGTGTCTCCAGGCATCTTCCACGTATACAACCTTCTTTCGTGATTATTAAAGTAAGTGTCAGCAATGATTAAGTTTTGCTCTGCGCAAAATTCTACCCCCATTACGTATTCACATAGTACTTTTCGTCTCTTCCTTTTCCTACTATCGAATTCCAGTCCACCGTGACTATTTAACTTTCGTCTCCCTTCTGAATAATCTCTTTTATCGCGTCATACATTTCTTCAATCTCTTCATCATCTGCGGAGCTAGTTAGCATATAAACGTGTGATAGGCGTGGGCTTCGTGTCTATCTTGGCTACAATAATGCGTTGAGTATGCTGTTCGTAGTAGCTCATTCGCGTTCCTATTTTTTTTTATTAATTGTTAATTCTACTCCTGCATTGCCCCTATTTGATTCTGTTTTTATAACCCTGTATTCACCTGATAAGATGTCTCGTTCCTCTTGCCACCGAATTTCTCTAGTTCCCACCATATCTAACTTTAGCCTGTCCATTTCCTTTTTTAAATTTTCTATCCTACATGAGCGATTAAGGGATCTGACATTGCACGCTCCGATGCGCAGAACGCCAGTTTTCTTTTCCTGATAAAGACGGCCTCCAGAGTAGTACCCTGCCCCCCCCCCCCTCCCCCCGGAGATCCAATGGCGGTACTATTTTACCTCCGGAATATTTTACTCAAGAGAACGTCATCATCATTTAACCATACAGTAAAGCCGCCGGGAAAAATTACACCTGTAGTTTCCCCTTGCTTTCAGCCGTTCGCAGTACCTGCACAGCAAGGCCGTTTATTCGGAAAGACTATGTTTATATAGCCTTAATTAGCGCGAAAAGCTTAGAAGGTATCGTAATTTGAGAACAACAAAATTCGATTAAACAAAAACAAAAATTCTCTGCAGGCCACACAGTCTATGCGAGTGAAACAGTGGGCTCTAAGCTAGGTATGTCATATCTTGCAATTTTTAGTTAGCTTTCTTATGCTCTGAAGCTGTATTCGTCGAGTTCCAAACGGTCTGATATTATTTTCACTAATTTGGCAGTTTCATCACCCCTTTCTTGTGTATTTTTCGGTCCACTTGCTATACCATTGTGTTTCACTTCCCATACGATTTCCTTCAACCGCTCTTAATTTTTATCGATTATTAGCACATCGCTATACGCTGGCCATTTATTTATTGTTTCGTCCATCGTAACTCTTTCGAAATATCTTTTATTCTTTACCTTCACAATTATCTTCTTCGGAACAGGAATATGTTTTCAATTATGTAACTATTTAGGTTCCATCTCTGCAGCATATTCTGTTTCCGTTGCGCTAACGTCTGCAGAACGTACGTTCGGCATAACTAGAAGAGTGTATTGTTTGCCACTGTGGTCTTACTCTCATTCCGACAAAAGTCGGGCATCCGGCTGGCTGGGTAATTGAATCAAGCACTGCGATCCGTCTGCTTAAAATCTTTACTCGTCAGGTTTGTTGCAGAATAATTACCCGCCTACGTTAACGCATTACGAAGCAATTTGCGCGGAATTGCCGCCCGCGGCTCGCGGCCCGCGCCGCGTAATCGATACTCTGGAGCGGAGTAACGTTGTTAAGGCGACAACGCTAGCGGCTAATGGCTCCTTGTTGCCGGGCCGGCAGCTCGCTAACGCGATTCTACGACTCCGCCAGCGCGCCCGTACGACACAGGGGCGGAGAGTGCTTATTAATCCTCAGCGCCAGTAAACACGTAAGCGGCTACTGCGAGGAGGCTGATTCTGTAAAGTGACAATAAGTAGCTATTTGTCTGTGTAGAATCTTACACCACTGTATCCTGCTTTAAATGAGACAATTAAGGTATTGACCTCAATTTTTGCATCCTTACTTTTTACAATATGAGATGAACAGTTTCAATAATATGTGTGGACTTGTACCCTGCTAGGAACAGTTTCAATGATAAGGGCGGACTTGAAGCCTGCTAGGAAGGGTTTGAATGATATGTGCGGACTTGAACCCTGCTAGGAACAGTTTAAATTATATGTGTGGACTTGAACCCTGCTAAGGACAGTTGATATGTTCGCAGAGGAAAGGCTGCCGGTTTTCCGTCAAGAGAAGAAACCAGAGTACGTAGTGATATTTTACGATGACGTCTGGAACGAAGTCGACGTCCTAAGTCATCCCATACTATCGCCTGCAGGTTCTACTTTATGAGAGGGTGCACTGTCGTGCTCATAGCGAAGAGTTTAGCGTCTCCTTAAGCACAATAAGGAGACCACATCCTAACCACGAAGGAGACCCCCACACCGTAATCCCCACCTCCACCGTACTTCATTGCTGGGATTACACATGATGCCAGATAACTTTCTCCAGGCATTCGTCAAACCCAAACCCTCACATCACATCGCCAAAGGGTGTAATGTGATTCACCATTCCAGATCACTCCGTTGTCCACTGGCGTCGCCCTTTATACCTTCTCAAGTGTGGCTTAATACTGGCTACAGAACATGTGACATGAGGAGTTGCTCCATCGTCGCACCCCATTTCTTTTAACACCCTACGCGCTGTCATTACGCTAGCTGCATTCTAGCATTAGTTTGGAACTAACTAGTGATTCCTTCTGCTCATTTCATGCGATGTTATAGAACGAGCCTTTTCAGTGCTCGACGGTTTCGCCCGTCAGAAGGCACCACGTGCATTCTGCCTGATGTTTGTTTAGCTGTGGTTGTTTCTTTGCGTTTTCACTTCACAGTCACCTCACCCATAATAGATTCGTACAGCTTTACAATGCAGAATGAGATTTTCATTCTGCAACGGAGCGTGCTCCGATATGAAACTTCCTGGCAGATTAAAACTGTGTGCCGGACCTAGACTCGAACTCGGAACCTTTGCCTTTCGCGGGCAAGTGCTCTACCAACTGCGATACCCAAGCACGACTCATGACCCGTCCTCAGAGCTTTAATTCCACCAGTACCCCGTCTCCTACCTTCCAAACTTCACAGAAGCTCTTCTGCGAACCTTGCAGAACTAGCACTCCTGGAAGAAAAGATATTGCGGAGACATGGCTTAGCCACAGAATGGGGGTTGATTCCAGAATAAGATTTTCACTCTGCAGCGGAGTGTGCGCTGATATGAGGATGGGTGATGAGTCGTGCTTGGGTAGCTCAGTTCATAGAGCACTTGCCCGTGAAAGGCAAATGTCGCTAGTTCGAGTCTCGGTCCGGCACACAGTTTTAATCTGCCAAGAAGTTTCAGATTTACAATGGTTTAAATGTTCCCGATGGGTCTGTTGTTCAAGTGGCATCGACTGACTGGTCCGTATTCGAAGTCACTGAGCTCTTCTTCTTCTGTCCGACCCATTGTGCTGCAGCGCTGCAGCGCTCCTCTACTGACAACAAAATACTCCCCGCCTCCTTATATGCTCTCATATCCGCCTCTCGTGACACCTAGTTGGAAATTCCTGTATTTTTTTCACGTTAAGTATAAAATAACATCCATAAAACTGCGTTCAGTTTCTCCGTTGTGTTCTTCATCCAGATGACGCTCATTCTAAGAATTTGTGGGCGATCTACCCAGTACGTCAGAGAGGAGTGGCGTAGCTAACGGGAAACTCAAACTGGAAGCCGAACCTTGGTTTGCAAACGCAAATGGCAGATTCCAACTCCGTAGTCGAGGTCGCTATCAGGCGGTTGCCAGTGGCACATGGCTCGTACTTATCCGCTTCCATTACTAGTGACGGAACAAATATTCTCTCTCTGTATTTCGCCGGTGTAAATTTCCTAATCACCACACTCTGAAACAAATTATGCCTTAACGCAATGCGACCAAGCTTCTCATTTCTTTCGTCTCTGTCACAGGACCGTTATCTTAACGTCCAATGTGTACGAGCAATTGATTAAAGTTCCAGCGTGTCTGTACGTCCGCAGGCTTGAAGACAGGAAAGCATCTCGGCACAAATGGCACCCTAGAGAGCCAAGCCTTAAGCGCAGTTGTACTTGTGCGGAATCGTGGGAGTTGGGAGTAGAGGGACTGCGACCTGGCGGCGGCAGGGTGGGTTAGGCGCTCCGGGGCCTCTCGGTCGTTTGATCTGCATAACAGCATGATACCGAGCAATGAAGGAATCACATCTCTGTCAGAAACGGCGTAAAAGTACAGTACATCAGAACATGGAATTTCCACATTCTTAGGGAGATACTGACAGTCTAAAAAAATTTGCTTTAATGCTCTTAGAAGGCCCCTTTTGTGAAAAAGTTTATCTTTTACCGTGAGAGAAAAGGCCATTACTCAAGCGCGCAGAAAGTCATCAGCAGATAATTCGAATGGGCGGACGAAAAATGCAACCTAAGAACTAAATGAAAGGTGACACTCTCGTTGTGATGGGTATAACACTACGTGAGAAAGACAGATTGCTGTAATCGTTCTGGGGATCTCTTCCGTGGGACGCCTGATGTGCAACACTGCAAACTCCAGTAACGTTTAAATGTGTCTGATATAACCATTTCGTACAGGAAGGCTCATTATGCGCAGCTGACGTCAAAAGTTACCTGAATTTGATGGAAACATGGCTTTGGAATATATAGGTTATATGCCCATCTAATAATAACAATATTTTTTGTGCCTGACCCCTCCTGTGTATGGAAGTAAACACGTGCGATTGTGCGATTGAGTTTAGTTCGAAACTTTCGTGGGCAACGCTTTGGTGTAGCATGACATGGTAGTTCTGCACACCTGAGATGATAATGGAAGAACCAAGAGGGTTTATCTACACACAAAGAGCATGCCAAGTCGTGGATAATGCATGGAATCCCGCCATCTCCGACAGTTTCTCCAGCCAAAGACGCAAGAATACATCGAAGACAGCTGATCTTTGCAGTTCCAACAGAGAGGACGATGCCGCCTGACGGTGTGGACCTGTCACCGTGACTCTCGGCGCGCCCTGTACGGTAGAGTGGAGAACGTCTTGGTCAGTCTTCGATGGCTCACCCGAAGATGACGGCAGGTGTCCCGTCGAAATATTGTGTAGTGAAATTTACGACGACCGGCTGTAATCCCGAAATCTCTTGGAACATTTAACTCTCCAGGAAAACTTTGAATTTCACTTCCACTCTTCTTAATTTCTGTTAAAGCTGTTTTTGTGATTCTGAATTGGCACGGTCACTCTGTACATCCTAGCGTAGTAATTATTAGATCTTGCTAAAACCACAGTTTCAGAAAAACGAAACTGGTGGTTTCCTGCTCGCAGTGCATGATCTGCTACAGCTTGTACATCCGTCTTGTCCAGGTGACAATTGCTCTTGTGTTTGTTAAGGCTCATCTTTATGCTTGTTTTTGTAATTAATATGTTCAATTGACCACAAGTGCAGGGGATTTTATACGAGGCGTCTGTCCTAAGAGTCGTCAGACGCATAGCTGTGGTGTTCGGCAGGTGTTTGCAATTTCGTTTTTGAAACTTCTGTGTGGAGTCAGAACAGAAAAATACTGCTCATCACGTATTTCAATCGCCGCCCAGCGTCGGTGGAAAGCATCGGTCTGTTTCCCGTTACAAACAAATTGATTTTTAAAGTGGAATTTTACGTGACAGTGTGATCTTCGTTTTATCGAGTGTATTAACAGCATCAGTAAAACACGAAGAGTAACCACTACTCCAGCAGGAAGTCCCCCTCTGTAGTTTTTGTAAAGTCACACTCGGGATATAACTATCAACTACGTTATGTATACATACGAAGTTTTGAAAGAATTCTGAAATCCGAATTCGGAGTTTTGGCTTCTGAAGGGGTGTGGGATCAGACATAGCGGTAAGGAAACTAGAAACAGAAAAACATTGCAGCGTGTTCTTGTGATCGCAGTTCATCTTCATCAAGGAACATAAACTTTTTCAGTTTAAATGGTTTTCGTCACCCACTTTGCGTGATAGATTCTTTGGGGCATGGGAAGATAAACCATGAATTGGTTCTTGCAGAAGATAAATCACAGTTAATTCAAGAACTATCAGTATAATCTTCTCGTACATCTTATGTTTGGAAGGTAAATATAATAAACCTTTTTCAAAATTTTTTCATTCAAAACACGTGCACGTCGTATTTTAACTGTTCTGACACGAGTCCGATGATTTATGAGAAACGCCGTTCAGTGCGAGTTTCACAGACGTTTTCCTGCCCTTTTCCATAGTAATTTAAACGGCCGAAATATGCGTAATTAGCAGTATTGGACTAGTAGTGTTTTTCTTTTATTTTCAAATAAATTTGCGACCAAAATTTATCTTTCATGTATATTAAAACAAAGTTTATTGATTTTTTAAAAAATTTCTTATTCTTTTCGCTCTCATTTGTTAATATCTACCTGTGCTCGTTCAGATGTTCTGTTTATGAAATGACTGATGACTGATTCCACGCATGGACATTGGCGTGCCTTTCAACTGCTGACTGATCTATTGATCGACTGTAAAGTCTTCAAAGGAACGACGTGCGTTTACTCGTCAAGGTTTTGAGAAGAAGTCTTGTTTCTTTTCACTTGTTACATGTCGACGATCTCCCTGTATATCAAATAGTTGTTGTCGTTACTAAAACAGACCTTCAGTTTCTCAGCTCCTGGTCGGAAGTAGTTAATTTTCCAAACAAATCTCCACTTCCTACACAGCATGACACTTTGAGGTGTAGTTGATTTACACACACGCAAATTCTAAAAGAAAGCTTTTAATATTTCAGAAAACAGATTAAAGAGGTAAAACAATGAAAAACTACTTTCTTGCTAGCAGTTATTACGTTACAAAACAATATATTTAAGGAAAGTCCTTATCATTAACAGAGCGACTGGCCTGCTGACTAGTCGCCACAAACAGTTTCCATGAGGCCGTTAAGTAGTTGTACAGACAATGGTTTGGAGGGAGGCCATTACGACGACAGGATATCCACTTTAGTTCCGGACCGGCCACTAAATACAATTTATATACCAATAGATGTTGCTCACCTGAAAAGAGAACAGTGTTATCCTTTGGCAGTACAACAAATTACACAGACACGAACCAATTCGTTTAAATGACCTTCCTTACCATATGGTCACCCAAAGCAGGACTTTTACTTAAACATTCCCCAGTAACCTTAAACAAACGATGAAATTATTACATAAGATACTCTTTACACGGTGGCGTGTAAGCTCTGTGACAAAACCCAGTTTATGACTTAAACCAGTTTACAACGTATAATCCCTTAACTAAGCAAGAGAACAATTACTTAGCAACTGTGAAAATTATTTTCATAAGGTATCTGAGATGCACACGAGGCAACCAGCGAATCCAGAAAATATTAAAAACATAGACGGGACACAAAAAACTGACGGAATTAAAGCTATACTACAACCCGTGGCATAAGGGAACATATAACAGCTTGCATTCTATGTCTGATCACAGGTACAAGTCAGATTGTTCAAGCAGTAAATGCAATGGGCAGTAAGCTTAATAAAGCGACGGTATCATGTATACACACGTAGGAGGCACCATATTACCAAATGCAGCCAAAGTGGCACCCACGTTTTACTGAACCACATCAGCTTCTCTAGTAAACTTACGAGGGAAACACGGCAAGTGCCATAACCCGATTTCCCAGAAATTTTGCTCAGTGGAAGAGGGGTCAAAATATGCGAACAGTGTCTAGGCACATTCGTTGACACTCGAAAGTTATTGAGAAAACGAGCGTCAAAGTTTTCGACGTAATGTAATTTGGACGTCTTTTAGCTCGCCGTAAGCTCATGGTGGAAATATATCTACGTTAAAATTCGCTGATGACCTTGCTGTCATCAGGGTGTATTGAATGGAATAAACAGCGTAATGATTACAGAACATGGATTAAGAGTAAATCAAAGAAAAGCGAAGATGTGAGCACTTTAAACAATAGTTGAATTCGGTGTCCACGAGCTGAGAAATATTATTGTAGTTAACCGAGATGCACCAGTTCGAATATAACAGGACGAGTTAACATGAAACTTCAGTCTTAACTCCACATCTAGTCTGGTTGTATCCAATTCATTTCATTTGACAAGAATGACATAACATTCAAATTAATCTTTCATGAAGTACCGTCTAAGTAAGCACAGTTCCGTTTTGATGATCACGAAGTAAATGAAGTTAAGAAATACTGCTACCTAGGCAGCAAAATAACCAGTGACGGACGGAGCAAGGAGGACATCAAAATCAGACTAGTACTGATAAAAAGGACATTCCTGGCCAAGAGAAGTCTGCTAGTATGAAAGATAGGCCTTAATTTGAGGAAGAAATTTCTGGGAATATATGTCTGGAGCACGGCATTGTATGGTAGTGAAACATGGACTGTGGAAAAACCGGAATAGAAGAGACTCGATTTGAGATGTGCTGGTGCAAAGGAATATTGAAAATTAGATGGACTGATATGGGAAGGAATGAGGAGGTACTGCACAGAATCGGAGAGAAAGGGATATGTGGAAAACACTGACAAGGAGAAGGGACAGGATGGTAGGACGTCAGTGAATGACTTCCATGGTACTGGAGGGAGCTGTAGAGGGCAAAAACTGTAGAGGAAGACAGAAAATAATAGAGGTCGTAGGGTGCAGCCGCTACTCTGAGATGAAGAAGTGGCACGGGAAGGGAATTTGTGGCGGGCCGCATTAAACCAGTCTAAAGAATGAAGACTCAAAAGAAAAGGCACAATTATTTGTCTTCCTGGCAGTTCAGCATTCATACTCGATTTCAATATGTCGCCAACAATTGGAATATTTTCAAGCTGGGCGTTAACCCCATGGTGCGGAATACCCACAGCCATCCGCGGCCGACGCTAACCGTGCCACTTCACAACCACCCGCAGGTTGCTCTCGCGTCGCGGAAGGATGCATAGGCAGCACGATGTGCCGCTTAGCGGCACAGTTGTATTTTTGTGAGGGAGGTGGGGGAGCGGGTGGCAGATGTGAGTAAATATTTTTATTTATATCTTCCTTTCATAATTTTTATTTCTTAAGCAACTGTAGCATAAATTTCAGAATAAAACTCATTCTTCAATTGCACCCTTTACTAGTTTCGACAACTAAATTTGTCATCTTTTGAAGCGTACGAAATTAAGGATGTTACAAATCGTTATACCTTGATCATATATTTATGTAAATTATAAGAAGTGCATTACAGAAACTTACTTGGTATTGGTCTAGCGGACGTCAGGACGTTTACAAGGTGGTCCTGAACTATATGTCAAAAATGTAACGGCACGTAGAGGGTACCGAAATAAGTAGATGTCGTAAAGGAATGTGTGTGCAGTAATGCCGCCCTGGTCCGGTAGAGAGCGCTGATGACTACGGCGTGTAAAAGCGCTTCGCTAGCTGGATTCATCATTTCCCGATCGGATCTCGAGCAGCATGCATCGTCTCACCAATGCGGAGCTGGCCAACGGGCATTTCATGAATGGGGCTGCACAAGGAAATGGGTTAGCTATTCAAAAGATGTGCAGGGATAGGAATGAGTCGGATCGCTGAACATACGAGCGTCTTCATCGGGAGTTACGCACGAGTGGATCGCTTTATGCTTCCAGGCGTGGAACTGGCATGGGGAGATGTAGCAGAACTTCTGCAAGGGAAGAAAGAATACTAGACACAGTAGAGGATAATCTTTCGACAAGCTAGATAGCTGTAGGACGTGAGTTGGGTGTGAACAGTCAGAGTGTTTTGAGGGCATTACATTGAGCCTGGATGCATCCGTATCTTTTACAGAGAGTGCAAACAATGATCCCTGACGATTATCTGATACTCTCAACCGCAGACTGCAGCCAATGAAACCTTCTCTGAAGATGTTTTATTTACTGAGGAGGCTATGTTTACGCGTCATGTATATTGAACTTCCATAATTCTCACCTCGTGCGTTCATTGTCACCCACATGGCACAATAGCACACGCCTACCAAGAAAGGTTTTCCATTAATGCTTGAACAGGCATTGTGCACAATTACTCAGTAGGACTGTACGTTCTAGCGTGTCGTTTAACTGGTCACACGTACAACGTCTTCCTCCAGGAGGAGTTACCTGAACTTCTGGGTGATGTTCTTCTAGCTGTCCGCAGACTAATGTGGTTCCAGCACGATGGAGTCCCAGCTCACTTTAGTCGAAACGTCAGGAATCACCTGGACGCTGTCTACGGCCAGTAGTGGATAGAATGGGACGGTACAGTTCCCTGGCCACCGCCTTGTCCCGATTTAACCTGCGTAAAGTTTTTCTTGCGGGGTCATATGAAAAGCCTGGTGAACAAGAGCCCCGTCACATCTGAAGGAAATCTAGTTTCCCTCGTGTCTGTTGCTGCTCGACATGTGATCGACATGCCTGAGTCTTTTATGATGTACGAGTATGACGATCCATGCGCCGTCGCTGTGAATCTTGTATCGCTGCTGGTGGCCGCTCTTTCGAGCACCTCTTGTAAACTATTAATAAATGTATGATATTTGTCTTTACATGCCTTTACAGTTTCCTGTGATTCATACTGATGTAGAAGCTACCTCTGTAATGTGTCATTAGCGCACACACATTCCTACACGAAATCTGCTTATGTAGGTGCCCCCTACCTGCCTTTACAAATCTGAATTATAGTTTAGGACCTGTATAGAGTCATACAAATAGTATAACTAATGTGTATAAGTAAATTATTTATAATACACTTGAAAAATGTGGTACACATTTCTAACGTCAAAAAGGAATGGCCTAATTTTCACATTTGATGGGCGATGCTACACAATCAAAATAGTTTCAGTGTTTTAGTTATGAGAATAAGCAGCCATTAAATAATTGAAAAAATGCATTTTTCACCTTCGTGACAGCAAACAGCCTTTAAGAAATTTAAAAAATGCGTTTTGATCATCGGCTCTTTATTCTGATAACCTGAATGTCTACAAGTTTCAGTGAAGGACTATATTCACATGACGTAAGGTGTTACATGTTCAGGTGAGAGCATATTTCACGTTTCTATTAGGTTGATATAGCCTCAAAGTTGTCATGCTGAGAATCTACAATCAACCTTCAAATACAGTATTTAACAATTGTCCCGAATACGCTTCACAATAATTAATTATTATGAAATCGGTTCGTTACTACTGTAATCAGTATTCAAACACAGCACTTACAGTGGTACTAGAGGTTCGTTACTATCGTAATCAGTATTCGGATATAACACTTAAGCTAATGGGAGGATGATCCACGACAATGAAATCAAGACGTAGGATTGTTGCAGATGTTGCCAGTCCTCGTGTGTAGTCTGAAACCGAAATGGTGAAGGAGACGGCGCTGCTTGTATGGTCGAAATCTTCGAATTCGAAGCTCCACTACAGGATGCTGTTTCTCATGCAACGATATAGGTCTACATTACACAGCCGATTTATCCGCTAAAATTCGGATCCTTCTAATAGCAGATGGCTGCAAATGCGTATCAATAAGTATAAATATGTAGAGTGTTAACAAGGATTGTCTTATATAAGGAACTTAAAGAAATCCAAATAAAAACTATGGACGTATTACATTTCAGCTTACCATCATAAAAGAAATGTTGATTGATACTGACACGAATATTCTCTTATGAATAAATACGTTCTGAGAAAAAAAAATTGGGATAATATTTATTGAACGATCGTCATAAATCAAAATATTAAGAAGCCTTCCTGATGATATTTGGAGAGTAGTTTTGTACAAAAGACAGATGTGAACGATAAAAGGTATAAATAAAGGAAGTACTCGATTCTTATGAACTGCGGTGCAACAGAATAATGCGGTAGATTAGGAAGGTAGACAGAATAAGATACGGACCAGGTATTAATTCAGCTGGGGAATTAAGTCGTTGACGTCACAACTTGACCAGAAGAGGCGATAGTTCAGCAGGACACCTCCTGATCACCTAGGAATAGTTAATTCAGGAAAGGAGGGACGTGTGTAGCCTAAATATCGTATTGGGAGACGAAGGCTTAACTAATCCACGCAGGGTCAAGGGGGTGTAGACTTCAGTAGTTACTCAGAGAATAAGATGATTCCGCAGCTGGTCCCGGCGGAAGTTCGAGTCCTCCCTCGGGCATGGGTGTGTGTGTGTTTGTCCTAAGGATAATTTAAGGTAAGTAGTGTGTAAGCTTAGGGACTGATGACCTTAGCAGTTAAGTCCCATAAGATTTCACACACAATAAGATGCTTGCACTTCGGATTAAAGACCACAACAGCAACAACGCTGGATCAATTTAGGAACAGTTACATCACCATCGTTATCCAAAGTTGTTTCACACAGGAAGTTCGCACTGTACATCCTCCATTAAATGGCCACACGAACGACAAAATCGCAGATACCGAAGTAAATGACTTTGGGACAGACAAACAACTGAAATCGCTCAACAAAAGCTGCTGATCCTGTTGGGACACCGCTTGTATGCAGAGTATATAAAAAACTTCCCTCTCTTCTAACAGCGGCGTACCGTAGTTCTCTGGAGGAGCGAAGCGTTAATAATAACGATTGGAAAAATACACGGGTCATTCCCGTTTTCAAGAAAGTTCGTTGAACAGATGCACAGAACGATAAGCCGACATTCCTTGTTGAATTTCGAAACACATTTATACTCTCGTGTTATGAAATTCCTGGAGACCGAAAATCGATACGTGCAGCCAGGTAGATGCCGTCTTCCTTGACTTCCGGAAGGCGTCCGATACAGTTCCGCACCGACGGCTGCTGAACAAAACAGAAGCTTACGTAATATCAGACAAGCTGTGTGACTGGACCGAAGTGTTTTGTAGAAAACAGGAAGCAGCATGTCGTTCTCAACAGGGAGAAGTTTTCAGACATAAAAGTATCTACAGCGTACCGCAAGAGAGTGTTATACGACCATTACATTTTACACTATACAAAGGGCGATCAGAAATATACTGAAGGTTTTGCAGCAGCGTATATGCGACGTACTACGACTCCGTTGCCGTCATATAAGCACCGACATGTGGGCAAGGGATTAGCGCTGCATTCGTGTCTTTCTGGGCTGCGTGCGGTAAAAACGGAAACGTGAACTATTGATACATTAGCCAACCCCTCTAGCCGCGCGGTCTAACGCACTGCTTCCCGAGTGCGAAGGCGGGCCCCGTCCCCTGCACAAATCTGCCCGGCGGATTAGTGCCGAGGTCCGATGTGCCGGCCAGCCTTTGGATGGTTTTTAAGGTGGTTTTCCATCTACCTCGGCTGGTTCCCATTATTCCGCATCAGTTGCACTGTGTCGGTGATTGCTGCGAAAACATCGTTTCCACGTACGCGTACACCATAATTACTCTATCACGCAAACATTTGGGATAACTGTCGTCTGGTATGAGACGTTCCCGAGGGGTCAACTTGGGGCCGAACCGCACAATAACCCTGGGTTCTGTGTGGGGCGGCGGTGGGGTGGGTGGGCTGCTGTGGCCTGTTGTGGGGTTGTGAACCACTGAGGGCTACGGCGGGCCGAAGCCTCTCCGTCGTTTCTACGACCCCGGTTTAATACATCATTACGTACATATATTATTATCAAATGCGTCAAAACAGGACCAATGTACTGTTATTATTCTTTTCTTGTTCGCTGAGGGACAAACACCGGTAGATATCCATTGTGTGTGGGCTGAATGTCTGTCGAAAACCACACTTGGGGAATGATGCGCCAAGTTCCAAGTGGTGTTGCTGTTTCATGGTAACACACGTCCATATATCGCAAGTGTCTAACTTAGAAGTAAAGTGGGAGACATTCGAGCACCCACCCTATAGCCCTGATCTCTACCCATACGATTATCACGTATTGGGTAGCTTAAAAACGACCTCGAAGGGTCGATGATTCCTGTCGGACAAGGATGTGTAGCAGGCAGCTACAGACTCCTTCACACAGCAGGACACGTTGTTTACCAAATGGGCATATCAAGCCTGGTGTGTTGGTTGGATGATTGCCTAAATGCTCAAGGTAGTTTTGCCTGATTGGTACACCGATTGTGGATTCTATAGCCTTCAATAGGACATATTTTTGATCGCTCCATGACCAAGTAAATAACGTAGGAAGTTCCATGAGCCTATTCGCTGATGATGCTCTTGCGTACAGGGAAGTCACAACGCTGGAGGACTGTAGGGAAATGCAGGAAAGCCCTGCAGAACATTGATGCCTGGTGAACGGAGTGGCAGTTGCCCCTCAGCTGTAAGAAACGTAACTTACTGCGAACACATGGACAGAAAGACCCAGTAATGTATGATTACATGAGTACAGGGCAATCACTGGAAGCAGTTACTTCCGTAAAATATCTAGGAGTATGTGTATGGAATGGTTTGAAGTGGTACGATCACGCGAGAGTAATTGCTGGTGAGGCAGATACCTGACTGAGATTCATTGGAAGAATCCTTAGGAAATATAGTCCACCAACGTAAGAGGTAGCTTACAAAACACTCTTTTGAATAGTAGATGAATATTGCTCATCAGACTGGGATCCATAGCAGGTACGGCAGATACAGGAAATAGAGATCAAAAGAGTGGTGTGTGTTTCATTGCAGTTTCATTTAGTAAGCGCAGAAGCATAACAGAGATGTTCAGCCACCCCCAGTAGCTGATACTGCAAAAAAAAAAAAAAAAAAAAAAAAAAAAAAAAAAAAAAAAACTTCAAATGGCTCTGAGCACTAGGGGACTTAACATCTGAGAGGTCATCAGTCCGCTAGACGTAGAACTACTTAAACCTAACTAACCTAAGGACATCACACACATCCATGCCCGAGGCAGGATTCGAACCTGCGACCGTAGCAGCAGCGCGGTTCCCGACTGAAGCGCCTAGAACCGCTTGGCCACAACGGCCAGCTCCGACACTGCAAGAGAGGCGTGCTACATTAGTGTGTGGTCTACTGTTAATGCTCAGGAAGCGTACGTCTCTGGAAGAATGAACTAATATAATGCTCCCGCCTGTATATATTTCCCGAAAAGATCATGAAGATAAAATCAGATGGATTCCAGCCCAGCAATCGTTCTTCCCGCAGACCATTCGCGACTGGAACGAGGGAAAGTGGATGTGACACCGTAGTATAAAGGACCATTAATATAAAGTGTCATCCGCTAGACAGTGAGATGGCTTGCGGAGTATAGACGAAAACGTAGATGTAGCAAGACTTGGTAACAGTCACTATGTTACCTTACGTTGTATCTGCAGTATTTCACATTACACCTTAACCACTAAAAGTCGATGTAAGGAAGTCCAGCCATGTAGCTGGCATAAATCTGTCCTGTAGACAGCGAAGCGTGCTAAATGGCTGCTGACTTCTTGCTGGCACTGCGAGCGCATTTAGCGAAAGCCCCGAGAGGAACTGCGATAAATTGCGAGTGAGTCACGCGTCTTCGTGGATTAGTGTCGCCGCCAGGGAATGCAGAGCACGCTCGCCGGTGAGCCGTGGAGCTGGAGCCAGCGCCTGCACGTCGCCAGCAATCATAAAATTTAATCAGGCACCGCGGAGCATCCCGCGTCGCTGATAGCGGTTGCCCTGGCGCGGAATTTGGCAGTCTTAATATCCGACGCGCGCACAGCGGCTGATGAAGAACTGAGGTATCGCAGGCACGTTTCTGCATGCTGACTTATGAGGCGGACCCTCATACAGCAGAATATAATCTAAGACACAGAAATTAGACAGAGTAACGGAATTACTAGAAAGTCACTAGCGACATATTGGAAACATTTTGTATTGCGTGAGGTAAACATGAGGACACTGTTCCAGTAAAAGAATTGGAGTTTCAACCTGTAACTCTTTTTAAATAGGAAAAACTAACGCATGAGTTTACTACTGCAGTGCTCCAGACACAGCACTGCGTGCCACTGTCAACGATTCTACGAGCTGTAATGGCTTCTGTGGTGGCCCACGTTGGGCACCAATCCATGTGGTAGTCATGAATGATAAAACCCGCTACAGTTGTAAAAATTATTTATTTATAAAGGGACATGTATCCCATCTTCAGTGGAATTTCCAAAATAATAACATGTGTCCACATGGTTAATATAACCACAGCTAAACTGAACCAACAGAAATTTTTAGAAGAACCCACCTTCCCCCTGTGGTGTCACCGCCAGACACCACACTTGCTAGGTGGTAGCTTAATTCGGCCACGGTCCATTAGTACATGTCGGACCCGCGTGTCGCCAATGTCAGGATCGCAGACCGAGCGCCACCACACGGCAGGTCTCGAGAGACGGACTAGCACTCGCCCCAGTTGTACGGACGACATTGCTAGCGACTACACGTACGAAGCCTTTCTCTCATTTGCCGAGAGACCGTTAGAATAGCCTTCAGCTAAGTCCATGGCTACGACCTAGCAAGGCGCCATTAACCATATCTGGAGAGAGTCTCACTTGTATTATCAAGAGCGATGTACCGCAGAAGTGAATAAAAGTTAAGTATACGAGAAGCTCCGTTCTTTTCTTTATAGCATTCATAACGTATCCTGTTCCAGACTTAACGCAAGACGGCTTGAGTTGACGCGTGCCCTTTCGGCTACCTCCCTTGTGTCTAGCTGTCTTGTCTAGACACAGCATAAGTGGCGACGAGGATGGGATGTGTTCTTTCTACTTGCTTAAATTAATTGTGTCATGGCTTCGCCACATTCTCCAGATGTACTGTCCGAATTTTATCGCTTGCAGAATCAGCAGACGCAGGCCTTATTGGATGCCCTTGGACAGCTCGTCCAGGGTCAACGTGCGCTGCAAAGCGATGCAGCCGCCGCCGCTTCATCGCTTCCGCAGCCACAACACGCAGTTGCACCACCATTTCGTCCGTTTCACGCGGCCGACGAAAGCTGGACAGAATGGTCCCGACAATTTGGATTTCATCTCGCCGCCTACAGAATTCAAGGTAATGAGCGGCAGCCGTTTTTGCTTTCGTGTGTAGGTGTGTCCACCTGCCGTGTGATAGTGAAATTGTTTCCCCGGCGCGACGTAGCAACTCTGTCATACGAAGAAATTTTGTCTGCTTTAGATGCCTATTTCAAAGAAACAGTAAATGTCGTTGCGAAAAGGTATACGTTCTTTCGTACAAAACGTACGGCCGGTCAGACTAATCGGGAGTGGGTTGCAACTTTGCAAGGCCTTACAAGGGATTGTGCTTTTGCATGTGAATGTGGACTCCGTTATTCAGATACAATGGTACGTGATGCAATAGCACAGAACGTTTCTGATGTTCACATACGGGAACAGATTTTGAAACTAGTCAATCCCTCCCTTCAACAAGTGATAGACATCTTAGATAGGCAAGACACACTTGACTTTGATCAGGAATCATTTGCAACTTCGCCGGCCGTGTGTCACATTAACCGGCCTGCCGGGCCCGCTGCACGGAACGCTAACCTGCCCTCGCGCACGTCTGTGCAGCCACGTGTCCCGCGCAAGCAGGCAAATGCAGTGAAATCATGCCCGCGGTGTGCAACTAGACATTCGCGTGAGAATTGCCCGTCACGCCAAGCTATTTGCTTTTTCTGTAATAAGAAAGGGCATGTTCAAAGTGTTTGCCAGAAAAAGCTCAGATCAGACACTCACAACCATTCCAGGCCCTTTGCTTCGCGCCGGAATCGAATCAAGGACACACAGGCTCGGGAACCTTCGCCCATGGACATTCATGTAGTTAGTGCCACTCCGCCCAGTGTTCCTCTCGCTAACAGTGACTGTGTTCGTCCCACCAAAAGTGTGCGTCGACGTCGACGCAAATCCCGTCACGTCGCACGTGATTCTGTACCAGTGTCTGTTCACGTTGCCCAAAACAGTCGCTCTTGTCGTCAACAGGACAATAAAATTTTTGTAGATTTGGACTTTGCCGGACAAGTGATACCGTTCCTGCTAGATACCGGACCTGCAGTTTCATTGCTCAATCACGCCACGTACAAACAGCTGGGCGCACCTCCATTGCGTGCCGAAAATATTCAGCTCACGAGTTATTCAGGACAGAATATCCCTGTGTTAGGACAGTGCAGCCTTCTTGCAACATACAAGGGACAAACAAAACTTGTGTCTTTTTACGTTCTTCGTTCTTCTTCGGCAGTGAACTTGTTTGGTTTAGATTTATTTCAGTTGTTTAACTTGTCTATCGTCAATCAGGTCCTATCAGTGAATCAGACTGTGCCTTCAGCCAGTGTTTCTAGTCTATGTGAAAAATTTGCAGACATTTTTGCACCGGGCCTTGGTTGCGCTAAGAACTATGAAGCACATTTGGAACTGAAAGTGAACGCGCAACCGAAATTTTTCAGAGCGCGCAATGTTCCCCACGCATTGCGTGATGAGGTCGCCAGAACATTAAACGATTTAGAATCGCAAGGTGTAATTGAGCGTGTGCAGGCTTCTCTCTGGGCATCACCCTTAGTTATTTTGCAAAAACCTTTCGGAAAATTGAGACTTTGCGTGGACTTCAAGGCAACTGTGAATCCACAACTTGTGACTGCTACTTTTCCTTTCCCGGAAGATCTGTTTGACAAACTGTGCCCGGGAACGTATTTTTCAAAGTTGGACCTAGCAGATGCGTACTTGCAAATACCTGTGGACGAAGAATCCCAGCGCGTCTTGGTGGTTAACACGCATCTTGGGTTGTATCGCTTCAAAAGACTGCCATTCGGGTGTGCATCCGCCCCTGCATTGTTTCAGCAGTATCTACAAACTGTTTGTGCGTCGGTCCCTACTGCTGCGAACTATCTGGACGATATTGTGATCTCCGGAAGGACAGAAGCCGACCATTTAGCCAACCTACGAACATTATTTCAGGTCTTGCGGCAAAATGGTCTTCGATTGAGGAAGGACAAATGTGTGTTTTTTGCTCGTGACTTACCCTATTTGGGACATGTCATCAATGCCCAAGGCATACATCCGACTCCAGAGCACCTCCGTGCCATACAAGAATTGCCTTCGCCGCAGACTTTGAAGCAGCTGCAGAGTGTGCTGGGTAAAATAAATTATTATCATCGCTTTCTGCGCAATGTCTCTTCCATTTCAGCTCCGCTTCATCGCTTACGCCGTAAAGGTGTTCCGTTCGTCTGGACGACGGAATGCGAACGCGCCTTTCGCCAGTTGACATCGGCGTTGCTTTCAAATACTTGCCTTACGCCATTCGATCCCCAGAAACCCCTTTTGTTGATGGTAGATGCATCGGATTTCGGGATCGGTGCTGTGCTTGCGCACAAAGATGGATCGCATGATCGCCCTATCGCCTTTGCGTCCAAATTGCTCTCACCTGCGCAAAGGAATTATTCCCAGATAGAGAAAGAAGCTTTGGCTCTCGTATTTGGTGTTACTAAGTTCCATGATTCCTTGTATGGTCGCCACTTTACCATCATCACAGACCGCAAACCTTTCACATCGCTTTTTCATCCGAACAAGCCTGTACCTCCACGTACAGCGCAGAAATTCATTCGCTGGTCGATTTTCCTCTCGCAGTACCGCTACGATATCTTGTATCGGTCCACTGCTAAGCACGGAAACGCTGATGCGTTGTCCCGTTTGCCTGTTGCTGAGGATAAAGCATTCGATTCTTCCGAACTTGCTTGCATGTTCATTGATTCGGAAACCGATGACGTGGTCGCATCGTTTCCGATTGATTTTCGTCGACGTGGTGTTTTGTTGTTGCGTTCTGATAATGATCAGTCCAGAGTAGTGGTCCCACGTTCGTTACAGTCCTCTGTCTTACGGCTTCTTCACCAAGGACATTGGGGTATAGTGCGCACGAAACAACTTGCTCGTCAGCACTGTACTTGGTTCGGAATCGATGCTGCGATAACGAATATGTGCTCTTCTTGCATGGCGTGTGCCGAACAACAATCCGCACCGCCGCGGAAATTCTTTGCATGGCCGAAAGCCACTTCCCCTTGGCTACACTTGCACGTCGATTTTGCTGGTCCATTCTGGAATGCTCGATGGTTGGTTGTGGTCGATGCTTTCAGTAATTTTCCTTTTGTTGTCCGGATGTCTTCTACGACGTCTTCTGCCACCATCCAAGCGTTGTCTGCTATCTTTTGCATTGAAGGTCTTCCGCAGACTATTGTTTCCGACAATGGCCCACAATTCATGTCCGCAGAATTTCAGTCATTCTGCAAGGCCAATGGTATTCAACATCTGACATCCGCGCCGTTTTCGCCTCAGTCAAACGGTGCCGCTGAACGATCCGCGATGGTCGCTCGCCGGCTGAGTTGCTCCACGGTCGTCCTCATCGAACCTTGATGTCTTTGCTGCATCTGCCGCATCAGGTTCCTGTGCAGCGGCAGACTCCTGCTTTTGCTCCTGGCGACGTTGTCTTCTATCGCAACTATCGAGGTTCACGGCGTTGGCTCGCAGGGCGCATTCTTCGCTGCCTCGGCCGCGCGATGTATTTGGTTTTGGGGGCCTCTGGTGAGGTGCATCGGCATCTCAATCAGCTGCGCCTCTGTCGTCACCTGGGTTCTGCCGCTCCCCGTCTGCTTTCAGCGACGGTGCCGTCCGGTCAGCGCCCTGGGGACCCATCTACTGGCTCGCCTCATCCCCAGGTGTTACCGACGCTGCCTTCCCTATTGCCTCATGGCGACATTCCGCCGCCGCCGCCGCCGCCGCCGCCGCCTGTTCTCCCGCCGGCGCCGCCCGCAGTGGACGCTTCGCTGCAGCCGCCCAGCGCCTCCCTGGGTCACGCGCCGCCGATCGCTTCCCGTGACCAGCTGTCCTCCGCCATGGAACTCTTGCCCGCTCCGGCCAGATGTCGTCCTCGCGCGTCGGATCCCCCGACGCAATGGAGGTCGACCCTTCGGCCCCTCCTGTCTCATTATGGGCGCATACACCGCATGTTGAAGTGCACCCTGGACTAGGTTTTCAGGCGTTTCCTAGCTCCCCTCGGACCGAATGGCAGGGTGCGGGTGGCACAGCCTCGCCTGTTGTTAGGCTCCCCACCACATCGCATACGTCAACATGGGGTCCTCCCCACGGTGGGCGGAAGCTTTATCACACGACCGTTCGCCGATTTGCGGTGGAGGAATGTGGTGTCACCGCCAGACACCACACTTGCTAGGTGGTAGCTTAAATTGGCCGCGGTCCATTAATACATGTCGGACCCGCGTGTCGCCACTGTCAGGATCGCAGACCGAGCGCCACCACACGGCAGGTCTCGAGAGACGGACTAGCACTCGCCCCAGTTGTACGGACGACATTGCTAGCGACTATACGTACGAAGCCTTTCTCTCATTTGCCGAGAGACCGTTAGAATAGCCTTCAGCTAAGTCCATGGCTACGACCTAGCAAGGCGCCATTAACCATATCTGGAGAGAGTCTCACTTGTATTATCAAGAGCGATGTACCGCAGAAGTGAATAAAAGTTAAGTATACGAGAAGCTCCGTTCTTTTCTTTATAGCATTCATAACGTATCCTGTTCCAGACAACGCAAGACGGCTTGAGTTGACACGTGCCCTTTCGGCTACCTCCCTTGTGTCTAGACTGTCTTGTCTAGACACAGCACCCCCCCCCCCCCATCTACATGTAAAATTTGAGTCCACAAAGGATGCATATCTGAGGCAAAATTAGGTTAAAATAATGTTCTCATTATCTTAGACACATGGACAGATATTATTATTGATTTATAATTTTGTAGATGCACCTGAAGATGAAATACATCTCTTGAAACGAGTTGTGCTTCCTTTTTTACAAATAGATAACTTTTACAGCAGTATCGGACTTTATCGTTGATGGTGAAAAACATTTGCGGATGTCGCCTCAAGAGAAAGGCATGTAATAGTATTAGTAAAATATTATAATTAGACTCAACGACGTAAATTTAGTGCTAACATCAGATATTGCACAACTGCATTTGAGATCAGGCTCTAATCTTTAGCTAAATTATATAAATATTTCAAAAAGATTATTGCTTTTACAAGGTAAAAATTGAAACTTCCTGGCAGATTAAAACTGTGTGCCGGACCGAGACTCGAACTCGGGACCTTTGGAACGTAGGAGACGAGGTACTGGCAGAATTGAAGCTGTGAGGAGAGCTCGCGAGTCATGCTTGGGTAGCTAAATCGGTAGAACTCTTGCCCGCGTCAGACAAAGGTCCCGAGTTCAAGTCTCGGTCCAGCACACAGTTTTAATCTGGCAGGAAGTTTTATATCAGCCCACAATCCACTGCAGAGTGAAAATCTCATTCTGGAAGGTAAAAATTGTTGGACAAAACAGTCTCACCTTCGTTTACATCGAGTCCTCTTCATATACTGCTAGTGCTTTTGACCCCAAGAATTGTTTTCTTCTGCACTTCGTCGCTTTTCTTTGGCTGCTACCAGCATTACGTATGGCGTGTCCTGCTGATAATTTTATAAATTATCAAATTTTATAGTTCGCTTTACTGGCCCTCCGTTAGGTGCCAATTAAGCAGAGATATTCCGACCCTATCAGTTTTTCAAATGTTTTTTGAGTGCCAGATCGCTCAAACTAAACAACCTTCAAGTTCATAGAGTTCAGAACAGCTAACACGAAAGAAAAGCTCCGGATTGGGAACCTCGTAGAACAAAAGAAACCCATGCATTATTAACTTTTGTGTTCCATGAAACTAAAGAATTAAACAACCGGCTAGTTCATCTCAAAGTCGTTTGGCCTAGGTAGAAAATAATGTACATTAATTAGTCCTTGAGATATTGAATGCAGTTGCACACTAGGGCTACATTACAAATGCTCGTTGGGGAGCTCTGTATGCAGCCTTCGCAGCTTCAAAATATTTTGTGTTTGTGTGGATCCAGAGCCTCCAGATACTTAATAAAGGTAGAAGCCAAATTCCGTCATTACCACTATGGCTACTTTCTACTTGTAATTAAGAGTGATTTGAAAATGACATGAAATTCAAATGTTACAAATGTGCTTTACAATGACGCTTAGCCGAAAGCAGCTAGCCGCACGAACAAATAAACATCGCATTACGGACTATTATGGACTATGTTTAGGTTTATTAATCTTCTCAGCTGCATTTCCGTCAGAGCCTCTCTGAAAACTTCACAGGAGCTCCACTGCACACATTATGGGACTACCACCCCTAGAAGAAACGATGTTGTGGAAAAGTAACTTGACCACAGCGCAGAGGATTGTTTTCAGAATTAATTTTCAAGCTACAGCGGAATGTGAGCTGGTTTGAAACTTTCTGACACATTAAAACCGTGTACTTGTCCCCTACTCGAGTCCAGAACGTTGGTTTTCTAGGACGATGCTCCTGTGGACCAGTGTAGCCCTTGTTGAAAAGTGAATGTTGCTTTTGAAATTTGAAATGTATGCTGAACCAATCGCAACACAAAAGCACAATTTTTAAGTGATTCAGAGATACGCATCTTCTTAATTAGAGCTTTCTTGAAAGAAGAATTGCACAGGTACTACTGTTACGTTACTAATATACGCCAGGTAAAGGGAGGTTACAAATTAATAATTATTTTTAATAATTAGTAAGTTATAATTGAATTTTCGTGCAAAATTTGTTAAATGAATAAGTTACAGACGACGCACTCAA
Organism: Schistocerca nitens; assembly: GCF_023898315.1. Classification (NCBI taxonomy): domain Eukaryota; kingdom Metazoa; phylum Arthropoda; class Insecta; order Orthoptera; family Acrididae; genus Schistocerca; species Schistocerca nitens. The sequence continues at coordinate 408,270,821 of NC_064618.1, forward strand.
CTTTTGTACACTGCGCTACAAAATTAAATCATCACTTTTTCGAACCCCGGTAATTGTCTCCCATCGCAACGCATAAGTGAAATTTGGCTGAAAGGTGTCTACAATGTTCCTCTGTAAAGGCGCAAGAAAAGCGTGGCGCTATGCGACTTTACCCTCCATCTTGGTGACGCTTCAAACTATAAGGTGTCGACACATGCGTAAGAAAGGCCACACCCCACAAGTTCCTGTGAAGTGCAAGGAAGGTCGATGATGTTACATTGGCACCATATTTCACCACAAATCTACGCAACATCACCGTGGACGTGTCACACAATGGGAGGGTCGTCAAGCCATCTCTTACCCACATTTTACCCCCTTTCCTTTGACGCCTCTGAACTGGAAGTCAAAATCGCGGCAGCCAGCGGTGAAATCAGTTTGTATGGTCGAGGATAACATTTCAGACACACCGTCGCTCAGAATCGATACGACAAGGCCTCACGAGATGGCACTGTGGTACGTTGATTCCCACACATTTCGCGGTCTAAAGCGACAGTTCGCAGTACTATGTGCAACAGGATGATGTCATTGGAAATTTGGGCAACTGCAGCCACCCGGTGGCCATTTTAACGCTACTCTATAGATACTGCAGGGCTGCAACCCCACGGAACGTTATCGCACTCCGTTGGAGTGTAGGATGACAGCAATTTTTGCTGTGCCATGCAGGGTGGAACCGTTAGCGACCGTTTAAAACAATTCGACGAAATTTAAACGTCATCAGAAGCACAAAAGTGTTTTTGTTCCTTTTAGTACCCCCTCTTTCGCACCCTCCTGTGGCATGTTCACTGGGATGTTTGGCATCGATGTATGTCTGAATGAAATGGCAGAGCGTCCGTCTACAACCACCCATTTCAACAATACCCTCGGTGCCAATCATGCACCTTTGTTGAGTGCATTAAAAATGTACCTGTCAGAAACTTTGAAATCGATTGAGCCTTGCGGCTGGCCCAGCGCCTGAAGATAGGCAAACTCGACCTAAAGGCATCAAAGAGGTTGCCTAAGTCTCAGATGCTACAGCAACCCCACCACTGTATTGGTGTTGAAGTTTCTAACAGGCACATTTTTAACATGCTGAGGAAAGACACGAGTGTGGCACCGAGGGTACTGCCGAACTGGCTGGTATTAGAGATACACTTTGCGGTTTTATTCGGTATATCTCCATGTCGAAATCTCCCGTGAGCACGCCACGGGAGGGCACGGGAAAGGAGGGATGAAAAACCATAAACACAATTTTGCTGTCACCCTACACTTCAGTGGGGTGAGATGACATTCATGGGATTTCAGCCCTGCAATGTTCTCAGAGTAACAACTGGAAGAAATTCAGCCCTTGGTCACTATTTTTAACAAATTAACCTGGTTTCGACACTGCTAGGATTGTCTTCCTCAGAATTTAAAACAAAGAATGGTCTATATTCTATAACATGGTCACAGAATTATGACTAAAAACGTATGAAAGAGTATAAGTACAGACTCGTCGTGAAAGACTGGCAGTACTTATATGTCATTTATAAAATACGAGGGCAGTTCAATAAGTAATGCAACACATTTTTTTTCTGAAACAGGGGTTGTTTTATTCAGTATTGAAATACACCACGTTATTCCCCAATCTTTTAGCTACACAACACTATTTTTCAACGTAATCTCCATTCAATGCTACGGCCTTACGCCACCTTGAAATGAGGGCCTGTATGCCTGCACGGTACCATTCCACTGGTCGATGTCGGAGCCAACGTCGTACTGCATCAATAACTTCTTCATCATCCGCGTAGTGCGTCCCACGGATTGCGTCCTTCATTGAGCCAAACATATGGAAATCCGACGGTGCGAGATCGGGGCTCTAGGGTGCATGAGGAAGAACAGTGCACTGAAGTTTTGTGAGCTCCTCTCGGGTGCGAAGACTTGTGTGAGGTCTTGCGTTGTCATGAAGAAGGAGAAGTTCGTTCAGATTTTTGTGCCTACGAACACGCTGAAGTCGTTTCTTCAATTTCTGAAGAGTAGCACAATACACTTCAGAGTTGATCGTTTGACCATGGGGAAGGACATCGAACAGAATAACCCCTTCAGCGTCCCAGAAGACTGTAACCATGACTTTACCGGCTGAGGGTATGGCTTTAAACTTTTTCTTGGTAGGGGAGTGGGTGTGGCGCCACTCCATTGATTGCCGTTTTGTTTCAGGTTCGAAGTGATGAACCCATGTTTCATCGCCTGTAACAATCTTTGACAAGAAATTGTCACCCTCGGCCACATGACGAGCAAGCAATTTCGCACAGATGGTTCTCCTTTGCTCTTTATGGTGTTCGGTTAGACAACGAGGGACCCAGCGGGAACAAACCTTTGAATATCCCAACTGGTGAACAACTGTGACAGCACTACCAACAGAGATGTCAAGTTGAGCACTGAGTTGTTTGATGGTGATCCGTCGATCATCTCGAACGAATGTGTTCGCACGCTCTGCCATTGCAGGAGTCACAGCTGTGCACGGCCGGCCCGCACGTGGGAGATCAGACAGTCTTGCTTGACCTTGCGGCGATGATGACACACGCTTTGCCCAACGACTCACCGTGCTTTTGTCCACTGCCAGATCACCGTAGACATTCTGCAAGCGCCTATGAATATCTGAGATGCCCTGGTTTTCCGCCAAAAGAAACTCGATCACTGCCCATTGTTTGCAACGCACATCCGTTACAGACGCCATTTTAACAGCTCCGTACAGCGCTGCCACCTGTCGGAAGTCAATGAAACTATACGAGACGAAGCGGGAATGTTTGAAAATTTTCCACAAGAAATTTCCGGTTTTTTCAACCAAAATTGGCCGAGAAAAAAAAATGTGTTGCATTACTTATTGAACTGCCCTCGTAATAAATATGACAAAAGGACATTAGTCACAAAGATATTTAAGGTAAAGAAAACTGTGATGGCGAGTCACTAAGGGCTGCTCGTTACTGTGACCATGTTACAGAATATAGACCATTTCTTGTTTTAAATTCTGAGAAAGACACTCCTAGCAGTGTCGAAACCAGGTTAATTTGTTAAAAATAGTGACCGAGGGCTGAATTTCTTTCAGTTGTGACTATTTACGATCTCTGAACGTGCAGCCATGCACAAAAAAAAAAAGGTTCTTGGAGTAAAGTTCAAGCACCCAGGGGGTTTGACCAGAACGTCGTTCTGTTGCTCATCTCACTTGCAACTACCGTTTTCGACCGCAAATTGTGTGGGGTTCAACTTGCAGAGGTAAGGGTTGGTTTAATTGACGCCCCTTATGACACGCATCAGGCCTTGTCATGTCCATTCTGAATTGATTTCAATGCTATGTGCCGGAGGCGTAAAAAAAGGCGGCTGAAATATGGGAAGAGGGAATGTGACAGCCTTCACATCGATGACGTTGGGCAGAATTGTGGCGAAATTTGGTACCAGTGTGACATCATCAATCCACCTTACAGCTGACATGGCCTTCTGCAGTGTGGCCCTTTCTCCGCATGTGGCGACACCTTGCTATTTGAAACGTCGCCGGGCCTCAAGGTGACGTCGCAAGGTGCCACGCTTTTGCACAATTAGAGAGGAGGGTTGTAGGCACCTCTGAGCCAAAACAGAAACTTTTGCTTTGCGATGGAAGATAACTATGGGGTTTCGAAAAAGTGATCCTTTAATTTTGTTGCGCAATGTAGTTCCAACGCTCTCTTAATACCAGACTTGTTAGTGATATGGAGACCATGAGGGCTTACTAAACGTGAAGTGATTCAACGTTCCTATCTTTTCCATTATCTTTGATCGTTTATGAGGGTGTCTTGGGTTCCTCACTTACGTACTTGGGCAGTGCTGCACATGTGTTTACGTCGAGATGTCTTTTTCCTGGAGCATAAGAGGCTGCACAAACGAACTGCCGTATTCCTGAAGCTGACAAATCCACGGTTGGGGTATGTAGTGAAGGACAGTCGGTGATGGACTGCGGTTTAAGCAGAGTACATGGTTGCAAGACAAATGACTACGACATTTTTATAGACTTTTATATGTAAGTGTCTTACGAATATACAAACAAATCATTGCTGTGAGAATTTTTTGCATGAATGAACCATTGTTAACGCTTTCCCGGGATTCAAATATTTGTACAACGATATTTCTTCGATACACATAAAAATAAGTACCGTACTTTTGTTTTGTCCACTGTTACAGTTGTTTTGTTCCGCTTTTAGATTGTGTCGTATGTGATCTGAACTCTAAATGTCCATATAATTATCTTGACGATGTTGTGGTTTATAGCGCCACTTTCGCTGATCATTTGAAACACTAGGATGCGGTTTTGGAGCGTCTGAGGGAGGCAGGGTTGACCGTCAAATAATCCAAAATTTCGTTGGTGCGTCGGCAGATATCATTTTGGAGTAATTTAGTTTCTGACGATGGTAACAGGGTGGATCAAGATCGCATTAGTGAATGGCGTAGATTCCATGCGCCCAGGAATAAGAAATCTGAAGTTTACTGGCATGGATATTTTTTTCCTATGGTTGCCTCACATTTCCATCAGTTTCCAGGGCTGCTTAATGACCTCCATAAGAAAAGGATTAATTGTATTCGCGATTGCGAATATGGACAACCATCAAGTGTAGGATGGAATAACGACAGTGAAAATTTGTGCCTGACCGTGATTCCGACCCAGATTTCCCGCTTTTCTCGAGTGATCACCTTACTATTTGGCTATACAAGCACGACTCGCGGCCAGAGCCAAACATTCAGATGTCCTCAACCGCGCGTCGATAAGAAAGGGGTTGTTTCCCATTGGGACGAGAGGCAGAAGGCATTCTTTGATGCAGTTAAAGAGGCCTTTAGTAATCTCCCCGTTTCTGCTGTTCTCGATTATGAGCTCCCATTTGTTGTCCTGCTTGTGAAAGACAGCCATTCTTCTGCAATAACAAAATCGGAAGTGTCGTTCCATAGCTTATATTTTCTAGGAAGTTTGTTACCCCCTGGTAAGCACTGACAGTCCTCTTTGCCGTCGGCAAATTAAAGTTTTGTTTTGAGCACAAGGCATTTCATCTGGAAACGGATAGCCAGGACCTGTGTTGGATCCTGGTACGTCCCCGGAAGACTGGGCGAATAGCACGCAGGTCGATTCGTGTTTCCAGCTTTCGTTTCAAGGTCCTGTATATAAGGCACCCCTACAATCAGATGGCGGATACCATAAGCTGCATGTTCGAAGGCGAGTTCGTGTATCAACATGAGGAGGGTGAGTTGAGGCTGGGGGGTGGGGGGGCTTGGGGAGGGATGTTCTCTGAGGATTAGGCGACAGGATTGCTGTTGGTGTGCCCTTAAATCTTTACTAATTGAAAGGGGAAGCAAGATCTTGACCCTAGAATTGCAGGATTGAATAGAGGTTGTTAGAAGGGGAACAGATCTCTGGGTATAACATTAACAAATGTCTAGTTTTTAATACTCGCCTAAGATTTTTTTGCCTATGGAAGTTCTCGGTCCCATATTCCGCTACTTCGACGATACTGAACTGGGTGGCCACTCGGGTATTCATAAAATCATTGCTAACTATAAGTAACGTGTTATTTGGCCTGCCATTTACAAGTACATTGGAGATTGATTGGGGACTGTTAAAAGTTGCAGGAGCAGTTTGGACACGTGTAAGGTGTAAGAGGTATGCGCTGCCTGCAATAGGCAAGGCATAGGAGAGTCTCTGACCAGAGATCAGTATGTTGTGCGCTAGTCTGCAGTAGTCGGCATTAGTCTGCGCGTGTCTGCGCTTGTCTGCCAGTCTGCTCTGGTCGGGACTCTGGAGGATGAGTATTATTGTATAAGGTAAAGAAGCAGCCTTGTGCATATCTAGTAATGTATGTGAACTGTCATCCAATTTTTTTAAAAAAATGCCCTAATAATAATTTTTATAATATAAAGTATTTTTTTTTAAAAAAAAGCATTCATTTCAATTTAAAGAATTTATCCAATGCATGATCACTCCTTTCACGAATCACAAATGTATAGGCCCGCATTGCACGGAGCTGTGCCAAAAATTTTTTAGGTAAGAGCAGATACATTCGCCGTTTTTATTGAGGTAAGAATTTTTGCTTTTTTTAATTCAGAATACAGGGCCGTGGCGCAGCGCTGCTGTCGTCCTAAAATTTACCAGGTTACTGAATTTTTTTTATTTCGGGGTTTAGGAATTTTTCTGTTTCGAACTTAACATTAAATGAGAAAAGAATTTTGTGGGTACATCAAATGTGAATGCATTTCTGCACGGAGATAATAAATGGGAACCAATTTTGTTCAGAGGTTACATTAAATTAGAATCACATTCATTCATTAATTCATATTTTAAATTCATAATTATTATTTCTGTGGGGAGGTTACACTTGGCGACATCCGACCAGGATCGTATTTCTTTGTGAATCTCTGAGAAGTAGTCATATATCTGCTCTTATTTATTTAAACGTAGTTTGCATCTGGCGCAACGCATTTACTAATTTGTCACTCTTTCTTTCACAGATCATCGGCAATTTATTGCTCTTTGTTGTAATTGTTTGTTCCATTTTTTTGCTTTGTCTTTGTTTCATTTTGTGCTTATTTTTGATTAGTGAAAATGCCGCGAAAAACTGTTAACAGTATATCGCGATGTACAATGAGTGAAAAAGCTGACTCGAATAATTTGACCGATCATAGTAGCGACAGTTTGTGTAATAATGATAGTCCTCCATTTACAGACAATCAGTGCGTACCGACCACTAGTAATGATTTTAATGCTAATGATGAGCAAACAAATTCAATTGTGTCCTCTGTTAATTTAACGACAATTGATGACGCGGGACGTTCTGTTACAATGAACACTGCCCAGCTTGACAAACCCGGTTGCAAAATTTACGTAATGAACAGATAAATGTTTCTAACAAAAGTGAACAATGTACTCAAAGTACGTCAAATTTATTTGATTCTGATGCAGTGACAAACAGTGCTCATCCGAGTAGCAAACCTTTTCGTGAATCAAATAATGGTTTCACAAAAAGTGACAAATACAGATACGTCATCAAATAACACAGAGAATAGAGCAGGTAATATTGGGTGGGATCAAGTTATCGCATTAATACTACAACTCAATGAAAAATACGACAATCAGTACAAACAACTTAATGAAATACTAGACAACCATTTCAAACAACGTGATAAAATTCTCGAACAGTGGATTGAAAAACTAGACAACAATTCCAAACAGTCGAATGAAAGTTTCAAACAGTCAAATGAAAAGCTCGACAACCTCAATGAACAGAACAAACAACTTAGTGAACAGATTACAGCCATTACTGTGCAACGCCATGATACTAAAGAACAATTATGTGAGGAAATTAAGGCTTGTGCTAGTAACAGTAGTGAAGAGACTAGATCTGTTGCACAAGAATTAAGTAATACACATGCAGCCACAACAGAATCACTTAGAGATGAAATTAATGCAGTCACTGAACAATGTTCAGAAAACGCAACACAGATACGCGACGAGTTTAAATTAATGTCAGCAGAAGTTTCACACACTCTGGATACGGAAGTCGATAAGAAATTTGAACAACAGATCAGCCAAATTGACGAACGTATTAAAGTGACAGAAATGAAAAATGTTTCAGTCACTAACACGTCACAGCATACGGCACATTCAGAACATTTGTCACATTAACACAGCCAGTGTAAGGTAATTTACAGAGACTACGTGACTTAGAAAACGAAGTGACACAGACAAACAGATTCTCACACAAACCTGAACCTGTTCACAAATTCAGAGACGATAACGTTGATTATAAGCAATTTTTATCCGTAAAAAGTCTAAGGTATTTAAGAATGACAGAACACAGATTCACGCTTTGAACTGGATACGATAATTTATTTTTGTACTTTCACTGCCATTGCCTGTAACGCAGAAACTAAAATTTATTTGTAGCGCGTAATTGACCCCAGGGGATTCATTACGCTTCGATGAATATATGCCGTAGCGTGCACAGGGCCCCGAGCCGTAGTAGTGCTATTTCATCTTTAGTTTTCTGCACGGCTGCCTTCTCTTCTACTATCCTTTATATCTATCAGAACAGCTCTTCAACTATCGATCTATCTATAATTATGAAAGAGTAAAGAAAACCTGATACGACAAGTTTTATCTGAAAGTGACATTTACCATTAGACGCTCCAGAAATGATAACCACGAGAATTTTAATAATAAAAAAATTTTAATCATCAGTATGTACAAAAATTTTCAGCAGTCGCAAACACATTTTGGTAACAATAGAGGCTTTTCTCCGCAACAGCAACAAAACCAACCGGTTAGCATACCTAACCAACAATATAATGTACAAGGTCAACCAAGCTTTAATGTTTCGCTGCCTACACGTACAGCGTCAGCTCCAACAAACAGTAACGCACAGCAACAAGGAAATCAGTACGTACAGAAAACACACCGTTTCAATTCCTATCGCAATGCACCGTATAGAAATGACTATCATGACAGACGTAAAAATAATGAGCACAATTTTCAGCGTACGTTTAATAACAGTCGGTCTTACCAGTAACAGAATCATCATGAATGAACCAGACAGTAGATATCATCCCGAATGTAATACGCCAGGAAGAAATAACAGAACAGTACAAATAGTTGAAATGCCACAGCATCCTCCCGAAAATAATAGCACGTCAGATAGAATTTGACTTGATACAGTACAGGTTGCATCTTCCAGTAACGCAAGCAATACTTTTGACACGCAGAATCTTGTTCACGAAAATGTTATTACTTTTGACGACATCCGACACACACTTTTGCATGAAAGACAGAATCACAACGTATGTAGACGACATTCTTATTGCAGAAGCTAACTGGTCTGAACACAATCTGATTCTTGAACAATTGTTACGAACTTTTCGTGCACAAGGACTCACAGTTAATCTCAGTAAATCGCACTTTGACAAAACTTCTATAAAATTTCTTGCACATGTAATTTCAGCAGAGGGCATTGCGCCTGACCCGAAAAAACTTCAAGCTATATGTGACATTACTGTTCCTACGACGAAGAAACAACTGAAAGGGTACAGTACCGCCCAACATTGAAAATAGGTACGAAATTCTTGTCAGAACAACACATTTTTTGTGTAAAAGTAACTCAATTTCAATTAATACAGCGAAGCCGGATACCAGTGTGGGAAAGAATGACAATTTATTTATTTAATTGATCACATGTGCACTCCCTCAAAATAAATCCCTACATCCAGTTTGGTGAGATCTGTGAAATGAATAAATGTATGGTCGTCTGCTAACCACAGATAGTGAATCGGAATATATGATCATCTTTGAGTCGATCCTTTGGCTACCTTTGGTGAGATCAAAGAGATGGAAGTTACCAGAGCTTTGGAGCGTCTGAAATGTGGCTGACCAATAAGGTAGCAAGGTGCTTCTCCCACTTCGACAGAGGTGCGAGAGAACCGGAATACGGCCATGTTTCGGCACTCTGGCGCTGAACCTTCTGCTGTAAAGACCTGTTTTTTGTTGTGCTCCGTAATGAAAGTGTGGAGGCATGGTATGGATGTGGAGTATTTGTCTTTCCTAGGAACTTTTGTGGGGAAAATTACAAAGTGAGGCAGGTAATCTTAAGGGGATTGTAGTAAACCAACAGTCACAATGAGACCACGTGTAGTTATAAGTTGAGATACTAGCGTGTGTACAATAAGCTGAAATATTTAAGAATTAATAGCGTGTGTACAATAAGCTGAAATATTTAAGAAATAGCGTGTGTATCATAAGTTGAAGTATTTAAGAAATATCATTCCGTGTGACACTAAATTTAAACTCTGAGAGAGAATCAAGGTGAGTAGGCCGTTTTTCCAGCAACGCCACTTGGCTTGCATTGCACAGGAAGACGTGCGTTTATCTCCAGAGTTCACAGTAGGAAAGTAAAATTACAAAGTGGGGCAGTGTCGTGTGAAACTGGGATAGATATTGATTGAAGTGGGAAAGCGGAAAGTGATGAAGTTGTAACCGTTCGTTGTGTAATATTTCATATTGTTGTGTTGTGTATGTCTTGTAATTTGGGTATGTGTGTTTTGCATGGGAGTAGCAAGGTAATTTCGAAAGATTTGTGGGTTATGCTTGTTCCTTCTGTATCGCTCGATCTGGAGGAAAGTTTCGTGAGGATGAATGTGAGAGGCGAAGTGTGAGGTATAATAAAAGATCCACCATCCGATCCAGGGAGTGCACTGTTGCGGTAAATAGATTACGAGACCATAGTATAGAGATTCACTAACGTAAAGCCATGCCCACTGGGCGGAATTTCTCTTGTAATTTTGTTGTAGGTTGTAGAATTTGTGTGTTTAGGAATAAATCAAATAGTGAAAAGAAAGAGATTGGTGGCCTTTTTCATTAAATTGTATGTTATCATAATGTCCCGAATTTATATAAAAGCCGTTAAATCAAAGACAAAAAAGTAAGTGTGGTATTGCCAGTGCGTAGTGTGCAGTCAGAGTTCTATAAATCACTGATAGTCAGATGCGTGATTCCGTTGCGTATTATTCATGCAGGAGGATAATTTGTAACTAAATAGTAAGATACGAGAATTCATGTTGCTCAATAAATTAAGGAAGAATCCACTCGCTTGGCAAACCACCCATCTTGCAGGCCTGACTGCTTGATGCCACAGTATGAGAAAGGCAAGTGGGTGCCTCTCATAATTTCGACCCTGCCAGGATCATTTTTGTTAGGATATTTTGTTGTTAGGGTTTGCTGTTAAATTTTTTTTTATGGAATGTATTGTGATAGCGCTAAGAAGTAAAATTTTTTTTGTTTGCAATTTCTTTCTGGATTGGTGAGGATCTTTTATTTTTTTTAATTGCCATAACGTACAAGGCTGGAAGATCGTGGTATAATTTTTTTTTGCGTAATGTCCGTAGTAACTAGGTCGCAGTCGAAAAACGTAGCCACAATGGAGAATAGCGATTCTGGCGTGAACGTAGCAGTGCAGCAGGAAGTAGGTGTTGACCGTGAGTTAATGAGAGGGGACGGCAGGCACTCCGAAGAGGCTGTATTGTTCAGTGGACCGCTGCAAGGGGATCCTTTGTGCGGCGGGCTTTGCTCACAACCGGGGGCCTTTCCCGACCACACGGGCGAGCCGAGATTAGGACAGGTATGCAGTGAAAGTGCAGCTACCCTTAGTGAAGCTACGGTTTCTCAGGCGCACGAGGTGAGCGCGTCGACAGTAGCAAATAACGATGTGATACTGCAGTTTTTACAGAGGATGGACGAAAGATTGGAAGCAAATAACGAAAGGTTAGAAGCGATGAATAGGGAGACTAAGAAAGGATTGGAAGCAAATAACGAAAGGTTAGAAGCGATGAATAGGGAGACTAAGAAAGGATTGGAAGCAAATAACGAAAGATTAAAAAATGGCTCTGAGCACTATGGGACTCAACTGCTGAGGTTATTAGTCCCCTAGAACTTAGAACTAGTTAAACCGAACTAACCTAAGGACATCACAAACATCCATGCCCGAGGCAGGATTCGAACCTGCGACCGTAGCGGTCTTGCGGTTCCAGACTGCAGCGCCTTTAACCGCACGGCCACTTCGGCTGGCACGAAAGATTAGAAGCAATCAATAGAGATAACAAGGAGAGAGATAGGGAGACTAAGGAGAGATTGGAAACAATGGATAGGGGAAATAAAGAGGCAATGAGGAAGCTACACACAGTTATCGATGAGCGTCTGTCCGCAGTTGGTTGGTTGGTTGGTTTGGACAAGGAGACCAGACAGCGTGGTCATCGGTCTCATCGGATTAGGGAAGGATGGGGAAGGAAGTCGGCCGTGCCCTTTCAGAGGAACCATCCCGGCATTTACCTGGAGTGATTTAGGGAAATCACGGAAAACCTAAATCCGGATGGCCGGACGCGGGATTGAACCGTCGTCCTCCCGAATGCGAGTCCAGTGTCTAACCACTGCGCCACCTCGCTCGGTGTCCGCAGTTAATAATCGGTTAGATGAGGGGGAGAAGAATCTGGATGCGGTGCAGCAAGAATGTGATGCTGTGAAAGGAAAAGTCAATAATTTGGAGGTACGAATAAGTGCAATAGAGAGCGATATTACAGAACATAGGGGCGTGTGGCCGGATGAGCGAATCAAAGAGATAGTGGAGGACTTACTTGCAGATAAACAAGGGGCATTAGACAGCGTGGAAGCTCAAGTCACACGGCAGGAAATGGCGCTAAATAAACACAGGGATGAAGTTGCGGAGGTAGTGGTCAGAATGAATACGATAAGCGCAGATGTAGAAAAGATCAGTATAAGAGGCGAAACGGGCTCTGACAGTACGCAGCGAGAGGTTTATGCCGACCAGGAGGAGATACAATCACTATTACAGTTTAAAGAGGCACAATTAGAAACAAATAGGAAACATAGGGAAGAACTAGCACAGTTGCAATTAGAGTACAGAAGCGAAGGGGAAACACCACCAGGTAGACTGCGGAGGGAGAGTGAGATAAATTCAAAAGACGAAAATAGGCAGAAAGAGGAATACGAACTCAGAGAGCTAGAAGAACGATTGTGTCGGATAAAACAGGTGGCAAACCCAACTGGGTATAGTCCAAGGTCGGAAAACATAAGTGCGGAAGAAGAATGTAGGAGGCACTTCGTGTCGGTACAAACGTACACTTGTTTTCCGGATCCTGATAATTACCAACATCCATGCCTGTGGCTGTCTCAATTTCAAGATTCATTACCTTCATCGTGGGGACCGCTCCTCAAAATGAAGTTTGTGTGTAACCATTTGAGGGACGAGGCTAGAGCGAAAATGCAGGAAGTTATTAAAGACTGTAGTAGCTACAAGATGTTTTGTGACAAATTTTTAAATGAATTCTGGTCGAAAAGTAAGCAGGACCAGGTTAAGCAAAGCATATTGATGATGCCAAATTGTAACGAAGGTGGTATAAGAGATCCAGTGTCGTGCTATCAGGAAATGCTGAGACGAAACAGGTATTTGGATGTGCCATACGAAACTGGGGAGCTCATTAGGATCTGTATAACGAAGTTGCCAGTGAGATTGCGCAGAGATATAGTGATAGCAGGCAGAGGCTTGAACGATTCTGCGTCATTTCAGCACTTCTTACAGGAACTGGGTAATGAGAGCAACATTGTGAACGGCGACATGACTCATAGGTCGGACAGAGTTGAGGATAGGAACAGTAGAAACTATCAGAATGACAGGAGAGCATGGAATCAGAGGAATGACGGAAATGGAAGATGGCGAGGAAATAGGGGGCAGAATTCATGGGGATATCGACCGGCAAACCGGGAAAATAGAAGATGGGACAGAGATGGAAGAAGAAGGGAAAATGAAAATGATGGGCGAAGAGAGGATAGGCAGTTATTGGGTTCACGACAGGACAATCATTGTCACAATGACGGAGGGACAAGAAGGTGACTACTTGATAGACGGGTACAAACCAGGACTATTAATGATGTAAATATTAGGTATATCGATTACGGAAAACTAAGGGAGAATCTGTTAGAGGAGGTAGGAGATGTGGGGAGTGAAGTCCACCCAATAATTAGCATAGAAATAAATAATATAATCGTACCTTGTGTCATCGACACAGGCAGTGTAATGAGTGTTTTGAGGGACGATGTGTTCAAGTGTTGTAGTCTTACAAAACCATGGCCAACGTTGCCATTGCAAAGGACAACAGTGAGAGGGGCAATTACAGGAAAGGGAATTGAGGTGAAGTTACAAGCGCAGGTAGACTTCGTGTGCCAGGCGAAGAGGTTTAGTACAGTGTTCATGATTGTGTCATCTCTAACTGTTGAAGGGATATTAGGCGTTAATTTTTTGAACCAATATAAAGCAGTCGTTAACATGAGAAATGGTTCGATGGAGTTGAAACGAGATTCGGAGGAAATTACATTAAGATTCGACGATTGCTTACATGGTAAAGATAACGCACACTTAGCATTATGTCTGGCGGTAAAGTCCGGTAAACAGGCACAGAATACGGGGTTCGAACAAGAGAAGAAGGAAATTCATAAATGTTTGGAGGAGGAGATCAGGGAGAAAATCTGGCATTTACGAGGGACCACGGTCTACGGGGAATTGCAGAAAATTTTATACGAGAATAGAAAGGTATTTAAACATGCTGCGGGTACAATAAGAAATTTTGTGTATAGATTCAAGGTCAAGCCACATAAACAGTTTAGGGCCCAAGTGTACCCGATACCTGTTGTGTACAAAGAAAGAGTGGAAGCTGAGATCGAAAGCATGCTACAACAAGGGATTATCGAACCAGCATCCAGTCCGTACAACAGTCCTTTAGTTTGTGTTGAAAAAAAGGATGGGTCAATTAGATTAGTTTTGGACGCAAGAAGGATTAATAAGATAATAGAGCCAGAGACAGGTCGGCCGCTGACACTTGACGAATTGCTACAAAAGTTCCACGGGATCAGAGTTCTCAGCTCAGTTGATTTGAGAATGAGTTACTGGCAGGTGGAGTTAGACAGGGGGTGTAGAAAATACACTGCTTTCTTGTGCTACGGGAAATCGTATCAGTTCCGGAAACTACCATTTGGGTTAAATGTATCATCCGCGGTATTTATCAGAGCGCTAAATACTGTCATTCCTAATGAAATAAAAGACAAGGTAACACAGTACGTGGATGATGTCCTGATAGCCGAAAGAAACTGGGAAGACCACAATAGAACGTTAGGCATATTGCTCGGTGCACTGGAGAGACATGGGGTGACCGTAAATTTGGGAAAGTCAGAATTTGGACGAAAAGAAATCGAGTTTCTAGGTCACATTGTGACACCAGAGGGAATAAGACCAAATCCAGACAAACTCGAAGCAATCAGAGAATTTCCGGTGCCAAGAACAAAACGTCAGCTACGGGGTTATTTAGGATTAATCAATTTTTACAGGAGGTTCATTAAGATTGGGGGAGCAGCGACACCCAGACTATGTCAGCTGACTGGAAAGAAAACGGTATGGAATTGGGACCCTGTCGCGCAGGAAGAGTATGAGGCGTTAAAGAAGGCACTGCTATCGGCACCTCTTCTCGGGCATCCAGACCTAGGGAAAGAGTTTTGTATGGCCACGGACAGTTCCCGTAGTGGACTTGGGGTAACATTGTTCCAAGAGCAAGAGCAAGGAGGAGAAGTAATACAACAACCTATTGCATTTGCGAGCCGAGTGCTTAGCAAAGCTGAGAGAAATTACACGGTAACTGAGCTTGAAGCTTTGGCAATAGTATGGGGTTTTAGTAAGTTTAGATACTATTTGTATGGAAGGCATACTAAAATCTATACTGACCACAAGTCACTACAGTTTCTAATGTCGGCCAAACTTAATCATAGGCGACTCGCTAGGTGGGCACTCTATTTACAGGAGTTTCAGTTTTCGGTCACGTATATTCCTGGGCCACAGAATATAGTGGCGGATGCGTTGTCAAGGAACCCAGTAGGTCATGGTCAATGCTTTGATGAGGAGGTAAACGAGAACAGATATGATATATTGTATATGCAGGGCGTGCCGTTCGAGAAATACATAGGGACGGTACTCACAAATATCGCGAAAGAGCAGGATAAAGACGCGTCATGGAGAATGGTGAAGGGCAGAGTTAGAGCGAACTTAGACGCCAATATAGCACGTTTTTATACAATTCAGAATGGGGTCCTTTTCTACCGTAGAAATCCAAACACACAAGACTGGGTGTTGTGTATACCAAATGAAAAAGTCAACAAGTTGATCTGGTACACGCACCTAAGTTACGGGCATTACGGAGCAAGGAAATGCTGTAAGAAGTTAAGGGAATCAGTTTATTTCATTAGTATGGAGAGGAGGATCAAGAACGTGCTTGGTAGTTGCAAATTGTGCCAGAAGGCAAAATCGTTAACTATCTCATGCAAAGCACCGCTTTTTCCGATAGTGCCAGGTAGATTGAGGGAATTCGGAGCAACAGATTTGTTTGGCCCGCTACCTAGGTCAGTGCAGGGATATAGATATGTTTTAGTAGCAGTGGAATTGGTGTCAAAGTATGTGACTTTTACCGCATTGAAACGTGCGACGGGAAGGACAGTAGCAGCAGCGATCGTTAAAAACTTTTTGCGAGAAGTAGGGACTGTAGAAAAGTTCATTGCTGACAATGGACCGCAATATAGATCCAGACAATGGCTAACCACACTGAAGAGAAGAAGGATAAAACCGGTGTTCATATCCCGATACCATGCTGCAAGTAACCCCAGTGAAAGAGTGGTAAAAGAACTGGGAAAATTGTGTAAAATCTATTGCCATAGGCAACACAGAAGTTGGAGTATTTTTCTCAAAGATTTTCAGGACATCCTCAATGAGCTACCACATGGAGCAACTGGTTTATCACCAATTACGGTGCTAAAGAATGAACCACCACCAGATCGAGTCAGGGAGCTAGTAGATTTTCCGCGATCAGGAAAGCAGAGGCACACAGAAATTGTTAAGGTTGCGATAGAGCGAATTAAGAAAGCAGCTAAGGATAGGCAGGAGAAGCAGAAAGGAAAGATCCGTAAGATCGAATTGGCAGTAGGAGACAAGGTTCTAATAAAAACTCATCGATTATCAAAGAAGCACAGATTTCTAACTAGCAAGTTCTTTACTGTGTATAGTGGACCATTCAGAGTGAGGCGGATTGTACATGAAAATGCTGTACTAATTGAGACGATCAAGGGAAAACAATCTCGGGGGCTTCATCACATTTCTAACATCAAATTATGGAAAAGTTAAGGATAGATCTAAGGTAGGCAATTTATGGTAGATAGTCAGTGTATTTAATTGTGGTGTGTAACGTTGTGCAGGGTCAAATCGAACATAAGAATTTTCAGGCGGGATGTCAGGAAGTATGACAGAACAGACTGGTCGAATGAGTCATGAACAGGAGTCGACAGAGTGGTGTATGTACGTATTTTTGTCGTATGAATAAGGATCAAGCAGAAACGACGTGATGATTAATGAGTGAATAAAGATAGTAGATAGAGAAGCGACGTGATAAATAGTAGTGGATAAAGGTGGTATATGAGGAGAAGCGACGTGAAGCAAGGGGATTAATAAAGAGAGATTCGACGTGATGAAACAGTGGTAAATAAAGGTGAGTAGAATTGAATAATGTGGAGATGTCTTAGATGTATGTTACAGAGAGGCCTGTGTATGCTGCAATAGAGATTGATGCCAATGATGAAGGAAGACCAGGAAATGATGGAGTAATGGACGGACGGAGAGCCGAAATACGAATGAAGAGATGAGGACAACTGCACAATGTGAAAGGACGTAAAGGGAGTATGAGACCCAGATGGTGAACGTTGTGAAATACTGACGTAAGATGTAATATAAGTGTAGATCTAATTCTTACCATAAAATATGCTATTTGGCAAAAATAATATTTTTTGTTGTTGTTGAAGCCTGGTACCAGTATAACTAATCAAAACGGTACCAATAATGTGTACAGTTATTTTGCAAGTTGATTAATTTGTGTATTTTTGTTCTTAGATGAAATGTCGCGATTCTAAGTTGATATTTAGCATAAAGTGAATGCAGAGATAAGCCGATGGAGAGAGGTGCCAGAGTGAAAGGACGAATTCGGAGACTGGAAAGCTATCTCCGAAGCAGCTTCATGTGTTATGTGGTTGAGTATAAGGGAGCAAAGGTATGGTATGTTGTAGTGAGTGTGGTGGTGTTAAGGATGGCTGACTTCTAGACCTATTCTGTTAGTGTATCAATGGATTGAATGAGAGGGAAAATGTGATGTCTGGTGAGTGAGAGTCGTAGAGTAGTGTGATCAATGCACACACTCCTGTAAAGGGGATGCTACCGATCCATAACTAAAACATTATTGTGTTTTATTGTTTGTTGGGATGAACCTCGATGTCAGGTCAGGATCTGTCATACGTGTCCTAGAAACGTTGCTATATATAATGAAATGTAAAATATGTGAAGAGATACTGATTTCAATCTGTCACAAGCACAAGGGTGCATTATATGTTGTAGATTTAGAGTCACCAGTTCCTAAAATGTTTATTGTGTTAGGATGTTAAAGTAGTTTAATATTTAATAACCTGTGGTAGGTAATTGAGAGTTGTGTAGATTATTTTCTCATTTTTTTGTTAGAACACTTTCAAGGGGTTTCAATTTCAGTCTGTCACAAGCACAAAGGTTCATTGTATATTGTAGCTTGAGAATCAACAGTTTCTAATATTTTCACTGTGATAGGATGTTAGAGTAGTTTACTATTTTGTATTGTAATTATGAGTTGTATAGATTGTTTCTTATTCATTTTGTTCTTTATTTTTTTACACTTTCATGTTTTGTATGAGGGACGACAGGTACAATGAATAGCACGAGTGTGGGCTGTCTATAGAAAAGAGATAAATGTTGATGTTGTATGTGTAGAAAACTAGGGTGTATAATTTTAATGTAAGAATTTCCTTTTGTCTGTAATGTTGCGAGATGCACGGAAGATCTGGCTGATTGGGTGTCGTAACGCCCATACCGCTAACGGGCCGAGCTGCCGTCGCCACGGCGACAGGCGACACAGCCGCGGCACTCCCCACTCCACTATCGGATGAGGTACACTCCACGCGCCCGCTACAGCAGGTCAACGGCCTGGGGCGACACGCACGTATCACTGGCCATTCATGAGTTCCGCCACCCTTACGACTGGGGAAGGTATCCCGCGGAGGCAACAGCGGGTGGTTTCTTCTGCTCAACGGCGCGCGCAGCGGCGCTACTGCTGAATGGACGAGGCGCGGCAGAGCCCGGCGAGCATATTTTTTTACCTGCAGCTATTAACTTGTACTGGACTGTGGAGCCGTGAAACAACATGACTGCGACTTTCCATAATGTGGAAAGTGAAGAACTGGTGTTTCCACGTTGTGAGTGGTGGAAAAGATTTTGTCTTTAGCAGACAGGACGATCGTTTTGTTTTGTCTTGACCACTGAATGGTGGGATCCATAAACTTTTGGCAGTGACTTGTTAAGTGTGCTTTGTGAATTGCATGTGGGACACTTGGTATACTTAGAGGACAGTTGTCGTATGGTGAACAATTATTGTATGAAGGCAAGAAACTAGAGTGGGACATTGACATTTGCGTCTGTAGTAGGAGACATTTCTGGAATTGGCGCGGGAATAAGTGCTGTTTGTTGAAACTTACGACTTTTAATTACACCATGAACTGAAAGGACAGAACCGTGGGTAATAGTAGTTGTAGGGCCATGTTTTGGACGAACAGATTCGTGTGGGTGGTACTCTGAGAGTGACTATGACATTTGTGTTTAATGAGAGATACAGTTTACTGTTCAGTGCGTGTTCAAAATGCCGATTTGAGTGACTCAAAGACTTTCGTCCGGGTAACCATGGGAGAGCTTTGACGCCGAGACAGTGGTTCCAGGAAAACTATCAGCAACTTTTTGACCCCAAGAAAATCACAGAATGAAATGTTTCCGTGTGACTCGCAAGATAGGGCATAATGTATTTGTAATTGTGTAAATGTTTTTTTTATATGTTTCATTCCTGAAGGGACAGCAAGCGTAATTGTATTTTATTAATATTTGGGTTTAGAATAGTTAGTGTTTGTTTTTTGTCTGTTCTGGGTTATCAAGTTCACGTAGCATTTTTATTAGAATATTTGGTACAATGATGCTCTAATTATAAGCCAGTGGCGAAATACTAACGTAGCGGTTCATGTAGCATTGATCAGTAAGATTGTCACAGGGGACAAGAGTTTGCATTGCACAACAAATATCGGAATTAACTGATGTATTTTGATGTCGTGCATAGTAATAATCTTGTTGGTGTTTTGACTGAAGCCACTTATTTTTATTATCACAGTGGTGATATTTCACATTAAAGTGTAACGAAGGCTAGTCGAAATGCAAGTTCTTGTCGTCTATATGTGTGACAACAGAGAAATGAACAGTAGAGTAAGATAAGAGAGCTACTGGTGGATTCAAGCACTTATTGCTAAACTATTTACTGCGTGTATTGATCAAAGTTGATGAACTGACGAGCTCAGCAGCAGGTATTTGTACTGATGGACAAAGATAAGGCTAAACTCACTGTCGAGTAGTTGTGGCAATTGCTTAGGTGATGATAGTTAATGAGGTATGACATGATGTCTTAGACGAACTATATTACGTAACCAGTATGTAACTTGTGGTATATTTCATTGTTTTTCTTCTCAGTTTTTATTTCTCTGTAGGTTTGAGGTATATTTTAGAGTAATGGTATGGAGCCTGACATTCTATGTGTAACTAGTGTACGAATTTTTTTTCTTTTGTTGATTTTGTTTTGTATTTAGACTTTGCTGTGTAAGGGTTTTTACAGCGCAATTTATGAATGTCAGATTACTTGCTCTGTGTTTGGACGGTGAGCTGTTTAAAATTTCATGAGTACAATTAGTACTTTTTTTATTTGTTGTAGAATTATTGAAATTTGCATTACTCATAAAAATAACGAAGATCCCAGTAACTAAAGCAAATTTTTATCTCAATATTATTTTTTCATTGCTATGATGTGATGTTTTATTTGTCATGTGGACTGTTATATATTTGTATGTGTACATTACTCCGGATTGTGGAGAGTACAATAATGCAACAACTGCCAATAATTTGTTCGTCTATTTGAGGTCACCAGGGGCTAAGGTCTCCTCCTGGTTATTTTGATGAATTGCTACGTTTGTTTTAATACAGTTTTCTTAAAAAAAATGTTCGGAACTACCCTCGCATTGCAAGGATAGTACCGTGCCATTTTTTTCTGCATGGGTAGCCGGTGGTGAAAGGGTACAGTACCGCCCAACATTGAAAATAGGTACGAAATTCTTGTCAGAACAACACATTTTTTGTGTAAAAGTAACTCAATTTCAATTAATACAGCGAAGCCGGATACCAGTGTGGGAAAGAATGACAATTTATTTATTTAATTGATCACATGTGCACTCCCTCAAAATAAATCCCTACATCCAGTTTGGTGAGATCTGTGAAATGAATAAATGTATGGTCGTCTGCTAACCACAGATAGTGAATCGGAATATATGATCATCTTTGAGTCGATCCTTTGGCTACCTTTGGTGAGATCAAAGAGATGGAAGTTACCAGAGCTTTGGAGCGTCTGAAATGTGGCTGACCAATAAGGTAGCAAGGTGCTTCTCCCACTTCGACAGAGGTGCGAGAGAACCGGAATACGGCCATGTTTCGGCACTCTGGCGCTGAACCTTCTGCTGTAAAGACCTGTTTTTTGTTGTGCTCCGTAATGAAAGTGTGGAGGCATGGTATGGATGTGGAATATTTGTCTTTCCTAGGAACTTTTGTGGGGAAAATTACAAAGTGAGGCAGGTAATCTTAAGGGGATTGTAGTAAACCAACGGTCACAATGAGACCACGTGTAGTTATAAGTTGAGATACTAGCGTGTGTACAATAAGCTGAAATATTTAAGAATTAATAGCGTGTGTACAATAAGCTGAAATATTTAAGAAATAGCGTGTGTATCATAAGTTGAAGTATTTAAGAAATATCATTCCGTGTGACACTAAATTTAAACTCTGAGAGAGAATCAAGGTGAGTAGGCCGTTTTTCCAGCAACGCCACTTGGCTTGCATTGCACAGGAAGACGTGCGTTTATCTCCAGAGTTCACAGTAGGAAAGTAAAATTACAAAGTGGGGCAGTGTCGTGTGAAACTGGGATAGATATTGATTGAAGTGGGAAAGCGGAAAGTGATGAAGTTGTAACCGTTCGTTGTGTAATATTTCATATTGTTGTGTTGTGTATGTCTTGTAATTTGGGTATGTGTGTTTTGCATGGGAGTAGCAAGGTAATTTCGAAAGATTTGTGGGTTATGCTTGTTCCTTCTGTATCGCTCGATCTGGAGGAAAGTTTCGTGAGGATGAATGTGAGAGGCGAAGTGTGAGGTATAATAAAAGATCCACCATCCGATCCAGGGAGTGCACTGTTGCGGTAAATAGATTACGAGACCATAGTATAGAGATTCACTAACGTAAAGCCATGCCCACTGGGCGGAATTTCTCTTGTAATTTTGTTGTAGGTTGTAGAATTTGTGTGTTTAGGAATAAATCAAATAGTGAAAAGAAAGAGATTGGTGGCCTTTTTCATTAAATTGTATGTTATCATAATGTCCCGAATTTATATAAAAGCCGTTAAATCAAAGTCAAAAAAGGAAGTGTGGTATTGCCAGTGCGTAGTGTGCAGTCAGAGTTCTATAAATCACTGATAGTCAGATGCGTGTTTCCGTTGCGTATTATTCATGCAGGAGGATAATTTGTAACTAAATAGTAAGATACGAGAATTCATGTTGCTCAATAAATTAAGGAAGAATCCACTCGCTTGGCAAACCACCCATCTTGCAGGCCTGACTGCTTGATGCCACAGTATGAGAAAGGCAAGTGGGTGCCTCTAACAACTACGCAGCTTTTTGGGTTTAATTAACTTTTTTCGTAAATTTATTCATTACTCTGCTTTAGACACGCCTAGAATATGTCAATTGACAGGCAAAAACACTATTTGGTCTTGGGATAGCCAAGCTCATTCTGAATTTGTGATCCTCAAACAAGCATTGTTGAATGCACCACTTTTATCACATCCAGATCTTACTACAAATTTTTCCATTGCCACCGACAGTTCTAACACCGCTTTAGGCGTACACTTTTTTCAGGAAATTGAAGAAGATGGCACTACAGTAATTAAAAACACCGCCTTTGCGAGTCGCATTCTGTCACCTGGTGAACGCAATTATTCTGTTACAGAACTTGAAACATTATGTGTTGTATGGGCATTTACGAGATTTCGGCATTTTCTTTATGGAAGACATACGACCGTTTACACAGATCATAGAGCTATACAGTTTTTACTTTCCGCTAAATTTACACACGACAGATTAAGTAGATGGAAACTTTATTTACAGGAATTTAATTTTACAATTGTTCACATTCCCGGTAAACAAAATATTGTAGCAGACGCACTATCCCGTTCTCTCAGCAACAATCAGTAAGACATTGCAACCAACTTCTGCAAAGCAAATTCCAGCGTCATGTACAGTCAACAAGTTGCATTTGAAAATTTCATTTCGTCGTCATTACAAGACATAGTGCAAGAGCAGAGTAAAGACAACGTGTGGAAAGAAATTAAACATCTTTGGCAAGATAGGAATAATGTTACCATCAGAAACCATTACACTGTACGCAATAACATTCTGTTTCGCCGCTCTCACCCTGACAGCAACAATTGGTTATTATGCATTCCTGACGAACTTGTTAACAAATTAATCTGGTATACTCATTTAAGTTACGCACATTACGGAGCCAGAAAATGTTTTCTTATACTGCGACAGAACTGTTATTTTACCAACATGGAGAATCGTATTCGACGAGTTTTAGCGTCATGTAAAATCTGCCAGAAAGATAAGTCAGATACGACTTCACATATTCCTCCATTATATCCCATTGTACCTGTTAAATTGATACACATGGCCGCTGTAGACATTTTTGGTCCGATTCCCAGAACTAATAGAGGTTTTTGCTACATCTTTGTCGCTGTTGAACTCACTTCGAAATTTGTTACCTTCACTCCGTTACGCAAAGCTACTGCTAAAACTGTTTCGAAAGCATTTGTAAAACATTTTCTATTCCATGTAGGGTATGAATTGAAAGTAATTTCCGGCAATGGATCACAGTTTCGATCTGCTATATGGACACGTATGTTACGAGCTAGAAACATTTCTCCGATCTATAAATCCAGGTACCATGCTTCTTCGAACCTTTGTGAACGACTAATGAAAGAAATTGGTAAACTACGTAGAATATACTGCCATAAAAGACATATTGATTGGGACACACACATACTCTCATTCCAGGATGTAATTAATTCCATACCAAATGAATCTACTATGCTATCTCCGTCTGTTATACTGAAAAATGTTGAACCACCTAACAAAATTAAAGAATTAGTAACCTTTCCTACATCTCGTCGACTACGACACCATGAAATAATTGACATTACGCTGAACAACATCAAACGTGCCGCAGACCGCCGGAGAAGACAGCAAAAACAGGTTTGTACACGCCGTGACATTCACATTGGACAGAAAATATTAGTACGTACACACTATTTATCTAATAGAGGAAAAAGTAGATGTAGTAAATTTGAGCTTCTATATGCAAGTCCATATCGAATTCGCAGCATTCCTCACCCCAATGTAGTACAAGTCGAAACTCTGAGAACCAGAAAAAGTAAAGGCAATCACCATGTCTCCAATATTAAACCCTTTATTGAATGAACATACTTCATGATTTATCACACTGTAATGCCATTTCCTGATTCTTATATGACCACTTATGCAATTATATCTATGTGATTACTTACTGATGATTTTCGTATTTTTTCTTGGCAAGTGTCCGGCAAGGTAAATTTAGCAGGTCGCTTTTCTTGTCGTTACACCTCAGACCGTGCACATTTTTTTCAGATGAACTTACACATTTTATGACCACTTATGCAATTATATCTTTGTGATTACTTACTGATGATTGTCATATTTTTTCTTGGCAAGTGCCCGGCAAGGTAAGGTTAACAGGTCGCTTTTCTTGTTGTTACACAACAGACCGTGCACATTTTCCATTTTTCATGTATGTATGATTGTTTTACTGTTTTGTTTGTATGCACTATGAAATATTTAAGATATAACAAACAGCAGTTGACTTTGACATTTTGCCTTATGATGTCTCAACATCGTGACTATTTTACATTTTTTTTTTTTCGCTGCTACATTGTGATACTCTGTGTACATTTTTGCACCTGCACACTGTCTATGTTTTTGACATATTACGTTTTCTGTCATGCTATGCTGTATGCTTAATTATATCACTAGAAACTAGTTTTTATTTAATGGGTATATGATTTAAATGTAAGACATTAATCATTGTTCTTCATTTTCGGAAAGCAATGACGTGTAAAAGAAATAAATTAAACAAACCACAGTGGATTACTATGAAATGGGAATTTCACCTTCGGAATGAACGAAAGAAGATGCAATACCTCGTCACGAAGAGTAAATGGATCAGAATTAACAAGCATTAACAAGAATATACTATACACATCGTATGATAGCGGTCTTAACTAATTTTTTCTTTCAGAATGCGAGGCGATTGATGCAGGCTGTCAGTCAGAACTACACATCTTAGTTTTAGTGATGAAATATGCTAGAAATAAGGAACTCTATACTATGAATAGTTGTGTGATGAAGTGTCCTTTTGCAGATGATAATGAATGGTGATGAATAGTGATGAAGAATATAGTAATATGAATAATAAAGTTTTTCTTTACAGGTGATGATAATAATGGAGTTATGGTGATATGAATAATGAAGTTTTTCTTTACAGGTGTTGATAGTGATAAACTTTATATGGCCACTAAACACACCACTTTTAAGTTTTTCTTTGCAGATGAGGATAATGTTGAAGTTTATGTATTTATGCTATGTAGTTATTTAAGTATTTGTTGCAGTTCGTTTTGACAGTATGTCTTATGTCGCATGGTATGATGACTGAAGGTTTTGGAAAGGACAGCTAGAGTACATATATATTTAATACACATTTCATTGCCCGTTAATTCGAAGTTCACTACTTTTCAGCATAATATGCGTTTCTTCTTTCAGCTTAATAGTCCATTTTGTATTTTTTCCAGGAGAAGCTATTCATGAAATTTATGTGCTATAAACAGTTGGTAATTAAACCTGTTCTAGTACTTGCATTTTTTTTTACCCATTTGTGTGTGTCATTCATGAATGTGACCACATTTACTTTATTTGTTTCATAACCTTGCTACAACTGACTCATGACGAATGACGTTACCTATCCTCATTGCAGCAATAAGTCAAAAGCAAATATTGTTATGCCCCAGCAATTAATTATTGATCCCAACGCAATGCATTGCTAGCACAAAAAAATATGTATCACCAGTCCCAAATAATGCTACCACTTTAAGAGAGTTCTGAGTAATACTGAATGATGTTTCCTAATCACAGACCTTGAGTAATAGTTACAGTGTTACATTTTAAATATGTCATATGTCACTTGATGAGTTCTGAGTAATAGTGAATGATATTTTGTAATAAAGCATACATGCTCTACACTCTTTAACTCCTGTTTTGAAGGATGACTTCTGATGATTTGTAACTGATCAATGAGTGCCAATAATTATTTAAATATGTCGTATGTCACTTGAATGATGAAAAATGTTTTGTAATATTCAATACTTGCTGGTCAACGAATGCCACTGTTTCTTATATTTTAAATTTGTATTATATCACTTTTATACTATATAAATGAATACCAGTAGCTCGATGCTACACTCATTAGCTGCTGTTTTGAATGATGACTTCTGATGGTTTGTAACTGGTCAATGAGTGGCAATGTTATCTGTAAACAGATGACTTATGAACATTATTCTGTAATACTTCATACATGGTACAGAAATGTTCAGTAACTGGGCGATGAGTGCCACCAATTACTCAAATCAGTTGATAGACTAGTGTAATTATCAATTACGACTGGCATAAGACTTAATTTCCTTCACCTTCTGACCTAATTAGCAGAAATTACTGCAATATCCGTTTGTCCTGTCTATCCTCATGATCATGGAGCACTATATTTGGTTTTTGCACTAATTCTACGTTGGTGTACCTAACAAGAACGTGGTGTTGACACGACATGCTGTCCACCACCTTGAGCGATGGAGATGTTATTATGGTCCCACTGTTTGGTGTACCTAATGTACTACCAAAATGATAACATGGAATATTAATACGACATTTCAGTGTCTTGGCTACACTGATTAATACTTCAGGGAAAAGAACTTCAGATTGTCTCACTTGGTGTTGTGCTTCTGTAGAAAGATATGGACTTTCAGTGCAGCTGCGTGCAACCTAATGTGCTACAACCATGATGCAATCCTTCCCTTTCCTATCCTAGTTCTTGTAAAATAGTAAAAAAACTACAGTGCGTGTGCACTTTTGTCATTTGTTAATATGTTTTGTACTCATTGCGTATACATTTTGTCATTGCTTGATATGTTCCATACTCAGTGCATGTGCACTATATTTTATTTCATGTTCTGCACTTATATATATATGTATATATTCTGTGATTGTAAACTTAGTTAATTAAGAAAAATTTGCTGCTCATGGCAAGTCCAATTGACTCACCATCGCTGCCAAATTTTTGCCCCCCCCCCCCCCCCCAGTGGAGGGTTATGTAAGAGGTATGCGCTGCCTGCAATAGGCAAGGCATAGGAGAGTCTCTGACCAGAGATCAGTATGTTGTGCGCTAGTCTGCAGTAGTCGGCAGTAGTCTGCGCGTGTCTGCGCTTGTCTGCAGTCTGCTCTGGTCGGGACTCTGGAGGATGAGTATTATTGTAAAGATAAAGAAGCAGCCTTGCGCATATCTAGTAATGTATGTGAACTGTCATCCAATTTTTTTTAAAAAAAATGCCCTAATAATAATTTTTATAATGTAAAGTAATTTTTTAAAAAACGCATTCATTTCAATTTAAAGAATTTATCCAATGCATGATCATTCCTTTCACGAATCACAAATGTATAAGCCAGCATTGCATGGAGCTGTGCCAAAAATTTTTTAGGTAAGAGCAGATACATTCGCCGTTTTTATTGAGGTAAGAATTTTTGCTTTTTTTAATTCAGAATACAGGGCCGTGGCGCAGCGCTGCTGTTGTCCTAAAATTTACCAGGTTACTGAATTTTTTTTTATTTCGGGGTTTAGGAATTTTTCTGTTTCGAACTTAACATTAAATGAGAAAAGAATTTTGTGGGTACATCAAATGTGAATGCATTTCAGCACGGAGATAATAAATGGGAACCAATTTTGTTCAGAGGTTGCATTAAATTAGAATCACATTCATTCATTTATTCATATTTTAAATTCATAATTATTATTTCTGTGGGGAGGTTACAAAGGGATATTTTGTAGTCGACTAGAGGGTATTGTCATACAGACAAACTGTTTATAGATCACACAGGACCCATCTCTCGTACTCGTGCTAGTAACGGGTGTACCATTTCCCATTTATTCTGGTTGATTCTAAGCAGTGAGTGAAATCTGGTTTCGCAGTACAGAGCGGATCAGGCTGTGGAAACAGGCCAAGAACAGTTACTGCTAGTTACACAAGAACACACAACTTTATTCCTGGAAAACCAATGCAGAGTTTTCTCTTGAAAACAACAACGATCAATTCACTGCTGAGGGTCCAAGTAACTTCTCAATAATAAAGTTTAAATAATTCCTTTTAAAACCCAAGGATTTAGAGAAACAGCTGAAGTCCTCACTTAAGTAAAATTAAAATATCCTTAAATAATTCCTCTTATGCCACCAGAATTTAGACAAACGACTGACGGCCTTACTTAAGTAAAATTAAAATATCTTATTGTCCCAAGGTCGTCCCCACTCAAGTTATGAGTGTCGGCAACAGTCGGGCGAGTCTTTGCTGTCCGGAGCTCACTGCAGCTCCAACCCGGCTCAACTCGATGTCCGTTCGGAAATCGGAGACACGGCGGCCCGGGCACACTGGCTAGGACCCACCCATGCAGAGGTAACTCTTGCCCATTGGCGACGACATCATTGCACGAGGAAGAAAACCACCTACGTGCAGCAAGATGACCAAATGACGAGGCCCAGAATAGGTCAAAGGACCGAATACATGTCGCCCAATGAGACGATCAACCGAACGACCAACCGACGGTCGTTCCTGCTCCAATCTCCTTCCGTCTGACAGTTCATGCGTGTGGCCAGCGGTCGGCAAGTACTGGCTGCCCGCGCCTCGCTGGCGCTCCGTGCCCGACTGAACTCCCGACAGACGACGACCCGGAAATACTAGAGGTCGCTGAAGATAAGGTACGACAGTGCCCTTATCGATAAGCGCTGCTGCTGCCACTGACGGGCAAGCAAATCAGCAATCTAGTGACGTCAGTAAATCGATTAAAAGAAAAACGAGACGGCAGAACTACAAAAACATGATGACGAGCAATAAACGGCATGACCGCGAGCCGCGCACCGCCCAGTGAGGTTATGGCTCCCTTGGACACTGGCCACCTTATGAGTATCTTTTCCACCTTCGGAACATCTAGGTCTCTTGCAAGTGTTAATGTAACAGCTTTCATTCCAAAGTCTTTATAAGGTTTTGTTTTGAGAATGCCTTTAATGATATTATCACGAATCCGAACTATCCACTATGGCCGCACTGATCATTTTTCTTGGAAGTTCTCATGGGAAATGGATCAATTTCGGTTTCAATACGTCTCAAAATGGGTCTCTTATATTTGCCTCTCAGGTGAACTCTACTTCAGCTAACTTATGTCTACTTATGACTTTTTTACGGGGCAGATAATCCGGAAATACCCCATAAGGTAGGTACACTACTGAACATAGTGGTTCTAAGGTGTTTAAAGGTAAAGTAGGGGACCGAGTTTTTCTGCAGAACACCAAATTACATAAAAAGGAGTCGCGAGTTATGCTAGTTAATCTGCTCCGCAGTCCCTTAGACCTCGTTAACTTTCTTTTGCGGGTTCTCCTCTCTGATGGATTGTTTCAGGCTCGCCTGAGCCAATTCAAGGAGATTTAGTTAATTCTACCAAAAGAAAAGGGGGAGCAGCCACCCCTTTTTTAGTTCTGGTGTGAGAAGTTGACCCACGTCAGCTCTCTTTCCTTTTACAAGTTGCCAACTCGTCCACATGAGTTCGCGGCCACTGTGCAGAGTACGCTGTTCGTCTAGGGGGCGTGGTGGTGGGGTCACGACTGGGGAAAAGAGTCGTAGTCACAGCGAGTAGTGAGCCGGCATCGGCTGTGCTCGGGTAGCGACGTCTTCCTCTTTCGGTGTCAAGGGGATCACGTGGCTCGAATTTTCGTGAGGCATACTTACTTTCGGCATTGTGAAGTTCGTGTACAACGGCCCTTAGTGTGGAGCTCACTCAAGTCTTCCCTAATTAATTTTTTGTCTGGTAATCTAGTTGCGTATGATAGCTGATTCAGGACCGCAGAAATAAGCCCCATTGTTGCCTGTCTACCACTTCTTGTCTGGAAGCGTAGATCGAACATTTGCAAGTGAGCATAATTGTTCCGGCCGTATATGAATCTCACTGCCCTGCCTGTCTCGCTCCCGGTACCTATGTAAGTTCGAGACAAACGGAATTGAGTTGCAAATTTCTGGTTGTTTAGGTTTCTTAGTCCATGCTCGGCAGCACTTTTGCATTTATTTTTCTGTTCCGCGATCTTATTTCGTGATACCCAGAATGCTAGTGTACTTTGACTTGTTTACTCAGCCTTATCAACCTCGCTGACTGGTGTAACTGGGGCTGTGTTGTGCGTGCATTGGTGGCCCGGACTTAGACGCCTGTAGTGTGTTTCAGCATCGACAGTGTGGCTTGTCGCTTTGGCTCAAAATGGTTCAAATGGCTCTGAGCACTATGGGACTTAACATCTGAGGTCATCAGTCCCCTAGAACTTAGAACTACTTAAACCTAACTAACCTAAGGACATTACGCACATCCATGCCCGAGGCAAGATTCGAACCTGCGACCGTAGCAGTCGCGCGATTCAGGACTGAAGCGCCTAGAACCGCTCGGCCACCGCGGCCGGCCAGCGTGCTGCTTTATGGGACTCTCAGCCACAGTGCCTTTGCAGCTGTGCTTCTACACGCCACACCGGCCTGCACCATCTTCGCTGTGGAAGTCGCCTCTCGCTAAGTTGTGTAATTGTGACCCATGTAACTGCTGTATTTCTCATTCCAAGCGAGTAAGCGGCGAGTTATTTTATACCAGTAGGGTACCTTTGTTTTAACAGTGTAACATTCTTAAACTCGTCCAAGCTTTGTTTTTTTTTTGTTTTTTGTTTTTTTCCTTCTGCTGTTGTAAACTGCTCATTTCTTGCTTCAATGTGGCAGTCGCCTCCGCCTCTCTTTTAATGTCAGTTCTGTAGCGGCACTGGCTGTGGGCTCTGCGCTTTGTCTGGCCACAACTGACTGCATTTCGTAAGTGCTATGCATAGTTGCAAATCGATTGTTTTTATTTATTCGTTACATTCTCAGGTCATCGCCCTGTTGGGTTCTGTTTATTGTGTTTGGTGTTACCAGTGAAATTTTGTAAGAGGAAAAGCGTATAATATGCACTACGCGGCTTAAACTTTGTGTTTACGGGATTTATCTCTGTCGAACATCTGGCAGCCCGTTGTTAACTACGACCAGTCTTAAGTGGGGTAGGGTTCCTTGATGCTGAACGTTTAGTTTAAGGGAAAAAAAAGCTTCTCCCAAGCTTTGCGCTTTGTTAAAATATATAAACTCTGTCGTTTAAATAATAACATTTAATCGTAATTCGACGTTAGAGATTTCTATATTTATCATCTTGTCTATAAAGAGTTATAATCTCAGAAAAGGCCCTGTTTCATTTTATAGCTGTTGCTGGTATCCGGACTGTTGTCGCCATGGTTTTTTTTCTTACCTGGTGTTTAATTTATTTGTTGATGATCTCAGAAATTGTTTCTTAGTATATATAGTGTTTTTTGAAATTGAAATGAAGTTTGTCAAATGTTGAATGATCTGTGCTTAAAACCCTGGCCCAGTCCTTTCCCGTGTTTGATTTTCGTTAAGCAGCTCTCTGAAAGGTCAGATTTCACTGCTGCCTGCCAATCAGTCACAAACAATATCCCGATGCTGCCCTGAACTTGCTACGTAGTGTACATGACAGGGGCTTACGTAATGAGACGTCAGCGCAGAATGACGAACATCTCATCTGCATCAAAATCACGCATCATAGACTTCATTTCGACCGTTCCCTTTGTGTATTGCTCAAGATGACTGTCACTGATTGCCCTTTTGATTTCACACGTATATCATATCTACAGGATAGAAATGGTATACCTATTCACAATACCTCCATTCCTATCTGGACAATACTTATGACGGATTATTATCAGCGTCGATCCTATTGAAAACCGTTACTGCTCTTCTGAAGCACTATTTGACGTTACAGGCGACACAGGAGGCGTCTGTGTACGTACCAAAATATTGATGTTTATTTACTTATTTATATTGTTTGGTGCCTGATTAGACTCAGATATTGAAGGAATCTCTTACATTAGATCCATGTTTTATTAGCATTTAATACTTTCTACGTTATTGTTAAATTAAATATTGGAAACAATTTTAAAACCACAATTAAAAATTATAATGGCCATTATATTTATGATTAGATTAGTTATCGTAACTGAAGCAGAACCATAAAGCCGTCACTTACTTTTTACTTCCAGCCACACACTCTTCATATTTTATCATTAGATCGTTATGACAAACTTTTCACAAAAGTTCTTTCTCTTAAAAAGTTCTTTCTCTTAAATATTGGAAACAATTTTAAAACCACAATTAAAAATTATAATGGCCATTATATTTATGATTAGATTAGTTATCGTAACTGAAGCAGAACCATAAAGCCGTCGCTTACTTTTTACTTCCAGCCAGACACTCTTCATATTTTATCATTAGATCGTTATGACAAACTTTTCACAAAAGTTCTTTCTCTTAGCAAAAGCTCATACAGAAATAGTTGTGACAGTAATATAAAAGCTATGGTAGCTAGAAAAAAGAAGAATTAAAAAAAGTCGTTGCTCCGCTTAGGTTGCATATGATTTGAATAAAATACCTTATGCAGGTATTAGACGATCTCAATTAAACCATAACTACTATTGATGGATGTGTAAGAGCCGTGTTCCCAAGCACAAGGAAAATAGAAAAAACCCACTTATGGAAGAAGAGTTCTCTTCTTGTGCTAGATCAGTTTACTAGTCATTTGAAAATTATTGTCAAAGAGAATTTGAGACATGGAAGTACAGAGCTTGCTGCTATTTTGGGAGAACTTACTTCATAGCTGAAACCTCTTGATGTCTCGATAAATAAACCACTTAAAGTGTATGTCATCGAGGAATGAAACAAATGGATGATGCACGAAAGCCAACATGAATTCACGTCGAAGAGAGCTTTAAAACGACCTCCAATCAAACAAGTGTGTCAGTGGATAAAACAGTCGTGGTGTGGAGTGAGAGAAATTATTACTGTGAAATCTTTCAAGAAGTGCGGCATACGTAATGCCCTCAATGGCAGTGAAGACCACCTTATATATGAAGAGGACAACGATGACGACGAAGACGAAGAAGAACGCTCGGACAACGATTTCCAGGGATTTTAAAGGCCAATTCGGTTTTATAAACTAAGAATTTTTTTAGTCTGGTTTTGCATTCAAATAATAAAATGGTAAAAATGTAATATTTTGAAAAATTGCATAAAAATTAAGGAGCGTATTAAAGTCCATAGCGTCTTATAGTCCTTAAAATACGGTGCAAGTTCATCCCCGAAACCCAAGTATAACAAATGAGCGTTTTAAGAACCGCAAAATTACCTGAGAAGATAACTAATCTTCCACCACTTGTTGCTCAACGCGTGTATCGGATTCTGGCGAAAATTAGAGGTAATCAAAGCACCTGGCCATCTCAAGCCCAAATTTAAACTTTTCTTGGTGCATTAGCCCTCTCCTAAAGACAGTAAAGCTCTATAAATTATAAGAAACACTTAAAGAACAAAAAAATAAAAAATTTCCTATTGCAAGAAATAATACTTCCAGATGAGAATACAAGGATTTTGGAAACTGTTCCAAAACAAAACAGACAAAGAATCCTTAAATATTCGATTAATCTGTAGTTTGTTTTCGTAGTTTCAGAGGACATTCTTATTTCTGTAATCGAAGTTTTTGAAATGTGCAAATAAATTGACCGCAGTAATTAACGCAGACATTTCTGAGAATTCCAGAATGAGATTTTCACTCTGCAGCGGAGTGTGCGCTGACATGAAACTTCCTGGAAGATTAAAACTGTGTGCCCGACCGAGACTCGAACTCAGGACCTTTGCCTTTCGCGGGCAAGTGCTCTACCATCTGAGCTACCGAAGCACGACTCACGCCCGGTACTCACAGCTTTACTTCTGCCAGTATCTCGTCTCCTAACTTCCAAACTTTGCAGAAGCTCTCCTGCGAACCTTGCAGAACTAGCACTCCTGAAAGAAAGGATACTGCGGAGACATGGCTTAGCCACAGCCTAGGGGAGGTTTCCAGAATGAGATTGACGGAAGTAAAGCTGTGAGTACCGGGCGTGAGTCGTGCTTCGGTAGCTCAGATGGTAGAGCACTTGCCCGCGAAAGGCAAAGGTCCCGAGTTCGAGTCTCGGTCGGACACACAGTTTTAATCTGCCAGGAAGATTCATTTCTGAGAATGTTCATTTGGAACACCTCATTCCATTGTATTGGAGTACAGACTATGGAAAAACCGGAACAGAAAGCAATCGAAGCATTTAAAATGTGATCTTACAGGAGAATGTTGAAAGTAATGCGGATTGATAAGGTAAGGAATGATGAGGATCTCTGCAGAATCGGCAAAGGGAACACTATCAAGAAGAAGGGACTGGATGTTGGGACTTTGTTAAAACATTAGGGAATAACTTTCATGGTGTTACAGGGAGCAGTAGAAGGTTAAACCTCTAGAGGAAGCAGATACTGGAATACATCTAGCAAATTACTGAGGATGTAGCTTACAACTGTTAGTGTGAGATGAAAAGGTTGGCACAGGAGAGGAACTCGTGGTGCACCACATCAAAGAAATCACTTCTGATGACTCAAAAGAAGGACCTCTCATCCAATAAAATAAAATGAACTCAGAAAAAGTTGATCAGTCATAGGAGGTGCTCTAAAATTCCAAAATTCATAAAAAAAATAGTGCATAAATTCCCCTTTAGAATGGGTAATTGTACTGCACAGGTTGGGACAGAAAGAAAATTCAGTATGCCAAATGGTGACGTCCCTACGCACAAATGGGAAGAGACTGGTAGGACGGTGTAGAAATTCCATCCTTAAAACACTCTCTACCCATTTTAACAAAAACCATAAAAAATTCATCGGTCTCACTGAAGAAGGGTATAGATGTTTTCCAAGTTGACAATATAGCATTCACATCACAAGAAGATTTTGGAAGTCTTAGCACGCAGAGGAGTAAATGATTCGAGTGAAACTAAATGTAGTCCCAAAAATTCAGCAAAAGCATTTAGTCATTCCTGAATTTCATATTAGTCAAATCCAGCAACTGCTACTAGCAAACGATCATGACAAAACGCAAGCACAAATTTGGGAACAATACAAGGTTATCAAAATTACCCAAAACCGAGTTAAGTTACAAACGCGAGAAAATATACTTGGTGAAATGAAAACTGTGCATATATGATAAATTCTAGACACAAGCCATTCAAAACTTTGAAAGGTAACAAATAAGAAAATGTACATGACATGTTTCTGGTAATAAGAAAAGAATTAATAAGAACAAAAAGACAATACGACAACAGTTAACTGCTTGCAAAAGAAGACGACTTCAAGAAAAAAGGGCAACATTTTATAAATCATCTAAAACAAACATAAATGACTTCCAGCCCTAATATCTCTGACCCCAAGAATAAAAATGGACAATTGGCACCTAACAACCAAGAAAACTGCAGAGAACCTTGCAAATATTTTCAAAAAACTTCCTAATTACCCTGAACTTACAGAAAGTGTTGCACCAAAAATTCCCCTAAAATCGATCTAGATTCATAAGCGACAAATGAAGATGAAATTGCTGGAAAAATTAAAAGGTTGAAAACCAGCCAAAACATAATTGTTGCAGAAATCCTGAAATTAGCTTTGAACCACTACAAAAAAAGAGAGAGAGAATGAATGCTAATAATTATACTCACTTGCCTTCTTCCTACCCAGCAGAAACTTCTGTCTTAATGTCACGCAGAGTGAACATAACAACCTGAATCCAAATTTTTTGAATATCAGCATTATCAGTCTTCCACAGAAAAAATTTTTTTTCCAAATGTTTATAACAAGGAATTAGTTATTATCTTGGTAGATGTAACGGAATTTAAGTTTCAGTGAACCGCAAGTCCCTGTTCCAGATTCTGAAACAGTGAAGTCTGAACTTCAAAACTCCTGCCGTTATTAGTGAAGCAGTAAATGATACAGAACGTAAAGTAAAATTCCTTGCAGGAATTTCGGAACATTTTTAAATTAAAACAGGTGTGAGAGAATGTGATGGACTGAGTTCATTGTCCCTCAACTCTAACCCAAAAAAATTAATCGTAGAGTGGCGGAAAGTTATCCGTTCTGTGTCAGGACACGGAAATCGCACAAAGAAACAGTTGGAAGAGTAGGATTCCTAATATCATTTGAAGAGACTAAATATATGCTTAACAACAACCAGGCAACCAGAATTCAAAGAGTTGCAATTGTAATGCTGAATCCGCCTTAATCCCTGACGGAGCAACTACGGCGTTCGAGACACACGGTTGGGTAAATGCACGCGCTGTGTCAACTGGTCTCTCGATATTGTCGTAAGGTCGAACCATACACCGTCCGCTTTGCGCCCAAGAAGCTAAACTCCCTGCGAAGTGATATAACACGTGACTTTGCAGTATAAATTGTCTAATTTTAGGCCGTTTTGGACAAGTTAAATATCTAAAATACTAATAAAACTGCTGAAGATGGTATCCTTCGAGATAAATGATGTTAGGCTACACCAAAGGATTTAAAGCTAAATAGTTATTTATTCATCCAGTTAAGACATACAAATAATTGAAACGTTGGTCCTACAAATATATATATATGACCGTGAAATAACCACAATAAACAGTTGCACTGCAGATTACTTACGTGCGTATCCAAGTGGTAAGAGATTCCCTAAAAACTGGCCAAGTCTGAGTTGGACGCGCTCTCTGAGGGTTCCGTACAAACTTGATTATGTATATAGATAGTTCATCCATCGCGGAAATCGAGAATCACGACTCTTCATGGTTATTAATAGATATAGATACTGGCAAGATGTCAGTCCCGTTATATAATTACAAATTAAAAATTTGCGGATTTTTTCTTTTACTTGTGCTGTAAAACAGGTTCTCGCCAAATTTCATGACTCTAGGTCAGCGGAAAGTACCTTATAAGTTTTCAAGAGTGAGTTTACGAGTACCAAAAGACGCGACGTAAATTTCCGTATCTTTTGACTGTATTAACTTAGAATCTTAATTTTTTTACACCAAGGGACCGTAGATGTCAGCATTTCACATTACGAGTGGTCTAAGGCGCTGCAGTCATAGACTGTGCGGCTGGTCCCGTCGGAGGTTCGAGTCCTCCCTCGGGCATAGGTGTGTGTGTTTGTCCTTAGGATAGTTTAGGTTAAGTAGTGTGTAAGCTTAGGGACTGATGACCTTAGCAGTTAAGTCCCATAAGATTTCACACACAACCCGTCAACCTGTTGCTAACAAAAAGGGGTCTTAACAGATGGACACACAGACGGATACCAAATGACAAAAAAATACTTTTTCTTTTGATATAATTATAAATTCACCATTTTCGGAATTTTTGTTTACTTGTTCTGTGAAACCTTGGTTCTTGCCAAAATTCGTGATTCTACTTGGAGGTGAAGTAGACTACCCTATAGGTTTTGATGAGTGAGCTTTGAGAGTATCAAAATATGACATAAATAGCCTATCTTCTGACTTAGTTGACTTAGGTCTCAGTAGCTTAATGTTTTTGCATCACCAAAGGACCGTAGACCTTGGTATCGGACATTGATTTAAAGTGGATACATCTGCCAGCACCTGAAAAAAAGGGATCTCAACTGTTGGACAAACATAGAGACAGATGGACAGACCGACAACAAAGTGATCCTATAAAAAGTTGCTTTTTACCAACTGATCTACGGAACCCTAAGAATCAACTGTTTCTGGTTCGCGAAATACCCATTCAGCTAAACAATTCACAAAGTTTAATATAGCTACTAACACATCTAAATGCAAGTAATCACGCGTATGTTCTAACGATCCTAAAATTCAACCGAAATAGCTCGTTATTTAAGGCTGCACATAGCTATACAGGCGCGATATAAGGCCTGACTTGCTCACAAGACACAAGTTCAAATCAGTCCAGAATCCTCCTAACCTCGAACGAAAGTTAAAGAATTCGCGAGCCAACTTGCAACGCAGAACCTATAACCTTAAAATTTCCAAACCCGGACAATTCTCCAACCTTCAAATTAACCAAAAGAGCGCCTGGGACACAATTAACAGGAGTGGCCATTCACAAGCTCTAGAAAAGCCCGCCAAATTTTACAACAAACATAGAATATATAAATTGGCCTAACATTTAAATTGTATGCTATTCACAGCTACAACATGCAGAATAAATTTTCACTCTTTAGCGGAATGTGCGCTGATATGAAACGTCCTAGAAGATTGAAACTGTGTGCTGCACTGAGATTCGAACTTGGGACTTTGAATTGCGGTGGAAAGTGCTCCACACAGTGACCCACCTTTTTTTCTTCATTTCCTTCATCTTTATTCTTGTCATTTGGTCTGGGCAGATGTCACATGACACCGCTCGAAGTGGATCGTCGAATGCTTCACTCTACCGAGTCAGCACAGCTACCCGAGCACGAGTCACGACCCGTCCTCACAGCTTTACTTACGGCAGTGTTTCGTCTCTCACCTTCCAAATTTCACAGAAGTGGTCCTGCGAAGCTTGTGGGACTAGCATTCCTGCAAGAGAAGCCTGTTCATGATGCTTCGGTAGCTCAGCTGGTAGAGCACTTGCCAACTTAAAGGTCCCAGGTTGCATTCCTGGTCCGGCACATAGTTTTAATCTGTCAGAAAATTTCACAATGTATATTATGCTCAAACAAACGTGTCTGACTACAAGTGCCCATCAGACCTCACACGCACACAAATAATTTAAAAACAAATTTTGCCCACATACCGTCAACGTTAACAACATAGAGAACGTCGTTAAAATATGACTGACAATAAAGTTGGCATGTGAGCTCAATAGTAGCGTCTCTCTTGCTCCATTCGCAGATGATTTTAGATGTCTCCCTCAAAGTACCACTTTCAAGTGCCCTGTGTCCTTATTCTAGCCTGGACTAATATTTTATTAATAAGAAATCACTTAAGAAAGTATACACATGACACATGCATACATAGAAAAAGGTTCGAGGAATATCATGCCGCGTCCACGTTCTCTGTAAGCGGTAAGCGCGGAATATACGATGTTCTGATGAATTTGCATGGTTAAAACTCAATGAAATATGGTGAAATTCAGCAAATAAAATAGATGCAGCTATCATCCAAAACTTTAATTGTGAAGACCACTCAAAGAGTTGAAGAGTTATAGATTTATTAAACGTTGTGTAATATTATTAATTTAGAGTGTTATTGTAACTTCTATAGCTTTATTAATATAACTGAGATTAAAGTGTGAATACATGCACTTCAGTGCCCTGGTTATGGTTGTACGTGGATGCCCGACCAATGCCAATATACATCCCGCCTCGTCTCGGCACGCTCAGGCCTGCCAAGATGATTTCAATGATTCTGTCCCGGTTAACAGCATTCTTACTGGAAAAGACTGCTTACGAAATGCGTTGTTACAAAAGGAAACAGCTTTCAGACTTAAAAAAAGGTATCTACAACAAATAAATGTATCGTAAAGTACACGAAACGGACACTACAACAGTCACGAATCATATTGTCTGTGTGGGCCTGAAACACTCATTTGAAACAGAAACAAAGACAGTGAAGGAATCCAAAAGAAAAAAAGAAACGTAATCAGCGTAATTCCAGTCCAAATTATGCTGAACAAGAAACTCATAGATAACGAATAAGCAAAGAAACTGAAAAATGATAATTGCCTGACACTGTCAGGAGGAGAGCGATCTCTGAATTTGAAACATGTATTCTTGTTACCAGAGAAGTTTTATTTGCCCAGATCGTAATAAATACATATATAGACGACTAGTCTCGGCAATTTGAGTTACCATCTTCAGATCTGGAAAAGCATCTATATAGAACTTGTCAAAAAGCATGAACTCTATTTGTATATTTCTACTATTGTGTTGTTGCAAGTACAAACACTGTAAATATTTGCATATGTTATGCTCAAGACAATGTTGTATCAACGACTAAGGTAAACCGCCTCTTCAGAAGGTCCTTGCTGTGACCAGTTAAATCCATCTTATTTCTTGGATTTGATAGTAGAATTTTGTGAAATGTTTTTAGTTGTTCTGGCATATTTTCTGATTAATTTAGATGGTATATACAACGCTCCTAAACTGTAGACCTGTCGCAGCTAATTGATACTCTTGTTTTCTATCTTTCAATATAAGAAACATACTGAAATTGCTTTAAATTTTGAATGTAGATTAACGTCTTGTACCTGTACGAAAGGTATGTATGTATTATGTTCCTAAGTTATAATATAAAAACTGCTGCCATCTGATGGTACCCTGTAGTAACACATAGTCCGTTTGACAAT
This sequence comes from Schistocerca nitens, assembly GCF_023898315.1. Taxonomy (NCBI): domain Eukaryota; kingdom Metazoa; phylum Arthropoda; class Insecta; order Orthoptera; family Acrididae; genus Schistocerca; species Schistocerca nitens. The sequence goes on from NC_064618.1 coordinate 408,311,310, forward strand.
TGTCTGGCAGTGTACTGACAACTATCAATACATACACAGCATGCAATACCCGGTGAACCAAATGGATTATAGCAGAAACTTTTATGAGTGTTTACCGCAAGTATGGTTTTCCTCAACGAGCTTTGTGAATATGTGGCATGTTCTATTTATAATCTTGACCGTGGATTTTCCATAATTGTTTTTTCCTATATTACAATTGCTGTCAAATATGTTTATGACTGGATTGAAATACAGTAAATGGAGTGGCACAATGGTTGATGTATGTAGATGGTACGTAATACGCGTATTTAAAGAAAAGTGTCATTATTAAGAATATTGATTATTAGATTGTTTAAATATTTTTTTTAAAAAAATGTACTACTTTTTCACATCTGAAGATGATAAATTAAATTGCCAAAACTAGTAGTCTGGATAAGGTGTAACGTTTCTATTGGTGACTGAAGACGGTGTACCGAACATTACATCAGTATTTACAGTATAATAATTATAACCATTACAAGTCGTATGTTTTTAGGTTGGTTAGTATCTCCTAGTACATGTGGCAAGGGCAAGCTGTTGATGTTTATTTTCGCCCAGACAGCATATGAAGTGTTGAAGTGTGGACGCTTGAATGCAAAACGGTTAGTCCATATTGACGGGTGTAGTCCACTTCATGGTGCGGTATGATTGTACAGAAAACATCAGGTCGTAAGGCTTGTGACGTCTTTGTGGGAAGATGCTGACACAGAGAAAAAAAAATAACCAACGCAGTGATGTAAGTACATATTGAAACTGGAAGTGTAGCAACACGTATTCAGACACGAGAAGATGCAGACTAAAATTATGTCGAGTTCTCAAAAGAATGAAACAAACAAGACTGACTGGTAGGTTGTGATGGAATCCTTCGAAACTTGCAGAAATGCAAAAGTCTGAAACAATAAAATGGATCGAGGCAGTAAAATCGGACGTGGAGAAAGCAGGAATAACACAGCTTGATACAACAGAAAAAATATTGGGTAGTTCCTGAATAGATACTTGGTCTGGCAGGAAAAACCCATGAAGACTGTAACAACTCTGTCTGACTACGTAAAAGAACCTATTGTCAGAGAACGAAAGGGATACGCGCTGAAAGGAAAGCTAAAACCTTGAAAATATCCTTGCTGTACATCGCTGGGGTCCATAGGGTTCATACTTCCTACATACAGTACTTCATTACCCATTAAAAACCTAAATTCAAACCACAAATACTAGGGTAATGAATCTTAAAGTGTTGCTGAGTGATGAGACAAACACAAATGGGAAAAAATCCTTTATAATTCTTTTTTGCTTTGTTTTAATTTGTTGCATGGATACAACAACAAGTCCGAGCTTCCCCAGTCAACTTTGTGTTTCGGGCGAGCAGTGCCCCAGAAACAAACGCGAATGTTGTGGGTGGTGACGGGTCGATCACTTAACGAGGCACGGCGTCCACAATCAGCCTTTGTTTCCGGTAGGAGCGACACAAATACGACACTGTATGAGTCGGCCGTTGTATTGGATTCATTCAGGACTGACCGATTTGTGACTCCAATATTTACGTTTATTAATGACTCCTAGGAAGTTACTTACACGATGTGCAGTGTCTGTAAAGTTATTGAAGAACATATTCTGTTCTGAATCAGCGATCGACAGTTACTTTTCAGATTAACTAAAACAGAAGTGGCTGCCTGTTTTCAGTAGCTTTGCACAGTGAGCGGTTTTTCAGTTCGCCAAATGAAGTTAAGACACTTATTCTTCGAATTTCACAGTAAAACTATACTTAGTATACGACAAAATTAACTTACATATACACAGGGAACCCACCACAACAGATATTCTTCATGCCTGTTCTTGTCACCGCTTTAAGCATAAACTGGAATTTTTTCATGCTGTCAGCGATAGGATTATTGAGCTGCTCCTAACCATTTCTGCTATTTGCACAGCACTAAATAATTGAAAGTACACACCAGTCATAAAAGAAAACCAAGCAAACCCTGTACAAGACTTTAAACAGTAAAACCAACAAGAACACAAATATCTCTACACTCAGTAAAAATGGTCTTACTGTTAAGAAATAGGCTGCAGTTCTATTTCTAGGTGACTTTTCATATGGCATAAATAACTTATTTAAAATATGACATCGCTGTGCACTTTACCACGAATAATGCCACAAAGTTTCTCTTTGTTGAGAAACCTCTGAGAAATTTCTCAAGTCTTAAGTATATAAAATACACTGTACTGCACGTCTCAGTTTTTATGTAGGACGTACAGGGAGGACATTTAAGACACGCTTTCGTGAGCACTTACTCAACAAAGACGGCGAGAATTCTTATGAGTCAACTTTGCAGAACATCTCAAATAAGCCGATTCTCCTCCATCCTTGTTTATCATGGAAAATTTGCATACAGTCTCAACGGCTAGAAAATGAACCTATTATAAGAATTTCAAATACGTAAACATTTCCACTTAAATTCAACATTTGCTTAATGATCAACTAGCATTAAAAACAGACACTATTTTGATTGCATATCATCTCTTATAAAATGTGAAAATTAGTCCATTCGTTTTTCAGGTGTATTGTATATAAGTTCTTTATATAATTTGGATATATGTTTATGTATGCCTTTATATATGTTCCTTGCTGATATCACAACAGATACATAGATATGATTCAGTTACTATAAATTTTGAAACTGTGTTAACAATAACCACAGAGAATATATATGTTTCTGGACACATTATGGCATTACGCTTCTATAAAGAAGATACTGTAACGGTAGAATTGTACGGCCGTAGCGGACAGAGCCAGAGCCGCCGCGCTGTGCGCTTATCACGCGGAATCTGAGCCGCGCGCCGTGGCGTGTACACAGCCACCGGCTACGAAGAGCAGTCTGCGACCGACCAGTTGCGAACATGTATCGCTCTCGACACAGTGATGACGGGTTACCAGACGCACGTAATCCATTGTCGCACCGTTTTTGTTAATAAATGGTAAAACTAAGTTTTCCGTGTTCCACATTCTGCGCCGGCCGAAGTGGCCAAGCGGTTCTAGGTGCTTCAGTCTGGAACCGCGCGACCGCTACGGTCGCAGGTTCAAATCCTGCCTCGGGCATGGATATGTGTTATGTCCTTAGGTTAGTTAGGTTTTAGTAGTTCTAAGTTGTAGGGGACTGATGACCTCAGAAGTTAAGTCCCACAGTGCTCAGAGCCATTTGAACCATTTTTGAACCACATTCTGCACTACCCGGATCTACCGCCCACGCATCCCATCCTAACAGCAAATGGACGCAATAACATTGTACTCGGTCGTCCAAAAGACCCCATTAGAATACTGACGTCCGCTAAACCAGTACTATGTATGTTTCTGTAATATACGTCTTATACTTCACATAAATGTATAGTCAATGTCAGAAGATTTATAATATCCCTAATTTTGCAGCCTTATGTAGATGACAATTTGTCGACACCGCTAAAGCTTACTACAAGTATTTTTGCAACTGTCCACTGAATTTTAGTGTGAAACATACATACTATAGTTGCTGAAAATTACAGCCATGAATAAAACAACATTTTATGTTCAGTTGGTTTGCTAGCGGCACACTTAGCGGCGAAATATTTTTTTATACAGTCACATGCTAAATCTAGCACCCCGGTTATGACTTTTATACTTTTAACTTACTTTTTCCAGAACAGTTTTGCTTGTTCCCCTTAGAGAAAAGCCAGAATTTCACAAACATTAAAAGTGCACTGAAATCCCTAAAACCAGATACTGGCCGAGTTCAAAAGGATAAGAAATTTAAATATCTTGGGGAAAATAATCCAAGAAATTGGTCAGGAAAAAGCAACTATAGAGGAAAGGCTTTGAAAAATGGAAAACGAAAAATATGTTATAGATAAAGACGTTTAAAACAATTTCCTATCTACAAACCCTAAAATAAGGCATTATAGTAGCGTTATCAGGAGAAAGAAAACTGGCGTTCTACGGATCGGAGCGTGGAATGTCAGATCCCTTAATCGGGCAGGTAGGTTAGAAAATTTAAAAAGGGAAATGGATAGGTTAAAGTTAGATATAGTGGGAATTAGTGAAGTTCGGTGGCAGGAGGAATAAGACTTTTGGTCAGGTGATTACAGGGTTATAAATACAAAATCAAATAGGGGTAATGCAGGAGTAGGTTTAATAATGAATAAAAAAATAGGAGTGCGGGTTAGCTACTACAAACAGCATAGTGAACGCATTATTGTGGCCAAGATATACACAAAGCCCATGCCTACTACAGTAGTACAAGTTTATATGCCAATTAGCTCTGCAGATGATGAAGAAATTGATGAAATGTATGACGAGATAAAAGAAATTATTCAGGTAGTGAAGGGAGACGAAAATTTAATAGTCATGGGTGACTGGAATTCGTCAGTAGGAAAAGGGAGAGAAGGAAACATAGTAGGTGAATATGGATTGGGGGGAAGAAATGAAAGAGGAAGCCGCCTTGTAGAATTTTGCACAGAGCATAACGTAATCATAGCTAACACTTGGTTCCAGAATCATAAAAGAAGGTTGTATACCTGGAAGAATCCTGGAGATACTAAAAGGTATCAGATAGATTATATAATGGTAAGACAGAGATTTAGGAACCAGGTTTTAAATTGTAAGACATTTCCAGGGGCAGATGTGGATTCTGACCACAATCTATTGGTTATGAACTGCGGATTGAAACTGAAGAAACTGCAAAAAGGTGGGAATTTAAGGATATGGGACCTGGATAAACTGAAAGAACCAGCGGTTGTAGAGAGTTTTAGGGAGAGCATAAGGGAACAATTGACAGGAATGGGGGAAAGAAATACAGTAGAAGAAGAATGGGTAGCTCTGAGGGATGAAGTAGTGAAAGCAGCAGAGGATCAAGTAGGTAAAAAGACGAGGCCTAATAGAAATCCTTGGGTAACAGAACAAATATTGAATTTAATTGATGAAAGGAGAAAATATAAAAATGCAGTAAATGAAGCAGGCAAAAAGGAATACAAACGTCTCAAAAATGAGATCGACAGGAAGTGCAAAGTGGCTAAGCAGGGATGGCTAGAGGACAAATGTAAGGATGTAGAGGCTTGTCTCACTAGGGGTAAGATAGATACTGCCTACAGGAAAATTGAAAAGACCTTTGGAGAAAAGAGAACCACTTGTATGAATATCAAGAGCTCAGATGTCAACCCAGTTCTAAGCAAAGAAGGGAAAGCAGCAAGGTGGAAGGAGTATATAGAGGGTTTATACAAGGGCGATGTACTTGAGGACAATATTATGGAAATGGAAGAGGATGTAGATGAAGATGAAATGGGAGATAAGATACTGTGTGATGAGTTTGACAGAGCACTGAAAGACCTGAGTCGAAACAAGGCCCCAGGAGTAGACAACGTTTCATTAGAACTACTGGTGGCCTTGGGAGAACCAGTCATGACAAAACTCTACCATCTGGTGAGCAAGATGTATGAGACAGGCGAAATACCCACAGACTTCAAGAAGAATATAAGAATTCCAATCCCAAAGAAAGCAAGTGTTGACAGATGTGAAAATTACCGAACTATCAGTTTAATAAGTCACAGCTGCAAAATACTAACGCGAATTCTTTACAGACGAATGGAAAAACTGGTAGAAGCGGACCTCGGGGAAGATCAGTTTGGATTCCGTAGAAATGTTGGAACACGTAAGGCAATACTAACCTTACGACTTATCTTAGAAGAAAGATTAAGAAAAGGCAAACCTACGTTTCTAGCATTTGTAGACTTAGAGAAAGCTTTTGACAATGTTAACTGGAATACTCTCTTTCAAATTCTGAAGGTGGCAGGGTAAAATACAAGGAGCGAAAGGCTATTTACAATTTGTACAGAAACCAGATGGCAGTTATAAGAGTCGAGGAGCATGAAAGGGAAGCAGTGGTTGGGAAAGGAGTGAGACAGTGTTGTAGCCTCTCCCCGATGTTATTCAATCTGTATATTGAGCAAGCAGTGAAGGAAACAAAAGAAAAATTCGGAGTAGGTATTAAAATTCATGGAGAAGAAGTAAAAACTTTGAGGTTCGCCGATGACATTGTAATTCTGTCAGAGTCAGCAAAGGACTTGGAAGAGCAGTTGAACGGAATGGACAGTGTCTTGAAAGGAGGATTTAAGATGAACATCAACAAAAGCAAAACGAGGACAATGGAATGTAGTCAAATTAAATCGGGTGATGCTGAGGGGATTAGATTAGGAAATGAGACACTTAAAGTAGTAAAGGAGTTTTGCTATTTAGGGAGTAAAATAACTGATGATGGTCGAAGTAGAGAGGATATAAAATGTAGACTGGCAATGGCAAGAAAATCGTTTCTGAAGAAGAGAAATTTGTTAACATCGAGTATAGATTTAAGTGTCAAGAAGTCGTTTCTGAAAGTATTTGTATGGAGTGTAGCCATGTATGGAAGTGAAACATGGACGATAGCCAGTTTGGACAAGAAGAGAATAGAAGCTTTCGAAATGTAGTGCTACAGAAGAATGCTGAGGATAAGGTGGGTAGATCACGTAACTAATGAGGAGGTATTGAATAGGATTGGGGAGAAGAGAAGTTTGTGGCACAACTTGACTAGAAGAAGGGATCGGTTGGTAGGACATGTTTTGAGGCATCAAGGGATCACAAATTTAGCATTGGAGGGCAGCGTGGAGGGTAAAAATCGTAGAGGGAGACCAAGAGATGAATACACTAAGCAGATTCAGAAGGATGTAGGTTGCAGTAGGTACTGGAAGATGAAGAAGCTTGCACAGGATAGAGTAGCATGGAGAGCTGCATCAAACCAGTCTCAGGACTGAAGACCACAACAGCAACAACAGTAGCGAAGTCAGAATATCTGTATGCAACCGAATGTTAACCATTAAACTATAAATTAGATAGATGATAAATACAATAAAGTCGAATCTATGGGAAAATATCAGGCCGACAACAAACTACAGAAGGTTGGAATTCAGGTAGTATTGAAGAAATTTATCGAAATGAACAAAACTTATCATAAGTAATGAGAAGAAGAACACTGGCACTGTTTCGTTATTTATATCAAATTCGAGGTACTAGATCACCCAGAAGGAACTGCAATTATTTGGGTGATAAGAAGTCAAAAACAAGATGGATGTAGGAATTAAAAAAGGATTAAGAAAAAATGACACAAAAGTTGATAAATCACTGAGAGCTATGTAAATATTGAAGGATAGAGGGTCGAAGAGTGAAAAAACTGGTATAAAGTGGTCAGAAGACAGGAAGAAAACACACAGTGAACAGATAAAAGAATAGTTTATGAACTGAACAACGTGAAATTGGCACGTGGTCCTTAGTAGGCACATCCGAAAAAAAAATGACAATAGGGATATAATAAAGATAAGTGCACCTAGCAGACTAGTTCCTCAAAGAGCTTGACAATATGAGAAAAATCTCGTTGCAAAGAAGGGCAGTGTTTTAGAATGGTTCAAAAGTGAATAATTCGGTCTAAAAAATGGGAGATGTCATTGTTCATTAGGAGACAGGACCTTAGCTGTCACTTAAGTCCAAGATTTATACACAAACCTCTCAAGTGGAAGTTTGTCCAATCAAGAGTCTGTGGAGTACATTTTAATAACATAAGTGAGTAAATTATGTAATTACCACAATTTACGAGTGGTTGTCTGTCAAATATATAAACGGCAATGGATTCCAAAACGGTGATCAACAATGCATGATTTCTGGTGGCGGCAGCACTAAAGTTGGGATGCACTCACCTCAAGTCTTGATTGTTGGAGAGCAGCGGAACCAGGTCGATGCCTTTAAAGGTACCTACGTTGAGCTGATTTCACTGACACACATGGAAATAAACTCAATATTCAGCCGGAAGTGTAAGAAAGGAAATCTACATAACGTATACCACAACTCAAGGACTTATACAATTCCTGTTACATACTTTTAGGCGATGTTGAGGGAAAATTCTAGATAAAGTTCTGATAAAGAACCGATGTAAGGAAGTGTACCGGTTAGCCGTAAAGTAAGTTTGAACGTCGGATCAAAGTACGCACGCAAACTGAGGACAAGAGATATTGATGGATTTATTGGAAGATTTGCCTCTGTCGCACCCTTAGTAAATGTAGTTCCCGCTTCTTGGCGCTCAACGCATTTTGTCCGTGGCATCCGCGACCATCTCAACCAAACGAGCAGTGAAAGGTGGAAAGATCGAGATGTATCAACACCTTGGGCACCATAGTCGCCCGATTTCACTCCTTTCCACTTCTTATTGTGAAGAGTCAAAGAAACTGGTACACCTGCCTAATATCATGCAGGGCCTCGCGAGCATCCAGAAGTGCCGCAACACGCCGTGGCATGGACTCGAGTAATGTTTGAAGTGGCGCTGGATGGAACTGACTCCATGAATCCTGCAGGGCTGTCCATAAATCCGTTGGAGTATGAGGGGGTGGAGATATCTTCTGAGCAGCACGCTGCAAGGCATCCCAGATACGCTTAATAATGTTCATGTCTGGGGAATTTGGTCGATAGCCGAAGGGTTAAAACTCAGAGAAGTGTTCCTGGAGACATTCTGGAGCAATTCTGGAGTTGTGGGGTGCTGCACCGTCCTACTGGAATTGCTCAAGTCAGTCGGAATGGACATGAATAGATGCAAGTGATCAGACAGGATGATTACGTACGTGTCACCTGTCAGAGTCGTATCTAGACGTATCAGCGGTCCCATATCACCCCTACTACACACGTCCCACACCATAACAGAGCCTCCACTAGCTTTAAAAATCCCCTGCTGACATGCAGGGTCCATGGATTCATGAGAATGTCTCCATACCAACATACGTCCATCCGCTCGAACAATTTGAAACGAGACTCGTCCGACGAGGCAACATGTTTCCAGTCATCAACTATTCAATGTCAATGGTGCGGGAGTAGGCGAGGCATAAAGCTTTGTGTCGTGCAGTTATCAAGGGTACACGAGTTGGCCTTCGATTCCGAAAGCCCATATCGATAATGTTTTCTTGAATGGTTCGCACGGTGACACTTGTTTATGACCCAACGTCCCAACATTGCAACCTGCAACAATTTGCGGAAGCGTTCCACTTCTGTCACGCTGAACGACTCGCATCAGTCGTCGTTGGTCCTGTTCTTTCAGGATATTTTTCCGGTCGCAGCGATGTCGCAGATTTGATGTCCTACCGGATTCCTGATATTTACTGAACGCTCGTGAAATGGTTGTACGGGAAAGTCCCCATTTTATCGCTACCTCAGAGACGCTGTGTCCCATCGTTCGTGCGCCGACTATAACACCACGATCAAACTCACTTAAATCTTGATAACCTACCATTGTAGCAGCAGTAATCGATCCAACAATTGTGCCAGACACTTGTTCTCATATACAGGTGCTGCCGACGGCAGAGCCTTATTCTGCCTGTTTACATATCTCTGTATTTGAATATGCATGCCTATACCAGTTTCTTTGGCGCTTCAGTGTATAATGAGTCTTGCGTGTGAGACTTGAGTGCAGCCGGATGCAGATCTGCTTACGTTAGTTCCGTCAGATGCAGAAATTATTCAGCACACAATACGGTTTCTGGACTGTGTTTATAAAAGCAAGCATTGCTGGTACAGCTTGTGTAACGAACAACGAGGTCATCACATGTGGCGGTTGCTACCTAGATTACGGGTCAGTGTATCCGCTGTGTGCGTACTATGAAGCAGTAAATTTGATGTGATCCTATCTTCAAACTTATTTGAGACGCAACGACATTCTGGAGAGGTTAGGGATATGCTGATCACGTGTCTCACGATCACTGGTCGCTCCTCGTACTTCTTTGTAGGCAGCAGTTGACTAATTGGAACAACCATCAGGCTTAATCCTTGAGTGGTATTTATGTTTGCGGTACTTTCCAGGATTTGAGTTCCTCGTGAAAATTTTATCTACTAAGTATCTGTGAGACACGCAGTATGTAATCATGCCTCAGCATTCTACATAATATCAGTGGTGATATGGTGCAGCAAACAACAGTTTACCCATGTACGATACACTGTCAAGTAATAATGAACTTACTCAATGAAATAACAACACACCCAGCCTACATCCATATAACATCTCTAGTGATCAAGATGAGAATTGGTCATGACGCTGTAAGAGTGGAAAACAAGGTTGGGAAACTCTCGCTATTACTTCCCCACGCCTGTTTGGCTAAAATCCGTCTGGTGTCTCTCCAAACAGTCTGTCACCATATGCATTTCGGCATTCTTACATAGCGTAGCAAAGAGATGCCGAGTGGTCAAAAGAGTCTGAAAAGTTTGTGTGTTGAAGGGATGGTTCTCCAGAGATATTATGTAAAACATTCGATGCGTTGCTCCGTTTCCGAGTTAATTACCATTGAAGTTACCCAGTCAGGCCCTACGCTTGGAGATTCAAGCGGCCCGCCAGATACAGTTAGTACGAAAAGATCTTGCTGTGGTGTCACCGCCAGACACCACACTTGCTAGGTGGTAGCCTTTAAATCGGCCGCGGTCCATTAGTATACGTCGGACCTGCGTGTCGCCACTATCAGAGATTGCAGACCGAGCGCCGCCCCACGGCAGGTCTAGAGAGACTTTGCTAGCGATAGTTCACTGACAAAATATGCTCTCATTTGCCGAGACGATAGTTAGCATAGCCTTCAGCTACGTCATTTGCTACGACCTAGCAAGGCGCCATTATCAGTTGCTATTGATACTGTAAATAAAGTACAGACAAGAGCTATGTTCAACATTAATGGATTAAAGTTAAATATTATACCAGTTACCTCCTTTTTTCTAAGTTCTAATTCCTTGTCCAGTTCCAGACCTCACGCCAGCCAGCGTGAGCTTAAACGCGTGCCTTTCGGCTTCCTCCAAACTCCGTGGGTTGGCTCCTGCCAATCCACAACATTTTGGCGACGAGGTTTTCTGCGTTCTTATCGATATTGCCCTGATTTACTTGTGTAATGGCTTCGCCACAATCTCCAGATGTACTGTCCGAATTTTATCGCTTACAGAATCAGCAGACGCAGGCCTTACTGGAAGCCCTTGGACAGCTCGTCCAGGGTCAACGTGCAATGCAAAACGATGCGGCAGCCGCCGCTCCACCGCTCACGCAGCCACAACACACAGTTGCACCAACTTTTCGTCGTTTTGATGCTGCACTGGAAAGCTGGACGGAGTGGTCACGCCAATTTGGATTCCATCTCGCCGCCTGCAGAATTCAAGGTAATGAGCGGCAGCCTTTTTTGTTAGCATCCGTAGGGGTGCACACGTACTGTGTAATAGACAAATTATTTCCGCAACGCGATGTAGCAACTCTGTCCTAAGACGAAATTTTGTCTGCATTGAATACATATTTCAAAGAATCAGTCAATGTAGTTGCAAAAAGGTATACCTTCTTTCGCACAAAACGTACGGCAGGTCAGACTAATAGGGAGTGGGTTGCAACCTTGCAAGGCCTTACTAGGGATTGTGCTTTTGAGTGTCAATGTGCACTCCCTTATTCAGATACTATGGTACGTGATGCAATTGCTCAGAACGTTTCTGATGTTCGTATAAGGGAACAGATTTTGAAACTAATCAATCCCTCCCTTCAACAAGTGATGGACACATTGGATCGGCAGGACACACTTGACTTTGCTCAGGAATCATTTGAAACTTCGCCACCCGTGTGTCAGGTTAACCGGCCCGCTGGGCGAGCTGCACGGAACAGTAAACAGTCCTCGCGCCCGGCCGCGCCAAAGCCGCCTGGCTCTCAGCCACATGTGCCACGCAGGCAAGCAAATGCAGTGCTAAAATCATGCCCGCGGTGTGCTACTAGACATTCGCGTGAGCATTGCCTGTCACGCCAGGCTATTTGTTTTTCTGTAATAAAAAAGGACATGTTCAGAGTGTTTGCCAGAAAAAGCTCAGAACGGACACTCACAACCATTCCAGGGCCTTTGCTTCACGCCGGAATCGGAATCGAACCAAGGATACTCTGGCTCGTGACACTTCGCCCATGGACATTCATGTAGTTCATTCCACTCCGCCCAGTGCCACTCTATCTAACAGTGACTGTGTTCGTTCCACAAATAGTGTGCGTCGACATTGCCGGAGATCCCATCAAGTCGCACGTGATTATGTACCAGTGTCAGTTCACATAGCATGAGACAGTCGCTCTTGTCGTCAGCAGGACAATAAACTTTTTGTCGATTTGGACATTAACGGCAAAGTGATACCCTTCTAGCTCTATACCGGAGCTGCTGTATCCCTGATCAATCACGACATGTACAAACAGCTGGGCACACCTCCGTTGCGTGCCACAAATGTTAAGTTATTCAGGACAAGCTATCCCTGTGTTAGGACAGTGCAGCCTTATTGCAACATACAAGGGACAAACAAAACTTGTGTCATTGTACGTCCTTTGTTCTTCTTCTGCAGTGAACTTGTTTAGTTTAGATTTATTTCAGTTGTTTAACTTGTCTATAGTCAATCAGGTCCTATAAGTGAACCAGACTGTGCCCTCAGACAGTGTTTCTCGTCTATGTGAAGAGTTTGCAGACATTTTTGCACTGGGCCTCGGTTGCGCTAAGAACTATAAAGCACATTTGGAACTGAAAGTAAACGCGCAACCGAAATTTTTCAGAGCGCGCAATGTTCCCCACGAATTGTGTGATGAGGTCGCAAAAACATTACACGATTTGGAATCACAAGGTGTGATTGAACGTGTGCAGGCTTCTCTATGGGCATCACCCTTAGTAATTTTACCAAAACCTTCTGGAAAATTGAGACTTTGTGTGGACTTCAAGGCAACATTGAATCCACAACTAGTGATTGCAACTTTTCCTTTACCCCGCCCGGAAGATCGTTTTGACAAACTGTGCCCGGGTAAATATATTTCGAAGTTGGACCTAGCAGATGCGTCCTTGCAAATACCGGTGGACGAAGAATCCCAGCACGTTTTGGTGGTTAACACGCATCTTGGTTTGTATCGATTCAAACGACTGCCATTCGGGTGTGCATCCGCCCCTGCATTGTTTCAGCAATATCTGCAAACTGTTTGTGCGTCGGTCCCTACTGCAGAAAACTATCTGGACGATATTGTGCTCTCCGGAAAGACGGAAGAAGAACATTTATCCAATCTCAGAACATTATTTCAGGTCCTGCGACAAAATGGTCTTCGCTTGCGGAAGGCCAAATGTTTGTTATTTGCTCGTGACTTACCCTACCTGGGACATGTACTCAATGCCCAAGGCATGCATCCTAGTCCCGAGCACCTCTGTGCCATACAAGACTTGCCTTCGCCACAGAACTTGAAGCAGTTACAGAGTGTGCTGGGAAAAATCAACTATTACCATAAATATGTTCCCCATGCCTCTTGCATTTCAGCTCTGCTTCATCGCTTACGCCGTAAAGGTGCTCCGTTCGTCTGGACGACGGAATGCGAACGCGCCTTTCGCCAGTTGAAATCGGCGTTGCTTTCCAATACTTGCCTTACACCACTCAATCCCCAGAAACCCCTTTTGTTGATGGTGGATGCATCGGATTTCGGGATTGGTGCTGTGCTTGCGCACAAAGATGGATCGCACGATCGCCCCATTGCCTTTGTGTCCAAATTGCTCTCGTCTGCGCAAAGAAATTATTAACAGATCGAGAAAGAGGCATAGGCTCTCGTATTTGGTGTTACTAAGTTTCATGATTTCTAGTATGGCCGTCACTTTACCATCATCACGGACCACAAACCTTTGACATCGCTTTTTCATCCGCGCAAGCCTGTACCTCCGCGTACAGCGCAGAAATTCATTCGCTGGTCTATATTCCTCTCGCAGTACCGCTACGATATCTTGTATCGGTCCACTGCTAAGCACAGAAGCGCCGATGCGTTGTCCCGTTTGCCTGTTGCTGAGGATAGAGCATTCGATTCCTCCGAACTTGCTTGCATGTTCATTGATGCGGAAATCGATGACGTGGTCGAATCGTTTCCGATTGATTTTCGTCGTGTAGCTACAGCCACAGCTGCTGACCCTGTCCTTGCTACCGTTCTGCGTTTTGTTGCTACGCAATGGCCCTTGTCAAAGTCACGGATCAGGGAACCGTTGGTTCGCCGATTTTTTGCTCACAAGGAGAGACTTTTTGTACGACGTGGTGTTTTGCTGTTGCGTTCCGATAATGATCAGTCCAGAGTCGTGGTCCCACGTTCGTTACAGTCCTCTTTCTTACGGCTTCTCCAACAAGGACATTGAGATCGAAACAACTTGCTCGTCAACACTGTACTTGGTTCGGAATCGATGCTGCTATTACGAATATGTGCTCTTCTTGCATGGCGTGTGCCGAACAACAATCCGCTCCGCCGCGGAAATTCTTTGCATGGCCAAAAGCCACTTCCCCTTGGCAATGCCTACACATCGATTTTGCTGGTCCATTCTGGAATGCTCGATGGTTGGTTGTGGTAGATTAATTCAGTAATTTTCCTTTTGTTGTCCGGATGTCTTCCACGATGTCATCTGCCACCATCCAAGCGTTATCTGCTATCTTTTGCATTGAAGGTCTTCCACAGACTATTGTTTCCGACAATGGCCCACAATTCGTGTCCGCAGAATTTCAGTCATTCTGCAAGGCCAATGGTATTCAACATCTGACGTCCGCGCCGTTTTCGCCACATTCAAACGGTGCCGCTGAACGATTGGTCCGGACTTTCAAGTCACAGATGTTGAAGTTGAAAGAGTCGCATTCTCGGGAGGACGCGTTATTGCTCTTTTTGTCCTCGTATCGCTCTCAGCCCCGAAATGGTCGCTCGCCAGCTGAGTTGCTCCACAGTCGTCCTCTTCGAACCTTGATGTCTTTGCTACATCTGCCGCATCAGGTTCCTGTGCAGCGGCAGACACCTGCTTTTGCTCCGAGCGACGTTGTCTACTACCGCCACTATCGAGATTCATGGCGTTGACTCGAAGGGCGCATTCTTCGCTGCCTCGGCCGCGCTATGTATCTGGTTTTGGGGGCCTCTGGTGAGGTGCGTCGGCATCTCAATCAGCTGCGCCCCTGTCGTCGCACGGGTTCTGCCGGTCCCCGTCTGTTTTCAGCGATGGTGCCGTCCGGTCAGCGCCCTGGGGACCCATCTACTAGCTCGCCTCAACCCCAGGTGTTACCGACGCTGCCTTCCATTTTGCCCCATGGCGCCGCCACCGCCGCCGCCGCCTGTTCTCCCGCCGGCGACGCCCCCAGGGACGCGTCGCTGCATCCGCCGGGCGCCTCCCTGGGTCACGCGACGCCGATCGCTTCCCGTGACCAGTTGTCCTCCGACATGGAACTCTTGCCCACTCCGGACCATATGTCGTCTTCGCCCGTCGGGTGCCCTGGCCCGATGGAGGTCGACCCTTCCGCCCCTCCTGTCTGTCTGCGGGCGCATACACCGCATGTTGGCGTGCCCCATGGAGCAGGTTTTCAGGCGTTTCCTAGCTCCCTTTGGACCGAATGGCAGGGTGCGGGTGGCACAGCCTCGCCTGTTGTTAGGCTCCCCACCTCGTCGCATTCGTCAACATGGGGTCCTCCCTACGGCGGGCGGAAGCCTTATAACACAACCGTGCGCCGATTTGCGGGGGAGGAATGTGGTGTCACCGCCAGACACCACACTTGCTAGGTGGTAGCCTTTAAATCGGCCGCAGTCCCCCAAACTCCGTGGGTTGGCTCCTGCCAATCCACAACACTTGCAGTGCCTGTGTTGTTCTGATGTACAATTGGAAGTTCCTTCGGACATACATGCAAGTATATGGGACCTCTCAGTGCAAGACTCAGTTACAAAAGTAACGGGATATCTCTCAATTTCGTATCGGAGCCTGCGCTGTACAGCAACTCAATATGGCATGTACTCAAGAAGTCGTTGGAAGTCCCTTGCAGAAATATTGAGCCCTGCTCCTTCTCTGTTCGCCTATAATTGCGGAAGAGTTTCTGGTGCATAATTTTGTGCACGAACTGACCCTGTCCATTCCAAGTAAACACAGTCCACGTCATTATGGAGCCGTCATCAGTTTCCGTAGTGCCTTGTTGAAAACTTGGGTCCAAAGCTTCGTGAGGTCTGCGCCGCACTGTCGCCTGCCTATTATCACTGATAACTGTGGTGTCACAGCCAGACACCACACGTCCTAGGTGGTAGCTTAAATCGGCCGCGGTCCTGTAGTACATGTCGGACCCGCGTGTCGCCACTGTGTGATCGCAAACCTAGCGCCACCACAAGGCAGGTCTCGAGAGACTGACTCGAACTCAGCCCCAGTTGTACGGACGACAGTGCTAGCGACTAGACGTACGAAGCCTTTCTCTCTCATTAGCCGAGAGACAGAATAGCCTTCATCTAAGTTCATGGCTATGAACTAGCAAGGCGCCATTAGCCTCACAGTGATTGTAATTAAAGTCTCCTTTGTGCGATGTACCACAATGCGTTATTAAAGATAAGTATTATACCAGCTACGTACTTTTCTTCATAGCATTAATTACGTATCCTGTTCCAGTACTTCACGCCCGTCAGCGTTAGTCTAGCGTGCCTTAAGCCACTTCTATCTACAAGGTGTTGGCCCAGCTGCCGACACATCACACGGCGACGAGTCTACAAAGGCTCTTGTGTTTTACTTTGCCCTAATTTCTTTGTGTCATGGCTTCGCCACAATCTCCAGATGTACTGTCCGAATTTTATCGCTTGCAGAATCAGCAGACGCAGGCGTTATTGGATGCTCTTGGACAGCTCGTCCAGGGTCAACGTGCGCTGCACACCGATGCGGCCGCCGCCGCTTCATCGCTACCGCCGCCACAACATGCTGTTGCACCTCAATTCAGACCCTTGGATGCCACCCACGAGTCATAGCACGAGTGGTCCCGTCAGTTCGACTTCCACCTAGCAGCCTACAGAATTCAAGGTAATGTGCGGCAGCCGTTTTTGCTTTCTTGTGTCGGTGTGTCCACCTACCGAGTGATAGTGAAGTTGTTTCCCCGGCGCGACGTAGCAACTCTGTTCTACGAAGAACTTTTGTCTGCTTTAGATGCCTATTTCAAGGAAACAGTAAATGTCGTTGCAAAACGGTATACGTTCTTTCATACAAAACGTACGGCCGGTCAGACTAATAGGGAGTGGGTTGCGACATTGCAAGGACTTACTAGGGAGTGTGCGTTTGACTGTGAATGTGGCCTTCCTTATTCAGATACTATGGTGCGTGATGCAATAGCACAGAACGTTTCTGATGTTCGCATACGGGAACAGATTTTGAAACTAGTTAATCCCTCCCTTCAACAGGTGATAGACATATTGGATAGGCAAGACACACTTGACTTTGCTCAGGACTCATTTGCAACTTCGCCGGCAGTGTGTCACATTAACCGGCCCGCCAGGCCCGCTGCACGGGACGCTAAGCGGCCCTCGCGCCCGCCAGCGCAGCGGCAGCCTAGCTCGCAAACACGTGCGCCGCGTAAGCAAGCTAAAGCAGTGAAATCATGCCCGCGGTGTGCAACTAGACATTCGCGTGACAATTGCCCGTCAGGACAAGCTATTTGCTTTTACTGTCATAAGAAAGGACATGTCCAAAGTGTTTGCCAGAAAAAGCTCAGATCAGACACTCACACCAATTCCAGGCCCTTTGCTTCGCGCCGGAATCGAACCAAGGAAACTCAGGATCGTGAACCTTCGCCCATGGATATTCATGTAGTTCATTCCACCCCGTCCGGTGACAGTGTTCATTCCACAAAAAGTGTGCGTCGACGTCGACGGAAGTCCCGTCACGTCGCACGTGATTCTGTCCCAGTGTCTGTTCCAGTTGCACAACACAGTCGCTTTTGTCGTCAGCAGGACAATAAACTTTTTGTAGACTTAGACTTTGCAGGCAAAGTGATACCGTTCCAGCTCGATACCGGAGCTGCAGTTTCATTGCTCAATTACGTCACGTACAACCAACTGGGCAAACCTCCATTGCGTGCCGCAAATGTTCAGCGCACTAGTTACTCAGGCCAGAAAATACCAGTGTTAGGACAGTGCAGCCTTCTTGCAACATACAAGGGACAAACAAAACTTGTGTCATTTTACGTTCTTCGTTCTTCTACTGCAGTGAACTTGTTTGGGTTAGATTTATTTCAGTTGTTTAACATGTCTATCGTAAATCAGGTCCTATCAGTGAATCAGACTGTGCCTTCAACCAGTGTTTCTAGTCTATGTGAAGAATTTGCGGACTTTTTTGCACCGGGCCTTGGTTGCGCTAAGAACTATGCAGCACATTTGGAACTGAAAGAGAACGCGCAACCGAAATTTTTCAGAGCGCGCAATGTTCCCCAAGCATTGCGTGATGAGGTCGCCAGAACATTAAACGATTTAGAATCGCAAGGTGTAATTGAACGTGTGCAGGCTTCTCTCTGGGCCTCACCCTTAGTAATTTTGCCAAAACCTTCCGGAAAATTGAGACTTTGTGTGGACTTCAAAGCAACTGTGAATCCACAACTAGTAACTGCTACTTTTCCTTTGCCCCGCCCGGAAGATCTTTTTGACAAACTGTGCCCGGGAAAATATTTTTCAAAGTTGGACCTAGCAGATGCGTACTTGCAAATACCTGTGGACGAAGAATCCCAGCGCGTCTTGGTGGTAAACACGCATCTTGGTTTGTATCGCTTCAAAAGACTGCCTTTCGGGTGTGCATCCGCCCCTGCATTGTTTCAGCAATATTTACAAACTATTTGTGTGTCGGTCCCTACGGCTGCGAACTATCTGGACGATATTGTGATCTCCGGAAAGACAGAAGCCGAACATTTGCACAATCTCCGAACATTATTTCAGGTCTTGCGACGAAATGGTCTTCGCTTGAGGAAGGACAAATGTGTGTTTTTTGCTCGGGATTTACCCTACCTGGGCCATGTAATAAATGCCCAGGGCAACAATCCGCGTCCAGAGCACCTCCGTGCCATACAGGCATTGCCGTCACCACAGAACTTGAAGCAACTACAGAGTGTGCTGGGTAAAATAAATTATTATCATAAATTTCTGCGCAATGCTTCTTCCATTTCAGCTCCGCTTCATCGCTTACGCCGTAAAGGTGTTCCGTTCGTCTGGACGACGGAATGCGAACGCGCCTTTCGCCAGTTGACATCGGCGTTGCTTTCACATACTTGCCTTACGCCATTCGGTCCCCGAAAACCCCTTTTGTTAATGGTAGATGCATCGGATTTCGGGATCGGTGCTGTGCTTGCGCACAAAGATGGATCGCATGATCGCCCTATTGCCTTTGCGTCAAAATTGCTCTCATCTGCGCAAAGAAATTATTCACAGATAGAGAAAGAGGCTTTAGCTTTCGTTTTTGGTGTTACTAAGTTTCACGATTTCCTGTATGGTCGTCACTTTACCATCATCACGGACCACAAACCTTTGACATCGCTTTTTCATCCGACAAGCCGGTACCTCCGCGCACGGCGCAGAAATTCATTCACTGGTCTCTTTTCCTCTCGCAGTACCGCTACGATATCTTGTATCGGTCCACTGCTAAGCACGGAAACGCTGATGCGTTGTCCCGTTTGCCTGTTGCTGAGGATAAAGCATTCGATTCTTCCGAACTTGCTTGCATGTTCATTGATGCGGAAACCGATGACGTGGTCGCATCGTTTCCGATTGATTTTCGTCGTGCCGCTACAGCCACGGCTGCTGACCCTGTCCTTGCTCCCGTTTTGCGTTTTGTTGTTACGCAATGGCCCTTGTCCAAGCCACGGATCGAGGATCCGCTGGTTCGCCGATTTTTTGCTCACAAGGAGAGACTTTTTGTACGACGTGGTGTTTTGTTGTTGCGTTCTGATAATGATCAGTCCCGAGTCGTGGTCCCACGTTCGTTACAGTCCTCTGTCTTACGGCTTCTTCACCACGGACATTGGGGTATAGTGCGTACGAAACAACTTGCTCGTCAGCACTGTACTTGGTTCGGAATCGATGCTGCGATTACGAATATGTGCTCCTCTTGCGTGGCGTGTGCCGAACAACGATCCGCGCCGCCGCAGAAATTCTTTGCATGGCCAAAAGCCAATTCCCCTTGGCAACGCTTGCACATCGATTTTGCTGGTCCATTCTGGAATGCTCGTTGGTTGGTTGTGATCGATGCTTTCAGTAATTTTCCTTTTGTTGTCCGGATGTCTTCCACGACGTCTTCTGCCACAATCCAAGCCTTGTCTGCTATCTTTTGCATTGAAGGTCTTCCGCAGACTATTGTTTCCGACAATGGCCCACAATTCATGTCCGCAGAATTTCAGTCCTTCTGCAAGGCCAATGGTATTCAACATCTGACGTCCGCGACGTTTTCGCCTCAGTCAAACAGTGCCGCGGAACGATTGGTCCGGACTTTCAAGTCACAGATGTTGAAATTGAAAGAGTCGCATTCTCGGGAGGACGCGTTATTGCTCTTTTTGTCCTCGTATCGCTCTCAGCCCCGCGATGATCGCTCACCGGCTGAGTTGCTCCATGGTCGTTATCATCGAACCTTGATGTCTTTGTTGCATCCGCCGCATCAGGTTCCTGTGCAGCGGCAGACTCCTGCTTTTGCTCCTGGCGACGTTGTCTTCTATCGCACCTATCGCGGTTCACGGCGTTGGCTCGCAGGGCGCATTCTTCGCTGCCTCGGCTGCGCGATGTATTTGGTTTTGGGGGCCTCTGGTGCGGTGCGTCGGCATCTCCATCAGCTGCGCCTCTGTCGTCGCCCGGGTTCTGCCGCTCCCCGTCTGCTTTCAGCGACGGAGCCGTCAGGTCAGCGCCCTGGGGACCCATCTACTGGCTCGCCTCATCCCCAGGTGTTACCGACGCTGCCTTCCATTTTGCCTCATGGCGTCGCGCCGCCGCCGCAGCCACCGCAGCCGCCGCAGCCGCCTCCGGCGCCGCCCGCTGTGGACGCTTCGCTGCAGCCACCACGCGCCTCCCTGGGTCACGTGCCGCCGATCGCTTCCCGTGACCAGCTGTCCTCCGCCATGGAACTCTTGCCCGCTCCGGACCAGATGTCGTCATCGCGCGTCGGATTCTCCGACCATATGGAGGTCGACCCTTCGGCCCCTCCTGTCTCTTTACGGGCGCATACACCGCATGTTGACGTGCACCCTGGACTAGGTTTTCAGGCGTTTCCTAGCTCCCCTCGGACCGAATGGCCGGGTGCGGGTGGCACATCCTCGCCTGTTGTTAGGCTCCCCACCTCATCGCATACGTCAACATGGGGTCCTCCCCACGGCGGGCGGAAGCCTTATCTCACGACCGTTCGCCGATTTGCGGGGGAGGAATGTGGTGTCACAGCCAGACACCACACATCCTAGGTGGTAGCTTAAATCGGCCGCGGTCCTGTAGTACATGTCGGACCCGCGTGTCGCCACTGTGTGATCGCAAACCTAGCGCCACCACAAGGCAGGTCTCGAGAGACCGACTCGAACTCAGCCCCAGTTGTACGGACGACAGTGCTAGCGACTAGACGTACGAAGCCTTTCTCTCTCATTAGCCGAGAGACAGAATAGCCTTCATCTAAGTTCATGGCTATGAACTAGCAAGGCGCCATTAGCCTCACAGTGATTGTAATTAAAGTCTCCTTTGTGCGATGTACCACAATGCATTATTAAAGATAAGTATTATACCAGCTACGTACTTTTCTTCATAGCATTAATTACGTATCCTGTTCCAGTACTTCACGCCCGTCTGTGTTAGTCTAGCGTGCCTTAAGCCACCTCTATCTACAAGGTGTTGGCCCAGCTGCCGACACATCAATAACTCCGCGCAAACACCTCTGCTCTTGGTCGCTAAGTGAAGACCGTTGGCCACTGTGTGGTCGGTGGTGGGAGGTAATGCCTGAAATTTGGTATTGTTGGCACATTCTTGACACTGTGGTCCTCGGAATATTGGTCGATATTGCCATCCCATGAGTTTCTTCACACCAGTGTAAACATGGCTAGCAGTCGTTACATGTTCTCCTGCTGGTCTAGTATTACAACACTGCACAAAATTACTCACAAGACATCCATTCTGAAACCAAAGAACGTTGTATTAACTAAAAATTCCTCACTTTATGGTGATGCTTTGTGGGTCACATGTTTTATATCTCTCTGATTCATCAGTGTTCCAGGAGTTGGGCTACATCACATATTTGATATTATCACGTCTCATTTTTCGTACTTTTTTCTTATTATTATACACTGATGAGCCTAAACATTATGACTACCTGCTCTATAGATTGTTTGTCCATCTCTGGAACGAAATGCATCATTGACTCTGCGTATCAGGGATTCGACAGTTTGTTGGTTAGTTTGTGGAAGTATGTCTACGCGCAGATCATGCAACTGGCGCAAATAACGGGCAGCTGCTTCCAGTATGCAGTGATAGGCCGATAGCGACCCAGATGGGTACCATAGGATTCACATCAGGCGAATTTGGTCGCCGAGACATCATCGCGGTTCACTAAAGAGCACCTCAAAGCACTGTAGCACGGTTCTGGCACTGAGTCGCGGACAAGTAGCCTGATGAAAGCCATCAAGCATGAAGGGATGCAGATGGTTCGCAGCTGTCATCGTGTCTCCGATTACTACCACAGCTCCCATCCAAGCGCAGGAGAAAGTTTCCCGTAAAATAATACTGCTCCCTCCAGCCTGCGTCCGTGGTGCGCTCTACGTTTCGAACCGTCATTCAGCTTGATGACGACGTTTGTGGAGACGACCATCGATCCAGTGAAGCAAAAACTTGATTATCCAGCAAAGCCGACACTTTTCTACTGATAGACCGTAGAATCCCAATAGTCCTGTGCCCATTGTAATTGTAATTGACAACATCGTTGCGTCAACATGTAAAAACGAGGGAGCGGTCTGCTGCAGAGCTCCATGCTCAACAATGTGCTATGAAGCACTTGTGCGTGCACCAGCATTGTGCTCTTCCGGCAGAGATGCCACAGATCGCCATCTATCCAGCCTTACAGAGCAGGCAAGCCTCCGAACTCACGTTCAACCATTTAGCGCATAGTGGTAGTTTAATTGTCGTTCTACGTTTTTCTGTAGATAATCACGACAGTAGCACGCGAACATTCGACAGCTTCGCCGTTTTCGAGACTGGTTCTGCTTAACAACAATCTACCCTTTGTCAAAGTCACTTATCTCAGTGGATTTCCCTGTTTGCAGCCCATACCTCCGCTAGGATGAACCCCTCTGATCCGCTTTCATAATTTTATTACCTCGGCACGTGTCCACAACGCCACCATGCCACATCCGACGTTGCGGTGGGCAGTAGTCATTATGTTTTGGCTTGTCAGTGTACGTGCTAGGACATGCTATTTGCGTCCAGTAATACGACAGGAAGCAGCAGGGCCATAATTATCAACCATACACAGCTTGTGTTAAACAATGCTTATTAGCTTTGAAACGCGTATGTACTCGGTAGCAGCGATGGCGAGGCATGACAGAATCTCTGACCAGAGAGTTATTTATCGTTGCTAGTCTGCGCTTGACCGCGCGACAGTTCTGTTGTACGTAGCGAGTCGCGAGGGCATGTAGTAGCGCGCAAGAGACAGTCGCAGTTGTGTGTGAGGAGTCGGCGGGCGTCGACATGGGGCTCTGGTCAAGGTTCAGGACGAGGTGTATTTTTAAATAAGGTAATGAAGCAGCATTGCGCTCATCTGATAATGTAATGTATCTTAACAGTAATTAATTTGTTCAAGAATCGCCCCAATAATAATTTTGTTCTGAAAGCAATTTTTTAAGAAAATAATCATTACAATTGAAACAATACTTCCTATGCTTTTCCTGCCAGAATCAATTTATCAGTTTTGCACAGGGCCTAAGGTCAGCGCAGATGACCTTATAAAATTTATCAGGTTGATCATAACGTTAATTTTGTGGGGACTTAGCATTTTTGCACATTTTTGTTATCATTGAGTTTTGTTACTGTGGGAAGATGACATTTGGCTCCTATTTGCATTTTCATTCAATTCATATTATTTAAAAATAATTCCGGGGAGGTTACACTTAGCACGATGTCCATTCACATTTAAAATAGTTTCTTCCATTTTTGCGGGAAGATTACACTTGGTTGTATTCCCATTAACATTTAATTATTGTCTTTTCAAACTTCTCCAAAGAAGTTACATTAACATTATATTATTGTCCTTTTTTCAAAATTCTCCGGCGAAATTAAACTAATATACCCATTTTCAAAAAATTCTCCGGGGAGGTTACACTTGGCGACATCCGTGTAGGATCGTATTTCGTTGAGAATCTTCTGAGAAGTAGTTAGATATCTGCTCTTATTAACTAGAATATAATTATCATTTGGTGCAACGCTTTTACTAATTTGATGACTTTCTTTCCTTAGATCATCGGCAATTCATTGCTCTCTTGTATTTGTGTTTGTTGCTTTTTGCATTGTGCTTATTCCATTAAATCAATAACTGCGTCTATTGTAAAAATGCCGCGAAAGACTGTGAATAGTGTATCGCGAAGGATAATGAAAGAAATTACCGACTTAAACAACTTCACCAATAGTACTTGTGACACGCAGTGTAATGATGTCAATCCTGCGTTCACTGACAATCAGTGCGTTCCAACCACTCATGATGATTTTTATCTTACTGATGAACAAACTACCTCAATTGTCTCCTCTGTTAATTTGAGGACAATTGATGACGCGGGGCGCCCTATTGGAATGAGCGCTGCCCAGCTTAACACACCCGGTTTGAAAAATTCAAGTGACGAACAGACAAATTTGTCTAATGAAAATGAACAGGATACACAAAATAGGACGGATTTATTTAATTCCGAAATAGTGACCGACAGTGTACATTTGACTGCCAAACAATTTTGTAAATTACAGATTGACCAAATGGTCACACAGAACACGACAATCGCAGGTACGGCACAATGCAGCACAGAGAATAGAAATGCTAATTTTGGGTTGGATAAAATTGTGGCATTTTTTAAACAATTGGATAAAAAATTAGACAATAATAATAAAAAACAAGACAGTCTTAAAGAAGATCTCAAACAACAACTTAGTGAACAGAACGAACAGTTAAATGAAAAATTAGACAACAATTCCAGACAGTTAAATGAAAAATTAGACAACAATTCTAGGCAGCTTAGTGAACAAATTAGAGCCGTTGCCGCGCAGTGCCATGATACTAAGGAACAATTACGTGAGGAAATTGAGGCTTGTTCGAAAAAAAAATAGCGAAGAAATTAGGTCTGTTGCTCAGGAATTAAGGGAAGTGCAAACAGCTGCAACAGCAACACTTAGAAACGAAATTAGCGGAGTCGCTAAACAATGGTCTGAAAAAGCTACACAATTACGTGACGAGTTTAAACTAATGACAGCAGAACTTTCGCGCGCAATGGATGAAAAGATTGACGCGAAATTCGACCAACAGAACACTCAAATTGACGAACGTTTTAGTCTTCACATACAAAACAGTGATACGCGTTTCCGCAAATTTATTCACGATCAAAATAAAGTAAAACGTCAAGTCATGGAAACAATCACTGCACAGAGACAGGAAGACAAACGTAAATTGTTCGCGAAAGCCAAGACATACGTAGACAGCAATATTGCTATAGTGTCCGACGAAATTAATACCATCAAACAGTTGAACATAGAATTACGTGATGAAATTTCCGATCTTAAATCAAAAACAGATACACACACAGCGGATATTCAGACAGTGACAGACAGATTTGAACAATTAGAACTAACACAGGATTGCGATGTCGTCAAAGCTGACGCTAAAAAATTGAACGAAACCACACGTAAATTACAAAAACAGATTAATACTTCTGACACTAAAAACGATGATCAGGTAAAAATACTGACTGAAAAATATGATGAATTGGCCAGTCGTATTGACGTTATCGAAAGTACTAATGACAATAAATCAGACGATACTGCACCGATTTCATTTAACCAAACATCTGAATTCCAAAATTTACAGCAGACAATTAATGAGATCGATTCGTCTAATAACACGTTGCGTAGAAAATTGTCATGTTTACAGCAAGAGGTGACAGAGATAAAAAATGTTACAGTGTTTAACACATCACAGCAGACGCCACTTCGTGAACATTTGTCAGGCTCACGCAGCGCGTATAATTTGGGTAATCTACAGAGAGTACGGGACTTAGATTCCGAACAGACACAGACAAATAGATTCTCTTACAATATGGAACCTGTTCCATCATACAGAGACGATAATTTCGATTACAAACATTTTCTATCAGTGAGAAAATTTAAAGTGCTTAAAAATGACAGGACAGATTCTCCCACTAGATTGGATACAGCAATTTATTTCTGAATTTTTACCGCCATTGCCTATAACACAAAAGCTAAAATTTATTTGCAGCGCGTAATAGACCTCAGGGGATTCATTACGCTTTAATGAATATGTGCCGTAGCGTGCATAGGGCCCCGAGCTGTAGTAGTGCTGTTTCATCTTTAGTTTTCTGCACTGCTGCCTTCTCTTCTACTATCCTTTATATCTATTAAAACAGCTCTTCAACTATCGCTCTATCTAGTATTAAGAATGACTAATGAAAACCCGATAAGACAAGTTTTTACCGAAAGTGACAATTTTTCATCAGATGCTGCAGGAACGACAACCACCAGAACTTTAATATCAGAGAAAAATTTTTAATCATCAGTATGTACAAAATTTTCAGTAGTCGCAACCACATTTTTGGTAACAATAGACGTTTTTCACCACAACACCATGAAAGTCAGCCGGTTAGAATACCTAACAAACAATGTAATGCACAAGGTCAACCAAACTTTAATGTTTCGCCGCGTGCACGTATATTCCCTGGTACAACAAATAGTAACGCACAGCAGCAAAGAAGCAACTACGTAGAGAAGACACAGTATTTTAATTCCTATCGCAATGCACCGTATAGGAATGACTATCACGACAGACGTAAAAACAATGAGCACAATTATCAGCGTACGTATAATAACAGTCGGTCTTACCAGCAACAAAATGATCAGCAACAACATATTCTCGTGAATGAACCCGACAGTAGGTATCATCCAGAACGTAATACGTCTAGAAGAAGTAATAGAACACTTCAAATAGTAGAAATGCCACAACATCCTCCTGATAATAATAACACGTCAGATAGAATCTGACTAGATACTGTACAGGTCGCATCTTCCAATAACACAAGCACTAGTTTAGACACGCAGAATGTTGTTCACGAAAATGTTATTACTTTTGACGACATCAGAGACACTCTTTCACAGGAAAGACCAGTTGTTCAGAAAACCATTTCACATCCTGTCATCGAAATTAAAATAGGTTCATCGAAATTTTCAGCAGTAATCGATTCTGGATCACCTATGTCAGTTATAAATGAGGAGACTTTCAACGAGTGTAACAAAGAGAATACATATCCTACATTACCATTAGGCAAAACGAAAGTGAAAGGAGCAGTATCGAGTAAAGGTGTAGATGTTAAATTACAGACGCATTTATCATTTTGTATTGCAGGTCATACTTTTCACTCAAATTTTTGGATTGTTCCTTTATTGACAACAGACGTTATTTTAGGTACGAATTTTCTGATACAACACGACGCAGTTATTGATTTTTAGGATTCTTATTTAATGTTAAAGGATGAAAATGTAGAACTTGATTTAGAATTTCAGCACTCACTATCTGCGGAAGAACAAACAATTAACCGCACAGAGGTCATTTCTGTATCACGTAACATAGACTGTAATCCCACATTGTTCACTGATACGTACGTACATAACTATAATACTCCAGACGAAGGTGACTACGACTTAATGCAGATGATTTCTGATAAAGTTAAACAAAGTAGTGCAAATACAGACGACGAACGCACGCAACTACACAAAATTCTTTTTCAGCAAGCTCCAGTTTTCGACAACATTCCTGGTACTATGTCCGGTTTTATGTATGAATTTCAAGTTAAACAGCACGATACATTTAAAGCAAAGCATTATCCCATTCCATATACCCATAGAGAACAAGTTAAGAAAGAATTGCAAGATATGCTCGACCAAGGAATTATTGAACCGGCAGTTAGTCCGTACATAAACCCGCTGCATATTGTTAAGAAAAAAGATGGCTCACTTCGCCTTGTACTTGATTCGCGTCACATCAATGACATTATTATCAATGAAACAGATCGACCACAGACATTAGAGGAACTTCTACAGAAATTTGATGGTACGGCTATTTATTCCACACTAGATTTGAAATCGGGATTTTGGCAAATTCAACTTCATCCGAATTGCAGAAAGTACACAGCATTTATCTGTTTTGGCGACTGTTATCAATTTTGTAAATTACCATTCGGTTTAACTATTTCTTCAGCACCTTTTATTCGCGATTTGAACACTATACTTCCGACAGAACTTAAAGACAGAATCACGACGTACGTAGACGACATTCTTATCGCAGAAGCTAACTGGTGTGAACACAATATGATTCTAGAACAACTGTTGCAAACTTTTCATGCACAAGGACTCACAGTTAATCTCAGTAAATCGCAGTTTGGTAAAACTTCTATAAAATTTCTTGGGCACGTAATTTCAGCAGAAGGCATTGCGCCTGATCCGGAAAAACTTCAAGCTCAACGTGACATTACTGTTCCTACGACGAAGAAGCAACTACGCAGTTTTTGGGCTTAATTAACTTTTTTCGTAAATTTATTCATCATTCCGCTTTAGACACACCTAGATTATGCCAATTGACAGGTAAAAACACTATTTGGTCTTGGGATAAGCAAGCACACTCTGAATTTGTGAACCTGAAAGAAGCCTTGTTGAATGCTCCACTTTTATCGCACCCAGATCTTACCAGAAATTTTTCCATTGCCACCGACAGTTCCAACACAGCTTTAGGCGTACATATTTTTCAGGAAATTGAAGAAGATGGTTGTAGAGTAATTAAAAACATCGCATTTGCAAGTCGCATTCTGTCGCCTGCCGAACGAAATTATTCTGTTACAGAACTGGAAACGTTATGTGTTGTATGGGCTTTTACGAGATTTCGGTACTTTCTTTATGGCAGACATACCACCGTCTACACAGATCACAGAGCGATACAATTCTTACTTTCGGCTAAATTCACTCACGACAGATTAAGCAGATGGAAGCTTTATTTACAGGAATTTAATTTCACAATTGTTCACATTCCAGGCACACAAAATGTTGTAGCAGACGCACTATCTCGTTCTCTCAGCAATAATCAGCAAGACATCGCAACCAACTTCTGCAAAGCAAATTTCAGCGTCATGTACATTCAGCAAGTTGCATTTGAAAATTTTATTTCGTCGTCATTACAGGACATAGCAAAAGAGCAAAGTAAAGACAATGTGTGGAAAGAAATTAAACACCTTTGGCAAAATAAGAATAATGTTACGATTAGAAACCATTACACTGTACGCAATGACATTCTATTTCGCCGCTCTCATCCTGACAGCAATAATTGGTTATTATGCATTCCTGACGAACTGGTTAACAAATTAATCTGGTACACTCATTTAAGTTACGCACATTACGGAGCTAGAAAATGTTTTCTTATATTGAGACAGAATTGTTATTTTACCAGCATGGAGAAACGTATACGACGAGTTTTAGCGTCATGTAAAATTTGCCAGACTGCTAAGTCAGACACCACTTCACATATTCCTCCATTATATCCCATTGTACCTGTTAAATTAAGACAAATGGCCGCTGTAGACATTTTTGGTCCGATTCCGAGAACTAACAGAGGTTTCTGCTACATCTTTGTCGCTGTTGAACTCACTTCAAAATTTGTTACTTTCACTCCGTTACGCAAAGTTACTGCTAAAACTGTTTCGAAAGCATTTGTAAAACATTTTCTATTTCATGTAGGGCATGTGATGAGAGTAATTTCCGATAATGGATCACAATTTCGTTCTGCTATATGGACACGCATGTTACGAGTTAGAAACATTTCTCCGATCTATGTATCCAAGTACCATGCTTCTTCGAACCCCTGTGAACGATTAATGGAAGAATTTGGTAAACTGTGTAGAATATACTGCCACAAAAGACATATTGATTGGGACACACACATATTCTCATTCCAAGATGTAATTAATTCCATACCAAATGAATCCACTATGCTATCTCCGTCTGTTATACTGAAAAACGTTGAACCACCTAACAAAATTACAGAATTAGTAAACTTTCCTACATCTCGTCGACTACGACACCATGAAATAATTGACATTGCACTGAACAACATCAAACGTGCCGCAGAGCGCCGGACAAGACAGCAAAAACAGGTTTGTACACGCCGAGACTTTCACATTGGACAGAAGATATTAGTATGTACACACTATTTATCCAGCAGAATAAAAGGTAAGTGCAGTAAATTTGAACTTCTATACGCAGGTCCATATCGGATTCGCAGCATTCCTCACCCCAATGTTGTACACGTCGAAACTCTGAGAAGCAAAAAAAGTAAAGGCAACCACCATGTCTCTAACATTAAACCCTTTATTGAGTGAAGACACTTTATGATTTAACATGCTATGATGCCATTTACACATTTTATGACTATTTCTGCAATTATATTCACATGACTACCTACTGATGATTATCGTATTTTTTTTGGCAAGTGCCCGGCAAGGTAAGGTTAGCAGGTCGCTCTTCTTGTCGTTACACATCAGACCGTGCATATTTTTCCAGATGAACTTACACATTTTATGACCACTTATGCAATTATATTTATATGACTACTTACTGATGATTATCGTATTTTTTCTTGGCAAGTGCCCGGCAAGGTAAGGTTAGCAGGTCGCTCTTCTTGTCGTTACACATCAGACTGTGCATATTTTTTCAGATAAACTTACGTGTCTTATGAATAATTATGCAATTTTGCCTAGTGACATATTAATTTTATTAAATTCTCTCTCCATTAAAGTCTTTAATTCTCGCCTCTATTAACTACACAACATACAAGCTGAACACAAAGAAGGTCATATGTCTTGTCATCATTTTTTTTATGTATGTACGATTGTTTCATGTTTGTTGGTATGCACTATGAAATGGTTAAGATATAGCAAACACCAGTTGACTTTGACATTTTTTTTTGCCCTATGATATCTCAACATCGTGACTGTTTAACATTTTTTTTTGCTGCTGCATTGTTATATTCTGTGTACATTTTTGCCTTTGAACACTGTCTATGCTTTTGACATATTACGTTTTCTGTCATGTTATGCTGTATGCTTAATTATGTTACCATAAACCAGTCATTATTTAGTGAATATATGATGTAAATGAAAGACATTAATCTTTGTTCCTCATTTTCAGAAAGTAATAATGTGTAAAGGAAATAAATTAAACAGATATGGGAATTTCACCTACGGAATAGACGAAAGAAGATACAAAAACCTTATGAGGAAGAGTAAATGGATCAGAATTAACAAGCATTAACAAGAATATACTATACACATCGTAGAACAGCAGTCTTAACTAATTTTTTCTTTCAGAATACGAAGCGATTGATGCAGGCTGTCAGACAGAACTACACATCTTAGTTTTAGTGATGGAATATGCTAGAGATAATGAATAGTTGTGTAATGAGTAATGAAGTGACTTTTTTGCAGATGATAATTAATGCTGATGAATAATGATGAAGAATATGCTACTATGAATAATGAAGTTTTTCTTTACAGGTGATGATAATAATGGAGTTATGATAATATGGATAATGAAGCGATGGATAATGAAATTTTTTTTTCTTTACAGATGAGGATGATGAAGTTTCTGTATTTATGCTATGTAGTTATTTAAGTATGTGTTGTAGTTTGTTTTGACAGTATGTTTTATATCGTTTCGTATGATGACTGAAGGTTTTGGAAAGGACAGCTACAGAACAAATATTTTTATACACATTTCACTACCTGTTAATTCGAAGTTCACTACTTTTCAGCATAAAATGCGTTTCTTCTTTCAGCTTATTAATCCATTTTTCTTATATATTTTTGCAGGAGAAATTATTTATGAAATTAATGTGATATAAGCAGTTGTTCATTAAATCTATGTCATTTATGAATGTGTTTGCATATACTCTACTTGTTTCATAACGTTGCTACAGCTGACTCATGACAAATGACGTTACACATTTTCATTTACAGGAACAACCCAGAAGCAATTTCTTTTTTTCTTTTTCTTGCTTTCCCCTATAATTACCCAAAGCAATGTAATGCTAACAAAAAAAAATGTATTACCAGTCCCAAATAATACTACCCGTTTAAGAGAGTTCTTAATAATACTGATCAGCTCTGAATAGTATGTCAATTGAATACATAAATACTATGCGCATAATTTCATTGAATAGTACTTTTATTCTACTGTTCTCTGTAAAATGTTCTCTGTAAAGCGAATGACTTCTGATGATTTGCAAATAGGCAATCAATTTCAATGTTATCTGTAAAACGAATGACTTCTGATGATTTGTAATTAAGCAACGAAATCAATGTTATCTGTAAAACGAATGACTTCTGATGATTTGTAATTAGGCAACGAATTTCAAGGTAAAACGAATGACTTCTGATGATTTGTAATTAAGAAACGAATTTCAATGTTATCTGTAAAACGAATGACTTCTGATGATTTGTAATTAAGAAACGAATTTCAATGTTATCTGTAAAACGAATGACTTCTGATGATTTGTGATTAAACAATCAATTTCAATGTTATATGTAAAACGAATGACTTCTGATGATTTGTAATTAAGCAATCAATTTCAATGTTATCTGTAAAATGAATGACTTCTGATGAATTGTAATTAAGCAATCAATTTCAATGTTATATGTAAAACGAATGACTTCTGATGATTTGTAATTAAGCAATCAATTTCAATGTTATCTGTAAAACGAATGACTTCTGATGATTTGTAATTAAGAAACGAATTTCAATGTTATCTGTAAAACGAATGACTTCTGATGATTTGTAATTAAACAATCAATTTCAATGTTATATGTAAAACGAATGACTTCTGATGATTTGTAATTAAGCAATCAATTTCAATGTTATCTGTAAAATGAATGACTTCTGATGAATTGTAATTAAGCAATCAATTTCAATGTTATATGTAAAACGAATGACTTCTGATGATTTGTAATTAAGCAATCAATTTCAATGTTATCTGTAAAACGAATGACTTCTGATGATTTGTAATTAGGCAACGAATTTCAAGGTAAAACGAATGACTTCTGATGATTTGTAGTTAAGCAATCAATTTCAATGTTATCTGTAAAACGAATGACTTCTGATGATTTGTAATTAAGAAACGAATTTTAATGTTATCTGTAAAACGAATGACTTCTGATGATTTGTAATTAGGCAACGAATTTCAATATAAAACGAATGACTTCTGATGATTTGTAATTAAGCAACGAATTTCAATGTTATCTGTAAAACGAATGATTTCTATTATTTATAATTAGGCAATGAGTGCCAATGTTGTCAGTAAAACGCCAAGCAATGAACATTTTTTTGTAATACTACATACATGGTACAGAAATGTTCAATAACTGGGCAATGAATGACGCAATCTACTAATGTAATTTTCAGTGAAGACTAGTATGTGACTTAATGTCCTTCACCTTCTGGCCTAACTACCCTGAATTACTGTAATATCCATTTGTCCTGTATATCCTCATGACCATGGAGCACTATATTTGGTTTTTGCACTAATTCCACGTTGGTGTGCCTTGTAAGAGCGTGGTGTTGACACGACATGCTGTCCACCACCGTGAGCGATGGAGACGTTATTATGGTCCCACTGTTTGGTGTACCTGATGTACTGCCAAAATGATAACATGGAATATTACTACGACATTTCAGTGTCTTGGCTACGCTGATAAACACTTCTGGGAAAAGAACTTCAGATTGTCTCACTTGGTGTTGTACTTCTGCGGAAAGATATGGACTTTCAGTGCAGCT
This sequence comes from Schistocerca nitens, assembly GCF_023898315.1. Classification (NCBI taxonomy): domain Eukaryota; kingdom Metazoa; phylum Arthropoda; class Insecta; order Orthoptera; family Acrididae; genus Schistocerca; species Schistocerca nitens. The sequence goes on from NC_064618.1 coordinate 408,345,248, forward strand.
GCGTGCAACCTAAGTGCTACAACCATGACGCAATCCTTCCTATTCCTTTCCTAATTCTTGTAATATGAAAAAGTCATATACAGTGCGTGTGCATTTCCTTTCATTTGTTAATCAGTTGTCCTGAAATTACTAAAGACTTCTATAGTGCATGTGGACTTTATTACACTCCTTGATTTGTTTGTTTGTTGTAGAAAAATATTAGAGAGTATTACAGTGTGTGCACTTTTGCCATTTGTTAATATGTTTCGTACTTAACATCAGTGAGTGTACACTTCATGCCATTTGTACTCATTACATATACATTTGTGATTTCCTGATATGTTCACTACTTCAGTGCGTGTGCGTTTTTGTCATTTGTCAATATGATTTGTACTCATTAGGTTTATTTGTCGCAAAAATATTAGAGAGTTTTACAGTGCATGTGCACTTTATGTCATTTGTAGTCATTACGTATACATTTTGATTTGCTGATATGTTCTGAACTGCAGTGCATGTGCACTTATGTCACTTGTCAACATGATTTTTTTGTTGTGAATATGCTAAAGAGTTTTTCAGTGTGTGCACTTATGTCATTTGTTCTGTACTCATTGTCATTGTTTTGTACTTGGTGCATGTGCACCACATTTAATTCATGTTCTACATCTGAATATTCTATGAATTGTAAAAGTTAATTAGTTACAAAAAATTTGTTGCTCATGGCAAGTCCAAATGACTCACCATCGCTGCCAAATTTTTGCCTCCCCAGTGGAGGGTTATGAAACGCGTATGTACTCGGTAGCAGCGATGGCGAGGCATGACAGAATCTCTGACCAGAGAGTTATTTATCGTTGCTAGTCTGCGCTTGACCGCGCGACAGTTCTGTTGTTGTACGTAGCGAGTCGCGAGGGCATGTAGTAGCGCGCGAGAGACAGTCGCAGTTGTGTGTGAGGAGTCGGCGGGCGTCGACATGGGTCTCTGGTCAAGGTTCAGGACGAGGTGTATTTTTAAATAAGGTAATGAAGCAGCATTGCGCTCATCTGATAATGTAATGTATCTTAACAGTAATTAATTTGTTCAAGAATCGCCCCAATAATAATTTTGTTCTGAAAGCAATTTTTTAAGAAAATAATCATTACAATTGAAACAATACTTCCTATGCTTTTCCTGCCAGAATCAATTTATCAGTTTTGCACAGGGCCTAAGGTCAGCGCAGATGACCTTATAAAATTTATCAGGTTGATCATAACGTTAATTTTGTGGGGACTTAGCATTTTTGCACATTTTTGTTATCATTGAGTATTGTTACTGTGGGAAGATGACATTTGGCTCCTATTTGCATTTTCATTCAATTCATATTATTTAAAAATAATTCCGGGGAGGTTACACTTAGCACGATGTCCATTCACATTTAAAATAGTTTCTTTCATTTTTGCGGGAAGATTACACTTGGTTGTATTCCCATTAACATTTAATTATTGTCTTTTCAAACTTCTCCAAAGAAATTACATTAACATTATATTATTGTCCTTTTTTCAAAATTCTCCGGCGAAATTAAACTAATATATCCATTTTCAAAAATTCTCCGGGGAGGTTACAGCTTGCACAATTTAAATACAGTAAAATCGATCAATTTAACTAATACAATAATTTTTTTTTTAAATCTCTGTTGAAGTCGGCATAAGAAAAGCATGAAGCATTAAGAAAATTTCTGTTGATGTAAGTACCTAATACAATCAAAACTTGCCAAACTCTGAACCCACAAGGCTATCCTGTACAATGACTTCTCTTCTGCAATATAAATTCATACCAAGGTATAACATTAAGGCATAGCATAATGCACACAAAATACAATAAGGCAACTTCTGAAACTTGGACGCTGGGTAATTAAGACACCGGACACACGAACGTCTGACTAAGGCATAATCCAGTTGATGCCAGAACAGGTAGGCGTTAATTAAATAACAAGCAATTATTAAACAAACAGTACCTCGGCATCTAAATATTCCCCGTGAACATACGCAAATGAAACCCTCCTAATAAGAACTAAACTTCACAATTAGCATACAAGGTACAAATATGATAAAAATGCTGATAAGGGAATACAGAATTAATAAGCCGGAGCCCGCAGCAATCTGAACGGGCACTATTTACAGAGTGATCCAGTATTTCAATTTTAAATTCATGTTTGGAGCGAAAGGTGCATCCGCTAAGGCCGCGGAGGAACGAGTTACAAAGCTTAACGATCTAACAGAGCCAGGAAGAAAGAGAACAGCAACTCAAGAACGAGATCGAGACAGAAGGCCAGAGGCATGGAGCCCGCTCTAACGAAACACAGTTCCACTGGCAACGGCCAAGTCGTCAAGCCTGGTGCCACGTCCCACCGTACCGGAGGAAATATACTGCGCTCCGCCCAACTGAAACGTAAATCAACTATAACAGCAGACTTGCGATTGCACATTCAAATTGCATATAAGAATAAAACATAACATTGAAACAGGAAGGCTTGTCAAAAAAAATTTTTAAACTCAATCCCTAATTCATTTAAACACTGCAATACATGCGTAAATAAGATTGTTCTTGAAACGTAATAGCGACTGCTGAGTATTGTCTTAAAAGTGTAAGAGCCCACCAGAACTACACTTTTATGGAATAGTATTTCGTTACTCGTTAATTAAGGTCCAAATTTTGGTGCTTAATCACCAAGGTTACCACTATTTTAGATATACCATCACTCAATAATGAGGAGCTTACAGGTTTTCCTTACGTCTGGCTCCAGATCCGTGATCAAGTGGTAGGAAAATAAGACGGAAAGCCCAAGTCCCGTTATCATGTCACGAATGACATAACATTGACGTATCAGACTCGTCACAGAAAACATTAGTTAACCATTACAAATATAAGCACACAATTGCACCTGTTTAAATCGAACTCACGCCTTATACCCAGGCGAACGGTTAATACCAGGCAACGCTCCGGCAAGCTCTTCTTATCAACACTCACTGTGTGGCGAGAAAAGCCGAAACACCACGCCTCGAGTCAGAGACCAAAACCTTTCGGCCGTCTCCGGCCGCAACAATCCAGTAATCCCGCACGCAATGAGCATGCGCACCAAGTAAGGGCCAACCTCCCAACCGTGTTGTAACTGGAACCGACAGACGACACAGAGGGCCCTGCTGCCTCGACGCTGCAGACTTCAATCACCGAACCCGCAGTGAACAACCAACTCGCAGCCGGCCAAAGCGAAATCGATGGCAAACATGACACTACAAGAAAGGGGTACTGGCGCCAGCCGCGCAACGTATCACGTGTTATATCGAATAGCACCAGCTTAGCTACAAAAATTCTCTAATGGTCTTTCCGCTCCTAAGAGCAGTAATGTATCAGTGACTAGTAGGATGTCGCTCTTTCACTCTTTGCAGAAGCCGACGCTAGCGTTATGTACGGCAACCAGTTTTTCGATCATGCGCGCCCCGTCGCGTGGTCAGGAATGAGCTGGGAGATGCTCCCTTGCCGCCCGGAGAGCGTCGGCGCTCTCTGTGTAGGATGGCCGGGGGCCACTTGTCAGCTGGCCAATGGGCCGGACGCGCCGCGTGCAGACTGACTTAGTGCCGCGGGCAACCTAATGTAATGGCTGGCCGCGCCCGCATACGCCCTCGCGTGACCCTGGCAAGGTCACCAGCACCGCAGGCTGGTATGTGCAACCTAGGCGGCGGTGGTCCTGGCCACAGAGTAGCCATCTGAAGTTTCATTTAACATTAATGTCATTGGACGAGAGCCTTTTACCTTCTCAAACGTCTTTCGCCTAATATCTCTCACAGAAGTTTCAGTGCACATACGCTGTTGTCCATTAAAACTGTAGCATCAAGAAAACGGCAAGGGACAAACTTCAAATTTGCATTAAGCCTACTACATGCATGTGAACAACAACTCTTTAGGACGCAGTGATACCGTCTACAGATTATAAAGAAACAATGTGAGGGCATTCTAACATTATGGTGGGTGGAGCTAGAGGCATGGGACATTCCATTTCGGAAATCATTAGGGAATTGTAATGGTACTTGAACTACGTAACCATTACGGCAGTTCACCTGAACCTCTCGATACCAGCAATATTCTACTGTATTTCGATAAAGTAGTTAACATATTTCTGAGACAACATTCAGATTTGATTTCATTAATGTAGAGGTACTTTGATACATCGATATGTTTATGTTGCAATGATATTATTCTTATGTATATTCTTTCTTTTGTCAACCTGTTGTATCCATAGATGATGATAACGAAAGTGTCAATATGTGTGTGAAGCTGTTAAAAACTGATCAGGAAAATAATGAGCGTAATTTTGGAGTTGTAATGGTACTTGAATTACGTAACGATTACGGCAGCTCACCTGAACCTCTCGATACCAGCAATATTCTACTGTTTTTCTGTAAAGTAGTTAACATATTTCTGAGACAACATTCAGATTTGATTTCATTAATGTAGAGGTACTTTGATACATCGATGTGTTTGTATTGCAATGATATTATTCTTATGTGTATTCTTTCTTTTGTCACTATGATCTTTGACGTACTTGTAACTCTTAATTTTTGGGCGCGTAAGCGATTGGTTATCACATTTAGCATTCAACCGCGATTTTTATATATATTTTAACAACGCGTTTCGAGAGACAATGCTCTCATCATCAGGTTGTAAAATCTATGTCGCGAAATTAAACGTACTAAAAAGACAAAATACCATCACCAATAGTTGGTGGGTCCATAGAGTAAAAAAGAATTAAAAGTATATTGGACTGTGGGTCCTCGTCTTACATTAAAGTTGTTGACGCAGGTCGATGGCCGTCCCATAGCTACCAAATATGCTGTCGACTGCGCCGGCCCGGGTGCTGTTGTGGACTAACGTGCCTAGGTGTTGTGGCGTGGTTACCGCCGTGTGCTTGACGGTAACGCTATGCTATTGGGCGCCTCATTTCCTTACTGCATTGGTCTGCCATCGTTAGCATGTCAATGACGGAGTTGCGAGAGGCTAACGATGGCAGACCAATGCAGTAAGGAAATGAGGCGCCCAATAGCATAGCGTTACCGTCAAGCACACGGCGGTAACCACGCCACAACACCTAGGCACGTTAGTCCACAACAGCACCCGGGCCGGCGCAGTCGACAGCATATTTGGTAGCTATGGGACGGCCATCGACCTGCGTCAACAACTTTAATGTAAGACGAGGACCCACAGTCCAATATACTTTTAATTCTTTTTTACTCTATGGACCCACCAACTATTGGTGATGGTATTTTGTCTTTTTAGTACGTTTAATTTCGCGACATAGATTTTACAACCTGATGATGAGAGCATTGTCTCTCGAAACGCGTTGTTAAAATATATATAAAAATCGCGGTTGAATGCTAAATGTGATAACCAGTATAACGACAACTGCTACCTCGACTCCATAATGGATTATATCAAAGCGTAAGCGATTATTAGTTAGTTGTCAGAGAGTCGGACTTTGAGAAAGTTAAGTCTTGGACGTCATGTTGGAAAGACGCATATTGTAGCCAGTTTATAAAATGTGAACTTTAACAGTGAGGAAGATGTTTTCAAGTATGTTTTGTATTGTGAAGTGATGTTTTGTATGTTACGTGCCATTGCAACAAAAGCAATAAAAAAGAAGTGTAACTTGAATTCGGAGTGCTGATTACTTTTTTACATCACCATTGTGCTTTCAAAGCTTTAATCTTCAAGCATGGTTTGTGAAACACATCTATAAAACTTTTGAATATCGCATAATAAAACGTAGGCCTATTTGCATCCGAGCATGGAATCATCACCACCTAGATTTTCGACGATTGAGCCATGATTTTACAACGAGACCAGCGTGGGAAACACGAAAAGATGAGTGCCTAGTTTATTCATTATTACATGGTATGACTTTCTTAACTTTGTTGTTGCCAGAAAATGCAGTATTTAGCAGCGTGAGTAACACCACAATCATTATTAAATTTTGACCTTTGTTGTGGTAGGGTTGTTAGAGAATTCAATATTCGGATATCCACAGTGTCACAGGCATTACCTCTCACCATGAACAACGCAGGGGCTGACGGCCTTCACTTAACGATCGATGGCACTGGCGTTTTCAAAGAGCTGTAAGTGCAAACAGACAAGCAACACTGCGTGAAATAAACGCAGAAGTGAATGTGGGATACACGATGAACGTATCCATAGGGACAGCGTGGCGAAATTTGACGTTAGTGGGATATGCCAGAAGAGGACCGACATTGATGCCTTTGCTAACAGCGCCTCTCCTGGGCTTGTGATCATGTTGGTTTGACCCTAGGCCACTGTAAAACTATAGGCTGGTGAGATGAGACCCTACTTCGTCTAGTAAGAGCTGTGGCGCAGAGCCAACGAAGTCATGGTCCCAAGTTGTCAACAAGGTACTATTAAGCTAGTGGCGGCTCCATAATGGTGTGGGCTGTGTTTGCAAGAAATGGACTGGGTCCTGGGTGCAATTGAACCGTTCATTGAGTGGAACTGCCTATAGTTGGAGACCATTTGCAGCCAAATAACAATGGAATTTTTATGGATTACAGTGCGCCACGTCATGGAACCATAACTGTAGCGATTGGTCAGAAGAACATTCTGTACATTTGGAGAGAATTATTTGATCCAGATCGACCGACATGAATCCCGTCGAACGTTTGTGGGACATAATCGAAATATCGGTTCGTGCACATAATCCTGCACCGTCAACTCTTTTGCAATTTTGGACGGCTATAGAGACAGCATAGCTCAATGTTTCTGCAGGTGACTTTCAACGATTTGAGTCCATGCCACGTCCAGTTGCTATACTGCGCCTGACATACGGAAGTCAAACTTGATATTCGGAGGCATCCAATGACTATTGTCGACTACATTTAATTAATTTAGCATGTAATCACTAGTTTTTAGGATCATGGAGTTTACAATACAGAACTTTTCCATGATAGGATCGTCAGATTTTAATCCATTCTCTTCTAGATACCAAATAAAACTATGTATCATTGTGCTATGTTGATGATGCAACTGAGGATGACACTGATAAAGAAGTTGGTAAGTTTAATGTGTTCCAAGAGAAAATTGACTTCACTTTAGATCTAGGAAGTAATTGTCCTATTTCGTTTTCGGATCCTGAGATGGAGGCAAGACAAATTGCATGCCTTCAAGATCTTTAGAAATCCAACTGCTACAGATTTTGCGTTTCCTCATTAGTCTTGCCACATGCAAATTTATAAATACGCAACGCTTAGAAGCTTCGTATACAGAGCCATTAGTGTACCAGTGAGTCCAGCAGATAGGTTAAATGAATTAAACATTATTAAACAGGTATGATGCATGGATATCCATAGGGGCATGCGTATTTTGGAAAAAATTCACAGAAATCGACGAATACTTCAGGTCACACAATGTCAGCTTGGCATCCAGAGAAAAAAATCTTACACAGATACAGTTGAAAGCATGAAGTTGGGAACAGGATTAAATTAGATCAAGTACGTGTTTATAAAATACAATGTGCATCGTGTGACGTAAAATGTATAAGTCTGGTGGAGAAATAATTTTCGACAAGTAAAATTGAATTCTTTTAGATTTTGGCCTGTCGAGAATTCCTCTCATGTGTCAACTTCTTCATCTCAGTTAGCACCTGCAGTTCACGAGCTCGATTATTTACTAAATAAATTCCAATCACTGTCTTCCTCTTCAAATTTTCTCCTATAGAGCTCCTTTTCTATCATGGAAGTTATTTTCTCATATCTTAATAGATGTTCTAGCATCCTGTCCGTACTTCTTGTCAGTGTTTTCCATATATTCCTTTTCTCGCCGATTCTGCGGAGATCCTCTTCATTCCTTACCTTAACAGTCTATCGTCAGTAGTACCACATCTCAAACACTTCTATTCCCTTCTGTTCCGGTTTTCCCGCGGTCCATCTTTCGGTACCATACAACGCTGTGGTCAAAACGTACCATCTGAGATACTTCTTCTTCAAACTAAAGTGTTTGTTTGCTACCAGTAGACTTGTCTTGGGCATGAATGTCCTCTTGTCCTGCGCTACTCTTTTTTTTGCGTCGTCCATCAATGTTTGTTTTTCTTCCAAGGTAGCGCAATTCCTTAACTACGTCTGCTTCCTTATCATCAATTTTTCATAAGTTACTCGTTATTTCCATTTCTGCTACTTCTCATTGCTTTCCTCTTTCTACTATTTACTCTCAATCAAAATCCTGTACTCGTTAGATCATTCCATTCAACAAATCCTGTAAATATTCTTCATTTTCACTCAGGATAACAATGTCATCAGCAAATCTTTCATTGGTATGGTCTCACCTTGAATTTTAATTCCACCCTAGAATCTGTTTTTTATTTCCGCTGTAGATTCTTAGATGTGTAGATGATTTAACACCAACACGAGTGTTCTGCGCAAAATACCACGCCATCGCAGAAGCTTTTTGCTCAAATTACGCAGCCGGTTCCGAAAAACAGGTACCTTCAACGTGAGGAGACACGGCTGGGGAGCTCAACGATAACGCCGCACACCAGAATTTTACGAAGACGTACTGCATCGCGCTGAAGAGAGTCCTTCCAAGAGTACTCGAAAATTTTGCAATGCGTGTTAATCACAGTATCGTCTGGGACATTCTGCGTGAGCATTTTGACAGCAGTATTGTGTTGTCTTCATTACGTCTACTGCATTCACTTGATGATTCAGTAAATGCATAAACCACAAATAAAACACCAAAGTGAATAGTCGTTTTGTTGCCACTTCCCCGTTTGGTTTTAGGAATACCGATAGAACGTAATGCATCCCGTCTGCCTTGTTTGATCAAAAATTTTGAAACGCTCTTTTAAATTCTGATTGTAAAATTGAATCCCCTATTTCTTCCTGTAGCAACTCCCGTCTCTTCTTCTATCAACAAGTTCTCCTCCTCGTAGAAGCGTTCAGTGTACTCTTTCCACCTATCTGCTCTCTTCTCTACATTTAACAGTGGAATTCCCATTTCACTCTTAATGTTAGCACCGTTGCTTTTAATTTCACCGGAGACTGTACTGACTTTCCTATATGAGTCAGTCCTTCCGACAATCATTTCTTTTTCGCCTTCTTCACGTTTTTCCTGTATTGGTTTACCTGCACTTTCTATTTCTTTCATTCCCAAGCGATGTATATTGCTGTATTCCCTCCACACTGGTTCTTCCGGACGATCTTCAAGAACTTCAAGATTCTCTTCATCATTACTAAAGTGTGATCTGAGTCTGTATCTGCTCCTGGGTACACCTTACAATACTATATCTGACTTCTGTATCTCTGCCTTACCACGTTGTAATCCTGCTGGAATCTTTCTGTTCTTCCTCGTCTTGTCCACATACATCGCCTCCTCTTCAGATTCTTGAACAGAGTATTCGCTGTTACTGTCTGAAATTTATTACGTATCTTTGTTAGTCTTTCATCTCTGTTGTTCCTACTGCCAAGACCGTAGTTTCCCTCACCTCTTTCTTAGATTCCTTCCCTTACAAGTTCGTTCCAATTCATCTCCCTTTACATACTGAATTACCCGTTCAGTATTGCCATATACTTGTCCTACATTTTCATCTTATGCTTGCGAGGTCGGTATGTATACCTGAACCATCGTTGTTGGGCTTGATTTTCTGTCGAATCTGATGATAACAATACTGCCGCTGAACTGTTCACAGTAACCCACTCTCTGCCCTGTTTTCCTATTGATAACGAATCCTACTTTCATTGTCATTTTCTGCTGCTGTCTATATTGCCCTATATTCATCTGACCAATAATCCTTATGTTATTTCCATTTCTCTTCACTGACCCAGTGAGATGTTAAGTCTTGTGATTGTCTACTTTCTTCGAGAGCTCCATGCATTTATCTTTAGACAACGTAATGCAAGAATGCTTTTTGGCAGGAGTGTCACCACCTACGAAACAGAGGGTATTCGAGTGTTGCCCTGACCACTACGTTCTCCATCTATCTCACTCGCTGAGATTATCTTTGATGGATTGCCAAGACATGGCACGCCACAGTGCGCCGGCGACTATAGGAATGATAAACTGTGGCACAGAGCTGAAAAAACGTGCAACGAGGAACGGTACCTATCATCCAAACCTCATATCGGCTCGATGCCAAGCCGGGAAAAAGCAACTGATAGGGCCAGAGGAGCTTCCTCGGCCGAAGGACCCGAAGCAGAAGCCAGCAGGCAGTATGTCAACAAGTGGCCGCGAAAGCCTCAACAAAACTGTCTCCCTTGATTTTATCGTTACCGTCACCCTTGTGAACACAACCAGCTATCCATCACGCCGCCAGCTGCAGCCAAATGGTTCTCGTAATCTGAGAAGGCCGTTTAAACTTTCTGAAACCGGCTTAGTAAATGAGATTATTTGAGATCTTGACTGTTTTTCTAATTGATTGTCTAATATCTGATAATCTTATTACCTATACATTTGTCCGTCCACATCATATCTTATGTCCTAAAAAATTACATCTGTCACTTATTTTTCAGTAGGTGGCGAATTTCCATGGTGAGCCATGAATTTAGTGTTCACTGTTCATATCCGAAGGTTATATACCAGGTGGGTTTTTAATGACACATCGACAACAAGGTCGTTAGAGAAAGTGCATAAGCTCTGATTACTTTTAAGAATGGGGAAATTAATTGACGGTGACATTTTCATGGAAGTATTCCGGCATTGCCTACAACGATTTAGGAAAGAAACCTATATCTGCACGGACGGAAGCGAATTTGATGCGTCGTCCTTCATTGAACTAACCACTGCACCACCTTGCACTTATATTCCCTTTCTCCTAACTGATGTGGTCCACACACGGCTTTAAATAGCTTATATTCACCTTCTTCAAACATTGTTACGTCACCTGCTTACATAAGGATATTTTACATTTGTATGCCCTGATTCATTTCGTACGTCCTGTTCTTAATCTAATCATTTATGTACAAATTAAATAACATTGTTCACAGGCCTTGGTCTTGTTTAAGTCCCTTATTAGTAGTCATTTCTGCAGTTTCATTATTGCCAACTTTTATAATTATTTTTATTCTCCCCAAATAAGCCATCTATTTTTTTCAGTAAGATTTATCGGACGTCCTGGTTTAGTTATCATCATCAGGTAAGCAATTTATGTTACTCAGAGGTGCTATCTGTGTCACAAGTCTCGCATCGACTCGTTAGCCACGCACAACCTGGTAACGAAATGTACTAACAAATAATAGTCTGACTGCCAGTATTTTGTGTTACAGTAATACACTGAAGCGAGAAAGAAACTGGTATATTCAAATGCAGAGATATGTAAACAGGCGGAATACGGCGCTGCGGTCGTCAAAGCCTATATAAGATAACTGGCGCAGTTGTTAGATCGGTTACTGCTGCTACAATGGCAGGCTATCAAGATTTAAGTGAGTTTGAACGTGGTGTCATAGTCGGCGCACGAGCGATGGGATACAGCATCTCCGAGGTAACGATGAAGTGGGGATTTTCCAACAAGACTATTTTACGACTGTACCGTGAATATCAGGAATCCGGTAAAACATCAATCTCCGACGTCGCTACAGCCGGAAAAAGATCCTGCTAGAACAGAAACAACGACGACTGAAGGGAATAGCTCAACGTGACAGAACTGGAATCCTTCAGCAAATTGCTGTAGATTTAAGTGCTGGGCCATCAACAAGTGTCAGCGTGCGAACCATTCAACGAAACATCATTGATATGGGCCTTCGGAGCCGAAGGTCCACTCGTGTACCCTTGATAACTGCACTACACAAAGCTTTACGCCTCGCCTGGGCCCGCACCGTTGACATTGGACTGTTGATAACTGGGAACACATTGCCTGAGTCTCGTCCGCGAGTCTCGTTTCAAACTGTATCGAGCGGATGGACACAATCTCATAAATCCATGGACCCTGCATGACATCAGGGGACTGCTCAAGCTGCTGAAGGCTCTGTAATGGTGAGGGGCTTGTGAAGTTGGGCGATATGAGACCCCAGATACGTCTAGATACGATTCTGACAGGTGACACGTACGTAAGCATCCTGTCTGATCACCTGCATCCATTCATGTCTATTGTGCATTCCGACGGACTTGGCCAAACCCAGCAGGACAATGCGACACCCCACGCGTGCAGAGTTGCTACAGTGTGGCTCCAGGAATACTCTTCTGAGTTTAAACACTTTCGCTGGCCACCAAACTCCCCAGAGATTAACATTATTCAACATATCTGGGATGCCTCGCAACGTGCTGTTTAGTAGATATCTCCACCTCCTCGTACTCTTACGGACAGTCCTGCAGGTTTCGTGGTGTCAGTTCCCTACAGCACTACTTCAGCGAGCCAATGCCACTGAAACGCCCGCTAAATCGCAATTAGGATTACCAAAGGGCCAAGGGCGTTGCCGTTGGGTTCATTTCACAATTGTAATTTATTATCATTTATTTCACAAATACACTTTTGAAAGAATTAAATTTGCTTCGCGGCTTAAGGCCTCCAAACAGATGCTTTAGAATAAGTTCAATTTTGAAAAGACATGACACAGTTAAATTTACGAATAAGATCAATCGTATACATATATGGCACCGGCATGCGGAGCGGCTGAAGGCCGCCGGATTAAATCTTCAAAATTCCAAATATTCTTTGATGATTACTGAAGGCAGAAGGCCAGAATGTTTTAAGATCCTAACAGGGCTGATGGCCCACAAGATGCACAGAAAGAGATAAACAAACGCAATAAGATGGCTGAAGGCCGCAAAGTTAAACTTTGCATATTAAGGAAATATATATTGCAACACTCGGTAAAACAATACATTAAGTTTAGAAATTTCCTTTTTGCAACACCAACGGTGGAAGGCCCAGAATAACTTGTAAAATCTTTCAAAGGAAATTACAATAACGTTTCAAGAGCAGAAGGCGATAATGTTTGGACTTGAAGGAAACTCTGAGAACATGTTTCCAGGGCTGAAGGCCCACAACCAACCTTGCCATATTAAAAATATAGAATACAGTTAAATTACAGCAACATTAACACTGCCAAAAGGATAATTAAGAGAACGGCACTGAAGTCTCCATTGGATCGGTCTGCCCTCGTTCAACTAATGCGAGACGGGTGGTGAGTCCAACTACACTTAATTCGTGCGAACCCTACCAAGGGACAGTCACAGACCGACCGACGGAGTACATGAGAATTCAAGGCCCCAAAAAAATTACAAGTATCACTATCCCCAAACAAACGCGTATGTGAACTGAGCTACCAAAACTACACACCATATTGCACAGCAACAACAGGCGAGGAAAATACACTGCCTAAAAACTACATTAGCGGCCAGAGCAGGTAACCAGAACACTAACGGCCAGAAGGCAGAAAATTCCGCTGGTGCACTTGACTGTGGGTAAATTAGTATAATCAATTCCACCTGACGGCGGCTATCTCAAACACTTCACTCGTTGTCGCTGACAGGAAAAAACAGCAACGCCAGAACCAGCAACGCAATGCTCAAAACCGCTCAACCTTCAAGTCCTGGGCAGGCGCGCGACGATGCTCGTACCGATCGGACAGCTCCAGACAGACTCCGGGACTGAGCAGAGACCGCCAGCGGCCCAGTCGACTACGCCGCACGGAGATGTCCTCGGACCAACCGACCGACCCAACCAACAATCCACCAAAGGTCAGGCCTCTCTTAAGTGATGCGTGGCGGCAACGGTCGGGCGGGCGATGGCCACGCAGGGCTCACTGCTGCCCAACTCAACGACCCGAACTGCCGCCGTGAACTCTCCTCCTCGCACGTTCCGACTCTGCGCAGGGACCGGCAGCGGACCCAGCGACTGCACCTCGCGGAGACATCTTCCCTGGTCCGCAGAAACCGACCGACTGCCTGCTGGTCCGTCTGCGACTGCTGCTCCGTCGCGACTGCACTGCTGGTGCGTTTCCCACTCACTTCCAGACGCACGACGGCGGAAATACTGGCTCTGACCCAACCATGCACAGGAAACACGCTCAGTGGCTAAACAACATCCCTGCAGCAGGAAAGGACCGACCGAAGTTCCACAAGATGGTAATTGAAGGGGACCAGAAGCGCTCAGAGAACCAGTTACACGTCGCCCGATGAGACGACCGAACTCTCAGAGGCAGTACGCCGACAACATTAAAAATAACTTGTCAAAGGAAATAACGGCAACTACACACACAACCCTACAAACACTTACACGAAGACCTGAACGATACCCAATAGTCACTAAACACGCACGAAGACAAATCCGGAGTCGATGCACACACACACAGCCGACTCATGAAGGATCGGCAATCCAAAACGCGTCGTGCGGTAGGACGACCGACAGACGATCCACCAAGACTGTGGCCCAGTTCAAGTGATGCGTGGCGGCAACGGTCGGGCGAGTCATGTCGACGCAGACCTCACTGCTGCTCCAACCCGACTGCAGTAGTAGCGCATTGCAGCTCCCCAACTGACAGGTCCGGACTGCACTGCAAACACGTTCCAACTGACTGGAAGATCCGAACTCCCAATCCGAACTCGCGAGCTGAACTACTTACGACAGACAACGACCAGAGAGTAATAGCAGTCGAGCAAAGATACTACGAAAGGGGATATATCGATACGCCCTGCTAACGCCGGTCACGGTCAGTCAAAGCAGCAACTCATTGACACCAGTAGTATAAATTAACGTAGTGAGGTGGAAGTACGTTAAAAACAGGGTGTAACATGATGGCGGGAACACGAGCCACGCACTGCTCAGCCACGTCCTGTTGCGGCACTTCTGCGTGCTTGCGGGGGCCCTACATTATATTAGGCAGGTGTATCAGTTTCTTTGGCTCATCAGTTAACTGACACCCAGGAGAGCAGAATGCACACATAATTTCCGTCTTAATTATAATATTGAATTCAAAGATCTTAATTATTTCTAAACAAGTCGTTAAGTTACTTTGTTAAGGATAATTATAACTTCGCAGAAAGTAAGTTAACACCAATCAGTTTAACGAGGGGCCAAAGTAAATAAATTTTGTGGGTATAAAAGCAAATACACGGTCCACTCACATAGTGTTCGAGGTCAACGTGCAATAAACACTCAAAGACGGCAGGCGGCAGCTCTGCCAGTGGATGGTATATTAAGCATATCGTTAAGACGCAGAAAACATTGCAGTCGTTGTCGTAGTGCGTCAACGGAGCCATTTATCTGACATCCAAAAGGGCATGATAGCTGGCTTTCGGACCAAGATTGGAAGCACCGACCCGAAGCAACTGTGATACACCAAGGGCCTTAGATGACAGGGTTCAACCACGCTTGCGGAGAAGTGTCTGGGTGATTAGATATGCAACTGCTTAGTAACTGACTACTCACATGAACTATGAGGCTACCAACAGTGTTTTCTCAGCGACCGTTCGGCGAACGTTGCTGCTATGGGAATTTGCACACCGATACCAAAACTGGACGTCCACTGAGTGGCCACAGGCGGCCATTTCAGTTGCATGAAGTTTAATGCTCCATCGGACAGCTTCCGTCGGTGTGTACGGCGTGAAACGCCTGATAGCAAACACTCTGCAACCAGGAGGGAGCGTTATTGTCTGAGGAACGTTTTCGTTGCATTCCATGGCTGATTTCGTCATTCTTTGTTACTCCTCGGCACGACGGCATAACCCAGCAGAACAAGGCAACGTGTCACACTGCTTGAAATGTGTGTGCGTGGTTCGAAGAGCACCAGGATGAATTTACCGTACTTCTCGGCCAATTAAACTCCCCGTGTATAAAGCCCGATTGAGAATCTGTGGGACCACCTCTGTCGGGAAATGGATCCTCAGACGAGAAACCCACCACAGAACTGGAGCTGGCATAGCTCCACATCCCTGTCGGTACCTTCAAGAACCTCATGTCTGGCAACGACCCGCGCTGCAAAAGGTAAAGGTGATTATTCAGGCTTTGACATGTGGTCACATTAGTCTAACTGTACAGTGTATAAATATACTTTAATCATTTGGGACATCCAGTCGCTTCATTTGGAATTGCCAGAAACGTATAATTAAGATAAATTAACTTCTCCTGCTGGATGTCGTAAAACAATTCATCGCCACATACATTATCTTCCCACCATGAGTTACCGAAAGGGATGACAACAGTAACTATGTCCGACTGTATATAGGGTACAGTAGTTACCCAGAAGATTGCTCGTGATAGAGTAGGTTGGCGAGCTACATCAAGAACGACAATGAAGACTGCATTTTGCTGATCTCTTGTTTATTATTTCATCCTGTTACAAGCAGTTGGAACTTCTTTCTATATCCCGAAAAACGTACTAGATACATCTGAAAGGCCTTATGTGCTGTCCTCTTCCCCAGATATTGTCTATTCTCGACAAGGATACGCCTAGAAGTCCCTCAGTTAATTGTCTCCCGAAACGGTGTTACGGAAGATAGAGTTGTTCTGTACGGGGTAGAGAGAGATGGATGTATGCCATCTCAATTAGCAATAAATGCAAAGTGCTGTCTGAAATCATTGAATCTACAGTACCATATTTCTCCTATTGGAGACTTTACATCAGTCTTTCCTACTTTAATATTATTGTGTATGTCAATTTTTTATTAGTCAGTATTCGCAACAGTCATTATCAACCTGAGGTTCGCGGGCCTCGGTGACCGAGCGGTTCTAAGCGCGTCAGTCCGGACCCACGCGACTGCTACGGTCGCAGGTTCGAATCCTGCCTCGGGAATGGATGTGCGTAATGTCCTTAGGTTAGTTAGGTTTAAGTAGTTCTAAGTTATAGGGGACTGATGACCTCAGATGTTAAGTCCCATAGTGCTCTGAGCCAGCCAGCCTTAGGTTTGGTTTGAGCACCATGGTGTTTTACTAGCCACAGTGCTACTAAAAATTGAAATGTACCCTCGCTGATAAGAGACAGATGATAAATCTAGGTTTGGCAAGGGCTCCAATCCGACACATGTTTGATTTCTAGCCTGGCGCATTAACAGTGAACCACACTATTATCCGCCAAGTCAGATCTTCACGAAAGACTGGTGTAAAACAGAGTAATAATTAATTCTTAACGTAATGTAGTGTAAAATTATGAACTTTGCCAAAAGTAAAATTACAGCAGTTTTGCAGCTGACCGCATGCGTGATGACGGACAGTTGAAATCAGTCACTTCACGAAAACATGTCGAAGTAACGATGCGTTGGTTACTGACGTGGAACGAACGTTCTGGTACAGTAAAACTTAAATAAATGATCTACCACTGACTGCATGGCTTTTGGCCTTCACATAATTTACATATGTTGCTTAATTTAGTACTGCACATACTTGATGAATGACGCTTGATAGTTCGGTGTCTTCAGATTGTCTTCCGTCCCCACGTATCGCTCTAGTAGTGACCACGAAGATGAAATCTTACAAGCTATAGTGCTAACAAATTCTTCGTTATTTTTCGCACGGTCGGTTCTAGAATATAACCAGAAGAAACCTTCGTGTACTGTACACGGGAGCTTACCGCCAACCCCTATAATGAACTGCAAAGACATTTACCTCCGCGGCAAATATCAGAATGGGATGAAGTCGAGGAAGAAATTCTATAGTGCACTGGTTCTTTGAATACAGATCAAACAGTTCGCAAGTTGCATGAAGGAAGTCAAGAAAAAAGCTGAAAACAGAAGCTCAGCAACGAACGTTTCACCCTTCTTTGTGACAAAATTTATTTTTAGGTGTTAATATCCCAAAAACAATCAACAAAAAACCATTTCTTTGTTAAAGTGGTATCTTCATTAACGGAATATTTGAATTTGCCTGCATTCACCTCTAATTCCAGGAGCGTCACGAAACTTTTATATCAGGCTAGCAGTTCCCAACTGTGTGTTGGTATAGCTCAGCCTGTTTAAATGGAAGAGAAACCACACGTTTCTATTAGTACGGTGATTAGATATACGTACTAATCTCCTTCTCTCCCCTGACTATGTCCATCTCCTCTTCCCCTGTCTTTCTCCATTCCTCCTCTCTCTGTCCATCTTCTCCTCCCTAATCTCTCTCCATCTCCTTGTACTCCTCCCTCTGCCCCTGTCTCTGTCCATCATCTACTCCTCTTTCTCTGTCTACTTTCTCCAACCCTCCTCTTTCTCCATCTCCTCTATCCCCTCCCTTTCTCTCTTCCCCTGTCTCCCTTTCTATGTCCATTATCTCCTATCTCTCTCCATCTTCTCCTGCCTCCCCTCTCTCTGTCTGTCTCCTCCTTTCCACTCTTTCCACTTTCTAACTCAATTCCTCCCACTACTCTGTGCACATCCTCTTCCCCCACCCACCTCTCTCTCTCTCTCTCTCTCTCTCTCTCTCTCTCTCTCCTCTCTGGCCTTGAGCTTTGTTTTTCTATTTTAATATTCAGATTCTGTAGTAGTATTCCGCTTAAGCTATATATATCACCAACTGCGACATAATCGCGTGTACAAACAGTGATCCAATACTGTAAAATGATTTTTTATTCCAGTCTATGATCAAAAATGAATTCTTTAGACGATGACTTGTTTTAGTCTGTAATGACTATCTTCATATCTAAAATATATAAATATATACATCTAGTGAGCAGTGTGTCTTTTAACATAAAACAGCGATATATATCACAATATACTGTCATACACCAGGGAAATGTACAGATAAAATATGGTATAACGTACCTTTTTTACACCATGTCCTAAAGTGATACGGCCATAATGGCATCGTCAAAACATACAAATATAATCAGCATAGAATCATCACATAGATTTGAAATATGGTGTAGAATAGGCCACATCGTCCACATAGTGATTATTGCCAACTAGCTACTGAGGTACAGTAGCATCCAGAAACCTGTTTGCCTACACCCTCCCTAGATGTCACTACTGTGGGCTTGCTTATACGTAGTCATCATTTACGAAAAATCATAATCTGATAAAAGCACCTTAGATAAAATGCATGTAGCAGACTTACAAAAATTGATGATTATTATAGAAACCAATTGTGATACATTAAAATATGAATGCAGTTACCCATGTAACATTATGAAAAGAAAATATATGGAGAGTATAGGTCCGACCCTTTTTTATGGTGAATTTAGGGTCAACAATTAATATAGCGTAATACATTGCCTGTGGCAACCTATAAGTTGCTTGTGAAAGACAAAATGTCTATATGACAGCTGAAAAAGAGGCAGATCAATGAACAGCGCCCTCTGTTGGGTCGGCCGCTATGGTCTTATGTAGGCGCGCACCGATCGTAAGAACTTAACCAATAGAGGGGTTTACATACATCGTGACATGTCTCCCACAGAAAACGTGTAAACAACATACAATCATTCAATAAATAAAATTATATAGTTTGGCTATACATTCCATAAGTAGGTAGGAGATAATCAGTTACAGGATTAGAGCGACTACTGTGCGGAAGTAAGGGAAATGCCTTCTGTTCTCAACATAACTCATCAAGTAAGGCTAGGTATAAATACGTGAGGCATTATTTGGTTATCGTAGTATGTTATCAAATAAAGCAAAGTAGGCGTTGGGTACGCTAGCGGGCTCATGCGTTTTGGCTTTGTAAATTTCTAACTTCTCCAACAAGTCGAGAGGGCGACACTTCTCTGCCCTATGTAAAATACACATACAACTCTCGATATTTTCTACATTGTGGCCGTTTTCTGCTGAATGCAGATTTCATATGGTTGAAAATGCTCCCTGAATCTAATTTTAAAAGAGCGGCCAGTTTGGCCGATGTAAAATTTGTCACGACTACTACAAACGATTTTGTAAACCTCAGAACCGTCAAATTTATCAGAGTCTTTACTTAAACTGTGTTTTAAATGGAGTTTCAGAGTGTTGTTAACTTGAAAACCACATATAATTTTAGATTTATTCAAACACTTTTCTATTTGTTGGGACATTTTTTCCGTAAAATTTCATTGGAATAGTTTTCAGCTTTTCTTTATTCTTTCTTTTTTCTAGATGATTGTGGGTCGGCCTATTATTTACTTTCTTCCTTTTTTATTCTGTTGTATGGGCGCTTAACATCTTTAGCTGAAAAACCGTTGGCTACTGCAATTTGTTTTAATATACTAAGTTCTTAACGTATTTCACTGTCGGCCAATGGTAATCTAAAAAGTCGATGGATCATAGAGGCGCAAAAATACGCCAAGAACTTAGTATATGTGGCCTATTCTATACCGTATGTCTATGTGACGATGCTATGTTGATTATATTTCTATGTTTTGACGATGCCATTATGGCCGTGTCACTTTAGGACATGGTGTAAAAAAGGTACGTTATACCATATTTTACCTGTACATTTCCCCGGTGTATGACAGTATATTGTGATACATATTGCTGTTTTATGTTAAAAGACACACTGCTCGCTAGATATATATATTTATATATTTTAGATGTGAAGATAGTCATTACAGACTGTAACCGGTCATCGTCTAAAGAATTCATTTGTGATCCTAGACTGGAATAAAAAAGCATGGACATTTAAATAGAATGGAAGAAACACGGATTACAAAGAAAATTTTTAATTACGTTAGTAAGCTGAAAAAAACTGTAGGATGGATAGAAGCAGTAAAGCAAAAAAGCAAGTAGAAGCAAGTCGCTCTAATAAGCCAACGGACAAGGTTTGAACTTCGTTTGCGCTAATAGCATCTACACCTCTCAAGCAACTTAACGTGGCCAATGGAGAATTGTCACTCATGGGAAGGTAATCTCGGTTCAAGGCAGATTTTTCTGACTGTCTTGGCAGGCAACACTGAAGCCCTTTGCGGGCCGGAAGTGGCCCACTCCTGTCCTCGTCTAATGCCCTCGCTAACACAAACCTCAATTCACAAGTCAGTCCATCTAGTTTTTTCCTCTTCGTAAATCGTTAGTAGCTAGAAGTGTTGTACGTGATCTTTGTTTAAAATGAAAGAACTGGAATTATGACGATGTTTTTCTTACCCTGAAGTGTCACTGCACAGTCATTTTATTGAAATGTTATTCACATCAATGGTTTAGTTTAGACACTGCAGGGTCCCCATTGCCATTAGGTTCCTCATTACAGCACTGTTAAACGAAAAAAAAATGGTATAATGCATTATTTGCAGTAAGGGAATGTACCATTGACCTTTTATTATGGTATTAATACAACATCAAAATTATAAGTTTGAATAAAAAATGTAGCCACTTTGTATGTTTTATCTCACAGCCAACATAATTATTAGATTTGCATAAAATTAATTGTATATAGAGTATAGGGGCTTGAAGACATCTTATATATCTCGAGTCTTCTCTTTTGTGACAACCAGTCGTCCTGCAGAAAACTAATATTATTCTTTCCTATTACAGGCTAAATAAGTAAAGTCTTTTGATAAATTTTCTTTGCATGATCTTTGTTTCTGAATGTCATTGATCTCCATATGTGTAGCCTATTATTTTTAATGCACTACACTAAGTGCCAAAATTAAATACCGTAGGTCAAACCATGGAATTACTTGTACAGCACCAACTTGACTTCCAAATTTGTCTTTCGACTGTAATATCTTCCAAATTTCGATTGCATAACTGATGCTTTACGTATCGAACACACTGGATTGCAAGTACAAACAAATTTAGAAGGCATAACCTGAAGTGAGTCATGATCTCTTGGATTAATAGAGTATACAAGAAGCCTGGATGGTCTGAACTGATCAGCATTCTTTGGTAGGCGAAAGTGTCAACATGACCTCCTTCAGCTATTAAGAAGAAAGATGAGATAAACTGACGAATGCTTATTGTGTGGGTATTTTGGGCGACCTGGACAATCTCTTACTGACTTTAATAACATATGAGAAAATTAAACCTAAAATGGCACACATCTCAGAAAAAGAAATTAATTGTTGTTGTACCCATTACAGAGTCGTTCTGTGACAATTTCATGACTGTTAAGATTTGTGGTCAAGTGGACTGCCAAGAGCAGAAAAGGGATGATCTTCAATGTTAAAGGAGGAAATATGTGTTGCATTGGGGTATTGAAATAGCTCAATGGCGACAGATAAAATTTTATACCAGCTCATAAGACAAGCACAACACACACACATAAAACATAAACAAACAAAATACATACCATTTTTAATGCAGACTGGTAAAACTCAGAGCCACACAGCTGAACAATGAAGAAAAAGAGCTACCAGAAAAGGAATTGAAATACAATGTGAATTCAAAAGTAGATGCAGAATATTTAAAAAAACCTCATAATACAGTAATGTACTGTTGTAAAACAATAGGAGACAAACGAACACAAACATGAAAAAGAAATTAAAAACAATAAAAAATCAGAAGTCATAATACTAACAAAACTCAGCAAGAAACTCAAAGATTAAAACATTATTATTTCCAAAGCTGCCAAAAGAAATACAGTTGTCGACTAATCATAAAATCTGTGATAAGAGCCACAACTGCCCTTTGGAAGAAATCGCAAAAAACATCCAGAAAGCATGCCTTTTTATATCCTTATTTTTTTACAGCCTAAACAAATGAAGTTAATCTACAAACCTTCTTTTAGAGTAACAAAACAACGACAGGGCTATGTGTCAACCTGTCTAACATAAAAACCAGGCTAAGTCTACCACTTATAGCTGTAAATAAATGGGTGTGGGAAGGATAATAATAATAATTTCACTATCATAAAAACCTGCAAACTACTGTTTACAGTTTTTCTATAATAACTCTATTATTATGAAAAGTCAGTTTGGCCTACAGAAGTGGTCTGTTAGCAAACAAACTAGTTAAAGAACAAAGACAAGTTCTTACAAGTTCTTAAAAGTTCTTATAAGTTTTATTTCAAAATAAATGCCTTTTACAAAGTTTAAAAAGTTACATTTTGTATGAATTGACCACTATTTTGTAAACAAAATATTACAATGTTACAGCTTATAAACAGCTGCAGTGTTTACTCAGTCAGATTTTGGTAAAAAAGTTTGTTTCCTTGTATGATATAAAGTACCATCTTCTTTTTTTAAGTCCTCCTCCTTCTCAGCTTTCAATGTGGCTATTAGATGAAGCTGGGGTAGATCCAAGCTTTTTATGGTTTCCATCTTCACACTTTTTTTTAATACATTCTTTTGTGTCCACGTTTCAACTTCATTCAATTTTTTTTATTATAAACACTTTTCCTGGTTTAGTTTTGGAAACTTTGAGCCAAATGTCCTTGGAAATTTCTACCGTTTTTATGATGAGGTGTTCTTCCTTGGAGAAGTCATAAAAATCATCATCGATCATCATAGTAGCTATTGGAATTGTACAAAACTCTCACAAGAGCCAAAAGCACTTCACGTTTTCCTACTCTTCTTCTTTATTCAATTAGAGCAAAGTCTAGGTCACAGGTTAAGTAGGAGTGTCCAGAGACGACATAATTGTGGTGAACTTCGTCAAAGAAACCATTACAGACGAAATATATCCATAGGAACATTACCATTTGACTTTTGTTTGGCCGCAGCTGTTGTCAGACCACACTATTAACGTTTTTTCTAGCTAATTTTACTTTTAATCCCCATTAATACACAGTTCGCTATTTTGTTGCCTCCCCTACCACTCATGCCCTCATGCTAAAGAAACATAAAACCTTTATTATTATCTGCAATATGCAATCCCAAATTGTAACTTTTGGCAGTATAACACTGTTGACAAATAGAAAACCTGTTGTAAATCTATGGATACTGTGCATGTGTCACTTATAGGAGAGGAAGAATATACGAGTACATGATCATGCTTCATCTCTTCTCTAGCTTTTTCAGATCGTCTATGATGAAATTCTACTGAAGTACGATGTACAGCTCTATTGGTTGAGTCATTCAACATTTTACTTTTAAGCAGATCACATGAGTTACAGGTACATTTCCTTGGGCGGTGAAATCTCAATTTGGGAAAGTGTTCTCTCAATACTTTTTGTAGTACAAATATCTAATGTTTATATTTGGATAAAGCGCAACAAAAGCCTCATATACAGGGTGATTCAAAAAGAATACCACAACTTTAGGAATTTAAAACTCTGCAACGACAAAAGGCAGAGCTAAGCACTATCTGTCGGCGAATTAAGGGAGCTATAAAGTTTCATTTAGTTGTACATTTGTTCGCTTGAGGTGCTGTTGACTAGGCCAATAAAGTTTTTGGTCCCTTTTTCTTCGAAGGTGCTACTGTAACTGGACTACAGTATCTGGAGATGTTAGAGAATTGGCTGTTCCCTCAGCTCGAACAAGAAGCACAACAATTCATATTTCAGCAGGATGGAGCGCCACCACATTGGCACTTATCTGTCCGTAACTACCTGAACGTCAACCACCCGAGGCGATGGATCGGCCACCAGGCAGCCCGTGACAGAGCACTTCATCACTGGCCTCCAAGAAGCCCTGATCTTACCCCCTGCGATTTTTTCTTATGGGGGTATGTTAAGGATATGGTGTTTCGGCCACCTCTCCCAGCCACCATTGATGATTTGAAACGAGAAATAACAGCAGCTATCCAAACTGTTACGCCTGATATGCTACAGAGAGTGTGGAACGGGTTGGAGTATCGGGTTGATATTGCTCGAGTGTCTGTAGGGGGCCATATTGAACATCTCTGAACTTGTTTTTGAGTGAAAAAAAACCTTTTTAAATACTCTTTGTAATGATGTATAACATAAGGTTATATTATGTTTCTTTCATTAAATACACATTTTTAAAGTTGTGGTATTCTTTTTGAATCACACTGTATTATGCTTTAATTTAAATCTTATCTCAAAAAGATAAGGGAGCTTTTAGCCCTTCTGTAATGGCTTTCGTCCTTGGGGAAATGTCTGATGTGTTCAACAATGCGTTTTACATCAGCAGCTGTATATTTCCTTCCTTTGTTTTTATTTCCCCTACGTTCAATGTAGGTCACATCACCAATCTTTTTTAGCTTTTAGCAAGGTTCCCACTCTTTGCCTGGTAATTTTATGTGTTTTCATAAAGTTTTTTTGCAAACTTGGAAATCTCCACCTTCGGCGTCAGGAACTGTATAATTAACACTAGCCTATCTGCGACTCTCCTCGGGTTCTTCGTAAGAACTGTGACGCCTTCTTCTAACATTGCATACACTTACGTTTCCCATCAAGTAAGAGTTTTGCTTACCACTATCACCTAGTTCGTAGAATTGATTGAATATGTTTAATTTGTGTTCCAATGCAATGTATCTACATTGATAGCGGCATCGGCATGAAACCTACAACAAACAAATACGATAATTAGAGGCACTGAATAATTTGTTACTGCCACGAATAACATATTCGTTTGCTACACAGCACGGTTAGTAAGTCTACTATAGTCCAGAAACCAAGTCAAACGTAACATCGTCTGCATAATCTAAACATATGGTAGCTTAAAACGCCACAGAAAAATCATAACGAAACGAAGTTCTTCAAAAAAGCCTCAGTCCCAAGGCGTCAAAGATATCATATACTCTTACCTCATCAGGTGGAGGTTGTTTCTGAGGTATAGTAACTTTCTCACCGTTCTCATATAGTTTACCCTCATCCCTTAGCCTCTTATTTATTTGGGAAACACTACCTTCACCCCTTTTCCAACGTTTTCTTGTTTCATCCATCACAAAACCACAATAGTACACATTGCCGACAGGACTAAACACTGCAACTTGAACACAATCAAACCTCAAATAAAAAACAACAGCATAGGCACACTCGATTTTCTTTCAGAACACGTGGAACTTAGCACCTAGGGCATTTTGGTGGCAATGTTTTAAAGCACTTCCACACTGATTACTATACAGCCCGCTTTTTACTGACGAAGCCCATATTTTGACAATAAAATGAATTATTTTATTTTTGGAACTTATACCGGATAATTAGTCGACACTTGTTCTTTTGGACAGAAAACTATGCATTTACAGAACACATTAAAAAATTAAGGTCAGATCCAACAAACAGATTTGATGTTAAGGTAAAGAAAATCCTGAAAAATATAGACTGCGCAGTAGACGACAAAGAAAAAGAAAAATTAATGCAGAGTTATCTCACTGCACCCACCCTCCTATGCAAACTAAAGCTCTGTAAGCCACACACCCCATTAAGAGCCACTGTAAACTTCAAGAAATCACCCACTTACAAATGTTCAGTGCAGATGTTGAAATTACTTTCTGAAACCTATAAAGTAGAAACTGACAGGACCATAAGGAACATCTCACAGTTAGTACAACTCATAAAAGATACAAAAATCCCTGGCACAAGTATCATTCTCTCTTTTAACAAAGAAAATGTGCACTCTAAAAGTCAGCAGGAGAAACAATAACCATCACAGAACATAATTTGAAGTATAGTAGCCATCTACCAGATGGACACATCAAAGAACTATACGAGTTGTTGAAACTGATAAGTGGACAGAACTACTTTCAGTTTAATAATACCATTTACAAGAAGATGGACTACCAATTGGACCCCAGTGTTAGGTTCCCTAGCTAATATTTTCATATAACATATACAGGGTGGTCCCGAATTCATGGTACAAACTTTAATGGTAGGTACAGGACATTGTAACAAGGATTTATTGTATAGGAATGTATAGTCGCAGGTGACGCGGTGAGGCGTAAACAGGGGAAAGAGAAATGGAGTGATCGGTTGGTGTCACTGCCGGTAGAGGGCAGTAGATGAACATGATGTATCGCAGTAGGGACAAGCGCCATTCACAATTGTGCTGCCGTAGACGATGGGTGACTTTACGTATGCAGAAAAAGCAGACATGCATTACATGTACGGCCGTGCAAATGGTAACGCCAGAGCTGCGTTACGAATGTATCGCGCGGAGTATCCTAATCGACGAATGCCGGATCATAGAATTTTTCAACGGTTACATCGTCAACTCTGTGAAACAGGTACGTTCGACGTCAACAGACATGACGCTGGTCGATTAAGAGCTGTACGCACTCCAAGACTGGAAGAACGCATCTTGAACATAGTGGCTGATAGACCCGAGTCAAGCACAAGAACTGTTGCGCGTGACGTACATGTGAGTCATCAGACTGTATGCAGAGTGTTAAATGAAAATCGCTTACACCCCTTCCATTTTCAAAAAGTACAAGCATTGAATCCGGCAGATTATCCTCTTCGCGTGAACTTCTGCCAGTGGTTGTTGCAGCAATGTGCGTTGCAGCCGGATTTCGTAGGTCATGTGCTATTTACAGATGAAGCGACATTTTCACGCGAGGGTGTCTTTAATGCGCACAATTCCCATGTGTGGGCAACAGATAATCCACATGCAACGCGTCCACATGCGTATCAACAACGTTTCGGTATTAATGTGTGGGCTGGTATTGTGAACGACTTTTTGATTGGGCCATACTTACTACCCACGCGACTCTGTGGCGAAAGCTATCTTATTTTTCTGCAAGAAGTGTTACCAGAACTGCTGCAAGATGTTCCGCTCGCCATTCGTAACCGCATGTGGTTTCAGCACGATGGAGCGCCAGCACACTTCAGCACTGCTGTACGGAATTACCTGAATGCCACGTTTGGTGCTAGATGGATTGGGCGTGGTGGACCAGTCCCTTGGCCACCCCGATCTCCTGATTTCTCTTGCCTCGATTACTTTTTATGGGGACATCTTAAGAGCCTTGTTTATGAGACTCCAGTTGACTCAGATGAGGATCTCGTTGCTCGCATATCTGTAGCTGCTGCAGGTGTGCGTGAAATACCAGGCATCTTTGAACGTGTACGCCAATCGCTGCACCGACGCTGTCAAGCATGTATCGCTCATGGTGGACGCAATTTTGAACACTTACTGTAAACATGACACTTGTCAACAACGATTTCAATAAAATCTTTCGTTTTCCTTTCGGCCGTTATTTCCCCTGTTTACGCCTCACCGCGTCACCTGGGACTATACATTCCTATACAATATATCCTTGTTACAATGTCCTGCACCTACCATTAAAGTTTGTACCATGAATTCGGGACCACCCTGTATAAAACCTAATCTGATTTTTAAAAACGTCAAAAAAACACAAAGAATCACAACATACTTTATTGGTAAGATGATATCCTTTGTTTAATTGATGAACGTTCACCAAATATCGACAGATTGCATGCAAATATAAATAAAATACACAAAATAGTTAGATACACAATGGAAAAAGTACGTGATGACTAAATAAAGTTCTTATACAGGGTGGTCCATTGATCGTGATCGGACCAAATATCTCACGAAATAAGCGTCAAACGAAAAATCTACAAAGAACGAAACTTATCTAGCTTGAAGGGGAAAACTAGATGGCGCTATGGTTGGCCGGCTAGATGGCGCTGCCATAGGTAACACGGATATCAACTGCGTTTTTTTAAATAGGAACCCCCGTTTTTTATTACATATTCGTGTAGTATGTAAAGAAATATGAATGTTTTATTTGGAGCACTTTTTTCGCTTTGTGATAGATGGCGCTGTAATAGTCACAAACATATGGCTCACAATTTTAGACGAACTGTTCGTAACATGTAGGTTTTTTAAGTTAAAATACAGAACGTAGGTACGTTTGAACTTTTTATTTCGGTTATTCCATTGTGATACATGTACCTTTGTGAAATTATCATTTCTGAGAACGCATGCTGTTACAGCGTGATTACCTGTAAATACCACATTACTGCCATAAATGCTCAAAATGATGTCCGTCAACATCAATGCATTTGGCAATACGTGTAACGACATTCCTCTCAACAGTGAGTAATTCGCCTTCCGTAATGTTCGCACATGCATTGACAATGCGCTGACGAATTTTGTCAGGCGTAGTCGGTGGATCACGAAAGCAATTATCCTTCAACTTTCCCCACAGAAAGAAATCCGGGGACGTCGGTTCCAGTGAACGTGCGGGCGTGCTTCGACGACCAATCCACCTGTCATGAAATATGCTATTCAATACCGCTTCAACGGCACGCGAGCTATGTGCTGGACATCCATCATGTTGGAAGTACATCGCCTTTCTGTCATGCAGTGAAACATCTTGTAGTAACATCGGTAGAACATTACGTAGGAAATCAGCATACATTCCACCATTTAGATTGCCATCGGTAAAATAGGGGACAATCACCCTTCCTCCCATAATGCCGCACCTTACATTAGCCCGCCAAGGTCGCTGATGTTCAACTTGTCGCAGCCATCGTGGATTTTCCGTTGCCCAATAGTGCCTATTATGCCGGTTTACGTTAGCGCTTTTGGTGAATGACGTTTCGTCGCTAAATAGTACGCGTGCAGAAAATCTGTCATCGTCCCGTACTTGCTCTTGTGGCCAGTGGCAGAACTGTACACGACGTTCAAAGTCGTCGCCATGCAATTCCTGGTGCATGGAAATATGGTACGGGTGCAATCGATGTTGATGTAGCATTCTCAACACCTACGTTTTTGAGATTCCCGATTCTCGCTCAATTTGTCTGCCACTGATGTGCGGATTATCCGTGACAGCACCTAAAATACCTACTTGGGCATCATCATTTGTTGCATGCCGTGGCTGACTTTTCACATGAGGCTGAACACTTCCTGTTCTTTAAATAACGAACGGTCCGAACACTTGTACGATGTCGTACAGGATACCGAGCAGCATACATAGCACACTACCGGTGGGCATTTTGATCACAATAGCGACACATCATCACGATATCGACCTTTTCCGCAATTTGTAAACGGTTCATTTTAACACGGGTAATGTATCACGAAGCGAATACCATCCGCACTGACGGCATGTTATGTGATACCACGTACTTATACGTTTGTGACTATTACAGCGCCATGTATCACAAAGCGAAAAAAGTGTTCCAACTAAAACATTCAAATTTCTTTACGTACTACAAGAATATTTAATAAAAATGGGGGTTCCCGTTTAAAAAAACGCAGCTGATATCCGTTTGACCTATGGCAGCGCCATCTAGCGAGTCAGCCATAGGGCCATCTGGTTTCCCCCTTCAAGCTAGACTAGTTTCGTTTTTTGTAGTTTTTTCGTTTGATGCTTATTTCGTGAGATATTTGGCCCGGTCACTATCAATGGACCACCCGGTAAATAACCATTAAAAAAGAAAATAATGAACATAGTTTTAAAATTCGCTGTAAACTTACAAAAGACATAATCATACATCTGTCTTGAAATGTCCCAATCCCACAGATACAATCACCCGGTGATAATTGTAGTTGTGGGTACTTCGTAGGCTTCCTACAGTACCATTCAGCAGAGGAAACTACCAGAGAGAATCAGATGTCATCACACAAACAGCGATAGTCAATGGTCGCAATATGAATCTAGTGAGAACATTAAACAAATAAAATCAGATAGCAAATACTGTCAATAAACACAATACACAATAGCCACAAACAACATCACACAAACAAGCACACATAGCAACAGTAAAACGACAAAAAGACTACATATAAACAAATCAGAAGATTCAAGATATAACAAACATTTTCCAAAGAGAAGGCGTGACTTTCAAAACAGATAATTCAATCGAAAACAAAATTCCAAAAAAATAACAAAAGACGCATGTACAAGAAAGCAGGAATATACACGATAGAGAAGCACGTCAAAGTAGAAGAGCATATGAATCTCAGTACAAGCAACTAATCATAGCATGGATTATATTTAAGAGAAAATAGTCACAAACCTCCTGCAAGAGAGAAAGACATGAAAATAGAATAAATGATGAAAGACCACTGTCTACTTTACAAGAGAATTATCACACGAGTAAAGCAGAGGCCAAAAAGAAGCTACTACTAAATGACCAAGTGAATATGACTAACCACTTTCTGTTTACAGTGATTGATCATATAACAAAAGGAAACCGCAATATGTAATCGCAAACCTCATTCCTTTCGTAAGTATACAGCTGAAAAAATATAGAAAGTATATATTTATAATGACAATAAATAATAAATAAATAAAAACAATAAGAATACAGGCACAAAAAGCTTACATAAATTAACACATATTGTCCAAAAGTACCATTGAAAGCAAAAACCGAGAAACCTAGCAACGCTTACAAAAACTGATGACACTTCACACAGAAAATAGCAGGTACAGTGCTTCATTTCGAAAACAGTGAGACCATGAGAAAAATTTCAAGCTCTGCTACATGAAAGCTGTTTGACTTACAAATAATGAATTAGATGCTGATAAGTAAGTACGTTTCCATTTCATTATAAAAACTCCAATGAAATATTTTACAGCTATAAACTATGTGTGCATACGATAACCATTATGTCCAGACGAAAAAAATCTTGTAATATTCCAGGACACACGCGGAAGATGCCTTGTAAAAGAGACTTAACACGTCTACGTCCTCAGTTTAAATAAAAAACTAAATCTGCAGTATGCAAAAGGTATTTCCTTTTAAACTACAGTAATATATAAACACGTAAACGTTGTGAAATTCGTCCACTCATGTTCTACCTCCTACAAATGGAGCATGAGTGGAATGGGGCTGAAAGAGGTGGGGAAAGCAGTCGGAAATGCAACCGCTGTTTCGGAACTAAATCACATTAACCTGTTCGCTCATCAGTTATCCAGCACGTACAGTAACATGAGATTTCCATTAAAATTCACTGATTAATTCGGTGAGATGTCCGAGACATTTTCTGTCGTTGCCATTTGACAGTCATCTGCATGACGTCTGCCATCTAAGAGTACTCTTAAATTTTGTTTTTGTTTGTCAATCTTTGACATCGTTAATCGCGTGTGTAATATGACGACGGAGGTACTTCACCTACTACATGCGTGGAAATAATGGAGGGGAAGTAAAAATTCAATACAGGACCAGCATATTAGTAGACGTACAACCGCCTAATCCAACGTTCAGTCTAACCCGGAAAATGACATTAGACGTATTTGAAACTGATATCGATATGCGAAAGCTGTTGTCCCAGTTGCAGTGACTGCAGAGGAAAGTATTAAATCATGAATCACCAGTCCGTTTCTTCTTCCCTACACCACGTCCTGTGCTGTTTCAATGTCAGTAATTGCTTGTGAGCTGTCTATGAACGGAAAATTTCCTGTTGTCATCTTCAGCAGACAGAGAGGTCGTTCTTTTGCAATATCTACGTGGAATTCAAAATCTTTGAAACCCAGTCCATTTATTCATAATTCCTTGAAAACTATAATAAACATTTCATATCACTAATTAGAACATAGTGACGTCACCAGAGGTTTTACTGATTCGGAAAATCTCTGGAAAAGATTATTTAAACATACTAAAGGAAAAAAGCGCAGCGTTGCTAGGCATGCTCATTTAGTTCATAACGTATATTAATATTTCCAGTAATACTTTAAAATGATGTCTTCTCAAACCTGAAATCTACACTTCTGGGTTTGGCACGAGTATGGGATCTTGAACTTGTTTAACCACTCTTATAATTATACTCAGTTATTATGTCACATCGGTTACGTGTCACCCGTGTGTAACATAAATCCTGTTGACCCAGACCGGAGGTAGGTAGACTGATTTTCTACATGATAGGCGAAGTGCCGCCAGAGTACGGAGAGTACGTTGGATGCGAAAAAGGGTTTCGCTGTTGGCTCGTCTTTCGCATTCTTTATCCTATTAAGTCCAGAGCTCGTTAACAGCGGAAGAGCCTTCTCTTTATTGGATTACTGAGGGGATCAGATCGGTGAACCAAGGAAAACAAGAAAATTTAGTGTCGGAAGTAAGGCTTACCTTCATGTCTTAAACCTTTTTATTCAGTGAACTATATACATATATCAACAGTACTACTAGCGATGGAGGTATACGTGAAAAATTTTCATTAGCATTTTTTCATTATTGCTACTAAAACTTCATTTTTAAATGTATAAGTATTTCGACACTTTAAATGACAACCACTGACTTTTCATATACTGTTAGAACCTTATCACATCAGTTTTACGCTATATAAATTTATTTCCCTCTTATGCATTCGCTCATACAAAGATCATCTTATAATGATACAAGAATTGTCAGCACAATAGAATGAAAATAAATACCTCAAGCTGTACATACACTTAATTATTCTTCACCAGGATAGGACAGATGGTCGGCCGTAACCTTTATGGAGTATCCAGCCCGACATTTTCCTGAGATGGTGTAGGAAAACCACGACAAATCTAAATCAGAAAGGCTGGATAGAGCATTAGAATTAAACAAAACTGAAATGTATACTATTATGCAGAGACTTCTCATGTACCAAATGTATTTATGACCTGCTTTGTCAGCACATAAGGACAAGTTTTACGACTTCAATAAATAAATAAAAGCTGTATCGTCCCAAATGTGTCAGCATCTTATCAAGTGCACTGCCTTATTCGGTTGGTCTCTATTGTACAGTGTTCTCTACCATAAACATAATTTTACTCTTCAAACCTACAAGCATCAAGAACCCCCACAAATGAATGCCACTTCGGCGACTTGATGATGATTAGGACAACACAACACCCAGTCCCTGAGCGGAGAAAATCTCCGACTCAGCCGGGAATCGAACCATGGCCCTTAGGATTGACATTCTGTCGCGCTCACCTCTCAGCTACCGGGGGCGCACGATAAGGTGATGTAGTTGCCCTTCACGACATTAACCATTGCTCTGAGTAACTAGAAGTAGCAATCTTTCATTGTGTAATAATCATTGTGAAGACCGTCCCAGATGCCTGTTTAAACAGGGGTATTGTCATCTCCTTTGCCTTTGCAATTTATACACTTCTAAAAATTCATTGTAAAATTTTATTTCCTGACAGAAAATGCTGTTTTGCTCTAGTTTTTGTTTTTCCTCGTTAAACTTAAGTCCAAACTCGTTCTTTTGCCATCATTATGCATTGAATTGTTGATGAAATACGTAGTAATGCTTTCCCTGATATGCACAAGTGAATGGTAGGTGTATTCAACTGATGCAGTAGGAATACCAGTTTTTTGGACAATCCTTTACAATGCGCGTGACTGCTACTTATAGTTATTATTCTTAACCATTTTCTACGGTTTAAAAGGTGTATCCATGTTTCGTGCCTACGATGCCCAGAAAAGAATCGCTCAACTAAACCATGACTTTATGCAAGAGACATTGGCTGTTACCAAGTGATGATAGAACCCTAAAAGTAAAACAAGTTGAGGACATTTTTTTTACCAGCATCTTCAGGTATTTAGTCCATATAAATTGACAATTAATAATCATCCCTAAAACTTTTTGTTTATTACATAATCTACAGATTTATCACCTCTGCTTAATGCGAAAAAATCGTGTTCCCTCTTTAAACCGAAGTGCACACTGTTTATTTCCTGTATGTTCAATGTTAACTTCTTACATACTGCCCCATCGTACACATTTTTAAAAGTTTCATTTGCTGTCTCTAATAGGAGCTCTGGTGCTTTTATCTGTCATTATGGTGCTGTCATCAGCAAAGAGAATTTTTTTTCCATGTCTTATAATGTCTGACACTGATATAAAGAACAGAACTGGACCCAATACGCTACCCTTGGGAATACTTTTGTTAATTTATTTATTGTCTGACGATTGCTTTAGTAAAAATGTACTCTCAGCAGAGGTGTGATCTATCTCTAACCTCTACCCCAGATTTCCCACTGAAGACTGGAGCCACTCGTTTCTCTTCCTCTCACACTCAGTGCTTCCAGCATGTTTTGTAGTATCTGACATACAACAGTGTCAAAAATGTTGAATAAGTCTAAGAATGTGCCAGTGACACAGGAATCCTTGTCAGTGGCCGATAGGCCTACTGTATTTCTCTCACTTCGGACACCAAATTGTTCTTCGAAAAGAAAAGAAAAAGTAATTATTTCATTCACGCCTTCGGAACAGAGACTGGAACCTCATCTATACTTGCTGACTTTCATGTATAGTTCCTGACTTTCTGTATTGCCTTCCTAACTTCTAGCTCTGTCGTGCGAAACATCATTGTGATTGCTGTGCAAGTCATTGTGGGCACTACTTGTGTTTTGGGAAGATTGCGTTGCAACTGCTTCACAATAATACAGAAATAGTCATTTACCAAATTCGCAAATTCCTAAGGACTTTCTATTATTACATCCCATCTTTGATTTGCATGTTATACCTCTATCAGTTTCTCGTTTTATGACATTACTTTGACTTTATTTTTTGCATTATGTTTTATTTTGTCATTAAATAATCTTTTTTCAGCAAGGAGCATCCTCATATTCATATTGTTAGTAATCGACGAACTGCAGACTAGAGTAGTGCTTTCGTAAAGAACTGGGAAACTTAAGTAACTGAGAACACTTTCTCATATCCACAATTATCCCTCTGTTTACCATAGCTGCTGCTGTAGATGTTGCTGCTTTTGGAAATGCCTCCTCAAACATTAATTTAATCAATGTGCGGAATTTAGAGATTTTAGCAAATACACTGTTTGTAGCAGACATTTCATCCCAGTTTGATTTGTCAGTTAGCAAGAAAAAGTGTGTATTTTAGCCCTGAGAAGATCATTTGTAGGCCTGCAGTTTGGAAGATTTTAATAAGCCTGTCTGTGTTGTCTGACAGTAATGGTCAGAATAGCCAAAGTCTCTTACAAATATCTGACAATTTCTCTTGCCGTCTAATGCTGACGTTGAACTATTTGATACCCTAGTAGCACTGTTTACCATGAGCCACGCCGAAAGTGCTGTTAATGTTTAGCTAGTTACAACTAATTTCTTCCGCAACAGGTGTGTTACTGTTCATGTTTCCAAATAATATGCTGCTGTGGGGTTTCGGATTTTTATCAGAACTTCAGTTAAGTTGCATAAGAAAGTTTCCATATTACGTGGTGAGCGGTACACTCCTGGAATGATAACATTCTCATAAATGTCTCGCTTTGTTAGTTAAACGACCGTTAAATCAAACTGTTTGTCTACACTAATTTTGATTAGATCTTCTCTAGCTTTAAAATGTGTGCCCCCTCTGAGACATGTACATGATCGTCCACCCTTTAACGTAGTTCTGTAGTAGCAACTTGAACATTCATAGGATGATAAGCACAATATGCTGCATTTCATTATTTCTACACGTCCTCTGTGGTGCATAGCACCGAGAAGTCCGAAGATCGTAAAGCAATTTCAAGATATTTTTAATGAAATGCAAATTTTGATGGCGAACAGATAATTCCGAGCAAATTTCTGCGTGATTTGCTAACTTTGGTGTGGTACATTCCCTGTACGTTGCACACGATTAAAAAATTTCTAAACTGGCTGTGAGGATGCTTTTAAGGGAGGGGAGCATATTGTCAGGGTTTATTAATTGACATGAAATGTCTGTGGACACCGTAGGATAAGGAAACAAGTAAACGGGCATGGTAAAGATGCAAGCCACTTATCAAAAGTCATTTGTTACTTCATCAAAGTCCAACCATCTTTCGTCTAGCACACTGGACTCGCATCCTGATTTAGGATTTCCGTGATTTCCCTAAATCGCTCCAGGCAAATGCCGGGATGGTTCCTTTGAAAGGGCACGGCCGGCTTCCTTCCCCGTCCTTCCCTAGTCCGATGAGACCGATGACCTCGCTGTCTGGTCTCCTCCCCAGAACAATCCAATCCAATCCAAAAATCTTTTATTGCACAGATACCAAAAACACTAATCATATTCGAATAATACAGGCAGTTACTGGAAAATTTCTTCAACTGAAGCAATTCATTAAATTTCGGGCATGCAGCCTCGCAAATAAAATTTCCTCCACTGATATTTCGGCCGCATCTCGTGGTGCCATCCTCAGAGTGAGTCACGAGACTGACGACAAGATGCCAAGCGCGGCCTTACATGATGCATTGCGGCGGTACTGCACATGCGGGTCACTGGCGGCAAAGAAATACGCTTACACATGCACCGCCTGTGCCGAAGGCTTATAGACATTCGATTCGCTTATCGATGCATGATCGGCGTCGGTGACACCATGACGACTTCTCTGCAGTTTAATTACCCCAAGAGCCGGATTCCATGCTTTGTCCAAATTAAAAGCATTATCTCTATTTATTAAATTATTAGTTAATCTAATCTCTATAGCTGCCTTGAAGACAGATTCCCATAAGGAAGAGGTGGATGTTAAAATCTTCACATCACTTTAATTCATGGAATGACCTATATCAATACAATGTTCAACCACAGCGGACTTGTCTGGCTGTAATATGAGAGTGTATCTTCAATGCTCCACACATCTCCCATGATTAATTACTTTTTGTTGTTGTTGTTGTTGTTGTCTTCAGTCCTGAGACTGGTTTGATGCAGCTCTCCATGCTACCCTTCCTGTTCAAGCTTCATCAACTCCCAGTACTTACTGCAACCTACATCCTTCTGAATCTGCTTAGTGTATTCATCTCTTGGTCTCCCTCTACGAGTTTTACCCTCCACGCTGCCCTCCAATGCTAAATTTGTGATCCCTTGATGCCTCAGAACATGTCCTACCAACCGGTCCCTTCTTCTTGTCAAGTTGTCCAACACACTCCTCTTCTCCCCAATTCTATTCAATACCTCCTCATTAGTTACGTGATCTACCCATCTAATTTTCAGAATTCTTCTGTAGCACCACATTTCAAAAGTTTCTATTCTCTTCTTGTCCCAACTATTTATCGTCCACGTTTCACTTCCATACATGGCTACACTCCATACAAATACTTTCAGAAACGACTTCCTGACACTTAAATCAATACTCGATGTGAACAAATTTCCCTTCTTCAGAAACGCTTTCCTTGCCATTGCCAGTCTACATTTTATATCCTCTCTACTTCGACCATCATCAGGTATTTTGCTCCCCAAATAGCAAAACTCCTTTACTACTTTAAGTGTCTCATTTCCCAATCTAATTCCCTCGGCATCACCCGACTTATTTCGCCTACATTCCATTATCCTCGTTTTGCTTTTGTTGATGCTCATCTTATATCCTCCTTTCAAGACACTGTACATTCCGTTCAACTGCTCTTCCAAGTCCTTTGCTGTCTCTAACAGAATTACAATGTCATCGGCGAACGTCAAAGTTTTTATTTCTTCTCCATGAATTTTAATACCTACACCTAATTTTTCTTTTGTTTACTTTACTGCTTGCTCAATATACAGATTGAATTACATCGGGAACAGGCTACAACCCTGTCTCACTCCTTTCCCAAGCACTGCTTTCCTTTCATACCCCTCGACTCTTATAACTGCCATCTGATTTCTGTACAAATTGTAAATAGCCTTTCGCTCCCTGTATTTTACCCCTGCCATCTTTAGAATTTGAAAGAGAGTATTCCAGTCAACAGTGTCGAAAGCTTTCTCTAAGTCTACAAATGCTAGAAACGTAGTTTTGCCTTTCCTTAATCTATTTTTTAAGATAAGTCGTAGGGTCAGTATTGCCTCACGTGTTCCAATATTTCTACGGAATCCAAAGTGATCTTCCCCGAGGTCGGCTTCTACCAGTTTTTCCATTCGTCTGGAAAGAATTCGCGTTAGTATTTTGCATCCGTGACTTATTAAACTGATAGTTCGGTGATTTTCACATCTGTCAGCACCTGCTTTCTTTGGGATTGGAATTATTATGTTTTTCTTGAAGTCTGAGGATATTTCTCCTGTCTCATACATCTTGCTCACCAGATGGTAGAGTTTTGTCAGGACTGGCTCTCCCAAGGCCGTCAGTAGTTCCAATGGAATGTTGTCTACTCCCGGGGCCTTGTTTCGACTCAGGTCTTTCAGTGCTCTGTCAAACTCTTCACGCAGTATCGTGTCTCCCATTTCATCTTCATCTACTTCCTCTTCCATTTCCATAATATTGTCCTCAAGAAGATCGCCCTTGTATAGACCCTTTATATACCCCTTCCACCTTTCTGCTTCCCCTTCTTTGCTTAGAACTGGGTTTCCATCTGAGCTCGATATTCATACAAGTGGGTCTCTTTTCTCCAAACGTCTTTTTAATTTCCCTGTAGGCAGTATCCATCTAACCCCTTGTGAGATAAGCCTCTACATCCTTACATTTGTCCTCTAGCCATCCCTGCTTAGCCATTTTGCACTTCCTGTCGATCTCATTTTTGAGACGTTTCTATTCCTTTTTGCCTTCTTCATTTACTGCATTTTTATATTTTCTCCTTTCATCAATTAAATTCAATATTTCTTCTGTTACCCAAGGATTTCTATTAGCCCTCGTCTTTTTACCTACTTGATCCTCTGCTGCCTTCACTACTTCATCCCTCAGAGCTACCCATTCTTCTTCTACTGTATTTCTTTCCCCCATTCCTGTCAATTGTTCCCTTATGCTCTCCCTGAAACTCTCTACAACCTCTGGTTCTTTCAGTTTATCCAGGTCCCATCTCCTTAAATTCCCACCTTTTTGCAGTTTCTTCAGTTTCAATCTGCAGTTCATAACCAATAGATTGTGGTCAGAATCCACATCTGCCCCTGGAAATGTCTTACAATTTAAAACCTTGTTCCTAAGTCTCGGTCTTACCATTATATAATCTATCTGATACCTTTTAGTATGTCCAGGATTCTTCCATGTATACAACCTTCTTTTATGATTCTTGAACCAAGTGTTAGCTATGATTAAGTCATGCTCTGTGCAAAATTCTACAAGGCGGCTTTCTCTTTCATTTCTTCCCCGCAATCTATATTCTCCTACTATGTTTCCTTCTCTCCCTTTTCCTACTGACGAATTCCAGTCACCCATGACTATTAAATTTTCGTCTCCTTCACTACCTGAATAATTGCTTTTATCTCATCATACATTTCATCTATTTCTTCATCATCTGCAGAGCCAGTTGGCATATAAACTTGTACTACTGTAGTAGGCATGGGCTTCGTGTCTATCTTGGCCACAATAATGCGTTCACTATGCTGTTTGTAGCAGCTTACCCGCACTCCAATTTTTTATTCATTATTAAACCTACTCCTCCATTACCCCTATTTGATTTTGTATTTATAACCCTCTATTCAGCTGACCAAAAGTCTTGTTCCTCCTGCCACCGAACTTCACTAATTCCCACTATATCTAAAACCTATCCATTTCCCTTTCAAATTTTCTAACCTACCTGCCCGATTAAGGGATCCGACATTCCATGCTCCGATCCGTAGAACGCCAGTTTTCTTTCTCCTGATAACGACGTCGTCTTGAGTAGCCCCCCCCGGAGATCCGAATGGGGGACTATTTTACGTCCGGAACATTTTACCCAAGAGGACGCCATCATCATTTAACCATACAGTAAAGCTGCATGCCCTCGGGAAAAATTACGGCTGTAGTTTCCCCTTGCTTTCAACCGTTCGCAGTACTAGCACAGCATGGCCGTTTTGGTTAGTGTTACAAGGCCAGATCAGTCAATCATCCAGACTGTTGCCCCTGCAACCACTGAAAAGGCTGCTGCCCCTCTTCAGGAACTACACGTTTGTCTGGCCTCTCAACAGATACCCTTCCGTTGTGGTTGCACCTACGGTACGGACATCTGTATCGCTGAGATACGCAAGCCTCCCCACCAACGGCAAGGTCCATGGTTCATGGGGGTAGAATTAATTACTTAGTTTAAACGAGTAAAATGCACCAATTTAGGAAGGGCGGACAAGCAGTTAGCACAGTCAAACGCGCTCTTAGCGCTGGGCAAACAATGACAGCAGTGATGCTAAAAATGACGAGGATCGTTCAATAAGCAATGCCCCTTTTTTTTCTCAGAATATGTTTATTGTTAAGAGTCAGAATTTGGTGACAATATAATTCAACATGTCTTGTCCGTGCCCTATTTTTCTACGTAGTCTCCCTCACGTTCTATGGCCGTACGACTACGTTGTGGAGGAGGCTCTATTCCCTGCTGGTAAAGACTCTTGTACTGTAGGCTTTGCCATGTTTTCACTGAACGACTGACACTCTCGTCACCTTCAATGTGTGTTCCACGTAGAGAATCTTTAAGCGGCCCAAAGAAATGGAAGTCCGAGGATGCCAGGTCCGGACTGTAGGGTGGAAGAGGCACTGATGTCCAAGCCAATTTGGTGCTGAGTTCCCGGGTTCTCAGACTTGTGTTTGGGCGTGCATTATCTTGTTGGACCAACATTTCTCCTGGATCCTTGTACATTCGAACACGTCGGAAACCGTTCTTGAGTTTATTTAGAGTCTTCACGTATGCCTCTGAATTGATGGTTGACTCTCTTGGCATCACATCCACGAGAATGACGCCATCACAATCTCTGAAGACTGTCACCATGACTTTTCTGGCAGAGAGGGTTGTCTTGAATTTCTTCTTTTGTTGTGAATGAGGATGATGCCACTCCATGAACTGCCTTTTTGTTTCTAGCGAAAATTGGTGCACTCATCTTTCGTCTCCCGTAACGATCCGTGACAGAAAGGACTCTCCGTCGGTCTGAAAACCCTCCAACAATTCAAATGAAGTAGCCTTTCTTTGAATCTTGTGGCCTGATGTGAGCATTCGTGAAACCCATCGTGAGCACCTCTTCGAATGTCATTGCAGACGCACTTCCAGAGCTGACCGACAACTGTAGAGCCAATTGTCGAGTTGTGATGCGCCGGTCGGCACGAATAATGGCATCCGCACGATTCAGCATGTCTGTAACAGGACGCCCCGAGCGCGACTGATCATGGAGCTCTGTTTCTGCATTTCCTGATGCTGCGACATTCTTTACCCATCGCACAACTGTACTCTTATCAACTGCAGCATCACCACACACTGGACACAAACGTTTATAGATGTTCACCACGGTTTCTTTTTCTGCACACGAGAACTCAATAACAGACGCTGCTCGTAACTTGAGTCGTATGTAAACGCCATTTTGCCGCTATGCTACGGCTCTGCCATCCGCCAGAAAAAAACTTCACCGGCGCACAGACCAAACATCAAAAATGAAGCACCAACAAGGACGTTTGTCTGCTTATATTAATGGCTTTTTAAAGAAATGTGTGGCATTACTTACTGAACGACCCTCGTACAATTCCAACATTTGGCTGGACAAAGTGGATGAATACAACTTATACACCGAGCGGGGTGGCGCAGTGGTTAGACACTGGACTCGCATTTGGGAGGACGACGGTTCAATCCCGCGTCCGGCCATCCTGATTTAGGTTTTCCGTGATTTCCCTAAATCACTCCAGGCAAATGCCGGGATGGTTCCTCTGAAAGGGCACGGCCGACTTCCTTCCCAATCCTTCCCTAATTCGATGAGACCGATGACCACGCTGTCTCGTCTCCTTCCCCAAACCAACCAACTAATACAACTTACAAGAAGTATAGTAACATAAAATTACACAAGTCTGATATCAACACACAAATGTCCAATATTTTCAAAATGCAATTTTTCACTCTGTATCGGAGTGTGAGCTGATATGAGACTTCATGGCGGATTAAAACTATGTGCCGGACCAAGACTCGAAGTCGGAACTTTTGCCTTTCGTAGGCAACTGCTGTACCGACTGAGCTACCAGAAGCTCTTCTGCGAAACTTAAAGAACTGGCACTCCTGGAAGAAAGATCTGCCAGGAAGTTTCATATCTACAGACACCCTGCTACAGAGGTTGTGACTTAGCCACTTCTTCCAGAAGTGCTACGTCTGCAAGTTTCGCAGGAGAGTTTTTGTGAAGGTTGCAAATTAGGAGACGATGTACCGGCGAAAGTAAAGCTGCGAAGAAGGATCGTGAGTCATGCGTGGGTAGGTAATTTCAAGTCGTAGCTAAGCGTGTACGGTCAGAGAGCTAGCTGCTCTCTGTAACAGAGAAACTAAGTGAAGGGATCAACAACGAACTTCAATTGATGCCATGTGACGTCCGCTACGACCAAATAAAGGCAAACGTCCCGAGTTCGAGTCTCGGTCCGGCAAACTGTTGTAATCTGCTAGTAAGTTGCATTCAGTATTTGATGTCAGAGAAGTCCCTGGGCATAATCAAATACGAATTAACAAATTGAGCATTACACCAGTATTAAAACTATTACGTTAAAACCAAACATCAAACAGGGATAACATGGAAGGCGCAGCTATGGCAGGTGAGGTCTGAATATGACGGTTTAGAATTGTGGGCACTACTGGCTAAATTACCTCACGATTGCTACAAATAGACACTCAACTTATGGGGGACGCCGTAGCAAGCCAGGAGGCCGCAACGCCTCAGAGGCTACGGTGAGGCGGGAAGCAGCGTGCCGCCCGCGTGCACATACATAACCGACGCGGAAAGACTACTCCAGATGAAGCGGCGGGTAACAGATAACATGCTGGGGCAGCGCCTCCAAACTCTAAGAACAGCTCGGAAAGCCGACAGTAAACAAGCAAATACATAATTCAGGCACAATAATCATGGAACATATGAAAATGCTCAGACCAAGACAAGAAACTCATTGCGAGCGCCGGCCGCGGTGGTCTCGCGGTTCTAGGCGCACAGTCCGGAACCGTGCGACTGCTACGGTCGCAGGTTCGAATCCTGCCTCGGGCGTGGATGTTTGTGATGTCCTTAGGTTAGTTAGGTTTAAGTAGTTCTAGGGGACTAATGACCACAGCAGTTGAGTCCCATAGTGCTCAGAGCCATTTGAACCATCAATGCCAGCGTGGCCCCAACCAAACCTTACGTATTGCAACAAGAATATTGCAATGAGAATTACTGAAAGGATTAATTGGTTAATGTCACAATAAAATATAAAAACAAGCTGATGTAATAACCAAGAAGATGTAATAACCAAGAAGTCGCAGGGTATTCAAAACATTAACTTAAGTGATTTCAAATGTAAGAGAGAAATCTTGACGGCCAACTCTCAGACAACCACAACAGTAATTATATTTAAAGCAATTAATATTAATTTTACTGAAAGGATCAAAATCTTACCAGAGTTGCGGAACTTAATTATCCAAATGAGCCAAGATTCACTGGGCCGCTAGCGTTTGAGTACCAAGCCCGTAAGCAATTTTATAGTCGTTATATCAGTCAATGAAGCAGCAACTTGCAATAAAAATAAGACTTAGTCTCGACCTCAGTGGTTACTAGCACACATGGCGACCTAGAATATATGACACCATCAACTTCAGGCCAGAATGACAGCATAAGCAGATACTGAACAAGTTGCAATTAAAAGAAATTTTAAAACACACAAATATGGCATTCAGATAATTTCAAACAGAGGCACCAAAAGGTAAATTTAACACTTCAGACGGAGGGATGGTGTAGCATAGGCTATCCAGCGTAGCGGGAAAAACTTCAACACGCGAGCATGTGCGTCAATCCAGTAACGAGTACCTCACCCCCAAAGAGAAGAACAGACGGCACCAGAAAACGAACAGCACTCCAACAGCCACATCAGCAACTATGCATCCTTAATCCAGGGTAAATCAGCTGCGTCGTCACTAGCCCGAAGTATTGCCGACCAGCACAACTCTAGCGACCACCGGCCGCTTAGACAATCGTGCGCCCGTAAGCTCCATCAACGACTCACAGTACGCGACATGTACCCTTTTATCTCTCTATCTTAGCGATGACGTATGTCTGTGAAAGACCACTTTTAGATTGCGAAACTAATTAACTCATGGTTACTTAGAAAATGAAGTGTGAAACTCTGTAAAATTGTCTGCATCTGTCCGCATGCCAACAGTGTGTACCACATAAAAATTATATTATGTCTTCAGCAGGCCAAAATTTATTAAACAATACTGAAAATTTGTTTTGCTTGTTACCTTCGTTGTTGAGAAGAACTATAATACCAAGTAGTACGCAGTGCGACTGCACTGCCTATTTAAATGCGGCGCGTTCACAATTTTCCCCTCTTCCCACTCGCGCACAGACAGCGGGGTGGTGGGGGAAATGTGAAGCGAGGTTGAGTGCTTTGGCACTCGTGTGCGGGCCGAAATCTTGGCCACCCCTGGCCTGCAACTTTTTCATAACTGCTCAGCGCAGCACTACTCTTTTGTTCTAAACATCTG
This sequence comes from Schistocerca nitens, assembly GCF_023898315.1. Lineage (NCBI taxonomy): Eukaryota > Metazoa > Arthropoda > Insecta > Orthoptera > Acrididae > Schistocerca > Schistocerca nitens. The sequence goes on from NC_064618.1 coordinate 408,390,105, forward strand.
CAGTTTACCTGTCCTTCCTACTCGCAGAGCATGTTGCAAATTTCCTATTCCTACTCCGTCTTGAGGCTCCTTCCCCCTAAAGTCCGGCAATTGGAATCTGTTGCTAGAAGACACAACAAAACTATCAGATTGCGTCCTCCCTCTTCTAGCCTTCCTACCAATTACCCAGTCACAACCACTCTCACCTAACTCTGCCTACTATTATCCTCACTAGCTCCCTCCTAGTTTAATCCAAATGTGCAGAAAGTTCATTGATCTTCCTTCCCTCTACTATTCACCTATTCCTGTTGCATATTTTGCAGTTTGAGGAAGGTGCCTTAATGTTCTCCCAAGATTTTTTCCGTCTACATCGCCCCCCGCCTCCCCCAATCAAACCACTTAACACATATACCAATAAACCATTATTACAGCTCCCGCAACATACCCCATGATGAAATATGTTGCAACATTGAAGTAAAAGAGTGCTTGCTGTCAGATTTAGAGGAGTGCGTCGGCGTTTTAAATGGGAGGACGCAAGTGTCTAAATGGCATTTCTGGGCACACTTTAGCGATATCCTCTTTAAGAAACAGTCAGAAACACATTACACCTAGTGAAATACGGTTTCCACATGCTATTTCCATTCAGACAGTAGCGTGGAGGTTGCTTTAAGTTAGAATGGACTACAACCAGACTGGGGTTTCTCAAATATTGTATGACAGAAAGTACGGATGGTGCTGAGCATTAGGCTGTCAGTAAATATAATCGTAGACAGGTGAGATGGCAGCGGCTTTCAGTTTACAGCTGTACCTCGTAAACGGTGGGTGCAATGGTTTGGGATGTTTTATTTTTTATGGTTTGAGCGGACAATGGACGTTGTTTTCAAGTTTTGAGGAAGCCTGATAGCGTAAATTCTTTTAAGGTAAGTTATAACTCAGGACGTGTGTATCTTACTTTTGTCAGCATGAGGAGGAATGTTTTATCTGGTTTCTTAGCACTTGGAAATGGAATACTGTTGTCCCGAAACCTGTTGTGGCTATAATCACACGATCAATAAGCTGGGCTGGATATTCTGCGTATTGAGTGAGTTCCATATGTAAACAAAAGTTAGGCCTAGATAATGACTATCAAGAAATTAAGTATAAAGGTGAACACCGAAAACGACTAAACATACAGCAAAACGTATTAAAATCGGAACAGACAGAAAAAGAACAAAAATCCAATAAAAAATACGATCACATTTATGTCTTGACGCCTACTGCAACATGTGCGGCCGCCGAAGTGTCAAAAGTATCCGGACACCCAATGTAAAGCGAAAATGACATCCGGATGTCAGTAGAGGTGGACGCGCCAGCATAAAAAGAGGTAGAGAGCACTCTTTTGTCAGAAGAAAAGCAGTAATAGCAGAATTGTTGTTTTGGAAGACCTCCGTCACTTCGAACGTGAACTACTTGTTGGATGTCACTTAAGTAATAAATCCATCAGGGACATTTCACACCTTTTGAAGCTACTACATCGACTGTTGATGATGTGATTGTGAATTGGAAACACGAAGGAACAACCACAGCTAAGCCAGGACCAGGCAGACCTGACGTACTGAAAGACAACGACCGTCGACCATTGCGGAAGGCGACTGTAAGAAATCGCATGAAACCAACGGAAGGAGTCACACGTGAGTTACAAAGTGCTACCAGCAGCATAGCTAGTGAGACAACCAGCTAAACCCGCAGGACAGCACAGGTAATTTAAATTGCGGAAAAGGGGCCAAACTAAGGGGCTGTCAGTTACACTTGAAGGTAGAACTTTATTATTTGATCAAACATTACAAGAGCCCCCAAAATAATTTTTTTAAGCACACAGCTCCAATCTTTGGGACTTAATTACCAGCTGAAAGCCACTTTGATTTAAAAACGGCTGAAGTTCAATAACTTAAAACGCAAGCATAATCATAAATTTAAAAGGCAAAGCCTTATCTTAAAACAGTTCCTTAGTTAGGCTGAAGGCCCAAAGAATCAGACACTTCAAGAGCAAACAAGTTAACTTGAAATCGGCTGAAGGCCTAACACTTAAAACTCCATAACATTAATTTTTTTAAATGCCAAAGGCCTTACTTGAAACAGTTCTTTAATTTAGGCTGAAGGCCTAAAGAATCGTACGCCTTAAGGGCAAAACAACCTTAATTTTAAAAAAAAAATATCGGCTAGAAGCCACACAAGTACAAACAACAAGAACAAATAAAAAGAAGGCAGTACACCCAAGGGCGCTCAGATGTTCGAGGGTCGGCCTGGAATTCAAACACTAACGCTCGGTTAGGTGAAACAGGCAGTCGCGCCAACCATTCACGATCCGACGACAATCCAACCGACCGACAGTCAACGGATCCACCAGTAAGATAACTTTCACTTCACCCGATCAGGGCACAACACTGAGTTCAACGGAACAACGTAGAAGACATTGGCGCCCACAACCAATCATACAGGGAGCTGTCTAACTACACATCGTGCTGGACAGCAACAACAAGACGAGGAAACTACACTTCCTGAAATTTTACGTCAACGGCCTGGGCAGATAATCGGAACGTTAACGGCCACAAGGTAGAAGATTCCTCTGGTGCATTTCAATTCAAATAACCAAATACAGTAAAACTCCACCGGAAGGTGGCTAAAATTTTCCAACTTGAAAACCATGTTGTTGCTCGCGGAACTATCCGAACAACCGACAACGAACTCCAAACGACACAATTTGAACAGTCTTGACTTGCTGGTAGATTAAATCAAAACTCAACTTTCGTGTCCAGGATCGGTGAGCCATGGACCTCGTAGCAATGGGAACAGCCGCACACACTCCGACACCGCATAGAAACCGTCAGCGTCCCCGACCAAATTACGTCCCTCGGAGAATTCCTCGCTGCCCCACGCCAACCGACCGGCTGCCAGGCCTGTAAACAGTGAAAGGAGCAAATATACGTCGGCCGATGAGACGACCAACCGAACGACGAACCAACGGTCGTCCCGCTCCAATCTCCCTCCGTCGGACAGTTCATGTGTGTCGCCAGCGGTCGGCGAGCACTGGCTGTCGGCGCCTCACCGGCGCTCCGTCCCCGACTTCACTACTGCTGTACTGCACTGCTGGTCCGTCCCGACCTGACTGCCAGACACACGACGACCCGAAATACTATCGGTCGCTCCAGAGATGGTACGACAGTGCACTTATCGATACACGCTGCTGCTGCCGCTCACGGGCAAGTAAGGCAGGAAGTTAGTGACGCCAGTAAATGGAATAAGAAAACGAGGTGGCACTACCGTAATAGAAGATGACAAACAATAAATGGCATGAACACGAGCCGTGCACGGCTCAGCTAGCACAATTACTGAGTGTAGTAAGTTGAGATGAATGTGGGAGAGTGGTACAGTGCTCGACCAGCTCTTCATCAACCACACATTTCTAAGTGACATTTGAGGTGGGGTAAAGAGCGACGTTACTGGGCAGTACATGGCTGGGAACGAGTGATTTAGAGCGGTGAATCACATTATACTCTGTGCCAATCCAACGGAGGGGTTTGAGTTTGAATAATGCCTGGAGAACGATACCAGCCATCACTTGACGTGCCAACGGTGAAGTAAGGATGAGGTTACCGTATTAGAGTATTTCTCGTGGTTAGGCTGTAGCCCCCTTATTGCGCTTGAGAAAACGCTAAATGCGGAAGGATATATATACACTCCTGGAAATTGAAATAAGAACACCGTGAATTCATTGTCCCAGGAAGGGGAAACTTTATTGACACATTCCTGGGGTCAGATACATCACATGATCACACTGACAGAACCACAGGCACATAGACACAGGCAACAGAGCATGCACAATGTCGGCACTAGTACAGTGGTTCAAAATGGTTCAAATGGCTCTGAGCACTATGGGACTCAACTGCTGTGGTTATCAGTCCCCTAGAACTTAGAACTACTTAAACCTAACTAACCTAAGGACATCACACACATCCATGCCCGAGGCAGGATTCGAACCTGCGACCGTAGCAGTCCCACGGTTCCGGACTGCGCGCCTAGAACCGCGAGACCACCGCGGCCGGCACTAGTACAGTGTATATCCACCTTTCGCAGCAATGCAGGCTGCTATTCTCCCATGGAGACGATCGTAGAGATGCTGGATGTAGTCCTGTGGAACGGCTTGCCATGCCATTTCCACCTGGCGCCTCAGTTGGACCAGCGTTCGTGCTGGACGTGCAGACCGCGTGAGACGACGCTTCATCCAGTCCCAAACATGCTCAATGGGGGACAGATCCGGAGATCTTGCTGGCCAGGGTAGTTGACTTACACCTTCTAGAGCACGTTGGGTGGCACGGGATACATGCGGACGTGCATTGTCCTGTTGGAACAGCAAGTTCCCTTGCCGGTCTAGGAATGGTAGAACGATGGGTTCGATGACGGTTTGGATGTACCGTGCACTATTCAGTGTCCCCTCGACGATCACCAGTGGTGTACGGCCAGTGTAGGAGATCGCTCCCCACACCATGATGCCGGGTGTTGGCCCTGTGTGCCTCGGTCGTATGCAGTCCTGATTGTGGCGCTCATCTGCACGGCGCCAAACACGCATACGACCATCATTGGCACCAAGGCAGAAGCGACTCTCATCGCTGAAGACGACACGTCTCCATTCGTCCCTCCATTCACGCCTGTCGCGACACCACTGGAGGCGGGCTGCACGATGTTGGGGCGTGAGCGGAAGACGGCCTAACGGTGTGCGGGACCGTAGCCCAGCTTCATGGAGACGGTTGCGAATGGTCCTCGCCGATACCCCAGGAGCAACAGTGTCCCTAATTTGCTGGGAAGTGGCGGTGCGGTCCCCTACGGCACTGCGTAGGATCCTACGGTCTTGGCTTGCATCCGTGCGTCGCTGCGGTCCGGTCCCAGGTCGACGGGCACGTGCACCTTCCGCCGACCACTGGCGACAACATCGATGTACTGTGGAGACCTCACGCCCCACGTGTTGAGCAATTCGGCGGTACGTCCACCCGGCCTCCCGCATGCCCACTATACGCCCTCGCTCAAAGTCCGTCAACTGCACATACGGTTCACGTCCACGCTGTCGCGGCATGCTACCAGTGTTAAAGGCTGCGATGGAGCTCCGTATGCCACGGCAAACTGGCTGACACTGACGGCGGCGGTGCACAAATGCTGCGCAGCTAGCGCCATTCGACGGCCAACACCGCGGTTCCTGGTGTGTCCGCTGTGCCGTGCGTGTGATGATTGCTTGTACAGCCCTCTCGCAGTGTCCGGAGCAAGTATGGTGGGTCTGACACACCGGTGTCATTGTGTTCTTTTTTCCATTTCCAGGAGTATATATATATATATATATATATATATATATATATATATATATATATATTGTAATTATTGTGTACTACGTACTGCAGAGGAACAGCACGGAGACGATGATTGTATCTTTACGACAATCTGCGCTGCCGTAAATGAGCACCTGTGAGACAATGGTTTTTGGACAGTTTCATTCTTGAATGGGCTAGCCTGCGCAGAGTCCCGATCTGACTCCGACGGAAGACTTTTTTGATGGGTCAGAACTTCTACTTCACTTTAGACTCCAGCGTTCATCATCACGGCTTCGTCTCTTGAAGATGAATGGGATCCCATTCTTCCACAGACATTCGGACTGCTCACTGAATGTTTCCTGTCCCCAGGAGAGTTCAAGCGGTCATTAAGGCGATGAAAAGTGACACAATTAATCGGGGTAAAGAGAAGCAGTGCCACGTGAACACTTTTCATGTTATAAAATTTCCAAATGTTTTCTCTTCTTCCTTCATACCGTCCATTAAAAAATAAACCGTCCATTAAAAACTAATTCTGTATACACTACAGAATTATTTTTTAGTGGACGGTATGAAGGAAGAAGAGAAAACATCCTCTCAATTTTTTTTAAGAATCACTTGCTGCATTTTAATTGCTTCTAACTTCTTGAACTTCCTCACATAATTCTTCATTACAATGCAGAACTCCTGACTTACAATACCAGAAACATTATCTTCAGTTCCTTATCGTTATTTCGTATCAGTATATAACCTTAGTTGAGGAAATAAATGAAGTTACATGTCTAAATCCCTACAATACCGCCTGTATAAGAAAGTGTGTTTGCTTCAATCAACTGTTTAATATCGTGTTGCGAATTCGTCTCGTTGTCTATGGAACGTAACGCTTGGTGTAGCTCACGAATCTTTTTGAAGCTCATCCGCCTTTCGTCGTGTTCATGCATGAGAATGATATATAAGCCCTTAGCCTAACAATATTAAATTAGTGTGAATAAAAGAAGCAGATATCAACTTTTCCCACCGCAAAGAGGTTTTCGTTCACCACATTCCATTGTTTGACATGAACTCAGCAAATGAGCCGTTGCTGACAATAGCTTATCTTCTGTTTCACACGATGGCGATGGCGGCAATGACATCGGAAATTTCTGGGAAATTCAATTCAGTTTCTCGCCGTATAGAGATGTCCAGCGAATGCGTTGTGCCTCGCTGACGTGAAACCTCTAGTGGACATCAAAAGGCATTCGCACATAATTGCAATTTACGGCATTTGTGCACTGGAAGTGGTCTCATGTAGCACGGTCATACAGTAACTTTTATATGTCAGTCTGCCGTAATGAGATCCAATTGTTCATCTTCTTGTTATGTTGTGTGATAGCGACTGACAGTAATAGGACGATCCATAATGCAGACAGTGTGGCATGAATGGGGAGCGTAGTCAGTAGTTATCAATATTCGGCATAACGCACTGACTTAATAATCTGCACACCATTATTTACATATTCTATCATCACGCGGAATCGGTATACAATAATGTACGTCTGAAACGATAAAGAATAAGAGTATTCAGCCCTCATAACCCTCTGAGATGCTCTCTTAATACAGAATGATTTATTCACGAATATTGCGTGTCTCCAAAGAATTGTAAATAGTTACGATGAATAATAATACATACTCCTGCAAATAATACATTATTATTTTATGATTTCATGGAAGCTCATTATCGTACCGTCAGTACTCAGTACTAAACCAGGTTCTATGGCTGGGGAGAAATATCTTCAGCGTAAAAAGTAGCAAACACACTGGATAAAAGCGTAGCCGATCCAAAATCATGTCAACCAACTTTCTTACTGGACGCACTAGCTAATGTCTGGTAAAGACTTCTGTGTAACAGACTGTAGTCAAACAGGGAGAATATGCCACTCGTTTTTCCAAAATCCATACTGCTGCATGCCAACTCCCAATTGACGACGCGATGAACCAAACCGACCGCATAGTGGAGAAAATATGTAATAGCTATAGTGACACATGTTGTTGTTGTTGTTGTTGTGGTCTTCAGTCCTGAGACTGGTTTGATGCAGCTCTCCATGCTACTCTATCCTGTGCAAGCTTCTTCATCTCCCAATACGTACTGCAGCCTACATCCTTCTGAATCTTGTTTAGTGTATTCATCTCTTGGTCTCCCTCTACGATTTTTACCCTCCACGCTGCCCTCCAATACTAAATTGGTGATCCCTTGATGCCTCAGAACATGTCCTACCAACCGATCCCTTCTTCTTGTCAAGTTGTGCCACAAACTCCTCTTCTCCCCAATCCTATTCAATACTTCCTCATTAGTTACGTGATCTACCCATATAATCTTCAGTATTCTTCTGTAGCACCATATTTCAAAGGCTTCTATTCTCTTCTTGTCCAAACTATTTATTGTCCATGTTTCACTTCCATACATGGCTACACTCCATACAAATACTTTCAGAAACGACTTCCTGACATTAAAATTTATACTCGATGTTAACAAATTTCTCTTCTTCAGAAACGCTTTCCTTGCTATTGCCAGTCTACATTTTATATCCGCTCTACTTCGACCATCAGCAGTTACTTTGCTCCCCAAATAGCAAAACTTCTTTACTACTTTAAGTGTCTCATTTCCTAATCTAATTCCTTCAGCATCGCCCGACTTAATTCGACTATTCCATTATCCTCGTTTTGCTTTTGTTGATGTTCATCTTTGATCCTTCTTTCAAGACACTGTCCATTCCGTTCTTCTGTCACCCAAGGATTTCTACTAGCCCTCGTCTTTTTACCTACTTGATCCTTTGCTGCCTTCACCACTTCATCCCTCAAAGCTATCCATTCTTCTTCTACTGTATTTCTTTCCCCCATTCTTGTGACAGATATCGCAGGCATATTTGACAAACCTTTGGTGGCCTTAGATGTTCGGGCATCTTAGGGAGCTGCGTGTATCAGTCACCCTGTATGAAAGCGTAAGGGATTACTGTAGGATCAGCGTTGTTCACTAAGAGACGTCCAGAAGGATTGATGCTTACAAGAGAACCTCCCCATCGCACCCCCCTCAGATTTAGTTATAAGTTGGCACAGTGGATAGGCCTTGAAAAACTGAACACAGATCAATCGAAAAAACAGGAAGAAGTGTGGAACTATGAAAAAAATAAGCAAAATATACAAACTGAGTAGTCCATTTGAAAGACAGGCAACATCAAGGACAGTGTGAGCTCAGGAGCGCCGTGGTCCCGTGGTTAACCTGAGCAGATGCCGAACGAGAGGTCCTTGGTTCAAGACTTCCCTCGAGTGAAAAGTTTAATTTTTTATTTTGAGACAATTATCAGAGTTCAGGCACTCACACATAATCAACTTCGCTCTCCAAAATTCTTGGACATGTTCAGATTTGCTTTGACATATGCAGGATTTGACGGTCTACACACGGAAAAATTTGAAAACGTTAAAATCATATGTTTTGACAGAGCACAGGGAAAATTGTGCGTCTTTGAAACTGTTGCATTCATTTGTTGCAGTTTATGTGACAAACCCTTATGTTTTCTTCACTTTTTTGGGAGTGTTTAACACAACCACAAGAAAACCTAAATCGGGCAAGGTAGAAGAATCTTTTTACCCATTCGCCAAGTGTACAAGTTAGGTGGGTCGACAACATATTCCTGTAATGTGACGCACATGCCGCCACCAATGTCGTATAGAATATATCAGACGTGTTTTCCTGTGGAGAAATCGGTTGACCTATGACCTTGTGATCAAATGTTTTCGGTTCCCATTGGAGAGGAACGTCCTTTCGTCTACTAATCGCACGGTTTTGCGGTGCGGTCGCAAAACACAGACACTAAATTTATTACAGTGAACAGAGACGTCAGTGAACGAACGGACAGATCACAACTTTGCGAGAGTAAAGAAAGTAAAATTTTCACTCGAGGGAAGACTTGAACCAAGGATCTCTCGTCCCTCAGCTACTCACGCTAACCACGGGACCACGGCGATCCTGAGCTCATACTATCTCTAATGTTGCCTATCTTGCTCATGGACTACTCAGTTTGTATATTTTGCTTATTTTTTTCATAGTTCCACACAACTTCTTCCTGTTTTTTCGATTGATCTGTGTTCAGTTTTTCAAGGCCTATCCACTGTGCCAACTTACCACTAAATCTGAGGGGGGTGCGATGGGGAGGTTCCCTTGTTAGGCCTGTCTTCCGCTATATAGCCCACAATTACGAGGATTGCCCAGAAAGTAATGCACAGCATTTCTTTCTTCAGCAGTTCTTTATTGAACGTAATGTGGATTACACACACGAAAGAATGGTGTTTTATCTACACTCCCTATCTTTCCACGGAATCTCCATCCTGTTCTGTGGCCTTCCTCCACCACGAAACGAGGGCGTGTCTGCCCTTTCGGTACCAGTCCTTGTGGCGGAGCCACTGCTTTCACCTCCCCACCGTCCTCAAAATGTCTTCCATGAATGGCATCATTTAATGGCCCAGACTCGCGAATGACATCAGCTCGCTGCAACATGTCAGGTGTGACAGCCGTGGCTGGTCTTCCCGACTGCTGCAAATCGTGGAGCTCCGCCGAACCGGCTTCTGGCGACCTCATCCTCTGTGCCCAGCGACTAACTGCACTTCTGTCGACAGCAGATGCTCCATAGACTTTGCACAGGCGTTTCTGAATATTCCACACATTTCATTCTTTGTAATGAGAAACTCAATAACGGCACGTTGCTTGTAACGTACATCACCTACACACGCCCTTTTGAAACTGTCCTGCAGCTACGCTATCCGTCGTAATTGATGGAAACTTGTCGCGCTCACTCAATAGCCTTAAAATAATACATACCTAACGTTTCGCATTCGTAGCATTGTTTTCGGCTGAAAAATAAAATGCGGTGCATTACTTTCTGGACAACCCTCGTACATCTCGTGGACAGCACTGAGTGCGCCGATGATGGAATCATCACGTAGGCTGGTGATAGTGTCGGCAAACTCACGAGCTTAACTGGAGGAGCAATCCAGGTGTACATTAAATAAAGTGACTGTTGTTCCAACCGAAGCACTTTACAAGGAAGACTCATTAGAAACCCATCGGTGAACATGGAAACAGGCACTTTGCACGAAAACTAGTGACAGGCTTACTAGGACAGCAGACAATGCCGAAAAACTGCTACACCACAGAGTAGAGACTTTCACTTACACACATCGTAATGTACCTCCGTTGCGCCGGCCGGTGTGGCCGTGCGGTTCTAGGCGCTTCAGTCTGGAACCGCGTGACTGCTACGGTCGCAGGTTCGAATCCTGCCTCGGGCATGGATGTGTGTGATGTCCTTAGGTTAGTTAGGTTTAAGTAGTTCTAAGTTCTAGGGGACTGATGACCACCTATGTTAAGTCCCATAGTGCTCAGAGCCATTTTTGATCCTCCGTTGGACGATTTGGGGCAAGCATATGTGCACATAAGCGCCTTCTGACGACAAACATAATTACTGTGAGATGTGTGCTCCCACGGTTACTAGGCGCTTTACAACTGCATCTCTGGAAGTCTTTTATTCTTGGGCGTCTTTCTAATCGACATCACTATCAGGTATCATGCTGCAACATATGCGATGAGGATAGGCTACAGGACAAAATCAAACGTAGAAGAAGACATAACCGATGAACGGCATTTTAGAAGATACGACTGAACATTGCCGATCTCGGCGATGTCGATGGCCTTCCTTCCCGATCAGTATTACCCACGTTTATTGCGGCTTTGGGCAAATCGTTGGTACCATTTCATTACAGCTAAACTCGACACTGCGTTTGGTCCTCAAGCTGCCGAGATTTCGTGCTGAATCTGTGTGTAGTTTCGCGCTGCCCCGGCTACTTTAACTTAGGATGGCGTTTCCAGTTGCCGCGCCACTTCACTCGCATTATGTGCTGGATCTGCTAACCGTACGGCAGCAGAACTGTGTCTTCGGGACACTTGAAGCATCTACAGTCTACTGGCAAAGCGCCATTCTTATTGCGCAGCGTGTAACTTACTTTCTGGTGAACCAACGTACGAAATATCTTTCTATCTCCCAGACTGGTGTACTTACTGTGATGGAGCTTTGATGAACGTGCGATATCTGATGACTTATCCCTTCGCGTATTTCGCTTGTATTTATTTGTAGTTATTTATGTTGACGATTGTACGCAGACTTTCCTTCGCAGCTACATGCAGTAACGAAGCAAGCGCAGGATCAACATTCCTGACTGTTAGTTACATGAACCTCAGCACTGTAACAGCTCCAGGTCTCCAATCGCGTTTTCCAAGCGTCCACCTGTACTTCCAACACGACGTACAGCCACACAACCATGTATTTTGAAGTTAACCTCATACAAAACTTTCTTCCTCCTCACTGTAATGTTCTGACTATGTATCATGTTAACACCAACTTTCCATCGCTGACAGATTAAATAAGATGCCACATCGTCACTCGAAATGAATCTTTGCGTATACCTTTCTTCAAACTGAGGTACTAGTGAGCACTCCTATGATTCTATCCACTGCTTCAGTCTGTTAGTATTCGCTCCTACTTCTGATTCATAATGCCAAAAAGTGGAATTCAAGTCCTAGATCAGATGGGGTGAATAACGTGAAGGTTTCTTCAACAACGCATCTGTGTTCTGAATCCTTCTCCCTTCCTTCTCCAGTTCTCATGCTATGTATCCAGTGACATTAAAATTCAGTCTTTCGTCCTTTTTAACTATATTACATGCGCCTGTCTGGCGTGCAAGGTCAGCAATAGCCTGGAGTGAGACTGAAGTTTGAGTCGTCCTCGTTTAAGTGTGTAGGCTTCAGCAGACATCTTCAGGCACTAGGCACTGTCACTCTATAACACTGGATAGGAAGTAGGAAAAAAAGTCCACAGCTCGCACTACGAAAATTGGAAATTTGTGGTAAGGTCTTATGGGACCAAACTGCTGTGGTCATCGGACCCTAGGCTTAGTCACTAGATAGTCCAACTCAAAGTAACTTCCGATAAGGACAAGACACACGCCGGTGTGATCGAGCGGTTCTAGGCGCTACAGTCTGGAACCTCGCATCCGCTACGGTCGCAGGCTCGAATCCTGCCTCGAGCATAGATGTGTGTTATGTACTTAGGTTAGTTAGGTTTAAGTAGTTCTAAGTTCTAGGGGACTGATGACCTCAGAAGTTTAGTCCCGTAGTGATCAGAGCCATTTTAACCATTTTTGAGCAAGACACACACGCCCGTGACCGAGGGAGGACTCGAACCTCCGACGTGGGAAGCTGCACGAACCGTGCTTTTTTTTCTGACCTACATTAACAGGGTGTTCAAGACTTACAGGATCGATACAGAGAAATAAATGAGACGAGAACGTGTGAGCTTCTTGAGTCAGCGTCAAAACAGTACGTCGCACATTTTGCACCTGCCTCTTCCTTCGTATATCAGTCGGGCCCTACTACCCAAAGGAACGAGGCTTCGTGATCACCTAATACTGTAAGCGAAATATGTGTCTCTTCCATAAGAAACGACCAGACAATTGTTGTAGTTTCTTCGCCATCATCGAGGGAAGCGGATAAACTTGGGCCACATAATAAGCTTTGCATAAGACACATGTATACAGCATTCGGACTTTCTGGAGCAGAGAAAGAGAAAGCCTTTCATGCTCTTGTATCGCTCCCTGAAATTTTTTCATAACGGACTCCCAGCTGAGCGTCGCCATTTTAAGTTGACAACGATCAAAGATGATACCGAGAGGCGTAATGCGATGCACTATAGAATTCCATGGAACAACAGCGTCAATAAAACCTCGCAAGGGAAGAAACTTGCATTTACCTTCATTAAATTTTGCACCTGAACTCAGACAAAAATCATCGATTACAGCCTTCAGACAAGGTATCTCAGCAGGATTGCAAAGTAGAACCATCATGTGATCCGCGTATGCACGAACAGCTATGGTCCCGCCGGAAAGTGTCCAACCTGTCAGCTGGGATTCTAACATCCGAAGTAGGGACTCCAGAGACAACACAAACAAAGTCATTGATAGTGGGCTTCCTTGAGGCACTCCCCTACGGATATTTATTGGGGGCATCAGTTGGCCATTAACAACTACCGATGCCGAAATACCCGTAAACAGAATTGAGAGGACTCGCCATGTGTCAACAGTGATGCCAACTGCCTCCAGACTCCGAAGCAGAAAGTCGTGAAAACACGATCAAATGCCTTATCGAAGTATAGAAAAGCAAGGGCACAAGGGAAGGACGTTACAGCAGCAAGCGAAACCACGTCATGACATTCGACTACAGGGGTAAGAATGGTACGACTAGATAAGCAACTTTGATGTTTTGGAACAACCGTCCCCATCAGTGCCGACATGCTACTGTTAACTGCCCTCGCCACAGTCTTATAATCAAAGTTTAACAAAGTAAGTGGGCGCAAGCTATGAGGGACAACTGGTCCAGTGTGTTTCGGATTAAAACAATTTTTCCCATTTCGAACGAGTACTTGTGAGAAGGCGATCTCAGAATAAGTTTGTAAACTTCCTCAGGCTGAAAAGCAGCTAAGAGCGTTGCATTATGTTCAGGTGTAATTGCTGTATACAAGATGCTGACAAGTGGGTCCTAAAAGGTTTCATCGGGCTCATCGATATCGTAGATGTCTACATAGTACTTGTGTAAGATACGCACTATATCAGCTTGCGCCGTTACGATAGTCCATTATTTGTCGTGAGAGAATGAATACAAGCGCGTCAGCGACGGGTCTTTAAAATGGCTCTGAGCACTATGGGACTTAACTTCTGAGGTCATCAGTCCCCTAGAACTTAGAACTACTTAAACTTAACTAACCTAAGGACATCACACACACATCCATGCCCGAGGCAGGATTCGAACCTGCGACCGTAGCGGTCGCGCGGCTCCAGACTGTAGCGCCTAGAACCGCTCGGCCACGCGACGGGTCTGATGCCGAAGAAAATGATATAAGGAAGTCAGTTCTTCCGTCGCCAATGAACGTGGCGTCGATCGGATTTTCGAACCTTCCATTTGTATTCTCTTCAAGGTAAACAATTTTGCTTTTACACGCCTAACATCCGCAATTCGCAGAGTGGCGTGATCTGAAGCAGCATAAAGATCACGCCGGATGGAATATTAAAATTCGAAAGTTCTCCGAAAGTCTCGCGCTTTGGCAGCACAGAAAAGTATCAAAGTTTGCCTGCGGCTCGGTTTTGTTACCTGTGTCCACCAGAGAATTTTCCAGTGGACCGTAGAGTACGCTCCCACACGACTCGCATCACGTCATCGAGTCACTAGGTGAGCGACGTTTAACATCCACGGAGGACGGATCAATTAGACTGGTTGACGTTCAAGATTGAGAGTTGTGGCCACAGCACAGTGATCCGTAAAGGAAGCTGGGATGACTTCAACGTTAAGAATACTATCGCTCAGGCAGTCTGATAAGTAAAACCTTTCTAAACTGCTTCTATAAGTCGCAATATATTGGGTAAATTTAACTAACGTCGGGTATTTACGTATCCAGACATCTTTTAGGCGTAAGGAGCGCACCAGTTCATGTAATTCACGAGAGAAATTAAAACTAGGACATTGATCTGCAGGACGCAATACACAGTTAAAATCACCGCCCAACAGAATACCCGGAGCACTCTTACGCAACAGGTAAACAATTTCCTCTTCATAAAAACGCGAACGATCCACTGCGCGATCAGTGCCAGAAGGGACATGTAAAAGAACCAAGGAGAGATTAATAAGTTGACAACCGATGCCCCTGCCAGAATCCAACATTTCCTCCTCAGCAATAAGGGAATGCCTTCGCGAAAGAATAAGGAGGTTGCCCTAGAATATTCGTGTGCTACATTAAAGATTATACGAAAAACCAGGTAAGGAGAAATTACTAAATAACACCTCCAGTAAGAAAACTATGTCCGCACATGAATCATAAATGAACTGACGCAGCGAAGCCAATCGCAATTCTGAGTCCACACGATTAATGTTTAAGGAAAGGAACGTGTAGGCTTGGGCCATTGATCACAGCTGGACAGGGATGTACGTAACCTCCGAGTAGAAAAATAGGTAGACAGCTGAGAGTCAAGATCCATTGCGGAATCCACAGAGGAATCAGACATCGGGGGACTAGAACCCCCGTCATCGCAACCTTTTTTCTTAGATTTCTTACGTGCCACCGCACGGTCAGGTTGTATAGGCTGTTTCTCTCGGTTACGAGGAATGGCGGCCTCTTCAGACGGATGTGTGAGAGGGGTCAGTGGCACAGCTTCCTCCCTACCATAACTAGGGTCATGTAATGCAGTTCCAGTGACTAAGGCGGAAGCACTCTGTGGAACTGCCAATAGAACAGGTGATACTTTGGTCGCTGATTTTATTCTCCTCGGGAATTGCTGTAGTCGGCAAATGTAGGAAACCGTCAGCTGCTGAAAACGAAGGAACAGGAGGACATTGCATAGTCTCAGACTGTAACGGAGGACTCAAAGACGAAGGGAAGGGGGGGGGGGGGAGGGGGACTCCACTCCCTCTCCACACACAGGCAGCTCAGAAGGAGCCACTTGGCGATCAGGAGGGATGTTGGAGATAACTTCGCCACTCACCGTACCACGGACGGGAGGTATCGCAGCATCGAGAGGAGCGGGGGACACAATCGATGCGGAGGAGGTTGGCGCAGTAGGCACCGCCAGATCCTCACCATCACCATCCTGAGTGCGACGTCGCTTGTTTGTCGCCGTTGTAGGTTCTATTCTGTGGCCAATAGGATTATGAACATGTCACGGAGGTAAAGGCGGAAATTCATTGACACGACTATCAGAACATTGTTTGTTCATTATAATCCGAAGTAGAAGTAGGCCCGACGACGGGAGTGGAAGGAACAAGATCAGCAACCGACAATTTGCGACGCTGCATTAATGACGGTTTTAATACAAAAACCCTCTGTGGACAATTAGACCGAAACTGTCAATTTTCATTACATAGGAAGCGGGTTCCCTCTTGACCAGTACACATGACACGGACGCGGTAAATGTGATGGAATATTGCGTTTGACTTGTATTTCCACGGAACGAATTCAACTACAAAACTGAAATCGGTGTTGAGTAGACCAGCGTTCACGACGGACGTTTTTCACGTTACCGTAAGGAGTCAATAGGTCCTTTAGAAAGTTGTCATCAACTTGCGGCGGGAGGTTGAACACTCGAAAATTGGTATATTCGATCTCAGCATCAGCGAGTGACACCATACTAACGGAATTATCGCGATGATTGAACGGGACTTGAGAACCATGTCGCGACAGCAATCATTCAACGTGAAGGGGATCCATAAATTTCACGTAAAACGCGTACTCGTCTGCATCAAAATAAGCGGTGTGGACCTGATCAGAGATCGCATGAATTGTACCGACAAGCCAATCGTGGATTTCTAAAGACCCGGGCTGCACGTGTCGCGTTGTTCTGTCGACAGTAAAGCCCACAGCAGCTTTCCGTGGAATACACGTGGAAACCATGGTAGCCATAGCGGAGCTGCCGACGCCGCTGCAGGTACACGAACACAAACAGACAGTGAAAGTGGAGCGGAGGCGCTACAACTCACTCGGCAGACAGAACAACACTAACGAGGAAAACTCCACACAAGCGACGCTGCGGCAAGTAAAATAAACAAGAACCTTCCCGCTCGAAGTAGAACTGTGAAGAAACTTGTTGTATGTCACCCAAAGCAACTGTTTTTATATTAGTTGTTCCTCTTTCATTTTTCAGAATGACGTGCATTATTATTCAAACGGACTTTATTCATATCATGTCCTAACTATACGAGTTTCATGCTTCACCAACATCTTACTTTATACAGAGGACATTCGTAATAACTAAGCTTGTGCGCCTACTCTGGTACAATGACGTCACAGGCAAAACAAACACTACGCGAAAAACACATACACAACTGATCTATCACTTATGGGCTCAACCATTCTGTATGAGTTACTAGTCTATTAATTATCTAACGGTGTTTTGTCACACATGAAATTCGATCGACTACAACTATAGACGTTTTCATCTCAAAATAAATAAATAACTAAAAATAAATCTTTCTGGTCGAGAACACCCTTTAGGAAGAGTAACATCAGTTCGTTAATAACTATAGACCCTTTTAGTCCTTCTCTTTCCAAGACTGTCAGACAAAAGATGGAAGACATTGTTATCTTTTAAATATCTGGGCGTAACGTTGCAGACCAATATGAAATGGAACGACCATTTCAGGATTGCGCTAGGAAAGACGATGGTAGACTTCGATCTATTGGACGAATTCTAGGAAAGTGTGGCTCATCTGTAAAGGAGACCGCAGGTAGGACGCTATTGCAACCTGTTCTTGGGTACTGCTCGAGTGTTTGGGATCCCTAATGGAAGAAATCGAAGAAACTCAGACGCGCTGTTAGATTTGTTTCTCGTACATTCAAACAACACTTAAGTGTTATGGACATGCTTCAGGAAATGAAATGAGTATCCTTGGAGGGAATGAGGGAATGTGACATTGTATTCGAGTAAGACGACTGAAAATATTTAGTGAACCGGCATTTGAAGCAGAACGGTGCTGCTGCCTCCAACACACATTGCGAGTAAGGACCACGAAGATAAGATAAAAGAAATTATGGCTCATACGGAGGCATATAGATAGTAGTTTTTCCTTCCCTTTTTTTGAGAGTGGAACAAAAAAGGAAATGATAACAATGTTACACGGTACACTCCGCCACCTACCACACGGTGGATTGCGACTCGCTATGCAGATGTAGATGTAGATTAGTTTGGGAGCTCATTCTCTACTGTATCGATAAAAGGGATAGAAGGATTACAGGTCCATCAGAGACAGAGCACAAGCTCAGCTTAAGGAAAATTGGAAAGGGAACTCAGTTTAAAGTAACTATCCTGGCATTTACCATAACCTGTTTAGGGAAATCGTGGAGAACTTAGCTCTGTATAGCCAGACTGAGATTTTAATCGCCGCCCTCCTGTATACGAGCCCAGTGTTCTAGCCACTGCTCCACCTCGCTCGGTGTACATGCACTAGGCCTGTGAATTCAAGATGTATCTTCTGTAGAGACGATTTACCGTCACCAGCTATTAAGCAGATAATGTACACTGATGAGCCAAAACATTATGACTACTCGCTTAACGTCTTTGGAACGAAATACATCACTGATTCTCCGTATCAGGGATTCGGCCGTTTGTTGGTAAGTTTGTGGAGGTATGTGATATTAGATGTCTATGCACAGGTCGTGTTATTCGATTAAATAATGGGCCGCCGATTTTCGTACACCAGACAGCGGCCCAGGTGGGTTTTATGGGATTTACATTAGGTGAATTTGGTCGCCGAGACATCAATATTAGTTCACTATAATGCTCCTCAGACCATTGTAGCACAGGTCTGGCTCAGGGACACGGACAATTACACTACTGAAATACGACACCGCTGTCGGAAAAGACTGAGGGGATACAGGTGTTTCGGAGCTGTCAGAGTGTCTTCGATTACTACCACATGTTTCATGCACCACCCTGCCCCTGTGGCGCGCTGCACGTTTCGAGCCGGCATTCATCTAGTTGGCGTTTGTGGAGACGAACATGGACCTAGTGTAGCAGAAATATGATTCTCCCGGAGAGCCGACACGCTTCCAGTGATCGACGGCCGAATTTCGATGGTCCCGTACTCATTGCAATAGTACCTGACACAGTCATAAGGTCAATATGTGAACACGAGGATGTGGTCTGCAACGGAGCTCCATGTTCAACAATAAACGATGAACGATGTGCTCCGAAACACTTGTGCGTGCACCAGAATTCTGCTGTTTCAACAGAGATGCCAAATATTACCATCTACTCTACTTTACAGAGCAGATAAGCCTTCGAACCCAAAGTTCTGTGAATAGTCGTGGACGTCCAATCATTTACCAGCTAATGGTAGTTTCACCAATCTACCTCTTCTCGTGTATACTTATGACAGTAGCACGTGAAAATTCGACCAGATTCGCCGTTTTCGAGATACCCATTCACAGACTCTGCATTATAATAATCTGCTCCTTTTCAAAGTCTCTTATCTCAATAGATTTCCACATTTGCAGCGCATCTTCGCTAGGGTGAACCCCCGTCCATGTCTGCTACCCTTATATATTTCTGTAACTCCGACATGTGCCCTAACGGAACAAATATCTGTGGATACGATGTACATGTAAAGACAAACAAACAATTAAAATTTGTTTATGAAATTGATGATTTATACAAGGGAAAGGAATTCACAAACTGAGCAAGTCAATAACGTACTGGTCAACATCTGGCCCTTATCCAGGCAATTATTTGGCTTGATATTGATTGTTGGATGTGTTCCTAAGAGTTATCGTGCTAAATTCTGCGCAATTGGCGCGTTAGATTGCTAAAATCCCAAGATGGTCGGAGGGCCTTGCCCCTGACGCTCTAAACGTTCTCAGTTGAGATTTTCCGACTTTGATGACTTAGGTACGTACTGACAATCACGAGGACCAGCATTAGAGACACTCGCGGTGTCTGGGCGGGCATTTTCTTGCTGCAATGTAAGTCCAGTATAGCTCGTCATGAAGAGCAAGAAAACGGGGCGTACACTATCGTCGACGTACCGCTTTGCCTGAAAGGTGCCATAGATAACCATAGTCGTCATGCAGTGAAAAGAAATGGAGCCACAGATCGTCATTCCTGATTATCGGGCCTTATGGCGGGCGACAGTCAGGATTGTACCCCATCACTGTCCAGGGCGTCTCCAGACTCATCTTCACCCTGGAATCTCATTGACTGGAGTAGAATTGTCTTCAGTGATGAGTCCACCTTTCAACTGAGTCTCGATGACCAGCGAAGACGCATCTGGAAACGCCCCAGGCAGCGGTGGATGACCAACTTAATTTTCGCCGGCCATACAGCCCGACAACCCCTTTGGTTGTCACCAGCGGCAACCGTACAACACAGCGTTTTGTTGCCCTTCACGGCAAGCCATCCATTTCAGGAGGATAAGGTCCGCCCGCACCCAGCGATAGTTTCTACTGTCTATTTTCGAGCTTGGCAAACGCTTCCTTAGCCAGCAAGTTCGCCGATCTCTCCGCTATTGAGCATGTTTCAAATATTGTGAGCAACTCCCTGCAACCATCTCTGGATTTAGATTTTGACAGTCTAACGAGTCAGTTGACCAGAATTTGGCACGATATCACTCAGGCGGGGATCCAACTACTCTTTCAATCAATGACAAGCTGAATAATTGCTTGTATAAGGGTCAGAGGAGGACCAATGCGTTATTAACTTGCTCAGTTTGTGATGCTCGTTCTGTTGTGTAAATCATCCTATTTTTCTGAAATTGTAATCATTTGTTTGTCCTTATTTATACGGCACATCTACCGATTTCCGTCCAGTTCGGATAACTCCTTCGTGGTGAGTCTTTCTATTTCTTATAGTGCTTGTATACTGAGCCGCACCAGTACTTCTCTGGGAGGGTTGCCACGAATACGCTGTCGCATCGGTAATCTGTGGCCGAGGCGGTGCATCAGTCACGATCCTGGCTGTGACCAAGGAAGCAAGTACATCAGGGCTTAACAACTGGCCGGTTTTGAGCGCGAGTACTCGCGTCTGCTCAGGCACTTGCTCGCGAGCAGGTGCAAGGTGGCGGAGTAGGGAGGGAGGGGAAGGAGGGGAAATGCGCGCGCACGTTTGAATAGGGCCGCAGCTTGCCTATTGAAATCGCGCCGACTGTGTAACGTTTAAAGTACTACGTTCAGCTCTAACAGTCACTTCGCTGGTTAAGAATCATGTTAAGTCGCCGTTGTGTAACCCCAACCATGCTTTCGCAGTTGGGAGGAATTGTATCTGTTTACAGAAAAAGATGGTGTTTGCAAAATGTTTAGTATGTCACAAAACGCTGAATTCTTTTAGGAAATTTAATTTGCAGCGACATTATATGTCGTACCACGCGAAAGACTACGGAAGTGGAAAATGTGATGGACCAGATCGTGCACAGGAAGTTATTGAACTTAAAAGAAAGCTATCCGAAGAAGATCTGGACGACGAAGAAAAATCAACTGAGGCAGCTCTCATAGTGTTACAAAATTGCTTTGCTTTTAGCAAAATCCTTGCGCCCCTTCACTGATGGCGATTTAATAAAAGAATGTTTGGTAGTTGCAGCGGAACATTTGTGTCCATCTCAAGTTGAACAGTTTCGGATTGTGCCCTTATGCGTCGCATACGGGACATGGCAGACGACGTCCAGAGCCAGCTTGCAAATATCTGTAAAGATTTTATGGCTTATTCTGTAGCTCTGGACGAAAGTGTTGATATCACTGGAACAGCGAAGCTTGACATATTTATTAGAGGTGTTAAAAGAGATCTTCAGGTGAGGGAGGAGCTCCTCGATGTAGTAGCCATGAAGGACACTACAACCGGAGGTGATATTTTAAGTAGTATTGAAGAAAGTGTTGAAAATATAGGATTGTCGTGGAATTCTTTAGTTGCAGTGTCTACAGACGGTGCACCAGCGATGACACGGAAAAAATTGGGTTTCGTTGCGCTGTTGAAGGAGAAAACGCAAAAACTGACCGTGCCGAATGAAATATGGGGCGTTTACCGTGTGATCCACCAGGAAAACTTATGTGCAAAGAGTATCACTCTAAAAAATATGATGAGTGTTGTTGTTCGTACAACCAATTATAGAAGGAAGCATGGGCTACAACACAGACAATTTAAAAGCTTTCTTGAGGATGTAGAAAGTCAGTGTGGTAGCCTGCCTTATTACGGCGAGGTCCACTGGCTTAGTCGTGGCGAATTATTAAATCGATTTTTTTGCCTATTAGATGAGATAAATATGTTCATGGAAATAAATAACATGTGTGTTCCTGAATTGAAAGAGCCTACATGGAAATGTGATCTCGCATTCTTAGTAGATTTAAGTAGCCATCTGAATGCTTTGAAAATTTCACTACAAGGTAAAGATCTGCTAATTACTCATTTCATAGATCGAGTACGAGCTTTTAAAATGAAATTGACACTTTGGGTGAGTCAGCTGGAAACAGGAAATCTAGCTCATTTTCCTAAATTATCATCCATGCAAGATGTTCACAAAGACTGTGAACGTTATTCACATAGTTTAGCTGCCCTTAAGGAAGAATTTGATCAACGCTTTCAAGATCTGACAGCACTAGACAGTGATTTCGATCTGTTCTCCTCTCCATATTCAGCTAATATTGAAGAGATTCGTCCTGAGCTGCAACTAGAAATTATTGACCTGCAGTGTGACAGAGAATACAGAGACAAATTTCAGAACAAGAAAAAAATTTTGGAATTCTACAGACACTTCCCTCAGGATAGATTTCCTCGTTTGCACAAACTGGCGGCTACAATTATATCAATGTTCGGTTCCACGTATGTTTGTGAACAACTGTTCTCTGCAATGAAATGTAACAAGACGCGCCTGAGAAACGCATTGTCTGATCGAAATTTAAACTGCACGCTGCGCCTACGTTGCACAAGAACAATTACTCCGAACATAGACGCAATTATAAAGGGCAATAAGTACAAGATAACCGAGAATCCCACACTTAAGTGACACCTTTTATTGTGTAATAGTTCACAAATTAATACGAATGTAGAGGCATACCCCAAGCTAATAAAATTGTGTGGCACATGTACATTCTCCTTTATTTGTTTCATTTGTCGCAGTAATAATTCGTGAGTGATATCCCTGCAGGTGGCCGCGGATTTACATTGACTGGCGGCAGCTGTTGTGTGCACCACGCGACTCTCCCCACTCTCCGCTCTGGTCCGGTAGTGGGGGTAGCGTGCTCGCGTTGCTCCGTGCTCGCGCCTTGCTGCTCACAGCTTGTTCCGCGAGCACGTATGTTGTGAAGCCCTGAAGTACATGGTCCGCTGCAGAACCTTGTGTAGCGGCCGGCCGGTGTATTATAGTTGGAGCCGCGACTACTGGGCAGACTCTTGTTTGCCGGCTACGCCTCATTGTCATGTAGAACGGGGGTTCCACGGATGTTGTGGAGCAACAGAAATTCGGAACATGTTGTTGGCCTACCGTTACCTCTTTGCCGTGTACCGAATACTGCGCCCGTGGATTTAACAGTAACGGCTTGCCATTTTCTCACAGCTGTGTGTCTGGAGTAAGCCCCACAGGGACATTAGAATGGTGCTGAGCCGAGGCTGCTACAGATTCATGTGTGTTAGCGACATTCAGTCATGACGGCTCGTATGGCGATAGTGTACTTTGGGGTTTCAGCTGTCTTCTAAGTCATGTTGGTGTGTTCGTTGTTTTAGTATTCCTTACAACACGTGAGTTAATGTCCTCTTAAAGCGTGTACATCAGTTCTTTGGCCAAACCTATAAGAGAGGGGGGGGGGGGGGATGGCTCTGTTATGCCGTCCATGTTTCATTTTAGTGCGCTCCCTGTTGTTAAAATTCGCTTTAAGTGTGGCTTGTCGCTTATTTATGTCTGTAATCAAGTGCTTTAGTGCTCCAATGAACTGCCACTCTTTGTTGACATGTAAAGATTTCCGTGTCTCTCGAGCTAACTAGTGTATATGATACGCATGTTCTTGAGTATAGATTCCGATGGATATGTAAAGTTTAGTGCGTAAGTTGCTCCGTAGTATGGAATCATTTCGATGTATCTCAAATATCTACATCTACATCTACATTTATACTCCGCATGCCACCCAACGGTGTGTGGCGGAGGGCACTTTACGTGCCACTGTCATTACCTCCCTTTTCTGTTCCAGTCGCGTATGGTTCGCGGGAAGAACGACTGTCTCAAAGCCTCCGTGCGCGCTCGAATCTCTCTAATTTTACATTCGTGATCTCCTCGGGAGGTATAAGTAGGGGGAAGCAATATATTCGATACCCCATCCAGAAACGCATCCTCTCGAAACCTGGCGAGCAAGCTACACTGCGATGCTGAGCGCTTCTCTTGCAGAGTCTGCCACTTGAGTTTGCTAAACATCTCCGTAACGCTATCACGGTTACCAAATAACCCTGTGACGAAACACGCCGCTCTTCTTTGGATCTTCTCTATCTCCTCCGTCAATCCGATGTGGTACGGATCCCACACTGATGAGCAATACTCAAATATAGGTCGAGCGAGTGTTTTGTAAACCACCTCCTTTGTTGATGGACTACATTTTCTAAGGACTCTCCCAATGAATCTCAACCTGGTGCCCGCCTTACCAACAATTAATTTTATATAATCATTCCACTTCAAATCGTTCCGCACGCATACTCCCAGATATTTTACAGAAGTAACTGCTACCAGTGTTTGTTCCGCTATCATGTAATCATACAATAAAGGATCCTTCTTTCTATGTATTCACAATACATTATATTTGTCTATGTTAAGGGTAAGTTGCCACTCCCTGCACCAAGTGCCTATCCGCTGCAGATCTTCCTCCATTTCGCTGCAATTTTCTAATGCTGCACTTCTCTGTATACTACAGCATCATCCGCGAAAAGCCGCATGGAACTTCCGACACTATCTACTAGGTCATTTATATATATTGTGAAAAGCAATGGTCCCATAACACTCCCCTGTGGCTCGCCAGACGTTACTTTAACGTCTGTAGACGTCTCTCCATTGATAACAACACGCTGTGCTCTGTTTGCTAAAAATTCTTCAATCCAGCCACACAGCTGGTCTGATATTCCGTAGGCTCTTCTTTTGTTTATCAGGCGACAGTCCGGAAGTCAAGGAAAGTAGCATCTACCTGAGAGCCTGTATCTAACATTTTCTGGGTCTCATGAACAAATAAAGCGAGTTGGGTCTTACACGATCGCTGTTTCCGGAATCCATGTTGATTCCTTCAGAGTCGATTCTGGGTTTCCACAAACGACATGATACTCGAGCAAAAAACATGTTCTAAAATTCTACAACATATCGACTTCGGAGATATAGGTCTATTGTTTTGCGCATCTGCTCTACGACCCTTCTTGAAGACTGGGACTACCTGTGCTCTTTTCCAATCATTTGGAACCTTCCGTTCCTCTACAGACTTGCGGTACATGGCTGTTAGAAGGGGGGCAAGTTCTATCGCGTACTCTGTGTAGAATCGAATTGGTATCCCGTCAGGTCCAGTGGACTTGTCTCTGTTGAGTGATTTCAGTTGCTTTTCTATTCCTTGGACACTTTTTTCGATGTCAGCCATTTTTTCGTTCGTGCGAGGATTTAGAGAAGGAACGGCAGTGCGGTCTTCCTCTGTGAAACAGTTTTGGAAAAAGGAGTTTAGTATTTCAGCCTTACGCGTGTCTTCCTCTGTTTCAATGCCATCATATATTGATGTAAACGCCATATATGTAGAGTTTTCTGTGAACATGTTAAGTCTAGCGTGCCAATTGCACCGAAGAATGCAGGTATGGAAAAGAAAATTGAAGATCTGTTAGATGTCGATCAGTCTGGCTTTAGGAAAAGTAAAGACACCAGCGACTCAGTTCTGACGTTGCTGTTGAGAATGGAAACAAGACTGAAGAAAAATCAAGACACGTCCATAGTATTTGTCGGCCTGGGAAAAGTGTTCGAGAATGCAAAATGGTGCAAGATGTTCGAAAATCTGAGGAAAATTGGGGTAAGCTATAGGGAAACATGGGTAATATATAACATGTGGAAGAACCAGAAGGGAACAATAAGAGTGGAAGACCAAGAAAGAAGTGTTCGGATCAAAAATAATGTTAGACAGGGATGTAGCTTTCCTCCCCAGCCGCTCAATCACACATCGAAGAAGCAATAACGAAAATAAAATGAGGGGATTTAAAATTCAAGGAGGAAGAATATCAATGTTAAAATTCCCTGATGAGATTGCTATCCTCATTGAAAGTGAAGTAGAATCACAGAAGCTCTTGAATGGAATGTACAGTTAATGAGTGCAAAATATGGATTGACAGTAAATCGAAGTAGCACAAATGAGAACAGTGAGAAACTTAATATTATACTTGGCGACCCATGAAGTATGTGAAGTTAAGGAATTCTGCTACCTAGGAAGCAAAATAACATAAGGTGGACGGAACAAGAAAGACATAAAAAACAGACTAACGCTGGCAAAAATGGCATTCGTGGCCAAAAGACATCTACCACAACGTACGTTTGGAGCACAACGTTGTATGGTAGTGAGACATGGACTACGGGGAAACCAGACTAGAGGAGAATAAAAGCATTTAAGATGTTGAAAAGTAGGTGGACTGGTCAGGTAAGGAATGAGATAGCTCCCTGCAGCGTAAACGAGGGAAAAAAATGGAAAACACTAACAAAAAGAAAGAAAACTATGATAGGGCACCTGTTAAGGCATCAGAGGATAACTGCTGTGATGCGAGATGGAGCTGTATAGAGTAAAAACTGTAGAGCATGACAGGGATTCGGATACATCCAGCAACTGAGTAATCCAGTAACTGAGGACATACGTTGCTAGTGCTACTCTGAGATCAAAAGGTCGGCACAGGGGAAAAATTCATGGCGGGCTGCATCAGGCCAGTCGGAAGATCGATGAATCGAAAAATGCAAGCAAATCGATTGGCCATTAGCACTCAGTTTATCATTTTCCCTACATCATTGTCCTTTTATAATATGTGTATGCCTGAGTTTAATTGTTTTAATGTAATGTGCATGAGAGACTACAGCCACACATTTCGCTAACAATCAAACGTAGTAAATACATTTCGAGATATAACTGTTGTGATCAGCCGGAGTGAATTCGCTATTGCAATGAAGTGTAAAAGCTCTGTTTGTTTTGTCTTGATAAACTATGGAGTAAAATTTCTCCAGTTAAACCACCAGCACCATCTACTCCCTCATGCACACACTTAATGAAGTTTCATTTACATATTCCTCGTCCCTTCAAAACCACTGAATCACTTTGAACAAAATTCAGTTGGAGGAGATGGACGAAAAGGGACTGAAGGATGAGGAGATGGACGGAGAAAGGGAATGAAGGATCTGGGAACAGGAAGGAGGAGACGGAGGTGGACAGAGAGATGGAGTAAGAAGAAGGAGTGATGGAGGAGGAGGAGGAGATGGACCGATAAGCCGCTGATAAAAGGATACCTTCGTACATTACTAAGATTTCAGGTTTTCGAAGAGAATACTTCCGCATAAAATGTTGCAACTGTTTTCTTGAAGACAGTCCTAAAACAAATTAAATAATAGAAGTGTTTGAAAGCTGCAGTACTTTTGACGAAATTGCTTAATACACTAAATTACGACAGCGAAGGAAAAACATAGCTGAAAGACATTTAGTGGATAACACACCTAATGCTTGAGTCACGTGGCTCCACCTTTTTCTGCCCCAGTGATATATTTCTGAAACTACTGTGTAGAAAAGTTTGCTACTTCCTTCTCTGAAACCCTTTCAGTGTCTTCTGTTTTATCCTTCTTTTCATCTGTGGTCCATTGAAGCAGATGTTTATGTACATAATGAACCTGCACCTATGTGGGAGGTAAAAATTGTAGAGAAAGAGCAAGGCCCGAATACAGGAAGCAAGTTCAGGTGGATATGCGTTGCTGTATTTATGCAGAGACGAGGAGACTAGCACAGGATAGATCAGTGTAGATAACTTAATCAAAGCAACTCTGGACGGAAAAGCAAAACGACAACATTGTGTGTGTGTGTGTGTGTGTGTGTGTGTGTGTGTGTGTGCATGTGGATGGGGGGGGGTGGAAGTAATGGGATGAGAAATGTTGCTAGACAGACGTAGGATTAGGTGGACGAATAGGTGAGTGGGTGGGTTATCGGGTGAGAGAGGGACGGGAACGGGAGAAATGGAGACAGAAAGTAGGAGAGAGAGAGAGAGAGAGATTGGGGGGGGGGGGGAGAAAGAGAGAGAGAGAGAGAGAGAGAGAGAGAGTGAGAGAGAGATGAGAGGGGGAGACAGTGGAGCGGCGGAAGGGAGGAGGGTGAAGAACAAAACGGGCAGAGCACTTTTGATTCATTTTCGAATTTGTCAGGACAGCAGTTCGCTTGACCCTGCAGCATTCTTTTTGGGCACGTTTGTTTCACGTTATGATCTTTGATTTTTTATTTAGATAGAAAATAAAACACTGGGTGACAGGCGTAGGCCCGCGTGCACAGAGCACTTCGTATTCCGTGAACCGTGGTTCCACTGTGCCCAGCGGCGTGTGCACACGTCATTGTCAGCCATACTTCACGCGAACGAAACCCGATTTTCCGCTGCACGTCAGCGGAAACTGGGCGCATGCAGCCGTCACGCTCTCGCAAACACGTGCCCGTGTTACATTTAATGTGCCGGCTCGACACTTGAAATGTCGCAGCGGTGCTGCTTCTGGTTAACCACTACTTGACGGAAGTACCTGCACTCCACATCGAATGTTTACTCGCGAACTTCATGTTTCATAAAATCCACCAGGTATACTGTACTGCAGCGTTTTTTTAACATTCTCAATGAGTGGAACACTTTTTAACTCCAACTTTTGTTACTGGACCTCTGGTTTGTTTCTGAAGTAAAGTTTTACATTCAGTAAATGAATTCTTTAGTAAAGTAACTTAAATTGAAAATAACATTTAAAGTTAAATTTAAATTGTGTAGACTTCAGTAGTACTGGCAATATACACTTAATAATAGTCGTTAAGGGTGAAAGTTGGCTTATCAAGACATATTTAGCTTCATGTCTGTTGCCGAGGCGTAATGTGAGAAGTATTCTGATCGGATGAGCGGACAGCGATTTGAACACATTTATCCATCTTTTTCTCTTAAAGGAAGGCCTATAACTTATTTAACATGTGTTATGCTAAGCTCAGACAACTAAGAGCCGTCAAGCAAGAGGGAGAGCTGCAGGGCTTACTTGTATGCCATCTCTTAGCACTTTCATCTATTTGCTGGTGGTACATTGAACTACAAATACGTAAAGTTAGAACCGATTCGAGCGAAACTTCATGAGCGTGACATATTTCACAAAAGTTAAAGGCTAAGTTCATTAAAATACTTCTGTGTGTGCTGCTGTGTCATTTTATAAAATAATTAAAAGGTTAAAACTAAAACCTGCCGGAGTGGCCAAGCGGTTCTAGGCGCTACAGTCTGGAACCTCGGCCCGCATCTCGTGGTCGTGCGGTAGCGCTCTCGCTTCCCACGCCCGGGTTCCCGGGTTCGATTCCCGGCGGGGTCAGGGATTTTCTCTGCCTCGTGATGGCTGGGTGTTGTGTGCTGTCCTTAGGTTAGTTAGGTTTAAGTAGTTCTAAGTTCTAGGGGACTGATGACCATAGATGTTAAGTCCCATAGTGCTCAGAGCCATTTGAACCATCTGGAACCTCGCGACCGCTACGGTCGCAGGTTCGAATCCTGCCTCGGGCATGGATGTTCGTGATTTCCTTAGGTTGGTTACGTTTAAGTAGTTCTAAGTTCTAGGGGACTCATGACCTCAAAAGTTAAGTCCCATAGTGCCCAGAGACATTTGAACAATTTTTTTTAAAACTAAAGGACACACCGTCATGTTGCAGCAATCTGCTGAAACGTCGGTTTAGTATTTCACCATTTTAATTATTTTATAACTTGACGCTAAAGCGTTCATAGAATGATTTTAATTGTATTAGCAACAGCCAAAGACGCCTACATATTTTCATGTTAGTGGACAACGTGGGTGTAGATATAACGTGTTACAAATAATACATTCGGCCAGTTGCTTCTGTTGTCTTTACATCCATTTGATCCACTCATTGCCTTCAATTACCTAATTTTGGTTTTCAATACTTTACATGTATTCCCTCGAGTTCCTGTATTCGATTTTTCTTCAATATGATATTCGTTTGCCTAGTCATAGACGGTAGTTGCGTTATTTGTATCGAGTAAATCTCTTGTATGAGGTAGAGTTTGTTTCATGTGAACAATTCCTCTGCCTTATATTGTTTCGAGGTTCTTAGGATCAAACTAACTGTCGTTAACAGTCGTATTTGTCATTAAGTATTTGCCAACACACTTTAAGCTTTCGTTATTACTGCTTCGATCTAGAAAGTTAATCTACTGATTATTTTTTTTTTTTTTCGTTGAACATAGTCATGTGTAGGGACTGTGGTTGTTGTGAGCGGACGCAAGGAGAATTGGCCACTCTTCGGGGGCAGGTGGAGGCTTTGTCTGTTAGGCTCATCGAGCTCGAGGCGCAGGCGTCGGCTCGTAGTGGCGTTGGGGCAACTGTGGTGAGACCTATGCCTACTTCGGTTGCCTTGGAATCACATGGAACCCCTGATGTCGCTGCGTCTTCCGGCAGTGAGCATCTTACCGGTCAGCCATCACTCCAGGGTGAATGGCGGACAGTGGTGGGCTCGCGCGTGCCTGGCCGAAAGGCGAAGGTGGGATCTGGCCGCGTGGCAGCTGCCTTACCCCTTTCCAAGAGGTACGGGGTGCTTCCTAGTGGTGATGACATCGTTTCCGAGCCACCACAGGATGCCTCGCCTGTTGGGCCAGTGGCCGATTCTCCGGCAAGGTCCCGACACTCACAGAGGGCGGGCCTATTAGTTATAGGGAGCTCCAACGTTAGGCGGGTTATGGAGCCCCTCAGGAAAATAGCGGGTAGGTCGGGGAAGAATGCCAGTGTGCACTCGGTGTGCTTGCCGGGGGTCTCGTCCGTAATGTGGAGGAGGCCCTTCCGGCAGCTATTGAACGCACTGGGTGTGACCGGCTGCAGATAGTAGCACATGTCGGAACGAATGACGCCTGCCGCTTGGGTTCTGAGGCCATCCTTGGTTCCTTCCGGCGGCTGTCTGATTTGGTGAAGACAACCAGCATCGCACGCGGAGTGCAAGCTGAGCTTAATATCTGCAGCATAGTGCTTAGAGTCGATCGCGGTCCTCTGGTTTGGAGCCGTGTGGAGGGTCTACACCAGAGGCTCAGACGACTCTGCGACTATAATGGTTGCAAATTCATCGACCTCCGTTATTGGGTGGAGAACTCTAGGGCCCCCCTAGACAGGTCAGGCGTGCACTACACACCGGAAGCGGCTACTAGGGTAGCAGAGTACGTGTGGCGTGCACACGGGGGTTTTTTAGGTTAGAGGGACCCCCCCTTGGGCGAAACGATAAAATACCTGACGGCTTACCAGAGAGAACATTATCATCGTTGATAAAGAACGTCCGTCCTCAGAGACCAAAAACAGGAAAAGTTAACGTAATATTGGTAAACTGCAGGAGTATCCAGGGCAAGGTTCCCGAATTAGTATCTCTTATTGAAGGAAATAGTGCGCATATAGTATTAGGAACGGAAAGTTGGTTAAAACCGGAAGAGAACAGTAACGAAATCCTAGACACAGAATGGAATATATACCGCAAGGATAGGATAAACGCCAATGGTGGAGGAGTATTTATAGCAGTAAAGAATTCAATAATATCCAGTGAAGTTATTAGCGAATGCGAATGTGAAATAATCTGGGTTAAGTATCAAAGGTGGGTCAGATATGATAGTCGGATGCTTCTATAGACCACCTGCATCAGCAACCGTAGTAGTTGAGCGCCTCAGAGAGAACCTGCAGAACGTCGTGAAGAAGTTTCGTGATCATACTATTGTAATAGGGGGAGACTTCAATCTGCCAGGTATAGAATGGGATAGTCACACAATCAGAACTGGAGCCAGGGACAGAGACTCTTGTGACATTATCCTGACTGCCTTGTCCGAGAATTACTTCGAGCAGATAGTTAGAGAACCAACTCGTGAAGCTAACGTTTTAGACCTCATAGCAACAAATAGACCGGAACTTTTCGACTCCGTGAATGTAGAAGAGGGTATCAGTGATCATAAGTCAGTGGTTGCATCAATGACTACAAGTGTAATAAGAAATGCCAAGAAAGGAAGGAAAATATATTTGCTTAACAAGAGTGATAGGGCACAAATCGCAGAATATCTGAGTGACCACCATCAAACGTTCATTTCTGAGGAAGAGGATGTGGAACAAAAATGGAAAAAATTGAGAAACATCGTCCAGTACGCCTTAGATAAGTTCGTACCGACTAAGGTCCAAAGCGAGGGGAAAGATCCACCGTGGTATAACAATCATGTACGAAAGGTACTACGGAAACAAAGAAAGCTTCATCATAGGTTTAAGAGTAGTCGAATCATAGCTGATAAGGAAAAGCTGAACGAAGCGAAAAAGAGCGTAAAGAGAGCAATGAGAGAAGCATTCAACGAATTCGAACATAAAACATTGGCAAACAATCTAAACAAGAACCCTAAAAAGTTTTGGTCATATGTAAAATCGGTAAGCGGATCTAAATCCCCTATTCAGTCACTCGTTGACCACGATGGCACCGAAACAGAGGACGACCGAAGAAAGGCAGAAATACTGAATTTAGTGTTCCCTGACTTCAGCCGTCGCACGGACGCCAAAATGGAAAATATTGAAATAAACGATATCGGAATTGAAAAACAACTGCTATCACTTAGTAGCGGAAAAGCATCCGGACCAGACGAGGTACCCTTAAGATTCTACAGTGATTATGCTAAAGAACTTGCCCCCTTTCTATCAGCAATTTATCGTAGATCTCTGGAAGAACGTAAAGTACCTAGCGACTGGAAGAAAGCGCAGGTCGTTCCCATTTTCAAGAAGGGTCATAAATCAGATGCGAATAATTATAGGCCTATTTCGCTTACGTCAATCTGTTGTAGAATAATGGAACATGTTTTGTGTTCTCGTATTATGACGTTCTTAGATAATACAAATCTCCTTCATCATAACCAACATGGATTCCGCAAACAGAGATCATGTGAAACTCAGCTCGCCCTATTTGCCCAAGAAATTCACAGTGCCGTAGACACTGGCGAGCAGATTGATGCCGTATTCCTGGACTTCAGGAAGGCATTTGATACGGTTCCGCACTTACGTTTAGTGAAAAAAATACGAGCTTACGGAATATCGGACCAGGTTTGTGATTGGATTCAGGATTTCCTAGAAGAAAGAACACAACATGTCATTCTTAACGGTTCAAAATCTGCAGATGTAGAGGTAATTTCGGGAGTACCGCAAGGAAGCGTGATAGGACCTTTATTGTTTACAATATACATAAATGACTTAGTTGACAACATCGGTAGCTCCGTGAGGCTATTTGCAGATGACACGGTTGTCTACAAGAAAGTAGCAACATCAGAAGACTCGTACGTACTCCAGGAAGACCTGCAGAGGATTAATGAATGGTGCGACAGCTGGCAGCTTTCCCTAAACGTAGATAAATGTAATATAATGCGCATACATAGGGGCAGAAATCCATTCCAGTACGATTATGCCATAGGTGGTAAATCATTGGAAGCGGTAACGACCGTAAAATACTTAGGAGTTACTATCCGGAGCGATCTGAAGCGGAATGATCACATAAAACAAATAGTGGGAAAAGCAGGCGCCAGGCTGAGATTCATAGGAAGAATTCTAAGAAAATGTGACTCATCGACGAAAGAAGTAGCTTACAAAACGCTTGTTCGTCCGATTCTTGAGTATTGCTCATCAGTATGGGACCCTTACCAGGTTGGATTAATAGAAGAGATAGACATGATCCAGCGAAAAGCAGCGCGATTCGTCATGGGGACATTTAGTCAGCGCGAGAGCGTTACGGAGATGCTGAACAAGCTCCAGTGGCGGACACTTCAAGAAAGGCGTTACGCAATACGGAGAGGTTTATTATCGAAATTACGAGAGAGCACATTCCGGGAAGAGATGGGCAACATATTACTACCGCCCACATATATCTCGCGTAATGATCACAACGAAAAGATCCGAGAAATTAGAGCAAATACGGAGACTTACAAGCAGTCGTTCTTCCCACGCACAATTCGTGAATGGAACAGGGAAGGGGGGATCAGATAGTGGTACAATAAGTACCCTCCGCCACACACCGTAAGGTGGCTCGCGGAGTATAGATGTAGATGTAGAACTAGTTTTACAACTGCCAACGGCCTTGCACTGGTAACAGCGGTTCCCGTTAGCTTACCGCCGTTAAGCGCTTTTGGTCTTGGCGAGCACTTGGATGGGTCACGGTCTGGATCTGCTGAGTGTGGTTGGCAAGCGGGGTGCACTCAGCCCTTCTGAGGCCAATTGAGGAGCTACTTGACTGAGAAGTACCGGCATCGGTAACGAAAACTGACAGCGGCCGGGAGAACGGTGTGCTGACCACATGCCACTGCGTATCCGCATCCAGTTATGCCTAAGGGCTGAGGATGACACGGCGGCCGGTAGGCACCGTTGGGCCTTCATGGCTTGCCCAGATGATGTTTTGACTTTTTTTTAAATTTTTAAGAGTGCTACAAACGGACCGGAAGTAGTTGTGAAGCATAAACAGTTGTGCACCAGTACTTCTAGAAATCATATGTCAATTTAGTGCAGCTCCTCAAAGTTTCAGACAAATAAATAAACATTGTAATACGCTTTAGCAGATTTTACTTGACATCAGTGGGGGGAAACATGGTGACATACTGATGTCTTCATTGTCCGCGACATTACATAAGATGTCTTAAATGTAAACTGACTTGAAGTTACGTATAGTCAGCGGAGTAAAGATATAATATGAAGGGTCCTCCTCGAAAAATTAAAAAAAAAACTTTTTCTTTATTCAATAGTTTTTGGGATGTCTAATTATTATTCATCCCAATTTCGCCAGAAACGCAGTTATCGAGCTATAAGGTGATTTGTGAAAAAGGATCTCCGAAAACCACAGCGGGAAAAAATTAGTCGAAATCGTGGCAGATACAATTTTAATTATGCCCTAGGAAACATTAAGGAAATTATGAACGTGCTCTAATTTGGGATCGGACCAGCCTCGTAGAACGTCTGTACAAAAGGAATGAGGAGATACGCTTAAAGTTCTCTGAGGTTACAGGCACTGTGACCGGGAGTATCTTAGTAGGCAGTCCAGGTGAAGAGGAATGGAAATCTGTAAAAATGGTAATCAGATAAGTTGGAAAGAAAAACATAGGTACAAAGAAGGTAACTGCGAAGCAACAATGTGTAACATAAGAACTACTCCAGTTGATTGATGAAAGAAGGAAGTACAAAACTGTTCAGGAAAATTCAGGAATACAGTCATTTAGGAATGTAATAAGTAGGAAGTGCAAGAAAACTAAGGCGAAATAGCTGCACGAAAAAAAGAAAGAAATCGAAAAAGATATGATTATCGAAAGGACTGACTCAGTACATAGGAAATTCAAAACAAACTTCAATGAAATTAAAACAAGGATTTTAGCATTAAGACTGTAATTGGAATTCAACTGTTAAATGCGGAGAAGAGAGTAGATGGGCGGAAAGAGCACATTGAGGGCGCCTTTGACGATGAAGAGTTGTCTGATGAAGTGACAGGAGAACAGGAGTCGTTGTAGAGGAGATAGGGGATCCAGTGTTAGAATTAAAATTTAAAAGAGCTTTGGAAGAGTTAAGATCGATTAAGGCAGAAGGGATAGGTAACACACCTTCAGAATTACTAAAATCATTGGGGGGAAGTGGCAACAAAGCGACTATTCACGTTGATGTGTAGAATGTATGAGTCTGGCGGTATACCACCTGACTTTCGCTTCGAAGATGGCAAGTGCCGGCAGGTGCATAGTCAGCTTAACAGCTCATGCATCCAAATTGCTGACACGAATATATACAGAAAAATGGGAAAGAAAATTGAAGACCTGTTAGATGATGATTAGTTTGGCCTTAGGAAAGCTAACTGCATCAGAGGCAATTTTAACGTTGTGGATAATAATGGAAGCAATATTGAAGAAAAATCAAGACACGTTTATAGGATTTGTCGACCTGAAACAGCGTTCGCCAGTGTAAAATGATGCAAGATGTTTGACATTCTGAGAAAAAAGAGGAAAAAAGTAGGGAAAGGCGGGTAATATACAATATGTACAAGATTCAAGTGGGAACATTTAGAATGAGTTACGAAGAACGAAGTGCTCGGATTAAAAAGAGTGCAACACAGGGATTTAGTCTTTCGCCCCTACAGTTCAATTCACACATCAAAGAAGCAGTTACGGAAATAAAAGAATGGTACAAGGGTGGGATTAAAATTCAAGGTGAAAGGATATCAATGATAAGATTCGCTGATGACATTGATTGAAATGTGAAGAAGAATTACAGGGTGAATGGAATGAACTGTCTAGTGAGTACAGAATATGAACAGAGTAAATCGAAGAGAGGAAAGTAATGAGAAGAAGCTTAGCATCAAGATTGGTGATCCCGAAATACACTCCTGGAAATGGAAAAACGAACACATTGACACCGGTGTGTCAGACCCACCATACTTGCTCCGGACACTCCGAGAGGGCTGTACAAGCAATGATCACACGCACGGCACAGCGGACACACCAGGAACCGCGGTGTTGGCCGTCGAATGGCGCTAGCTGCGCAGCATTTGTGCACCGCCGCCGTCAGTGTCAGCCAGTTTGCCGTGGCATACGGAGCTCCATCGCAGTCTTTAACACTGGTAGCATGCCGCGACAGCGTGGACGTGAACCGTATGTGCAGTTGACAGACTTTGAGCGAGGGCGTATAGTGGGCATGCGGGAGGCCGGGTGGACGTACCGCCGAATTGCTCAACACGTGGGGCGGGAGGTCTCCACAGTACATCGATGTTGTCGCCAGTGGTCGGCGGAAGGTGCACGTGCCCGTCGACCTGGGACCGGACCGCAGCGACGCACGGATGCACGCCAAGACCGTAGGATCCTACGCAGTGCCGTAGGGGAACGCACCGCCACTTCCCAGCAAATTAGGGACACTGTTGCTCCTGCGGTATCGGCGAGGACCATTCGCAACCGTCTTCATGAAGCTGGGCTACGGTCCCGCACACCGTTAGGCCGTCTTCCGCTCACGCCCCAACATCGTGCAGCCCGCCTCCAGTGGTGTCGCGACAGGCGTGAATGGAGGGACGAATGGAGACGTGTCGTCTTCAGCGATGAGAGTCGCTTCTGCCTTGGTGCCAATGATGGTCGTATGCGTGTTTGGCGCCGTGCAGGTGAGCGCCACAATCAGGACTGCATACGACCGAGGCACACAGGGCCAACACCCAGCATCATGGTGTGGGGAGCGATCTCCTACACTGGCCGTACACCACTGGTGATCGTCGAGGGGACACTGAATAGTGCACGGTACATCCAAACCGTCATCGAACCCATCGTTCTACCATTCCTAGACCGGCAAGGGAACTTGCTGTTCCAACAGGACAATGCACGTCCGCATGTATCCCGTGCCACCCAACGTGCTCTAGAAGGTGTAAGTCAACTACCCTGGCCAGCAAGATCTCCGGATCTGTCCCCCATTGAGCATGTTTGGGACTGGATGAAGCGTCGCCTCACGCGGTCTGCACGTCCAGCACGAACGCTGGTCCAACTGAGGCGCCATGTGGAAATGGCATGGCAAGCCGTTCCACAGGACTACATCCAGCATCTCTACGATCGTCTCCATGGGAGAATAGCAGCCTGCATTGCTGCGAAAGGTGGATATACACTGTACTAGTGCCGACATTGTGCATGCTCTGTTGCCTGTGTCTATGTGCCTGTGGTTCTGTCAGTGTGATCATGTGATGTATCTGACCCCAGGAATGTGTCAATAAAGTTTCCCCTTCCTGGGACAGTGAATTCACGGTGTTCTTATTTCAATTTCCAGGAGTGTAGATGAAGTTAAGGTAGTAAAATAGCCCATGATGGTCGGAGCAAGAAAGATATAAAAATCAGACTAGCACTGACAAAAAGAAAATTTCTGGCCAAGATATCAAGCACAGGCCTTAATTTGAGGATGAAATATCTGAGAACTTTTGGAGCACAGCACTGTATGGTAGTGAAACGTGGCTTTTGGGTAACCGGAACAGAAGAGAATCGAAGCATTTGAGATGTGGTGTTGAAAATTGGGTGAACTGATAAAGGAACGAGGAGGTTCTCCAGAAAATCGGCGAGCAAAGGGAAGTATGGAAAACATTGACAAGAAGAAGACACACGATGATGGGGCATTTGTTAAGACATCGTGGAATAACTTCCATGGTACTAGAGGGAGCTGCAGAATGTAAAAACTGTGGTGTTTAGTTTGTTGTCTTATATATACTACTACACATTGATCTTGCCAAAAGCCGAGAAGCGATTCTTCTTGGTGTTTTAGCTCTCTGGGGCCCTCTGGGATGCAAATAATTGAGGACATAGGCTGCAAGTGCTTTTCTGAGATGAAAAGGCTGGCACAAGAGATGAATTCGTGGCGGGCCGCATCAAACCAGTTAGAAAACTGATGACTGAAAAGCATCGAGTCAACGGAGCTGCGAATGTCAGAAGCTCAAAAGTTGCCGAATAGTACCGCAGGATCACCATGGCCACGAAGATGTTGGAGGATGACCCCCTTTTCGGTCTGGAAGGACGGCTGTGTGGTTTAGGGATCGCTGACTACACGTATGGTTAAACCGACTATAAAAAAATTGTAACCCGCTTTAAACGGGTTTTCGTCGAAACCGTTTCATTTTCCTTCTAAGCTGGTGGGTAATATAACTTGTGATAGGTACGAACGATTTTGATCGGAATTTGATTCCACAGTTCTATATTGAAACCTGTACCGCCACGTATAGCCATTTTGCGGTATCTTCAGAAGTCATTTTTGGGTCCACGATTTTGTCTCGATTTTGTAGGCGAAGAAAATGACCTCTATTTCAACACGCAACGATTTTGCTAGGAACTAATATTTTTCACGTATCCTATGTATGCTGACAGAAAACACACTGCCGGAAAAAAATTAGTACGTACTTTTAGAGGTCTCCACCCAAGATATATTGCTGCTGAAGTGCACAGTGAGTACATGAAATGATTACATTTACAGTATAAGCGGTTCAGAGACACCAGCTGTCGAACTACGCTGAAACATCCATGTTATTCAATGGTGTAGTCTCCACAGGTGGCAGTTTAGGTGCTGACTGTGGCATCCCATCGATCGCACTGGGCTGGGATGCGTTAATGGGCTCCGGAAAGGCTCAAAATCATGAAAAGTTCAATTTTTACTTTTTTGCGTTTTCTGAATCTGCAGACTATTACCTTTTAATAGATATATAATTTATTCAATTCCGAAGACTACAACTATTTTTAAATTTTTTTTGAAATGTGTTCTACATGGGCGTGACCCACTGTGGCGCTGTTAAACTGCTGTCAAATGGTGTTATTATTAACGTCCGTGTTCATCAGGTACATTTTAGTGATGTGAGATAAAGTATTAAACCTATTTTCAGAGACTTAGCAGCACCTGAACTGTTGAAAAGGTGTATTCACGGAAAAACTCAAAACCCCAATGAAAGTGTAAATAGTGTTATATGGTCGAGAATCCCCAAGACTGTATTTGTTGGAATAGAAACACTTCACTTTGGTGTGTATGATGCTGTTGCGACTTTCAATGATGGCAACATTGTAAGGTGCAAGGTATTTAGAAATATGGGAATGAAGATAGGTTCTAACATGGTACGAGCGATGCTTGCTTTAGACAAGGAACGCCTTCGGGCTGCAGACAGGGCTGTAAAGAGTCTAGAAATACAAGCAAGAGTAAACAGGAGGAGGAACAAGAGGAAGTTGGAGGAGGAGTTTGCAGAGGATGAAGATAATCCATCCTATGGACCTGGAATGCACTAAAAAGTTAATCCAATCTTTGTCGCTCGATTCCCAAAACTTTTATTTTCTCATACTAATTACATGTTTTCTAAGGATCTTCCAAACATATTTGTTTCAAACTTTCAGTAAATGTTACACAGTACCTTCTGCATAATTTAACACAGCCTTTTTCCAAAAAACTGTATATTTTTGAATATATAAATAAAAAATTGCAAA
The DNA here is from genome assembly GCF_023898315.1 of Schistocerca nitens. Classification (NCBI taxonomy): domain Eukaryota; kingdom Metazoa; phylum Arthropoda; class Insecta; order Orthoptera; family Acrididae; genus Schistocerca; species Schistocerca nitens. Next base: position 408,430,211 of record NC_064618.1, read on the forward strand.
AAATTGTTGTGAATTTTCATTACAATTGAAAAAAAATCATCTTTAATAACTGAACTAAAATTTTGTAAAATCCCTGTGTTAAGTTGTAGCCCATATTCCAATAAATAATCTGTAAAAAGTTCAACTTCCTACCTCAAATACTTTGTGAGGAAAGATGTAATTTATAAGCGTTATTTTAACATTGCAAGTATAGGGCGTTCCGGAGCCCCTTAAGGCACTCCGGTTCGGTCAGTTCACGTAGCTCTACAAGAATTGTTGGCTGACGAGTCGCACGAGGGACGTCTCGTCCCATTACATTCCACACATGCTCGATTGAAGTCCTGAGGTCGTGCCGGCTAGGTAAGTTGCTGCACCTCTTGCAGAGCACATTGAGTTTCACGAGCAATTTGCGGACGAGCATTATCCAATTGGAACAACACCACCTTCCTGCTGCAAGAACGGAAGAAGAACGCCTCTGATAATGCTCTGCACATACCAGGCGACAGTTAGCGTCCCCTATAGAAACACCAAAGGTGAACGAGGTTTGTAACCTACCGTATCCCAGACCATAAGGTCTGCGGTGGGGCGAGTGTGCCGTAGGAGAATGCATTTTACGAGACAGTACTCATCGGATGCAAGTCGTACACAACACCATCACCTGCGTGCAGGCAAAATCTGCTTTCGTCGCTGAAGGTCATGGCGCGCCTTCCCATTTTCCAAATGATACTCTTTATGTCATCATTCGAGTCGCACTTGTCGATGTTGTGGCGTGAGTGGAAGACGGGCTACAGGAGAGCGTACCCGTAGTCCCACCGCTAATAACCAGTTCCCAATAATTCATGTTGACATGTCTGGCTTCACAAGCAATCTGCCGCTGCTGCCCTTCGAGTACGAAGATCCCGGGTGAGGTCTGTTCTGTGCGGACGTCCAGAACCTCGTCTACGGGTGTGAGAATTTTCACGTGACCACTGACATCAGGATCGTTGTACAACCGACGCAGCACTTCCAGCCTGTGTGGCTGTTCTCTGAAAGGACATCCCGCCACACGGTGAGCCACAACTTTCCCCTTTCTCTGTTGACTGTGGGAAGAACGAGTGCTTGGTTGCCTGCTTGCTTCACTTGTTCGCACCATACTGAGCCTTTTGGCTGTGAGCATTCCCTGTTAAAGGGTAGACACAGATGGTGCTATGATAGCTATGCCACTGCGCTATCTGCTGACGTACGACGCTGAAAGCATTATCAGTACATCTACTCTTCACCAGGTGGCATATGTCGTCGTCATATCAAAATCGACGTCGTCTTTCCAGGTGTACTGTTTTTTTCCGGCAGTGTATATTGAAAATTACTTATACAGAATTATTTTGTTTTGTGTCCAATAGGAAGGCACTGGGAATGACCAATGATCCGTCTGCAATGGGTCCTTCCCATTGTACACCAAGTCCTTTCATCCATACATGTATTTTCTCATCATTACTAACTTTACGACAAGAGCGAGTATACAATGTAAACTGTATATTACTATGTACATAACTAGGTGTAGACTGAGACTTAGCATCTATTCCGCAATGCCAGGTCTTGTAAGCGATGACATCTCGGTCGGCGAAAGATTCCAATCCAGGTAGAGAGGCATTCTTACATCGGACGATAGCTAGAGTGAACCATCCACTTCCGGTATTCCCTGTGCCAGCATCTAGACTGAAAGTCACTCGACATCCTCGAAAAAATATGGGGCCATTCAATATAACACTTTGAGCTGTTCCATTTGTACCAAGACACAAGAGTGATACCTTGGAGACAAAAGTGTATAAAATAAAACTATATCATCAGATTTAGCATTACTTTTTATTTTACATTAAAAATAATCACGAAACTGAATATGGGTATGAGATAAATATATTGAAAACCAAGTATATAACAACAGTTGATTACTGAATTTAATAGATACTGTCGTAAATAAACCTTCATAGGGTGTTTCTTTGAGAAAAACTACATTGTGGATTTCCCTTACAGGTAGTATCAGAATAAAGATACAAGTAAGTTAAAAGGCTATGAAATGAAACAAGGATTCCGTTTTAAAATATGTCATATATTTCATGTGTGTACCATATGTGTCATGTATGTAGACGTCAAACTTTGTTCTGTTCCTCTTGCCGACACTACGAGGAAAAGCAACTGCTTGTAATGTACATCGAAAAGATAGCTAAAGGAGCTATAGCCCAAGATATAAATTCCACCTCCTTCTTTACTACTACCGCCTGCTGTCTGAAAAGAAAATTCACTTACTTTGGAATCGAGGTTCCCTAGCAGTGTAGCGATCGTAAGCAGGAAACTTTGTCAGGGATAAAGCTCAATCGTATGCTCTCTCTTTTTTGAAAGTAGGGCAGAGTTACTTTTCTCGCAGGTATCTATGCCGGATAGAATATTATATTGAACCCGCTCTTTTATGCTTGCGAAAACTATAGGGACCGTTCTCACAGCTTGGCGGGAGGAAGGCAGGGCATTCAGAACCCGTGTCGCAACTGCTGCTGCCACCAGTGAATACCACGCTTACCACCTGCTTGGAACAGCAGCACAAACAGTAGCCCCGCGTAAATGCTGAATGATATACTTGTCTTATTCACTGTTGCCAGAAGTCGGAACCTCTATGCAAATGTGCACAAATACAAATATTTACTCTTGCCGAAGAGCTCAATGCAGTGTGTTAAGTAATGGAAGTCCAATGCGCAACTTCAGGTTGTTATCTCTCCTGGACGACCCTATTGAGGGTAGCCTGCAGTATATTGTCTCAGGAAGAAGATTAAGTGCCTCTGGATAACATGAAATGCAAATTGTAAAATTGCTTAGATGTAACATAATTACGGGAAAATGTAATTATGTAATGTAGGATAATAATTTAAATTCTGCTGTGGGATGAACTCTGTAATTCATCTCACTAACAGATCGAAAGAATATCTCCAACACGGATTCCTTAAGTTTCAGGTAAATGATAGTAGTATCAGCCGAATTATACAGTCTCACTTGGTGTAGATGTCGACAGACTGAACCTTTGGGTTATCAGTCACTTGGGCTTTGAGGGTATTTTTAGGTCGCAAGGGATTGAAATCGTCTGGCAATGTCCCAATAACGAATGTCGACTCCGTGCTTGATTTTATCAGTCACTGCTACCGGGTAGTAGTTTGCTAAACAATACACCTAAATTAATGCCACGTAACAACACAAACTGATACACAATCTTTGCAAGCAATATACTGCTATATTCGCCTGCGAACGCAGCTAGGGCTCCGATACATTCATAATTATTCTTTATTTCGCAGTCATGTTAATCTTAAGCTGGAAATCAGCATTCAAATGTAAACGAATCAGTGTACGAGACGAAATAGCGAAAGTCTGTCGTGGTGCTTGTTAATGGTCGCCATTACATAAGTCTTAAAACTGGGATATTTCAAGCTATAATATGACTTGAGAATACGTTGCTTGTAAACCTATATAGTAGAATAGTGTTGTCTAAAAAATATGGTATAACATTCTGAAACAGAAGGCACGTTTATTTATCGATCACTCCGTCTTCAGGCCACGAATGGCCTACCGGGACCATCCGACCGCCGTGTCATCCACAGTAGAGAATGCGGATAGGAGGGGCGAGGGGTCAGCGCACCTCTCTCCCGGTCGTATGATGGTATTCTTGACCGAAGCCGCTACTATTCGGTCGAGTAGCTCCTCAATTGGCATCACGAGGCTGAGTGCACCCCGAAAAATGGCAACAGCGCAAGGCGGCCTGGATGGACACCCATTCAAGTGCCCGACAGCGCTTAACTTTGGTGATCTCACAGGAACCGGTGTAGCCAGTGCAGCAAGGCCGTTGCCGTTTATTTATCGACCATTAAGGATTACTAGATCTTACATGAGCAGCACTATAGCGTCGCATAGGTCCCTCGGAATAAATGTGAACTGATTTTTTGGATGGACATGCTCGTGGTCACGACTATTACAGGGTTTCAGGTATTCTCTTGTCCTGAACTACGGAACTTTATAGAACTATAATCGGCACAAAGAACTTAACTGCGAAGAGACCATGGGTAACAGAAGAAATACTTCAGCTGACAGATGAAAGAAGGAAGGACTAAGATGTTCAGAGAAATTCAGGAATATTGAGATACAAGTCGCTGAGGAAATAAATAGGAATTGCAGAGAAGCTAAGACGAAATGGCTGCATGAAGAATGTGAAGAAATCGAAAAAGCAATATTTGTCGGAAGGACTGACTCAGCACAGCATATAGGAAATTCAAAACAACCTTCGGTCAAATTAAAAGGAAAGGTGATAATATTGAGAGTGGAATGGAATTCCACTGTTAAATGCAGAGGAGAGAGCAGATAGGTGGAAAGAGTACATTGAAGCACTACATGATGGGCAGATTTGTCTCATGTGATAGAAGAAGAAACAGGAGTCAATTTAGAAGAGATAAGGGATACAGTATTAGAAATAGTTTTTAAGAGAGGTTTGCAGGACTTAAAATCAAATATGGGAGAAGGGATAGATAACATTTTACCATTATTTCTAAAATCATAGGGGAAGTGGTAACAGAAACACTATCCACTTAGGTGTGTAGAATGTATGAGTCCGACTTTCGGGAAAATATGATCTACACAATTCCGAAGAATGCAAGAGCTGACAACGGCGAGAATTATCGCACAATCAGCCTAACAGCTCATGCATCCAAGTTGCTGACAATAATAATATACAGAAGAATGGAAGAGAAAATTGCAGATGTGTTAGATAACGATCAGTTTGGCTTTAGGAAAGTTAGAGGCACCAGAGAGAAAATTCTGGCGTTACGGTTGATAATGGAAGCAAAACTAAAGAAAAATCAAGACACGTTCGTAGGAAAAAGCGTGCAAGATGTTAGAAATTCTGAGAGAAAAACGGGTAGGCTATGGGGAGGAAACGGGTAATACACAATATGTAAAATAGTGCAAGATGTTATAAATTCTGAGACAAATAGGGGTAAGTTACGGGGAGAGACGGGTAATACACAATATGTACAAGAGACAAGAGGGAGTAGTAAGAGCGGACGAACAAGAACGAAGTGCTCAGATTAGAAAGGGTGTCAGACAGTGATGTCGTCTTTCGACCCTACTGTTCAATCTGTACATCGAAGAAACGGAAACAAAAGAAAGGTTCAGGAATGGAATTAAAATTCAGTTTGAAAGCATATGAATGATACGATTCGATGATGGCATTGCTATCCTGAGTGAAAGTGAAGAAGAATTACATGACCTGCTGAATGGAATGAACAGTCTAATGAGTACAGAACATAGGTTGAGCGTAAATTGAAGAAAAGCGAAAGTAATGAGAACAAGCAGAAATGAGAACAGAGAAAAACTTAGTCAGAATTGATGGTCACGAAATAGATGAAGTCAAGGAATTCTACTACCTATCCAGTAAAGTAACCAATGAGGCCGGAGCAAGGAGGACATCAAAAGCAGACTAGCACTGGCAAAATGGGCATTCCTACCCAAGAGAAGTCTACTATTCAAGAATGAGATTTTCACTCTGCAGCGGAGTGTGCGCTGATATGAAACTTCCTGGCAGATTAAAATTGTGTGCCCGACCGAGACTCGAAGTCGGGACCTTTGCCTTTCGCGGGCAAGTGCTCTACCATCTGAGCTACCGAAGCACGACTCACGCCCGGCCCTCACAGCTTTACTTCTGCCAGTATCTCGTCTCTTACCTTCCAAACTTTATAGAAGCTCTGATGCGAACCTTGCAGAACTAGCACTCCTGAAAGAAAGGATACTGCGGAGACATGGCTTAGCCACAGCCTGGGGGATGTTTCCAGAATGAGATTTTCACTCTGCAGCGGAGTTTGCGCTGATATGAAACTTCCTGGCAGATTAAAACTGTGTGCCCGACCGAGACTCGAACTCGGGACGCGAATTTTAGAAGCCTACTATTATCAAATGTAGGCCTTAATTTGAAGAAGAAATTTCTGAGAATGTACATTTGGAGCGCAGAATTGCGTGGTAGTAAAACATGGACCGTGGAAAAACGGGAACAGAAGAGAATCGAAGCATTTGAAATATGGTGCTACAAACGAATTTTGAAAATTAAGTGGACTGATGAGGTAGGGAATGATGAGGTTCATCCCATAATCGGAGAGGAAACTAATATGTGGAAAACAGTGACAAGGCAACAGGATGAGAGTCATCTGTTAAGACACCAAGGAATATTAGTGGGAGCTGTAGAGGGTAAAAACTGTAGAGGAACACAGCAAAAAATGAATTCTGGTAGGTAGAGCGTGGTTGTTTCTGGAAGTTGAAGGACTGAATTAAATTAAACATCATCCACGTATATACACTACTGGCCATTAAAATTACTACACCACGAAGATGACGTGCTACAGACGTGAAATTTAACCAACAGGAAGAAGATGCTGTGATATGCAAATGATTAGCTTTTCAGAGCATTCACACAGGGTTGGCTCCGGTGGCGACACCTACAACGTGCTGACATGAGGAAAGTTTCCAACCGATTTCTCATACACTAACAGCAGTTGACCGGCGTTTCCTCGTGAAACGTTGTTGTGATGCCTCGTGTAAGGACGAGAAATGCGTACCATCACGTTTCCGACTTTGATAAAGGTCGGATTGTAGCCTATCGCGATTGCGGTTTATCGTATCGCGACATTGTTGCTCACGTTGATCGAGATCCAATGACTGTTTGCAGAATACGGAATCGGTGGGTTCAGGAGGGTAATACGGAACGCCGTGCTGGATCCCAACGGCTTCGTATCACTAGCAGTCGAGATGACAGGCATCTTATCCGCATGGCTATAACGGATTGTGCAGCGTCTCGATCCGTGAGTCAGCAGATGGGGACGTTTGCAAGACAACAACCATCTACAAGAACAGTTCGACGAGGTTTGCAGAAGGATGGACTATCAGCTCGGAGACTATGGCTGCGGTTACCCTTGACGCTGCATCACAGACAGGAGCGCCTGCCAACGACGAACCTGGGTGCACAAAAGGCAAAACGTCATTTTTTCTGATGAATCCAGGTTCAGTTTACAGCATCATGATGGTCGCATCCGTGTTTGGCGACATCGCGGTGAACGCACATTGGAAGCGTGTATTCGTCATCGCCATACTGGTGTATCACCTGGCGTGATGATATGGGGTGCCATTGGTTACACGTCCCGGTCACCTCTTGTTCGCATTGACGGCACTTTGAACAATGGACGTTACGTTTCAGATGTGTTACGACCCGTGGCTCTACCCTTCATTCGATCCCTGCGAAACCCTACATTTCAGCAGGATAATGCACGACTGCATGTTGCAGGTCCTGTACGTGCCTTTCTGGATACAGGAAATGTTCGACTGCTGCCCTGGCCAGCACATTCTTCAGATCTCTCACCAACTGAAAACGTCTGGTCAATAGTGGCCGAGCAACTGGCTCGTCACAATACGCCAGTCATTACTCTTGACGAACTTTGGTATCGTGTTAAAGCTGCATGGGCAGCTGTACCTGTACACGCCATCCAATCTATGTTTGACTCAATGTCCAGGCCTATCAAGGCCGTTATTACGGCCAGAAGTGGTTGTTCTGGGTACTGATTTCTCAGGATCTATGCACCCAAATTGCGTGAAATTGTAATCACATGTCAGGTCTAGTATAATATATTTGTCCAATGAATACCCGTTTATCATCTTGTAACCTCCCCACACGAAATATTTTAAATGGAAATGGAGCCAAATGTAACCTCCCCACACAGAATGTCAATGAAAATGTGCCGAGTGTAACCTACCCAAAGAATAATAATTAAATGAATTTTAAATATTGTAACCTCTGAACAAAATTGGCTCCCATTTATAGTCTGTGCGCAGAAATGCATTCACACTTAATATTCACACTTAATTCTTTCCTCATATAATGTCAAGTTCGAAATAGAAAAATTCCTAAACACAAAAATAATAAAAAAGGTTTAGTAACCTGATAAATTTTATGAGGACAGCAGAGCTGACCTTCGACCCTGTATTCTGAATAAAAAAAGCAAAAATTCTTACCTCAATAAAACTGCAATTATATCTGCTCTTAATTAGTCATTTTTCGACACAGCTTCGTGCAATGCTGGCGTATATTTTTTTTTTATTCTTGGATGCAATGACAATGCATTACAAATTCTTTAAATTGAAGTGAATGCTTTTCTTTAAAAGAGTTGCTTTATATTATAAAAATTATTATTGGGGAGTTTTTTGAACAAATTAAATTACAAATTAAATATGCGCAAGGCTGCTTCTTTACCTTCTACAACAATACTCATCCTCCAGAATCCTGACCAGAGTCGCGAGCAGAGCAGACAGCCGACGCATGCCGACTCCACCAGACAACACCAGACTACTACTGTCGACTCGCGCAGTCAAGCGCAGACTAGCGACAAGCAACAACTAACGATAAACTACTCTCTGGTCAAAGATTCTGTCATGCCTCGCCCATCGCCGGCAAAGCATACGTCTTACAATCTGCATTTCTTCTTGGTGTAGCAATTTTAATGACCAGTAGTGTATATTTAATTATACCTTGGAAGGTTACAAGCCGTCTGGTTTGCCTCCCATTTATACTAAAGTTATCTGCGCCTTGTAACGGCTGGCGATTGGCAGGTCACTTTAGTTGCAACTGCTTAAAATTTCTTCACATTGATTTATTACGGGGAAATGCATTTTATAAAATCTGAGTGGTCACCGGCAAAGGGCCTAATAGTTCCAGTCTGAGAATCCTCGAGAAATACACAGCATGCACACTGCTCTAAGTATGGCAGGTGTGTCGCGGGCACTCCAAGTTTTGTGCTGGCCTGTGCGACTCAAGTGGTCACCGACGGAAGCTCATGGAACCTACCAGTCCTTTTCACTAACTCGGTGTTTTCGGTCTGTGGCGTGACTCAGCTCTTGGGACGGCAGAGACCAAAACTTTCAAGTGCTTGCCGGGACGCCACAATTTATGCCGGAAAAGTTCAAGTCTACGAACGTTGGGGAAAATTACGGTGAGAACACGGACCTCACAGATGGCACGTGGAGTTGGTTTGGCCTCGGAAAATTCAGAAATGGTGAAGAACGCTCTGATTCGCCCATCACCGGCAGACGGCAGACGGGAATTTCCAGGACAAACTAGCGAAAATGTTGAGCTCTGATTGACCCATGGCTGACGACATTCGGGGACAGGAATCTGTAGAGTGTGGCATCGACATGCTATTGGCGAAAAGGACTAACATTTTTTTCTGATTGGCGTTTGCGGCCAGATTGGCTCAAACTGCTGAGTCAGGAGCTGGTGGAAGAAATATGGATACACTAGGTTTTATTGTAAGTCGCCGGTTCGAGACGTTGTGGCGCTTGGAGATGTCAAGGGCCCTGACGACGGAGATTGCAGCTCTCCGCTCGACCGCGGTCCTCCGACTTACTGCTACAGCAGTCCGATGAGACTATACTGCAGCACAGTTCACCAGTTGCGGTTTTATGTTTAGATAGGAAATGTACCATTGCCACAGCACCGCTAACCCGATTCATACCATGGTATCGTATGATGCATCACTCAGTCAACAACTGGAGTATCTAAATTAATTTTTGGGTTGCTTAAGATGCAGGTAGGATACGGTAACCTTCCACCGTTTCGCTGTCTTGTTAGCTGTCATCTGTAATTATCTTTGTTTTCCGTAGAAAGCTGACGCCAATATTGTATGATGGTTTATTATAGTAAATAATCTGTATATGTTTCATCTGCAATTTTGTTTGAAGGATCAAGTACTTACCTTCAATTCACTCTTTTATTCTATTGATTGGATAATTGTATATTAGGTGTATTGCAGTTTTCGATCTCACGATTCTTTGTTATGGCGTTTGAAGGCAGCGACTCCGTTATACAATTTAGTGTTCATATGGAATCCTATGGAGAGTGAGACGGATTCCATTACTCCGACAGGTCTCACAGTCCGACACCCCGCGGGATATTGCGTAGCTTGGCGAACCGTGCTCAGTCTTAATTCGTTTGGAGAATCTGTAGCCGGCCGAAGTAGCCGTGCGGTTGAAGGCGCTGCAGTCTGGAACCGCAAGACCGCTACGGTCGCAGGTTCGAATCCTGCCTCGGGCATGGATGTTTGTGTTGTCCTTAGGTTAGTTAGGTTTAACTAGTTCAAAGCTCTATGGGACTAATGACCTCAGTAGTTGAGTCCCATAGTGCTCAGAGCCATTTGAACCATTTTTTGAGAATCTGTAGGCAGACAAACTTTTTCTGTTATACACACACCAAAAAAAAAGTTTTGCATCACCCCTGTTCCTAGAACTCCTGAAGACAGACGTTGACTGTGGATATTTTATCACAGATGTCACTAAACCCGGCCGAAGATGTAAACAACAATGCATGAGCAGCGCCTATTAGACGGAGGAGGTCCGACAGCTGATTATTTCCAGTCATTCCGTCAGGAAGGAGGTAAACGGCTCGTGTTGTCTGTAGTTCAACCATGCCTAGACGGTCAATACCGCGGTTCGATCGCGTTCCCATTGTTACCTTGTGCCTGTAAGGGCTCTCAACAAGGCAAGTGTCCAGCCATCTCGGAGTGAACCAAAGCGATGTTGTTCGGACATGAAGGAGATACAGAGAGACATTAACTGTCGAGACTGCATGATGCGCAACTTCACTCCCGACGTCCATGGCGTGGTCCACCTTTGCAAGGACGTCACCATGCAGCGCGGTACAGATGGTCCCAACAACATGCCGAATGGACCGCTCAGAATTGGCATCACGTTCTCTTCACCGATGAGTATCGCACATTGCTTCAACCAGGCAATCGTCGGAGACGTGTTTGGAGGCAACCTGGTCGGGCTGAACACATTAGACACACTGTCCAGCGAGTGCAGCAAGGTAGCGGTTCCCTGCTGTTTTGGGGTGGCATAATGTAGATCCGACGTACGCAGCTGGTAGTCATGGAAGGCGCCGTAACGGCTGTGCGATACGTGAATGCCATCCTCCGACCGATAGTGCAAACATATCGGCACCATATTGGCGAGGTATTCTTCTTCAAGGACGATAATTCGCACCCCCATCGTGCACATCTTGTGAATGACTTCCTTCAGGATAACAACATCGCTCTACTAAAGTGGCCAGCATGTTCTCCACACACGAACCTTATCGAATAAGCCTGGGGTAGATTGAAAAGGTCTGTTTATGGGTGACGTTACCCACCGACCACTCTGAGGGATCTACGCCGAATCGCCGTTGCGTAGTGGGACAATCAGGACCATCAGTGCCTTAAAAAAAATTGTGGATAGTATGCCTTGACGAATACAGGCATGCATCAATGCAAGAAGACGTGCTACTGGGTATTAGAGGTACCGGTGTGTTCAGCAATACCACCTCAGAAGGTCTCGCTCTATGGTGGTACGACACGCACTGTGTGGTTTTCATGGGCATTAAAAAGGGCGGAAATGATGTTTATGTTTGTTGATCTCTGTACAGGTTCCGGAACTCTCGGAACCGAAGTGATGCAAAACTTTTTTTATGTGTGTATCATGTAGGTTAAGTGCACACTTCATTCTGGTATTTCTATTTTGCGACCAGTTGCGGCAAACTTTATTAGATCCTGGCTAGTATTAGTTTTAATTTGCTGGAGCCTATTTTTCATTTTCTTGTGTCTGCTTTGCATTTTGGTTCCTTGGGTTCTGCATCATATCTCTCTGTCGTTTGCTGGCGTTTTTACCGGCGTTGTGATTTGGAAAGATAGTGTGAGCGTCCTCTACTCATTTATGGTACCTAGGTACCTCTAAGGTTATCAGTCGCCAGGAACATCTGTTACGTCATGCAGCGAATTTTGTAATCGTGCGTAGTTCTTGTAGTTTCAGTGCGTATGATCACATGTTCTAAGGCCCGAGGTCGGAAACCATTAGTAGAAGTAGACAATATCGAATACAGAGTACATTAATGCAGATATGAAAAGCGTCAAGAGTGCTAATGCTTACAGAGACAGACGTTAGCATGGAGGACGTAGTCATGGGTTCATGGTCAGAAGAGGTAGACGCGGATAAAAAAGGAACTGAGCTAGCTCAGGGAGATGTCGAAGGAACAGTTGTGAATGGGTCTGAACGATAAATGTAATTTTATATCTACAAATTTCGATCTGGTTGTTTAAATTTTGGGGGGCGCCGTGGATTTTTTTGAGCCTCAGTGACGCAAATAATAAGAACATAATGGTGTGGTCCTCAGTAATATTAAAAGGGATCGGAGGCAATGAAGTACTCCTTTCCTGCATGATATGTTTTGTCTTAGTAAACCGTGGCTTGAGCTTCAGTGCGCACAACTATGCATTTACAAGTTCTGGGTTCCATATTTGGGAGATTTGCGTATGCGCAATTCGATGTCACCTCCTGAAAGATGTTAACCACTTAGTGCATCTGATACTTATTGTTCACATGTAACGGGTGCTCAATGCAGCTGAAATGAGGGGATCAATCTCACAATTGAGTGGGATCAGATACAAGGTGAGGCTGTCCACACCACGGTTAAGACAGAGTAGAAGTGGACGGTGATGGGGTCGCATCACGACGTGAAAATGATCTAAGACAGACCGGACGGCGAATCCCAGAACAAAGCAACTTCCGGCAAGCTTAGCCGACCAATCTCATTATCAAATTCACACGCATCCCTACGCAACAATAGGACTGAAACTGAACAGAGCGGAGACGATATGATAATATTATGGACGAAATTGGAAGAAGGGGTATCAAAGAAGGAAAAAGAATCCGAAAGAAGGGCAACGCAGAGGGCACAAGCAGTGATCGAAAAAATTAGAGCAAAAGCTAACGTGGAAGTAAAATGACCTGAACGCTAGCAGTGCGTGCCTTGAAGGAAGCACAGAACGCTAAACTCTTACAAACTGCAGCGAACAGAAAGGCAAAGAAGGCCCAGACGGAGATCAAGAAGCTAAGAAAGCAGAGTGGCGAGGTGTTAAAGCAAATAATAGACGAAGCGAGAGTGAAAAGCGTCGCCCGTTGTGACTAAACTGAAGATTACTTGAAAGTTGGACGTCTGTGATTATGCTGTGTGCGTACACAAAATCTGACGAGTGATTTTGTCAGTGTTGCAAATGGACACACTCAGAGTAATATTCGTCTCTTTGTTGTGGCCAGAAACGTGTTTATTGAGAATAGACGTTGTGAAATAATTAAAAGTCTGGGTAAAGTTTGTCAGCATTTAAATGATTGGAAGGGGCTTGGTCAACTAACCTTAAACGATATAAAGAAATTCATACAAACTTTTAATTTACTGCCGGCCGCGGTGGTCTCGCGGTTCTAGGCGCGCAGTCCGGAACCGTGCGACTGCTACGGTCGCAGGTTCGAATCCTGCCTCGGGCATGGATGTGTGTGATGTCCTTAGGTTAGTTAGGTTTAAGTAGTTCTAAGTTCTAGGGGACTTATGACCACAGCTGTTAAGTCCCATAGTGCTCAGAGCCATTTTTTTAATTTACTATATTCAGTAAATTTATGATTTAAATTCAGAATGAGATTTTCACTCTGCAACGGAGTGTGCGCTGATATGAAACTTCCTGGCAGATTAAAACTGAGTGTCGGACCGAGACTCGGTCCGACACTCAGTTTTAATCTGCCAGGAAGTTTCATATCAGCGCACACTCCGTTGCAGAGTGAAAATCTCATTCTGAATTTAAATCATAAATTTACTGAATATAGTAAATTAAAAGTTTGTGTGCATTTCTTTATATCGTTTAAGGTTAGTTGACCAAGCCCCTTCCAATCATTCAGTTTCTTTGAATGGAAGTATGGCAGTAATTGCTGCAATTAGTCTATGCATTGCACTCAGCATGGATCACAGTGTTGCTTTTTGAAGTAACTTAGCATGTCGCTGATCACGCAAATGCAGCGGCAATACGAGGTACATTATCTGTTGCGCACAGGATCATTGCAGAAAAATTGTTAGGAAACGTTAGAAGATATTTTAAAACTCGCCGTCAGATGGTTGAGAACTGTTTTGTTCATATATTCGTGGGAGGATTTCATTTATGTTATCAAGCTAAATTCTATTCTAGTATTGCCAGAGACGGAACGTCGCACCCGTATTTTAAGATAACTTCGCACGCGTTACACCTGTCGACCTGCATGCCAGGATTTCGTTACGTTGGACGATTTAACAATTAGAGAAGCTTCGTCTTGCTACTCAATTTGCAAAATTTTATGCAATAGCAGGTAGTAGTTGCTGCACAACGCTTTTTGTTGCTTGCTCACTGCTTTGCGTCGATTCAGAACTTTCATTTCAGCACTTTTCTAGCTCATTATTCTTTTTGTAACAGTGAAGTTAACATTTTTGTGTTAAGATAGTTAGTTTACACTTTTGCACGGTTTTCTTTATTGCTGCAACGACAGTGAAAACTAGAGCACAGGCAGGAAAGGACAAAAAAAATGGTTCAAATGGCTCTGAGAACTATGCGACTTAACTTCTGAGGTCATCAGTCACCTCGAACTTAGAACTAATTAAACCTAACTAATCTAAGGACATCACACACATCCATGCCCGAGGCAGGATTCGAACCGTAGCGGTCGCTCGGCTCCAGACTGTAGCGCCTAGAACCGCACGGCCACTCCTGTCGGCAGGAAAGGACAAGACATTAGAATTACCTTCAAATGAAGTTCCGGGAAATTTGAGACATGGTGTAGAAAACTGTTCTCAGGATAATGAAGTCAGGGGAACTTTCAAACAATATTGTGAATAATCAGATTTTGTATTATTTGCCGATCATGCGTGATGAACTGCAGGGAACAACACGCAGTTCAGACGATCAAAATATCGCAACACAGTCCGATTTTGTTATCCCTTAACTCAAGAGGTATGCTCCGTGCCAGAATTTTCCAATTCGCTCTCGTAAGTCAGTTACGGCGGAACGTTTTTATACACCACCTACCCTCTTTTAATCACCAACCGAACAAATTATTATTTTCAGTTGCGCTATCGCCTTATTTGTTTGTTGTTGACATGTGGTGGGGTCTCCTAGACCGCGCCTCGTGAACTGCGTACCTGCTTCCGACAGTTCAGTTCAAAATGTGTTAGCATGAATGTGATAATTTTACACACTCTTCGTTCGATGAAATGTTTAGTCAGTGGATGGAGAATGATGTCAAATGATACAGACCAAGAAGAAGACAAAGGTTTTTCAATAGCCAGTGATCACAATTCTGCTAGCGAAGTAGAGGGCCATTCAGAGGAAGAACTTCAGGACAATGGTATGAGGGCCTTCCTATTTCTGCAACAAAATACTTAGTTAAAATTTAGTGTGTTGTGAGTGGTGGTAAGGAAAGAGGTAGATCTCAGTACTGAATATTAATTTTGCAGCCTTTCTTTTTCTGGCTATCGAGTTCAGTTTTTATATGAAACTTTAAACCCCGGAAATTAGTTTTATGCGAAAAATTGCTTTCTACAGACATACCATAATTTTTCAGAACGTAAAATTCAGTTCTCTAGTTTTGTGTACTACTGCAAAAATAAAATACTGTTGGCTTTATTTAGTGCAATAAAATCAACAAGAAGTATTTAAATAACACTTATATAGTTGTAACCATCAATGTTATATAACATAAATTAAATTTTCAAATGATCTTCAAATTAAATCTTGGTTTAAAGAGGTAGTGAAGGGAGACGAAAATTTAATAGTCATGGGTGACTGGAATTCGTCAGTAGGAAAAGGGAGAGAAGGAAACATAGTAGGTGAATATGGATTGGGGGGAAGAAATGAAAGAGGAAGCCGTCTGGTAGAATTTTGCACAGAGCATAACTTAATCATAGCTAACACTTGGTTCAAGAATCATAAAAGAAGGTTGTATACATGGAAGAATCCTGGAGATACTAAAAGGTATCAGATAGATTATATAATGGTAAGACAGAGACTTAGGAACCAGGTTTTAAATTGTAAGACATTTCCAGGGACAGATGTGGATTCTGACCACAATCTATTGGTTATGAACTGCAGATTGAAACTGAAGAAACTGCAAAAAGGTGGGAATTTAAGGAGATGGGACCTGAATAAACTGAAAGAACCAGAGGTTGTAGAGAGTTTCAGGGAGAGCATAAGGGAACAATTGACAGGAATGGGGGAAAGAAATACTGTAGAAGAAGAATGGGTAGCTCTGAGGGATGAAGTAGTGAAGGCAGCAGAGGATCAAGTAGGTAAAAAGACGAGGGCTAATAGAAATCCTTGGGTAACAGAAGAAATATTGAATTTAATTGATGAAAGGAGAAAATATAAAAATGCAGTAAATGAAGCAGGCAAAAAGGAATACAAACGTCTCAAAATCAGATCGACAGGAAGTGCAAAATGGCTAAGCAGGGATGACAAATGTAAGGATGTAGAGGCTTGTCTCACTAGGGGTAAGATAGATACTGCCTACAGGAAAATTAAAGAGACCTTTGGAGAGAAGAGACCCACTTGTATGAATATCAAGAGCTCAGATGGCAACCCAGTTCTAAGCAAAGAAGGGAAGGCAGAAAGGTGGAAGGAGTATATAGAGGGTTTATACAGGGTGTTTCAAAAATGACCGGTAAATTTTGAAACGGCAATAAAAACTAAACGAGCAGCGATAGAAATACACCGTTTGTTGCAATATGCTTGGGACAACAGTACATTTTCAGGCAGACAAACTTTCGAAATTACAGTAGTTACAATTTTCAACAACAGATGGCGCTGCGGTCTGGGAAACTCTATAGGACGATATTTTCCACATATCCACCATGCGTAGCAATAATATGGCGTAGTCTCTGAATGAAATTACCCGAAACCTTTGACAACGTGTCTGGCGGAATGGCTTCACATGCAGATGAGATGTACTGCTTCAGCTGTTCAATTGTTTCTGGATTCTGGCGGTACACCTGGTCTTTCAAGTGTCCCCACAGAAAGAAGTCACAGGGGTTCATGTCTGGCGAATAGGGAGGCCAATCCACGCCGCCTCCTATATGTTTCGGATAGCCCAAAGCAATCACACGATCATCGAAATATTCATTCAGGAAATTAAAGACGTCGGCCGTGCGATGTGGCCGGGCACCATCTTGCATAAACCACGAGGTGTTCGCAGTGTCGTCTAAGACAGTTTGTACCGCCACAAATTCACGAAGAATGTCCAGATAGCGTGATGCAGTAATCGTTTCGGATCTGAAAAATGGGCCAATGATTCCTTTGGAAGAAATGGCGGCCCAGGCCAGTACTTTTTGAGGATGCAGGGACGATGGGACTGCAACATGGGGCTTTTCGGTTCCCCATATGCGCCAGTTCTGTTTATTGACGAAGCCGTCCAGGTAAAAATAAGCTTCGTCAGTAAACCAAATGCTACCCACATGCATATCGCCGTCATCAATCCTGTGCACTATATCGTTAGCGAATGTCTCCCGTGCAGCAATAGTAGCGGCGCTGAGGAGTTGCCGCGTTTGAATTTTGTATGGATAGAGGTGTAAACTCTGGCGCATGAGACGATACGTGGACGTTGGCGTCATTTGGACCGCAGCTGCAACACGGCGAACGGAAACCCGAGGCCGCTGTTGGATCACCTGCTGCACTAGCTGCGCGTTGCCCTCTGTGGTTGCCGTACGCGGTCGCCCTACCTTTCCAGCACGTTCATCCGTCACGTTCCCAGTCCGTTGAAATTTTTCAAACAGATCCTTTATTGTATCGCTTTTCGGTCCTTTGGTTACATTAAACCTCCGTTGAAATCTTCGTCTTGTTGCAACAACACTGTGTTCTAGGCGGTGGAATTCCAACACCAGAAAAATCCTCTGTTCTAAGGAATAAACCATGTTGTCTACAGCACACTTGCACGTTGTGAACAGCACACGCTTACAGCAGAAAGACGACGTACAGAAAGGCGCACCCACAGACTGCGTTGTCTTCTATATCTTTCACATCACTTGCAGCGCCATCTGTTGATGAAAATTGTAACTACTGTAATTTCGAAAGTTTGTCTGCCTGAAAATGTACTGTTGTCCCAAGCATATTGCAACAAACGGTGTATTTCTATCGCTGCTCGTTTAGTTTTTATTGCCGTTTCAAATATACCGGTCATTTTTGAAACACCCTGTACAAGGGCGATGTACTTGAGAACAATATTATGGAAATGGAAGAGGATGTAGATGAAGATGAAATGGGAGATAAGATACTGCGTGAAGAGTTTGACAGAGCACTGAAAGACCTGAGTCGAAACAAGGCCCCGGGAGTAGACAACATTCCATTAGAGCTACTGATGGCCTTCGGAGAGCCAGTCATGACAAAAACCCTACCATCTGGTGAGCAAGATGTATGAGACAGGCGAAATACCCACAGACTTCAAGAAGAATTTAATAATTCCAATCCCAAAGAAAGCAGGTGTTGACAGATGTGAAAATTACCGAACTATCAGTTTAATAAGTCACAGCTGCAAAATACTAACGCGAATTCTTTACAGACGAATGGAAAAACTGGTAGAAGCGGACCTCGGGGAAGATCAGTTTGGATTCCGTAGAAATGTTGGAACACGTGAGGCAATGCTAACCTTACGACTTATCTTAGAAGAAAGATTAAGAAAAGGCAAACCTACGTTTCTAGCATTTGTAGACTTAGAGAAAGCTTTTGACAACGTTAACTGGAATACTCTCTTTCAAATTCTAAAGGTGGCGGGGTAAAATACATGGAACGGAAGGCTATTTACAATTTGTACAGAAACCAGATGGCAGTTATAAGAGTCGAGGGGCATGAAAGGGAAGCAGTGGTTGGGAAAGGAGTGAGACGGGGTTGTAGCCTCTCCCCGATGTTATTCAATCTGTATATTGAGCAAGCAGTAAAGGAAACAAAAGAAAAATTCGGAGTAGGTATTAAAATTCATGGAGAAGAAGTAAAAACTTTGTGGTTCGCCGATGACATTGTAATTCTGTCAGAGACAGCAAAGGACTTGTAAGAGCAGTTGAACGGAATGGACAGTGTCTTGAAAGGAGGATATAAGATGAACATCAACAAAAGCAAAACGAGGATAATGGAATGTAGTCAAATTAAATCGGGCGATGCTGAGGGGATTAGATTAGGAAATGAGACACTTAAAGTAGTAAAGGAGATTTGCTAGTTGGGGAGCAAAATAACTGATGATGGTCGAAGTTGAGAGGATATAAAATGTAGACTGGCAATGGCAAGGAAAGCGATTCTGAAGAAGAGAAATTTGTTAACATCGAGTATAGATTTAAGTGTCAGGAAGTCGTTTCTGGAAGTATTTGTATGGAGTGTAGCCATGTATGGAAGTGAAACATGGACGATAACCAGTTTGGACAAGAAGAAAATAGAAGCTTTCGAAATGTGGTGCTACAGAAGAATGCTGAAGATAAGGTGGGTAGATCACGTAACTAATGAGGAGGTATTGAATAGGATTGGGGAGAAGAGAAGTTTGTGGCACAACTTGACTAGAAGAAGGGATCGGTTGGTAGGACATGTTTTGAGGCATCAAGGGATCACAAATTTGGCATTGGAGGGCAGCGTGGAGGGTAAAAATCGTAGAGGGAGACCAAGAGATGAATACACTAAGCAGATTCAGAAGGATGTAGGTTGCAGTAGGTACTGGGAGATGAAGATGCTTGCACAGGATAGAGTAGCATGGAGAGCTGCATCAAACCAGTCTCAGGACTGAAGACCACAACAACAACAACATTGATATCTTCCATTTTTCTTTACTCCTCCTCATCATTCAATTTCTGTAAACAAAGGTAAAACAGTAGTTGTTGCACTTAGTCCATGCACTGCGCTCTGCATGCGTGCTTGCTTTTTGAAATATGTTAGAATGTTGCTGATAACGGAGTTGCAGCGGGAAGACGAGGTCAGTTGTCTGCTGCGTAGAGGAGCATTGCAGAACAGTTGTTAGGAGATGTTAGAGCATATGTTAAAATTCGCAGTCAGATGGTTCAGAACCGATTTGTTTATAATTCGAGGAGGAGTAAGTAATACTACATTCGTTTTTTTCCTAAGATTACTTGCAGTGCCAGAGATGAATTGACTAAATTACGGGAGCGCTTGGAACAGACATCGCGAAACGACCAAACTGCGAGTGGTGTAGACAACTGCATTCCACAACGCAATGCGGTGAGAACGGAATCAGCACCGGATACCCCTTCAGGAGCGACAATTTGCGAACGTGCGGAGGACACGGCCTATCTTAACCGTTTTGTGCCAGTCAGAAAATTCCAGAACTATAGAGACAACGAGAAAGACCTGCACGCGAAGACGTTCATTTCTCAATTTGACCTCTCGCTACCTCCATAGTGACCACTAGAGTTCAAATTAAACTGTATATGTGATCACATCGAGGGAAGTGTCACAGAAAGAATGCGTACGAACGCGGCAACAGTCTCATCATACAAAAAATTTAAGAACGCGTTCTTCGCGAAGTACTGGTCGACGCATCAGACACGAAATTATATTTTGCAAGAATCTGGTCCCTTCAGGATTTAAAAGTCATTTCAAATTCTTCGAGGCTCTGGTCGAAAAAGGACAGTTCCATGACGATGCCGAAATAATCGGCTTCTGTCATATGAAGCTCCTACCACACCACCAGCAAACATTAACTGGTAAATGTGGAAACGATATTGACGCCTTTAAAAATCAGAGAATCAGAATTCGCGCTGTATAAGCAGACGTGGGCTGATCACCGATACAACACCTAGCAGAAGAGAAAAAATTCTAAAGAAGGGCTTGCAAACACAGGTGCCAGCAGACACAACAGCAACAACCCAGGCCACACAGGAGGCTGAAACAACCAGCACTACCGCCAAAATGACAATAGGAGACACTTCAGGCACAATGAGTTTGCTCTATGGGTAGCGTCTAGGGGACACAGTCCGGCTTTTCGCCGCCGTGCAGTGCGGACATGTTGTTGTTTCCGCCTGCGGGGCGCGCGCGCTCGCTATTGTTTACACTTCAGCGGCCGTCACTTACGTGTCGCTTACGTGCACTAGAACCATGGCCAACCGTTTTCGAAAATCAACTTTACGATTCAACTTCTGCAACGACTACGCACGACCAAAGGCCTTGGAAGTGGAACGCTTCCTACGCGACGTTGCTAAGATCCCAGCTTCCGATATCTTGGGCATCCATTTGTCCATATTAAGCAGTGCTGTGTACGTCAAAGTCGTCAATGACGCGGTATGTGAAAGAATACTTCGTGACACCAACCGTGGATTACACTTTTGCCACGCCGACGGCAATGTCGGAGCGGTCACTGTCGACCATGCCGGTTTAGGAATGCTCACCGTACGAGTTTTCGAACTCCCGTTCGAGCTTCCGGCGGGAAACGTTATCGCGGCTTTCCGCCCCCATGGCACTGTACATGGCCACACTGCCGAACGCTGGGCGCAATTCCAAACGTACCCCGTTCTTAACGGTGTACGGCTGATCACCATCGACCTCCATCGCCACGTGCCATCATACCTGCAAATTAGCGGGTGCCGCGCGGTTGTCATATACGACGGCCAACGCAAGACCTGTTCCGGGTGAGGCAAAGAAGGCCACCTCAGATCTGAGTGTCTTCAGCGACGAATCACCCAATTGCCAGCCGCTACCGTGGCAACTCCGGCTCCGACGACGGTTTTACCGCTCACCTACGCATCGACGCTCTCTTATCCTCCCACCGGCCGCCGCCCATCGGACCACGTACCGGTGACCCTTCCAGCTGCTACGGATACCGCCGGGGCCGACACGTCGCGCTCAAAGCCTGACGCTACTCCGGCGCCACTACCAACAGCGACGACTTCCGACACCCACCCGCCTGAACATATGGACGTTCCCGCGACGGCCTTCCTCTCAGAGCGACGCGACTCCCTTCCGTCTTCCGACACGGAGGGACGAACCCGCAAACAACGTTCACCTGAAGCTCCAGAGGCCGTCCGACCCGACGAGGCCTCGGAGAACCTACACGACGATACGAATGACGACAACATGACGCCGACTGTGGATGTGTCGATGCCTACTCTACTGGCTCGCTCAGGTGCTCCTGAACCAATGGACTCCACCGATGCGACTGCCACCGCGACGTCCTCCGCCCCTACGACCGAAGTGGAACGTACGACCATCACAACGACAACGCCTTCAATGGTGTGGAGTGAGGACGTCGATGAGGACCCGGATCACGCGCTGGGGACAGAGTTACCCCAGACGGAAGCATCGTTACGCCGCTGATAACGCCGTCAGGTGGCGTACGGCACGACTCGCCGTTGCCTCGCCCCTCTTCATCCTCCGCCGGTGGAGTTCCCCTCCACGGCGGGGTACGGCTCCAAACCTACCGAATAGCGACGATCAACACTAACACCATTAGCTCTCCCGTGAAACTTCAAGCCGGCCGAAGTGGCAGTGCGGTTAAAGGCGCTGCAGTCTGGAACCGCGAGACCGCTACGGTCGCAGGTTCGAATCCTGCCTCGGGCATGGATGTTTGTGGTGTCCTTAGGTTAGTTAGGTTTAACTAGTTCTAAGTTCTAGGGGACTAATGACCTCGGCAGTTGAGTCCCATAGTGCTCAGAGCCATTTGAACCATTTTTTTTTTTTTTTTTTTTTTTTTTTTTTTTTTGTGAAACTTCAACTGCTGCGAGAGATGATATGGGCGTCGGACTTCGATATCGCACTACTACAGGAAGTATACTTGGCCACACTTCCAGATGTCGCGGGATATAACACTTATCCTTCTCCTGGTAACCACCTGGGACGCGGCGTAGCCATCTACGCCAGAGAAGGCATTCCAGTGGCCGATGTCACATACCTTCCATCTGCCAGAGGCATGGCCGTCACCGTCATGGGGACGCGTATCAAAATGGCTCTGAGAACTATGGGACTTAACATCTGTCATCAGTCCCCTAGAACTTAGAACTACTGAAACCTAACTAACCTAAGGACATCACACACATCCATGCCCGAGGCAGGATTCGAACCTGCGACCGTAGCGGTCACGCGGTTCCAGACTGAAGCGCCAGAACCGCTCGGCCACACCGGCCGGCTGGGGACGCGTATCGTCAACATTTACGCTCCGTCAGGCTCCACCCGCAGACGCGACAGGGCACTCTTCTATTCAGAAGAAATCGCTCCTTTGTTTCTTGGACGCTGCGACCATTACTTGCTTGGGGGTGATTTTAATTGTGTCTTGCACCCCAAAGATCAAGTGCCCCACTACAACACCTGTCAAGAACTGCGTCTTGTCGTCCGAGATCTGTTGCTCCGCGACACTTGTGAAGTTCAGCACGACGACGCGCCTGGACATACTTACCAGACGAGTCATTCCGCGAGCCAGATTGATAGAATTTACGTCTCTCGGGAACTCACACCTGCAGTCCAAGGTGCAGAACTTTGGCCCCTGGCCTTTTCGGACCACTGTGCCTACATCTGCAACATTCTCTTCCCCAAGCAAGTGGTCTGGCGTAGTCGTCCACCGTGTAAGCTAAGCACCTCCCATCTTCATGATCCCGAATGTCTTCAACGTGTTACCGAGACATGGGCCACCTGTGAACGTCGCTTACCTAAATACTGCACGACCTTGACCTGGTGGCTGGAATGTGCCAAACCTGCCATTCGACGTACTTTGATTCAGTATGGAAAGGAAGTTGCTATGTGGCGCCGGCACACGACCGACTATTTCTACGCCGTTCTCCGCGACCTGGACGCCCAGCCGCCCACCCCCGATATCCAGAGAGAACGCAGCAGGATTAAGGCGCAAATTGTAACTTTGACACGCCGTAGACTGCAGGGGGCTATGGTGCGAACCCGATGTCAAGATTCGGCGGAACAAGAACATCCGACCATGCATCATATCGCCTCCGATAGGAAACATCGACGACAACAACTCATCACCGAGATCACCACCTGTCGCGGCCAGCACGTCACTTGCCAGGCCGAAATCGTCAGTGCCTTTGTCGACCACTACCGCATAACGTACCAGGAGGAGACTACCAACAACCACGCTGAGGAGTCTGTGTTACCACACGTAACTCGCACCCTCACCAGCGACGAAGCGGACGAGCTGATGGAGCCCATTACGTGTGACGAAATCCATGATGCAATCAAAAAAGGTGCTCTGAATAAGTCACCTGGTGTCGACGGATTGCCGATAGAATTTTATCGCACTTTCTTCACACTAATGGCGTCACGGTTTCATGAACTGCTGACGTTGGGGAACGCCGTACCGCCGTCCTTGTCACGGGAATTATTACACCCATCCACAAACCGACACCAGGTGTGACGACAGCACATTACCGTCCCCTGACTCTGCTTAACGCAGACTGTAACATTTTTACACGCCTACTGGCAACGCGATGCCGCAAGGTCCTGCCTAGCATTCTATCCCCGGAACTCCGGGCGGCTCAGTTAATATACAAACGGCCACAGGAGAATGTCGCGATTTAATTGCACTGGCAGCGGCATGCAGACTCCGCGCCGCAGTGGTTGCCATTGATTTTGACAGCGCATTCGACAAGGTGCGGCATCTTTTTCTGTTCTCAGTGATGAACCGCATGGGTTTTCCACCAGCCTTTATCGACGTGATCCGGCGCCTGTACGGCACCGCCGAATCGCTGATTCAGGTTAATGGCCGTGTGGCGGGACCAGTGGCGATCCGGCGTTCCGTACGGCAAGGCTGCCCACTTTCGAGCCTACTCTATGCCATAAGCCTGGAGCCACTCATCGGGAGTCTGACGAGCCACCTTTCTGGTCTCACTTTGCGGCAGCACAGTTCTCGATGTCGTGCGTATGCGGACGACGTCCTCCTCTTGATCCGCTCACGGAGTGAAACACACACGGTACTTGATTTGATACCAACGTACGGCACTGCAGCGGGCAGTAACATGAATGTGGCTAAATCCGCGGCGATGCCCATTGGACGCGGCCTCTCACACGACGACCTCGCACCTCTCCCGTGTGTACAAAAACTACGATACCTTGGTATCATTTTCACCTCCACCGTGCGCCGATCCGCTGCCATCAATTTTCGGCGTGCACTCCAAACCATCCGCACGACGGTGCGACAAAATCTTCTCCGACGACTCGATTCTTTACAACGTGTCCAATACCTCAATCAACATATGGCGTCCCGAATGGTCCACATTGCACAGGTCCTCCCGCTGCCATCAGCTATTGGACGCAGCCTCCAGGCTGCCTTTGGATACTTCCTTACGGCCGGTACGCTCTTTTAAGGTCCGCTACGACACGCTCACCCTTCCCCCGCGAGCGGGGGGCCTCGGCCTTGTCAATGTGCGACTCCGCGCGGCGTCCTTGTACATGTCCACCATGCACAAGCAGTAGCACGGGGGCACCTCCCTTACGCGCAGCTTGCTGGAAATTCTTGTGCCCGCGACCATAACACCACCAGTACCAGTCGGACACATCACGCACCAGCTGACGCACATTTCTGATTTCATCGTCGACTTCAGTTATGCTCACACACACTTACCGACCACGCGTTCTCCTCGACCTAAAGATTTTTACACCCCACTCCTTCGTTCCATATCCAGCAACAATATCGAACTGAGACAACCGTCCACTCGGTGGCCCACGGTTTGGCGTCACATCCACCAGCCGTTTCTTCCCTCCAACGTCCGCGCAACATGGTACCAAGTCGCAAATGAAAAATTCGCCACAAATCATCGTCTTCACGCCATCGGACTAAAGGACTCTCCACTTTGTTCCATTTGCCACCTCGTGGATGACGATGTCCATCAACTGACTTGTGCTGCCACCAGTGACGTCTGGAAACTTGCCCGACAGTTCGTTGCCTGTTAACTCCGCGTTCCGCCGGACTCGAGTGACCCATGGACTTTTATCCATCCTGAGAATACTTATTTCCCCGCCACCAAAAATCATGCGATTGTATGGGTCAAGGGATGGACGATCACCTACATGTATAATGATGGCGACAAATCAAGCCTTGATTTCTGGCAGTACTTACAAACCGCCCACAGTGAAGTCGAACACCGACCGCGCTACCGCGCCTTCTTCGCCAATTACCTACATGCGATCTTTACGTCACCCCCGCTCAGTTGGATGGTGCCACACACCGACAGCACTCCCCCCCCCCCCCCCCTGCTGACATCTGAGACCCCCGCGCTACTTTCAACATTGTAACCCACAGTGGAGTAGGTGCATGGACACGCGCCTCCTTTCTTTTATGCACTACACCAGAAAACACTAGTTTCTCCCTCACTCCACTGTATATTGCTTCACACCTCTTAACTTACATCAGCACTATTATTCTTTTTTTTCCCTATACCTTGTTTATAAAAAACAAATTGCTCGCCATGTACGAGTATAATGTCTTGTGTTATTTTCGCCGGAAGGATGGAATTTCTGTTGTATTTAAGTTTGTACAAATAAAGATCTTTTGTTCATTTACCCTGTGCCTGGTAAAAAAAAATAATAAAAATAATAAAATAAAACAAAAATGAATCAAAAAGCTACTTTGAAAAAAAAGAAAAGAGGTAGCGTCTTTGATTCATAATCAAAACGTTTTCGGTCCCGGGTTCGATCCCCGCCACTGCCTAAATTTTGATAAATAATCAGCATTGGCGGCCGAAGACTTCCGGCATAAGAAGTCAGCCTCATTCTGCCAACGCCCTTGTCAAAGAGGGCGGAGGAGCGGATAGAGGTTCAGGGCACTCTCTTGTCCTAGGGGTGGGAAATTGCCCCTAAAGGCGGAAGAATCAGCAATGATCAACGACATGAGGATGCAGAAGGCAATGGAAACCACTGCATTAAAAACACGTAACGTGTATCCACAGGACATGTGGCCTGTAATTGAAGAAGTGTCATGATGATCTCTCGATTGGCAAAAGATTCCGGAATAGTCCCCCATTCGGATCTCCGGGAGGGGACTGCCAAGGGGGAGGTTACCATGAGAAAAAGATTGAATAATCAACGAAAGGATAACGTTCTACGAGTCGGGGCGTGGAATGTCAGAAGCTTGAACGTGGTAGGGAAACTAGAAAATCTGAAAAGGGAAATGCAAAGGCTAAATCTAGATATAGTAGGGGTCAGTGAACTGAAGTGGAAGGAAAACAAGGATTTCTGGTCAGATGAGTATCGGGTAATATCAACAGCAGCAGAAAATGGTATAACAGGTGTAGGATTCGTTATGAATAGGAAGGTAGGGCAAAGGGTGTGTTACTGTGAACAGTTCAGTGACCGGGTTGTTCTAATCAGAATCGACAGCAGACCAACACCGACAACGATAGTTCAGGTATACATGCCGACGTCGCAAGCTGAAGATGAACAGATAGAGAAAGTGGGCTTGGGACGAGGAATGAAAGAGGAGAAAGACTAATTGAGATCTGTAACAAGTTTCAGCTAGTAATAGCGAATACCCTGTTCAAGAATCACAAGAGGAGGAGGTATACTTGGAAAAAGCGGGGAGATACGGGAAGATTTCAATTAGACTACATCATGGTCAGACAGAGATTCCGAAATCAGATACTGTATTGTAAGGCGTACCCAGGAGCAGATATAGACTCAGATCACAATATAATAGTGATGAAGAATAGGCTGAAGTTCAAGACATTAGTCAGGAAGAATCAATACGCAAAGAAGTGGGATACGGAAGTACTAAGGAATGATTGGGAAGGAAAACATAGGTTCAAAGAAGGTAGCTGCGAAGAAACCATGGGTAACAGAAGAAATACTTCAGTTGATTGATGAAAGGAGGAAGTACAAACATGTTCCGGGAAAATCAGTAATATTGAAATACAAGTCGCTGAGGAATGAAATAAATAGGAGGTGCAGGGAAGCTAAGACGAAATGGCTGCAGGAAAAATGTGAAGACATCGAAAAAGATATGATTGTCGGAAGGACAGACTCAGCATACAGGACAGTCAAAACAACCTTTGGTGACATTAAAAGCAACGGTGGTAACATTAAGAGTGCAACGGGAATTCCACTGTTAAATGCAGAGGAGAGAGCAGATAGGTGGAAAGAATACATTGAAAGCCTCTATGAGGGTGAAGATTTGTGTGATGTGATATAAGAAGAAACAGGAGTCGATTTAGAAGAGCTAGGGGATCCAGTATTAGAATCGGAATTTAAAAGAGCTTTGGAGGACTTACGGTCAAATAAGGAAGAAGGGATAGATAACATTCCATCAGAATTTCTAAAATCATTGGGGGAAGTGGCAACAAAACGACTATTCACGTTGGTGTGTAGAATATATGAGTCTGGCGATATACCATCTGCCTTTCGGAAAAGCATCATCCACACAATTCCGAAGACGGCAAGAGCTGACAAGTGCGAGAATTATCGCACAATCAGCTTAACAGCTCATGCATCGAACCTGCTTACAAGAATAATATACAGAAGAATGGAAAAGAAAATTGAGAACGCGCTAGGTGACGATCAGTTTGGCTTTAGGAAAAGTAAAAAATGGTTCAAATGGCTCTGAGCGCTATGGGACTTAACATCTGTGGTCATCAGCACCCTAGAACTTAGAACTACTTAAACCTAACTAACCTAAGGACGTCACACACATCCATGCCCGAGGCAGGATTCGAACCTGCGACCGTTGCGATCACGCGGTTCCAGACTGAAGCGCCTAGAACCGCACGGCCACATCGGCCGGCTAGGAAAAATAAGGGACGAGAGAGGCAATTCTGACGTTTCGGCTAATAATGGAGGCAAGGCTAAAGAAAAATCAGGACACTTTCATAGGATTTGTCGGCCTGGAAAAAGCATTCGACAATATAAAATGGTGCAAGCTGTTCGAGATTCTGAAAAAAGTATGGGTGAGCTATAGGGAGGGACGGGTCATATACAATATGTACATCAACCAAGAGGGATTAATAAGAGTGGACGATCAAGAACGAAGTGCTCGTATTAAGAAGGGTGTAAGACAAGGCTGTAGCCTTTCGCCCCTACTCTTCAATCTGTACATCGAGGAAGCAATGATGGAAATAAAAGAAAGGTTCAGGAGTGGAATTAAAATACAAGGTGAAAGGATATCAATGATACGATTCGCTGATTGCATTCCTATCCCGAGTCAAAGTGAAGAAGAAATAAATGATCTGCTGAACGGAATGAACAATCTAATGAGTACACAGTATGGTTTGAGAGTAAATCGGAGAAAGACGAAGGTAATGAGAAGTAGTAGAAATGAGAACAGCGAGAAACTTAACATCAGGATTGATGGTCACGAAGTCAATGAAGTTAAGGAATTCTGCTACCTAGGCAGTAAAATAACCAATGACGGACGGAGCAAGGAGGACATCAAAAGCAGACTCGCTATGGCAAAAAAGGCATTTCTGGCCAAGAGAAGTCTACTAATATCAAATACCGGCCTTAATTTGATGAAGAAATTTCTGAGGATGTACGTCTGGAGTACAGCATTGTATGGTAGTGAAACATGGACTGTGGGAAAACCGGAACAGAAGAGAATCGAAGCATTTGAGATGTGGTGCTATAGACAAATGTTGAAAATTAGGTGGACTGATAAGGTAAGGAATGAGGAGGTTCTACGCAGAATCGGAGAGGAAAGGAATATGTGGAAAACACTGATAAGAAGAAGGGACAGGATGATAGGACATCTGCTAAGACATGAGGGAATGATTTCCATGGTACTAGAGGGAGCTGTAGAGAGCAAAAACTGTAGAGGAAGACAGAGATTGGAATACGTCAAGCAAATAATTGAGGACGTAGGTTGCAAGTGCTACTCTGAGATGAAGAGGTTAGCACAGGAAAGGAATTCGTGGCGGGCCGCATCAAACCAGTCTGATGACCAGACTGATGACCAAAAAAAAAGAGTTTGCTCGTGAACAAGCTAGAGTACAAGGGCAGGTCCTTGAACGTCACCCACCTAGCTCTAACACTAGTCATCAACAAGGAAATCCATGGGCATCCGCTACATCAACTACCTGACTGGCACAGTGTTAGATCATAGGAATCCAGAGTATAGAGCACAATTATGTTAAGCAGCTAAATTAGTGATATTTTTCTTTCCGGCCTCTGTTATAGATCTTGCCTTAATTGAACATGTGAGGTAGTGACTAGAAAAATGTTTGGTTCCAGGCGCTTCAGTCCGGAACCTCGTTGCTGCTACGGTCGCATGTTCGAATCCTGCCTCGGGCATGGATGTGTGTGATGGGTTTAAGTTGTTCTAAGTCTAGGGGGCTAATGACCTCAGATGTTAAGTGCCTTAGTGCTTAGAGACATTTGAACAATTTTTAGTAAAATGTGAGGGCCCAAGGAATGTGCCTCCTTATTAAAACGCACCAGGAAGGAACGCCAGTCTTGGGTATAAAGAATGATGAAGGATAGAAGACGTGCCGTCTGACCTCTTCTTAACTTTCCTTACTATTACAGGGATTGTAAAACATTTATCATTGACGTCACTGTGACTGGGGGGTGAACCATCTGATTCCTGTAAATAATACTAATGAAGTGTTTGTGCCTGTAGCGAATAGCACTCAGCACTCCGTCTTCAGGCCACAAGTGGCCCATCGGGATCATCCGACCGCCGTGTCATCCTCATATGCACCTGTAGCCCGTTCTCAGGACGTTCGATTCTGATTTGGGTCGAATCCATACCACCGCTGCGTAGACCCATACCTGCAGAGTGGAAAGTTTGTTTTGTTTTTATGTCGCGTGGTGCCAGGAACATCGGCACTTACCATGTATGCTAGAAGTGAGTTTTATTTCTACTGTAGAAAACTGGGGTGCGAGTAGCATTTGCAGCCAACGTCCTCAATTATTTGCTGGATGTATTCCAATCTCTGTCTTCCTCTACAGCTTTTGCCCTTTACAGCTCCCTGTAGTACCATGGAGCTCATTCCCTGATGTCTTGATAGAAGACCTCTCACCTTATCCCTCCTCCTTGTCCGTGTTTTTCACATTTTCTTTTCCTCTCCGATTCTGCGCATAATCTCATCATTCCTTACCTATTCAGTCCACCTACTTTTCAACATTCCTTTGTAACACCACATCTAAAATGCTTCGATTCTCTTCTGTTCCGGATTTCCCACAGTCCATGTTTCAATACCTTGTAGTGCTGCGCTCCAAATGTACATTCTCAGAAATTTCTTCCTCAAATTAAGGCCTATGTTTGATGCTAGTAGACTTATCTTGGCAAGGAATGCCCTTTTTGCCGGTGCTAGTCTGCTTTTGATGTCCTGCGTGCTCCGTGAGTCATGGGTTGTCTTACTACCTAGGTAACAGAATTCCTTAATTTCATCTACTTTGTGACCATCAATCCTGATGTATCTCGCCGTTCTCATTTCTTATACTTCTCATTACTTTCGTCTTCCTTCGATTTACTCTCAGTAAACTGTTCATTCCATTCAGCGACTCATGTTATTCTTCTTCACTTTCACTTAGGATAGCACTGTCATCAGCGAATCCTATCATTGATATCGTTCCATCTTGAATTTTAATTCCACTCCTGGACCTTTTTTTTTCATCATTGCTTCTTCGATGGACGGATTGAACAGTGGCAGCGAAAGACTACATCCCCGTCTTACACCCTTCTTAATTCGAGCACATCGTTCTTGGTGATCCACTGTTATTACTCTATCTTAGGTCTTGAACATACTGTATATTACCCGTCTCTCCCTATACCTTACCCCTGTTTTTCTCAGAATTTCGAACATGCTGCACCATTTTGCAGTGCATAACTCTTTTCCCAGGCCGACAAATCCTATGAACATCTCTTTATTTTTCTTTAGTCTTGCCTCCATTATCAACGGCAACGCCAGAATTGCCTTTACCTGCCCTGAAACTAAACTGATCGTCATCTAACACATCCCCAATTTTCTTTTCCATTCTTCTGTATATTATTCTTTCAGCAACCTGGATGCTTGAGCTGTTATGCTGATTGTGTGATAATTCTCGCTCTTCCAGACTTCGGAATTGTGTGACTGATATTTTTCCGAAAGTTATATGGTATGTCGCCAGCGTGAACAGTCGTTTTGTTTCCACTTCCCATATGGTTTTAGAAATTCTGATAGAATGTTATCTATCCCATCTACTTTACTTTCCGCTTAAGTTCTCTAAAACTTTCTTAAATTCTGATTCTAATACTGGACCCCTATCTCTTTTAAATTGACGCCTGTTTCTTTTTGTATCACATCAGTCAAATCTCCCCACTCATAGAGGCCTTCGATGCACTCTTTCTACCTATCCGGCCTCTTCTCTGCATTCAACATTGGAATTCCCGTTGCACCCTCAGTGTTACCACTCTTGTTTTTAATTTCACCGAAGGTATTTTGACATTCCTGCATGCTGAGTCAGTCCCTGCGACAATCATTTCCTTTACGATTTCTTCACATTTTTCATGCAACCATTTCGTCTTAGCTTCCTGCACTTCGCATTTATTTCATTCCTCAGCAACACTATTTCTTAATTTCCCTGAATATTTTTGTACTTTCTTCCTTCATCAATCAACTGAAGTATTTCTTCTGTTACCCATGATTTCTTCGCAGTTACCTACTTTGTACCTATGTTTTTCTTTCCAACTTCCGTGATTGCCCTTTTTAGAGACATTCATTACTCTTCACCTGTACTGCCTACCGAGCTATTCCTTATTGCCGTATCTATAGTCTTAGAGAACGTCAAGCGTATCTCGTCATTCCTTACAACTTCTGTAACTCACTTCTTTGCGTATTGATTCTTCCTGACTAATCTCTTCAACTTCAACCTTCTTTCATCACTGCTACATTATGATCTGCTCCTGGGTACGCCTTACAATCCAGTATCTGATTTCGGAATCTCTGTCTGACCATGATATAATATGATTGAAATCTTCCCGTATCACCTGTCCTTTTCGAAGTATGCCTCCTCCTCTTGTGATTATTGAACAGAGTATTCGCTATTACCCGCTGAAATTTATTACAGAACTCAATTAGTCTTTTTTCTTTCTCATTTCTTGTCTGAAGCCCATATTCTCCTGTAACATTTTCTTTTGCACCGTCCCCTACAGCCCCTGTGCAGAGCGTTTCTAGGCGCTTCAGTCTGGAACCGCGCGCCTGCTACGGTCCCAGGTTCGAATCCTGCCTAGGTCATGGACGTGAGTGCTGTCCTTAGGTTACTTAGGTTTAAGTAGTTCTATGTCTAGGGGACTGATGACCTCAGATGTTAAGTCCATTAGTGGTTAGGGCCATTTGAACCTTCCCCGAAAACCGCTTTCGAGTCCCCCATGACTATTAGATTTTCGTCTCACTTTACGTACTGTATTACCCTTCCAGTATCCTCATATACTTTCTCCACCTCGTCATTTTCAGCTTGTGACGTCTTCATATATACTTGTACTGTAGTTGCCGGTGTTGATTTCCTGTCTATTCCGATAGGAAGAGTAACACACTCTCTGCCCATCTTCCTATTCATAACGAAACCTGCTCCAGTTATACCATTTGCTGCTGCTGTTAAAATTACCCTACACTCATTTGACCAGAAATCTTTGTCTTCTTTCCATTTCACTTCACTATCACCTGCTATGTCTAGACTGAACTTGCGTTTCCCGTTTCAGATTTTCCAGCTTCCCTACAAAGTTCAAGCTTCTGGCATTCCACGCCCCGACTCGTGAAAAGTTTTCCTTTCGTTGGTTATTCAAACTTTTTCTCATGGTCACCTCCACAATGGCAGTGCTTGCAAAATTCTGTGGTCACCGTTTCTCCGGTGCCCAGCAGTGGCACAATAGAGATTTGCTAAATTGTCTAATCCCTTTTTGAGTGTGTTGAGCGCGTTAGAATACCTTGCTATGACACTCAGCAGGAGTTGGTTAAAGACTTGCGGTTTACTGTTACCTTAGAAGAATTAGTTAAAGTTTTTAGTTATGGGAGACCGTTTTTCAGCTGAAGTATCATTCGTGTCAAAGAGTCCTTGCCGGAAATTGTCGCCTGCCGCTGTGGCCGAACGGTTCTAGGTGCTTCAGTCCGGAACCGCGCGACCGCTACTGTCGCAGGTTCGAATCCTGCCTCTGGCATGGTTGTTAGATTTAAGCAGTTCTAAGTTCTAGGGGACTGATGACCTCAGATGTTAAGTCCCATAGTGCTCAGAGCTATTTGAACCATTTGAACGGGATTGGTCGGTGAGTTCTTAGCTGGGAAGGGCGTGCTAAGAAAGCGCTTGTTCGCCATGGTTAAGAGCAACCTCGTTAATCTGTATTTTTTTCGTGTGCAACATGATTATGAGAACTTAGTTGAGTATATTCGTGAAGTACCTAGACAGCAGTGGCCTTTGATATAAAGTTGGATGAAGATGAGTTTGTTGCCGCCATTTTGCAAAGATTCGTTCCTGTGTTATGGTTGTTGAGAGGCAGACTACATATCCTGACTTGGATAACTTAGTCCCTCTTGTGTAGGGGGTTAAACAAGCCGATCAAAGGAGAGGTTGTGAGAAGGCGTCACCTCAGTGTTACGCCAAACCCACCTCTAGTAAGAAGAGGTTCTTCTAAGGTACGTGTTATCGCTGTGGTAGACAGGGGCATTTTGTTCGCCAGTGCGAAATCAACGGAAACAGTCGTTTAGACAGCGTGGCGTCTTTTTTACCTTTCTGACTGCATGTAATGAAGTAAAATGGGTGACCCATAATTCTCTTCCATTTGTGTGCACGTACGTCGATCATGAGCCATTCTGTACACTATTAGATTCCAGCAGTAACCTTCCGTTAATGGGTCGTAGGTGGTGCTCCAGATACTGGATCGTTCGTCAGTTCCACCATTTAAACTCCGTGGACCGAACTTGAAGAACTTTTAATGGTGAAGTTCTTACTTTGGTAAGATACATGCACATTTATTGGCATGTCGGTCAATTTTCTTGGCCGTTAGAGGTGTTGGTGGCGGAGTGTTTAAGCAATTATCTCCCCTTAGTATACGATTTCTTTAGTTATTTTTGGTCCGCAAGCTTATGCATCCTCCGGAGGCAAATCTTACTGCATACTTCCATGAAAACCCTGACATGATAAGCAAATCTAGTAGTATGTCACATAGCTCCGAATAAATCGTGACATCAAATTAACCACAGTAATACGAGTAACGAGTGAGCAAATGGAATACCACAGACTAACACAAGAATGCCTAAATGCATGTCATACCTTCCCACCGTGAGACAGACGCAGTTCCGAGGGGAGAAACGAGAACAGAAGCCGAGAGCAGAACCGTGTTAAGCTGGAAGGCCCTACGATAAGGGACGGACACCCACGTCACCAGCTAACCGCTAGGACCACCCCCAAGCCCATGTTAAAAGCTAGAGCCCTCCAGAAGAACAGTATAGATCTTACGATAACCCAAAAAGGGCTACCCCAGCCGCAAGTTTTAGCGTGAGACTTTTTCGTGTCTCTGTTACGTCAGGACCACCCTCCAGCCCATGTTAAAAGATAGAGCCCTACAGAAGAACAGTGTGGATCTTACGATAACACTAAAAGGACCACACCAGCTGCAAGTTTGAGCGTGAGACTTTTTCGCGTCTCTGTTACGTTGCAAACTTTAAAAACATTGCCGCACCACGAAAAGTATAACGTTTCTCATTGGATAGACAGAATTTTTGTAGGCGGAGCTTAAGGTTAACATTGAGACCCTGATTGGTCAGATGAAAACACAGCCAGATAGTTTTTTTAACCAACTTCGGTAAATTGTAGTAAGGAGAAGTTAGGAGAGGTTTGCTTCCGAGACGGCGAGGTGAGCGGAGCTGTGCTGTCCGCCGCCCCCTGAAGAACACCGGCAAGGTAATGAACGCACGCGATGCCGCATAACAGCGCATAAAGCTTCACTCAGAACTGCTGAAGTCTCATCTGTTACACCCCCTTTTTGCGTAATACTAGTGTCGATCGTCAATTAAAGCTCATAGTGTTCACATTTGCCACTTGAAGTAAAAATCTGAAACGCGATGATTTTTCTGTTATATAGTTATTGAGAAGCCACATCAGCCACTGTAATTTACGACAAGTTAGATAAGTAATTAAAGATAAGTGAGGGTCACTGTAGACCCTTTTGATAGTTTTCTCTTGTGTGAAACTTAATTTAAACGTAGAGTATAGATGTGATATGGCATAGGTCATCCTTCGATCCATTGTAGAACTTGGAAACCCATTCAGGGAATATTCGTTCACATTTTTGTTGAACGCAGTTGGTTTTTACCATCCTGTATTAAAACATTTCCTTTTATCAATAGTGCAATTTATAAACAATATTTTGTGAGTAGAATAAAATTTCCAATGGTAAACTTAACTGCTTTTTCGACGTTATTTTACCAGCTAACTAAAAATAGGAAAGCCTTGAACCCCTTCCACTAAATTTAGTTAGTATTAAGATTCTTTTACAGGGAGTGCAGTGGAGCTGACGTTGAAATCATTAAGTATTTGGTTATATCATCGCTAGTCTCACTGAATTCTTGTGAACTCTACATGTCATGTGTTCTGGCGTCTCCTTACCAGCAACAGGTCCCAGGTTCAAACTAGTCAATTCCCTAAAAAACACGCTCAGAGCGTCGTTGCGCGAAAGTGGTAGGGAGACACGATATAGAACAAACAGACACCACGCAGAATGTTAGAATATTGGTGCGTTATTCTTCCAACCAATGCTTGTGTAGGCGAGGTTCACCAGCCAACCGTTCGCGTCTACCTTCCACCTGTTTTCCGTCCCACGCGACAGTTAAGTATGCACCGTTTCTGCCCCGTGGCGTGATTTGAAGCTGAATCCCGGTTGGTCGCTGAACTTCTTTACAAACAAGCTTAAGTGGGGGTGGTTGCCTTGGATAGTTACCTTATTATCTTTTAGCGACTTACCACAACTGTTTTGTCTTCGCTGCCAGCGTGTCACCTGATGACTTAAGTTTTTACTCATTTTACTTAAAAGTTATTTCTCTGTTCATCAGGCACTCATTGCGTGTTGTGCCTAAGGACGTGTACCCATTATTTGCTTAGGAGAGGAGGAATGTGGTGAGCAGTGTATCCAGCCTGCCCTAAGTAATCTCGGGGCCGTTCGTCCAGACCACATTGCCCGATCCCTGGTGGTTTCATATCAAGCAGATTTAATTGTTTTTCTTTTTAATGAATTGCTTTTAGGAAAACCTGAATTATTTGTTGTATTTTGGTCAAACATGTTCTAATGATGTTTACTGCCTGACTGTTTTGAGGCTGTTTTCTTATCTTGTTACAAATATTATGAAACACTGTTACATGGGACAAAAAAATGGTTCAAATGGCTCTGAGCACTATGGGACGTAACATCTATGGTCATCAGTCCCCTAGAACTTAGAACTACTTAAACCTAACTAACCTAAGGACATCACACACATCCATGCCCGAGGCAGGGTTCGAACCTGCGACCGTAGCAGTCGCGCGGCTCCGGACTGAGCGCCTAGAACCAATAGACCACCGCGGCCGGCTATATGGGACATTATTTGGTTTGATAGTTAACTGTTTATTCTTTTAACAAAGGAAAAGAACCTTTCAAGAGAATGTTTTATCTATTATCAGTAATTGTTCTTAAATTGTTTTATTTTTTTTCTAATTGTATGGTTTTGTCTTAATATGCCGAGGTCCTGTCGAATTAGTTGGTAAAATTGCTTTTCCTGAGGAGTGTTAATAAAAACCATGATACGAAAAACCATGATACGAATGATGTTCAGTCCTTAACTTGCCCGGTCGTTCCACTCCCAGACAACCTTACGAAAGTAGTGCGTACCAGCGGGGAAAGAGAGGAAAGAAGGAAAGGTACTGCAGTCGAGTATTACACGAATTTTCCTCTTTAGGTAGAGAAAGGTGCCCTGCGGTGATTTACAAACAGTAGTTAGAAAACACAGACGGATAATCTCTCATCCACATCACAGCGAACGGCCGACATATTTCACCGCCATACTGGAATGTCTCTGAGGCAGTAGCAGCCACCGCAAAAAAAACTGTAGAGGATTCATGTCCGTTAATAAATCAGTTGGCTGCAATGAGACACCTGTGAGTAAACCGTACGCATTGAGAAACAGAGACAGAACAAAAACGTATGAACCGCCCAGAGTTTTGCTACAGCTCGCCGGGTACCAGGCGCTACTGCAGGGTACAAAACTATATGGCCTCCACATCATTAGAATGAGCACACCAACTATGCGCTGGAAATGGATTAGAGAAATTACGGAAAGATTTTTTCTTTTTACTTTTATTTATTTATTTTTTTAAATCAGTCTTGTGCCTGATTTGAAGCGGCCCACTACAAATTCCTCTCCTGCTACCAGCCTACGTCCTCAACAGTTTCTTGGATGTATTCCAGTCTCCGTCTTCCTCTACAGTGTTTACTCTCTGCAACCTCCTCTAGTACCGTGAAGTTATTCCCTGGTGTCTCGAGTGATTTGCTACCATCCTGCCCTTTCTTCTTCTCAGGTTTTCCCAAAAATTCCTGTCCTCACCACTCCTAACCAGTTTCCAACAAACTTCTGTAGCTCTATAACTCATATGCTTCGATTCCGTTAACCCAGAATCCATATTTCACTGCAATACAATTCTCAGAAATTTCTTCTTCAAATTAAGGCTATGTTTGATTACTTCTCTTAGCCAGCAACGCCGTTTTTGGCAGTGCTAGTCTGCTTTTCATGTCCTCCTTGCTCCGTCCGTCACGGATTATTTAGTTCCCTAGATAGCACAACTCCTTAATTTTATCTACTTAGTGATCACCAATCCCGAAGTTAAGTTTTGTCACTGTTCTCATTTCTGTTATTTGTCATTACTTTCTTCTTTCATCGATTTACTCGAAAACCATACTCTGTATTCATTAGACTGTTCAGTACCTTCAACACATCATGTAATTCTTCTTCACTTTCACTCAGGACAGCATTGATATTGTTTCACCCTGCATTTCAGAATCTTTCATGAACCTTCCTCCTACTTCCGTACTGCTTCTTCTATGTATAGACTGAACAGTACGGGCGAAATACTACATCCCTATGTTACAGCCTTTTTAATCCGAGCATTTCGTCCTTTGTGTTCCCTCTTGGTTCTTGTAAATGTTGCGTATTACTCATCTTTCCCCAGAATATATACCTACTTTTCTCAGAATTTCGAACACCTGGCACCATTTTACATTGTTGAACGCTTTTTACAGGCTGACAAATCCTGTGACTACTCCGATTATCAACCACAACGTCAGAACTGCCTCTCTCGTGCCTCTACCTTTCCTGAAGCCAAACTGGTCGTCATCTACCAGATCCCCAATTTTCTTTTCCAGTCTTTTCTATATTATCGTTATCAAGAAATGGGTCGCATGAGTTGTTTACCTGATCCATTTCATCTGCTTCGTTCTCGCACTTGTCGCCTCTTGCTGTCTTCGGAATCGTGCAGATGATGTTTTTCCGAAAGTCTGATGGTATATCGCGAGGCCCATACATTCTACACGCCAACGTGAATGGTCGCTTTGTTGCCACTTGCCCCAAGTATTTTAGAAATGCCTATGAAATATTATCCATCCCAAATGCGTTATTTGATTTTTAAGTCTTCCAAAGATCTCTTAATTTCCAATTTTAATACTGGGTCATCCATCTCTTCCCTCTCGACCTCTGTTTCTTCTGTCACGTCATCAGACAAAACCTCCCCTCCATAGACGCCTTTAGTATATATACCCTTTCCACGTATCGGTCCCTCCTCTGTATTTAACAGTGGAATTCATATTGCTGTCTTTAATGTTACCTCCCTTGCTTTTAATTTCATTGAAGGTTGCGTTGACTTTTCTATGTGCTGAGTCAGTCCCTCCGATAATCATTTCTTTTTCGGTTTCTTCAGATTTTTCTTCCCTTCACTTCCTGTATATTTCATTCCAAAGTTATTTGTACTTCTGTACTCCTGAATTTCTCTGAACATTTTTTTTCTTTCTTTCGTCGATTAACTGAAATTATATATATGAAGTGACTAAGGGAAACGATGATGAAGAAATGGTATTTCGCTATTTGGCTGCCTTAAGTTCGTCCTTTTGTCGTCTAAATTTCTTACAGTAAATACTGGGTGTACCATGTGTGTATTTTCGAATTCGGCCTACAGCAAGGAAAGCATTCATGACCCAGTATTTGGCTACTTATAGGGAATTAAGTGTGTCTCATGAGCGAATTTTCAAATTTTCGCCTCTAGCGTGGCATCAATCAATTCTCGTGACGAGGCAGTTGGCTACCTCAAGATCTTCAGATCGCCGAAAACCCATTACAGCAAATTCCGGATGTATCACCATCTTCTAAATTTCATGTCAAAGTCTCAAAATTGCGGCCTGTAGCGTTTCTGCAATCATGCGCAGGCAATCATAAACAGACTTTTGGGTATTTTATGATCTACCAATACCTATCAAAATTATACTGAGAGTTTCGAATGTTTCACAAGCCTATTTTCAAAGTTTCAAAGACCCAATATTGGGGCGTCTAAGACTGTATGAATTTTAACAGTGAACCGAATGCCCATTAGTCGTCAAAATATAAGCAGCATGTTTCAGAGTTTTCGCACTCCGAAAGCTCAAAAATTGCGCCCTGTCTAGTATGCATCACAATGATCACCGATTGGTTATATAATAACCGATTGGAAAACCGCCAAGTTCGCGTTGATTAACTGAACTATGTCGTAATGTGTGCAAGAGCACTTTGAACCTTGTTTTTTTTTTTCGTCTCACCTCGGTTTACCTCTAGTTGAACTCGGTTCACGCAAACTTTCAACTCGGTTAACGCGATTTGGCGCAAATACGACTTGACCCATCTCTAGCTTGCACTGAATTGCAATGAAATAATTTCCGGAGACATCGTGGGAAGCCGTGCGGGATTAGCCGAGCGGTCTAAGGTGCAGCAGTCATGGACTGTGAGGCTGGTCCCGGTGGAGGTTCGAGTTCTCCCTCGGGTGTCAGTGTTTGTCCTTAGGATAATTTAGGTTAAGTAATGTGTAAGCTTAGGGACTGATGACCTTAGCAGTTAAGTCCCGTAAGATTTCACACACATTTGAACATCTTTTTTGAACATCGTGAGAAGGTTGTCAGCTATAAGGCGAATGATAAGCTATGAAGGAAACGAAATAACTTACTCCGGTGTTAATTATCTGTCACGTGCGCATTGTGCCACAGCCACGTCAGCATCTGGTACCTCACCTACACCATGTACACTGGTCCACAGCGATTAGTGTGCTCTTTTAAGGGAATGATTCCTATTTTGCCCGGATAAGTGTAGGTTAAGTAGACATCGTGTCAAAGCGAAACATTGATATCCCCTCACCCTACTGAACGGTAATTGGATGTATTCAGGAGAAGAATGATTTTTTCGGATAACTTCTGCGTAAGTTACACCTTGAGTTCCTATGTGGCTAAAATACTCGCTCGGAGGATCAATGTTGCTGCAAAAAACACAGTACAGCGCAGTAAGCTCAGGATATTCTAATCAATGTGCAATTTTTGTAAATTGGTTTAAGAACGTTTCTTGTGCATGAGCTACGACATTCCTCGTAAACAAGAATGTGAGTCCTTCATTTCTTTCTTTTAGAAGTCGGTTTATTCACTGCTGTATACACATGCCGTAAACCAGGGTGACTTTGTGACACTTCTGACGGTTTTGTTAAAAACAATTTTTCCTGGAAAAAGGGTTTTGGTAATTTCTGAAGGTGGGTATAAGTTGAACACATACCTCATCGAATAAACTTAGTACTTATTTCCTGGAGCATACTTGTGTACCAAAATTATTGCCAGAATCTCCGCACAAAGTCTTATTATTGTGTTTTTAAATGTTCAAGCGTGGGAGACTTCATGCGAACCACCTACAAGGTAACAAGGCAAGTTTGTGGTAATAAAAGGTAAAAACTCTAAAATAATTATATTTTGTTTAGTTTTTAATATTTTATCATAAATTTTATAGTACTTTAAGAAACTCCCTGGTCCCATTTTGTTTAACTCAGGAATACAAAAGGAGGATGACACTTTGCTACCACATAGTTCGAGATACGCTATTACAGTGGACCGCAAATCCAACAATGAAAAGATAATCACACATAGCATACTTTGCTAAATACTGTTCATTCACGCATTGGTGTATGGTGTTTGCCATGCAATTTGTTCAAGAGGGTATTTCATTAAATACCATATCTGTTAGCTATTGCAGGAGTTGAGATTTACTTCTCATGACTTTCTGCACTCACATTCTCCAACAAAGCGTCACTGTAGTTGGCATAGGGAAGACAATGTGCGACTTTTTTATATGTGCGTGGCATCTTCTGCAACGGTGTGTTACGAATACCGGTACACTGTACTATGGAAATGTCACCCAAAGCCTTAGTGAAAACTTGGCACAAAGTTACCCCTTCACCCCTGCAGTTCAAAGTTCACCAACTCTCGCCACAGCGTAAAGCAATCAGTGAGTGAACATTCATATTGTGGCACCAGTCTAATGCTTAATGTAGCACAACTGCATATTTGTTGATATTCATCCTTCCGTGCGATATAGCAGAAAGATTCCGACAAACAGGCTGGCAACGCAAGATACTCAGACTGCTGCAGACGGTTTTGTAGGACCACGTGAAATAGGACCTAAATAGAGAATACACTCGTAGATGTAAGCACACTGTCCAGCAAGGGTTAGGCACTACAGTTTCTCTGGTGGGGACATTCCCAAGGTCTAGGACGCATTTGCTCGAAAGGAAGTTCGGGTGGTGCAAAGTCAGCTGCGCGCACAAAGTGACAACACCAGGAGTAAATACAGACAAATTGCAGACGCATTTTCCTCTCCTATTTTTTTCCTTTGTCCAAAGACAGCCAATACCATCAACATCTCTTCACATTTTTTTTGAACAAACAACTCAGTTATATTCCCATTTTTTTCTTTTTGAGTCATCAGTCTTCTGACTGATCGAAGCGACCCGCCGCGAATTCCTCAACTGTGCCAACGTCTTCATCTCAAAGTAGCACTTGCAGCCTACGTCTTCAATTACTTGCTGAAAGTATTCCAATCTCTGTCTTTCTCTACAGCTGCCTCGAGTACCATAGAAATTATGGAAATTATTCCCCGATGTCCTATCATCCAATCCCTTCTTCTTGTAGGTGTTTTGCGTGTATTACTTTCCGATTCTGCGCAGAAACTCCTCATTACTTCCTTACATTATCAGTCCACCTAACTTTCAACATTTGTCTGTACCACCACATCTCAAATGCTTCAGTTCTGTTCCAGTTCAACTATTTGTTGGACGTATTCCAAGCTCTGTCTTCCACTACAGTTTTTGCTCTTTATAGCTCCCTCTAGTACCATGGAAGTCTTACCCTGATGTCTTAACAGATGTCCTATCATCCTGTCCCTTCTGTTTGTAAATGTTTTCCACACATACCTTTCCTCTCCGGTTCTGAGCAGAACCTTCTCGTTCCTTACCTATCAGGCCACCTAATTTCTAACATTCGTCTCTAGCACCACATCTCAAATGCTTCAATTCTCTTCTGTTCCAGTTTCCCCCTCAGTCCATGTTTCACTACCATACAATGCTGTGTTCCAAACGTACATTCTCATAAATTTCTTTCTAAATTTAAGGCCTTTGTTTGACACTAGTAGGCTTCTCTTATACAGGATGACCTTTTCGCCAGCGCTAGTCTGCTTTTGATGCCTTCCTTGGTCTGTCCATCATTGGTAGTAGTAGAATTCCTTAACTTGTGCCGGCCGAAGTGGCCGACCGGTTCTAGGCGCTACAGTCTGGAACCGCGCGACCGCTACGGTCGCAGGTTCGAATCCTGCCTCGGGCATGGATGTGTGTGATGTCCTTAGGTTAGTTAGGTTTAAGTAGTTCTAAGTTCTAGGGGACTGATGACCTCAGTACTTAAGTCCCATAGTGCTCAGAGCCATTTGAACCATTTGAACCTTAACTTGTAATAAGATTCCTTACATTGATCTACTTCGTGACCATCAATCCTGATGTTGGTTTTTCGCTGTTCTCATTTCTGCTACTTGTCATAAATTTCGTCTTCCTTCGATTTACTCTCATTCTATATTCTGTATTCGTTAGGCTGTTAATTCCGTTCTGCAGATCATGTAATTCCTCTTCACCTTCACTTAGGACAGCAATGTCATCAGCAAATCGTATCACTGATATCCTTTCACCTTGAATTTTAATTCCACTCCGAAGCCTTTCTTTCACTTGCATCATCGCTTTATCAATGTACAGATCGAACAGTAGGGGCCCAAGACTACCTCCATGCCTTACACCTTTTTTAATCCGAGCACTTCGTTTTTCGTCGTCCACTCTTATAATCCCTATATGTTCTTGTAGATATTGCGGCGCGCTGACTGCACAAGCCACAGCCGCTTGTTGCGTCAGGCAGCAGCGACCGACCGACTCAGCGAACGTCGTCTACGGAAAGCTGGCTGCACGTATTTTCAGCCGGCGTGTGGCTAAGTCCCTCGCGCATTTTTGACAATGGCACACTGCCTGAACGAAAGCCGAGTTATAAGTGTTTATTAGAACTTACGACTGTTTTTCACTTACATTAGACCCATATATCGGTAGCTGGCTGTCGGTTACCAAGTACCGACTGGTCTGGGCTCCCTCTACCTCACTTTCTGAAAG
This sequence comes from Schistocerca nitens, assembly GCF_023898315.1. Classification (NCBI taxonomy): domain Eukaryota; kingdom Metazoa; phylum Arthropoda; class Insecta; order Orthoptera; family Acrididae; genus Schistocerca; species Schistocerca nitens. The sequence goes on from NC_064618.1 coordinate 408,474,709, forward strand.
ATTTGAAGCACGTGCATATCGGGTACTCCAAGTCCACTCTAATACGTGGACACTGGAGCGTACATCGTGGGCCAAGCGGGCGTCGGCTGCATCAAACACCGATGAAGGACGGCAAATGCGGAAATTAAACATTACAGTAGCATTGGCAGGAAACGGGAATGATAATACACCAACTCGGGCACCAGAAGCGATCAGACGAACAAGCTCAACAGAGGATGTAACACCTAGACGTACAAACACGGTATCAAAAATGATAGCAGGTGTAGATGAAATTCTGGCGGATTATCAAGCATAGCTAAAGCAAAATATGGTATCCTTCAGAATTACTGAACCAGTCGGGAACAAAATATGGGCATTAGCATTTTGCCAAATCAGACTTCGTGAGCAACTGAAAACTAAAGACTGCGTAGGGAGTTAGCGGCAGCAAATGCCCCTGGTTCAATACACAGAATTCAGCGTTTGGAAATGGAGATGGCAGCCCTACAGGAAGATAATCAAAAATTACACACTGAAAACGGGTCAACCCCACTGACTTTCATCTACATCTACATCCATACTCCGCAAGCCACCCGTTGGTGTGTGGCGGAGGGTACCTTGAGTATCTCTATCGGTTCTCCCTTCTATTACAGTCTTGTATTGTTCGAGGAAAGAAGGATTGTTGGTATGCCTCTGTGTGGGCTCTAATCTCTCTGATTTTATCCTCATGGTCTCTTCGCGAGATATACGTAGGAGGGAGCAATATACTGCTTGACTCCTCGGTGAAGGTATGTTCTCGAATCTTCAACAAAAGCCCGTACCGAGCTACTGAGCGTCTCTCCTGAGAGTCTTCCACTGGAGTTTATCATCTCCGTAACGCTTTCGCGATTACTGAATGATCCTGTAACGAATGCGCTGCTCTCCGTTGGATCTTCTCTATCTCTTCTATCAACCCTATCTGGTACGGATCCCACACTGCTGAGCAGTATTCAAGCAGTGGGTGAACAAGCGTACGGTAACCTACTTCCTTTGTTTTCGGATTGCATTTCCTTAGGATTCTTCCAGTGAATCTCAGTCTGGCATCTGCTTTACCGACGATCAACTTTATATGATCATTCCATTTAAAGTCACTCCTAATGCGTACTCCCAGATAATTTATAGAATTAACTGCTTCAAGTTGCTGACCTGCTATATTGTAGCTAAATGATAAGGGATCTTTCTTTCTGTGTATTCGCAGCACATTACACTTGTCTACATTGAGATTCAATTGCCATTCCCTGCACCATGCGTCAATTTGCTGCAGATCCTCCTGCATTTCGCTGCTGGGTTGAAGAACAAATTTCCTTAGCAAAAAATAAACAGGCAACTATCCTCTTTTCTAAATCAGAGAACAACCAGGATGCTAAGGCCATAAGGGACACCTTAACTAAAGCAATAAACGCTAGACTTGGTAAAATAAAGCAATAAGGAATACAGCAAACACTGTAATTTCTTGAAACTGAGACACAGGCAGACAAGAGGAAGATTATTGGAAAAACATCAAACTTAAAGAACATTCGATACGAAGAACCCAGAATACTAATACCACTACAGCGATACACTACGTTCCAACAACACTCAAAGAGCAGGACTTTCTAGAAGAAGTTTGAAATAAATCTCAGCGAGCACATCACCAAAGAGAAATTTCAACAAGACGTCAAAATACAATTCAAACCAGGTCCGCAAGAACGGTAAATAACATCTTACAGGTGACACCAAGTGTCAGATTATTGCCATTAAAAAGGAGTAGGGTGTACATACAATTTGAATCTCTACGCATTATGTGTCAGTACAATGTGTACAAAAGTGCTTCGACTGTTGGGATTTTGGCCATCGTCAAAAGATGTGACAGGGAAGCTATCTGCGGGAAATGTGCGAGACCCGGTCATAAAAATTTCTAATGTCATGAAGAAACAACTGTTGACTGTATTCCTTGGAAGAACAGGGAAAGAACATGTAACAAAGCTGGGGGATTAGAATGCCATACTTACAAAGTACTCTACAAAAGACAAATAGGAAAAACGGAGTATAATGTCACCAACAATGTCAACTAGCCCACACCAAAACAAAGGCAGTGAGACAACACTCTATGTATATCTAGGTAAGGATATGAATACAAGTATCAACTACGGAAGTGTACAGACGTCCTCTCAACAAAACGCAGATATAAACACCTGCATCCCCCCTCGCAGAAGCAAACACAAATCACCAACAACCAAAACAAGAACGTGGTGACGTGCAGTAGCCTGGAGGCAATGACTTGGGCTGACGCTGACTATGGACTCTCCAGTGAACATGAATCCCCTCAATAGTTGCAACATTGTGCAAGAAATATATTTTAGCCTAACAGATTATATCGACGATGTATGTTTCTATGGCGCCATGGACTACAATGTGGCGAGGCACATCAAACATGAACTTTTCCAGTGGGCAACACTCCAAGCCTTCCTTAGAGAAGAACTGGAAGACGAATCCCTGAGTAAATAAGACCTTGTAAACAACACGCTGCACACGACCCTAAGTACATAAAGATAACGATACGCATCCAAGATATGGTCATGCTTACCAAGAGGAGGACCATGACACAGTCGTTAAACACACCACACCACACCATAGAAGTACATAACAGTGACAACAGACGTCCGAGACACGGTCAAGCGCTTGAAGAACACGATAATGACGCAGGCATAAAACCAGTATATCTGGACACACCGAAACAACATAAACATGGACTAGTTCTTCCCTTGCCAGAGGATAGGCTATCGTATAGTGAAACAACTACTTTAGCAAAAAATCAATATGACACGCCAAAATGTAGACCATACATGCAAACTATACGTTTCGTCTATGGTGGCAATATGCACGAAAAGAACCCAGGTGCAAGAAACAGTTATCAATGAGAAACAAACGCAAACAGAAAACTTCAAACAAGAAAGAGTGGTCACACGCCATATGGATAATAAAAACAACATCAACACACAAAGAGCACACACTGACAAATCACTCTTCAATTGACGAGACATCAAATCACCCAAAACCGGAAACTGCACCAAGAGATAAACACCGCGACCCAGTTTATCAGAGTTACAAAACCATGAGATAAGAAACGAAATAGACTTCTATGACATCGAAGAGAACTTGCGCCTGAGTCGAGTGGAACAGAAAGTTCTTCAAACTGCACTAAGACTGGCAACAAGATTGAATCACCCTTTGGGTGACACTATATGCTATCCACTACTGAACAGACAGAATGATTCTACGAACCGGAAACCTACCGTCAGATCGATTCGAGATTTCTAACTTGGTAAGTTTGCAGCTGGCCTAGTTTGTTTAAAACGGAAAGATTACATTCTTTTATAACGTCGACTATTGTTTGACGTCTGTCCTCACAGAGAGAGTCATGTGAACGAAGAAATGAAGACCTTAACCTTGTCAATGTTTGCAATGACCTGGTCAGGGGGCATGGACGCGTGTACCTCGATTACACCCAGAGAAGGTTGGTTCTTTGTTTTTACTAAATTTCCACAATGAAAGCCTTGCAGCTAAACTGCATGTGTAGCACGATAATGGCGGCAGAGCTTGGTAGGCTGGTGAAAGAGGTATGCGCGGACATATTGTGTCTGCAAGAACCGTACACACGAGATCGAAGAATTCCAGGCCTTCCGAGGCAGTACATGCAAATCACAGGCACGAACAAGGCCAAGACTGCAATCATTGTAGTAAAAAATAACATTACAGTAACACAAATAAGGCAGTTATGCACACAACATATGGTTACAGTCGAAATAACTTTAGGCAGGGAAACATGGATTATCTCGTGATCCACGCCCATTATTTATTTCATATAGAGCCTTTTCCTGAGGTAATAGAAGATATTGCTCGATTTTCAAATTGCAGACGACTAAGTATCTTAACAGGTCAATCTCTTAATAGGTCTCTGGCACTCTGTGAGGACAGACGTCAGAGGACAAACAATAGTCGACGTTATAAACGAATGTAATCTTTTCGTTTTAAACAAACCGGGCCAGCTGCAAACTTACCAAGAATATAGTGGAGCGGGCAGCAACATAGACATTTCTCTTTCAAATAGCGGTTCATTAATACAGGTAGCGAACTGTCAGGTGCTCGATACGAGGATACTCAGTGATCATAACCAATAATTATATACACTAAAACAAACAAAGACAAATTATAACACCCAAGGATGTTGCTACGCAAAGCGAACTGACAAAAACTGAGCCAAGTGATTGAAGAGCTTCTTCTATGTGGCACCCAAGGAAGCATAGATTGCAGAGCTCAAGCTCTTACAGATGTCTCACAGAGATCGCAAGCTACAGCAATACCTGCAGCACGCGACGCACCCAAACAAAGGGCATCATGGTCAGCACTATTAACAAGACTAAGAAAAGACACTCACGATAAACGACGCTATTACCAAAAATCAAAGACAGCACAGAAAAGAGAAATTAGACTTCAACATTATCGTGACGCTAGAACACGATACAAAGACGAACTACACAAGACCAGGAAAGACCACAGGGACACATGTTAGGATAAACTTAGAGAACAATACCTGAGAGGAGTCGTTTAAACTGCAGCCTGAACATATAAAGACTCCTACAGTTTTAATCCAGATGGTGCTATCACAAGAGGCTGGAAATGCACAGCACAGTATCTCTTCAACAAACCACTTCCTGGCAATGACCATACTCAGGACAATCTGCTTCACACCACCCTTCGCAGACTACTTGATGACAAATACAGTTACGAAAACAAATGTATCGCCATCCCCTTTGCTCGAAAGAACGTTGTATTGACAGTACATAAAATAAAGAACAAAAAAGCCCCGGGCCCTGATGGCATCCACCCAGAAACCATTAAACAAGCTGTTCCACTTATCGTACCATACCTGACAGATTTACTGAATGATGCTCTACTAGAAGGACGAATAACGAATATATGGAGGACGGCAAATGCAGCTATAATTGAGAAAGCGGAGGACAAAGACCCGACTGACCCTAAGATATACAGACCAATATGTCTCATTAACATTCTGGCAAAGGTCAAGGAGAGATTGCTGTCGACAGACTACAATCGCACCGGCAGCTCTTCGGCCTTAGCCCACATCAGTTTGGTTTTTCACCACTTTTTTTTTCTTTTTTTTTTGTCATCAGTCTACTGACTGGTTTGATGCGGCCCGCCACGAATTCCTTTCCTGTGCTAACCTCTTCATCTCAGAGAAGCACTTGCAACCTACGTCCTCAATTATTTGCTTGACGTATTCCAATCTCTGTCTTCCTCTACGGTTTTTGCCCTCTACAGCTCCCTCTAGTACCATGGAAGTCATTCCCTCATGTCTTAGCAGATGTCCGATCATCCTGTCCCTTCTCCTTATTAGTGTTTTCCACATATTCCTTTCCTCTCCGATTCTGCGTAGAACCTCCTCATTCCTTACCTTATCAGTCCACCTAATTTTCAACATTCGTCTATAGCACCACATCTCAAATGCTTCGATTCTCTTCTGTTCCGGTTTTCCCACAGTCCATGTTTCACTACCATACAATGCTTGACCACATACACACATCAAAATAAGTTTTACATCACCCCAGTTCCCAGGACTCCAGAAGATAGGCGTTGACTGTGGATTTTGTAGCACAGAGACAGTCCCTTTGACTGTTCAGAGATGTCACTAAATCCGCCCAAAGATGTAAACAACCAAGGATGAGCAGCGCCTATTAGAATGAGGGGGTCTGACAGCCGACCAGCTCCAGTCATTCTACCAGGAAGGAGGTACACGGCTCGTGTTGTCTGTAGTTCAACCATGCCTAGACGGTCAATACCGCGGTTCGATCGCGTCCGCATTGTTACTTTGTACCAGGAAGGGTTCTCAACAGTGGAAGGGTCCAGGTGTCTCGGAGTGAACCAAAGCGATGTTATTCGGATATAGAGGAGATACAGAGAGACAGGAACTGTCGATGACATGCCTCGCCCAGGCCGCCCTAGGGCTACTACTTCAGTGGATGACCGCTACTTACGGATTATGGCTCGGAGAAACCCTGACAGCAACGCACCATGTTGAATAATGCTTTTCGTGCAGCCACACGGCGTCGTGTTACTACCCAAACTGTGCGTAATAGGCTACATGATGCGCAACCTCACTCCTGACGTCCATGGCGATATCCACCTTTGCAACCACCACACCATGCAGCGCGGGACAGACGAAACCAACAACAAGCCGAATGGACCGCTGAGGATTGGCATCACGTTGTCTTCACCGATGAGTGTCGTACATGCCTTCAACAAGACAATCTTCGAAGACGTGTTTGGAAGCAACCTGGTCAGGCTGAACGCCTTAGACACACTGTTCAGCGAGTGCAGCAGGGTGGAGGTTCCCTGCTGTTATGGGGTGGCATTATGAGGCCCAACGTACGCCATTGATGGTCATGGAAGACGTCGTAACGGCTGCACGATATGTGAATGACATCCTCCAACCGATAGTGCAACCATATCGGCAGCATATAGGCGAAGCATTCGTCTTTATGGACGACAATTCGCGCCCCCATCGTGCACATCTTGTGAATGACTTCCTTCAGGGTGACGACATCGCTCCACCAGAGTGGTTAGGATGCTCTACAGACATGAACCCTATCGAACATGCCTGGGATAGATTGAACAGGGCTGTTTATGGACGACGTGATCCACCTACCACTGTGAGGAATCTTTTTTTCTGTACAGGTTCCGGAACTCTCGGAAGAGGTGATGCAAAACTATTTTTGATGTGTGTAAATCCATCGGCGACGCAGTAAATAGGACCGTAGGAATGACACTGACAATATATGAGAAATACATAATAGCATTCCAAATTGACATAGCTGATGCTTTCAACAATTTTTGGCGACCGGCGCTGTTTGTTAGAGAGAGATGAATGTTCCACTGTCTCTATACAACAGCCTTAGAGATTATTGTAAAAACAGGATAGTGGAATGGAAGACTTGTATCCAAAAGGTTTTAAAGAGGGTGAGAAAGAGTTGTCCGCAAGGATCCATATGCGGACCGATTTTCTGGGACATATCAATAGAACCACTACTGAATGCATTAGAATACGACATAGTTAACGGAGTGATGCATACGTTGATGACGTTAAGGTCATGGTATCTGCAAAATCCAGGTCCCAATTAGAGAGTAAAGCCACGCGGGTCCTCGCGTTCATCGGTGAATAGTGCACGAACAACTAACTCACAATAGCAACAAACAAAACTGTTTACCTACTTCTAAGAGGCAAGCTGAAAAGAAATCCTATTATAAGGTTAAACAACACATCTGTAAAAAGGAAAGCTGTGAAAAGATGCCTTGGCATTTATATTGACGACCATTTACACTTTAACGAACACGCCAGACCGACAATTAACAAAGCGACGAAACTGATGCATAAACTTGCAAGACTGAACATTGTAGGATACAGACTACCTGGTCAGATAATGAGGACATATTACACATCGCTCTTTGAGTCAATAACTTGTTCTGCGGCTAGTACTTGGGCACACCGATTATGTTTAGGTACCCATAAAACCATTGTGAGGCGCGGCCGGAGGAGGGTTCTACGCAAAATCTCGTGGGCTTTCGGCACTGTGCGTGGTACCGGGAATTTTCCCTATAGACATTAAAATTCGCTACAGAGCAGCTGCATACTGGCTGAAGAGGGAAGATGCGACACAACCGACAGACGAAAATTAAACAAGTGGAGAACTGATACGTGGCAGGCAGAATGGGACTCAACTGTTAACGGAAGACGAGTCTACTCTTTCTTCTCCAGCGGAGAATTTGAAGTACATAAAACACAGGATGGCGCACTTTCCCTCGGGCCAAGGCCTGTGCATCTCCACACTTTTGGTCTGAAACAAACTCACACTTTTCCCTGTGGTGAGAATGTACAGCTGAAAACATAAAGCTCATCTGCGATTCCATATATCACATACGACCGAATTTAGGAAACCAGGACATAGGACAATATGCAGACAAGATGACAGGAACTCTGTAAACAACACAGCAGACGTATTTCGAGCACTATATGCGGCATACAAACAGGAGAGACCATAAGCTAGAGTAAGACAGGCTCCACATCGGACAGATCAGCAGTACACAGTAAACGACACAGACACAAGCGCAGATACGGAATCAGATGCTACATCACACACAAGAAGTGAAGACGAGACAGACATACAAACATAGCACCAGTAAGCGAAGGTTCTACAACACTACATCGAATTAATCTGAAAAAAATCTCTCTGTGCAGCGTTTTTTATAACATTTCATAGCATGTAACACTATGTGAAGATGTGACATTTCTTCTTCTTTCGCTGCATCAGGTGTGACTGGCTCGAAGGTTTTAGCGAGCCCTCGCACATGATGCAGCTGACTATGACATTTAAATCAACTTCCAATCCCCGCTATTACCTTAAATTCGGAAACACATTACAACGTAACTAGTCAATACATTAAATTAAGTATTACCACTGTCAAGACAACACATTTTTAACAAACGTAATTATACATACAGAAAGTATAAAGGGAAAAACTGTCACCTCATAGCTAAGTCAAATGTCCACTTCTTGTTTCTTCCATTAAATAAACTTTTAATTTTAAATCCATAACCTCTTATGTATCTTATTATTAAAATCATCTAAGTTACCAACAAGTTTAAAAAATTGTTTATATGCGTTTTTACTTATTGTATACATATTACGACAATGTAAAATGGTGCAAGATGTTCGAAATTCTGAGAAAAATAGGTGTAAGCTACAGGGAGAGACGAGTAATATAGAATATGTACATTTAGTTATTTATTTCTCAGGTAAAGATGGTTCAAATGGCTCTGAGCACTATGGGACTCAACTTCTGAGGTCATTAGTCCCCTAGAACTTAGAACTAGTTAAACCTAACTAACCTAAGGACACCACAAACATCCATGCCCGAGGCAGGATTCGAACCTGCGACCGTAGCGGTCTCGCGGTTCCAGACTGCAGCGCCTTTCTCGGGTAAAGACCTGCTGCCTATTAGTATCTAGCAGGTCGTACATTGTGTGATTTCATATGTTCTGGCATACAAATTCAGTAAATTTTGTAAAATTTTAAGCAAAAAAATGTACTAGTGATAAAACTGAATTTGTACGATAGAACATGTAAAATCACGCAATGTACGACCTGCTATATACTAATAGGCAGCAGATCTTTACTTGAGAAATAAATAAATAAAAAATAAGTAACTAAATGCATATATTGTATATTACTCGTCTCTCCCTGTAGCTTATCCCTATTTTTCTCAGAATTTCGAACATCTTACACAACTTTACATTGTCTAACGCATTTTTCAGGTCGACAAATCCTATGAACGTGTCTTGATTTTTTTTTAGTCCTGCTTCCATTATCAACCGCAACGTCAGAACTGCCTCTCTGGTACCTTTACCTTTCCTAAAGCCAAATTGATCATCATCTAACACAGCTTCAATTTACTTTTCCATTCTTCTGTATATTAATCTTGTTAGCAACTTGGATGCATGAGCTGTTAAGCTGTTTGTGTGATAAATCTCTCACTTGTCAGCACTTGAAGTCTTCGTAATTGCGTGGATGATGTTTTTCCGAAAGTCAGATGGTATGTTGCCAGACTCATACATTCTTCATACCAACGTGAATATTCGTTTTATTGCCACTCCCCCAATGATTTTAGAAATTCTGAATTTCTGATGGAATGTTATCTATTCCTTCTGTCTTATTTGGTCTTCAGTCCTCTAAAGCTCTCTTAAATTCTAATTCTAATACGGAAATCTTTTCTAAATCGACTCCTATTTCTTCTTCTATAACATCAGATAAATCTTCCCCCTTATAGATACTTTCAATTTACTCCTTCCACCTATCCACTCTCTCCGCTGCATTTAACAGCGGAATTCCCGTTACACTCTCAATGTTACCACCTTTCCTTTTAATTTCACTCAAGGTTGTTTTGACTTCCCTATATATTGAGTCAGTCCTTCCGTCAATCATTTCTTCTTCGATTTCTTCACATTTTTCGTCTTAGCTTCCCTGCACGTCCTGTTTATTTCATTCCTCGCCGACTTGTATTTCTCTATCCTTGAATTCCCCGAACATTTTTACACTTTCTTCTTTCATTGATCTATTGAGCTGTTTCTTCTGTTACTCATGGTTTCTTCGCAATTACCTTCATTGTACCTGTGTTTCCCTTTCCAACCTCTTTTCAGAGATGACCATTACTCTTCAACTGTATTGCCTACTAAGATATTCCTTATTGCGATATATGCTTAGGAAACGTCAAGTGCATCTCTTCATTCCTTAGTACTTCTAATCCCACTTTGCGTATTGATTCTTCTTGACTAATCTCTTAATCTTCAACCTACTTCTCCTGAGTACGCCTTACAGTCCAGTATCTGATTTCGGAATCTCCGCCTGACTATGATGTAATAAAACTGAAATCTTCCCGTATCGCCCAGCCTTCTCCAAGTACACCTCCTCATGATTCTCGAACAGATTATTCGGTATTACTAACTGAAACTTATTACAGAACTCAATTAGCCTTTCTTCCATCTCGTTCCTTGTCCAAAGCCCAGATTCTCCTGTAATCCTGTAACCATTTCTTCTACTCGTTACCCTGCAATCGCATTTCAGTCCCTCATGACCATTAGATTTTCTTCTCTGTTTACGTATTGTATTACCATTTTAATACCCTCATATACTTTCTCTATCTCTTCAGCTTCAGCCTGCGCCGTCGGCATGTATACCTGGGCTATCCTTGTCGGTGTTGGTTTGCTATCGATACTGATAAGAACAATCGTATCACTGGACTGTTCACAGTGAGCCTTTGCATTTCCCTTTTCAGATTTTCTAGCTTCACTGCCGCGTTCAAGTTCCTGACATTCCACGCAACGACTCGTAGAACGTCATCCTTTCGTTGGTTATTGAATATTTTTCTCATGACCACCTCTGTCTTGGCACTCCCCTCCCGGAGATCCGAATGGGGGACTGCTCTAGAATCTTTTGCCAATGGATAGATGATCATGATTCACTACTGGGCACATGTCCTGTGGATATATGTTACGTGTCTTTAATGCAGTGGTCTACATTGCCTTCTGTAAGTTCATGCTGCTGATCATTGCTGATTATTCCGCCTTTAGGGGCAGTTTCCAATCCCAAGGACAAGAGAGTGCCCTGAACCTCTGTCCTTCCCTCTGTCCTCTTTGACAAGGGCGTTGGCAGATTCAGGGTGACTTCTTATGCCGAAAATGATGATTATTAATCAAAATCAGCCCGGGACCAAGGATGTTTTGATTGCTAATCAAATACGCTACCCCTAGAGCATGGGTATCACCCCCGCATGTATGCATATATCTGTTGAATCTGGTTCTTTCATACGCCTTTCTCATGCATAATGTTCCTCCTATCATTTGTCTCCAGTAACTTCTCTCCTTTTCTGACAACAGTCGTAAGTTGAGGACTGTAATTTAAGTACAGCAAACGGGGTCATAGGCAGATTAGAAACGTGGAGGCTTCAAACTTTCCTCGCTCAACTTTCTCGCAGAAAGTAGAAATGAGAATGAGACTCTCATTCCGTTGGCCAACGTTCTGCGTAACGTGAAACGCAGTAGCCCCGTTTTCGCGTTAATAACTTGTTCTGCTTCCCCGTCGTTGGCGCGTGACATCTGCCTGAATACGATCGCAACAAAGGGAGTAGTAACTAACTTGAAAGAGCTCCACATCCACACGCGTGACACATTGATAGGAGCAGGCTTTGTATTACACATCGCTTTGTTCTCTTCTGTCGCCTCTTGAAGCGGCCTCTCAACTCATTCGGAAAGATGGACAAGTTTGAGTGGGGTACCCTGTGAGCCAAAAATAAATTGCATGCATTGTTTCCAACAAATTGGGATTATCTTTAATCCTGTTGTCAGCTGTCGTCCTTCTCTGTAACTCTTTCTCTCTTTTCCCTCTTTATATGTCCCCTTGCCTCCCTTCATGATACAAGCGGTAACACTGCATTCGTATACATCAAACGTTAAACTTATGAAGGTCCGTCTTGATCATATAAGTTGTGTGGTTCATAATTACGATTTGTGATCATTGCCATTTACAGGTATAAATTGAAAACCCGTGTTTTGGCCCACTGGGCTGAAGCTAAATCTACAGAAGCCACAGGAATAAACAGACGTGACTTTTTTTTTTTATATAGAAGTTCCCTCCATTTGACAGCTAATGGTTCATTTATTTTACATGATCATTATTTCGGCTTTGTAGGCATTCTAAAGTGCATGGTGAAATGGTAAAATATGTCTGACCTGTCTGTGACACGTCATCATCGAAAAAACATGATCATCTGTCAATTTATAGAATACGAGTACATATCCAAGATACATAACATGGCTAACACTGTACACAAATAGATACCATTAACACACAGTATTGCGTATTTAACAGGTAGTATATTCCTGTGACGTGCAAAGTCATGGGATAGCGATATGTACATATACAGATGGGTGTACATATACGATGGGAACTAACAGACTGATTACAGAATGGTATTTGGTGGTAGACACATGGGACATTCCATTTCGGAAATCGAATCCGCGCTCTACAGTGTCAACAGTGTGCCGAGGATGCTAAATTTCAGGCATTAGGCTACCTCCCACCACGGACACTGCAGTGGCCGATGGTTTTCACTTAGCAACTGAGAGCACCGGCGTTTGAGTAGAATTATCAGTGCTAACAGACAAGCAACAACGCACGAAATTATCGCGGAAAACAGTCTGAAATAACCACAGAAATCATTATGAAACGAACACATTCTTAGGATAGTTGGGCGAAGTTTGACGTTAATGGACTATGGCAACGGACGACCGACGAGCGACATCACCTACGACGCCTCTCATCGGCTCGTGACCATGTCCGTTTCACTCTAGGCGACTGAGAAACCGTGACCTGGTCGGATGAGTCCCGATTTCAGTTAGTAAGAGCTGATGGTACGATTCTCAAGTGTGTCATAGGCCCCACGAAGCCATGGAGCCAAGTTGTAAACAAGGCACCGCGCAAGCTGCTGATGGCTGCATAATGGTGTGGACTGTGTTTATATACTGTAGACTGGGTCCTCTGGTCGTCTGGTCATCACTGACTGGAAATGGTTGTGTTCGGCTGCTTGGAGACCACTTGCAACCATTCATGGACTTCATGTTTCCAAGCAACGATGGAATGTTTACGAATGACAACGCCCCATGTCATCGGGCCACAGTCGTTCGCGATTCGTTTGAGCAACGTTCTGGACAATTGAGGCGAATGGTTCGGCCACCCAGATCGCCCGACATGAATAGTACTGAATATAACCGAACATTTATGGGGCATAATCGAGAGGTCAGCTTGTGCACAAAATCCTGCTCCGTCAACACCTTCGCAAATATGGACTGCTACAGAGGCAGCATGGTTGTGTCCATGCCACATCGAACTGCTGCACTACCCCGAGAAAAAAGAGGTCCGACACTATATTAAGAGGTACCTCATGACTTCTGTCATCTCAATGTGAATAACAAGTAACAAATAAAAAATGTAATAATATGATCAGCAGTCATGCATACCAGCTATACTTACTGTTATGGCGTAAAGTCAGCGCCGGTACGCCAGTCGGAAACGAAAGAGAAGAGACTGATGTGAGAAGAAATCAGCCAATCGCACGCTGATCGACCTCCCTCCAGGACTACAACGCGACAGCAGCGGTCCCTATGTGTAGAGGACATAAGCGCCTTGTAATAAAACTCATTAATACGAGTTGTTTGACTGTTTGTCTGGCGAACCGAATATGCAGGATTCCTAGACACAACACATACCAAAAAATTTGTCGAATTATTAACGTCAATATCTGTATACCTACTTACGCAGTGAGTGCTTGCGTTGGTTTGGGTCCGTTCCGTATTTATATAAATAAAAGAGGCTATTAGAAGGCAGTAATGCTAGGTATATCAGAATTTTTTATGGTATATATCGGTAGTATGTATGGCTGTTGATCGTGTTATTATATTTTTATTTGTTATGTATTCCTATCATCAGCTTCATTTTTCACACGTTTATTTTTCTATTTGTAACTGATCTGAAGATGGCAGTGCTCGAAACTGGTAATTACCAATTATACAACTTATACGATCAACATGGATATTTACGTATATATATATATATATATACATATATATATATATATATATATATATATATATATATATATATATATATATATAATGTGTGTGTGTGAGTGCGTGCTTGCGGTTCGATGGATGCTTCCGCGCACGCGTGTGACAGTGGATTTGGACACACGGAAGTGAACGAATATACGCGACTCCAGTTTTCATGTACAGACGCAGATGTTCCCGTATTGCTCAGTAGGTCTACAGCAGGGTAAGATAGGCTCGCAGGACACGAGAAAAATGTCCCGAAGATGAAAAAAGTTTGCAACTAAACGCGACGGCTGAGTGGACGTATTTCATTTATGCCGTCCCTGCGGCTGCTTGCAGTCGAGATTGTTGACTTACTGTGAATATCGAAAGAGTTAGTTCATTGCCTTCTTGATCCAAGGAATTTTATACTCCTATCAGGAAGTGGACTGCCAGAAATGGAAGAAAAATAAGAACGACTCACAAGTTTCCCAGTAGGGCCAAGTATTCAGCGGGCATTCAGAGCAAGGACGGTAAACATGGGAACCGGAGACTGGCGAAAGTTCGGCGCTGCGGCCTACTTAGGCACTGCTATAGAAATGCGAATAAGGAACGCCTCAGTCGCAGCTCCGAAGCACAGCAGAGGGGCTGTACTGGCCATGTCTCGCGAATTTGGATGGTGAAATTGTTCCCTGTCAGGCACTGCTTGTCACTTTGCATTTATCAGTTTTAAACTGCTTTCTGAAGGTAAAAAGCGCAAAAGTATCATTAAAAATTCGTTCCGAAAGATGTTATTTCTGTCACATTTAAGGGGCTCCGGAAAGGCTCAAAGTCATGAAAAGTTCAATTTTTACTTTTTTGCGTTTTCTGAATCTGCAGACTATTACCTTTTAATAGATATATAATTTATTCAATTCCGAAGACTACAACTATTTTTAAATTTTTTTTGAAATGTGTTCTACATGGGCGTGACCCACTGTGGCGCTGTTAAACTGCTGTCAAATGGTGTTATTATGCAATATTATGCAATATTATGCAATAATGGAGGTGATAAAACCTATTTTCTGAGACTTAGCAGCACCTGAACTGTTGAAAAAGTGTATTCACGGAAAAACTCAAAACCCCAATGAAAGTGTAAATAGTGTTATATGGTCGAGAATCCCCAAGACTGTATTTGTTCACTTTGGTGTGTATGATGCTGTTGCGACTTTCAGTGATGGCAACATTGTAAGGTGCAAGGTATTTAGAAATATGGGAATGAAGATAGGTTCTAACATGGTACGAGTGATGCATGCTTTAGACAAGGAACGCCTTCGGGCTACAGACAGGGCTGTAAAGAGTCTAGAAATACAAGCAAGAGTAAACAGGAGGAGGAACAAGAGGAAGCTGGAGGAGGAGTTTGCAGAGGATGAAGATAATCCATCCTATGGACCTGGAATGCACTAAAAAGTTAATCCAATCTTTCTCGCTCGATTCCCAAAACTTTTATTTTCTCACACTAATTACATGTTTTCTAAGGATCTTCCAAACATATTTGTTTCAAACTTTCAGTAAATGTTACACAGTACCTTCTGCATAATTTAACACAGCATTTTTCCAAAAAACTGTATATTTTTGAATATATAAATAAAAAATTGCAAAAAAATGTTGTGAATTTTCATTACAATTGAAAAAAAATCATCTTTAAAAACTGAACTAAAATTTTGTAAAATCCCTGTGTTAAGTTGCCCATATTCCAATAAATAATCTGTAAAAAGTTCAACTTCCTACCTCAAATACTTTGTGAGGAAAGATGTAATTTATAAGCGTTATTTTAACATTGCAAGAATAGGGCGTTCCGGAGCCCCTTAAATGTCTTCGTTATTGATATTCCAAGCTTTGAGGTTTAATAGAAAATATCAGACATACAGGAAAAAATGAGGCGGAGTGCTGCCCCTAAATACCCAAAAAGTAAGAAGAAAACTTACACCTTGGCTAACTGAAGAACTAAAATAGCTTATCAGTCTCAGAGAGGCTGCCCGTTGCGCATACAAACTACGCCACACGCCTGAAAATCCTATCTTACAAGCAGAAGCGGAACAGACTCACTCGAGCTAGGAGAGAAGCAAAACTCAGGCGTCCCCATACATTAACCGACAGCAGCAATAGACCAGTTGTCTTATAGAAAAACCTATGTGGTCTTGGTATACGCATTGTAAAAGCTGAAGCTGATCCTGTCGTCGCAGCCAATGAACTGGACAGGTACTTCACATTACCTACAACCACAACTGAACCCAAACGAGACAGACACTCATTGATTACTTCATGTGAGCAAACGACTGCAGCTGCGAAAAATTCTATCTAAAGCAGTTTAGTTGCAGTGCTGTCAAAAATCCCATTACGCTTATCAGATCAGCAGCTATCGGACATGATGACATCGTTATAATAGTGATGTTCGACTCTCTGATCGTATTTCGCCATCACATTTACAGCTAGTCTGGCTGCGTGCAGACAACAGCAGAGATTTCTATACTCTATGTCTTCTCTGCTGTCCTATCAATGGAGACTGTCCCTTATTTCTCTCTTCGACCTTAACGATCTTGTCTGAACAACATGGTAGAAACACCTGCCCTCATAAGAGCAAAATTCTTTCAATCCCTTTCCGGCGTTCAGCCACTTTCTCTTAACTCTTTCAGTAGTAGGAACCCGAATCTGGAACTGAACAATATCTCCAGCTTCCGAAGAGAGTTACTCACATATCTACTAAAGCAACAACAAGCATTACCATCGTACCTATACATATTCGTTAACCTTGTACATCCATTTATCTAACCTGAGCTTCCTTCCCCGTACCATGTCAGAAAAATCACTGTGTCAGAAAACTTGTAAGTTTCTCTTATATCTGCAACTGTCATTATTGTTATTATTTCATTATTATTGTCATTCTTATTATCATTATTATTACAGTTATCACTATTAATGGCAGCAGCTGCGGTAGTACAAATACTACCAGTATTAACTGTATCAGTTCATTATCTTTTCAGCGACCATAGGCCCTGTAGACCAAGCACTCCACACTGAATCAATAATCTTTTTCCATTTTCTTCTATCTTTCTCTGTCTCTCTCTACCCAAGGAAGGGGGGGGGGGGAGGGTTCCTTAGGCTGCGACATCCTTCTCTGTGTTATATTTCCACTGTGTGTGAGGTCGGCCCAATGGTCTTCTTGCTGGGAGAGTTCCCTCAAATGCCTTTTTAGGAATTTGTTGGTTTTCATTGTAGCCACATGTACAGCCTATTGCAGTCTCTCCCACTTTTTAATTTCTGGACGATAGTGGATTAACTGATAAATTTCATTGTTCTTTCGAACTCTCCAGATTCAGATTGGACAGGTGGGAGGGGGATGGGACGTGGGGGGGGGGGGGGGGGGGGGAGCAGTCGCCCATTTGCAGTACCGTCAAAAATCCCACCATACGTATCAGATCAGCATCTACTGGACATGATGACATCGTTATAACTGTGATGTTCGACTCTCTGATCGTATATCGCCATCACATGTACAGCTAGCCTGGCTGCGTGCAGACAAGCGCAGAGATTTCTATACTCTCTTTTTCTGCTGTCCTATCAATGGATTAAATACCCAGGGTGGACGAAAGTCAATGAAGAGGATGTCAACGGCTCGGATAGCGGAAGAGAATTTTTTTGACATTCCAACGGTAGAAGAGGCAGAAGACATCTCTTCAGGACTGGCAGAGTTCGGAGCCGGTGATCCAAAATATCACTCAGCAAGCTTGGATCCTGGACGCTGTGAGATGGCAGCCCCATCAACAAGCTTAAACTGTGCAATACTCGTAATGCGGCCAGGGGATTTTATATATACTGGCTCACATCAACGATATGCCTTGGATAGTGGATTATCAGTTCATTGTCACTATAATTTACTCACACTACCGCTTCAGACTTCCAAATCATTTTAAAACTATTATATTAAAATTGTGGTTTCTTATGTAACTATAAAGAAAAAAGTTACTATATGTGTGAAACCCTGGTCTGATGTAAGTAGGGCCTGATGACCCATAACACATAACTAAATGAATAAATAAATAAATAGGCAACTGACCATATGATGGTTCCAGTGTGAGTTTGGCAAGGCAGTTACAAATGACTCATGATTTTGGCTGCCAGATTGCGGTTTCTTGAGAACTATGTACTATTTTTAATGTTCAGTGTATATAGTATATTCCTCTTCCGCATTTCTCCAAACGCACATTATTATTACTACGTTTGAAACAGACTTGCTTTCCCCGAAGACATTTCTGGTAAGGATAACGATCCTTGTTTCGTGCTGTATTTCTATGCTTCCAAACTAAATGCAAGTACTATGCAGGAAAAGTGTAATCTCGCATTTTTCCTTTTTTCTTCTGAGAAATTCTTCTAAGAATTAGTCAACGATCTTCACACATACCAGGCGTGGCCATAAAATAATGGGAATATTGTTGTAAAACATTTTATTTCAAAAACATACATAATTTTTTATTGTGACTCACAATATACTCTACCCCCCGCCCCCAACCGGCATTCAGCCCCTACAATGCTCCATGAGGATTTTCCATTGATGGAAACAGTGCTGGAAGTCTTCCTTTCTCAGCTCCCTGATGGTGCCTGCTGCTTCTTGTTCCTTTCAATGCAGATGTGAACTTGAGGAATAGATAAAAGTTACATGATACTAGGTCTGTCGTATTGCGTGAGTGGTCTGACACTTGGCTGCTGTACTTCTCTAAAACCATCTAAAAAAATGTAACAATACTGTGAGAAGGAAAGTTACTACTTAGTGGAGATGTTGAGTCTCAGATGGGCATAACAAAAAGCCTGTCACAAATAATAGCTTTCGGCCTGTACGGCCTTCGTCGGAATTAGACGGCAAACATACACAAACACACCCACGCAAACGCAACTCACACACACGTGACTGTAGTCTCAGGCAACTGAGGCTGCACTGCGAGCAGCTGCACCGGTGCATGACGGGAGTGGTGACTGGGGGGGGGGGGAGGAGGAGGCTGGGTGGGGAGGAGCAGGGATAGTAGCGTAGGCATGGTGGACAGTGATGTGCTGTTCAGGAGCGCAGAGGGACGAGATAGAAACAGGGTAGCGCAGCTATATGCAGTCGGGAGGTTAGACAGAGGTAAGGGATAGGTGGGGAGGGAGGGATAGCGGAAAAGGGGAGAAGACTGTGTGCGATGGAGGAATGAGGGCTGTGTAGTGCTGGAGTGGGTACAGAGAAGTGGTGGATGGGAGAGAACAATTACCAGCGAAGGTTGAGGCCAGGAGGGTTACGAGAACGATGTGGTATGAGCCGGTGTGTTGTCTTGATGCAGAACCCATGACTTGTTCTTCCACAACTTCTTCAACTTTCCTCAGAGTTGAGCAGGAATAGTGTGACCTTGAGGAACCCAATGAAGATACACAGTTCCACGAATATCAAAATAACAATCATCATTTGAATCTTGATTTGCTCATTCTGGCTTTTATCGCTCTCGGTGAAGTTCGGCCGTTCCAGTGGATGAGCTAGCGCTCAGTTCCGGGGTAATTAGTGAAAAACAAAGATTCATCACATGTTGTCACTCTTTCCAAGAAATTAGGATCATTTGCAATGGTATTTTATTAAAATATAGTTTTCAGCAGCAGTTTTTTGAAGTTCAATGTGAAATTTCATGGCAATTCGATGCTCTTTTACCACACTTAACATTTTTCCGGCGAAGCAAAATAACAGCTCTTGCTCAAACGAAGGCCACTGGTACATTGGCTTGTCTGCAGATACCAGAGATGCCGCATTCGACTTAGAAGGCTTCACGATTCAATATTATTGGTCTTTCATCTAATGCTCACGCGTTTTTGCTCTGTGACAGCAGCAGTCCCATTGTTTTATAGTCACATCTCCTAAGTATGCAACTGTTATTCAGGTTGGCAAGTCGAATGTCCATAGTCGAATAAGACAATAAACCGAACAAGTAACGCATTTTGCATTGAAGGTGGTGGACTTACGGAATTAATCACAAACAATTAAATTTATGTGGCTTCGTTTATGACTTGAGAAATTCAGTCAAAAGAATAGGTTTTCTCCTCTTTTACTATTGGACTTCATTCCTCTTACTTCCGTAGCTGTATAACTTGAAGAGCATATATCTTCAAACCGATGGGTGGTTTGAAAAAAGCAATTTTTTACTTAGCTTGGTACCAATGGTGATGACACGATTTTCATTTTATCTGAAATG
This sequence comes from Schistocerca nitens, assembly GCF_023898315.1. Taxonomy (NCBI): domain Eukaryota; kingdom Metazoa; phylum Arthropoda; class Insecta; order Orthoptera; family Acrididae; genus Schistocerca; species Schistocerca nitens. Next base: position 408,495,166 of record NC_064618.1, read on the forward strand.
TAAATAGCCTTATCCAGACATTGATAACGGGAGAGTTAACGTGTGCATCTGGAATTTGCAGTTTGGTAGTTCCCATATACGGCTCACTGCCACAGATCAATGAGGCAATAAGTCGCAGAAAACATCCCGGGACTGGTCGGGGATTCATTGTGATACAATATAAATACGACAAACCTCGGTCATTTCGAATGAAATTTTCAAATCATAAACCACTGCATTCATAATATGAAAGTGTAAAATTTTAGTTTTCAAAAATACAGACCACTTTAAGGACAATAAAGACGGAGAAGAGATGAGGACCGGTCACATATAGGAAAAGAAGCCGAAAGTTTACATTTTTCTGTAAAACAATTCCAACATTCGTCTTATTTAGTTTATAGAAACCGTTGGGAACTGAAATCAATGAGCAAATGTAAGATGAAACCATCTTTCGCCAGTGAATTAATGACCACTACAACATTTCTATCAGTGCACTCAGGAAACATATTCACATGTTAACAGGAAGACGTACCTAAATATCAGTTCAACACATTTGTTGCATGAACCTGGGGTGATGGTGATTTTGTAAGGTATTTACAGCCGCCGGGCGCGCCTCATCAGGAGTTTCAACTTTTCTGAGAAACGACTGCAGCATTCGCTTTATCAGACTTCAAACCAAATTCCACACATTTGCTGTTGTCACCTTCTTTCTTTGTCGTAGCTTCCTTGTAAAGAAGCATATGATAGTGTTATCCGAAACTTACTCCGCTACTCACTCTAGAGTGAGTTCTTAGGAACTGATATAAATGTATTTCAACGAAAATATTTGTTGTGGCGTCTCAAAAAACTGCCGTACGTATTTCAGTCAATCAAAAGCGTTTTCTTTATTGCAAGGTATAATCAGTGGTCGAGATCCAGGTGCAGTTTGCCAAACAAGACCCAATGCTCTTATGCTTAATTTCGGCTTTTCAGTACTCACAGTTCTTTTTAAGACACCAACTTTTTTTTCGCAATAAACAACGTTACACCACATAGCATTTCAGCTATATTTCCAAAGAATTTTGTTGAGTAAATTACCCAATTCCGCACAGTAATGCAATACCAGACGCTTCCAGATTTGTGCATGTTCACAGGTGTATGTCTTAACTTTGCGAAATTTAGTAGCAATTTGGTCGAAGATGATGACTAACACAACGACATCTCTTATTGGTCTCATTAACCATATTAAAATGAAATCACATCTGTTGCAATGCCCGCCAACGCTTCGGAAAAGATCTACACGCTTTTGATCTAATTAAAAGGTTAAAATACTTGATTCTCATTAGAGAGAAACATCCCCATTGAGCTATCCAGATTCACGTAAGGCACTTGAGGCGAAGTGTTGGTTCGTTTGAAAAAGCTAACGCCGATTTCATCTCCCATCCATTCCAATTGGAGCTACCGCTCTGTCTCTGACCAACCCGTCGTTAAATGGATGTTGAAGTCTTATCATAGTTCCTTTCTTTTTTGTACCGAAAACTTTTATCAACTGCTACGGACTCTCAACCGTAGCATCATTGGAATTTCCAAACATTTAATCAGCTAACAAGCTACATTTCAATTTCTGGTTGGATGTGCTCAAGGTGACCGAACAGACGTAGCTTCCAGTTCCACATAAGAAATAATTTTATATTGTAAGTTCCACCAACAGTATATCTTTATGCACCCAGAAACCAAACTGTCATCTCTTCAGAAAAAAGAAGATAATTGTACCTTTTTTTAATTAAAGATCCGTACTGAGCAAGGTAGCGCATTGTTTAAGACACTAGATTCACATTCGATGGGATGACGTTTCAAATCCCCCTCCAGTTAACCAGAATTAAGTGTTATCTGGTTTCCGTAAATCTGTTAAACTAAGTGCAGGTATGTCCTCTGCAATATCACGGCTGATTGCTTACCCCATCCCTACACAATCTGAACTTGTGCTTAATCTCCAGTAACCCTCAAAGGGGCATTAATCCCAAATCGTCGTTCTATTCCTTGTTCCTTACATGAGACGTCATGCAGTGTAAAGTTACGAAACGGAGGCTATCTCACTGTAAAGCACTCAGACCCACAATGTAGGTGACATTCCACGATGCACAGACAAAAAACCCGAAATATTTAAGTATGCTGGGTCACTGCTCGATGTTTATGTTTGTTTTCCTGAAGAGGAATAAAATTTAAATTACAAATAAACATATTTCACGCTATCAAGACAGTAACATAAAATGAGATTAAAGCCATAGTCAATAATTTGTGGAAACTCACAGACCAATATTTGCGTTTCACTTGGAACGTACGCTTTTGTTGGTCTCTTGCGGTGATGAAATTACCGACCATTCGACGTCTATCGGGTTCCACTTTGCTGTGCTGCCACTGTTCCTACTCGCATCTGTTAATTAGAACAGCAGTGTGAGAACGCCAGTGCTCGGTGTTCAAAACGCAGGATCGAAGTACGACTGTTACGCGGGGTAAAATTACGCGCATGAAAAATCAAAGCGTGCCTTTGTTTCAGACTCCGCAAAGGCCGCATAGACGTCAAGCATCATTACTGACACACGAACACTGGCTCAAAATCCATGGTGCGCTCATTCTGAGTACCCAACTCCTCGCAGGCGATTTTCGCAAACAGAGAACTGACATCTGATACACCGCTGGCGCTTGTGTCGCATTGTGTCACATGAATAACATGGTAGATACGTTTGTACGTAATGGAAGTTAAGCGTTTTACGGAGTTATTAAAAGATTTCGTTTAATTTCTAGATAATTTACAATTTTTTGCTTATAAAGCAGAAATTAACGAGCTGTACATTCTCTTTTGTTTCAGATGAAGTTAAAGAAAACTGAAGTAAGAAGTAAAGCAGAATACTACATTTTCCTAACAAACTGACACCATCGTATCTCATGTTCGAAGCAAGACCGTGGAAACACAGATGAAAATGTCTATATTTTACATGTATGGTATGTGCGTCAAAGTGCACTTGTACACAGCAATCCCGATTTCTCCTTGTTTGCCTTCATCGCATGAAGTTGCTGCCAAGAAAGGGCCCACAGACAATTAGCACCTCTTCTTTAACTATCGGTATTTGTGCTCCATGTCTAATGGCTTCGGCTTAAAGCGAAATTAAAATATTACGTCCTTCTTCTAAAAGTATCTATGTGCTACACTCATACGAAAATCAGTTGTTCCGAACGACCATATACCGCCCATCAGCTCAAGTAATTTACTCTGAGGTGACAATAGTCGTTGGGTTCCGCCAAATATCGAGTCGGGCCTTTTGCCAGCCGTAGTGCAGCACCCCGAAGTGGCATGGACTCAGCAAGTCGTTAGAAATCAGCTCCAGGAATATTGAGCCATGCTACTTCTATAGTCGTCCGTAACTGCAAAAGTGTTGCAAATTTTTGTGCACAAAACGGCCTCACGATTATATCCCATAAATGTTCTATGGGCTTTATGTCGGGCAAGCAGGCCACTGTGGCCGAGCGGTTCTAGGCGCTTCAGTCCGGAACCGCGCTGCTGCTACGACCGTAGGTTCTAATCCTGCCTCGGGAATGGATGTGTGTGATGTCCTTAGGTTAGTTAGGTTTAAGTAGTTCTAAGTCTAGGGGACTGATGACCTCAGATGCTAAGTCCCATAGTGCTTAGAGCCATTTGAACCTTTTATTTATTTATTTATTTTATTTTATTTTTTTTTTTTTTGTCGGGCGATCTGGGTGGCCAAACAATCCGCTCCAACTGTCCAGAATGCTCTTCAGACCAATAGCGACATGGCACACTGTCACCCATAAAAGTTCCATTGTTGCTTGGGAACATGAGGTTCATGAAAGGCTGCAAATGGTCTCCAAGTAGCCGAACATGTAGAGGACCCAGTCCATTCCCTGTAAACCCCGTCGACTTCATTATGGAGTCACTGACGGCTTGCACAGTGATTTATTGACAACTTGGTTCCATACCTTCCTGGGGTTTGCACCACACTCGAACCCTACCATCATCTCTTATCAACCGAAATCGGGGCTCATCCGAACAGGCCACTGTTTTATAAACGTGTAGGATCCAAATGACACCGTTACGAGCCCAAGAGAGGTACTACCGCGGACGTCGTGCTGTTAGCAAAGACACTCGCGTCGGTCGTCTGCTGCCATAGCCCATTAAGGTCAAATTTCGCAGCAGTGTACTAACGGTTACGTTCGTCTTACGTCCCAAATTGATTTCTGTAATTTCTTCTCGTGGTGTTGCTTGCCCGTTAGCACTGGCAACTCTACGAAAACACTGGTGCTCTCAGTCGTTATGTGAAGGCCGTTGGCCACTGCATTGTCCACGGTGAGAGATAATGCATGAAATGTAATATTCTCGGCACACTCTTGAGAGTGTGGATTTCGGAATACTGAATTTCCTAACGATTTCCGAAAGGGAATGTTCCATGCGTCTAGCTCCAACTAGCATTCCGCGTTCAGTGTTTGTTTCCTCCCGTCGTGCGGCCAAAATCACGTCGGAAACCTTTCCACATGAATCACCTGCGTACAAATGGCAGCTCCACCAATGCACTGCCCTTTCATATTTTGTGTACACGATACTACCGCCATTTGTACATGTGCATATGACTATCCCATGACTTTTGTCACCCTCGAGTAAACTTTACTTCGGAGGTTGCCTGTAAAAAAGCCATTTTTCCTTTTTCAGATAGAGTGTTTCGTTATCTCGCGATCTAATCTTTGCAGCTACGGGTACTTTGCAGAGATATTTCTGTGACCAGTATCGACTAAAGACAGTCGCTCTCATTGAAGTGTCTCTCTGTGATGTTAGGAGCAAGCATTTCATACTGCTTTTCTGGGTGTATTGTCCAATCAATGCTTAATCGATTGACAGCACGCTCGCTAATAGCTTTGAAAACAACGTTCTGTTCCTGGTGCTTCACATGTACAGATGACTATCAGGGGTTCCATGCGGCTGCCGTAGATTTGCAGTCTTAGTACGGTAGTTCTATTTTTAGCAGGGGTTTCTCATACATTTCCACTGTTTTGTATGCTAAACTTGTTGTCAGTTTTGCAACTGACCATGTATTCATCCGTGTGGTGTTGGAAACGATTTGTGCCGTTATGAAGTGAGCTGATATGAGTATGATTACAGAATCTAATTCTTGTCCCTCTTTCCGAAACATTATGCAGCCAATTCTCTTACTAGTTTCTTCATTTTCTATGATTTTCGTTGTGTCGTGTATGGAAATGAGTTCATGTAATGCTTATACATCCACCTTGTGTTGCGCGTGTCTTTGTGTTGTCAAGGGATCATGTGCTATTATGTTCATTAGGTTTTAAAACGATTAAGTAATTCAAATGAACATACTATTTTTCATTTCGGCCTCCCTGACCATTTACTAAAGATTTACGTGCATTTTGGCATAACCTTTGACTGTTCCCATTTCGTAATCGTCTGTTAGGAGACGCTACATTTATCTCAGCAAGTGGTGGCATTCTATGACCATAATTGAAAATTTTCTCAATAACAGCATTCTCTATTTTTAACAATATCTAATGATGTTCTGATACTACCATTTACAGCTAGAGAGTTATGTCTACATAATGGACACAACTCAGAGGCACGCTATACCTCACCCTGCAAAAGTTTGTAGACACTATTCATCCTTTAAAAACTACCTCGAATAAAGTATTATATCGATGTCTTGGCAAACAATGATCATTCAGAGTTTTCAAACATCATTCAACTGATTGCGTTATATTGCCAGTAGATGGCATGTAACCTTGTGCAGAGTTGGAACCAACTCGTACAAGTTTAAAGTACAGCAATGACGATCTTCGAAAACCTCACAGAAATGACGTGTGCTACATTTGGATGTACTTTAAACCATGGTATCTAAAGAGCGGATAAAGATTATCGGATGAAAAAATTTTGTTCTTCCATTTCGTACAAGTTTAAACTGTACAAGTGCGCGCTTCAAAAAGCCTCCCAGAAAAACGATTATTGTAACGTTCTGCATTTAGTTCGACTTTAAACCATTGTATCTTGACAACGGATAAAGATTATTGCCTAAAAAATGTTTCGTTTTTCTTTGTCCATTTATCTAACTTCATGCAAAGTTTGAACCAATTCATACAAGTTTAAAGTATAGATGTGGCACGCTTCAGACACAACCTATAAATACATTTTTTGCACGTTTTTGCAGATAAAATCTGAATGGTGCACATGTAAATGGTGTCATTAGCTGAGTATTAATTTAAGCCCAGTTAAAAGTTTTTACCAAAAGAATTAATCGATTCGAACAATGTGCCTGTGCGCAAGCTCTAGTTCGTCGATCAAACATTCCTTAATATAATGCAACATAACTACAGTAAGACAGATATCCGATTGGCTATACAAGTGGCCGCTGGTCCGGCCTAACCCAAAAACTTTTTACCCACTGTTTCTAGCTCAAATAGGAACCGAGCACCAGCACCTCCCGAACTTCAATTTTGCATTCGGCCTTTTCAGACATATTTGTTACAGTGCTTTCGCGCTGTAACGATATGTTGTTTGTGGGTATAATGGAGTCTTTAGTGCCACATTGCTTGAAGAACCTATTCAGTGTAGGTGATATAGTGAAACATCTTAGAATTTTAAAAATGATCAAGATTTTGTCGATGTTTATCGTAGAAGTGAAAACTGTGAGAAGACAAGTGCCTGTAGCAGGCTTTCTGATAGAAGGAGATTTATTACAGTTTATTATAGAGTAGAAGTAACATTATTTTCTTTATGTTTCATTCTGTGTTAGTACAGGCTAAATTTGATGGAGGAATGTGCGAAATTGTTTTTACTAGTACTTTATGTGCAAATATTTCTTCTACTTGAGGTAATATTCTTGTTAATTTGTATTTATCAAATTACGTGGTGCATTCCATTCAAGGTCTTACTGCGAGTTCAGTGGAGTTGGGTTTGCTGTTGAGTATAGCTGTGCAGTATCTTCTTCCAGTCAGTCATTCACATATTTTAGACGCAAGTCGTCTTTGCAACTCATAGGGCTTGTTATAACAAATAATTTCAGTGTAATGTAAGGAGTAGGGTGATTTTGCTTGTCAGTTCAGTAAGGGAGTTTACTATCCATAGTGAAGGCTTCTAACCCTTCCCAAATCTCCCAAGCCGCCTCCCTGTGGTTGAACAGATTCAGACTCAGAACACATTTGAGTCTAGAATCGTTCACAGATGTTTCGTAGTTGTTGAAGATATTGGGATGCAGTTTACTACAGTTTATGTAGTTCTTTTTAGTGGGTTTCGTATTCTGAAAAATTTTGTGCGCAGCTGGCTTCAAGTAGCACTGAACATCCTGTGCTGTAAGAAGTAATGTCTCGAGCTTTTAATACCATTTCTCTACTGTCTTGATCAGTCCAAAATCTTTGTTGAATGATTAATAACCTTTGTTACTTTTGAGGACTTTCGATATTGCTCATTACATGCTGCATTTGATTCCTTCTTGTGTTGTGGAGATACTATTGCGTCTTGTTGAGGAATGTTGGGCTTAGCTGTTTTGTGCATTAGTATTTAGTCAGTCACAGATTTCCTTGATCTAACGGAGAGCGATCTTGTTTTTTATCAGTTTTTGAGTTGTTATCATTATTGCGTGGTCTGGTGTGTTACTCTGAGGAAGCTGATTATTTTTTCGGTGCTTCCGATATTAATTACAAAATAGTGAAGATTTGTTTTGAGTTATTAGAGTTCCTTAATAGGTTCCAGACAGTTATGTAGGAAGAAAACAGAGCTTCTGCAAGTAAACAGACTGAAAAATTAATAAAAACATGGAAACTAAAACTATGGAAGTCTGACTGAGAGAATAAGGGCTGATACTGAGCGGTATAAGGTCCGGGAGGCTGTTACAGAAGTTGAACTTGCTGCAAATGCAGCACAGCCGACTGTGTTGAGCAATAGTCAGGTGACATGTAGTAAACCATTGTTTGTGATTTAGAGGTTATCATCGTTCAAGGACAAGTCTGTATCTGTGCCTGATAATCAAAACGTGCAGGTCAGGCAAGAATCGGAGGCCGAATGTATGTTAGAGTTCACATTAAAGAAAAAATAAAAAATAAAAAATGAGGTTGTAGCAGGAGAACGCCGTAAACTCGGGGAAGTACTGAATGATAATATGGTCTTGGAAAACCAAAAGGTAGGAAAACACTCTGGGAAATCAAGAGGGAAAATGTTTAAATGAAATAAATATAGTTATTGATACTACTTAAATCTGATACCAAAGCAAGTAATAGAGCGTGAGTTAGCTGTTCAAAAGTTGGAACTAGACTCAACGGCTAACATGAGTGTTTCCAAACGGTAACTGCTCAGAAGCAGAGGACTAATGACCAATATTAAAGAGATGTGAGGTAAATTCAGAACTGCTATGACTCAGTTTAAGGTAAATAGTGCAACTCACTCCAACGTCAACAAGAGCTGAAGTTTCAAGAGTGGTCTATCATTACTGCAGTGTAATGCATATTTTTCTGTTGCCAGATTATTATGAAACAGTGAATAAATATGTTGTGAAACTAAAGAGAACAGTGGAGTACAGGTGCACTTGAAAGTTGGTGAGTTACAAGTGAATGGCTTTCCTCATATGTTATGAATTATTTGCTGTGTCTTTCCCATTAGATGATGTGGAATCAAAGTGGAGAAAGGTTAGGTTTGAGGTTCATAATTCTCAGACTGTGAGAGGAGTACCAGCAGACCTCAGTGTAGGAGTGTTTGGCACCACTAGAATTTTGGGACTGCTGTATTTAGCGTTCAGTATCTAGTGTTTTATTTTATGTTTTAATTAATAGTATTTATGTTAGTAAGCATGTTCTTGTTGCGTATTTCGTCTAGTGACAAACTTTTCAGAGTTTATGAGGCAATTATCATGTGTTTGATTCTAAATTTATTTATGTAAATGACAGGTCTGGGAAGACGTGTAGTGATTTTCACAATGAAAGTTATGCTCTGCAAATTGTTATGGATGTTTTTCCACGTACTTCTGTTTATTTTTCTTGTATTAGTGTTTTACTACTTTGATTAGGTAACATTCTGTGTGCAGATACCATTTTCCTGTGTGTGTGTGTGTGTGTGTGTGTGTGTGTGTGTGTGTGTTTGTGTGACATCTCGTACGAGAATTGCATAGCGCTGTTCATATAGTAGTTTTTAAGTGGGTTATTTGATAAATATGCAGTTCTTTAAGTACACTATCTTATTAACGTTTCTGTTGCCATGATGTCAATACTGTGGCAGCTTGGTGGAATGAAACGGAAGAGTGACTGTTCTATGTGGTTTATAAAGCTTGATAAATGACCATATGGGCAGATATCTTCTGAATAATGAGATGATACTGATTGATAAACAAGAAGGTGCCCATATGAGTGTGTATACAGTTTTACTTTACGTAAGTCGGTAGAGTATATGGTCTGACAGGGCAGTGAGAAGTATTTATAGTAGATATGTTTGAAATTTTTTGGGTTTTCTGCTCTTAGTGAGATACTTGTTCTATTTTTTGGATCCTATCAGTTCAGTTTTCAATCTGCCGCTTGTTTGTTTGTGCATCTGAGTATATGAGGTGAAGACTGTTATTGATTGTTCCATTATTGGGGAAGAATTATTCAAATGCGAGGATGATATTGTGCATCTATTGTGAAATGAGAAGATCAGGCTGGTCCTTTGGACGATATACTGTCTGTGTGTGTCAACTTCAGTTTCCAATAATCATTACGTTTTCTGCTGTTGGCTATTCAGTCAATGTTTTGTCTTTGTGTAAGAACAGATCTTCTATCATCGTGCTTGTTATGAAAGCAGTCTGAGACGGTTAGTCACTCTTGGATAAACGTGTGTCCATGTGAGTGTTCACAATGTATAAAAGGTTTTAGTTTTCTCATGAATGTGGTTTGTGACTGGAAAATTTGGAGTTATGAACGTCGTGTGCTTCTAAGATGAGATGTAGGGGATGGGATGGTTGATGAGTAGTTTTCTTATTCCAGTGAGGTTTTTCTTTCTGTCATATACTCCTGGTGCTGGTAGTGAGTGTTATTTACAGGGTGGCTTAGAGGTGAAGTTTGTGTGTTTTATTGATTCCATCTAGGTGATGAAGACATTGTGATTTCTGGTGGCTTTGCAGATGTCTCAGTGATTTGATGATGTGCGAGTTTAATTTGTCGGTTTTTCATCAGAAAGAGATGGTGTGAGATGATTTTCTAACTGTAATTAGTGAATGAATTTGGCAGGAGTAAAGAAGAGTTATATCTGACAGACTTGTCCCAGAGGCTACTGGGAATATGAGTATTGCCAGTGCTTGAAATGCGTGGACTGTGCCTATGCGATGATAGCTTGCTGGCCTGGAATAATAGGACTGTTCTCAGTTTTAAGGATTTCGTTTATTATTTGTTGCTGCAGCAAGCATGGCAGCTGCTTAAGGAAATACGGAAGGAACTGGTAGCCTTGAAATGATGAATGTATTCTGTTTCATGACGATCGTAATGAAACTTTAATTTTTCCTCGCCTCTAAATGCAGGGAGACTAATGATATGTGATTTTCAAATTGAAGCTGCATTATGTTGCTTTTATTGAAGGATAGAAAATCAATATATGCTCTACCGCTACCAGTGATGTGTGGTGGTTATTGTGGAAACAAGAACATGAAGGTTACTGAAATGTAAGAGTGAGTATGCAATTACACTTTCTCGGTTGAAAGTTTTTGATATGTGGCCATCGTGATGATTCTTGAATGTAAAATGAGGTAACGGTGATGTGAAACCTACATAATGATACATTTTGAGTCATTTTGGAATGTTTATGGGTATCCTCTGTTGTATAGTGGACTATACAGTGGCTGCCGCTGAAACATTTCATTGGTGGTGCCAAAAAAAGAAAAAAAATAATAATAAGATATCATATCAAACAAAACGTATAAGGAAACAGAACAATAGTTATAACAGCGCCCTTCTTACGCACAGTAGGAGTTTGATATATTCCTGAAGAACATAATAGCATGCGTTTGTATAAGATTTAGAGAGAGAGAGAGAGAGAGAGAGAGAGAGAGAGAGAGAGCGGTTGCTTTAGCTATCTTTTTCGCATTTCCACATGATATATAAATCGTAACATAAACTCCAAAAATGTCTCTCGCACATACAAATGTACACGTGCCCATACCCGCCATACATTTCAACTGCATAATTCTTCACTGCTCACAGAGATGTGAGGGGTGTTTTCATGTGTTGTTGTGAGAGTTCGGGCCTGAACTACCACGTTAAAACTACACTGCCAACCTTAGCAAACAATTGTGCTCTAGCCGTCACCGTACGATTTGTTAACTCCACTTTGCTCTGAGCTGCACTAATTGGTTGTTTCCTTCTCTTCTTTTGAAATGAGTGCAGAGAGCAGTCTTGTTCTGTCACAGGGTTTGAATACGATTCTCACAAAACATGGTGGAATCAGCCATCCATGCCGCGCGGGATTAGCCGAGCGGTCTCGGGCGCTGGAGTTATGGACTGTGCGGCTGGTCCCGGCGGAGGTTCGAGTCCTCCCTCGGGCATGGATGTGTGTGTTTGTCCATAGGATAATTTAGGTTAAGTAGTGTGTAAGCTTAGGGACTGATGACCTTAGCAGTTAAGTCCCATAAGATTTCACACACATCTGAACATCAGCCATCCATATGCCCATTATCACGTCGGTTCTGTCTTTCAAGGAGCACAGAAGTCAGAACACGGACGGAGGCTGCCAGCCCTGTGAGATGGATGCGTGGTTTGTCCCCTCAAACCACTCTTCCCCCCTCGACAGCTAGAACTCCTCGTTTGTTTACGTTCGCGGCCGACTGCCAGAAAAGTGTCCCATACAACATGAGTGCCAGTACGAGAAATAATAATCCATGCATAAATTATTCGAAATTGTAATTTGAATTTTGGGAAGCAAATTTAGCCAAATTACCAACATTTAAAACTGAATGCATTATACTCACCAAATGCAGCAACTCCATGACTTTGAGAAGACAGCTTCAAAATAATTAGGAGGAGCGATAGTGTAAATACATTCGTCGTTTCTTCTTGTGGCAATTGAATCTATCACTCTGGAATTGAAATCTTCAATTTTACACATGAATGAGTTTTCACGGGATAGTAGCCTTAAACTACGCAGTCGTTCTTTTTTCACGATGCTTCGCAGAAACGTTTTAATTCTCTTGAGCTTTGAAAAGCACCGTTCAGCTTCCAATGTAGAGATAGACATCGCAATTAGCAGTTTCAAAACTTAAACAGTCTCTTCGAAAGTGTCACAGAGCTCATCCTCTAGAATCAGAGGAATCAGGGAAAGAAACAAACTGCGCCAGAAACTGCTCTCAACTCTGGCCTAGCATTGAACATTTGAAGCTCAGCCTTCAACTTTCTTTTCTCCAGAAGTATGCATGCGTCTGTAATTTCAAGACATTTGTCGGAAAATTTGTGATGTATTTGTCAAACTGATTTACATCAAACAAGTTGGCTGGAAGGAGATTTCCAGTGAACTGAAAACTTTATTTTATTTCAGAAAGGATGGCATCGCACACTTCCAAAATATCTATATTTATACACATCAAGAATCCGTGACTTCTTGGCAGAAACTGCTTCGTCATTTTTGAAACAAATCTCTTTACGATGGAGTCAATGTCATCTCTGATGTTTTCCATTACCGCTTCAAAGTTCTGGACGCCTCGTTTTGCTTACAGAAAAATGATAGCCAGAAAATTTCGTAATCTCGCAGTCTTTGTTTCTATCAACCAGCTTTCCCAATAGTAGAAGACAGTTTTACGCTCTCACTTGTTCCAGTGACTTCTATAACAGTAATAAGATCTTCCCTGTTTTCATATACATCTTTTACTACTCGCAAATGGTAATTCCATGTCGTGATATGCACTTGGTGCAAGCTTTTGGGAATAATGCTATAAAACACTTTTGATCTCTGTGGCGAGATAGAAAAGAAAGAAGATGTATCTGAAAGAGGTCCGAAAAAGATGCAGGCTTTGTGATTACCAGAGGCTGCCGTTCACATGATAAGGATGAACTAATGTCCATGACAGTGGATTCAGTTTGCATCTGGATATTTGTCTTTAACTGATTTCTGAACGACATTCGACTTGCCACTCGTAGCGTGTGCACCGTCGTAGCTCGAGCTATTAGTTTTTCTCGGTCATCGCTAATTAATGATCCAGTTTCTTTCAGAATACTCTCAGATATAGTATGAACATTCTGACTTTCTGGACCGCTAAAGTTCCAAAATCTGTCAACAGATTTTCCCTCAATAACATAGCGCAAAACAACAACCAAATGAAATTCGCAAGACACATCTGTGGTTTCATCCATGATTATTGCAACATAACCGGCTCGTTTTATTTCCTTACAAATTTCATCAAGGTACATTTGCAACATGCATTGCAGTATTTCATTCTGAACAGTCTTAGAAATGACTTTGAACTCTGATGCTTGACTGAGATGAACTTGAAGATCTTTATCCATTTAAGCACTGAACTGAATTAGCTCACGAAAAACTCTCTTATTTTCAGAGGCATTAGATTCATTGTCGCCCCTGACAGGCAGTTCCAAAGCGCCACAGAAACTAATACAGTTTACAGGCAAATTCAATGTATATCTATTCCTTTTTACACTTTTGTTGTGGCTGTCCATTTTTTTGTCTACATTGTGAATCTAAATCTGCTAAATCTGGTCTAGAAATGAAAGAATACATACATTATTCATGTGTTGCTTTGACATTTCAGTACTTTCATTTTAGACCATTTATTCCCAATATCAGTATTTCCGGCCTTAAAAATAAACATCATCCCTATAAAACACACAAGGAAACAAAAAAGCAGCGCTATTTTCTTCACAGGCACGAATCTGTTTGTTCTTCTGGTAAATTTCTGGACTGAACTTACGACATCGATTTTTATTTGCTGCTGCAGATTCAGATTCTGAAGTGGCCTACCTAGTGTATTTATGTGCATTTTTTCACTTAGAGTCCTGTCGCCAAATGGTGTTTTTAATAACTCACTCATTTAGTCCATGTTCTCTACTTTCACAGTCAACTGAATTTTTAATTACAGATAACAAGGCGCACACATCTATATACTGTCAATTACCCGACCTTACAATAACTACAACATGTTTGTACAGAACGGTATTACACGAATGTGACGAATACAAACAAAAATACTACACTGTAGTTTGGAAAATAGATGCTCAACAAGTGGTGAATACGTTAGTTTTTTGTTCTGCACCAGCAGCCCGGTTGTTGTGAAATACACAAACATTGAGATAATCCTCTTGTTGTTGTCGTTGTGGTCTTCAGTCCAGAGACTGGTTTGATGCAGCTCTCCATGCTAGTCTATCCTGTGCAAGGTTCTTCATCTCCCAGTACCTACTGCAAACTACATCCTCCTGAATCTGCTTAGTGTATTCATCTCATAGTCTCCCTCTGCCATTTTTACCCTCCAATATTAAATTGGTGGTCCCTTGACGCCTCAGAACATGTCCTACCAACTGATCCCTTCTTCTAGTAACGTTGTGCCACAGATTTCTCTTCTCCACGATTCTGTTCAGTACCTCCTTATTAGTTATGCGATTTACCCATCTAATCTTCAGCATTCCTCTGTAGCACCACATTTTGAAAGCTTTTATTATCTTCTTGTATAAACCATTTATCGTCCATGTTTCACTTCCATACGTGGCTACACTCCATACAAATACTGTCGGAAACGACTTCCTGACACTTAAATCGATACCCGATGTTAACAAATTTCTCTTTCTCAAAAACACTTTCCTTACCATTGCTAGTCTACATTTTATATCCTCTCTATTTCGACCATCATCAGTACTTTTACTCCCCAAATAGCAAAACCCATCTACAACTTTCAGTTTCCCATTCCGAATCTAATTCCCTCAGCATCGCCCGATTTAATTCGACTACATACCATTATTCTTGTCTTGCTTTTGTTGATGTTGATCTTATAACATCCTTTCAGGACACTGTCCATCCTGTTAAACTGCACTACCAGATCCTTTGCTGTCTCTAACAGAATTACAATGTCATCGCAAACCTCAAAGTTTTTATTTCTTCTCCACAGACTTTAATTCCTACTACGAATCTTTCTTTTGTTTCCTTTACTGCTTGCTCAGTATACAGATTGAGTAACATCGGGGAAAGGCTACAACCCTGTCTCACACCCTTCCCAAGAACTGCTTCCCTTTGATTCCCTTCGACTGTTATAACTGCCATTGGTTTCTGTACAAATTGCAAATAGCCTTTCGCTCCCTTTATTTGACCCCTGTCACCTTTAGAATTTGAAAGAGAGTATTCCGGTCAACATTGTCAAAAGTTTTCTCTAATTCTACAAATGCTAGAAACGTAAGTTTGTCTTGCCTTAATCTATCTTCTAAGATAAGGCTGACGTTCAGTATTGCCTCACGTGTTCCAACATTTCTACGGAATGCAAACTGGTCTTCCCCGAGGTCGGCTTCTACCAGTTTTTCCATTCGTCTGCAAAGACTTTGCGTCACTATTTTGCAGCCGTGACTTATTAAACTGATAGTTCGTTAATTTTCACACCCGTCGACACTTGCTTTATTTGAGATTGTTATTATTATATTCTTCTTGAAGTCTGAGGATATTTCGCCCGTCTGATAAATCTTGCTCACAGATGGTAGAGTTTTGCTGTTGCTGGCACTCCCAAGAGTATCAGTATTTCTAATTGAATGTTACCTACTCCCGGGGCCTTGTTCCGACTTAGGTCTTTCAGTGCTCTTCACGCAGTATCATATTTCCCATTTCATCTTCATCTACATTCTCTTTCATTTCTATATTGTTCTCAAGTACATCGCCCTTGTATAGACCCTCTATGTACTCCATCCACCTTCTGCTTTTCCTTTTTTGCTTAGAACTGGGTTTCCATCTGAGCTCTCGATATTCATACATGTGGTTCTCTTTTCTCCAAAGGTCTCTTTGATTTTCCTGTTGACAGTATGTATCTTACCTCTCTAGCCATCCCTGCTTAGCCATTTTGCACTTCCTGTCACTCTCGTTTTTGGGACGTTTGTATTCCTTCTTGCCCACTTCATTTATTGCGTTTTTTTTAATTTTCTCCTTTCATGAATTAAATTCAATATCTCTTCTGTTACCCAAGGATTTCTACTAGCCCTCGTCTTTTTACCTACTTGGTCCCCTGCTGCCTTCACTATTTCATCTCTGAAAGCTATCCCTTCTTCTTTTACTGTATTTCTTTCCCCCATTCTTGTCAATGGTTCCCAAACGCTCTCTCTGAAACTCTCTACAACTTTTGGTTCTTTCAGTTCATTCAGGTTCCATCTCCTTAAATTCCCACCTTTTTGCAGTTAAAAATTTACAGTTCATAACCAACTGATTGTGGTCAGAGTCCACATCTGCACCTGGAAATGTCTTACAATTTAAAACCTGGTTCCTAAATCTCTGTCTTGCCATTATATAATCTACCTCATACCTTCTAGTATTTCCAGGATTCTTCCATGTGTACAACCTTCTTTTATGATTCTTAAACCAAGTGTTAGCTATGATTAAGTTATGTTCTGTGCAAAATTCTACAACACGGCCTCCTCTTTCATTTCTTTCCCCCAATCCATATGCATCTACTATGTTTTCTTCTCTCCCTTTTCCTACTCTCGAATTCCAGTCACCCATTACTATTATATTTTCGTCTCCCTTCACTACCTGAATAATTTCTTTTATCTCATCATACATTTCATCAATTTCTTCATTATCTGTTGAGCTAGTTGGCATATAAACTTGTACTATTGTAGTAGGTGTGGGCTTCGTGTCTATCTTGGCCAGAATAATGCATTCACTATGCTGTTTCTAGTAGCTTACCCGCACTCCTATTTTCCTATTCATTATTAAAGCTACTCCTGCATTACCCCTATTTGATTTCGTATTTATAACCCTGTATTCACCTGACCAAAAGTCTTGTTCCTCCTGCCACTGAACGTCACTAATTCCCACTATATCTAACTTTAACCTATCCATTTCCCTTTTTAAATTTTCTAACCTGCCTGCCCAATTAAGGGATCTGACATTCCACTCTCCGGTACATAGAACACCAGTTTTCATTCTCCTGATAACGACGTCCTCCTGATTAGTCCTCGCTTGGAGATCCGAATGAGTGACTATTTTACCTCCGGAATATTTTCCCAAGAGGATGCCATCATCACTTAACCATACAGCAAAGCTGTATGTCCTTGGGAAAAATTACGGCTGTATTTTCCCCTTGCTATCAGTACCAGCACAGCAAGGGCGTTTTGGTTAATGTTATATGGCCAGATCAGTCAATCATCCAGACTGTTGCCCCTGCAACTATTGAAAAGGCTGCTGCCCCTCTTCAGGAACCACACGTTTGTCTGGCCTCTCAACAGATAGCCCTCCATTGTGGTTGCACCTATGGTATGGCTATCTGTATCGCTGATGCATGCAAGCCTCTCCACCAACACCAAGGTCCATGATTCATGTTGGGGGGTGGGGGGGATAGTCCTGTTAGTTTCAATATATAATTATACTCAAACTATATACAGCTATTTATGAGGATATTTAAGCGTATTATTTCTGTATTCAATTTAATTAAGCATTACTTTATGTTAACAAATTCATTAACATCAACTTGCAGAACGATTGTACCGCTGTATTATAAGAAGTTTGAGCTCTGATGTATTCTAACATGGGCAGGTTCTGCACTTTACTGCCCTCTGGCGGAAGGAACGCAAAACTCGGAGTCAGAGCAGCTGTGGCTCCACCTCCGCCATAACAAGCTTGTAGAAACAGATGGCCGAGGCTTACACATAGTATTTATAAGAGCAGACGGTGTCAATCTCCAGTTGACTCCAAGCTTAAAAACACTACCGCGAGATCACGCGAAGCGAAGTGTGTCTCTTCAAATCAGTGAATACATGCTCTGAAACAGTGTTTTATGCGCAGTTAGCATCTAATTCCTTCTTTCTTTTTCCTGTAAGTGGTGCCATGGCACAGTAGCACTATCTCAGAAGCCGCCCCTGGGACTATGTGTGAGTGTATGTGAGGACTGGAACTGTGGATAATTTTGAGTGCTATGTTTTGATTGCTCTTCTCCCAGTCATAGTAGAATGTTAGATCCAAGAGAACTAGCGTATTATATTGCATGTGTCACTGTCTTTTTTAGTGGTGATTGTTGCCTTGTTTTAGAAATAATGTTTGTATTTAGCAATACTTCCTTTTGCCTAGCTGAGCTGTTTGGTTAACTTACATTATTGTTCATTAAATGAAACAACCAGTTTACTGTCACCAGTCACCGTTTTATTTATCTCCACGACGCGTTTCAAAGGTTTAAACCTCCATCATCAGGTGGATTTAGATTAGTTAGCATGATATTTGTGTGTTTGTTGTGTTACGATTTTTTGGAGGAACTTGTGGCACTGTCTAGTGGAGAAACAAGACACTATTTTAGAACATTGTTTTGGGTTTCTTCTGACAAAAAATTAAACTTATATCTAACGGTAAACATAAAATAAGTAAAATAGAGTACCTCCAGTGGACACAGGTTCCTTTCGCTGTCGTAACACATCATATGTATACTGTCATATTTGTAAACAAATATGGCGTCTGGAAACTGCTGGATGCAAGGTTCGTATAGCAGAAGAGAACACATTATCGCAAAGTAAAAAGAATATACATTGTAACAACATTATTACAGAATTTTTTTAAAATGATTTGGATGTGTTTGTTTTGAGGTGTCGAATACGTGTGTTGGAATAAATACTTCAGGTGGCATGTAAATCCGATTTTGACAAGTTAAAACAGCTTAAACTTCATACTCGTTCATACAGTCAGGTGAAATGTTAAAATTGCTTAAACTTCATACTTGTTTATAACAATCAGGTGAACTGTTACACACTTTAGATACAATAATCATATTGGCTACAGTGGTAAAATTATACATAAATAACAATTTTGATTTTGATTAAAAGATAGATATGAAAGGCTGTAGGCAAAAGGAGAGGAAGAGAAAGAGAAAGTGAGAGGGAGAGAGAGGATGGAAAGAGTGACTGTATGAGAGTAAACATTACATGGCAAGTCGTCTTAAGATTATATCTGTTACATATATTAGCTGCCTAAAGGTTGGTGTAATACATTGGTTAATTCTTTAAAATATGCAGATATATGTACAATTTGTGCCAGTAGTTGAGGTACATATACGAGTTTCAAGCTGACAAGGGGTACAAGCTGTTGGTGTGATGAAATATCTGTAAATGAGGTCAATCTCTTGTACAAGTGGCAGCTGTCATGGTAACATGTCTAAATATTTGTGGTAAATATTACATTGTGTGTGTGTGTTTGTGTGTGTGTGTGTGTGTGTGTGTGTGTGGATGTGTGAAATTTTAACAATGTTGGCAGTTGCTGAAAACAGAGATGATACCATTGTAAATATTGTCATTTTTGTCATTTAAGATGGTTTCATGTGGTTTGGCATGATGTTTGTATATGTGGAGTGTTTCAAGGACATCTAGTTTTCTGCCTTTTGGTTGGATGTGTAGGATGCTGATACTTGTGTTGTTAACATGGTGTTTTGTTTCATGCAGGTGGGTATCAACGGCTGATGTGTAGTATTTTTTGTTTTTTAGTGCTACCATATGTTCTTTGAATCTTATCTCAAATGATCTGCCTGTCTGATCTATGTAGAAGCAGTCACAGTCGAAACATTCAATTTTGTACACACCTGTGTAATGAAGTGGGTTTCGTGTGCTGATGTTGTGGAGTAACTTCTGTCCACTCTTGTTGCCTGTTGTAAAGGATATGCTTATGCCTTTCTGTTTGAAGACATTGGCAATCTGATATGAAACCTATAAAAGAGGTTTATATGGAAGATGTTATTTTCAGTTAAGTAAGCAGGCTGTTACTACACCCACAACAATCCTCTCATGCAGGGCAACCTACCTTGGGTGCTGGAGAATCTTTTCTTGCTCCTGACATGTAGACGGTCCTGCAGAGCAAGTTGTTAAGGGAGGCGAATACTATTCCCACACAACTCGCCTCTCTTGCAGAACAGCCTATAAGGCATGGTTCCAAAAACACTTTTTTCCCCTTATCTTCGCCCCACTGTAGCTTGGACGCTATAACCTCCTGCTTGTACTCACTACGTTTGCTGTTTGTGTGCCACATTTGGTTGAAATAGGTCTGCAGAGCACTATGCATGGTATGGATGTCGCAAATAATGCGTAGAATGCATCTTGTATTTAGCCTTAATACACTTCTAGAATAAACACTTTTCAGAAACAGTAATCCACAAGCTGGCAAACGATTTGCCCATATTTTCAGAGGTGGGCTGTGTTATGTAAATTGCTTCTATTTAGATCAACTATGCTGAGAAAGAAAACATTTGGAAGAGAATGTCGCTAGTATCTTGGGATACCGATCTGAATGAAGATCTTATACTCCAACAGAGCTAATTCCTCCATCACCCCCCTGAATCCTCTGATACGCCCGCTAAACCCGCTGAGCAGGTGATTAGGAATGTGGAAAGGGCCAAATAAGGTGTCGGTGAGTTTCACTTTAAAATTGTAATTCATTGTAATTTAATAACACCTTTAAACCAAAATGGAACATAGCCAAACCTTTACAACTACGAGATTCACAATCCAATTCTTTCACAGCTGAAGGCCTCCAGTTGATTTACATAAATTGATTTACATAAAACCCAATAAAATTTTTTCTTCTTTTAAAGCATTGGCTATAATAGATTACCAACAGACCGTTAAACACCCATGAAAAGGACAGTATCGACAACGGTACTCAGACGTCTCCGAAGGGGGGGGGGGGGGAGGTTGCCCTCGAAACATTAATTTTCACATAGGTGAGACAGTTGGTGGGCCCAACTACACTTGATCCGTCGGTAACCCAACCAAGAGACAGTCCCAGACCGACCGACCAAACGACTTGCTTCCCATCAATTGGTACATAAAAACTCAAGGACCAAACTGTTACGGACGCGATTTTCCACAATGAGATATCTATCAAGCTGTCAAAACTACACAACATGTTGGACAGCGACAGCAGTTGAGGAAAGAATGCTGCCAGAAATTATGCTAGTGGCCAGGGCAGGTAACGGGAACACTAACAGGGGGTCGATGCACACACACACACACAGCCGACTCATAAACGATCAGAGAGCCAAAGGGCGCCGTCCGGTAGGACGACCGACCGACGATCCAACAAGACTGTGGCCCAGCTCAAGTGATGCGTGGCGGCAATGGTCGGGCGAGCCATGTCGATGCAGACCTCACTGTCCCAACCCGACTGCACTAGTGCAGCATTGCAACTCCCAAACTGGCAGGTCCGGATTGCACTCAAGACGCATTCCAACTGACTGGCAGTCTGAACTCTTCATGTGGTATGCAACACTAAATTAATTTTACACATGGTCATGCACTCACTGCCTTTCATTACAAGGTAAACAAAAATGCTATCTCATTTTGACTGGTACTTCTCTTTGAGATCGGCCACTGATATTGATTTTCTATGAGTCAACCCCATAAATAATGTGTCCTGTTCTTTTTTGGATTTTCACCGAACAAAATTTTAGAGGAAAGCTCCTTCTCATCTACGCTTAAGCTTTCAGCACATTTATGTTTTCAAGAGAAAACACCACTACTTTTTGTCTTAGACAGTACTGTTGTGCCTGTGCTAATACTCGAGTACTCATCACACCCTGGACGACGAAAACATTTCTTCGTTTTTGCTGTAGCAGAGTCAATATCAGTTTCAGAGGTAAATAAAGGCATTGTAGGAATACCCTCAACACCAAACAATTGAAACTTAGACCTACAACAGAAAAACATGGCATAATATTGGAAACACCAAACTAACACATTTTTAAAACATCTAGAACAGTTACGATGTCGGTGAGTGTTATTTACTTGCCTTTAATGAAGAATATATAAACTCACATATCCGAAACAAAAAAGTCACGAGGTTTTAAGCAACTGAACAATAGGTACGAACACCAGCTGTTAGCACGACCACAGCTTTGAGGGTTGACAAACACGAACTGGTGTATATTCCCTTCTTAAAACTAACCAGTATCATTAAGTCCGATTAAGCCGGCACCTGAGTGGTTTTAGTTCCAATTTTATAGCTCACAATGTGCATCTATATGCTTAGAAATGTTTGGTGAAAAAAAAGAAACGATTTTCCCCTCTTCTCTTTCTTCAAATTACCGATTTAATTACAACGCATGTATGGATAGAGATACAGTTATTTGGTCACTCTTATCCCACTATTAATGGAAATCTATGGCACACAATCTTTTTCTGGAAAGTGGTTTGCACTACTAGCAATACTTTTGGATTATAAACTAAATAACGAAACATAAAAACAGTAGTTTTGTGAACATAATCACATACTAATATTTGTGTATGAATACAGGTGTCTTTTATAAAAATGTGTAAAATAAGGTTGCAAATATGAATGATAAATTGTAAAACACTGTCATGTTATTGGAAATATACTATCACGAAACTATTATTTAGTGTGTAAGTGATAGTCTGAAATTTTGTATGTGCATCAACAAAGTCGTGTAGCAGCACTGCCAAGAAAGAAAATCTACAGCAAATCAGCGTCTTTGTTTAAGACAGATTAAAGCCTATTGTATTTTATTGGTTTGTGATTGGGCTCGACAAGGATGACAATAATAATTTTCTGTGACCTATTAAATTTGAGAACAAGTTAGTAAGCAAAGGTGCATACTGAGAAGTGGAAAAGTGAATCTGTAACGACTACGTGTATCGAGGACCAAAACTTCAACAATCGCCTAAACGTGTTCTTAGGATTACTCGTACATTCGGTATGCGGTAGCGTTGTTCGACAAGACGATGTGGAAATTCTGCAGCTCCCAAGAGAACTGTCTTGTTACGTTCAATCTATTTCTTTGGTTGCAGTAATGTGATACAGGGATAAAGATTGCTGGGAAAGACAGAGATTGGAACATATCCACCAAATAATTGTGGACGTCGGTGGCAAGTGCTATTCTTGGAAAGGCTGGCACAGGAGAGTAACTTGTGGGGGTCTGCAACAAACCGGTCAGAAAACTGAATGTTGGTGAATGCTTATACAAAGTTTTACATTAGTTTTATTCGGAATTAGGACAATATTGAAATATTTAATTTAATATCTTGGCCTGTTTTGGACATATGGTGCCCTTCTTCAGAAGATTATGCCTATCACATTCTTTGCGAGTTTCAAAAATAAAGTGCATCCGCATAATGCCATGGTTCCGTTGCACTTTATTATTGACATTCACAAACAAAGAGACGGGCATAAACTTCTAATGAAGGGCACTAAGTGCCCGAAACCGGTCAAGAAATTAAATTTCTTTTATGCAACTGGTCTCTTATTATTTCACTGTATACAACTACAGTTGCTGAAGAGGGAAAAAATAGCAATACTCAAGTCCAACAGTACGCAAGATGCTCTCAATACTGCAATCTAACAGTATGAAAACTGCTTAAGAATTGTGTGTCAATTGAAGTAGTAAATCACATATTATCATTTATCAGCCGCCAATTCCCGTTACATGTGCCACTGCGCAAGTTGTCATGAGAGAAGTATAAGTCGTAATTGGACATTCTGCTTTCGATTGCTTTTCTTTTCCTTCAGCTTATTAGAAGACTGGCCTGTACATTTTGTTTTCCAGCGAGTCAGTTCATATCATCGGCCAGACAATGTTCTCATATTGTTTTCTTCAACAGATTGGCATTTTTTAATTCCTGCCGCTGTCAACGAACGTAAGCTACAGCTAATGCGGTTTTCATCCTCAGTCTTTCCGCAACTTGCTTTTTTTTCTATTCTGCAACTCAGCCACGCTAGACGTATGTATGCTCATTGCTCTCTCTTAAACAAGGGCGACATTAAGATTTTATACCTGAACTTTTATGGTTTTGAACACAGCAGTCTTTCAGCAACCGTTTATTAATTTCAATGGGGAAATAACACAGCCAACCGGTTGCAAATATTTCTTTAATACATTTACCTAGGTTTCGACACCCCTAATGATGTCTTCATCACAACGAAAATTTAAAAGCTTATAAAATAACACAAGCAAAAATAAGTTTGACAGAAACGTTAACCAACATGAAAAATGTTATAACATAGAAAGATTACTCACATAAAGGTACGTTGCGACAAAGCGACAGTCATACTTTAGAGTAGACATGCTCAAGTCAAAAATAAAAAATTAAAACCGTTCGAGCTTTTGATACTTACAGCCTGCAAGGAACAAATCAGACTGAACGCCCAATGGCTTACACTGCTGCTACGAAAACAAAATATAAATTGCGCCACCTATCGGGCGTGGAGAGAAACATATGTCCATTTGTGATAGTATAATAGAATTAATCGAATTAAACAAGGGTTCATTATAAAAAACCAAAATTCAAAAGATGAAAACTTAATGTATTTTTGAAAATAGAAAGTAGCCAAGTAAATGAAATACAACTAAGAACAAATTAATAGGCTTTACTGAAATGCCCATTACGTAAAGTACAGAGTATTGTAGAATTTGTACACAGTCTAAAAACATCTGCATGAAGGAAACTTTAGTAGGACTTATCTATACGAGATTTGAAGAAAAACGTGTTTCGGTACTAGAGACAGGATATCATAGTACATAAAAAATGTAAGAAGGAAAACTGCGAGCAGTGGATTAAATCCATTGACCCAGGTAAGCCAAATAGTGTAGGAAACAGATTCCCTCTTTAATTAAATTTCACACAGACCGACTTCAGCTTTAAAGTAATCAGTGCTTCATCAATGTCCATATTCAGATTTTGTGAACGATAAGTGTCAGACGCGGTTGATATTCTTGGAATTCGAGCAGTTACATTTCTCTGTGCATTCCTGCAGTTGAAATTTGTCACCAATATCATTACATAAGCAATCAGCTTTACGGTCTAGTATGGCTTACGTTCCAAACTAGAAGCCAAACACTTAGGGTCTCACAGAAAATTTAACATTAAAAATAAATCAACATTACAGATCCACTTACACTATTCAAACAGGTAACTTTCAGTCGGACGTTTTCGATAAATTGCGATCGATGAACGAAGGTAAAGTTAACAGTTCTATATTAACCTCATATTATGCCTGCTTATTTGTTGTTTATATGTGTAAAAGTATATGAGTGTGTCGCAGAAGATAAATTAACTGTCATACTGTTTATGTAAGCAGCACACCCAGCTGTAGCAGGGAAAACAAGGGAACTAGCAGAAGATGCCCCAGTCGGAGCACAAAAAGACGAATATGTTCCTCTCTAAAAGACTCTGACACAAATGTGGAGAACCAGATGCCTCAATCCTCATTCAAGGTGGAAATATGGCATGCGATCAAATTCGCGCTTTTGGTGCTGAAAGTAAGTAGCAGAGAGACCGTGATGGTGACAGAGAGAGAAAACAGTTCCAATGAGAACGAAAGAGAGGTTATACAGTGATGGTAGGAGAGAGAGAATGGCACTGAAAGAGGATGAAAGATGCATTAAGACAGTCACAGTGAGAGACAAAGGGAGAAGAGATATTGGTGGTCAGTGGGAGAATGGCCAGTGGTAATAATAGCGAAGAAAGAGATGTATGGAGACAGAAGCAGTGAGATCAAAAGGGAATGGAGACAGAAAAATACGTCACAGAAAGAAGTTGAGACTATACATAAACTTTGGGTGTCTGGACCATTCCAGATGGGAGAACTTTAACACACAGGTTTAATGGATGGCACGTTTTGGATTGAAATTGTGAACGTGTGCGTATAGAGGAGAAAATAAGTTGGACCCCGTAAGAATTTTTGGGCTGCTGGGGTATGATGGAGACGGACAGGGGGTGGGAAAAAGACGAAATGAGGCAGTGTAAGAAAGAAGAGGGTAGTAGTTGGATATACTGTAAATCAGTGAGAGAAGAAAGAGAGAAAGGGAGACATACATAGACAGTGGCAGCGAGTGGGATATGCTGAGTTTGAAGGCTTAACTACAAAGAGAGACTTTGTCATAGGATTTAGAATGTTCTGTATTAAAAGAAAACGAATATATTCGCACGTCAGTATTTTGGGTGAGGAAGGTGGAATGAATATTGAGGCTGTTGGTTCCCCACTTTTCCGTTAAAGTCTTTTAAGGATAGATATAATCGCCTTTTATGTGTTCCGACAGGAGCATTTCTCCACTGGTTTACTAATACCTTACCCTTCACAAAAATAAAAGCGGAAACTTACTGTGACACACAACTTTAGTTGAACTGGACAATTAACACAATCTCACTCGCGCTAAGTACTGCAACCCCTTGCTTGCTATCAGTGTGATGAAACGTTTTAAAATTTCCACAGTCTCTATTCATCGTTTGGACCTCACTTAAATAAACACACGCTCGGTGATTGTTCAGTGACTCTAGGACACAGCCATTGGATTTTGTTACGCTATTGGAAATATGTCCAACTTATGTATTAGGTACACGTTTTTACATCACTGCGAACGAAACTCTGAGACACTCTAAAGTCTAACATTTTGAAAGCCTCCAAGTTTCTGGTAATCCCTATATTATTAAAGTGAATTTTCTTTCACTTCAAGTTTTAGTGATCTCAGACGTCACACTTCCACTCCGTAGATGTCGATAGAAGTCGATATAAGTTGACGGTGCTAAGTTAAGTAAGATTGGACCTCAGTGTAGCGTGAGGCGCGGAGAAAGCAGGGACGAGAACTTTGTCGCCATGTCGAGGAGGGACGCAAGAGGGGGAATATTATCTGTCTGCTACACAATGATGCCATTTTTGGCACTTGTGTGAGCTCATAATCAGCAGCCATGGTGTGAATATCGCACAGATGTAATGAAGTTACGTGAAAGGAGATCATTAAGTTTTTCGTAGCCAAACTGACTCGTTACGTTACCGAGCTACTGTGGTATTACAGCTGTTAGATCACTGAAGCTGGGAGCAGTCATAAACACAAAGCAGTCAAAACAGTGTACCGAAGCTCAGCTTACAATCAATAACCTAAAGCCATCACGGCACTTCCCGCTGCTGCCAAACTTCGCAAACTAACAGTTACGGTTAAATGTTCAAAAGACAAAAGTTAATCTCATATTCATTACAACTAATAACTGCAGTTATTTCAGCGTCAACGACATTACTCCCATGTCTACGTCCCTGGCTGAACTGAACATCAAAATCGAAATCTTTCCAAGGAAGTGAAAGACGATTTTCATATCAAGTACTTCTACGATATTTATGATTATAGGTTTCGAGATCCTCAAATCTAAGTCAGTAGTACTTGTGAACAACTAACTGCAAGGATAAAACGTTGACATCTGAACGAAAACGCAAAGTGAGCTGCTATCGCCTAAAAGATCATTCATATTCTTTGGGTTCAAAAGTTTTATAACAAAGAAAAAGAAATAAAAAGTTTTTATTCTAAAGTCCCACTTGCATTTACCTAAATGCCACCCGACCCCTTTACCAAAATTGCGCCTTCAGGAAATGTTCTATCTCAAGTAACTCTGGTTATATGTGTGCTACATACTAGCATGTAGCCTGTTGTGGTTCAAAATAAACAACATGGATCCTCTAATTAAAGTACTTCACCTTTTCAGTAACGACCGCGGCGGTCAAAATCGCAACAACACTTTAATGTGCTTCCTCCTTTCATTGTCTGCCACTCAGAGATTTACAAAGATTCATCAATACTTCCCATTGCGAAGGCACTGCTTTCTTCCATGTGATCATAGTTTTGGGACTGAGAAAAGGAAAATCAGACGACTAGACAGAATTTACAACACAACAATGTATTCATTTGGTTCAATCCTCAAGGAAGACAAGGTTCAGTGTTACTCAAATCTCTGGTGAAAGTATCCTTTATATCAAGAACTAGTAGTCCAAAAAAATTCATTTATGATGTGGTGAAATACACTTTTTTACTGCAAAAGAACGCGAGAGTGCCTCACATTCTAACGGAAATGGGATATAATGGAAAACTTTCGATCACCTCAAGAAGGTACAGGATGTACGCAAGATAGTTACATTCATCCAACGTGGGTACAGGCCATTTTACAAGGAGGTACTGATGAGACCAACAACAGCTACTGCAGGGGTCAGTGAAAGCGAGGGACAGTAATGATTTTCAGAGTGTATTTCATAGATAATGCTTTGAGAACCTGTGAGTACTATACAATACCTGCACATGTATTCTGAATGTTTTGTGAAATTATAGCTGAAGATGAACAGATAGAGAAAGTGTATGAGGATATTGAAAGGGTAATGCAGTATGTAAAAGGGGGACGAAAATCTAATAGTCATGGGCGACTGGAATGCAGTTGTAGGGGAAGGAGTAGAAGAAAAGGTTACAGGAGAATATATGCTTGGGACAAGGAATGAAAGAGGAGAAAGACTAATTGAGTTCTGTAACAAGTTTCAGCTAGTAATAGCGAATACCCTGTTCAAGAATCACAAGAGGAGGAGGTATACTTGGAAAAGGCCGGGAGATACGGGAAGATTTCAATTAGATTACATCATGGTCAGACAGAGATTCCGATATCAGATACTGGATTGTAAGGCGTACCCAGGAGCAGATATAGACTCAGATCACAATATAGTAGTGATGAAGAGTAGTCTGAAGTTCAAGACATTAGTAAGGGAGAATCAATGCGCAAAGAAGTGGGATACGGAAGTACTAAGGAATGACGAGATACGTTTGAAGTTCTCTAACGCTATAGATACAGCAATAAGGAATAGCGCAGTAGGCAGTACAGTTGAAGAGGAATGGACATCTCTAAAAAGGGCCATCCCAGAAGTTGGGAAGGAAAACATAAGTACAAAGAAGGTAGCTGCGAAGAAACCATGGGTAACAGAAGAAATACTTCAGTTGATTGATGAAAGGAGGAAGTACAAACATGTTCCGGGAAAATCAGGAATACAGAAATACAAGTCGCTGAGGAATGAAATAAATAGGAAGTGCAGGGAAGCTAAGACGAAATGGCTGCAGGAAAAATGCAAAGACATCGAAAAGGATATGATTGTCGGAAGGACAGACTCAGCATACAGGAAAGTCAAAACAACCTTTGGTGACATTAAAAGCAACGGTGGTAACATTAAGAGTGCAACTGGAATTCCACTGTTAAATGCAGAGGAGTGAGCAGACAGGTGGAAAGAATACATTGAAAGACTCTATGAGGGTGAAGATTTGTCTGATGTGATAGAAGAAGAAACGGGAGTCGATTTAGAAGAGATAGGGGATCCAGTATTAGAATCGGAATTTAAAAGAGCTTTGAAGGACTTACGGTCAATAAGGCAGAAGGGATAGATAACATTCCATCAGAAGTTCTAAAATCATTGGGGGAAGTGGCAAAAAAACGACTATTCACGTTGGTATGTAGAGTCTGGCGACATACCATCTGACTTTCGGAAAAGTATCATCCACACAATTCCGAAGTCGGCAAGAGCTGACAAGTGCGAGAATTATCGCACAATCAGCTTAACAGCTCGTGCATTGAAGCTGCTTACAAGAATAATATACAGAAGAACGGAAAAGAAAATTGAGAATGCGTTAGGTGGCGATCAGTTTGGCTTTAAGAACAGTAAAGGGACGAGAGAGGCAATTCTGACGTTACGGCTAATAATGGAAGCAAGGCTAAAGAAAAATCAAGACACTTTCATAGGATTTGTCGACTTGGAAAAAGCGTTCGACAAGATAAAATGGTGCAAGCTGTTCGAGATTCTGAAGAAAGTAGGGGTAAGCTATAGGGAGAGACGGGTCATATACAATATGTACAACAACCAAGAGGGAATAATAAGAGTGGACAATGAAGAACAAAGTGCTCGTATTAAGAAGGGTGTAAGACAAGGCTGTAGCCTTTCGCCCCTACTCTTCAATCTGTACATTGAGGAAGCAATGATGGAAATAAAAGAAAGGTTCAGGAGTGGAATTAAAATACAAGGTGAAAGGATATCAATGATACCATTCGCTGATAACATTGCTATCCTGAGTGAAAGAGAAGAAGAATTAAAAGATCTGCTGAACGGAATGAACAGTCTAATGAGTACACAGTATGGTTTGAGAGTAAATCGGAGAAAGACGAATGTAATGAGAAGTAGTAGAAGTGAGAACAGCGAGAAACTTAACATCAGGATTGATGGTCACGAAGTCAATGAAGTTAAGGAATTCTGCTACCTAGGCAGTAAAATAATCAATGACGGACGGAACAAGGAGGACATCAAAAGCAGACTCGCTATGGCAAAAAAGGCATTTCTGGCCAAGTGAAGTCTACTAATATCAAATACCGGCCTTAATTTGAGGAAGAAATTTCTGAGGATGTACGTCTGGAGTACAGCATTGTATGGTAATGAAACATGGACTGTGGGAAAACCGGAACAGAAGAGAATCGAAGCATTTGAGATGTGGTGCTATAGACGAATGTTGAAAATTAGGTGGACTGATAAGGTAAGGAATGAGGAGGTTCTACGCAGTATCGGAGAGGAAAGTAATATGTGGAAAACACTGATAAGAAGAAGGGACAGGATGATAGGACATGTGCTAAGACATGAGGGAATGACTTCCATGGTACTAGAGGGAGCTGTAGAGGGCAAAAACTGTAGAGGAAGACAGAGATTGGAATACGTCAAGCAAATAATTGAGGACGTAGGTTGCAAGTGCTACTCTGAGATGAAGAGGTTAGCACAGGAAAGGAATTCGTGGCGGGCCGCATCAAACCAGTCAGTAGACTGATGAAAAAAAAAAAAAAATTTCGTTAGGCATTTGTTTTGTTTTGGTACTTGGTACGTCAGTGGCACTTGTCTGTCTAGTAGTCTCTCAGAGACCAGTGTGGCCTGAGCTCCCAGTTGGTGCACATCGACAGCGCAGAAAGATACTTATATAGCTTCTTTTCTGTGTTTGCTTCGTAGATTCTTACTTAAATTGCGTGTGAGTTTCGTATAGGAGGTGTAATTTCGAGTTTTAGTTACTGTAATCGTAAATTCAGGCAGATTGTAGCGCAGTCGTTAGGCATTTGTACAGGTTAGTTCATACATTCTTTGCGTGTTTCCCTTGCGTTAGCTAGGCACGGACTCGTCTTTCAGTAACTGTTGTTCAACATCGATTAGAATGGACAGTGACTGTGATTGCTGTGTTCGGATGAGGGCTGAGTTGGCATCCCTTCCCTCACAGCTGCAGGCGGAGCTGACTTCGGTCGCGCAGCTTGAGGCTGTTGCCAATGGGCTCCACTGCGGGGAGCCGGACTTGGGTATCACGGGGATGTCAACCTCGTTCCGTCTGCCCCAGATCGGTCTGCCACTGTGGTTGCCCCGGTGGCTGCCTGCAGTGGGGCTGAGCCCTCGCCTGTGGTTGGGAGGTCGTTCCAAGGCGTGGCAGGCAGCGAAAGACGTTCCCGGATATTGATCAGAAAGCCTCCCAGGTGCCTCTGACAAACAGGTTTCAGGTACTGTCTCTGGCTGAGCCAGATGCAGCTGCCTGCCCTGTTTCAGAGGATAATTCTCAGCCTTCAAGGTCCGGGCAATCACAGAGGGTGGGTTTATTGGTAGTTGGGAGCTCCAATGTTAGGCGCGTAATGGGGCCCCTTAGGGATATGGCGGCTAAGGAGGGGAAGAAATCCAGTGCGCACTCCATGTGCATTCCGGGTGGAGTCATTCCTGATGTGGAAAGGGTCCTTCCGGATGTCATGAAGAGCACAGGGTGCAGCCAGCTGCAGATGGTGGCACATGTCGGCACTAATGACGTGTGTCGCTTTGGATCTGAGGAAATTCTCTCTGAATTCCAGCGGCTATCTGATTTGGTGAAGGCTGCCGGTCTTGCTTACGAGATGAAGGCAGAGCTCACCATCTGCAGCATCGTTGACAGAACTGACTGCGGACCTTTGGTGCAGAGCTGTGTGGAGGGCCTCGGGAAAGTATGGGGTGGGCTGCAATCTCAAAGGGTGCATGGCAAATACAGAACGTCATTGGATCAAGGAACAGTCGGAACTGTAGCTGTAAATTGTTGTAGTTGTGCTGGGAAAGTCCCTGAGCTTCAAGCGCTAATAGAGAGCACAGAAGCTGAAATCGTTATAGGTACAGAAAGCTGGCTAAAGCCTGAAATAAGGTCTGCAGAAATTTTTACGAAGTCTCAGACGGTGTTCAGGAAAGATAGATTAGGCAGAATTGGTATTGGAGTGTTTGTGTCTGTCAGTAGTGGTTTATCTTGTAGTGAAGTCGAAGTAAATACTCCGTGCGAATTGGTATGGGTGGAGGTTATACTTAGCAGCCGAACTAAGTTAATAATTGGCTCCTTCTACCGACCCCCAGACTCCGATGATATAGTTGCTGAACAGTTCAGAGAAAATTTGAGTCTCGTAACAAATAAATACCCCACTCATACGGTTATAGGTGGGGACTTCAACCTTCCCTCGATATGTTGGCAAAAATACTTGTTCAAAACCGGTGGTAGGCAGAAAACATCTTCCGAGATTGTCCTAAATCCTTTCTCCGAAAATTATTTCGAGCAGTTAGTCCACGAACCGACGCGAATTGTAAATTGTTGCGAAAACACACTTGACCTCTTAGCCACAAACAATCCAGAGCTAATAGAGAGCATCATGCCTGATACAGGGATTAGTGATCACAAGGTCGTTGTAGCTAGGCTCAATACCGTTTCTTCCAAATCCACCAGAAACAAACGCAAAATAATTTTATTTAAAAAAGCGGATAAAGTGTCACTAGAAGCCTTCCTAAGAGACAATCTCCATTCCTTCCGAACTGACTATGCAAATGTAGCTCAAGTTCAAAGATATAGTAGCAACAGCAATTGAGAGATTCATACCTCATAAATTGGTAAGAGGTGGAATTGTTCCCCCGTGGTACACAAAACAGGTCCGAACGCTGTTGCAGAGGCAACGGAAAAAGCATGCGAAGTTCAGAAGAACGCGAAATCCCGAAGATTGGCTAAAATTTACAGACGCGCGAAACTTGGCACGGACCTCAATGCGAGATGCCTTTAATAGGTTCCACAACGAAACATTGTCTCGAAATTCTGGTCGTATGTAAAGTACACAAGCGGCAAGACGCAGTCAATACCTTCGCTGTGCAGTGCCGATGGTACTGTTACCGACGACTGTGCCGCTAAAGCGGAGTTATTGAACGCAGTTTTCCGAAATTCCTTCACCAGGAAAGACGGATGGAATATTCCATAATTTGAAACACGATCTGCTGCTAGCATGAGTTTCTTAGAAGTAGATACCTTAGGGGTTGCGAAGCAACTCAAATCGCTTGATACGGGCAAGTCTTCAGGTCCAGATGGTATACCGATTAGGTTCCTTTCAGATTACGCTGATACAATAGCTCCCTACTTAGCAATCATATACAGTCGCTCGTCCACCAATAGATCTGTACCTAAAGATTGGAAAATTTTGCAGGTCGCACCAGTGTTTAAGAAGGGTAGTATGAGTAACCCATCGAACTACTGACCTATATCATTGACGTCGGTTTGCAGTAGGGTTTTGGAGCATATACTGTATTCAAACATTATGAATCCCCTCGAAGGGAACGATCTATTGATACGTAATCAGCATGGTTTCAGAAAACATCGTTCTTGTGCAACGCAGCTAGCTCTTTATTCGCACGAAGTAATGGCCGCTATAGACAGGGGACCTCAAGTTGATTCCGTATTTCTAGATTTCCAGAAAGCTTTTGACACCGTTCCTCACAAGCGACCCCTAATCAAGCTGCGGGCCTATGGGGTATCGTCTCAGTTGTGCGACTGGATTCGTGATTTCCTGTCAGGAAGGTCGCAGTTCGTAGCAATAGACGGCAAATCATCGAGAAAAACTGAAGTGATATCAGGTGTTTCCCAGGGAAGCGTCCTGGGACCTCTGCTGTTCCTGATCTGTATAAATGACCTGGGTGACAATCTGAGCAGTTGTCTTAGGTTGTTCGCAGATGATGCTGTAATTTACCGTCTAGCAAGGTCATCCGAAGACCAGTATCAGTTGCAAAGCGATTTAGAAAAGATTTCTGTATGGTGTGGCAGGTGGCAATTGACGCTAAATAACGAAAAGTGTGAGGTGATCCACATGAGTTCCAAAAGAAATCCGTCGGAATTCGATTACTCGATAAATAGTACAATTCTCAAGGCTGTCAATTCAACTAAGTACCTGGGTGTTAAAATTACGAACAATTTCAGTTGGAAAGACCACATAGATAATATTGTGGGGAATTCGAGCCAAAGGTTGCGTTTCATTGGCAGGACACTTAGAAGATGCAACAAGTCCACTAACTAGACAGCTTACACTACACTCGTTCGTCCTCTGTTAGAGTATTGCTGCACGGTGTGGGATCCTTACCAGGTGGGATTGACGGAGGACTTCGAAAGGGTGCAAAAAAGGGCAGCTCGCTTTGTATTATCACGTAATAGGGGAGAGAGTGTGGCAGATTGGGATGGAAGTCATTAAAGCAAAGACGTTTTTCGTCGCGGCGAGATCTATTTACGAAATTTCAGTCACCAACTTTCTCTTCCGAATGCGAAAATATTTTGTTGAGCCCAACCTACATAGGTAGGAATGATCATCAAAATAAAATAAGAGAAATCAGAGCTCGAACAGAAAGGTTTAGTTGTTCGTTTTTCCCGCGCGCTGTTCGGGAGTGGAATGGTAGAGAGATAGTAAGATTGTGATTGGATGAACCCTCTGCCAAGCACTTAAATGTGAATTGCAGAGTAATCATGTAGATGTAGATATCATGTAGATGTAGACGTTATAAAAAGTTTTTATGGCTGATTCGTAGTCAGTTCGAAGACAGGAACAAATCTTAGATTTTTAAGATCGTGATGTCTCATTCAGGATAATTCAGTTCAGCTTCCCAAAGTACTGAAATAGGAGTTTAATGTGAAGAATCTCATGGAATTGATTCAGACAAAATTTAAAGTAAGATCAGAAGAAACTTTTTCTCTGTTTTCCCACGAAAGGGGGTTTTGGATCAGTTCCCATCTTCAAACTGCCAAGCCAACAGCAAATCACCGATTCAACAAACTTGTCTAGGAGACGAGGGGCCAATATGCGAGCGATTGTCTTCCTGTAAAAATGCCGGCTGCATAACATTATCGCATACCTGGTAAGTCAGTAGCGATTTTCAAACAACAAAAATGCTTTTTGGGCGGCTTACAGTCTGTAGGGTAAGCTGACTCAGTGGAGGAAGTATCAGCCTTTTTGCAAAAGAATATATATGAACGAATTACCACATAACTGTTTCACGATAAAAGTATATGTCATTAATACAAAGAATAAGTCAATTGCAATACCAGTTATCATATTTTTAAAAAGTTTTTAAAATTATATGCTTCATCTTTCTGTTCTCAACGCCGGATACACAGTACATCAAAAATAACATAGCAAATGCGAGCACAACAATAAAAATCAAGTAGAACAATAATATCCATGCGTATAACAATTCATTTCTCTCTGTTGAAACCTTGCAGTCTTTGAAGGCTGGTCTAGTGGGTACACCGTAAGCAAAAAATTGGAATGCAGCTTCATGAAATCCTGAAAAAATTGACTGCCTATAGTGTTCGTGTACCTGTTGAACTGAACTTCAACAGTTTCGCTAAAAAGAACTAGTTTAATAAATTCTATTTTTCACAGGGTTAGAAAATAGTCATCTAAATGTTTGAGGTATTTGATTAGATAATCTCCCAAGTGATCAGTGAAAAGATTTGTAAATATGTCCAAGGAAGCTATTGCTGTCGTACAACACTTTCTTTTCAGGATAGTAATACGTTCTCCTAATGAGCTCTTAAGCACAGAGTCCTACAGCCAACATTTCCAGGTAATACGTCCACGACATTGTCACCCTAACCCACTTTGATTTCTTTGAATCTAAGATTGTCATAATAATGCTACTTCAGTGTATTTCCCTTTAGAACTTATTTTCTGTCCAAGCGAATACAGGTAAGTTTCGCCAACAGCGCTATCTTATATTTCATTCACACGCATTTAAATGAAGATTATAATAGTTTCGTTAGACTTACTAGATGAGAGACCTAAATTCCTATTAGGATTATCTGCGGAGCACTAGTGACAATCGACGTTCACATACGAACGAATTTCTCATCACCGGAAGGTGGCGTAGATTATATGAACAATGTTGTTCTCGTTAGTCTACTAATTGTATCTCTGAAGAATGAATTTAAAAAATAAATGAATGTATAGAAAAAATATTTGAAATTGCTTATGGTGAAGTTTCTGCAGTGTATCTTGGTTTCGGAAGTTATTGCGGTCGTGTAAAATATTCAGCAATGTTAACGACATTTCTTTCTCGAGTGAGATTCATACGAAGAAATCTCATAGTGGCAAACCCGCCTCCGCGCGGTGCTCATGGTGTTCAGAATTTCTATGTTTCCAATGTCTCTACGATCGGTATCATCTAAGGGAAAGAACGAGATTTCCCTGCAGAATAAACACAAGAATAAAATATAGGAATTAAGACTGATATAAGAATAAAATATAAGAATATGAGCAGTGAAGAAGATTGTAACGCCTTAGAATACCATACCCACGTATACTATATAACAAAAGTGTGACACTTACTGTGAAACTTTGTTGTAATATTACAATTGATATAATGCACCTGTATCCCATAACTTGATAAGAAACATTTGTGTAGAAACCTTCTACGGACATGGCTGGATAAACGAAAAATACAATAAAATAAATAAAAGCAAAAATCGTGCTTCGAACACGGGACTCTAAAATGAGCACGATGCTGGCCACTACACCACCAGTTGGGATGAGCGTATTGTGCGCTAAAAGTCGCCAATATTCAGATGTTTCTGGGAAATCGGGTTATGCGTGTTCTCCTAGTGATTTTTGTCCGCCACTAAGGCAACCTGTTCTATAACAGTTGTTACCATACGTCCAATTGTGGTCAACGCACCTCCGTATATGTTTCACTACATTATCCACTACTTATCATCAGGACATAGTGGGTTTCTGCAGTTAAATCTCGATAAGGTTTACAGACATTTAAAGCTTTTAAAGGAATAATCTAAGCGTCTCGAAGAGCATTCTGTCAAAGTGACTGTCATGCTACTCTTGAGCGTCTCTTTCCATTTTAGCTCTTAGCAGAAACTTTGGAGAAACACGTTTCTGTTTTAACATATTTCTCTTTTAACCCACTTTCTGTTAGTATCAGTTGCAGATAACTGCTCTATATTTTTTATGCGTTCCGCGGAGCAGCAGAGACTCGAAATGCGTCGATACTGCACAAATAAGACACCTTATACTCTAACTTTTTTTGATACGAGAACACATTTCAACACTTTTTTGATGCCGGAAATTGTTGGTAAACTTTAATGAATTTGAAGTAAATCTGCCATATACACACATCGATGTATGTATAAAACGCTCTCATTGGTACGCCACCTTGCATAGTTAGTCGTACCCTTCGTCTTGGACGATAATGATTGTCCATTTATTAATACCAATACTCTTAAACCAACTACGGAGGAGTGGCGGTTTCGTATCCCACGACACTTTCGTCTGATTAGATGACTGAAAAAGATTTCACTACCTGATGGCAAAAAGCGTATATACACTCCTGGAAATGGAAAAAAGAACACATTGACACCGGTGTGTCAGACCCACCATACTTGCTCCAGACACTGCGAGAGGGCTGTACAAACAATGATCACACGCACGGCACAGCGGACACATCAGGAACCGCGGTGTTGGCCGTCGAATGGCGCTAGCTGCGCAGCATTTGTGCACCGCCGCCGTCAGTGTCAGCCAGTTTGCCGTGGCATACGGAGCTCCATCGCAGTCTTTAACACTGGTAGCATGCCGCGACAGCGTGGACGTGAGCCGTATGTGCAGTTGACGGACTTTGAGCGAGGGCGTATAGTGGGCATGCGGGAGGCCGGGTGGACGTACCGCCGAATTGCTCAACACGTGGGGCGTGAGGTCTCCACAGTACATCAATGTTGTCGCCAGTGGTCGGCGGAAGGTGCACGTGCCCGTCGACCTGGGACCGGACCGCAGCGACGCACGGATGCACGCCAAGACCGTAGGATCCTACGCAGTGCCGTAGGGGACCGCACCGCCACTTCCCAGCAAATTAGGGACACTGTTGCTCCTGGGGTATCGGTGAGGACCATTCGCAACCGTCTCCATGAAGCTGGGTTACGGTCCCGCACACCGTTAGGCCGTCTTCCGCTCACGCCCCAACATCGTGCAGCCCGCCTCCAGTGGTGTCGCGACAGGCGTGAATGGAGGGACGAATGGAGACGTGTCGTCTTCAGCGATGAGAGTCGCTTCTGCCTTGGTGCCAATGATGGTCGTATGCGTGTTTGGCGCCGTGCAGGTGAGCGACACAATCAGGACTGCATACGACCGAGGCACACAGGGCCAACACCCGGCACCATGGTGTGGGGAGCGATCTCCTACACTGGCCGTACACCACTGGTGATCGTCGACGGGACACTGAATAGTGCACGGTACATCCAAACCGTCATCGAACCCATCGTTCTACCATTCCTAGACCGGCAAGGGAACTTGCTGCTCCAACAGGACAATGCACGTCCGCATGTATCCCGTGCCACCCAACGTGCTCTAGAAGGTGTAAGTCAACTACCCTGGCCAGCAAGATCTCCGGATCTGTCCCCCATTGAGCATGTTTGGGACTGGATGAAGCGTCGTCTCACGCGGTCTGCACGTCCAGCATGAACGCTGGTCCAACTGAGGCACCAGGTGGAAATGGCATGGCAAGCCGTTCCACAGGACTACATCCAGCATCTCTACGATCGTATCCATGGGAGAATAGCAGCCTGCATTGCTGCGAAAGGTGGATATACACTGTACTAGTGCCGACATTGTGCATGCTCTGTTGGCTGTGTCTATGTGCCTGTGGTTCTGTCAGTGTGATCATGTGATGTATCTGACCCCAGGAATGTGTCAATAAAGTTTCCCCTTCCTGGGACAATGAATTCACGGTGTTCTTATTTCAATTTCCAGGAGTGTATTAGAAAACCAACTCGACGCGGCAAAGGCTCAACAAGTCGTTCAAGTCCACTGACGAAATATTGAGCCATCATTATTTATGTATCATGAATGTTCGACGAGATTCATGCCTGGATACCTGCGAGGCCAAACATCCATAACGTTCATCAAACCAATCTCGAAAAACTGTGCCTCAGTGACATGGCGCTTTGTAATCCATCAAAATTCCATCGTTGTTTGGGAACATGATGTCCGTAAAAGCCTGCATATGGTCTCCAGGTAGTCCGAACATAACCAATTACAGTCAATGGTCGGTTCAGTTCAACCAGAGATTCCATCCCATTCCATGTAAACACAGTCCATACACCATTATGGAACCACTATCATCTTGCACATTGCCTTGTTGACAACTTGGGTTCATGGTTTCGCAGGGTTTACGCCACAGTCGACCCCTACCATCATCTCTTACCAACTGAAATCGGGACTCATCTCACAAGTCCACGATTTTCCAGTCGTCTGGGTCGATGTCGTGCTGTCAGCAAAGGCACTTCCGTCGGTCATCTGCTGCCATAGCATTAACTCCAAATTTCGCAGCACTGTCCTAACGGATACGTTCGTCATACGTCATGCACTGATTTTTGCTGTTATTTCACTCAGTATTGCTTGTGTGTTAGCACTGACAATTCCACTAAAATGCCACTGCTCTCGGTTGTTAAGTGAAAGCTATCGGACATTGTGTCGTGTATGGCCAGAGGAAATTCCTGAAATCTGATATTCTTGGCACGTTCATGACACTTTGGTTCTGCGAATATTGAATTCCCTAACGATTTCCGAAATGGAGTGTCCCATGCGTCTAGCTCGAACTACCATTCCGCGTTCAAACTCTGTCAATTACAGTTGTACGCTGATAATCA
Source organism: Schistocerca nitens (assembly GCF_023898315.1). Taxonomy (NCBI): domain Eukaryota; kingdom Metazoa; phylum Arthropoda; class Insecta; order Orthoptera; family Acrididae; genus Schistocerca; species Schistocerca nitens. The sequence goes on from NC_064618.1 coordinate 408,535,083, forward strand.
CGTCGGAAACCTTTTTACATGAATCACCTGAGTACAAATGACAACTCCACCAAAGCAGCGCTCTTTTATACCTTGGGTACGCGACGCTACCACTATCTGTACATGAGCATATCGCTATCCCACGAGTTTTGACTCCCCTGTGTATAGTATATCCGCAGGTAGCTGAAAATGAGTATGAATTTCTACGACAAATTCTTAAAGTCAAATTTCATTTGAACTTGTTTCTTTAAGAGTCGATTCCCAGATTTTCATCATTTTTGACGTTTGAAGGCGGTTTGCATTACATTTTTACTCACAACTTTAATACTACGAAGATACCACGTTTTTAACAGTGATTTTAATGAAGCTCTGTATGTTCCAATGTAATCTGACCTCATCTCTTTCATATCTGGCCACTCTATAGGCTGATGTGAAAGCAGATATTCCGATGAACGGAACAGCATATGCAAACATGCAACTTTTCACAGGGCATCCAACCATAGAGAGGGAAAAGTAATTTAAACAGCTACATATTTCGCGCAGAGGTACAATCATTCTGGCATACTGAAAGCTTTCCCGCAGATTAATGGAATACATCCACATTTATCTCTGCAAATGTAACCAGGTTTAAAGGAGCTTGTCCATCGAAAATTCCGCCTTGCATTAGTTTCATTTAGCTTTTGTACTTCGTTGCTGAAATCAGAATTTGTTAAAATACGTAATTTTATCTAAAAACCACTGTACAACGCTCGTATTTGCATTACTCGTCGCCCACATTGAAATATTATCGTTTTTAAGCACCAACATTCCGTGGTCTCTCGCCAAACCAAAGTAACCAAATGAAATTGTCATCTTGAATTTTGAAGCAACTACATATTGAAACTCATACGTGGAAAAGTGAGTGTATGAGATAACTAGATAATAACCACAATGAGGCACAAACACAGAAGTGCGAGGCTGTACACAAATTGGTGTCATATAGTAGGTGTGGATTCCCACAGGAAACTTTCAGAATAACATCTTCTTAAATTTGTTAAACGGAGGGAAAATTGAAGAGATATTCGTCAGTCAGTCCGATGTTTGACCGTAATAAACTGCTGACTATTCCTAACATAAAGAATAGAGATATAATTACAGAGATAATGAAAAAAATAATTTTGAACCCTAAGTGAAATTATACTTGAGAAGCAATTCTAATATTATAATGAACAACTAAAGAAACTTACAGACAAAGAACTCGGGAAATGCTGCATTCAATTCTGAGACGTACTGTGAAAATTTACAATTTTTATATCTGTAAAACACTGGAATAAGTGATAGCGACATTCAGAGAAATAGAAGCTCTGGTAAAAAGAGAAATATGACAAAAAAATGTGGAGTGTAGCAGCAAATTATATGACTGAATAAAGGGCCAAGTGAAGAGGCTATGGTCCTAACTGCCCGTCTTGATCGCTATTTATACTTTATGTTTTAAAAATATATACCCTAACGTGTTTAGGTCGCACTGATCATCAGAATCTGTCAGACAAACAGAACAAATGACAAGTAATTTTTCTATCATAACTACAATAATAGATTTATAGAACATACTTAAAAACTCGATACACTGTATCTCGCGAATTATCGTTGTAATATCCGCGACACTATGTTCTAGCCACAAAATTTTAAAATGAACTAAGTGTACAAACTTCAACAAATATTATCGATACTACGTATAAAAAAGACTGTATCGTGTAAAAATGACGATAATTATTTCATTATTTCTGTAATAATTCTATTTCTGTGTGAATTAGAACTATTATCAGAGAACTACACTCATAGGCAACGACGACTATAATCTTTTTTGGTTATCTGTGACAATTGTGGTTCAGTTGTTCTTCCTGTGCTAACCGATGAACTGTTCGGACGTGAGACGTGTGAGGTCTGTAAAGAGAAAGCCTGTAACTATATTGTTAATTACTATTTGAATGTTAGAGTCGCTATTGTCTAGACGTGGATTTGTATTTATTTCAACTGTAATCCAATCCAATTAATGTTTTTAAGTGTTAATTTTCGGCCCCTCAATTAGGAGCGTAACCGTTATCCCTAGTAATTTACAGCGGAGTTTACTAGTAGCTGGTATTAAAAATATAAAACATTTTCATTGAGAATAATTTTAAATGCTTAAGAATAGAGAACAAAACGCTTAAAGACTTTTATCTAAATATGTTAACTTGATATGAAAGGAATCGAGAATAACAATAGACAAATTGACTATCGTCTGTCTGCCGCCATCTTAGCAAAAATATCTCCGCGGCAATTTTGAATCGAAAATTTTAACAAACATAAATGTTGTTACATATAAACGAATGGACGTACAGGTGCACTGGCGGTCCCGAATCTAGTTTAAAAGACAAAATTCAACACAGATTGAATCTTTAAAAATAGTTCTCACAGCATGTCACGTTAGATCAGTTTCTTATTTGCTGGTGTATGAAACCTAATGATTTCGGACGATTTACATGAAATATTTTAATAGGAGACACACATCAGTGTTGTGAGCGGGTAGTATTTTGTGATTAAATGTTCCTTTTGCTAGAAAAAAGATCTTCCATTTTAAGTAACAGTTGTGTAAAATCTGATAAATGATATGCAATTTAGTGCCACTCACACGACTTTACAGACAGCATTTCTACACAACGTCAAGTGGAGATTTCTTTAGCAGACTGACAAATATTACCGGAATAATCATTTTTGAGATCAAACGAATTTTTACGCTGACAATAGGTAACTGGTTTTATATTCTATTTGATCTACCTGCAATATCAGTTATAAGTAATTAAAGTCACCAAATACTATAAACCGGTTCCGCCACATTATGTATGCCCTTACGATGAGTTGTACGGTTTAGTGAGGCTGCCTGCAGTAAATAAAAATCTGTTGTCGTTAGATGGAGTTGAATACAATACGGCTCGTCAATCAAAATCCAAGTTAACGTTTACATATTAAGCATAGAGCCAGTTCAAAAAAATAATTTATAAAAACAATGAACTGTGACTATCACGCTAAAATTCAAAATACGTATTCAATGTACAGTCATTTTATGGGAATATCACACTGTCATTTCATAATCTAAAAGAATACAATGGACATTTGTGTTCCTAAAAGCAATTTAACGCATGGCTTAAAACTGTACAAGGCAGAAGTTTATTTAGCTATATTGAAACTTCTTTTTATTTTGTAAGTTGAGGACAGAAAACATAATAACATTATTATTATTATGTAATACTCGTAAATTCGTAAATATTAATTTTTTTCTTCTTCGGTGACTGATAGATTACAGGTGAGGATGGTAAGCTGGTGAAAAAAAATGTAAGTAATTGCAGAAAATAAAGAGAAGTAGATATTCTTCAGGAATTTTTCCAAGAAAAGAAAATAATGATGTTTTCCGTGTGTCGTTGCTCTTGTCGCCTTATCAATTCCTGGATACGTGATTTCCTGGCAGCATCTGCCAGTGGAGTTTATTGATCATCCCTGTATCGTCCTCCCAGCAACTAAACGTGATGAAACGGAGACTCTTTGTAGTCTGAATCTTCTAACTCTTCTATTAATCCAGTTTGGTGATGGTACTTGACGGATGAACAATAATTCAGAAGAGGTCGAACAAGTGTTTCGAAAGTATCTTCTCTAGCGGTGCATCACATTTCTTTAAGACTCTGCAAATGAATCTCAGGCTTTCATCTGTTTTTCCTACAATTTCTTAACTGTGGCAAGCCTACTTTAGGCAACTCCAAATGTTTAGAGTCTCCAATAATATTTTCGTCAATAGCATAATGGAATAGCATTGGTTTCGGCATTCTGAATCGTAATAAGTTATGTTTAGTTACGTTAATAGATGCAGTTGGACCTTTAGGATTAAAGGGTGGAATCGATTGATAGAGTTTGGTTTATCTGTAAAAAATTTATATATTTTTTGATAACTTCAGTACATAGCATCATTCACATACAGATAATTCCTGATCAGACGGACAAGCTACAACCATTGAATTCACCAGCAGAATATTTCCAATACCAAACAATAATATAGCAATTAATTGTCAATAAGGAGTCAGATTAAATAAAATTAAAATGAATTTAAATGATAATTACAGCAACAAGAACATAAGAAAACGAGCGAGTGCAAGTCAACTTCAGAGATACATTGACTCTAAGGCATCAAACGCTTACCATAAATACTGTGACAACTTAGGACAATATCCTCCCTGTTGAAGGACCAAGGCCGTCTGCGGTTTGAAACCTGTCGTAAATGTGCCATTTGGTACACGAACCTCATACCAGATCCGCACATACAAGGCAGACTGAGCTGAAACAGTTCAGTATTTTAAAGAGCAAACAACCAAGCCTTATTCTGTCAGTAACAAAAGCTATGTAAGGCGCACACGACTAGAATAATAGCATCGCTAACAATAACACACAAAAACATCTAGCAAACTGTGGGTATTGTTAATGTCAGTTTTAGCAAAAACACAATTACAGTACACATTAAAGATAAGATGCTACTTGGCGCAGCTCGCTATACACACATAATGGACATGCAAGGAACACGAACATGGACAAGCAAGTAACACAGACACACTACATCCAGAACCCAAGTGTTCCAGCTCTTCAGGTCTGTTCATCTCAACAGGCACACCACTACAGCCGTGCTTGTGGGCAACCTCACACAAACACACCCGCTCTTGCGGTGAAACTTGTACCGGCGGCCGCCAGCATCGTTAGTACTCCTGACTCCACTCACAGATCGCACTTTCAGCAATCTGCGCCAGCAGGTGAACACTTCCTCCGCCACAGAGTCACGCCACACTAGCCACCGGCAAGCCACAAGACGTAGTGTCAACCTAGCAAACCTAAACTAAATAGTGCCTCACTTAGTGCCTCACTTAGTGCCTCACTATCACCAAGTTTAGGGACAACGGCCGCCTATCGGGGTGCTATAATTATAATACTTTTATTCATGGACGTCCAGTGTGATCTGTAAATACCTTATGGCAGTGAAAAGTTGTTTTACCTGTTCATTTTACAATTGCCGACGGCAGAACGCGGCACTAAGCTCTATTTACATAGTGACCGGACCGAAGGCGTCCGACAATATTCGACAACACACGATTGACGCACGTGGCTCGGCATTGTACAGCCACATAACTGTCATAATGCATTACTACTGCTGCGTATTCCCAGAGTCTGCTGAAACGGACAGTGATCACGCAAATATACGTTATCGAAGAGTAAGCTCAGGCGGGAAAGTCTTGATTAATAAGGTAGTTCAGTTCTGTCGAGAAGAAAAATGAAAAGGATTGCTAATAGCTCTAAAAAGAGATCTGCAGTGAGCATCAGCTGCAGCAGGAAAGAGTATAAGAGCAGTGAATAATGCTTAAGTGTCTCGACGACTTTGATATGTGGTTACTGAAAAGAAAGTTCTTGGAATATTACGATGTTAAAACAGATATACCCACCCTTCGAAAGCTTTACAGTCGGGTGAAGGAGGATACAGACATTAATTTCATGGAGAAACGAACCACTTTCGGGGAAATTTTGGAGTATTTGTGGTTTATTTTTTAAAAATGTAAAAATAGACGAACATATCTGGTTGAGAGGGCGGACATTGTAGCAAGGCGTGCACACTTTCTTAGAATTTTGAGAGAAAACGAGAAAGGTGCGAAGAAACCCGTATACTGATTAAAAATAGGTGCATACACATTATACTGTCAGTAAATGTTGGCGGCATAGTGACGTACCAGGCGTGTGGAAAAATGAACTGGACAAGGAGCAATAGTGGTTCATGTAGGAGGAGAGGTAAGGTTTACTGAGGGTGCAGAGCTCATCTTTGACTTGAGATCAACATCGGAAGATTATCACAACGAAATGAGGAGTGAAAATTATATAAAATGGTCACAAGAGCGCCTAATACCAAATATTCCCTGTGCAAGTATTGTGGTATTACAAAATGCACCCACACATTGCGCTCACGAAAGTAAAGCACCTAATACATCTTCTCGTAAAGCAGATATACAGTCAAGCATAAAATTGCGTTCGGTGCGGATTTAACCCGCAACGAGCTCCCGGAAGTTGTGAAACGATACAAATCCGAACCAGAATACACAGTAGACAGAGTACTGAAAGAATCAGGGAAAGGACTCACAGTGTTACGCCTTCCACCCAACTGTCATTTAAACCCCATCGAACTTATCTGGAATTTAATGAAACAGAAAGTTTCATCAAATAACGTCGGCAGTGTTATCCTTTCCCAGCTTAAAGAAATGACTACGGCTGCAATACGGATCATTACGAAAGACGACTGGAAGAATGCGTGTGATAAAGTGGAATCTATATGAATACTGACACAGAGACGCACTGTAGGATGAAGCTATTCAGAGCGTCATTATTCAACTTCAACCAGACGGTGACAGTGAAATTTCGTCGCGTGGTTCTGAGGATATATAGGACGACGTAGATTCAGACTCGACAGGAACAGGTGCTTCCGACATCAGTACCAGCTCTACCGATTTAGCAGATGAGGCAGAATTGTGTGCGGAAGAGCTAAGATATGGATTAAAGATTGTTGCTTACATTGTATTAACTTTTTTCACTAGATCACATTTTTTGTTCCTGTCTTTTTCTTCATTTGGAACACTTGTGTATGTGATTTAAATTATTTTTATTTCTGCACCACAATATTTAAACGTTTGAAAATGCTGATGTATTGCTTAAAAAATAAAAGGAGAATAATCTGTTTCTATTGGTTGTGTGACGCAGCCTAAATGGATTTGTCGCTACAAAGTTTAATACTATAGTATCAAAGTCATTTAGGTAAGTGTTTGAAAATAAATGTTAAGAGTACCTGACAAGGTTTGAACCAAGAACCTCTTCCATGGTATGCAGACGTCTTGTCCGCTGTACTACTTCAGCTGTCGCTACCTGCTTCCTTTTGTAATGGTACAGATATCGCGCGAAATTCCGAAACTTTTTTATTAACTTTTCGTCAGTTATTTGGAAACGAGGGCCTACTAGAGTGAATCGCTCCAGGATGTGATACCTGGGACCCTAACCTACATCACCGTATATATAGTTTCAAAAGACGCGTCCCCCCCCCCCCCCCCCCCCAGTGGCGACCTCTTTTTGTTAGTTACTAGATCGTACACGATAATTTTTGTTTCATTTTCATTTCTTATGCTTTCCTGAAGAACAATGTATTAACAGATAATGTATTTTTATCTGCTGCATGCCAAACTCAAGTTATAGATCCAAAAGCTACAGTTTTATTTGGATTTTACACGATTCTCTGTAGAAGAATATGTTGAAAGCAAACGTATTACGCGTTTGCTTCAGTTATTAGATCGTAAGACAACGAAGTCTTTTTTTTTCATTACTACGTTTTCCTGTAGAGGAATATGTTAAAAGCGAAAATACCGTTGTTTCTTCGACGCAAGCACAGCTGCATTGTTTGACCGTAAAACAGTTTTATAATATTATTGTTCGTTTCGATTGTTTTAATGTACAAGAATGTGTTAACAGAATGTATATTTGTTTTATCTGCTGCACATATACCAATTACAGTTCACGGATCGAGTTACATTTTCATTGAGCACAGTCATACTGCTCATGTGTCGTCCAAAACAACTAATAGCAGCACACGTCAACAGTTCGCGGTGCGCTCAGCTAAAACGGCAGTTGTAAACTGAACGGGCAATAAATGGATTAATGCGGAACAGATTTGCGCTGGAAAAAAATTAGTTCTAATATTGGCCATTAGGCGCATATATGGCGCCGTGCAGCATCTCATCGACGTCTCTGGTGCTCGTATTGAACAAATTATGTAAGAATGGTTAATAACATAATCAATATTGTGCCTTTCTCACTTGTTTCGCCTTTTCTGCCCACGACTGTTACAGAGGGTAATGACGCAAAGTAGTTTGCATCCTCAAAGTGGCACTCTAACACAACTGGCAGGAAATTGGGATAGACATCATCTTCCATATGCAGAAATATGTCTATCGACCTCCGTTGAAGTCGCACAACTCCTTCTTGGTGCTGAGACGTTTTTCCATCAGTGTAGTACAAAAATATGTCAACCAAGTATACGTCACGTCGTCTCATCGTGAAAGAGACTGTGTGTGCCTACTTTTTTCGTTATTAGTTTTACAAGAATTTGCGCAGTTTTTTATCTTTCATGGCGAATAGCTTTTAATATTCTTTTCTTAGCGAGTTGCCATTGTCACCAATAACTTTATTTCTGCATTTTCTGTATTCCACTTTACTTGCTCACTAAGTAATACATCTAAAAGCTGCATTTAAAATGTACCTCTGTCATAATATTCGTAGGATTCCGCCATGTACCTCTTGTTCAAGACAGACCGTTATCAATTTTTGACTATATGACCACCCTCCCCCCCCCCTCCCCCCGGCTACGGAGCTGATGTGAAAAGTTTGTGTATATATAGTCCGGGCTAGTTAGGAACCATTTCCTGCCGAGTGGGTCGGGCATGAGGGCATGAAACATCTCTGAATCATGTTGTGAATCTAGTCGTGTGAACTAGCAGTAGAAAATTGATCGCGTTTTTCAGAGATATTTCCTACACTGTTAACCACGACGGATCCAAAAACAGATTTTTTATTACTCTGGAGTAAGATATCATTTAAGTTTCAGTCTATTTTTACTGATTTGTTTCCCTGAGTAATTTGATTTTAGTACTTAAGCAGTCTGAATGCATTCGTTGAATCCTACTAAATCAGTTTGTAAAAAGGTTTATCAGCTTCCTTGAATGTTCACAGACATTCGTTGAATCCTACTAAATCAGTTTGTAAAAAGGTTTATCAGCTTCCTTGAATGTTCACAGATATTATAGTCTATGTATTAGATAATTATGGAATGTCTCGTATATATCTGTTTTATTGACACAATTAAGTTCTTGAATTAATGAGTGATGGAACTGGGGGATCAATGAAAAGAGAGTAGATCCTATTGTGTATAGTTTCTGTATGATAACAGTCAGTACTACTTTCCTTCGTGTAACTATCACCAAAGACATGCTTTCCCATGAAAGTGTCCTTTGCCATTAATGACCGATAAATTATAAATATGTCTCTGAGCCTTACAATGTCTAAGCTTCTCAATTGGTTCAAATGGCTCTAAGCACTATGGGACTTAACATCTGAGGTCATTAGTCCCCTAGACTTAGAAATGCTTAAACCTAACTAACCTAAGGACATCACACACATCCATAGCCGAGGCAGGATTCGAACCTGCGACCGCAGCAGCAGCGCGGTTCCGGACTCAAGCGCCTAGAACCGCTCGGCCACTCCGGCCGGCGGTCCAAACTATTTTCGGTCCCAAAGCTCTTTAACAATTCGCATACAACGAATAAAGTCCTAATTCAACATTAAGTTTCCGTATTGTCCATAAATCTCTTCACAATCGTAAGTATACGATCGTAGCGTTTCGTTTAACACGTACAATCACCATTCACTTGAATATCAATGTTCGTACACCAAATCACCTCTAATGGACTCCGTCTCCTAATATATCCCAAAATAATCTATTCTCCACCACTCCAAAGTCTAATCCAGTTCTAAGAATGCAATGTAATTAGGCTTCTAATACCAAAATTCCGACTACCACGGAAGAACTGCGAACACACTCGCCACCTCTGAAAACAAAAACTCAAGAGACCTAACAATGCTGCGTATTGGTTTATATATTACATTCAAAACAAAACGCAGCTCTGTTATGTCTTCCTTGGATTCCCTTTGCACTACCTTGCAGTACTCTATTTCGAATATCTACTCTTTGTAAAATTTTAACTAACTATTACTTTGAAATACTATTACCGTTTTTTGGCTCTTAGGTCATTGCTTATTACAGAATTTAATCTATTACTCGTTCCTGCACAACCACTCTCTAAAGAGCGGTTACAACTACTAGTGTCGGTAGGATTTTCCTCCCCGCCATTGCTGTTGTGTTGCTGTGTACATCCTCTCAGCGGCTGCGATCGCCTGCAGTCCAAGTGCGGTTCCAGCTCACTCTTCCAGCACCCAAAAATTCGCCTACATTAGTTGAGCTTAGCTGATCCGAAAGCACTGGCAGAGTGCGACTACCAAATTTAGCTCTAATTCACGCTACGATTCCATCACGGTACAGTGCGACAGTATGTTTTCAGAGGATATACCGATTACTGACGTCACAGTTGAATACAGGATGGACAACAAAAGCAGTCTATCGGCCCATTTGATCACAAACCGTGGCAGCCACGCCACACGCAATAATCTCCAGGGTCTTACAAGCACTTAGCTTTCCAAGTGCTGTCATACCAAGTAACTCATTTCGACTAGCGAGAAACCGCTACCGCCAGTCAACCACCCAGAGTTATACCTTCTCAATAACCAGGGGATTTAACAAGGAGTTGGTGGACTGATATCCTTTCAGGATTTCAGTCGTCATTTCAGTAGCGAGTCGCCCCACACAGTCCAGAATCAACTCCACGTCAAGCGGCCTACATGCATACTTCATCTCACACAATGTCGTACTGCACAGATATTAGCATGAGCAGAAGAGCGCATTCGTTGGTCGCTGTAAGCATAACAACATGTCACATAGATTGATAAACCGCGATACGCCAGTGGCAAGGTACGATCACATTGAAAAGCACATGTGGTGGTGAACCTGTTCTCTTGCCTTCCAGATGTATGTAGTGTTAAAGCGCACGTTGATGAGATCTAGCCGGCCTTGGTGGCCGAGCGGTTCTAGGCGCTTCAGTCCAGAACCGGGCGACTGCTACGGTCGCAGGTTCGAATCCTGCCTCGGGCATGGATGTGTGTGATGTCCTTAGGTTAGTTAGGTTTAAGTAGTTCTAAGTTCTAGGGGCCTGATGACCACAGATGGTAAGTCCCATAGTGATCAGAGCCATTTTGATGAGATCTAGTTAATTAACTTCGATTACGAACAAGTTCCATGCCAAGCAGACTTGACCATCAAGCAACTTCTAGAAGTGCCGCTAGTGCAATGAATAGGGCTGTCGTTGTGGTTGATGTTTCGCGACGTAATAGCCGTCGAACACTAGTTTCCGCCCTCTCCAATAGCGTACAAAGCGCCCAGGGTGTGCACAGTAGAAACATACCAGCAAACTGTCCTCTGTCCTCAAAATGTTTGATCGACTGCGGGGCATCACATCTAGCAGAGGTTTTGCTTTTACCTGCGTTGGTAGTGTGCTGAATTGTCTTATTATGACGGCTGCGGCGTAAGTCCGAGTTGACCGAGTCCATCCGCCCTTCGCTTTCGACTGGTGGAGGAGACTGGTGCTAAAGATCGATACTCCACTTCTTCAACATTCTCTATTGCTTCCTAATGTATGAGGTCGATATCCATTCCTTCTGCCTTTTGTATACTTGGTAGACAGTTATTACCTGTGTTATGAGAGAGGAAAAAGGTTCAAGAGTGAGATTAATATTGGAGGCGAAAGGATATCAATGATAATATTCAGTAATGACATTGCTTTCCTCAGTGAATGTGAAGAAGAGTTGTAGAATGTGTTGAATGGAATGAACAGTCTAATGAGCACAGAATATGGGTTGAGTGTAAATCGAAAGAAGAACAAAGTAATGAGAGGTAATAAAAATTAGAACAGCATGAAACTTAACATCAGAGTTGTTGATCACGAAGTAGACGAAGTTAAGGAATTTGCTACCTAAGCAGCAAAATGACCCGTGATGGACAGAGTAAGGAGAACTTAAAAATCAGACAAGCATTGGCAAAAAGGGCATTCCTGGTCAACAGAAGTCCACTACTATCAAACGTAGATCTTAATTTGAGGAAGAAGTTTCTGAGAATGTACGCTTGGGGAACAGCATTGTATGGTAGTGAAACTTGGACTGTGGTAAATCCGGAACAGAAGACAATCGAAGCATTTGAGATGTGTTGCTACAGAAGAATGTTGAAACTTAGGTGGAGTAATAAGGTAAGGTATGTGGGGTTCGTCCACGAAATGGGCGAGGAAAGGAAACACTGAAAACGGGATGATAGGACATCTTTAAGACATCAGGGAATAACTTCCATGGTTTTACGCGGAGCTGTAGAGGGTAAAAACTGTAGAGCAAGACAGAGGAATTCGTGGCAGACATCGTACCAGTCAGAAGAGTGATAACCAAAGAGAAAGAGAGAGAGAAAGAGAGAGAGAGAGAGAATGAGAGTGAGCAAAACAAGATTGTGGTGCTCTTTTAAACTTACCACAGGCACACTCGGGAGTCGGTCATACTGTTTTCGTCCGACTCTTTCCCATAGCATTTCCTTGACATGCTGGCACCAGTTGATGAATTCCTCGATTGTTGTGATATCTCTCTCCGGAATAGTCTAGAACTGGTTGCACGAGCGTCTAGAACTCGATGTCTCTTACATATTCGTTTTCCGAGAAGCCGTCCAACAAATCTGAGTCTTTCGTTCGCTTTCGCTGATAGTAATTTTACGCAATCATCTTATTTCATACCGCATCTACTTTTTACCCCTAAATACTTACACGATGTGTCCTCCGAAGGCCAGCCGGGGTGACCGAGCGGTTCTAGGCGCTACAGTCTGGAATCGCGCGACCGCTACGGTCGCAGGTTCGAATCCTGCCTGGGGCATGGATGTGTGTGATGTCCTTAGATTAGTTAGGTTTAAGTAGTTCTAAGTTCTAGGGGACTGATGACCTCAGAAGTTAAGTCCCATTTTTGTCCTCCGAAGTCGATCACCTTAATCACGTAACCAAATATCTCTTACTTGCTATCGGCACTATCTTACCTTTATCGACATTTAAAGATAGCTGACTTTCATTACACCAAGTGAGAATGTTACTCAACTATTTCTCCAACTCCGCACGTTACTTTCCTGTACAGAACACCTTTTCCAGCGAGCAATTACTTAGCGCTGCAAATGCTGTGTGATAAATTGTTTATGCATATTGAAAACATTTAAGTTCCTTTCACACTTCCTCGGTGCATCCCCGAAGTAACTTTCGCTTCTATGCAACATTCACGATCCAATGCTTGGTTCTTTTAGTCACAAACCAATAAACCACTGACTCTTAAAAGAATCGAACTCCCATGTAAAAAACAGCTTGAAATGTCTAATTACTCTATCTGATTACATATGAGTTACAATGTTAAATATTTTGCGTTAAGCACGTAAGTGAGAAATAATTCAGGAAAGGTTTGAAATTATGTTTACAGTTAGTTGAAAGTCGCTAAGTGATTTCATTATGAAACACTGGATGAATATAGTCTGCGTAATTTGCGCTGCATTTAAGTCGAAGCTAGTTTTTCATGCAAAGAAACGTTCATGACGTGATACGTCCAGATATTTGTGTCGAGCAATGGTATATGTTTGCACTTGGATCCCGTCTGCAAACTGCGTTGCGGACAGAGTTAGTAGCAAAGAAATAACAAATTAAAACGACATGCCTGACGCTGAAGTTTTAGTTCGCGAAAAAAGGATGAACTTTTTCCCTTTCATTAGTTTGTGGAGGGGCTGTCAGTGAGACAGAGTTTGGTAAGGCTTTGGAATTATTTTTAAACTATGTTGAAAGTCCCTTAGTGCTCTCATTCTCAAATGCTGGATGATTGTAGTCGGCGTAGTTTGCGCGTAGTGAGTTATGCTGCCTAGACACACATACACTGCTTCAAACTATAATAACTGTCAAATGGAACAATATGGTTCCAGAGCCCTTTCCAAGTCTCAAACATCTGTGATGTATATATGCAGAATGAAGAGAGAAATGAAAATTGGTTCCAAGGCCAGAATCCGAACGCGGGTCCCCTGCTCACTAAGCAAAAGCACTAACCACTTCACCATCCTCACACCGTGGCTTCGTACAAATGCACAGACTACCTTAGTGTGCCTCCAACCTTGGTCCAAATTCCTAATCAGCCCTTTTGGTATTCCCCCTAAATTCGAACAGCAATGCAGAAGCTCTCCAACTCTATTGGAGTAGCACCACAGCATTGAACGAAACAAAGGCGCAGGTACTTTAATCAAATGAAACTTTTCACGTCTCAGACATCTACGCTACTGGCCATTAAAATTGCTACACCATGAAGTTGACGTGCTACAGACGCGAAATTTAACCGACTGGAAGAACATGCTGTGATATGCAAATGATTAGCTTTTCAGAGCATTCACACAAGGTTGACGCCGGTGGCCACACCTACAACGTGCTGACATGAGGAAAGGTTCCAACCCATTTCTCATACACAAACAGCAGTTGGCCGGCGTTGCCTGGTGAAACGTTGTTGTGATGCCTCTTGTAAGGAGGAGAAATGCGTACCATAACGTTTCCGACTTTGATAAAGGTCGGATTGTAGCCTATCGCGAATGCGATTTATCATATCACGACATTGCTGCTCGCGTTGGTCGAGATCCAATGACAGTTAGCAGAATATCGATCGGTGGGTTCAGAAAGGTAATACGGAACGCAGTGCTGGATCCCAACGGCCTCGTATCACTAGCAGTCCAGATGACAGGCATCTTATCCGCATGGCTGTAACGGCTCGTGCAGCCACGTTTTGATCACTGAGTCAACACATGGGGACGTTTGCAAGACAGCAACCATCTGCACGAACAGTTCGACGACGTTTGCAGCAGCATGGACTATCAGCTCGGAGACCATGGCTGCGGTTACCCTTGACGTTGCATCGCAGACAGGAGCACCGGCGATGATGTACTCAACGACGAACCTGGGTGCACGAATGGCAAAACGTCACTTTTTAGGATGTATCCAGGTTCTGTTTACAGCATCATGATGGTCGCATCCGTGTTTGGCGACATCGCGGTGAACGCACATTGGAAGCGTGTATTCGTCATCACCGTACTGGCGTATCACCTGGCGTGATGGTATGGGGTACCATTGGTTACACGTCCCGGTCACCTCTTGTTCGCATTGACGGCACTTTGAACAGTGGACGTTATATTTCAGATGTGTTACGACCCGTGGCTCTATGCTTCATCCTATCCCTGCGAAACCCTACATTTCAGCAGGATAATGCACGACCGCATGTTGCAGGTCCTGTACGGGTGTTTCTGGATACAGAAAATGTTCGACTGCTGCCCTGGCCAGCACATTCTCCAGATTTCTCACCAATTGAAAACGTCTGGTGAATGGTGGCCGAGTACTAGCGCGTCACAATAAGCCAGTCACTACTCTTGATGACCTGTGGTATCGTGTTGAAGCTGTATGGGCGGCTGTACCTGTCACGCCATCCAAGCTCTGTTTGACTCAATGCCCAGGCGTATCAAGGCCGTTGTTACGGCCATAGGTGGTTGTTCTGGGTGCTGATTTCTCAGGCTCTATGCACCCAAGTTGCGTGAAAATGTAATCACATGTTAGGTCTAGTATAATATATTTGTTCAATGAATACCCGTTTATCATTCTGTATTTCTTCTTGGTGTAGCAATTTTAATGGCCAGTATTGTATGATGTATACATGCAGACAAGTGATGAATGAAAACATGGTGCGAAGTCTGGGATTCGAACATGGGTCTCCACCTCACTTGGCAGATGTGCTAATCACTACGCCACCCTGGCACAGTGGTTTTTCACAACTACACGGTGCCGTAGCATACATCTCTCCTTGATTCAAATTTCCATTCACGCCTTAATCCTCTTGGTATTCTCTAAACTCGAACAGCATTGCAGAGGCTCTCCAACCGTATTGGAGCAGCACCTCAGCATCACTAGGTTAGCCAGTTCAGGTGCGGAAGGCCATTGCGCCGGGGTGGCGTAGTGGTTAGCACATCTGCCTACTGAACAGCATAGCCGGTATCGAATTCTAGCCTTGGAACAAAATTTCAATCGGTCGTCTGTTCAGTCTGAATATGTACATGTAATAATTGTCTCATTGTCTTAATCCGTTAACGTGAGATTATACCTCATAAGCAGTAAATTACGGCAGCACTTTGAAATTTTTAATTCGGTCTATAATTATATGTAATGTTTAAGAATCACAGTCTCTTAACCCTTAAAACACCTCCAACTGGAACTGATAACCATGAACTATGAACCATGAATCAGGAACGGGATTATTCAGTTACTAATATAAAGCTGGCCGCTGTGGCCGAGCGGTTCTAGGCACTTCAGTTCGTAACCGCGCTGCTGGTACGGTTGCAGGTTCGAATTCTGCCTCAGGCATGGATGCGTGTGATGTCCTTAGGTTAGTTAGGTTTAAGTACTTCTAAGTTCTAGGGGACTGATGACCTCAGATGTTAAGTCCCATGGTGCTTGGCGCCATTTGAACCATTTGAACTAATATAAATGCCTCAAGCGAAGCACACGTTTGTAAAGATATACAGTATGATCTTACCTGTACCGGCAATGGTCTCCTTTAATTTGTGGCAACGGATACTGCCTTCACAAAGGATCACGTGATCGCCAGCCGTATCTGTTTCCCCCTAAACTGCCACGAAGCCGACTTTAAGCGATACTCCAAATACGAAGCTCCCGGAAATTAAAATGCAGGAAGTTAAACGTTACGACCGCACAACTACAGTCGGCGATAGGGTCGCTATGCCTGACCTCGCTTTTTTTCCCCCTAGCCTGCGGTTGACTTGTGTAGTAGGCGGTGCTTTGGGGAACGTGTTACAGCAATTGAAACTGCCTCCGCCCGCATAAAAACGAACGAGTTCGAAATTGAATTCTGAAGAGCGTCGCCCCATACCGGTGGCGCCAGAGCGTAGCAGCGCGGCGACAAATGGCCGGCATCTACATCTACATCTACACGAGCGGAGCCGATAGGGCACACACACGTCAGTGGGGGCGGCCGTCGCCCAGCCGTATCCGCTAAACGGCCGGCGCTGCCCTGAATCACCCCGCTAATTGGCTGGCCGCCTTCCGTAATGGCCCGCCGGACAAGTGCGCACACAACTGCGGCAGTCTGAGCGCCATAGCGGCAGCCCTACGGCGAGGCTGGCCAAATCGCCGCTCGGCGGTCCTGCTTTTAATGCGGCCGATAAAAGGCTTTCGCAAACCGTGTCCTGTCCACTCTCACAGCCCTTATTACTGACACCAGTTATTATGGTCGTTACTGCCGAGGCGGCATCAGGACTCTCGTTACACACTCGTATGGGCACTTCCTGCGCGCGCCGCGTCAGCAGCGCGTTTAAAATTTTAGCGTGGGAGGCCCTTATAAGGGACGCTCATTGGACGTTCCCCTGAACTGTCTTTGGCTGCATCGTGGTTGCAGTGGAAAATAAACAAATACGTTCGAACCGTTATTTCCTCTCTCGCTGGATGAGCTTTTCAGGTTTGCCACGTAAAAACTTTCTACGAACTCTCCACACCTTAACGCGCCGTAACGTGAGTGGCGAAAGATGAATAGTGTCACAGAATTACCATCCCCCTCCACCCCTACCCTCACCTCACTTTCGTGTTCCATTCTCGAATACTATGTGCTTATCAGTACACTCTATATGAAATATGAAACAAGACATACAGGCTGAGAGGGAATATGCACATATTTCAGTGATAGAAAACAACGACTGCTAAATTATACATGGCCCAGATGGCCCAGTCACATTAATGTGACCATCGTCTATGTTCGACGTCAACAAGCAATAAATGGTTCAAATGGCTCTGATTACTATGGGACAACTGCTGTGGTCATCAGTCCTCTAGAACTCAGAACTACTTAACCTAACTAACCTAAGGACATCACACACATCTATGCCCGAGGCAGGATTCAACAAGCAATAAGCACAAGTTGACGGCATATAGCAACATTGGTAGTGGTTGACTTATAAACCCTTTGAGGGGAACGCGATAGTTTTGCAGTCGTTGTCGTAATGCAGGAACGGTGCGACATATCTGACATCCAAAAAGACGTCACATTTGGCTTTCGAGCAAAGGGTTGAAGCATTTCCGAAACGGGAAAGTCTGTAAAAGGTTCGCGTGTCGCCGTGGTTCAAGTATAGCGTGCATGGCAAAGTGGCGCTATCCAAAACCGCCGACGAGACAACCGTCGGGCACCACAGGACATAGCTGACAGGGGAGCAAAACGGTTACGGAGATCTGTGCGAGCGAACTGTCGAGAAGCTGATCGCCCAGATGAACCAATGGACTACCAACAGTGTCTCCTTAACGACTCTTCAGTGACGTGGTTGCATATGAGGCCCCGCAGCGAACGTCTGATCCAAGCAACGTCCACTGAGCGGGGATACAAGGTCTCCTCAGATAAATCACGTTTTATGCTGCATCAAACAGATTGCCGTCGGCGGCGTCGGCGTGTACGGCGTGAAACGACTGAAAGCAAACATCTTGCAACCAGGAGGCACGATTACATCTACCAGCTGGACAATGCAATGTGTCACAGAGCTCCCAGTGTACGTGAGAGTCTCTAAGAGCACCAGGATCAATTTATCGTCCT
Source organism: Schistocerca nitens (assembly GCF_023898315.1). NCBI lineage: Eukaryota > Metazoa > Arthropoda > Insecta > Orthoptera > Acrididae > Schistocerca > Schistocerca nitens. The sequence continues at coordinate 408,553,479 of NC_064618.1, forward strand.
CCCCTGGTCACGAAACTCCATCGGGCTGTTAGTGGCATGGATCCTCAGAAACCTACTGCAGCTCGCTACGGCGCTGGAGTCGAAGTGGTTCCACATCCCTGTCGGCACGTTCCAGAATCTCACTGACTCTCTTCGTGCACATCTGGCGCTGCAAAAGGAGATTACTCAGGCCTTCGACTGGTGGTACGTCGATGACACTGGACAGTATAATACGAGGTAGAATAAAAAATAACTAAATGTTACTTATTACACATACATAGTAGAGTAGAAAGAATGCATAATAATGTTTGTAGGTAACCTGGAGAATATAGGGTCAGAAATTTGCTACGCAGCCATTACATTTATTTTACACACTGTCGGTTGGAACCAACGTTTGGGTACAACATCCCCTGGTATGGAGTCGTCAAGCTCGTTTTCGCGAGTATGTGGTGTACTGCATACACAATGGTGCGCAAAACAAAACAGTGTCACTGCCAAGTAAAACAGCTCGATGAAACTTGGACCACACATAGAAGGAACTGATACAGTATACAAATGAAATGACTCAGTTTCAGAGACTTTATTGGTCTCATACATACATGATTTTGTGTACAAGACTGAAGTGGTGAGTGGAAATGTGTACCAAGGTCGGGAATCGAACCTAGGTTTCTTACTTACTAGGAAGGTGCGTGAGCCACTAAGCCACTTTGGTACAGCGATATGGACAACTGCGCAGATTATCCTGGCAACTTCTCACTATTGCCCCAGTATACTTTCTTAAATTTGCCCTTTCATGTGAACAGAAATGTTGCCGAGGCTCTCTGTGTTCTGGAATAGCAGTGAGAATTTGGATCAAGGAGGGAGGCGTGCAAACGTAATCCGTGCAGTTGTGTGGACCGCTGTGTCAAGCTGGCTTTGTGGCTACGTAGGAGACGCGGGTTCGATTCCCGGCCTTGGTCCAAATTTAGGCTCGCCGCTTCAGTCTGTATACTTGAAATCATCACAGAAGGTAACTGAATAAATACGCAATGAGACGAACAGAAAGGACTTTTTGAATAAATAATTGCCCTAAAGTCACCGAAATTCATTATGGTCCCCGGTACATCACAAAAAGCGGGACGTGGTTCTCACTAGCGTGTGCGATTACGACAGGCGACAATGTATGCTCTGTAACAGGACTAGCAAAGCGTGGCTCCCAAGATATTCACCTCCACTGAGCACTCCCCCTCCAACTCGACTCGGGCAGTGTCGTCGAGGCCAGGACGTAGCCTTCACTTTCTTTGCTTATCAGCGATCGAGTGCTGTAGTGTCTATTCGACCACCAAGAAGCAACACTGTTCCGTTAGTCCGCTTTATCTAGGTGTTTTATTCAACTATGTGCTTTAAATTCAGATTGTCTTGTTTGAATGCGATGATGAACTTCGCATTATCCCGGACCAACTGCTTCAGAATCCTAGAGTATCTCTGCCTCAAACAAAATATATTGACTTATATATGACGAGCAAGGCAGAAATATCTGCAGATCTCATTCTAATTTTCCTCACGACGTCGCCAAATATGAATATGCTGTTTGGCTTTACTTTTTCAGGCGGTGGACTATCACTGCTTTCGCTGAACGTCTGGTATGTTATTCACTCAACGCCATGCAAAATCTTCTTCAGAAGCTGATGCACAAAGCGGACTTCCGTAGGATGTGTTAACAGTGTCAGAACTAGATTAGTTTTCATACTGCACAAAGACCCAATAACCTAAGCATGTGTATAGGGAGAAGTAATGGCCAATTCATATCGTTCTTCCAGTTTCCATCTTCATCACTGCAGGACTAGTCGCTTACTAAAGAACCCTTGTGGTGAGGATGTTTCGTCCACTCGGTCGTGGTGGTAACTGTTCGTTTACACTGGAATACAGCTGAGTGTATAAACAAACTAGTAATGTTGAATCATACGCATCCACCTCCATCGATCCACAACATGCATTGCAGGGTTGAACTATGGTTTGTTCTGATGTGTCAAGAGTTTGGCAACATAACTCCAGTAGATAACTCCCCAATGTCTCATATAATTGGAAGACATATGACTGCCAACTTTGTCGACACGCTAGCTCATGCTGTACTGTAAACCTGGTATTCATTAGACTCTTAAAAGTCTGCTCCTGTAGATGTAGGCATTTTAAGAGAGTAAGCATTTCCGTGGAACACGATTGAAATCTACATTGATACATCGCTTAGTATTTATAATATGGGAATTGCAAATACTGGCACTCAGAACTCCCTATTCGATGCCACTCCAGTACATACTTAAAATGTGTTTACACCTGTGCACCTTGTGGCTTGTCGTCGTGCGGCTGTATCTTGCTCCACACGGAAGAAGAGGCGCCCAGGGTGAACACTGGTGTGAACAGAATCACTCATCGTACAGCTGAGGAAGTTACTTGTAACCTACATGCGTGCCTCTACCTGCGTGTGGAACGAACACAGTCGAGCAGTGACTAGCCGCAAGGCGCATAAGTGTAAACGCACCTTTACACCCACTGTGTCCAAACAGTAGGTTTGTTTGAACAGCATTATATGCACATCATTTACGCGCAGCTGCAACGACTTTACCTCTTCTGCAAGGAAAATTCGTATTATTAGTTAGTGATATTTGCCTTTCTGTACCTACTCATGACCATCAGTGTTAATGCTCACATTGCCTCGCAGCAGGGAGTATGGATATACGTCTTGACATCCTTACCCTTTGACGTTTCTCTCACAAGTGGGTGAACTATGCACCAATCACATTAAATATATATTTGTCACCTCTGCAACGATTATTGTTATTTCTTTACTTTCTCAGACTTTTTAGAAGTCTGGTTAAGAATGGAGTGACGCGGACCTTTATCAAGCGTCACTTCCTTTTTGCTGTACGGTACATGTTATATTGCATTTAGGAACTTTCGGGTAATTGAACATGTATCAATAATTACGGATTTCTGTAATTGTATATATATGTTTGGATGTAGCTGTATTGCATTGATGTATTGGTGGATATTGTGTGGTATGACTCCTGTAGTTGATAGTATAATTGGTATGATGTCAACTTTATCCTGATGCCACATGTCTTTGACTTCCTCAGCCAGATGGATGTATTTTTCAATTTTTTCTCCTGTTTTCTTTTGTATATTTGTTGTATTGGGTATGGATATTTCGATTAATTGTGTTAATTTCTTCTTTTTATTGGTGAGTATGATGTCAGGTTTGTTATGTGGCGTTGTTTTATCTGTTATAATGGTTCTGTTCCAGTATAATTTGTATTCATCATTCTCCAGTACATTTTGTGGTGCATACTTGTATGTAGGAACGTGTTGTTTTATAAGTTTATGTTGTAAGGCAAGCTGTTGATGTATTATTTTTGCGACATTGTCATGTCTTCTGGGGTATTCTGTATTTGCTAGTATTGTACATCCGCTTGTGATGTGATCTACTGTTTCTATTAGTTGTTTACAAAGTCTGCATTTATCTGTTGTGGTATTGGGATCTTTAATAATATGCTTGCTGTAATACCTGGTGTTTATTGTTTGATCCTGTATTGCAATCATGAATCCTTCTGTCTCACTGTATATATTGCCTTTTCTTAGCCATGTGTTGGATGCGTCTTGATCGATGTGTGGCTGTGTTAGATGATACGGGTGCTTGCCATGTAGTGTTTTCTTTTTCCAATTTACTTTCTTCGTATTTGTTGATGTTATGTGATCTAAAGGGTTGTAGAAGTGGTTATGAAGTTGCAGTGGTGTAGCCGATGTATTTATATGAGTGATTGCCTTGTGTATTTTGCTAGTTTCTGCTCGTTCTAGAAAGAATTTTCTTAAATTGTCTACCTGTCCATAGTGTAGGTTTTTTATGTCGATAAATCCCCTTCCTCCTTCCTTTCTGCTTAATGTGAATCTTTCTGTTGCTGAATGTATGTGATGTATTCTATATTTGTGGCATTGTGATCGTGTAAGTGTATTGAGTGCTTCTAGGTCTGTGTTACTCCATTTCACTACTCCAAATGAGTAGGTCAATATTGGTATAGCAAAAGTATTTATAGCTTTTGTCTTGTTTCTTGCTGTCAATTCTGTTTTCAGTATTTTTGTTAGTCTTTGTCTATATTTTTCTTTTAGTTCTTCTTTAATCTTTGTATTATCTATTCCTATTTTTTGTCTGTATCCTAGATATTTATAGACATCTGTTTTTTCCATCGCTTCTATGCAGTCGCTGTGGTTAACCAATATGTAATCTTCTTGTTTAGTGTGTTTTCCCTTGACTATGCTATTTTTCTTACATTTGTCTGTTCCAAACGCCATACTTTATCATTGCTGAATACTTCTGTTATCTTTAGTAATTGGTTGAGTTGTTGATTTGTTGCTGCCAGTAGTTTTAGATCATCCATGTATAGCAAATGTGTGATTTTGTGTGGGTATGTTCCAGTAATATTGTATCCATAATTTGTATTATTTAGCATGTTGGATAGTGGGTTCAGAGCAAGGCAGAACCAGAAAGGACTTAATGAGTCTCCTTGGTATATTCCACGCTTAATCTGTATTGGCTGTGATGTGATATTATCTGAATTTGTTTGGATATTAAGTGTGGTTTTCCAGTTTTTCATTACTATGTTTAGGAACTGTATCAATTTAGGATCTACTTTGTATATTTCCAATATTTGTAGTAACCATGAGTGGGGTACACTATCAAAAGCTTTTTGGTAATCAATGTATGCGTAGTGTAGAGACCTTTGTTTAGTTTTAGCTTGATATGTCACCTCTGCATCTATTATCAGTTGCTCTTTACATCCTCGTGCTCCTTTGCAGCAGCCTTTTTGTTCTTCATTTATAATTTTGTTCTGTGTTGTATGTGTCATTAATTTCTGTGTAATGACTGAAGTTAATATTTTGTAGATTGTTGGTAGGCATGTTATGGGGCGATATTTAGCTGGGTTTGCTGTGTCTGCTTGATCTTTAGGTTTCAGATAAGTTATTCCATGTGTAAGTGTATCAGGGAATATGTATGGGGTATCCTGTTATTTTTTATTATTACACGAATCTGATCAGCTAGACGTTGTTCTGTTAAAAATTTTAATTCTGGGTATCTGGTAATAAATGTTGTGTATACTTGTGATCTGTATCCAGTTGTGTTGGTTCCTAGGTTTGTTGCTTGGTAATAACAGAACATAAGGTGTCGATTAACTTCATCTGACCATCTCATCCTCTGTCTTTGTTTTCCTTCTAGGGTGGTTGGAGGACGCATATCCTGCAAAACACCTCTATTTGGATTTAAATCATTTTCCAGTTGGCTAGCAGTGTCATTACCATTGTGGGCGGGCATAGGGTTCAAGCGCCGTCCCCGACCATGTTATTATTATTATTATTATTATTATTATTATTATTATTATTATCATATTATATATGTCTATACTCTTATGGTTAGGATATTTAGGTAGCCGTCTGATAAAGACCTCAGAGCGAGATGTGGCACGCCGATTGCTATTTACGTAAATGCCGATATTATTCTCATTACAATTTTTAGAAATCCACAGGAACGACAGCAACCTGCTTCAATATCTTCATTATCAGTACTCAAATCACATTGTGCTGTGAACTAAAAAAATGGTTCAAATGGCTCTGAGCACTATGGGACTTAACATCTGTGGTCATCAGTCCCCTAGAACTTAGAACTACTTAAACCTAACTAACCTAAGGACATCACACAACACCCAGTCATCACGAGGCAGAGAAAATCCCTGACCTCGCCGGGAATCCAACCCGGGAACCCGGGCGCGGGAAGCGAGAACGCTACCGCACGACCACGAGCTGCGGACGCTGTGAACTAAAAATAAATTATTTTAATACAGAAAATTAAATGCTCTGTCAGAATGATGTTACAATGCCGCAATGGCGGACTTAAGTACTTACAGTCGACGTCATTGTCAAGATATAAATGCAGTGATAGAGTGCTACAAATGTATATTTAAAAAAAAGTTACAATCTACTGCTGCTGCTGCTACTGCTGTAATAATAATAAAACAAAGTAACGATTATAGGAAGACCAATGCTAACGTGCTTCGACGTACATGTTAAACAGTTGCAACATGGGCAACACTGTGTACATATTAGCTTTAGTACTGTGGCGTCACTGGCGTGGAAGCGTGAGTTGCGTGTGAGTGAGGGCACTTGGGGTGCTGGACGGGCGCGGTGGGGGAAGTTTCATGCAAGCTGCTGAAGCGCAGAGCGCGTTCGTGTTGGGTGAGGGGTGATTGCAGCTGGATGTGCAGAGCAGGTGGGCGCTCGTGCAGAGAGGGCTTCGTGCACAATTTTGCTGGCAGTGGGGCGGTGAGTTAAGAGGTGCTCCCCTTCTTCATCACGGCACGTGACATGATGCCATGGTTCCTCGTACGACTTTGGATACAAGGAATTGCTGATGCTGATGTTAGCAAAATATGACATGCACAACTGTTCATCTCTAGTATGAAACCACAGATAATGAAGTGCTGATGCTACTGTAAGCACATTCTCCGTCAGAACCGGTCTTGCCCTACTGATGTTATAAAATCTGTACAATGAGCAAGTAGTAAAGGAAACCAAAGAAAAGTTTGGAGTAGGAATTAAAGTTCAGGGAGAAGAGATGAAAACTTTCAGCTTGGCTGATGACAAAGAGCTTGGAAGAAACTTGAGGAGAATGGAAAACGTCTTGAAAGGAGGACCTAAGATGAACATTAAGAAAAGCAAAACAAGGATATTGGAATGTAGTCGAATTAACTCAGGCGATACAAAGGGAATTGGAGTAGTAGACGATACACTAAAATTAGTATTTGACTTTTTCTATTTTGGCAGCGAAATGACTGACGATGGCCGAAGGAGAGGGGATGTAAAATATAGACCTGATAATGGTAAAAAAAATCATTTCTGAAGAAGACAAATTTCTTATCATCGAATATACACTGAAGAGCCAAAGAAACTAATACACCTGCCTAACAATATGTAGGGCCCCGTGAAAACGCAGAAGTGCATCATCAGGGCATCGCATGGACTCCACTAATGTCTGAAGTGGTGCTGGAAGGAATTGACCCCATGAATCCTGCAGCGATGGCCATGAATCCGTAAGTACTTGGGGGTGGAAATTTCTTCTGAACAGCACGTTGCAAGGCATTCCAGGCATGCTCAATAACATTCATTTCTGGAGAATTTGATGGCCAGCGGAAGTGTTTAAACTCAGACGAGTGTTCCTGGAGCCGCTCTGTATCAATTCTGAACGTGTGGGGTGTCGTACTGTTCTGGTGGAATTGCCCAAGTCCGTCGGAGTACACAATGGACACAAATAAATGCAAATGATCAGACAGGATGCTTACGTACGTGTCTCCTGTCAGAGTCGTATTTAGGCGTATCAGGGGTCCCATATCACTCCAACTGCACACGTCCCACACCATTGCAGAGCCTCCACCAGCTTTAACAACCCCCTGGCGACATGCAGGGTCCATGGATTCATGAGGTTGTCTCCAAACCCGTACATGTCCATCCGCTCGATACAATTTGAAACGGGACTCGTCCGACCGGAAAACAAGTTTCTAATCATCAACAGTCCAGTGTCGGTGTTGACGGGCCCAGGCGAGGAGTAAAGCTTCGTTTCGTGCAGTCATCACGGGTACACGAGTGGACCTTCGGCTCCGAAAGCCCATATCGGTGATGTTTTGTTGAATGGTTCTCAGGCACACTTGTTGATGGCCCAGCATTGAAATCTGCAGCAATGTGTTGAAGTGTTGCACTTCTGCCACGTTGAGCGATTCTCTTCAGTCGTCGTTGATCCCGTTCTTGCAGGATCTTTTTCCGGCTGCAGTGATGCCGGGGATTTGATATTTTACCGCATTCCTGATATTCACGGTACACTCGTGAAATGGTCGCACGGGAAAATCCCCACTTCATCGTTACCTCGGAGATGCTGTGTCCCATCGCTCGTGCACCGACTATAACGCCGTGTTCAAACACACTTAAATCTTGATAACCTGCCATTTTAGCAGCAGTAACAGATCTAACAACAGCGCCAAACACTTGTTGTCTTTTATAGGCGTTGCCGGCGGCAGCGCAGTGTTCTGCCTGTTTACGTATCTCTATATTTGAATACGCTTGCCTATACCAGGTTCTTTGGCGCTTCAGTGTAGTATACATGTTAGGAAGTCTTTTCTGGAGGCATTTATCCGGAGTACAGTCATGTATGGCAGTTAGGAGGTAACTAATGAGGGGGTGCTCAATAGAGGAGATGTTTTTTTGGCAGAACTGGACTAAAAGATGGGTCCGGTTGATAGGACATATTTTGAGACATCAAGGGCTCACCAACTTATTTTTAGAGGAAAGTGTGGGGGTAAAAGCTGTGGTGTCACCGCCAGACACCACATTTGCTAGGTGGTAGCCTTTAAATCGGCCGCGGTCCATCAGTATACGTCGGACCCGCGTGTCGCCACTTCAGTGATCGCAGACCGAGCGCCGCCACACGGCAGGTCTAGAGAGACTTACTAGCACTCGCCCCAGTTGTACAGCCAACGTTCATAGCAAGGGTTCCCTGACAAATACGCTCTCATTTGCCGAGAAGATAGTTGGCATAGCCTTCAGCTACGTCATTTGCTACGGCCTAGCAAGGCGCCATTACCAGTTATATTGAACTTATTATACTTTTGTATCATCAAGAGCGATGTACTCCAATTATGGATTAAAGTTAAGTATTACATCATCTACGTACTTTATTTGCAATTCTCAAGACATTGTCCTGTTCCAGACCTCAAGCCAGTCTGCGTGTAATTAAACGCGTGCATTTCGGCCTCCTCTAGCAACACGGTGTTGGCTCTTCTGCCAACACCACAAAAGCCGTATAGGGAGATCAAGAGATAACTATAGTAAGGATGCAGGTTGCAGTTGCTATTCTGAGGTACAGAGGCTAGGACAGGATAGAGTAGCATGGGAACGGCATCAAACCAGTCTTCGCAGTGACTACCACAACTACAGTACTGCCACGTGCACCTTTGCTCTGTTAGTGTCGTAGCGTGACACTAAACAAGGCAGCTCACTAACGCTAAACACATAGCATATGGAAACTAGGGTCAACACTATGTCGACAGACAAAAATGCAGTACAGAACGAAGATAACAAATGGTATGAGGCCGAGTAAGTACCCTTGACCGAAAATCTTCCAGAACGAAAGTCGGGGTTCAGCAAGCGGCAACCGATGGTCTACTTAGCGAAATATTTACTGCATTCGAGCGGGACATTTATTGACGGTAGAGAACTACCAGTCAACCCCATGTGACATGTTACAACCATGGCTGCATCTAGGCCCATCGGACAAAGCTTAACCGCCCTCTGAAATGAGTACGTTGGTCCAACTTGTGAGCTATATAAGTGTAGAACTGGTACCAGGTGGTCATGTGAACGTTACCGTAAGTCACGGCAGTCGAGTGGAGCGTACGTGCTAGTTTGTTACATGGAAGCTAAGCAGTAAAGTGGCTCGACATGTAACCGGAGAAAGTGGCAGAAAACAGAAATCTTGTTTTGATCCTCCCACGACCATACCGTGAATGAAGTCTCCTGAGTTGTTGATGTATCGATAAAGATTGTTAAACGTGTCTGCAAGAAGTGGTATATTATAAAAGAGAAAATAGTCTAGGTTGCACAATATACACTACAGGCCATTAAAATCGCTACACCAAGAAGAACTGCGGATGATAAACGGGTATTCGTTGGACCAATATATTATACTAGAACTGACATGTGATTACATTTTCATGCAATTTGGGTGCATACATCCTGAGAAATCACTACCCAGAACAACCACCTCTGGCCGTAATAACGGCCTTGATACGCCTGGGCATTGAGCCAAACAGAGCTTGGATGGCGTGTACAGGTACAACTGCTCATGCAGCTTCAGCACTATACCACAGGTCATTAAGAGTAGTGACTGGCGTATTCAGACAAGCCAGTTGCTCGGCCACCATTGACCAGAAGTTTTCAATTGGTGGGATATCTGGAGAACGTGCTGGCCAGGGTAGCAGTCGAACGTTTTCTGTATCCAGAAAGACCCGAACAGGACCTGCAACATGCGGTCGTGCATTATCCTGCTGAAATGTAGGGTTTCGCAGGGATCGAATGAATGGTAGGGCCAAGGGTCGTAACACATCTGAAATGTAACGTCCACTGTTCAAAGTGCCGTCAATGCGAATAAGAGGTGACCGAGACGTGTAACCAATGGCACCCCATACCATCACGCCAGGTGATACGCCAGAATGGCAATGACGAATACACGCTTCCAATGTGCGTTCACCGCGATGTCGCCAAACACGGATGCGACCATCATGATGCTGTAAACAGAACCTGGATTCATCCGAAAAAATAGAGTTTTGCCATTCGAGCACCCAGGTTCGTCGTTGAGTACACCATCGCAGGTGCTCCTGTCTGAATTGCAGCGTCAAGGGTAACCGAAGCCATGGTCTCCGAATTGATAGTCCATGCTGCTGCAATCGTCGTCGGATTGTTCGTGCAGGTGGTTTTGTCCTGCAAACGTCCCCATCTGTTGACTCAGGGTTCGAGACGTGGCTGCACGATCCGTTACAGCCATGCGGATAAGATGCCTGTCATCCGGACTGCTAGTGATACGAGGCCGTTGGGATTCAGCACGGCGTTCCGTATTACCCCCCTGAATCCACCTATTCCATATTCTGCTAACAGTCATTGGATCTCGACCAACGCGAGCAGCAATGTCGCGATACGATAAACCGCAATCGCGATAGGCTATAATTCGACCTTTATCAAAGTCAGAAACGAGGGCCGGCTGGTGTGGCCGTGCGGTTCTAGGCGCTTCAGTCTGGAATCGCGTGACCGCTACAGTCGCAGGTTCGAATCCTGCCTCGGGCATGGATGTGTGTGATGTCCCTAGGTTAGTTAAGTTTAAGTAGTTCTAAGTTCTAGGGGACTGATGACCACAGATGTTAAGTCCCATAGTGCTCAGAGCCAGAAACGAGATGATACGCATTTCTCCTCCTTACACGAGGCATCACAACAACAATTCACCAGGCAACGCCGGACAACTGCTGTTTGTGTATGAGAAATCGGTTGGAAACTTTCCTCATGTCAGCACGTCGTAGGTGTCGCCACCGGCTCCAACCTTGTGTGAATGCTCTGAAAAGCTAATCATTTGCATATCACAGCATCTTCTTCCTGTCGGTTAAATTTCGCGTCTGTAGCACGTAATCTTCATGGTGTAGCAATTTTAACGGCCAGTAGTGTAGGTTTACTTAAATTTCACATGTGACGCGTTTCGCCTGTTCTAGTTTTCATCAGACAATCTGGGGAAATTACGAACTGGTGTAAGTATAAATTGCTACTAAAGGCAGTAATAAATGAATGAATTAAAAATAGTAAGAGAAAGACATATACTGACTGGACTGTGGAACACAGGACCACATCTGTGTTTCAGGGAGACATGAAGGATATAAATTTTAACTTATAAAATATCGCACCATAACTGAGCTTACCGATAAAAAATTCTGTTAATCATAACCGAGGCATCGAACAAAATTAAGAGTCCGAAAGAACTGTGAGGTAACAGCCAAATAGCCACTGTCAATGCCATATTACATCAACCAGAAGCAACACGAAAAAAGTTAATGACAGTGGGAAAAAAGCTATTAAAGCATATCGGGTTACCTAACGTAGGCAAACAGGCATGCTAAGTGAGGAGAAAACCTGAGTACAAAACACTTCCTTATATGACTAGGTTAATACGCATTTGGCATATGATCGGGCACTACAAGAAGAATAAAAAAAAAGAGCGAACATTTTATAGCGAAATTTGAAGCAACGAAGCCAGAAGCAAAGCTAAGCCGAAAAAGTGACTGTAACGATGGTAACTTACCCATGAAGAAACGGCCCCATGAACACAAATCATTGGAGATATCACCAGTCTGGATCTCGTTGTAAAAATTCAGCAGCCACTGTTTGGCAGACCCACCTAGGTTTTTCAAGAACTCAAGTAACACATCATCTGAACCAGGCTCCTTTCTGACTTTCATTTGATTCAGAGCTGAATTTAGGTCTTCCATTGAGAATGTTTATGGCCATTGGGAATGATGTGGGAGGAAACGAGTTGTTAGGTTTAAGTCTTGTCTATAGATGAACATTTTGAACCTTCCACTAGGCGCTCAGCAATTTTGGTGGAGATAATGTGATTTCTCCAGGGGGAGGAGGGGGGGGACAGTAGTGCCCAAACATCTGAGGAGGCTCCACCCCTTCCTACTGGAGTGTGTAGTTTATTTCTTCTATAGCCTCCTTCCATCTCTGTGTCTTGGTGGTACTTACTAAATCTATTATTTGGTTTCCAGTTAGTGGATCTCTAGTTTCTTCATATCTCCTTAGCAATACTTACATATCTCTCGACCAACCCGGTGTACAAGCCTTACGAAAACCCCGAGTTATATTCTTCTTGGCTACGTCTTGCAGGATGGCTGCAAATGTCTTATAGTTTCCAACAGTGAAAAGAACGTTTTGAATGTTCAGTTCGACCTCTTTACGGAACAGGTCCCAGGTCCCAGGTCCCAGTTTCATTTTCTAAAAATCCATCGTTTTAGTTTCACCGTTTTAATGATTGGCACTTGAAGCTCTATCCTGAGGCAGACAGGCTTATGCTGACTGTTAGGGAAACTGTTCAACGCTTTACGGCCAGAGGGTATTGGGCTGTCAAACTGGTGCCAACTAACGGAACAGAGATCCAGGTTATATTTTTTCTGCCTCCTAACCGAGAGGAAAATTTTGCTCTTTGGCATCATACAGTAGATATAGATTGACGGCTTCCGCCCGTTCCACCACTGTCACAGCAACCCTGTTGTTAAATGCATATCCCCGGCAGATATTGTGACTATTGAAGTCACCTATATATACAGGGTGGTCAGAAAATGTCTGAGACATAAATGTTAAGAAAAAAATGGGATACGTTGCGCCGTTTCCGAGTTATTTAGCATTGAAGTTAGCCAATCGGGGCGTCGCGCGCTCACATTCAAGCGGCCTGGCAGGGGCGGTGTTACCTAACGAGTGCTTTGTTTGGTCAGCAGAAACTTGAATTCGCGCGCGCAACGACCTCATTGGCTAACTTCAATGCTAAATAACTCGGAAACGGCGCAACGTATCGTATTTTTTTCTTAACGTTTATGTCTCAATACAATCTGCCCTACAACATCACGACAAGCGTTTCAGACATTTTCTGACCTGCCTGTATATAGCCGGATGAGGCACAGTGGTTACGATGGTACTGGGCCACCTTACATTAGGAGACTTGTATAATGAAACACTGTTTATATTTTGTAGTTGAAGTTTTAAGATTATCAGGCTATCTTTAGTACACTCCACAGGATCTGCAAGCAGATTGCCAAACCGTCTGTACTGCACAAAGCATAGGTTGCTATGTTGGCTCAAATGGCTCTGAGCACTATGGGACTCAACATCTTAGGTCATAAGTCCCCTAGAACTTAGAACTACTTAAACCTAACTAACCTAAGGACATCACACACACCCATGCCCGAGGCAGGATTCGAACCTGCGACCGTAGCAGTCCCGCGGTTCCGGACTGCAGCGCCAGAACCGCTAGACCACCGCGGCCGGCCTTGCTATGTTGAAAACCGCAATACTTGCCCTGTTATTCAGCTCTTTGGCATTATTTATATGGAGCTCTTGACGTCTGTGCACTCCTCCTCAGCAATTCGTGCAGTGCACTCAGCCTTCGATCTAGACATGCCTTCGCAGTTCAGTTGTAACGTCTGGACTGAGGGTCCGATTATTTTGGTCAAGTGGCCATCCAGATGACCACTTTTTTCGCGGTTCATTTCGGACGTCTAATAGCGTCTGTGATTGTGCTTCTCGGTCTGAATAGACTTTTTGCCTGTTATGCCGTTGCCCCGTATGTACCTCTAGGAGTTAGTCTACTCACACAACAGGGACTTTGAAATTCACTCCCACTGCGTGACTTCCGATCCTACCCAGTACCGCACCCCCTCAGCTCCGCATAATGGCCGTGGCTAAAAAGGAGTGTTCAAAAGTAACCAGCTAGGATAGTCCCCCCCCCCCCCCCCCCGATTCAAGAGAGTGTACAGTCTCAAGACGACAGGGCTCCAGAAGGCCACGTCGCTGTATCGAGAGGGAAGACCATCGTGTTCGGCTTGTAGTTCTGGCGCATCGTACTGAGTCTGCTGCAGCAATTTGAGCAGTAGATGGCACCACAGACACCCAACTAACTGTCACAAATCGGCTGCTTCAAGGACAGCTCCGAGCCAGACGCCCTGTAGCGTGTAGTCTACTCAACTCGAACCACCGCCATCTGCGACTTCAGTGGTGTCAAGAGAGGCCAACTGATCGATTGCAACCAATCCATTTTCCTACAAGACAATTTTGGAAATTTCTGGAGAGTTCCTACGGGACCAAACTGTTAAGGTCATCGGTCCCTAGGCTTACACAGTACTTAATCTAACTTAAACTGTCTTAGCCTAAGGACAACACACACGCCCATGCCCGAGGGAGGACTCGAACCTCCTGCGGGGGGGGAGCCGCGAGAGCCCTGACAGGCGCCTTAGACATGCTCTACCAGACACACTGGACCTACACCTGGACTTTGCGGTGCTGTTTCGTATGACGGCACGAGCACTCTCGTAGTTATCCCACGCATCCTGGCTGCAAATTTGTACTTCATTCTGGTGACTTGACTCCAGGGGTATTTTCCAACCGGCTAACGCTCGCCCACGTATCGATGTTGTAACTCAACATGCCCTACAGATTCTTGACATGTTGCCCTGGTCTGTTCAATCATTAGATCTGTCTCCAATCGAGCACGTATGGGATATCATCGGACGACAACTCCAACGTCATGCACAACACCTACAGCCGTTGCTATACTGACCGACGAAATGCCACAGGCATGGAACTTCATCCCACAAATTGATATCCGGCACCTGTTCAGTGCAATGGATGCACGTTTGCATCCTTGCGATCGACATTCTGGTGGCTATACCAGTTGCTAATGCACCAGGATTTCGCGCTTACATTAACCTATGATCTTGCAATCAATTAAATAATTATGTTACATAACAAATGTATCTCCGAAATTTCATTACTCTACATTAATAATTTTTGGTGCTGCGAATTTTTTCCGTCAGCGTGGGTTGCAGTATTCAATAGCGAAAATTCGGTAACATTGTTTCACTGGAAAACTAAGCCACTACCAACTTTAGTAAGGATGGTCACTTTGGAAATAAAAAAAAACACATTGCCATTTTTTGTAACCCCATCTGCTTTACTGATTCAAATTTACATTTCTCAGTCTTAATAAATTAGAAAGCAAACATAAAAAAATTGTCTCAGAGTTCTTCGCTGTTAGCGTCGCAATTACAGCGACTTATCACAAATTCATATGGCCGTTACGGATCACAAGTGCTTCCTTCGTCTGTCCAAGATAAGGTTGCTTAGTTACTGAAAATGTGGTCCAGGTAAGGTAAAAGGTTGGACACACCACACGGGGCTTAGACCAACTAACAAAAGTTGAAAAAACAAGATTCTTCGACTGTAACAGGCGAATCAGATCCAGACAAAGTACGGCATATCTTGTAATGGGCTGTATTCAGACTCGTTACCAAAGGACGAATGGGGCCAGTGTCTATCTCATGAAAAATATTCCATTGCTTACGAAAAAGACAACTACTTCGTATATGATTTCTGTACTTAGTTAAGGGTTGGTTTTTTTTTTTTTTTTTTTTTTTTTTTTTACGTTCGGTTATGGAGAACTTTGCCTATATTAGTGAAATATTTTAATGGTTGAAGTTCTTCGTTAAAAACGAGTTTCGGTACTTAGAAAAGATTTATCGTATCCTTTCGTAGTACTTTGTAGTATACTCAAGCATTTCTATACGTTTTCACATGATTTTTGCAGCAGAATAAATGTTTTTCTTGTTTTCAATTCTTTCCATTCATTTAAACGCATATACCACTTTACCCAACGGTTGAGGCAAAACCGGAATCTTGTACATAACTAGGATCATTATTTTTTATACTGCGATGATTTATGTTGGGCCAAAATCGGACTAGTTTTGAATATGTAACAGAACTGAATAACATTGTTTTGCAAACTTATTCATCACTGAAAGTAATTTGTATCAATTATGAAAATAATCTGCATGAATTTAAAGCACTCACTTTTATCCTCCGTCCCATTGTATATAATTAAACTCCGATAATAAAAAGAAAACTGTGACAGCTCATGTGAATCACAGTGTCGTGGACTAAGTGGGAAGTTTATGATCATGATGCTGTATAGTTTCACACGTGAAAGTTTTCGCTGTTAATTGTGACCGATCTTGTATATGTACAATAACAATTTTTATTATAATGTTCACAAATAAGTAGACAATAAACCAAGCGTACACTCAGCTTGGTGCAAATATTTTCATCTGAGCTATGTCAGTGACGGGTGTATCAGCTTAAATTGGTGCTGCCATCACTTTTTGAGTCCTGGCCCAAAGAATGCAAAGTGTGGACGGGACCATTCAGTTACGAAGGATTATTATTCTTGTCACATGAGTAAAAAGACACAAGTCAAATGTGTAAAAACACAAGAAAACGCAACCTATGTCTAAGGAAATGGAGAGGACGAGGGTAGGGCGCAGAATAATATTTCCTTTGTTTGGAAGACTGTTCTAGAACTTGCCCTGAATGGTATAAATTGTTGTCAAGGTTTCTTCTCTGCCCACTGAAAACCTGTAGCGGGAGGCTTGCGAGGTCACTTGCTGTGAACTCGTATCTCGCAAAATTTACCCAAGTACACGTAACACTTATGGCCATTAGAAGTAGGTTTATATTGTGTAACTGTGTATCTGCAATCATGAAGTGTGTATTCTGTGTTATTTAAAATCCTCCATCTGTGGCAAGAAAATTAGAGTTTTGTAATGTATATATGACAAAAAGCTAAAGTATATGTTAAAATGATAAATTATTATAATATGTGTATATTAATAAAAAGAAAATGTTTATTGAAAGTTGGTTGATGCTCAGGGCACTTGTGTTTGTAACATGTAAAAGCTGTAGGGAAGTCCCCACGCAACAGAAGTGGCATGGCGCTATGTAAAAGGTGGTTTTGGCGGTCGAACTGAGCGGCCCCTTTGTGTGAATGGCACGCAGAATGTGGCTAGCCGTAGCACGGTACACTTCGACGGTGCTAAGAGAGTCAATTGGAAGCTGCTTTAAAAAGGATTTGCCTCGTATGTGGATCTGGCTGTTATTTGGTATTCACGACTTAAAGGAATGGCTCTAATATGTTGAAAATCCGACGCCAAGAAGAGATTTTAAAGAGTCTTCGAACATCAAGAGCCGTGATTACTGTTAGCCGCCATGTCACTTGTCACCAATCTTCGCCACTGCTTCACTAACTTCATACATTTAGTAATGTATATGGACATGGAGCAGTTAATTTGTGTGTTTTAATAATAATCACAAAAACATAAATTCTTGTCCAGAACCATATTTTCTATCCTGATAACAAACCTACCTAAGTGCTACTAAAACCGATTATCGTGATGTAAATGAACAATTCTTGCAGTCAAGTGTTTAAAAAGTGATTTTTTGTCTAATGAAATAGGAGTAGTAAAAGTTAAAGCTAAAACCACAGAAGTGAAGTTGGATAGGAATTTGCTGAAGTATTCTTAGTTTATTAGAAAATATACTGTTGTGGGATTACAGTGCAAGATTCTGTGAATGTTATTGTCTAGAATACCTGCTTCACAGGTGACAAAAAGCAAATAAGTTATGCTCATAATCAAAAATATTGTGGTTTTGATTTCTATCATGAATGGTTCCCTTTTTGAAGTTAATTAAGCCCAGTGTTGTATTTTATTGTCTTGCAAAGTAAATTATAAACTACTCCAAGTGAAGTGAATGATTCGCTTTTTGAATTTGTCTTTTCTACTTTAATAATCAAAGAGCGTTGCCTAGTGAAAACTATACTAGTTTATGGGTTCCCATCGTATTCTCCACCTATTAGGAAAAAACTTAACTATTACTGTTGTTAAGGAAAACTGATACATGGAGAGGATCTTAAACAGCGTATTTATGATATTATTCATCTTTTTTTTCATGTCAGTTACGATAAAAACTCCTCATGTCTAAAAATTAGTTCTGCACTTCATGCAGTAACATTTCATAATGCTCTAGAGTGTATCTGTCATTAGTATGAGCTTGGTGCAAATTTATTTCTGTGTGTGTGTGTGTGTGTGTGTGTGTGCTTTTTGTAACTGCTGCTACAGGCAGTTCAGAGTGCACTGTGTCAGTTTGTAACCTGTTTGCTATTCAAAGGGAAATCACAACGAAAGGCACTTCAATAACCAATATTCAATTTTCTTAAACATATATTTCCAAATTAATGTGCCTAATTTTGCTCGCGACCGTTGATTTTTTCATTCACTTATGATTTTACCACTTTCATTAACTCCCAAGGTTAAGGTCTATTGGGTTTTTCTGTTAATTTCACCAAATTCAAAATTATAATCCGATACCTTCGTCCATTAGATACACGTGTGGTCAATCTTCGAATTCCTCTCAGAGGGTAACATTAGCGAGTTCCACGTCAGACTGATATACGTTAGTGTTGTACACAATCAGTCGTATGCGAGTCCACCTCGTCTGCTAACGGAACGTCCAGCTGGCGAATTCTTTCTTTTCGATCAGTGAGCGCAATAGCACATGCCATGTTTCAGATTCATTATTAGCAAGACGTAAGAATCCTCAACTTTACGATCATCTTCTCCCTGTGCTCTGTGGTTACGGACTGCGGCTGCGTTGACAGCTGCGGCTCGTGATACCGTGTTGCAGTCCACTACCACCGCGATCGAAATCGCTGAGAAGCGATAGAAAGCGGAATGATACATCGTCAAGCTGCTCTTCCAATCTAGTCGGTAGTTCTGCTGTTCGTACGCAGCAAGAATGAACAACGAGATGTATCTTTCTCTGATAGGGCTCTACAAAACAAAAGAGGTATTGTGTAACAAAATGAACAGAGATTCTCAGAACTAAAACACGTACGGACGCTTGGAAGGACATAATCAGCAAAATCAACAGGCTCGTTCAGGAACCGAAAATAAAATTTGTGCCTGCACTGGCTTCCTACAGATGAGAGAACAGTCCTTCCAATAATTATTTGATGAAACTAAATATCAATTTTTCTTATTTCTTGCTCTATCATCGTATTTAATTGTTCAAAATCAGGTAACGGTAATTGAGCAAACATTGTAATTGCAACTTCCAACGCCTCGATACTCACATATTGCCCTAGTCTGTTCCCATACTTCATTCTTTGGCGGTACTATTCTCTCATCCACCAAAGCACTTACCGTTTTGTTTTCGATGCCTGAAGTCAGCCACTGAGGTATAGTATTAATGGTGTTCTCGCGCGCACTGAGCAACCAACGACTGAAGTCGCGTATCGACTGAGGGCGACTGCTGCATGCCGAGATGGACAGACTTACCGCAGACTATAGTCGAGACGGCGTAAGAAGCTCGCTGACAGCTCGCAGTGATGTTGCCAGCTTTCAACTGCAAAGCGCTAACGTCTGCAGGCGAAAACAGTAGTCGTCTACAGAGCTGTGACACCACTGAGGCTTTGCTGAGGGGACGTGTACAAAATGGCGTTACGATGTTGATTGCAGTAGGCCCGCAAAGCTACCGCGCCGATCCCAACGCAACTGTCAGGGATCAACGTACGCCGATTCAACTATTAAGTGTTATATGCGGCAGCCGCACTGAGTCAGTAGGCGGTTGGAGCACTCAATCTTTATTTTTTTTAAAGTTGTGCTTCATCGTAAATGCACATGAAACGATACATCTACACTCCTGGAAATTGAAATAAGAACACCGTGAATTCATTGTCCCAGGAAGGGGAAACTTTATTGACTCATTCCTGGGGTCAGATACATCACATGATCACACTGACAGAACCACAGGCACATAGACACAGGCAACAGAGCATGCACAATGTCGGCACTAGTACAGTGTATATCCACCTTTCGCAGCAATGCAGGCTGCTATTCTCCCATGGAGACGATCGTAGAGATGCTGGATGTAGTCCTGTGGAACGGCTTGCCATGCCATTTCCACCTGGCGCCTCAGTTGGACCAGCGTTCGTGCTGGACGTGCAGACCGCGTGAGACGACGCTTCATCCAGTCCCAAACATGCTCAATGGGGGACAGATCCGGAGATCTTGCTGGCCAGGGTAGTTGACTTACACCTTCTAGAGCACGTTGGGTGGCACGGGATACATGCGGACGTGCATTGTCCTGTTGGAACAGCAAGTTCCCTTGCCGGTCTAGGAATGGTAGAACGATGGGTTCGATGACGGTTTGGATGTACCGTGCACTATTCAGTGTCCCCTCGACGATCACCAGTGGTGTACGGCCAGTGTAGGAGATCGCTCCCCACACCATGATGCCGGGTGTTGGCCCTGTGTGCCTCGGTCGTATGCAGTCCTGATTGTGGCGCTCACCTGCACGGCGCCAAACACGCATACGACCATCATTGGCACCAAGGCAGAAGCGACTCTCATCGCTGAAGACGACACGTCTCCATTCGTCCCTCCATTCACGCCTGTCGCGACACCACTGGAGGCGGCCTGCACGATGTTGGGGCGTGAGCGGAAGACGGCCTAACGGTGTGCGGGACCGTAGCCCAGCTTCATGGAGACGGTTGCGAATGGTCCTCGCCGATACCCCAGGAGCAACAGTGTCCCTAATTTGCTGGGAAGTGGCGGTGCGGTCCCCTACGGCACTGCGTAGGATCCTACGGTCGTGGCGTGCATCCGTGCGTCGCTGCGGTCCGGTCCCAGGTCGACGGGCACGTGCACCTTCCGCCGACCACTGGCGACAACATCGATGTACTGTGGAGACCTCACGCCCCACGTGTTGAGCAATTCGGCGGTACGTCCACCCGGCCTCCCGCATGCCCACTATACGCCCTCGCTCAAAGTCCGTCAACTGCACATACGGTTCACGTCCACGCTGTCGCGGCATGCTACCAGTGTTAAAGACTGCGATGGAGCTCCGTATGCCACGGCAAACTGGCTGACACTGACGGCGGCGGTGCACAAATGCTGCGCAGCTAGCGCCATTCGACGGCCAACACCGCGGTTCCTGGTGTGTCCGCTGTGCCGTGCGTGTGATCATTGCTTGTACAGCCCTCTCGCAGTGTCCGGAGCAAGTATGGTGGGTCTGACACACCGGTGTCAATGTGTTCTTTTTTCCATTTCCGGGAGTGTATGTTACTTAATATGTGAGAACTAAATAAGAAAGGCAGAACTAAAACTGTGTTACATCTGTACAAGTGGACACTGAACTGTGGTGTGTCTTGGTTATATGTCGAAAATAGTAAAAACCCTACTGACTGATGATGTCTGATAACTTACTTAGTGGCTACAATTCTTCAAATTTCTTTTCATACTGTCTGTGAGAATGGCCTTCATTTGTACAATGACGTATTATGATTACTTTCGCCCCCTCCATCTTCACTCGGAAGGAGGGAGAGGACGACATCCCTTATATACCTGTACATAACCAGCAACAAACCAACAGCTGTATTTCATCTGTGATTTATTTCGGCATTCCATATGCCATCAACAGGACCTCTATGGTAAAATTATGGCTAATCTTCTACTGTCAGACAAACCATAGTGCAAAAGCAAACCAATATTCGCACCAGCGTTTATAGCGGCGTTATACACTCGTAAATGAGTGTGTAGCAGTCATAAACGAGTGTATAGCAGCGTTGTATACGATGGTGCAGATATTGCATCTATGTTACCATAGAGACCCTGACGATAGCATATGGAATGCCGAAATCGGCCGTCTCTAGAATAAATCAGACATGAAAATACAGCTGTTGGTTTATTTATTGCTGGTTATATTCTGAGTACAATTCTCATTAACTCTGTAAGGAAAAACAAGATAAAAATATCCCGACACCTATTAGTCGGCTTGAACTCTGCTGGCAATATTTTCATTGAGGTGTCTAAGTGTCTGTGGATGAATGACAGCACATTCTTCCTCAAAAACCGAAACCAGCGTAAGTAGTGTTCTTGGACGCTTGGGTCTGTGGCGCAGTCGGCGTCCTAATTCATCATGAAGCCGTTCCACTGGGATCAGGTCGAGACTTTGTGCAGGTAAGTAAATTTCAGTAATGTGAATGTCCACAGATCATTGCCTCACAGACGTTCCTTTATGACAGGGTAAATTGTCATGCTGACACAGTCATCGTCTCCGAACTGTAACTCCAATATACGCAGTACAAAATGCTGTAAGATGTGTGCATGTGCTCCTGCATTCAGTGTTTCCTTAAGTACAATATGGCGGACACACCCAGACCACGAAAAAAAGAGAAAAAGAGAAAGCACCCCATACTTTGACACTACCTCCTCTGTCACATGAAGGTAGCTTACGTTCTTCTGGTATTCGCCAAACCCAAACACTGTCGTCGGATTGGCAAAGGTTATGATATAATTCATTGAACATATAAAAGTGCAACTCACGAGCTGCTCAAGCATTGCATCCCAGGTACACCATTCTTTTTAACTCCCTACCGACAGTCATTGTGCTACCTGCACTGCTGGGAGCCCTTTGGAAATCACGAGGTATATCTTCCTCTGGCTGTAGCGATTTCTTACAACCATCCTCCACAATGATCGACTGTCTCTCAGTATGTGGGGTGTGCCTGATCTTGATTTGGATGTGCTTGTTTCTTCGCGATTCCATTACACAGTCACATCACCAAAAGTCGACTTGGGCAGCTTTAGGAGGGCTGAAATGTTCCTGGTGGAATTGTTATTCAGATGACAATCAACGACCAGTCTACGTTCGAAGTGTGATTCTCTGCTGACAACACAATACTACAAGCCTCGTAGTTTTATACCAGTGGTTCCACCTCCTGTAACATCTAGTGGTCAATTCCGCATTACACGATGGTGTCCTGATACATTTGATGAGATGTGTATGCTCCTGTTCACTGGGATAGTCATTTCGTTACAAAATAAACGTTTGGTCCATAGCAGCAGTTGGCTTCGTCTGGGTTTACTGACGTAGAATAATTGGCACGAACGTCGATTTTATAAATCTTAGTGGCAGTTGTTTTATAGTATGACACGGATAACTTTTAAGGATACTGTGCTCGGAAAGCTATGGTACTATGAGTAATGGCTACTGTTTTAAACTTCAGATGTAAAATGGAAAGAATTATTATAGTTACCAATAGCAAATAACTTATTAATTCATATTTTAGTCCGTATGAATACTTTTGTATGCACGAAGACGTTTAATTATAGACAGAAGCTTTGGATCAGTGGCAAGGCAACGGCACAGAAAGTATTAGTTACAAAGAAATGGCTCTGAGCACTATGGGACTTAACTTCTAAGGTCATCAGTCCCCTAGAACTTAGAACTACTTCAACCTAACTAACCTAAGGACATTACACACATCTATGCCCGAGGCAGAATTCGAACCTGCGACCGTAGCGGTCGCATGGTTTCAGACTGTAGCGCCTAGAACCGCTCGGCCGTCACGGGCGGCTACAAAGAAAGTGAATCATTAAAAACAGCAATCTGTTGAAACATTTTGATTGAGTCAGCAGAGAGGCGTAGACGATGGATGGACGGCGAAGTAGAAACAGCAGTAGATTTTGGCTACTGATCAGCAGTTAACCAACAGACGGTTGGAGTCGGAGCATGTAATACAAAGCACTGTCAACGAGAACAATAGCTCTATGATGTGTGGAACTTGTCACGCTCGACTTAAAGGCAGTTAGGAGGACTCTTTGAAAAGGAAGCACTTGCTGATGACTGCACGAGAAGGTGGAAACCAATCGTCTTAGTAAATTGACAAAGTGTTGTAAATTTTTACAATGATTTCTCTCATGTAATATAACTACAATTTACTAACCATCACTAATTTCCTTTACTGACTGCAGTGGGATCAAAAGATGCCTTAGTTTCAATCAATAAGCCAATATCTGAAACTTCTACCTATTACAATAGCACATAAACATCATTCCGCAGTGGACAACATGAGACTGCCTGTTACACATAGAGTAATATTGTCTCTGTCTCTGATTTTGCATTACGCGAAGTTAGAGAGACCTCAGTGTGATGCAAGCTGTAGGTAGAAAGTATGGTGTGACTGCAAGTGACTATGACGTAATTCATTTTTGTGTAATAGCGACTATGCAACACCAATCGTGTTGAAATGCAAAATATAAATATGTTTCAACTCCTGCTTAAATTGTTAATGCTTAAATTTAATAACAATGAAGGGCTGAAATAAATATTCTCATTTTAGTAAAATCTATAAATCATCTTTGTGGCGTTTATTACACTACTTTTCTTTGATTTCAGTTCAGACATGAGGCGCGCTGGATTATTGAACAGAGTACGTAAACCTCTGACTGATGGAACGAATGAGTTAATCGAGACTGAAAGCACGCACCCAGCAGGGCTGTTTAAGTGAAGTTGACTTTCCAGAGCGCTCACCAGGTAATTGATGAAGTGGCAGGCGGGCCACCAACACCGATAAACAACCAACTGTGCCATTATACAGGCTCTCTGAAAGTCACTATTTTCACTGGAAATGGAAGGTTTAGCAGTGCAGGTAGTTTGGTAATGACTTTTTGTGAGGTACTCGACTCCAAATGCCCATTGTATGCAGTTTCCTCTACAAATTCGCTCGGAAACTGGATGAAAGGAACAAGCATTCAATTCTTTTTCTGTTTTCTTTTAGTAAACATTCACCTCGTCTAGTTAGGGGCTCTGCTGAACCCAAGTTCTGGCAAATTTGTGATGTTCAAACTGCGGCCTGATACACTTCCTGTTGCTGCAGTCGTGAGTTATCGAAGGACACGAAGTCGTGTGTACGGACTCGCACACTGGATTACAGGATTATATTTCAAGCGGAGAGAGGGCAAATCGGATAGCTAGTTTTACCTAGAGTGACTTCTTGTCTGTCTTCCTCTACAGTTTTGCCCTCTACGGCTCCCTCTAGTACCATGGAAGTCATTCCCTCATGTCTTAGCAGATGTCCTATCATCCTCTCCCTTCTCCTTATCAGTGTTTTCCACATATTCCTTTCCTCTCCGATTCTGCGTAGAACCTCCTCATTCCTTACCTACTTTTCAACATTCGTCTATAGCACCACATCTCAAATGCTTCGATTCTCTTCTGTTCCGGTTTTCCCACAGTCCATGTTTCACTACCATACAATGCTGTACTCCAGACGTACATCCTCAGAAGTTTCTTCCTCCAATTAAGGCCGGTATTTGATATTAGTAGACTTCTCTTGGCCAGATATGCCTTTTTTGCCATAGCGAGTCTGCTTTTGATGTCCTCCTTGCTCCGTCCGTCATTGGTTATTTTACTGCCTAGGTAGCAGAATTCCTTAACTTCATTGACTTCGTGACCATCAATCCTGATGTTAAGTTTCTCGCTGCTCTCCTTTCTACTACTTCTCATTACCTTCGTCTTTCTCCGATTTACTCTCAAACCATACTGTGTACTCATTAGACTGTTCATTCCGTTCAGCAGATCATTAAATTCTTCTTCACTTTCACTCAGGATAGCAATGTCATCAGCGAATCGTATCATTGATATCCTTTCACCTTGTATTTTAATTCCACTCCTGAACCTTTCTTTTATTTCCATCATTGCTTCCTCGATGTACAGATTGAAGAGTAGGGGCGAAAGGCTACAGCCTTGTCTCACACCCTTCTTAATACGAGCACTTGGTTCTTGATCGTCCACTCTTATTATTCCTGTAGTGGACTGACAAGGCAGCCAGTCCACAGTGAAGTAGCCGAAAGGGCACGCGTCAACTCACGCCGTCTGGCGTTAAGACTGGAACAGGATTCGTAATGAATGTGATAAAGAAAAGAACGTAGCTACTAGAACACTTAACTTTTATATCGTCCTTTTGGTATACAGCATTCTTGATGATACAAGTGAGACTATCTTGAGATACATGCAATGGTACAAATGGCGCCTTGCTAGGTCGTAGCCATTAACGTAGCTGAAGGCTATTCTAACTGTCTCTCGGCAAATGAGAGAAAGGCTTCGTACGTGTAGTCGCTAGCAATGTCGTCCGTACAACTGGGGCGAGTGCTAGTACGTCTCTCGAGACCTGCCTTGTGGTGGCGCTCGGTCTGCGATCCTGACAGTGGCGACACGCGGGTCCGACATGTACTAATGGACCGCGGCCGATTTAAGCTACCACCTAGCAAGTGTGGTGTCTGGCGGTGACACCACAATTCCCTCTTGGTTGTTGTACATATTGCAAATGACCCGTCTCTACCTATAGCGTACCCCCACTTTTTTCAGAATCTCGAAGAGCTTGCACCATTTTATATTGTCGAACGCTTTTTCCAGGTCGACTGCTTTCATACGCAGTAAATCTATAGACGTGTTAATAAGTCAAATTTCCACAAAACTACTAGATAAATGTTTATTTAATTTACAGCAGCGTTATTGAAGTATCAGTCTCACATAGTACGCAATAGAAAACCAAATACCTCGAAAAATTCGGAGAAACTAACAGAAGATTACAAATGAAGTCAGGCCTTAGAGGAAATTGAGCGAAAATGTCAATTACAACATCGGGATTCACATTAATACGTCGGTTAATGGACAGGTGCACCAGTCCAGTCCATTCAGCCGCTCTTCTTCCATTGCTGAGCGCAAGTAAGTTTTCAGCCGACGCAGGCAGCTAAAACTTTGCTCACAACTTGTTGTTAACACAGGAAGGAGAGCAAATATCTGAAGCAGTGTTTAATGTTTGAGAAGAATGTGAGCAAGTCCCTAACGTTCAGAATGCGTTCTTCGGCTTGTCACTCTGGCCAAAGTTTTCCCATTCCTTCTTCCGTCTCCTGAATTTGCTTTTTACAATACTTTATGAACTTGGAAGGTCACTGCTGTAGGCGCGAGTAGTAGACTATACATCTGAAAAATTGACTTTAGTTTCGAATTTTGGGACAAGCTGTTGCAACTTAAGACACTTGTTCTGTCTGGAAAGAGTTGTGGCAATTCATTGTGTAACATTTCAATGCAAGGGATATAAAGAGTATTCCTCAGATGTGCGAGTGAAAAGTGTTCTCACGGTGTTATTGTCTACAAATCAGCGGTAGCTAATGGATGTCTACTTTACACCCTTCAAACACCAGTGCAACTTGTAGAAATAGCTGTTGGAATTCATAAAGTGCATTTTTTTCTCCTTTCGGTCAGTATGCTGACGATATCTTCAACCTGGATGGTGAAAAATTAGACTTTTCTATTTCTTTGGATAGTTTTTAAATTTAAATTGGTAATGTAGCCATCTATACAAATGTTGGAAATGCGTTTTCTGTGAGAGTAAGTTCCCGTATTTCCAACTTCAACTACAGAGCAGTCAAGCTATGATATGCACAATGAGGGGTATTTGTATGTGATTCAATAAAAAGAAAAGCGGCACAAATAAAAGTATCTGCTTGTTTTGTTAGCTCAATAATGTCAGTTTGTGGAGAATGCAGAAGCAGTAGTGAAGTAAAAGATTCGATGACACACAAAGCGGCAATGAATTCACCTTGCAGGTTGCTGTTACTAGATCATTTGCAACTAATGGCCAGCCGGTGTGGCCGAGCGGTTCTAGACACTTCAGTCTGGAACCACTCGATCGCTACGGTCGCAGGTTCGAATCCTGCCTTGGGCATGGATGTGTGTGATGTCCTTAGGTTAGTTAGGTTTAAGTAGTTCTAAGTTCTAGGGGACTGACGACCTCAGAAGTTAAGTCGCATAGTGCTCAGAGCCAAATCTTTAAAAAAGGAAAAACAAGAGAAAGCAATAAGTTCAGTAACTACAATGACCATTTTTTTACAACTAATGAACTAATCGACGGTTCTGTACTTCTCTTTTCTAGTGTGGCAATAACTTGAGTAAGGCCTTTCAATGTTATTCCTCCCGAGTGGTTTCAAATGAATCTGGTAGCACGTTACGGCTTGACAAGCTCCCTAGTAGCTTCAGGCAACATTTCAGAAACATTATTTGTGAGACTGATAATTCGAGCAGACCTGCTTGAGAGAAATTACATATTATTTTCACTGTGCCAAGATCATTCCGGATTTCAGAAATTTCACAGCTGTGAACCACTGCAAGGCTGAACATATAGTTTGATCAAGGAAGGTACAGTGCTAGTGGACTTCTCTTCTCCACTTCTGCATGAACACCCTTAAACTGATCACTCATTGCTTTTCACAGTCGTATCCCTGTCAGCTCAGATATGTTAACGTCAAAGCGTATTGTAGTGTCCAGCAAAGTATCTGCCAAGCGTTCGCCTGTTCGGTCAGTTACTTCAAGAAATGTGAGAAATAGTTCACAAAGAACATTATCTTTTATGAAGTGCAATACAGTTGAAGTGCAATACAATGGAAAACTGTTTTTGAAATGTCGTAAGTTTCATTCACTAAGACAGTAAAGAACTTTTCTATTCTAACTTCAGCAGTTACTTGTTCCATAAGGACGTGCCACAAGCTTGAATAACTTTTTACTGTGTTCGCCAATTCAAATAAGTTGCAGTTTTACAAGCTGTGTCCAGATGACACCTCAGATTTCTATCACAGCCTGAATTCTGAATCAGTGAAAGAAGCGATTAGAATGGTAAGTAGATGAAATGGGTAGCTCAGATGTAAATGCAGTTATTTCCACTTCCGTCTCTTATGTTCCAATTTTAATTGAAAATTCCTAATCTAGTATGGTTTTCGCTGTATTGAAGAAAATAATTTCTCTAAAAAATTCTGTATATTTTTATAAAAATTGTGCTAGATTTCTGATCTTGTCAGAATTTCTTCACTATGGTGCTTACGAAATACCTTACTCGAATTTGGTTTAACTTCCAAATTATACTGTGTACTCAGTTATATGAGTGCCTTAGAAATGCAATGGCGTAAGCCCTCTGGATTGGTGCTCTGGATTCATTGGCACCTTTTGTCTCTCTACCGAGCGAGGTGGCGCAGTGGTTAGCACAATGGACTCGCATTCTGGAGGACGACTGTTGAAACCCGCGTCCGGCTATCCTGATTAAGGTTTTCCGTGACAGGGCACAAAACAGCTCATCTGAGAACAGTAAAGGATATTATTTAGGAGTTTCAAAACTACATCAAGGTTATAGAAAAATATATCCAGAAACAAGAGATAGCTGAGTCGAGAAAGACGGAAGAAGTAAGTGCGACTAAAATAGCTGCAATATTAAAACAGTTTCACGATTCTTCCAGTGGAGGACACCAGAGAATAGGAAGAAGCTGTGGGCAAATAGAGATATACCGAGTATGGAATGGTATGAAGAAAGATATAGAAGAATGTATTCATAAATGCGAAAGTGGCTTCTAGAGATCGCGAAGATGCCTCAGCACATTTTCGAAAGGTGTGACAACGACATAGTAAGTCCATTAAACCAGACGGACAGGGGGAACAAGTATATATTCTCGTTTCAGAATACGCTGACAAAATTTATGGTAGCGACTCCGTTGAAAGGCAAGACGCCGACGTAGTAGCACGGGTGCTAGCTGATAACATTATACTGAGGTATGGAACATCGTCAGTATTGATAAGTGACATGAGAAGTAGTTTAATGCGTACTATTGAGATCTCATTCCAGATATTCACTTTTGGAGAAGAAGACCAAGAAGTAGCAAAGAATAAGCCATGGACCATATGTTATTATAAAACTGCCACATCCAGGTGCATGTCTCTTGGCATATCCAAAGACATTGAAAATAAAGGGTCTGTGCCCCCATAAGGATTTTAAAATGTTCTATAAATAAGTCAGTGTATTTTTTGGATGTATATCATGATTTGTGTAACTACATGATCTGTAAATGGTAGTTATTTAAGTTACATAATTTGTTTCCTATGATAAGTGTTGATAATACGTCACCATGCGTGCCATGAACTGTTGTTCTAAAATGAGTGAACTTTCAGTCCAGAGGTAGGGATATAACTCTGTGATTTATTTATAGTTACGTTCACTGTGCTTGAATTTCTTGTCGGTTGTTAGTACTTGTAGGATAAACTGCATATTATTTTTCTGGTTCTGTAGGTTATACAATTTTTGCAAATTTATAATTTTGTGTCTTAGCGTTAATTGAGTTTCGTAGACTCTTTTGTCTGAATAACGTATCCTATCTCTTTTCCTGTTCATTTGTCCTTTATTAGTTTAGTGCTCTAGTTTTATTGTTTTAAAAACCTTCAGGTCGTTAGACAATTTGTTCTGTGCTGCTCAGGTTGTGCTGATTTGCCGTTGCAGTCAAGCAGCAATAATGTTCCCGTCTGTGATATATATATATATACATATTGCGATGTTCTGTAACAATATGTGTTGTGTTTTGTCACGATTACTGTGTCTCGTGCTAACTAGTGACTGTTCTGGACAGTATTCTTCGGAATGGTGTGAAATCGCCTTCAACGATATAAAGACCGCCAACTTTGTTCCTGTGAGTTGTTTTAGGCATGTGATGTTGTTGTTTGGCAGACTTGTGTTACTATGGAATCGCTAGTACGCATGTGATTGTTTGCACCAATCTTCTGGTTCAAATGGCTCTGAGCACTATGGGACTTAACATCTGTAGTCATCAGTCCCCTAGAACTTAGAACTACTTAAACCTAACCAACCTAAGGACATCACACACATCCATGCCCGAGGCAGGATTCGAACCCGCGACCGTAGCGGTCGCGCGGTTCCAGACTGAAACGCCTAGAACCGCACGAACACACCGGCCGGCCTTGTTACATGTCACGAGAACTTCTGTCTTGGTGCTGCGAGGCTTTAGTCGTTCCATCTGAACCGCCAGTCCATCCAGTCCACTAACAGCTTCGCATCTAACCACTTGACCAGCCATCACCACTGACCATCATTCCATCCCGATGTCTTCCAGCATCTCACCATCCTGCTGTACCATCGACATCGCACCGTCGAAATCGTACCAAACACAGCATCGACGACACAATAACCAGAAGATGATTTTCTATTAAATGAATCTTGTATTGTATGAATAACTCCGTTGTCAAAGATTCTAAATAGTGCTGCAAACATTTAAACGACTTTCTGTATTTTTTGTTCCATACAAACTGGGTAACATATTTTTTTCAATATTCATGCTGAAAACCAATATGTTTGATTCAAAGTTCCGGTGTTTTTTCTAAATATGATAAATACAACCGGTCTGGCGAGGCGCATTGGGCAGTTTGATCTCGGGTTTCCTCCGCCAACAGGCCCGAATGCGTAGACCTCATTTCCGTTCTAAAATCCATTCCCGAGAACGTTATGTCAGCCGGGAACGAGAGCTGCTAAGAAAGTACATTTATGCTCATAAATTAAGGATAATTGCAGAATGTGGTGCCACACAACGTGGCACTACACAAAATTGGCGCTAATAGTATAGCCGCATAGGGAACACACACGACACAGATCTGTTAGTCCACGGTATTCGTGATAAGTTGAGAAAACCGTCCCGAAACACATGTGCTACAAAACGCCACTGTTTCCTGCGCATGTACTCCGACATCAATATAGAATATAATCACCAAGCACACATACACAGGCTGCACAACGGGTTAGCATACTCTGGACCAGGTGATCGAGCAGCTGCTGGGGATAGCGTCCCATTCTTGCACCAGTGCCTGTCGGAGCTCCTTAAGTGTCATATGGGTTTGAAGACGTGCAACGATACGTCGACCGAGAGCATCCCAGACGTGCTCCATGGGGTTTAGGTCTGTAGAATAGGCAGGCCACTCCATTCACCTGATATCGTCTGTTTCAAGGTACTCCTCCACGATGGCAGCTCGGTGGGTCCGTGCGTTATCATCCGCCAGGAGGAAGGTGGGACCCACTGCACCCCTGAGAAGGCGGACATACTGGTGCAAAATGACGTCCCGAAACATCTCACACGTTACAGTTTCTCTGCCAAAGACATGCAGGGGTGTACGAGCACCAATCATTATCCCACCCCACACCATCAAACCACGACCTCCATACAGGTCCCTTTCAAGGACATTAAGGGGTTGGTATCTGGTTCCTGGTTCACGCCAGATGAATACCCGGCGAGAATCACTGTTCAGACTATACCTGGACTCGTCCGTAAACATAACCTGGGACCACTGTTCCAATGACCATGTATTGTGTTCTTGACACCAGGCTTTACGGGCTCTCCCGTGACCAGGGGTCAGTGGAATGCACCTGTTCAGTCGTCTGTAGACTGTGGTTCTGGAGACAACTGTTCCAGTGGCTGCGGCAAGGTCCCGAGCAAGGCTACCTGCAGTACTCCGTGGCCGCCTGCGGAGGCTGATAGTGAGATATCGATCTTTTTGTTGTATTGTACACTGTGGACGTCCCGTACTGTAGCGCCTGGACACGTTTCCTGTGTGCTGGAATCGTTGCCATAATCTTGAGATTACACTTTGTGGCACACGGAGCGCCCGTGCTACGACCTGCTACCCCTCATAACGTCATCAATATGTATTCTTTGAGCCATTTTCAACACACAGTCGTCATTAGCACGTCTGCACACTTACTCGCTGCACCGTACTCTGACATGCACCAACACACCTCTGCATATGTGGACTGCTGCCAGCGCTATCTTGCGACGACAGCGGGTCAAATGCACCGCATGGTCATACCCCGAGGTGATTTAAACCCGCAAACCGCCCACCAGAGCGTTGTTTCACCATGTATCAGCATTATCTTTAATTTATTACCATGAGTGTACATAGAACTCAGTGGTTTAATTTGTAAACATAATATTCATGAACAAACTGTTTAGAAACTTCAATACTTTGAAAATTATGTTTTACCAATTTATCGCTTTGAATAGGTGTTATGGCCACATAAATGTTAAAACAAAATTTTTCGACTAAGAGGAGCCATGTTAAGTCCTACATAATGTGAACTGACGGTTCTATTGCGTTTAGTGATATGCTTATTTATTATTTGCGTCACATCTGCTACGTGAAATGAAACACAAGTTTTATATAATGGACTCGTGTACGTATTGAAGTTTTCTTCTGTTGCAATTGATTGGAATTTAAAAAAAAAACTCCGTTCTTGATCACGCAGCGGAGCGATTAACCAATATTATCGTAATATTCCAGCTGCGAGTACCAGCGATGATGCGCTACCGTAATTGTGACAACGCTCTTTGCTGTGAAAAAGAGTATCTATGCCCTTTTGTAATTTTGGAGATAAGGAATGGCTATTGGATATTGTTTTTTGGAGGTCAGATACGTGGGTTGCATTTAGACGTAATTTGAAGTACGAAGGAGATCTTAAATCATTGCCCAGATAGGGAGACAGTTAGGCACCGTCCAACGAGAAGCACAGCTAGAAACAGCTGAGAGACAATTATTGACAGATCTCTAGTTCCCGCTATTGTAAACGTTGTCGAGACTGTTTTAACTTTGTGTGCAAAGCTATGGGTAACGATTGTTGTAGAAAAATATGTGTTAAAACCACTATTGTAAATGAGTGCCCAGAGGGGGTTATAGTCCGGTACCGTCCTATGAGGAGCACATCTAGAGTCACTGGAGATATAATTTTTGATGGTGTCTATTGCTTATTAGACATGTTAGAAGTGAACGTTAGCAGTGGTGTTTATCAAACTGTTAAGACAAAAATGGACATACGATGAAGTACGATAACATTGGTAGAAATTGTGAAAAACTGGTGTAAAGCTGTTTCTCCTTCAAGTACAAATTGTAATTACATTATGAATTGTACATTAATGAATCTACATCTACATTTATACTCCGCAAGCCACCCAACGGTGTGTGGCGGAGGGCACTTTACGTGCCACTGTCATTACCTCCCTTTCCTGTTCCAGTCGCGTATGGTTCGCGGGAAGAAGGCCTCCGTGCGCGCTCTAATCTATCTGCTTTTACAGTCGTGATCTCCTCGGGAGGTATAAGTAGGGGGAAGCAATTATTCGATACCTCATCCAGAAACGCACCCTCTCGAAACCTGGCGAGCAAGCTACACCGCGATGCAGAGCGCCTCTCTTGCAGAGTCTGCCACTTGAGTTTATTAAACATCTCCGTAACGCTATCACGGTTACCAAATAACCCTGTGACGAAACGCGCCGCTCTTCTTTGGATCTTCGCTATCTCCTCCGTCAACCCGATCTGGTACGGATCCCACACTGTTCAGCAATACTCAAGTATAGGTCGAACGAGTGTTTTGTAAGCCACCTCCTTTGTTGATGGACTACATTTTCTAAGCACTCTCTCAATGAATCTCAACCTGGTACCCGCCTTTTGATTGTAAAATAGTATATATACCCAACCTAGCAGAAAGAAAAATTGGTAGGATCATACGAAACGTCTCATACTGTAAAATAAAATGTACGTTATTCCAGCTGTTAGAAAATGTAACAATGATATTAAATATGAAATGTAAGAATGAAAATGTTTCTCTTACATGAATAAAATTTATTTATATGTATTTCTATCGTGGACAGTTGAAAAGCTGTGATGTATGTGTCTCTTGAACATTATTGTGAAACAAATGTGTATGTTTTACAATTAATGGAATATAATTTGTGAAAAACCTTGTGCAAAAATTTTTAGCCACTGAGGACGGAGCCTACAAATTTTTCCCTAAGGGAGGGGGGGAGGAGGTGTCGCACAAATTAAAAAAATGCAGCGCCTGAAAGGCAACAGAACAGCATCCAGAACGAATTAGTTTTCTAGAGAGTACTCGAGTGCAAAGCGGGCGCCACAGGGAGGCGTTGGTTTGGACGTTAGCCAGAAATGTTACCTATACTCACATGTATCAAGTGAGTTCATGTGCCGGGCCGCCAGGCACGGCTGTGCGTTGGCTGTGACCGTATATGATCATTTACGAGGCCCCGCAGGGCGGTGTCCGGAAGCGCTAACTTGGGAGGGGCGGCGCGGCCTGCTGCACAGTATAATGGTGGAGGCGGCGTAACCAGTGAGAGAGTTGAGAACAGACACCGCGACGTTCTGGACTTGTAGTATTCGCTCTGGCTCTGCTTGTGCTCATACTTAGATGCGTACCGACCTCCATCGGATTTCGCAATGTACTTTAATTCAAGTCATTATTCAAAAAATGGTTCAAATGACTCTGAGCACTATGGGACTTAACTTCTGAGGTCATCAGTCCCCTAGAACTTAGAACTACTTAAACCTTACGAACCTAAGGACATCACACACATCCATGCC
The DNA here is from genome assembly GCF_023898315.1 of Schistocerca nitens. NCBI lineage: Eukaryota > Metazoa > Arthropoda > Insecta > Orthoptera > Acrididae > Schistocerca > Schistocerca nitens. Next base: position 408,588,753 of record NC_064618.1, read on the forward strand.
CGAGACAGGATTCGAACTTGAGACCGTAGCGGTCGCGCGGTTTCAGTCTGCAGCACCTAGAACCGCTCGGCCACCCCGCCCGGCAATCATTATTCAGTTCTTGCTCAGACGATTAATTAGAGATTGCAGTCATTCAAGTCTTGTCTTTGTTCCATTATTTTCCTACCGAGTTCCATAACTCTTTCAAATCTACAGTTAGTCGTCTTGACGTTTGCTAACTGGATTGACCTTCTCCAGTCTCCAATATCATTGAGCGTCTAGACCGCTCACTGGATGCGACAACTTGATATCAATTCACTCTAAGTTTTAATTATTCCGTTGAACCTTTATTTTATTCCCATCATTGCTTCTTCTGTGTACAGAGTGAGCAGTAGGGGTGAAAAAATTGTATCAGTGCCTCATAACCATTCTAATAAGGGTACTTCGTTTTCTGTGATCTATTTTAATTATGTCCTCTTGATTATTGTATATATTGTATAATACCTGACTTTATCCACAGCTTACTCTTATTTTTCACAGAAGGTCGAACATCTTACGCCATTTTACATAGCCAAACAGTTATTCTAGGTCGACAAATCTACAGACTTGTCCAGATGTTTCTGAAGTCCTGTTTCCAAATGTTTCCCTTTCTGCAGAAACATCCATAAAAGAAGGCAAGTAGTCACAATCACACACATTTAATCATAAACAAAGTTCCAACAGTTATCTAGTTCCTGTTGATCTGAAAAGAATAGTCAATCACTTTAAGTAAACAAATAAAGCAATATGTAGAACTTTAACTTGAATAGGAGAAACCTTTCCTCGGCTCGGTTAAAGCAAATAAGTCTGCAGCCAACTTCAATTTATGGAAAGAACACTTGGCGAATTCTTATATAGGTACTTCACTTGCGAAGGTATCAAGAGTCCTACAGCAACGAAAACTGGTAAGTCCTCAAGGACAGAAAACTGTAAGTCTGACACTATCTTGTCTTGTCGGTCAGTAGAACAACAATACAACAAACGTCACCGAACAGAGGCCGAGGGTTGTGGGGGCGATGTGTTGTCCAGGCGGCGACTGGTGCAGCATAGGCTTGGATGTATCGCAACCTCTGCTTTCCTCTACAGTTTCTACCCTCTACAGCCAACTGTAGTAGCCGGAAGCCATTCCGTGATGTATTTACAGATATGCTACCATCCTACCCCTTCGTTCTGTCATTGTTTTCCATATATTCCTTTCCTCGCTGATTCTCTGGGGAACCTCCTCATTCCTTACCTTATCAGACCACGGACGGATGTAAACAGCTACAACGGTCATCGAAGCCAACCACCATCTTGGAGTCGCTGATGAAGTTTAGTACACAGTTTTCCGCCATGGTCCTTCCACTGGCGAGATGACAGTAAGTTCTGTGAATATCTACATTCAGCGGCGTTCGCCGTTGTATTGGTTATCTTTCGGCACGCCATAGACTGGGCGCTATTTAAGATGATTATTGAATAATTGTATGAAACGTCTTGCCCGGACTTCCGTTACCTCTCTTGCCGATAATCAACGTTCTCCATGGTTTCTCTCCTCGCACTCTGGCATAGTTCATGAACTGGACCAAATTAATTCTAGGATTTACTATCGACTGGATAGTTACGGGGCAGTATTCTTGAACTGCGACAAAATAAGACAGGAACTGCTTTTCGTAAATGTACTGTCATAATGAGACTACCTCACCTACAGACGTATTTTCTATGGTCTGTAGCTTCCTCCGTTGCCCCTCTCATAATTCCAAATGACGATCACCGAAACCTCTGCTGAAATAAAAGAAGTTCGTTGCCTTCCACAGTCGATACAGCAGCCGACATGTAGGTAGATAATACATCTCACCGCTTGCAGGGCACGAAGAATTCGTCTGCTCTAGTGACCGTCTTCATTAAAGTTCATTACTTATCGTGCCATCATCTCGAGCAGACCACCAACGGTTACAAGTTTGTCACTCTAAGGGCAAGAGAGTGCACTGAACCTTTGTCCGCCCCTCTGTCCTCTTTGACAAGGCTGTTGGCAGAACGATGGTGACTTCTTATGTCGGAAGTCTTCGGCCGCCATTTTTTATGACTCTTGTTCAAAATTTAAGTAGTGGATAGGTTCGAAACCGGAATCAAGGCCGTATTAATTACTAGTCAATGACACTATCCCTAGACCACGCTGTATAAATAAATGTGTAAATCGTATCCATCTTCGGTAGTCCTCAATTACTGTTGCCTGGTATTGTACATATGCTATGAAAGTAGCTTTTATTCCCATACGTTCTTTAAAACGTTTGCGAGACACACGCTAAACTATTGTGTCATTTAGTGCTCGCGAACGACTGCTCTTCGAGATCTTTCTAAACTTTCTACTCAACGGCGGCAGTTCGAACGGGACGTAGAAGCTCAGTAGTCGGTTTTGACACCTTGTACCGGATACGAACGTAGAGTAAGTGCTAAAGTATTCAGGAAACCTAACATACGAACAACTAATTTCTCAGAACAAAGGCATTGCTAACGTCTCTCTCTTCCTAGCGTTTTTCCCACCGTGGGGGTTCTGCTGTTTTAATGATTCGCTAAATTTATTTAGTTTTACTTTTATGGCCAAATTCCCTTTCCGTCAGTACAGACGATAGTGAAGAAAATAATTTGTGCCAAATATCTGCGAATAGTGTAAACCGTAATGCGTATTATCGCATTTTAACTATTTGTGTATTGTATTTCCTGAGGCAGCCATTGTGGATGAGCCTAGTGAAAGTGAAAGGCTGCATACAATTCACAGGCGTATCAGATCGACAGTCACGGTGGGCATGTTCGTTCCAAGTATGACTGACCTTCCTGACTGGAAGATTAGCCGCTGACCAGTAAGCTATTCGAGCAGGTCACCGTACAGAACTGCTGTATGCACAGGAATTACACTGGGCGGATAAAAATAGAGGAACACCAGAAGCATATCAGATTACCGTGCCTAATACGGAGTAGCAAAACGTTGGCACTCAAAACAGCATCCAGTCGTCTCGCAATGGATAAATACAAGTACTGTATAGTTTCAAAGGAATCTTACACCATCCTTCCTGCCTTGTGTTTGAATTGTCACCTCAAATACAGCCTTAAATTACCAGCCTGACGCGTGTGAGTAACTGCATGAAATGAATCTCGAGTGGTGTACTCACACAGCACAAACCACAGCATGTCATGAAATGGTTACATTGTGCCTCATCAGAGTGAAATCTACGCTAGCATGATAACTGGATTATTATTAGATGCATCAGTGACTGCAGAGTCCACACGGGAGTTACTTCTCTGTGCCAAACGGACGGTGGTTTACCGATTGCAACCAGCGCCGAGAACCGACCGCAAAGACGACACTGGCGCTGTAGCGCTTATGACAGCCGCGAGCAATTAGGCTAAAGAACGCCGTGCGTCCCCAAGAGGAAACTGTTTCGCACATTAGCCGTTACTTTATCGCGCCATAAATCACCGTAATTGCCTGATAACAGAACACCAACAAGCTGGAGACCGCTGCAAGTTTTAATGGAAATTTACGCTACGCGAAAAAGAAAGTCCAGGCCTGTTAGTTCCGCTATCGTTAAGCACGTCGCTCTCTTAATTACGGAATTAAATTCCTCGCGCTGCGAGAAAAATTCCTCGAATTTTTATCCCGGAAGCGTCTTACACCTATACAGGGCGCTTCGCAACTCCTATTACAGGCTTCTAGAGGTTGCAGAGAGGGCTTAGTAGGTAAAGTTTTGATAAGGATCACATCACCCTAAATGCCCAGGTTTTACGGTGCGCCTACAAATTGGGAAGAGTGCGCGGACTACAGTCACTGCTGTAATTACGGCATCACACAAATCTTCGACGTCACGTAGAAGAGAACCCGACGACGACTACTCGATGCGTTGCCCAAATCAGTGTCTACTCTAGAGCACACAGCTCATTGGCCACTGTCATCGCAGTGTGCTTTCCATGAAGCGGGAGACTTGAAAGCGATCCAGTCTTCAAACATCCAAACACCAAATTTCCTTACGTAGGTTCTTTGTCAAAACGTCATTTACTAACAAGGGAACCTCCCCATCGCACCCCCCTCAGATTTAGTTATAAATTGACATAGTGGATAGGCCTTGAAAAACTGAACACAGATCAATCGAGAAAACAGGAAGAAGTTGTGTGGAACTATGAAAAAATAAACAAAATATACAAACTGAGTAGTCCAAGTGCAACATATCCAACATCTAGGACTATATAACACGATAGAGCGCCGTGGTCCCGTGGTTAGAGTGAGAAACTGCGAAACGAGAGGTCTTTGGTTCGAGTCATCCCTCGACCAAAAATTTTACTTACTTTATTTTCACAAAGTTACGATCTGACCGTTCATTCATTGACGTCTCTGTTCAGTGTAATAAGTTTAGTGTCTGTGTTTTGCGACCGCACCACAAAACCGTGTGATTAGTAGACGAAAGGATGTGCCTCTCCAATAGGAACCGAAAACATTTGATCGCAAATTCATAGGTCAACCGATTCCTCCACAGGAAAACACGCCTGAAATATTCTATACGACACTGGTGATGGCATGTGCGTCACATTACAGGAATATGTTGTCGACCCACCTAACTTGCACACTTGGCGAATGGGTAAAAAGATTCTTCTACCTTGCCCGATTTAGGTTTTCTTGTGGATGTGATAATCACTCCCAAAAAAGTGATGAAAACATTGAGTTTGTCGCATAAACGGCAACAAATGAATGCAACAGTTTCACAGTCGCACAGTTTTCCATGTGCTCTGTCAAAACAAACGTTTTTAACGTTTTCAAGTTTTTCCGTGTGTAGACCGTCAAATCCTGCATGTGTCCAAGCAAATCTGAACATGTCCTGGAATTTTGGAGAGCAAAGTTGATCATGTCTGAGTGCATGAACTTTGATAATTGTCTGAAAATAAAAAATTAAAACTTTTCACTCGAGGGAGGGTTGAACCAGGGACCTTCCGTTCCGTAACTGCTCACGGTAACCACGTGACCACGGTGCTCCTCAGTGAGCAGGTACCTTAATGTGACATATCGGACTACTCAGTTTGTATATTTTGCTTATTTTTTTCATAGTTTTATACAACTTCTTCCTGTTTTCTCGATTGATCTGTGTTCAGTTTTTCATGGCCTATCCCTGTGCCAACTTATAACTAAATCTGAAGGGGGTGCGATGGGGAGGTTCCCTTGTAAGTCTTCTCCTCAACCCACAGAAGCCTGTCACAAGATCTTGAAAGCGCTCTGTCTAGATAATCTCTAGAAATTCGTTAAATCACAGTCAACCTATTAGGAAAAGAACGTTTTGTGAAAATATTATTAAACACAAATCTCGTGGTTTTTGTACAGCTTTAGGTTTTAAACGTTTCCTTAACCTCCGACGACTTATTTTTGTCAGGAGCTGAATGTAGTAACTATTGCTGTTGTGCTTCTCCCTACGGAGCAAGCAGCCGATGATCAAGAAATTTGCAATTGCTAGCCGCGCGGGATTAGCCGAGCGGTCTTGGGCGCTGCAGTCATGGACTGTGCGGCTGATCCCGGCGACGGTTTGAGTCCTCCCTCGGGCATGAGTGTGTGTTTGCCCTTAGGATAATGTAGGTTAAGTAGTGTGTAAGCTTAGGGACTTATGACCTTAGCAGTTAAGTCCCATAAGATTTCACACACATTTGGACATTTTGCATATGCTACTAAAGATTATATGGAGGAATGTTGTTAGAGCCGCAGAGTAAATTCCTCCGTCCCCTCGGGACTACTGTCACATCCGTAGTGGTGTACTGAAGCGAATGCACGATGCTGGGAGGGTACTAACTCAGTATGTGGAGTGGTTTACTTTCCAACGAGATAGGTGGCTCTGCTGTCATTCATCCGTTATAGACACTGACATAAAAATATAACATGTTAAGCAATGAACTAAATACTAAAGGACACCCACAAAAAGGAATATCCACAACAAGACATAGAAGACAAATTTTTTCATAAGCGAGATACGATTATTTCCGAGCTTTGCTAGACCCTGAAGTGGCACCCAGGAAGGAGAAGGTTTGTACGGAAGAGACGAAAGAAAATACAATCTCTGAACTAAGGAACACTGACACGAAATTAAAATGAAATTATGTATTACCCGTGTAATCAATAGTAGGCAGAAATCCATTTGAAAAACGGAAAGTGTAATACAATCTCTGAACTAAGGAACACTGACACGAAATTAAAATGAAATTATGTGTTACTCGTGTAATCAATGATAGGCAGAAATCCATTTGAGAAACGGAAAGTGTGGCTAAAAGGATGGTTTGTTAATACTTAAAAAACAAGCTAAAACAGTGGACATACTAAACTAAAACAAGATGCTACATTTAATATTCAAACGTATACTGTCACGTACAGGAAAAGCAGAACACCCAGAACGACGTTCATATTCACAGGACGTGTACATTAGTATGTTCTCCAGAAATGAATAGTATTTGAACCATGTCGGCAAGCGGGTTCAGGGTCAGCATCGATATCGCGGTGCAATACCACCTACCGGTCAAATGTAGCTGCGGTTCTCGTTGTCGCTATAAATGGAAGGTATTGCATCAGTGTGACTTGAGCAGACGTGCATAATGCCTCGCAGACGTATTCACGAACCGTACTGTCAAATAAATGAGTTTGAAAGAGGCCGTACTATTGGCACGAGAGAATGATGCATCCATCCGGGAAATTGTTGCTCGTGTGGGACGAAGTGTTTCGGCAGTGCAACGCTTGTCTACAGAATGGTACCCTGAAGGATGAAGATAAGATGAGGACGACTTAACGTCCCGTAGACAGCGGTGTCTTTAGATGTTAAGAGACGGACTAACCATAGAAGTATAGCTGGCACCGGCATTTCGATTTTACTAAAACAGACGATGCTACAATAGAATGCTTTGTAGAGCATCACCTAGTTTGTAAGAGCAAATAGAGCAAACGACTCATCCATTCAGAACTGAACATCAGTACTGACATTTGAATAACGACATTTACTATTTGGTACTTGCTTCTTGCAATGAGGTATGTATGCATTGCAATCATTCACAAATAACTCTAAAGGCCACATGCCAAGGAAAAGTACTGAGGACGTTGACTACCACTATGGACATGCCGACGTCGACGCACCTTCCACTTGGCATCAAAGGGAGTGACAAGCCTTATGCCCACCTAGAAGGGGTGACAAGTCCTCAGCAGCGTCTTATCCATTGTTTCCGTAGAATACAATCGGAAAGCTCGGAATGTAGTGCACTGGCGGGTGATAGGAACTGTACAGAGATACGTCACGCTACCTATTTCAACCAACAAGCCGGATTTTTACATTCAGTAGTTTATATATAATAATGCTGGATATTTAGTATTTCATCAGTCTCTATAAGGAAGTAAAGTAGCAATCATCTAAATGGATGGCACGTTCAAGTGAGCACCATGCCGCTTTAAACATAATTTTATAGTCACTGGTTTTCCTATAGGCTTCGTACATATTTGAATTTAGATTCGCTTATATCACTGCTATGAATATAACAGTATTGTGAAAGATTATTATACAGGCTGGAGCAAGTAATAGTGGTCCGGACCAGTGGATACCATTTGTGGTACCACTGACGGAGGAAAATGCCTGAAGTTACTTCCAACAGAATGCATCAACTGCCCACAGAGCCGGCCGAACCTCGGAGCACATTCACACAATCTTCACACTTGACAGAGGTGCAAGCAGAGGTCAGTCTGGTAGCTACCCAGGTCACCTGATCTGTCAGTGTACGATTACTTCGTGTGGGGAGGCCTCAAGTCTAAGGTGTACCGCAACAACTCTCTTGGTCTTCTACAACTCCAGCAGAACATTTCAGATGAGATTACAGCAATTCCAGCAGTCCAGCTTCGATCCGCCTTCAGCAACTTGCTGATCAGGATCCAGAAGTACCAAGAGATGAATGGTGGTCACTTTCAACATCTGTTATAGTAAGGTAGTACTGTTTTTTCCTTTCATCTGCTGTGTGTGTGTGTGTGTGTGTTTGGGGAGGGGGCACTTTTATGTGCTCCACCCCTGTACAATATTATACATATAACCTTGTGTTTGTTTGCATATATGTGTAACAGTGTGAAATTACACAATGATATAGAATAACTGACAGAACTGGCTTTTAAACAAGGCAGCCATCTCCTTCTTTTTACGAGAAATGTGACTGGCATTAGGAAAGAATATAATACAAAAATAAAATGTGCTCAAAAGCCTATCACATATGAAATGCTATAAGGGCCCCACCAATAATATTGTAAAAATAGTAAGAATAAGAGATGCACACAATCTAAATTTCAGGCAAAGAAATCTTTAAAAAAGGAAAAACAAGAGAAAGCAACAAGTTCAGTAGCTACAACAGAAATTCAGTCCTACTCTAAAACTGCACTGCAATATGACAATTAAGGTCCAGTACATTCCAAATATATTGACAGATGGCATATTCAGACGATTCAGTAGCACCTAAATAAGTACCACCCAATCTTTCTTCTGACAGCTTCATCCCAGTTTTTTGAAAAAGTAATGTGTTCAAAAGCATCCTGATACATTTGTAAAAATAAAGTACTAACAAAAAGTCAGTTTGATTTCCAGAAACCCTTTTCAACAGAAAATATTATATATGCTTTCACTGATCAAATATTAAATGCTCTGAATAACCGAACATCGCTCATTGTGATATTTTTTGATTGTGTAGATCATGGATTTCCTCTAGAGAAGTTAAAATATTGTAGCATGAATGGAACAGTACACAAATTTTTGAACTCATATTTCACTGGGAGATGCAAAAGGTTGAAATAAACACGTTTCATAATTGGAAAAATCAACAGATTTCTCAAATTGGGGAAGATTAAGCATGTGTTTCCACAGGGTTCAGCCATGGGCCCTTAGTGTTATTAATATACATAAATGATTTGCAACTCTATATTGGCAAAGATGCAGAGTTATTTCTTTTTTCTGATGATACAAGTGTAGTAACACACCAAAAAACAAAAAGAAAAAAAAAACAAAAATTGGCTGAGGAAATAGTAACTAATGTTTTTCCGAAAATTATTAAGTGGTTCTACGCAAATGGATTCTCATTTTATTTTAATGAAACACAGTACAGACAGTCCTGTATTGTAAACGGAATAACACCATTAATAAATATAGAGTGTGAAAAGAAGTTGTAGCTTAGGCAGAATAATGATAATTTTTGGCTGTGTGCATTGATGAGAATTGGAAGAAACACATTTATGATCTACTGAAACGTTTGAGAAATGCTTATGCTATTAGTGTTATTCCAAATTTCATTGACAAACATGTCAGTAAATTAGCTTAGTATGCCTCATGTCATTCACTGCTTTCATATGGTAACATATTTTGGAAAAATTCATCATTAAGGAAAAATTTTTCATTGCACAGAAGTGTGAGATTTAATTAAGAGACAAGGATGTTGACTGCAGCGTCTCAATATATATATCTTATGAAATTCGTTATTAATAACCTACCTCAATTCAAAACCAATAGCAATGTCCGTAGCTACAACACTAGGAGAAGGGCTGATTTTCATTATTTTGGGTTAAATCTAACTTTGATACAGAAAGGGGTGAATTATCTGCCGCAAAAGTCCTTGGGCACTTACTAAATAGCATCAAAGGCCTGACAGATAGCTAGCCAGCATTTAAAAACAGCCGGCTGGTGTGGCTGTGCGATTCTAGGGGCTACAGTCTGGAGCCGAGCGACCGCTGCGGTCGCAGGTTCGAATCCTGCCTCGTGCATGGATGTGTGTGATGTCCTTAGGTTAGTTAGGTTTAATTAGTTCTAAGTTGTAGGCGACCGCTGACTTCAGAAGTTAAGTCGCATAGTGCTCAGAGCCTAAAAATTTTTAAACAAGTCTGCTTTCACACAGCAGATGATTTTTTAAATACAAATTGATAATTACACAGTCATTTAAAAATAAAAACGTTGAATTCTGGCATGTAATGGTTCAAATGGTTCTGAGCACTATGGGACTTAACATCTGTGGTCATCAGTCCCCTAGAACTTAGAACTACTTAAACCTAACTAACCTAAGGACATCACACACATCCATGCCCGAGGCAGGATTCGAACCTGCGACCGTAGCAGTCGCGCGGTTCCGGACTGCGCGCCTAGAACCGCTAGACCACCGCGGCCGGCTGTGGCATGTAAATGAACTTTTGTTGTACAGACACGTTCCACAACACTACGAAGTATCGTATTCATGATCTGGAGGACAAGTACTAATCTACTGTAAGCTAGTCTACATCAGAAGAGTGTTGCACTTGGTGACTCATGGTACACAGCCGCAGCACAGGTATGGCCCGTGCACCCCAGAATAGCTAGCAGGCAGCGGGAACTAGATAGGAATGCTTCTGTCGGCGTTGGTCTCTGCAGTCGGCCCTACGATTGGGCTCTGAACTGGATGGCCATTCCACTGCCTCATTGGTCTCTCGTCCTCCCGCGAGAAGACACGGTGTCCAAAGCGCTGATGTTGCCCGCAACTGCGGCTGGGCCTGCCCGTCTTTTGTCGCTCACGTATACGGCGACCGCTGTTTTCCAAGACGCGGCCGCAGGCGTAGCGCAGCCGCAGGGCGTTCGTAGCCCAATCTCAGCCATGGTTGGAACACTTGCACTGAGTGACGCTTGCGCGGATCCTGGGGCTCTTGCCAGGCTAACCGGCTTTTCACAGATCCAGTCACACTAAGAAGTCTAGCAGTTCAGCAACCGCTATTCGTGCGAGCTGGCCCGCACTCACATGGCAGCAGTGAGCAACCGTGTATCACTTCAGGTTGATTCACTAACGCGTTTCGCGGCAAATTTATTTTTTAAAGCTGTTGTGTTAATGAGAACTGATAATGATATTCAATCGCTCTTATCATATTTTGATGTTGCAAAGAATGGAGGGGGGGGGGGGGACTAAGTAAGAAACATTTCTTACGACTGATGCAGTCTTAGTTGACTGCCGTTTTAGAACGAAATTTAAACTGACGTATTTAGATTTCGTTAACATTTTATTTAAGCTTTAAACGTAAAAACGCAGAATGTCAATGAATATTACTTATTTTCTTTTTGATTACTGAATGAATGTCTGGTGCCACTTTTTGAGTAATGCTAATCCGAAGACAAGCTCTTAAGTTGAAGTCTGCCAGTGGCCTTCTCTGGCAGCATGTACTTGTAAGTCCAGACATCGACATAATCCTTGTTGCACTTGTGAAAATTTACATTGAAGAAACAGAAGTCTATGAGACTAATTTTGCTATGAAACTAATCACACAAATGTCACATTCTAGGTATGTTAGTCCTATCTGAGCGGAGTTTCTACACTGTCATCATAACCAGAAATCGATGAAACTGCACAGCTCTTTTGTAAACTGAAATGCTTTATGGTAACTTAATGTAACTGTAGATTTATTCGTTGAGTTCTTCTCCTGAAAACAAAAATGTATTTTCATGGTGTAAACGTTGGAAAAATTATGGAGAATCTCTCCTCTCCCATATCCCTTACAAGCGCTTTCTGTCTTTTTTTTTTACATGGGCTTCTTGCTGTTCGTCTTCCAAGGGTTCGTAATCTTCTGCATGGGATCTATTGTAATGTTTTGTAAACTGAGTTATTTCGCTGCTTTCATTGTTTTAAAGCACATTCATAGAACACTAACTGTATCAAAACTCCATCACATACAAAAAATATGTAAATTAGGCATCCTGCATTGATAATTTGATACTGATGTGTCTGGCCACTTTGAAGTTCCTTACCCGATCAGAATGCTACTTTCTATTCTTCTAAAAACAGCTACTCTCCATTTCAAAGCGAGACTCGACCCTAAAACTTCAATCTTTCTCAAAAAGGTTGAATAGCTATTTTACATATTTGGAGTGCTTACTATTAGATCCCAAAATTATTTGACTGTATTCGAATTACAAGTACGTCTAAGAACTGTTTGCAATACGGACTACGTAAGGAGCTGTGGCACCGAAAGATGTCAAAGATAATTTTTGATTCATATCACCATCAAAAAGAACCATCTTTAGTCCGAAATTAGCATAAACTCATACTGGAAAAAAGAAGTTGCAACATTTCCCGGAAACTGAAGCAAAACAAATGGAAGCCAGTCAATGGAAATCAATTCCTTTGCTGTTGACTGTATAAATAAAAATGTAGGGAATACACTGAAGTCCTGTCCAGCACAGTCTATAAGCTCCAAGAATGAAAACATTGCCTTACACTCAAATATCACTGCCAGTACACCTCTTCAAGTGGACTGTGAGTATATTTTTATTCTGAAAATTCAGGAGAAAGGCTACCCTGATCTTGAAATTATAAGAGGAAACCACATATAAGCAGGAGGGGAAAACGTTATGGCGAATTTTAATAGATATGTGTCTTGTAGTAACATTCATTTTTAGATAAAATGTTAACATCTATTCTAAAAATGGCTCAAATGGCTCTGAGTACTATGGGACTTAACATCTGAGGTCATCAGTCCCCTAGAACTTAGAACTACTGAAACATAACTAACCTAAGGACATCGCACACATCAATGCCCGAGGCAGGATTCGAACCTGCAACCGTTGTGGTCGCGCGGTTCCAGACTGAAGAGCCTAGAACCGCTCGGCCACACCGGCCGGCAACGTTTATTCCACCGTAGTTTCTTTCTCTAAGCTCAGTGCCAACTTTTTTTATCATAAATATTAACCAACATGAACGAAAGTTTGCAGGAAGTAGTCCTGATGTGTTTGCATCATTATCATCGAAAATGTGATTTGTTTACTTTATCATCACATTTCCCGTACTGATAATCACAGAAAATTTACGGCTGTAATTTGATATAAACACTGAAAATAAATCACTAATATTTCTCATAAAGTGAGTGACCAGATCTGTTGAACTATATCTTATGAATGTACTTACAAAATCTGGCTTCCTAAAATCGTTGTGCCTGTAGCAAACGTTGGTGGTTATGGACTTCAAAACTTTCGTATCGCTACATCTTTATATAAAAGACACGATTCTAAAATTTGGTTGCTGCTTCTACTTTAGTAGAAGAAAAGTTAAATTTTTGAGTCAGAGATGCGGGTTTCCATCCAGGCACGTTTGTTTTAATAGATTTGAAAAAACGTCCACGTTCCTCGCTTTATATTTGGCAGCAAAGTGCATAAACCTGGAATGGTGTTCATTTCCTCCCAAGAGCTATTAAGGTCGGTGTAGGGTATAAACAACTGTACGAACTGCTTGCTGAAACTCTTGGACTTTCTATAACAAACTGTCATTCCCTCTCTATTTTATCATCTGCAGATAAAAAATTTCTGCCATTATTCGGCAGTAAATGATTTTCTTGGAAGAAAATTCCTCCAGCATCGGTGGGATCTTGTGCAGTGCCCATATATTTTCGCTTAATGTGACGTAAGAATTGTTTCACTCATCTGTATGATGGAACCGATGTTACTAAGTTGTAGCCTGGATTGAAACTGATGGAACTGTAGCGTCTGTTTCTTTTGCCCGCTTCTTTGCGCTGACAAAATGTTTCCGCACAACATTTGCTGCTTCATCTGGAATACTAACACGGCTACGTTCCCTTAAAACTATGTTATTTTATGTGGGCGGTCTTCCTTTGCATGTATTCTTTTCGAAGTTTACACAATGCCAGTAAGTCACTTCTTGATTCTTTGGATAGTCTACTATATACCGATGGCCGATGTAAATCAGTAACGGTGGTTCTCAGTGAACTCAATTATCTCAGCATTAAAACACGGAACGATACTTGCCAGTCAGAGGCCAACTGCAGCACTGAGCTCTGGGAGAAAGCCACGCCCACTACGAACTGGTGTGGGGACAGGGAACTTTTCCTAGGAAATGGACTTTGACCTTCACCCGAATTCGTCGCAGGTAGGGACGGACAGACCGGTGTACCCTAATTCTGGAATACCCTGCCCACTACCTAGAGTGTCCTGGGCTCCGTACAAACGTCAGTACTTTCCCTCTCCGTACAAGTGTCACTCCGTGCAAGTATTACAAACTCTCTCAAACTGCGCATGCGCGAGTAGGCAGCTCCTCTCGCCATGGGGTCTCCTGATGCAGTCGCAGGCCTCTGCCACGAGATGGACAGCGCACTTTCAGGCATCAGATACCAAGGATCTTCCTCACGCTGCCGCATAGGTCACTCGTTTCTTCCCTCTGCTCCGGCCGCCGGCTCGTGGACACCGGCGTGGCTACTTGCGACGTCCTTCGATGGCGCCAGCGCCCACTCACCCGCAGCCAGAAACTGCCGTAGTTTTCACTCCGTCTGCCGAGGCCCACACGACCACAATTGTGCCACGATAATCACAGCACAAGTGAAAAGCCGCCAAATATTCCACAATAAACGACCAAAACCAGCACACAGACAAACTGTTTATAGGAATTCCATCAGAGCGTGTTCCTTGTTTGTCATTGTTTGGATTTTACTCTTTTGTGCCCTATAATGAGCTTTTGGTACGTATATTCACACCTGTCACTTCAGAATCCAGTGCCTTTTTAAACACAATGACATGAAGAAAACCTGAGTGTTCAACTTAAAAGAGGACTCATCGTTTAGTTTACTACACTGAAACCCCAAAGAAATAGGTACAAGCATGCGTATTCAAATACAGAGATACGTAAATAAGCAGAATACGGCGCTGCGGTCGGCAATGCCTGTACAGGGTGGTCCATTGATAGTGACCGGGCCAAATATCTCACGAAATAAGCATCAAATGAAAAAATTACAAAGAACGAAACTCGTCTAGCTTGAAGGGGGAAACCAGATGGCGCTATCGTTGGCCCGCTAGATGGCGCTGCCATAGGTCAAACGCATATCAACTGCTTTTTTTAATAGGAACCCCCATTTTTATTACATATTCGTGTAGTTGGTAAAGAAATATGAATGTTTTAGTTGGACCACTTTTTTCCCTTTGTGATAGATGGCGCTGTAATAGTCACAAACTTATAAGTACGTGGTATCACGTAACATTCCGCCAGTGCGGACGATAATTGTTTCGTGATACATTACCCGTGTTAAAATGGACCGTTACCAATTGCGGAAAAGGTCGATATCGTGTTGATGTATGGCTATTCTGATCATAATGGCCAACGGGAGTATGTTATATATGCTGCTCGGTATCATGGACGACATCATCCAAGCGTCCGGACCGTTAGCCGGATAGTTACGTTATTTAAGCAAACAGGAAGTGCTCAGCCACAAGTGAAACGTCAACCACGACCTGCAACAAATGATGATGCCCAAGTAGGTGTTTTAGGTGCTATCGCGGCTAATCCGCACATCAGTAGCAGACAAATTGAGCGAGAATCGGGAATCTCAAAAACGTCGGTGTTGAGAATGCTACATCAACATCGATTGCACCCTTCCCATATTTCTATGCACCAGGAATTGCATGGCGACGACTTTGAACGTCGTGTACATTTCTGCCAAAGGGCACAAGAGAAATTACGGGACGATGACAGATGTTTCGCACACGTTCTATGTAGCGACGAAGCATCATTCACCAACAGCGGTAACGTAAACCGGCATAATATGCACTATTGGGCAACGGAAAATCCACGATAGCTGCGACAATTGTAACATCAGCGATCTTGGCGGGTTAATGTATGGTGCGTCATTATGGGAGGAAGGATAATTGGACCCCAATTTATCGATGGCAATCTAAATGGTGCAATGTATGCCGATTTCCTACGTAATGCTCTACCGATGTTACTACACGATGTTTCACTGCATGACAGAATGGCGATGTACTTCTAACATGATGGATGTCCGGCACATATCTCTCGAGCGGTTGTAGCGGTATTGAATAGCATATTTCATGACAGGTGGATTGGTCGTCGAAGCACCATACCATGGCCCGCACGTTCACCGGATCTGACGTCCCCGGATTTCTTTCTGTGTCCAGTGTGGTAACCACTGCGTCACCTCGCTCTGTCCCAAAGTAACATTTATAGACCTGGATTACCGATACGTCCGATAATTAACGGTGTAGGATACCTAGGTGAACCTGCCTCTAAATACATGCTACAGTTATTACGGAAAAGTTTTGTCTGTGAAGAAAATTTTCAGTCTCCGATATAATAGATTTGGTTCGCCTTGTAGATGGCAACACTTTCCCTCCTGACTCTACTTGGCTCTCCCTTGACATTAAAAATCTGTGTACCAATGTACCTCTGGGTTAAACAAATCAACCAGCCAACCTTAATACGGGCGCAAAGGGCCGGTGCCCTAGGATTCATAACTTTCAGTTTTGGTACTATGTCAGGACAAAAAATACTAGAAAAACCGTCCATACATTTCTTGAGCTCCTTCGCGTATTTTTCAGTGGAATTGTCATCTGTGTATTGGATGTTGTTCTCCTCAAAAAACTGCAATGTTTCATCGATATAATCTTTCCTATCAACAGGGACCGTTGTATTTCCCTTGTCAGCCCTAACAACTAATGCTTCTTCTGACCAAAACATCTTATTAATAGAATTTAAAACCACCTGATCTTTAGTAATAGATGTTTCATGGACAGCCTCTTCAGTAAGATCACTGGCCTTAAAAATCATTGTTAATTTTTCGGATTCGCTGCACGAGGTCACACCTAGCGCAATTTTTAAATTTGCCACCAGAGACATAACCGCCGAAACGCCTAGCCAAGGTTGAAAGTTGCATTTGAGTCCTGCATTTGGTAAGTCCCACTGCTGCGTACTAAAGTCTACTTCCGTCAGGTTTACTACACGCTCCGCAAAGGGGAAGTGCGTATTCTCATCATTACTGCGTTTGTAAACTGAACGACAGTAAACTCTCCTTAACTTCTGCAGTTTTAGCTCATGAGTGTGAGCTATCAACTAACTATTTTCCCAATTAACAGTGTTCAGAACTCTCGTCATATCATCTAAGACATCTTTAGGCAAAATTTTTACAGCGGAAAAATAAGCATCATGTCTATCTTATTCTGGCTGTTTCTCTCCTTTCATTAGGTCCACTGCATGGTTTAAATGTTTCCTGACTGATGGTTTATATATCCGGTTACATCGGTGTCTGTTTTACATTTTATATGGCTTTATGACTGATTGGTCACATATCCAGCTATTTTTACGTAAGTTCTTGTTATTTCTAGTTCACGTTGTCTGCTTAGCCGTGCAAGACAGGACCATGAGCTCTTCCTCCATGTTCCTATTTTTGTGGACAATCTGATCATGCCTCAAAAGCGTCAAGAGCGCCATTGACATTAAATAATTTCGGAATCGAGACTGTTGTAGTTCTGAAATGCTTTTAAACCGCTTGCAGTAACACCGTACCAAGATGGAATAGAAAATTCAACTGTCATTCCATCATGTAATTATTTGTCTTTAATGCAGCATTGTTGATAGTTGATGAAGGTTTATAAGGAGTTTTTCTTTCATATTCAACACTTAAGAAATGGGTGATCGAGTTCAAATGTGACTACATCCCTTCAAAAAGCTTGGTATAGATTACATTAAAAAGCATTAAACTACTGGATACTGGTTATTAGCATTAAAATAACTTAGTGAAGAGTAAAGCCGTTTTAGGACACGACTTTCGTGTGTTGGTTTTTGCTATTGAACAACTAAATGAAAAGCACAGATAATTCGGTTTAGCTGATTGCTTGGTATTTGTAGATTTCTAAATGGATTTTGATCAAGTTAACAGAAAACTCCTATGGCTTATCCTTCAAGAACTAGAATATTTGAAATATATTATAAACATATTATACTATGTTAGACGATTATACAACAATATTAAAATAATAATTGACCTGCTTAAATCAAGTAGTGACGAAAGGTTACCAAGCAGGGTGTCCAATAGAGGTGAAGCTTTTCATCAAGTTATTTTAACGTATATCTTGACGAACTGACAGTTAAATTTTGCTGATAATGTTTCAGTTGTAGAATACACAGGACACCGACTACAGTTCCTTTTTCATAGAAGTTCGCTATTTCCTCCGATATCCTTTGGTGTTGTTTCGTTCCTGAAGTGAAGCCATGCACCGACTCCTCTGACTATAATTTGCTGGTATCAAAAAATAAAATTAATGTACTGACATTTGTAGGAAAACAGCCACCTAAATGAGAAATAGCTATTGATAATACGGCAAATGAGAAACCTTAGTTACGTCCCTGTTTAGGTTGCGATGTCTGTTACAAGTATTACAACTAAAACAAATTCCAGGTACATACAAGACAATTAAACATAATCTGAAACCAAAGCACCGAATAAACTTAACTCAGTGTTTATAAACTTACGGCTCTACCAGCGCATCTTCATGGAAAAGGAAGAAGAAGATGAGTTAGTGACGAAAACGTTTTTTGAAAAATAGGTGTCCTCCTTGTTGGATGCTGACCTTAGCAGCAATGTTTGGAACATTTTAAAAAGAATCCAGTTTTGTGTGATGATTTGGTATTGTGGATGGAACCGAAGCTCGATTTCACATCAGAAATGAAACAACAATAAAGGAAGTTGATGGAATTGGTGAATTCTCATAAAAAGCCGACATAGAGTTCATTTTCGATAATGGTTATCATCAGTATTTTAAATACTGCAAAGGAATACTTGAAAATGGTCTTCCACCTTATGGGAGCGTAAAATGTATTATTACGAAGATACCATTACAGTAGTGCAGGTGCTGAGCGTGCTAGATTGATATTAATGAGACGATCGAGATGGGAGTGGCTCATAACTTAATCAAGAGGGACGGGGACTTTAAATCAAGTAAAGCGCTCAATTTGCTTATGTGCCTCCGGAATTCATATCAAGCTAAAACGCTTCGGGACTGGACTTGCAAAATATGCCTACCCTCTCCTCTTTTCAGTATGACTCGAGAACTTAGTTCTATTCGTACAACACTTCAGCTCTCAACCACTTACTTAAAAGTGAATACTAATGTTTCCTACACCTTGACGCCACTCCTTGAAACCAGGAGCCACATTTCCTTTCCCTGCCAACTGCTAATTTTTGTAGTGCATGAGCTTTTATTTATTGACCTTTGCTCAACTCTGAGCAACACTTTGTTGATCCTCTATGCTGCCACCACTGTATGTTTGGTATTTACGCACCTAAGCTTTACAAAACTAAAATCTCGCTAGGTACTCCAACGCCTGCACAGGAAGTCTCTCCTGAGGCTAGTTGTCTCCCTATAAATGTCTCCTTGCAAATGTAGTTGTCTCCCTATAAAATATATCTAAAAACAAGATGGAATCTTTGACCACAGAACGTTAGTTGATGGTTATTCTACCTGCGAAATAGGCGGACTGGCAAACATAATAGAAAATAATCCTTTACAAATAGCAAATCTGCAATCTCTTCAACACTTTTCTTTAAACATTAAATAGTATGTGCATAAAGGATAGGGCAGATAAGACAGGAGACCCCAAGCCTATCCAGGATAAATAAATATATCGAGGTGCGGTTATAGCAGACAATATGATAAATTTCCTGATGTTCAAAAGTAATTTTTGTCGTTTATAGTCGCTGAAATACGAAACTGACTTCGTTTTTCCTGTGGCATTTGAAAGAAGCATCTTAGAAAACTTCAACGACATAAAATGCTTGGGAGCTACTCGAATAGAATCAAGATAACAAATTCCTGTCCCGTCGCCAAGATAAGAGGTTCCACAAACGTCTACGCTTTTATTCCATATGCAAGCAATCATGTAACTCAGACATGGTTTTTGTGTTTACCAGAACGCTTGAAGCCCATCGGTTTGAGTTCTGCTGTTGCATAAATCAGATAACTTGCTCGTAAAGCAACTGCAACCAATTTTGGAAGTTAGCTGTCAGCTCTTGAAATAGCAAAATGCGAAGAGGATGAAATGCAGTGGCTGACCACTCTCGTATTTCCGAGGTACCTCTTAGTGACGTCAGCACTTTTTCTTTTTTGGTGGTCATCGTCAGTCTTATGACTGGTTTGTTGCGGCCCGCCACGAATTCCTCTCCTGTGCCAACCTCTTCATCTCAGAGTAGCACTTGCAACCTACGTCCTCAATTATTTGCTGGATGTATTCAAGTCTCTGCCTGTCTTCCACAGCTTTGAGCAGCACACCTCCCTCTAGTACCACGGAAGTCATTCCCTGACGTCTTAATAGATATCCTATCATCCTGACCCTTCTCCTTGTGAGTGCTTTCCACATATTCCTTTCCTCTCTGATTGTGCGCAGAACCTCCTCATTCCTTTCCTTATCAGTCCACCTAATTTTCAACACATCTCTAATGCTTCGATTCTCTTCTGTTCCGGTTTACCCACAGTCCATGTTTCACTGCCATACATTCTCAAAAATTTCTTCCTCAAACTGCCTATGTTTGATACTAGCAGAGTTCTCCTGGCCAGGAATGCCCTTTTGATCAACACTAGTGTTTTTTTTTATGTCCCCCGTGCTCCGTCGTTTGATGCCCTCCGTGCTCCGTCCGTCGTTGGTTATTTTGCTGTCTTTCTATCAGACTCCCTTAACATCTTTTATTTCGTGACCATCAATCCTGATGTTAAGTGTCTCGCTTTTTCCATTTCTTCTACTTCTCATTACTTTCGTCTTTCTTCGATTTACACTCAATCCATATTCTGTACTCATTCCACTGTTCATTCCATTCAGCACATCATGTTATGTTCATTCACTTTCATTCAGAATAGCAATGTCATCATTGATATCCTTTCACCTTGAATTTTAATTTCGCTGCTGAACCTTTCTTTTATTTGCACCATTGCTTCTTCCATGTACAGACTGAACAGTAGGGCAAAATACGGCATCCCTGTCTTACACCCTTTTTAATCCGAGCACTTCATTTTTGCGCGTCCACTCTTGTTATTCTCTCTTAGTTATTGTATATATTGCATATTATCCACCTCTTCCTGTTGCTTTACCCCTATTTTTCTCAGAATTTCGATCACTTTGCACCATTGTACATTGTCGAACACTGTTTCCAAGCCGGCAAATACTATAAACATGTCTTGATTATCAATCGCAACGTCGGAATTGCCTCTGTGATGCCATTACCTTTTCTAAAGCCAAATTTATCATCATCTAGCACTGCTTCAATTTTTTTTTATTCTTCTGTATGTTATTCCTCTTAGCAACTTGGATGTATGAGATGTTAAGGTGATTGTGTGATAATGCTCGAACTTGACTCCTCTTACAGTTTTCAGAATTGTGTGGATGATATTTTTCCGAAAGTCGCCAGTCTCATACATTCTACACACCAACGTGATTAGTCGTTTTGTTGCCGCTGCCCCCAACGACAATAGAAATTCTGATTGAATGTTATCAATCCCTTCTGCCTTTTTAAATTCTGATTTTAATACTGGGCCACCAACATCTTCTAAATCGACTCCTGTTTCTTCTTCTGTCGCATCAGACAAATTTTCACCCTCATAGAGGCTTTCAGTGCATTCTTCCATCTATCCGCTCTCTCCTCTGCATTTAACAGTAGAATTCCCATTGCACTCTTAATGTTACCACCCTTGCTTTTAATGTCAGCATAGGTAGAGATGTCCATTCCACTTCAAATGTACTGCCTGTGTAGCTATTCCTTATTGTTCTGTCTACAGCCTTAGACAACATTAAGCGTGTCTCGTCATTCCTTAGTACTTCCGCATCCCACTTCTTTGCGTATTGATTCTTCATGACTAATGTCTTAAACTTCAGCCTATTCTTCGTCACTACTAAACGTTGTGATCTGTGTCTGTATCTGCTCCGGAGTACGTCTTACAATCCGGTATCTGATTTCGGAATCTCTCTCTGGCCATAATGTAATCCAACTGAAATCTTTCCATATCACACGGCCTTTTCCAACTATTGTGTTACTTTTACAGTCATTGTG
Organism: Schistocerca nitens; assembly: GCF_023898315.1. Lineage (NCBI taxonomy): Eukaryota > Metazoa > Arthropoda > Insecta > Orthoptera > Acrididae > Schistocerca > Schistocerca nitens. Next base: position 408,610,621 of record NC_064618.1, read on the forward strand.
TTACTTCCATTAAAATGTTATTTTCATTTATTTCGTGAATTTCTTCTTCCTTGTTATATTTTATTCTCCACGCTTTCAGTTTCCCTAGCTCTTTTTTAAGAATGTTTGCAAAGACAGATCATGTGTGCCTGGCAGGACAATGGAGCTCTTCAGTATACAACTGCACTGATGCTCTAATGGTTTGGCGACATTCACCATAAAAGATGTTCACTTTTTGGATTGTCGTATACATTGTGAATGTCTCAACAGCTTTAAGATTGCGAAAGCAGCAGAATTCAGATTGATGTGCTTCAAGCGCACTGGTAAACACACAAACCGTACCTGTGCGACATGTTTGGTTACATTTATTATAATGGGGCAGACTTTTGTGGAACCTCTTCTCTTGATGACGGGACAGTGGTTTGCGGCGCTATTATTTTCATACATTTGAGCAATTCCAATATATGTTATGTCGTTGAGGTTCTCTTAGAAGCTTCTCTGAAAAGACAGAGAAAATTGTATATAGTTCAATTAGAAAAAACAAAGTCGGCGTCGGAATCCGGCGAATACAATCAATCAAAAATACTTGCAAACAGCCGGCCGGTGTGGCCGAGCGGTTCTAGGCGCTACAGTCCCGAACCACGCGACCGCTACGGTCGCAGGTTCGAATCCTGCCTCGGGCATGGATGTGTGTGATGTGCTTAGGTTAGTTAGGTTTAAGTATTTCTAAGTTCTAGGTGACTGAAACTTCCTGGCAGATTAAAACTGTGTGCCCGACCGAGTCTCGAACTCGGGACCTTTGCCTTTCGCGGGCAAGTGCTCTACCATCTGAGCTACCGAAGCACGACTCACGCCCGGTACTCACAGCTTTATTCTGCCAGTATCTCGTCTCCTACATTCCAAACTTGCCCGCGCAAGGCAAAGGTCCCAAGTTCGAGTCTCGGTCGGGCACACAGTTTTAATCTGCCAGGAAGTTTCATATCAGCGCACACTCCGCTGCAGAGTGAAAATCTCATTCTGGAAACATCCCCCAGGCTGTGGCTAAGCCATGTCTCCGCAGTGACCTTTCTTTCAGGAGTGCTAGTTCTGCAAGGTTCGCAGAAGAGCTTCTGTAAAGTTTGGACGGTAGGAGACGAGATACTGGCAGAAGTAAAGCTGTGAGTACCGGGCGTGAATCGTGCTTCGGTAGCTCACATGGTAGAGCACTTGCCCGCGAAAGGCAAAGGTCCCGAGTTCGAGTCTCGGTCGGGCACACAGTTTTAATCTGCCAGGAAGTTTCATACCAGCGCACACTCCGCTGCAGAGTGAAAATCTCATTCTAGGGGACTGATGACCTCAGCAGTAAAGTCTCATAGTGCTCAGAGCCATTTGAACTTGCAAACATCTGGAAATTCGCCATATTGTTCGCTATAACTTGGCGAAAACCGCACCTAGGTATATTTACTCATTCTACATATTTGTGAGGTGATCTGTCTCAGCTGCCTCATCCTGTGGTCAGAAATTGTTTGGAACGCTTGTAAGGGTATTGTAGAAAAAATGGTTCAGATGGCTCTGAGTACTATGGGACTACTTAAACCTAACTAACCTAATGACGTCACACACATCCATGTCCGAGACAGGATTCGATCCTGCGACCGTAGCGGTCGCGCAGTTCCCGACTGTAGCACCTAGAACCGTTCGGCCATCCTGGCCGGCGGCTGTGCTGAGAAATAATTGTTTAGCAAAAAATTCGATAAGTTGCGTCTTTTCCGAGTCATTTAGCATTGAAGTCAGCCATCAGGCACTTTCGGGCGCCAAGCAGTCTGCCAGGGACGGCGTGGTCAATCGTATTAATCGTTTGGTTTTCAACCGGTAAAGAGCAATCGAACAAGTAGTAACTCACAGACACCCAGACGTCTGTCCATTATCGCATTTTACCGTGAACAAGTGCTTGAATTTGCGCGCGCAACAACCTGATTGGCTAACTTCAATGCTAAATATCTCGGAACTGGTGCATCGTATCGACTTTTTTCGTAACAGTTAGCTATTGAAATGTTAGATGTGTAGAACATCCATTCGATTTTTTAAGAAATATTTCGTTTATAAACCATAGGTATATACTTTTTATTTATTTTTATTTGAGTTTTTGGCAACATTACTGTTGCTTCTGTCGTTCAGTGTGTTTTTCGGTTTTTTAGGTAAGTTCCCGACTAATTGGCTATTATATCCGTTGTTTGAGGAAATCTGCTTCAAAGTACGTAATCTCGTCGTCAAATAGGTTTCTGTTGTGCAAGTATATTGTTAATAAATGTTACTGAGCGATTACTTTGTCTTATCTCTGATTTTGTACACAGACAGTGTTTTGAAATAGGACTTAGGTTGCAGTTTTAACGATATGTTGCCTTTTAGACTTATTTTTTTACCTCTGTAGGGTTACATATTCGGTTTCTGTTGGTAGAAAATTTTTTAGCTTTTACATGATGCAAAATTTTTTATTGTGTACCAGCTACCACACTTTTATTAAAATTACGTATTTATATTTGTAAGAAACCTCTAGAAGCACTAAATGTCAACATGTTGCCTAGTAACCTTGGCCGCGTGTCAGTTCAGCGGCGGGGCGTTCTTGTATCAGCGATTGTCTCTCTGACTCGTAATATGGGACGGATGCACTTGACGAAAGGTGTTGAAAAAATGGATTTGAAGTTGACATGCCAACGCATCTTAAGTCGAGTATATAGCTAATTAAGATATGGAGTATATTTATAGCACTAACTGAGCACTTGTATTAAGATTTACTAAGGTATGTTTAGTAATACTTAACTCTATGTGTTATATTTATGACATTGTATGCTATTTTCCATAATTTAATATTTTACACTTTATGTACGCTATTCAAAAGTCAGACGATGGTAGCTCTGTTTTACCGAAACCAGTCATCGCAAATAAAGGTTTTACAAGTGCGATCGTGACTGAGAAATTGTCTTCTTTTAAGATGAATAATTACAGATCGTCTCTTATTACTCAATACGAGCAAGTCACCTTAAGGTGAGATTCGTATATTAATACAATGTTATTGAGTCAGAGAGGCAGGAGATTTTAAAGTGATGATTCATAGTCCAGTTATATCACAAATTGTGCCACAAATAAATCGCTGTTATGACAAGGCTGTGGTCAGCCTCTCCGGTTTCCACTGCAATTGAAATTCATATTGCGAGAAGCCGACATGAGTGGTCGATACTTCGGAGAGACAATATCAGCGAATATGACGTTGTAATATCTCTTTATATTCGATGAATTATTCTGATACAATTCTACCCTTGAATGACGTTTACTAATTTTCTATCTTCATACTCGCAGAATCCATGCGAAAAGTAGTTCCTGAGCTGGGGTCTATTCTTCCAGGTTTTCCAGGGTTTCCCTGTGAAGGCCAGTTCCCAAATGGGTAGACCTTTTTTCCGTAATTACACCAATCTACATCTTCCCTGGTTATGTACTCGGGATGCGGGTATACCCCGGTACATGTAAAAGCTACAGCTTAGGTATTCTCGTAACTTATTGTCTTAACATGTTACCCATACTCTCTATAGTAAAATTCTACGAATTCAAAATATTCCTCTTTTGAATAAAAAACCGAACAAATTTTTTTCTGTTAGCTCGCAAAGTGTATTATCATTAACTTTGCTCGCTGCGAGGGGCAATTGTAATATCTCTTTATATTCGATGAATTATTCTGATACAATTCTACCCTTGAATGACGTTTACTAATTTTCTATCTTCATACTCGCAGAATCCATGCGAAAAGTAGTTCTACGTAATGTGAGAAACTGACAACGAACACTCGTCCATAAACTCGGAAACCTAGACATTACGATAAACTTGCAAAACATAAAACAATAAATGGCGAATTCTACTTAAGTACTGTGGACCACCTGAATGGGAACATAAGTGAGAAAAAAATAAAATATCTTTATTTAGGCCATGGCAATTCCCGACAAAAATGTTCAGATAATGCCAAAACTGAAATAACTCTTGGATCACCCACGATACTGACCATATTTAGCTCTTTCTATCACAATTTCATGAGACAAGGAAGGTACAAAATTCTAAGAATGACAATAGAAGAATGATGACGAACAACATGGCTTCAAAATCTGAGAAACTGTTTCGGATTGACTTCCCTACAAGTACTTAGATCCGCAAAGTCACCGAGCGAGGTGGCGTAGTGGCTAGCACACTGGACTCGCATTCGGGAGGACGACGGTTCAATCCCGCATCCGGCCATTCTGATTTAGGTTTTCCGTGATTTCCCTAAATCGCTCCAGGCAAATACCTGGATGGTTCCTTTGAAAGGGCACGGCCGACTTCCTTCCTCGTCCTTCCATAATCCGATGAGACCCCAAACAACCCAATCCCAGCCCCGCATAGTCAAAAACAAGATTAACAGTAATCATAGTCAACATCCTAAAAGAGGCAGAAACTTAAGAAGAAGAGTCACTTATAAGTGCAGTAAAAGAAATTTCTGCCTGGAAAACACCTTTTACGTAATGGAGACGTTACGGCATTCCTAGATAGGTATCTAGGTTTTTCCAAAACCGCTCTTCTGGAAAGTTTTTGCTTACATGAAAAAGGTTGAACAAGTGTGCTTATTACGTCGATAAACACTTGTATTCATTTAGAAACATATTTCTTTCTTTGCTGGTCGAGAAATTATCTTTATGTCAGACGGATGAAATGCTTGCAGAAGACATAGGATAGAGGAAATTGATTAAGTCGATAAATACATGTATTCGTTTAGAAACATCCTTCTTTCACTGCTGGTCGAAAAATCGTCATCTTTATGTCAGACGGACAAAATGCTCGAAGAAGACATAGGAAAGACGGAATAACTGTAGATAAGAAAAGAAGAGGAAAAACATAGGAGAAAATCTTGACTGGCATCGTATTAGTATTGCTGCCTCCATCCGAGTCTCATTCTAAAGCAACGGAATGTCTCAACTAGCCTGAAAGGAGCGTCGAATACTTTTCTCAAAGCTTGGCTACTGTTTTTTGCCTGTCTTTCCTGGAGCCCTAGACATCAAAGAGAAGTTTCGCCGTGAGAGACACCGTTGTCTTTAAGGCGGAGCACGGGTTCATTGTAGTTATACGACTTTCTAAGAATCCCTGCGAAGTTTAAACTCGATTTAACAGCGCCCGGGAGCCGTTCTGTCGGCACGGAACGAGCCTGGGGAACGCCGGGAGACTCTGGCAGCATCTGCCGCGATGCGCCACCCACCCTCTGCTGTCTGAGCTACGGCCGCGCCGGTACCTCGCGCTCCGGGCCAGCCGGAGTAGTGAAGAAACAAACGTAGGTCATTCGCGTGCCTCAAGAATGAGGCTCATCGTACGAACTATGTATTGCTCTCTGGGTTTTAGCTAACGTAATAACTTGTAATGCAACCAAAGACATGTTCAGGATGCCTGAATCATTTTACGTTAAACTGTAATAGGCGATTGCGACTCCAGAACCGAGATATTTACCAATCGTCGGCAATGCACATTTGTTGTTTGATGGATGTTCGCAGCATATACCGCATAAGAACAATGTAGCTCTTACTACTCGTAATTGTTCAAAGCGACGACCGCAAGTCTCAACACATGTATTATAACTGCGCACGCATTCCTTTCACACTCCCTCAAAGGTCCTGGGTAGCTTTCGTACCAGGAGACAGATACCGGATGATAAACTGTCGTACACCCCTGACCACTTAACAGACGTACTGTACACAGCTTAGATCACTGCACGTGTGTCCTGTTACGACCGCACGCATCGCACCGGGGCATTAACCTGTGCCACACGCACACCACTATCCCTGTTATCCATTGCATCAGACAGCTTATGCTGTGTCCATGTTCACGAGACTTCACAGACATACATTTCGCTGCAGGATATAGTGCCCGCAAAGCAGCACATATGTATATGTACAAAGAGCGCTTTCCCAAGAGGTGTCATCTTAACTGACAGAAGTATATCTCCGCGGATACCAACTTACGAGAGACGGGGTTGTTCACGCCAAAGAGATCTGCGCAAGGTTCCCGCCAAAGACACGCCCGTGTACCTGATTTTCATGAGATGGTGTTGGATTGTGTGGCCGACCACCCAACAATTAGTACGAGTAAAAGTCAACTAGCTTGTAGCACGAAGTCGATTTATTAATTTTTAAGTAAGTTATTAATTTGGGCAGCTGGTCACAATTTCTCAGCACTTGGCAAATTGAGTTAGTTATAGACTGCAGGGAGAGATAGCAACGATATAACTTGTATAAACAGTTTTCATGGCACTAATCTTTTATTTTTCTTCTTTGTTGTTAAAGTTGTAGGCTCGTAGACCAATCTAAAATGCAACTTTTTTAATGCTGGTTTAGAGGATGTTCGGCTTCATTTTTTTAAATAATATGAACATTGGTAGAATTTCTGTTGCTGGATTTATGCCTTTTCAGTCATTTCACTTCACAATACAAATCAACATCAACCACCATGCTATCACAACACAAGTAACATGTACTCCATCTTCGCACTTCAAACTCATACTACGAACTGCCCAAGGACAATGATTTACTTCTAACAACGTGTAACAAAGAAAATACTACCATGTGTCAATGTATTTGTGGAAAATCATTTTTGAAACATTAATTTCAAAAATAAAGAACAAATAATTGTTTATCATTGCATCTTTTTAAAAAGTCCATAATCATCATCGTAATTATTCTAAGTGTTTATATATGTTGACGTTTATACGTTTTCGTATAGCTATATGGATGTCGATTTCTGGGTTTTGAGTCTTCAAGTTCGAAACAGTCATTTCATATGATCCAAGATCGGTTATCTTGCAATAATTACTTTTATTACATTTACCACCCCAATTTTTGAAAGCGTAAAATGTGATAAAAATTTTGATATATAGTAATAAAATTGGTTATTCCAACAAGTTTTGGTATGTAACAACTCAATATTCATACGTTATTCATTACATAATATACAACATTTTTGATTACCTTAGTATCATTCCTTCACTCAAATGAGGACAAGAGCAAAACTTCGCTTTACAAAGCTCTTTTCTCACAAAAAATTTCAAAACAATTACGATGACTGACCTTTTATTTATTTTACCAAATCTCATGTAACATACAATCGATAAGCAAAAGTGATATAAATAACAAAAATACCTACTTGTAACTCTGTCCTTTGACAGCTACATTCACTGATTTTATTATAGTACGTAACAGTAGAACCTGTATTTCATGACAAAGTATAAGCATTTCAGGAAACCTAAAAATTCTGTGATCTACAAACGCCTGTAAGTAACCACTACACAAAAATATTTTCTTTATACTTGTTTATTTATTTACAAATCTGTCTTCAATTGGTTAAATGTTATCTGTTGATAATTCTCTATGCTCCCCCATGAACAGTGGACCTTGCCGTTGGTGGGGAGGCTTGCATGCCTCAGCGATTCAGCGATACAGCCACACCGTAGGTGCAAACGCAACGGAGGGTTATCTGTTGAGAGGCCAGACAAACGTGTGGTTCCTGAAGAGGGGCAGCAGCCTTTCAGTAGTTGCAGAGACAACAGTCTGGATGACTGACTGATTCTTGCCTTGTAACACTAACCAAAACGGCCTTGTTATGCTGGTACTGAGAACAGCTGAGAGCAAGCGGAAACTACAGCATTGTTTTTCCCGAGAGCATGTAGCTGTACTTTATGGTTTAATTATGATAATATCCTCTTAGGTAAGATATTACGGAGGTAAAATAGTCCCCAATTCAGAACTCTGGGTGGGGACTACACAGAAGGACATCATTATCGGGAGAAACAAAAGTTACATTTTATGGATCGGAGCGTGGAATGTCAGATTCCTTAATCGGGCAGGTAGGTTAGGAAATATAAAAAGGGAAATGGATAGATTAAAGTCAGATACAGCGTAACTTAGTGAAGTTCGTTGGCAGGAGGAACAGGAGTTCTGGTCAGGTGAATACAGGGTTATAAATACAAATTCAAATAAGGGTAATGGAGAAGTAGGTGGAATAATGAGTAAAGAAATAGGAATACGGATAAGCTACTACGAACAGAATAATGAACGCATTATTGTAGCCAAGATGAACACGAAGACCACACCCACAACAGTAGTACAAGTTTGTATGTCAACTAGTTCCGCAGATGAGGAGGAGATTGAGGAAATATATGATGAGACAAAAGAAATTATTCAGATAGTTGAGAGAGCCCAAAATTTAATATTCATGGGGAACTGGAATTCGATAGTAAGAAAAGGAAGAGAAGGAAAAGTAGAAGGTGAAAGGGAAAGGAATGAAAGTGGAAGCCGCCTGGTAGAATTTTGCACAGAGCATATGTTAATCGTAGCTAACACTTGGTTTAAGATTCATGACAGAAGGTTGTATACGTGCAAGAGACCTGGAGACATCGGAAGGTTTCAGATTGATTATATAGTGGTCAAACAGAGGTTTAGGAACCAGACTACACTGTAAGATATTTCCAGGGCCATATGTCGACTCTGACCACAATTTATTGGATATGAACTGCAGATTAAAACTGGAGAAACCGCAAAAAGGAAGGAATTTAATAATCTGGGACCAGGATAAACTGAAAGAACCAGAGGTTGTAGAGGGTTTCAAAAGGAGCATTAGGGAACGATTGATAAGAACACTGAAAAGGAATGCAGTAGATGAAGAATGGGTAGTTTTGAGAGATGAAATAGTGAAGGTAACAGAGGATCAAGTAGGTAAAAGGACGAGGACAAGTAGAAATCCTTGGGTAACGCTAGAGATATTGCATTTAATGGATGAAAGGAGAAAATAAAAAAGTCATAAACGAAGCAGGAGAAAGGGAATACAATATCTAAAAAATGAGACAGATAAAAAGTGCAAAACGGCTAAGCAGGAATTGCTAAAGGAAAAATGTAAGGATGTAGAAGCATAAATCAGTAGGTTAAGACAGACGCTGACTACAGGAAAATTAAAGAGACCTTTGGAGAAAAGAGAACTATCTCTGTGCTTATAAAGAGCTCAAATGCATAACCAGTCCTAAGCAGGAAAGCAGAAGGGTGGAAGGTGTATATAGAGGGTCTGTGCAACGGAAATGTACTTGAGTGCAATATTGTGGAAAGGGAAGAGCACGTAGAGGAATATGAGAAGGTAGATACGATACTGCGTGAAGAATTTGACAAAGTACTCAAAGACGTGAGTCAAAACAGGGCCCTGGGGAGTAGGCAACACCCCATTAGAGCTACAGATAGCCATAGGAGAGCCAGCCATGACAAAACTCTTTCATCTGGTAAGCACGTTGTATGGGACAGGAGGAATACACTCAGAGTTCAAGAATAATACAATAATTCCAATTCCAAAGAAAGCAGGTGCTGACAGGTGTGAAAATTACCGAACTATCTGTTTAATAAGTCACCGCTGAAAAATACTAGCACAAATCCTTTACAGAAAACCGGGGAAATTAACAGAGACCGACATCGGGGAGTATCAGTTTGGTTTGCGAAGAAATGTAGGAACACGAGAGGCAATACCGACCCTACGACTTATAACGGAACATAGGTTAAGGAAAGACAAACTTACGTTTGTGGCATTTGTAGATTTAGAGAAAGCTTTGGATAATGTTGACTGGAACACTCTCTTTCAACTTCTAAAGGTGTCAAGGGTAAAATACAGGGAGCGTAAGGCTATTTACAATTTGTACAATAACTAGAGGAAGAATCGAGGGTACGAAAGGGAAGCAGCAGTTGAGAAGGGAGTGAGGCAGGGTTGTAGCCTATCCCTGATGTTATTCAATCTGTATATTGAGCAAGCAGTAAAGGAATTAAAGTACAGCGGGAAGAAATAAAAACTTAGAGGTTTGTCCATGACATTGTAGTTCTGTCAGAGACGCCAAAGGACTTGTAAAAGCAGTTGAACAGAACGATATTGAAAGAAGGATATAAGATGAACAACAACAAAAGAAAAACGAGTATAATGAAATTTAGTCGAATTAAATCTCGTAACGCTGAGGGAATTAGATTAGGAAATGAGACACTTAAAGTAGTAAATGAGTTTTGTCGTTGGAAAGCAAAATAACTGATGATGGTCGAAGTAAGGAGGATATAAAATGCAGACTTGCAATAGCAAGAAAAGCATTTCTGAAGTAGAGACAATTGTTAACATCGAGTATCGATCTAAGTGTCAGGAAGTCCTTTCTCAAAGTATTTGTATGGAGTGTAGCCACGTATGGAATTGAAACGTCGAGGATAAACAGTTTAGAGAAGAAGAGAATAGAAGCTTTTGAAATGTGGCGCTATAGAAGGATACTGAAGATGGGTAGCTCACGTAACTAAGGAGGAGGTACTGAACAGAATAGGGCAGAAGAGAAATATATGGGATTAGTATGGAAGGACACATTCTGAGGCATCAAGCGATCACCAACGTAGTACTGGAGGGAAGCGTGGGGGGGGGGGGGGGGTAAAAGTCTTAGAGGGAGACTAAGAGATGAATAGAATAAGCAGATTCAGAGGGATGTCGGTTGCAGTAGTTACTCGGAGATGATGAGGCGTGCACAGAATAGAGTAGCATGGAGAGCTGCATCGAACGAGTCTTTGTACTGAAGGCCATAACAACAACAGTGCCCTATGACCAAAAGAAAACATTGTTGTCCACATAGAGTTTTTTGAAGTGCTTTAAATAGGATATAGCAAAATACTTTAGATCACAGAACAAAATTAATATACTTAGACAGGTACTTACTCCTCTTGCTTCGAACACAAATTAAATGTTTTTGCAACATTTTACAACATCTTTTACATTTTTCACTAATATCTTTATGTCCTTCATAATACCTTACATCATATCCAGGTGCGTCACTTTGGAAAAACACATCAAATTTTAAGCCCAGTTCTGAATTTATTTTATTCTATTTTTTGTTTCCTGAGTTAACACCCCAAGCTGTTTCCTTGTGTTTCTATTATCATCATTGTTCCAGTTTCTGTTCCAACTTTTACCATGTTGTTCTTCAGAATGAAAATTGTTACCATTTACTCTATTACCCGTCCCTTATGAAGGTAGCTGTTACCATTGCGGCTACTATGTTCCCTCCTGATGTGTTTGCCAATTTTGATTACTACCTCTTTCAAAGTATGTGTGCCCATTGTGGTTGTATTTCCCTGTTTTTTCAAAATTCTATGTAATTTATGTACATATTTCAAAACGGGTCTATTGTGTTGTCTGGTGCATGGACTAGGTCCGACTGTCTCTCAGTTGATAACCTCATTTTTAAAGCATCGATCTGGGTGAGTTCATCGAAAGATTTGCTCAAATGAGCTAATTTCTTAAGTCAATTTTTTGCAAAACTGTTTTGTGCTAATACCCTCTTCCCTGTAATTTGGTACATTGAGAAATTCACATTTTTAATTCTGGCTTCTTCAGTGTCTGACCAAATCTAAAAATCCTTTCTCAAAATCTGCATATGATGTTTCATCATTAGTATACTGATTAGCCCAACTTCTAGAAACTTCTCAACAAACTTCATTTTCATATCAGTCATATTAGGCACAAAACTATATCTGCAACGCTGCAGAAAATCTGCAGGTTGTACACTGTCCCATTCGTGCAATATAGGGTGCCTAGAAGCTATTTCCTGGGATAGCTAGACAGCATACAAGCAAATCATATTAATGGAGTTTATTACAGTAGTTGAGTTGACAATACTTCACTTGCGCTTCTACAACGAAGTATCGCAAGCAACTGGTGACATGCAAATTATCTATGTCTTTCGCTATATACAATTTCCATGCAAGCAATTAATATAAGGCAGAAATCTCAGCCAAACAGTTAGGACGACGGCTCGTCTTCTACTGCGGCTCTTCTAGTACGGCCGAGGCTAAGCGGGGTGGCGGTTATATTCTTTTCGTGTAGAGGTCGCTTCTGTCGTGGTGCGGTCCTATTCAGCGTACCATTGGCTGAAAACGTCTCACAGCCTTCTCTGTGGTTACGTTCTATGCCGACGTGCCGGTGCTTGATGTTACACCTGAACATAGACAACTTCCCCTGAAAAGTTTTTCAATAGAATGTTGCAAAACGTGGTGCTGACATTGTTAATAAGATTTCTATTAACTACATTACAGGATGGTTCCACTCCTTTGCACACAATAGAAACACCATTTTCTTGCATGCTGGTTTTGTCAATACTTTACATTTTCTACGAATTTATTATCTACTGTCTTCACCTTTCCAATGAAACTGCCTTCAACAAGTACCAATTTGGCATCCACATTAGTTTACAAAGTCGAAATTCGACTATTTGCATTTTTTCAACAGTACTTATTTCCTCATGAACCTTTTCGAAACTGGTTGTGTCTTTGTTTTTGTATTTCAGTATTTCATCTTTAACGTTTTTGTCTTCAGTGTTGAATTTAAGTTCAGTTTCTTTTATTTTGGACGCAACTGACTACTCGAACATCTAATCTATAATTTTTTTTATTGATATCGTTTAGTTGAGCTGTATTTTTACCTGTACATGAAGTAGCGTTCCTACTGAATGACCGAGTTTCACGAACTAGTTCTTACTTTCTTGTTTATGATTTCAAGTTCTTCATTAATTTTTGCAAGCTGATCCGTATTGTCATAACTGATTTTCATTAACTGACCCTCGTTATCATTATTCATCTTTATTAACAATGTCAAAGTACTTATGTCAATAATATTGTCTCGTTTTACTGATTTATATGATTTATTGACGCCTTTTTTTCTGTTCTGCTGCTTCATCAATAAAGCTTTCCTGTTCTTGTTTCGCAACACTACTTACGTCTGGAACCGCCTCGGGCATGGATGTGTGTGATGTCCTTAGCTTAGTTAGGTTTAAGTGGTTCTAAGTTCTAGGGGACTGAAGTCCCATAGTGCTCAGAGGCATTTCGAACCATTTAGGGATATCTGTTTACCGGACATCGACACAACTATGAATTGTATCAATTACTTGGAACCTCTATGTCACTTAATTAACGAAGTCCGATTGATCAGTGGGAATAAAAACGGCGCACCTGAGATATTCCAGACTTTCGTGCTCTCGAAAATACGAATCCAAGCCAGTTATTCCTAGAGAGCAATACACAGAACACGCCGTATGAAACTGCTCTGAATGGGTCTGGCAACCTCCTCAAACGTTTCTCTTAGTCCCGCAGAATCGTTACGTCAGCTGCACCGCCGCCACCGCCTGCTCTCGGAACAACTGCAGACCTGTAAAGCGCCGAGTGAGCGTCATTGGTAGCAGGTGCGGCTTTCAACGGCGCCGGAGCGTGTGGGAACGGTGACGAACTGCCGGGCCAGCGGCTCCGGGAAGGCCGCGTGGTGGTGTGTGGCGGAGGGTGGGGCAGCCTGAGCTCTCCTCCGGCCGCACGGCGAACGCCAGCAAATCCAATCAGAGGTGCCCGGCGCTGGCCACCAGCCCAGAGTCAACAAAGAAAGTATCTCTCGGCGGCCTTGTGGCAGGGGCGCGTAGCTTCGAGTTGAGTTACGGCCGCCAACACGTAACTCCTCCCAGCTGGCAGGCAGCAGATATTCGTGAAATGCAATTTACCTTGACATTTGGACAAACAGAGAAAAAAATGGAATTGCCCTCGACACTTCTGCCCCCACGGTTATGCTGCATTGTTGATAAATAATTCGTGTAGAGATGGAAAGAGGAAAGAATCAGTGAATGCCAAAACGGAAAAGAAATCCTCAGACGCAACCATCTGATTTGATATGTATAGTAGGTGGGATAGAGCCCGGCAATTTTGTTTTTCTAGCATTGTGGACAGCGAGGGGTCGATTTTCCTGCAGTTTCTGTTTTAAGTCGTAGATTGGGTTATTTCAAATGGCTCTGAGCACTACGGGACTTAACATCTGAGGTCATCAGTCCCCTAGAACTTAGAACTACTTAAACCTAACTCACACACATCCATGCCCGATGCAGGTTTCGAACCTGCGACCGTAGCGGTCGCGCGGTTCCAGACTGAAGCGCCTAGAACCGCTTGGCCACCTCGGCCGGCTACTTGGGTTATTTTCTATAACTCATACAAATTCCAGCTCAGATTATTAAATACAAAGAAATTTACAATGTATCGGAAAACTAACTGCGGGAGTTTACCCCATGAAGTGGGGTAAGGCCCCTTAATACGGGTCTTTGAGCCGAAGAGTGATAAAAATGGGTGACTCCACAATATAAACAATTGAAAAGAAATTAGCTTTCATTGTCCTTGCACTTTTACTACAGTGAAGGCACTGAGTGGTAGGGTAAGCTGATTCTTCCTTGGAGTCCCAGGGTCTTCCTCTTCTTCCTCTTCTTCTTAGGATACTTCTTCGCCAAATGGTAAGTCCATATCTATGTCTAGACTACTTCCGTAATGTCGGAAGTATGAATCTGTCTCCGAAGAACAATCAGGAGCCTGTCTGAACTGTCTTCTTCCTTTCTTCCTGCGGCATTCATGTAATGGATTGTAGCTTATGTCGTTTTGTTTATACAGCACACTCTTCGTTTCTTTGGCCCGTTTTTCCTTCTAAGTCGCAAGCTCTTCTTTTCCTGTGCATCGTTCTTCCATTTGTTCTTTTTTCGGTGTCGGTGTAAGAAACAAAGATTTCAATGCTTTGTTAGACCATTTCTTCTAAATCTGTGTTTCAAACAGCGGAATTGTATCTTCAGGCGAGATAATCTAACGCAGTGTGAGTTCTACGCTATCGCGTGCCGTGGTTAGTACTGCAGAATGGACGTCACATTCTGACAGTTGCTGTGGTTTATCCCAAAAGACATGCGGTGGTTTACCCCATTTCGCTATTTCCTGACAAATACCTCTTTTTTTATTTTGGGGACCAAGTAGAACAATTACTTCATAGCAAAAGTGAAGTTTAACTTCACTAATGTAAACGATTAATTCGTTGAATATTATTCTGAAAGAGCTGATTATACAATGTTCACGTAAAATATCAGAAAAGTTACATGTAAGTAGCAAATACAGACTTATCTCTTGTTATCATCTGTGGAGCGACATGCACGGATAAAAACTGTCATCGAAAAATAAGTTAGAGTAACACAAACCTGCCATCTGGTGGTCAACTGAAACGAAGGCGGGATTTTACCCCACGCGGGGCTTTAACGCCACCTAACCTATTTAGCAGGTCGCTTGCGTACAGTCAAAATTGAAAGACTGTAAGGCACTTTGGCTCGATATACCCGTTTTTCAGAAAACGTTATCCAATGTTCTTGAGCGCACTCGATTCAGGACTGACGGGATCGATAAAGAATTGTTAACTACCATTTTTTATTATCAGTGTATAGTGTGGAAATGCATATTTTCCTAGATATCGAGAAAAGAAGTTCCACGACTGCCGCTTATCTGCACCAACGATTTTTCTTTCGACAGTTTTTATCTCATCTACGAATAAGGTAAAAACTATTCAGAGAAAACACCGCGCCGGCCTGGATGGCCAAGCGGTTCTAGGTGCTACAGTCTGGAACCGCGAGACCGCTACGGTCGCAGGTTCTAGTCCTGCCTCAGGCATGGATGTGTGTGATGTCCTTAGGTTAGTTAGGTTTAAGTAGTTCTAAGCTCTAGGGGACTGTTGACCTTAGAAGTTAAGTCCCATAGTGCTCAAAGCCATTTTGAAAACATTGCTGGCGTAGCAAACAAGGCGTCTCGCTGGGGAACAGAGAACCTGCGTTCGATTTTCAAATGTATTGTGTAGCTTCTTTTCAATTTGTGTCTTCTTCGCTATCTAATTTCGTTGTAATGGAACAATAAATAAGTTAAGTAAATTAATAAGGAATAATAACAAGCCGCGTGGGGTAGCCGCGCGGTCTGGGGCGTCTTGTCACGGTCCGTGGGGCTCCTCCCGTCGGAGGTTCGAGTCCTGCCTCGGATATGTGTGTGTGTGTTGTCCTGAGCGTAAGTAAGTTTAAGTTAGATTAAATATTGTGTAAGCTTAGGGACCAATGACCTTAGCAGTTTGGTCCCATATGACCTTATCACAAATTTCCAGTAATAACAAGGTAGGCAAATACGTTTCACAAAGGAATTGGACTGATCGAAAAATTCAGATTTTTTTAACTTCGTTGTATGAAAATTATTCCTAGTAAGACTACTGCAAATTCGTCACGAAGGATCACAAATAAACCACTGCACTACGCTTGTTTACAGTACAAAGGGTGTGGAACGCATCAAAACTAATTCCCAGAAAAGAGATATTTTGAAACGTAAATAAAGTCTCTTCGCCGCTGAATCTCTGAAAGAAACGGTGTAGTTGCACCAAGACTGCATTCGTTAGATTGCTAGCGCTGCTGCCTCTGGATCACGGGGTACCGGGTTCGATTCCCGGCCGGTTTGGGGATTTTCTTTGCCCGAGGACTGGGTGTCTGCGTTGTCCTTATCATTTCATCATCATCATCATTATCATTTGTGTGAGTGATTAGATTGGATTGTGAAAAGAAAATGGACTGTGTAAAAATTGGGACTTTGTACGGGCTCTGATGGCTGCACAATTGATCGCCCCACAAACCAAGTATCATAATCATCGAAAGTACCATCTGTGTAATTGTTCGAAGGAAAGTGAGGTCTTTAACAGTGTGAGTGAAAGAGACATTGCAA
Organism: Schistocerca nitens; assembly: GCF_023898315.1. Lineage (NCBI taxonomy): Eukaryota > Metazoa > Arthropoda > Insecta > Orthoptera > Acrididae > Schistocerca > Schistocerca nitens. Next base: position 408,627,219 of record NC_064618.1, read on the forward strand.
CGCGATCACGATTAAAGTTTTAATTCCTTAATTATGGGTATCATTTGAGGAATTTAATTTTCTACCTCGTTGTTATTCTTCATTCTAACTCGCCTTATTAACTTTGCCATTCCCACCAATTTCGATACGGAAAAAAAAACAAAGAAAAAACAGGGTTTGCGAACCGAACACGGGATCTCTGCTCCCCAGCCCTGTGACGTTGAATAGTGTTTATCGTATGGGAGTGTAAGCGGCAGCTGTACGAGTTTCTTCTAACGATGTGCCTTTGCGGACCTCTTTCAAGATGATGAGCAATGCTCAATTTCCAATTATGAATGGAGTCCGTTAGTTTCAGGAGTGGTTTTCCCTAATACGAAGGTGATGGGAAGGGTGGGGTGGGGGTGCAGATACTGAGCCGAAATATCTTAGTCTTTCAATTTAGGTTTTTCTCGAGTGGCCTGACAAATATGAATGGAATCGGTTGACCATGTCTGAGGCTTTCCCTTTGTAAGGGTAATGAACTAACTGATTTTCTTATGACGAAAAACGCTAAAGCAAAGTACTTAAAAGCATAATAAAGAGAATTTAGAGGAAGGACACTGAAACAAATATAAGTGAGTGGAAACGAACTAAAACGGTGGAAACTTGAAACCTTATTAGCTGTGGTGACCAGTACCACCAGTCGCAACCCTTACGGCAGTCATGACGCGCTGATCAAAGTAGGCGACAGGACGCACACCGAGAGCTACAGACCACCGGATACCTCACCAGGCACCAGAGGAGGTTGATGGCGCACCACAAAAGCATTCTTCCATCCGGTCACGAGTCACTAGAGGGTAGCACGTCTGCTCCTGAAGAGCCCCTCTTTAAGCCAACCAATGCGGACAATTCTCGTCGGCGAGAGCTAACCAAATCGTGCGCTGACTGCTTGCAGTCCATCATTTAAACTCTCGTCGACGGGGCCATCAGAGAAAACTGCTTCATGCCGGGAAGTCAGGCTTCGTAATAGGCAACAGTTCTTCGAGTGCTAGTTTTTACCATTTTAGTTCTGACTCCCGGGAGTTACTTGGAGCCTATAACTCGGAATTGGATTTTTTTGGAACCGCTGAAGAGGCAGAGTTAATTTGTTGTTATCCTCATTGTAACCACTTGTTCTTTTGGAAGGTAATAAAGAAGTTGTATCATTAGCGGGGCCCTTCTCAATTATTAACAAAAAGCAGGATATTCAATATAGTCCTGAGATCGGTCAACGAATTTTTCACCAACGTCAACAGATCGTGGAAATGAAAAAGCCTTTTATGAATGCTACAAAATAAATCAAGATTTACTGCGCACATGTAACACACGAGACCAAACTATTGATCGCCTAGTACTGTCCTGCAGTAATTTAACTAAGGAGGGGGAGGACAATCTCGGGAAACGAATAACTGAAAAAATGAGGAAGAAATCTCACCTGTGATTTCATGAATTATCACAACAGCTTCTTAAGATTTTATGATTCAGTAAGAGTCTCAAACACATCACCATACATGGTTTTAATTATCATTTCATGCATACTTTGGAAAACATGGACATCTCCTGTAAGGCATCGAACTCTCGACTGTCGGTTGCGCCTTTGTGGGCCAACTTTGCCCAGCGCCCCTCTGCGGCTCCGTAGTTGGAAGATGGGCTCCAAGCAGGAAGAGGTCGGAGGAAGGACGGCAGCGTGAAGCTGTGCTGTTAGTTGGAGAAGCTGTGAGACTTCAGGGGCAGGCGGGTGTTTTGGGCGGCCAGCGGAGCTGTACGCTAGGGAAGCGACGGTGACTGAGCCTCGTCCGCTGTTTATGCCTACCGGACTATGTTTCGGGAAGTAAGTTTTTGAGAGACAGCCTGACACTTGTGGACCTGCGGCCATCGTCTGCCAGATGCGAGCGGTCGGCTTCTGTTGTGGCAGTCTCACACTGTTGGTCCATTGTTGTGGAGGTCCGTATGAAACTGCCTCAGTAAATGAAAACTTTGGCCTTTTATATGAATCTTGTGGTCGTTAAATTTTCGGTTGTTATCGTGTGTTGAGCTGCAAGATGTGGCGTCGGTGCCCTGCCTCACTGCAATGTCATTGTAGCTTCATAGGGAGCTTGGCCAATTGATCAACTTGTTAAACATTCTATAATTGTTACATCTTATTTAATAATGTTAATGCTAATCGTGGATATTGTTACTAAGCCACTTCATTCAGCTGCTTTTTAAAAACTAAACTTTTCATTTGCTGGTGCACATGCCAACTGATTTAAACCTAAGTTTTTAAGATCATGAACTATTCCTTTTAAATTTGTTAAATTCAGTAACTTAACAGCTGTAAACTATTTTTCATTTCAAGTGAAAACTTCTACCTTTTACGTCAAATACTCTTAACGATTTTAGTAAGATTTTCTTGCAATAATTCGTCACTGTCACCCCTCTGACTCACTAAGTTGCAATGGTTTAATATCTTGTCACATTTTGCTTCGTGTTTTATTAAGTAAAGTGTTATATTTGTTTGAAATGTAAATGATGCCGTTGCTGTTAAGCGCTTGAGTCCGACATTCCACCCCACAGTCAAGTATGCTGAGGCCAATGCGGTTTGTTAAAAGAACGCAATGACTGATGACCTCAGGAGTTAAGTTCCATAGTGCTCAGAGCCATTTGAACCAACTGTCGTGACATCTCCTTCTTCTATTAATAATCAACAAGATTCTTTCGATAGCGATTGAGACTAGGACAGAAAAACAATAGAACTCACACCTGTGTGGTGATCAAGGAGAGTTCAGGAGTGGATGCTCATGTGCTGAGAAAATGAATCTCTTACTTGAAACGTAAGAGTAAGAACTCTGTAATGAGTCTAGAACAATTCAAAAGCGATTATGATTCAATCGACCGAACAGCTCTGCTCGCAATCGTGAAGGAATTTGCTTTAGATAACAACACAAGAGCTCTTACCCGACACACTCTTAATGACACTACCGACAAACTGAAGTTTATGGGACAAACATCTGATGCTTTTGAAAAGAAATCGGGAGTCAGTAAAGGAGACGAACTTCCGCTTCTACTTTACAATCACGTTCTGTGAAAGTCATCAGCGAGTAGAAAAAAAAGTGACAATGTTGCCGAAAAATGGATTTAGGCTTTGACAGTTGACACTCTTTGCAGCCGTTCTCTTTTCTGCCAAACAAAAAACAAAAAATTCAGCGAACTGATTACACAGTAATCAAAGGCAGAACTCCACATATCCTTCGAGAAAAATGAATTTATTAAAATCAAGTCACCATCCAGAATACACGAGGTAAAACAATTGCAGATCAAAGAGACGGACTTATATCGAGGAGACTGGATAGAGCCAACCACCTTTGACAATAAGGACTTTGCGTGGTGGATCAGGAAAATGGAAACAGCATATCAGATAGCCGAAAGCGTCTACAATAAGAAATCAATATCACTTAACTCCAAGAAACGACATTAGTACACAGTTATATGACCGGAGGCCCTGTATGCCGCAGAATGTCTCCAATGAACAGAAATGATCTGATCGAGTAATCGGAAAATAAGGAAAATATAGATCTTGAGAAGAACACCATGAGCAGTCAAACAAAATGGTGAATTCAGGAGACAACCATGAGGTATTCGGAGGAAAAGGATTATTTTCTACGGCAACATTTCTATTATGGATCCAAAGTGGTTGAGCAGTCGAATACTCTGTTACTTTCTCAACAAGAAAACGAAGCAGACGTGGTTCACCGACACAGAAAAAGAAGAAAATGACGTAGGGACAATACATGAAGATATCCATAAATGCATTCCGTTCAAAAAGAACTCCAAGGTCACCTTGACTTCCAAGAGACACCAAAACTAGATACTGGCAAAACGTTGACTGAAACGAGGAAGGAACGGCGTTGCAGTTGGATGTAGGAATACTGGGCTACTGTCAACGCCCAGATGCAAGGAAAAGGAAAAAGTGCAATTGAAATATCGCGGTCTGTAAATGGCCAAGTAGACAAGGAAAAGGGAGCACGTAAGTATTACGTATTTGTCAGAGACGTAGCTGTCTTAGCAAATTTTCGATTGCATATCGCAATTTATTGTGGTTGTATACTCTAATGCCCTTCGCAATGAATATGCGAACAATATTCTACATGTTGCGTTCGTAACAAATTCAAATGGCTCTGAGCACTATGGGACTTAACATCTATGGTCATCAGTCCCCTAGAACTTAGAACTACTTAAACCTAACTAACCTAAGGACAGCACACAACACCCAGTCATCACGGGGCAGAGAAAATCCCTGACCCCGCCGGGAATCGAACCCGGGAACCCGGGCGTGGGAAGCGAGAACGCCACCGCACGACCACGAGCTGCGGACCGTTCGTAACATTTGTGATACTTTTGAACCGGTCATATTCGTGACTGAAAATTGAAGTAAGACTCTGTAAAAAATACTGTGACGAAAAGTAGACAGCACAGCGTTTTCATCCACAGTTTCTAGACTATTAGATATTTACAAATTTAATTCTATTCCTAAAGAATGGATACAGTACTGCAGTGATAGGAGTTGCATGCAGAGATCTGTGATATTTTGGTGTCAAAATCTAGATTGTTAAGGACTGACCTAATTTCGAAAAAAATCTTAGCTGTACGAAGGGCGATCAATATCCCACCTATGAAGAAATCATCAGTGGCACTTGAACCTGATATTAAATATGGATTCGAAACGTTCCACTCCCCTCTCCAGTATACTAGAGAACACTAGCCCATCGCCTTACTCTGCGGCTGGTCCCGGCGGAGGTTCGAGTCCTCCCTCGGGCATGGGTGTGCGTGTTTGTCCTTAGGATACTTTAGGTTAAGTAGTGTGTAAGCTTACGGACTGATGACCTTAGCAGTTAAGTCCCATAAGATTTCACACACATTTCAACATTTTTTTTCTTCTGACATACCGCGAAATGTTTTAAAATTGAATGGTTTTTTGAGGGTATTAGTCTCCTGAATGCCTTTTCTGAATGTTAGTTAGCGAACAACAACCATCCAAGGCGTTAGTCATTAAAGTGGGCGGGGATGACATTTGAAGCCTACAGGTAGTGCTCGTTTCACACGTGTTAAAGCAGTCATCACGTGACACTCGATATAGTAGTGGCTGCTGTGGCAGTAGTAATAGTGGCGGCAACACTGACGAGCCAACTCGTAAATGGATCCGCTTCGTCCATATTGCATTATTACATAGACAGTTGGAACTGTTCGAGTCTAATACAGAGCACGGGCAGTCCTAGAGAACAGTTCTCGCTCCCTTTGATAATTTCACCATTACTCTTCTACAGTAAGCCGTGAACTGCAGCCGGCCGCGGTGGCCGAGCGGTTCTAGGCGCTTCAGTCCGGAACCGTGCGACTGCTACGATCGCAGGTTCGAATCCTGACTCGGGCATAGATGTGTGTGATGTCCTTAGGTTCGTTAGGTTTAAGTAGTTCTAAGTTCTAGGGGACTGATGACCTCAGATGTTAAGTCCCAGCCCGCATCTCGTGGTCGTGCGGTAGCGTTCTCGCTTCCAACGCCCGGGTTCCTGGGTTCGATTCCCGGCGGGGTCAGGGATTTTCTCTGCCTCGTGATGGCTGGGTGTTGTGTGCTGTCCTTAGGTTAGTTAGGTTTAAGTAGTTCTAAGTTCTAGGGGACTGATGACCATAGCTGTTAAGTCTCGTAGTGCTCAGAGCCATTTTTGTTAAGTCCCATAGTGCTCAGAGCCATTTGAACAATTTTTTTCGTGAACTGCAATACTAACAGTCCTAAACTATCCCTAAAACTATTACTCCAAACATTTGTTGGTATATTGGAAGTTATCATCAAGTAGCAGATGGAGAATAACAATCGTCTTAGATCTTTACTATGCAGCTCGTTAGAACGGTAAGTGGTGGTGGTGGTTAGTGTTTAACGTCCCGTCGACAACGAGGTCATTAGAGACGGAGCGCAAGCTCGGGTTAGGGGAGGATTGGGAAGGAAATCGGCCGTGCCCTTTCAAAGGAACCATCCCCGGCATTTGCCTGAAACGATTTAGGGAAATCACGGAAAACCTAAATCAGGATGGCCGGAGACGGGATTGAACCGTCGTCCTCCCGAATGCGAGTCCAGTGTGCTAACCACTGCGCCACCTCGCTCGGTAGAATGGTAAATAACGGGAGCAAGATATATCTTATATGCATAGCCAGTCGACAATTATTCATGAGAAGACAACTGTGGCCTCAGTCATAATTTTATGACGGAAACAAACACAAAGTTCTACAGCTATTATATAAACACTAGCCATAATTACAACACTAACAATTATGTTATAGCTACAGCTAAAGAAAAAGTCAGAATTCATTAAATTTACTTATATGCCTAGCTCAATCTCTGTAAGTGTTTTAAATTATTCTATATATGCATGTCTGTGTAACAAACATTCTTGATGATCTGCTTATCGTATTCCAAGTTTATTATTACCCTAGCGTATATCCCTTCTATTACTTCTTACAGTGAAACTTAACTGTTCCGGTATGCCGTAGCGACCCGGTATTATTCTATTGCCTTTGTTAGTCCTTCTCATACTTTATCTGTTTACTTAATTTTTCATAGATATAACATGCACCAAATGCCTATGGTTTGTTCTTGTCGTATTTACTCGCGGTCCTTACAATGTTCTGCTCCAAACCTGCAGTCTCAGGACTTTGTTGCTCAGTTCTGTGTTTAGATTTTACATCATTGTTCCAATTCTGACGTAGGAATGTAGCCGGGTATGTTTCTGACGATATTCTTACTCGTACTACGTTGTTTAAGTTCCTAGTTATCGTGTTTACTCCTGTTTCGAATGGTTAGCAATTCGCTAACGTCTTTCGTACATGTATTACTTGTCAGCAGAGGCGTCCTCTCTCGCAAGTCGCAATTTTATTGTATTCGGAAATTTTGCTTCATTTAATTTAATAGCATTTCCAACGCACACACACACACAAACACACACACACACGCACACACACACACACACACACACACACACACACACGCACGCAACCACAAGACGGGGTGTAACTTTGCTCATAATACGATGTTGTATAACTTGATTTTACGGTTTCATTATTAAGGTTGAAGTTTATAGATATTACCTTTATATTTTGAGTCTTAAAGTTCTGAACATCTTGCTCTAGCTCCGGTTGTTGAGAGCTTCACCTAAATGTACTAAAACCCTGAAGAAAATCTTATTTCCCTCGTTCATTATTCAGTGTCCAGTCAGAGTCGAGCTTACTGCTGGTTGTATACAACTAATACGAAATTTGTACATTGCCGCAGAAGATGCAAAGATAAGCTTACAAAATTATCTTTCTAACACAAAACCAATGTCTGGAGAATATTCAATTTTTTTTAGCAACTTTTGTTTCAGTCTCACTTGGGAGTGGTTATGTTTTCTATCTCACACAGTAAGGACATGTTATTTTTGCTTGCGCGACAACAATGTATGTAGCAAATGCTATGTGTGTGTAAAATGCAAGAATATATATATATATATATATATATATATATATATATATATATATATATTGTAATTTGTTCCATCCCGGAAGACATCTTGAAATATACAGGGTGGACCATTGATCGTGACCGGGCTAAATATCTTACGAAATAAGCGTCAAACGAAAAAACTACAAAGAACGAAACTTGTCTAGCCTGAAGGGGGAAATCAGATGGCGCTATGGTTGGCCCCCTAGATGACGCTGCCATAGGTCAAACGGATATTAACTGCGTTTTTTTTAAATAGGAACCTCCAATTTTTTTATTACATATTCGTGTATTACGTAAAGAAATATGAATGTTTTAGTTGGATCACTTTTTTCGCTTTGTGACAGATGGCGCTGTAATAGTCACAGACATATGGCTCACAATTTTAGACGAACAGTTGGTAACAGGTAGGTTTTTTTAAATTAAAATACAGAACGTAAGTACGTTTGAACATTTTATTTCGGTTGTTCCAATGTGACACATGTACCTTTGTGAACTTATCATTTCTGAGAACGCATGCTGTTACAGCTTGATTACCTGTAAATACCACATTAATGCAATAAATGCTCAAAATGATGTCCGTCAACTTCAGTGCATTTGGCAATACGTGTAACAACATTCCTCTCAACAGCGAGTAGTTAGCCTTCCGTAATGTTGGCACATGGATTGACAATGCGCTGATTCATGCTGTCAGGCGTTGTCGGTGGATCACGATAGCAAATATCCTTCAACTTTCCCCAAAGCAAGAAATCCGGAGACGTCAGATCCGGTGAACGTGCAGGCTATGGTATGGTGCTTCGACGACCAATCAACCTGTCATGAAATATGCTATTCAATACCGCTTCAACCGCACGCGAGCTATGTGCCGGACTTCCGTCATGTTCGAAGTACATTGCCATTCTGTCATACAGTGAGACATCTTGTAGTAACAGTGGTAGAACATTACGTAGGTAATCAGCATATATTGCACCATTTAGATTGCCATCGATAAAATGGGCGCCAATTATCCTTCCTCCCATAATGCCGCACCATACATTAACCCTCCAAGCCCGCTGTCGATCCACTTGTCGCAGACATTGTGGATTTTCCGTTGCCCAATAGTGCATATTATGCCGTTTTACGTTACCGCTGTTGGCGAATGACGCTTCGTCGCTTAATAGAACGCGTGCAAAATATCTGTCATCGTCCCGTAATTGCTCTTGTGCCCAGTGGCAGAACTGTACACGACGTTCAAAGTCGTAGTAATGCAATTCCTGGTGCATAGAAAATGGTACGTATGCAATCGATGTTGATGTAGCATTCTCAACAACGACTTTTTGAGATTCCCGATTCTCGCGCAAGTTGTCTGCTACTGATATGCGGATTAGCCGCGACAGCAGCTAAAACACCTACTTGGGCCTCATCATTTGTTTCACATGTGGCTGAATACATCCTGTTTCCTTAAATAACGTAACTATCCGGCGAACTGTCCGCACACTTGGATGATGTCGTCCAGGATACCAAGCAGCATAAATAGCACACGCCCGTTGGGCATTTTGAGCACAATAGCCATACATCAACACGATATCGACCTTTCCCGCAATTGGTAAACTGTTCGTCTAAAATTGTGAGCCATACGTTTGTGACTATTACGGCGCCATCTATCGCAAAGCGAAAAAAGTGGTCCAGCTAAAACATTCATATATCTTTACGTACTACACGAACATGTAATAAAAATGTGCTAATCATCAAGATTTGGTGGATCGGCAACCACAGAAAATTAGAGGTAAAGTAATGATGCCAGCGTGACTTAACAGCGACTTCGACTTTTTGTGAAGGACCAAGTTTGCTGCAAAATCAGACAGTCTAAAAATCTACGTCGACAGAGTGCGCCTTCAGTATTTGTACGTTGAATTGTATTTTTCTTACGCTGCGAGGATGACAGCTCTGGCACAGATTTAGTGTCAACAAGACTCCATGCGTTAATTCCAATACAGGAAGTATTATTTATCTCTCATTAAGTAAATTTCATGCCGATTCAAACTTTTTGTGTTAGCTGTTGGGCCGTCTCCCAGCACGGTTATACCAAACTCGACCAACAGACTGACACATCGCACACTCACTGTTTCTGAAGCAGACCTTACATTTCCCATTATCGCCTAAGGCATTGTTTTTGTAAGTCTGTAGATTAATAAAACCACCCGTTTATAGGCGTGTGATAACAGACTGCTCATTCATTTTTGTAAGATGACAAAACGTTAAGAACAACCTATTTGTGTGAATCTTGTTTTATAAGTTTTAGAAAAGAGGAGAATTCCTCTAGATTTTAAACTTTCCACTGCATTTAACAACTCCTAATTATTTTTCATACATCGCTTCTATCCCTCTGATTTCTGTATATTTAGTTACCACGTTTCTGGTACGCTGAAGTTTTCTATAGTGTCACTGATGACGCAAAAGTTTCCCACCTCCTCTCTATTTCTTCTTCCAGCTCCAAACGCAATAGCGTTATTTTTTCCTTCATCAGCATCATCATCATGATCTTCTTCTTCTTCGCCTTCTTCGGTGACTTCCCTTTGAGTTAATCGTTTTCTACCTCCATAGGACTCTTTCGTTCCAGCCATCCTGTCTTAGATTTCTATCTTCCGTTGGTTCCTGTACATATTTTTTCATTCTTACTGCTGCACTTTCTCTCCTTCTTCTCCTGGGTAGCCTGTATCACCGAAACGCTCTATTCTGCAAAGGTTTTGTTACAGAGCACGTTACCACCATTCGCCTCATTTCATATCCCACCTTGCCTCGTCTATTGGAGATGTCTTCTCATACAGTCCATTTACACTATTCTAATTTTCTCCCTGTCTTCCTTTATTTGGCGCTACATCACATCTCCATACAGAACTACATTCTCCAGCATACTGTGAAATGTTCTTTTCTCATTGTCCTACCGAATATCATTAATCTAGTTTTGGATAGGTCTATTTCACAGTGCTGTCCTGGAATTAATACCCTTGGCAGATGTAGCAGCTACATTTGTTATTTTTTCCAAATATTGCACCTGCTACAAAATATTATTTCTCCTTCCTCTGTGTCAGTTTTCACCAAATCCCGTCCCGTACACATACACTCCGTCTTGTCCATTTGTTATACTTCTCCTTCACCTTTCGTAGCATGTATATTTCCATCTTGAGAGAATATTACCTGGTCATCGGAAAATAACAGAGTTAAAAATGTCGTTATCAGTCTTTATTCCCATGCCTGAGCATTTCTTGTATCAGTGTATCAGCTATTCAGCCCCTGTTCCAAATAAATGTTAAACAAACTATGTGACATTCCAGAACTTTTGGCAACGAAAATACTTTGGGTGACACATTCCGATACATCAAGCGATCACCAGTTCAGTATGGGAGGGAGGTGGGGCGGGATGGGGAGGAGGGAGGGGGGAGACCAAGAGATGAATACAGTAAACAGATTCATAAAAACGTTGGTTGCAGTAGTTATTCGGAAATGAAAAGGCTCACACAGCATAGAGCAGCATGGAGAGCTGAATCAAACCAGTCTTCGGACTGAAGACCGCAACAACAAAAACAACAACTATCTTTCACGTTTCAATCATTACTTTATTGTTCTTGTACAACTTATTTAACCAGGTTAATCCATTTTTCTCTCACATTAACCCCTCTCATTGCTTCCCTTGTCTTATTCTAGGGACATTGTCAGACGCTTTCAATAGGTTCTCAAAATCATAAATACGCGTTTTTAACAGAACTTAAGAAAAACTTACAAAAAGTCTAGATCGAATTTGCATTAGATAGTCAAGACAAGATGACTAGCTAGTTTCGGTTGTAACAACTTTCTTCAGATCTGTAAATAAGCCAAAAAAATCGCGTTAGATAATCCTCAAAACCTCTTTAAAAAGTAAATAAATATACAAGATAAAAATATTTGAAGAAGGTACAAAATATTTGGGTGTACTCTACTACTATGATACAAAAATGGCAGTATATTATCTCGTATATAAAAATCATCATATAGAAATATGAACCCGCCTCACAGTCGACATTACACTGCTGCTTCGACAAAAATTTTATGCTTTTAATGTAACCTGTCATGCACTACTTGATATACCAGTAGTAACCATCATACTGTGACATGCGTTCGTGTAGAAAGTAACATGAATAAGAAAACGTTTAAAGCTAAAAATAACAACAAGCCTGAGCCATGCTGTACTCTTACGCGACTCATGCTGAACAAATCGACTTTATCAGTACAAATAGTATCAATCATTAACTAGCAGCTAAATGAATGGTAAGTTCAGCGAAAAAATCTTTGATGCCACAGCACAAAATCTAAGAAAGTTTCAACACCATGATTGACAAAATAGTAGTCAATCATCTGTAAATATCATAAAACGTATATATGTATGTATCTGTGTGTGTGTGTGCGTGTGTGTGTGTGTGTGTGTGTGTGTGTGCGTGCGTCTGTGTGTGCGTGCCACGAATACCTCTCCTGCGCTAACCTCTTCATCTCAGAGTAGCACTTGCGACCTACGTCCTCAATTGTTTGCTGGATGCATTAAAATCTCTGTCTTCCTCTACAGTTTTTGCCCTCTAAAGCTCCCTCTAGTACCATGGAAGTCATTCCCTCACGTCTAAACAGATGTCCTATCGCTCTGCCCCTTCTCCTTATCAGTGTTTCCCACATATTCCTTATCTCTCCGATTCTATGCAGAACCTCCTCATTCCTTACCTCATCAGTCCACCCAATTTTCAACATTCGTCTATAGCACCACATCTCAAATGCTTCGATTCTCTTCCGTTCCGGTTTTCCCATAATCCATGTTTCACTACCATACAAAGCTATACTCCAGGCGTCCATTCTCAAAAAGCCGGCCGCGGTGGCCGTGCGGTTCTGGCGCTGCAGTCCGGAACCGCGGGGCTGCTACGGTCGCAGGTTCGAATCCTGCCTCGGGCATGGGTGTGTGTGATGTCCTTAGGTTAGTTAGGTTTAAGTAGTTCTAAGTTCTAGGGGACTTATGACCTAAGATGTTGAGTCCCATAGTGCTCAGAGCCATTTGAACCATTCTCAGAAATTTCTTCTCAAATTAAAGGCCGATATTTGATATTAGTAGACTTCTCTTGGCCAGGAATGCCCTTTTGCCATTGCTAGTCTGCTTTTGATGTCCTCCTTGCTCAGTCCGTCATTGGTTATTTTACTGTCTAGGTAGCAGAATTCCTTAACTTCATCTACTTCGTAACCATGAATCCTAATGTTAAGTTTCTCACAGTTGTCATTTCCGCTATTTCTTGTTACTTTCGTCATTCTTTGATTTCCTAACAATCCATATTCTGTACTCATTAGATTGTTCATTCCATTCAGCAGATCATGTAATACTTCTTCACTCTCACTCAGGATAGCAATGCCATCAGCGAATCGTATCACTTACATCCTTTCACCCTGAATTTTAATTCCACTTCAGAAACTTTCTTTTATTTCCATCGTTGCTTCTTCGATGTACAGATTGAACAGTAACGGCGAAAGCCTACATCTCTGTCTTACACCCTTTGTAATATGAGCATTTCGTTCTTGGTCGTTCACTCTTATTATTCCCCCTTGGTTCTTGTACATAATGTATATTACCCGTCTCTCCCTATAGCTTACCCCTAATTTTCCCAGAATGTCAAACATCTTGCACCATTTTACATTGTCGAACGCTTTCTCCAGGTCGAAAAATCCTATGAACGTGTCTTGATTTTTCTTTAGTCTTGCAGCCTTACTGATACGTGAAATATAATTCTCTAAGTGGTTCACTAAGTATTTCATTTAATGGAATGCGGTGTAAGCTTGTAACTTGTTTTTAACTGCAATATTATTCCGCTCACTAATAAATTTGTCACCTTAAGAAATCTTCGGGTTACAGCCGCAGTAATTTTCTGGAGTTTAAAGTTAATTGAGCGTTTCAAGGTTTAAAGGTGAAGTTGCGATTGAGTTTCCTTTTGTAATGCTTCCTTGTTTAAGTCCATTGTGTATGTGATCAATTAAAGGTGTAATTAAGAACCTGTGAGGATCATCTCGGAAATTTTATCTGTAGTAAACAAAATATGATATGTCTATTAGCTAACGCAGCCTCTCATCACTCAACCCCTAGCTCCTAGGTCCACACCATTTGAATTCTCTTTCGTGTCTACCACGACAGCGGTTACGTATTAAAATGACAGATGTGCGTTTATATACACCCTCAGTCGGTGACGGTGTAAATTTACGAGCATAGGAGTACTCACTTGAAAATGAAAAACAGCCGAAATAAGTTGATAGCGGTATTAATGAGAGTGATTTTATAACACCCAGGGTCCAGTAGTGACAGATCCTCTGCATCACTCCGTGATTTGAGCTATACGACCGTGTTTGCAGAGTTTCAACTTCCTCGATTGTGTTTAGGTCACGTACAAATTTATAATGTGGGCAGCCAGAACCGTTGAAATTCAAGGTAATTTAACTAGCGCCTCCGGTATTATGGAGATCCCAGACAGTTAAATATGAAGTTGACCGCCTCCAGGGTTTTACTCTCGCGACAACCAAATACAGGGTAAGTAAAGTTTGGCCGGCCGCGGTGGCTGAGCAGTTCTAGACGCTTCAGTCCGGATCCGCGTGACTGCTACGGCCGCAGGTTCTAATCCTGCCTCGGGCATGGATGTGTGATGTCCTTAGGTTAGTTAGGTGTAAGTAATTCTAAGTTCTAGGGCACTGATGACCTCAGATGTTAAGTTCCATAGTGCTCAGACCCATTTGAACCATTTTTTGTAAACACCGTGACTAGATGTAACTGGACATTCAAGTATGTTAGGCGGTTCTTCTGGTTTCCACGATTTGCCATAAATGGTGTCCCCAATTATCTGATGTTCGTTCTCGGTTGTGACTAGTTCGTTTTTGGTAAGTGTCTTAAATAAGCATTATAAAGTTATAGGATTTTCAAGTCATTTATGCCTTTGTCTGCTAGTGTCCACATATGCCGCTAAATGCACCTACAAAGTTATATCAAAACACCGTGCATAGCTGAGAAGATATGATGTCATTGACACTAAGACTGGTGAAAAAAATGACGCATCATGAATTAAGTTTTAATTCATTTATTCTTTACTACTAAGACACTACTACAATAGAGTCAACTTAAGGAAATCCCCGATACCTGGCAGCGCTCTTGACAGCTGTGAAGCGCAAACGGCTGTAGTCGGAAACAGTTGCCTTCTATAGAGATACGAAGAGGTGTTGCCATAGAGACGTTTCGAGAATCGTGTTGCAGACGCGTGAAGTAGCTGCATCCAGCATACAGAAACTGTATTGGGTGCTGTACTTATGCATTTGTACATTACGCGTATTTCTTTGAACGACTAATTTATAATTTCAAAGGTGTTTTCACAAATTCATGGAAATGGAGTTTCTTGGTATTTACACGCACAATTCATTTCTTCGCTTTCGTTTCTAATAGGAAAGTGGCAAAATGAATACCCGGAAAATGTCGAGTTTGTCCGTTAGTAAAATATAAAATGGTCGTCATGACTACATCTAATTCGTAGGTAACGAAATAAAGCGTTAATAGTCTAGACGGACAGATTTCAATGACCCGTTTTAAAATTAAAACATAATCCACATGTAGTGTATGCATTGTAGGTTACATTACCAACGGCCTTGCCGCAGTGGTAACACCGGTTCCCGTCAGATCACCGAAGTTAAGCGCTGTCGGGCCTGCCTAGCACTTGGATGGGCTACCGTCCAGGTCTGCCGAACGCTGTTGCCAAGCGGGGTGCACGCACTCAGCCTTTGTGAGGCCAATTGAGGAGCTATTTGATTGAGTAGTGGCACTGGTCACGTAAACTGACAACAGCCAGGAGAGCGGTGTGCTGACAACATACCTTTCCATATCCGCATTTGGTGATGCCTAAGGGCTGAGGATGACATGGCGGCCGGTCGGTACTGTTTGGCGTACAAGGCCTGTTCGAATGGATTTTGATTGTTTTTGTTAGGTTACATGAAAATTTTTGTCGATGCAACACTGTAAAACCGCCAAGTGATGAAGGTTCATTTTTAATACAGGATGATTTTTAGCTACGACATTATATACTCTCAGTTTTTATCAGAGTAGTACGGCATACCTTCGTATTTTATACCGTCTTCAAAAATTTTCGTCTTTTGTATTTACTTCGTAAAGAGGTTTGTAGAAAGCGAATTTCTCGATTTTCGCTGTCCTGTTTGTTTATAGATCTGAAGACGGTTGTTATTTTCAACTGAAAGAAGCCAGTCGTCTTATCTTGATTACCTTACGGAAAAAAAATTTTTAAAACTTTAATTAATCATGGAAAGACAGTTTTCTCCATTCCTGATAACTTCAGGCATTACCATTCTATTTTTATATGTCCACGATTTCAAAAGAGTTGCACTATTGAGAATGCCATTTACATGTTCCCTCACCAAATTTTACAAGCATTAAATAATAAAATAGCGCTGGTTGCTACTGTCTACGACCTATGTAAAGCATCTGACTGTGTCATTCACAGTATTCTTCTAGATAAGTTGAACATTTATGGCACTGATTACCATCAGTGCCATAAAACTTCAGTTTATCTTGGAGAATCCAACCAGTGGATAATGTCATATCTTACCAAGAAATCCAGAAAGTCTTCTTAGAAGTTTATCCCTTGTAATCGGGGGAGATTCTTCTGATTGGGAGAAATCACCTATGGGGTTTCCCGAGGCTCACTCTTAGGTTCACTAATTTTTCTCATAATTATGAGTAAAGAACCTTCTGCTTAATGTACAAGAAACAGAGTTCCTTCTTTTTCAAGACAACATTAGTTTTGTAATCAGTTCAAGGATACACACAAAAACGGAAGAAATGGTAAGCAATGTTTTTAAAAGTATCCTTGACTTGTTTTTCTGCTAACGATGTCACTCAAAATTTTAGAAAGACACAATACATTCTCTTCTGCACTTCTAGGGGTTCTACACCAATGATTAGTGTAACACATGGTGGAGAAATAATAAATAGGATGGAAACTTAAAATGTTTAGGCACCCATATTGACGATAGTTTAAACTAGAAAAAGCACCTGTTAGAACTCATAAAAGAACACATCTGATATTAGAATCATTGGAAATCTTGGGGAGAGACAAATCAGTAAGTTGACGTATTTTGCATATTTTCATTGAATAATGTCATATGTAACATTGTTCTGGGGTAACTCATCTTTAAGAAAGAAAGTTTTCGTAACTCAAAAACGTGCTGAAAGAGTAATGTGCGGTGCTCGCGCACGATCATCTTGTAGACATCTGCTTAAGCAGCCAGGCAGTATATTTATTCATACGTAAAGTTTGTTGTAAATAAGCCACTGCAGTTGAAAAGAAACAATCACATACATAACTGCAATACCAGAAAGAAAAATGAGATTCATTAGTTCACATTTTAGCACAAAAGGGCGCACAATGTTTGATCACATATCCGGGAATATAAAATGTCTGAGACAGCAAAGTAAAATTTGAATCAAACTGGATGTTTCTCCCTGACATATACTTGTACTCCTTATAGGAATTTCTATTACTGTAATGTGTAAAAGGTGGTAGATAGAAGTTACAGACTCACATCTGTATGGTTTAAAAATACACTCCTGGAAATTGAAATAAGAACACCGTGAATTCATTGTCCCAGGAAGGGGAAACTTTATTGACACATTCCTGGGGTCAGATACATCACATGATCACACTGACAGAACCACAGGCACATAGACACAGGCGACAGAGCATGCACAATGTCGGCACTAGTACAGTGTTTATCCACCTTTCGCAGCACTGCAGGCTGCTATTCTCCCATGGAGACGATCGTAGAGATGCTGGATGTAGTCCTGTGGAACGGCTTGCCATGCCATTTCCACCTGGCGCCTCAGTTGGACCAGCGTTCGTGCTGGACGTGCAGACCGCGTGAGACGACGCTTCATCCAGTCCCAAACATGCTCAATGGGGGACAGATCCGGAGATCTTGCTGGCCAGGGTAGTTGACTTACACCTTCTAGAGCACGTTGGGTGGCACGGGATACATGCGGACGTGCATTGTCCTGTTGGAACAGCAAGTTCCCTTGCCGGTCTAGGAATGGTAGAACGATGGGTTCGATGACGGTTTGGATGTACCGTGCACTATTCAGTGTCCCCTCGACGATCACCAGTGGTGTACGGCCAGTGTAGGAGATCGCTCCCCACACCATGATGCCGGGTGTTGGCCCTGTGTGCCTCGGTCGTATGCAGTCCTGATTGTGGCGCTCACCTGCACGGCGCCAAACACGCATACGACCATCATTGGCGCCAAGGCAGAAGCGACTCTCATCGCTGAAGACGACACGTCTCCATTCGTCCCTCCATTCACGCCTGTCGCGACACCACTGGAGGCGGGCTGCACGATGTTGGGGCGTGAGCGGAAGACGGCCTAACGGTGTGCGTGACCGTAGCCCAGCTTCATGGAGACGGTTGCGAATGGTCCTCGCCGATACCCCAGGAGCAACAGTGTCCCTAATTTGCTGGGAAGTGGCGGTGCGGTCCCCTACGGCACTGAGTAGGATCCTACGGTCTTGGCGTGCATCCGTGCGTCGCTGCGGTCCGGTCCCAGGTCGACGGGCACGTGCACCTTCCGCCGACCACTGGCGACAACATCGATGTACTGTGGAGACCTCACGCCCCACGTGTTGAGCAATTCGGCGGTACGTCCACCCGGCCTCCCGCATGCCCACTATACGCCCTCGCTCAAAGTCCGTCAACTGCACATACGGTTCACGTCCACGCTGTCGCGGCATGCTACCAGTGTTAAAGACTGCGATGGAGCTCCGTATGCCACGGCAAACTGGCTGACACTGACGGCGGCGGTGCACAAATGCTGCGCAGCTAGCGCCATTCGACGGCCAACACCGCGGTTCCTGGTGTGTCCGCTGTGCCGTGCGTGTGATCATTGCTTGTACAGCCCTCTCGCAGTGTCCGGAGCAAGTATGGTGGGTCTGACACACCGGTGTCAATGTGTTCTTTTTTCCATTTCCAGGAGTGTAGTTTAGCATCTAGCCATATTTAGGAACTAATTTGTCGTGTGAAATGATCCATGGAAAATGAAACTAAGGAAAATAGTGACTCGGGTTATGACAAATTATAATGGAAAACGTTTTACCTCAGTATCAGTCAGAATTTTTCACAGTATTTTGAGTAAGAAAACAGAAAAATCATGTGTCGGCTTTAAGTGACGAGCAAAGTACCTTTACGTTAGGACAATAATGTCTTGATAACATTTATTCTATCAGTCGGTTATTGGAAAAATAGTGACGTTTGTTGACCTACAGCAAGCATATGATAATGACATTGTCTCCCCTATCCTTCTGCTATGCCGAAACCAGTCTGCCATGCTATTTGAAACCTAGGAACAAGTCGTTTTTCCTTCCGACGGAACTCTGCAGACGGATCGGTGCGGTAGCACGCGGAAGGGTAGGAACGCCGGTGAAAGCAACTTGCGGAATAGCCCCAGGGAGCCCCCAGAGTTCGGCACAAAAGCATTTCGCGGGGCGTGGCTCGTACAACTCTCCTCCGAGGCGTCCGGCGTGCATAGACGGGGGCGGGGAGGCCGCAGCCCGGCACGCCGCGGGCCACACGTTATGCAAAGCCGGCGCCGGCGAGTCAGCGCGGCCCTGCCCCTCTCAGTTTCTGCTGCCGGCGCGGCGCGGCAGCGGCGCGGTGCTGCATCTGTGAAATACGGCGGCGCCGACACTGCCGCTGCGACTGCCACTAGGTCACAGCAGCCAACCCCGCGGCATGCCCGCAAACCGCCATGCGGGTCGCCCAGCGACGGGATTGGCTTCGCTCTGTCAAACACGTCATGTTATCAACACTCCCGTATCGTTTTCAGTGTGAGATCGTTCGCAAAATACAGTCTAAGACAAAAAAGTAAATAAATAAAAATAAGAGAAACAAAAATGAAAACGACGCACGACGGAGGAATTATCCAAATGCGCCAGAAATTGGTAGATGTGATACACGTGTACAGACAAACAAATTACAGAAAAATACAGGAAATTGGATGATTAATTCGAGAGACAGAGCTTGACAAACTGAGCGAGTCAGTAACGCGTTTGTCTGCCTCTGGCCTTTGTGAAAGCAGATATTCGGCTTGGCATTGATTGACAGGGTTGTTAGAAGGCCTCCTGAGGCATATCATGCCAAATTCTGTTCAATTGGCGCGTTATGTCGTCAAAATCCGGAGCTGCTTGGAGGACCCTAGTAATAATACCCCAAACGTTCTCATATGAAAAGAGTCCGGCCACCTTTCTGGCCAAGGCGGGGTTTGAATGCTAGCAGTAGACATTTTCGCCGTGGGGGCGGCTATTATCTTGCTGAAGTATAAGCCCTGGATTTCGTGTCATGAAGGACAACAAAGCGAGGCGTAGAATATCGTCGACGTATCGCTATGCTGTAAGAGTGCCGTGGACGACAACGAAGGGGCCCTACTGTGAAATTAAATGTTACCCCAGGCCGTCGCTCCTGAGTGTCGAGCCGTATGGCGGGCGACAGTTAAGTTGGTATCCCAGCTTTGTCTGGGCGTCTCCTGGTACGTCTTCGCTGGTAATCTGGCTTTATTTCGAATCGGGACTCATCACATAAGACAATTCCACTCCAGTCAATGATATTCCGCACCGAATGTATACACTGCCGCCAATGACGGCCGGGGTGGCCGAGCGGTTCTAGTCACTACAGTCTGGAACCGCGCGGCCGCTACGGTCGCAGGTTCGAATCCTGCCTCGAGCATGGGTGTGTGTGATGTCCTTAGGTTAGTTAGGTTTAAGTAGTTCTAAGTTCTAGGGGACTGATCTGATGACCTCAGAAGTTAAGTCCCATAGTGCTCAGAGCCGTTTTTTGAACTGCTGCCAATATGTTTGTTTGTGTACAGAGGTCAATGACAGTTGCTATAAGGGTGGCATGAGCTCACCTCTTGCCTATGAGTTGTCTATTAATGGTCCTTGTGGTCCTGAAGCACCAGCTGCATGTCGGATGATGATAACGATGAATCCTGGGCTCTGACAGCCTCTCTGACGATTGTTCGGTCACCACGGTCTGTGGTCTCTTTAGGTCGAGCACTATTTCTTGACGCTGTCCGATTCCTCGATTACTCGAACCGGCTTCTTTGATACAAACTACACGTCCCCTTCCATCTCAGACGGAGATATGTGCATATATTGTTTACCCATCTATCTCCGAGGACTAGTTACTGTCCGAATGAGTACATGGAATGAAATACTTAATGACTGTATTCCCTGGTATCTGCGTGTCCCCTGCCAGCTTGATCCTTGCCAGCCCCCTTGCCAGCTACATCATCACATCCATCGCCCGCAAAGTCTACAATTTGCATTTTCTGTCCTTTCCTAAATGATTTTAATTTGGGGCCAGTATTTTTTTTTTTTTTTTGCCTGTAGTGTTTCTTTCAATTTATGTATGGGTTGTTTACGTTACACGGTAAAGTGGGTGGAATAATTGTCATTTCCAGGGTGTAATATTTCTGGTGCCTCGTTCGTGAGGAAAGTGACCCTAATTACAATCTCTGTGTTGACCCTGTAAAGCTATGAAATTTCTAAATTTCTCAATAAGGGCCACAGGTGCTGGACAGAAGTTATAAAAAACAAAGAAAAAGACTGTCTTCTAAATAAACTGAAAATGAGGACTTTACACTTTGCGAGAACAATGTTCACATTTTACTAATACAACAAAGAAATTACTGCAGAAAATGACATGGAAACCCTTGGTATACCCTAAACAGGATGCAATAACAAAGTCGATGACAAAGTGTCGCTGCACTAGAAGCACAATTCTATCTCTACACTAGCGATACCATGGGAAATGATGTCGAGGTACAGAGTGATCAGAAAGACCACACACGTCGGTGCGGATACTGGTTCGCTTCTGCATAATATTTTGTCTGGAAACACAAGCTCAGCCACTATGTTAGCACAGAGAGACTTATGATGGCGTTAGGGTGCCGAAACCAGTTGTCTCTGGAACAAATCAGAGATGAAAAAACAGCTGGTTATACCTCCTTCGGCTGTCGACCTGTCGTACCTCATAGTAAGGATGGATAGAGTGGAAGTTATACTACGGTTATGGTCATTAATGGGGCAGAGAAGAGTAATTACGACTATTATAAAGCGTCAGCCGTCTTATTACGACGAGGTCAATGCAGAGGCAATGCAAGCTGAGCCATTATTTTACCATAAAGGGCCTAATGATGGCATAGTGGATGACGAAACCAGTTTTCTCTGAAACAAATCCGAGATGAAAATACAGCGGTTTATTTATTGTTGGTTAGAACTGTAATAAGTCTCTAGGCAGCAAGTTGAGTGCACAATATAACTCTGCCTGCTGATGTCCGAAGAGAAACGAGAGTGAAGTGCCCATGCTCCAGAGTTTGATAACTTTAGAGTGATTACTTGGCTTATGACTTCTCCGACCAACAGATGACAGTCACATTTGACGACCAAGAGAGTCCTCAAGTTTCCTTAGATATGCCATAGCCAGGTGCATGCTTCCCATACAGCTATCAAATTGAGAGGATGTTTATCCCTACATTTCTCCCACCGTTCGAATTAGCCCTATATATTTTGTAAGAGATTAAGATCGGGTGATTTAGCGGGACAATCAACGTGCAATAGGATGCCTCAGTGTTCTTATAACCTGGAATGTTTGCGTGCGCCGCACGGGATTAGCCGAGCGGTCGGTGGCGCTGCAGTCACGGACTGTGCGGCTGGTCCCGCCGGAGCTTCGAGTCCTCCCTCGGGCTTGAGTGTGTGTGTTTGTCCTTAGGATAATTTAGGTTATGTAGTGTGTAAGCTTAGGGACTGATGACCTGAGCCGTTAAGTCCCATAAGGTTTCACACACATTTGAACATTTTTTTGTTTGCGTGCAGCATGGTGAAAGCGTATATTGTCATTTTGGAAGACGGGATAGTTCACAGCTTACTTATCATCAATACTGCAGTACTACATACTTCTTCGGCTAGAAAAGTGAATAAATATTCTGGTTCATGATCACGGTAACGTGAATAAGTGGACCCAAAATAAAACTAAACGTTACAGAACCACCCTGGCTGGATCTACACTCTCCATATACTGCGTATTAAACGCCTCATTGGGCCATGCATTGAGAATATGGAAAATAGCATCTCGTCTGACCACAGTAGCAGACTTCCGTCACCATACGCGTTAAGACATTTATTCCACTGGAAGGCGAGATGATCAATACTTGTTTAATAGAACGCGGTCAGCCGCTGACGGATCCACTCTTGCACTTCTTCGACTGACTGAAACCGACGCCAGCGTATGCCTTTCTTCAGGCCACCCAAGATTTGAAAATAAAATGGTTAAAGTTTCGCATGTATGGAGGATGTTGCAGTGTTTCCCAACCAACCGACTGACACTGAGGCCACACAGCCAATCGGACAGAGGCTACGCTTCAGCGATGTGGTTAACAAACAGAGTAGCACTGGCGCTACCGTTGCAGTGAAATGAAATTTCCTGAAAATAAAAATAAATCCTTCCACGTGCGTACGAGGTAGATGAACTGATTTCATGAAATAAAGGAGTATAATAGATTTGAAATTTGTAAGAATTTTGTTATATTTATGGAGCTTCAGAAGTGTCTAAAAGTACGAAAAAAGTATCGTGTGGATATTAAATGAAGGACGAATGTGTACGATGCCAGAAGACCTTCCTGAAGCTGTGAAAAACTTTTGGATAGGGTAGCTTCACTGCAGGAAAACTCATTATTTTCACTGATATCAGGGGCACCATCGTACTTAGCAGACATGAAGATAGGTAATTACATTTCACAGATAATTTACACGACTTCTATAAAAAAAAGGAAAGAGACGACTTAGAGACTTTGTATACTCGAGGTGTTTGTGTGTGCTCGCCATTTACAAATTACTAAGTAATTACCAAGTTCATGTGCATGACTTGATTCAAACTGAAGCAGCTGTTAACAGACCTATACAACCAGCCACAGTACATGTCATATCAGGGACAAATGTGTATAACCAGCAGTCCAAACAAAAAGTAAAAGAAGGCAGACAGCAATAGCGTACAGAATAGAATTGCAGTATTTTATATTAGATTTAAAACATGCTTCACTGCCTATAAGTCATTTTACGTCAGTTGACAATTGTTGTCGATACATACTAAACTCCTCTTCCAGCTACTAACAGCCTCAGTAATGAGTAACTAAAGTAGTTTTCTATTTTAACGTTGTTTACCATCACTCTGGAACTGCAATGAGTTATTTATGACGAATTACACTAGAGAGAAAATTTATTAGGAATTTTCAATTAGAATGCCAAATTACTGACGGGCGGTCGTACAAGATTGTGGGTAAGCACTACTTATCATACACACTGACGTTTACAGCTAAACATTCAGTGACGTTATTCAAATTCACTAAAGGCGTAAAAGTACAGACAAGTTAGTACAGGACACCGTGACGCCCATGCTTGAGGACCAAAACACTGTTTTCCTGCTGGTTTTAATTAGTAGGTAAGATTAGTTGCGCTAGAAAAGTAAACTCAAACATTTTTTACTATGACATGCAACTCAGAACCAACTACAGGCGAAACAAGATCTGCTATTTCCTGCCCGCATCTCGTGGTCGTGCGGTAGCGTTCTCGCTTCCCACGCCCGGGTTCCCGGGTTCGATTCCCGGCGGGGTCAGGGATTTACTCTGCCTCGTGATGGCTGGGTGTTGTGTGCTGTCCTTAGGTTAGTTAGGTTTAAGTAGTTCTAAGTTCTAGGGGACTTATGACCACAGCAGTTGAGTCCCATAGTGCTCAGAGCCATTTGAACCATTTTTTTGCTATTTCCTGTGACCATCACATTTCAGATTTTCTGGTGAGAACTTCTCGAACACTTTCCTCGTGAACCTAATCTCGCACGAAACAACGCAAACGTCGTAGTTCAACAGGGAATATCTGTTACGAAAGCGTAAATCGCGAGCCAGTCAAGAACTTGTGCAGACTACGCTTTAAAGACGATGAGACTACTGCAATTAACGGTTTTGATAGAAAATGAGACCTGTAACTACCAGCTTCATGTGCAATAATTTATAAGAGGCGTTTCTGGAAGAGCAATTTCTGTGTCGACAATCTGAAACATAGTAATTTCATAATGTTCATGTGGTACAAATCTATATGACGCATCTGAAGTTAATTGTGGTGTACAAATAAAAATAACGTTAACAAATAAAATACAGTGTTTTAGTATAGTAAACACTTACACTGCTAAAAATAACTGATCATCGTCCCTTCATTCCTAGGCATTTGTTCTCGAAACGGATTTCACTGTTGTCGATAATATAGAAATGATCGTCTCCGAAGAATGGTGAAGGTTCGTGACATATACCAATAGTAAATTTGAGTGCTATGTAAATTAGTGATTTCATTTACTTACAAGCTTCTGATGATGATGATGATGATGATGATGATGGTGTTGCACATTGCTCTAGGCAAATATCTTGTATCGTAGGCACTGTTTGCCGAGTTCATTATTTTATGAAAAAAATGTTTGGGAACTGTGACAACAAAGAGCAGAAATGTTAATCGTATTCCAGAGGAACCGTCTCTAATCCAATCTAATTAACAAATATACCATGAACATCAAAAACGTAATGTATTTCTACCTCTCATTCTTCGTAAGTTCGAAACAGAATTGCACGTAAGTAACTCAAAGAAGGAGAGGAAGAGAGAAACCGAAATAAGTGGAAATGAGGAGAAGGGAAACAAAAGATATCAGTGATGAGAATCAAAAAATGCTAGGACAACAATAGTAACAGTATGTAATGGAACTGACAAATAGACGTCATTTCATTTTATGATACACTAACAGACGTCACTTTATTTTATTATACACTAAAGTCGTGTTATAAAAGCTTTTGCTTAAGATAATACTAAGTTAGGTGTTGCGATCAATAATCGATATTGGAATTGTATGTTCTTTGTAGCTTATGACCGTGATCTTTGGTCTACGACGGGTCTTCGACCACTTGTGTGTTGGCCGCGGTTGAGTGTAGTTGTGCATATAGTTCTTGCAATAAATGTGTTTGATACAAAGAAACCGTGGAATACTGCGTCATTTTTCGATAGTCCAGTAATAATTAAAAAACCCGCACCTTTTCTTGGACCCAAAGCAACCAAGGAATCATCGCCTAGACAACAAGAAGCCACAAGGACAACGCAGACACAGCAGCATCAGCAAAGGAGACATCATGGCCAGCTCTACTAAATTCCTTTACAGCCATTAGCCACACCGTAACGGTGTCCTTATGGAGTTAACTTTTCCTGAGAAGTAGAGCCGGTTCGTGACAACTGGGGGCCTGTCCGGGATCTAGACATTTATATGTACTGGATTGACGAAATCTGTTGTGGAGAAGTCTAATGACCACGTGGTACGAAGCAGTAAAGTGGACTGACCACACGCGTGAGGACCAAGACTGAAAAGATAAGTACATTTGCTTAGTGCTGTTTTTTCCCTTTTATTATTTTGTGTGTGTGAAATTTCACGAAGATGACCATTGTGAAAGAGAAAAGTGGTGCGGAATCTGAACAGGAGTGTGAAAATTTGTTAGTCTTTGGGGACGTAGACATACCGATAAAAACGGAAGATGAGTCAGTTAAAGAAACGGATCAGAGTCTTAATTCCTCAGAACGTGAGACGTCGGACATTAAATTACTGTTACAAATGATGAATCAATCGTTAGTTTTTAATCGGACTGTTGCAGCCCGCTTACAAGCTAATGAAGAACAATTGCAAAGCATGAATCAGAGTGTTGCAGCCCGCTTACAAGCTAATGAAGAACAATTGCAAAGCATGAATCAGACGGTCGCGGACAATTTTCGGGTTATAAATCAGAAAGTGTCGCGTCTAGAGGGAACTATGAACAAAAAATTTGATAATGTCTTAGTTTGGGGTAATAAACTTCACAACGATATTTTAAAGATAGACAAGAAACTTAGCAAGGCAGAAACAAAGATTTTAGTGGTAGAATCTAAAGTGGGAGAAGTAAATTCTAGTCTGAGTAACAAAATTCAGTCTGTAAAAAATGAACTGGTCACAGACAGAGAGGAAAATGCAAAATGTTTTGTTAATGTTAATAATCAAATAGATACAGTTTGTGTAAATGTAAAAGCTATGGCAGTAGATCTTGAAAGTAGAGTAGACTCTAAACTAAATGTTGTGAATGATAAAGTGGAAACAGTCAGTAACACAGTAAAACTCCACGAGATTGAAACTAAGACAGATGTTAGTGAATTAAAAAGTACAGTATCAGAGTTAAACCAAAAGTTTGAAATATTTAGCAATGATGTAGCTAACAAAAATTTTTCTATGAACACATGTACCTTATTATCCAATATTCCAGTTAAAAACTTTTCTAATGAGTGCAGTTTGCATCCTGTTGACTTTCTGCAGAGTTGTAGAGACAACTTTTTGCCCAATATGAGTGAAAGTTTCAAAATTAAGTTTGTTAAAAAAATTTTGGAGGGAGAATCTTTGTCATGGGCCAATCAAAATTTTTCTATGGACATGTCTTATGCAGAATTTGAAATTGAGTTCTTAAAACGGTTCTGGTCTGAAACTGAACAAGCCAGGATAAAGAGCGAGTTCCTAAATGGGCCAAATTATAGAGAAACACAGGGGACTATGAAACAGTTTTGTAAAAATCAACTGAAGAAACTTGTACATTTGAGTAAACCCTTCGATGAGCTCACACAGATAGATGCTTTAAAGAGAAGGTTGCCAACAGATGTGCAATGGGACCTAGTGTATGGACCAGATGACAACATTGGACAATTTCTAAACTATGTGGACAAGCTTGACAGGATTATAGACAAAGTGGGGAAACCAAAAAACTATTTCAATCACACACAAAGAGGTGGAGATCATAGTTGGGGAAACACTAATTCAAACAGGAGGGAAAATAGTAGGCCCAACAACCATAGTTTCCATCATAGGGAACAAAATAGTCACAATATTAATAACAATCTCCATTCAAGGGAAAACTATAATTTCCATTCGAGAGGACAATCTGGGAACAATTGGAACAGAAGTAATTACAAGGATTCTGAAAACAGGAATTGGTGTGAACATAGTGTCACCAGGGGTCAAAATGCTATGGGAAGTCCTGAAGCAAAAAACTAGTGTACGCTCCATTGTCGGTCCACAAGGTAGGGGCGAAAAGCATAGATAATAGAAGGACCAATAACAGTGACTAAATTGCACCAAGAGATACGTCTCAAGTAATGAGTAGTTATCTTATGAATGTGTACTACCCTCTAAACACAGTACCTGTTAAGAATGAACACATTGATTGTAATAAAGAGCCAGAGAAGATATTTAACTTAGTTGAATTTTATGAATGGGCAGAAGCTTGTAGTTTGTCAGAGGACCTGCAGATTAACGATTTAAATAATCTAGGAATTGATGCACTGATGAGGGAACCAAGTGAGCAAATTGTCGACACTGATTTAACGGGCAAAGAATTAAAAACACCTGGGTGTGAAAGCAACGTTTTAAGTTTTCGGGAGAGAGAGGTTGATGATTGTAGTATGTGGGGAAATGAAGATTTAATGATACATGATGATGGTGAAAAATATTTTGTTTGCTTGAAAGAGGAAATGGAGGCATTAGGTGTTGTGGGAGATACTGATATGAATGTTGTAGATGTACCCAAAGATGTTATTAACAGTTTAAGTGGTGTTAATGCCAGTGTCACAACCAATAGGCTCTGTAATCCAACATCTTATGAAGGAACCTGGGCAGTTGATAAAGATTCCCTGAACAGTGAAACTGACTGTGCAAGTAGGCTACCATGTACAATGAACAAATGTGAATTATTTCTTTATAATATGTGGCTAAATAGTGATGCAATTAAAAATGATAGCAATTTTAGAAAAATGATTCTTAATATGTCTCAAATTTTATATCCTGATTGGTGGAAAAACACTAAACATATTATTGTTGAACAACTGAAGGATAAATACCTTAGTGGTGAACAATGTTATATGGGTGAAACTATTTGGACTGAGGAAATTATAAATGCAAGTGACAGTGCTAATGATGTGTGTGTTAATGTAATGACCGTAGATAATAAAGGTGACAGTAATATAGGTACTTGTAAGTCAGAAAGTCATTGTTTCAGTGAAATTCAAAATGATTTATTGTATGAATACGTTCAGCCTGAAAAAGGTGGTGACATAGGTAGTCCGTTCATTAGAGCAAAAGTTGGTACCTGGGAAGGCAAGTGCCTTATAGACACAGGGAGTCAGGTGTCAGGAATATCTGAAATTCTAAGCAAAAAGCTGAAGTGTGAGAAAGATTACATTGAAATGCCAGTCATTGGGGTGAAAATAAGAGGGGCTACAGGAAAACATAGTAAAACTGTGAAAAGACAAACTTTGTTATCTTTTACAATTGAGGGAGTCACATTTACACATGGATGCCTAATTATACCAGGCCTCGGTGAGGACTGCATTCTCGGGATGTCATGGATTCGGAGTGTAGATGCAAGATTTGACTGGGGAGGACAAAAAACTTATCATAACAACACCAAATGCGGGGGGGGGGGGGGGGGGTGTATCTCCACCAAGTTTGTCAGATCAAATACAGTTTTGTGCCCTTGAAAATGTTTATTATTTGTCTAATATGTATTCACAGTATGAAGTGTTTGCAATGAATTTTCTGTGTAATATGCTAGCCATGTTAGTTTTTGATATTTCTGTATGTTTATGCAATTTGATTGAAGTTTAATAATTTGTGTACTTTTAGTTTGTGTAACTCTCACACCACACTTGTTGAGATGTCATTTAAAATGCAAGCCACTAATCTGCACTAAATCTGTCTTGCAACAATTAAGTTTTTTTAAATTTGTTACTCTTAAAGGCAGAGTCCTAATTACTACACACTTAAGTGCTTGAAATGTCCAACTCTACAAGGAGACAATCATTTTCAGTAAACCACATGAATTACTGTATATTTCTCTCTCAACCACTACAAATGCAAAGGCAGTAATATTTTTTTATTTTGATATATACATACCATTCCAAAACTTTCATCCATGATTCTACCTTTGCACTTTTACTGTGAATATGAACCCTCGTAACAAACAATTGAATTTTTTATCCTTGTAGTAATGTCTCTGTGATAAGATATTTTACACCCAATATGTTAATGCATTTGTATTACATGTTTATAGAATTTATTAGTATTTAAAGAATCTTTTTTGACCAGTTCATATCTGTGTAGTATTACTCAGACAGATACTGTAAACTTCTCCCACTAGATAAACATTACCAGAAGGTTAACTATGTATCCTAACCATGTACTTACATATAAACATTATGTAACCAAAAGGTGATCTCTGTATATGATTTTTAGATAACATGGCATTATAGTCAACAAAGCAATACAAACAGCTAAGCTTTGAAAACAGACGCACTGCAGGACAAGCAGGAATCAGACCTTTTAACGGACGTCACCTATTTGCAGATGGTCAATGTGGGACAGACTGTGAGTAGTGTGAAAAGTGGGCACTTAAAGAAAATAAAACAAGCCTGCAGTTAAAAGTTACAGTCTTTCAATGGTTTCATGTGAAGTACTAAAACATTATGGACTCTTCTAAGGGAAAATTGTGAATCTTCTTTCGTATTTCATTTACTCTAAGGTTAAAAAAATTGTATGTTTTCCTTTACTAAGTATAACAATTTCAGTGTTAGCATAACTCAAAGGAAACAGTCCTATTAAAAATTTTAATGTATTTAAAAACATATTCTTGGCAGTTCCATTATTCTGTTGTCAGAATTTTGTTCGCATTTTCATACTTACAAAATTCTTGGGGGACTATTGTAATGGAACTGACAAATAGACGTCATTTCATTTTATGATACACTAATAGACGTCACTTTATTTTATTATACACTAAAGTCGTGTTATAAAAGCTTTTGCTTAAGATAATACTAAGTTAGGTGTTGCGATCGATTATAATCGATATTGGAATTGTATGTTCTTTGTAGCTTATGACCGTGATCTTTGGTCTACGACGGGTCTTCGACCACTTGTGTGTTGGCCGCGGTTGAGTGTAGTTGTGCATATAGTTCTTGCAATAAATGTGTTTGATACAAAGAAACCGTGGAATACTGCGTCATTTTTCGATAGTCCAGTAATAATTAAAAAACCCGCACCTTTTCTTGGACCCAAAGCAACCAAGGAATCATCGCCTAGACAACAAGAAGCCACAAGGACAACGCAGACACAGCAGCATCAACAAAGGAGACATCATGGCCAGCTCTACTAAATTCCTTTACAGCCATTAGCCACACCGTAACGGTGTCCTTATGGAGTTAACTTTTCCTGAGAAGTAGAGCCGGTTCGTGACAAGTATTGATGAAGATCAAAATTATAAAGAACTAGGTTATTTTTACTATACTGACTGTAATATGATAATGCACACAATTTCTGTCTGATACGAGAACAGAGTGACCAGAAAACAGACAATGAAGAGAATGACGAAGGTGTGTGACTAAGTGCAATAATTTGAAGGGTGAAACAGACAATAAAGATAAGGGCAAGGAAGTACAAGACACCATGATAAAAAACAAAAGGCTATTTGAGATTTTTTGGGACATGTGGAACCATGTAGTTTCATTTTGTAATTATATAGTTATTATAAGAATTGTGTCTAATTATGTTGTGACTCTATTTATCACTTCAAGTCTATCATATCTCTGAGTGGACATTAAGAGCGGTTGAGGAAGGGTAGGTGTAGAATACTACTACAGGTCTATCGAGAATGGTAATATATTTTATGAAACATTTCTCTATGATCAATTGTTAGCTGCAAATTTTTATCTTCATTTGCTCAAAACTGTGTGTGATCCGTTTGGCTTCTCGTTTCCATACATAAAGAACCTGGGTATGTTGTTCCGAAATTAAAAGATAGATAAAAGGAACTTGACATCGTTACAGCTCTAGAGTACTGAATTGTGTAACAGTAAAAATGGAAAAAAGGTAAAATTGAAAAATAAACGCAAATATACGTGTTTGGAGTAAAATATGAGAGAGACGTTTAATGCCTGTGAAACACAACTCCCTTCTTTCTAACGTGTTTGTTTACATGGTTATCTTCGGTTTTCTGTGAGACTGTGCATTGTGCGGAACAGGGGAAACTACATTAATATTTCTAGAAAGACATCCTTGGAAGTGCACGAAATGCACGTGCAGCAAAATTGAAGACATGGTCGTAAAAGGTAAAAGAATCGCAGAAGGTGAAGTGAAAAATTCTTTTTTATGCGCTAACAAAGAGGGGAAAAGCAGTGGACTCCAGAATATATAAAATACATGAACACCAATTACCTGTGGACATGCTTTGTCAACATAAGCGAACGCTATTATCTATTTCAAGTAGTAATTCCAATCAGATGAAAAAAGTAGAGAAAACTTTGCGTAATATAACATGGTTGATGATGTTGAACCATATCGTATTGAAATGTAGAAGAGAAGCATTTTAACACCAGAACGTTCATTAATTTGCTGCAGGTAACGATCATGATCTCCGTATCTGCACAACATGTTCAGCACATGTTCAGCCATGTGCGGAGCGGCGTTGTGCTGGTTAACAAGGTACATAGCTCACCACTATACAACTATATACGCTATCTGGAATGGCATTCTTCATGGACATATTCAGGTCACAGATACTCGACGTCGTGACCTTTTCATCTCAGCGCACAGCGGCTTCACTAGGGCTGACACGGACGCTTCTCTGTACAACTAATCTTCTTTGTGTAGCGATGAATCAGATGTGGGCTAAAATTTATTTATTTCTCCCGATCCCTATCTTCTATAGAAATTTTTACACACGGTTGCGTCAGGATAGAAGCACACGTGAGGCAGATTTTTTTCAGACTACATTCCGCGTTGAAGTGGGAAGAGTCTTCCCTGCAAGCTTGCTTATGCGGGAGCTGCAAATCGGATTACATGTCTGCTCGACGCCTAGCGAAAGGAGTACGTAGCGGCAGCCCAGCTCTGCTCTGCGTCACTCGCACTTCCGTACCCTGCGGTCCATACCTCCACAGGCAGGAGCTGCGGATACACACGTGGGAATATGAAAATCTGTTGACACATAAACGTGCGAGCTACCAACATTCTTGGAATGGAGGTGAAGATGAGTAATATACTACTGGCCATTAAAATTGCTACACCAAGAAGAAATGCAGATGACAAACGGCTATTCCTTCGACAGATACACTCCTGGAAATTGAAATAAGAACACCGTGAATTCATTGTCCCAGGAAGGGGAAACTTTATTGACACATTCCTGGGGTCAGATACATCACATGATCACACTGACAGAACCACAGGCACATAGACACAGGCAACAGAGCATGCACAATGTCGGCACTAGTACAGTGTATATCCACCTTTCGCAGCAATGCAGGCTGCTATTCTCCCATGGAGACGATCGTAGAGATGCTGGATGTAGTCCTGTGGAACGGCTTGCCATGCCATTTCCACCTGGCGCCTCAGTTGGACCAGCGTTCGTGCTGGACGTGCAGACCGCGTGAGACGACGCTTCATCCAGTCCCAAACATGCTCAATGGGGGACAGATCCGGAGATCTTGCTGGCCAGGGTAGTTGACTTACACCTTCTAGAGCACGTTGGGTGGCACGGGATACATGCGGACGTGCATTGTCCTGTTGGAACAGCAAGTTCCCTTGCCGGTCTAGGAATGGTAGAACGATGGGTTCGATGACGGTTTGGATGTACCGTGCACTATTCAGTGTCCCCTCGACGATCACCAGTGGTGTACGGCCAGTGTAGGAGATCGCTCCCCACACCATGATGCCGGGTGTTGGCCCTGTGTGCCTCGGTCGTATGCAGTCCTGATTGTGGCGCTCGCCTGCACGGCGCCAAACACGCATACGACCATCATTGGCACCAAGGCAGAAGCGACTCTCATCGCTGAAGACGACACGTCTCCATTCGTCCCTCCATTCACGCCTGTCGCGACACCACTGGAGGCGGGCTGCACGATGTTGGGGCGTGAGCGGAAGACGGCCTAACGGTGTGCGGGATCGTAGCCCAGCTTCATGGAGACGGTTGCGAATGGTCCTCGCCGATACCCCAGGAGCAACAGTGTCCCTAATTTGCTGGGAAGTGGCGGTGCGGTCCCCTACGGCACTGCGTAGGATCCTACGGTCTTGGCGTGCATCCGTGCGTCGCTGCGGTCCGGTCCCAGGTCGACGGGCACGTGCACCTTCCGCCGACCACTGGCGACAACATCGATGTACTGTGGAGACCTCACGCCCCACGTGTTGAGCAATTCGGCGGTACGTCCACCCGGCCTCCCGCATGCCCACTATACGCCCTCGATCAAAGTCCGTCAACTGCACATACGGTTCATGTCCACGCTGTCGCGGCATGCTACCAGTGTTAAAGACTGCGATGGAGCTCCGTATGCCACGGCAAATTGGCTGACACTGACGGCGGCGGTGCACAAATGCTGCGCAGCTAGCGCCATTCGACGGCCAACACCGCGGTTCCTGGTGTGTCCGCTGTGCCGTGCGTGTGATCATTGCTTGTACAGCCCTCTCGCAGTGTCCGGAGCAAGTATGGTGGGTCTGACACAACGGTGTCAATGTGTTCTTTTTTCCATTTCCAGGAGTGTATATTATACTAGAACTGACATGTGATTACATGGGGTGCATAGATCCTCAGAACTCAGTACCCAGAACAACCACCTCTGGCCGTAATAACGGCCTTGATACGCCTGGGCATTGAATCAAACAGAGCTTGGATGGCGTCTACAGGTACAGCTGACCATGCAGCTTCAACACGATACCACAGTTCATCAAGAGTAGTGACTGGCGTATTGTGACGAGCCAGTTGCTCGGCCACCATTGACCAGACGTTTTCAATTAGGCAGAGATCTGAAGAATGTGCTTGCCAGGGCAGTAGTCGAACATTTTCTGTATCCAGAAAGGCCTGTACAGGACCTGCAACATGCGGTCGTGCATTATCCTGCTGAAATGTAGGGTTTCGCAGGGATCGAATGAAGGGTAGAGCCACGGGTCCTAACACATCTGAAATGTAACGTCCACAGTGCAAAGTGCCGTCAATGCGAACAAGAGGTGACTCAGACGTGTAACCAATGACGTCCCATACCATCACGCCAGGTGATACGCCAGTATAGCAATGACGAATACACGCTTCCAATGTGCGTTCACAGCGATGTCGCCAATCACGGATGCGACCATCATGATGCTATAAACAGAACCTGGATTCATCCGAAAAAATGACGTTTTGCCATTCGTGCACCCAGGTTCGTCGTTGAGTACACCATCGCAGGGCCTCCTGTCTGTGAGCCGTCCGAAGTGGCCGTGCGGTTCTAGGCGCTGCAGTCTGGAACAGCGAGACCACTACGCTCGCAGGTTCGAATCCTGCCTCGGGCATGGATGTGTGTGAATGTGTGTGATGTCCTTAGGTTAGTTAGGTTTAACTAGTTCTAAGTTCTGGGGGACTAATGACCTCAGAAGTTGAGTCCCATAGTGCTCAGAGCCATTTGAACCATTTTTGAGCTCCTGTCTGTGTTGCAGCGTCAAGGGTAACCGCAGTCATGGTCTCCTAGCAAATAGCCCATGCTGCTACAAACGTCGTCGAACTGTTCGTGCAGATGGTTGTTGTCTTGCAAACGTCCCCATCTGTTGACTCAGGGATCGAGACGTGGCTGCACGATCCGTTACAGCCATGCGGATAAGATGCCTGTCGTCTCGACTGCTAGTGATACGAGGCCGTTGGGATCCAGCACGGCGTTCCGTATTACCCTCCTCATCCCTCCGATTCCACATTCTGCTAACAGCCATTGGATCTCGACCAACGCGAGCAGCAATGTCACGATACGATAAACCGCAATCGCGATACGTTACAATCCGACCTTTATCGAAGTCGGAAACGTGATGGTACGCATTTCTCCTCCTTACACGAGGCACCACAACAACGTTTCACCAGGCAACGTCGGTCAACTGCTCTTTGTGTATGAGAAATCAGTTGGAAACTTTCCTCATGTCAGCATGTTGTAGGTGTTGTGTGAATGCTCTGAAAAGCTGATCATTTGCATATCACTGCATCTTCTTCCTCTCAGTTAAATTTCGCATCTGTAGCACGTCATCTTCGTGGTGTAGCAATTTTAATGTTCAGTAGTGTATGAAGAGCTCATCGATCGATGACAATTTAATGTGTCCCCTAGGTGTAGCAAAATCGTCGGCAAAGGCAAAGAATGTGTGTCTCAGTGATAGTAGCCTACTAGCAGTTGCCGACTACTTAGATGTCTGATATAGCAAGAAAACCTTTACCATCAGAGTTTATACCGGTTCCCGTCAGATTACCGAAGTTAAGCATCGTCGTCCGCAGCAAGTACCTGCATGACTGACAGTACGTGTACGACGCGAGCTGTTAATGATTTTGCCTTTGCCTTTATGAAAGGGGGGGGGGGAGAGAAGTGGTGGTGTATAGCTCCTGATCATCAGTTTTTTCGCCAACGGCCTTTACTAGGTTTCAAACCACTCCGCAGTGTCTCAGGAAGTGAGGGTGTGCGACATTGTCTGCCAGATGGGGACTTTAAGCTCGGGGACCCCCTTGGTTCCATTCAAGGTGAGTAGGCTAGTTTTTAACCCCCTTACTTGTCTCATTCTCTCATCACCTCCAATAACAAACAGAAAATGATCACTCACACACAGACACATTTACGGTCATCTACACATAACACATCCACTTAAACGCACTGATCTCATATTTCGCGAGGGAAAGGTGCCTGCAATCGCAGAGGATAGGAGAAACATTTCCAATTATATGGATGAACCTCCCCTACAGGTTCTGTCTTCATGCAAAACGATCTTACTTCACTTTACCGTAAGAGTTCACAGAATCGTTCCTGAAGTGTGGAATTAAGGCCAAGTGATTATTTATCTAAATTTATTGCGATTGCGATACATCGTTCGATCTCTACAGAAACAGGAGCATGGCAGTAATGCCAAACTGAAGATGTTCCAAAACTAATCTACGTAAGAGTTGAGAATGTCCTGGCGTCTGCACATGGCTTTCAGACATTCAGACATAAGTACTATGAAACATATTCCCTCCAGCAATACATCTATCCATGTCTTATTTGCTGTACCTTCCTAAATTAAAAGAAAATTATGATTATGGCCTCTACTGTTCAGTATCAAATGATGCACCCTAACAAGGAAACATCACCAACTCGACTTCATATATCAAGGAGAAAAAATTATACTTGCAAGATATCAGCCCCAGAAACCGATCCCGCAGTAATGTTTAGACCTAATTCTGCTAATTCGCTGATGAGGTCTTCTGCCGATACAGCTTTTAAATTTCGCGCGCACCTTTTGTTGGTCAGTCCCTCCGGCTCACAGCATCCGCCTCAAATGCCAGAGCAAAAGCTACTTATAGCAGAGTGACAACCAGAGCCCTGCAGTTCGAGGCATGTTGAACGTGAGGGAAGATGAGTGTTATGAAATATTGTTCTCGAACACTTTATTCAACGTAAAAATAGGTAAGTAATGTTGAAACGCGTATGTATTCAGTACAGCGATGGCGAGGCATGACAGAATCTCTGACCAGAGAGTTATTTATTGTTGCTAGTCTGCGCTTGACCGCGCGAGAGTTCAGTGCAGTTGCGGTCGAGTTGCGAGAGAGTACAGTTGTAGGACGCAATCCTTCCTATTACTTTCCTAATTCTTGTAAAATGAAAAGTCATATACAGTGCGTGTGCACTTTTGCCATCTGTTAATATGTTTTGTACTTAACTTCAGTGCGTGTGCACTTTATGCCATTTGTACTTATTACGTATACATTTTGTGGTTTTCTGATTTGTTCTGTACTACAGTGCGTGTGCACTTCTGTCATTTATTAATACATTTTGTGATTTGATGATATATTCTGTACTACAGTTCGTGTGCACTTTTGTCATTTATCAATATGATTTGTATTCATTGTATATACATTTTGTGATTTGCTGATATATTCTCAACTGCAGTGCATGTGCACTTATGTCACTTGTCAACATGATTTTTTACCATTGCGTTTATTTGTTATGAAAATGCTAAAGAGTTTTTCAGTGAGTGTGCATTTTTGTCATTTTGTTAACATGATTTCTGCTTATTGTATATATATTTTTTCATTACCTGATATGTTCTGTACTACTGTGCGTGTGTACTTTTGCCAATTGTGAATATGTTTTGTATATATTTTGTCTTTGCCTGATATGTTTTGTAGTCGGTGCATGTGCACCACATTTAATTCATGTTCTACATCTGAATATTCTGTGAATTGTAAAAATTAATTAATTAAGAAAAAATTTGTTGCTCATGGCAAGTCCAAATGACTCACCATCGCTGCCAAATTTTTGCCCCCCCCCCCAGTGGAGGGTTATGAAACGCGTATGTATTCAGTACAGCGATGGCGAGGCATGACAGAATCTCTGACCAGAGAGTTATTTATTGTTGCTAGTCTGCGCTTGACCGCGCGAGAGTTCAGTTGTACGTAGCGAGTCGCGAGAGCATGTTGTAGCGCGCGAGAGACAGTCGCTGTTGTGTGTGAGGAGTCGGCGGGCGTTGACATGGCCCTCTGGTCAAGATTCAGGACGAGGTATATTTTTTAAATAAAGTAATGAAGCAGCATTGCGCAGTGTAACCTCCCCGCAAAATTTCGAATGACAATATTTAAATGTTAACGACAATAGAACCTAGTGTAACCTCCCAGCAAATAAAATAATTTATTGACAATGACAATTAAATGAGAACTAGCAATCTGAACCAAGTGTAAGCTCCCCACAAAAATGAAAGTCAATTCAATGATAATGAAATCTAAGTGACAATGAAAACGCAAATAGACCGAAATGTCGATCTTAGGCCCTGTGCAACTTTGAATTTAAGTGAAACTTTTCTTTAAGGAAATGCATGGGAAACTTTCTTTCAATTCAAATGACTGTTTTCTTAAAAAATTGCTTTGAAAACAAAATTGTTATTGGGGCAATTCTTGGACAAATTAATTACAGTTAAGATACATTACATTCTCAGATGTGCGCAATGCTGCTTCATTACCTTATTTAAAAAAATATACCTCGTCCTGAATCTTGACCAGGGGCCCATGTCGACGCCCACCGACTCCTCACACACAACTGCGACTGTCTCTCGCGCGCTACTACATGCTCTCGCGACTCGCTACGTACAACTGAACTCTCTCGCAACTCGACCGCAACTGCACTGAACTCTCGCGCGGTCAAGCGCAGACTAGCAACAATAAATAACTCTCTGGTCAGAGATTCTGTCATGCCTCGCCATCGCTGTACTGAATACATACGCGTTTCAATGTATTGTTGTTTTTGCGGACCTGAATCCAAAGACAGGTTTGATGCAGCTTTCCATGCTATTCCATCCTGTGTAAGTCTCTTCATCTCTTCTGAACCTGCCTATTGTATTCATCTCTTGGTGTCCCTCTAAAATTTTTACTTCCCGTACTTCCCTCCATTAGTAAATTGGTGACCTCTTGATGTTTCAGAATTATCCTTTCAACCGAATCCTCCTTTAGTCAAGTTGTGCCACAAATTTCTTGCCTCCCCAATTCTGTTCAGCATCTCCCCATTAGTTACATGATCTATCATCTAGTCTTCAGCATTCTTCTGTAGCGACACATTTCAAAAGCTCTTACTCTCTAAACTGCTAATCGTCCATATATACACTCCAAATACCTTCAGAAGAGACTTTCCCACACAATCTATATTCAATATTAAGAAATTTCTCTTCTTCAGAAACGCTTTTCTTTCCATTACCAGACTAGATTTTATATCCTCTCTACTTCGGCCAACAACAGTTATTTTGCTGTCAATATAGCAAACTCCTCTACTATTTTAAGTGTCTCGTTTCCTAATCTAACTCCCTCAGCATCACCTGATTTAATTCGGCTACATTCCATTTTCCTTCTCTTGCTTTTATTGATAATCATCTTATAACTTCCTTTCAAGACAATGTCCATTCCGTTTAACCGCTCTTCCAAGCATTACTGTCTCTGATAGAATTACAATGTCATCGACAAACTTCAAGTGTTTTATTTGTTCTCCCTGAACTTTAATTCCTACTCCAAACTTCTTTCCTTGATTTACTTTACTACTTGGTAGACGTAGAAACTGAATAACATCGTGGGTAGGCTACCAGCCTGTCTCATTCCTTTCTCAAGTACTGCTTGTTTCATGAACCTCGACTCTTATGACTGCCGTTTACTTTCTATACAAGATGTAAGTAGCCTTTTGTTTCCTGTATCTTACCGCTGATACCGTGATAATTTAAAGCAGTGTATTCCAGTCAACACTGTCAAAAGCTTTCTGTAAGTCCACAAATGCTATAAACGTAGGTTTGCCTTTCGTTAACCTGTCGTCTA
This sequence comes from Schistocerca nitens, assembly GCF_023898315.1. NCBI lineage: Eukaryota > Metazoa > Arthropoda > Insecta > Orthoptera > Acrididae > Schistocerca > Schistocerca nitens. The sequence continues at coordinate 408,667,246 of NC_064618.1, forward strand.
AGATAGGGTCAGTACTGTCTCGCGTGTTCCTACATTTATCAGGCGTCCCAGCCGATGTTGCCCGAGATAGGTTTCTACCAGCTTTGCCATTCTTCTGTAAAGAATTCATGTGAGTATTTTGTAGCCATGACTTATTAAACTGATAGTTCGGTAACTTTCACATCTGTCAGCACCTGCTTTCTTTGAAATTGGAATTATTCCATTCTTCTTTAAGTCTGAGAGTACTTCGCCTGTCTCATACATCTTGCACACCAAATGAAAGAGTTTTGCCTTGGTTGGCTCTCCCCAGGTAGTCAGTAGTTCTGACGGAACGTCGTCTGTTACTGGATCCATGTTAGGTCTTTCAGCGCTGTGTCAAATTCTAATCGAGTATCAAGTCTCCCATCCCATCTTCATCTACGTCTTCTTCCATATCTATAATTATGCCTTACAACTCATCTTCCTTTAATAGGTCACTACCAAACATATCTTCCCCCTTTCAGCTTCCCTTGTTTGCTTAGTACTGGTTTTCCATCTGAGCACTTGATATTCATACAGCTGCTTCTCTTTTTCTCCAAAAGTCCCCTTAATTTTCCTATAGGTGATACCTATTTTTCCCCTAGTGAAATATGCTTCTAAATATTTACATTTATCCCTTAGCCTTTTCTGCTTAGCCATTTGCACTTCCTTTCAATCTCATTTTTTCGACGTTTGTTTCCTCTTTGTTAGTGCGACACGTATTATCTCAACCTCACGAACATAGACATCGATATTTTACAGCTATATATACTCCTCGAAAGCAAAATGAGTAATCTTAAACAACTGACGCCTCACTATAGAAATAAGGTAATGATTCAACAGTTATAATTTTAGCAATCACACTGAAGAACAGCGCATCGCCTACATATGTACATCAACGTTGTCAACTTTGGAATCCAAAGAAAATAGCGAACACCAGTTGGTGTTGATAACGAAGTAGAGCTCCCCTACTTCTTTAATGCTTTAATGGCACTTAAAAGCAAAGAGATCTCGGTATGAGCTACAGGTTGGATACCGCGAACTTTGATGTAATGAATACAGCTTGTTACCAGTGTCTCAGCAGTGTTTCACAAACTTCTTACTCATTCCGCTGTAAGGTAGCGGGGTGGTGCGTGTGACAGACGACCGGTAAGCGGAAATTTAAAAACCATATTCTACATTCGGAAGGTGAGAAGTGCGTACTTTTAGAGTTATGATCCAAATTTCTGGGGATGATACTGTATCCTGTAAGCGTGCATTTTTCCCCTTAAAATATGAGGTCAAAATGAGAAAGTTTCTTTGACATAAAAAATACAGAACTCAGCAAAAACCTTTTTAATTCACAAATACAAAGTTTCATTTAAGGTCAGAAACGCTGTTATTGGACAAAGCAGTTCAGTATAACAATACCTATGCCGCCTGTGGTAATTATTGCACTGTTTATCAAGTGGACTATAGTTGTTAGGCTGGCAGAATATAAATGCAAAACACTAGTAATTCACCACTGGGTTGTGGATGTTTTCCACCTGACAAGAAAAAAAATTCGTGTATATTGTAATATATCTCTCGCTTTCTTTCGAAGAAACAAACTCAACTTCACTTATGTCCTTTCCTGACATTTATCTAATTTTTTTCAGTTGGTTATTGTTATCTAAGGAAATATGTTTTTTTTTTTTTTTAACAAGAACACCAGTAGTACAGACAAGGGAGAAATGCTAAAGGCTGAAAAATAGGTTCATTCAAATTTCAAAAGCGCAAAGATGGTTAAATAGTACAAGTCTTCAATTGCGAGGGACGTTCAATAAGTAATGCCCCATATTTTTTTAAAAAAGCCATTAATATATACAAAGATAAACATCTTTGATCGTGCTTCATATTTGATGTTTGCTCTGTGTGCCGGTGAAGTTTCGAATCGTTCTGGTAGATGGCAGAGCCGTAGTACAGCTTCATAACGGCGTCTACATACGACTCATGTTACAAGCAGCGTGCTGTTATTGAATTATTGTGTGCAGAAAAAGAAGTTGTGGTGAACATCCGTAAACGTTCATGTGCAGTGTTTGGCGATGCTGCAGTCGATAGGAGTACTGTTGGTCGATGGGTAAATGAAGTTAGAGCCTCAAGAAATGCAGAAAAAGAGCTCCATGATTACCCACGCTCTGGACGTCCTGTCACAGCCACTGCTCCAGAAATGCTCAATCGTGCGGATGCCATTATTCGTGCCGACCGGCGCATCAAAACTCGACAAGTGGCTTTACAGTTGTCGGACTGCATTGGAAGTGCGTCTGCAGTGATCGAAACACTCGAATATTCAAAGAGATGCTCACGATGGGTTCCACAAATGCTCACAGTGTACCACAAGATTCAAAAAGAGGCCACTTCTTCTGAATTGTTGGCGCGTTTTGAGACCGACGGATCTGTCACGGATCGTTACGGGGGACGAAATTTGTGTGCACCACTTTGCGCCGGAAGCGAAAAGACAGTCCACAGAGTGGCATCATCCTCATTCACCGCAAAAGGAAAAATTCAAGACAACGCCCTCTGCTGGAAAAGTCATGGTGACAGTCTTCTGGGATTGTGATGGCCTCATTCTCTTGGATGTGATCCCAAGAGGCTTAACCATGAATTCAGAGGCGTACGTGGAGACTCTGATTAATCTCAAGAACCGTTTTCGACGTGTTCGATCGGACAAGAATCGAACAGAAATCTTGCTCCAACACAATAATGCACGGCCACACAGAAGACTGAAAACCCGGAACACATCGCCAAGTTCGCGATCTTATCCACCCTACAGTCCAGTCCTGGCACTCTCGGACTTCCATCAGTTTGGGCCACTTAAAGATTCTCTAGGTGGAACACACTTTGAAGATGACGACATTGTCAGTCATATAGTGAAAACATGGCTATGCCTACAGGACAAGATCTTTTACCAGCAGAGAATACATGCTCTTCCACAACGTTGGCGTACGGCCATAGAACGTGAAAGAGACTACGTAGAAAAATAGGACATGGACAAGACACGTTGATGTAATTGTCACCAAATTCTGATTCTTAGCAGTAAATATGTTCTGAGAAAGAAATTTGGGGCATTACTTATTGAACGACCCTCGTAGGAACGCATTTAAAACTGTTTACTGGAAGTTGTGATAGTTCGCACAAGAGACTACAGGGGAAATAATGTAACAGGCGAAAGAATTTAGCATAAGTCCCTTCCTTACCAAACTAAAATTCAGTCTACAGTATTTATATGAAAGAGAAGGGGAAGGGTTTGATTTTACTTCCTTCCATACATTGTAGTGAATGGGTACCAGAAATGAAACTATTTACTTTTGTAAAAACACTCAATCCCAGTTTTCACATTCTCACCAGTATGTTTAGTCCATGAATTACTAACTGTCGTTTATTTGTCCATTAAATACTTGCTTACTGGTGTTTCTGATAGTTTTTCACTGCTGTACGCAGGAAAATGTATTGGCAAATAAAATAAAATAAATGAAAGCTTTTGAAAAACGACAAAATCTGTTGTCAGCACGAAGAGACGAAATATTAACGAAGTGGTACCGGGGCAGGAAAATATTTGAGCGACAAATGTTTGAAATTTCCTTATGTTCTGGGAGACGGGAACCCGGAAGAAAAATGAGCCATTTTTGTTAGCACACAGATGAAGAACGGTCGTTTATTGTTTACAGATCACTGATGAGTCTCGCGAATAAAAATAAACACAATGCATTTGTTTCAGTTACAAAATACACTGTACGTCATTTAATTTAGAGCCAAAAAATTACCCATCGGGAGACTTTCAAACAAACAGACTTGGATACAAAATATTGCGTGAAATTAAGAGAATGCATTCATTACTTCATTAATAAATCTGTGTCTCTCCTTTGCTGCAAATATCATAAAAGTCAACGTGTGTAAGAAGAATTAGCAACGTATGACAGCAGTTATTTTCAGGATCGCCAAACAATAGATCAGCAAATTCTCATATCTAGGTTTAACACCTTGCTGATGTCTTTAACGATGACTTCGTTACAGATATGAAAAAGTTTTAATTCTGTGTGGAGGGGCTAAGTCATGATTTTGAAACACTAGCTTAAATTCGAATAAATTCTGATATTGTTATCATTTAATCAGAGTGTTCAACAAAACAGGCCTAAGTAACAGACACCACAGTAAAGAGAATCCTCACAAGAGTGTTGGGAAATACGTTACTGACTATTTCGTAATTTCAAAAGTTCGTCTCGAACTTGAATTTTCAAGTGCTTGTCTTTCAAACGCAACGTGTAAACTATTAAAAACAAACACATATGCCTACTCTAGCACCATTTAGGGAAATGATGTACAACGACTGCAGTCCTGAGATGTGCTGTAAATGCGGTTTCTATACAACATATTAATTGTATCACTTTGGTGTGTTTATTCTGTAGCATAAGAACTGTCGATAAAAGTTTAAAGTCCTGAAAAGACATTTTTACTTTTTATTTGCACAATGGTTTTATTTTTGTATGCACTGTTCTGACTGCCAAAGGAAACATTTAAGATCACGTGTGCCACTCCACTATATTTACATTTAATTACCATAACTAAATAGCTAGATTGAAAACACCATGGTACAATTAACTTGTCGCGTAACGAATAAATCTATATACTGCTAAACCAAGGGTGCCACCGCACTTCTATGTAATATAATTATTCATACGAGTTTTGCTGCTCCTGAGGAACATCCGATGGCTCTCTAGATTCCACATAGAGTGAGTGAGCTCTTGCTCGTGTTTATTAGTCGGCTGGTTTCGTATTCCCACCAACTGTTCATTTTCGAAATGAACCAATGGCCGACTGCTAAATCCGACACCAGAGGTCAGGCCTATCCCTCTTGTAAAAAGACTGGGCGTTACTCACTCTGTTTATTACTATATATTAGGAACTCGCTATTTTCCCGCAGGGACTGTTCCCGTGGTTAAGTGTAACCGTTTAAAAATCTCTCCTCTCAAGTGGTGACGAGTGGGCAGAATGTCTCGCCAGTATCTCTATGGTTGCGAAAACCAGCCTAGGAATTGGGCCCCTGACACCATGGTGAATGGTACACGCCATCTTGGCGCCACGGCCAGCTGATCACGTAGGCCACCAACCACACTCGCTGTCTGTCACCTTAAAGACCTGCGATAAATTTCAGTTAGTAGTAGCGAACACACTGTTGAAAACTCACAATAGGTGGAGACTTACTTGAAAAGGACTTAAGACTTAAGAAGGTTCCAGCTGGATTCCATAGTGGTCACAGAGGTTCCAAAATCAGATAATATAAGTAATGCTCGGGAGCAGATATACTCACCAGTCACAATTTAGTAAAGATGAAGACTAGGCTGAAGAGCAAGAGAACCGTCCAGAAGAGTCAATGTAGAAAGAAGTGGAATACTGAAGAACTGAGAAATGGTGTGCATTTGAAGTAATTAATACTATAACAGGCAGTTAAACTAAAGAGGAATGAGAATTTGTAAAAAGGTCCATCATGTAAGGTGGACAGACAGATATAGGTACAAGGAAAGTAGTTGCAAAGAGTCTTTGCGTAGCAGAAGAAATACTTCAGTTCTGGTGATTTTTGTTTTATAGGCATCCAAGAAAAATCTTCAGCGAAGAAAATAATGGCGGCGAATGGCTGCATTGTGTGATCAATACTTCTGTTGATCGAAGTACAAAAATACTGAGAAAAAGTCAGGAACGCAGAAATTTAAGTCATTTAGGAATTAAATAAATAGAAGTGCAGGGAAGCGAAGGTGAGATGGCTCCACGGAAATTGTGAAGATACAAAGAAAGAAACGTTCACCAGAAAGATTAATTCAGCATATAGAAAAGTCAAAAAAACTCCAGTGAAAATATAAGTGTAGCCGTCAACATCCAAACTGTAGGAGAAATTGCACAGTTAAACGCAGAGGAAACAGCGGACAGATGGAAATAATATATTGATGGATTTTACTGTGGGAAGCAAATGTCTGATAACATGGTAGAAGAAGAAATGGTAATCGATATCGAAGATATAGGTGGTCCAGTTTTAGAGTCTAACAGGGCTTTGGCAGAGTTACGATCAAATATGGAGAAAGGCACACTCCTTTGACATGTCTAAAATGGGAACTATAGCTCTGGAGACATTCCAAAAGAGTTTCAAAAAAGTATCATCCATAAAATCTCGAAGACAGAAAGTGCAAGAATTAACGCGTAATTATCTTTACAGCTCATATGTCCAAGATGCTGATAAGATTGATGACAGAAATGGTGATGATAAATGAGGATTTGTTAAATCACTGTAAGATGAACAATTCAGGTTAAGGAAAAATAAAGCACCATATAGGCTGTTCTGATGTCGTGTTTGATAATGAACTTAAGGAAAATCAAGACACGTTCGTGGGATATGTCGACCTACGAAAGGCGTTCGACAATCTAAATTGGTGCGAAATGTTTGAAATTCTCAGGGAAACAGGTATAACATAGGCAAATACAGTAAATTAACAAGTATAAGAACCAAGGTAATGGGACACCAAGAACGAAATTTTCGGGACGAGGTAGTTCACGGGTTAACGGCCGCATGTCGGTCCCCAACGGACACAATATTCCTGTAACGACCACTTAGCCATCATCACGCTGACATCCGGCCATTCACCCGTGACCTATTCAGCACGATTTACACCGGCAAGAATCACATTAAATTTTTGGCTTAGGTATGACGTAAGATAGGAATGTAGTCTTTCATCTACGCCGTTTAACTAAAAATTTTAAAAAGCAATTACGTACACAAAAGAAAGGCTGAAGAGAGGGATTATGACTCTAGGGGTGAAAGGATGACATTGCTATCCTCATTAAAAGTGAGGAAGCCTTGCAAGACACGTTTAATGGGCTGAATGTCATAAACATACTCTTTGAACTTAACCCGAAGAAATACGAAAGTAATGGGAAGTCCACAAATGAGATTTGTGATTAACATACTAAAACTGTCTGCCAGGATTAGATGAAGTGAAGGAATTCTGCTGCATAGGAAGCAAAATAACACATTCCCAACCATTACTATTATTAAATGTAGGCCTTAATTGGGGAAGAAATTTCTGAGAATGTGTGTTTGGAGCACAGTACTGTATGACAGTGTATACTGAACTGTGGGAAAACCGGAAAAGAACAGAATGGAAGTGTTCAAGATTTGTACTTTATAAGGATGTTTAAAATTATATGGACTGATAAGGGATTAGGTGATTCTCCGCAGAATTGGTGAAGAATGGAACATAAGGAAGACACTGCCAAGAAGACGAGATCATATAGCATGTGTGAAGACCTCATTGAAAAACTTCCATGATACTAGCGGAACTGCAGAGAGTAAAAACTGTAGGGGAAGACAGAGACTGGATTATATACAACAAATAACCCAAGATGCTGATTGCAAATGTGGTGTCACCGCCAGACACCACACTTGCTAGGTGGTAGCCTTTAAATCGGCCGCGGTCCGTTAGTATACGTCGGACCCGCGTGTCGCCACTATCAGTGATTGCAGACCGAGCGCCGCCACACGGCAGGTCTAGAGAGACTTCCTAGCACTCGCCCCAGTTGTACAGCCGACTTTGCTAGCGATGGTTCACTGACAAATTACGCTCTCATTTGCCGAGACGATAGTTAGCATAGCCTTCAGCTACGTCATTTGCTACGACCTAGCAAGGCGCCATTATCATTTGCTATTTAACTTGTGATGCATGTACCGTCAGACCGATGTTTACCAATTATGGATTAAAGTTAAGTATTCCAGAAGCTACGTACCTTTTTTGCTAGTATAATTACTTTACCTGTTCCAGACCTCACGCCAGCCTGCGTGAGCTTAAACGCGTGCCTTTCGGCTATCTCCTAGTGGCTTGGCTGTCTTGCCAAGTCACAACAGCAAATATTATTTTGAGATGGAGGTGGCGTAAGCGAGGAGTTAATGTTGGGCCGCATAAAACCAATCAGAAGCTTGATGAATAACAAATTTATGTATTTATATTAAATTCACTACTACTGCAAACGTAGGCTGGCCATTCTTTGGTCTATCTTCTAAGATAAGAAATACGCCTAGTACTGTCTCACGTGTTCCAACATTTTTGTGGAAACCAAGCAACACTTTCCAAAGGAAAGAAGATTTGGGGAATCATGATGAAGAAAACTGGTCGTGGCGTTTTCAAAGGAATCATTGCAGCATTTTCCTCAAGTGATTTAGGGAAATCATGGAAGACCTAAGCCCGGATGGTCGGGCGGAGTCCCGAAAGGACTGAAAAACAGTGTTCAACGTCCCGCCGATAACTAGGTCATTAGAGACGGAGCAAAAGACGGTTTGAGGGGATTACAATGAAGGAAAGTGGTCGTGCCGTTTTCAAAGGAATTGTCCCAGCATTTACCTTATGTGATTTAGGGAAATCACGAAAGACGTAAGTCCGGATGATCGGACGGAGATTTGACCCGTCGTCCTCCGGAATACGTGTCCATTGTGCTCACTACCGCACCACCTCGCTCGCTCCAAATACTCCCTCAATCAGGCTCTACCAGACTGTTACACACAGGTATTCGTATGAGTTGACAAATCCCGGTTGTGCCGCATTGCGATTGTACCCCTAGTATACTTACTAATTGCGTTTTGCGAAGTGCTCAGTTTTACATTTCTGAGCATTTTAACGTGGTGAGTCAAGAATGCTTTTTAAGATGACAAAGACGCCATCATCAACAATTCACTGAATTTGAACGACATCGTGTAATACGGCTACGAGAAGCTGTATGATCCCTCTGCGATACTGCAGAAAGACTTGGCAGGAATGTAGCCACTGTTAACGATTGCTGGCAACTGTGGTCACGAGAATGTATGACCTCTAGAAGACCGGGCAGCGGACGACCACGTTGCATTACCGAGAGGGAAGAACATCGTGTTCGGCGTATGGCCCTGACACATCGACCAGCATCTGCAGTAACAATTTGAGCAGCAGTTGGCACCACAGTAACGTAACGGTTACAAATCGGTTACTTAAAGGACGACTCCGAGCCAGGCGCCCTATAGCGTGCATTCCACTGATCCCAAAACACGACCATTTGCGACTTCAGTGATGTAAAGCGAGAGCTCATTGGAAGACATGGTGAAGGCCTCTTGGATTTTCTGATGAGAGCCTGTTCTGTCTTGGTGCCAGTCAAGGCCGAATGTTGGTTAGGAGGGACCAGTTGAGGGCCTGCAGCCAACCTGTCTGCGTGCTAGACACACTGGACCCAATTTAAATTTGTATGGCAATATGGTGATTCGATCTGTTACGCAGTCATTCATGAGCAGCATTCCAGGGAGTGTTTTCCAACACGATAACTCTCGCCCAAATACCGCTGTTGCAAACTAACATACTCTTTACAGTGTCGACTTGTTACTTTCACCTGCTCCATCACCAGATCTGTCTCCGATCGAGCACCCATGGAATATAATCGGACAACAACCTCATTTTCATCTACAACCAGCATTAACCATCCTTGTATCGACTACCTGTGTGCAACAGGCATGGAACTCCGTGCCACAAACTGACATCCGGCAACTGTACAACATAATGCATGTACGTTTGCATGCCTGCGTTCAACCTTCTGGTCGTTGCACCGTTTATTAATGTACCAGCATTTCGCATTTGCAATGGCTTATTTCATACTTACATTCACCTGTGATCTTGCTTTTTTAATCACATAAACAAGTTACCTAAACAAATGTATTCCCGAAATTTCATTACTCTGTTTCTTCTGAATCTAAATTATTGTTTGGTGTTGAGATTTTTTTTCCGTCAGTTTTTATGACTTGGGTGAACAGCACTCTAGGAAATTATTTTCGCATTTATGCTCAACAGATTATATTTTCTGAATGTTCTCTTGAGAACTGTTTCTTGCAGTTTTCCCAACTGATCCAAATAAACGAGTGTATTTAAAAGCGATCTGTTTCTATTAAACAATTGCTTTAATTACATCCTGAACTGAATTATTGAGAAGTAGGCGAGAGAAGGTGGACTTTTCCTTAAAGGTAGGACACTCTTCATTCCTTCACTTTTTAAAAATTCTTTACGTGTAAATCTACATTATTCCTTCTGTTTCAGAGACGTGAAAGCTTTCTTTATGTGCGTGTGGAACAAGTACCCCCAGCAGACTTTCGGGCTAACTCACGTCTCTATCCTGGATTATATTACGCCGACAGGCCACAGCTGTGGGTCGCACACACACACACACACACACACAGCCACACGCACACACACACACACACACACTCCAGTCCATTTCTATAGTCCCAAGCTGTGGCAGGGTGGGCTCTGAACAAAACCGCCGACTGGGCTGCATAATGCTGGTAGGCCAGAAAAACGGAAAAGTGCAGAAAGATGGCAGCAGCGAATGGGCGTGGGAGAGGTGTGAGGGGGCAGCCGGTGGCGATGCAAGGCGTGGGCGGGGATTGGCCATTTGGCAGGGCGCGGCGACGGCGGCCGTATGTCAGGCGCGCACACTGACTCAGCGCGCAGGCTGGCCAACTTCGGCGCCGCACTGGCGCCGCCGCCGCTGGCTCTAATGCATGAAACATTAAGCCTGCCCCTGGCGGCCGACTGCCCCAGTGTAAATCCCACGTGCGTTCTCCACCGTGTTTTCTTTCACATATTTTTCTAATCCTTTACAATCTTCCGTGTAATGTACATGTTTTTCTTTTGAAGAAATGCCTATCCCCAAACAGATTCAGTGTCGGGCACCATGATCGGACAAAAAGTAATGGAAGTACCTCAGCGGTTTAAGTTTTCGAAATACGATGATTACAACCAATGACATGGTGGAAAATTAAAGGCACAGAACAGAGATGGCAGTAATATCAATGAATTTTATGCCATGCTGATGTGGGGCAATTTAATCCTTAACTCGCGAGGTGACTTTTCTGTAACGTATACCACGAGGTGACGTCTTTGTTTAAGCCCAGATTTAGGGCAAAAATCATTTGAAACTTTAAATTTATGCTCTATAACATTTATTTTTACAATTATTTAAGTGTTGTTTAAATGCTTCTAGTTTATTTTATCGCACTAAACAAAGCCTGCAACATTTTACTATTTATTAATTTTGCGTGGTTCTTTTAAATAGTACACAAAATAGACTGTTAGAGTACTGAATTTTACATTCTGAAAAATTATACAATATCTGTAGCAAAAAAATTTCCAAATAAAACTAAATTCCACGATTTAAACTGTCGCACAAAAATTCCAGCCAATGCGTACAAAAATAGAATCTGTCAAATTGACATTCATTGCTGGGAACTACATTTTTATTACCACTCAGAACACTTTCGATTTTAACAGACACTTCAAGTATTTCATTGAAGAATTAGACAGATCACCATTACAACATTCCTGAAGTTCTTCATCTGAATGAAACTCTTGTTCGATAGCAGAACTGTGATCACTGTCTGATGTAAAATCGTCGTCTTTTTATTTTATTTGGTGATCTGTATCATTAACACCTTACTCCATAGACTGACTAATAATTTCATCGAACTCGGGAAAGATAAAAATAACACATTCGCGCCAACACGGTTTGAGCTTTCGGTGCCGTACTGAAGAAAACAGATACGTAGTTCACGAGGCGCGGTCTAGGAGACTCCAACACCCATCAACAACACGTGTCAACAATAAACACAGAAGATGGTAACGCAACCGACATAGAAACATCGTAAGCTTGGCAATTTAAGGAGGGCAGGGAGAGTATAGAAGCATTCCACCACACCTGGCTTTGGAAAGCGAATTCGGAAATTTTTGCGCGGTCCGAGAGGCCACACCTAATGAATTAAGGTTTAAGTAATACGAGGGTTGGAACATTAATAGTGGCAACTATTTATTTACAGCTCGTACAAAATAGATACGTGTTTCAAAGTGTTACTGACCTTCAAAGTAGTCATCAGCACTGTGTATAGCCCGTTGCCAGCGATGTGGAAGTCGCAGGATACTGCAGTTGTGTTGACAGTTCGAGCGGCGCGGTCTATTGCACGATGAATTTGTAGCAATTCTGAAGCGAATGCCGTGAAGTGTTTCCTTCAATTTAGAAATTGAGATGAACTCACGAGGGCTTAAGTCAGGGGAGTGCAGTAAATGTTAAGCACTTAGCAGCCCCATCAGTCAAAGAAATCAGTAACAGCTTGCACTGTACGTGCTTGAGCATTGTCCTGCAAAATGATGGTCAGGTCCTGCAGAAAATGTCATCACTTCTGCCTCTACGCTGTTCAGTTTTGGAACACAACCTACGACCAGCTCATTCCTAATCTGATTACCTAATTTTCAACATTCGTCTGTAGCACCACATCTCAAATACTGTGATTCTCTACTGTTCCGGTTTTCCCACAGTCCGTGCTTCACTACCATTCAATGCTGTGCTCCAAACGTGCTTTCTCCGAAATTTCTTCCTCAAATAAATTAGTAGACTTTTCTTGGCCAGGGATAGCCTTCTTGCCATTGCTAGTCTGCTTTTGATGTGCTCCTTGCTCCCTCCGTCATTGGTTTATACTGGATTTTATCTTACGATGGGAAATTTTATACCTAAGTTGGCAACCGAGAGATTCTTGTGGAACGCTCATAGAGAATATGTCACATGGAAAAACCTAAGGAGATGAGAGAACCGTTGAACTCATCAGGTTTTCCGTTTGACAGTCTGACCGATATACGTGCGCAAGCAGATGACTCGTGAGGAGCCAGTGCTGATTACTTACACTGAGGTGATGAAAGTCACGGGATACATCCTAATATCATGTCGGACCTTCTTCCTCCAGTCATAACACAGCAACTCGACGTGGCATGGACTCAACAAGTCGTTGGAATTCACCTGCAGCAATATTCAGCCATTCTGTCTCTATAGTCATCCATAACTGGGTAAATCTTGCCGGTGGAGAATTTTGTGCACAAACTGATACGCACGAACTGATCTCTCGATTATGTCCCATGAATGTTTGATAGGATGTACGTCGGGTTATCTGGGTGGCCAAATCATTCGCTTCAATTTCCCCGAATGTTTCTCAAACCAATGATGAAGAATTGTGGCGCAGTGCCATGTTGCACTGTCATCCGTGAAAAGGAAATCCATGAATGGCTGCAGATGGTCTCCATGTAAGCCAAAATAATCATTTCCAGTCAATGAACGTTTCGGTTGGACCAGAGGACTCAGTCAATTCCACACAAATAGAGTCTTTGTCATTATGGATGCACCACCACTTTGCCCAGTGCTTCGTAGACAACTTGGGTCCATAGCTTCTTGGGGTTCGTGCCACAGTAACCCTACCGTCAGCTCTTACTGAAATCGGGACTCATGTGACCTTTGTTTCCCAGTTCTATCGTCCAACCGATTGAGTCGCGAGCCGAGGAAAGAGCGCTGCAGACGATGTCATGGTGTCGGCAAAGACACTCGCGCCGTTCTTCTGCTGTCGTAGCCCATTAACGCCAAATCACCCCGCACTGTTGTATGGGACGTCTCACATTAATTTCTGCGGTTATTTTACGGAGTGTTGTTTGTCGGTTAGCACGGACACCCATAGAGAAACACCGCTGCCTTCGGTTGTTAAGTGAATGCCGTCGGCCACTGCGTTGCAGCACGTAATGCCTGAAATTTGGTAGTCTCGGCATACTCTTGATATTCAGACTATTGAATCACCTAACGATTTCCAAAATGGAATGGCCCACACGTCTATCTAAAACTACCATTCCGTGTTCAGAGTCTGTTAATTACCGTCCTGCGGCCATAATCACGTCGGAAAATTGTTCACATTAATTTACTGATTTCAAATGATAGCTCCACCAATGCTCAGCCTTCTTATACCTTGCGTATGCGATACTACCGCCATCTGTATATGTGCATATCGCTATCCCAAGATCTCTGTCACCTCTTGGTAAGCTGCGCAGTGGAATTTAAACAGCGCGATAATATATCGGACCGTCAGCACTGTATCCTGAGTGAGTCTCAATTAACTATCTATTAAATCTGCCTGTAGATATAGGCTTCATTAACTATGAAAGGATGATCAAAGAGTAAAATTTATTTGTAATTTCATAATTGTCATTACAAAATTCATTTATAATAAACAGTTGTGAATCAAGAAGTTTAAAGTGGTCAAATTCATGACTATAATTTTTGGCAAGGTTCTCAGGTGGATGGCTGCTGTGATGTGATAACGCTAATTTCCAGTCGTAGTTATCCTATTGCTAAGTTAAAGAAGTGCGCACTGATTGCAGTGCTAGATGATGACAGTACCATAAGTGAAGGCAAGCATATTACTGGGAACAGTAGAGGGTTCATTGCTTCCATAAAATAAATGAGTTACACATCTATCCAGCATGCCACGCTGTTGCTGCCGTGTGTCACACGTGGCTGGTGTCGTGCGAAATGGCGTCAGCCTTCCGCAGATTTGAATTTCAAGTTTCCTCTCCCACTACCTACGGAGCCGAAGTGTTGCTTGTCATCTTCGCCGGTTGGGTCTTCACTCCTGAATCCCGAACTCTCTCAGTCTGGTAGCTATATTTTTTTGTGTGTGAGTGTATCTAAACTTTTCCCGACAGTCATCAAATTTACCACCAACACTGACCAACAGTTGTTGTTGTTGTGGTCTTCAGTCCTGAGACTGGTTTGATACAGCTCTCCATGCTACACTATCCTGTGCAAGTTTCTTCATCTCCCAGTACTTACTGCAACCTAAATTCTTCTGAATCTGCTTAGTGTATTCATCTCTTGGTCTCCCTCTACGATTTTTACCCTCCACGCTGCCCTCCAATGCAAAATTTGTGATCCCCTGACGCCTCAGAACATGTCCTACCAACCGGTCCCTTCTTCTTGTCAAGTTGTGCCACAAACTCCTCTTCTCCCCAATTCTATTCAATACCTCCTCATTAGTTATGTGCTCTACCCATCTAATCTTCAGCATTCTGTAGCACCACGTTTCGAAAGCTTCTATTCTCTTCTTGTCCAAACTGGTTATCGTCCATGTTTCACTTCCATACATGGCTACACTCCATACAAATACTTTCAGAAACGACTTCCTGACACTTAAATCTATACTCGATGTTAAAAAATTTCTCTTCTGCAGAAACGCTTTCCTTGCCATTGCCAGTCTACATTTTATATCCTCTCTATTTCGACCATCATCAGTTATTTTGCTCCCCAAATAGCAAAACTCCTTTACTACTTTTTTAAGTGTTTCATTTCCTAATCTAATTCCCTTAGCATCACCCGACTTAATTCGACTATATTCCATTATCCTCGTTTTGCTTTTGTTGATGTTCATCTTATATCCTCCTTTCAAGACACTGTCCATTCCGTTCAACTGCTCTTCCAAGTCCTTTGCTGTCTCTGATAGAATTACAATGTCATCGGCGAACCCCAAAGTTTTTATTTCTTCTCCATGGATTTTAATACCTACTCCGAATTTTTCTTTTGTTTCCTTTACTGCTTGCTCAATATACAGATTGAATAGCATCGGGGAAAGGCTACAACCCTGTCTCACTCCCTTCCCAACCGCTGCTTCCCTTTCATGTCCCTCGACTCTTATAACTGCCATCTGATTTCTGTACAAATTGTAAATAGCCTTTCGTTCCCTGTAGTTTACCCCTCCCACCTTTAGAATTTGAAAGAGAGTATTCCAGTCAACATTATCAAAAGCTTTCTCTAAGTCTACAAATGCTAGAAACGTAGGTTTGCCTTTCCTTAATCTAGCTTCTAAAATAAGTCGTAGGGTCAGTGTTGCCTCACGTGTTCCAATATTTCTACGGAATCCAAACTGATCTTCCCCGAGGTCGGCTTCTACCAGTTTTTCCATACGTCTGTAAAGAATTCGCGTTAGTATTTTGCATCCGTGACTTATTAAACTGATTGTTCGGTCATTTTCACATCTGCCAGCACCTGCTTTCTTTCGGATTGGAATGTTTTTCATCTTCTCTCCGGCAGCTCCGTAAAACGGTCCCCTCTCAGTCTAAAAATGAGACTCAGGAACTATGGCACACGCCTTCTACCAATGTGTCTTATTCGTCGTCTCGGCAGGCAACCAGCTGCGCAATAAAATCAAACATGGTGGTGTTTTGGGTAAGCTTTCTAATGACGTCATCTACAGCTGGAGCCTATTTTTTTGCAAACCCAAAATGCCAACAGCATTTCACTGAAATTTCCGCACCACCAGGTAAGTTTTTCTCATTACCTTGTCAGCGTATGTTACAGCCCACATGTTAGAGTGAGTAACAGAGGGGGACTTTAGTTTTAACTACGCGGCTTTGTCTCCGTACATTGTCCACCAGCACTGGCGGATTGTGATCCAGCCCCTGCCTGGGAGCTGCCCCGCTGTTCACATCCAGCATAGTTCTCCCACTGGGCGTACGTTCAGTGCCTGGCTTCACAGGATAACACCTCCTACATCCCAATGGACGACGACTGGTGCTGCCCTCAGTCTCTCTCTCGAGCGCTCTCTCCTCGCTGATGGCATCTCTACACTTCATTACTGCAGCATGCAGTAAACGCCACCAGAATATAAAAACACAGAGAGTTAACGCTGCCATGAAAATCACTTTCATATCCCCACTTAAACTGCAGGTGAAATTGTCGAGTTTCGTTGTTAAGAACATGCTATTCTTCCCATCAGGCTTTTAATAGTAAGTGGTGTACTTAAGAATTGCTAGTGTGGCACTTCCAAAGGAAGTTTTTAAAGATCCTTGCCTCGTCGTAACCCCTTGTGAGGAGAAACCTTTTCATTCACACTTATTACTGGGCACGCTGCTGAAGGTCAATTACTCGATGTTGTGGAAGGTGACGTTTGACTTTCACAAATTTCCATCACAAAAAAATCTAAACAACAAACCAAAGTAATTTAAAACTTTGACCAGCTGTCCAATAAACACATGCATACATTAATACAAACGAAAATACGTCGATATATTCCCTTTCCTCAAAACTATTAGTGGTCCTTGGTCTCATGATTCCTTCACCTGTTACAGTAGATAGAAGGGTGGTGACATAAGGACAAACCAACTACCTCACAGTAGTTCCCTTTGACTAAAAAAAACAGTTGTTTGAAACTGGAACGTGAATTTATGTGGAAGCATTAGATTCAGTTTGATGTGGTGCAGTATCTTATCACTCATTGTCAATTGTACTCCTTGAGCGGCAGCGTGCACGTGAGGGAGCTGTCCTTTGTCCACAGCAGTGACCCATCTAGGAGTTAGCTTTCCCCCATCTCGTATGTCGAGACACCAGTTCGGATTTTTTTTTTTTTTTTTTTTTTTTTTTTGCATCTAGGTAAGGACTGCCACTTATGGTCCCGTGTGTAATGTGAACATATGTGTAGCCCACCTACACACTTTTGCCTGTTGGGTGGAATATGAAGAATGGCTCATAGGAGAGCAAAAATCATGAGTGTCAGAACAGAGCTACCTGCACGTTGTTGTTGATTTTAATCTATGACAGAATATGGGCTGCTGCTCAAAGCTGCATTGCACTGTTGAAAGCAGGGGTTCGGTTCTCACTAGGAGAAAATTTAATCATGTATTCATGTGCCTTGTCAAAGTGTTGCCATGTGTTGTAGCCTGGTCAACTTGCTGCCCTAAAAGGAATGGTCTTCGTTGTTCCACTGCAGCGCTCCTCGATGAGTAACTGCAAAGCAGTAGCCTAGTACCAGCATTGCGTGCTGGGCTGCTGTTACTGCAAGGCGTGTGCAAATGTTTGTGTTGTGGCACCGTTGCTTATTTACCCAGCCTATCTGCCGACGCTGCCACGCTCCATTCTAGTCCCAAGGATGCGCCTTCATCTCTCCGATTTGGCATGGCCACAGCTGATCCCTTGAGGTGTGTGCTGGACAATAGGGCGACTTCCTGCAACCTTGCTCTAACTCAGTGGGCACATGCCTCTGCTATTAAGGCGTTCATCTGTTTACTCAGTTTGTCTCAGCGTGACCTGTACATGTTTCTCCTACACATGCCTGCCACTGCGGTACTGCCGTTAGCGGGTCGTTCTCGCTCACTCGTATATGCACAATACTCGACACAATAAAAGTGACGTATTTATCCCGATATGGCTATTCTGGTTCCATGTATACATTTTATATTTGTAAAGATACATTTCATTTGTATTCAGTCTCTGTTTTTCATTCTGCTGCTTACATCATCTTATAGCGACTTGTTTGCTTTTGTTGCATATTTTAGTGTGTATTTAATATTAGTAGGTTAGTAATTAGTATTTTTGTTATTGGTTAATGAATCATGTGGTTGAGCAATCCATCTTTTATATAGATGTAATTTCGTCTTTATGCTTACCTGGATAGTTCCTCTCGATATCTACAATTTCTTTAATTATTACGTATTCAGACTAGAGAAGAGAAAAAGATACCACCACCCAACATAAGTTACTGCTTAGCCTTCCTCTTCTGCATGCTGTTCTCCATACTTCCACCTCTTTTTCGTTTCTTTCCTTTAATCATTCCGCCATTCCCACACCATTTGTGGTACATTGTGCAGGACTGCCCCTTAGCATCATCGTCGTTCCAGTGCAACTACCTCGATCCTAAGAACAGCTTACAAAAAAAAAAAAAAAAAAAAACTCTGCAACATAATCTCTTATTGACCCTTATTACTTTTACGTTCAAGCTGTGTGCATTACTAGGATACCCTCTTTGGGATACCCTCTTTGTCTTTTTACATCACCGTGACCCATGATCCATGTGGTCCACAGGCTCTTTATTCCGGTTCTTCTCACATTTTGCCACAGCGGTTCACAGAGCCATGGGAAGTGCATACGCTTCTTCCGCCTTTACGAGTTCTTCCTTCTCCCTGCGTCTTAGGTATTACCATTTATACCTCTACGTAACAAAAAAAAAAAAAAAATTACATATTTATGTTGCAAGGACAATTCATTATAATAAAGTTTATATCCTTGGTCAGATGCATGCTCAAACACATTATTATTAAACTTCCTTGCAGATTAAAACTGTGTGTCGGACCGAGACTCGAACTCGGGATCTTTGTCTTTCGCCAGAAAGTGCTCTATCAACTGAGCTTCCTAAACACGATTCATGCCGCCTCCTCACAGCTTTACTTCTGCTAGTATATCATCTCCTACCTTCCAGACATCACAGAAGCTCTCGTGCGAACCTTACAGACTAGCACTCCTGGAACAAAGGATATGCGGAGACATGGCTTAGCCACAACCTGTGGGATGTTTCCAGAATGAGATTTTCACTCTGCAGCGGAGTGTGCGCTGATTTTCATTCAGCGTAGTGTGCGCTGATATGAAACTTCCTGGCAGTTTAAAACTGTGTGCCGGACCGAGACTCGAGCTCGGGACCTTTGCCTTTCGCAAGGGTTGGTAGAGCACTTGCCCACGAAAGACAAAGGTCCCGAGTTCGACTCTCGGTCCGGCACACAGTTTTAATCTGCCAGGAAGTTTCATATCAGCGCACACTACGCTGAGTGAAAATCTCTTTCGGGAAACATTCATAATTTAATCCTTCACTTCGCTCGACCATTTTTTAAAACAAAACCCTTGTCCCCTGTCGCCAAAAATTACTTTGGTGCTCCAGATGCGCTATAAAACGGCTTCACCCCGTTTCCCTACATTACATCAAAAATTTACCACACACGCTCAGGACGTGGGTCATCTTATTTGAATCATCTTATTGAACCTCACACATCACATCCTGACGCTTACTGGACACCTACAAAATCATCTACCACCTTCTTCACAAATCTCCTTTCTCCCTTTTGCTTCCTAAATCATTAAACAAAATCTAAGGTTCCTAAGAGTCATGTGGGTTCCTTTACATCTACAAATTCCGTATCCTCTCATACTACATCTTCCGCCTTTCTGTTGGCTCTTATAGGTCTCGTTGCAAAACATGTCCACTTGTTTAATATCCATTATTCTCATACATTATTCCCACCTTCATGATATATCCAAGGCCGTACACTATGCTCCCAAGTTGTTCTCCTCAATCCACATGTCAACATTTACCCCCACTCGTATCTAATACAATGTGAATGACTATAAATTTTGATTAACTACTGATTTTATTTCAGTGTATCAAATTTTATCTTCTCTTGTTATCCTCAGAGGCCTTGTTACCATTCTTGCATCAGTTTCTAAAAGATTTAATGTTGCTCATCTGGTATTTTCCTCCATATTTACATGTCTTGAGAGTCTCCATCTCTTTGATATTGACAAGGGTAATGTGCCGAATCCTCACTGGTCCATAATACAGTGGGAAGAATTTATGATATTACTGCCTTCTGCCTGTTTTATAATCTATGCCCCCATATCTCAACATTCTGCCCTACTTCATAGCTCTGTGTTTTCGTGTTCCTGTCAATTCCATCTTTCCTCTTTGCTGCTACTGCTCTCATCTTCTTTATGGCCAACTCATGCAATTGTTTATGGTGCTGGTGTTGCTTGGCCAAGAACTCTACTAACTCTGTAAACTTGTGTGCTGCTAGCTTATTCTTCAGTATCGTCATCGGAGCGATCTCTTTTGCACTGTGTGGCAAATTTTTCTCTCCTCCTGAAAAACGCAACCCACGATGCATGGTGCTTATTGCAATAAAATCCGCAGAGACAGTCTCCCATAATTCCTTCAGATGGATTTGAGGAGGGATGGTATACTGATATGAATATCGGTTAGATTCTGTGCTTCTGCAATTCTCCTTTCTACCTTGCTAATCGGAATTGAGGTCTGTTATCAGAGATAACCTCTCCCACTCACCCAGCCTGCTTCAGCAGTTTTTCTGGAACATGTCTGAAACCATCCCAGCTTTTACATGATCATTACTTTGGAGGCTAGTTCTACCATCACTAAAATATCATTGCATTCCCTCTTAGACAAGATATTGACCCCAATAAAACTGCTGCTGCTAGTAGTCTTAATCTGTGTGATGTGACGGAAAATTGAGGCATTTGGTTCGAGGTCGTTAAATGGTTTTAATTTCTGGCATGGTTTGCAAATGGCTAACACCTTTATGATTCTTCTTTCCATATTCTTGAAGTGACAAATAAAAGTCACCTCTAATTTCAAGTAACATTTCCTCAAGACGTACTGTGTGTGACTCACATGAATCTACCATTTTACTTTGTTTAACATTTTTCTGGTATACACTGAAACCACCAAATTCCATCTAAGTTCTGTCACCAGAATTGTACCCCTTTCTTCAACAAATTGAATTGTAATGTGGCCTCCTTCAACATTAGGTCGCGGTCTTGTTCCTTCACACTATCTTTCAGAGATGCTGTAGTAAATACCGCCTGCTTCATATAATATGGACTATATTCTTTCTCTTCTATTTTTTTCCACCTTAGTTCTTACCAATCCTACCGAGTTACAAAATAAATGTGCTCCTGACACAGTATTCATTACACTTGGCACATACAAACTGTGAGTTTGAACTCTTGTAGCTATAGTATCCATCATGCTAACCTCCAAATGTTATGCCTTCTGACTAGAGAACACATGCACCTCCCTTTCATAAGGAAATATTTGAATTTTATGAATACCCACACTGACTAATTTATTTATTCCTTCATACCACACAATTGCCAAACGCTATTAACTTCCAGATTGTCTATCCTGCTTCTCTGCTATCTTCGAAGATAGCCACACCCAAATTGTCTTTTCACTGTCCGTTGTTAACCAAAAATCTATGGACAAATGCAAGTGAGATAATAGCGGCGCCACTACCATTGTCTCATTTAGTGCTTGGAACTCTATCTGAGCATTCACATCCCGTATTCAGCTCGTCTTTTCTCCTTGTCAGCTCTACAGTCTCAGCATTGCCAGATCCTCAATGTGTACGAAATGCTTATAAAAGTTGTTTAAGTCAAGGTATCCCTTTAGTCTTTGCTTCGTTTTTGGAGTTGTGTAACATTACGCAATCTCCAACTGCTGTGTATCTGACGAGATCCTGCTGCTGTCTATTATGTATTCTAAGAATTTTTTTCTAGCAACACCAATTACGTAATATTGGCTGTTGTACCACGATATTTTAATGTTGTGATTATGTCCTTCAATGGGCGATTTTATCTTCCCATGAGGATTCTGCTATTAATACTACATACCTTGTTATACAGTGCTGCAGCAAGTCAGCTAATATTCTATCTAAAGCTTTAATAATTTCGACTGTTGATATGTTAAGGCGCAAAGGGAGACATTTACAGTCAGCTCTGATGTGGTGTCATTATTCACACACGTTCCCATCAAAGGTCTATAGATCAATTCTACCAGTTATCTGAAGACACTGTTATGGGTTTATTTAAACACACTCATCGTATGTTTTGTATGATAGAGAATATTTTAAGCAGACTGACAGGGTCGTGATGGGGAGCCCATTAGCTCCAGTTATAGGCAACCACTTTGTGGAATACTTTTAGGACATCACCGTAGACACGGCTCCCACACAATCTAGTTTCTTTCGTCATTACGTCGACGACACTTTCATTGGCCGATCTCATGAATGATGAAAGCTAGAAGAGTTATTGGACGACGTCAACAGTATCCTTGGCAACGTCAAAATCAGATGGGTGATGTGTTGTTCCTTGACATCCCTGTCCGCCCTAAAGAAAATGTGTGTTCCAGACAGAGTTTTTACCGGAAACTCACCCACAGGGACAGATCTCAACATGCTAACAGTGATCACCGTGCGTCACAGAAACTTTCTGTTCTTAGGACCTGGTGGCGTTAATCGCAAGCCATCTCAGACACAGAGGACCTGCTGAAGGAACTGAGCCACTTATGGAAAGTATTCGGGAACAACGTCTACAACAACTGCCAGATTTGACAAACCATCTTTCCGAATACACGGAAGCTGTAGAGATAACACAGGTTCCTGCCAGATCACTGAAGCTAAGAGCTGTCTGGTTGGGCTAGCACTTGGACGGGTGACCATCCGATCTGCCGAGCACTGTTGGCAAGCAGGGTGCACTCAGCCCTTGTGAGGCAAACTGAGAAGCTACTTGACTGAGGAGTAGCAGCTCCGGTCTCGTAAACTGACATACGACTGGTAGACCGGTATGCTGACCACATGCCCTCCCTCTTCGAATCCAGTGATGCCTGTGGGTTGAGGATGACATGGAGGCCGGTCGCTACCGTGCGGCCTTCACGGCCTGTTCGGGGGGAGTTTAGTTTTTAGAAGGACCCTGAGGAGGACTCGAAGATTAAAGATCAGGTATCTCCTAAAGTGGAATAAAATCGATTCGGTCTTCAGGGCTCCGGCAAAAATTTGACAGCTCATGAGGCCTGTGAAAGATGATGTAGGGCGCTATATACCAGAGGTATATAAAATACCATGTGGGTGTGAACAGTTTTATGTCAAACAGACCGTGTGTACCGGTGAACAGCGCTGCGCAGAACATAAGAGATGCTTTCGCCCACAGTATCCCGAGAAATCAGTGACAGTAGAGCATGCTTTAGAAAACAGACATCTATTGCATTCAATGAGACATCTGTTGTTCCATGGATTAACAGTTTACGGAGTGACGCAATAAAAGAAGCGATCGAGATTAAAATTTGTGATGACATCCTCAATAAAGATGGGGGACTGCAGCTAAGCACAGCTTGTGACCCAGCCATCGGAAGGTTGAAGCGGGTGTGGTGGGTGTGCAACGAGACCATTACCTTATATGGCACTGGAGCGAGCACCAGTGACATCACATTAAGCAGCGTGGCTATATAACGGCGGTAGGTGCAAAAGACCATTTGATAACTGCTGAGGATTACTTGACTTAAAGCACAGGAATTTTAAACAACTTCACATGGCTGGCAGCTTGTAAGAATTTTATCAGGCATTTAAATTGGTAACAGCAACGGAACTCTAAGAACGTGGTAATTCTCAACGTAATTGTTCCACTTCAGTTTCTCAGTAACTGGTCCACATGTCCAAGGGGGAAGAAACTCATACAACATGAAACTTTTACAACAACCCCTCTAGATTTTCTGGTCGATCTGCCTCCATTTAAATTAGTGTATTAATTTAAATCGAGAAAAATCGACCAGAAAATCTAGAGGAATTGTAAAAGTTTCATGTTCTATTGGTTTCCTCGCCCTTGTACCATCCTTTCTGTACACAAGTCTCAAAGTGTTGTTATATGAGGATACTACCAGTTCGATTGCACCCTGATCCAGCATTGTCCACAATTTGTCATGTGCTTGGTTTTGGGATTGCAATGGGTCTTACAAAAAATTTGTATGTGACTTCAGTAAAGACTTGTACTGGAAATTGCACGATGTACATACTTGAGGTGAAAATGCTTCCACATTTCATTTTAAAATGTTAACTAACTCTCATTTCACACATAGAGCCACCTCCTTTATCATTTCAATCCTTTCCACGATTTGTGTCCTAATTTCATCTTCTTTTTTCGAGTGGTCTGCTCGAAAACACTCCTCTCTATCGTGTCGTTCTCTTCGGTTCCCCATCGCTTGATGCTCTGACTTGACATACAGATTAAGAAAGTTCTGTGGTAGCTGTTCTCGTACGGCATGCTCTTCAAAACAAGCAGATTTCAGTGTCCTCCTGCAAAATTACCTTGCCTCTATGTCCGTCATTACATGATATGCTTGCATAAAGTCCATCCCTAATATCATTTATGTAAGAAGTTCAGCACAATTAAGAAATTCCACTCAAGGTCATTGTCTTGTAACATAAAATCCAACCGTACTTGGACACATCAGCATATCAGTGCTCTTTCCTGCTAATGTGCCCTTATTGTGTAAAATTTCATTTCTAATTCTTGCTTTTTTCTGTTTGGACCAGTAGTTTGCCAACAACGCCTCCTTCATCTCACGATACCTCGTGCATTTTAGTGCCACCAGACACACCTACACAGAAGATTCTCCTTCGAATAAATTGCAAGTGTATTCAAGTATGTGCACCAACATCAGAGATGGTGCATTGAAATTATCAAACTGTTCAATTCAGACCTTAGAGTTAAGCGTGTTCTTCTTCACCTTGAACAATTATTACTCACATAATGATACGTAATGCTTCTAATCAAATTCTCTTCGCTTGCCGAAATAACTCTGCTGCACAAATTTCTCTATTCCAATTGATCTCTCTGTACTTTCTCTTCCTCTGTCTTGGTCGTCTTTGTAACTAATAACTCTTCGAAGTAGCACACAGTTGTAGCTTGTGCCCATAGCGCCCGCCTCTTTTTTTACGACATTCGTGCCCTACTCTAAACACTCTACTTGTCTCTGTTGTTTCTTGTTAACCTTTTGTTGCTTCTCTTTGA
This sequence comes from Schistocerca nitens, assembly GCF_023898315.1. Classification (NCBI taxonomy): domain Eukaryota; kingdom Metazoa; phylum Arthropoda; class Insecta; order Orthoptera; family Acrididae; genus Schistocerca; species Schistocerca nitens. The sequence continues at coordinate 408,692,506 of NC_064618.1, forward strand.
GTTGCAATAACAACCATACTTGCTGTCTTTCACGTACTGAAACAGAGACCGCCCTCCAATTCTTCACACCCATACTGTATGTCTTCCCTGATAATATTTCTTTTATCTATGTGCAAATTACCCGTTACCTTGCACAACTGCAGGTCAATATGTTCTTAATTTTGCCTACCCGATCTTCTAACACACTTCTACGCTTTCCCACATCCCTTGTCTTATACACCTGCTCCTTCTGTCATTCGTCTATTGAATTCAGCTTATGGTTTATTATTATAAGCTGCTCCACCATGTGCCCAATCTGCAATCTAGGTTGTTAGTTCTTGCTTCCACATATTTTCTCTTTCCCTCTCCTGCTTGTCTTAATTTTTCTCTGTTCATTATGGGTTTCCCTATTCATAGATTCCATTTTTCCCATGGTAAAAGCCATAACATTCCGTGTGGTCAGTTCACTTTCCTTTTTTGTCGTTTTAGATGCCATGCCTAATACACTCACCTGAGTGACAATATTACATTCGTCTTCACTCACATTCGCGTCTTGATGGACATTCCTACTTTCTGTTCCCCTTATGTACTCAGTATCCTTTCTTTAGCTGTTGTCTACATTCCCTGAAAACGGAGGAACCCCGTTTTTCACAACTGTTGTTACTCTCGCAGCTCCCACTACGTTCATCTTTTCTGCCATACCGTTCATAGCTGTAGCTGGTTTATTGTATGCACTCCTTGAATAACACATCACGCAAATCTCAGTAAGGCTTCTCGGTTCCACAGTCTAATTGTTATGATTTCCCTTACAAATGTTTCTAATTTTTTCACACATTTATTACTGTACAGTGCCAAAATATGTCAACGCCGGCCAAATCCATGAACAAGTTGGCAGATGGTGATACTATCACAAACCATTTTCCGACACGCATAAATACAATGAAACGAATGCTGGAAAGAAACAGTACACAGATTACTAAAATTTTGCTTTTTATATGTTTAATAAACGTAATATCTAATCAAATGGTTCAAATGACTGAGCACTAAAGGACTTAGAACTATTTAAACCTAACTAAGGACGTCACACACATCCATTCCCGATGCACGATTCGAACCTGCGACCGTTGCGGTCGCGCGGTTCCAGACTGAAGCGGCCGGCTTTATTTAATCGTGCGATTAACTAATTTCGACACCTATAAAACCAACATGGTAAAGCAATACATTGTCTGCATGCATCGCCATGTATAAATAACACTTTACACATCTCACTTTAAGATAAAATATTACTGCACAAATTTCTTACAACCACATGGTAACTGTAAGTTGCACAGGATGAGAAATGGTGAATCATAGCATGAGCCACAGCACACTATAGAGTCACAATTGGATAATAATCAATATTTGCAGAATCCAGATAAGCATATGTTTCATGCCAAAGCAAATTGTTCAGAAAAGAAAACTGTCAGCAAATTCCTCAAATCAGATACACTGCGATAAATACTGCAGTATAGAGATCAAATGACATTCATATCTGTCCTTATAAGAACCATAAGTGGAAATGTGTGCACAGTAAAACATATCTTATCTCCAACAAACCTAAGAATTCATAAAACAGTCACACACTAGTTTCCTATTCTCTCTTAAAACATAGTCAGACTAATGTAATGTTGTCACAGCTGTATGTAAGCCAGAATGGGTACAGTGTAACATCTCCTTACCTAATTAACAGTATAAGCGCAAGTATAACTTCATATAGTTCCATAAAAGTATACCCTATAAATATCAACGCTTCACCGGTTCTCATTCAATATATCATAGCTTCCCCGTTCTGTTCACACACAATCAGACAGTATGGAGACATCACTGGCAACATCATAGCTGTTCATTCGCTGTATATCACTTAGCCATACTTTACAGAACTAACTTTTCCAGAAGATTTCATAATTTCACACAATATTCCACACTTATCTTAACATGTTTTCAATATATGTCTTAAAATGGGTCACTGTACCGATTGATTTGCAGGAATATTTGATATGTCTCACAAGTGTACCAAAATGTCACTTAAGTTAACCCAGAAATAGAAAGGTGTATGTCTCATGTTTCACTTCCCAGCGCAGTATGATCAGACAAGTGTAATATGTGTCATGACGTAACTAAAGAAAGACTGTTCAAGAAAATGCTGGACATGTGAAATGTGTTGCAAACCTCCTGATTTTTTTAGTGCGTTAAGTTTCTGCTTCTGTTGCATTTTCATTTGACCCTATATCGTATTTGTACAGCAGGAAAATTTTTTTGGTGAATAACTTACCTTTGATGGAGATATTATGTATTCTAATTAGTACTTTCTGTCCCACTTCAAATTTTCTTATTTTAGCTTTAGCATTGTAGAGTCGTCGAAGTTTATCTGCTGCGTCTTTAATGTGAGTGATAGCAATTTCAATAACATCCTTGTGTCTTAATTTTCTCACATAAGGCAACTGTACTAATTCTCTTATTTTGTCAGAGGGTTCCTCCCTTTAATAATCCTCTCAGATGGATTTTAGTCAGGCGAATATATAAATACAAACACTGGTTGTATTCTGTGAGCTTTTAATGAGTAGAAGATTCGTCAGGATAAGTGTTTGCATCGTTAAAATTTCTCAAAGTGTCATCATACAAAAAACAAAGGCGATTAACCTCTTCGTCTTGATTACTAAGCATCATAATCATCATCATCATCATCATTTAAGACTGATTATGCCTTTCAGCGTTCAGTCTGGAGCATATCCCCCTTATAAAATTCCTCCATGATCCCCTATTCAGTGCTAACATTGGTGCCTCTTCTGATGTTAAACCTGTTACTTCAAAATCATTCTTAACCGAATCCAGGTACCTTGTCCTTGGTCTGCCCCGACTCCTCTACCCTCTATTGCTGAACCCATGAGTCTCTTGGGTAACCTTGCTTATCCCATGCGTGTAACATGACCCCACCATCTAAGCCTGTTCGCCATGACTGCTACATCTATAGAGTTCATTCCCAGTTTTTCTTTGTTTTCCTCATTGTGGACACCCTCCTGCCATTGTTCCCATCTACTAGTACCTGCAATCATCCTAGCTACTTACATATCCGTAACCTCAACCTTGTTGATAAGGTAACCTGAATCCACCCATCTTTCGCTCCCATACAACAAAGTTGGTCGAAAGATTGAACGGTGCACAGATAGCTTAGTCTTGGTACTGACTTCCTTCTTGCAGAAGAGCGTAGATCGTAGCTGACCGCTCACTGCATTAGCTTTGCTACACCTCGCTTCCAGTTCTTTCACTATGTTGCCATCCTGTGAGAATATGCATCCTAAGTACCGGAAACCGTCCACCTGTTCTAACTTTACTCCTCCTATTTGGCACTCAATCCGTTTATATCTCTTTCCCACTGACATTACTTTCGTTTTGGAGATGCTAATCTTCATCCCATAGTCCTTACATTTCTGATCTAGCTCTTAAATATTACTTTGCAAACTTTCAATCGAATCTGCCATCACAACTAAGTCATCCGCATATGCAAGACTGCTTATTTTGTGTTCACATATCTTAATCTCACCCAGCCAGTCTGTTGTTTTCAACATATGATCCATAAATAATATGAACAACAGTGGAGACAGGTTGCAGCCTTGTCTTACCCCTGAAATTACTCTGAACCATAAACTCAATTTACCGTCAACTCTAACTGCTGCCTGACTATCCATGTAAAGACCTTTAATTGCTTGCAAAAGATTGCCTCCTATTCCATAATCTCGTAGAACAGACAATAACTTCCTCCTATGAACCCGGTCATATGCCTTTTCTAGATCTATAAAGCATAGATACAACTCCCTGTTCAACTCATAACACTTCTCCATTATTTGCCGCAAGCTAAAGACCTGGTCCTGACAACCTCTAAGAGGCCTAAACCCACACTGATTTTCATCCAATTGGTCCTCAACTAATACTCGCACTTTCCTTTCAACAATACCTGAGAAGATTTTACCCACAACGCTGATTAAAGAGATACCTCTGTAGTTGTTACAATCTTTTCTGTTTCCATGTTTAAAGATTGGTGTGATTACTGCTTTTGTCCAGTCTGATGGAACCTGTCCCGACTCCCAGGCCATTTCAGTTATCCTGTGTAGCCATTTAAGACCTGACATTCCACTGTATTTGATGAGTTCCGACTTAATTTCATCCACCCCAGCTGCTTTATTGCACTGCAGTCTATTGACCATTTTCTCCACTTCCTCAAATGTGATCCTATATCCATCATCATTCCTATCCCATTCTACCTCGAAATCTCAAACATTACTGATCGTATTTTCACCTACATTGAGCAACTCTTCAAAATATTCCCTCCATTTGGCCAAGCAATCCACAGGATTCACCAGCAGTTTTCCTGACCTGTCCAAAATACTTGTCATTTCCTTCTTACCTCCCTTTGGAAGACTGCTAATTACACTCCAGAATGGTTTTCCAGCAGCTTGACCCATAGTCTCCAACCCGTTTCCAAAGTCTTCCCAAGATTTCTTCTTGGATGCTGCAATTACCTGTTTGGCTTTGTTTCTTTCTTCAACATAACTTTCTCTGTCTACCTGAGTTCTAGTATGTAGCCATTTTTGATATGCCTTCTTTTTCCCTTTACAAGCTGCCTTGACTGTGTCATTCTACCAAGCTGTTTGCTTCATCCTACTTTTGCAGACTACTGTTCCAAGACATTCTTTAGCCACTTCTAGTACTGTGTCCCTGTACCTTGTCCATTCCTTTTCCAATGACTGTAATTGACTACATTCAACTAACTGGTACCTTTCTGAGATCGCTGTTATGTAATTGTGTCTGATTTCCTTATCCTGAAATATCTCCACTCTTATCCTCCTACATATAGACCTGACCTCCTGCACTTTCGGCCTCACAATCCCAATTTCACTGCAGATTAAATAATGATCAGTGTCATCAAAGAATCCCCTGAATACACGTGTGTCCCTCACAGCCTTCCTGAATTCCTGATCTGTTATTATATAGTCAATGACAGATCTGGTTCCCCTGCCTTCCCAAGTATACCGGTGAATGTACTTATGTTTAAAAAAGGAGTTTGTGATTACTAAGCCCATACTGGCACAGAAATCCAAGAGTTGTTTCCCGTTCCTGTTGGCCTCCATATCCTCTCCAAATTTACCCATGACCTTTTCATACCCTTCTGTTCGATTTCCAATCCTGGCATTAAAATCACCCATGAGCAGAACACTGGCCTTGTCCTTTACTCTAACAACTACATCACTGAGTGCCTCATAAAAACTATCCATCTTATCTTGATCTGTCCCTTCACAATGCGAATATACTGACACAATCCTAATTTTCTTGCTAGACACTGTCAAATCTATCCACATCAGTCGTTCGTTTACATACCTTATTGCAACTACGCTGGGTTCCATTTCTTTCCTGATGTAAAGCCCTACACCCCATTGTGCTATTCCTGCTTTGACTCCTGACAGGTAGACCTTGTATTCTCCCACTTCCTCTTCTTTCTCACCCCTTACCCGAATGTCACTAACAGCTAAAACGTCCAGCCCCATCTTACTTGCAGCCTCTGCCAGCCCTACCTTCTTCCCAGAGTAGCCCCCATTGATATTAATAGCTCCCCATCTCATTACCCTTTGTTTGCCATGTCGTATCTTTGGAGTCCCTGGTTTGTCAGTTAGAGGTGGACTCCGTCACCTCCAAAGGTCCGAGGCATTTTGCTCTGATTGTTGCCAGCATCATATTTAAAGTGCCAGGGAAGCAGGTTGCTAGCCTTACTTGCCCCGAGTCCCATTGAGTTTTACCCCTAACGATTGAGGGACTAACCGGTGGATTTGGTAGTCTTTGCCGTATGAGCACAAAGGTGACCACTACTCAGAATATGTCCGAGATGCCCAGCCTTATTCCAAAGTAACTGGTATCCCGACTGTCAGGACCACTTACTTGGCCACTCATACGTTGCCCGTGGTCCATGAACTAGGACATGACTACAGGAACCCACATCATGAACCACGATTACTAAGCAATGCTCAAAATTTAATTTAACTTGTTCACCTGAGACTGTGAGATTAATCTCAGCATTCTTGAAATCCATTACAGCGTTATACTGATTGAGGGAATTAAGTCCAACGATGGCTTGTGTGTTAAGAAGTGGCACAATTAAAAAGTTGGTGGCGAAACAATGACCTGGACAACTAAACTCAATGTATGTCTCGTTCTTAACATCGACAGACTTTCCTGAGATTTCACCTAGAATTTTAGTCTTTCTCAGCATTGGCGTGGGGCAGGAAATATTTTTAGTGAACTTGTTGCATGCAGCCTCACTGATAACAGAAACCGCGCTAGTAGAATCAAACACAGCAGTGACATTGTGGTTGACAATTTTGATTGTAATAACAGGGTGAGTAAGTAGTTTAGTCTGTGTTTCCCTTTCTTGTAATAGAATATCCCTAATGTCCTCAAAGTCACCGTCATTTATTGTAATGGCAGCGGAATGTTCTTTTGAAGAACTGTTTTCGCCAGCTGCCGGAGTTACAAGTCATTGTTCACCTCTCTTGTTGCTCTGGTTACGTTTGGCTTGGGATTACGTACTTCAACGATCTCTACTTGTCTCTCTTGGTTGAACTGTCCAGAATTTTGCCACTGTTGCTGATTGTGTTGGTTATATTGACCCGACCTCTAATTAAAGTTTGAATGGTTTTCGTTGTGCTAGGAGTTATCTTTGTTTGAATGATTACATTGCTGATTGCATACAAGTCTGCTACCGTTGTGTTCTTTGTCATTATACGTATTAGCGCTACCATATTGATTTTTGTTCTGATTAAAATTCTGGTTGTCATGACTCTGAAAGTTTTGACAATTTCGGTAGCTGTTTTGATGACACATATTCTTGTTATAAGGGTGGTGTTGTCGCTCATGTCTGAAATTTCTTTTGTTGCGAAATCTGCTGTATGACCTGTAGTTTCTGCTATGATTACGAGAATACACGTTGTCATAACTGTCAAACATTTCTGCTGCTTCTTTGCCTGTCAAGCTCTAATTCTTGTCATAAATTAACAAATTCCTCAATGTTGTCTTTACATCTGCTTGCAATGATAATTTGGCGTAAATGTGCTGGTAATTTTATCAACAAATTCTGATAATTCACGGGGGCTGAGTGGGTTGTAAAGGAGTCTGTTGAGTCTGATTATATCTTCAGTGTACTGTGTAGGGCTAGAAAAATCTGATTCTTCGAAGTTTTACCACAGGATTATGCCTGTTTAATACCGTCCTGTTTTTCTGGTGACCAGTACGCTGAGAGAAAAGTTTCATAAAAATCTTGCTGAGAACGACATTCACTAATGAGTGCTCGCTTTCTTACAGCAGCTTTATTTACAAGGAAACTGCAAATGAATTCCAACTTGCGTTCCAAAGGTCAGGTAGATGGAATAGCATAATAAAATTGGTTCAACCACGCTTGAGGATGTATTTCGTCTTTATAATTATGTGATATTTTAAATTTGCCTACTGATATGAAGTGTTTATAGTCAAAACTTTCCTCGCGTCTTGGCCCGCCGAAATTTTACTCCGTCAAGCGCTACGCTCACTGTGTTGCTGTGGCGTATTGTTTGGCATGAATTGTTGTTCCCTAAGATGCCAAAGATGGTGAAAGTTTTCTGTTTTCTCTATTACTGACTAGTGAAAGAAGGAGAAGGTTCCTGCTGGCGGTTATTTCCGTTCACTCTGTTTTCAATGCGTTTGAGCTGTGTTTTTTCAGTGACTGATATTCTGCCGTTTCCAGGACATGCACTGGTGCCATGTGAGCTGAATCAATGTCAGTGTTGGTGAAAAAATTTTCCATTTTATTGCTAATCTCTTCTATTTTCTCTGTTATTTCAACAAAACGTTCAGTGTGCGCATGTGTCAAGGTTTGCTAACTTTCTACTTAGGCAGTTACCGTGTTGTCCTGCTCCTGTAGTTGTGTGATGCGTTGTTGTACTCGTTTCATCGTTTCATTACGTACAACGCTTGCGTTGTCGCCAAGAATCTCATCGTATTCGCTCTGTTGCCTGTTTGTAGTGTAGTCGACTCCTGTCCCTAATATTTGCAAGCGACCGATTACAGATTGTAATTCAGTTTTCAGCTTTTTTCCGACAATGCTTCTAACTTCTCTTTATTCTGTTTACTTAACTTGTGACAGGATTTGTACCCGTAATGGTTTCCGTTACACGTTCCGAATCCGTGTTCAAACGGTATTTGCATTGGACACCGGCAGTTGGATATTATTTAATTCTTGACCTTTTCGATCACTGTTTGTTACGGCAGGTAACTGATTTACATTACATGTGGTTGTAGTTTCATGTGAATCCGTTCTACAGTTACTATCTGATTTACAAGTAATGTCAGAAACGGCAGACTGCAGACTGATTCCACCGTCATAACGTCAATTTGTTGCGCAATTACGTTCGGTGAAGTTTTTCTGCGATTTGCATTTCTCGTGTTCATTGTTGAGGTTTAAAGACTGCCAGACAGTATTAGTGCTCAAAAAATGTATCCAAAAAATTTTGACTGTTACTACACGTATCGGAAAATGAAACTGAATCTCAATAATGAGTTGGCTTTTAATTACGAAACAAAAAGCAAAAATAAGTAGCACGAGAAGCGGTAGTTACGCAAACACAAAAACGTATCTACGGAAGTACGAACTTCCTACCCTGATCAACAAAAATAACATTTACTACGTAATAAACACACGTAAAATCACGAGCTGAAAAAAAATTACACAAATGGTTAAGTACTGTACTAACTACTAGCTGTTGCGGTTTGCTGCTGCCAAAAAAAAAAAAAAAAATTCTAACCGCTTCAAAGAAAACCAAATGAACGTATCTTACGCAAGCTGACGCCAAGTGTGAGTGAGTAGCCTTTACTTGTGTTTGTTATCGTAAATACAAACCTGGGAATGTGAACTGACAACCTCAGTGTGCTACTAATCTCAAAGCCACATCACTTACATACTGTAAATTGAAAAGAATCCTATGTGAGTGAAAAGCGGTCTCATTCAATTCATAAGCAAATAAATAAGCAAACCAATAATTTCACTGAAATGTCGACCTGTATAAGAATGTAACCTGAAACACACGAAAATTTCTGCACTGACATATGGCTCTGGTAAAATAAAGAAGCTGACAGGAACTACATTGCACGAAGGAAACGAAACAACCACGTATTATGTACCTCACCTGCAAAATGAAGTACTGGCAGAAACACAATACAGCAAGAGTCCGCAACAGCTCAAAAAATACTGCTAAAAACTAATTATAGCTGGTCCAGGGAAATTGGATTCACAATACTGACAGAGGATGCCAATGAAAGACATGACGCAACCTTTTAAGCACTGAAATTTCAGTTAGGAAGGGACTTATCAAAGAAAATAATTATAGATTCTAATTTAAAAATTCATTTAACCGGAAATACAGAAGCGTCCGATCTTACCCGTCGGCTTTGACCCATGACGTCACAAATACCGCGGAAACGACCATAAACAACAATTCCAATATGGCGGATATAAAAACATCGAATACGTATTGTAAACACTGAAATACACAAGTTTCACAAAAAGCCTAATGACTGTAACGGGACAAGCGTGGGAAATTGGGGGTTTTTGGGTGGGGAGAAACTAAATATGTCGTTATGCGGTGGGGGGAGTCTGCAGTGCCCCCCCATCCCCCCACAGGCTTCATTAGTGTCAAATCAATATTTTCGAATCATAGGCGGCCGCTGCCGCGGCCGCATTCCAAAAAGAAAACTCCCAACCTAACCTCAAGTGGGCTACGCTACAGATCAATATGTTCATCAAATTGCTTCATATTACGTATACATGTTCTTTAAACAAGAGTACATCAAACCATGTATTAGGTTTTCCGCGCCGTAATGACGTCACGCACCACAACACGCTTACGTCACGGGTCAAAGCCGACGAGTAAGATCGGACCTTTCTGTTGACCCATTTAACCTAATAACTTCCATACTACAGTAAATTAACTCAGATGGTCAATCAATAGAATAATTATCAAAAACTCGAGTATGACGAGGGTGAAGAGGACCAACAATACAAGTCTATGAAAAATAAAAATTAACCTTCGACGTCATCAAATAATTACTTGTTTTTCATTTCAAAACCTTTTTTATGTCTGTATACTATCCAACTATTGTTCTGAGTCATCATTTCTCCTCGTAATAAATCTGAAACTCACATAGTTCCAAACGTGCCTCCATGCATTACACTGTACGCTCCAGGAATCCGCGCCGGCTGCACATCGCAGCTACCCACTACAGACTGTCACAGATTCTACGACTCCAGAGTGCTGCCATCACAGACACAGATGCTGTTGCGTAGCAACTGTTTCTCAGACTATAAATCTTCAAGTATTTCATTTTCCTTTACGAATATTAACACATCCAACAACATCATCAAAGAATATCCATCTTACAGGGATCCCAGACAGATGAATAACACTCAAGAATCGGTCGAACAAGGGCCTTATAAACCACTTCGAGTTGTATTTCCTTAGGATTCTGGCATCTGCTTTTCTCACTATTTGTTTCATGTGGTCATTCCACTTAAGACCGCTCTGAATAGTTACCCCTAGGTATTTTACGGTAGACTCTGTTACCAGCGATTTGTCATCAGTAGTTTTTCCGTACAGCAGTGGTTTTCTTTTCCTATATATGCGCAATACGTTAAATGCGTACACGGTCAGAGTCGACTGCCAGAGCCTGCACCGTTGATCAGTTCTCTGGAGGTCATTCCGCAAATCGTTACTATCGTTTGGTGTTGTTAATTTGTTGTAGATAATCGCATCATCTGCAAACAACCTCAGCATTCGACGCTTTCTACTAGATCACTTATATATATATTAACAGAAAGGGTCCTATCACATTTCCTTGGGGTACTCCGGAAATCGTCTTTACATCTTTCGGATTTCGTTCCGTTAAGAGCGATGTGTCGAGTTCTCTCTGCAAGCAAGTCTTGAATCCAATCACAAATCTGCTGCGATACTCGATAAGCTCTTTTTTTTTTTCACTGAACGGTAGTGCGGAACGGTGTCAAATGCCTTCCTGGAGTCGAGGAACGCGGCATCAATCTGAGCGCCATTGTCTACGGCTCTGTGATTTCATGGAGGAATAGAGCGAGCTGAGTTTCGCAGGATCTCTGTTTGCGGAATGCATCTTGGCTTTTATAGAAAAGATTTTTCATTCTCCGAAAACGTCATAATCCTCGAGCACAAAACATTTTCCGTAATTCTACAATAGACTGACGTCAACGTTACAGGTCTACAATTCTGTGATTCTGTCCTAGGGCCTTCTTAAAAACGGGAATGACCTGCGCTTTCTTCCAGTCGCTAGGTACCCTTCGCTGCTCAAGCGACCTACGATAAATTGCGCTAGAATGGAAGCAAATTCTTTCGCATGCTCTTTGTAGAATCTCACAGGTACCTCTTCTGGTCCTCAAGGCTTGCCACTACTATGCAATGGTAGTTGTTTTTCTATTTCTCGATCGATTATCTCTGTATCTACCATTTTGACGTTCGTACGGCGGTTGAAAGGAGGGATGGTGTTGCAATCTTCCGTGGTGAAACAATTTCGGAAGACCGAATTCAGCATTTCGGCCTTCACTCTGTTATCTTCCATTCCGGTGTCAGTATGCTGAGTGAATGAGCAGATGATTTCGACCCACTTACTGATTTACAAATGACCAAAACTTCTTAGGGTTTTTATTCATGTCGGTTGACGATATTTTACTTTCAAAGTAATTTCTTCTCAAATTACTCTCCATAAGGTTTCAACTTCTCTCTTGAATCTGAGATGAAGTTCTCATTGTTTACGTAGCACTTCTCTAACACGGCTATTAATCCATGGTGCGTTTTTCGCATCACGTAAGACCTTACTCGGAACATACTCGTATTTTTACCACTTGTTCTCCACGTCTTCGTTCTCATCACCGAATATGTGATGCTGACTGCTCAGCAACTGGTATCCCGTCACTCTTGCTAAACGAGAATATCTCCCTACCTTTCTTAACATTCTTTGTAAGACACGTTTTCATAGATTCTATCACAGACTCTATACGTTAACTGATTCGATAAGTTCATGACTGTTTACTGCCAGGAGGTCTAAGACGTTACCCTCATTAGTTGGTTCTTTATCTGTCTACTCAAAGTAATTTTCGGAGAAGACATCCAGAACCATATCACACGAATTCCTGTCTTTGGTACCAGTTTTGATAGCATGAGACTCCCAATCTATACCTGGCTAGTAGAAGTCACCCCCTATTACTACGGTATGGTCGGGAAAATTAAACAGGCCAACGATGGAAAAACGTTTTTGCTGAAAATACCTTATTCTTACGGTTTTTTAGGGTGGGAAATCCAAATATGTTACTTAAAAAACTGTCACCCCCTATTTCTTCACATTTTATAGTCAAATTTCTTAAATTATGCTATTTTTAAAGAATTTAACAGCTTTTACATAGGTAAAATAATTTAAAAAGGAGGTGCAATGAATGTAGATGACGTTGGTAGCACTGCTAAAAAACATTTGCTGGCAAAAGAAGGTCGATTCTATTTTTGTGGTAACAGATGGTGTTTTGTTTACTGTCAAGCTAACCGCACTTTCCCGTTTCCTGTACATGTGCTCAGTACAATGTCTAATCGTGGTTGTAAAAGCTCTGCTGACAGTTTTTGTAATATTTGTGGTGAATTTGTGATTTAAAAACACCAAAGAAACATTACAAACTTTGTGAAAAAGGTTTATCTATCATAGTATGGATCTAAACTTGGTGATAAGGTATGTTATATGTGTGTTGAAGATCTAAGAAAATGGTCCAAAAAGGAGAAAAAAGCCTTTGGATTTGCTGTTCCTATGATATGGAGGGAGCCACGAAATCATTCCGATGATTGCTACTTTTGCAATGTTGGTATTACTGGTCATAATTCGAAAAACAAGAAGGTAATAAGTATCTTAACCTTCCATCTGCCATCTGACCAGTAGGGCATGGTGTAGATCTGCCAGTTCCTGAACCACCACATGATTTAAATTCTATTCCAACAGAAGTATTTTCTGATGTACAATCTGATTTAGATGTACCAGATGATGATGAATTCCATTGTAATACAGGAAGTCTAGAGCCCAAATTGTTTACTCAGACCGACTTAACGATTTGGTTAAGAATCTGGGCTTAACGAAAGAAAAAGCTGAATTCCTTGGCTCTAGATCAGAAGAAAAGAACTTATTTGCAGTTGGAACCAGCATATACATGTATAGAAAGAGAGAGCAGCAATTTTCCAAGTTTTTTCGACAAGAAGGTCATTTAGTGTACCACTCAGACATACCCAGTCTGATGAATGAGTTTGATATCGAATACAAAAAGGAAGACTGAAGGCTGTTTATTGATTTATCAGAAACTAGTTTAAAGGCTGTTTTATTACACAATGGTAACGTATACGCATCTATACCTGCTGGACATTCTGTACATATGAAAGAAAGCTATGAAAACCTAGAAAAAGTGCTAAATAAAATAGGCTATTCTGCTCATGGTTGGATGATATGTGGCGACCTAAAAGTACAGCAAGGTAGCTTTACCAAATTTCCATGTTTCTTGTGAGAATGGGACAGTAGAGCTAGGGTTCAACATTGGTGCAGGAAAAACTGGCATGTCAGGGAGTCTTTAAAACTTGGTGAGAAGAACATTCTACGAAAAACTTTGTAGATCCAAAAAACCTACTCCTACCACCTCTACATATAACGTTAGGTCCAATGAAACAGTTTGTAAACGCTTTGTATAAAGATGGACCATGTTTTAAGTATCTCTGCCAAAAGTTTCAGAACCTGAACTAAAAGAAGGCGTCTTTGTCGGACCTCACATTAGAAGATTGATGTTTGATGTTAACTTTGAATCCACAGTGACCTTAAATGAGAAAGAAGTTTGGGTATCATTCAAGCAAATTGTTACAGAATTCTTAGGACATGGAAAAGTCCCAGAATGTGTTACTATTATAGCTACAATGTTAAAGAAGTTCAAAACTTTAGGATGTTTAATGAGCCTGGAAGTTCACTTTTTGAACAGTCATCTTGATTACTTCCCGGAAAATATGAGGGTATTAGTGAGGAGCAAGGAGAGCGTTTTCACCAGGACATTAAAGTGATGGAAGAACCAAGGCCGCTGGAACACCAACATGATGAGGGACTGCTGTTGGTCACTTCACCGAGAAGTTCAGCAATCGTAGAAAAAACAACACAAGAAGCTTCAATGAAAAAAGAGAAAGAAAATACAAACCAATTCCAGCTGACAAGTGAAACCTCTATTAAAACATATTATTTTAAGTACCTTACTGTAAATACAAACCATGCTTATGTTGTAATAAAGCGTTTCATTAATTTCCTCGTTTACTGTATAGCACAGAATTTTTATACTATATAATAAAAAGCATATTGCTCGAAAACTACGAGTGATACAAAAAAACTAAGGCTAGATTTGGATTTAGCTCATAAAAATCTGTAAAGATCAGCTATCAAAGTAAAAAAAGTTTTTTAAAAAATTTTCGTTGGCCTGTGTTGTTAACGATATTCTGCAAGTTTTGGCGGAAGTGCTCTACCACTAGAGCTCCTGACCCTGGCGATCTGTAAAAGCATCCAATTAGCATTTTGACCAATCTTTGATACTTAATTCACCCATATTAATTCACAATCGGTATCTGTGATAATCTCTCTAGATTTTTACGAATTCCTTAGTGCAACAAACGCGCCGCCACTTTGGCGACTAACTAATCCTTACGATGAATATTCCAATCTGTACTTAGGATTTCGTTGTCATTAACGTCCGGTTTCAAGCAACTTTCTGTTCCTAATACGATCTGTGCGTTATAACCTTCAGTAAACGATACTAATTCTTTACTAAAATCATATTAACCTTTTCTGTCTCTGATGTGCCACGACGAACATTCTCTGAGGACACTGTATCTAATTTATCAGGCAAATCGTCTCTAACCTGAAAAAGCCCCATGTACACGTCACACGTACTCCGCTACACTAGTAGCCGCTTCTTAGGTGTAGTGCCCGTCTAACCTATTAAGGGGAATGCTGCAATTCTGCTCCCGATAGCGGAGGTCAAGAAATTCGCATCCGATATCGTCGCAGAGCCGTCTGAGCCTCTGGTTTGGACCTGCCACTGGGCTCCAAACCAGAGGACGCCGATCAAACCTGGATACGATGCTACAAATAGACAGCCTAGCCTGCATCCATGTGTGATGCCAGTTGCCTTCATCAAATCAGTCATCCGGCGAAAGGAGTCGAAGATGCCCTCAGAACACAAGCGGTAGGCGTCATTTATGCAGACTTCTGCCACTATATGCAGCCGGATGCACCCAGTGCGCTCGACAGCCGCCGACAGGGCATCGTCCACATCACAGACGAGATCCGTAACAAACATACCGACTGCCCGCTGGCATTCTTTCCCGCCTTGCCTCCTGTTTCCCAGAGGGGTTCCATCAACGGCCTGGCATTGAATATCCCAATGACAAGCATACCCACCCTCTGTACTTGTCCGGACTGGGCAGGAAAATCGGCTGCCGTCGCCGCAGGAGAGACAACCAGTGCTGTTATCATCAACACTGTGTAGCACGTCGTACCTGTTGCTAGGCGTAGGAAGCTAGCCTCGCGATGTGCACCGTCTTCCGCCTTCTGCCAAGTGACACGCGTACCCTCCACGGTCTGCCATCTGCTCTGGAGTGAGAGTGTCCAGACGTTGCGTATCAGAAGATGCAGCGGCACCCGGGTCACCAAGGGATTCCAACGGCACAAAAGGTGTCGCAGGTCTTGTCACCAGCTCTCTTATGTCACCACAACTTTGAGCATTAGCCAGAAGTATGTCGACGGTAGCCAACGCAGCTTCCAGCTGTTTACAGATAACAGCCAATTCTACCTGTGTCTGTTATTAAAGATGACCTATCTCAAAATTACCACAAGACGGAAAGTTCGTGTCAGTAGTGAAAGATGCCAGCCGCACACACCAAGAAATAAATTTGTACAGTATTTTTACAAAATTTTATTTTATCGAATAACTTAAAAAAAAGGCAAGCTTAATAAACTGAAAACAACAATAAAGGCCTCCAAGGCGAACAATTATTTTCGTTTAAGACATTTACAATGTGAACATTAAAACAGATACAATTCCGTTAAGGAGCGCAACTGCTCATAACAGTTTCAAACTAGCCGCCGGATCCGACCCCCCTTCCCCCTTTCCCCCAGAAATGCAATGGGCTGTCTCCAGTATGCTAATTGTGATACACAGGGAATCACACACTCTTCAGTAATCTTAAACACACGTAAGGTACCAAAACATATCTTAAAATGAAACAAGCTACATATGGTTTCACTGTGAAGGAAGGTGAACACTTTCGTGGGAAATGTAATCTGCAAACCAAGTAACGGAACTAAAACAGATCTCAAAGCGAGGGCCCCGGTGAATAAAATGTAACTCTTAGACTTAAACAACAAGATTGTACAAATTCTTTGACAAATAACGGGCATTAAAAGATTAAAACAACTTTTTCACCAGATGCTTTCAGAAATTCTTTGCTTGACATGAATCACAGCTTAACCAAACTCTCTCTCCCTCTCTATCTCTCACACTTTCTCCTCTCCCTCTCAGCGAGGCAAGGGGCCCGCTCATGTATGTATAATTTTTAACAAAGACTGTGCCATTAAGCATCAACGTCAGGACACAAAAATTTACTTCATTCAGACGAAACCAAACTCGGGAAATCGTTTAGATTCAGACTGTACCATTTGTAATATGGACTTGAACAGAATGCTCTCATATAGCTTGAGGCACTAAAAGAAACTTAATCTGTGGCGTACTTTCATGCAAAAGCCGAGAAACGTTTGCATATCAAATCGTGAGGCACTCCGTTCGTTGTGTTCTGTCCACTCGTCTAATATAGGTTGCCTACGAAAACTGCTTTCTCGGATCGCTAGTCAACAATTCAGTGAAATCATATTAATGTGTTTTTATTACATTAAGATAAATCACAATAATTTATGAAACACAGGTGTGTCGCAAACAATGGGCGGCATGAAACATAAGCAATCTCTTCAGTATATTCAACTCCAAAACAAGTCCAGTAATACTGTTCATAAGTCACTGCTGTAAAGTTCTTAGATCGGTTAGACTTCAACTCGCTGCGGCCGGGCGAAGCGGTGCTTACATTCTCTTCGCCTAGATGCCGCTCCTGTCTCTTTGTCGTCCTAGAGAGGGGTAGGTCTGGGTACTATTGGCTGACGTCGTCTTACAGCCCTCGAACGACCATCGTGCGACGTTTGACTTTACGCCGGAACACCGTTTATTCGTTCATGTTGCCCTTCCCTTGCCACAATGAAGATCCACAGACAGTACAATGACATTCGTCGAAGTCACCAGATTACACGAGCCTTACTAGTTAAGCCTGTTGTCCTCTAGCAAGAACAGGAGCCCATGCAAGCGTTCACACACTTGTAATCTTGTGAATTAGCCGGTCCGGCAAGCACAAAGTCTTTCTGTCGGTTATCAATTTAATGCCCAAACACTCGTGTAACACGAACTCATTTCACATGCAGATAACCCTGCCAACATCTGCTATGAATGCTGCCGCCGAACTTCCGTTCAAGGTAACACTGCGGCAAACCCACGGCATAAACTACACATACGAACAGCTCTCCCGCTGTTCGACAACCCCCCCGCCCCCTCTCTTGCATTCGCTGAGGTGACAAGACATGCACCGTGCGCGAACAGCGCTTTACAGCTTAAAGCCTCATCCCACGATCTCGTCGCCGGCTAGTGGGATGCCGGGAAGGCCTTACCAAGAGATGCGGTCCCGATATCTTTGAAAATCGATAGCTGTAATAAAACGTTACAGGCTAACACTGACAGATTCCCAAACACACAATTAAGTGTATATGTATAATAAAAGTATTCTATCCTCACTTTTCAGTTGTCTTTTGTTTACAGAAGACATGCTGCCGCCACAGAAACTACTACTGTCTTTCATCTCCTGGCGCTCCTCCTGACTGCACATTAGACAATTCCAAATTTAGTTGACAGAAAACTCAATTAGTTATAATTTTCAAACATTCCTTGCCCTAAATTGTTTTCTAAATGTTTTTCAGCAATTTAGCACAGAGTTGTAATCAAATTGGTCGTCTTACTACGATAATTCCATTCATCAGTCGCGATTGTAGCGGCTTTAATTGCACATCGCAAGATCAATTCAAGAATCTACCTTCACTTTAAACTTGCTTTCCGAACTCAGATAATGTTTTTCCGAGAATCATTTTTATTACAAGATCAATACTGCATATAAACCCTTAATTCTCTTTTTACGGTCACGCACCACCTTATTACGACAGACTGATAACTACTAGTTGCGCCAGTTTCGTGACATCTCTCCCCATCAGTACAATAGCACTTTCCCTATTTATTTACTTTATCCTTTACGATCAACAGTTAAAATATCTTACCACGGGGGAAAAGTGATTATAAAGCGGACCGCCTCAACGGGAACTGTTCCTAAAATCTTTGTTAAATTCCTGTACATTTGTCACAATGAAAAGATTTGTTTTCAGTTTGTTGGTTCTTGCAATCAAAAGTTTGCCCGATGTGGCGAATCAGCTTTACTTCAATTGATACTTGTAAGATAGGCCTGAGCTGTAAATAAATACTTTTTAATTATTTTATTTACAATCAGTATCTTATTAATCTCTGATCCTGGCTCCCTACCAGGACAAGATGTTTGTTGTTAACAAACTTCCGCGATATATAAAGGAGTTTTAAACGGTAAAAGCTGTAGAGTAAGGCAGATATTGGAACACATCCAACAAATAAATGAGGACGTTGGGTGCGAGTGCTACCGTGTGATAAAGAGTTTGGCACATGAGAGGAATAAAAGGCGGACTGAATCAGTCAGATTATTGATGACAAAAAGAAGGTTTCTTTATGACATTCGCGGCTGTAAATGTAACTTAGTCAAAATAAACATTATACGACGTATTACTATCATCAGAGGCTGAAATATTTCGTTTCCATATATCTAAAAACTATATTCATTATATTTCTGCCTAAATAAAGACTACGATCGTGGTCTAGAAATAACAAGGAGATACTAAATCGAAACGAATATTAGAAGAAATATTCAGTCACCAGATCACATTAAATTATTATCAGTCCTACGCCCATTGATATATTCATAAGGAACTGGCGTTAACAAGCAAGTGTCTTCATGTTTCCATCGAAACTCATCAGGCAAGTGGTGGACTGACACGTCTAATAAACCACTGCTTTTCATTAATTTTATAGCAGTTCGTATTAGGTTTTTACCGGTCGACGAATATGTGGCGGTGATAGCGATATCAGTGACTACAAAGATCGAGCCGCTGTCTAGTTCATCGCATGTCCTATACTTGTTGTACTGTATAAATCAGAAGCAGTCTTTCATGGATTCTCATGGAAGGAGGAGACAGGGACCGCCGGCGGCAAGCCCGCGGAACTCCCTAGGAAGAGCAGGCAGCTTCTGAGGGCTAGGCTGCTGCTAACAGAGGCAGTGGTCCGGACACTGCCCACCAGGCAGGTGTTTGTGAAACCTTGTATGGTCCGCTTTGACAACGGATGGCGGAAGCGGTCAGGTTTGCGCCTGTTGCGGCAGCGCGCTCTGGGATCCCGAAATCTGTCTGAGATGGGTCAGTATAATCAACCGCGTCTTCTCCATCCAATGCAGAATAAATTATTTCTACAGATCCATGTCTCTGCCCAAAGAACGCCTGGGTAGCGTTTTGTTTCGATGGTAATGCTTTTCCTAGATAAACGATGGTTTCCTGGCTGGTCGGGAGATATTCATCCCAGCTTTCTCGCGGGAAGTTCAGCGGCTGTTTATTGGTAACATTTTATTCTTCTGCCCTTGTGGGGAAGGAACTGACAAAAGTGACAAGTTTTGTCACCACGTGGAGACTTCTCTCCCTCGAAAGGCGGGAAGGAGGCCCATTGGAAGTGTTAAAATGGTTCAAATGGCTCTAAGCACTATGGGACTTAACATCTGAGGTCATCCGTCGCCTAGACTTAGAACTACTTAAACCTAACCTAAGGACATCACACACACCCATGCCCGACGCAAAATTCGAACCTGCGACCGCAGCAGCCGCGTGATTCTGGACTGAGGCGCCGAGAAACGCTCGGTCACAGGGGCCGGCGACGTTTTAAAAAATATCTTTAAGTGGTAGTTCAGGATTCCGTTTTCTAGCTATTTCAGAAGTGGGAAAACAACCCATTGGGCGACACAAAGAGATGTATGAGAAGTGGGAGCTTCTTGCATTTCGCGAAATGGTATTGAAAGTATCTAACCAAAATTGTATCCTTTTATTCTGTAAAAGTATCAATAATAAGATTGTTCTAAATTAATTATTCAGCAAACCGGCATCTGACTGCGTCTGTGACCTTGTTTCCTGCACTCCTCCATTTTGCCAGATATGCAACATGTATTTGACTCAGCAATCAAGTTTAAGAGAATAATGTTATTTGTGCAATGGCATTAGGATGGTACTGGAAAATTAACTTTTGGTCCTGATGTTTACTTGGTTCTTTCATTAGTGGATAACTTTAGTTTTGTTGTGTACATAGTTCCACGTAGTCAGCGCGTACACAACTTCCCAATAGAGCGCGCCCCGCTAAGCATAACAGCGCAGGCGCAGCGCTCGTCCACCCCTCTCTACGAGATGGCGCTACCAAAAAGACGGACCAAATTCTGCTTCCGCCGATCCGCGTATTAATATGTAACGCAGCCAATGAGATTGCTGCTAACGTAGAACCTTTTCTCCTTGCGGATCACACTCGCGCAGTGATACCTGAACGCTCGAGGTATTACAACGAGTGTACAGACCTCCAATTAGCATGTCACCCTCCACAACACCAACTCCCGTATCTTTTATCCCACGGCTGGTGTTCCCCAGGGTTCTGTCCTCTCCCCTCTCCTTTATCTCTTGTATACAGCTGATATGCCCAAGCCACCCACACCAGTCCACCTTCTCCAGCATGCTGATGACACCGCCTTCCTGGCTCTCTATCCTACCCTTCAACGGCCTCAAGGTACCCTCCAAACCCACCTTAACCAGTTCACCACTTGGTGTAACCAGTGGTTCCTCCGTCTCAACCCCTCCAAAACCCAGGCAATCATCATAGGCCGCAGAACTCGCTCCTTTCGCCTCCATGATTTCTACCTCACCCTTTATAGTCATCCCATCCAGCTCACCCCCACCCTGAAATACCTTGGCTTCACCCTCGACCGACACCTCACCTCATCTCCAGACCGTCCAGCAGAAAGCCCATTCCCGCCCCCGCCTTCTGAAACTCCTGTCTGGCCGCACATGGGGATTGCATCCTTCTACCATCCTCCACACCGACAAATCCCTCATCCGTCCTATCCCCTGTTATGCCAGCATTGCCTGGATCTCCGCCCCCACCCGCTTTTACAAGGCCCTCCATATCCTTGAACGCCATGCGCTCCGCCTTGCCTTCCATAGCCGCCTTCCTTACCCCACACGGCTCCTGTATGAACTGATCCCCTTCCCCCACCTCCTCCTGTTCCTCCAACATCTCCGCATCCTTTACATTGTCCGCAGGCTCGATCCCCCCCACCCTCTGGTTTCCTCCTTCCTCTCCACCCTCCGCCCATTGCTGCGCCGCTACCGCTGTAAACCCTCGCTCTCTCCACCTCCACACCCTCCATATCCTTCATCAGAGCAATTTCCAACGCCTCCCCCTCCCGGATGACGAACTTCGCCGTGACATCTACCCTTCCTTCCAACTACACTCCTGGAAATTGAAATAAGAACACCGTGAATTCATTGTCCCAGGAAGGGGAAACTTTATTGACACATTCCTGGTGTCAGATACATCACATGATCACACGGACAGAACCACAGGCACATAGACACAGGCAACAGAGCATGCACAATGTCGGCACTAGTACAGTGTATATCCACCTTTCGCAGCAATGCAGGCTGCTATTCTCCCATGGAGACGATCGTAGAGATGCTGGATGTAGTCCTGTGGAACGGCTTGCCATGCCATTTCCACCTGGCGCCTCAGTTGGACCAGCGTTCGTGCTGGACGTGCAGACTGCGTGAGACGACGCTTCATCCAGTCCCAAACATGCTCAATGGGGGACAGATCCGGAGATCTTGCTGGCCAGGATAGTTGACTTACACCTTCTAGAGCACGTTGGGTGGCACAGGATACATGCGGACGTGCATTGTCCTGTTGGAACAGCAAGTTCCCTTGCCGGTCTAGGAATGGTAGAACAATGGGTTCGATGACGGTTTGGATGTACCGTGCACTATTCAGTGTCCCCTCGACGATCACCAGTGGTGTACGGCCAGTGTAGGAGATCGCTCCCCACACCATGATGCCGGGTGTTGGCCCTGTGTGCCTCGGTCGTATGCAGTCCTGATTGTGGCGCTCACCTGCACGGCGCCAAACACGCATACGATCATCATTGGCACCAAGGCAGAAGCGACTCTCATCGCTGAAGACGACACGTCTCCATTCGTCCCTCCATTCACGCCTGTCGCGACACCACTGGAGGCGGGCTGCACGATGGGGCGTGAGCGGAAGACGGCCTAACGGTGTGCGGGACCGTAGCCCAGCTTCATGGAGACGGTTGCGAATGGTCCTCGCCGATACCCCAGGAGCAACAGTGTCCCTAATTTGCTGGGAAGTGGTGGTGCGGTCCCCTACGGCACTGCGTAGGATCCTACGGTCTTGGCGTGCATCCGTGCGTCGCTGCGGTCCGGTCCCAGGTCGACGGGCACATGCACCTTCCGCCGACCACTGGCGACAACATCGATGTACTGTGGAGACCTCACGCCCCACGTGTTGAGCAATTCGGCGGTACGTCCACCCGGCCTCCCGCATGCCCACTATACGCCCTCGCTCAAAGTCCGTCAACTGCACATACGGTTCACGTCCACGCTGTCGCGGCATGCTACCAGTGTTAAAGACTGCGATGGAGCTCCATATGCCACGGCAAACTGGCTGACACTGACGGCGGTGGAGCACAAATGCTGTGCAGCTAGCGCCATTCGACGGCCAACACCGCGGTTCCTGGTGTGTCCGCTGTGCCGTGCATGGGATCATTGCTTGTACAGCCCTCTCGCCGTGTCCGGAGCAAGTATGGTGGGTCTGACACACCGGTGTCAATGTGTTCTTTTTTCCATTTCCAGGAGTGTATAACCTGGCCTTGTTCCCCCCCCCTCCCAAGGGCTCCCTTTTCCTCTTCCCTCCTTCTCCCAGAGTGGATTTCCCTCCTTTCCCCCTCTCCCCTGAGACCCTGCACCCCATACTTGCCTCTTTCCTTCCCACATCCCTCCCTACCTGGCCCTCCTCCGCCCTCGTCAGTGTGCCACAACAGCTTTGTGTTTAGTGCTGTTTCTCCTGTGCGTCAAGAGGTGTGATTTTAATTGTGTACTGCCGTGAGGTTCGCCGTCAGTGTTTGTTATGTACTACGCCAACGTCAATACCTTTTATGCTCCAGTCATACTGTGCCTTGTGTTCTTTTAATTGTCGCAGTGTGTGGCTTTTTGTGTGTGCTACTTTTAAACAGTTTTTCATCTCCATTTTGCAGTCACCCCGTTTTTTGTCTATTGCCTTCCATGATGTTCCCCCTTTTTTATATCTATGTTCACCATATTCTCTCCTTTGTTATTTTTAAATGTCTTCTATTGTTTGTTCTATGTCTTTCGGCTGAAGAGCAGCGCATATGCTGCTGCCAGCCCGCCCCGATGGGGAATTGAAATACAATAAAGAAAAAAAAAAACTCCGATTAGTCAGTCTGCATCAGTCTGCATTAGTATGTAGTCAAGTTTCAGTCTGCGCCTAATAAGATTATCATATTCCTGTACATAGCCATGAAGATAAGTGAATAGACACTTTGTCAAGTATCAGAGATATGTGAGAATAAGATTAACGTACCAAGACCAAAGGAACTTCAGAATGTCAATTGTAAATAGCATCCAGAACCAAGTTAAGTTATTTTAATGCTTGTTATTATTTTAATATATATGTGTGAAAATTAATCAAGTTCTGTTTAAAGTTGGTCACCATCAATCTGCTACTCTAAGCGTGCAAGTGGCATTTCTGTCGTCTGACCTAACGGCAGAAGATAAACACGCCACAATAAGACCACGAGACATATTGCTGACACTCGCCTACTTCGCTAGAGCAACTAGTCAAATAATCTGATGGTGTGTGTACCGAAGGTCTTACAGTATGTGCACCACAAGTTTACTATTCATTTTCATATTCAATACAAGCAAAGGATGTGGATTCAGGCTGTTAGATTTAAACCCAATGTTGATCTCAATATATAAATTGTTAAAATTTTAAGTCATACACAAAACCTACCATTTCAAACATTTTCGTAGCACGAATCACTCTTACAAAAAATTTTACAAAGCGCTTACTGCATCAAAACTTGGACATACAAATCCTAACTCTGAACGTTATCTAACAAAAACCAATTAAAAATGATTACATATCTTCTCTCATTTACGTGCTAAAGTTTGGTCAGGGACAGCGACCTACCTTAGCGCTGCCACCATACGTCTGCTTCCTCCGCACACCTAACTGTGACTCCTCCCTTAAAGCTTTCTGCACACGTCTGCTTCCTCCGGGCACCTACCTGTGACTCCCCGGTTTTTTACGGCATGCAGCAGCTCTCTTAACCAGCAAAGATCTTCCTACTCAAAGAAATTATACTCGTTCCACCTTGCGGTTGGCAACTACCGACTATTTTCTGGAGCTACGCTGATCAGACCTGAATTTTGTGGTGGGGGATCTGTGCAGTTAGCACAGATTTCCCCACGAAATTCGTAAAAAAATACAATGTAAGATACAATACAAAGCATACACAGTATTCTAATTAAAAGCGTATTACACAGCAATAAAATTTGCCAATAGGAACATAGAATGTGAAGTAAAATGCATATCATTAGATTTTCAAATTGCAGTAAATCAAAGATCATCAAAATGTACATAACAGAAACACATAAATTTATGGCAAAGACATCAGACATTACGTTATTAATAGAAATGTATCAAATACCATCAGAAATTACAAAACAGAGGAAAACAATGTGAGGTAAAATCGATAAGGTATTTAGATTTTGAATTGTCTCAAATAACATCAAAAGGGTGGGGTGAAATGCAGAATATACTTAAATTTCTAAATAGAAGTGTATCAAATAGTATTAAAAGTTACAAAATAGTGTAAAAGACATAAAGACTCTATATAGAAGCATAGCAATGTCAGGTAAAATACCTCAAATAACATCAACTTTATCAAACAGAAATGTAGAATGTGAGGTAAAATACGTAAAACACTTACATATCTGCTAGAAGTTAACAGAAAATTTACATAAATGTCTCATAGAGAACTCTTAATGCCAGTGAAATAATGTAATAAGATACTTTAAGTAATAGCAGCATTAAATATAAAATATGTGTCACATCAGGTGACATCAGATATTGACTTTCAGTTGCAATCATTATCTTGTAGTAGAACTAGAGTACATGGCAAGTTTCACAGACAATAGTAAATGAAGAAGACATGTCACATTAGGTGGCAGTTTACAGTGAGTCTAATTGTAAACTAAAGTAAAATATGTTGCCTCAGCTGAAGAAACACAATGAGTCACAACTAGTGTTGATTGTACATACCATATCACGCCAGGTGACAGTTTACACAGATTCTACTTGTAAACCATAGTAAAATATGGGACCTCAGGTGACGAAACACACTGAGCCACAAATAATGTCGATTGTTCAATAGATGTCACATCAGGTGATAGGACACACTGAGCCATGGTGGTATCGATTGTAAAGTATATGTCAAGTCTGGTGACAACACACACTGACATTCAGTTACAAATATGATGTTCTATCAGTCATAGAACACATATTATGTCAGGTGGTAGCTCACACTGATGTACCCTTAAAGTCATGATATCCAATTCATTATAGGACACATTTTACGTGAGAAAGTAGCTCACTCTGACTTTCGTTATATTCTCATAGACTCAGGCCAGTTATTATGTCAGGTGACAGTTCAGTCTGACTTTCACTTATATTTATGTAGACTCAGGCTACTCGTTATGTTAGGTGGTAGTCCACTCTGACTCTTAAACACAATCATGAGATTCTCACAGATGCAGAACATATGTCCTGTCAGGCGACAGCTTAGTCTGTTGCTAAGTTAAAAACATTTACAAAATTGTTTGTCATAGTAACAGAAATGTAATCTTAGTTACATTGATATCATTGTGCAAGAAATTAATATGAAAAATAATAT
The DNA here is from genome assembly GCF_023898315.1 of Schistocerca nitens. Lineage (NCBI taxonomy): Eukaryota > Metazoa > Arthropoda > Insecta > Orthoptera > Acrididae > Schistocerca > Schistocerca nitens. The sequence continues at coordinate 408,718,914 of NC_064618.1, forward strand.
ACAATAACTGTATGCAGTGGTCATTCGTTGCAAAATTTTTATATATATTGACGTTAACAATAACGTCACATACTCTGTAGCAATAACAGTAATTAGTTTTATGGAATCTATGTACAAGAAAAATTCCTACTAAAGGTAGTATACCATAATAACAACACTATTCAGTGGACGTTTGTTACAAAATAAATGTCTGTATGTATTTAAGGCGAATAGAACCTCATATGGTCTGTAACAATGCTGTATTAAAATTATCATTAAGATTCTATTTACAAGTGCTTCATAGTCATATATATATAATATTAATGATTACAATAACCTGCACAATTGCAGTAAGTATTGACAGGTAATGTTATAACAAATTTTATACAACCTTCTTAAATATGGGTTTTCATAAAGTCTGAATAAGTATTTTAATCTTATTTCTTTTCAGTACAATTATTAAAAATCATTGTTTACCTATCAGAGGACAGTTACACAGATATCTTAGAAAAATAAGAAAAATATTTAGAATAGAAAGAAGAGTAGAGTTAGAACTCAGAAAGGAAGAATGAGTTCTACAGAGCTCAAGGATATGGGGCACCAACGCCACATGGTGTGTCAGTTAAAGAATAATCCAACCCTCTACCCCACTAGGTTTTTTATGTAGATCACAAGGATAACCTGTTGTCAAGTGTTCAAATAATGTCAATAATGGAAATTATTTGTGAGAAAAAGAGTAAACAAATTTACTTAAATAAATAAATGATAGGCAGAGACAATAAAGAGGATAGTAACTGCTGTAGCTGAAAATGATGGTAGTTATGGTACACCAGAAACATAATTGTCATGGAAACAAACACCATAATGTTATTTTAATGTAGAATGAAAATACTATCACACTTAAGGAACAGGCATTAGGAATGGACAAAACGCTGAGCTCAGCCAAGGAGAGGCACTGTCATGTCTCGGAAAATAATAGTGTGACAAATCAAAAGTGTGCATAAATAGAACAATATATGTATAGTAAGTGGCAACATAATTGGCATCACAAAGTACAAAGGCAAAAACATTGCTTAAAGGATCCATAATCAGTGTAGCATAAACAAAAAATAATAAGCATTTAGAGAAAGTAACAAAAAGTAGTGCGTCAACTTCAGATAATAAAGCAAAAATAGCATGCCAACACAAAACAAAACCTTTAACTGAAAGTATAGACCATAATATTATCTAAATCCTGAAATAGGTAACACTACCAGAAAATAAAAGTGTAGTGACACATAAAGCAAAGCATAGCACAAGTGATAAACACTGAAATACTAACAGATGATTATATCTTTTACTTGAAAAACATGTAAAAAGAGAAAAAGGCAACATAGAGGGTAGCACAGAGACATCATAAAAGGTAAGAAATATGATACTTGTGGTGCTGTAGGTATAAGAGAAAAATGATTCTAGATTGCTTGTAGTATCTCATGAAGTAAGTCCTGAGTGGATCCTCAACAATGAGTCCGAAAACAATGCCAATAGGACTCTAGTTATCCCAAGTCATCATCTTATTTCATTAATGGCATCTGAAAAATGGTTGAAAATTAATAAACAGTATATAATCAGAGACAAAATGTTAAGTTTCTCGAGAAATGTATTTGCTTATTATAAAACGGAAAGGGTAGAAACGAAAGTTACTTGGTACATTGTTAAATAGCTGATACTTCTTCTTAAAAGCTGCAGAGAAAATTAATTGTTAAATAGTATTAAAGTTAATTATGAAATTCGTCAGAAAATCACCATCAACATTCCTGGAAAATGTATAACAACATCGCTCACACTTCATTTTCCTATGGACGTAACTTCAGCACACAGTATTTGCTAATCATCACTTGTAGTATCCAAGAATCCGAAGTCTCAAAAAATGAACTTAAATCTAACAATATCTCATTCTGCTCATAAGTTTCAAATATCATCTTAAAAACTCGTATGAACACACCCTTTCTTCAAATATCTTAAAAGCATCAAAATCATTATTCTCATCTTCTTATACACATTGTCAATACTCATATTACATCCTTTAGCACGAAAACCCTAAGTAAACTTCAGAAAAATTGTTACCACTAGCTTAACATTAACATACAAAGTGGCCATCGTTACTACAAAATCTTGTTACAGTTAGTGTCATTATGTCATGTAAACATAGTTCACTGTAGTCATCGCAGAGTAACAGAGGTGTTCATCCAACAAAAAATAGAAGCAAAGATATCATGTAGAAAGTATCAACATCAATTTGATAACCGAATTTTTCAACTGAAATGTCAACTTCAAATGCCAGTACGAAAAGAGTTTCACAGAAAACAATAATGTAGTTCATCAGCAATGTACTGAAATAATCCCAGGTTATTACAATAAGTAAGAACCTATAATGGTCTGGAAAGAAAGCAGGTCACACTACTAAGCTGTCTCCAGAAAATGATGTCTCCGAACTCTTGTCTTTATTTAATGCCAGAACAGAACGCAGATGGTGTTATTGGGAGCTTTACACGGGGAAATATTCTGAATGTTTGCATGCTGGAAAAGAAATGCGCGCGACCCAAGCCTAACGACGTGAAAAGGGTCTGTCCCGCCAGTGGTGCGTGTTGTTTCCATTGTGGTCTACCGCCAGCTGTGACAGGAATTTGTGCCACTCAGGCCCTTAGGCGGGTTCCAGGCTACCGCTGTAGAGGCGCTACACGTCCGCAAACCATACCCGGGACAGGGAGAAATAATATAAATAAAATAGCTGGACATACGTAGCTGGGATTTACTGTAATAAGCCGATGTAGTGAACCCTAAATGTTACCAACGAAAACTGTACTATCTATTCAATGAAATGTTTGCAGTTTGTGACATGATGTACACTACGTGATTTTTTTGTATGTAATGTTTGGAATTCAAGAGCATTAGGATGTGCTATACGGACTACTCGATATGGACCATTATATAACAGAAAGAATTTTTGACATAGATTGCGGGCTTTATGGGATAGTCTGTGGGAGCGGACCAGAACTTTGTCTCCTACTTGAAAAGGGTGACTTCATTTGGCACAACCGTTGGGCAGCAACTCGCTTAATATTGTGTAATGCAATTTGAATAATCTCGTGATGCCGTAGACAGCGAGATTTCGGGAAACATATGATTTCTTTAATCTTGTCAGTCGGGTGTTGATTCTTTAACACAAGATGTGGAGACAACTGTGTGGAAGTATTTGGTAATGAATTTATTACATCCTGAAACATGTGGAAGGTATTTGTCCCATTCATTGTGTTTTGGGTGACAAAAGATCTTAAATAATTTCACCAATTCCTCCATTAACCTTTCTGAGGGATTCGATGAAGCATGGTATCTGGAGATATAAATGGGGGAAATTTTGTGAGTCTGAAGAGTACGTCGCCAAGTGCGCGAACGGAACTGCGGCCCATTGTCGGAGATTACTGATGCTACATGACCCACTTCTTTCAGAAAATGTTTAGTAAAAGCACGTGAAACATTGCAGGCCATAGATCGACGTAATGGAGTGAAAGTGACGAATTTTGTAGTTAATTCGACGCAGACCTCTCTTTGTAGTGGGAATTGGGCCAAATAAATCAGCGGCCGCTAGCTGACGAAACGTAACGGGATGATGGGGAATGTTTGAGCAGCAAAGGATACAGTGGGTGGTTTTTCCTTTTGACAAAGTCTGCATCTTGAGAGGACTTGGCGAATACGTTTTTCCATGTTGAAAACGTAAGATGTTTGTTTGAGCAACTGAAAGCATTTGCACGGTCCATAATGCGCATAGCTAAGGTGAATATACCAAATGAGTTTCTTAATTAGGTCTTCTGGGATACAAACCAGCCAAACTGTCGTATCAGGTTTTATACGGCGGAAAAGAATATTGTTATGTATTAAGTAATACTGTCGCAGAGTGGTGTTATTAACATCGCGCCATTGTTGTTTCAGATCTTTCCAGATGGAATCCTTATCCTGTTCTGAAGCAATGTTGTGCAGGGCATCGGAAACAAAGTTTTCAAATGCGACCTGGCGCATATATAGCAAACTGAAGTTGTTACGGCAAAAGGTGTTGGCTGGATCAGTATTGTCGGTGTCTAAGGTGCGTGACAAAGCGTCAGCAACGAAATTTTGTGGTTCTCGTACATACACAATGGAAAAAGAGAATTCTTCTAACAAGAGAGCCCATCTCGCTAAACGATCATGAGATAATTTAGCTGACATCAAAAATTCTAGTGCTCTGTGATCTGTGTATACTGTGGTGGGTCTACCAAAAAGAAAAGGTCTAAATTTGGAAAATGCCCATACAACAGCCAGAGCTTCTAATTCAGTGATGGAATAGTTTCTTTCTGAAGAAGATAATACTCGACTAGCAAATGCGATGTTTTTTTTGTACCTCAGTTTCACCTTCAATGAACTCTTGAAAGAGGTAAACTCCAAGGGCTGTGTTTGAGGAGTCTGTTGAAATGCAAAAATCTGTAGTAAGATAGGGGTGAGATAACAGGGGTGCATCTATAAGAAACTGTTTTAGTGTCTCAAATTCCTTTTGAGCAGTATTATCCCAAATCCAGGGAGAATTTTTTCCTGTTAATTTACATAAAGTTGGCGTATCGAAAGCTTTGCTGGTAACAAACCTGCGAAAAAAGTTTATCATTCCAAGAAAACTGCGAAGATGCTTTTTAGTGCGAGGAACTTGGATGTCATGGATTGCTGTTAGCTTATCAGGGTCCGGTTGAATTCCGGATGATGAAATAAGATGGCCTGAAAATTTGATTTGAGGTTGTCCAAAATGTGACTTTTCTAAATTTACTGTAACACCGAAGCTAGAGAACGAGTGAAGAAGTTGAGACAATATTTCATTATGCTGTTGCCAGGAAGAAACGGCAATGAGAATATCGTCCACGTAAGTGGTAACCCTGTCTTTCAAATGAGGTGGCAACACAGTATTTAGTCGACAGACAAAGGCTGCAGATGAGATTGTTAATCCAAAGGGGAGTCTGCAAAATTGGTAGCACTGACCTAAACAGTGAAAAGCTGTGTATTTGGTAAAAACTGGACCGAAGATCTAAGGAGGAAAAAATAGATACGCCCTGAAACTGTTGTAAGATTTCATCCAAAGTTAGTGGCCCATCCGTCTCGGGTATGATGGTCGTATTGATCTGTCTTGAATCCAAAACAAGACGAATTGAACCATCCCGTTTAGGCACAACATGTATTGGGGAATTGTATGGACTGGTAGCAGTTTCAATAATATTGTGAGCTACCATAGATTGGATTTCCTGTTTGACTTCGTCGCAGTGAACTAGCGGTATTGGATAAGGTGTAACATCAAGAGGGGTGTGGGGTTTTACTTGAAATTCATATAAAAAATCTTTAATTGTGCCTGGAGCCGTGTCAAAAACATGGGAAAACTCAGTTAAAATGGCATGTTAGTCTTCCTTTTCTTGAATTGAAGCTGAATCAACTACTTTGATTGTATCCTGAATAATGTTACCAATGTCTGTTGTCGTATCGTCATTGTCAATGTTTGAGGAAGGGACAAAAAATGACGTCAGTGTTACGTCCGACGTCCGACAGTGGCACGTAAAGTGCCCTCCGCCACACACCGTTGGGTGGCTTGCGGAGTATAAATGTAGATGTAGAGCTGAGACTGAATGAAATTAATTTTGTTAAGGTCTTGTTCTGCTTGAGACAAATTTTTGTGAAAGTCCAAAAAGAAGCAAACTCCATCATCACAGAGACGAATCCAATGATCTTCAAAATCTAAAATTGCTTTGTATTTGTTCAAAAAATCGACCCCCAAAATGACGTCCGTAGTGAGAAGCGGAACTATTAAGAATGTAGCATGTAAAAAATGTGTATCGACTTGAAACTGCAGATAACATTGCTGTTTAATATCTATACTTTTGCCAGGAACAGCACCACTGACCTTAGTATGAGAAAGCGGAAGTGTTGGAATGGTAGAAACAGTGCGCATATTTGGAAACCGGCTTCACTAATAACAGAAATGGGAGACCTCGAATCAAGGACTGCAGAGAATATGTGTGTACCTATCGAAATATCAATGAGGGGATGATGAACAGTTGGTTGTAGTTCCATTTTTTCCAGCAGAAGGTCCTCTCGGATATCGTCACAACGGATAACGTGTGATGTAAAATTTTCAGAAGAATCACGGCACGGCTCGCGCTGCACCGAGCACGCGGTAGGCAGAGCAGTTAGTTGCTATTGTTGGTGTTCTGTTTCACGCTGATGATCTCCATTGTTTCGTGGATTTGGTGGACGAAATTCTACTAACTGTACTGTTCTACGTGATGAATTATTGAAATCATGTCTGGGGTGGAACCGGGAATCAGGTTGATGAAAAGGTACTCGTCTGTCATTGCCGTAATTCTGTTGGCTGTCATTGGTTTGTCTCTGGTTATGACTTAGATAATTATCATTACGATTTGAAAAATTCTGTTGACTCTACTGGTGAGTGGGTGGGCGATCAAAGGATTGTCGTAGTTGGTAGTAATCATCGGTTCCGTATGGTTGATGGCGGTTCTGGTGCCACATTTGGTTTCTTTGCACATAAGAAGTGTTGGAATTATTCCGCTGATTCTCCCAGTTTCTCTGGTTATTACTGTACCGCCGATTATTTTGTGGGGTATTGCCGTATTGATCATTGCGGAACGACATTGATGGAAGGGGATGATAATTTTGATTCCTGGATGGGCAGGCATTCACAACATTCTGCTGATACTGGGGTTGTGGAAGAAAGCGTCCTGCATTTCCATATTGAGGTCTATTATTCGGAAACTGCCTGCCGTTATTACGGAAACGGTTGTCTCTATTCTTTTGTGATTTCGGGAAAGAGTGTAGACTAGATCGTGGATTGTGTGTTTCATCCAGTTCAAGAAGCTGTAAAACATCACGAAAAGTGTTCAAGTTTTCTGCGCGATTTCCTGTCAGCAATGGAACTCTCAATGATCTAGGTAATTTTGAAATACAAAGCTGAATGAGACCGGAAGAGCTGTAAGGTTCAGTTAAATGTTGATTCTGTTGAATCATGTGGTCAAGATATTGTGTCAAAGTGCCAAATTGTGAAAGGATAGCATATTTAGCAACTGATCTTTCACAGCACGCCGTGAGGTAGGATTCCAGTAAGCCTCAAGAAATTGTTGTTGGAATGACTGGAAAGACAAACATTGCCGTGCAATGTATCTCATTCGCGTTGCTGGTTCGCCCTCCAAGAAACTGCAGACAAGTTCTAATTGATGTGCCACTGGCCAATTTGGAGGAAAAGCGAATGTAAATTGCTGAATCCAATCAAGAGGATGTAAATCATTCGGGTTATTACCGAACGTCTCAAATTTCTTGATTGACAGGAAATGTTTGTAATCTACATTCTCTTGGCGTGGAAAAGAAGGAGCATCATGGGGCAAAGGAAAATTGTCTGGGAAGGTACTACTTTGTACAGGGTGCAAATGGAACCTGTGAAGATAAGAATGGGGGCCGATGTTGCTGGTATGAAAACGGAATTTCCTGCTGTTCTGGGACAAAAGTACGTGGCGCACTGTCGTCCTGTAATTGTTGCTGAATATCGGAAAGTTTACTATGATTTAAGTTCTCGTTTTTGTTGTTCATTAATAGTAATTTGTTTACTCTTAAATTTAGCCAGAGCTTGGTATTCAGGTGTCTATGAAAAGGGAACTGGGGTTGTCTGATCTTATTCATTTTTTGCATTAGTTTCCAAAGCGGCTATTCTTTCCGTTATGTTTTCTAATTGTGAGTGGAATTCTCACCCTCTTCACTAATCTTTGTTTTAAGTTGAGTAACGTCAGATGTCAGGGATTCGGTACATGATTCTAAGCCTGTATGTGCTCAGAATGAGCAGCGGAAGTTTGTTGCAACTTTTCAATAGATTCTGGTGGAAGTACTGCATTGATTCTGACCCTAGGGTCAGTAACGTCGCGCTTATGCGTTTCAATGATATCCTGTAATTTATTGTCAGTCATTTCTTTAAATGTGTCGATAGTTTGTGTTAATTTCTGAATGCTATCGGTGAGGTATTCGTCACGTTTTACGTTCTGTTCATCTCCTTTAGCGAATTGTTCATCACGCTTTGCGTCACGTTCGCTGAGTAGTCGAAGAAAACAATCTAATTTATTTTCAGCTAGAGCAGGGGATGTCACCTCGGTAGATGAGTGTTGCAACTCATATTGCTGGGGAGGGTTGCCAACAACCGTTTGAGAATTCTCAGATGAAGCAATTTCTCCGTCTGTGGAAGAATATTGCAAGAGAAATTGGTTGTCGGAATCAACCACTTGGCTTTGTGAAGATTGAATTAACATGAACGAGTCATGGGAAACTGTTTCTATTTGTCTTCCTGCGTTCTGAGAATCCGAAGGCAAAAGAGGAACCGATGCAAAATTTTGTGGCTCTGTGGCGTCAGTACTTGCCGCAGCATTGTTGTAAAATTCCTGATCACTTTGTGAAGCAGGAGAGTTAGCTGACAAAACTAGGCCATTGTCCCGTTGTTGTTGCTTACGCGATTTTGAGGAACTGCGTAATTGTACTTTATCACCATGTCGATTTGTTTTGGACATCTTGAGGAAGACAATATGGCGGACAAAATCTCAAAATGGTCGTAATTCACAAGACGATATTTTGTACACAAAAGGTAAAATATTTAGAATAGACACATAAAATCTGTGTAAACAGAAGCAGACCAAAAAATAAATATTCACAAGCGTAGCAGCAAACTCAATATTACGCAACTAGCGATACAGCGCACGGCTGAAACAGTGGTGTAGCAGCAAACTCAGTATTACGCAACTAGCTATGCAGCGCACAGCTAAAACAGTGGTGTTGAAAAGAATGCTCGAAAACAAAGTCCACAGTTACAGAAAATATATCCAAGAATGTCACCACAGAGGATGTCGCCAAGTAAAAGTATCTAGCCGAAATTGTATCGTTTTATTCTGTGAAATTATCAATGATAAGATTGTTCTAAATTAATTATTCAGCAAACCTGCATCTGAATGCGTCTGTGAACTTGTTTCTTGCACTCCTCCATTTTGCCAGAAAAGCAACATGTATTTGACTCAGCAATCAAGTTTAAGAGAATAATGCCGTTTCTGCAATGGCATTAAGATGGTACTGGAAAATTAACTTTTGGCCCTGATGTTTACTTGGTTCTTTCATCGATGGATAACTTTAGTTTACTATTCATTTTCATATTCAATACAAGCAAAGGATGTGGATTCAGGCTGTTAGATTTAAACCCAATGTTGATCTCAATATATATATTGTTAAAATTTTAAGTCATACACAAAACCTACCATTTCAAACATTTTCGTAGCACGAATCACTCTTACAAGAAATTTTACAAAACGCTTACTGCGTCAAACCTTGGACATACAAATCCTAACTCTGAACATTATCTAACAAAAACCAATTAAAAATGATTACATATCTTCTCTCATTTACGTGCTAAAGTTTGGTCAGGGACAGCGACCTACCTTAGCACTGCCACCATACGTCTGCTTCCTCCGCACACCTAACTGTGACTCCTCCCTTAAAGCTGTCTGCACACGTCTGCTTCCTCCGGGCACCTACCTGTGACTCCCCGGTTTTTTCTGCACGCGGCAGCTCTATTAACCATCAAAGATCTTCCTACTCAAAGAAATTATACTCGTTCCACCTTGCGGTCGGAAACTACCGACTATTTTCTGGAACTACCCTGATCAGACCGTAGCACATACCTTTCAGTATGTGCTGGAAGGCACTCCACTGGGTAAGGTATATAAAATTTGCTAAGAGGTGTGTTGGACAACTGTTTAAACAAACACCTTATTGGGCACTATGTAGTGAAGTCTACTGACTGCTAGGGTACTGTTCTGCGTGCGTATTGTGCAGGGTACAGAGTAAAGATAGAATTTTTGGGATACACTGAAAGAAGAAGCGGATGTATGTGCTCGGGGACTGGAGGCATGAAGAAGCAGATATTCTGACTTTGGAGACATTCTATTCATATCGTTCAATCCATTGCACAACAAAATCATTTACAAACTTGAGTTCACGGAGAGCTGTCTGTCTATCGGTCAGTCCAGGCGGTGTAGATCATTACAGCGACCTAAAGGCTTCCTAGCTCAACTGTCACCTTACACCACAATATATTTGTACACAAGTTAATTAATATCTCTTTGTACGCATTAAGGGACACCAGGCTTCCCTGTGACACTACTGCGTCCTACTTCCACTATGAATTCAGTACTTATTCTCTGATATTTATATGCACTAAGAAACTGTATACTTTATCATCGAACTCTTTTCCCAATAGAGGTCAGTCTGAAGAAGATAGCCATTACTGGATAAGTTACACAAATTAAGTTCTCTCACATACTATTTGATCAGCTATTTTACACGTTGACAGCAGGCAATTCCTTTTTAATTTGTAGTTATGTGCTTCTCTCCCCAGTTATGTAAATTGAAGGCTATAAAGTAAACCCATCAAAGGAGAATCCTAAGTTTTATATATGTCACACAACGCTACAGTAATTTCCAGCCCACCTTACCGATGTAAGTGAAGGCTCCACATGAAATTTTTTGACCTAGAAAACCACGATGCAGTTACTGTTACTTTAACGGACATTAATACAGTTAATGTGGGTTAAAACAACGAAGTCACCTTAATTTGCTCCTACCTGAAGCAAATCATTACCTGCTAAGCATTTGTCCCTTAGCAATCTCTATATCCGGAAACAATGGGATAAAGAATTGGAAGTAATAACTTCAGTCTTTCGCGCAACTGAGTTTTGGATAAGAAGACTGTAGTCCTCTATAAAATACTATATAAAATTCACTTACGAACAGCAAAGAAAAAATTTTCCTTGATAGGGAAAGAACGATATCTATGCTTACACCGTTTGCCTTAAACTTCATGGTCCGAATATGAGGAAGAGAGATAGGGATAAAGAAATGAACTGAATTTTTTGTGACAGAGGTCTCATAATGCAGAAGGTAATTTAAAACAATGGAAACAGCAAAGGATATAACGCGATTCACGTTACTTAAAGGCGATCTCGTCTGCGGCAGTTTTGTTAATACGGGACTGCACAAAATGGTTTCGAGGTAGAATATGAGATAATAACTACCATTTCAGGTAAAATAAACTGTGGTAAAAAATACTTATATACTTCTGATAAAGGTAGAAATTTTTTTCACTTTGTTTATATTTATCTTAGTTCACTGACTAATGCTTATTTACTATGGTCTCTCATAAAAATCACTATCAGTTTCATATAAACTGCTAGAAATAGTCGATTATTCATTCTATTTTCATATGCAACCAAATTAGTATTCTGTAATGGACACTGTTGTTTTAAAAATTCTTTCAATACTATTTACAGCTGAACTGATGAAACAAGTGAAACATTTCAATTACTTTTACTACCGTCTTCCCAGAACATGTCCAAAATACTAAGTCGGTAATCCACCTAAGCAACTAGAAGTGCCCTACCTTTTAATAGGCAGTAATTTAAAAATTCCGAAAGAAGGAGACAAAAGAGAAAGAAGTAGAAGAAACCTAATAATTAATTTGGGGTTTCAAACGTCAACACGTAACCGATCGTATTTTAGGGGAATAAGAGTAACGTCTCGCTGTAACTGCATTATATAAATCAGAAAACTTCATGGTATTAAAATGCAGCACAAATGCCATTTGCCTGTTTGTAAAACGAATGGCTGCAGTTGGCAGCACTTTTTGGCAGAGCCCCAGCAAAAAAGAGAAAACGATCTCTCAAGTGGAGACGTTACTACGTGTCTGAAAGTGGAGCACTGGTCCGGGAAAATACACACGTAGCGAAGTTGAAAGCCTTTCCGTCGACTCACAGCGAAAGTAACTGAGAATGGGAGATTCCCACTGAAGAAAAGAAAAACACGTTGATATGCGATACCGCACAGTCATTAACGTGCATCAGAAACTTGCAGAAGTACTAAAATACACCATCATCAAGTGAACTGGAAAGACGCCGACAACAAAAGGGTTCTTATTTTGTGGCTTTTAGTCTAGATGATTGAGATCCCGAAGTAACTGGTTGCTTTCAACGTTATTACCACCATATAACATGAAAACGCCGTCAACATATCTATTCCATAAAATTAATCTTCTAGCATGATGAGGGAATTTTGTCATAAATTCGTGCTCAAAGTTGCTCATAAAAATATTTGCTATGCAATGGGCGAGTGGAGAGACCATGGCTAAGCCTTCATGTTGTGAGTAAAAATCATCCCAGAATTTAAAATAATTAAAAGATAAAACAATTTTTAATAAAATACACTTCATTGGCATTGCACCTCTAAGCGTCCGTAAAAAATGGTAATATAAGCCTCGATATTTATCGAAAGCCAACCACGACAGATCTTGTCATACATAGGCAGTCATGTCACCTAATGGAATATAAATCCGCAGCATTCCGAGTCATGTTAAACCGTACGTATGAAGTGCCCCTTACCAGAGAAGCTCAATTGGCTTAATATGAGTGTATACAGCACATAACGTATAAAAACGGTTGCGATCCAGAATTTTCTAACGCAATTAATAGTAGTATATTGAAAAAGAGAAACCTTCCTCCCATAGCGGATTAGGGGCAGATTTTATAACGCTTAGACTATCCGAGCAGGCAAAGGAACGCTCTACTTTTGGTAGAATACCGGTACCATATCTGAGCTCAATATTCGAAAAAATTGGCAGACTCATGAGATTCAGAAACATTACTCCAGTGTATTTTACTTTTTCATAACTAGGCAGATAACTCAGGCACAAAGAAAAATCTGTGGTGAATAAATATAATGGAGTGGCCGTATACACATTACATGCAATGACTGCCGTAAGAAATATATAGGACACACCGATATGTCATTTCGAGTAAGATTTGAGTAACAACTTAACTTCAATAATTCCCGTTTTGAATAACAGCGCACCTATTCGAAAAGGGGCACAGCATCACAAGCCCTCCATAAAATTAAAAAAATACTTCACAAAAAAGAAAAAGACTATATTTTAAATTTTATTAGAGGAAATGGGAATTTTTAGACATAAAAGAGAAAACGTACAGTTCTCGTTGAATAACTAGTTTGAATTCAAGCACCGTAGCATTCTTTCTAATTTTGATTGTTTTTATGATTAGGTGCTAGTATGTAACAACATTATGTACTATTCCCGCCTGTAAAGGTACCGACCCAGCGCTCCTAGTCAAAAGTGTATGACTTCACACTGTTCGCGTGGATAGCTTCCTTTCCGCCAGCTAGCTAGTCTCTCTTTTTCGTTCGTGCGGGCCTCTTTTGCCTTCCCCTGCACTGAGATGCCCTGCTATCATACTACTGCAGGCAAATTTTAAGGAATGGCGCACTTCTGCTTTACCTTTCGCTCGCCATATCCTCTGAATAGTAAATTTTGACTAGGAGCGATGGGTATGCCTATGATCTTTTAACAGTGTGAGTATATTTTAGACACTCCTTTACTAATGTTAATATCCGGAAAATGTGGTGACACTGTACTTTACTTTTCACTACATAGATTCAACTGACGATGTGGCTTAAAACCGCGAAACCGGTCGTGATAATAAACAACAGTTTTACCAGCTGTAAGAGGAGTTCTTAATAACATCACGCCTTTCGACACCTGAGATTGCCCGCAATATAAAATTGTTTGACTTCCTTCCATGTATAATCTCTTCGTATCTTCATACTTCCTTCTGCCAAAATCCTCGAATCTAATTATTTTCACGTCTTACGAATATATCCTGATTTATAGGCTTTACAGAAGTACTAAATTTTAGCAACTTACCGCTGAACGCGTTTAAGATATTTGATGTTTCCTCTTTTGCTATGTGGAGTCGTCAGCAGTTTACATCCGCATGGGAGGAAACTGTAAATGAACACTTTCATAGTTTCCTCTCTTTAATTACGTCTATATTTAGATCCAAGGTCTGCAAACCTCTGTGAAATGTACGACAGAGGGTACATGACATAGTACCTGTTAGAACGGTGTCTTCCCGTTCCATTCACGTACGGAGAACAGAAAAAATAACTTAATGCGTAGGAAATTGTCAAAGAAAGCAAGTGTCATACTGGCTGTAGCGTATTAAACTGCCAAAGAGCTAAGCCACCTGTCAGTGTAGTTTACTTCTTTGACAGTTTAATACTCTACAGCCAGTCTAACACTTGCTTTTATTGAATTCACAACTGTGCTACTATATGCAGTGTTTATGAAAGGAGAAATGTATTACTATACACAGTCCACGTGTTCAGTTCGTTGAGCCTGAAACTACACACATCAAAAAACGTTTTGCTTCTCCCCGGTTCCCAGAACTCCTGGAGATAGACGTTGACTGTGGATATTGTATCACAGACACAGTCCCTTTGACTGAGATGTCACTAAACCTGCCCAAAGATGCAAACAACCACGCACGAGCAGCGCCTATTAGACGGAGGGGGTCCGACAGCCGATCAGTTGCAGTCATTCCACCAGGAAGGAGGTACACGGCTCGTGTTGTCTGTAGTTCAACAATACCTAGACGGTCAATACCGCAGTTCGATCTCGTCCACGTTGTTACCTTGAGCCAGGAAGAGCTCTCAACAAAGGAACTGTTCAGGTATCTCGGAGTGAACCAAAGCGATGTTGTTCGGACATGGAGGAGATACAGAGAGACAGGAACTGTCGATGACATGCCTCGCTCAGGCCGCCCAAGGGCTACTACTGCTGTGGATGACCGCTACCTACGGATTATGCCTCGGAGGAACCTTGACAGCAACGTCAACATGTTGAATAACATGCTTTTCGTGCAGCCACAGGATGTCGTGTTACAACTCAAACTGTGCGCAATAGACTGCATGATGTGCAACTTCACTCCAGACATCCATGGCGAGGTCCATCTTTGCAACCACAACACCATGCAGCGCGGTACAAATGGGCCCAACAACAAGCCGAATGGACCGCTCAAGATTGGCATCACGGTCTCTTCACTGATGAGTGTCGCATATGCCTTCAATCAGACAATCGTCGGAGACGTGTTTGGAGGCAATCTGGTCAGGCTGAACGCGTTAGACACACTGTCCAGCGAGTGCAGCAAGGTGGAGGTTCCCTGATGTTTTGGGGTGGCATTATGTGAGGCGTACGCCACTAGTGGTCATGAAAGGCTCCGTTACGGCTGTGCGATACGTGAATGCCATCCTCCGACCGATAGCGCAACCATATCGGAGGCATATTGGCGAAGCATTCGTCATCATGGACGTCAATTCGCGCCCCCATCGTGCACATCTTGTGAATGACTTCCTTCAGGGTAACGACATCGCTCCACCAGAGTGTCTAGGATGTTCTCCAGACTTTAACCCTGTCGAACATGCGTGGGATAGATTGAAAAGGGCTGTTTATGGACGACGTGACCCACCAATCACTCTGAGGGATCTACGCCGAATCGCCGTTGAGGATTGCGACAATCTGGACCAACGGTGCCTTGATGAACTTGTGGATAGTATGCCACGACGAATACAAAAAAATGGCTCTGAGCACTATAGGACTCAACTTCTGAGGTCATTAGTCCCCTAGAACTTAGAACTAGTTAAACCTAACTAACCTAAGGAGATCACACACATCCATGCCCGAGGCAGGATTCGAACCTGCTACCGTAGCGGTCTCGCGGTTCCAGACTGCAGCGCCTAGAACCCCACGGCCACTTCGGCCGGCCACGACGAATACACGCATGCATCAATACAAGAGGACACTCTACTGGCTATTACACCGGTGTGTGGAGCTATCTGGACCACCACCTCTGAAGGTCTCGCTGTATGGTGATACAACTTACAATGTGTGGTTTTCATGAGTAATAAAAAGGGCGGAAATGATGTTTATATTGATTTCTATTCCAATTTTCTGTACAGGTTCTGGAACTCTCGGATATGTGGCTGTAAATATACTGAAATAACTGAGCATCCAGTGTTTATCATCATCATGCATTATAATGGTATTTTTTTACTTACTTTTCATAATTTCTGTACATTATCCAACAGATTATGATTTTTCGAAACGCGAACATCTAACAAAGAATTGTGCAGTCTAGACTCTTCAATAATAGCAATTTGTGTGGAATCTTTCTCTTATATGTTTATTACCTCTGGTTATTCCTGTTAGCTACTGGTTCCATTCACTTCAGTCAATACTCTAGGATGGGTCGGTCGGAGGAGTGATTTTTAAGCAAGATCCTTTGTAGACTGATTGCATTTCAGTAGCATTATACCAATGAATCACAGTCGGTCTCCTGGTTTTTTTATTGTCTTAGCATACAGTAGAAATTCTTCTTCCTTGCGTTTCGTTGCCAACCGCGGGCAACATCTTCCGAAGTGAGTCGTTGGCTCACCTCGGAAGATATCACCCTCAGTTGGCAACAAAATGTGAGGAAGAAGAATTTCTACTCTTCGACTACGGCCTCTTAGCCTCGAAGTTTTAATTAATGGTATCCAGAGTATATTCATGCATTATCCGAGAATGATAGGACTTACCGACTTTCAACAAACTTTACACTTAATTTCAAAAAATGGCTCTGAGCGCTATGGGACTTAATATCTGAGGTTATCAGTCCCCTAGAACTTAAAACTACTTAGGACATCACACACATTCGTGCCCGAGGCAGGATTCGAACCTGCGACCGGAGCGGTCGCGCGGTTCCAGACTGAAGCGCCTAGAACCGCTCGGTCACAACGGCCGGTATTTAATTTCAAACTTTTACCAAACTTCTTTGCAGTGGGACGATGGTTAAATTTTGATAAATACTTCTGGATTTTCCTTTGCCAACGTACATTGGGAAAAGGAGATCAGCATTTTTGCTTTTGTTTCGTTAGCCTCAATGTCAATTCCCGTGTCATCCATGACCGTCTGGACTGTGTTCACTTATGATCAGTAATTTTTCGAGCTTGTGAGAGCTCTTTCGATAATATTCTGCTTCGGCAGTCGCTGTAGGCTTCACGCATTGCCGTCTTGATAACCAGACGCGTTTCCTTCAGCTCTATTTAGCCCAACGCTTTGTTTTACGCCTATCATATAGCAGTTTCTGTTTCTCACCATAGGCCTATACCATGTAGAGTCCCTCCAATTATGAACTGTTTTATTACGTTCATATGTATCCAATGCATGATCAGTCTTTTAATCTTGAGCCATAGTTCTTTGCTTAGTTAGAATACGCTTCTTTCGATGTGAGTGTATCATTTTCGACACCCAGATAATAAACGATGACCTCAACGTTATGAGTATTTCTGAAAGGTCTTTGTGCGCCTGAGACGATGCATCGAACATGGAATCTAAGCCGCACATTATATTTCAGTGCTTTGGACAAGCAGCGAGGGTTGAGTAAATATCCACAGCATCAGCAACGATAAACGAAAAAAATTAAATTATGTTACTTTTGTTATACAGGGTGGCCAGAGACAGTCTGTAAAGCTTGTAGGGGTCTTACACGGTAGGATGTGTTGAGAAATAATTGTTAAGAAAAAAATTCCGTACGTTGCGCCTTTTCAGAGTTAATTAGCATTGAAGTTGGCCAGTCAGACCATAGCGCGGGCGAATTCGAGCGGCCCGACACAGATGGTGTCACCAAAGGCGTCTTCGTTTGGTTCCCTAAAACCGAACAAGAGAGCGGGACAAAAAAATAGACATGGAAAGGTGGTAAGGATCCTACCCCAGCCAAAGGCTGAATAGTCTTGTGCACTACCACCTACACTATGATAACAATTGACACTAATTGTATCTTGCGGGCCACTTGAATTTGCGCCAGCAACGTCCTAATTGGCTCATTTCAATACTAATTCACTCGGGAACGCCGCAACGTAACGAATTTCTTTCTTAACAATTATTTCTCAACAAAAACCTACCCTACAACACCACTGAAAACTTTTCAAATTGTTTCTGACCTCCCTGTATAATAAAATGCAACTTAATTTCGTTTTTTCCCGTTTATCGTTGCTGATACTGTGGATATTTAATGAATCATCACAGCTTGTCCAAAGCACTGAAATGTGTGGCTTAGATTCCATTTTAGATTTATCGACTCACGCCAATAACGAACTTTCGGAAATATTCATAACGTTGAGATCATAGATCATGCTTCTGAGATATCACTTTGATCCGTGTGAGAAACAAAGTGCGCTTTCCGTCTTTGTGGCACGGTTTTGCTATCTTCACCGAGAGACTGATCTCTGTTCGTAACGAAACTGTAAACATGTCTAAGAGATTGTGGTATTAAAGCACTGCTTTTTGCTTTTCTTGTATTTGAATCACTATCTGTTCAAACCATGAGGTACTGCTTTCTCATACATAGCACAGTTCGAATGTGTCGAGAAGTTTTAGTGGTTTTAGGTACTGATTTCTCAGTTTCTACCCCATTTTCCTTGTTTCCTGACTTTTCTTAACTATCCGATATCAGCGTATATCGTACTCTGCAATACTGTAAAGATATATTAAACTAACTGTGGTGTTACCGCCAGACACCACACTTGCTAGGTGGTAGCCTTTAAATCGGCCGCGATCCGCTAGTATACGTCGGACCTGCGTGTCGCCACTGTCAGTGATTGCACACCGAGCGCCACCACACGGCAGCTCTAGAGAGACTTCCTAGCACTCGCCCCAGTTGTACAGCCGACTTTGCCAGAGATGGATCACTGACAAATACGCTCTCGTTTGCCGGGACGATAGTTACCATAGCCTTCAGCTACGTCATTTGCTACGACCTAGCAAGGCGCCATTACCAGTTTATATTGAGATTATAATTAATGTATCATCAAGAGCGATGTTCTACGATTATGGATTAAAGTTAAGTATTCAAGCAACTCCGTACTTTATTTAGTAGACTCAACTCCATTAACAGTTCCAGACCTCACGCCAGTCTGCGTGAGCTTAAACGCGTGCATTTCGGCCTCCTCTAGCAACACGGTGTTGGCTCTTCTGCCAACACATCACTAACACTCTAAGCTCCGTCCGAAGAGGCCTCGTAACTCCCAACGGTACTGATCGACAGCCGTTTTATTATCTCCCGATAGGCGTCTCTGCATCCGGTTGTGGAGAGACATGTGGCCAGCATACCGCTCTCCCAGCCGTTGCCGGAGCCGCTACTTCTCAGTCGAGTAGCTCCTCAATTGGCCTCTAAAACTCTTGACTGCTCCCCTATTGCCAACTGCGCTCGGTACACTCCAACTGATACCCCAGCCCAACAGTGCTTCACTTCAGTGATCTGACGGGATACGGTGTTATCACCGCAGCAAAGCTTTTGGCAGAGATATACACCACTGGCCATTAAAAGTGCTACACCAAGAAAAAATGCAGATGATAAACGGATATTCATTGGACAAATATATTATACTAGAACTCACATGTGATTACATTTTCACGCAATTTGGGTGCATAGATCCTGAGAAATCAGTACCCAGAACAACCACCTCTCGCCGTAATAACGGCCTTGATACGCCTGGGCATTGAGTCAAACAGAGCTTGGATGGTGTGTACAGGTACAGTTGCCCATACAGCTTCAACACGATACCACAGTTCATCAAGAGTAGTGACTGGCGTATTGTGACGAGCCAGTTGCTCGGCCACCATTGACCAGACGTTTTCAATTGGTGAGAGATCTGGGGAATGTGCTGGCCAGGGCAGCAGTCGAACATTTTCTGTATCCAGAAAGACACGTACAGGACGTGCAACATGTGGTCGGGCATTATCATGCTGAAATGTAGGGTTTCGCAGGGAGCGAATGAAGGGTAGAGCCACGGGTCGTAACACATCTGAAATGTAACGTCCACTGTTCAAAGTGCCGTCAATGCGAACAAGAAGTGGCCGAGACGTGTAATCAATGACGTTTTGCCATTCGTGCACCCAGGGTCGTTGTTGCGTACACCATCGCAGGCGCTCCTGTCTGTGATGGAGCGTCAAGGGTTACCGCAGCCATGGTCTCCGAGCTGGTAGTCCATGCTGCTGCAAACGTCATCGAACTGTTCGTGCAGATGGTTGTTGTCTTTCAAACGTCCCCATCTGTTGACTCAGGGATCGAGACGTTGCTGCGCGACCCGTTACCGCCATGTGGATAAAATGCCAGTCATCTCGAGTGATAGTGGTACGAGGCCGTTGGGATCCAGCACGGCGTTCCGTATTACCCTCCTGAACCCACCGATTCCATATTCTGCTAACAGTCATTGGATCTCGACCAACGCAGGCAGCAATGTCGCGATAAGATAAACCGCATTCGCGATAGGCTACAATCCGACCTTTATCAAAGTCGGAAACGTGATGGTACGCATTTCTCATCCTTATACGAGGCATCACAACAACTTTTCACCAGGCAACGCCGGTCTACTGCTGTTTTTGTGTGAGAAATCGGTTGGAAACTTTCCTCATGTCAGCACGTTGTAGGCGTCGCCATCGGCGCCAATCTTGTGCGAATGCTCTGAAAAGCTAATCGTATTCATAATACAGCATCTTCTTCCTGTCGGTTAAATTTCGCGTCTGTTGCACGTCACCTTCGTGGTGTAGCAATTTTAATGATCAGTAGTGTATTAAGAACAATTATAATTTGTTAGAAACTAATTCTTTTTCAAATCAAGTCAAAAGGAAGATATATTACACTTATGAATTTCGCTGTAACCTTGCTATAAACCCTCATATACAATTCACCAACAAAATTGAGTATTGCCTGATAAACCTTCATAAATAATTTAATAACGTAATTGATTACTGCCTGATAAACCCTTACAGGTACCCTGACAGGTACAACGAGGCTACATTTTGATGACAGTGGCCTCATTTTTTACGTGGAATGGGAAGTAGAGGGAGAGGGAAAACTGAACAGTTGCGACGTTTATTCTTGCTGCAGGTCAGCGTCCTTAGAGCTGTGGAAGATGAAAAACCACACGGCTCCTCTTGCGTTTACACCTGCCGTTGAAAATGAAGAGTGAGAACGCTGCCAAATGTAATACGGATTTTAGTGCCAAAAACTCACAAATCTATTGACGTCCATATCAAAATTTTGATGTGCGTGGACTGAAAGAGGTGGGTGAAACCACTGAGGCTCAAATTCAATCTAATGTCGGAAATTACTCAAAAGAAAACTAATGAAGGTGGATCTAGTGGTCTGGGTCCGTCGACAACGGATCTCCGGGTGCGAGCAGAAAAAGACAAAAGACGAAGAAACGGACAAGTGGAGACGACACTACAGACAAACAAAGTCCAGTGAGTAATCCGGAGACATAAAACCTTGGATGAAACGGAAGCTGAAACCAAGAATCAAAGACGCACTATTACATCCAGACGATAAGCAACACCGAGTCCCATTGTTCACAATTCGCTGGCTACTTTTGAAGTTCGCAACATGTACAGGTTGGTTATATTTGAACTATCTAAGCCAGCATAACCGGAAAACTATCTACCGTATGGGTACCCAGTGTAATACGAATGATGTTCAGACTGTGCGCTGCGTTGTGTTGGTGTCATGACTTTCGTTTTGCGCCGGTACTGGTACGGCGACGTAGGAGTGAAATACAGTCATCATTGTTCATTAGAGCTGCAGCCAATGAACATGGTTGTGGATAAAGTGAGCAAGGCTTCACACATAAGCTATTTTATCAAAATATAGCAATAGTGATGCTGCCCTTCGCGAGTGTCGATGCGTTAAAGGAATACAGAGGGTCGTACTTCCGCATGGGAGTTAAGGAACAAGCTTCGTAAGTTCGAATTAACTGGCGATTTAGGAATTGCTTCCAAACCGCGTGGGCACCTTCAACACAAGACTTGAACCCGTGTAATTTCTGGCTTTGGGGTGAAGGACAGCGCTTATTAACGTGATATTCAAACACGTCGGAGGTGACTACGAGCATAGGCTAAGAAGTAGCTATCTTCTCACCTTATTTGTTTCGGGCAGCAGTGGAGCAGTCTCTAGTGCGGTTGCAGGTTGTTATGGACGCAGATAGTCGGCACGTTGAGCAACATTTGTAACCTGGTACGCAATTAACAAATCTTATCCTCTGTGGCAATTAAAATCTGTTTCTTGTACTGTTGTGTTCGTTATTTCTCTTCCACATGTCCTTAAAATGTTTCCACTGAGTTTCATTGTCCTACATCATTCTTTTATCATGAGGGTGGGGGGGGGTGGGGGGGGGGTTCCTCAAGTAGAGAAAGTTTAACTATAACCGCTGCATACGTGTTTCCTCCAATTCTCAGTTGACTGTGTTTTCTGTACATTATATTTGCCGTCTTGTTTACCCAGTCTGTTTTGAGTCGGTAGCAGCTGTCCATGTAGCTATTAACCATGTCGTATGGATACTAAACTGAATATTTCAACCCACGGCCTGAATTTACATGCTGGCAGCCGCTCTAAAATGGTCCATTAGACGTGGAACCTCAGACATTTCGTGTGGCTGAGCTGTCGGAAAGGTCCTTGGGGGTGCAGAGGCAACTGCAGTAGCGGTTCTGCGCACTTTGTAGCATCTGTATGTACGACTTGACAACTTAATCCCACACGACGGCTGCGCATTCCAGTCAGGGGCGTAGCAGGGCCCTATACTACGTGATACCAAGCTGCGGCGGTAGGATAGAAGACAGATTCAGCAGTGGGCCAGCTTGCTGAGCCGACGGATGGCTTTGTTCCTGATGTCACGGGAGTGCTGGCGCCACCTTAGGCGCCGAGCTACACTACTGGCCATTAAAATTGCTACACCAAGAAGAAATGCAGATGATAAACGGGTATTCATTGGACAAATATATTATACTAGAACTCACATGTGATTACATTTTCACGCAATTTGGGTTCATAGATCCTGAGAAGTCAGTACCCAGAAGAACCACCTCTCGCCGTAATAACGGCCTTGATACGCCTGGGCACTGAGTAAAACAGAGCTTGGATGGCGTGTACAGGTATAGCTGCCCATGCAGCTTCAACACGATACCACAGTTCATCAAGAGAGTGACTGGCGTATTGTGACGAGCCAGTTGCTCGGCCACCATTTACCAGACGTTTTCAATTGGTGAGAGATCGGGAGAATGTGCTGGCCAGGGCAGCAGTCGAACATTTTCTGTATCCAGAAAGCCCCGTACAGAACCTGGAACATGCGATCGTGGATTGTCCTACTGAAATGTAGGGTTTCACAAGGATCGAATATAGGGTAGAGCCACGGGTCGTAACACATCTGAAATGTAACGTCCACTGTTCAAAGTGCCGTCAATGCGAACAAGAGGTGACCGAGACGTGTAACCAATGGCACCCCATACCGTCACGCTGGGTGATACGCCAGTATGGCGATGACGAATACACGCTTCCAATGTGCGTTCACCGCGATGTCGCCAAACACGGATGCGAATACGATGATGCTGTAAACAGAACCTGGATTCATCTGAGAAAATGACGTTTTGCCATTCGTGCAGTCAGGTTCGTCGTTGAGTACACCATCGCAGGCGTTCCTATCTGTCATGCAGCGTCAAGGGTAACCGCAGCCATGGTCTCCGAGCTGCAAACGTCGTCGAACTGTTCGTGCAGATGGTTGTTGCCTTGCAAACGTCCCCATCTGTTGACTCAGGGATCGAGACGTGGCTGCACGATCCTTTACAGCCATGCGGATAAGATGCCTGTCATGTCGACTGTTAGTGATACGAGGCCGTTGGGATCCAGCACGGCGTTCCGTATTACCCTCCTGAACCCTCCGATTCCACATTCTGCTAACAGACATTGGGTCTCGACCAACGCGAGCAACAATGTCGCGACACGATAAACCGCAATCGCGATACGTTACAATCCGACCTTTATCGAAGTCGGAAACGTGATGGTACGCATTTCTCCTCCTTACACGAGGCATCACAACAACGTTTCACCACGCAACGCCGGTCAACTGCTGTTTGTGTTTGAGAAATCGGTTGGAAACTTTCCTCATGTCAGCACTTTGTAGGTGTCGCCACCGGCGCCAACCATGTGTGAATGCTTTGAAAAGCGATTCATTTGCATATCACAGCATCTTCTTTCTGTCGGTTAAATTATGCGTCTGTAGCACGTCATCTTCGTGGTGTAGCAATTTTAATGGCCAGTAGTGTATTAACATCATGTTATCACACTGGGTGTATATGTGAAAAAGGGCTGCCTGCGATGTTGATCGGTGACAGCGCTGAAGGGACGGCGCTGCTAGGAACCACCAGTAACTGTGCCTTGGTACCATTCACTTTGTTGGCTCCACATGACGGCCCAGGTGTGCACATTGTCAGCAGAGAGCAATAAGCACAAGGTTAACTGAACACGAGAGGTGTATCCGTCTCAAACAATACAATACACCAGCGGTGGTAAAACACCAGGATCAGTGCAGGATGAAGACAGAGTTTCGAGAGGTCCGCGTACTGGCGAAACAGCCGTCTAATTTGAGGAGGAAGATTACAGAGGCTGTAGAAATAGCCAAGAAAGCTGACAGCATGAGCAGAGAAGACGGGTACCGACTTCCAGAGTCTTGGCCGCCATCAGTGACAGCTTTGCAGAAGGACAGCTCTCGCAGGAGACCACAGTGGCGGAGGGTATACAGAGTGCTGACGCGGCCTAATCGATACTAGGCAGTTAGTAGACAACGCTACACTGCAGTCGCCGCTCAGTTTCCTATTCGCCGATTTCCACCAATGGCAAGCAATAAAGGAAAATCCAATGGAAAACGCCTATTTCCGTCAATGACAACACGCAATGCACCAATAAAAGTACACCTAATGCCTTCCTCCTCACCCTCATATCCAATGATAGCACTCCTCCATAGTGTATAAGTAACCAAACTAGTGCTCATTCAGCAGTTAGCGATACATCCTGAGGAAGGCGTCTTGCAATAGTCACCGGAACGTCGGATTTTTACAGCTGACAGAGCGGCCTCAAACTCTGTAGAATTTTATTGACTATTCAGCTGAAGTTTCTTCTATCTCTTCCTCTTCATCTCTCGCCGCAAGGTAGTGTGGTAGTCGCACAGTGAACAACGCAATCTGTGCTGCATCCTACTGAATCGTCTATATGTGTGAATTTGCGGTATTGGCTAGAGTGTTTGCTTTCTCATTTAAATCACCCTCCTGGAGTGGAAGTATTCGAAGAGTGGTCAGTCGAATCATAACCAACGATGAGTGAGGCGATCTATGTGCCCAGTCTTAATTTCAATGTGCTGCTATCGCCACAGTGGAAGTCAAGGTATCCAATCATCGCAGTTGAGGCAATAGTCTTTGGGATATATTATGTGTTTTATGTTTATGTATGTATTCCACTACGGCAGTAATGTTATTTTAAAGCGTTGGCAAATATGAAACCTTGTTCTTGAGCCGTGCTGCAGCAATTCGGTTTACCTTTGCACGAATATCCTCTTTCCCTCATACATGGTTGCTGTCAGTTATCTGGTTGCGACCACAGGGTATGATGGAGGGGAGCGGACACTCACAAGGGAACCTCCCCGTCGCACCCCCCTCAGATTTAGTTATAAGTTGGCACAGTGGATAGGCCTTGAAAAACTGAACACAGACCAATCGTGAAAACAGGAAGAAGTCGTGTGGAACTATGAAAAAAATAAGCAAATTATGCAAACTGAGTAGTCCATGCGCAAGATAAGCAACATCAAGGATAGCGTAAGCTGAGGAGCGCCGTGGTCTCGTGGTTAGCGTGAGCAGCTGCGGAACGAGGGGTCCTTGGTTCAAGTCTCCCCCCGAGTGAGAAGTTTGATCTTTTATTTTCAGTTTATGTGACAAACTCTTATGTTTTCATCACTTTTTTGGGAGTGATTATCACATCCACAAGAAAACCTAAATCGGGCAAGGTAGAAGAATCTTTTTACCTATTCCCCAAGTGTACAAGTTAGGTAGGTCGACAACATATTTCTGTAATGTGATGCACATTCCGTCACCAGTGTCGTATAGAATATATCAGACGTGTTTTTCTGTGGAGGAATCGGTTGACCTATGACCGTGCGATCAAATGTTTTCGATTCCCATTGGAGAGGCACGTCCTTTCGTCTACTAATCGCACGGTTTTGCGGTGCGGTCGCAAAACCAGGCACTAAACTTATTACAGTGAACAGAGACGTGAATGAACGAACGGACAGATCAAAACTTGGCGAAAATAAAATTTTCACTCGAGACAAGACTTGAACCAAGGACCTCTTGTTCCGCAGCTGCTCACGCTAACCACGAGACCACGGCGCTCCACAGCTGCCGCTATCCTTGATGTTGCCTATCTTGCGCATGGACTACTCAGTTTGCATATTTTGCTTTTTTTTTTTCATAGTTCCACACGACTTCTTCCTGTTTTCTCGATTGGTCTGTGTTCAGTTTTTCAAGGCCTATCCACTGTGCCAACTTATAACTAAATCTGAGGGGGGTGCGATGGGGAGGTTCCCTTGTCAGTAGTTCTCATCTGGTGAGCGACCATCAGGGAAATACAAGGCTCCACGGCGTTCGTTGAGACGGCGTTTGCTTTGGTGCGCTCCTAGTGATAGTTGTGCACTCGCTATAGACTTGCGTGGCGAACGAATGGGGTACGCCTGTATCGCTGTGGTTTTTCGAAGCGCATAGCTGTCCTGGGGCATAGCGGACGGAAGCTTCTACTGCACGTCTTTGGAGGAGCAATAGATGCCGTTATGTGGCAGTGCGATGGCGATTTCTCACCTGGACTGTGAACATTCTGTGGATCCAGTTTGGTTTGTCCGCTTTTGTTTAATCATGAGGTCTGATAAATTTCCTTCCGAAATTGTTATTCTTAGGGCGAAACTATCACCTTACCGTGCTCTCGTTGAATAATTACCCGCTTTGTGATAAAATTTGTCCTGATGACTGATGACTGAAATTATCACCTAATTGTGTAAGACACTTGTAGGAACCATTAACACATTTAAATCATTACTTTAAGTCGGATCCTTTATCAGCACAATAGTTGCTAAATTCCAAGTATTTTTTTTTTTAATGTGAGCAGGTTCCTTTTAAACTGTGTGTGTCCGTTTGCTCTGAACCTATTGCTTATTTTTCTTTTATGTGTGCCAGGTAGGTTAATAACTGTGTTTGTAAATACTGGAATGTCTGAGTCTGTCGTTACTGTAATTCCTTAGACAACGTGTGAAATTCAATTCTTTAAGTGATTCAGAAAGTATTTCATTTAATAGAAAGCTGTGTAAGCTTTTAACTTGTTTTTAACTCTGTTAGCGTCTTGCGATTTTACTCTGGTCACTAGTAAACTATGTCACCTAAGAACTCTTTGGCTTGTAGCCTCAGTAATTTTCTGGAGTTTAAAGTTAGCTGAATTTTTCAAGGTTTAAATGAGAAGTTGTGATTGAATTTCCTTCTGTAGTGCTTGCTTGTTTATGTCCATTGTGTACGTGATCAATTAAAGGTGTAATTAAGATCCTGTTTATCCTCTGGGAAATTTTATCTGTAACAAATAAAATATAATGTGTTTATTGGCTAATGCAGCCCCCACCACCTAGCGCCTGGCTACCATACCATTTCAGTTCTTGTTCGTGTTTACTATGACAGCAGTTGTGTATCAAAATGTCAGATGAGGGTTTTTATACACTCATAGTGTAAATTTACGAGTATGGGACTATTCAATTGAAAATGTAAAAGAGCCGAAATAAGCTGATAGCGGTATTAATGAGAGTGATTTTGTTACAGCCAGGGTGGAAAATAGAATTGTCCTCCAATGGTGATGTATCCTTTATTCCCCTCGGCGATTTGTACTTTACGACCGTCTTTAGAGAGCTTCAACTTCCTCCTTTATGAGATTAGGTCACATACAATTTTATAGTAGGGGCAGCCACAACCGTTTAAATTCACGGTAATTGGACGATCCCATCTGGTCGTATGGCGATAGTGGTGATCGCCTCCAGTTTTGTATACAGTTCACCATCTCCCACGCGACAGCCAACTATAGGGTATGTAAATTTCGTGTTTTGGTATATCGAGATGTTCAAGATATGTTAAGCTATTCTTCTGCTTTCCTAGGTTTGCCTTTATAAATGGGGCCCCTAGTTATCTGATGTTCATTCTCGGCTGTGACTTGTTTGTTATTGGTAAAAAGGTTCAAATGGCTCTGAGCACTATGGGACGTAACTTCTGAGGTCATCAGTCCCCTAGAACTTAGAACTACTTAAACCTAACTAACCTAAGGACATCACACACATCCATGCCCGAGGCAGGATTCGAACCTGCGACCGTAGCGGTCGCGTGGAACCAGACTGTAGCGCCTAAAATCGCTCGGCCATCTCGACCGGCTGTTATTGGTAAGTACATTAAATAAGCATTATAATCTTATAAGATTTTTAAGACGTTTAGGCCATCTGCATTCAATTTGCACATGGATGCGCATATAGGCCCAACACCTTAACTTCTCGCTTCCCGATTTTTACTCTCGCATAATTTCTTCCTTCTGGAGATTTTTACCTTCGTAGTAACGCATATAGGCACAACAGCTTAACTTCTCGCTTTCCGATTTTTAATTCTGCATAACTTCTGGTCAACTGACTACTAAATTTCGATGTTTTGTCTCAAATATTAAATTTATCAAAATAAATAAATATTCGTTTTACAGCTTTACGAAAAATGCGTCGACACCACTGTTCACCTACTTTACAGGTTAAAGTGCGCTTGTTGATGAAATTATTTCGATCATCGTACCAGACGAAACAATGTTTTTTGCGTTTTTAAATAGTGTGACTGATCTGTCAAATCCTCGTCTTGGTTTGGCTAAAACAATATGAAAATCAGCCAAACATTGTAGCTGAGTATTAACTTTAATCTTGCAGTTCAAAATGTTTGTCATCCTCTACTGCTAATGCTAACGTACGCTGCCACACAGTGGAGCCAACATGTCACTTTATCCAACCCCCCCCCCCCCCCCGCCTACATCGTACATCGTCCTTTTATGGAAAATTATAACAATTTGCCCACACATCGTTGTATTACGGAACAAATTGTTCCCCAAATCGCAAAATTGGATGGTCAGTCTGCAGAGCGGAATAATTTAATTTACAGGGTGGCTGTCATTACCCTGTAGACACTATTGGGAAATTATGGACAGTTTACAGGGAAGGGCAATTATGGTCAATTTACAGGGTAGGACACTGATAGTTTATGTGGTGACTGCCATTACCCCCAAGATGTTATTTTGGGGCCGGCCGGAGTGGCCGAGCGGTTCTAGGCGCTACAGTCTGGAAACGAGCGACCGCTACGGTCGCAGGTTCGAATCCTGCCACGGGCATGGATGTGTGTGATGTCCTTAGGTTAGTTAGGTTTAAGTAGTTCTAAGTTCTAGGGGACTGATGACGACAGCAGTTAAGTCCCATAGTGCTCAGAACCACTTTTTTGTTATTTTGGGGCAACAATGGTCATCTGATAAGGCGTCTGCCGTTACGCCAAATATACTACTGATAGATGCAACGATTGTCGGTTGATATGGCAACTGCCAGTACCCTGATCATGGTGATTACCGTTAGCCCTGAAGGCATGATGAAAATACATGTACCGTAATCTGACAGTAGCTACCGGCTCTCAATCAAACAAATTGCTTCATAAATCGTAAATGCTTGGATACTGTTGAAGCAATAACTGTTAGTTGATATGGTGACTACCATTAACTTGAGTGTGTGGTGTATTATACTCTGTGCAATATGACATGGTTGGAGGTTGTGTCAATGCAAGCTCACATCACACAAATGTACCCCTCCTCCAACCACTCCCATCCATCATGGGAGGACTGTTCTAAGACGTTTACATATGCATAGTCAGCAATCTTTTAGATTTCATGATTAGATTAGTTGACGTCTACACATGTGCAATGTTGCATTCTCCAAGCACGTCACAGTTTGCTTAGTACCACCTAATAAAATAATCTCGGATCAAACTATCGCTGTCTTCACGTATTTTGACAGGTATTTCAGACATGCAGATACCATTGTAACGTTTGACACACAAATTGTATTTGTTGCTAATGTATTTTTGAGAAATATGTTTTAAGCAAGGCTGTGCTGTTAACTTCCATCCTCTATATACATTGATGGATTGTTAAATGTGTGTGATCTTCTTCCCCCGCAAAATGGCTCTAGATCAGGTTTTTTGTTGATACGCTCATTTACACGTAGCACAAAATGTCAACCGCCTGCTTAGAATGCTTCATTTGTTTTCTACATACATAGAAAATGGTATTAAAAACAATGTGGAAAGATATCAGTTAGAAGCTTTGCTGATTACATTGCGAGTCATCAGTGAAAGTGAAGAAGAATTACAGGATCCGTTGATTAGAATGAACAGTCTACTGAGTACACAATATGGATTGAGAGTAAATTGGTAAATGACAAAAGTAATGAGAAGTACCAGAAATGAGAATAACGAGAAGCTTAACGTCAATATTGGTGGTCACGAAGTAGATGGATTTAAGGATTCCTGCTATCTTGGAAGCAAAAAGCCCAGGACAAGTGAAGCAAAGAGAACATAAAAAGCAGACGAGCATAGGCAAAGACGGAATTTTCATGCAGAGAAGTCTGCTGGTATCAAACATAGGGTTACCTTAATCTGACGAGGAGTAGTGAATGGGTTGTGCCAACACGACTTATGGTCAATCACAGTGCCATGGGGCTGTAGACCAAGTATTGTAATCATAACAAGCAAATCTACAACAATGAATATATGCTATTCCACGGAAGCGAATACTGCATCTCTGCAGTGCACAGAATCGACATATGTAACGTTTATAACAGGAGATACTATCAGCGATACGAAATATTAGTCACGCGGTACCTAATACATCAGTTATTACCGGAGATACAGTCTGAGTTTCGCAACACGCGGTCATGTAATGATGGCAGAATAAAAGATATGGTAGTGCGCTTGACTATCAGGTAAATGATCAAGGGAAGTTGAAATCAGACAGACTTCATAGCAGCACAAAGATGCACGGCAGGTAAGCCAGATGTACAAACATCATACAAACCACGTTCTACACACGTTCTACATTTAATAAGCTAAACTGAGTGGAAGAGTGACTAAGTCGACTAAATTCTGAATCTGTATCAAGCTTCGTTGCTACTGACCTTATAAACAAAGAATCAGTAACAGCAAGCGAAGCTTAGCTGCACTTCTGCCGTTCGTAGCAACTTCACTACATAAATCAGTGAGAATTTAATCATGAAATACAAATACCTCACGCAAGCTTAACGAAATAACTTTCAGATATCGAACAACTTCGAATAATCCCAATAACAAGCTACACCAAATAGCACACACAGCGATTGGCTGCATTCAGCCCAGCACGCCAGCAATCACTTATTCAGAAATCAACTCAGAATTCCTCGCTCGACAGGTACCAATGCGATTGACTCGCTGAACTGGAAACCAAACAAATGGCTTCCCTGAAGTTACAGAAACTACACAATCTAACCAAACTGTCTGCAGTCGACTCTTGGTACAGAATAACATCTTTGCTTTACTTCAGCTGTAACTGGTTCACAAAATAAAGTAGTAATATGACTGAAAATTGAAAGTACGTATATAACAAACCAGCTTTCAATCACTTGGCCTGGGAGTGACGGACTCTGAGAAAAGCTTTCTTTAATTTCCAATAAGGTCGATACTAGTAGCTTTTAAGTGCTTTTATTTTATTGATTCAATCCACTGTATTGCAATGAAGAATATGTACATTAGTGCTAGGAAAATGAAAAACTCATAAATAAAAGAGATGTCACCAAGGAGACTCCGTATAACCAGACTCATTCTTAGGTAACCAAGAGGATATTTTCATGTTATTAATCTCGAAAAACGAGAATTGAATATGCGTTAATTGATCATATGTGAACCAATTTCGCTTTGTGTATGACATTTAACAGACTGTTGTAATGTTTTCTTCAGTTCGTTAGTGAAAATCAGCTGTGGTCAGACTGACATATAGTGTAATCACCACAAAGAACATTGTACAAATTAACAATGTTTCAGAACCATTCAATGAGTTTTTAGGATTCACAACGATTGAAGTGAACAGCCGGATGGACAAGAAAAAATATTAAAAGCACCTGAAGCTCTTAACAATGTTTCAGAACCATTCAAGGAGTTTTTAGGATTCAGAACGATTGAAGTGAACAGCCGGATGGACAAGAAAAAATATGAAAAGCACCTGAAGTTCTTTTACTAAAAGTTTTGAATTTTGGCTGTGAGACATGGATTTACAGTGCGAAATCCACTCATAAACTTAGGAGCAATATGCCTACAGTGGAATGATGGATGATGGGGATTGCCTGAAGAGGCAGACAAACAATACAGTCCACCAGCGAACAAACTGTAGTGAAGGGCATAATTTTGACTGTAAGGAACATGAAATTAAAGTGTGTTGTAGTACTTAAAGCCAGCGGAATCGATGTTACATGGTCCAAGGAACTTCTTTCCTGCATTCCAAGACATAAGAAAAGGCCGAGGTGTCCCTAGGAGACAGGCAAGAGTAAAATAGCTGCATGAGGCAGACAACTATAATACCTAGAGAAGTCTGAAGCAGACTTTTATTCAGTATTGGATGTCAAATGGCTGTCAATAAATCCAAATTACTTTAATTTACTTGACCGTTTGAAATTGATCATAGCCATGCATGCGGCTTAAAGACGAAACTGTATCATTATTGTCTGACGTACAGTGAATAAATTAGGGCCTTCTCTTACACAGGACACAGTAAAGGCATACGTTAAACTTTTACATGCGAATATTGTGGTGTCACCGCCAGACGCCACACTTGCTAGGTGGTAGCTTAAATCGGCCGCGGTCCATTAGTACATGTCGGACCCGCGTGTCGCCACTGTCAGGATCGCAGACCGAGCGCCACCACAAGGCAGGTCTCGAGAGACGTACTAGCACTCGCCCCAGTTGTACGGACGACATTGCTAGCGACTACACATACGAAGCCTTTCTCTCAATTGCCGAGAGACAGAATAGCCTTCAGCTAAGTCCATGGCTACGACCTAGCAAGGCGCCATTTGTACCATTGCATGTATCTCAAGATAGTCTCATTTGTATCATCAAGAATGCTGTATACCAAAGGACGATATAAAAGTTAAGTGTTCTACTAGCTACATTCTTTTCTTTATCACATTCATTACGAATCCTGTTCCAGACTTCGCGCCAGTCGGCGTGTGTGTACGTGTGCCCTTTCGGCTACCCGTCTCTGTGGACTGGCTGCCTTGTCAGTCCACTACAAATATCTTTTACACAAACGCACGTGAAAAGTTTACAATCAGTGCAGCAGTAAACAACAGGTCAAATTATACTACTCATAGTAATAGTAAATGTAGTATTATAGCACTGCCAAAAATGTTTGTAAAATCAGTATTCACATACTTCTCGCAAAGTACACATTTTTACGCAATGGCGACTACAGTTATCGGTAAATTTTAAAAAATATTTGTTCACCGAAAAATTTCTAGTTTTACACTGTTACGGATTTCGACCGTGCAGTGGCTATCTCCAGAACTTAACATTTACCAGAAATTTAATTAATATATATCTTAAATTTTGGGTAGACAATATCCGTATAAACATCTGAACATGAGAATTCATAACACACGGGACTATGATCCAATGATGACAATCTCCGATGTTGGCGAAGAGAAAGAAAACTGTTTCCTTAGAGAATTTTTGGGTTAAGGTACATGGGAGCGAAATAACTACAAGGGTAACTAATGCGTTTGGAGGTGAATCATTGATAAGTGTGTCTAATTGTGAAGCTTACAGGTAGTGACAGGTTTTCAGTTTCTTAAAAATAACTTAAATCGCACATAATACTTCAGAGCCACGTACAGAGCGTCAAAGAATGTGAACATATTGCAAGTGAGTAACTTCACTATAAGATATGGCGGGACAGTTACGGCGTTCACATTTCACACTTGGAGGATAAATGCTAGAAGTTACGAGCTGACCAGTGGGAAAACGGCTTGTGAGCCATTTTTCAGAAGGCGGAGCAGCGACGTTCGCCATAAAGCACGGTTACAGTTCGCAAAGACACTGGGCCAGGGCGTTGCGCGCTGCAGCCGAAACGCAGACGGTAACTCGGCGAAGAGTCAGGGCGGTAAGGAACGCTTTATGGGGTTGGCGATAAGACGTTAACGCTGCGAAGCAGCAGGAACGCAGCGTGCGACATGCAGAACAGCGGCTCAGGAAAACACCCTGCTCTGGGAGGGTGAGTTCGAGAGAGAGAGAGAGAGCTATTCGCTGTTGCATGTTTTTTTCCCTGTGATAGAGACAGTAAAGTAAGCATCATAACTTCTAGTGAATAGCTCCGTTCACACTGCTTTGAAAATCGGCCAAGCGGTAAGTATCCCAGCTTGAATGACTAAACAGAATAAGAATTAATTTAAAGCACACCTACATCAACGTTTACACACCACAGACCATATCATCGTCTGTCAATGAACACTTTCTTTTTATTTCTGTTCTAGCTGAGATTCAGAATTTGTAATAAGCTATCTAAATTTCAGGTTACAAGAATACCTACTAAAACATCTACCCTGATTTCAATTACACACTGTCCAGTCACCCTGTTGTGACCATTTGTCGGAAGTCTAAATAACCACCTTTTGCAACGCGGACCGCTCCGAAGTGTCAGCAAAAGAGTCAATGATGTTCTGGGAGGTACCGACAGCGATGTGAAATCTTGCCGACTGCAGTGCTGGGGTTTCTCCGTTGAGTATCCAGGTACGAACAGTCAGATCGAGGTGGTCACACAGATTCTCGATCGGGTTAAAGGCTGAGGAATCTGGTGGCCAGGGGAGTACGGTAAACTCATTATGGTGCTCTTTGAACCTTTCAAGTCCGCTGCGAGATGGGTGACATGTTACATAGTCCTACTGGTGGATGCCAATGTGCCGAGGAAAACTGCTCGTAGGGATGGACAAGGTCCCCAAGAAAGGATATAGATCAATACTTGGTGGTGAGCCATTGTGCCTTCCAGAAATACCCTTACCATTATTGCCGCGGGGAGTTTGCTTGTAGACGTCTTACGCCGTACACGCCAACGGCCATATGTCTGATGGAGGATGGAATGTGGTTTAATTGGAAAGGCCACCTGTCTCCAGTCAGCGGTCGTCCAGTTGCGGTATTGTAGTGCATATTCCAGCCATCGTCGAACGACGGTCCGTACTGGTGCTTGAACAAGGCGCCTGCTCGAAAGGCTCACAGGCAACGATCTTCGCTGAACGGCCGTTAAGGAGACTCTGTTTCTACTCCCTTGGCTCATCTGGGTGGTCAGTTGTTCAACAGTTGCACTCTATTCATCCGTACACATCTCAACAGCCGTCGTTGACCGCCGATCATCGATGGCCCATAGTGCACCACAGTTGCCTCGCTGCTAGTTTTCGATGGCGCCTTTTAATCGCCGCGGCAGGTGAACAGTTTACGTACGTAGCCCTCGCGGAAATGCTTCCATTCTTGGTCCGAAAGCCAATGATCATGTCCTTTCGGACGTCAGATAAATCGCTCAGTTTCCGCATTACGAACATGACCGCGCAGTTTTGGCGTCCACCCGATATGCTTTACACAGGGTGAATCACCTAACAATACCACTAGAAACACCTCCCAAACCACGAACTGGTGCAACTGGTTAATACAAACCATTGAGAAATTCACGCCGGCTGGAGTGGCCGAGCGGTTCTAGGTGCTACAGTCTGGAGCTGCGCGATCGCTACGGTCGCAGGTTCGAACCCTGCCTCGGGCATGGATGTGTGTTAAGTTTAAGTAGTTCTAAGTTCTAGGGGACTGATGACCTCAGAAGTTAAGTCCCATAGTGCTCAGAGCCATTTGAAACATTTTTGAGAAATTCACGGAAGTAAGATTTTCAACGCATAGTCATGTTGTTTTTGTTTTTTTCAATGGAAACCTGCCATTATATTTAACACAACTGAAAATTTAAAAAAATCTCAATCAATGCCGTTTCTTACATTATGAAATGTTAATCACATCCAGAGTAATTTGTAACGTAAAGTTGACGCTTAAGTAACTCCTCAGCAGTTCAATCGTGTGTATTGGACAGAACAGAATTAATTAGCGATACAAAAAGAACAGTAATGTAACGTAGGTACAGAAGAAACTTGAACAGCACGTTAAGTCCACATGCTAACATTTTTATTCGTCTTTTTCTCTGAAGAATACTGTACAGCATTGATCTGTTAGAAGAAAATGTACATTAACATGAGAATATAGTTAAACTTACAAATTTGCTTTTTTTTCAATTATAGAATGTAAAAGAGTGTGTCCTGTCATTTCAGGCTAATGAATGTTCATTTGCTGCACACATTTGCAGCCTACCGCGTAGTGAATGTCTTACACGACGCAGTACATCTGGTGCAGTGTTGCCACAGGCTGCCTGAATACGATGTTTCATATCCTCTGGGGTTGTAGACACATCACGATACACTTTCTCCTTTAACGTACTCAACAGAATAAAGGTGTACGATCAGGAGAATGGGCTGGCCAATTTATGGGTCCGTCACGTCCTACGAAACGCGCATCGAACATTCTGGCAAGGGTAAGTCTAGTCTTCATTGCAGAATGTGCAGGAGCGCCATCATGTTGATACCACGTACGTCTATGCGTTTCCAGGGGGACATTTTCTAGCAATGTTGGCTGATCATTTTGTAGAAACTCGATGTATTTTGCAGCTATTTGGATGCCTTCAATGAAGTGAGGACGAATGAGATGGTTGCCAATTACTCCGCACCATACATTTACATTCCACGGTCGTTTTCGCTCTACCTGTCGAAGCCAGCGGGTATTGTCCACAAACCAGTAATGCATGTTTCGTAAATTCACTGCACCGTGGTTTCTGAAACCTGCTTCATCGGTAAACAGGTAGAACCGCAACGCATTCTCTTGTAATGCCCATTGACAGAAATTCACTCGATTATTAAACTCATCTCCACGTAATTGCTGATGCAGCGACATATGATACGGTCGAAATTTGTGACGATGAAGTATGCGCATTACTCTACTTTGACTCATTCCACAGCTCTAGCGATGTCACGTGAAATCAGTGTTGGTTCACGGCAACAGCAGCTAACGCACCAACTGCACCTGCATCTCATGTGGTGGGTTTTTTATCGACCCGTTTGCGTGTTACGACCATACCTGTTGCATGCAACTGTTTGTAGACGTTTTCAAATGTGCGGCGCGCTGGATGATCTCTGTCCGGGTACCTTTCTGCATACAACCTGCAGGCTGCAGCTGCATTTTGTATACGCTCGCCAAAGATGAGTATCATCTCTGCCTTTTCAGAGCTGGAATAAATCATTTCCACAGTTCTCTTATAACACTGTACACACTGTTGTACTTTCGACCTTCTCACGTTCCTACTGTGCGTACTTCTCTTGTTACTTGTGTACAGTACACTATCCCAGACGTCCGGTAACACAGTGTACTACAGTTATTCTGACTACAAGCACTAATTCAGCAAGCACTACATGCAGACACGGAGACAGCCAAACTCGTAAGCATCGTAGTCGTCGTAAACATACCCCTACAGATCTTGTTTGTTACAACACGCAACTGAACGTCAAAGGTTTCAAGTGTCAACTTTACGTTACAAGTTACTCTGGATGTACTTAACATTTTACCATGTATAAAACAGCACAGATTAAGTATTTGTTTCTATTTTCAGTTGTGCTAAAAATAATAAAAGGTTTCCATTTTAAAAAAACGTAAATATGTGTTGAAAATCAGACTTTCGTGCATTTCTCAGTGGTTTGTATTAACCAATTACAACAGCCCCTCTCCTCACTTTCGGTCTGTGGAATTGGTTATGCAGTGTTTGTTGTGGTTTGGGAGGTGTTTCCAGTGGTAATGTTAACTGACTCACCCTGTATAACGTCCACTGCTAATGCTGACGCCTGCCGTCTGTGAATGGTTATTGAACGTTGACGTCGAACATAAGCGGTGTTCACATTAATGTCGCTGGATCGTGTATTATTGTTTGATTATTTCACTGCATATCTGAAGGTGCTTCCATGTCCAGTCTGATCTTATTTAAACTTCTCTTTCCAAAGCACTGAAACTAAACTTCAAGCCAATTGGGCCGGCCGAAGTGGCCGTGAGGTTAAAGGCGCTGCAGTCTGGAACCGCAAGACCGCTACGGTCGCAGGTTCGAATCCTGCCTCGGGCATGGATGTTTGTGATGTCCTTAGGTTAGTTAGGTTTAACTAGTTCTAAGTTCTAGGGGACTAATGACCTCAGCAGTTGAGTCCAATAGTGCTCAGAGCCATTTGAACCATTTTTGAACCAAGCCAATTGGTAAATGAGTACTGGTGTTCTGCGGAGAAAGTAAGGCAGATATGCTTGCTATAAAGCAAAATTATATGTCACCAATAAACGAAGAACGCATCCAGTCAGTGAGGCAGAATGAAAATTTATTGAGCGAAAGGAATGCTTTGGTCTCAGTTACTGTAGTGAAAGTCGAGAAAGAGATTTTGAAACTGTGATAAAAAAGCATAGAGAAAGAGACGAAGGAAACTAATGTTACTTAGAATGTTGCGGTCACCAATTATGGTCGTGAATGGAAGCATGGCAGAAATTTAAAAAAAATAGTTTTACAACAGGTACGGAAAGTTTCAAGGAAGGACACCAAAGAGCACCTACTTTTCGTACAGTCTAGAACTAAAATGTAACTTTTAGTTTACTTGTGCCAACTGTCTGCGATTTTATACTCCAGTACCACGAAGCATGCAATGATCGGCATCTACCACAGACTGATATCTGAGACGCTTCCCTCTGTTTCATGTGACTTTGTGCTGCTATAACTACGTCTGCATACCGCATACGTGTGGAATCAGCATGCTAGAAGGTAGTAGACAACAATTACCTATGAGCGTGTCTCGATGCATTTCCTTGTTATGACTGCTTTTCGAATCCGAAATTTTATTAAGTATTTCCTTCTAGAAATGTTTTGTTCCTGATCTGAATACAATAGCATGTTTATAATCACAAGCAGCTGAGTAACTCTTTTTTGTTATCAGTCTTCTGACTGGTTTGATGCGAGCAGCCAAGAATTCCTCTCCTGTGCCAACCTCTCATCTCAGAGTAGCACTTGTAACCTACGTCCTCAATTTTTTGCTTGATGTATTCCAATCTCTGTCTTCAGTTTTTGCGCTCTACAGCTCCCTCTAGTACCATCATGTCTTAACAGATATCCTATCATTCTGTCCCTTTTTCCTTTTTAGTGTTTTCCACATATTCTTTTCCTCCCCGATTCTGCACAGAACTTCTCATTCCTTACCTTATCAGTCCACCTGATTTTCAACATTCGTCTGTAGGACCACATCTCAAATGCTTCGAGTCTCTTCTATTCCAGTTTTCCCACAGTCCATGTTTCACTACCACACAATGCTGTACTCCCAAAGTAGACTCTCAGAAATTTCTTCCTAAAATTAAGACCTATGTCCGATACTAGTAGATTTCTCTTGGCGAAGAATGTTCTTTTTGCCATTGCCAGTCTGCATTTAATGTCCTACTGCGTAGGTATCAGGACTCCTTAACTTCATCTACTTCGTGACCATCAATCCTGATGTTAAGTTTCTCGCTGTTCTCATTTGTGCTACTTCCCATTATTTTCGTCTTTCTTCTATTTACTGTCAATCCACATTCTGTACTCATTAGATTGTTCATTCCATTCAGCAGATCATATAATTATTCCTCGCTTTCACTCACGATAGCAATGTCATCAGCGAATCGTATCATTTATATCCTTTCATACTGAATTTTAATTTCACACCCAAACCTTTCTTTTATTTCCATAATTGCTTCTTCGATTTACAGATTGAACAGTAGGGGCGAAAACTACATCCCTGTCTTAAACCCTTTTTAATCCGAGCACTTCGTTCTTGGTCGCCCACTTTTATTATTCCCTCTTGGCTCTTGTACATATTGTATATTACCCGTCTCTTCCCATACCTTACCACTCGTCACACTAGTTTTGTTAGCTTATATATACAGTTTCGTGTTACGCAATTTACCCCTGTTATTAATTAGCTTTGTCTGATAAATACTTTCTGGCGTTTTATTGTGCTAGTGTTTCGCACTACAGCTAAGATATTTTTATGTTGCCTGTTCACTAAACTACAAATGTGTATTCCTTATACTCATGAAGGAATTATTTAAGGAAAACAATTATAGAGCAAAGAAAGAATTTACTAAAGCGAGCTGCTGAAACTATTCCAAAACTTCGTAACACAGAATAAACACTTCTAACGGTCGTAACTAACAATTTCTTCTCAAATAAATTATAATTTTGTGTAAACTATGCTTTCTTGCTTATATGCATGCACACAAGTACACACAGAAGGTCTGTAAGTTTCAAGAGTTGAAACAAAAATGATAAACTGAACAGAGAAAAATCAAATATTATAGCTATTAAATTATGTATATTTTGGCAGCTTTGGATGTTGATTTTTGTCCTTCTGTTTCTTTACTCTGCTTATATTTTTCTTTAAGGCTGAAGTCGTCTTTATAGTTTGGGGTAGCTTGCTAGCAAGGTCTCTGTATGTCTGTGTGGCAGTCTGTATGGCAGTAATACAAAGGTCGAATTTGCAGTGGATACGAGAACTACAGGAAACACAAATGCTTATCAATCGGGAAGAAACGTTTACCACAGTGAAAGTAACTGGAACAGAAATGGAAGTGAATTATACAAGTAGCTTGGGGTATGTAGCATTATTTTCTATTTTAACCCAAGAGAATCAATGGAAAATTTGGAAACACAGCATTAAGAATTTCAAAGACAAGAATACCATACAAAGAAGTAAATAAAGCGCTGATAACTACGTTGTTGAAATACCTGAGCACAAACTCAGAGAATGTAAAGCGAAAGTAAAAATACAATAAGCACACCACAGATTAAAGTGTTTTCCAACATCCACGCACAACAAAACGCACACTTCCAACTGCACAAAATAACTACTTGTTGCTCAAACACAGACAGTAAATAAAATAATAGGTTAACATTTCCAAAATATGACAATTTCATAAGCTTTTCTCTATCACTGGAACGAACAAAAGTTACGATTTTAGTACCTGGTGACAATATGACAAAAACGAATTTCAAGGGTTAGATAACAGTACAGGAATGCCATAGTATCAAAATAATTCCATTTTTTGTGATTTTTATCTTTGATCTTCGACCACGGTGATTTTTGTTGTTTTATTTCCTCCTGACAAGAACGACACAGCAGGAGTTCCTAACTCCTCTGACGACGATGATCTGTGCATTTGAAACTGGAACGTGAGCGAACAGCAGTTTACAATATAACACGCATTGTTAGAGCCAGTCGGTTCAGTGCACCTGACTAAAGTGGCCCTTGGCTTATCAACATTTTGGTAGAAATAAACCAATACCACTGCAGAATAAACTAACGCTGGAAAAATGCTACCGGAAAAACATGACCTAATTCCAAGATACCTGTACAGCGAAAAAAAGAAATATGGTGTTTGTAAGACAGAAACAACTCAGCGAGTAAAAACTGTAATGTCGACTGAAAACTCATTCCTCGTAGTAGAGCCAAAAAAAATTGAAGTTTGCATGAGCACACTAGCTATTAGGGACACGAACATTTCAAAGCACTTAGCAGGGCAGAAAGCGGGTCCCCTGAATTTCTTGCACCGGAATGTAGATAATGCTCTCGGCCGAAGAAGCAACAAACTACCTACCTGGATCTACCTGTTAGGTTCTGCGTACAGAAACATTACTCCGTGAATATGACGACACAAGAGGAGGCCTTAACAGTGCACAAGGATCGTTTGGAGACACGTGCTGCAGAATCGAGGGAAAATTCGTTCGCAGGAAACCACTCGTTCACAAACATTTTTTTGTCCACTCAGTGTTTCCAAGAGCACAAAGAGAATAATAATAAATTTCATCCAAAAAGTTGGATGGCCTAGTGCGATAAAGTACTACCGAATCGTGGCCACTGAAATATAATCTGAAATTTATCTGTGGATTTTTAGTAGGGTGGATCGCGGGACATATGTGAAGTGGCGCTGAATTCCATCGCTCATACAAAGAGTTCAAGACACGTTCCTTAACACATATTCGTCCCAGGACACGCAAGAAAGAATCAAGCATGAACTGTGCTGGGCAAAGACCTAGAAGCGTCAGAAGCCATAGTGTAGTGAAGTTTTTTGAATCAATAGTTAAGAAGAACAGTTAAAAATAATCAGTAGTTAAGAAGACGGGAACGGAAACAATGACCGCAGTTGGCAAGGCTCGTCAGAAAGGAACGATGAAAGACGAAATGGAGAAAATGATCAATCACAGGGAAAC
The DNA here is from genome assembly GCF_023898315.1 of Schistocerca nitens. NCBI lineage: Eukaryota > Metazoa > Arthropoda > Insecta > Orthoptera > Acrididae > Schistocerca > Schistocerca nitens. The sequence goes on from NC_064618.1 coordinate 408,761,240, forward strand.
AACAACTCGAACTATAAAGGGAATAACCCGCCACCATGGGAAAACATGGGTAGATGAGCCAATTACTACAATAACTACAACGAACAGAAAACGGAACCGGGGGAGAACAACGTATTCGAAACCAGTCCCAGCAGGATACTAAAGAACCACAGCAGCGAAGATATGACTGGGAGAACAACAGTCAGTATCAATAAAATAAACAATAATATCGTAATTTCCAATTTAGGCCATCCAACTAATCACAGGGGAACCGTAACAATTTGTACGTAGAATTTTAATGGCTGGAAAATTCTAGGTGATATTGCGTACTATAGTCTAGATTATCTGTTTATTGAATTTCTGTAATTGATGTATTTGCAGCTGTCATTTATTGGCTCTCGGCATGACACCTTGTTGAAAGCGGTCAATAAGCTGCGTATTTGTTGCATTATCATATCATCGCATTCACTGCCCGCATGAAAATCAAAGTCAGATTGCATAGCAATTTATCGTGACAGCTCATCGCATAAACTGACGCTATTTTGGCGCATGAGAACACAAGCGCGTGGACTGAACTAAGCTCTTGGTCCAACCAGCATTTTGCCTATGTGACAAATAGCCATTATATCTTTGGACCGCACTGTCATTTTCCATTATCAAGCTCCAAGGAGGACAAGAATGTTAGCCAAGAAACGATCGTACTTTTTTTTCTTTTTTCTTTGGAGTTATCAGTCTTCTGACTGGTTTGATGCGAATAGCCAGGAATTCCTCTCCTGTGCTAACCTCTTCATCTCAGAGTAGCACTTACAATCTACGTCCTCAATTATTTCCTGGGGTATTCCAGTTCTGTCATCCTCTACAGTTCCCTTTAGCACCGTGGAAGTCATTGCCACATTTCTTTACAGATGTCCTATCACCCTGTCCCTTTTCCTTGTCAGTGTTTTCCACATATTCCTTTCCTCTCCGATTCTGCGCCGAACCTCTCCATTCCTTACCTTATCAGTCCACCTACTTTTCGACATTTGTCTGTAGTACTACATCTCAAATACTTCGATTCTCTTCCGTTCCGGTTTTCCCACAGTCCATTGCTGTACTCCAGATGTACATTCTCAGAAATTTCTTCCTCAAATTAAGGCCTATGTTCGATATTAATAGACTTCTCTTGTGCAGGAATGCCATTTTTGCCCGCTACTCTGATTTTGATGTCCTCCTTGCTCTGTCCGTCATTGGTTATTTTGCTGCCTAGGTAGCAGAATTCCTTAACTTCATCTAAACTTAACTTCATATAACCATCAATCCTGACGTTAAGTTTCTCGCTGTTCTCATTTCCGCTACTTCTCATTACTTTCGTCTTTTTTCGTTTTACTCTCAATCCATATTCTGTACTCATCAGACTGTTCATTCCATTCGGAAGACCACATAATTCTTCTTCACTTTCACTCAGGATGTCATCACCGAATCGTATCGTTGATATTGTGGTGTCACCGCCAGACACCACACTTGCTAGGTGGTAGCCTTTAAATCGGCCGCGGTCCGGTAGTATACGTCGGACCCGCGTGTCGCCACTATCAGTGATTGCAGACCGAGCGCCGCCACACGGCAGGTCTAGAGAGACTTCCTAGCACTCGCCCCAGTTGTACAGCCGACTTTGCTAGCGATGGTTCACTGGCAAATTACGCTCTCATTTGCCGAGACGATAGTTAGCATAGCCTTCAGCTACGTCATTTGCTACGACCTAGCAAGGCGCCATTAACAGTCACTATTGATGCTGTAAAACATGTACTGTCAAGAGCGATGTTCACCAATTATGGATTAAAGTTAAGTATTCCAGAAGCTACGTACGTTTTTTTACTAGTCTCATTTCCGTGTCCTGTTCCAGACCTCACGACAGCCTGCGTGAGCTTAAACGCGTGCCTTTCGGCTTCCTCATAGTGGATTGGCTGTCTTGCCAATTCACAACAAGTGGCGACGAGGCCACACCGCGTTCGTAACTATACTGCCCTGCTTTACTTGTGTAATGGCTTCGCCACAATCTCCAGATGTACTGTCCGAATTTTGTCGCTTGCAGAATCAGCAGACGCAGGCCTTACTGGATGCCCTTGGACAGCTCGTCCAGGGTCAACGTGCAATGCAAAACGATGCGAGAGCCGACGCTCCACCGCTCACGCAGCCACAACACGCAGTTGCACCACCTTTTCGTCCTTTTGATGCGGCACTGGAAAACTGGACGGAGTGGTCACGCCAATTTGGATTCCATCTCGCCGCCTACAGAATACAAGGTAATGAGCGGCAGCCTTATCTCCTTTCGTCCGTCGGCGTCCACACGTACCGTGTGATAGTCAAATTATTACCCCGACGCGACGTAGCAACTCTGTCCTACGACGAAATTTTGTCTGCATTAGATGCATATTTCAAAGAATCGGTCAATGTAGTTGCGAAAAGGTATACCTTCTTTCGTACAAAACGTACGGCAGGTCAGGCTAATCGGGAGTGGGTTGCAACCTTGCAAGGCCTTACTAGGGATTGTGCTTCTGAGTGTGAATGTGGACTCCCTTATTCAGATACTATGGTACGTGATGCAATTGCACAGAATGTTTCTTATGTTCGTATAAGGGAACAGATTTTGAAACTAGTCAATCCCTCCCTTCAACAAGTGCTGGACATATTGGATCGGCAGGACACACTTGACTTTGCTCAGGAATCATTTGAAACTTTGCCACCCGTGTGTCAGGTTAACCAGCCCGCCGTGCGAGCTGCACGGAACAGTAAACAGTCCTCGCGCCCGGACGCGCCAAAGCCGCCTGGCTCTCAGCCACGTGTACTGCGCCAGCAAGCAAATGCAGTGAAATCATGCCCGTGGTGTGCTACTAGACATTCGCATGAGAATTGCCCATCCCGCCAGGCTATTTGCTTTTTCTGTAATAAAAAAGGACATGTTCAAAGTGTTTGCCAGAAAAAGCTCAGATCGGACACTCACAACCATTCCAGGCCCTTTGCTTCGCGCCGGAATCGGAATCGAACCAAGGATACTCCGGCTCGTGAAACTTCGCCCATGGAAATTCATATCGTTCGTGCCACTCCGCCCAGTGCCACTCTCTCTAACAGTGACTGTGTTCGTTGCACAAATAGTGTGCGTCGACATCGCCGGACATCCCGTCAAGTCGCAAGTGGTTTTGTACCAGTGTCAGTTCACGATGCACGAGACAGTCGTTGTTGTCGTCAACACTTTTTGTAGACTTGGACATTAACGGCAAAGTGATACCATTCCAGCTCGATACCGGAGCTGCAGTTTCACTGATCAATAACGGCACATACGAACAGCTAGGCACACCTCCGTTGCGTGCCGCAAATGTTAAGTTAAGTAGTTATTCAGGACAAGCTATCCCTGTGTTAGGACAGTGCAGCCTTATTGCAACATACAAGGGACAAACAAAACTTGTGTCATTTTACGTCCTTCGTTCTCCTTCTGCTGTGAACTTGTTTGGTTTAGATTTATTTCAGTTGTTTAACTTGTCTATAGTAAATCAGGTTCTATCAGTGAACCAGACTGTGCCTTCAGACAGTGTTTCTCGTCTATGTGTAGAGTTTGCAGACCTCTTTGCACCAGGCCTTGGTTGCGCTAAGAACTATAAAGCACATTTGGAACTGAAAGTAAACGCGCAACCGAAATTTTTCAGAGCGCGCAATGTTCCCCACGCATTGCGTAATGAGGTCACAAAAACATCACACGATTTGGAATCACAAGGTGTGATTGAACGTGTGCAGGCTTCTCTCTGGGCATCACCCTTAGTAATTTTACCGAAACCTTCCGGAACATTGAGACTTTGTGTGGACTTCAAGGCAACAGTGAATCCACAACTAGTGATTGCAACTTTTCCTTTACCCCGCCCGGGAGATCTTTTTGACAAACTGTGCCCGGGTTAATATTTTTCGAAGTTGGACCTGGCTGATGCGTACTTGCAAATACCGGTGGACGAAGAATCCCAGGGCGTTTTGGTGGTTAACACGCATCTTGGTTTGTATCGATTCAAACGACTGCCATTCGGGTGTGCATCCGCCCCTGCATTGTTTCAGCAATATCTGCAAACTGTTTGTGCGTCGGTCCCTACTGCAGCAAACTATCTGGACGATATTGTGATCTCCGGAAAGACGGAAGGAGAACATTTAGCCAATCTCAGAACATTATTTTAGGTCTTGCGACAAAATGGTCTTCGCTTGCGGAAGGACAAATGTGTGTTTTTTGCTCGTGACTTACCCAATCTGGGACATGTCCTCAATGCCCAAGGCATATATTCCAGTCCAGAGCACCTCCGTGCCATACAAGACTTGCCTTCGCCGCAGAATTTGAAGCAGCTACAGAGTGTGCTGGGAAAAATCAATTACTACCATAAATATGTGCGCCACGCCTCTTCCATTTTAGCTCCACTTCATCGCTTACGCCGTAAAGGTGTTCCGTTCGTCTGGACGACGGAATGCGAACGCGTCTTTCGCCAGTTGAAATCGGCGTTGCTTTCCAATACTTGCCTTACGCCATTCGATCCTCGGAAGCCCCTTTTGTTGATGGTGGATGCATCGGATTTCGGGATCGGTGCTGTGCTTGCGCACAAAGATGGTTCGCACGATCGCCCTATTGCCTTTGCGTCCAAATTGCTCTCGTCTGCGCAAAGACATTATTCACAGATCGAGAAAGAAGGATTGGCTCTCGTATTTGGTGTTACAAAGTTTCATGATTTCTTGTATGGTCGTCATTTTACCATCATCACAGACCACAAACCTTTAACATCGCTTTTTCATCCGACCAAGCCTGTACCTCCACGTACAGCGCAGAAATTCATTCGCTGGTCTATTTTCCTCTCGCTGTACCGCTACGATATCTTGTATCGGTTCACTGCTAAGCACGGAAACGCCTGTTGCTGAGGATAGAGCATTCGATTCTTCCGAACTTGCTTGCATGTTCATTGATGCGGAAACCGATGACGTGGTCGAATCGTTTCCGATTGATTTTCGTCGTGTCGCTACAGCCACAGCTGCTGACCCTGTCCTTGCTACCGTTCTGCGTTTTGTTGCTACGCAATGGCCCTTGTCAAAGTCACGGATCAAGGATCCGTTGGTTCGCCAATTTTTTGCTCACAGGGAGAAACTTTTTGTACGACGTGGTGTTTTGCTGTTGCGTTCCGATAATGATCAGTCAAGGGTCGTGGTGTAAAACATGTACCGTCAAGAGCGATGTTCAGCAATTATGGATTAAAGTTAAGCATTCCAGAAGCTACGTACGTTTTTTTACTAGTCTCATTTCCGTGTCCTGTTCCAGACCTCACGCCAGCCTGCGTGAGCTTAAACGCGTGCCTTTCGGCTTCCTCATAGTGGATTGGCTGTCTTGCCAATTCACAACAGATAACCTTTCATCTTCAATTTTAATTCCACTCCCGAACTTTTGTTGTATTTCCATCACCGCTTCTTCAATGCACAGATTGAACAGTAGGGGTGAAAGACTACATCCCTGTTTTACACCCTTTTTAATCCGAGCACTTCGTTCTTGGTCGTCCACTCTTATTATTCCCTCTTGGTTCTTGGACATACTGTATATTATCTGTCTCTCCCTACAGCTTACCCCTATTTTTTTCAGAATTCCGAACATCTGGCACCACTTTACACTTTCGAACTCATTTTTCCTGGTCGACAAATCCTTTGACCGAATCTTTATCTTCCTTTTTTCTTTCCTCCATTAGCCTCTCTGGTGCCTTTACCTTTTCTAAAGTTAAAGTGACCTTCATCCAACACATCCTCAATTTTCTTTTCCATTCTTTTATATATTATTCTTGTCAGTACCTTGGATAGGTGAGCTGTTAAGCTGATTGGTCGATAATTGTCACACTTGTCAGCTCCAGCACTCTTCGGAATTATGTGGATGATATTTTTCCGAAAGTCGGATGGTATGTCACGTGACTCAAACACTGCATTGTGTTGTATTGTATTAAACTGGAGACCTATAAACGACGGAGAGACTTCGTCCCCCCGTAGCCCTCAGTGGTACACAACCCGTCAACAGGCCACAGCAGCCCCCTCACCCCACACCACCGCCCCACAGCGAATCCAGTGCTATAGTGCGGTTCGCGCCCCCCCCCCCCCCCCCCGGCGCCGGAAACGTCTCATACCAAACGAGTGTAACCCCAAATGTTTGCGTGGTAATTACGGTGTACGCCTACGTGGAAATGGTGTTTGCGCAGCAATTGCCGACACAGACTAACTGAGGCGGAATAAGGTGTGAAACAGCCCGCATTCGCCGAGGCAGATGGAAAACCGCCTCAGAAACCATCATCAGGCTGGCCAGCACACCGGACCTCGACACTAATGAGGCCGGCGGATTCGTGTCGGGGACCGACACGCCTTCCCGCTCGGGAAGCAGCTCGTTAGACAGCGCGCCTAGCCGTGCGGGCAGACTCATACATTCCACACACCAACGTGAATTGTCGTTTTGTTGCCACTTCTCATAATAATTTTAGATGTTCTGATAGAATGTTATCTATCCCTTCAGCCTTACTTTATCTTAAGTCCTCCAAAGCTCATTAAATTCCGATTCTAAAAATAAATTTTAGCCTTTTGACTTAAAGTAAAATTCAAAAATTTACTAAGAAACAGTTGATTTCCCACTGGTTCCCTTATCTCTTCTAAAACGACTCCTGTTTCTCCTTCTATCACATCAGACTAATGTTCCCTCTGACAGAGGCCTTCAATATACTCTTTCCACCTATCCACTTTCTCCTCTGTATTTAATAGTGGAATTACCATGGCACTCTTAATGTTACCACCCTTGCTTTTAATTTCACCGAAGGTTAATTTGAGCTTCCTATGTGCTCAGTCAGTCCTTCCGACAATCATTTCTTTTTCGATTTCTTCACATTTTTGATGGAGGTATTTCGTCTTAGCTTCACTGCACTTCCTAGTTATTTCATTCCTCAGCAACTTGTATTTCTGTACTCCTGAATTTTCCTGAATATTTTTGTACTTCCTTATTGCATCGATCAAATGAGATGTTTCTTTTGCTACTCATAGTTTCTTTGCTGTGACTTTCTTTGTACCTACGTTTCTCTTTCTAGTTTCCGTCAATGTCCTTTTTTAGAGATGTCCATTCCTCTTCAACTGTAGTGTCTACTGAACTGTTTCTTGTTGCTGTATCTATAGCCTTAGAGAACTTCAAGTACTTCCGAAACCGACTTCTTTGCCCACTGATCCTTCCTGACTAATCTCTTAAACTACATTGTGATGTGAGTCTATATCTGCTCCTGGGCCAGCCTTACAGTCGCGTATCTGATTCGGAATTTCTGTGTGGCCATGGCGTAATATAACTGAAATCTTCCTGTATTCCCGACCTTTTCTAAGTATATGTCCTCCTTTTGTGATTATTGAGCAGAGTATTCGCTATTGCTAGCTGAAATTTATTGAAGATCTCATTTAGCTTTTCTCATCTTTCATTCCTTGTCCCTAGCCCATATTTCCCAGTAACCTTTTCTTCTGCTCCCTCCCCTACAACTACATTCCAGTCCCCGATGATCATTAGATTTTCATCTCCGTTTACATATTGTATTACTCTTTTAATATCCTCATATACTTTCTGTATCTCTTTCGCTTGTGATGTCGTCATGTATACCTGAACTATATTTGTCAGCGTTGACTTGCTGTCGATTCTGATACGAAGAACCGTATGTCTGAACTGTTTACAGCAACACACTCTCTTTCCTACCTTCCCATAACGAATCCTATTCCCTTTGTAATATTCTCTGCTGCTGTAGATATTACCCTATACTCATCTGATCAGAAACCCTTGTCTTCTTTCCATTTCACTTCACTGATCCATACTATATCTAGATTGAAGCCCCTTGCATTTTCCTTTCCAGATTTCCTAGCTTCCCTATTACGTTCAAGCTTCTGACATTCCACGCCCCGTACTATGAGAGAAACGTGATCGAAATATATTATAAGTTGTGAGCATGTACAGTACGAGTCACGGTGGTCTGGCGTACCTGAGACTCAGGAAAAGAAATGCAGTAGTAAGAAAGGGACCATTGGTGAGGATCAACCTACATTGGGAAACTCATTTATCTTTTTGTATTTTATTATAGTGGCGATCCAACTAGAGAAAGACTATTGGCAATTTTGTAGCATGTAAAGCAACATTAAGTGCAAACTCATGACATTTACAAGTTTCGGATGTGCGAATGCAGGATAAATTGTCATGAGACAGAGCATCCACACAGTCGAAGGGGGCGTGGTTTCAGATTACTTCGGCGTTGGGTGACAACGCCGCCAGAAGTACTAAGAACAGGCGGAGTATGTGTAGAGTAGTCTTAGTGTAAGAGCTGAAAGGTCTTAGATGTAAAGTTTACAGGTTTTGGGTAAAGAAAATAAGTTAATACGAAGTGTTGTCTGGAATAAGCATGTTTGAGTGATGAGTGGATGCAGTGCTGGCCTATTATAGGAGTATGCAAAACAAGAAATGGCTCTAACAGAACTCTCACACACAGACCAGAGATGCTTCGCACCATATTTTTAAGACATTTGTAAAGATGTTATGTTTAGTCAGTATGATAACACTTACATCTTCTCTTCATTTTATTACAATCACTCGGATAATCGTATGTAGGTTCATACAGTTTTTATTCAAAGAACTTATTTTTGTGTTGTTGCTCTATTCATAAGAAACTATTTGTAAAAATTGATGTAGAAGCTTGACTCTGAAACGTGCAACAAGCACTATGCAGACCTTCGGAGATGTCAAATCCGGTATCAATGGATCCTCTAGGGTGTCGTGAGGCAATACCCTGCGGCCAGTGTCGATGATCACATCACAGCTTGAAGGATAGCGCCTGCAGCGCTGGTGGCCCAGAAAGCTGCCGAATGAAGGGTTGGTTGGCAGCACTGAATGAATGCTGACACAGAGTGGGGTCAGCCAGCCACTTTCGCAGCCTAACTAGAGTGAAAGCGGAGGGAGACTGCCATAAACCAGCCGACGAATGGAGGTGGCCCACCAGACGAGGGCAGCCTGCCATTGATGTCATGCCACCCCCCGAACAGTATGGTAGATGGCCTGGTACTGGGTAACTTACAGCCACCAGCGACCACTCACTGAGTGGTTGTGAATGGGATCGAACTGGAGGCTCATCCCTGATGTCGCGCCATGACCTTGAAGGACGTGCAGACAAGCCAGTGCCCCAACAAGTCCAGGAGGAATCCACCAGGCAGACACCACCCTCAACAGATGTCTCAGATAGCCACAATCCAGACTAGTGGCTCCTGCAGTCATGCATTGTGATGCAGCCAGGCCACACTACCCCCTGGCACACTGAGAGACAAGAAATCATTATTAGGGGATGGGTTGTGCACCAAATGCAATGCTCTCTCACCACATAATTGGAAGGGAGACTGCACTCCTTCAGCTACTGGTTTGAGGGACAAGACATGGGCAGAGACGTCACTTCCTGAGTTAGAAATGTTGGGTGCCATCCATCAACACAGATGTCATATCCGTCACATCCCACAGCTCGCCAGACTGCCAATTGCTGCCAGGATGAGATGATGCCAACAGCTCAGCTGCCTTCCTGATGCTGCCATGGACAATACGGGGGACCAGAAACCATCAGCTGCTGCTCCTACATCAAGTGCTGAGTGCCGGCCGGAGTGGCCGTGCGGTTCTAGGCGCTACAGTCTGGAACCGCGTGACCGCTACGGTCGCAGGTTCGAATCCTGCCTCGGGCATGGATGTGTATGTTGTCCTTAGGTCGGTTAGGTTTAAGTAGTTCTACGTTCTAGGAGACTTATGACCTCAGCAGTTGTGTCCCATAGTGCTCAGAGTCATTTGAACCATTTGAACCAAGTGCTGAGTGATGGGCAAGTCTCACTCTGGCGCAACCTCTCTGGACCTTGATGCTTCAGCCAGTTCAGAGACAATTTCTGTGTGTGTTGAGGACCATACTCTATCTGTGTGACTTTGTAAATATAAATTGTCTTCTGAGGGAGCCTTGTGGAGGGAGTGATAAAATGTTTTGTGTAACTCTTATTCTCATATAATTTGTGTTATTTTCTTGTGAAACTGATTTAATTTTTGATACATATATTCGTATGACACAATCCATCAATTATTTACGTAAATAATATTTGAAAATCGTGATACGCAAATGTCTTTTAGGTAGTAGAAACAAAATTCCACTACCCTAGGATACAATGACAACAGATGACACATGTTACTTGATTGTTTATATTTTGAGAATGAATGTGGTTCTGAAATTATAATTACTGTTCGTTTATAGATTATGGAGGACTGGAACCTGGTGGATGACTGTACAGGGGTAGCTCACTGAGGTAGAGAATAGTTCGAGCTCCAGGGAATTGCAATATGAATAGGGACATAAGTCATCTCAGAAATCGTATGGGTGAGTAAAAATGCTACTGCAAGACCTTTTCAACCGCTTAGTAATTGTTCAGCTTATGACTGTGGTAAGCAACGACCTTAGGGTCCACATGAATCATACTACAATCAGCAACGTTCATATGATCTTCTCGCAGACGTGCAGTTTTGTGTGAGTGAGTAACTCTGTACTGAATGAGGTGAAATTGGATGATTTTCGTATGCGCAGTCTTAGGTGGCAAAGTTGCCTCTATCACTTATGTTATCTTTGCGAGATCTCAATACCATATGATGATTTCTTCTGTTCCATGTCACACTGTAACGTTTTGATGTGAGACATCAAACATGCGGAAATCAACTACAGGGAAATCAACTATATGTGGGGAACAGTGAGAAAGAACAAGTCACCATCTCACTTTTTCATATTCGAGGTTATTCTTTAATGTTGTTATTACATCCTAGACATCATTTTTGTGAGACCACAGGAAATTATCAACATGAGTAAGACTGACAGGGGCATGTACATTGTTCAGACATGCTTTCTTTACGGTAGTCTCCTTTAAATAGCGTTTCTGGAGTTGAGAACAAGCAAGATTTTGGTTATTTAACAGTAAATCTTGCAGTGGGCGTTTCCAGCTTGGAATCCATGTGCAGCTTTTAGGGAAAGGAACATCTCAAAGTACTTATCCGGGACGGAACGCTGCTTCGACGAATTTCTCGCACTGGTTCGCTGACAATGCTTTCGGCCAAAGAGATGGAATAACTACCTACCTGGATCTACCTGTTAAGCGTTGCTGGCCACAGGCGCAGTAGAGAAGTGAGTAGTCTGACCAAGATGTTCCGATAGTGTCATAAACATCCATTGTGTAAAGAGATGGCGTCGATAAAAATCCACGTTTCCGTTTTCACCTTGGACTGGACGCTATTGATGGAGACATTAGGCGGTGTCGTCCTCTGCCTACCGACTTCCTTGGGAGGCCTCAGGTCTTTGAAAGGTATATTGGATGCAACACAACATTTATGACGACTCTGAAATGCTCTATGTTGGGATGCAAAAGCACTTCCCTTAGTTTAGCCGAGGCACCTGGTCGGACTTGGTGCAGCATTCAGCCCATCCGGAGAATGATTTCTGTGATAAACATGTTGTTCACTTTATGCCTAAATGAAAACTCACTACAATCTGTTCAGTGTGGCCGTGGGACAAAATTTGGGAGCATAACATCTTCTCCTCCCTGCACGGTAATTTACAAGTCAGGAATTGGCTGCTTCTCCATGCAGGGAAAGGAATATTATTAACTTCGGTTAGGATGAGCTAGCAGGTAGAGAAGACAAGCTGGGGAAGACATGGCGCTTGTGGAGTCTTGTGATCGGCATGAAACCCTTGTGAGGGTGGTTGCTAGGATATTCCTTTGGAGTTTACAAAGGTGTGATGGAAAGGGAAGAGCGAAGAAACGTGGCTTCTGATTAAGACTCTGGTGTGGAGAGAAGATTCTTGTCTTGGCTCTTGAGGGGGTTGCACTTGGGACACTCGTCCTGAGTACGACTTTACGCTGGCACTGATCTAGATTGGGGAGCCTGTGGTGAAATCTTCGTTATACAGAAAGCTTAGGCCTTGGACAACTCGCTGTGCCGAGGAAATCTTATTTGTGTCAGGTCTGCCACCTTACGTTAGATCTCCTAGCGCAGTGCCGTATAAGTGAGTGAAATTGGTCCATGGCATGACTGGCGAACTGGAGTGTCACACAAGATTTCAGGGCTCCATCACAGACTTATTGCCATCTATCTGATAACCAGCATATGACTTGGCACATTTCACGTTCTCAATAACGAATTACAGGTGCCGCACATCGCTACACTGCAGACGCATCCAGCACGACCATCGCCTGAGACAGCACTCTGCGTCAAGAAAGTGGTGTAGTATTCCTGCTCCAGCTTGTCAGGGCAAACGTAATCAGAGTCTTGAAGAAATCTATCAGTCCATTTATCGTTAGAGAATTTCAGATTGCGTTATCCATGTTTTGAACCAGGGTAAATTGATTAAACCGACAAACCTTAGTCTTTGCCAACCAAACCCACCCAGTGGACTGCTAATTCTTTGTTTTTTATATTTTTGTCACCAGCAGTTCATGATTTCTTTATTGTCTCGCTTAACTTGTGTTGTTTGTCTTATTTTATGACCAATACACTCTCGCCAATTTTATAATTGACTACAATAATGACATGGCCACCATTTCATAAAATTACTTCAGCAGTCAAGCTCTATTTAAACTTTTAATAAAAGTGATAACCTCCAATGCAGGCTAACAGCAACAACCACTGTCATAGAGCAGAATCAGTTTAACAAAGGCATGGCCAGGTAGACAGGTGGAAGGTATAGAAGTTAAATTGTTTGCTATTTGGGTGTATGCTTATAGTCGCCTGTAGCCTTTCAAATTAAAGACTAGTGTAGTCTTGCAACATCAACGGCTGAGATATCCAATATGGACAATTTTAGGCAAATGACAGAACATGATATAAATTTTGCCTTCATTCGGAAATCCCTTGACGTCAGTCTTATGATGCAATAATCATTTTGCAGCATTTGTATGAATTTCACCATAATGCCAGCTTCAAACATTTGGTTTTGCCAAGTCATTGTTTGTTGGGAGTTCAATGTAACTGATCCAAGTTCACTTACCCCACAAAATCCATCAGCACAGCAGAGCCTCCCTCATCCGCGCTGCCTGTAATGGAGTTGTGGTCATTGGCAGCTGCTTAAGAGCTCATCCATCATCTCGGAGCGCCGTGTCGCCGCAGATGTGGGTGGGGAAGTTGCTACATGGGCTAGCATCGATTAGGAGGCAGGTAAGCTTTTCAGGAACAATTCACATAGTATGTCATACCAGAAAATGCCACAACTGCCTATGCAATTCCCCTTCTGCCATAAAGGCTCCTAACACTCGATGCTAACTACTGACATATATTATAACACCTTAACAGGGGCGCGATTTGATTTTGTATAAAATACTTTCTTTTTCAGGTGATGTAATAAGACACACATTTTATTTGTGAAATACACTCCTGGAAATTGAAATAAGAACACCGTGAATTCAATGTCCCAGGAGGGGGAAACTTTATTGACACATTCCTGGGGTCAGATACATCATATGATCACACTGACAGAACCACAGGCACATAGACACAGGCAACAGAGCATGCACAATGTCGGCACTAGTACAGTGTATATCCACCTTTCGCAGCAATGCAGGCTGCTATTCTCCCATGGAGACGATCGTAGAGATGCTAGATGTAGTCCTGTGGAACGGCTTGCCATGCCATTTCCACCTGGCGCCTCAGTTGGACCAGCGTTCGTGCTGGACGTGCAGACCGCGTGAGACGACGCTTCATCCAGTCCCAAACATGCTCAATGGGGGACAGATCAGGAGATCTTGCTGGCCAGGGTAGTTGACTTACACCTTCTAGAGCACGTTGGGTGGCACGAGATACATACGGACGTGCATTGTCCTGTTGGAACAGCACGTTCCCTTGCCGGTCTAGGAATGGTAGAACGATGGGTTCGATGACGGTTTGGATGTACCGTGCACTATTCAGTGTCCCCTCGACGATCACCAGTGGTGTACGGCCAGTGTAGGAGATCGCTCCCCACACCATGATGCCGGGTGTTGGCCCTGTGTGCCTCGGTCGTATGCAGTCCTGATTGTGGCGCTCACCTGCACGGCGCCAAACACGCATACGACCATCATTGGCACCAAGGCAGAAGCGACCCTCATCGCTGAAGACGACACGTCTCCATTCGTCCCTCCATTCACGCCTGTCGCGACACCACTGGAGGCGGGCTGCACGATGTTGGGGCGTGAGCGGAAGACGGCCTAACGGTGTGCGGGACCGTAGCCCAGCTTCATGGAGACGGTTGCGAATGGTCCTCGCCGATACCCCAGGAGCAACAGTGTCCCAAATTTGCTGGGAAGTGGCGGTGTGGTCCCCTACGGCACTGCGTAGGATCCTACGGTCTTGGCGTGCATCCGTGCGTCGCTGCGGTCCGGTCCCAGGTCGACGGGCACGTGCACCTTCCGCCGACCACTGGCGACAACATCGATGTACTGTGGAGACCTCACGCCCCACGTGTTGAGCAATTCGGCGGTACGTCCACCCGGCCTCCCGCATGCCCACTATACGCCCTCGCTCAAAGTCCGTCAACTGCACATACGGTTCACGTCCACGCTGTCGCGGCATGCTACCAGTGTTAAAGACTGCGATGGAGCTCCGTATGCCACGGCAAACTGGCTGACACTGACGGCGGCGGTGCACAAATGCTGCGCAGCTAGCGCCATTCGACGGCCAACACCGCGGTTCCTGGTGTGTCCGCTGTGCACTGATGATCTCAGATGTTAAGTCCCTTAGTGTTCAGAGCCATTTGTACCTGTGATTGCAGCGAGCAGATTGGCCATTGTCAACATCTTCCAACATGGTTGTTCAAAAAAAAAAAAAAAAAATGGTTCAAATGGCTCTGAGCACTATGGGACTTAACATCTATGGTCATCAGTCCCCTAGAACTTAGAACTACTTAAACCTAACTAACCTAATGACAGCACACAACACCCAGTCATCACGAGGCATAGAAAATCTCTGACCCCGCAGGGAATCTAACTCGGAAACCCGGGCGTGGGAAGCGAGAATGCTACCGCACGACCACGAGCTGCGGACCCAACCTGGTTGTATCAACTGCATCAGCGGCAGTAAATTAAATGTGGTAGACATATCGAATGTATAAAGCTTACATAAAATTAACTATTATTTTCAAATAACTGTGTGGGTACCCACCAAATCTCTTACGGTAGTTAAAAGATTATTTGGCGAAACAAAAATAGAAATAAATGCAGGATAGATAATGACAAATAGAAACAAAATCAATCAAAGAATGAGATAAGAGTATTCCCTTTATCCCACTCTATTGAACGTTTACATTGATAATGTCCTTGAAAACAGAAAATCAGATTATTATACAGAACTTAAATTACAT
Source organism: Schistocerca nitens (assembly GCF_023898315.1). Classification (NCBI taxonomy): domain Eukaryota; kingdom Metazoa; phylum Arthropoda; class Insecta; order Orthoptera; family Acrididae; genus Schistocerca; species Schistocerca nitens. The sequence goes on from NC_064618.1 coordinate 408,776,641, forward strand.
AAGCACATTAATCTAGGTGCTTCACTCTTTGCAGATGACGAAGTAATAATACAAGAAAGTGAAGACAACCTCCAGTTAGCAGTACATCAGCCAAAACAAATATGTTCAAAATATATTCTAAAATTTCGTGACATAAGACGAAAGTTATGACCTTTCAAGACAAATTACCAGTACAGTTGAAAATAGTAATTAACAGAAAAGTGACTCAACAAGCGTCACATGTTAAATAAATGGTCAACAAACCATGTTACGATTATGATATGATATTGATGAAAATTTACATAACTTTCAGGTAATATGTGAAATAATATACAGAACACTTACCTGCAAAACCCAAAGACATACAAAAATTTTAAAAATACACATTAAAAGTTGCAAAATTTAGTTTTTTAAGTCTATGCATATACCATTGCCACTGTATGGAAGTAAGAGTTAAACAAATATAGAAAAATGACAGCAAAATACAGGCAGCAGAATGAGCTTCCTAAGTAGAGAAAAGAACTGCAGAAAAAGAGATTTACTAGGCTGTGAGGGTGCTCCACAGGAGAAGAACATTAATAATGAAGAAATAGCTGAAGAAAGAGAGAGGTGGAAACAATGTGTAAGAAGGATGGAAGATTATAAATTACGCTAGAAAATCCTGAACTACAACCTCAAACGAACGACAGACATAGACTGACCAAGTAAACCATACATACACTCCGTGATGATGATGGCATTTAAACAGAGGATGACACGCGTAAAGCTGGATTACTAAACACCTTTTTCCAAAGCTGTTTCACAGAGGAAGGCCGCACTGCAGTTCCTTCTCTAAATCCTCGCATAAACGAAAAAATGGCTGACATCGAAATAAGTGTCCAAGGAATAGAAAAGCAACTGGAATCACTCAACAGAGGAAAACCCACTGGACCTGACGGGATACCAATTCGTTTCTACACAGAGTGCCCCCCTTCTGACAGCCGTGTACCGCAAGTCTCTAGAGGAACGGAAGGTTCCAAATGATTGGAAAAGAGCACAGGTAGTCCCAGTCTTCAAGAACGGTCGTCGAGCAGATGCGCAAAACTATAGCCCTATATCTCTGACGTCGATCTGTTGTAGAATTTTAGAACATGGTTTTTGATCGAATATCGTGTCGTTTTTGGAAACCCAGAATCTACTCTGTAGGAATCAACATGGATTCCGGAAACAGCGATCGTGTGAGACCCAACTCCCTTTATTTGTTCATGAGACCCAGAAAATATTAGGTACAGGCTCCCAGGTAGATGCTATTTTCCTTGACTTCCGGAAGGCGTTCGATATGGTTCCGCACTGTCTCCTGATAAACAAAATAAAAGCCTACGGAAAATCAGACCAGCTGTGTGGCTGGATTGAAGAGTTTTTAGCAAACAGAACACAGCACGTTGTTCTCAATGGAGAGACGTCTACAGACGTTAAAGTAACCTCTGGCGTGCCACAGGGGAGTGTTATGGGTCCATTGCTTTTCACAATATATATAAATGACCTAGTAGATAGTGTCGGAAGTTCCATGCGGCTTTTCGCGGATGATGCTGTAGTATACAGAGAAGTTGCAGCATTAGAAAATTGTAGCGATATGCAGGAAGATCTGCAGCGGATAGGCACTTGGTGCAGGGAGTGGCAACTGACCCTTAACATAGACAAACGTAATGTATTGCGAATACGTAAAAAGAAGGATCCTTTATTGCATGATTATATGATAGCGGAACAAACACTGGTAGCAGTTGCTTCTGTAAAATATCTGGGAGTATGCGTGCGGAACGATTTGAAGTGGAATGATCACATAAAATTAATTGTTGGTAAGGCGGGTACCAGGTTGAGATTCATTGGGAGAGTCCTTAGAAAATGTAGTCCATCAACAAAGGAGGTGGCTTACAAAACACTCTTTCGACCTATACTTGAGTATTGCTCAACAGTACCAGATCGGATTGACGGAGGAGATAGAGAAGATACAAAGAAGAGCGGCGCGTTTCGTCACAGGGTTATTTGGTAACCGTGATAGCGTTACGGAGATGTTTAGCAAACTCAAGTGGCACACTCTGCAAGAGAGGCGCTCTGCATCGCGGTGTAGCTTGCTCGCCAGGTTTCGAGAGGGTGCGTTTCTGGATGAGGTATCGAATATATTGCTTCCCTCTACTTATACCTCCCGAGGAGATCACGAATGTAAAATTAGAGAGATTCGAGCGCACACGGAGGCTTTCAGACAGTCGTTCTCCCCCCGAACCATACGCGACTGGAACAGAAAAGGGAGGTAATGACAGTGGCACGTAAAGTGCCCTCCGCCACACCTCGTTGGGTGGCTTGCGGAGTATAAATGTAGATGTAGATGTAGATGTAGACATACAAATTTTGTGAAGACAGAGCAAGAATTTACCTTATACCTGTCCCATTTTGTCTGTCATAGACTGTTTAATTTACTGGAAGAAATTCAAGTTTTAATTCAAGATTTATTTTGTACTACTAGTCAGTTTCAGCCCGTAGCCATTATGAAATGCAAATGTGCTCGATGAATACAGTGCCACCACACTTAAGGCTACATATATTTCATATGCAACCAGTTCCTTACCTAATTTTACACAGACCTCATAAATGAGTAAGTAAGAGGTAAATTCTGAAGGAGTCAAATCTAGGGACTGTGACAGATGTTCCAACACCAGATTCGACACAACATATGGTATCCATATTAAAATCAATTATTCTACAGACGTCTCGTTAACAATGAAACAAAAAAGTCGAAATCATCTGTACTTTAAGGTGTTGATTGATTATGGATTTTTATGCTTGACTGATCCCAAAATAACTCATTCGGGACACATACCGAAATATTAAAAGTATGCCTTGTTTGCATGAAACAACTTGAGTCTGAAATCAAACACAGATGTAAGACTAAGGACAAATATTCCAACCAAAAATAAAATATTGTCTTTAACATACATTATGGTACTAAGATGTGCCACTATTAGAGTTCATTGTAGCAAGCTTTTCTTCAAAGCAAAACACTAATTTACAACAAGCTTTGTTTTTAAATCAATAACACCTTTAATTTTTAATTCAAATCAAAATTTATAAATTACCCTCTGTTGAAATGAACCACCTTGAGTATAATAAATTTCCAAATCACTTAACCACAATACTGGGTAAATATTTTATGTAACTAAGTATATATTGTTGCTAAATTGTATAGAGGAATTTAATTGCCTAAAATGTCTAAAAAATGTTTGACGCCGCCCACCACGAGTTCCTATCTTGTGCAATCTCTTCATCTCAGAGCAGCGCTTGCAAGCTCATCCTCAATTATTTGCTGGATGTATTCCAACCTGTGACTTCCTCTACAATTTTTGCCCTCTACAGTTCCAAGTAATACCATGGAAGCCGCTCACTGATGACTTAACGGATGTCCTTTCATCCTGTGCCTTCTCCTTGCCAGTGTTTTCCACATCCTTACCTTATCAGTCCATCTAATTTTCAACATTCCCCTGTAGCACCTCATCTCAAATGCTTCGATTCTCTTCTGCTCCGGTTTTCCCATAGTCCGTGTTTCATTAACATACAGTGCTGTGCTCCAGACATAATTTTCAACATTCCCCTGTAGCACCACATCTCAATTGCTTCGATTCTCCTCTGTTCCGCTTTTCCCATAGTCCATGTTTCACTACCATACAATGCTGTACTCCAGACATACATTCTCAGAAATATCTTCCTCAAATTAAGGTCTGCGTTTGATACTAGTAAAATTCTCTTTGGCAGGAATGCCCTTTTGGCCATTGCTAGTCTGCTTTTGATGTCCTCCTTACTCTGTCCACTACTTGTTATTTTGCTGCCTAAGTAGCAAAATTCCTTAACTTCATCTAATTCATGATCATCAATCCTGATGTTTCAAGCTGTTCTCGCTTGTGCTACTTCTCATTACTTTCGTCTTTCTTCGATTTAACCTCAGTCCACATCCAGTACTCACTAGATTGTCAATTCCATCCAGCAGATCATGTAATTCTTCTTCACGTTCACTCAGGAGAGCAATGTCATCAGCGAATCGTATCATTGCTATCCTTCCACCTCAAATTTTAATTCCACTCCTGAAACTTTCTCTCATTTCCATCATTGCTTCTTGAATCTACGAATTCAGTAGAAGGGGCGAAAGACGACATCTCTTCCCTACACACTTTCTAATCCGATCACTTCGTCCACTCTTATTATTCCCTTTTTCCTCTTGCACATATTTTACATTACCCATATTTCCCTATAGATACCCCTGTTTTCCCGGAATTTCGAATGTCTTGCTCAATTTCACACTGTCGAACGCTTTTTCCAGGTAGACCAATCCTATGAACATGACTTGATTTTTCTTTAGTCTTATTTCCATTGTCAACTGCATTATCAGAATTGCCTCTCTCGTGTCTTTGTCTTCCCAAAAGTCAAACTCATAGCCATCCAACACGTCCTCGACTTTCCTTTCCATTCTTCTGTGCAGTATCTGTGACCGCAACTTGGCTGCATGTGCTGTTAAGGTGATTGTGAGATAATGCACGCACTTGTCGGCTCTTGCTGTCTTCTGAATTTTGTGGATAATGTTTTTCCGAAAGTCGGATGGTATGTCGTCAGACTTGTACATTATACACATCAACGTGAATAGTCGTTTTGTTGCGATTTCCCCAAGTGATTTCAGTAATTCTGATGGAATGTTATCTATCCCTTCTGCCTTATTTGGTCGTAAGTCCTCAAAAGCTCTGTTAAATTCTGATTCTAATACTGAATTCCCTATCTCTTCTAAATCAACTCCTGTTTCTTCTTCTATCACATCAGACAAACCTTCCACCGTATAGAGACCTTCAATGTACTCTTCCCACCTATACGCTCTCCCCTCTGCATTTAACAGTGGATTTCTCATCGCAGTTTTAATGTTACCACGCTTGATTTAACTTCACTACAGGTTGTTTTGACTTTACTATATGCTGAGTCAGTCCTTCCGACAATCATTTCTTTTTCGATTTCTTCACATTTTTCATCCAGCCATTTCATCTTCGCTTCCCTGCACTTCCTATTTATTTCATTCCTCGACATGCATTTCTGTATTTCTGAATTTCCCTGAATATTATTGCTGTATCTACGGCCTTAGAAACTTCAAGTGTACCTTATCATTCCTTAGTACACCCGTATCCCAGTTCTTTGTGTATTACTTGTTCCTCACTAATCTCTTAAACTTCAGCCTACTCTTCGTCAATACTACATTGTGATTTGATTCTATATCTGCTCCAGGATACGCCTTACAATCCAGTATCTGATTTCGGAATCTCGGTTGACCATGATCTAATCTAAATGAAATCTTCCCATATCACGCGGCCTTTTCCTCTTGTGATTTTTGAACATTCACTATCTACTAACTGAACATTCATTATCTACTAGCTGAAATTTATTATAGACCTCGATTAGTCTTTCTCCTCTCTCATTCCTTGTTCCAAGCCCATATTCTCCTGCAAGCTTTTCTTCTACTCCTTCCCCTGCAAATGCATTCCAATCTCCCATGGTTGTTATATTTTCATCTCCCTGTATATACTGTATTACCCTTTTAATATCCTCATGTACTTTCTCTATCTCTTCATCTTCAGCTTGCCACATCGGCATGTATACCTGACTTATCGTTGTCGGTCGATTCTGATAAGAACAACCCTATCACTGAACTGGTCTCAGTAACACATTCTCCACCCTACCGTCCTATTCACAACGAACCCTAATCCCATTATAACATTTTCTGCAGATGCTTATATTAGCCTACACTCATATGCCCAAAAATCCTTGTCTTCTTTCGATTTCACTTCACTGACCCCTACTATATCCAGATTGAGTCTTTGCATTTCCCTTTTCAAATTTTCTTGCTTCCCTACCTCATGCAAGCTTTTTACATTCTACGCTCTGTCGTCCAGAATGTTATCCTTTCGTTGATTATTCAATCTTATTCTAGTGGTCACCTTCCCCTTGGCAGTCCCTTCCTTGAGATCCGAATGCGGGATCATTCTGAAATCTTTTGCCAATGGATTGCTCATTGTGACACTTTTTCAAGTGCATGTCACATGTACCGTGGATATACGTTATGTGTATTTAATGCAGTGGTTTCCATTGCCTTCTGCCTGCGGAATTCTTCAGCCGCTTATGGTGATTGTTAATCAAATTTAAGTGGTGGTGGGTTTCGAACCAGAGACTATGGACGCTTTGATTAGTAATCAAAGACACTACTCCTACACCATGCGTATTTTATAAATAGTGAATGTAGTTTAATTCGTACTAGACAGGTAGTGAAATGTTAACTTCTCCAGTGCCATTCAGTACTACCAATTCCACTACTGTAATCTAACAAACCAGTTTGTAGCATGGTCCTGATGGTTAGTACAGAAGCTGATACAAAGTAATGAGTATGGTAATATTTTGTAGCTACAGTCAGTTTTGTGATACGAATGCTCATTGATGTTAACTATGATAACTGTAAGTGTAATCAATGTTATTAATTACAACCATGTAAAAGATATGTTTCTTTGCATTATAAATCAGCTATATTTTCAAGAGTTCTTTTAATTTTTATACAAAGATAGGCTTACTACACGTATTTGACTAAAGTGAAGTAGTGCTGTGAACCTCATATTAAAAATGATAATGTAACTGAAATGTAATTCTTTGTAATTCTGTAGAAAGCATGTTTTATTTACTTTCTAACTGGAAATGTATTTTTAGCTAAATTCCATTTATGCAAAATATATTTCTTCTTTTTGTAAAATTCAGTACTGTACCAAAATTCTTATAAGCTCGTGACTTTTAATTATAATCTTAAATTCGTAAGTATTTCAATAAGGGTTTGTAAATTGCTAACTGTTGTGCATTTACTCACGCAACAATGCTGGTATCTGTCTAGTTAATTGTAGAATATTCCAGTATGATCGTAAACCAAGTATTTGACAAGTGACATTGAAACTGAAATGAAGAACGTAAAAACGTTTTCTTATTACTTGGTGCTAAGAGAATTAATAATGAGAAGATGAAGTGATTATTGTTACAGGTTGTTAATTTATATGAAAACCCTGGTAACACTAATACAACTCCAGTATGTAGGTATTTCATTTCGATCTACATTACCAACATTGATGCTATTGTCTGTCAGTGATGCGTTAAAGCATGTACAATTTACGAAAATAAATTTGCTAATGTTAAACAATTATTTTTATTTTCCCCCTATAACTGGACAGTGAGATTGTATATAAAATTACCTAATACCTTGGTTAGGCACCAGCAGCATACTTTTTGACACATCATGTCTGTAATGTCAGACTGCACCTTCTGTGGTAGCCAAGTAAGTGTTTCACTTCAACTGATCCACAGTTACCTAAATGTTACACTAATATGGTCTCATATGCCAATTTCACGTCTGCAGGATCCTGAGACATGTTAGGCAGAGTGGTGAGATCTACAGTACTATTAAATTATTATCTGTCACTTCTACTCATGATCTGATTTCTAGTGTCTGACGGGAATTTACCACATCTTAGGTTTAGCTGTTTTGATTACTGAAAGGCAGAAAATAAAATGTAAATCTATTTCTTTCCGTATATCATGGAAACGAATCTTAACCACGTAAAATTATATCCACCAACGCCCTGAACAGCTTCTAGAAGCGTGTAATGGAAATTGTGTAACAACCTTTACTTTAACATAGACTACGTAACTTACAATTAGATCTATCTCATACCATGGAGATGATACAAGAAGATACAAACACATAGTTTTTGGACGAGCTGTTTCGTTACCTGCAGTGTGAAGTTCTAAGGTCTACAAAGTACCTGGTTACGGCTGTTATAATCTGTTTATTGCAGTAAACTATTTTCCAGCAAAAACTTCATTTCGGTATAAAAATAAGTGGCAATGAGATGATGTCGTTACTGTCAGATAACAGTTTCCTATTGTTGGCAAATGTTTTCTTATCCCTATGATGCGTGGATGACTCACAAATACGAGTACTGTATATGTTAATGTGCAGGTTACTGAGTAAATAGGCAATGGCTTTGTGCAGGGCTATAGCTGCCCCATTGAACAAAGTTTTGTTACTCCTTTGTATGAGTCTGAACGTACTAGCTGAATTGATTTTGACAACCGTTTCCAAATGAAAGTTACCTGTTTGAAATTACTATCTCGGTTAATCACTGAACTGGGCTTGTGGTAGGCAGTGTAGAAATTTAAAAAAAAAATAGTTAATCTGAAAGGTTAAACTCTGGATATAAATATTACTTTATTGTACTTTACTGTAAATATACTGTTATGCAAAAGTTAAGAGCGAAATGACTTCTACATGGTATGTTACTGCCAAGTAACGTATCTCGATGAAACTTTGATCATACAGGGAAGGAAATTCTACAGCATAGTACAGGCGGTAAACGAAAGAAGTACGCAATGAGACGAACGGAAATGATATTTTTGTTCAAAGACAATAATTACACTGAAGTCACCGCTGTCATGATGGTCCCCTGGAAATTACAGATTGCGGAAAATGGTTCTTAATAGGGTGTGCGATCGACACGGACGGCAATGCATCCTCTGCACCATGCTCCCATGCTGGACACAGTCTTGGTACGTTCTTGTGGAAGGGCATTCTATTCCTGCAGCAGCGCGATCGAAAACTGCTGTATGGTGGTTGGTGCATGTCAACGTGCTGGAATACGTCTCCTCAAGGCATCCCACAAGTGTTCGATAGGATTTAAACCGGGGAAGGGGCAGGCTAGTCCTTCACCGAACATCTTTTCTCTGAAAGAGCTCCTCTACCTGCACAGTTCAATGCAGTCAGGCATTGTCGTCCACAAAACGGTCAGGTCCCAGTTCATCCCTGAAAAGACGCCCATGGGTAAGCAGGACAGTGTCACTTAATGTTGATCAGTGAACGCACCGTGTCCAAAGATTTGGAGATCTGTACACTAATTCATCGCCTTAACAGCTGGACCACCAAAGCGATCGTGTTCGTCAATGTTCTCGCCATATGAGGGTAGGAACATTGTCGAACAATATCATTTTGGTGCTCCAGCTGTTGTGGTTTGGGGAGGCCACTTTACACGCCTTTTTTAAAGAAGAGGTTATCTGTTGTTGTGTATCTTTCAACAGACGTTAATTGAAATGTACAATATTTACATCTCTAAAACGGGCACGCTTAAATCTTTCCTTTTTATTAAATTTAAATGTTGTAATTAAATGCAATTACTTTCTAATTATGAAATATAATCAACATTAATTTGTTTCCCAATGTCAATCTCAATAGCTTTCTAATAATTTACTAATATTTGTAGGTGTTGTTCCCTGATCACAGGCGACCTGAATATTTAATAACGCTCTTACATTGAATAAATGACCAACTGTATAAAAAGTGTAATAATATGGGTGCCATGCTGGACGTTGGCGACATGTTTCCGTCTCAGATGCTCCCTGTTTACTTCAAATAAATGTTTGCCTGGGCTGGTAGCTGGAGTAGGGCGCCAGGAACTGGTGACTGGCTCTTCTGTGGCCGCAGCCCACGGAGGCAGGCACGCTGCACAAACAGTGCTGGCCTGAGATAGGGCAGTGACTGTGTGCTCGACAGCCGTGGCTGCAGCGCCTTCCATCGGATTTGCGCGTTTCTCCCAATGTCCGCTGTCAACTGGTACCCTCCGTCCACAGTACAAGAGCCACTGTTGAAGTCATTTCTGACTTACAGGTACTGCAGTCGCAGAGAATGACATCTCATGTGATGTGGAGAGAAACATTCAGTAGTGATAGCAGCTATGCATACGTCATCAGTGTGTTACCTGCCACATCGCTGCCGTCAGAGATTGACACAGAGGGGGAGGTGAAAGACTCTGCACTGACACGAGTGTTGCTATCGGCCCATCTACAGGCGTCAGCATCAACGGGGCCATCCGCTGAGCGACTCCAGCCACGTCCTTCGTGAATTACCGTCTTTAAAGGAGGGCAGTTATGTTATTTCATTTGATAATGAAGATAAATTTCAAGAAAAACTAGATATTTTAAAATGGTTTGTTGCCCCATGAAAACCATTCAGGAACGTAAAATGGTGCATAAAAAGCTGTACGGAAAGACACTTACTACGCAGTATGTATAAAATTCAAGAAGGAACAACTGCAACTGAAACAAAATCTTCATAGATTACCTTTCTGCGCCAAATTTCATTAAAATCGAAAGTTTTCAACGACATTTCCATCATGAAAATCTTGGGGTTCATGCGAATTTGATGTGACCAGTTAACCGAGAAATTGTTGTCCAGTAACAATGGAGTATCGAGAGAGAAGAGCTGGCAAGGTGGAATGATATAATGATAAGACACAGCGGTCTAATGACTACAGAGTATAGACTAGAAACAAAGATAGGGACGATGGCTGGCTCTGAGCACTATGCGACTTAACTCCTGAGGTCATCAGTCACCTAGAACTTAGACCTAATTAAACCTAACTAACCTAACACACATCCATGCCCGAGGCAGGATTCGAACCTGCGACTGTAGCGGTCGCGCGGTTCCAGACTGAAGTAGGGACGATGAGCAGCAAAAATTAAATTAGCGCTAAACTCATCAAAGTTGATGATGACGTTGTAGATCCAGAGAAGGAAATTTGCTATTTTTGGAAGAAAAATAACGTATGACGTGCGAAGCAAGGAGGATGTAAGTACCAGATTAGGAAAGACAAGAGTAACATTCCCATCTGAAAGAATGCATTAACTTTAGGAAGATATTTCTGGGAAGGTATCCCTGGACCACTGCATTTGGGCTGTGAGGAAGCCGGGAAAAAATCGAACCACTTGAGAAGTGGTGTTACAGAACAAAAGTGAAGATTAAAAAGACATAAAAATGAGGAGGTTCTATGAAGGCTTGGCGAGGAAACTCTAGAAGAAGGATCATGTCGCTAGGTGGAGCATAGTGGGTACATACTGCAAATTGCGGTAGACACTAGAATGTATCCAACAAATAATCGCGGACGTTACGTTGGGTGTAAGTGCCACACAGAAAAAAAAATTGTATGTAGTCCACACACCGAACATACACATTCGTGTTCACATTTGATGTCATTGCGATCCATCGGATAGGAATTGTCGGGGCTACTCAGCGATCTACAAACTTCCACCCACAGACTCGATCAGGATTCTGCACTTCGTATTGCAACCGAATCACGTGACAACAACGGACCGTCGCTTACTTCGGCACCAGCTCTATCATGCCAAATCTTCAGTGCAATCCTCACGTTACCGCTTTCCTCCACTCTGTGTTTGCGTAAAACTTAACGTGTCAATAAGCGTCTCCTTATACAAAACTGTCTATGCTGTAGCAGTCTTGCAACGGATGGTAGATGTTTTAATGGCAAATTCAGTATGTCCATTGCGGAAGACGAACTGTGACTGATTTAAATTGCTGATCTGTCTGGTAATAAATATGCAACACACCGCTCCGCTTTTTTTCTAGGTTTCTGGTATTATTTATTCTCCATAAACATGTTTTAGAGCCATTACAGGCTCATCATATTGAAGTGTTACAAGAACATTATGCTGTGGACCAAGTGTAGCTCGCAGTGGTTAGACACTGGACTCGCATTCGGGAGGACGACGGTTCAATCCCGCGTCCGGCCATCCTGATTTAGGTTTTCCGTGATTTCCCTAAATCACTCCAGGCAAATGCCGGGATGGTTCCTCTGAAAGGGCACGGCCGACTTCCTTCCCCATCCTTCCCTAATCCGATGAGACCGATGACCAAGCTGTCTGGTCTCCTTCCCCAAAACCAACCAACCAACCAAGTGTAGCTAGATGCTGTGCTGATGCTACTGGTGGAAATGATGGAAATTTAGTAATTGGTGACTAAACGTTTTTGAAACCGAATGTTTGTTACATTTTAGGTACTTACAGTGCACTGCCTTGCGGTATCCGTATTAAATCTGTTCCTGTAACGTACATTATCAAACAATGTACACAAATATACGTAGTATTTAGCTGCACTTGGTTTTACGCTGATTCACTGGAATTAAACACTGGCTGTTTTTACGAAGATTATGGATATGATAGATATTAGGCTGTACTATATCATCATCTTTGGCATAAGATACATAGCATTACAGTACAAGTATTACTAGCACAGAAGTTATATATTTAAGTGCAAGAGTGCTTTTATATTGGCAATATAAATGTAATATAGGTTAAACTCTATACAAAAAGCAAACAAATAGAGTGGAATATTTACTATGTAATTAAAAAGTTTTATAAGTTACAGAATCCCACAGTTGTTACATCACATGGAAAACCAAATTTATGCAGTAAGATAAATGTGTGTTATTGTTGTCATTTTTGGTGTTTGGGTGCCAGGATGTCTTGGAAATTCCTTACAAATACTTAAAAAACCGACTACCAGTGATGCTGCATTAACAGTTCCTCATGCCACCCTCACCAACATAAAACCACTTCCTTCAGCTCAACCTATAAAAAGTGAAGAAGATGCATGTAAAGAAATGAGCATACTTCAATCTGTAGCCCAAAACAACGGTTATAATATCTCTTTGATAATCATCCTATTCGAAAAAATTCACAGTAAACCTAAGCAACTACCATCACCATTTTAAGCTAAGAAAGAAACACCAAAATTTCTATGGCTTCCGTTCCTTGGCAAAGTGTCATATAAACTTGCAAATACGAGGGGCGTTCAGAAAGTAAGCTCCGATCGGTCGCGAAATGGAAACGACTATGAAAATCCGATAAAGCTTTGCACAGATGTGTTGGATAGTGTCTCTAGTATAACCCCAGTTAGCATCACGTCGCTCTTCTCATTTCTGAGCTCGCAGTGAGTGCGTAAAGATGTCTAGAAAATAGTGTCTGCCGCCAAGTACGAGGGCATGGTGAGAAATTTCGCCTGAAGCTATGCAGCTAACATTACATAACTGTCGTGCTGTTTCTTCTTCAAGACAATTCTCAGCCGCATTCTGCAGGGGCAATGAAGATGCTCCTGCATCGTTTTCAAATGGAAATGTGAGATTACCCACAATACAGTCCGCAATTTTCTCCCCCTGAGTTTCATCTCTGGTCACATGAACCGCTGTCTTTGAAGACAACATTTTGACACAGACAACGAGGTGTAGGCCAGCGTGGAGAATTGGCGGAAAGCACTGGCGGCTGCCTTCTATGATGAGGCTATTGAAAAGTTGGTACAACGCCATGACAAAAGTCTAAGTCAGAACGGCGACTACGTAGAGAAGTAGCTGAAAGGTGTAGCTAATTGTTACAAGTAAAACATTTCTGATGTTCACTGTGGTTTCAATTTGGCAATCAATCGGAGCTTACTTTCTGAACAGGCCTCGTATGTTCAGAATGCACAACATCAAAATATACTTCCACACTGACAATAAACTACAAAATAAAATTGTGCACAACAATAAATCCACTGGAAATTGGCATGGAAATTCTGGCACACTTACATGCTCTTGTTCTTGCTTCTGCATAGGTCAAAAAGGGATAAATATTGCGACCCATTACGAAGAACAAATTGATGTCCTTCGATTCAAAAACTTAAATAAGTCCAGCTTTGCATCACACTTTGCCCATCATGAACACTGTGTTGGCAATATCAGTGTCAAGCTTTCTGTCTTACACAGTGCTGAGAGGAATCTGCCCAATCAGCGAATATGATGATAAGCAACAAAGCACTTAACAGCTAGGTAGCACTATTATAACAGGAATAAGAAAACCAGAAAGATTTATGTGTAGCAAAAATTAATTGGAAAATAGTTATTTGTACTCATTATGCAGCAGGAACAGTCATTAAATACTATTCTGAAATGGAAGAAAATTCAAACTCGCTGATTTCTAACAGGTTTTGGAGTAAGACACTAGCCATAAGTAACAAATTGGGCAGCTCTTACTAACGTAAACTCCACTATTTCAAACAGCTAAGCAGACGAATCTCACATTTAATACTTGATTTACCTGGCTGCCCATAACAACTACAGTGGAAAAGTATATTCTTCTTTTAGGAGAATTAACCACAGAAAATCTCAGGGCAGGTCGACTAACAACCCAACCTAAATGTTTTACAAACACAAACTAAAATGATTACAGCGAAAAGGCACCGTGATTAAATTAGTTCACCCAATGAAATGTTTTACAAATTCTGAAGCAATATGATCAATATGGAAAGGCACTCTGGTTAAATTAGATTAACCCCACTAAAATGTCTTGCAGATGCTTAACAAATGATTACATTGAACAGGCACTCTGATTAAGTTACACTTCATCGTACTTAAAAAGGGAGAAAACCACACATTTCAGCCCTCAACATGGACCATGGTAGTCCACAAGAAATATGACCAATTTAAAGACGTAATTCTGATTAACGTAGCTCCACTAGCTCTATAACTCAGACCAAGTGACTTCCATACGTTTCATAAATAGTTGCGACTAACGTCTGTAGTGAAACAGAGTTGCTTCCATTAAGGTAAACTTAAGCTGTTTCGGAGCGAATCCCCATAAACCACAAACACAGCAGACCTTCCTGGAAGGACAAGCTAGTCGCAGCACTACTACTTTAGCAAAACAAGCCGCAGGAGCCACAGAAAGGGTCTTATCAAAATATGTGATATCTTCGTGGGATGAGGTCTGTGGCCTGCAAAAGCTGTTTAGTGACAGAGGAGGTAAGCCGGCCTCGTGTCCCGCACGTGCTCCTTGCAATTCCGCCGGAAAATTCTAACTGTCCTCCTTCGCGCCGGTCAAAGCTCCCAGCGCGGAGAACTACGAAATATGGAGCCCCGCTACCGTGATCTACGTAGTTATCGATTGACAGTGTGAGATGGTACGGCTCATTGTATTTCCATCTAGCGCGGGTATTGATCCTGACAGCGTGTAGACATGCATGTGCTGTTACCTCAACTAATACGATGCTAACTTACCAGAGGCGCTGGTAGAGTAAAAAGTGTGCAACACCAATTGGTCGCTGCCCTAAAAATATTGCACCCGCTTTCCAGGTGACGGTCTTGTTATACTCCTATGATGATTTTCGTCTCGAATCATATTAGTAATCTGATAACAACCGCTCTGTCTTTTTGGATTTTATTTGGAATACGGTAGTGACTCTCAGTGTTTAGTTTACAACAGACGTGTAAGTATTTGAAGACTCCTTTTACGGTCCCACTGAAATTAAAATAAGTGTCACCATTTTAAATTTTAAGCACATGGTGGGGTTCCTGGGTCTCAATTTGATGGAGAGCTAAATTCGATGATACAGTTGAGGCATCTGAAAGCACCATTCTCAGTGTGGTCATTATTTTAAAATGCATTAACCACATGACATAGGGAACGAACAAAACACGTCTGTTCCAATGTTATACAACCTTTGTCGGTCCAGTCTCGTTTATACAACGTATGGGTTTCCTCGATTATCACACTTAATGATTCTTGATGTGGTTTACTGTGAATCAGACTGCACAAGCAGTCTGAGGCCCATTGTTAGTGCAATCAGTTCGCCCACCTACAGACTTGCTAAATATCTGGCACGATTTTTAGCACCAAAATTGGGACGTTGAGAACACCATGTTGTCAACTCGCAGAAATTTGTTGAGCAACTCAAGAGAATGAACGACATAATGGTTAGCCTGGACGTTTTGTCACTTTTTACGAGGGTGCCAATACAGGATACTCTGGATCTTTTGGCCAAACATTTTCCACCTGGAATCATTAAGTTGTTCCGCCACGTCCTAATGACAACGTACTTTTTGTACTGCGATGAATATTGTGACATGACGGACGGCACAGCCATGGCATCACCACTGTCTCCAGCAGTCGCAAATTTCTTCATGTAGCACTTTGAGGAGCAGGCTCTGCAAACTGCGACATTGCGACCGTCTTGCTTTCTACGATACATTGATGACACCCTCCTGATATAGCCTCATGGTGAAGATGTACTGCAGCAGTTCGTCAATCATATGAATGGTGTCCATTCCAACATTAAATTTACTATTTTAAACATAGCTGCACAACAGCAACGGTTCCACGTAATAAAATTATAAACAGCCGACCAGTTGCAATGGATAAAGAATTCTTTACCTAGGTTTCGACAAATGTAAATTTGTCTTCTTCAGAAGGTGGCCTAAGGACAATGAACATCATAGCTTTCATTAGAAAAGTATGAAACTTAAGTCAAGAATAGATTTTAACACAAATTAGAGAGCTCTTGCATTACAGAAATATGAGAACGACGACTGGTACTTACAATTTTACATTAGTAAGGACTAATGTACCATCGCCGTTTCTACAAATGTCGGCATAGATCCATTTGTCAAAATTAAAATATAGACCTAGAATTAGGGTTTGTTACGTAAATATAAATTAGTACATGGATCTTACAGAGCTCACAACCAACTGAGTGTAATCGGCCAGCGTAATTACTCTGTCGAGATGGAGAAGCACGGCAAGCTACCATTCTTGAATGTTTTGCTTGAGCGGAAGGGAGGAGGCCAGCTTGGTCATTCAGTGTACCGGAAACCGACACACACTGATCGGTACTTGAACGCCAATAGTTTCCACCACCCTGTACACAAGAAAGCTGTCCTGAACACGTTGGTTCATAGAGCCAAGATTATCTCTGACGACGACCACCTACAGTCTGAATTTCAGAAAGTAAAACGTGTTTTCAGGGAAAATGGATACAGCAAAAGAGAAATCGCAAACGCTTTCAAGGGCCGCCGACGAAAGACACCTGGTGAATCAGTAGAAGAGGCCAAACGGACTGTATTCCTGCCGTACAGTGGAGCAATTAGCAGTAAGTTAGGACGTCTGCTACAGAAACATGGGCTAAGTCCAGTGTTCCGGCCCGCCCCCAAGATACGAGATATGTTGCGCCCTGTTAAAGATGACATTGCTCTTCGAGTGTCCGGTGTGTATGGTATACCCTGTGAATGTGGCAGCATGTATATTGGACAAACAATTCGCACCGTTGCTGAACGTTGTACTGAGCACAAGCGCCATATAAAACGAAGGGAGCTTGACAAGTCGGCCATAGCTGAGCATTCCCTAGAAAACGGGCGTAAAATACAGTTCAAAAATACAAAAATGTTGGCTCATGCGTCTACATATTGGGACTCCGTTATAAAGGAAGCGGCCGAGATTCGTTTAACAAACAACAATTTCAACAGAGACCAGGGATACACACTCAGCAGGGCATGGGGACGGGCGTTGGACATCGAAAGAAAGCGAAGACAGATGCGCGACGCGGGAGCGACATTTTCAAACGTGGCGCCTGCCCCTGGCGCCACCTGACGTCACTGGTGCTGCCACGGGCTACAGCTCGGCTAGATGCCCGGGTCGACTTATGCGCGCGTGCCACATTGGATCGATCTGATTGGCTGCTGATGATGTCATCATGCCTATATAAGCGAGAAACCGTAGCAGCCCCGGCAGTCAGTTTCGACTGGTAGAGCAGGCGATGGGGGTGCTGGAGCGTCGGGAGTATCTTGGGGCGGTAATCCTGAACGTTTCCAGAGCCTTCGACAGCGTGTGGCACGACGGCCTTGTGTATAAACTACTTACACACGGCCTACCGGTGTCGCACGCCCGCCTGCTCAAATCCTACCTGACTGGGCGCACCTTCCACGGGACGTCGACAGCACGACCCATAGCAGCTGGAGTACCGCAAAGGTCCGTCATCGTCCCCTTGCTCTGCTCACTGTACACCGCCGACGTCCCGAGGAGGCAGGGCGTACACGTTGCGCTCTACGCGGACGATACGGCGCTCTACGGCAGAAGCATCAACGTCAGGCTGATGCGTCACCGCCTGCAATCGGCTTGCGACGTCCTTGGAGCTTGGGCCACCAAATGGCGGCTCAAGTTTAACGCAGCCAAAAGTCAGGCGGTGATCTTCACCAGAAAGAAGATTCCTGCCGACCCCCAGCCACTCAGCGTCGTGGGAGGCCCCATCCCATGGTCGAACACCGGACGCTACCTAGGCATCACTCTGGACCGGCGCCTGACGTGGAAGGCGCACATCAGGGAAGTAAGGGGTAAAGCGCTTGGCAGATTGCGCTTGTTGTACCCCTCACTCAACCCAGCGACGACCCTGTCCCCACACCGTGGTATAACTCTGTACCTGACACTAATCAGGCCTGTGTTAGAGTACGCTGCTGTGGTGTGGGGCAACGCGGCCGACTCGTCCATCGCAAAGTTGCAGACGGTCCAGAACAAGGCGCTTAGGTTAGCGCTTCACCTGCCACGATTTAGCACCGGAGAACTCCACAGAGTAGGAGGAGTCCCGCTGCTCAAACATCGATTCCGGCAGGCGGCGCATCGTTTTTACTCAGCAGCCCGGATTTAGGAGAACGACGTTATACGCAACTTGGGAAACCAAGTGCACTGGCGCCCGACCACAAGGTGGCCAGACCTGTTGCTGGAGTGAAGGCACACCGCAATATGAGCCAGGTGAAGTAAAAGAAGAACGCAACCGTGAGGAAGATTCCGACGAGAGGACAACTTCCAACACATCCAGGCAGAAGTAGGAAAGGCGTGATCCGCTCACTCTACAACACACCGGAGTACGATGCTCCGTGAATTTGCGTAACGTAGAGCCGCGGCAGTCATTGAACTCCTGACGACGAGGCCGGAGATGGCCATAGAAAACTCGAGGATTTTATTCGAACTGGCGCGGCTGGAAAACCGAGAACGTTTTATTTATCCTCTACTGATTGAATCTCCTCTCTTGACTGTTCTGTTGGTCTGGTAGGCAATCCAGACACAGCACTGGGGTTCCCACGCTGGGGGAGCAAGCCTCTACTTTGTTTATCCTAAGAGGAGCCAATCAGCGACTCCAAATCTAAATCTCTATTGTCTGGCAAAAGAAGATTTTAGACAAGGAAGACGTCATTCTCACTGTAAGCAAGGCCATGTTTTGGCGCCGGCCGCGGTGGTCTCGGGTTCTAGGTGCTCAGTCCGGAACCGCGCGACTGCTACGGTCGCAGGTTCGAATCCTGCCTCGGGCATGGATGTGTGTGATGTCCTTAGGTTAGTTAGATTTAAGTAGTTCTAATTTCTAGGGGACTGATGACCACAGATGTTAAATCCCATAGTGCTCAGAGCCATTTGAACCATGTTTTGGCAGAAAACATATATCTAGACACGACCACAGTCTCTCATTTATGGAGTAATCTGATCTTTCCAGGTTGACCATCTCCAGTTTCTGAAAGAAGGCAGTTAAGCTTTCCAAACAGTCGTTCCCATTGCATATTTTGCGTATTTGTTTTTTCCGCTAACAAAACTAACCTGGCAACTTCCTGGCGTCAAGGGGCGTGGGACGGGGAGGGGGGGAAGATAGTCCTACCTCCACTAGACACGTACACCATCCACTCTGTCTGTACCGTCCCAGCTTCTAACATGAGAATGCATATAGTTGTGTGACCTTCCCAACGTTTACACAAAAGCTCAGTTTACAGTAGTCTTTCTTAAATGCCTTGCTCCACCCACTTTCAGCCATCTGTTTGTTTTCCATGACGAACTGGCGCCTGCTCCAGCTAAAATGTTTTGTGAACTGGTGCCTTCTATCCGACCCTAAGCGGAAGGAGGAGAGAGCTTTGGACAGAAGTCACTCAACAGGTAAGAGTCACTGAACACTGTTTATCCAGAATGACTCGCACAGCCAGGTCGTTATGGCCCGAATTCATCTCGTTCTTTGTTCTCATCGCCTCTGCTAAGGCCCCTTCAAGCTCTTCAAAGATGATACATTCAGTAACAAGAACATTATGCCCACTATTCACTCATGTAGAGGAAGTCAGTAACTATATATATCTGAGGTCGTGTCCTAAAATATGAATGTTAATCTGACTGACAATATTGTTAAAGTGAGAGAGTGGCGTGCCGTCCCTCAGCGCGCCTAAAATTCCATAATGAAGATGATGATTGCGATCATCATTATCATCATCATCATAGTTAATTTGGAGATATCCGCTGTATGCGTTAATGTGACCTTGGCAAATGGAACAGTGTGGTTTGACACATAACTCGTACTTCAAATGTAGGCATTGTCACACATCGACTACGTATTATTATGTGCCATTGAGTCAAAGTTATATAATAAAATATTGTTCAGAACAGTCTTGATTTGCGTGAAAACGCTTTCGCTGTCAATAAGGCGTGCGCCTCGCTAGGTAACCATTGGAGTCCTACAATCCATTTTAGGTTTACAGTCTAGGGCAACCTAGTAACACGATGTCGTTACAATTTTATTGTAAGATTATGTAAAAGAACAAGTAAATTGTTACTTAAATCTGACTTATGATAATTCCCAACATAATATTAGGGTTTCTATTCATGTTCCATGACACATAGTGCATATGTTGTATCCCATTGGCCAAAGATGATGCACAATGACAGAAAAGGTTCGGGGCTTCTGCTATTTAACTCCATGACACTGACACATAGTCAGCAGTCGACATGAGTGGGTGGTATCCAAAATTCCTGCACCACGCCACACGTCATCACTGGATATTACACAGTATAATTCATGTTTAACGTGATGTTATTTACATTACATGTTTCCCTCTGTTCTGTTGGAGTCTTAATTACAGTCTGGTCGAAAGATGGTCCACATCTTGTCAAAACCAGTCATCACTTCTGAATAATAGTATGTTTTTATGTGATCACGATTGTTCTATATAATGTTTTATTACTAGTTCATCACGACTGCTGCTGTTCTCAATATGTTTATAAATATTATGAAGGGTATATATTCTTGACTGGAAGACATGGAGCATAACAGAGACTTCACTTGGTAGGAGGTGTTGCACCAGTCGCACAAGCATCAACAATACAGACAAATTACGTTGCATCTACGACCGATACGACTTCGTGAGAATGTGAGTGTCTGACGTGACTGGAAATTGACCTGGGGGCCTTGGTCTGGGGGAAGAATCCGTATGACAACAAGAGCACTCTCGTGATCATCCCACGTCAATCTGGTGATCGGACCTGTTGTGCTGCCATTCATGAATAGCAGTCCAGGGAGTGTTTTCCAACAGTATAACACTGGTCCAGATACAGGTATTATAACCCAGCGTGTTCTATATAATGCCGACATGTAGCGTTGCCACCGGCCACACAGAACAAGGTTCTACGAATTATAAGCAATGCCCCTCGATACACAGCCCAAACGGATACGTGCAAGGAATTGCACCTCGAGATCTCGTGGAGGTATTCAAGAAACTCGCATACGACTTACAAGAACCGGAGACATTCGAATAACCCCTTCATCCTAAACTTCCACAACGCAAAATGGAAGCATAACTGCCCAGAAACCCTTTTTTTCTTGAGATACTTAACCGCCTATGGCAAGCGTAAACGAAGCACAAAAACAACGTGATGTCGGCGTGATCCTATATTTTAGAAAATCTGACTGGCATTGACAGTTGCCCCCATACGACCTTGTTACGACAGGGAAGATTTGCCCAGATAAACTCAGACGCAACTCACATGACATTAAAAACCGAGCGGCCGATCTTAGGATCAAATGGACCTCTCTGGTAACGACTGCAGCAAATAATTTTTTTCCCACGGCACTTGCCCTTTGTCTCTGCCCTAGACCGCTACTGTTCAAACGCTTTCTGTCTACTATCTCCGAGATGGGATCGTATTAGCTAGTGATCACACGCAGACATATGGACAACGTATCAGTCCCGCCGAGCCGTATTGCGAATCGACACGTCTCCCTAAGCTTTCGTGGGTGCTTATCTTTGGCTATACTGCGTCCACGGTTCCGTTCTCAGAGGTCTACGGCGAGTTGCCCTCTCGCAGACACTCCGTCGAGGAGGTAAATGTGGCCTTCGAGGAACGCTCGCGCAACGTGCGGAGCACCTGGGAGTATCGGGTTGGCGGCTGCGCTTTCGATGACGAGCGCGTAGGCCGCGTCCCACTGTAGCCTGTGGTATAGCGGGAAGTGGAGACTCCCCAACGCAGCCTAAGTACTGATCCCGCAAACCGTCGTCTGTGCCAGAGTTCTACTCTACCTGTTGCCACCAGAAAGCAAGTTGCGTGTTCACGTCTCTCCATTCATATGCGGCGAGAAGTTTTCGGAGTGGTTGCTTACATTTAGTAGTGCAACAGCGCTGTTCCAACTGAAATTACACGTTATGTCAGGCGCACTAATATGGCTAATATTCGTTAACTGGGCAGGGGGGGGGGGCTCTAAGAGAATCTGATACCCCTAATTACCATCTTGCCATTTAAATGCTTTGATTTGTTTGACATGGTGCAGCCTCCCGTGGTAAGACTTTCTTCTAATTGTTAATTGTGTGGTCCTTTGGCGTTGTGGACACTGTCAAGTTTTGGTGTGACGCTACTCATGAGTTGTTTGCGGGTGCTCCTTACGGAGATGGCCCAGCCTGGGCTCACTAAGGTGTGTTGTTTCATTAAGGGCGGTAGTTGAGTTTTGCAACCAAAAATCTTCTGCTTCTTACATATATAGCAAAATTTTGCTATCGTACTGTAGTTCTCTGTTACGTCACCTGTTACCAGGAATTTTTACTTAGCCTTTCTTATATTATTAAACTGATGGGTACCGAAGAAAGGGGAGCACCTAATGCCTAATTCTAATACGCAGACTGTGAGATTCATCTGTGTGTTGCCACGCTATAGTGCGCATGTTAATTTTATAGAGTTTGTAGTAAAAGCCTTGAATATGCTTTAGAGCCATTTAATTTGGGCTACTTGGACGTGTTCATGTGGAATGTCACGGGTTCTATCACCCTGTAAGAACCGCTTGAAAAACCAGGAGATTGCTCAGAGTATTTTGTAAATGTTTCACCTTCAAATTTCTTGTTGCAGTTGTGTATATATAATTTCTTAAAAAATTCTTTAAATTGATTTAAATGTCACTGGATGTGCCCACTCAAGGTACAACTGCGAGTTTCTGTGAGTTTATGTAAATTATTTCACTCACTGCTAAAAGCTTTTAAGTATTGTCTGATTTCATTTAAAGGTCTACACCGTTAAGATTGCACTATGTGATCAAAAGTGTCCAGACACAACCAAAAACAAACGTTTTTCATATTAGGTGCATTGTGCTCCCACCTACTGCCAGGTACTCCATATCAGCGACCTCACTAGTCATTATACATCGTGAGAGAGCAGAATAGGGCTCTCTGGGGAACTCACGGACTTGGAACGTAGTCAGGTGATTTGGTGTCGCTTGTGCCATACGTCTGCACGCGAGATTTCCACACTCCCAATCATCCCTAGGTACACTGTTTCCGATGTGATAGTGAAGTGGAAATGTGAAGGGACACGTACAGCACAAAAGTGTACAGCCCGACATCGTCTGTTGACTGACAAAGACTGCCGACAGTTGAAGAGGGTCGCAATGTGTAATAGGCAGACATCTATCTAGACCATCACACAGGGATTCTAAACTCCATCAGGATCCACTGTAAGTACTGCGACAGATAGGCGGGAGGTGAGAAAACTTGGATTTCGTGGTCGAGCGGCTGGTCATAAGCCACACGTCACGCCAGTAAATGCCAAACGATGCCTCGCTTGGTGTAAGGAGTGTAAATATTGGTCGATTGAACGGTGGAAAAACGTTGAGCGGAGTCACGAATCACGGTACACAATGTGGCGATCCGATGACAGGACGTGGGTATGGCGAATGACCGGTGAACGTCTTCTGCCAGAGTGAGTAGTGCCAACGGTAAAAGTCGGAGGCGTTGGGGTTGTGGTGTGGTAGTGTTTTTCATGTAGGGGGCTTGCACCCCTTGTTGTTTTGCGTGGCACTATCACAGCACAGGCCTACATTGATGTTTTAAGCACCTTCTTGCTTCCCACTGTTGAAGAGCAAGTCGGCGATGGCGACTGCATCTTTCAAAACGATCGGGCACCTGTTCATAATGCACGGCCTGTGGCGGAATGGTTACACGACAATAACATTCCTGTAATGGACTGGCCTGCACAGAGTCCTGACCTGAATCCTATAGAACACCTTTGAGATGTTTTGGAACGCCGACTTCGTGTCAGGCCTCGCCGACCGATATCGATATCTCACTTCAGAGCAGCACTCCGTGAAGAGTGGGCTTCCATTCCCCAACAAACCTTCCAGCACCTGACTGAACGTACGCCTGCGAGAGTGGAAGCTGTCATCAGGGCTAAGTGCGGACCAACACCACATTGAATTCCAGCATTACCGATGGAGGGCGCCACGAACTTGTTAAGTCATTTTCAGCTATGTATCTGGATACTTTTGATCACATAGTGTATGTAATTTTACTCTCAGCTGCTCGTTGGTGTAAGTAATGTTTGGTAAATTTCATCATCTTTGGTTTGCAGTGTTCTCAGTTTGGAAACTTGTAACAATACTCTTTGGTTTTTGGGCCATCCTTTAGCTTTACTGTTTTGGTGAATTATGTGAATTTTTGTAATTTTAAGAAATTGTAGTTCAAATGTGCTCTAGCGAGTGATGTTCAATTCTTATTTGCCGAGGTTTCCTTTGTGTTTCTTAGCCATCTCAGACGTGAAAGTAACATTTTTGTGATGGTCAACAAGCAAATGAGGACGTGTAGGAGTTTGACTTGCAGGACTCCGTTATGAAAAACCATTCCAATTATTGAACCGCACTGATACCACTATTCCGCACTGCATATGTAGAGAACAGGAGGAGAACCACCATGCCTGCTTTGTGTTGTTTGGAGTAACGCCGCGAGCCGGAGGGCAGTAATTTTGAGTGCTCCGTCTCCATCAGTGCAGGCGAGGCGCGGGGCGGGCGGTGGCCGGCGGTCGGTAATCCGCCTTAATTTCTGACGAGCGCCCGCCGTCTAGTATTCCCCATTACGGCTGCGGGCCGCCTCTGGTTGCGGACAGGCAGTAATGAAGCCGCCGGTACACACACACACACACGCGCACACACACACATACACACATACAGACTCGCGTAGACTCCCTAACGAGCGGCACCCCAACCGGGAGACGGACTGCCGTTCCAGCTTCCAGAGCGGACGAGCCGCGCCTGGCTGGAATTACTCGCAGCTTGCCCGCTATAGTCTCACCGCGAGAGGCCGCAAATGCTGCCAGCTATCACCCCTACCACTGCTCTCCTAACGACACGGCAACATTACGCGCGTCTCTAGTTCACACACAATCTGGCACTGGAGGTGTTTACACGGAGATATCAGCCCCTCCAACAGTATACCTGCGTATGCAATCTCCCTTAGTCCAGCGCTAGCAACTTGCGTGACTGTCAACTATTATGAATGAGGCGCAAATCTGGCAACTAATGATAGCGCTAGAAACGAAACTACAATTCAGAGAAATGGAAATAAAACAATGTTAACGCAATAATAACAATACTACTATAATAATTAAAGGAAATTACTGAACAAACTGGTCTGGACATAGAATAAGAAAAAAACAGAAGTAACTACAGTCGACATAATCGTTTTTTAGAGATTCATTAAATGTATAAATATTTAAGATAATTCTCGTTTATAGTTCCGTCAAGCAGGGATGGCTAGAGAACAAACGAATGGAAAAATCGGTAGAAGCCGACCTCGGGGAAGATCAGCTTGGATTCCGTAGAAATATTGGAACACGTGAGGCAATACTGACCCTACGACTTATCTTAGAAGCTAGATTAAGAAAAGGCAAACCTACGTTTCTAGCATCTGTAGACTTAGAGAAAGCTTTTGACAATGTTGACTGGAATACTCTCTTTCAAAGTTTGAAGCTGGCAGGGGTAAAATACAGGGAACGAAAGGCTATTTACAATTTGTACAGAAATCAGATGGCAGTTATAATAGTCGAGGGACATGAAAGGGAAGCAGCGGCTGGGAAGAGAGGAGACAGGGTTGTAGTCTCTCCCCGATGTTATTCAATTTGCATATTGAACAAGCGGTAAAGGAAACAAAAGAAAAATTCGGAGCGGGTATTAAAAAACTTTGAGGTTCGCCGATGACACTGTAATTCTGTTAGAGACAGCAAAGGACTTGGAAGAGCAGTTGAACGGAATGGACAGTGTCTTGAAAGGAGCAGCTAAGATGAACATCAACACAAGCAAAACGAGGATAATGGAATGTAGTCGAATTAAGTCGGGTGATGCTGAGGGAATTAGCTTAGGAAATGAGACAATTAAAGTAGTAAAGGAGTTTTGCTATTTGAGGAGCAAAGTAACTGATGATGGTCGAAGTAGAGAGGATATAAAATGTAGACTGGCAATGGCAAGAAAAGCGTTTCTGAAGATGAGAAATTTGTTAACATCGAGTATAGATTTAAGTGCCAGGAAGTCGTTTCTGAACGTATTTGTATGGAGTGTAGCCATGTATGGAAGTGAAACATGGACGACAAGTAGTTTGGACAAGAAGAGAATA
This sequence comes from Schistocerca nitens, assembly GCF_023898315.1. NCBI lineage: Eukaryota > Metazoa > Arthropoda > Insecta > Orthoptera > Acrididae > Schistocerca > Schistocerca nitens. Next base: position 408,803,022 of record NC_064618.1, read on the forward strand.
GAAGCTTTCGAACTGTGGTGCTACACAAGAATGCTGAATATTAGATGGGTAGATCAGATAACTAACGAGGAGGTATTGAATACAATTGGGCAGAAGAGGGAGTTTGTGGCACAACTTGACTGGAAGAAAGGATCGGTTGGTGGGACATGTACAGAGGCATCAAGGGATCACCAATTTAGCATTCGAGGGCAGCGTGGAGGGTAAAAATCGTAGACGGAGACCAAGAGATGAATACACTAAGCAGATTTAGAAGGACGTAGGTTGCAGTAGGTATTGGGAGTTGAAGAAGCTTCCACAGGATAGAGTTGCTTGGAGAGCTGCATCAAACCAGTCTCAGGACTGAAGACCACAACAACAACAACATCATCGTTCCGTCTCAGCTGCAGATTTTTTATTAGACTATACTGGATTATTTTCACACCTAGAACAAAGTAAAACTAAATATTTAGCGTCTAGTATTTTACAATAAGTAGAAAAGAAAGACTTGTTCTTGAATGCAGAAATTGCCTAAAAAGTTGCGTCAGCAATCCGTCTTTTATACTCAGAGCCACATATCAGAGTACTGTGTTTTGCAACTGCTCTCAATGTTTTAAATAGGTATATTAGCTTTTTACGTAAGCAATTTATACCATTTACCCTTTACGTTGTGCTTCAAAGCACATAATAATGCGTTCTATAATTTCAGCAGGACCTCTCTTGTTAAATTTATGACACACCCACCAACCGCTCCTTGCTTCCTTTCCCCTGCCCAAATCAACCTATTCCCCTGCTCCCTTTCCATGTCGCATACATACTTAAAACATTGACTGCAGTTTCAAAACACAGTACTGTGGTATGTGATTCTGAGAAGCCAAGACGGTTTGCTGCTGATTACTTAGGTAAACTCTACATTTATATGTAGTTCTTTTCTCTTCTACTTATTGTAAGATATTATATCGTACATATTTAGTTTCATTTTGTTTTGGATCTGAAGATGATACAGAGTGATCGAAACAAGTAATCTAATTACAAATGTGCAACTGCGAAGGAACAATAGTTAAGAATTATCTTAAAAAACAGGAGTAACGACTGACATCAAACATGCCCCCCCCCCCACCCCGAAATACCGAATTAAATACGGAGATATCAGCAGTGCAGAAAATTTTAATTACATGGGTGAGATTATATTGAAAAACGGACAAGACAAGGAAGCATCGAAGGAAAAAGCACTTGAATTTGAAACAGTCTAACAGAGAAGCCCTTTTAGTATTTACTGATTTTATAAAGGCGTGCTAATACTGAGAGAGAGAAACTATGGAGAATTTTGAGGTAAAGAAGGATATCCACAACATGTAATAAATGTTTCAGAGAGTCTGTACAAATACATGACTGTAATTTTAAGTATAAATGGTACTCTAACACAGCCGATAACCACTAACAAACGAATTAGATAGGAAGCATTTTTCTTGACCTTTTGGAATCACACTTTCCCGGAGACATATTTGTTCTAAACTTTGTCTTCGATAGGAATAGCAGATTAAGTAACGTATTTGATGTGTCGGCAGCTGGGCCAACACCTTGTAAATAGAGGTGGCTTAAAAAGGCACGCGAGACTAACACAGACGGGCGTGAAGTACTGGAACAGGATACGTAATTAATGCTATGAAGAAAAGTACGTAGCTGTTATTATACTTATCTTTAATCACTCATTGTGGTACATCGCACAAAGGAGACTTTAATTACAATAACTGTAAGGCTAATGGCGCCTTGCTAGTTCGTAGCCATTAACTTAGCTGAAGGCTATTCTGTCTCTCGGCTAATGAGAGAGAAAGGCTTCGTACGTCTAGTCGCTAGCTCTGTCGTCCGTACAACTGGGCTGAGTTCAAGTCAGTCTCTCGAGACCTGCCTTGTGGTGGCGCTAGGTTTGCGATCACACAGTGGCGACACGCGGGTCCGACATGTACTACGGGACCGCGGCCGATTTAAGCTACCCTAGCACGTGTGGTGTCTGGCTGTGACACCACAGTATTAAAATTTGTGCCAAGGCCAGGACTTGAACCGCAGTCTCCTTCCTACTCGACACATGTTACCGATACACCATGGTGGCTGACAGAGTCCCTGTAGGACTACTGTAGTCCACTCTGACACGGCCAGCTTGGTGTAACGGACAACATATCCGTCTTTTAAGTAGGGGACCTGGTTTAAAACCTGACTTCTATTTGCGTTAGGCACAGAATAGGAACAGTGCGGTCGGGTCATAGATGAGCTAAAGTTAACAGTCTGATGTGGAGTGTTTGGTCATGGTCAATGTTCCAGAAGACGGGTAAGCAACCAGACGTTCCCTCAGAAAGCCTGTGTCGAATAATAGGGAAAAAGGTATCACAGTGGTCCATTTAGTGGCTAAGTCTAATTATTTCCTCCGTTTTTAGGTTGATGATTGTTGATGAAGTAGGATAGAGCTCGTAATTTTATCATGTTTTTCAATTATTGACCTTGCGACTACGTGTCTGTGGCTTCCGCCATGTAGTGTTCAGCTGCGCTAGTGTATCCCTTGAAAAATTCATCCGGTTGTACCTTTCTATCTTCTTGCATGTAATTCTGCATCTGAGCAGATTTGATAAACTTATCTTTATGTTCAACATGGCTTACTTTGTGCGTTACAGTGATTGTGTTTGCGCTTCACACATTTACACCTAACTCCATTATAGTCAGCAGAAGCGTATAAATTTTGTCGCTGGATTTGAGTCGACTCAACGCAAATCTCCGTCCCAAATTTTTGTGCATTTGATTGTATGTGTAACTTTGTGCTGTATCCGGTCCACATAGCTGGGAACCGGACGTGTACTAGACATTGCTTACAGGTTTGGGTTCAATACAGTCTGGAACCGCACGACCGCTACGGTCGCAGGTTCGAATCCTGCCTCGGGCATGGATGTATGTGATGTTCTTAGGTTAGTTAGGTTTAAGTAGTTCTAAGCTCTAGGGGACTTACGACCTCAGAACGTAAGTCCCAAAGTGCTCAGAGCCATTTGAATTTTGTCATTTGCCTTTTTACAAGTTAAATAAATTACGAACTCATTTAAGATCAAATAGTTTTGTTTCATGTAGTTATTCCAGCCTCAGACTGCTGAAAGATAATCTTTGAATGATCGTTAAAACAAATCCAAAGAATAGATACCAGTGGGCATTATCTGAGTACCGTCCAAGACCAATGCCAAATACTAATTCAGTTAAATTATCGCGTCCCTTTCTCTGACTACCCCACTACCCTTCTGCATCATCGGTCACGGGTTTAAAATACGTCAGTAACTATTGAATTCAATCGGAAGTAAATTGTTACACTACTGGCCATTAAAATTGCTACACCACGAAGATGACGTGCTACAGACGCGAAATTTAACCGGCAGGAAGAAGATGCTGTGATATGCAAATGATTAGCTTTTCAGAGCATTCACACAAGGTTGGCGCCGGTGACGACACCTACAACGTGCTGACATGAGGAAAGTTTCCAACCGATTTCTCATACACAAACAGCAGTTGACCGGTGTTGTCTGGTGAAACGTTGTTGTGATGCCTCGTGTAAGCAGGAGAAATGAGTACCATCACGTTTCCGACTTTGAGAAAGGTCGGATTGTAGCCTATCGCGACATTGCTGCTCGCGTTGGTCGAGATCCAATGATTGTTAGTAGAATATGGAATCGTTGGGTTCCGGAGGGTAACACGGAACGCCGCGCTAGATCCCAACGGCCTCGAATCACTAGTACTCGATATGACAGGCATCTTATCCGCATCGCTGAAACGGATCGTGCAGCCTCGTCTCGATCCCTGAGTCAACAGATGGGGACGTTTGCAAGACAACACGAACAGTCGACGACGTTTCCCGCAGCATGGACTGTCAGCTCGGAGACCATAGCTGTGGTTACCCTTGACGCTGCATCACAGACAGGAGCGCCTGCGATGGTGTACTTAACGACGAACCTGGGTGCACGAATGGCAAACGTCATTTTTTCGGATGAATCCAGGTTCTGTTTACAGCATCATGATGGTCGCATCCGTGTTTGTCGACATCGCGGTGAACGCACATTGGAAGCGTGTATTCGTCATCGCCATGCTGGCGTATCACCCGGCGTGATGGTATGGGGTGCCATTGGTTAAACGTCTCGGTCACCTCTTGTTCGCATTGACGGCACTTTGAATAGTGGACGTTACATTTCAGATGTGTTACGACTCGTGGCTCTACCATTCATTCGATCCCTGTGAAACCCTACATTTCAGCAGGATAATGCACGACCGCATGTTGCAGGTCCTGTACGCGCCTTTCTGGATACAGAAAGTGTTCGACTGCTGCCCTGGCCAGCACATTCTCCAGATCTCTCACCAACTGAAAACGTCTGGTCAATGGTGGCCGAGCAACTGGCTCGTCACAATACGCCAGTCACTACTCTTGATGAACTGTGGTATCGTGTTGAAGCTGCATGGGCAGCTGTACCTGTACACGCCATCCAAGCTCTGTTTGACTCAATGCCCAGGCGTATCAAGGCCGTTATTACGGCCAGAGGTGGTTGTTCTGGGTACTGATTTCTCAGGATCTATGCACCCGAATTGCGTGAAAATGTAATCACATGTTAGTTCTAGTATAATATATTTGTCCAATGAACACCTGTTTATCATTCGCATTTTTTCTTGGTGTAGCTATTTTAATGGCCAGTATTGTATATATACATCAGTGATCCTATTTTTCCGAGGTCAGAGAAGGGTGGGCCTGTTATACATAAAAATTCGTACGATATCTCCGAATAAGTCATAGAATATTTCAAACAGAATGAAAGAAGAACACCATCCAATTACCCGCCACCGTATCTCAATGAGTAATCGGGGTGTTCCACGGCATAGCCTCGCCTGCTCGTACATTTGTGGGGAATCGAAACCGAACTTCTCCGAGACTGGGTTCTAGTAGTCTTCCTTAGTTCATGTCAGTTTCTGACATCATGAGTTATTAAACTAATGGTTCGATAATGTACATACCTGCCAACACCTGGCTTCTTTGGAACTCGCGTTATTACATTCTGACAAACGAGTAAAGTCCGAAAGTATTTCACCTGTCTCATGTAGCTTGCATGCGAAGTAAAATAATTATGTCGTGTCTGATTCCGCGAAGAATCTCAGCAATTCTCTGGTTCCTCTTTTCAAAAATGGTGCAAATGGCTCTGAGCACTATGGGACTCAACTTCTGAGGTCATTAGTCCCCTAGAACTTAGAACTAGTTAAACCTAACTAACCTAAGAACATCACAAACATCCATGCCCGAGGCAGGATTCGAACCTGCGACCGTAGCGGTCCTGCGGTTCCAGACTGCAGCGCCTTTAACCGCACTGCCACTTCGGCCGGCTCCTCTTTTCGACAGGTCTTTTAGTATTTTGCCTTACTTTTCTCGCAATATTATGTTTCCTGTCTCATTCTCTTCCACTTCACCTTTCCTTTGTATAATCTTGTCTTCAATTTTATAGTTATAATTTACGTTTATCAAAAGAATGACATCGCGTATGCCACTCGTGAGTTAACTGGTAGGAATACTGACGCAAGAGCGAGCGGAAGAGCCGCCAGCCGGGTGTTACGCCGGCGACTCGACTGGACGCGGGAGTCGCGAGGAATCCGCGAGTTGCAGCGCAGGAATGCCGACGGATTCGAATTAGACACGGCAATCGCATTCCGCGCGCTCCAGCCGTCGCGCCCTTGTTGTGCGCCGTCCACGTGCCGCCTGTCTCGCGGGCCGCTGTGGCCGCGGCGCCTGCGCCCCGATAGACACTGACCCTGGCCAGAAATCACGTGCGTCCTCCGTTCTGTTGACCGAAATTGGTGTTTTGTAATCTTACGTTAATTTTGCAGACCCGCAGGTTTCAGGTAATGAGCGATACGGTGTAGCCGTGTTCATCGGCAGTAAACTAGAACGCCGTTCATCAGAAAATATCTACCAGATCATTTATAAATGAATTATAAACCGCTGGTGGCATGCGAAGACACTCAATGGACGGCTAGGAATGCCACACTCAATGCACGGCTGGGAATGCCACGGACATACACAAATCATGCCCGGCGCCTGAATAGGAGAGGGAACGACAGAGTATCTGAGCATCTTTCGGAAAGTGTTAGGGGGACCTAAATCACACCGGACAAAGTGTCTGTGGTTATTGCAGTCAGAGGGACTCACTTAAAGATTAGAGTCAGGTTATAGACCGACAATCGTGGAAGAAATTAGACCAAAACAGGATGGTCTGGGTGCCATTTCATTTCAGGCAGAAGCCTATAATTTTCATCGCGCAGATGGCAAGTATAGTAAGCAGGGGTCATGTCGACACCACTGCATAAAGTCTTTGCGAATTTCATCCCGTGTACACAATCGGACAGTTACTTTCCCTCAAAGACGCACGTGAACGATATTCGCAGATGTCAACATTTGAGAGAGGATGTGTAGTTGGGCGCAAAGAACCCTGTATCTCTAATCGGCGAACGGCTCTACATTGCAACAGGAGCTGGTATTCGACAATGTTGGCAGGAATGACTGAACCATTCCCGAACAAAACGTCTAGAAGAAAGCGGCCGACCTAGAGAGACGGCAGAACGAGGATACCGTGCAGTAGTGAGACAGGCACTTAGAGCCCGGTGTTTATCATTATCCGACGTGCAACTGGTGTTTCAGCTCACAAAAAGCCGGCTGAGCTCACGACGCCCATGCGCGGACTACCATTGACCTCTGCACACCAACGATCCCGTTTGCGGTGGTGTCGGGCACATTCGGCCTGGAATCTCTCTGACTGGAGTAGAACTGTCTTCAGTGACGAGCCCCGCGTCGAACTGAGCCCCGATGACCAGCGATTGCGTGTCTGGAGACGCCTCACACAGCGGTGGAATGTCAAACTTTCGCCCGCCGTACGGCCTGACAACCAGGTGTGATGGCATATAGCGCCATTTCTTTTCACACCAGAACCCCTTTGGTTGTCACCTGCAGCGTCCTTACACCACAGCTGTACGTTGACGATATTCTAAGTCTCGATTTGTCGACCTTCAAGGCAAGCCATCCTGGGCGTGGTTTTCAGCGAGATAAGGCCCATCCTCACTGCGGGAGTTTCTACCGCTTGTGTTCGTGCTTGCGAAACTTTACCTTGGCAGCCAAGGTCTTCGGATCTATCCCCAACTGACGAAGTTCGGAGCATTGTGTTGTATTGTATGTTAACCGAGGACCTAGAAACGCTGGAGAGGCTCCGTCCCCGCTGCAACCGCAGCGGTCCACAACCCCACGACGACTACCGCAGTCCACTTCACCCCTCCGCCGCCCCACGCCGAACCCAAGGTTATTGTGCGGTTCGACCCCCGGTGGACCCATCCCAGGGAACGTCTCACACCAGACGAGGGTAACCCCTTTATTTACGTGGTAGAGTAATGGTGGTGTAAGATTATGTGGAGAACTTGTTTGCGAAGCTATCGCCGACATAGTCTAGCGGAGACGGAATAAGGGATACCAGCCCGCATTCGCCGAGGCAGATGGAAAACCGCCTAAAAACCATCCACAGACTGGCCGGCTCACCGGACCTCGACCCAAGTCCGCCGGGTGAATTCGTACCGTGGACCATGCGCTCCTTCCCACTCCGGAAAGCCGTGCGTCAGACCGTTCAGCTAACCGGGCGGGCATAACGGCTCCACACCAGAGTGGAGAGGCACTCGGGCGAAAGTCATTCAAAACCGGCGCGTCGCACCAGGTGCCGCAAGTTTGGAGCTTTAAGAGGAGGGCACCAACCAGCAGAGGATTTTCACGATCTAGCGCACCAATTGGACAGGATTTGGCACGATATCCTTCAGGACACCCAACAACTCCATCAATCAACGCGAAGCCAAATTAAGACTTGCATAAACACCAGAGGTAAACCTACGCGTTATTGACTTGCTAAATTCGTGAAGCACTTTCTCTTCAATAAATTACGCAATTTTTCTGTAATCGTAATCATTTATTTTTCTGTATATGATTATCACATCCACCTATTTCCGTCCCAATAATTCCTTCATGGTGTGTCGTTTCACTTTTTTTTTCTTACAGTGTATCGGCAACGGTTTCCACAAAAGTAAAATTAATTTGCTTCATCAGAACTTAAAGAACAAGATAGAAGAGCTTCTTGTATACTTGAATACGTGAAACATTCTGAAATGATAGATGTTCTGTGCCTCTCTGAACAACGTCTAACGACAGGGACGCAGACATTAACTAACAGGAATTGAAGCCTTGCTCTTTTTCGTGTAGAGTTGACAAGACAAAAGGAGGAGCTCACGGAGATTACACATATGTAAATACTGGACACGAGGCCAGAAATATTTAAATAGTTTTTGTGCATATTAGAACTTAGAGGCGTGTGCTCGTGAGTTGCTACTGCAGAATACTTCAATGGTAATTGTATCAGTCTACAGATCCCCTTTGGGAAATTTCACCTATTTATGAGAAATTTAGATGCGTTATTGCCCTACCTAATACACAAGAAGAAACAGTTAGTAGTTAGATTTCTTGGAAGACAAGGACAGAAAAAATGACCTGAATCATTGTTTGTATGGTTCGATCAAATTTCAGTGGTTAATTTTCTAAATCGTGTGCAGCAAGATGGTAGGACACTGATAACATTTGTATATACAGTGTTCAGGCTGAAACAATGTATACACACTTGTTAATGGATCATGGTGCATAATTAATAGAAATAAACAACGTAGCGCTTTACAGGTCCGAGGCAGGTTCATAGTACGCATTGAGGCTTATTAATGAAAACAGGACACAATGTTTTAAGACTATGTTAAATGGGATGGTATGGTATCAGATATATACGAAAAGAGATTCTAATCTCAGGTTCAATTTACTCAGTACTAAATTTATGTCAGTATTTGAAAGCTGCTATTCTGAAATGTTAGCCAGAAAATTTGTCAAAAAATTACTTGCATACTGCAAAAAATACTATAATATTTCACAAAAGTCATTGGAGTGTAAATAAGTATGCACTTCCTGACAAAAGCTAACAATGCAGCTAATAAGATTAATACTGTATGGGATAGTGTCCAATGCGAGACAGGACAGTCACTTAGTCTACAAGATACAATGATACTGAGACTAAACGATAATGTTGTGACTGATTATTAACAATCTGGGAGTACTTTTAACAGTCGCTTTCTACATGTAGCACCAAAGATAGAATTAAATGGTTCAGTTGAAGAAGGAAGAGAATATATTAAAAATATCACTCCACAAAACCTTAAGTAACAAGAAGCTGAACTTTCAGTATCATGACAAATTCTAAAAATCAAAAGCTCACATTGTCCTGATGGAATTTCAGGCAGAATTCTGACAAGTTGTTCTTACTTAATAAGTAATGTTCGTAGTGGTACATATAATGCATCGCTGGCAAAGAGAATTTTTTCAGACATTAAAATATGCAATTATTAAACCTCTTTATAAAAAAGGTGATGAGAGATACTTACATAATTATTGTCAAGTTTTCTTACTGACGTGTTTTTCCAAAATATTCGAAAACAAAATGCACCCATTTTCATAGGCACCATATCACAGTTTGGATTCCTGAAGAGTCGCTCAGTATTGAGACTGGTATTTGTACATTCTCTCACCGAACGTTACAAGTCAGAAATAAAGAAACATCGCCAGATCATATTTTTTATTACCCTTCCTAGGTGTTTGATTGTGTAGGTCATGTTACACTTTTAGAGAAATTCAAGCTATATGGAATTGGTGGCTGTACACAAAGTAGGTTTAAATCATGCTGAACGAACACAATGCAAAAAGTTGTGCTGATTGAAGTCAGTGCTGTGTAGCGGCACCACCGTTTAGGATAGGGACAGTTAGTTTTGTGCGATCTTCGGAGCACGAGTTACAGCCAGTTGTGGGCTGGATTGTAGTAAGTTACACATACCAACAGTTGTGAAGGCAAACAGAGGCCACAGAGACGCAGAACTGCCAGAGAGCACTTTCCATAGCACAAGCCACAAGCAGAAGAGGGCCACTGGCCAACCTAAGTGTTACGCATACATGACGCGAAGCAACGCACTTGGCAAAACAGGGGCCCACGGCCAAGTATAAATGGGTGCAGTTTTCTAAAGAGATTCATTCAAGTGTGGCAGCTCTCCTGGACAGCGGGACGTGTCACACCGCCAGGCTACACGCCGCAACAGATGGGGCGACAGCGTCCCAGTCCACGGCGGGTTATTGGTTCCACCCTCTGAGGCCAACGCGTGGTCTGCAGCCAGCCAGCAGCATGCCACTCTTTGGCTCACTACCATGGGCAGTCGTATCGCCTCCCGACACACGCTGGAGACTTCTGAGGCGAGGGCCGCAGATTCGGACATTGGATTGCGGGCGGTCGTTGCCGCCGTGTTCTCAGCTATGCCAGCAGGGGAGAAGCAGCATTGGGCCGGCCTACGGCTCGCGGCGCAGCAGCATGGAGTCAACGGGGAGAGTGGTCGCTGAGTCGGCTGCTGGCGCAGCCACCCTGACATCATCGGAACTCAGCGGGCCGACCAAGGCCGGCATGACACAGCGTTGCATTGCACAGGCCGCTGGGGTGCTTCCTCAGCACTGCGAGGCCCTGTAACTGAGGTGAACTGAGCACTGTAGTGGAAGCAATTGAATCATTTGGAAAGTTCTCGCCGAGTTTCAATATGCCTCATTTGTCGTCTGATACCACTACAGAGGGAAGAGAAGAAAAAAAGTGACTGAGGTGAAATCACAAAGGTAGTGTAACTGAGTTCAATTTTGAGTCGACTCATGTTCCCTATGCATGTAAATGATCCTCCACCTAATACGCAACTAACAGAATTGTTACAGTTTGCAGAGGATACAAATTTCATCATAAGTTCTGTTAGAGAGAAAGCAGCAGAAGATGTTGTTAATGGTATTTTTCAAGGAATTATTAAGTGATTCACTGCATACTTTGAGAAGACACACTATTTTCAGTTTTCTAATAGAGATTTCCGACATTTGACTACATACGATCTATTTATTACACTATCTACATTTCTGCCTTAGGCCATTTTTCTAATGTTACAACGTCAAAAATCGTCCAGCGTATGTGAAACTCAATTCATCGTCGAAAAATATATATATCGCTTTGATGTTGGCTTGTGTTTTACACATATCGGACGATTTTTGACGCTGTAACACTTGAAAAACGGCCTAAGGCCGAAATGAATATAATGAAATAAACAAATTATATATAGTCAACTGGCGGAAATCTCTTTTCGAAAATTTTAGCTGACTGTGAATCCGGAAAAAGAAAAGATAACGTTGTATTCAGTTCTGTACAACATATGGAGTCATTTCAACAATTAATATAGCACATTAACGGGTCAGGAAATAGGGTTAAACGCTTCAAATTTTCGGGTGTTCATATTGAAAGCTTTAATTGGAAGAAGCATGTTACTGAGCTTCTCAAACAATTTTCAGCTTCTTTTGCTCTTTTTATAATTATTAGTCTGGAGACAAATGAATTGTCGTCTTGACATAATCTGAATATTTCCACTCATTTATGAAGTGATTTTCTGGGGTAACTCACCACTTAGAAAGAAAGTATCAGTTGCACAAAAGCTAGCAGCAAGAATAACAAGTGGTGTTCACCTGAGGTCGTCATATAGGTACTTCTTCACTTCTTCAGAGAGTAAGCCACTTTCACTACACCGTCACAGTACATGCATTCACTAATGAAATTCTTTAAATGAAATACAGCAGTATTTGAGAATAGTGATACCCACACCGTCAACACTAGAATGAAAGATGGCCTTTACTACACATTATTAAAGCTGTCAGTTCCTCAGAAAGGAGTTCAATATATGACAATAATAACTTTTAACCATTTGCCTAACAACATGAAATGTTTGACAGGTAGCAAAGCAAATTTTAAATTAAATTTTGAATCAACGTAAGATGATTTCTCTTGAACAACTCTTTCTATTCTAAGGACGAATTTCTATTTAAATACTTATAGCCTGTAAGGAAACAATTTTTAAGTGTAGTAGCATGAATGGGACGAAAAAATAATGTTAACATTTATCATGTATATATATAATTGATCTGTTCTATACTATTTCGGCAAAAGAATTGCTCAAACGGCCTAGGTATCATGTAACTAACAACCTCTGGCTACCTAGTGCAAGCACATGTACAGCGTGTCAACGATAATTGCTTTCAACGTTCCGCCAAGGTGGCCTATCGAGTCGGAAAAAACAATAACCAACTAAGCTACAGCACATGAGAGTCGCGCGGTTGTTTAATATTCTCTCGCTCACGTCGCGCAAAATCTAAGTCCTAAGGAAAAATGAGTAGGACCTTTTTGTCGTAAATTTAATGTAGTTTACTTTTATTCTGGGATATGTTTTCACTAGTCGCCGCAATTTTCAGGTTATTCAAGAAAAAAGTACAGAAGTGAACTCCAAACACATCCCCAAACCCCTCCTTCCCCCCCCCCCCCCCCTCCCCAGTACAGGATTTTTAGAATGTTGTTGACGGCATTCCCTGTTACCACTGCACAAAAATTTGCGACTGAACGAATTACTTTCCATATTCGACTTTTTTTGCTATTCATTGAAGGGGCTTATTACACCACCGACTTGCTCGTGTACTTACAAATTATTGATGTTTAGGTAAATTATACCTCGCAGTTTTGTGAATTTTAACAACATAAAATTGACAGATAAATATTTAAATTTGTCTGGCCTTCTTAACTATACTGTGCCTCTACGGATTAAATTAGGTTCGTTTCTTTATCGGTTTTGCATAATGTTAACAAAAGTCTTTTCTCTTTCATTACCGTCACGAGAAAGATCAACGAACGATGTTAACGAAATAGCGTATCCCAGCCGGTAGCGTAAGAGCCAGTCAATGAAGAGGGGGATTATTAACTATATAGGGTTCCGTTTGCTTCGTTTTTTATGATTTCTGATCGTTGTATACTACGTGATCCCATGGATAACTTCTATTAAATCAGTGATGAGTTAACGTATTATTTTATTTCAATAATATCTAACAATTATTCCAATTACTCTTTAATTATTTCTCATCATAAAACCACTCATTAGTTTTTCATGTTTAGTTTGTTATCTCCCATGCGCTCATTTATTCTTTCTATAAAATTATAACCGTCATGAACACACTTAATACACTCTGCTTCATTGGAATCGTTCATGCAAGCTGCCAGCAGCACAATGTACTGTTATTTCTATACACGGATATTACAAAAAGGTAGGTCTGAGCTGCAGAAAACTTCGAGACACGTGTCGATGCTGAATTTGTTGACCTATGACTATTGTCTTTAATGTTTCGTGTGAATGGAAGTTAATTTATACAGATGTTCACATCGTGTTAATAAGATTTCAATACATACGATGTAATTTTGCATTCCTCAAACATACAGGGTGTGAAAAATGGTAGAAACACCGCAAGAAATACAGGCTTGACATAAATGCAGATGCAAGCCAAGGCTACAGGTTGCGCTGTTGTATTTGACCAGTAATGAGCCGTGTGCGATATCCTCAATACGTTCAAGTGTCAGTCGTGGCAGAACAGTGTTCTGTGCACTGGAAAGTGAATTATATCGGAGCTAAGAGAATTCGACATGTGCAAATTTTTGGTGTTTGTATGATGGGTGCTTCCATAAACAAGGGAGCTGAAGTGTTGAGGGTTTCGGGAGTTACCATATCGGAGATTCGTGTCCCAGCCGGCCGGAGTGGCCGAGCGGTTCTAGGCCCTACAGTCTGGAATCACGCGACCGCTACGGTCGCAGGTTCGAATCCTGCCTCGGGCAAGGATGTGTGTGATGTCCTTAGGTTAGTTAGGTTTAAGTAGTTCTAAGTTCTAGGGGACTGATGGCCTCAGAAGTTAAGTCCCATAGTGCTCAGAGCCATTTTTTGAACCATTCGTGTCCCATACAGGGAAAGCGGAAAACCATCACCCGGTAAGTCACAACGCAGATGACAGTGTGCCTTGAGTGATCCTGATGATCTTGACAGCCTGCCATTCAAAAGGATTGAGAGGAAAAGTAAGAGAACAACTGCTGTAAAGCCAGCCATCAGTGACACAAATGCCCATAACAGGAAAATATGGTACCGAAGACATAAAATCTGCATTATCGAGTAATGGAAGAAAGTCATTTGGTCTGGTGAGTTCTGTTGCACACAGTTTACAACTTCTGGCCGAGTTCACGTTCCAGAAGTGAAATGTGGCGAATGTTTGGTGGTGATTTGAGCAGCCATGCCGTGGTGTTCGATGTGCCCCATAGCTACTGTGCAGCATCGCATTACTACCAAGGATCATGTGACCATTTTGGCTGATCCAGTACATCCCACAGTACAATGTTTGTTCCCCAGTGGCGACACTGCTTTCCAAAGCGAAAGCGCCGCCGTTCACACAGCTCGCATAGTCCAGAATTGGTTTTGTAAGCACAAGGATGAACTGTCGCTTCTTCCCTGGACACCACAGTCACCTAACCTCAATATTATTAAGCCTTTGCCTTCTACTTTGGAAAGAAGCATGCGTGGTCGCTATCTATCTCTTTCATCTTTAGCTGTACTTGCCACTATTTTGCAGGAAGAATAGTACAAGATTCCTTTGAAAAAAAAGTGCAGGACCTGTTTTTATCCATTCCGAGACGTTGGAAGCTACCTGGTGATCAAAAAGTCAGTATGAATTTGAAAACTGAATAAATCACGGAATAATGTAGATAGAGAGGTACAAATTGACACACATGCTTGGAATGACATGGGGTTTTATTAAATCCAAAAAAATACAAAGGTTCAAAAAATGTCCGACAGATGGCGCTTCTTCTGATCAGAATAGCAATAATTAGCATAACAAAGTAAGACAAAGCAAAGATGTTCTTTACTGGAAATGTCCAACATGTCCACCATCATTCCTCAACAATAGCTGTAGTCGAGGAATAACGTTGTGAACAGCACTGTAAAACATGTCCGGAGTTATGGTGAGGCATTGGCGACGGATGTTGTCTTTCAGCATCCCTAGAGATGTCGGTCGATCACGATACACTTGCGACTTCAGGTAACCCCAAGGCCAATAACCGCACGGACTGAGGTCTGGGGACCTGGGAGGCCAAACATGACGAAAGTGGCATCTGAGCACACGATCATCACCAAACGACGCGCGCAAGAGATCTTTCACGCGTCTAGCAATATGGGTTGGAGCGCCATCCTGCATAAACATCGTACGTTCCAGCAGGTGTTTATCAGCCAGGCTAGGGATTATGCTATTCTGCAACATATCGGCGTACCTCTCACCCGCCACGGTAGCAGTTACAAAACCATAATCACGCATTTCCTCGAAGAAAAAAGCCCTATAACGGTAGATGTGTTAAATCCAACCCATACCGTGACTTTCCCGTCGTGTAATGGAGTTTCCACGACAGTTCTAGGATTTTCGGTAGCCCAAATTCTGCAGTTGTGGGCGTTCACAGACCCTAGGAGCGTGAAATGAGCTTCGTCGGTCCACAACACGTTACTCAACCAATCGTCATCTTCCGCCATCTTTTGAATAGCCCACACCGCAAATGCCCTCCGCTTCATGACGCCGATGGATTTTGTACGGATAGCATCGGAGGGTACGCCTCAGTGGCAACCAAACAGTTGCCGGTGCGACGTGCGACTGCACGAGCGCTGCCTTTCCCGTGCATAGACGAACCCGCTACAGTGTCCATTTCTTCCTGAACTGTCTCAGCAGCATTACGCCTTGTGCTCGGTCGGCCACTACGGGGTCTATCGTCTAAACAACCCGTGGCTTCGAATTTCGAAATCATTCTCGCCACAGCTGCATTTGTCAACGGACCTTTACCCGTTCGAATCCCCTTCTTATGGCGATAGGATCGTAACGCTGAACTAGCACATTCCCCATAATACAGCTTCACTAAAAGCGCCTTTTCAGGTAACGTCAACATGCTGCGACTGCTGGCGCATCTGATTCTCTCTCTCTCTTTTTTTTTTTTCTTTATTGTGATTTTTATCACCTTACACAAGGCGGGCTGTCAGCAGCTGAGTACGCCGCTCTTCAGCCTTGAGATTTACAAGAAGTAATAAATAGAGGGGGCACAGAGAATACAATCAAAACGGCGGGCAAAACAATGTAGACACTAAAAAACAAAAAACACGGAGCCGTTCACGCCTGACGAGAAAACATCACTGACACTAGTTGACACGGCGCACAAAACATGGATGATGGCGATGGTACACGTGAACAGTGGCGGCGTGACGGCGAACACACACTAAACACAAACGAAGGCACACACACGAGACACTGATGGCGATGACCTCCGGCGCGCGAATGTTCACTGTGCGTGTGCGAGTCCGGGGACCTGCCAAGAGAGGAGGAGCAGTAAGGGGAGTGGGAGAGCGAGAGGGGAGAGCAGAGATGCCACGGGCAGGGGAGATAGGAGGAGGGAGGAGGGAGGAAGGGGGAGGGGAAGCCCGGGGGAAGAGGGGTGGAGGGAGGGGACAGGGGAAAAGGAAAGAGAAGGGAAGGGAAGAGAAGGGAGGGAGGGTGCCTAAAGGAAAGGACACCGGAAGTGGGGGGGCAGGGTCAAAGTTGATAGGAGGGGTAGATGGAGGGGAGGAGGACATCATCAGGGAGGGGGAGCTGGTGGAAGCCACCTTAAGAGAGGGTAAGGAGGGTTGAGATGTGGAGACCGGGTGGGACGTGGGAATACAGGCGCGGCAGCAGGCGGGGGTGGTAGAGGATCGGGGAGACGAGCGGGTGAGGAGGATCGAGTTTACGGGAGGTGTACAGGATCCGTATCCTTTCAAGGAAAAGGAGGAGGTGGGGGAAGGGTATGAGATCGTACAGGATCCGCGTGGGGGAGGGGAGACGGATGCGATAGGCGAGGCGGAGAGCATGGCGTTCAAGGATTTGGAGGGATTTATAAAAGGTAGGGAGGGTGGAGATCCAAGCCAGATGGGCATAACAAAGGATAGGGCGGATGAGGGATTTATATGTGTGGAGGATGGTGGAGGGGTCCACACCCCATGTATGGCCGGAGAGGAGCTTGAGGAGACTGAGTCAGGAGTGTGCCTTGGCTTGGATTGTCTGGAGGTGGGGAGTCCAGGAGAAGCGACGGTCGAGGGTGACGCCAAGATACTTAAGGGTGGGAGTGAGGGCGATAGGATGGCCTTAGATGGTGAGATAGAAATCAAGGAGGCGGAAGGAAGGGGTGGTTTTGCCTACAATGATCGCCTGGGTTTTGAAGGGATTGACCTTGACTAACCACTGGTTGCACCAAGCGGTGAACCGGTCAAGATGGGATTGGAGAAGGTGTTGGGAGCGCTGTAGGGTGGGGGCAAGAGCAAGGAAGGCGGTGTCATTGGCAAACTGGAGAAGGTGGACGGGGGCCGACGGCGGCGGCATGTCCGCCGTGTACAAAAGGTACAGAAGGGGGGAGAGGACGCAGCCTTGGGGCACACCGGCAGAGGGGAAAAAGGTGTAGGAATCTGTGTTATGGATGGTGACATAGGAAGGACGGCGGGAGAGAAAGGAGGCGATCAGACGGACATAGTTAATAGGAAGGGCGAAGGATTGGAGCTTGAAGAGGAGACTGGAATGCCATACGTGGTCATAAGCACGTTCGAGGTCCAGGGTGAGGAAGATTGCGAAGCGACGGGAATTAAGCTGTTCGGAAAGGAGATGAGTGAGTGGAACGAGAAGGTCGTCGGAAGAGAAGGACGGCCGAAAGCTACACTGGGTAACGGGAAGGAGGCGGTGCTGGCGGAGATGCTGGTGGATGTGTCGGGTGAGGATAGATTCCAGGACCTTGTTGAAGACCGAGGTAACACTGATGGGTAGATAGGAGGAGACAGCGGACGGCGGTTTGCCAGGTTTAAGGAACATAAGGATACGGGAGGTTTTCCACAGGTCGGGGTTGTAACCGGTGGACAGGACTACATTGTAGAGCCTGGCTAGGGTGGAGAGGAAAGAGACAGGAGCTTCGTGAAGGTGACGGTAGGTGACACGATCGTGACCAGGAGCGGTGAACACTTGGTGCGGAGTGTAGCAATGAGATCCTGTGTAGTGATAGGAGCATTGAGTTCTGTGTGTGCAATGTTGTCCAAGTACTGGAAACCAGGAGCGAGGGGAGGGACAGAGGTGTCAGTTCAATCACGGATATCCGGGAAGAGGGAGTAATCGAAGTGGGGATCATCGGGGATGGAAAAGACATCGGAGAGGTAGGAGGCAAAGTGATAGGCTTTACTAAGGGTGTCAGGGAAAGGGTGATCATCATGGAGAATAGGATAGTAGGGGGAGGGTTTAGTTCCGGTAAGGCGACGGAAGGCTGACCAGAACTTGGACGAGTTGATAGGTAGGGTAGAAGTTAAACGGGCCTGTCGCCAGTCCCGGCGTTTCTTAGCCGCGAGCAAATTACGAATGTGTCGCTGGAGTTGCCAGCGGTGTCGTAGTGTGTCCGGGTCACATGTGCGGAGGAAGGCACGGTAGAAACGGCGGGACGCACGGAGGAGGAGGACGGCCTGTGGGGGTAAGGTAGGACGGTGGAGGTGGATGGCGACAGTAGGGACGTGGGCCTCCACGGCCTCAGACAAGGTCTGCTGGAGAAAGGAGGTGGCATGGGTGACATCATCGGGGTGGTGGTAGGTGAAAGGGTGGCTATCGACCTGGGTGGAGAGGGTATCCCGGTAGGCATTCCAGTTGGCACGGGAATAGTCATGGACGTACTTAGGGGGAGGGTCATGGCGAGGGTCGGGGCGGGGGCGACGACCGTCTGAAACGGTGAGGATGACAGGGAGATGGTCGCTACCCATAGGCTCCAGGACATCCACCGTTATGCGGCCAAGGAGGTTGGGGGAGGAGAGGATAACATCGGGAGTGCAGTTGGATTCGGGACGGGTGTGCTGGGGGATGGGAATGAGGTCGCCTTGAAGGGAGGAGAGGAACCGATGCCACCGCCGTAACTGGGCAGCAGAACGACTATGGACGTTGAGGTCGGCGGCGATCACGTAGGAGGAGAAGGTACGGTCGATGTGGGAGAGGAAGTCGAAGGGAATAGGGTCGTTGGGGCGGACATAGATGGTGGCGCAGGTAACAGTAAGGCCGGGGAAGAAGAGACTAAGGACCAGGTGTTTGTTGGGGTCGGGAAGGAGAGGTTGGAGCCGAACGGGGATCTCGCGGTGGTGCCCAATGGCAACTCCGCCACGCGCAATCGTGAGGGGATTATCGGAGCGGTGGAGGAGGTAGGGCGAAGTGTGGATGGTGTGGTGGGGTTGCAGGAAGGTTTCATTGAGGAGGAAGGCATCCACACGATTGGTGGCAAGGGTGTGCAGGAAGAGGTTCTTGTTGGCGGGAAGGGAGCGGATGTTGTTGAAAAGGATACGGTGCTGCCGTGCCATGACAGGGATTTAAACGAGGGTGTCAAGACGGGAGAAGGTGAAATGGGCCTGGTTGTTGGAGTAGGTGGCGTACATTTTGAGTTGGAAAACGGAATGGGCAGCGAGGGAGATCTGTTGGAGGGTGTGCGGGCACTGAAAAAGATGAACATTCTGAAGGAAAATGGTGAGGAATCCGATGATGTCCTCAGCGGTAGGGGGTGGGCGAAGGGAGTTGCCAGGAGGGGTGGGGGTGTCCAGAGTGCCGACAGGAACGGTGAGTTCAGGAGTGGTAGGAGGGGGTCGGGCCTTACACTTCTGGGAGTATGTAGGATGAGGGAGGTTACAGGTATTACAGGAGGGGGGGTGGGGGGACTGGAGATTGGGGCACTGCCGTAAAAAGTGGCTTGCCTACAGTGCGGGCAGGTGGGGGCCTCTTGGCACTCAGATGTTGGGTGCGCATTATACCGCAAGCACCTTTGGCAGCGGAGGGATTGAGGAGGGGAACGGGAGGGGTCAACTTTATAATGCTGGTTAAAAAGGAGGGCACCCTCCCTCAGGAGACGGTCTATGGAGGGGGCGTGCTCAGAAAAAACCCACATAAGGCGGGTGGGGCCAGCAGCGTTGTGGATGCGGCGAACCGCACGCACTTCCAGATGGGGATGGGCCTGAAGCTCTGCCAACACCTCCTCCTCCGTGATCACCGGCAGTGAGGGTTGGCGGGCAATGCGGGGGTTGGGGTTGGCGGGAGGGAGGTGGGGCAGGAGCAGGGGTGAGGGAGGCATGAGGGCCATAGTGGGTGACAGGGATGCGGGAAAGGAGGTCTGTGTGGAGGGTAGGGCTGGGGGAGGAGATGAGTACCGAATCATGGCGAGGAGTGAGGAGGGAGATGGGGGCACCAGGACAATTCTGGCGAAGGAAGAGGGTGAGGTTCCGGGCTTCAAGGAGGGAGGGATCAGGACGGGAGGGGAGGTAGCGGTAGGAGGAGGGGGTAGAGGAGGAGGAGGAGGGGGCAGGGACGGGCGGGGAGACATCCATGGCATCATGGGTGGGGGAAGGGGGACGAGGCGGAGCCTTTTTGGGAGCAGAGGAGGCAGGGGCGCCACTGGGGCGCTTGACGGCGGTGGAGGAGGTGTGGGGGATGGGAACAACTGGAATGTGGCGGGGAGTGGCAGGTCCCGGGGCTGGAGTCGGCGCCAGAGATGGTGAGGGCGACGGCGAAGGCGATGGTGAAGACGATGACGAGGACGATGAAGGTGAAGGGGAGAGTGGAGCATGGGCCGTAGCCCGCCGGGCGACCACCCGAGCAGAGGGAGGGAGTGGAGGGAAGGGATCAGAGGAGGTGCGGGAGGGAGGAGCCGGGGACAGGGCGACAAATAGGGAGGGAGATGAGAGAGTGAGGAGTGGGGGGATGGACTGAGGGGGAAGTGATGCAGCACACCACGTGATAGTGGTGGCAGCAGCGGAGGGGGAGGTGTTTATAATGGCAGTGGTGGTGGCTGTAGAAGAGGTGGTGGGGGTTGACATTATGATAAGGGGGAAAAAAACACAGTACTAGACAAAGGAGCAAACGAGAGATGGGCAGGGCGACGAGAGACACAGAGGAGAAAGGGACGGAGAATGACGAAGGAGACTGGGGCCGAAGCCCCACTCTGCTGCCGCTGGGGGGGGCACCCGGCTGGCTGGCTGGTGGGGACGCCTCTGCTGCTGCTGGCGG
Organism: Schistocerca nitens; assembly: GCF_023898315.1. Taxonomy (NCBI): domain Eukaryota; kingdom Metazoa; phylum Arthropoda; class Insecta; order Orthoptera; family Acrididae; genus Schistocerca; species Schistocerca nitens. Next base: position 408,824,119 of record NC_064618.1, read on the forward strand.
CAGATGGTGGGGGCAGCTAGGCCCACAGCTGGCCGCGACCGCTGGTGGCGGGGACTGCTGCTGGCCGCTGGATGCTGGATGCTGGCTGGTGGCTGCTGGCTGGGGCCGGCGCAGGCGAGGACCGCTGCGTGCTGCTGGCGGGGATGCTGCTGGCTGCTGGCGTAGACCGCTGCTGGCTGCTGGCGTAGACCGCTGCTGGCTGCTGGCGGGGACCGCTGCTGGCGAGGACCGCTGCTGGCTGCTGGCTGCTGGCTGCTGGCTGCTGGCTGCTGGCTGTTGGCTGCTGGCGGGGACCGCTGCTGGCGAGGACCGCCGCTGGCGAGGACCACTGCTGTCTGCTGGCTGCTGACTGCTGGCTGCTGGCTGGACTGCTGCACACTGATGGGCTGGCTGGCTGGCTGGCTGGCTGGCTGGCTGGAACCTGCAACACCTATCACTTCGATTGGTACCAGAACAGCACAAATCGAAGGGCGGTATTCAACCGAATTACTGCCGGAGATGGTTTCTCTCTCTCATTACAGCTCCTTTTATACACGATTGTCATGCGCAGTCACTGACGTTTTGATGTCCAGCGCCATCTGTCGGACATTTTGTGAACTTTGTTTTTTTTTGTTCTAATAAAACCCCATGTCATTCCAAGCACGTGTGTCAATTTTTACCTCTCTATCTACATTATTCCGTGGATTATGAGGTTTTCAAATTTACACTGACTTTTTGATCACCCGGTATTTTGAATGCTAACTTTTTTACTACAACGTATGAGAATGGTAATGAGCCGTGCGTGGCTCGTGTTCGTGCCATATCTCATTTAACACCCTGTACTACCACCAAGTTATATTGATTTCAATTACTGGTGTCACTGAGTTGCCGCCTTGCCGGCCCATCCGCGGCAGCAGCGGCGTTTATCGATATAAGCCGTGGCGTATTATCTTTGCTGACGGTATTACTTCCCGGTTGTCGTGTGTTGTTAGTTAGTTCAGCTCTGCCAGTCAGGTGGAACGTCAGCAGTTAGTTCAGACCTGGCAGTGTTTCAGTTGGCATGCGGCACAACTTCAGTCCGGGCGCGGCAGCTGAGATCCAGATCGGCATGACTCGCCCAACGGTTTCCGACACACATGATTGGATTGTGGACGACTTTGGTTGCTTGTCAGTCTGTCGTCGTGCCGGAAGACATGTATTTGTCTGGCGATCGCTTATGGGTTGGCTGTGTGTGCCGACTCGTGATTCGTCCCTGTTATTGTACAGTCACTACCCTTAGCATTGTCTAGTTCTTCGTGCAAGTGTGCGTGAAACTGTGTGAACTTTGTGTGATTTTGACTGACAAGTTATTTTAAATGTGGTCTGCCTATTGGCTCTGAGCAGTCGGTTGGTGTGGATCAGCCAGGACATCTCCGCGCGGCAAAGTGGGCCAGGCCCACTGGTGGTCTTTACACTGTGTCGGAGTGTGTGGGAGCTGTTCCGATTGCTACGAAGTTCGTGGCTCACCGACGCAGGATATCTAAGTTGAGTGGTGATTTAATTACCGAAGCCAGTCCGTTGACATTGTGCTGTTGGTTTGCATGGTTGGCTGTTGGGGGTATTCCCGTGAGCAACAGCGAGCGTTCGAGATGGCGAAAGTTTGGCCACCATCCGGTGGAGTTTCACTGTATTTTGGTTATTCGAAGTCCAAGTGCACCAGCGGAATTTTCTGCCTCGTGGCCGTTAGCGTTCCGGTTACCTGCCTTGGCCACTGACCTAAAATTCAGGCAGTGTCCTTTCCTCACCGTGTTGTTGCTATCCAACAGGTGTGTATAGTTTTGGCAGTTTATGCATACTTGGTTGTGGGCGGCTACACCTTTTACGTTTTGGCATTGGAGTCCCTTGTGTACTGGTCGGGTGGAAAGCAAGTCGTCTTGTCGGTGGGTCCGTTGACTGTCTCTTGGTTGGGTTGCCGGCGGATCGGATATAGTTGGGCCGACTACCTGTCTCCCCTACGCGAAAGTTAATATTTCAAGTGCAGACCGACCCCCTGAAACTTCTGAGCGCCGCTGGCTGTACTGCCTTTTCTTATTGGTGTTTGATTGTGTATTTTAATGGCTCTTAGCCGATGGCTTGATTTTGTATGCTTTTATTTGGGTTTTAAATAATGGGCTTTCACCGTTTTAAAATTGAAATATTCTTACTTGTCAAGTCTTGCATTGTTTTGGCCTTCAGCCTCATTTAAATTTTTTTAATAAAATTTTGGGCCTTCTGTCTTTTGAAAATTCATTGTAGTTGTGTTTTTCAATCATGGGCCTTCAGCCGCCTTAAAATTAAAATTCCTTACTTGCTAAGTCTTAGATTGTTTGGGCCTTCAGCCTCCTTTTATAAAAAATTATTTAAGGATAAGGCGTTGGGCCTTCTGCCTTTGAAAATTTATTGTAGTTGTGTTTTTAAATAATGGGCCTTCAGCCGTTTTAAAATTAAAATTCCTTACTCGTCAAGTCTTAGATTGTTTGGGCCTTCAGCATCATTTGAAATATTATTTAAGGATAAAACCTTGCCGGCCGGTGTGGCTGAGCGGTTCTAGGCGCTTCAGTCAGGAATCGCGCGACCGCTACGGTCGCAGGTTCGAATCCTGCCTCGGGCATGGATGTGTGTGATGTCCTTAGGTTAGTTAGGTTTAAGCAGTCCTAAGTTCTAAGGGACTGATGACCTCACATGTTAAGTCCCATAGTGCTCAGAGCCATTTGATAAAACCTTGCGCTTTCTGCCTTTTGAAAATTTATTGTAGTTGTGTTTTAAATCATGGGTCTTCAGACGTTTTAAAAATTAAAGAGGTTGTGCCCTTAAGCCATAAGATTGTGACATATTCAGTCGACAGTTAAGCTCGGAAATTTGCGCTGAAATGTTTGAGCAACTAAATAAAGTTATATGTGTTCGGATGTAACTGACAGCCGCTCATTTTTGGCCCCTTTCCACAGTTCTAACTACCAGCTCTGTCCTGCAGATTTAACCAGGCGTTTCAGGTAATTTTTTGTATATGTGATGTTTTCATATTTTTGTCCAACCGCTCTACGTCAAGATACCTCATATTTGCCGTTGTGCTATGTGAACCTTCAGATTGCGTTAGTGCTTATTCATGGGTCAAAATCTCCTATATGAGAGATTATTTTCTGGACATTGATAATGATGTCAAACCAGTTATACACTCCTGGAAATTGAAATAAGAACACCGTGAATTCATTGTCCCAGGAAGGGGAAACTTTATTGACACATTCCTGGGGTCAGATACATCACATGATCACACTGACAGAACCACAGGCACATAGACACAGGCAACAGAGCATGCACAATGTCGGCACTAGTACAGTGTATATCCACCTTTCGCAGCAATGCAGGCTGCTATTCTCCCATGGAGACGATCGTAGAGATGCTGGATGTAGTCCTGTGGAACGGCTTGCCATGCCATTTCCACCTGGCGCCTCAGTTGGACCAGCGTTCGTGCTGGACGTGCAGACCGCGTGAGACGACGCTTCATCCAGTCCCAAACATGCTCAATGGGGGACAGATCCGGAGATCTTGCTGGCCAGGGTAGTTGACTTACACCTTCTAGAGCACGTTGGGTGGCACGGGATACATACGGACGTGCATTGTCCTGTTGGAACAGCAAGTTCCCTTGCCGGTCTAGGAATGGTAGAACGATGGGTTCGATGACGGATTGGATGTACCGTGCACTATTCAGTGTCCCCTCGACGATCACCAGTGGTGTACGGCCAGTGTAGGAGATCGCTCCCCACACCATGATGCCGGGTGTTGGCCCTGTGTGCCTCGGTCGTATGCAGTCCTGATTGTGGCGCTCACCTGCACGGCGCCAAACACGCATACGACCATCATTGGCACCAAGGCAGAAGCGACTCTCATCGCTGAAGACGACACGTCTCCATTCGTCCTTCCATTCACGCCTGTCGCGACACCACTGGAGGCGGGCTGCACGATGTTGGGGCGTGAGCGGAAGACGGCCTAACGGTGTGCGGGACCGTAGCCCAGCTTCATGGAGACGGTTGCGAATGGTCCTCGCCGATACCCCAGGAGCAACAGTGTCCCTAATTTGCTGGGAAGTGGCGGTGCGGTCCCCTACGGCACTGCGTAGGATCCTACGGTCTTGGCGTGCATCCGTGCGTCGCTGCGGTCTGGTCCCAGGTCGACGGGCATGTGCACCTTCCGCCGACCACTGGCGACAACATCGATGTACTGTGGAGACCTCACGCCCCACGTGTTGAGCAATTCGGCGGTACGTCCACCCGGCCTCCCGCATGCCCACTATACGCCCTCGCTCAAAGTCTGTCAACTGCACATACGGTTCACGTCCACGCTGTCGCGGCATGCTACCAGTGTTAAAGACTGCGATGGAGCTCCGTATGCCACGGCAAACTGGCTGACACTGACGGCGGCGGTGCACAAATGCTGCGCAGCTAGCGCCATTCGACGGCCAACACCGCGGTTCCTGGTGTGTCCGCTGTGCCGTGCGTGTGATCATTGCTTGTACAGCCCTTTCGCAGTGTCCGGAGCAAGTATGGTGGGTCTGACACACCGGTGTCAATGTGTTCTTTTTTCCATTTCCAGGAGTGTATAAACTATGTTAGGCGTGTAAGCGCAGATTTTCCTATTGATGATGAGCACAGTGTACTAAACAACATTCCATCAGTATACACTTTATTTGAAGACAAACAGTTATAGTTATTACGTTTAGTCTGTTTCTCAGCTGATTAATACCTCCAAGTACCGGCACAAGCATGCCATTAATGTTTATTTTCGTCTGGGCAGCAGGACAGGTATTAATGTGTGGATGCATTTACACAGGAAGGATAGTATATACTGACAGGTGTAGTCCACTATGCGGAGCAGCTACGACCGTGCAGGAAACATTAGGTAATAAATTACCTGATATGTTTGCTCAGATTACTATTAGAAGCGGAGAAAACTCGAGTAATACATCTACGTGGGTACGTATTAAGGCACCAGTTATCACAATATCTGGAGCTATACATCTAAAATCATATACTTTGGTTAAATCCAAGAGAGGGCCGGTTTCTCACAAACTATGGACGCTTAGTACTCCAGATTTTCAAGGTATCTCTGTCTTCCCTATCCAGTCCTTACAATGTTATGTATCGATTCTTTTCAATATGGGCAACAAACTTGTCAGCAAAGCAGTTGGCCGATATAGCACTAACATTATCGGTATAAGATGGACCGTCAGTACGTCTACAAACGGTATCCACTACCAACTGCATAGTGCGTAGCGTAGAGTGCAGTTTAACACTGCTAGTATTTTTCTTTCAAGTTTTGTCACAAAAGAAACAAGGAAAAAGTATTGAAATTTGACATCTCATTCACTGAGGGCATTAATGTTGACATTACTTCCACTAAATAATCACGCATCTAAACTATATAAACTTTTAAGTGTTATATCCTTGATAATGACTAGTCATTCGCAACCGATATGGCCATTAAATAATTTAGGAGAGCATTTTACTGAAATATAGGATATTGTTCGTATTGTCGATACGCGAAAAACACAGGATATTTCAAAGTCTTAGCAACAAACCTCTAGGGGTGATAGAACACGTCATCGGAAAAAACGTTTGATAGAGACAAATTGTTCGCAGAAACTTCCAGGCGACAACACGTGTCGTTAAGCCTTGTTACGAAACTCTAAAAAAAATATAGAAAGATCACAAACACAACACACTACCATGCCTAACACAGTCTAGTAAGCCCGTCTAGTTGTCTCGGAACGGATTAGGACAAGTACCATACGGTTTTCAAGGGAATCTTACGCCATTCCTCCTAAAAATAGTCGTCATTTCAGCTAAAGATAATGGAGGTGGACAGCGATCACGCACGCTTCTTTCCAAAGTACAAAATAAAGGCTCGATAATATCAAGATCAGGGGATTGTGGTACCCAGAGAATTCATCCTCGTGCTCACAAAATGAGATCTGAAATAAGCGAGCCGTTTGGGCAGGGGCCCTGTGGTCTTCGAAAACAGCATCACCGTTGTAACAGAGCATTAAGTGGAAGGGCTACGAGTGAGTAGGTAGGCGTAATACAACAGCTCTAAGCATAATTTTATTGTAACTAAACATCCAGTAAAATCCACTGATACTCTTAAAACGAAACTTTTAAAACAACACGCAATAATTGATTTGAAACAATATGTCAAAAAAACTTTACACTCAAAGGTTTAATTTAATTTAATGTGGTACTTTGTCAAGTGGAAAAACTGGTAGAAGCTGACCTCGGGGAAGATCAGCTTGGATTCCGGAGAAATATTGGAACACGTGAGGCAATACTAACCCTACGAGTTATCTTAGAAAATTGATTAAGGAAACGCAAATCTATGTTCTAGCATTTGTAGACTTACAGAGGGCTTTTGACAATGTTGACTGGAATACTCTCTTTCAAATTCTAAAGGTGGCAGGGGAAAAATGCAGGGAGCGAAAGGCTATTCACAATTTGTACAGAAACCAGATGGCAGTTTTAAGAGTCGAGGGGCATGAAAGGGAAGCAGTGGTTGGGAAGGGAGTGAGACAGGGTTGTGGCCTATGCCCGATGTTATTCAATCTGCATATTAAGCAAGCAATAAAGAAAACAAAAGATAAATTCGGAGTCGGTATTAAAATCCACAGAGAAGAAATAAAAACATTGAGGTTCGCCGATGACATTGTAATTCTGTCAGAAACAGCAAAGGACTTGGAAGAGCAGTTGAACGGAATGGATAGCGTCTTGAAAGGAGGATATAAGATGAACATCAACAAAAGCAAAAAGAAGATAATGGAATATAGTCGAATTAAGTCGGGTGATTCTGAGGGAAATAGATTAGGAAATGAGGCACTTAAAGTAGTAAAGGAGTTTTGCTATTTGGGGAGCAAAATAACTAATGATGGTCGAAGTAGAGAGGATATAAAATGTAGACTGGCAATGGCAAGAAAAGCGTTTCTGAAGAAGAGAAATTTGTTAATATCGAGTATAGATTTAAGTGTCAGGAAGTCGTTTCTGAAAGTATTTGTATGGAGTGTAGCCAGGTGTGGAAGTGAAACATGGACGATAAATAGTTTGGACGAGAAGAGAATATAAGCTTTCGAAATGTGGTGCAACAGATGAATGCTGAAGATTAAATGGGTAGAGCACATAACTAATGAGGAGGTATTGAATAGAATTGGGGAGAAGAGGAGTTTGTGGCACAACTTGACAAGAAGAAGGGAGCGGTTGGTAGGACATGTTCTGAGGCATCAAGGGATCACAAATTTAGCATTGGAGGTCAGCGTGGATGGTAAAAATCGTAGAGGGAGACCCAGAGATGAATACACTAAGAGGATAGAGTAGCATGGAGAGCTACATCACACCAGTCTCAGGACTGAAGACCACAACAACAACACCTTGTCCAAGAAAAACTTTACAACGAGAAGTGAATATAACACATGCGTTCATCCTATCATAATTACTGCATTTCCTTATTCGTCTATCTTTACTCAATGCAAACTGTTACAAAAGAAACCACAACTATCAGAATTTGCCTCTGGAAGGGACACGAAAATAACCAACTGGATACAGTACATACGAGTAGCATGACAAGTTTTCGGATTCCCCCTTCCGCAGAGTTCTCTTAGTTAAATATACGCCACAGCTGAGCCACATAGAATACGCCCGGTATTCACATCCCTGGGCGACGACCGTTCCAATCACCGCAGTTCACTATAGCTCAAAAAGGTTAATGATAGGTACTATCCACGGAGTCACCGATACCGACCAAAGTCATCTTCTGTCCGGAACACGCCGTGTAGCATGTTGACCCAGTCCGGGGCTCCGCTCTTCCGTCTCGCTCGCTAGTTGCAATCGTTCTCCCAGTAGCTGGCTTCGGCCGTCTCTCATGACTCGGCAGAGGGCGACACCTGGTCGCGCCAAACTGTAGTACCGGCGCGGGAAGGTTGCGCGCGGCATTCAAAGGCGTCGGACATGGGGCTATTATATCGTCGGCACACACCTTTTGATAGCATCTGGTGACATTTTTCACTGCGTTTCTGCGACACAATGACGAAACATGTCAGAACGTCGACCTCAAGCTGTTTCTCTTACAACACGTGTCCTTCACTCGGTTTTAATCAGGTTACATGCCATTGTGTCATCAATATCTGCTCGTCCAAAGGACGTTACACCAACGTTAACATGAGAACGTTGTAATCACAATATCTTTCATAATAACATTTCATCAATGGCATTACCGAACCCGTCTGAGGGCGATGGATTGTCTCTCACCTCTTCATCTTTTACAGTCTCCTACAGTTCGTAGACCACACACTATATCACTTCTTTCCGTAAGCAGGCGGAAAGATATCCTCACTAAATTTATCAAAATGGGTATATTATCCTGTGACTATCGTTTTATGATCACTCTCTGAACTTCTTTATTATTTTGTAGCTTTTGGACATATATACCTGGTCACCAGCTGATGGTTATATTTTTGCGCATTCCTGCTACTACTATTAGTTGGTCGTCGTCATTGGCTAGATTCGAAACGGACAGCGCCATTGAAGATCTGATAACACTCTAGGTCACAGAGTGTACAGAAAGCCGACTAACACAAACAGGTATTTAGATGCCACTTCGCACAACCACCAGTCCAGAAGCAAGTAGTACTCAACACTCTGTCTTCACGTGTCTTCCGCATAAGTGACGACGACAACTTGGAATTGGAGTTGAATTTTTTAAAAACGACATTGAAGGCAAATGGGTATGATAGTTATTCAATCGACAGGGCTTTTAGGCGCAATATTTATAGCTCTAATAAGAATGAAGAGGAACCACCTTCTCACTCCGTTAGGTTACCGTTCGTTTCTGGGGTCACTGACCGCTAAAGGAAAATGATATTCAGACATTTTTCTTTAGTCAAAACAAAATAAGATTTTTTCCGACGGAAAACGGATGCACCTGATTGACTCCAAAATGCAGGTGTCTATCAAGTGACATGTGGCTGCGGCGAAGTGTGTATAGGCGAAACGGAAAGAACTGTTACGGAACGCATTAAGGAACACGAACGGCACATGCAGCTAAAACACAGCGCAAGATCGTCAGTAGCGGAACATCATGAGAACTGTGGCTCTGACATCGATTTTAATAACGTACGTGCACTGGCTAAGGAAACAAACATTTATAGACGGGAAGTCCAAGAAGCGGTCGAAATTTCCAAGAATGCATGTAATTTCAATAGAGAGGACGGCTATAGGCTTCCGGCAATCGTGGCTCTCCGCCATCAAGGAAGTGAATACGCGGCCGCGGTGTGCGAGCGACATAAACAACTCGCTGTAAGTCACCTCACCGGACAAAAATATTTTGGTTAAACATGCCCCCTCTCTTGCGCTGTCCGTTTCGAATCTAGCCAATGACGACGACCAACCAGTAGCAGTTTCAGGAATTTCAACCAATACCCCTTCTCCAGTGTAAGTGTGGAATACTGCCTTTCTATCCAATGGCGGGCTGCCAATGGTATCCACAGGAGATTAGCCAACAACGCCCCTTCTTCTGCATCAGAGCGGGAATATTAGCCTATGACTATGACCCACCAATGGTAGCCATATGAATTTCAACCAGTACTATCACTTCTCCAGCACGAACGCGAGAAAACCTCCCTTTATAAGAGGACGCGACACTCGTCTCTGACAACCTCCGGCGGTACCTCGCTACGAGTACCGCCCTTCGATTGTGCCATTCCAGCACTAATCGAAGCGTTAGGGTTGCAGGTGTCAGCCGTCCAGCCAGCCAGCCGAGCAGCAGCAGCAGCAGCAGCGGCCCCGGCCCTATCCGCGGCAGCAGCAGCTGCGGTGTTCCTGCCAGCCGTCGCCATCGCCAGCGCCAGCAGCGTGGGACTCTGCTCCTCGTCTTCGTACGTCCCCGGCTTTTTCCTCTCTTTTTCGTCCTGTACTGTTTTAGTTCTTCCCTGTCATGTCAGGCCCCACAACCACTGCCACTACTACCACCACTGCCATAGTGTATACTTCGCCCTCCGCCGCCACCACCACCATTACATGGTGTGCCCAGTCGCCCTCCCCTCTTTCCATCCCTCCTCTTCCAACTCTCCCTTCTCCCTCGCTCTTTGTCGCCCCCTCCCCAGCTTCTTCCCCCCACTCCCCCAATCTGTCACTGCAGCTCCAGCTAGGGTGGTGGTCCGACGGGCCACTGCCTGTGCCCAGCTCTCCCCATCGCCTTCGCCATCACCGCCACCGCCGTCGCCGTCGCCGTCGCCTTCACCATCACCATCTCTGGCGCCGACTACTGCGTCCACGCTGGGACCTGCCCCTTCCCGCCACCTCCCTATATCTCCCATCACCACCCACCCTTCCGCCGCCCTTGAACGCCCTAGTGGCACCCCCGCCTCCTCCACTCCCAAGAAGGCCCCACCCCGTCCTCCTTCCCCCCCGCCCCAGGATGCCATGGATGTCTCCCCGCTGGGCCCTGCTCTCTCCGCCTCCTCCTCCTTCTCCTCCCCCCACCTCTTTATACAAATACCTCCTCTCCCATACCGATCCTTCCCTTCTCAAGGCCCGGAACCTCTCCCTCCTCCTCCGCCAACACTTCCCTGGTGCCCCCATCTCACTACTCACTCCCAGATGGGATTCAGTTCTCATCTCCTCCCCCAGCCCCACCCTCCATACTGACATCCTCTCCCTCCTACACATCACCCGGTTTGGCCCCAACGCCTCCCTCACACCTGCTCCTTCTCCATCTCCTACCCACCAACCCCAACCCCCACATCGCCCGCCAACCCTCACTGCCGTGATCACTCGGCTTAGTCCGACGCCGATGGAGGAGGAGGTGTTGGCGGAGCTCGAGGCGCATCCCTCACTGGAGGTGCGGGCAGTCCGCCGCATTTTTAACTCGGCCGGCCCCACCCACCTTATGCGGGTTTTCTCCGAGGACCCCCCCTCCATTGACCATCTCCTGAAGGAGGGTGCCCTCCTCTTGAACCAGCGATATAAGGTCGAACCCTCCCGTTCCCCTCCTCAATCCCTTCGCTGCCAGAGGTGTCTGCACTACAATGCGAACCCAACAGCTGATTGCCGCGCGGCCCCCACCTGCCCGCATTGTGTGGCAAGCACACTTCCTCCAGCAGTGCCCTAACCTTCAGTCCCCTCCCTCCTGTAATACCTGCAATCTCCCCCATCCCACCTACTCCCAAAAATGTAAAGCCTGACCCCGTCAGACCACTCCCTGTCCGCCCTCTGGACGCTCCTACCCCTCCTGGCAATTCCCTTCGTCCCCCCCCCCACCACCACCACTGAGGACATCATCAGGTTCCTCACCATTGTCCTGCAAAACGTCCACCCTTTCCAGCGCCCTCACACTCTCCAACAGGTCTCCCTCGCCACCTGTTCCGTCTTCCACCTAAAAATGTATGCCACCTATTCCCACAACCAGGTCCATTTCACCTCCTTCCGTCTCGACATCCTCGTCTAAATCCCTGTCATAGCGCGACAGCACCGTATCCTGATCAACAACATCCGTTCCCTTCCCGCCAACAAGAACGTCTTCATCCACACCCTTGCAACCCACCACATGGATGCCTTCCTCCTCAATAAAAATTTCCTCCAATCCCACCAAACCGTCCATACTTCGCCCTGCCTTCTCCACCACTCCAACAATCCCCTCCAGATTGTGGGTGGCGGAGTTGCCACTGCCAGATCCCGGTTCGGCTCCAACCTCTCCATCCCGACCCCAACAAACACCTGATCCTTAGTCTCTTCTTTCCTGGCCTTACCGTCACCTGCGCCACCATCTATGTCCGCCCTAACGCCCCTATTCCTTTCGACTTCCTCGCCCACATTGATCGTACCTTCTCCTCCTATGTGATCGCCGCAGACCTCAACATCCATAGACGTTCCGGCACCCAGTTACGGCGGTGGCATCGGTTCCTCTCCACCCTCCAAGACGACCTCGTCCCCATTCCCCAGCACACCTGCCCCAAATCCCACTCCACTCCCAATGTTATCCTCTCCTCCCCCAACCGGCTTGGCCGCATAGCGGTGGATGTCCTGGACACCATTGGTAGCGACCATCTCCCTGTCCTCACCATTTCAGACGGTCATCGCCCCTGCCCCGACCCTCGTAATGACCCTCCCCCAAAGTATGTCCATGATTATTCCCATGCCAACTGGAATGCCTACCGGGATACCCTCTCCACCCAGGTCGATAGCCACCCTTTCACCTACCACCACCCTGATGATGTCACCTATGCCGCCTCCTTTCTCCAGCAGACCTTGTCTGAGGCCGTGGAGGCCCACGTCCCTACTGTCGCCATCCACCCCCACCGTCCTACCTTACCCCCACAGGCCGTCTTCCTCCTCAGTGAATCCCGCCGTCTCTACTGTGCCTCCCTCCACACGTGTGACCCCGACACACTACAACGCCACCGGCAACTCCAGCGACGCATCCGAAACTTGCTCACGGCTAAGAAACGCCGGGACTGGCGACAGACATGCACCCGTTTAAATGCTACCCTACCTATAAAATCGTCCAAGTTCTGGTCAGCCTTCTGTCGCCTTACCAGAACTAAACCCTCCCCCTACTATCCTCTTCTCCATGATGATCACCCCTTCCCTGACACCCTTAGTAAGGCCTATCACTTTGCCTCCTACCTTTCCGGTGTCTTTTCCATCCCCGACGATCCTCAGTTCGATTACTCCCTCTTCCCGGATGTCCGCGATCGAACTGACACCTCTGTCCCTCCCCTCACACCTGGTTTTCAGTAATTGGACAACATTGCACACACGGAACTCAATGCCCCTATCACTACACAGGATCTCATTGCTACACTCCATACAAAACGCAATGCCGCTCCTGGTCACGATCGTGTCACCTACCGCCACCTTCGTGAAGCTCCTGTCTCTTTCCTCTCCACCCTGGCCAGGCCCTACAATGTAGTCCTGTCCACCAGCTACTACCCCGACCTGTCGAAAACCTCCCATATCCTGATGTTGCTTAAACCCGATAAACCGCCGTCCGCCGTCTCCTCCTATCGTCCCATCAGCCTTACCTTGGTCTTCAGCAAGGTCCTGGAATCCCACCTCACCTGACGCATCCACCAGCATCTCTGCCAGCCCTGCCTCCTTCCCATTACCCATTGTGGCTTTCAGCTGTCCTGCTCTTCCGATGACCTTCTCCTCCACCTCACTCATCTCCTTTCCGAACAGCTTAATTCCTGTCAGTCGGCAATCTTCCTCTCCCTGGACCTCGAACGTGCCTATGACCACGTATGGCATTCCGGTCTCCTCTTCAAGTTCCAAACCTTCGCCCTTCCCATTAACTACGTCTGTCTCATCGGCTCCTTTCTCTCTCACCGTCCTTCCTATGTCACCATCCATAACACAGATTCCTCCACCTTTTTTCCCTCCGCCGGTGTGCCCCAAGGCTCCGTCCTCTCCCCCCTTCTGTACCTTTTGTATAGGGCGGACATGCCGCCGACGTCACCCCCCATCCACCTTCTCCAATTTGCCGATGACACCACCTTCCTTGCCCTCGCCCCCACCCTGCAGCGTTCCCAACACCTTCTCCAATCCCATCTTGACTGGTTCACCACTAGGTGCAACCAGTGGTTGCTCAAGGTCAATCCCTCCAAAACCCAGGCGATCATTGTAGGCAAAACCACCCCTTCCTTCCACCTCCTTAATTCTTATCTAACCATCTATGGCCGTCCTATCGCCCTCACGCCCACCCTTAAGTACCTTGGCGTCATCCTCGACCCTCGCCTCTCCTGGACCCCCCATTTCCGGACAATCCAAGCCAAGGCACGCTCCCGACTCCGTCTCCTCAAGCTCCTTTCCGGCCGTACGTGGGGTCTGGACCCCTCCACCATCCTCCACACCTATAAATCCCTCATCCGCCCTATCCTCTGTTACACCCATCCTGCCTGGATCTCCCCCCCCCCCTACCTTTTAAAAATCCCTTCAGATCCTTGAACGCCATGCTCTCCGCCTTGCCTATGGCATCCTTCTCCCCTCCCCCATGCAGATCCTGTACGACCTCATTCCGTTCCCCCACCTCCTCCTTTTCATTGAAAGGATACGGATCCTCTGCACCTCCCGTAAACTCGATTCTCCTCACCCACTTGTCTCCCCGATCCTCTCTCACCCCCACCCACTTCTGCACCTGTATTCCCATGTCCCACCTGCTCTCCATCTCTCCACCCTCCTTACCCTCTCCCAAGGTGGCTTCTGCCAGCTCCCCCTCCATGATGATGCCCTCCTCCCCTCCATTTACCCCTCCTACCAACCTTGATCCTCCCTCCCTCTTCCTGTGTTTGTTCCCTTGGGCACCCTCCCTCCCTCCCTTCTCTCCCCCTCCCCCTTCCCTCCCTCCTCCATTTCTCCCCACTCCTCCCCCGGGCTTCCCCTCCCCTGTCCCTCTATTCTTCCTCTCATCTCCTCAGCCATTGGCATCTTTGTTCTCCCCTCCCCCCTCACCCTTCTTCCCCTCTTGGCATGTCCCCGGACTCGCACACGCTACGTGGACATTCGCGCGCCGGAGATCATCGCCATCAGTGTCTCGTGTGTGCCGTCGTGTTTAGTGCTCAGTGTTCAGCGTCACACTCCATCGTTCACCTGTGCCATCGACATCTTCAGTGTTTGCGCGTCGTGTCAACAGTTCGTATTGTGGATTATAGTCGAGTGTGAACGGCTCTGTGTTTGTCTACTGTTTTATTACCCACCGTTGTGTAACTTATGTGTATTCTTTCTGTTATTTCTCATTGTCTATTCTATGGCTGAAGAGCGGCGTAGAATGCTGCTGACAGCCTGCCTGTTGTACAGGTTTTAAAATAACAATAAAGAAAAAAAATCGTCCCTGACAGTGTTCTAGCAGTAGTGGACACCAGAAGATCCTGAGGAAGATACCAGCAGAGGGGTTGAAACGTCGATTATTATATGACGCGGCCTAATAACCCAAAAGATTTTAACTACAGTGACAACGGCCACGAAAGCCTGCACAACTCTTTGGTTTACCTGTTCCATTGCTGGCAACAATGCACGCCTTATATGGTGATTTAAATACAGGTTCCATTGAAAATATTGTCGTAAATGCCACAAATCGTGGATAGGCATTTACTATCTGATAGTGACCGATCTTTATGAACTTGAGACCCCTGCGCGGCGCCGCTTCATAATGGCTCGATCTGTAAAGATCGATGTCGGTGTCAACAAATTTTCCTGTGGCGAGGTGGTCCAAAATTGGGAAAAACAGACTCTGAAAGGAGTCTACTGGGCTACACCTGTATGTGGCGCTCGAGTATGATGCTAATACTAATGTAAACAAAAATTAAACTATTATATTATAAATGATGTATGTCTCTGATGGACTGTACAAAGCGGATCGCTGACTGTATGTGACCGCAGAGTCAAAGATACAGCTCCGGTCTGAGATTTTAGTGTTGGAGTAGGAGCTCTTGGTGCACAGTAGTGACTGTATTTCGTTATTGGTATTGGGAGTTGCATTGCCCAATCAGTTCGTATAAAGTTTTTGCTAAAAATAACATAGAGTATGCACACCACTTGCAGTCGAGACACTTTACACGATAACGTCAGTTACGTATCCATTTCTCAGTCAAGCACTCATTCAATTTACTTTTGTAATGAACGTTACAACTCCTACGGAAGCGTGTCATTCAATATACTTCCGGCTCTTTGGGAGAGATCGAGAGTTTGCTGTGTGATCTTTAAGGAACACAAGATGTTGTGTCATTCTAACGAAAAGACCATTATGCATGTGTAGAGTATGAATCAAAATCCACCGACAAGTTTTCGGAGGGATATTTTCCGAGTGTTGTGGTACAAGTAGCCCATAGTCTCCTGCGGCTCGTTAAAGAGTAGTTACATTTCGTTTGATTTCTTACCACTTGAATCGATATTACATTGAAACTATCTGCACAAACACTAAAAATCTCGACGGTATGAGCTGTGCGTCTCGTTTGGAAACAAACTTGTTCCATCACTCAAAGTACTCGCTGCTGGCAACAGTAAGGCCTACTTCATTCTTTGTCCTCAAGTTTGCGTTCAGTGCTGCTCGGTCCGGTCTAGAGTTTTTTTTCCGGCAATTTTATTTGTACATTAATAGTGATGCACAACAGTCTGCATACCTTTACTGATGGATCTGCCGTCATACATCACGTCTATTGATTCAAAGAATGCAATAGAAAAGCTGCACCACGACGATATGCTCAACTGTTCGCGCAGCAACGGCAACCACATAACAGTAGTTTTGCATCTGTACGTAGGCACTCTGAAGAGTTCAGGGCAAAGAAATAAAAAGTTTGAGGCTTGCCGTTGACATTATAATTCTGTCGGACATCAAAGGGCTTCGAAGGGCATTTGGACGAATAGTGTTTTGAGAGGTGGATATAAAAGAAAAGCAAAGCCTATTGGATGTAGTCGAGATAAATCAGGTGATGCTGAGCGAATTAGGTCAGGAAACAAAGCACTTAAAAGTAGTAAATATGTTTTGCTATTGCGGGAGGGATGCAAAATTGTAGAGGGAGAGCAGGAGGTGATCAGATTAACCAGATTCAAAAGGCTGTACGTTGCAGTGGTTATTCAGAGACGAAGAGGCTTGCACAGGACAGAGTGGCATGGCGAGCTGCATCAAACTAGTCATCGCATTGAAGACCACAACAACAACACTGGCGCCCAAGAATAACTGGATCCTTTCTTGTCACTACGTTTTGACGATTGCATATTACAGGCCTTTCCACTATTGTGAAAATATTTTCACAGAAGCAACGATAATTCTGGTAACAAAGCCAAACAAATAATAATTAAATTATTACTCGGTAAAAAGCCACAGCAGGCCACATGTCCCTCATACCAAAATAATCACAATGTATCGCTGAAGAACCTTCAGAATTTTGTCGATGTTGTGGTTCACCCTGCACATGTGATATGGGTTGTACAGTTTCTTCTCCTACTCCTAATGCTACATGTGTGGATCCTTTGTAAATAAGTTAAAAACAGGAAAACAATTTTCTTTATAAGAAATAATATATAATTATTTTTTTTATTTTTTATTTATTTATTTATTTATTTATTTATTCCATCAGTCTACTGACTGGTTTGATGCGGCCCGCCACGAATTCCTTTCCTGTGCTAATCTCTTCATCTCAGAGTAGCACTTGCAACCTACGTCCTCAATTATTTGCTTGACGTATTCCAATCTCTGTCTTCCTCTACAGTTTTTGCCCTCTACAGCTCCCTCTAGTACCATAGAAGTCATTCCCTCATGTCTTAGCAGATGTCCTATCATCCTGTCCCTTCTCCTTATCAGTGTTTTCCACATATTCCTTTCCTCTCCGATTCTCCATAGAACCTCCTCATTCCTTACCTTATCAGTCCACCTAATTTTCAACATTCGTCTATAGCAGCACATCTCAAATGCTTCGATTCTCTTCTGTTCCGGTTTTCCCACAGTCCATGTTTCACTACCATACAATGCTGTACTCCAGACGTACATCCTCAGAAATTTCTTCCTCAAATTAAGGCTGGTATTTGATATTAGTAGACTTCTCTGGTCCAGAAATGCCTTTTTTGCCATAGCGAGTCTGCTTTTGATGTCCTCCTTGCTCCGTCCGTCATTGGTTATTTTACTGCCTAGGTAGCAGAATTCCGTAACTTCATTGACTTCGTGACCATCAATCCTGATGTTAAGTTTCTCGCTGTTCTCATTTCTACTACTTCTCATTACCTTCGTCTTTCTCCGATTTACTCTCAAACCATACTGTGTACTCATTAGACTGTTCATTCCGTTCAGCAGATCATTTAATTCTTCTTCATTTTCACTCAGGATAGCAATGTCATCAGCGAATCGTATCATTGATATCCTTTCACCTTGTATTTTAATTCCACTCCTGAACCTTTCTTTTATTTTCATCATTACTTCCTCGATGTACAGATTGAAGAGTAGGGGCGAAAGGCTACAGCCTTGTCTCACACCCTTCTTAATACGAGCACTTCGTTCTTGATCGTCCACTCTTATTATTCCCTCTTGGTTGTTGTACATATTGAATATGACCCGTCTCTCCCTATAGCTTACCCCTACATTTTTCAGAATCTCGAACAGCTTGCACCATTTTATCTTGTCGAACGCTTTTTCCAGGTCGACAAATCCTATGAAAGTGTCTTGATTTTTCTTTAGCCTTGCTTCCATTATTATCCGTAACGTCAGAATTGCCTCTCTCGTCCCTTTACTGTTCCTAAAGCCAAACTGATCGTCACCTAGCGCATTCTCAATTTTCTTTTCCATTCTTCTGTATATTATTCTCGTAAGCAGCTTCGATGCATGAGCTGTTAAGCTGATTGTGCGATAATTCACGCACTTGTCAGCTCTTGCCGTCTTCGGAATTGTGTGGATGATGCTTTTCCGAAAGTCAGATGTTATGTCGCCAGACTCATATAGTCTACACACCAACGTGAATAGTCGTTTTGTTACCACTTCCCCCAATGATTTTAGAAATTCTGATGGAATGTTATCTATCCCTTCTGCCTTATTTGACCGTAAGTCCTTCAAAGCTCTTTTAAATTCCGATTCTAATACTGGATCCCCTATCTCTTCTAAATCGACCCCTGTTTCCTCTTCTATCACATCAGACAAATCTTCACCCTCGTAGAGGCTTTCAATGTATTCTTTCCACCTATCTGCTCTCTCCTCTGCATTTAACAGTGGAATTCTTGTTGCACTCTTAATGTTACCACCGTTGCTTTTAATGTCACCAAAGGTTGTTCTGACTTTCCTGTATGCTGAGTCTGTCCTTCCGACAATCATATCTTTTTCGATGTCTTCACATTTTTCCTGCAGCCATTTCGTCTTAGCTTCCCTGCACTTCCTATTTATTTCATTCCTCAGCGACTTGTATTTCTGTATTCCTGATTTTCCCGGAACATGTTTGTACTTCCTCCTTTCATCTATCAACTGAAGTATTTCTGCTGTTACCCATGGATTCTTCGCAGCTACCTTCTTTGTACCTATGTTTTCCTTCCCAACTTCTGTGATGGCCCTTTTTAGAGATGTCCATTCCTCTTCAACTGTACTGCCTACTGCACTGTTTCTTATTGCTGTATCTATAGCGTTAGAGAACTTCAAACGTATCTCGTCATTCCTTAGTACTTCCGTATTCCACTTCTTTGCATATTGATTCTTCCTGACTAATGTCTTGAACTTCAGCCTACTCTTCATCACTACTACATTGTGATCTGAGTCTATATCTGCTCCTGGGTGCGCCTTACAATCCAGTATCTTATTTCGGGATCTCTGTCTGACCATGATCTAATCTAAATGAAATCTTCCCATATCCTCCTCTTGTGATTCTTGAACAGGGTATTCGCTATTACTAGCTGAAACTTTTTACAGAACTCAATTAGTCTTTCTCCTCTTTCATTCCTTGTCCCAAGCCCATATTCTCCTGTAACCTTTTCTTCTACTCCTTCCCCTACAACTGCATTCCAGTCGCCCATGACTATTAGATTTTCGTCCCCCTTTACATACTGCATTACCCTTTCAATATCCTCATACACTTTCTCTATCTGTTCATCTTTAGATTGCGACGTCGGCATGTATACCTGAACTATCGTTGGAGGTGCTGGTCTGCTGTCGATTCTGATTAGAACAACCCGGTCACTCAACTGTTCACAGTAACACATCCTCTGCCCTACCTTCCTATTCATAACGAATCCTACACCTGTTATACCATTTCCTGCTGCTGTTGATATTACCCGATACTCATCTGACCAGAAATCCTTGTCTTCCTTCCACTTCACTTCACTGACGCCTACTATATCTAGATTTAGCCTCTGCATTTCCCTTTTCAGATTTTCTAGTTTCCCTACCACGTTCAAGCTTCTGACATTCCACGCCCCGACTCGTAGAACGTTATCCTTTCGTTGATTATTCAATCTTTTTCTCATGGTAACCTCCCCCTTGGCAGTCCCCTCCCGGAGATCCGAATGGGGGACTATTCCGGAATCTTTTGCCAATGGAGAGATCATCATGATACTTCTTCAATTACAGGCCACATGGCCTGTGGATACACGTTACATGTCTTTAATGCAGTGGTTTCCATTGCCTTCTGCATCCTCATGTCGTTGATCATTGTTGATTCTTCCGCCTTTAGGGGCAATTTCCCACCCCTAGGACAAGAGAGTGCCCTGAACCTCTATCCGCTCCTCCGCCCACTGTGACAAGGCCGTTGGCAGAATGAGGCTGACTTCTTACGCCGGAAGTCTTCGGCCACCAATGCTGATTATTTATCAAAATTTATGCAGTGGCGGGTATCGAACCCGGGACCGAAGACGTTTGGATTATGAATCAAAGACGTTACCCCTAGACCACGGGTGCTATTATTATAATATTTTTATAATATATAAATATATTATATATATATTTTATAATAAATATTACTTATAATAATTGTCTTTATATTAAAACTAACTCCACATCTACATCTACCCCCTTCCAGTCCTATCTGTTACTGTTTCCACATACTTGACTACTATTCTAGGCTGGGTCACACGAGTCATTTGTAAGAAAATCTCCTTTTGTAGATTAATTACATTTCCCTAACATTCCACCAGGGAACCGGAGTATGCTCGTGTTGACCTGTGAATGAGTATTTGTGATTGTAACATTTCGTATCCCTGCATATTGTTGTTACATGAGTTGACCGATTCCAGCTATGACTTATTGATATTGTAGTCATAGGATACCATGTTGTTTTCATTTGGAGATGTGTCGAGTTTACATTTCTGAACATTTAAAGCACTTTGAAATCTTATCAGGATCTAACTAAATACTTGTGCAGCTTTTTTAAGATGTCATAGATAACTATAAATAACTATGTTGCCTGCAAGGTCATTAATATATATAATTAACAACAAGGGACCCAGCAACTTCCTTCTATATATGTTGATGTCTCTCCATCCAAGACTTCTTGCTGCGTCCTGCACACCCTATAAACCCTCAGTCCAATTGCAAATTTCACTTCATACCCCATACGATCGTACTTTTGATGATAAGCATAGATGTGGCACTGAGGAATATGCTTTTCGGAAATCGATAAATATTACATCTACCTCACTCGCTTGCTTTCAGAATATCATGTGAAAAAACTGCGAGTTGAGTTTCGCACTGTCGATGATTTCGGAGTCGATTCTCAATGGCATGGAGGAGACCACTCTCTTCGACATAAGATAAATTGAAATCATATCTCCCTGACAACTCCTTCTATACCATAGATGAATTCTTGAATAGGAATAAATAAATCTATAAAAATAGTATATGCATTTTGTGCCATTTAAGGGAAGGGGGTAAATACTAGAAATATTAATCTTTAACTCCGTATTATATATTAAAAATTTTGTTTCATATGTGCATTTCTTGTGCACTTCACAGGTTCCACATCATAACAGCTACCGTACCGGGCGATTGATCAATGGAACACGCAACCAACTAACTAACTAACTACTAACCTCATTATGTTCGAGCTCAGAATATGTTCTTAGATTCTGCAATAAATGGATCTCAACGATAATGAACGTTAGTTTCTTGTTTCAGTTCTGATACGCTTGTTGCAGATGGGTGCGACGTGTATTTTGTTCCAACCACTAGACATCGTTTTTTTGTTCGAGTTATCTATGACAGATTATGGTTAAAACGGGGGCCGATGCAGACAGAAATCTAATATACAGTCTTACATGAAATCCATCGGGTCCTGAAGCTTCGTTAAATTTTAGCGATTTCAGCCGTGCTCCAACACCGACACTAATATCTATGTCACTTATCTTTGCAGTAGTAAGAGAATTAGTTAGGAGCTATACTCCTAGATAATTCTGCATATCATTATGGTTGAAGTGGCTCTGAGCACTATGGGACTTAACATCTGAGTTCATCAGTCCCGCCGGCCGGGGTGGTCGAGCGGTTCTAGGCGCTTCAGTCTGGAACCGCGCGACCGCTACGGTCGCAGGTTCGAATCCTGCCTCGGGCATGGATGTGTGTGATGTCCTTAGGTTAGTTAAGTTTAAGTAGTTCTAAGTCTATGGGACAGATGACCACAGAAGTTAAGTCCCATAGTGCTCAGAGCCATTTGAACCATTTGTTCATCAGTCCCCTAGACTTAGAACTACTTAAGCCTAACTAACCTTAGGACTTCACACACATCCATGCCCGAGGCAGAATGCGAACCTGCGACCGTAGCAGTCGCGCGGTTCCGGGCTGAAACGCCTAGAACCGCTCGACCACCGCGGCCGGCCTGCATATCATTATCGTTACTGCGAAGTGGAAGGTACAGGAACTTTACGAAACTGTTTATTACATAAGATACACTTTAAAAGAACAGAGTATTTTCCACAACTTACTTAGCATCCTAAATTACGTAACTAAAAAACAAAAAAATTTAGTGACAATGCAAAGTGATCTTTCGTAATTACACAGAGTATGTACGATAAAAAAGAAAAAGCGAATGTAAACGTTAAAACAAGTAGAACCAGTGACATATGCGTGTGTCGAGGGAATATCGTAGAACTTTATGTAGAGAAGTGGTGGCGGCCTTGGTCTTCTTCCGGCAATAGGATATTTTGTTTACGTTGGTAATACGCATGGTGGTGTCTACGCCGCTCGCGCAGAACCGCAGAGCGTTGCTGCCTCTGGATCACGAGGTCCCGGGTTCGATTCCCGGCCGGCTTGGGGATTTTCTCTGCCCGGGAACTGGTTGTTTGTGATGTCCTCATCATTTCATCAGCATCATTTATGACAGTGGCTCGACTGCACTGCGTGTAAAAATTGGGTTGTGTAAAAAATTGAGACTCTGTACGGGCGCTAATGACCGTGCAGTTGAGTGCCCCACAAACCAACCACCATTATCATTATCATCATCAGGACCGCAGAGCACCGCACAACGGGAATACGAAGTGGTTGAGCGAGGACTCGGGCTGCAGGTAGGCCGTGAAGTAGTGACCAGGTAGTTTGCAAGTTTCCAGGTGCACTTGGTGCAAATTTCATAGATTTATGATTGGATGCAAATTTTCCTTCTCGCATTTTGCATATATATCCGTTAAAAATGACCTAGGCCTTAAGAAGCAGATGAATATCAAAATTCTTGCTGCTTTGACGTGAGATGCATGGTTGACGCTTAGTAGGCTAGTCAAGGAAAGGTCCCAACGTCAGCAAGACACTTCAGTTAAGAGCCATTTATATCAGATACTGAATGCAGTGTAATCCTCAAATGAGAGGTGAGACGTTCGAAGTACATCGCGGACTCCACGTAACTGTACTCTGCCAAAATAAGGATGTTGGAAACCTATAAACAGGTATTAATGTTTCATTCTAAGCAAGGCTTAGAATCCAGCACTCGCTAGAAAATACAACTGTAAGAGTCGGAAAATGCCGACAAGATGAGCGTTTCAGACATAACGCTTTTCTTCTGTTTTTTATTTACTTCCATTCCATGCCCATATAAAATCGTTGGGCCTTTGTAAGTTCTTATTACGTCAGTGAAATGGCACTGGGGCAAAGGAATGACTGAGAATGTGTGAAAAGTGGTTACTAGTTTCGGCATTTGTCAGATAATCAAATAAATTTTTGAAAGATCAAAACCTGAGGACTGGAAACATTATTAATTTGTTTCCGTGATACAATACTCCTAGCTCAGCATTTAAGTTTTGTGTGCACCTGTACGTGTGTGTGTGTGTGTGTGTGTGTGTGTGTGTGTGTGTGTATGAGAGAGAGAGAGAGAGAGATTATTCACATACGTATCTCGACCTTGGGTATAAAGTAGGTCCGAGACAACTTTTCACAGTCCATTCGGAGTCAACCTGCCAACAAACGTAAGAAAGCCGATTGGTGCACTTGGTACAAAGACAAAATGCGTTGTTGAAATGTTATGTTGGTTCAATAGAGTAACAAGACACAGGTGTGTAGACAATCCGTGCGAATTAAATACCGTAGACAGAAAGCAGACGGGTCAAAGGTTTTAAGCGCCGCACGTTCCACTTCGAAATATAGTTTGAGATGGAGGTGTTGATGGTTACATGGTCGCTGCTCGAAGTCAAATGCTTAATAACGTTCTTGCATTGACAGGAAACGTCACTTATGATTTTAGTGCCAGGAATCTGAATAGGGCAAAAGAGATCTGCAAAACGAGCTAAGTAAGGGCGACCAAGCACTTCAGATGACATAAGCAGTATCGAACTGTGGATTCAATCCGATCGTCGCACTGACGTGAGGAAGACTGCACGTAACTCGACACCTCCACTGGCAGTGTGGTAGATTTCGTGCACAACTCATTCGACTACCATTGATATGGACGGGACTAAAGCCAGGCGAATAGGATTGTCTCTTTAGTAGCTTATTAGGACGCACGTTTAAAAGTTCTGACTAACCAGGGTGAGCAGCGGAGCTGCACACACTGTAATGAATAGTCTCGCAGGCGGACTAAGTCTACAGTAATCAGAGCACAATACGGAGAACCACCAAGTAAAGTCCAAATCGTCGTATGCCTGACCGAGAGTTCCAATAGCAAACAACAAGAAGGACAAAGAGAGTAGCCGAGTCGACGTAACAGTTCTGATATGGCCCAAAATTTTTATCTTCTTAGAGAGCGTATTGGCTGTCAGTGCGCTGTGCAGCCGACCTGATAGCCTGATCCCCGGCAGAGAGCACCGTCACTAGTGCAGCCGCTACTTGCCCCTCCTTGTGGTACCGGCATCAACACAAGGCAGCTGTAGGCCGTCGACATCGGTATCTATTGCATCATGCAGCAGCAATGCAAGTGTCAGCAGTATCAGGTGGAAAAGTTGAAAGGTGGCTACACTGAGCCACAGCGCCAGAGATTGCGCCAGAGAGTATTATTCCGCCGCCTCCACTGGCAGTTCTTGTCGAGAAGTCGTGATGGAGAGTGCTTGTCGAGATGTGGCAGTAGTCAGTGCTTATCGAGATGTGGTAGTAGTGAGTTGGTGTTGAGATGTTGTAGTAGGGAGTGCTTGTTCCATGTTTTATGCAGTTGTTTGATGGGCTAGACAGCAGATGTTGTTCGAATGGAGACATTGTAATGATCAGAGTGCTTTTCGTCAATATATATGAAGGTAAAAAAATTCCCTTTTCATTTTATTATTTCAATGTCTTAAATAATGCGTCATTACAGGTTCAGTCAACAAAGCATCTGGCTTGTGTTCTTGTATTAGAGTCTAATTCTGGTTTCCTTACGCAATTATAGTATTTCTATTTTTTTAATTACTTCAGTATTAATGGTACTTAAAATTTGTTGTCTGATTGAAGAAGAACCGTGCCAGATGTGTACGTTGAATCACACTTCCACACACAGAACAGCGACACTTGTGGCTTGTTGTTTCGTAGCTTTCATAGTTGCTGTGGACTTAATTAATTAATTGTGTTAATGGAAGTTTTCTTTCATTCTTTGTTGCTATTCTATGCAGTCAGATTGCGTACTAAAACTAGTCAGGGCCAACCGGTTACGAGACTTCGTAGCCGGACATTCAGCTACTAAAATTAAAATTATTTGCATTCTATATAATTAAGCCCCCATGCACGTGGCGACCGCTGCTTCGGATCGTCCCTTGGAATTCTTCTGATTGTAAAAATAGTAGACAGTAGTATTGTTGTAGTAATTTGTAGTTTAGTAAGTGTAGTCTATATTGCATGTGTAGATTTGGTAATTGTCATTCTTCTAATGGTATTTTTTTTTTTTTTTTTTGCAGAATTTAATTTTTGATGTCTTGTATACAGGTCTGACAATTTTGTGCAATTGTGAAGGTTTCAATTGTTCGTTAATCGTGTTTGAGGGAAGCATTTCGTGTGAATGGTATTGTTGGAGATAAAGTGTCATTGTGTGTAATTTTCGTATAGTGACGAGTTTTGTATGTTTTGTAAATGATTACGCGATCAATGAAAAAGGCGAAAATGATGGATAGTCAGAATGACGAAATTGTTAAAATGGCGAACTCGCCAACACAGGAGAACAGTGTGATGAATAATGAAGTTGAAAACAATTTAATAAGTCGGGAAAATAGTCCGGAACCATTTCAAAATTTAAAAAAAAAATAGAAATACTATAATTGCGTAAGGAAACCAGAATTACACTCTAATACAAGAACACAAGCCAGATGCTTTGTTGACTGAACCTGTAATGACGCATTATTTAAGACATTGAAATAATAAAAAGAAAAGGGAATTTTTTTACCTTCATATATATTGACGAAAAGCACTCTGATCATTACAATGTCTCCATTCGAACAACATCTGCTGTCTAGCCCATCAAACAACTGCATAAAACATGGAACAAGCACTCCCTACTACAACATCTCAACACCAACTCACTACTACCACATCTCGATAAGCACTGACTACTGCCACATCTCGACAAGCACTCTCCACCACGACTTCTCGACAAGAACTGCCAGTGGAGGCGGCGGAATAATACTCTCTGGCGCAATCTCTGGCGCTGTGGCTCAGTGTAGCCACCTTTCAAGGTTTCCATTTCAGCATTGTATCATCAGAGGAGGCGTGACATGGCTGCTTCATATTACATTTAATACGAAGAAAACACTAACAACAACGAAAAATTTCTCGCCGCTTCCCAAGCCATAAGTTCGAAACAGTGGTATCCGCAGAGAAATCTGTGGCCACAGTCTTTGGCAAATGTAGGAAATGCTGTTTTTATCAGCTTCCGACTGGACACAAAATTAAGTTCACAGCGAAAATCCAGTGAGTTTTTGGGTATGTGTTACGCAGTGTCTCTTGTACGCCCGTATTCTGCGTCACGTCGCACTTTTGAATTCTAAGTGCACAGTATTCAGGTGAAGATGGCAAGAAAATAGTGTCTCCCACCACGTCTGAAGACCAGCTGATGAGTTGTCCTGCTTCATGGCAATTCTCTGTCGCACACTTCAGGGGCAATGAAGGCGCTCCTGCAGCGTTTTAGATGGAAGTGTTTGACCACCCACTGTGTTTCCTGGACTTGGCTTCCTCAGATTTTCATCTCTTCGCTCACATGAACAGCCGGCTATGAGGGCAATGACCTGCAGACCAGCGTAGGGAATTGGCGAAAAACGCTCATAGCTGCCTTCTATGACGAGACTATTGTAAATTATAGTACGACGCTAGGACAGAGAAGCAGCTGCGAGATGTGGTGGAATGCTGAAAATAAAACCTTTTCAATTTTCATAGTGATTTCCAATTCGCGACCGATCGGAGATTGAAAACAAAACTACCTCTCGTATTTCGTCACTCACGAACAGATCTAGAATGCTGGTAGTTATTGCAAAGGCTAAAATGGTTTCAGAAGGAGATATAGAGGAACGAACTGTAGCGCTTTCGAGATGTGTCATATTAGTGTACGGCAACGCCCGACCTCATACGCGTGATCTGGTCCCGCGTTTCCGATCGACTGCCTTGGAATATCTTCGATATTGACCGGGTCTCGTGCCACATATCATCTCTCCAAGCGTTTAAAGAAGCACCTCGTATGTCGCTACTTCACTTCCCGATGTTCAGGGCGCTGTTGCTAAATGGTTCCCAGACTCTGATTTCTCTTATGCTGTTTTCGACAGAATAGATTACCGATGGCTCAAATGCTTTAGGTAATCACTTTATTCCGAGAACACAAGATCCAGAGCATGATGGGATATAACGGTGAGTTTGCTGCATAGTGTAACACCCTTCAGAAATCAGATAGTAGCCAAGAGTCTTCATCAAAAGTACCAATACACCAAACAGAGTTCGTGAGAGCTACGCCCGTCGTCTTTGCGCCCGTCCGGTTCAAATGGTTCAAATGGCTCTGAGCACTGTGGGACTTAACTTCGGAGCTCATCAGTCCCCTAGAACTTAGTACTTGAACCTAACTAACCTAAGGACATCACACACATCCATGCCCGAGGCAGAATTCGAACCTGCGACCGTAGCGATCGCTCGGTTCCAGACTGTAGCGCCTAGAACCGCTCGGCCACCCCGGCCGGCGTCCGTCCGGCATATCTCCGTGGTAAACAGCTTAGGTGCGGATTCACAAGAGTGCTGTCGGTACTGCTGTATTCCAGCTACGAGGCGTTTGGCCACAGTCAATGACAGACCGCGACCTGTGACGGCGTCGCGTCATTCCTGTGTATCAGCGTGGCGACCGCTAGCGAGGGACTGAATTGCGTAACTATCTCTGGCGGGTATTGATCGATAGCGCTGTCATATAGTGAACTATATGGTAAAGTGAAATGTACCAGCCCACCTTCTATCCATCTACTCTTGAACGCCACGCACTCCGCATCGCTTTCCGCATCCATTTACCTCCCTCACAGGAATCCTTTACTATATAATCTACATCTGCATCTACATGGATACTCTGCAATACACATTTAAGTGCCTGGCAGATGGTTCATCGAACCGCCTTCACAATTCTCTATTATTCCAACCTCGTATAGCACGCGGAAAAAATGAACACCTATATCTTTCCGTACGAGCCCTGATTTCCCTTCTTTTATCGTGGTGATCGCTCCGCCCTATGTAGGTTGGTGTAGGATCCCACACCGCGCAGCAGTATTCTAAAAGAGGACGGACAAGCGTAGTATAGGCAGTCTCCTTAGTAGGTCTGTTACATTTTCTGAGTGTCCTACCAATAAAACGCAGCCTTTCGTTAGCCTTTCCCACAATATTTTCTGTGTGTTCTTTCCAATTTAAGTTGTTTGTAATTGTAATACATAGGTATTTAGTTCAATTTTCGGCTTTTAGATTAGACTGATTTATCGTGTAACCGAAGTTTAACGAGTTCCTTTTAGAACTCATGTAGATGATCTCACACTTTTCGTTATTTAGGGTCAACTGCCACTTTTCGCACTATTCAGATATTTTTTATAAATCGTTTTGCAGTTTCTTTTGATCTTCTCATGACTTTATTAGTCGATAAACGACAGCGTCATCTGAAATACAAAAAGTTAGTTATATGTGGTGACTTCAATATTAATTGTATAAGTGATTGTGCAAGGAAAAGGATGCTGGTAGACCTCCTTAATTCATATAATCTTATGCAAACCGTATTCTTTCCAACGAGAGTGCAAGGGAACAGTAGAACAACCATAGACAATATTTTTGTTCATTCGTCATTATTAGAAGGGCATTCTGTTAGCAAAAAGGTGAATGGCCTTTCAGATCATGATGCACAAATTTTAAGTCTAAAAGATTTTTGTGCTGCAACACATGTTAAATATAGTTACCAACATTTTAGGAAAGCTGATCCAGTTGCTGTACAGACTTTTGTAAACTTTATCAAGGAACAAGAGTGGCAAGATGTTTATAGTGCTGATACAGTAGACGATAAATATAATGCTTTCCTCAAGACTTATCTCGTGCTCTTTGAAACTTGCTTTCCGTTAGAACGTTCAAAACAGGGTACTAGCACAAACAGGCAGCCTGGGTGGCTGACTAATGGGATAAGAATATCTTGTAGAACAAAGTGGCAATTATATCAAAACGTTAGAAACAGTCAAAATCTAAATGCAGCAGCCCATTACAAACAGTATTGTAAGGTGCTTAAAAAAGTTATTAGGAAGGCAAAAAGTATGTGGTATGCAGATAGAATAGCTAAGTCTCAGGATAAAATTAAAACCATATGGTCAGTCGTAAAGGAAGTGGCTGGTCTGCAGAGACAGGTCGAGAATATAGAATCAGTGCGTAGTGGGGATGTCCGTGTTACTGATAAGTCGCATATATGTACAGTACTTAATAATCACTTTCTGAATATAGCAGGTGAACTAAATAGAAACCTAGTCCCAACAGGGAATCATATAGCGCTCTTAGAAAAAAGTGTTCCGGGACTGTTACCTGAAATACTCCTCCATGATACTGACAAGAGGGAGATTGAGTTAATAATTAAATCACTAAAGACCAAGAACTCTCATGGATATGACGGGGTATCTAGCAGAATACTGAAGTATTGTTCCACGTATGTTAGCTCAGTACTTAGCCATAGCTGTAACTTTTCCTTTAGGAGTGGTCGGTTTCCTGACCGATTAAAGTACTCGGTAGTGAAGCCACTTTATAAAAAGGGAGACAGGGATAATGTTGACAATTATAGACCTATTTCTATGCCATCGGTGTTTGCTAAAGTTATCGAGAGGGTTGTATATGCAAGGTTACTGCAGCATTTAAATTCACATAATTTGCTGTCAAATGTACAGTTTGGTTTTAGAAATGGCTTAACAACTGAAAATGCTATAGTCTCTTTTCTCTGTGAGGTTTTGGACGGATTAAATAAAAGGTTGCGAACGTTAGGTGTTTTCTTTGATTTAACGAAGGCTTTTGACTGTGTTGACCACAAAATATTACTGCAGAAGTTGGAACATTATGGAGTAAGGGGAGTAGCTTACAATTGGTTCGCCTCCTACTTTAAGAACAGAAAGCAGAAGGTAATCCTCCGCAATATTGAGAGTGGTAATGATGTTCAGTCCCAATGGGGCACTGTTAAATGGGGCGTTCCCCAGGGGTCGGTGCTGGGGCCACTGCTGTTTCTTGTTTATATAAATGATATGCCTTCTAGTACTACAGGTGATTCAAAAATATTTCTGTTTGCTGATGACGCCACCTTGGTAGTGAAGGATCTTGTGTGTAATATTGAAACATTATCAAATAATGTAGTTCATGATATAAGTTCGTGGCTTGTGGAAAATAATTTGATGCTAAATCACAGTAAGACTCAGTTTTTACAGTTTCTAACTCACAATTCAACAAGAACTGACATTTTAATCAGACAGAATGGGCATGTTATAAGCGAGACGGAACAGTTCAAGTTCCTAGGCGTACGGATAGTAAGCTGTTGTGGAAAGCCCATGTTCAGGATCTTGTTCAGAAACTAAATGCCGCTTTATTTACCATTAGAACAGTATCTGAAATAAGTGACATTTCAACACGAAAAGTAGTATACTTCGCATATTTTCATACGCTTATGTCATATGGTGTTATTTTTTGGGGTAATTCTTCTGATTCAAAAAGGGTGTTTTTGGCTCAAAAACGGGCTGTTCGAGCTATGTATGGTGTAAGTTCGAAAACCTCTTGTCGACCCTTATTCAATAGTCTGGGAATTTTGACATTGCCCTCACAGTATGTATTTTCTTTAATGTCGTTTGTTGTTAGCAATATTAGCTTATTCCCAAGAGTTAGCAGCTTTCACTCAGTTAATACTAGGCAGAAATCAAATCTGCGTGTGGAATGCACTTCCTTGACTCTTGTGCAGAAAGGAGTGCAATATTCTGCTGCATCCATTTTCAATAAGCTACCACAATAACTCAAAAACCTTAGCAGTAGCCCAAACACTTTTAAGTCTAAACTGAAGAGTTTCCTCATGGCTCACTCCTTCTATTCTGTCGAGGAGCTCCTGGAAGAGCTAAAAAATTAAGCAAATTCCAGTGTTACATTCTTGATTTTATTTAAACTAACGACTTGTCGCCTGAATATGTTTCTTATATTTCATTTTATCTGTTTCTACAATCGTGTTATAATTTAATGTATTGACTCGTTCCATGACCATGGAGACTTCTCCTAAATGTGGTCCCACGGAACAATAAATAAATAAATAAATAAAAAAACAACCGAAGACGGCTGCTCAGATTGTTTCCCAAATCGTTTATATAGATAAGGAACAGCAAAGGGTCTATAACACTACGTTGGGGAACGCCCGAAATCACTTCTCTTTTACTCGATGACTTTCCGTCAATTACTACGAACTGTGACCTCTCTGACAGGAAATCGCAAATCCAGTCACATAACTGAGACGGTATTCCACAAGCAAGCAATTTTACTACGAGCCACTTGTGCGGTACAGTGTCAAAAGCCTTCCGGAAATCCAGGAATACGGAATCGATCTGAAATCCCTTGTCAATAGCACTCAGCACTTCATGTGAATAAAGAGCTAGTTGTGTTTCACAGGAACGATGTTTTCTAAACCCATGTCGACTGTGTGTCAATAGACCCTTTCCTTCGAGGTAATTCATAATGTTCGAACACAATTTATGTTCTAAAATCATGCTGCATATCGACGTTAACGATATGGGTCTGTAATTTAGTGGATTACTCCTACTACCTTTCTTGAATATTGGTGTGACCTGTGCAACTTTCCAGTCTTTGGGTACGGATCTTTCGTCGAACGAACAGTTTTATATGATCAATCAAACTGAACAATTTAAACAGCCTACACTATCCACAAGCTCGACCCCATTAGTCCTATTGCCTCCCCTCTAATTTCCAATTCCAGGATGCCGCCGCGACTACAGCGAGACATTCCAAAGTAAAGACATTCTGCATCTTTTCCCAACGAAATTTCAACCGATTCCCTTCCCCAAACAACGAAACTCGTCATGATATTGTCGTACCAAGTATGTTTAATTCCACCGCATCGACTGCATCTCATGAGGGCTTCTCCCTTCCACCTTCCCTGCTCGTCGTTCCCTACACCCTCCCGCCTCCTCCCGCCCCCCTCCCAAGTTTCTTTAGTGCCTTTCCCCTTTCTCCCCAGCTTTCCTTATCCATTCTCTCCTTCACATATTGGTGAGCCAGCTTAAGGATGGAGGTAAATGTCACTAAAAAAAATGGCTCTGAGCACTATGGGACTTAACAACTGAGGTCATCAGTCCGCTAGAACTACTTAAACCTAAATAACCTAAGGACATCACACACATCCATGCCCGAGGCAGGATTCGAACCTGCGACCGTAGCGGTAGACTGAAGCGCCTAGAACCGCTCGGCCACTCCGGCCGGCAGGTAAATGTCGCATGGTGCATCGTATACAGAAGGGAACTAAAGAAAAGCCCATTGAGGCGAATGGAAATAGAAACTTGACTTCTATTTAAAGACAGTAATTACACTGGAATCACCGCGATTCGTAATACTCCCTCAGACATTGAAAAAAGATGGGACATGGTTCTAAATCATCACGGCACTGCATGTTCTGCAGTGTGCTCCCACGTTAGACATAAAGTTTTCAAGCATTTCTTTTGTAGGGTGTTCCATTTCTCCATCAGCATGCTTCACATCTACGTCACACTCCGCAAGTCGCCTAATGGTGTGTGGTGGAGGATACTTCTGTTACCACTAACTCATCCTGCCTTCCCTCTTCTACTCACGAATAGCGCGTGGGAAGAACGATTGCCAGTAAGCCTCTGTATTGGCTCTAATTTCTCTAATTTTCTCCTCATGATCATTGCGCAAGACGTGTGAGGGGGGCAGTAATGCGTTGTCCGACTCTTCCTGGAAAGTGCTCTCTCTCGAGTTGTAAGTGTATGCTTTTTGTTACGGTGTAAAGTGAAGCGCCGGAACGCCAGTCGGAATCGTTAGCGCCGAGAGGGCTGACAAGGGAACCTCCCCATCGCACCCCCCTCAGATTTAGTTATAATTTGGCACAGTGGATAGGCCTTGAAAAACTGAACACAGATCAGTCGAGAAAACAGGAAGAAGTTGTGTGGAACTATGAAAAAATAAGCAAAATATACAAACTGAGTAGTCCATGGGCAACATAGGCAACATTAAGGATAATGCGTGCCTAGGAGCACCGTGGTCCCGTGGTTAGCGTGAGCAGCTGCGGAGCGAGAGGTCCTTGGTTCAAGTCTACCCTCAAGCGAAAAGTTTACTTACTTTATTTTTGCAAAGTTATGATCTGTCCGTTCGTTCATCGACGTCTCTGTTCACTTTAATAAGTTTAGTGTCTGTGTTTTGCGACCGCACCGCAAAACCGTGCGATTAGACGAAAGGACGTGCCACTCCAATGGGAACCGAAAACATTTGATCCAGGAAAACACGCCTGATATTTTCTATACGACACTGGTGACGGCATGTGCGTCACATGACAGGAATATGTTGTCGACCCACCCAACTTGCACAATTGGCGAATGGGTAAAAAGATTCTTCTACCTTGCCCGATTTAGGTTTTCTTGTGGATGTGATAATCACTCCCAAAAAAGTGATGAAAACATAAGAGTGTGTCACATAAACTGCAACAAATGAATGCAACAGTTTCACAGTCGCACAGTTTTCTCTGTGCTCTGTCAAAACATATGTTTTTCACGTTTTCAAATTTTTCCGTGTGTACACCGTCAAATCCTACATATGGCCAAGCAAATCTGAACATGTCCTGGAATTTTGGAGAGCGAAATTGATTATGGGTGAGTGCCTGAACTCTGATAATTGTCTAAAAATAAAAAGTTAAAATTTTGTATTGGAGGGAAGACTTGAACCAAGGACCTCTTGTTCTACAGCTGCTCACGCTAACCACAGGACCACAGCACTCCCGTGCCCACAGCATCCTTGATATTGCATATGTTTCCCATGGACTACTCAGTTTGTATATTTTGCTTATTTTTTCATAGTTCCACACAACTTCTTCCTGTTTTCTCGATTGATATGTGTTCAGTTTTTCAAGGCCTATCCACTGTGCCAAATTATAACTAAATCTGAGGGGAGTGCGATGGGGAGGTTCCCTTGTGAGAAGACGTCAGCAAATTGCACGCCGGCCGACGCCTCTACGGGACGGCAACTAGACGGCAGCGGCCTCTATACGAAGAGAACATAAGTGCCGCACCGACTGGTCGCGGCCCAGTTCTACAGAGGCGTCAAGACCAGCGACCTGGATAGAAGCATCAACTGTATTACCTAACTTGTGTTAGAACTGTTATACTGAAGAGATTTTTTAGTTTGTCTGTCGCCCATTGCATGGTACACATCGGTATTTGTCAAAGTTAAGTATTGTCATTTTCTTTTCGTAATAACATTCATTAATACGATTTGCTTGAATTGTTGTCTAGCAATTCGTGAAAGCAGCTTTCCTAGACCCCCATACTCGACGACTAGGCAGGATGCAAAACGTTTTTATTATACCTTTTACATTTTTCCTGTTTTAATTTTCAAAAACAAAGGAAATCAAATTTCTTTTTTAAAAATACTGCATGAAATTCATCCCCTTACATACTGTAAACTATTCGTAAATACACTACTGGCCATTAAAATTGTTACACGAAGAAGAAATGCAGATGATAAATGGCTATTCATTGTACAAATATGTTATACTAGAACTGACATGTGATTCCATTTTCACACAATTTGGGTGCATGGATCCTGAGGAATCAGTACCCAGAACAACCACCTCTGGCCGTAATAAGGGCCTTGATACATCTGGGCATTGAGTAAACAGAGCTTGGATGGCGTGTACAGGTACAGCTGCCCACGCAGCTTCAACACGACACCACAGTTCATCAAGAGTAGTGACTGGCGTATTGTGACGAGCCAGTTGCTTGGCCACCATTGACCAGACGTTTTCAGTTGGTGAGAGATCTGGAGAATGTGCTGGCCAGGGCAGCAGTTGAACATTTTCTGTATCCAGAAAGGCCCGTACAGGACCTGCAACATGCGGTCGTGCATTATCCTGCTGAAATGTAGGATTTCACAGGGATCGAATGAAGGGTAGAGCCACGGGTCGTAACATATCTGAAATGTAACGTCCATTGTTCAAAGTGCCGTCAATGCGAACAAAAGGTGACCGAGATATGTAACCAATGGCACCCCATACCATCACGCCGGCTGATACGCCAGTATGGCGATGACGAATACACGCTTCCAATGTGCGTTCACCGCGATGTCGCCAAACAGGGATGCGACCATCATGATACTGTAAACAGAACCTGGATTCATCCGAAAAAATTATGTTTTGCCATTCGTGCACCCAGGTTCGTCATTGAGTACATCATTGCAGGCGCTCCTGTCTGTGATGCAGCGTCAAGGGTCACCGCAGCCATGGTCTCCGAGCTGATAGTCCATGCTGCTGCAAACGTCGTCGAACTGTTCGTGCAGATGGTTGTTGTCTTGCAAACGTCCACATCTGTAGACTCAGGGATCGAGACGTGGCAGAACGATGTGTTACAGCCATGCGGATAAGATGCCTGTCATCCCTACTGATAGTGATACAAGGCCGTTCGGATCGAGCACGGCGTTCCGTATTACCCTCCTGAACCCACCGATTCCACATTCTGCTAACACTCATTGGATCTCGACCAATACGTGCAGCATTGTCGCGATACGATAAACCGCAATCGCGATAGGCTACAAACCGACCTTTATCAAAGTCGGAAACGTGATTTTACGCATTTCTCTTCCTTACACGAGGCATCACAACAACGTTTCACCAGGCAAAGCCGGTCAACTGCTGTTTGTGTATGAGAAATCGGTTGGAAACTTTCCTCGTGTCAGCACGTTGTAGGTGTCGCCACCGGCGCCAACCTTGTGTGAATGCTCTGAAAAGCTAATCATTTGCACATCACAGCATCTTCTTCCTGTCGGTTAAATTCTCGCGACTGTACCACGTCATCTTCGTGGTGTAGCAATTTTAATGGCCAGGAGTGTATTTCACCTTTTAATTGATTGTTTTTCCGTCTTTGTGTATGCATCCTCCTCTGGGTGAACAGCAGGTTGATTATACCACTGGTAGCCCATCTCTTGAACGTTCGTGGCGAGGGAAGTGAGGCGATAGTAAAGAAAGAAGTGGTGGAAAGCTGTGATAAACTATTATACCGAGCTTGCGTTGTATAGGGATAGTTTTTCTTGTTACCCTGCCGTGAAGGCCGTCGTTCCGGCGCCTAGGGGGATTACCATCGTCAGAGTATTCGGCAGTTGCGGCGGCGTCGGCGGTGCCAGGCAGGCAGTCGGGCGGCTTAACGAATTGCGTGGGCCGGCGTAATCCCACAGGCGCGCCACCCAGACCTGTCGCCCGCCGGGTCGTTTTCCTCCTTCCTTTTTTTTATTTCTGTTCCAGCACGGACTGCCGCTGATGAGTTGGCCGCCACTACGGGCCAGCCTTCATTATTTTCACAGTTGGTAGCACTGGTC
Organism: Schistocerca nitens; assembly: GCF_023898315.1. Lineage (NCBI taxonomy): Eukaryota > Metazoa > Arthropoda > Insecta > Orthoptera > Acrididae > Schistocerca > Schistocerca nitens. Next base: position 408,861,025 of record NC_064618.1, read on the forward strand.
CACTGACGCGTGACTGCACTGTGAGTGCTAGACGAAGACGGCGAGTCGTTTGGAAACGCCTGTCCCACGCACAGTGAACGCACAACACATTGTTGCTTTTCTTAAATAATGACGTGTTCAACGAGGTTCGAGTCTGGCAATGTGAGTACTGTGTCCACGATTATCGTTCATCTCCCTTTAAGGGTTCCGATTCAAACTGCTGCTCATTAACCCTTCGGGGGGCCCGCTTGCGGCAGATAGCCGCGAGATTTAGTTTTCTGTTTGTATCACAGACAGCGTTACAATTACGTCCACCTCCAGATACGGATTTGTTGTTCTCAACGCGATTCATGCTTTCAGCAGTTTGGTCGCTATTGTTGTTTGAAACGTGAGTGTTCCGTGTTTTTCTTTCGCCTCAAGGCAATCTTCCTTTTATATTAGTATATAATGAATATTGGAATCAAACCAAAGTTCCCATATGCAATTTTTATTACTTTTTACAGTCTTGTATATTGATTTGGTACAATATAGTACTTTTAAAAAAACATGTGTTTCATTAGATCTCATAAAAGCGTGGAAATGGAGAAAAAGAAGGCATTTGACAGGCACCGTCTAATTGTGCGTCCTGAAGACTATGAGAAAGTACTGCGAGAATTGTCAGAAGAATAATTACGAGAATTGTCAGATTCATGTGGATATGAGTCAGAAGAGGACGTTATTGAAGAAGAAAACCACAGCAGTGACTCCGAACACTCAACAGAGGAAACAGATGACCACCTGGTTGAAGAGGGGAGCAAGCAAACAGAGGATTACAGATTTTACGTAGGAAAAGATGAAACTATTTGGATAAATGAAGCGCTTCCTTCTTCTTCTAAAACCAAGGCCAAGAACATCCTAAAAGTTTTACCAGGTCCAAAAGCAAGTGCTGAAATTACGGAAAAAGAAATTGATGCATGTTACCTATCTATTACTGATGGGATGATTATTTTTCCTTAGGTTAAAAATGTAAAACTAATTGCGGAGCAAAAGCCGCAGCGCGCCCACTCATGGAAGTATGAAAGGCGCGCCCACCGAAGGGTTAAAATATGGTCACTGAGGGCTGATTACCTGTCTTTTCGTAATCCAGACTGTTACGACATTTTCGAGCTAGCAGAGAGCGTTTTTTTTTATAATAGTACATTATCTTAGTTCCAATGCTGGAAGCGATTTTCGCACATTGAGAATGGTGCAGCAGAGCGTCAGAAAATGGGCACCATTTCTGTTGCAAGCAGAAATATGGCAGATTTTAGGTATATTTCCATCAAAGTGAGCTACATCCAGCAGTCACATATGTGATACATATCAGCTGATGCACTGATGGCCATCCTTAACCTAAGTAGAGTTCGTTTAGAAGGTTTTCAGCGCCCACAAATATTCTCTTGTAGGAGTTGACGGTTGGTATCAATTATCAGAGCGCTTTCCATGACATAAAAGGAAACTTCCAAGACCATTACAATACACACAATAGTAATGAGAGTTCCTGTTCTGAACCAGCACTCAGCAGAAGAGAATAGGGTCAAAACCAGTTGAGACGTCCCTTTCTGAGTCAAACTGCTATCAGTAATAGCAGTGATAACTGACTGAAACGCCGATTGTTAAAACCTTCCTTCAGTCAAGCTGTCTGGAATAAGCTGAGCTGCTGGACTGGCTGAGCGGTTCTAGGCGCTTCAGTCCGGAACCGCGCTGCTGCTACGGTCGCAGGTTCGAATCCTGCCTCGGGCATGGATGTGGGTGATGTCCTTAGGTTAGTTAGGTTTACGTAGTTCTAAGTTCTAGGGGACTGTTGACCTCAGATGTTAAGTCCCATAGTGCTCAGAGCCATTTGAACCATTTGAATAAGCTGAAGTCGAATGAACAAATGATTTTATTACATAGATATAACTATTTTCCATGGGAATTAAAGTACCTTCTATTTGCGTGACCGGAAACGTTTTCGTTTTTTTTTTTTTTATGATCATCCATGTATTTTAGATTATCCTAGAGGAACATGGTTGACGTTCAACGGATAGGAGAGAGGAATGTTAGAATGTTAGAAGCCTGAAAGTTGTTGAGATACGGGGGAGCCTGAAAGGAGAGGCGAACATGCTTAAATTCGACTTTGCAGGGATTAGTGAAATGAGGCGGGAATAATACGAAGATCTATGGTCCGATGGCCACATGATAATAACAGCAGCTCATTGAACGGTCTTAGTGTCATTACGAATAGAGAGGTACATTAAATATGGTTCAACAGAACATCGCAATATGGTTGACTTACATTGAGTAATACACAGCATTAATAATTTATTCTTCTGGGGAAAGAAACACTAATTATCTTGCATGAGTGTACATTCATCACGTTGATGATGACTAAACAGAGGAAGGGTGCGAAGAAATATGGAAACTGTGGTAGGATGTTTCCAGAATGAGATTATCACTCTGCAGCGGAGTGTGCGCTGAATTGAAACTTCCTGGGAGATTAAAACTGTGTGCCCGACCGAGACTCGAACTCGGGACCTTCGCCTTTCGCGGGCAAGTGCTCTACCATCTGAGCTAACGAAGCACGACTCACGCCCAGTCCTCACAACTTTACTTCTGCCAGTATCTCGTCTCCTACCTACCCAACTTTACAGAAGCTCTCCTGTCTCGGTCGCGTACACAGTTTTAATCTACCAGGAAGTTTCAACTGTGGTAGGCTTTCCCAGTGTCTGATTATTTGAAAGTCCCCTAGGCTATATAGCCGGATGGAATCGTCAAAATGGTGCGATATTTCAGCAGATTAACTGGTTCTCTTCTTGAGGCGGTCGAGGGGAGCGTCTGAATATGGCAACAAGTCTGTCTGCTGAAATATCGCGTTATTTGGACCACGCCACCCGGCTGAATGACAGACAGCGTTTCAAAATGCAGAAACTAATGAAGCACATGGAGTGAGTCGAAAATAGGTACACGTGGGTAAGACCAAGACAGTCAGGCAGACAGAAACGGGTTACATCGTGATTAAAGGGGGATTAAGTAAGTGGTGTAAGTAGGCTGTTTAGGTTTTTTTATTAGTAACGTCACCTCTGTATGAAAATCACTGGCTGTGCTGTGTGCAGTCTGTGGCTGCTTTGCATTGTTGTAATACTCGCCATTGTAGTGTTAGGCAGCTGGCTGTGAACAGCGTGTAGCGTTGCGCAGTTGAAGGTGAGCCGCCAGCAGTGGTGGATGTGGGGAGAGAGATGGCGGAGTTTTGAAATTTGTCATGAACTGCTATATATATATTATGACTATTGAGGTAAATACATTGTTTGTTCTCTATCAAAATCTTTCATTTGATAACTATGCCTATCAGTAGTTAGTGCCTTCAGTAGTTTGAATCTTTTATTTAGCTGGCAGTAGTGGCGCTCACTGTTTTGCAGTAGTTCCTGTAACGAAGATTTTTGGTGAGGTAAGTGATTTGTGAAAGGTATAGGTTAATGTTAGTCAGGGCCATTCTTTTGGAGGGATTTTTGAAAGTCAGATTGCGTTGCGCTAAAAATATTGTGTGTCAGGTTAAGCACAGTCGTGTATAATTGATCAAAAGGGGACGTTTCATATGGCGACCCTGCCAGGATACCTCACTGGAATCTTCTGATTTTTTTCTTGTAGTTTGTGTAATTAGTGTAGCTATTGTTTATTGCTAGCGCGTAATTATAGAGGGAATTTCCTTTGTAGTTGCAGTCTTTCATTGTTGTACAGTAAAACAGGTGTGGCACGCATGTAAATTTGCACCAAGTATTTCGCAGCTGCAATTAACTAGATATTATTTTCAGTGTTATGTTGATGTGTTCTCTTATTTTTGCTCTTCAAATTGTGCTTTTCTGTGTTATCGTGTGAAATATTGTGACAATAATGGCGTGTGAAAAACGTAACACAAGGCTCCAAAGTAAACTGAGAAATAATAGTGACGACGAGCGTAGCTTATCAGCACCACTGTGTAATGAATTAACTAATGATCAAAGTAGTAATTTGGTAACTGTGCATAGGGAAATGGAGCGGGCTGCAAACAATGGCGTAGACAGTGAAACAATTAGTGAAGAGGGAAGCATTATCGATCGATCGGTCAGCAACAGCTCGCCTCAGGAATCGGGAATGACAGGACACAATTTTGCAAATATTGTAGACTCAGGTTTTGGGTTCTCACCGTTTTCTCAAATGAGTCAAGACACATTTTCCACTTGTCAAAATGTGAATGTTGCCGGTGCAAATTCACTGCCAAAAAGGACTGAGGAACATGTTTCAGACACCAGTGCATTGTTATTACAATTAATGCAAGAAATGGGACAAAAGCTTCAAAAGTTGGACACAGTGGAACAAAATCTTAAAAAATTAGATACAATGGAACAACACCAGAGACAAACACAGCAACAGTTAGACACAATGGAACAAAATCAGAGACAAACACAGCAAAAGCTTCAAAAGTTAGACACAATGGAACAACACCAGAGACAAACGCAGCAACAGTTAGACGCAATGGAACTAAATCTTCACACCACGCTTGAACAAACACGTGAAGATTTAACTACTGAGTTACATAACATTGAATCGAAATGTCAAAAAGTCTGTAATGACGTAAAAACACAAATTTGTGAGCATTTTCAACCCATTTTTTCGCGGCATGAAAATGCATTACAGAATCACGAAGCAGCCATAAAAGAACTGCAAACCATTGTTCATGAAAATCACGACACCTTGCAAGCTAAAATTGACTCAGTTGCATCTACCGATTCGGTTACGCAACTTGCAAAATCTCAGGAAAACTTAAAGGACACAGTAGATACTCTGAAACTTGGTTCAGAAAAACACACTGAGGAAATAAGTACACTATCAGAGAAAGTAGCCGAACTTTCAGATCAGTTCACTAACTTATCTACAAAGGTAGATGATGATCTGAATGACACAAGACCTGTAGCCATCACTGACACAGAAGAGTATGAACAAATTAAGAAATTCAAACAAAATCAGAATCAAATTAATACGCAATACAAAAGAGAAATCCGGGAAGTACAAGATCAGTTGGCCCAAGTAATACAAAAATTTCATATTTCAGAGGACACTCGCGCCCCAGTACGGGAAGAGGGACATAGAAATACGGAACAACCACAAAATAATAACGCAGGACACTTCGGAAATTATGAAAGAAATTGGCAAGGCACACCGAATTTTGAGATGGAACCGCCGAAACGACGTAATAATGACCGACATGCGACTCGCCGACATGATGATTTTGACTATAAGCTGTTCATTACTACACGTAAATTCAAAACGTTTAAGAATTCCGGCAACGACATTCATCCACAAGCGTGGCTTCATCAATTCTCTCATTGTTTTCCTCCCAACTGGTCATTAGAGCACAGATTAGAATTTATGTGTGGCTATTTAGAGAATGAACCAGCTGTAAGAATGCGATCGGTCATTCACGACTGCCACAGTGAAGGGAGAATTTTACCATGCCTTCCTCTCAGCATATTGGTCTCAAGCCACACAAGACCGAGTAAAACATGGCATCATAATGATGAAACTTTTCGAACAATCTGAATTCTCCAGTCTTGTGAAATATTTTGAAGACATGTTGCACAAGAATCAGTACCTGTCAAACCCATACAGCCCCTCAGAACTCATCCGCATTTGCTTAATCAAATTACCTGAACATTTACAACATATTATTTTAGCAGGACGTTGCAAAGACGACATTGAAGCTTTTCAGGGACTGTTACAAGAACTGGAAATTGACACTGACAATCGCGGAACGCGAAAACAGAAGCACAACAATTATATATCACATCCGTCACAATTCCGCAATGACAGAAATAATAACTGGACACGACAAGACTATTCTTACAACGTAAATCGTGACCAAAACAGACACCACCCATATGACAACCGTTGGCAGAATAATAGGTACAGGGAAAGATCACCTCTCCGCGGTAATGACTATCACAGAGACAATCAGAGAAACAGACAATATGGGAACCAAAATAATTATTATTACGGGAGACAGAATAACTTTAGACGCAACGGTCCAGCGCGCAGTTACGATTCAGGGAGAAATTCTCCACCACTTAACCGACAAGAAAGAAACTACAGGAACTACCAACATGACGACAGACGATGTGATCGTAACGACAGACCTGAATTGCATCAGAACTGGCGGGATTCTAACAGAGCTGGGCCCTCTCGGCAAGGCGAATTTGTAGAAGTTAGGTCTCCTAATCCCAATAACGAAGCGCGCCAACAAAGAGACAGACAATGACTCGCACCGCAGGCAGCCGCTTGCGCTGGCTGGCCCAGAGAAAAATAACATAGACGCTAACCTTGAGAAAAATTCCACTATTCTTTACCGACGTATACCACATGATAATTGCATTCAAGTTCAAACTCTGAGTACTATGAAGAGTAAAGGATTGCACCACACTTCACATGTAAAACCTTTTATTGAAAGATAATCTGCTTTTTAACTTAGTCTTCGCCATAAAATTTTTCACTGTACATTACTAGTATGCATTGTCAGACTTAGAAACTGTTACCATGCAACAATGTTTGAAGTTAAATATCCAGTCTAGAACCTAGGGAACATTTTTAAACAGAAATTACGATTGCATTGTTATAGTGAACAGACGACACAGTGTTGTATTTGTACATTCTTGCTTGTTAGTTGCACGATTACGTAATGACTATAAGGCTCACATACTTAGAACATTTACCAGTACTACTAATGAGATTTTAATTTTGGTTTACTTGAAAATACATTCTGAAATTAAAGTGCTTTCTGTGAGATACCAGACGACACAGTGGTTAGTTTATGTGACAACTACACGGTTTTATCACGACGCTACTAATGAGTGACAATTTACAATGTTGCTTTTGCGGTGTATCTGTTTTATATCTGCACAGTTTTTCTAAATTCTTCTGGAAAGTAAAACAGGTTTTAGTAGTAACTTTTGTAGTATAGCTACAATGAGACAGGGTTTTCCGTAGCACAACAATACGTTACAGTACAGTACTTTCTTCATCACAACAATAAGCGTAATAACTAAGATATCTATATGCAAAGCATTTCACTTTTGTTTATCATGAGGTAAGTACATTAACTTTTGCGGAACTTAGCTTTCGGAGGACGATAACTACGACACTTCCACAGAGATTATCTTACAACAAGCTGCACAGTTTAGCGCTACAGGACACGCATTTCAGTGATTAATTTTGTACTTAAAACATTTATTTTTAAAAATTTTTTGAATTACAAAGAAAGTTTTCCGTGATAGATTTCATTCCATTGCTGTAATCTGTAACACCTGAGGGTATAATTACATTAATCCTCAGGGGGGTACACACCTACTTTGTGTACCATGTGTTTGGCAAGCACAAGGAGCCCTAGCTAATATGGTATTTACTTACACAACTTTACACATCGGTACCATATTTCTCTAACACAGAATTACACAGCTATCTGATTATTTAACAGAGAAACAAACATTTCTTTACTACATCAGTGACAGATGTTTACGTAATTACACAGTTGGATAACTTCACACTTACGAAATTGTATGTTGTTTGTACTTTGTGAACTGTTCATATTTTTTCAGAACTATTGTGATACTACGAGAGCTTTGAATGATGTATTTGGTATGGGATCATGATTTTTAAAGTGCGTTTGAGGCAGATGACACTTTTGACATGAGCAGAGAATTTTTTTTAGGTTTTGAAATTATTGGAGGAAGCTACGACGATTTTGAGAGTTGAATGAGGTGTTATGATATTATTACGACAACGATGTGTATTATGCTGTTGTGGTATGTTTATGATCAATAAGCTGATGCTATATGAGTTATTTGATTATGCTACGTATGTTATGTGGAAATATTGAAGAAGTGTCGACGAATATTTATATGTGTAATAAGGTAAGGAATAATGAGTTTTGGCTAGGGACTCTGACTTGTGAAAAAGGATGTTGGAAACCAAGAATAGCACTTTAAGAGTTATGAAATGTGTGTATACGCGTGAATGTATCACAATGCTGGCGAAAATTTTTTGGACACTTATATTTATAGGATTTTGTTTCTACAGATTTGCAACGCTAATTCTTGACCTGTGAAATTTTTTATATGAGACTGCCACTGTAGCGGAAACTGCTGTCGTAAATATTTCGGTATGAAAGGTAAGTGACCGTGACGTAATTCGTTGGGAGCGGCCAGGTGTGCCAGCCGCCTTGAAAAAAAAAAAAGCCATTAGGTGGCAGAAAAAAAAGGGGGAGGCCATTATCCTCGCTATTGACATTCCTTTGTAGAAAGCATCGTAAATACGACACGCTAATAATAACTTGGAAACATTCTTACATCTGCACACCTGATTAGGACAAGTGTCTATCTACGAGAATTGAGAGAATTTCTACTAACTTATGAAATGCCTCATGACTACTGAATGATTATTTTATGCTTTACTTTGTACATAGTTGCTTATTTCATTTGATATCTGGTTTCCAGCTGTCTTGCAGCATTGGTTTCATACAATAAAATTAAATGCATTTGCTAATGTGAACACTTTCTGTCAACAGATCTATTAAATAATAATTTTGTGATCCACATTCTTCAAAAAAGGAGCAATTTGGAAAGGAAAGAACAATAATAAGGGACTAGTAACAGTAAATGCATACATAATATTCTTTTCAAGTACATGGTAATATTTTTTTTACAATAAGATGTTGTAGTGCACCACTTTAATTACATAGACATTAAGATGTGAATATACATTTCCCTTGTCTGCATTGTTGTCTTTAGTGTAATATTTTTTCTGCTTGATCTTTGCCATGCTTAGGTATTAATTATAGCATTTGCTGCTGCTGTTTTCCATGCGTAGTGCTACTAAATTTCACTTTGTATTATTCTTTTAAGCCAGTTTTACTACTGATTTATTTTTCTTGTTTGCTGCTCATTGCCTTATATTAGTTGTAATATATGCTGCTTGCTACGCCATTTGTATTTTTGATCATTGCTGTTTGTGTTAATTGTTTTGTGCTGCTGCATTGCCTCGTTCCTTAGTTTAGCATCTGAGCTCAGTAGATTTAAGTTAGCTTAAGAGGGGGTAGACTATAAGACAATGAGTTGCGATGAATTTGAAGAAATGCACTGAGAGGCTATACGAGAAAAGTACTGAAAGTAGGTATAGATAGGACTTTTGGAAATAATGAAGAACGAAGGGAGATCTCCGAGAAGTAAAGAAGGTTTTGTTTGCAAAATACTGCAGTAAAACAAACCCTGTCCTTTCCTTGTATTATTCCGCTATATGTTTGTGTACCCTTGGGTATTTATGTTTTTCCTGTATTTATATGTTTATCTGATAAGACTTATGTTGTAGAATTTTTCTAATACTAAACTACATTCACTATGATGAGGAATACTGTTATCCTCAAATATAATTGGCATTAATAATATGTTATTTACTTTGTAAAGATGTTTAGACATTATTTATTCTGTTTTGTTTTAATGCTCATGTGTAAAGTTGATGTTTCAAAAGTTATTCTGATCTTTTATGTATGAACTTATGTCATAATTCCTGTAACACTGATGTATATGTTTATTTCTATTCTTTTGTAAAGCCCCTATTACCGCAAATGTTATTTGTATTGTTATGTTCTTTACTGATGTATTTTGTACCTTTGTAATTGTATTTTTATGTTATCAAATTGTAATTGTTACCAGGTCATCAAATTAAGTAACTTGTAAGTTACATTTCACTGTACACATTTCTGTTGGTCATAGTATATGGACAATATGTGAGAAGTAGGGACTGTTAGTGTTTGCACGTGTGTTAATAATTCAGCAAGGGACTGGATAACAGCATTGCTCGTTCTAAGGACATTTAAAAAAAAATTTTTCTGTGAGTGCACAAGTGGTGGTTTATGGACTTGCTATATTCTCCGCAAGAATCTTCGATGGTGATTGTGCACCTGCACAGTCACAACAGATGGCTGCTGGCCATCTCTACAAGGACTGCAGTGGGTCTGCACCTCTGGTGGCCCACCAATACCGTAATCTCTACCAGGACTACAGTGGGTCTGCTCTGTGATGACCTACCCACCAATACTCTTCAAAACTTCGACTGACTCCGCTGTGCGTTTGCTCTGTTGTGGCCCATTACCTGTCAGCATGTCAAGAGTCAGCACTGTCTTTCCGTTGGAAGGACAACACTACTTCTTCAAGACTGCATGGAAATCCACTACTTTCGTGTGCATTTTCTTCTACTGCTCAGACTTTGAGAAAAACACTGAAATGTTATTGTGATGAATGATCAGGACTGTCTTTATGGACTGTGAGAAAATTTTAGCTTTTGACCAACATTGTATCAATAAGTGTGTGCATTTGATTTCTTTGTTATTGTAATTATGAAAAATTTTTTCATATCTGTATTGGCCACTGCCCAAACCAATTTGTAAAAATTTTTGTGGGGAGCATGGGGGCTATGTAAGTAGGCTGTTTAGGTTTTTTTATTAGTAACGTCACCTCTGTATGAAAATCACTGGCTGTGCTGTGTGCAGTCTGTGGCTGCTTTGCATTGTACCAAACGATATTCTTCAAAACTTCGATTGACTCCGCTGTGGGTTTGCTCTGTTGTGGCCCATGACCTGTCTGCATGTCGAGAGTCAGTACTGTCTTTCCGTTGGAAGGACAACGCTACTTCTTCAAGATTGCATGGAAATCCACTACTTCCGTGTGCATTTTCTTTTACTGCTCAGACTTTGAGAAAAACACTGCAATGTGATCAACGATCAGAACTGTCTTTATGGACTGTGAGAAAATTTTAGCTTTTGACCAACATTGTATCAATAAGTGTGTGCATTTGATTTCTTTGTTATTGTAATTACGATTATGAAAAATTTTAACAAATATGTATTGCCCAGTGCCCAAAACAATTTGAAAAATTTTTTGTGGGGGCTATGTAAGTAGGCTGTTTAGGTTTTTTTATTGGTAACGCCACCTCTGTATGAAAATCACTGGCTGTGCTGTGTGCAGTCTGTGGCTGCTTTGCATTGTTGTAATACTCGCCATTGTAGTGCTAGGCAGCTGGCTGTGAACAGCGCGTAGCGGTAACGAAGATTTTTGGTGAGGTAAGTGATTTGTGAAAGGTATAGGTTAATGTTAGTCAGGGCCATTCTTTTGTAGGGATTTTTGAAAGTCAGATTGCGTTGCGCTAAAAATATTGTGTGTCAGGTTAAGCACAGTCGTGTATAATTGATCAAAAGGGGACGTTTCAGTGGGTCGAGCATAGTGGAATATAAGAAAGAAGGAAACAACTAAGACAGGACATGGGTGTAGTGAAGAAGCCATTACTGAATCAGAAAATGCTAGTTTCTGGATGGAATATAAGTCTTTTAAGAATTAAGTCTTAGATACTGAATGAAACTAACAGAAACTACAACAGGGTGGATCAAATGATTCAATTGGCTCTGAGCACTATATGACTTAAAATCTGAGGTCATCAGTCCCCTAGAAATTAGAACTACTTAAACCTAACTAACCTAAGGACATCACACACATCCATGCCCGAGGCAGGATTCGAACCTGCGACGGTAGCGGTCGCGCGGTTCTAGACTGAAACGCCTAGAACCGATCGACCACACCGGCTGGCCAGGATGGATCAGAATGATTCAAAGGAATACGTAAAGACAAAGATTGCACTAAACATCGACATGGCGTGCAGGAAGATTAATCATAACTTTGGAGACGCAAATTATAAAGCGTTAACTGACGAAACGCAGAGACAAAACCTCTGTTAAATGCAGAAGAAGTGGGAGACATATTGGAGTCGGACAACTGATACCTCTTGCTAGGAGTGAAACAGGCCCACAGTGCGTCAGAAGAGGAGACGATGATGATTATGATTGGTCTGTGGGGCCCTCAACTGCGCCGTCATCAGCGCCCTTACAAAGTCCTACACTCCTGGAAATGGAAAAAAGAACACATTGACACCGGTGTGTCAGACCCACCATACTTGCTCCGGACACTGAGAGAGGGCTGTACAAGCAATGATCACACGCACGGCACAGCGGACACACCAGGAACCGCGGTGTTGGCCGTCGAATGGCGCTAGCTGCGCAGCATTTGTGCACCGCCGCCGTCAGTGTCAGCCAGTTTGCCATGGCATACGGAGCTCCATCGCAGTCTTTAACACTGGTAGCATGCCGCGACAGCGTGGACGTGAACCGTATGTGCAGTTGACGGACTTTGAGCGAGGGCGTATAGTGGGCATGCGGGAGGCCGGGTGGACGTACCGCCGAATTGCTCAACACGTGGGGCGTGAGGTCTCCACAGTACATCGATGTTGTCGCCAGTGGTCGGCGGAAGGTGCACGTGCCCGTCGACCTGGGACCGGACCGCAGCCACGCACGGATGCACGCCAAGACCGTAGGATCCTACGCAGTGCCGTAGGGGACCGCACCGCCACTTCCCAGCAAATTAGGGACACTGTTGCTCCTGGGGTATCGGCGAGGACCATTCGCAACCGTCTCCATGAAGCTGGGCTACGGTCCCGCACACCGTTAGGCCGTCTTCCGCTCATGCCCCAACATCGTGCAGCCCGCCTCCAGTGGTGTCGCGACAGGCGTGAATGGAGGGACGAATGGAGACGTGTCGTCTTCAGCGATGAGAGTCACTTCTGCCTTGGTGCCAATGATGGTCGTATGCGTGTTTGGCGCCGTGCAGGTGAGCGCCACAATCAGGACTGCATACGACCGAGGCACACAGGGCCAACAGCCGGCATCATGGTGTGGGGAGCGATCTCCTACACTGGCCGTACACCACTGGTGATCGTCGAGGGGACACTGAAGAGTGCACGGTACATCCAAACCGTCATCGAACCCATCGTTCTACCATTCCTAGACCGGCAAGGGAACTTGCTGTTCCAACAGGACAATGCACGTCCGCATGTATCCCGTGCCACCCAACGTGCTCTAGAAGGTGTAAGTCAACTACCCTGGCCAGCAAGATCTCCGGATCTGTCCCCCATTGAGCATGTTTGGGACTGGATGAAGCGTCGTCTCACGCGGTCTGCACGTCCAGCACGAACGCTGGTCCAACTGAGGCGCCAGGTGGAAATGGCATGGCAAGCCGTTCCACAGGACTACATCCAGCATCTCTACGATCGTCTCCATGGGAGAATAGCAGCCTGCATTGCTGCGAAAGGTGGATATACACTGTACTAGTGCCGACATTGTGCGTGCTTTGTTGCCTGTGTCTATGTGCCTGTGGTTCTGTCAGTGTGATCATGTGATGTATCTGACCCCAGGAATGTGTCAATAAAGTTTCCCCTTCCTGGGACAATGAATTCACGGTGTTCTTATTTCTATTTCCAGGAGTGTATTTTGTTCACAGTCCAATTCTGTACACAGTCCAATCGAGCCACTGTTATCAATGATGATGATGATGATGATGATGATGATGATGATGATGAAATGATGAAGACAACACAAACACCAAGTTCCCGGGCAGAGAAAATCCCCAATCCGGCCGGGAATCGAAGAGGAGAAAGAAGATGATGAAGGAAAGAGTTGACAGTGCACTGACGATATGAGCTCAAATAGGTTAGGTGAACTCGATAAGATAGCTTCTGGTTAGCTGAAGACTGGGAAATGTAGAAACGGAAACGCTATTTGAGTTAGTGTCGGAACTCTATAAGACTGATGAATTATCGTCAGATTTTCAGGAAAGTATTATTAACACATTACAAAAGAATTCATGTGCGGATTAATTTGAAAACTATCAGCCAATTGGTCCGGCAGTTCCATAGTGTCGTTTGCTGACCATAGTAACATACAGAATAATAGAAATAAAATTTGAAGACATACTGAATGAAGACTGGCCCAGAACACGCTCTAAACCTTATGAGCTTAGTGAACTCACCAAATAGGGCAGATTAATTATTCCCGATCAAAAGGTGACGCTCCGCCGTTGCACACACCAAACACTCAGCTTCACCTAACTTGAGCCACTACGATACGGCTGGTAGGGGCATCAGATGGCGGGCGAACCCGGACGTCGTGCGACGACGGAAGTGCCGCCTCAGCAGAAAGAAAACACATCTCTGCTCCGAGCCCACGGAACAAGAATGGTCGTCCGCTGCCAAAGCTACTCTGCCAGCACATATCAGAAAGGAATAGAAATCTGCGCAAGTAAGTCAACGGACGAGAATACCTAAGATGTAGGAACTTTTAACTTGTGGGTACACATACAAGTTGCAAGCTTAACACTCCTTAAATTACTTGTAAATTACAAGACGAAATATTAGCGCCTCCTGATGCAATGACTATGTCATACTCATCTACAAACGGTGCCTTGCCTCCGACACAGATTACGTTACAAATTTAATTTCGTCAAGTCATTTTATAACAGAGAACACTCGTACACTTTGCCGGCCGAAGTGGCCGTGCGGTTAAAGGCGCTGCAGCCTGGAACCGCAGGACCGCTACGGTCGCAGGTTCGAATCCTGCCTCGGGCATGGATGTTTGTGATGTCCTTAGGTTAGTTAGGTTTAACTAGTTCTAAGTTCTAGGGGACTAATGACCTCAGCAGTTGAGTCCCATAGTGCTCAGAGCCATTTGAACCATTTGAACCACTCGTACACTTGCACGTAATATGGCCTGGAACAACAAATTACCGCCAGTTACACTGGTAATACGCATCTCACTCAGAGGCACATTAATATAAAAGGTCCAATTTCACATTATCACAGACACGGCCTTACGATATCAAGTACCCAAAAAATATAAAACAACACTTCACTCCACTGATGTCTGAAGGAGCTGCGACTTCCAGGAGTCCAAGCCGGAGTGTTATTGCATCCAGTCAGTACGGGCGGTCTTCGAGGTGCCGTAAAATTTAAGCTTGCAGGGTAGACCGGGATCTTAATGACCAAGTTGCATGTGACGTCCGCTTTTCTTCCCGCAACTCGCCACTACCAATCCTTGAGCGAGCCGTCAAAGCTGGCAGCCGATCGATTTAGCCACTCGTCGCTTCTCGAGTCCCTTACCGGACAGCTAGTCTCTCTCAAAAGCAGCAAACTGCCAGCCACGTGCCCTCCCGCTAACTGGCCGTAACAGGCCCGCCAAACCAACAACACATACCTCAGCCAAAGACCCTGGCTCGTGACATATGATCAGATCTATATCAGGAACCCAAGTAGTTACACGTTCTGGGAGAGTACCATGCCACCAAAATTAAAGCTGCCATGACTCAAAGATCAGTTTTCTTTCATGAAAGTAAGAGGCAACGTGAAGACGGTAACACAGTAAGGTTACCAACAGAAAGCAGACTGAAGAAAAATCAATATACATTCCTAGGATTTGTTGACCTAGAGTGAAACATCAGCTATGTAATGTGGATCAAGCAGTTGCCAATTCTTCCAACATTGAGGCGGAAGTACAGAGACTAAAGAATAATGTACATCATCTACAAAGCCCAAAGAGCGGTGAGCAAATCGGAAGATGAAGAAAGAATGACAAACGAGGAAAGAATTGGAAGAAAATTTTGGAAATGGAAAAAAGTTAAGGAAAACAAAAATTAATGATATGGTTCGCAGCCCTTCTGGCTGGAAGTAGCGAAGGCACAGGGGAAGGAATGGACAGTATGCTAATCGGATTATATGAGTTAAGGATAGCTGAATGACACATGCGAAGAAATCATTCTTCAAGTAAAGAGCACTAGTGGTATCAAATATATTTATGAAAATCGTAGTGAGACAACATCTCACGCTGTACCACTCTGAATATCGCCGCATCCACGATATACTATCTATTTCTGAGCATGTAAACGAATTTCGTGTTATGAATTTTTCTTCACGAACGATCACAAAATGTTTCTTGGTATTTTATATTTGTTGCGTGTTCGACGCGGAGACTTAACGTAAGAAAATGGATCTTCCGAGCGCGGTACGTACAGTAGTTGTGAGTCGCAGGATCACATTGTCTCCGAGAGAAAGCCGTTCCCCGCAGAGAGATGATTGACGCTCCGTCAAGGATTCTTTTTCTGTTACTGGCATTCAAAAGAAAAAATGTTAATGTTAAGTTTGTAACAGTTGTCATTTGGCCGCGCTTACTTTCACACAAACACTTTTAAATAACTTAAAGTTTTTCATTATGTCACAACGACATGTATAACAGTCAGTGCAATATATTCATCATGTTTTATGGTGAATCTGTTGACCATATGTAAAAGGAATTATTTTGCTATGAGTCTATTTGAATCATACTTGTTAAAAACCCTGAATTAGATGTGAAATGCAAATATTACAGTAAACTATCACAATATTTCATCTCCGATTCTCCATGGCTTCGATGAAATCGGTTCATAAAAGAATACATTAATCTTTCTTCAAAGGAGGAAACTGCATGCAATTTATTACTGAGAAGAAAGCCGCTTTATAATATGAAAAGCGGTCAGTGACAGGCAACAATCAAAAGTAAGGTAAGTAAGAATTAATTTGAATATAGCTTCAATATCCATTCCACTTTGAGAGATGCAAGTTACTGCATTCAAATAAAATAACGGCTGGGGTTCTCACAGCAAGACGCCAAACAACAGCAAAAATATTTTACTCAGAACTTTAATCAGTGCTTTCATAACATAGATAAAATTAATTGTTCCTTCTGAAACTGTAAACAAACCTACGGCCATATCCGTCGGAGAGAAAGTGTAATACTGATCCTAAAGTAGCCAGGCAATTTCATCTGAGCATCGACTAGAAAATTATTACGACACGAAAGTACGCTACACTGATCGTAACACTTTAAAACGAGGGAGAAGTTTCTGAATGTCTACATCTTGAACGTTGCACTGTATGGACGTGAAGCATGGACCGTCAAAATTCCGGAGAAGAAGATACTGGAAGGATTTGAAAGAGCAGCTATAGAATCACATTAAAAATTAAGCAGAAAGATAAAGTACGAGATGAGGAAATAAATTTTTGGAAGGTCTTACCATAAATATGTCCTCGGAGAGCCTGCTACGGCATCCTTGGCTATGGAAGGAGCAGTGGAAAGGGGAAAACAGTAAGGGCAGACAAAGACTAGAATAAGCAAAGCTGATTGTAGAGAATGTTATGTGAAGTGTTAAGTGAAGTAGTTGCTTTGATATGAAAAGACCAGCACAAGAAAGGGGAAAAACTGAGCAATGCGGCAGACCAATATAAAGACTGATGAAAAATTACTCTTCACTTTTCCAAAGTGCAACAGCAACAACCTCAAATTAGTGATGATTAATTAACAGAGTGTTGCAGGTGAAAGACATCAGCTGTCTTCGTTAAATTTTGACATTAGGATTATATAACGGATTCCCATTAAGTTTCCAAACAATTCTTCCAATCCTCCAAATTACGCTACAGTCACTATATTTCCAGAATGAAATTTTCACTGTGTGTGCGCTGATATGAAACTTACTGGCAGATTAAAACTCTGTGCCGGACCGAGCCTCGGTCCGGAGTTCATGTCTCGTTCTGGCACACAGCTTGAATCTGCCAGGAAGTTTCAGTAACTACATTAAAATTGCTACACCAAGAAGAAATGCAGATGATAAACGGGTATTCATTGGACAAATATATTATACTAGAACTGACATGCGATTACGTTTTCACGCAATTTCGGTGCATAGATCCAGAGAAATCAGTATCCAGAACAATCACCTCTGGCAGCAATAACTGCCTTGATACACCTGGGCATTGAGTCAAACAGAGCTGGGATGCCGTGTACAGGTACAGCTGCCCATGCAGCTTCAACACGATACCACAGTTCATCAAGAGTAGTGACTGGCGTATTGTGACGAGTCAGTTGCTCGTCCACAATTGACCAGACGTTTACAATTGGTGAGAGATGTGGAGAATGTGCTGGCCATGGCAGCAGTCGAACATTTTCTGTATCCACAAAGGCCCATACAGGACCTGCAACATGCGGTCGTGCATTATCCTGCTGAAATGTAGGGTTTCGCAGGGATCGAATGAAGGGTAGAGCCACGAGTCGTAACACATCTGAAACGTAACGTGCACTGTTCAAAGTGCCGTCAATGCGAACAAGAGGTGACCGAGACGTGTAACCAATAGCACCCCATACCATCACTCCGGGTGATACACCAGTATGGCGATGACGAATACATGCTTCCAATGTACGTTCACCGCGATGTCGCCAAACACGGATGCGACCATCATGATGCTGTAAACAGAACCTGGATTCATCCGAAAAAATAACGTTTTGCCATTCGTGCACCCAGGTTCGTCGTTCAGTACACCATCGCAGGCGCTCCTGTCTGTGATGCAGCGTCAACGGTAACCGCAGCCATGGTCTCCGAGCTGATAGTCCATGCTGCTGCAAACGTCGTCCAACTGTTCGTACCAATGGTTGTTGTCTTGCAAACGTCCCCATCTATTGACTTAGGGATCGAGATGTGGCTGCACGATCCGTTACAGCCATGTGGATAAGATGCCTGTCATCTCGACTGCTAGTGATACGAGGCCGTTGGGATCCAGCACGGCGTTCCGTACGACCCTCCTGAACCCACCGATTCCATATTCTGCTAACATGGATCTCGACCAACGCGAGCAACAATGTCGCGATACGATAAACCGCAATCGCGATAGGCTACAATCCGACCTTTGTGAAAGTCAGAAACGTAATGGTACGCATTTCTCCTTCTTACACGTGGCATCACAACAACGTTTCACCAGGCAACGCCGGTCAACTGCTGTTTGTGTATGAATAATCGATTGGAAACTTTCCTCGTGTCATCACGTTGTAGGTGTCGCCACCGGCGCCAACCTTGTGTGAGTGCTCTGAAAAGCTAATTATTTGCATATCACAGCATCTTCTTCCTGTCGGTTAAGTTTCGCATCCGCAGCACGTCATCTTCGTGGTGTAGCAGTTTTATTGGCCAGTAGTGTATATTGCCGTCACTGTCGCAAAATTATTCCCCCAGATAGGTGACACATGGTGCGGCAGCATGCAGTAACATACAACAATTATAACTGCTAATATGCTGAGAACAGCATCCTGATCAGTGCAAAATATAGTGAATTCAGTGGCGTATCACTGATAAAGTGGAACATTCCTCTATATGGCATGGAGACAACAGTACTTGATATAATATATAGAACTGTATTTTTCCTAATATTGCAATACAGAATTCGTCAGTAGGAAAAGGGAGAGAAGGAAACATAGTAGGTGAATATGGATTGGGGGGAAGAAATGATAGAGGAAGCCACCTTGTAGAGTTTCGCACAGAGCATAACTTAATCATAGCTAACACTTGGTTCAAGAATCATAAAAGAAGGTTGTATACCTGGAAGAATCCTGGAGATACTGAAAGGTATCAGATAGATTATATAATGGTAAGACAGAGATTTAGGAACCAGGTTTTAAATTGTAAGACATTTCCAGGGGCAGATGTGGACTCTGACCTCAATCTGTTGGTTATGAACTGCAGATTGAAACTGAAGAAACTGCAAAAAGGTGGGAATTTAAGGAGATGGGACCTGGATAAACTGAAAGAACCAGAGGTTGTAGAGAGTTTCAGGGAGAGCATAAGGGAACAATTGACAGGAATGGGGGAAAGAAATACAGTAGAAGAAGAATGGGTAGCTCTGAGGGATAAAGTAGTGAAGGCAGCAGAGGATCAAGTAGGTAAAAAGACGAGGTCTAATAGAAATCCTTGGGTAACAGAAGAAATATTGAATTTAATTGATGAAAGGAGAAAATATAAAAATGCAGTAAATGAAGCAGGCAAAAAGGAATACAAACGTCTCAAAAATCAGATCGACAGGAAGTGCAAAATGGCTAAGCAGGAATGGCTAGAGGACAAATGTAAGGATGTAGAGGATTGTCTCACTAGGGGTAAGATAGATACTGCCTACAGGAAAATTTAAGAGACCTTCGGAGAGAAGAGAACCACTTGTATGAATATCAAGAGCTCAGATGGCAACCCAGTTCTAAGCAAAGAAGGGAAGGCAGAAAAGTGGAAGGAGTATATAGAGGGTTTATACAAGGGCGATGTACTTGAGGACAATATTATGGAAATGGAAGAGGATGTAGATGAAATGGGAGATAAGATACTGCGTGAAGAGTTTGACAGAGCACTGAAAGAGCTGAGTCGAAACAAGGCCCCGGGAGTAGACAACATTCCATTAGAACTACTGATGGCCCTGGGAGAGCCAGTCATGACAAAACTCTACCATCTGGTGAGCAAGATGTATGAGACAGGCGAAATACCCACAGACATCAAGAAGAATATAATAATTCTAATCCCAAAGAAAGCAGGTGTTGACAGATGTGAAAATTACCGAACTATCAGTTTAATAAGTCACAGCTGCAAAATACTAACGCGAATTATTTACAGACGAATGGAAAAACTGGTAGAAGCGGACCTCGGGGAAGATCGGTTTGGATTCCGTAGAAATGTTGGAACACGTGAGGCAATACTAACCTTACGACTTATCTTAGAAGAAAGATTAAGAAAAGGCAAACCTACGTTTCTAGCATTTGTAGACTTAGAGAAAGCTTTTGACAACGTTAACTGGAATACTCTCTTTCAAATTCTGAAGGTGGCAGGGGTAAAATACAAGGAGCGAAAGGCTATTTACAATTTGTACAGAAACCAGATGGCAGTTATAAGAGTCGACGGGCATGAAAGGGAAGCAGTGGTTGTGAAAGGAGTGAGACAGGGTTGTAGCCTCTCCCCGATGTTATTCAATCTGTATATTGAGCAGGCAGTAAAGGAAACAAAAGAAAAATTCGGAGTAGGTATTAAAATTCATGGAGGAGAAATAAAAACTTTGAGGTTCGCCTATGACATTGTAATTATGTCAGAGACAGCAAAGGACTTGGAAGAGCAGTTGAACGGAATGGACAGTGTCTTGAAAGGAGGATATAAAATGAACATCAACAAAAGCAAAACGAGGATAATGGAATGTAGTCAAATTAAATCGGGTGATACTGAGGGGATTAGATTAGGAAATGAGACACTTAAAGTAGTAAAGGAGTTTTGCTATTTAGGGAGCAAAATAACTGATGATGGTCGAAGTAGAGAGGATATAAAATGTAGACTGGCAATGGCAAGGAAATCGTTTCTGAAGAAGAGAAATTTGTTAACATCGAGTATAGATTTAAGTGTCAGGAAGTCGTTTCTGAAAGTATTTGTATGGAGTGTAGCCATGTATGGAAGTGAAACATGGACGATAACCAGTTTGGACAAGAAGAGAATAGAAGCTTTTGAAATGTGGTGCTACAGAAGAATGCTGAAGATATGGTGGGTAGATCACGTAACTAATGAGGAGGTATTGAATAGGATTGGGGAGAAGAGAAGTTTGTGGCACAACTTGACTAGAAGAAGGGATCGGTTGGTAGGACATGTTTTGAGGCATCAAGGGATCACAAATTTAGCATTGGAGGGCAGCGTGGAGGGTAAAAATCGTAGAGGGAGACCAAGAGATGAATACACTAAGCAGATTCAGAAGGATGTAGGTTGCAGTAGGTACTGGGAGATGAAGAAGCTTGCACAGGATAGAGTAGCATGGAGAGCTGCATCAAACCAGTCTCAGGACTGAAGACCACAACAACAACAGTCACAATTATCCCTTCAGAGAAACGGTTTCAACCGTTTCAAACGGCCATCTTCACATGCTGTTGCTCCATAGGAGGAAAACGCATGGCTCTATCTGGATTATGTAGGAAAAACATCTATTGTATCCTTAAGAAACGTCCGTTGACAGACGAAACCATAATCAACTGCAGTATCCAACGTCAACTTGATGTAGTCACGGTAAGTTGTCAGGCAGGCATAAATGGAAAAGCAGAATTGCTTGGTGCTGTCGGTGCAGATCCACTTAGCTCTGGCTGTTAGCCAGATGCGACAAACTGTGCATTTCTGTGACGGTATCCATATCTGCACCTTTCATCTAGACATATAGCAATACTAGAGTACTCTGTAGACAAAACAGACATATGGTTTGCTATGTGACAGCCTATGCTTGATTTTAGCTTTATGATTTCTCTCTGATTACTGTCGGGATTCCCTGCAGCTGCAAAAAGCCCCGATTTTCAGGGCACTTAACTTTTCTAATCACTCTCTTCTGTCAGATGCTGCCTCTAAGACAACCGGACACAGTATTTTTGGCTTTTTATTTTGTGAAAGCTAATCGTTGTGTGCGACATCATCTCAGAACTAAACGTGAGGAGCTCCCCAGACTCTTGACAAGAAATTTGTTATTAAGGATTGTCCATTGTCCAAAACATTGTTTACACAAAACATGTTTAAACAGCGTAATTTTCGAAAGGCATACTGTTACGACACTATTTTCTTTAGGTACACTCTTTGTAACGGAGGAAAGTTCGACTCCCTGGAAATTGCAGGTTAGAACAAAGTTACATCGAATGCTGGAATGAACTATACTATTGGGTATATCTCAAAACGCAGCAGTCATATTTTTCCACTATCATCAGTAAATAACACCTTTAAATTAAAAATAAAACATATCATTCCCCCTCACCTCCACCCTTCCCACCCCTCTATCTAAGAGTAACTGCCGACTTCAACCGAGTTTGAGCAAGGTGACGAAAGTGGTCTGCAATTCTTGACTAAAGTACCTGGTGCTTCCTCGGACAACGCATCAGTACCGCTGAAATTATTCAGTACTGCAGAAGAACATATTTTTAAACGCTAACGTGTGTCCACAGAATTTTTTTAAAGGGACAAACCGCCATTTGACTGTTTCATTGTGTAAATACAACCCGGGTTTTGGCCTTTTATGCTATTTTGTAGTATTTGATTTTATGTCGTTAAAATACGTTGCAGGACATTCAATGTGCTTTCAGGCTCAAAGTTGGTCATAAATTAAGAAACATATTGGCTCCCCACGAAATGCCTTATGTAGAATCACCATCTTATTCCAGATCAATAAATAATCGTGCGAGCCGTCATATTTAGTAAAAATAGTATTCGGTGTTTATAACAATGTTCTATTGGCAGTCGGCGCATTCGCTTCATTTATTTGAAAGTAGCAAACCTACAGAGTACATTTGTAGTTTCACAAAATAAACGTAAACAATCGGAACGGAAGAATAAAGAAACAGTTGCGTCATACGTGGGAAGTATTAATTATTATTAATTTATTTATTATTATTATCTTTCCTTTCTCAGTTAAAAATGGAAAGTGACGCGGACCTTGATCAAGCGTGACTTCCTTTTAACTGTACGGTATATGTTACATTGCACGTAGGAACTTTCGGGTAATTGAACATGTATCAATAATTACAGATTTCAGTTGTATATATATGCGTTTGGATGTAGCTGTGTTGCGTTGATGTACTGGTGGATATTGTGTGGTATGACTCCTGTAGTTGGTAGCATAATTGGTACAATGTCAACTTTATCCTGATGACACATGTCCTTGACTTCCTCAGCCAGTTGGATGTATTTTTCAATTTTTTATCGTGTCTTCTTCTGTATATTTGTTGTATTCGGTATGGATATTTCGATTAGTTGTGTTAATTTCTTCTTTTTATTGGTGATTATGATGTCAGGTTTGTTATTTGGTGTTGTTTTATCTGTTATAATGGTTCTGTTCCAGTATAATTTGTATTCATCATCCTCCAGTACATTTTGTGGTGCATACTTGTATGTGGGAACGTGTTGTTTTATTAGATTATGTTGTATGGCAAGTTGTTGATCTATTATTTTTGCTACATTGTCATGTCTTCTGGTGTATTCTGTATTTGCTAGTGTTGTACATCCGCTTGTTATGTGATCTACTGTTTCTATTTGTTTTTTGTATAGTCTGCATTTATCTGTTGTGGTATTGGGATCTTTAATAATATGCTTGCTGTAATATCTGGTGTTTATTGTTTGATCCTGTATTGCAATCATGATTCCTTCCGTCTGCGTCTTGATCGATGTGTAGTGTTTTCTTTTTCCAATTTACTTTCTTCGTATCTGTTGATGTTATGTCATCTAAAGGGTTGTAGACAATGGTGTAGCCGATGTAATCATATGAGTGATTGCTTTGTGTATTTTGCTAGTTTCTGCTCGTTCTAGAAAGAATTTTCTTAAATTGTCTTCCTGTCCATAACGTAGGTTTTTTATGTCGATAAATCCCCTTCCTCCTTCCTTTCTGCTTAATGTGAATCTTTCTGTTGCTGAATGTAAGTGATGTATTCTATATTTGTGGCATTGTGATCGTGTAAGTGTATTGAGTGCATCTAGTTCTGTGTTACTCCATTTCTCTACTCCAAATGAATAAGTCAATATTGATATAGCATAAGAATTAATAGCTTTTGTCTTGTTTCTTGCTGTCAATTCTGTTTTCAGTAATTTTGTTAGTCTTTATCTATATTATTATTATTATTATTATTATAGGAATAATAATAATATGCATTTCACTCAACTTTGTAGTGATGCAAGAATTAAACTAGGAAAATTTCCTTGCATTTTCCTTTGTAAGGGAGCATTTTCAGAGCTCAGAATTTCTGCTTCTGCTTTGCTACGCACAGTTTCATTTTCTCTCGTCTATGTGTGTCTGACAGTAACTCTGACGCCTCTAAGAGCCTCCAAATGTGATCAAAATTTCTTTGTGAACTGTGAAAAATCTTTCAGTAATATTCTGCTACGTAGTCCTGAAGGCTTCACGAATTGTGCTGTTGATGTCTCTAAGCACTATGGGACTTAACATCTGAGGTCATCAGTCCCCTAGACTTAGAAACTACTTACGCCTAACTAACCTAAGGACATCACACACATTCATGCCCGAGGCAGGATTCGAACCTGCGTGCGCTCTTGATAACCAAGTACGTTTCATTGAGCATCTCTATCTTGAGCCTTATGGATTGTTTCACAGCGAGTATGCAGTGGTTTCTGGTTATTTAGAAGTTTCTTCAAGGTGATTATATACCTAGAAGAGCCCCTTCCATTACGGTTTGTTCTACTATGTATACACAGGAGATGGACAAAAATATACAGACACATGAAACGCATCAGATTACCGTGAATAATACGGTCTAGGCATTAAAAACAACTTTCAGTCATCTCGAAATGGATAAAGTCAGATCGTGTATGATTTTCAAGGGAATCACACAACATTCTTCCTGTTAAATAACGGCAAGTTCGGGTGACGATGAGGGAAGCGGATAACGGCGGTCACGCACCCTTCTCTCGAAAGCAGATCGTAAACTCTCAACACTCTGGTAACTGTGGAGGCAGGGGAGATGAGACAATTTATCCTCGTTTTTTCAATGCCAGTTCCGGACGATCCGAGTTGCGTGAACTGGAGCATTGTCGGCTTGGAACACGGCATCGCCATTGGGCAACAGCATTGTACCATAGGATGGACCTGACCAGGCAAAGTAATGACAACAACGCGATGTCGCGGAGTACCCATGGGTCCTAAATCATCACCGAACCTCCGCCATACCTCATTCTTGGGACGCAAACTCGCCTAGAAGTTGGAAACAATGAGAAATACGACTCATCCGCTCAAATGATTCTCTTCCATTGTTCCATAGCTTCGGCGCCACTTTCTACCGTTAGGGGAATTAGCATCACTGATAAATGGTTTTGGGATTACAACTCGCCTTGCAGACCCTTGCTTGCGGAGCTCCCTCTGTGTTGTTTTGGCGCTGATGGAATTCGAGTGTGCGACATTCATTCAGCTCTGCAGTGACTTTTGCAGCTGTAGTTAATGGACGATGTTCTTTTCCCCTTTTTCCCGTCTGCAGTAAAAATCTTCGATGCGGTGCCTCTTGAAACAACGAACACCTCGACTCCCTTGGTCATGGAAGGACCCATCATGCAAGCACCAACAATTTGCCCCCGGCTAAAGCCACTGGCACCGACATGAAATTCTCACGACTACACAGAACACTGTTCTGGCCACGTGTGACATTGTACAGTTGCCGTTCGTAGTCAAACACAACACCGAAACCTCCATGTTTGTCTAGCATCTGCGCTTACGTTCGAGAATGGTTTTCTCGCGCTGTTTCCACATTTTTGTCCATCTCCTGTATTTTTCAAGTGCGTAGTCATCTGTTCTTTTTAAACAGAGCCACAGTTCTTCTATATGCTCCTGACGAGAACTGTTTCAAGTTCCTCATTCGTATTTAACAACACTTCCTCTTTTTATGGTTTTCTCAATATATAAACGCTTCTCTCATTTTCATAGTTGTCAGCCAGTCTGAAGATGGCCATCAGAGACCGCAATTCATTACGTGATATAAAACAGTCTGGTCCGTAAATGGAAGAAACATAAAAATAATTTTTGCTTACGATCTCGGTTAATCCATGTCCATATGTCCAATTCTGGCAATATGAGTTTTTATTTCTAAAGGTTACCGTGTTGAGCTTTGCAGGCCCACTTAAGGTGGCCAATATGTGTGTCATTAAGTTCTAGTGAGTGTCGGTTCTCGTGAGCCAGTTCATTTCCCACTCTTAGCGTTTATCAGGTACTGTTTCACTTAAAGAAAGGACTTGCGAGTGAAATTAGTTGTTGTTTAGCCTTGATTTTATAGTGTTAATTTAGTGGTCAATCTTGAATGTTAAAGTTAAGAACAGTTTTTGGCCTCCTGTTGTCGGGTGTGGTCTGTGTATCAGTAAGCTGAGGCAGCGGGCAACCGAAGCGCAGAGCTTCCCTTGATATTACAAGTTCGGCTTACGAGCGGTGGACTTCACCTGAGCTCGTGTGTTCCTCTTCGGTAGCGTTTGCTGGGTTTACATTTCGGTGGCCTACTCGATGTGTGGTTGCAAATGGAGCTACGTCTTGGTTCGAAGTTAAGTATTACTTCCCGCAGTCGGTTCCAACGTTCGTGGTTAAACTTCGGCCTTACAAGCTTGGGCCTTACTTCTGTTGTTACGCATTCATGATTGTACAAAGTTGTAACTTTCTATGCCCTAAAAGCCCATCTTACAAGCCAATGGGCATTTGAATAATTTCGTGGTTCGCTCTGCAAGGTTCTCTAGCTTAGTAATTTTCAAGATTGCCCAAGCTACGTTTTAATAAATATGTTCTAAGTATTCGTGTTAAAATTGAGGCTGTGTGTCCACTGGTATTTTACATGTAATGTTAAAGTATTGGAATTGAAAGGGTCTTAAATAACGTGTCTTAACTAGGGTTGTTTTGTTAAAGTTATGGTCAGATTCAGCCTTAGTGGCTTCTGTCAATTTTTATATGAGATCGTTGCTAATAGTTTATTAGTTTATCATTGATTTTATGCAATGAGAGAGTTTCTTAAATATTTTGCCTTAGTGACGTTTCTCATTGTTTATGGGAGATTGTTGGATAATGATTTATTAACTTGTTTATGATTTTACGTAATGAGTGTTTCGTAAATAATCTTGCCTGAGTGGCGTCTGTCAATTTTTATGTGAGATTCTTTTTGGTAGTTAATAAACATATTGGAATTGAAATGTTCACTTTATTGGGTCAGCCCTTCCACTACCTTTAGATTTAAAGGTTAAACAAAGCGTCTCAACAGACCCCTGAGTCGGTCCAGATCACAGACAATCAAATTCCATTGGAACGGTTTTACTTAACATCTGCTTTGTTTAACCTTTAAATCTAAAGGGAGTGGAATGGCGTTTTATTGCACTAGCATGTGTTTTTTAGAGATAATTTTTAACACCTGTCTTCAATAAAGTTAAAACTAGTAAAATATGTAATTGTAGGGAAATATATAACATATGGAACGATAAAATTAAATATATTAAGCTGGTAACAAAATTCGTGAACATTTATGCTTTCCACATGTGCAGGTGCGAGAGGAAAAATATGTAATTACATAAAATTCCGTGCTCTAAGAGTCTAACTATATTCCCGATAACTGTTGGTTGCCGCTGGTGATTGCAGCTTGTCACCAGGATGACCACAGTGTACAGCTAGAATTTGGTTAAAGAAAAGGAAAACTTAACTATGATTGGGACTGGACCTCGATAGTACATAATTTAATCTTCGCTAACACTTGGTTAACGAATCATGAAAGAAGGCTGTCTGCCAGGAGACACAGGACGGTTCCAGACTAATTATACAATGGGAAGGCCGAGATTTTGGAATCAGATTTTAAACTGTAAGACATTTGCAGGGGCAGATGTGGACTCTAACCACTGGTTACGAACTGAAGAAATCGCAAAGAAAAGGTAGTAAATTAAGGGGATGAAGCGTGGATAAATTGAAAGAACCAGAGGTTGTTCAGCGTTTTAGAGTGGAACATTAGGCAAAATTGACTGAGGCAAGGGAAAGAAATACGGTAGAATACGGATGTGTAAGTCTGAGAGATGAAATACTAAAAGCACCAGAGGATTGGTCTTGTAAAAACTCTTGGATATCGCAGAAGATACTGAATTTCACTGATTAAAAGAGAAATATAAAAATGCAGCAGGTGATGCAGGCGACACAGAATACAAACATCTAAAAATATGAGACTGATGAGAAATGGCTAAGCGGGAATGGCTAGAGGACAAATGTAAGAATGTAGACGTATATATATCTAGGATAAAGGTAGATACCACCTATAGGAGTAGCGAAGATGGCGACTAGTGAACAGAAAGCGTTTTGTGTTCTGCAGTTTGCAAAGACCGAATCTGTAGTTACTGTGAAACGTGCGTTCCAGCTGAAGTTCGGTTGTGATCCTGTAAGTGATAATAACATTTGTGGATGGTATCATCAGTTTGAAGATACCGACTGCCTTTGTAAGGGGAAGAGCACAGGACGACCAAGAGTTAGTGAAGAGACTGTTAAGCAGTGAAAGAGTCGTTCACTCGTAGCCCAAAGAAATCACTCCAGAAGGCTAGTCATGACTTACAAGTTCCCGTGTCGACTGTTTGGAAAGTTTTAAGAAAATGCTTACAACTATGTCCTTACCTTTAAAGTTATTACAGGATCTAAAGCTGGCAGACCATGGATTATGTGCCAACTTCGCAAACGAAATGTTGTTTCATGATGATGAAGATTTTCTGGATCATGTTGTTATCAGTGATGAATGGACCTTTCACCTTAGTGGACATGTTAAAACTCACAATGTATGCATCTGGGGCTCAGAAAATCCTCATGAGGTGGTACAAATGCAACGAGATTCCCCTAAAGTGTTTTTTGTGCCCTATCCTGGCAAAAAGTGTATGGGCCTTTCTTTTTTGGTGAACCTACTGTAACTGGCACTTCTTACCTTGATACACTAGAGCAATGGCTTCCCTCAGTTGGAAGAAGATGAGCCAGAGAACTTCATTTTCCAGCAAGATGGTGCGCCACCTCACTGGCATAGCGAAGTACATGAGTGGTTGAACTTCACTGTACCCAAGCGCTGATAGGCCACAAGGGGCCCAATGACAGGGCTTGCTTTGCATGGCCTCCACATTCACCCGACCTAACGCCATGCGATATTTCCTTTGGGGCTTCATCAAGGATCGTGTGTACTTGCCTCCTCTACCAGCAGACTGTTGGTACAGTCACTGAAGACACACTTATGAACGTTTGGGAAGAACTCCGATATGGACTTGATGTGTGTCGTGTGAAAAATGGTGCTCACACTGAACATTTGTAAGGTACTTGGTAAAACTGTTTGAGTTGCTCTTTCATTTGACATATCATTTATAATTGTAAATTTAATATAATAAATATAACAAAGCGTTAAAACCCCGATATTCATCTATAAACGCCCTGTATTAAAGGACTTGGACGAGCAGGTGAACGAAATGGACAGTGTCGTGAAAGAAGGTTATAAGGCGAACATCAACAAAGGCAAATCAAGGATAATGGAACGTATTCGAATTAAATCGGGTAATGTTCAGGGATTAGATTAGGAAACGAGACACTAAAAGTAGTAGATCAGGTTTACTATTTCGGTAGTAAAATCACTGATCATGGCCGAAGCAGAGAGAATATGAAGTGCAGACTGGCGATGACAAGAAAAACGTTTCTGAAGAAGAGAAATTTGTTAACATCGAAAATACAGGGTGAAAGATAATTCGCACGCTCGGATTTCGCATCGCGATTTCTAAAGTGTTAGCGATTCAAAAATGTTTCTCACAAAATTTGGTCCTGCGCATATTTCCGCAACACTGTAGTCGCATGTACGATAAGTACCTCTGTAAGCGTATAAGAGCAGTGTTGTGCAATTGTTGCAGTGGACAGCATGCAGGAGGTCGAGGGTTGGCTTCTGGATCGATGTGTATTTCCATTTCATGTAGTCTGCAAGGTACGGTATCTCGCGTTTTAATCGTCATACAACGATTGCAGAGGGTCTTCTGCAAAGCAATTGCACTTACATACTACGAACACAGAACTGGAAGTACAATCGTTTTCATTGCTCAGCTTTTAAATAAGCCTGCTGCACGTCGTGGACACGAATTGCTTCTAATCACTGCATCTGTTAGATTCCAACACTGTTTTCTGTATACCCTTACCTGATGGTCCCATCGATTCGTACCAACTACACTGCTGGCCATTAAAATTGCTACACCACGAAGATGACGTGGTACAGATGCGAAATTTAACCGACACCGACAGGAATAAGATGCTATGATATGCAAATGATTAGCTTTTCTAAGCATTCACACAAGGTTGGCGCCGGTGGCGACACCTGCAACGTGCTGACACGAGGAAAGTTTCCAACCTATTTCTCATACACAAACAGCATTTGCCCGGTGTTGCCTGGTGAAACGTTGTTGTGACACCTCGTGTAAGGAGGAGAAATGCGTACCATCACGTTTCCCACTTTGATAAAGGTCGGATTGTAGCCTATCGCGATTGCGGTTTATCGTAACGCGACATTGGTGCTCGCGTTGGTCGAGATCCAATGACTGTTAGCAGAATATGGAATCGATGGGGTCAGGAGGGTAATACGGAACGCCGTAATGAATCTCAACGGCCTCGTATCACTAGCAGTCGTGAAAACAAGCATCTACACGAACAGTTCAACAACGTTTGCAGCAGCATGGACTATCAGTTCGGATACCATGTCTGCGGTTACTCTTGACGCTGCATCACAGACATGAGCGCCTGAGATGGTGTACTCAACCACGAACCTGGGTGCACGAATGGCAAAACGTCATTTTTTCGAATGAATCTAGGTTCTGTTTACAGCATCATGATGGTAGCATTGGCGACATTGTAGTGAACGCACATTGGAAGCGTGTATTCGTCATCGCCGTACTGGCGTATCACCTGGCGTGATGGTATGGGGTGCCATTGGTTAAACGTCTCGGTCACCTCTTGTCCGCATTGACGGCACTTTGAACAGTGGACGTTACATTTCAGATGTGTTGCGACCCGTGGCTCTACCCCTCATTCGATCCCTGCGAAACCCTACATTTGAGCAGGATAATGCACGACCGCATGTTGCAGGTCCTGTATGGGCCTTTCTGGATACAGAAAATGTTCGACTGCTGCCCTGGCCAGCACATTCTCCAGATCTCTCACCAACCGAAAAAGTCTGGTCAATTGTGGCCGAGCAACTGGCTCGTCACAATACGCCACTCACTACTCATGATGAACTGTGGTATCGTGTTGAAGCTGCATGGGCAGCTGTACCTGTACACGGCATCCAAGCTCTCTTTGACTCAATGCCCAGGCTTATCAAGTCTGTTATTACGGCCAGAGGTGGTTGTTCTGGGTACTGATTTCTCAGGATCTATGCACCCAAATTGCGTGAAAATTTAATCACATGTCAGTTCTAGTATAATAAATTTGTCTAACGAATACCGTTTTATCATCTGCATTTCTTCTTGGTGTAGCAATTTTAATGTCCAGTAGTGTATTATTCTTGCCACGTTCAGATCCATTGCATTTCGTTAGTGTTACATGTCACTAGAAAGGCTTGCAACGTGCTTGCAAATATCTTCCAAACTCGATTACTGTTTCTATGTATTATCGCCATGGGACCACTACTTGTGCATTACAGCATTGAGTCTGATAAGCGCATTCTGTTTAGTATTTCCACTCGTTATTGTTATTACTATTATTATTATTATTATTACTCTTTCTTTCTTTCTTTCTTTTGTCAGACGTTATGTCTGGTCAAAAATGGAAAGTGACGCAGACCTTGGACAAGCGTGACTTCCTTTTAACTGTACGGTATATGTTATATTGCATTTAGGAACTTTCGGGTAATTGAACAAGTATCAATAATTACGGATTTCTGTAGTTGTATATATGCGTTTGGATGTAGCTGTATTGCATTGATGTACTGGTGGATATTATGTGGTATGACTCCTGTAGTTGATAGTATAATTGGTATAATGTCAACTTTATCCTGATGCCACATGTCCTTGACTTCCTCAGCCAGTTGGATGTATTTTTCAATTTTTTCTCCTGTTTTCTTTTGTATATTTGTTGTTTTGGGTATGGATATTTCGAGTAGTTGTGTTAATTTCTTCTTTTTATTGGTGAGTATGATGTCAGGTTTGTTACGTGGTGTTGTTTTATCTGTTATAACGGTTCTGTTCCAGTATAATTTGTATTCATCATTCTCCAGTACATATTGTGGTGCATACTTGTATGTGGGAACGTGTTGTTTTATAAGTTTATGTTGTAAGGCAAGTTGTTGATCTATTATTTTTGCTACATTGTCATGTCTTCTGGTGTATTCTGTATTTGCTAGTATTGTACATCCGCTTGTGATGTGATCTACTGTTTCTATTTGTTGTTTGCAAAGTCTGCATTTATCTGTTGTGGTATTGGGATCTTTAATAATATGCTTGCTGTAATATCTGGTGTTTATTGTTTGATCCTGTATTGCAATCATGAATCCTTCCGTCTCACTGTATATGTTGCCTTTTCTTAGCCATGTGTTGGATGCGTCTTGATCGATGTGTGGCTGTGTTAGATGATACGGGTGCTTGCCATGTAGTCTTTTCTTTTTCTAATTTACTTTCTTCGTATCTGTTGATGTTATGTGATCTAAAGGGTTGTAGAAGTGGTTATGAAATTGCAGTGGTGTAGCCGATATATTTATATGAGTGATTGCTTTGTGTATTTTGCTAGGTTCTGCTCGTTCTAGAAAGAATTTTCTTAAATTGTCTACCTGTCCATAATGTAGGTTTTTTATGTCGATAAATCCCCTTCCTCCTTCCTTTCTGCTTAATGTGACTCTTTCTGTTGCTGAATGTATGTGATGTATTCTATATTTGTGGCATTGTGATCGTGTAAGTGTATTGAGTGCTTCTAGGTCTGTGTTACTCCATTTCACTACTCCAAATGAGTAGGTCAATATTGGTATAGCATAAGTATTTATAGCTTTTGTCTTGTTTCTTGCTGTCAATTCTGTTTTCAGTATTTTTGTTAGTCTTTGTCTATATTTTTCTTTTAGTTCTTCTTTAATATTTGTATTATCTATTCCTATTTTTGTCTGTATCCTAGATATTTATAGGCATGTGTTTTTTCCATCTCTTCTATGCAGTCGCTGTGGTTATCCAATATGTAATCTTCTTGTTTAGTGTGTTTTCCCTTGACTATGCTATTTTCTTACATTTGTCTGTTCCAAAAGCCATATTTATATCATTGCTGAATACTTCTGTTATCTTTAGTAATTGGTTGAGTTGTTGATTTGTTGCTGCCAGCAGTTTTAAATCATCCATGTGTAGCAAATGTGTGATTTTGTGTGGGTAGTTTCCATTAATATTGTATCCATAATTTGTATTATTTAGCATGTTGGATAGTGGGTTCAGAGCAAGGCAGGACCAGAAAGGACTTAATGAGTCTCATTGGTATATTCCACACTTAATCTGTATTGGCTGTGATGTGATATTATTTGAATTTGTTTGGATATTAAGTGTGGTTTTCCAATTTTTCATTACTGTGTTTAGGAACTGTATCAATTTAGGATCTAGTTTCTATATTTCCAATATTTGTAGTAACCATGAGTGGGGTACACTATCAAAAGCTTTTTGGTAATCAATGTATGCGTAGTGTAGCGACCTTTGTTTAGTTTTAGCTTGATATGTCACCTCTGCATCTATTATCAGTTGCTCTTTACATCCTCGTGCTCCTTTGCCACAGGCTTTTTGTTCTTCATTTATGATTTCGTTCTGTGTTGTATGTGTCATTAATTTCTGTGTAATGACTGAAGTTAATATTTTGTATATTGTTGGTAGGCATGTTATGGGGCGATATTTAGCTGGGTTTTCTGTGTCTGCTTGATCTTTAGGTTTCAGATAAGTTATTCCATGTGTAAGTGTATCAGGGAATGTGTATGGGTCTGCAATGTAACTGTTAAATAATTTAGTTAGATGTGTATGTGTTGAGGTGAACCTCTTTAGCCAGAAATTTGCTATTTTATCTTTTCCAGGGGCTTTCCAATTGTGAGTAGAATTAATTGCTTGGGTGACTTCATGTTGCGAAATTATCACTTCAGGCATTTGTGGTATCATCTTGTACGTGTCTGTTTCTGCTTGTATCCACCGTGCATGCCTGTTATGTTTTACCGGGTTTGACCATATGTTGCTCCAGAAGTGTTCCATGTCTGTTATTTTTGGTGGATTGTCTATTTTACTGTGTGTGTTATCTATTGTCTGGTAAAATTTCTTTTGGTTTGTGCTGAATGTTTGGTTTTGTTTCCTTCTATTTTCACTTTTTTTGTATCTTCTAAGTCGTTTGGCCAATGCTTGTAACTGCTGCTTCTTTTCATCTAATTGTTCTAACGCTTCTTGTTGTGAGATTTTACCTAACCTTCTTCGTTTTTTTTTTCTGACATTTCATTTCTTATAAATTGTGTTAGCTGTCCGATGTCTTTTCTCAGTTTTTCTATTCTGATCTGTAGCCTGTGTTGCCATGCTGGTTTTGTGGGTTTCTTCTGTGTGTTGGTTGGTTCTGATCTCTGCCTAGTGTGTATATTTAGTGTAGTGAGTGCTCCTATATAAACCAGTAGTTGTAACTTTTCCATAGTTGTGTTTTCATTTATTTTGTTGTGTATGATTGTGTTGATAGTTTTTATTGTTGTTTCGACTTGTGGGTTATTTGGCGGTCTATGCAAGAATGGTCTAATGTCTGTATTTGTGTCTTTCTATTCTATATATGTCAGCTGAAATTTTTCTTCTATATCTAACATGTGTGTCACTTCGTGTTCTATTTGTGCTTGTTCTGGTGGCTGTCTCAAGATTTCGTTTTCCTCTGATCGTTTAATTGATGAGTGTTGCTCTTTGTTTGTTTGCTCTGGAATGTTTGAGTCCATTACTGTATTTTCTTCTTCTTCTGATTGCACATTATTTTGTTCCAGTATTTGTTGTACTTGTTGTTTGATGTTTTCTAATTCTGACTGGGGTATCCTGTTATTTTTAATTATTACACGGGTCTGATCAGCTAGTCGTTGTTCTGTTAAAAATTTTAATTTTGGGTATCTGGTAATAAATGTTGTGTATACTTGTGATCTGTATCCAGTTGTGTTGGTTCCTAGGTTTGTTGCTTGGTAATAACAGAACATGAGGTGTCGATCAACTTCATCTGACCATCTCATCCTCTGTCTTTGTTTTCCTTCTAGGGTGGTTGCAGGAAGCATATCCTGCAAAACACCTCTATTTGGATTTAAATCATTTCCCTGTTGGCTAGCAGTGTCGTTACCATTGTGGGCGGGCATAGGGTTCAAGCGTCGTCCCCGACCATGACGGCGCTTGTCCGAGGCTTCTTTAGTTCTGTCCTGAACCAACTAATCACACTAGAAGGGGGGTTAGCCCTATTAGTGGTTTGTTCTTTTCGTCGCCATTTACGACTGGCAGAACATTCCGGAGGCCTATTCTTTTCCCGGGCCTCCACAGGTATTATTATTATTATTATCGATGGAACTGTGGAAACATAACGTCCATTATCGTTAGGGAACCACTGTGATTTCAAAGTCAACATATCTCAGTTAGCAGTGTCGGAATGAATCATGCAAAAGAAAAACTCTGAAAGAAGTGATGCGCATTATGTGGAACTGGCCGCTGCGACTAATGAACTATTTATACCGTAAGCGCTGCCCACCAGACAGGGACTAGTTGCTAGCGGAGTAACACGCCCGTACAGACTGCGTGGACATTTGTAGGCAAATCGTATTTTCTTCTTGAGTTATTCTGAAACAGTGTGGCGTACATGGGATATACACGCATGATGAATATGCGAATGTTATTCTTGTTCTTGGTGCACCTGATAACAGGGCTGGTGTTGCCGCTTCGTGTTCGAAGTCACCCAGTCGAAAATGTGTTTCGTTGTCTGTAGCTGCGCCTTCTGGAGACAAGTTCTCTCCTTCCATCATCGTGTGACATAGGGCGTCCACGGACTTGCAGCATTTCAGCTACTGACGTAGTTATTCTGGAACTGCAGCAAAGTACACGTAGCCTAGTAACGCAGCTGCGTAACTCGCAACACACGGTGGTTGACACACTGCACGAGCGTAGGCTGCACACCTATCACTATTCTTTAACGCAACACCTGCACCCTGCAGACAGCCGTTTGCGTATGCAGTTCTGTGAATGGTTGCAAAAACAACAGGAAGCCAACGACAACTTCGTAAACACTGTAATATAGTCGGACGAAGCAGCGTTCACTCTCAAGGGTTTTTCAATGTGCACAGTGCCCACCATTGGTGTTAAGGCAACCCACACGTCAACCTCGACCGTGGATATGATGCTCACTTTCGCATCAACGTCTGGGCTGCAAAAAGGTATCATGCGTTCCTCTCAAAATATTTGCCTGGCGCACTGGAAGATGTTCCAGTTCAAGTTCGGCAGAGGTGATAGTGCCCCTCCACATTTTGGAATTAATGTGCGACGGTATTGAGACCTGGTAGTCAAGGGAAGGCAGGATTCGGTTACGATTGTGGACGGGGCCGTAATCAGTTACTATTGGTTGCCTTTTACAGTTACACACTCTACAATAAATAAAATACCACACGTTATTAATTAAGGAATAAACAACTGTGCAGTGAGCTACAATTTAGCAAATCACCATTAAATACCGATACAACAGATAATGTTTTAAAAGCAAGCCACTGTGATCTGAGCAGAATGCCTTAAACGCCAGGAATGGCAGTAAACAAGATTTGAAAAGCATACTGCGTAAATACAAATACAAAACTAGAATTTTAAGGCAGTTGACCACAATCACGGCTGAAGGCCTTACCCGCCAAGAATGGCAATAAATTAAGAATTGTTTAAGCCCTCGCTGCAATTTACAACTTACAGGTACTGAAATATTAAAGGTAAGTCACCATAAACACACCAGAAGGCATCAGACACCAGGAATGGCAGTAAATAAGGTTTTAAGGCTTACGGCTAATATACAAATACCAAATTAGAATTTTAAGGCAAATGACCACAATCATGGCTGAAGGCCTTACACGCCAGGAACGGCAATAATATAAAAATATAGAAACCTGCTGTAAAACAGCAAATGCAATAGCCAAGGTCAATCGAAAAAAGAAGCAGCTGATTACGAACCGGGTGAAATAAGATGACGGCCACAGACAGTGCTCGATGAGATAGGCAGCCAAGAGTTGCATTCACTTCACAAGGTGGTAACTCAGACTAGTGGCAGTCCAACGAATGACTAATGATAATCTTGCTGAAGCTACCTGACGTCCGATAAACCAAACCCAACGATGGAACAATACGCCCAAGCCGGAGCCGGCGGTCTGTGCTACGTCCCCAGCATACTGTGTTTGCAGCTCCCGGAACGAGAAAGGAACCACTACCACCAGCGTAGAAAGCACTCCACTCGCTGCTCTTCACCTCGGCGACACTACGAGCAGCAACACGAACCCAAGTCACTGGATGATCGCGAAATATCACAGTGGTGGAGGTTTCTCTAATTGGATTGAAATGCACTCATCTTAAAGCTTGCTGCAACCTGTTTACAACGAGATCGTGCACCCTCGTGACCACAGCCCGTCCATCCGGCAGTCCATGCGTACCGCCAGAGGTCCCGGAGTGTTCTCGCACTGGGCGGACCTGGCTCCTCCTGAGTCCCCAACCGTACTCGCACACTCACACGACCCGGTAAAAACAACGACGTCGCCCCAAAGATAGATCAACAGTTACTACATGTCGATAACCGCCGCTGCTGCTACTAGCAGACAGGCAACGCTTGTGGAACCGAGCGGCGCCAGTGAACACGAGAAGAAGACAAACAACCACAACCATGCCAACTAAACGATACCGTCTGGTCTGCAACAGAGGGCGGAAACCTACAAACAGCACGGCTCAGGTATTTAGACACAACATTTCTGGGAAAATGGCTCAGACGGGGAGGTCCAGTTGTATGGCCTCCACGTTCATCTGACCTAAATCCCCTGGAGTTCTTCCTGTGGGGACAGTTGGAGGTGCACGTGTGCACGTGTCTTCTACTCGGCCGACACATGTGCAAGAACTGATATCTTGTATCTGTGGATGCAGCCATGTTGCGAACAGCCCGGAACTGTATGATCCAGCGGGTCGCGCAATGTTTGGTCGTGTAGGAGGGGGAGGGGCGCTTTGAGCATCTGCTCTAAGGACATACTCTTCTGAAAACGTCATACGGTCATTAATATGGAAATGATTATCGCCAGTCATCCTTAGCATCTCGAAATTAATATAGCTTTTGTAGATATTCGTCCTATGACAGGTCACCTGTTTCATCTGTCTGACTTATCTGACCACGTTTTTTGTTATGTTCACCATTACAAAACACTGTACTATATAAATTGAAACTTTTTTATTTAAATGTGTGAATCTGTGCTTAAATTGCAGAATGACTGACAAGATGAAGCTTCTGCGTTTCTGATCCTGAAACAGCTGAGTAAAACTGAACGTACCGAGCCTACTTTCTCTTTACTTTTTCATATCATGTCAACACTAACGCAAAACATTCCAGCGCAAAACACTCACTGCTCAAAAAAATCACACCCGACTTCAAATAATTCAAAAAGAATGGTGCTGACTAAAAAGAAATCTTAAAAATAACCTATACATTTCGTTAAGCACTTACCTCACAAAAATCTTCATTGCGCGAACTACTGCAATACAGCGAGCGTCAATACTGTCAGCTAAGGAAAAGATTCTAACTACTAAAGCCATTAACTACTAATAGGCATATGGTTAGAAAAGGAAAGATTTTGTTGCAAACCAAATAATGTATTTTTTACCTTAATAATGTTACAGATATATAACCATGAATAATTTTCAATTTCCAAGTCGGATACTTCCAGATCGTTAGCCTACGCTAACACTTCAGACCTCTACCCTCCATCGATGCTAACTTCTCACATTTAACATCCATCACTGCTGGCTGTCCACCTCTAACTGCCCAATAGTACTTCCATCACTGCTGGCGGCTAACTTCCAACTGCCCGACACTACTAGCGACTAACTTCCAACAAAGAGTCCGACCAGCCACAGAGTCTCTTATAAAGAAAGCTCACTCAGAGTTCCAATGCAAAGCGCTACACAGCGCTACCAACACAGAATCAGCCCACTTACAAAATGTCGGATTCGTGTGGCCTAAGAAATGGTGTATATCACAGTAGTATATGGCAGAATGAAACACGCTTCAACCCAGAATAGAGCTCGATAACTCCTGCATGCTAACCAACTGCACAGATCTAAAGCCGTAAGTTGAACGAGGTAGTTACCGTACAAGTGATTACAATGTTGCCAGATTGCCAATCTTTAACGTCCATTTACTGACAGAAATATGCGCAGGACGAAATTCTGTGACAGACATTTTTGTCTGTAAGTGAGGAATCGCGCTGCGAAGTCCGAGAGCGCTAATTTTTCTGCGCCCTGTAGATGTCAGCGTTAGGAAGTATTTTCTGAAGGTATCTGGAGTATAGCACTGTATGGAAGTGAAACGTGGACGATTAACAGTTCAGACAAGATGAGAATAAGAGCTTTTGAAACGTGGTGCTACAGAAGGCTATTGAATATCACATGGCTACATCATCCAACCAATGAGGTACTAATGAGCAGAAATCGGGAGAAGAAATTTGGGGCATAACTTGACTACATGAAGGGATCGATTGATAGGGCACCTTCTGAGATATCAAAGGATCAGCAGTTTAGTATTGTAGGGAAGTGTGGGATGTGGGAGTATGGGGGAGGGGGGGCCATAAAAATTGTAGAGGGAGACCAAGAGATGAATACATTAAACAGGTTCAAAAGATCATGGGTTGCAGTAGATAATCGGAGATGAAGAGCTTGCTCAGTAGAGATAAGATTACATTCAGTATTCTTTCCGTAGACCCAGAAATGAGATGATTCTCGTGGGTGTAGAATATGTCAGAAACAATAACATAAAAGACATAGAACATTTGCGTATATTACGCACTTACCAGATTATGTTTCAGGAGATTGTCAAAATATATGAATACATTACAGTCAGCTGGAAATTCTGACATTTACATAATTGATACATTGTCAGAATGAACCGTGGTTATGCACTTTTAATAAATTTATTATACACAAAACACCTAATCTTGTGCAGACATTTTTAATGAAGTTAGTCTAACAATCTATTAAGGCAATCACCTATAGCCTGGAGAGCTGCGTCAAACCACTGTTCTGAGTGAAGACCACAGCAACAGCATCAGCAGCAGCAGCAACAGCAACAACAACAACATAATCAATTAATCATAAAACAACATGATCAGTTAATTATAAAAAATCTAAGCACTACTTTTATTTGTGTTAATGAAACGAGAGCATCAACCCTTCACATCAGTCTTAACGATGAACATCGCAAAGCGACAACATATGAATTAACTAGAGCACGACGGCATT
Source organism: Schistocerca nitens (assembly GCF_023898315.1). Taxonomy (NCBI): domain Eukaryota; kingdom Metazoa; phylum Arthropoda; class Insecta; order Orthoptera; family Acrididae; genus Schistocerca; species Schistocerca nitens. The sequence continues at coordinate 408,901,764 of NC_064618.1, forward strand.
CAAAAAATCTTTAATTACTATTAAGTCTGTGTAGCTACAGAGACATACACCGCTTCAAATAACAGCTAGTGCCAACTGCTGCATACTCCCAAAATAGCTCGACGATACAGAAATTTACAACACGAATTAAAGTAACCAATAAGCATGTAATCTGGAACGTTGTAATTAAGAAATGTGTACATAGCGAGAAGACGGCTCGGGGAAAACACACATTTAATTGAAGTGGCGATTAATAAAACTACTACTTCAAACGTGTTTTTAAATTTCTGTAGTCTGATTGCACTTTTGAGAAATACATTAGAAGCCACTTAAAAATCATGTCGTAGTCATAAGAAGAATACTATTCAGATGTGTTACCTCTGTTTCGTGTATTACGATATATTGACAGATTTATGACTTTTGTGATTAAAATATGAGTCACGAAAAGAGAAATTATACTTGACGGGCTAGGATACAATTAGTGAAGAAAAGTACTCTTCGTGTCTCCGGACGTGGTGGACCAACAAACAATACTTTACGCCACAAATCAGACAACTTCTAACATTTCGACAATGGTTGGCATTTTCAGGGTAATTTACTTATCAGTAATGAGGACTCGCAGTGGCACGTAAACGACATGACTGACATCAAGGGGTGGCGAAAGCCTGAAGACTTTCAGTAGCAGCCCTGCTACTCCATCATGAAATTTCATGATTCAGTACTTCAGTGGCTTAATTGAGCCTCAAAGTTACTATTAAAGCGCTCAAGCTGTTTCAAAACACTCTTATTCATAACCGTTGTCACCAGTATTCTGCTTCTATTGTCTACGCGGCAAAATCAGTCGAGCTCTATTGAAGGAAAGAAAATGTACCCAATGCTATGCCTGGTTCATTACAGTTTACTGAATTTCTTTTGTGAAGGTGAGATTAATGAGCAGACAGCGAAGCAAAGGCGAGAATAATGTCCGGTCGGATTTCTACTTAGACAAAGAGTTAGTCCGCTGACAAAGAAGCATTCCGTCTCACAGACTTAATTAAACTTGGAGAGAAATGCGAGAAAGCCGCTGGCTAAGGTATTTTTTCATGGAGCGCATAGCGACATAAAATTCAATCACTCTGAGTGAGCGTTTTGTTCGTATGTGATGGATCATCATTACCCGTTAGACATACACTGCTAGATGAAGGCCCCCGCCCCCCCCCCCCCCCCCTCCAAACTTGTGAGCATTACGGTCTTCAGCATGTTGTCAACCCTCCTTCCATTGAGCCACGATATTGGACTTTTCTTATTATTTGGAATCCGACGTAGAACTTCCCTGATCCAACCGATATCGGCGTAATATTTACAAAGATTGAAACAAATTCATTTCAGTGTGAACAGCATCAACCTCCGAATCAACCTCCAACATATTACAGCTTTAAAGGCTGTACAAGAATTGTGTAACACCTGCAATTTTCGTTGGTTCCCTTATTTAAAAAAATCGACTGGCCAGGTGCCCTCCGAGGGTTCAGTACAAACTGAAGTATGTACGTAGGTAGTTCCGGACATCGAGAATCTCGGTTGATTTTCTCTGTTATCGATATTGATACTGGTGTGATATCAGTCCCGAGAATTCCAAGCCTTGCTAAAACATGACTACAACTTACGTCTTATGTTTGCACACAGTAATATTTTTCTATTAGACTTGTGGCGAGTGATGAATACAATATTGGTTCTAATGCCATAAAGATACTTTGATGTGACATAATTAAAATGTAACAATTTTAGGATTTTTTTCCTTGACTTCTACTGTGAAACTTGCTTGTTGTCAAATTCCGTGATTCTAGGTCAACGGGAAGTATCCCATAGATTTTGATGAATGAGTTTTCAAGTATCAAAATATGTCACATAAATGGTGGTATCTCTTGGTTGCATTGACTTATAAGCTTAATATTTTTACACCGTCGAGGAATCGTAGCTTGCATTGTAAATTTCAATGTGATACTTGTACCCGTTCCTTAGGAAAATGGGTCTTAAGTGTCGGACAGACAGACAGACAGAGAGAGAGCCAGACAGATGGACAACAAAGTGATTCTATAAGAGTTCCGTTTTTACCAGTTAAGAAGCAGAACCCTAAAAGCGACCAATTTGCCTCCCTGTCGGGGGCGTCGGAACTAAATGCCTCTTGTTTGGCGTAACTCGACGGTAATTAACTTCAAACAACATTCCTTTACACGAAACCATGAACACCATAAAAGGTAATCTGTTGACCCACAAAAAAGTATGAATTGTGGATTTACTCGAATGTGAGCCTTGAAATTAATCATCGTACGCAGAGTTTTAAATTAAATGGAAAATCCTTTGGAGAACAAGTATGGTTAACTCCGAGCAGGAATCATTGTGTGCATTCTGCCGGATTTTTTTTTAACAATCATAAACTTCGTTTTTTTAAACAACACGATTGGTCCACTGAAAGAAGCCCGTATTATTGTAGACACGCGGACAACTTTATCTTATTGTATAGAAGTAATGCAGCGGACGTTCAAGAAGTGGCGAAGACCGTGCCATCGATACACCCTAAGGTCAGCTTTACTTCTTCACATCATGCGGAACGATCAAATTAATTTCCTTGACGCGGACAACATGAATCTGGAACTTATAAAAAGACACCCACTACTACTATAGTCGTTAATGCAAAATCGATCCGTGTTAGTACGACTACTCGAAGAGCCATTATACAGGGTGCCTATAATTACACTTTCGCTGCTTGACAGGGCAGCCTTCGTAGGACAATGGAGCTTTGTGCAAACCTTTGTAAGGACATGCGAATGAGAAATAACGAATTGAAAGAAACACATTTTCATCTCCACTAGAGAGGGGGTAACATCTGTTAACAGCGTATCATGTTTACGTTCCACGTTACAAACGCAGCTGTGCGTGACGATCAGCTGCATTTGAATTTTGTGCGGATACAGTTTCACAATGTATTGTTCGCAGCAGTTTTCTAACGGTGGACAATGGAACGTTCACCTGTCGTGACACAGCTCGTGCTCTGCTTCAAGATCGCACATTGCTTCCATTAGTCTCAGCCATGGCAACAGTAACTCGCTCAACAACTAGTGGCGCAATTGGTCGTCGGCCTCTACCAAGAGCAATCCCCAAATCACCAGTTAATTCGAACTTCCGAATAATGTTCTTCAACCCCGGTGCGGAAAGAGGACCTCTCTGTAACCTTTTAATGCGTCGATACGCGTAGCGGTAGCACTATTACTGTGGGTATGGTAAAGCCCTGCTCACCTTGCCCAGACCTACGTCGAACGTCTTCACCTGCCAGGTTTCAACCCTACAAGTACCGGTGCCTAAGGTCAGGTCATGGCACTAACGCCATTAACAATGCAGATCCTGTAGCGCACAGTCTGAACATCAGTCTCAACATCAATAGTTGAGTCTCCATATGGCACATAGTTTTCTGCCTTCACTGGCTCGAGTAGGGAAGTTGTATAAAGACCCAGCGTTGTGAACAGTGCCCAGCAGGAGACGGAAAGCCGCCCGTTGACGTCGAGAGCACGTGACACGGTAAGTAAGCAGGGGAGCAGATACAAACGAGCAATGATTCTAGCGAAGATGCGGGCCGCAAATGGTAGAGTCCACTAGTATAAGCGACTCGGACAAAGGGCGTATTGCGAAGACTCCTGGCCACGAGCATCTTGGAAACGCCGAAGCTTGTCGGCTGTTCGCACGCTTGTCTTGAAGACCTACGGTGAATGGTTGAATGGCGATGAAGCTATGAGTGTACGTCAAAGTGTTGGCCTTCCACGACTCTTCACAGAACATAGATGTCGGAGACTTGTCCGCTCTGTAACGCAGGTTAGGCGGCGATTTTGGCAGATCTCGCAGCAGCACAAAGCTGGTGCAGGCGTGTCTCCGAGCACCGTTCAGCGTACTGACTGGACACAGGACTCCATAGCAGACTATGTTGTCCCAAAGCCATCGTCAGTTATGATGAGGATAGGGACAGCAATACCGAGATTGAACCGCGGTGCCATGGAAACGTATCACTTCGTCGGATGAATCACTTCCCTTGTCACCTTCAAACTGCGATAAACAAATTGCTGTTCTGTTGTCTGCTTGAAAATGTGAGCTCTTTTTCTTTTCTCGCAGTCCGTTTAAACTACGATAGCAGGGTATTTAAACCATTAGACAAATAGTTTCTCCCATATATATTATTTCTCATTATATATATTTTTAGAAAAAAAGTGTAGGCATCAATGTGCTGTTTTGTTTTCTTCCTCCAGCATTTAAACCATAAGACAAATTGTTTCTCTCATATACATTATTTCTCATTATACACAGATCAAAATTGTTTTGCATCAGCCCGGTTCCCAGAACTCCTGGACACAGACGTTGATTGTGGATACTGTATCACAGCTACAGTCCATTTGATTGTTCAGAGACGTCACTAAACCCACAGAAAGATGTAAACAACCAATCGCCTATTAGACTGAGGGGGTCCGACAGCCGATCACTTCCAGTCATTCCACTAGTAAGGAGGTACACGGCTCTTGTCTGTAGTTCAACGATGCCTAGAGCGTCATTACCGCGGTTCGATAGCGTCCGCATTGTTACTTTGTGCCAGGAAGGGCTCACAACAAGGTAAGTGTCCAGGCGTCTCGGAGTGAACCAAAGCGATGTTGTTCGGACATGGAGAGACAGAAACTGTCGATGACATACCTCGCTCAGGCCGCCCAAGGGCTACTACTGCAGTGGATGACCGCTACCTGCGGATTATGGCTCGGAGAAACCCTGACAGCAACGCCAACATGTTGAATAATGCTTTTCTTTCAGCCACAGGACGTCATGTTACGACTCTAATTATGCGAAATAGGCTGCATGATGCGCAACTTCACTCCCGACGTCCATGGCGAGGTCCACCTTTGCAACCACGATTGGCATCACGTTCTCTTCACCGATGAGTGTGGCATGTGCCTTCAAGAAGACAATCGCCGGAGACCTGTTTGAAGGCAACCCGGTCAGGCTGAACGAGTTAGACACACTGTCAAACGAGTGCAGCAAGATGGAGGTTCCCTGATGTTTCGGGGTGGCATTATGTGTGGTCGACGTTCGCCGCTGGTGGTCATGGAAGCCGCCGTAACAGTGTATGATAGTGAATGCCATCCTCCGACCGATATTGTAACCATGTCGGCAGCATATTGGCGAGGCATTCGTCGTCATGGACGACAATTCGCGCCCCCATCGTGCACATCTTGTGAATGACTTCCTTCAGGATAACAACATCGCTCGACTACAGTGGCCACTTGTTCTCCAGACATGAATCCCATCACACATGCCTGGGATATATTGAAAACTGCTGCTTGTGGACGACGTGACCCAGCAACCACTCTGAGGGATCAACACCGAATCGCCGGTGAGGCATGGGACAATCTGGACCACCAGTGTCTTGATGAACTTGTGGATAGTATGGAAATCAGGCATGCATCAATGCGAGAGGACATGCTGCAGGGTATTAGAGGTACTGGTATGTACAGCAGTCTCGACCACCATCTCTGGAGGTCTCGCTTTATGGTAGTACAACATGCAATCTGTGGTTTTCATGAGCAATAAAAATGGCGGAAATGTTCATTTTATTGATCTTACTCCAATTTTCTGTAGAGGTTCCGGAACCCTCGGTACCGAGGTTATGCAAACCTTTTTTTGATGTGTGTATATATTATTAGAAAAAATGTGTAGACAACAATGTGCTGTTTTGTTTTCTTCCTTGGTTTTCACAGAAAACGAGAAAGTTATTTTTATGGCTTATCGGTTATGACTGTAATACTACTACGGTATCTGAGTTTGCAATAACAATAAAGGTCAGAGGGGGGGGGGGGAAGAAGATTGAGAGTGAGAAGGGGAAGGTAATGGACCTACAGAGGAAGGAGGAGCAGGTGGACAGAGGGAGGGAAGGAGACGGAAGGAGGGCGTGATGGTCATAGGGGGTTGGGGAAGGCGAGGTGATGGGCAGAGAGAAAGGGGAGGAAGAGAGGGGTGTAAATGGAGGGTGAGGGGGGAGAAGGGCATTAAGACATATATCCTATTTCGCATACGTATTTGGGAATTGTGAAGCATTGCCAGGTTTGCTAGTACTACATATACACAATAGAACATTAGCATCCTTGGCGAATTTTGTTTAGTGAACAATAGGTCGATGTCTAAGTTATGTTTCCGTCCCCGACGTTTCGTTTCATAATTCTGGAAGTACCCTTTGTAGACTATATACATGTATTTAAGTCAAAATTAAAGAAGTTCATCAAGCCAAACTGTTTATAAGTAGCTGTATAATGTGGCGTCACCAGAATGCTGTCAAACAACACCATTACAGAATCCTAAAACTAACAAATTAAAGTCAATAAGAATGGGACTCGGTTAATTTAATTAAAACAGTTTGCCCATCGAGCCTATGTGTCACGCTGTTCTGCATCTACATCTATAAACCGCAATTCACAATAAAGCGTCTTCTCACTGGGGGTGAAAACGTTCCTGGACGAGAAGCTGTTGACGTCCCAGAGTAGAATTCCGCGTTTCACTGCATTTGCCATGTGAGAGCTCTGCCTCATGGAGAAGAACTGGGCCATTGAAATGGAGCATCGGTTTTACATCACATTCAGCACTTAGGAGACGCCACATAATGTTAAATCATATGGAGGTGAATGTATTTGTTGGTTTTCATATTATAGCGTACGTGATATGAATATAAGCTGTTTCAAAGCACCAGCAATTGAGGATCTCTCGAAAACGCGTCGATTTCTGTACGATTTGCTGTACTAAAACGACAGGAAAGAATTAGCGGTACTTCAAGGCTTCTCGTACTTGATGTTCTATGTATTATTACTTTTGTGCTATGAAAGTATACCGTTTCAGTACTACAGCGCAATTATGATTTATCAGAAATACGTCGTTTTTCGTAGAATTTGTTTTAAATATCAAATAATTATATCTGTAGGTACATTCTATAGATATTTGTGCAAATGGTATACCATGTAACGTAGACGCTACTATCTTGTGACACCATACGGTAACTGACAGCGTCGTTAAATGTGAAGAGAAAGGTAGTATGTTTACGTCTAGCTACCTCCAATTTTTTTCATTATTTTGCTTTCTAAAAGCTTCTGGGACACTCTCATTAATTTAATAGAACGATCTGCATTACTCGATGTTATTTACTACAAATAACGTATATGGTGCAAAGGCGAACGACTGGAATGTTTCGCCAGTGGCCAGAAATCTTAATGTAACTGCAAGCTTATGTCAGAATGTAAACACAAGTTTCACACTGGAAGTTTTTGCTATTCTTAATGTTTATGTGAAAGATATATACGAGGGCCTGCCGAGAAGAAATGCCTTCGATTTTTTTATGTGAAAACTCTTAAGGCTTTTCAAATAAACACTGACATCATTTGGACGAACGAGGCACATTTGACTCCGCAAGGTACTATGAATGGACAGAATTCTCCCATATGTGGTTCTGCTTCGCCACATGTTGTACATGGACGTCCACTGCACTCAGCATATGTGACTGTGGTGTGGCTTCACAAGCTCCTTCATTCTTAACATTAACATCATTATTAACGTTCTATATCTTTATTATTTATGTCTTCATATTTATTTCTCAACGTAGTCACTCTGGCGACGAATACATTTCTCCCAACGAAAGACCAGTTTGTCGATACCGTCACAGTAGAATGATTTTGTTGACGGAGCCACGACTCCACCTCCGTTTGCACTGCTTCATAACTGTCAAAGTGATGTCCTCGAAGGTGGAAATGAGGCCAGACTAGGACTGTATGGAAGATGATCGAAGACAGCGAACCCAGATGTCGCAGCGCTCGTGTATGGTGTGGCATTGTCGTGCTGAATGAGAGCGTACTGCCTGTGCGGACGAACTCACATAATTCGTGCTTTCAGTGTTGTGAGGGTCACGCACCCTTAATATGCATGACATGTAATTACCTCAAATGATACTGAGAACAGAACAAAAAATTCGGAGACATGACTTCTAAGCAAGCTCTTCACGGTATCTCTTCCTTTTCCAGACTGTCTCATGTTTGTATCTTGCTGGTGAATATCATTTTCAATGATGGCGAATAACTTCCAAAAAAGTTACTCTTCCATTCGAATGAAATTATGAAATGAATCTCGATCTTGAACTTTATGTGATAAACTAACTTACTTTAGAGCGATGATATGAGGGATGTCCAGTAAGTACTGCAACATTATATTGTTGCATTCGTTATATTCAGGATTCCAATGCACCATACTATTACTCACGTGATTTTGGCTACAAAATGCTATTTTTCAACATAATCTCCTTTAATTGCAACGGCCTAACGTCATTTTATTAGTATCGCCTATATATGAGGTGCGACAATAAAGTAATGAGACTGATTTTCTTTGTCATATGTGGCAACCCTGCAGGCTTGCATACGCACAATAGCTTTGACCTTGATCTATAAGCTGCTTCTAGTCCAAGTGGCACAACGATGCAACTGCTGAGTTGTGAGTTGTGCTATAATAAGTTAACACATGTTTGTGTCTCTCGTCAAGGAAATGGAACCGCATAATATTGCGCAACGGTATGCCATTACTTTTTGCGTTAAATTGGGTGAAAACGCGACGACAACTTACGGTAAGCTTCAGAAGGCTTTTGGAGAGGAGTTTATGTCAAGAGCTCAAGTTTTTCGTTGGCATAAAATGTTTAGTGAAGGCAGAACGAATGTTGAAGATGAAGACTGCAGTGGACGACCATCAACCTCACGGACGGATGTCAACTTGACCAGGGTGTGTGAACTCGCACAATCTGATCTGTGAAAATTATTGCAGAAGAACTGAACATCAATCGAGAAACGGTTCGTCTAATAATAACTGAAGATCTTGGTATGAGAAAGATTTGTGCAAAAATGGTCCCCAAAAATCTCACACAGAAAAATGTGGCAGCCAATCTGTTAGAGCAAACGGAAATCAATCCAGAATTGTTGAGCCGTGTTATCATTGGTGATGAAAGTTGGTATTTTCATTACGATCTAGAGACAAAACGCCAAAGTTCGCAATGTTGCACAAAGAGATCACCCAGACAAAAAAAAGCTCTCATGTCAAAGTCCAAAGTGAAATGCATGCTTGTGTGCTTCTTTGATTCCAAGGGAATTGTTCAAAAAGAGTGGGTGCCTCCTGGACAGACAGTTAACCAATATTACTACAAAGAAATTTTAGAAAGACTTTGTAAAAGAGTTCTTCCTGTCCGTGCCAACATTTCTGATAATTGGATTCTGCATCACGATAATACGCCATCCCACACTGCTCTGTCAGTACATCAATTTTTAACCTCAAAACAAATTTCAGTACTACCACAGCAATCTTATTCACCGATATCGCTCCGTGCGACTTTTTTCTATTTCCATGAGTCAGAACGGCGGTCAAGGGGCACCATTTTCAAACAACACAAGATATCCAAAAAGCTGTGACGAGGGTCTTGGAGGATATTACAGAAGATGAGTTCCAGAAATGTTACCATTAATGGCAGAAGCGCTGGAAAAAGTGTGTGCAATCAAAAGGGAACTACTTGAAGGAGACAACACTAAACTTGACTAAAACGGTAAGCAACATTTTTTTCACATCAGTCTCATTAATTTACTGTCGCACCTTGTATCCGCATGGTACTACTCTAATGGTCTTGCTGCATCAATAATCTCCCCATCATCCACGTCCTGCTTCCCGATGAGTGCATCCTACGCTGGACCAGACAGATGGAAGTCAGAAGGTGCGAGATTCTGGCTGTGAAGTGGATCAGGAAGAACACTCCACTGAAGTTTTGTGAGATCCTCTCGCATGCACAGACTTGTATGAGGCTTTGTGTTTTCATGGACAAGGGGACGTTCGTTGCAACTGTCGATCATCTCGAATGAGAATGTCTACACGTTCCACCATCGCAAGAGTCACAGCTGTGAGCGGCTGTCCGGTACGTGGGACGTACAGGTTTGCGCGACCTTATTGTGATTATGGCACGCCCAACGACTCACCGTGCTTTTGTTCAATACCAGATCTCCGAAGACATTCTGCGATGCTCTGGTTTTCCGCCAATATAAACTTAATGACATCTCTCTCCTTGGAACGTACATAATTTACAGACGCCATTTTGAAGGATACGTGTAGTGCCGCCACCTAACGGATGTTCATGAAACTGTGGGAGCTGAAATGGGAATATATCACGATGTCCCACAACAAATTCCGCCGAGACAAAATTGGGTGAGAAAAACTGGGTTGCATTACTTACTGAACGTTCTTCGTAGTCAATACAAGATGGATAATACAGATACTATGCATGTGCAGACTGGTATTAGGCACTATGCTGTAACTATATTCATTTTAAAACAGAAAATGTGATGGAGATTCAATTGAATAACCTCCATTAGTATGTATCTCAGATCGTTTTGCAGCGTGCTCAACGTCGAGGTCATCAGCGCCCTCATTGTGCAGCAATCTGGCACTCCTACGCCAGCAATTCGCTACTCAAGCCATCACCAAATCCAGAATCTTAACCACGGTTTTCGTCTGTCGCTAACAGTGTTAACGTAACTATTTCACGCGCGTTCGTTTTCGTAGACAAACTGTGAGATTAGTGCGCCAAAAGTAGCCGATAACTGCCTCTTGAGAGCGCTGCATGGTAGCAGGTCGTTTCAGAGCGTCCAGCAATGATGACAGCTAGCACGTCGCTTGCTCCGCTTTGTAAGGTCACCGCGTTAAGTCCGATAGTAACTTTTTGCTTATGTATAAGAAGACGGTGGTGCCAAGTACGTGAATCGACAGGCAAGCGGATGTTGTACACTCAAAGACCAGAGTTCTACATATAGATAGTATAGAGATTACTGGCAGCAAGGCCGAGAAACAGAGATTTATCCAAAACTTAAAGCAATAATTTTCTTTTGAATTGTTATCGTACACTTTGCAATGGTATAAGGTTGTAGAAAATACGAGCCACGTTTCGTTTCAAATTTTTCTGAAGAGTATTCTGCGAGGGAATGCTGCCCTTCTTTCTCACATTTCTTTGCTTGAGACAGTGCCCCTCGTCTCTGTTTAGCAATTACCCCCGTTTACACAGTCTGAACGTCCTGGAAAATTGGTAAATAATTTACGGTCGTGGCGGAAATTTAAAGAGGAATTAGGCGGACCCCTACCCCTACTCAGGCCGTCGTCGCTGCTCGGCGTCTGCGGCGTGTAAACAGCACCCCCATCCCCCACCAGCCCCTCCGGACGGCCACTTGAAAGCCCGCCGGGTTGTCGTTCGGTCCCACGAGCCGCCCTCAGCCACGAGAGAACACTGGCTGGAGCTGGAGCGAGATCTTAAAGCAGAGCAGCTCCGAGAGTGCTCTGCGGGTCTTCCACAGCGCTGAACGCAGCTACTCAGACCTAATTGTAGTTAATGGTGTTGCTCCTGCTGCTTCTTCCAACACCGATGACTGAAACATTTCTGGGAAGTTACCTGTCTGTTTCGCTCGATATTGTTAAACCCGCTCTCTAAGGAGCACGCAGTAGCACCGTTCGGCTAGAAGAGAAAAACAGTCCTGATATAATGCTTACGCTATCTCCCGTAAGAAATTCGAGACATATGGCTTAAATAAATCTGGGTGTCTGCCGGACGGGGATTTGCACTCGCCCCTTCTAAGTAAGATATCATCTTGTTCGTTGCCTCCGTTTTTTTCTGTTTTTTCCCTAACATAAATTGTAAATTGAGATGTAATATTTTCCACGTCGGCCAGTAAATTATACAGGGTGTTACAAAAAGGTACGGCCAAACTTTCAGGAAACATTCCTCACACACAAAGAAAGAAAATATGTTATGTGGACATGTGTCCGGAAACTCTTACTTTCCATGTAAGAGCTCATTTTATTACTTCCCTTCAAATCACATTAATCATGGAATGGAAACACACAGCAACAGAACGTACCAGCATGACTTCAAACACTTTGTTACAGGAAAAGTTCAAAATGTCCTCCGGTAGCAAGGATACATGCATCCGCCCTCCGTCGCATGGAATCCCTGATGCGCTGATGCAGCCCTGGAGAATGGCGTATTGTATCACAGCCGTCCACAATACGAGCACGAAGAGTCTCTACATTTGGTACCGGGGTTGCGTAGACAAGAGCTTTCAAATGCCCCCATAAATGAGTCAAGAGGGTTGAGGTCAGGAGAGCGTGGAAGCCATGGAATTGGTTCGCCTCTACCAACCCATCGGTCACCGAATCTGTTGTTGAGAAGCGTACGAACATTTCGTCTCAAATGTGCAGGAGCTCCATCGTGCATGAACCACATGTTGTGTCGAACTTCTAAAGGCACATGTTCTAGCAGCACAGGTAGAGTATCCCGTATGAAATCATGATAATATGCTCCTTGAGCGTAGGTGGAAGAAAAAAAATGAGCTCTAACATGGAAATAAGCTTTTCCGGACACATGTCCACATAACATCTTTTCTTTATTTGTGTGTGAGGAATGTTTCCTGAAAGTTTGGCCGTACCTTTTTGTAACACCCTGTATAAAGCTAATCAAATACACTATGGTTCCATTAACTTATAACAGTATTTACAAGATATGTTACATTGAACAAAGACTTTAATTAAGAAATTAGATGCAACAGTTAAAATATTACTCCTTTCAAGTTCATAAGTGACCAAGCACTATACATCTGAATGTTTTTTTAAGATTAAGTAATTAACCAGTATTAACATTTTGATTTTATTTATTTACAACGTCAATAAAATTTGCAGGACATGTAGAGTGCCTGACAAAAAAAGTGAAACACCCAGAAGACACGGGAGGACGTTAATGTGACTGTTGAGCCGTACGAAAATACATGCACCAGAACAACAGTGGGTTCTTTGGTTTGCTCTGGGAGGAGGTTGAGCGGAACTATAACACGTCTTAGTATACATATATATATATATATATATATATATATATATATATATATATATATATATATATATATATATATATAATGTGACGCTTTAATCTTCAGAGTCAGTTTTAAATATTCAGAAAATACCTAGGGAAATGGATTGTACAAAATTTTCTGAATATTTACAACTGCCTCTGAAGATTAAAGCGTTACATGATACAGGCAATTTTACAAGACTCTACACTTGATGAATGTCTGATTTAATGTTCACGTTAATGTTCTGCCAAAGATATGCTGTCGCCTTGATCGTTGGCTGCAAACCGGGGCTAGCGTTCATCTGCACAACCGTAAGTAGACGAGCCGATGCAGTGGCGTGGAGAAGTTCCAGGAGGCGTGGCTAAGCCGGCGATTCTCAATCGCTGGTGCGGCATGCAGAGACTATTGTTTGGTTTCGTTGTACGGTGCCAACTTTGCTTTGGCACCCTGTTCTTCGGAAAACACGACAGAAACGTCGTAAATATATACAGTATTGGTGGGTATGTAAATGATTAAAGTTGCAATTCTCTGTAACAGGTAGAATGGTCACCGTGTAGCGGTTATTAACAAGCGTGATAGGGTACGAAAAGGGCATGAAAACCTTCGTAGGGCCACGGAGACGCGCGTACTCATGTGAGACAGCGTTATCAGCAAATGACAGAGTTTGAAAGTGTCCATTGTGGGCTTCATTTGGCCGGTTGGTCGAATCGTGCAATATCAAGATTTGTGAGGCATTAGAATGTGAGAGTGGCCCAATGTTGGATTGAATGGGAACACGAAGGTAGCATTCTAGTGTCACCCTACGCCACTGGACCGAGCGTAGCAGCAACCAGGCTTGGGACTGCCGTCCAATACATACTCTACCGTTGGAGTGGAGCCATGACTGGGAACCATACATTGCTGGTAAGCAGCGTCATATGTGTTCAGCAGCGAATCACGTTTCTGCATCACCCCATCACCGTCTGAAGTATGCCGGCGACTTGTGTGGGGGTCCCATCATTCCAGTGTTTTAACAGAATTTTATTTGTTGTTGTTTCCAAATAAAGTGTACCTGATTGAAAAATAAACTAACCAACAGTAATTGATTACGGCCCCGTCCACAATCGTAACCCAATCCTGCCTCCCTTGGTACCAGGTCTCAACTGGTAGCAGAGCATGGTTACGATTGTAATATTGCCATTTCAATTGCTGTTGGTTTGAACTGTAACTCTGCCAGTGTTATACGATATTTGTCTTCGGTATTGTGTTCTGTTTTAGGTGACCAATTCTAATGGTGGTCAGGCACTGCCCCGGGATCGGCCTGTTGAGTAAGGACAACCTTATTTATGAGCTGGCGATAAGACGCCAGGCTATCGAGGATAGTGTTCCGGACTTAGCAGCCCGATTACGTGCAGCCAGATTATGTGCTAACGTGCTTCTGCCGGTTGACGTCACGCCGGAGGTTGTGGATGAGACAAAGGCAGCCATTGAGTTCTTGTTTAAAGCCGTTAGTAACCTTGAGGATAACATCGGTTTCTTAGAGGGCACTCAACCTAGTGGCAGTCAGTTAGACTGGGTGCGGGCGCAGTTGATACATTTGACCAACCGGATATCTGATTTGAGGACAAGGAATCAACAGCAGAATTAGGATCCTTGGTTAGTAAACTGCAGTTTAAGGTCACATGCTTAGACCTTGATGGGAAGAGGACTGGGGTTCAGGACTTGTTATCGTCGGGGCGGTGTGCTAGCGAGCCCAGCAATAATGCCCGTATGGCTCCCGAGTGGTTAGACGGGGCGTTTGCTAAATTGCCTAATGCCCTCGTGCATTTGTTCTGAGACATCACGGAATTAGTTGTCGACCGACCCGAGCGATTTGAAAGGTTGTCATGGTTGGTGGTTCGCTTTGAGCCGCATGATGATGCGTTTGGTGTTTCGCATAAAGTAGTTTTGTCTCTATTGTATCCTTTAACTAGAGATGAATTGAGGACCCTGGTATCACAGGCCATGGCAGAAGGGTTTTACTTGCAGCAGTTGAGCAAGCTTGTAATTAGCGAGAGCTTGATCATGGGAGTTCGCAAGCAGCTTGAGTGTCAGTACATTTGGGAGATGCAGCAAGATAAAGAGGAGTTACACCAATATGTGGAAAGAGTCAAGACGGCCTGTTTGGCATTGTTAGTTGACTTGCCAGAAAAGGAGTTAGTTTCTATAGTCCTGAGGAGGATGTGAGCGGTGGGTAAGTCACACTTGGTTTTTCGTCGTTGTCCCTCCACTTGGGAGGAACTTCGTGCCGCCGTTGTAGCGATATCCGCGTTGCCGCTCTTGGACGATAGATGCCGTGAAGTTAAAGTTCAGTCTGCGGTAGGTGGCGAACCTATTTGTGCCCTTTTGGATTCTGGTAGCTCCTTTTCATTGTTGAGCTTGGAATGGTTCCTTGAATTTGGTCATGTTGCGAACCTTAGGTCGCTCCCTTCTCTGGTGCAGAGATGGGTTGCCAGAGGGCAGGTGTTGCCCGTGCATGGTTGGGTCCAAGGGAGTATCTCGGTTGGTGATTTCTAGTGGCCCTTGTCTTTTGCCTTGGTTAAGAAGCTGCCGGTAGATTTGATTCTGGGGTGTGATTTTATCGGTAAAACTGGTCTTGTCTTGTAGTATTCCAGGTACACCTTTTTCTTTAAGTTCGCTTCTGCTCAGAAATTTGGGTTCTGTGAATGTGCTAAACGTAAGGTGCATCGAGATGCGGGAATGCTGCCTATTGATACTAAAGTTAGTGAATTTGATCTCACCTATCTTTCTTCCCAGCAGGCCTCTGAACTAGGAGGTTTGTTGGAGAGGTTTCCAGAGCTTCTCTGTGACAGACTGAGTGTTACTAATGTTCTTGATTACCATATTCGTCTATCTCACCACATTCTCGTCAGGCAGTCCCCATATCGTCTCACACCACCTAAGATGAATATACTAAGGAGAAAGATCACCAAAATGCTTGAGCAAGGAGTTATTAGGCCTTCTACATCTGCTTATGCCTCCCCTATATTCCTCGTCCCTAAGGATCTGGGGCGGCCTGTTGTTGACTACCGTCGCCTAAATATGAAGGTTATCCTAGAATCACTTCCTTACCTGATCTTCATAACTCTTTTACTTGGTTTACTGGGGCTAATTGTTTCACTGTGCTCGATTTGAATAAGGCCTATTATCAGATTCCCTGAGCCGAAGAACGTAAACACGTTACAGTATTTTGAACTGTTTGGAATCTGTTTGAGTTTAACAGGGTCCCCTTTGGTTTGGCTACTGGCGCAGCCGTCCTTACTCGTTTGCTGGATAATATTCTTGGAGAATCGAAATTAGCCTGTGTTTATAATTATCTGGACGACCGCGTAATTTATAGTCGTTTGTTTCAAGAGCATAACGCGTAATCCCCACACTGCTTTGACTTTATATGCAGTTTATATGGCATAATATTTTAATTAACTGTATATTACTTATTGTTGCGAGCACAACAGATAAATTGTGATTCTCACTATTAGTTTCTATAGTGTAAAATATTTTAACTTTGTACGCCTTGATCTATTACGTGGGGATTCGCACAACAATAAAAGATTTTCTGCTGTGCATAAAAATGGTTTCAATGGCTCTGAGCACTATGGGACTATACTTCTGAGGTCATCAGTCCCCTAGAACTTAGAATTACTTAAACCTAACTAACCTAAGGACATCACACACATCCATGCCCAAGGCAGGATTCGAAACTGTGACCGTTGCTGTGTATATCTGATCTTCAATATGCAAACTATTTTTATATAACCTTGATCTGACTTGCTAGAAATGGAACACAGTATCATTACTGTAACTAATTATGAAATTAAATATGTCGTTTGCTACTTTCATCTCTGAAATGCACTGAAAATTACTCTTATTATACGTACAGAAATTACAGTATGCTACGTTCGCTAAACGTAAAAGCTGCAGTTGATTTTTTAATATAAGGACACTGTTGATTGCCACGACTAACACGAGAGCATGAAACTAAAAATGAAATTCGGTTTTTTTATTACTAGCCAGAACAGGTTTCATCACAGCAGTCTTTGCTATCACACAAGTAAAATTATATTGCTCTGAATTACTTAACTTATTTACGTCACAGATATTGTAATAGCAGTTGCCCATGTCCACCTGAAAATGACATAATAAAATCCACCATTCACCTCTGAGGTCTCCGGGAAGCTGAAATAAATAATTTTAATGTACCGTTACCTGACCGCTTAATTGCGGGAAAACTGCTTTCATTCAATTTAATTCGAAGTTGCCGAGGCAGCGGCTCCCGCGATCTCTGCACAGTTCCGCGTCATAAAAAATTCTAAATATGCTGAAAACGGCTAAAAATGTGGAATGAAATACTGGGCAAGCTAGCAATATATTATTACAAGTATTTTTAACAATTTCTATATTCAAAAATCAACATAAATTTAAAGTACACACCTTTTCCATTCGTCAGCCTCCGATGCCGTGTTTCTCGAACAAAGAACAAAAAAAGCGAAATAAGCATTCAATCGAGCGTCACAGGCTCTTACAACTTTGACGGCCACAAGAAGGCAGAGAGAGTAATGTTTTTAACCTCCACTATTTATAGGCAATTTAATATGCATCTTTATCTTTTTTAATTATCATTGTCTGCTTTGATTTCTACGCTCGCCGACCACAGACGTTATTTCCAAAATACAGATACATAATTATTGCACAAGCATAAAAACGGAAGAAGATTATTTCTTTTTGTTTTTTACAGAGTCTACATAATCGACAACCGTTCATACAGTAATGAAATAATAATAATAATAATAATACAGACAAATGTTTCTTTCTCTACATATATTACAACGATTTTGTGAATGTCTTGCCAAGGGACGTCACAAACATTTGGAACCTATCCAGCAAGTTTTTGCTAGGTTGCAGGGGGTCGGTTTGACTGTTAAACCCAGTAAGGTACATTAGCCAGGCACCAGGTATGCTTCTTCAGTATCAGGTCAGAGCATTCACATTGACCAGGAGTGGACTAAGGCATTGAGGGCTCTCCCGCCGCCTACTGATGAACGTGGGATTGCCAAGATTACAAGCATTGTAAATTATTTTAGGCGTTTTGTCCCTAATTTCGCTCAGCTGGCGGATCCTCTAAATGAACTGCGCCGAAAGGGGGTGCGTTTTGAATTGGGACCTGCCCAAGAGGCCACTTTTGAGCACTTTAAGGCAGCTATACCCATTCCCCCGGTTCTCGGAGTGCCAGATTTTAATAAGAAATTTATTGTCAAAACTGACGCATCTAATGCGAGAATTTCGGCAGTCCTCCTCAAGGAGTTTGAGGGTCAAAGGCAGCCATTAGCATACGCGTCTCGTAGGTAAACCAGCGCCAATCTCAAATATTCTGTTTACGAATGTGAGGCAAGTACCGGTTTTATCTCGAACATAGAGTATTTCAGCTAGAGACTGACAATCAAACTGTAAGATGGCAAGAACTATGCCCCTTACATGAAGTCATTAAAGATCACCAAACTCACGTTGATCGAACAGTAGAACGGAACAAAAATGACTGACAAGGCACAATGCATCTTGTAGAGGGTATAGTATGGACGTATTGGAATAATTAATGTTGGGTGATGCGTCGGTTTACTGGAGGCTAGTTTATCCCTGGGAAGTATTCAGAGTTGACCGTGGATGGGTGGCAGCATGTGAAGGGAAGCGACAATGGGCAACTCTGAGAAAATGGTAATGGGATGCGGCCTCCAGCTCCCTTAAGATGAGTGACAGTGAGGGGGCTTGACCCCATGCTGGTGTACCGGGAAGCAGATGGAGAACTTGTATGCATGTTGATAAATGACCATAGTCCTGTTTTCAGTGAAACACGCGAGAAAGCCACGCAAAGCAACGGTGGAGCAGTCAACAGAGGACAAAATATGTGTGTTCGTGACTATAGCAACTTCACACTGAATTCATGGTCCACAGAGTCTGAAGTAAATCAGGTGAAGAGCGATAGAATGAAATATGCTGGCCTCCGATGTGAACGTAGGACCAAGGAATTTGAAGTACTCTCCTGGGAGTCAGAATTTCGGAAAAATTGGTGTTTTGTGCTGATGCTAACCTTGATGGGTGGCCTGGGAGGAGCTAAAGAGCAGAATCTGAGAGGAAGGGAAATTTTGTGGGAATTTGTTCACTTCCCAGAGCAGGCATTGGTCGGCGCTGGGAAGCGACACATAATTAATGCGACTTGTGCTGCAATTGGCATAAGTGATTTTTCTGGAGGGGGAACCGAGGCGAAGAGCGGACTCGCAGAAGTCTTCGTAGAGATCTTCCATTCCCAGCTTGCCTAGAGTGCGGACGTGGCGTTCTTTACTCAGCTTGCCTGAGAGAGAGTGAGCATCTCGGCAGTTTATGACTTAGCAAACGAAACGATTGAGATTGGAGATAGAAAGTTTTCGTTCAGCTATGTACTGAGCAAGATAGCTAGGAGTGAATCAACAAATGCAGCCTTGCAGCACCACGAGGCCGGCCGAGATCCACACAACGACGACGCCCCACCACGCTGAATTCGGTGATATTGCGCCCGCTCCTGCTTGAGTTAGGCCACTGATTAATTTGTTGGATCACGCTGGCAAAGTTTCCACGAGGGTTTCATAGGCTGTGTATTGTAGAATTCTTCTCGCACTTCGCATTACGCATGGGTCAGTCGATAGGAATTAATTTTGACTTATCACGGTTTACTCTGCATAAACGCAATTTATTCCCCCTGCCTGTTAGGAGAGATATGTAATGTGATGATTGAAGGTCGTGAGTAAAAAATAAATTTGTGCTAATTGACTGCATCCGTTTTCAATCAAGTAGGTGAAACCCCAGATCACTTTCTTATTTAATTTTATGTTCAACATTTGCATCTGGTGTTCAATAGCTGAATATAACATCAATGTGCACCGCTTTTTTAATTAAAAAAGGGATCAATTCTGAATCAGTTAATGTCAACATTGCCAGCGCAGTTCAATCAGAAGTCACAGGGCCTTATTACTTTCTTTGCGTTATCCGATATTGCGGCAGTTTTTCACTCTCTGTTGATCTGTTAGTCAATTAGCTGGGGTAAACACACGCTAAAACCAGATAAGTGACAGGTGGGGTGTTACAAAGCCTTAAGCTGGGTGCTAGCCACACCGCATAAAACCTGTCATATCGAGAGGTGGGCAGTACGCATTTTGGCGTTTCGAGGTTAAACACATTAGGGGCACTGAGAACGTGCTCGCGGACGTCCTCAGCCGTATGTTACCTGAACAGCCATCTAGTGAGGGTGCCCAAGAAACTAAGGAGGGAGGTCTTACTTCTATCGTGTTAGGCGGTATTCATCATTTGTTTAGTGACATTGCTGACTATCAGGATCAGGACCCCACCTGAGGACCCAATAAGAAACGACTTTCGGCGGGAGAACGTTTGGATGAATACGTTATCAGCAAAGGCATTTTGTGTAAAAGGATGGGACATGCCAGGGAGATTAAGATCTGTCTACCAGGCATCCTAGTACACTCGGTTTTCCATTACTTTCACAACTCTTTAATTGGTGGGCATTTAGGAACCAATAAGACCTTGCAGAAGATTAAGGAGCAACTGGCCGGGATGGCTGAGTGCTGATATCCGCTAAAGTCAGCAACCGCGCGACCGGTACGGTTGCCGGTTCTAATCCTGCCTAGGGCATGGGTGTGTGTGATGTGCTTAGGTTTAAGTAGTTCTAAGTTCTAGGGGACTGATGACCTCAGGAGTTATGTCCCATAGTGCTCAGAGCCATTTGAACCATTAAGGAGCATCCGACTTGGCCGACTATGGACCAAGAAGGCATTAGAGAGATGGTTTCTCGGTGTCAGTTGTGTCGTGTGGCCAAACCGAAGAACGCTCTTCAACAGGGCTCCCTGAGTTCTGAGCATGAATCCTGCCCCATGGACAAGCTCTATATCGATTATATGGGACCTTACCTCGCACCAAAGGAGGTCATCGGTACGTATTAGTTATTATTTACGCGTTTTCGAGGTTTACCAGGCTTCTTCCGAGTCGTAATGTGACTGCTGCTACCGCCATTGCGCATTTAACTAACGTGTTTAGTGTTTTTGGACCCCACTAGCAAATCGTTAGTGATAGTGTGCCGGCCTTCCTTTCGGCCCCCTTCATGTCCTTCTGTTTTGAAAGCGGTGTGAAGCATGTGACTACCACTCCATGTTATCCGCAGGGCTCCTTCGCAGAAAGGGTCAATCGTAACCTTAAATCCGCGCTGATTATCTCTCATCAGAAGTCTCATAGTAAGTGGGATTCTAGTCTCCCTTGGCTTAGCTTTGCCTTCAATACCGCCAGCCATGAGGCTTTGAAGGCTACCCCGGTTTCCCTTATCTTTGCTGATCATGTTAATTCCCCCCTTTCGAACTTACGGGGGATTCAAGATCTAATTCCTTCGGATATTACCCCTCAGGTCATCAAGGAAAACTGGAATAGCGTGAGGCGCAATATTCTAAGGGCCCACAACAAAGAAGCTGATCGTTATAACCGTAATCGACGAGCCTTCAGAGGTAAGCCGGGAGATCAGGTGTATGTCCATAATTTTCCCGGGAGGGAGGTGCGAGTTGGCAACTTTGGTAACTTCACACCTGTTTTCTGGGTCCTTGTACAGTTTTGCGTATTTTAGGTCCAATCTTCTGGTTAAGGACCACCATACTGGTAAGCCATACCGGGTCCATCTTAATCAAATTAAGTTCGATTAGACCGCTAGTTGGGTTGCCCCCGGGTTTGTAAGAGAGAGAGGGGAGGGGATGGGAGGGGGAAGTTGAGCTGTGCTGCGCCTTGCGTTGGTGCCATTACGGTTGCCGTTTTCTTCTTGTGTTCATTGGCGCCACTCCGTTTGCAAGCGTTGTCTGTCCGCTAGTGGCACCAGTGGCGGCTATCGACATCTAGTAACGGTGGTAATATCTTTGGGGCGACGTTGTTGTGTTTCCGTGTCGTGTGAGTTAGCAGGTCGGTTGGGGACGAACGAGCATCCAGGTCCGCACAACACGAGAACATACCGGGACCATTGGTGGCACGCATGCACTACTGCATGGAAGGGATCTAGTCGTGAAGGGTACAACCTCGTTGTCAACCGGACCCAGAAAGTTTAAGTTGAGTGGGCCTTAATTCAAGTAGTGAAACCACCACCATTGTGAGGTCTCGCCATTGGCTTGCGTGTCGCTACTCACTGTGTCGCCGAGACGAAGAGCAGCGCCGGCCGGAGTGGCCGAGCGGTTCTAGGCGCTACAGTCTGGAACCGCGCGATCGCTACAGTCGCAGGTTCGAATCCTGCCTCGGGCATGTATGTGTGTGATGTCCTTAGGTTAGTCAGGTTTCAGTATTTCTAAGTTCTAGGGGACTGATGACCTCAGAAGTTAAGTCACATAGTGCTCAAAGCCATTTGAACCATTTTTGAAGAGCAGCGAGTGGAGCGTTGGAGAAGGCGAACCTAATCAGCCTTCCTCCACTTCTAATTATTAATTGTTGCATTCTATATGTTATTATTTGTGAAGTTCAACCAGCGGTATTTTTAATTTTAATTTTAAAATCCAACAGCCTCAGTTGCAAAGTTTACCTAGATTTACCTAGGTTTCAGTCGGGATAACCCAACCTTCTTCAGAATAAAAGTAACTACCATTTATCCATAGTGGACATCGTCAAGCTAAAACTACAAATCCATAAATTATCGTCCGACTGTAAAAACGTATCTCAAACTGCCTCGGCCCCACTTCGCGTCCGCGATGTTGCAGCCACATTCTTTACCCGAACTTGTTTTGAATGCAATTACGCCAAGATTCAGATTTCTTGCAATCCCTGATTTACTGAGGAAGTTCTTCATGGGAAGAGAGAATGCAAATGAAAGCCTTAGTAATTTAATTTGGATTACATGCTTAGAAAGGACATTCTGTGGGCTTGAAGTACGCAAAATAGGTGTCTATGACGCAGTTTTATAATGTAATACAGGAACAGAGGCAGAATTGAAATGCTGAAGGGAGTTGGTATAGATCCAGGTGTACTTACAACAAAAGCATTTTACACCATCTATGAGAGCAGAGTTTTACCACCAAATACAGGCCGGCCTGTTTGGCCGTGCGGTTCTAGGCGCTTCAGTCTGGAACCGCATGACCGCTGCGGCCGCAGGTTCGAATCCAGCCTCGGGCATGGATGTGTGTGATGTCCTTAGGTTAGTTAGGTTTAAGTAGTTCTAAGTTCTAGGGGACTGATGACCACAGACGTTAAGTCCCATAGTGCTCAGAGCCATTTCAACCAGTTTGAACCAAATACAGGCTAGGCAGAGTCAAAGGGGAGAGAAGAGAAACCTGGAGGATGAAGAGTATCAGAATGGAGGATTTTAAAATTGAGGTAAGCTTATTACTTGTATAAGAATGAAAAGAAAAACTTTAAACCCCATTTTCTCAATTTTACATATTTTTCATTATTATAAATATTTTCCCAAAAAGTGTCTGCGATAATGCTGTGAAATTTTCGCAGGTGTTCGAAACATGTTTATGTCTCATGGGAACTAAAAAATGCGAGATTCTGAGATTACATTTTGATTTTTATAGGACTGTATATAGAGAAAAAGACTTAATTTTGGATGTGCAAAATTTAAAACTCTCTTAATAGTACAATTTAGTCCATAATTTAATAACTGTATTTTAATGGTATTATAACTTTCATAGGTCACTACAATAACATTTTCAAATTCATTGCAGGATTAGAATTTGAGTTACGGCTTTTTATAAAAAAAAGGCAATAAAAAAATAAAGATTCAATCTGCTGAGAAAATATTAATCCTGCGTGTTTAATTATATTTTTCTGTTAAAACACAGATCTTTATCTTTATGGATGCAAAATTTGAGATCTTTATAACTATGGATGTAATGATTTTTTAAACAAATGTTTACATTTTCGATTACATCCCCTCTTACTAACGAACAATAAGTACGATACCAATATAAAGGTCATAGAGCTTAGAATGCCGTTGCCATTGAATATTTGTGAGAAAATATTTGCATGAATTAATAATGTTGTGTAATCCTGAGCTCCATGTGAAGAATGAGACCTTGTATGGTGCTTTAACATAACTTTTATATTACGTTTATATCCCACTATTTACAGACATGTAGTTGACTTTCATTTTTGCTCTGTACACAAACACAGATACAGTGAAAATTATCTTTGTAATCTGTATACACATGTGTTCGGACTATACAGGGTGAATGTCACTCACTGACCGTACTAGCACCTAAACGGAAGATAACAGACAGAGGGCCAAAATACTGAATTCAGTCTTCAGAAATTGTTTCACCACGGAAGATCATAACACTGTCCCTTCCTTCAATCTGAGTATGAACCTTGAAATGGCAGATATTGAGATAACCGCTCTTGGAATAGAAAAACAAGTGCAATCGATTAGTAGTTGTGAGGTAACGGGCGAATTGTGGCACCCTGAAAATATTCGAAGTAGGTTTGGCCGTACAGGAGGTTCGTCAATGCCGCGGCCCCGAAGCGACCACGTAGTACCAGAAGTTAGCTTAGCAACCGCGTGATGCCACACAACGGCCGGTCCAGCATCGTGGCTGGGAATTCCATTGTGACGCTGTGTGGATGGAGACACGCTGGGAGTGCCAAAGATGGCGGACTTTGTGAAACCTTAATGGCAGGCATTTCACAATTCCTATAGAAATTAATAGTAGCCAGATGAATCATGATACCTTAAAAATAAACCTGTACATTACTATTATTTGTACGACGAATCTGATGATGTAATCAGATTTTCAATATCTTTATTAGTTTAAAATTTAGTATCTGACTGTAAATTATACAAGTAACACGTAGCAACGAATTTCCAAAATCTAAACGGTTCATCCGATTTCTTCGATCTACGTGTCTTCAGAAAGCTATTAGTGTAAACGTAAATTGGTATGAAATACAGGCATATAACTTAAACAGTACATGAGTTACTGGAGGTCAAAGTGGCCGATTACTATCGATCGCGTCAGGCCATAAGTACACTACTGGCCATTAAAATTGCTACACCAATAAGAAATGCAGATGATAAACGGGTATTCATTGGACAAATATACTCGTATTATACTAGAACTGACATGTGATTACATTTTCGCGCAATTTGGGTGCATAAATACTGATGCTGTAAACAGAACCTGGATTCATCCGAAGAAATGACGGTTTGCCATTCGTGCACCCAGGTTCGTCGTTGAGTATACCATCGCAGGCGCTCCTGTCTGTGATGTAGCGTCAAGGGTAACCGCACCCATGGTCTCCGAGCTGATAGTCCATTCTGCTGCAAACGTCGTCGAACTGTTCGTGCAGATGGTTGTTGTCTTGCAAACGTCCCCATCTGTTGACTCAGGGACCGAGGCGGGACTGCACGATCCGTTGCAGCCATGCGGATAAGATGCCTATCGTCTCGACTGCTAGTGATACGAGGCCGTTGGAATCCAGCACGGCGTTCCTTATTACCCTCCTCAACCCCCCTATTCCATATTCTGCTAACTGTCATTGGATCTCGACCAACACGAGGAGCAATGTCACGATACGATAAACCGCAATCGCGATTGGCTACAATCTGACCTTTATCAAAGTCGGAAACGTGATGGTATGCATTTCACTCCTTACACGAGGCATCACAACAACGTTTCACCAGGCAACGCCGGTCGTCTGCTGTTTGTGTATGAGAAATCGGTTGTTAAGTTTCCTCATGTCAGCACGTTGTAGGTGTCGCCACCTGCGCCAACCTTGTGTGAATGCTTTGAAAAGCTAATCATTTGCATATCACTGCATCTTCTTTCTGTCGGTTAAATTTCGCGTCTGTAGCACGTCATCTTCGTGGTGTAGCAATTTTAATGGCCAGTAGTGTACTCCACAATTACACGAAAAAACGGTAGCTGCATGCTTATAAGTATATTTATTTATATATGTTTTTGTTTATATCCGATATATACCATTCATGAAGGAATTGGTTAAATATTTACTGTGTTTTAGAAAGCACAGCGACTTTGGATTCCTGGCCTACCTGTCCTTCCATTTCTTCTGATATATGTTCATTTAATTGTTTATGTATTTAATAATGTGTATTAGAGCGTGTTTATGGTCCAGCCGCAGGAATATTTATTTAATTTCAAGTATTTGAATTCAAATCCATTATTTCGTATGTGCTTAAATATGTGTGTGGGTGCGTTGGCTTGAAAATATGGCGCGAGCGCTCTAGCCAATCACAGCGCTCGTGAATGGGGAGACTGGGGCACTGGACACGAGGGGTGCTGGACAGGACGGGACAACACACGGAATATGCTGGACGGCGCGGCGGACGCACGGTCGCGGGAACGACTTGGAGTGGAGCAGTTTGCGCGTGATCGCGAGAGATAGAAATACTTCGGAGTGCCGGCTTGTGCTCTTGTGTGATTTCCGTGGCTTCTGCAGTGAAGACGTAGTGTGCGTTTAGAAGTGAATGTTTCGCGAGCTATGTTGTTGTTCATAATTTATTACGTGCTTTAGGAATCTATTGTATCCCTGTTATGGATGGCTTCTGCAGTGAAGACGTAGTGTGCGTTTAGAAGTGAATGTTTCGCGAGCTATGTTGTTGTTCATAATTAATTACGTGCTTAAGGAATCTATTGTATCCCTGTTATGCAACTTTTATTTAACTGCTGGACCATCGACATCAATAAGTGCTTTTGAGAAATATACCGCATTCTCAAAAGTACTCCTATTGTCGTACTCATCATTTAAAGTCGTTAAGATAGTACCTGCAGATTTGATTTAATTGCAATCTTTCATTTATGAATGTCTTTGTTACGTTCTAAATTCGCAATTGCCGAGTGGTAGGAACCTTCGACCATTCGATTCATGTGTATATTCATATTGTATACTGTAGACCCAGCAGTATTTGGCCTGTAAGGGGCAACTATGTATTCCAGCCCCTAGACAACGAAACCAGCCAAAAATTTAACGTTTCAGCGTTGAGTGGGAGGGTACGTAGTTATTTCGAAAGCCCGCATAGTGGAAAGGCTTCAGGACCAGATGAGGTACTGATAACATTGTACAAAGATTATGCGAAAGAACTTGCAGCCTTCCTAGCAGTATCGTAGATCACTTGAGCAACAAAGGGTACCTATCAACTGGAAGAAAGCTTAGGTCATTCCAGTATTTAGGAAGGGACGTTGCACAGATGCACACAATTATAGACCTAAATCTTTGACATCAGTAGAAGGGGAATGCACAAGTGCATTTTTTAGTGTAGGCTGCATACTTTCAGTGGCAAGGTAGATTGATATATGCAGCCTCCCCCTCCACTTAACCTATGGTTCTGCTAAGTGAATTATGGCCTTCTGTCCTCATCAGACACCCCCACCCCTCACCCTCTCCCTCCTCCTCCCCCACACCTCTGGAAACCTCTTACACTGACTCCTGCCCTCGCCAATACAAGCACACTTTCAGGCCCCCTCCAACTCTACCAATTTGATTGACTAATTAATTAAACCGATCAATTAAATACATCTCCTCCTTTGGGAGATCTCCCAGCCCCCTCTCCTCCCCCCCCCACCCCCCGACACACATGGGAATTGGCCGGAAAAAGGAAAAGGACCAGTTGATTGGCTATCTGGCGAGTAATCGATTGCAGTGTATGGAATATTGTTTAAACAATTTCTGGTAAACAATCTAATGAGTGGGGTATTGTTTTTTTATTTATTTATTCCCACTATTTGTCAGGAAATTGATTGAAGTGTATGGAACACTGATTGTTTAAACATTTTGAGGGTGACAAGGCATTTTTATTCTGGTCGCAAAAGGAATACCGTCGACATAACTCCAGCACGTAATTACACTGTAAGAATCTTTCACACCAACCACAGCGTACTGTGCGTCCATGCCCCAACCGCTTTGTCAGGCTGCACCATGCAACGGTGTTCAAGCGACTCCACTATGTCCACTCAGGCCCCGTGATCACTGTCAGCTGCCACAGCTGTTAAGTTGCGCTAAACCCCAAATGAAGCATCCAGTGGCGGCAACCCTTTAATATTTGATACCTGGAAAATCCCTCTCGAAATACATGCTCTCTCTCTCTCTCTCTCTCTCTCTCTCTCTCTCTCTCTCTCTCCCCTTCTCTCCCCCAATCTCTCTCTCTCTCTCTCTCTCTCAATTGGCTACATTCCATTGTGTTCCACTGCTGGGCCTGCATGCAAAATCAGTCACAGTCGGACGGAACTACAAACAAAGCTTCATTTACCTAGTAAACCTCCAGCTGTGGATGTCTTGGGAATTGTCCATCTGCACTACCACCACTCAATCAAATTGATTGACTAATTAATTAAATTGATTCCCTTTTTGTGGGACTGTTTTTCACTGCTTCCTATTAGTGGATGCTAGGATTGGAAAATTTGGCATGATTCGATCCTGCAACCAACTGGTTTCCAGAGCCTATTAGATTCTTTTCTTTCCCTTGCCTCCTGTCGGCGGCTACTGACACACTTAAGACATTTGGTAGGAAGTTCATTACGCTGGAGGTAGATGAAAATTTCACATTTAGATCAGTTGCATGCTCTGACCTTAAACAATCTGCAGAAGGGTTGGATTGGTGTGTGTGCTCGTAGTGGCACTATCAGAAAAAATAAATTGATTAATCCGGAACCTCATTTTGTGATTGTGTTTTTAAAGCACTATGTAACCCCTAATTGATTCTCTCAGCTATATCAGGACGAAAAGTGAGTAGAAGAAGAAGTAGGAGGAGGAGGATGAAGGGTCTACCACATGATGGAATAATAACAACGAACACCCAAACACATTTCTGTCGCAACACAGTGTCCACTGGAGTGTATTGAGAAGTAGTAAACACCACACACTTAGACCTTGTTTCAATTTGTTGTAGAAGTTGTCATGGCTAGATGTCTCAGATTGCTGAAACTTTCATACATCCCACACATTCATCTTCTGAGACCACATGCAGTGCTCCAGGCCAGAGAGTTGTGCCAGCGCTAGTCGCCACAGTGTACATACATCTCATCAACCGTGTCAGGTCACCAGCCTGGGCTTGGCCCACCAAAAGGGAACACCCAGCTGTGCAGGTCATCTTGGGATGACTGGAGTGACAGACATTCGGATGTTATCAATATGACCAGTGCAAACACTTGTCAGTGATCGATATTGAATCTTCTCAAATATACGTGTAAAAATCAGAGACTACTCGCAGCACATGTGACCGCGAAGGCTGCCCAACTCATACTACTCAGCTAGAGGTCGACACCACCAGGACTTGCCCCTGCAGCTGCTGGCAAGAACCCACTAGCCAGCCATCCGGAACTTTTCTTTGTACCCGCCGCTCACGTGAGCCTTAACCTGGAAATGTAAATTCATTTCAGTCCCAAGCTACCTCTGCCTCGTGCACCGCACGCCAAATGGCGGAGTCCTAGGAATCAACTACATATTTATCACTGCAATTACAACTAAATACTGTGATTTCAGGCACAATCTGATGACATCGCAGCGCGAGATTAGCCGAGCGGTCTAAGGCGCTGCAGTCATGGACTGTGCGGCTGGTCCCGGCGGAGGTTCGAGTCCTCCCTCGGGCATGGGTGTGTGTATTTGTCCTCAGTATCATTTAGGTTAAGTAGTGTGTAAGCTTAGGGACTGATGACCTTAGCAGTTAAGTCCCATAAGATTTCACACACATTTCAACATTTTTTTCTGATGACATCCGACAGTCAGCGAAAGATCGGAAGTAACTCCTCCTCATCGCTGTGGCTTAGGAAACATCAACATTCTTCTTCTAACTAGACATACTTTTCTACGTAAGAAGCCTTCAGTCTCCTTAAGGCTAATAATGCGTTAAAATCAAAATCTCCTGTATCAAATCCATACCACCCCTACAAACGAACATAACCACTTTCCTTGCGCATGTTGGAACAATGGCCACAGTAACATCGCACCCCAACACAAACTTTATAAACCTGCTGATCACAGCGAATCTATCACCCATCTCCTAATACGCATAAAACTTCGCCAATAAGTAGGTGCTGGTGGCACAAAACGAATCCGTGATGGATTGACGTGCCTCATTCGTTTTTCTTAAGAATGTTATCAGTGTGTTTTAGGAAGAGAGAAATAATCATCGCATAAGCGATCAACAGTTAAAAACGCGATTACGACTGTGTTAGTGCCACCCTGAATAAAAAGTCGTCTTGATTTTATAGGCACAAGTATCGCTGACGACATCCATGTTAAAAACAATTTTTATAAATTGAGGCATGGTATTGTTTTCGAATAAAGTCGTCTTCCACACAAATACCATGACATTGAATATTGAGGGTGATCGTTGGATATGTATTAATGGACCGAAAGTACGTGTGCACATAGCCAGCGGTGTAAGAACGTAATAAAATCGCCCGTATCACTGAATTTGGAAAGTTATTTGGCTAAGGAACGTGGTATTAAGTCAATATTTACAGCTCCCTCATGCCACTGCTAGATATTTCCCACGCTAACGAACAGTATTTGTAATCTATTCCATCTCAATACACTGTAGACAGAGGTTCTGCAGTATATCCATGGGGTTATAGGTATAGGAGGATTATGACAGAAGGGTCACCTACAGTAGATGGTGTGTTAGGCAAGAAACCACTTTAAAAAAGCAACGATAGATTGAAGTAGTAATAAGTATACAAAATCCTAAGACCGACACACTAGCTTTTCAGACCTACAACGTTACGCTGACTGGTAGAAATGCTGTCTGCGATTTGGAATCAAGTGGTATTTACAATGTGTTTCTCTGACCAATCACAACTGTATGGCGTCAGGTAACGGATACCTTACACAACAGTTGTTGTGTGGTTTTTTAATAACAACGAACACACAAACACATTTCTGTCGCAACACAGTGTCCACTGGAGTGTATTGAGAAGTAGTAAACACCACACACTTAGACCTTGTTTCAATTTGTTGTTGAAGTTGTCATGGCTAGATGTCTGAGATTGAGGTTGTTGTTATATAAGCAGGTTGACTGCTTTCTTTGATGCCTTCCTGAAAAAGAACCATCTGTCTCCAAATTGTTGTGGATCAAATTAAAAGGTGGTAGAAAGTAAAAGGAGTGATCGATTGAGATGGGTGACAGAGCGGTTCTAGGTGCTTCAGTCTGGAACCGCACGACTGCTACAGTCACAGGTTCGAATCCTGCCTCAGGCATGAATGTGTCTGATGTCCTTAGGTTAGTTAGGTTTCAGTAGTTCTAAGTCCTAGGGGACTGATGACCTCCGATGTTAAGTCCCGTAGTGCTCAGAGCCATTTGAACCATTTTTGATTGAGATGGGTTGTGACAAGGTATGATTTAATGGTAGACTGATGATGAATTCAATAGAGAGAAAGAGGTTGCTGCAGTTCATTTCCCACACATTTAACCATTCTTTTCCATTGTTCTCATGGTGTGCATCAGTTTTGTGGTTTGTTTACAATTCCATCTTCTGTGTGTGACTTAGAGTGCTGTCTACATGCATTCGTTAACAGCAAATGTCTCCAAATAAAAGTCAGCAGAAGGCTTCCAACACATGAATCATGTCCACTGATGGACAACCTATTTCAACAACCTCCTCTAGACAAACGAAAATGGCTCTGAGCACAAGGGGCTTAACATCTGAGGTCATCAGTCCACTAGAACTTAGAACTACTTAAACCTAACTAACCCAAGGACATCACACACATCCAAGCCCGAGGCAGGACTCGAATCTGCGACCGTAGCAGTCAAGCGGTTCCGGACTGAAGTGCCTATAACCGCTCGGCCACCGCGGCCGGCTAGCCAAACGAAGATGTATGTGAAGAACTCCATTTCTCTTCTCATACTGGAAGTAAATTGAGTCTTCAATCTCATAACTGCAGTGGATCTAATTTAGTGACAGGTGTTTGTGTGGTACTGAAAAGCGTCAGTATGCATCTTCTTCACAATTGTCCTGTTTACGGAGTTAATGCAGCATGGTGTGTAATTTCACATGTCAAACACCACTGCTAGTTTCATCATCTTAAAGTTTGTCACCTTTGTGAGTGGGATAGAAAACTTGCAGGGTGGATGTATGGCAGATATTGGACATATGTGTTCTGCATTGGAGTATTAAGTGCATTGCACTCCACATGACCAATATTTTGGAAACCACATGGCTTAACATTATAGCATATTTATGTTCAGAATGTTGTAGCCTTAGGAGTGCATGCATTTATGTTCTATGATCATTTCCTTATTGTCAATATCTGCTTGGCACTGACCCCAGACAGTACAACAATGCTTTAGAATTGACAGCACACTTGATTTACATAAAATGTTACAGGCTCTGTTTGTCTGGAGCTCCATCTTGCATAAACACCATGTTTCTTCTTAACTGTCCGTTATATCATCACAACACCATCACATCTATTACATAACGATAAGGGATGCTAACCTCCATAACATGTGTGCAGCACTGAAACAGGTATTGCATACATAGATGCAATATAAGCAACAGATAAGCATCTGCTATCCCATCACTGTGAAAGATGGGATTATACATAGATGTCATCACCTTCAGGCAGCTATTTGTAATTCTTTTTTTTTTTTTTTTTTTGAGTTGCACAGTTTACACCATGCAACATCCAGCTTTCTGTGAAAGCCAATGAATCAAAACATCATAATTTCAGTTTATCACCTGATGCAGACCTCAAATTGTGGTGAAAAAACAAATTGTACGGCAGTGTACACATCTGTAGTCATGCACTCCTTTGATGTGTTACAGCAGAAAACAATGTATCAAACTGCATATGAAAGAACAGCACAGGGACGCTGTCTCACAATTGATGGTCTGTGGGATATGGTCCTCCTGCAGAACAGGTGATGAAACCTTACACTGGTCTGTACAAGCCACTTTGATCACTGGCCACCCGCTCCAACGGACCAATACCTGTATATTTAGTCAGATCGCCACATATGCTCAATGTCAACACACAGAAAGTATTTGTTTTCATTATTTCACAAGAGGGGATGATTTACTATCTTATAGATTTCTATATTGGGTGACATTAGTGGAGTTATTGTAGTTCATAGTTTTTCTCTGTTGGATGACACTAAATAACAAGGATATATAGAATGTTTGGGTGATGACATGAATGCATCCTGATGGTCACAGATCTCCTTCAGACTGCAGTACTTGTATGTAGTTCGGAAATGCACTGGAATGCGGTAAGGAAATCCTTGTCCAATTCCCATATGATATGGAGTCTTCCTAACTTTCTCCATAAGAAACACCACCATAACTGCTCATTCAGTCTTTTCTACTACATCATGCTGCAGGAGAAAGCTTCATTTGGCACTGGCCTTACAAATTGTAAGCAGTTGGTGGAGCTATGACAACCTGTTCACATTTCCACTGAGTGGTCAAAATACAGTCCTGCAGCATTGTCACATTAACTAATCTCACCCTGTTTCTCCATGGGATGTAGAAGGTGGTAGATATAGCACTCTCAGACTTCCTCTCAGTTTCGGCTTGAATTGGGATGATCACATGGACAAAACTGCAAGGTGTATGGGGCAGAAGCTAAGGACCAGGTATAAGATGCAGAGGTACTGTCTAAAACTATGTTGGAGTTTTACTCTATGAGGTCCATAGCAGATAGGTTTGAAAAGGTGACTCGTTTCGAGATAGAGAGTGCCATGAATATGATTCAACAGTGTCTGTAATCACTGAAGTACACTAGCATAGGATCCAGTATAGGTATGTGGTTGAATGGAAAGACTCGATTACAAATCACAGACAGAATTCCTACCAGAAAGTGTAATGTCATAGATGTGAAAAACCAGCATATTTGTCTTCTAATTTGGTACATTCCTAATGATTTCAATCTAGCATTGCATTTTTAAAGTGATTACTTGTATAGTATGCATTCTACTGTATGTGATAATTCTCAATCAACCATCATCCTCCCTCACCTATAACCTCATGGATATATCAGAGAACCTCTGTTACACATGTAGAACATGGTATCAAGCTAGGATGCGTTACAAATACTGTTTGCTAGTATGGGAAATATCTAGCAGCAGAATGAGGAAGCTGAAAATATTGGGATAATGCCACATTCCTTTCTGAATTCCTTGATTGATTAGGATTAAAAATTCCACAATTACTTAAATATTTCATACTGCCTTGTCAGCCTCAAAATGTTTAAATAAACAGTATTCCATGCAATACAGTCAATTTACCAACACATTCTTTAAATAAATAACTATACTATATTCAAAATACTGCCTTGTATCCCATGAAATGTTTAAATAAACAATATTTCACACATTGCATTGTCTATCAGAAATTGTTTAAGCAATATTCCATAAACTGCAACCGCTTTCCTACTCAATAGCAAATCAACTGAGTCTTTTTCCCATCAATTTTCAGGTGGCAGCAGGAGCGTAGTGGGGCTGGGAGATCTCCCAGAGGGGGAGGGAGTAATTAATTGATTGATTTAATTAATTAGTCAATCAAATCGATACAGTGGGAGAGGGGCTATTCAAATAACTCAGGCCTGAAAGTGTGATTGTATCAGCAAGGGAGAGGGGGAGGGTTTGTGGCTTCCAGAGGAAGAAGGAAGGAAGAGTTGGAGGAGGAGGAGGGGTGGGTGGTTTCTCAGAAGGACACATTATCCACAAGGATAATCGACGTCATAATCCACTTAGCAAAACAATATGTTAAGGGGATGGGGAGGCAGTCATAAATCAATCAAGTTTGCCCTTGGATGTATGCACCCTGCACTAACAAACTGCTCTCGTACCCCCATTGCCCTACTACTGATGTCAATCTGTTGTAGAATTAAGGAACATGTTCAACGCTCAAGAACTATGACAGTTTCGGAAAATGAAAATCTCCTCAAAAATCAACATGGATTCCACAAACAGTGATCCTGTAAAACTCAGCTCACTTTGTTCCTCCATTAGATCCACTGCGCCATAGATAATGGCGTTCAGGTTGATGCCATGGTCCCTGACTTGAGGAAGGCATTTGACACAGTCCTGAACTGCCTTTTAGTGAAAAAAAGATGAACTTATCGAGTATTGGAGGAGATTTGCGACTAGATTGAAGCATGCCTTGCAGATGGACCTCAACGCGCTGCTTTTAATGGAACAAAAGCGACAGATGTAAATGTAATTTCTACAGTACTCCAAAGAAGTGTGATAGGAACATTACTGTTTACAATATATATATAAATGATCCAGTGGAAAGCCTCAGATGCTCTTTAAAGGTGTTCATGTATGATTTGGTTGTCTATAACAAAGGAGCAACGCCAGAAAATAGTAAAGATTTGCAGAATGGTCTCCAGAAAATTCATGTATGGTGCAGGCTCTGGCAGCTGACTCTGAAAGTAAGTAAATGTAACATATCGCTCATATATTGGAAAAGAAATCCACTGCCATACAGCTAACCTATTGATGATAAACCGCTGGAAACAGAATCTATCGTAAAATATCTAGAAGTAACTGTCCAGAGCGACCTGAAGTGGAATAACCACATAAAACAGATAGTGGGAAAAGTGGATGCGAGACTCGGATTCGTAGGAAGAAACTTCAGGAAATATTACTCATCCACGAAAGAAGTGGCTTATAAAGCACTTTTTCGACAGATTCGTTAGTATTGGTCATTGTCTGGGATCCACACAATGTAGGGCTGATAGAAGAAATAGAGAGGATCCAATCAAGAGCGGTGCATTTCGTCATGGGTTCTTTCAGCTGGCACGTTGGCGTAACAGAGATACTCAACAAACACGATTGGCAGACGTTATAAGAGAGGCTTTGTGCATCACAGGGAGATTTGCTACTGAAATTTCGAGAGAGAACTTTCTGGGAAGAGTCGGACAACATATTAATTCCTCCCGCATATGTCTCGTGTAAGGACCACTGAGAGGAAATTCGAGAAATTAGAGCCTGTACAGATGCTTACCGACCTTCTTTCTTCCCATGCGCTATTCGCAAGTGGTACAGGGTTTGAGGGCTCTGTTAGTGGTAAGAAGTACCCTCCGCCGAATATCATTAGGTTGCTTTCGGAGTATTATGTAGGTGTAGATGAAAACCGACAAACTGCAGGGAAGAATTACTGACTGGAAATGGAGGAAAAAAATTCATACGAACATGTGTCCGGATATGGAGGGTGTGCATGCAACGACGACAAACCATCCCAGAACACAGCACAGAGCTGCATTGTAACCACATCACAACAGAAGTTCAAAGTGGTCTCCATTGGACTGTAGGTGATAGGGATAGTACTGGACACAAATTATCGTACTTTGGCTTCCACCATGTCGACAGATCACTTTCCTGGAACTTGTACTAGGATTCGTCTCAATATCCTGTGGTACTCGTTCTCCAGATCTCGTGTGCGCGCAATCTGCCGCCTTCCTGCACGGTCGTCTGTCTGAAAGGCCAAAGGAACAAACAATCGCCCAAAAAGGGCTTGAAATGTTGTGTCATGTGGTTGGTGTCACTGAGGGAACTTGTAGAGCAGCCGTGCTACCTCACGACCGTTTCCAGCATTTGGCAATATACAAACACCATCTCTGCTTGTTCCTGACATGAAGAACGGATCATTCTACTATTTATAGTATACACTGCGTCCATCACACAACTTCCAACACACAAGAAACCCATGGTGTGTTGTCAGAGGAACTGCCACTCGTCAGCCGCCATCTATCGCGGCAATGATGCATTTCTGGACACATGTTCACAGGACCTTTTTTCCTCAATTTCCGGTCTGACAGAGTGGTCCGTTGATAGTGACCAGGCCAAATATCTCACGAAATAAGCATCAAACGAAAAAACTAGAAAGAACGAAACTCGTCTAGCTTGAAGGGAGAAACCAGATGGCGCTATGGTTGGCCCGCTAGATGGCGCTGCCACAGGCTCAAAATGGCTCTGAGCACTATGGGACATAACTTCTAAGGTCATCAGTCCCCTAGAACTTTGAACAACTTAAACCTAACTAACGTAAGGACATCACACACATCCATGCCCGAGGCAGGATTCGAACCTGCGACCGTAGCGGTCGCGCGGTTCCAGACTGTAGCGCCTAGAACCGCTCGGCCACCCCGGCCGGCGCTGCCATAGGTCGAACTGATATCAACTGCGTCTTTGTAAATAGGGACCCCCATGTTTTATTACATATTCGTGTCGTACGTAAAAAAATATGAATGTTTTAGTTGGACCACTTTTTTCGCTTTGTGATAGA
The DNA here is from genome assembly GCF_023898315.1 of Schistocerca nitens. Taxonomy (NCBI): domain Eukaryota; kingdom Metazoa; phylum Arthropoda; class Insecta; order Orthoptera; family Acrididae; genus Schistocerca; species Schistocerca nitens. The sequence continues at coordinate 408,938,965 of NC_064618.1, forward strand.
TGGCGCTAAAATAGTCACAAACGTATCAGTAAGTGGTATCACGTAACATTCCGCCAGTGCGGACGGTATTTGCTTCGTTATACATTACCCATGTTAAAATGCACCGTTTACCAATTGCGGAAAAGGTCGATATCGTGTTGATGTATGGCTATTGTCATCAAAATGCCCAACGGGCGTGTGCTCTGTATGCTGCTCGGTATCCTGGACGACATCATCCAAGGGTCCGGACCGTTCGCCGGATAGTTATGTTATTTAAGGAAACAAGAAATGTTCAGTCTCATGTGAAACGTCAACCACGACCTGCAACAAATTATGATGAGCAAGTAGGTGTTTTACCTGGTGTCGCGGCTAATCCGCTCATCAGTAGCAGACAAATTGCGCGAAAATCGGGAATCTCAAAAACTTCGGTGTTGAGAATGCTACAACATCGATTGCACCCATACCATATTTCTATGCACCTGGAAGTGCATGGCGACGACTTTGAATGTCGTTTACAGTTCTGCCACTGGGCACAAGAGAAATTACGGAACGGTGACAGATTTTTTGCACGCGTCCTAGTTAGCGACGAAACGTCATTCACCAACAGCGGTAACGTAAACCGGCATAATATGCATTATTGGGCAACGGAAAGTCCACGATGGCTGCGACAAGTAGAACATCAGCGACCTTGACGGGTTAACGTATGGTGCGGCATTATGGGAGGAAGGACAATTGGCCCCCATTTCATTGATGGCAATCTAAATGGTGCAATGTGTGCTGATTTCCTACGTAATGTTCTACCGATGCTACTACAAGATGTTTCACTACATGACAGAATGGCGATGTACTTGCAACATGATGGATGTCCGGCACATAGCTTGCGTGCGGTTGAAGCGATATTGAAGAGCATATTTCATGACAGGTGGATTGGTCGTCGAAGCACCATACCATGGCCCGCACATTCACCGGATCTGACGTCACCGAATTTCTTTCTGTGAGGAAAGTTGAAGGATATTTGCCGGCCGCGGTGGTCTCGCGGTTCTAGGCGCGCAGTCCGGAACCGTGCGACTGCTACGGTCGCAGGTTCGAATCCTGCCTCGGGCATGGATGTATGTGATGTCCTTAGGTTAGTTAGGTTTAAGTAGTTCTAAGTTCTAGGGGACTGATAACCACAGCAGTTGAGTCCCATAGTGCTCAGAGCCATTTTTTTTGAAGGATATTTGCTATCGTGGTCCACCGACTACGCCTGACAACATGCGTCAGCTCATTGTCAATGCATGTGCGAACATTACGGAAGGCGAACTACTCGCTGTTGAGAGGAATGTCGTTACACGTACTGCCAAATGCATTGAGGTTGACGGACATCATTTTGAGATTTCTTGCATTAATGTGGTATTTACAGGTAAACACACTGTAACAGCATGCGTTGTCAGAAATGATATGTTGACAAAGGTACATGTATCACATTGGAACAACCGAAATAAAATGTTCAAACGTACCTACGTTCTGTATTTTAATTTAAAAAACCTACCTGTTACCAAATGTTAGTCTAAAATTGTGAGCCATATGTTTGTGACTATTTCAGTGCCATCTATCAGGAAGCGAAAAACATGGTCCAACTAAAACATTCATATTTCTTTACATACTACACGAATATGTAATAATAATGGGGGTTCCTGTTTTAAAAAACGCAGTTGATATCCGTTTGACCTATGGCAACGCCATCTAGCGGGCCAGCCATAGCGCCATCTTGTTTCCCTCTTCAAGCTAGACAAGTTTCGTTCTGTGTAGTTTTTTCGTTTGACGCTTATTTCGTGAGATATTTGGCCCGGCCACGATCAATGGACTACCCTGTATATATATATATGATGCTGTAATTCACAAGATATCAACATTTTCATCAAATTACTGAATGAAACAATGGTCACTATAAACCCCTGTTTATTAAAATTTTCTGTGAAATTCAAGCTAAACACAAGAACAGAATCGCATGATATCGTTACGTTCATTGGGTATTAATCCAAGTTACAACAGAACTAAAATAACAGTACCATGGCAAAATTGGGTAATGAGATTGAGATGAACACGTTAAAGTCATTACAACATCTAAGGGAACTATTAAGTTCGCAGAAGTTACATGGTAATTGCCAAATTTTAACCAGAGAGGAAAGAGAGAACTGTAGAAAGATTCATACATGCACCCAATATCTTGATTGACACATATTGAGTTTGAGATTGCTAATAAATGAGCTTGACTTAGAAACTTGAAAGCCCTAATATTAGTCCGAAAACTCCGAGTACATTCTATCATTTGGTATGTGAAAGATGCAGTTGTTCACCGTTTCACCATACTAAGTCTCACTGATGCCCATGAGTGGTAGCCTGGTGGTTGATAATTCTTTCATTTGGCCAGCAATAAAGGCTGCTATCTCAGGTCATGGAATCGAAACCCCTCCCTCAGCTAAAGCGCATGCACGCTCGCCCTTCCACACACACACACTCACATACACACATACACACATACACACACACATACACACATATACAGAATGTTACAAAAAGGTACGGCTAAGCTTTCAGGAAACATTCATCACACACAAAGAAAGAAAATATGTTATGTGGACATGTGTCCGGAAACGCTTACTTTCCAAGTTAGAGCTCATTTTATTACTTCTCTTCGAATCACATTAATCATGGAATGGAAACACACAGCAACAGAACGTACCAGCATGACTTCAAACACTTTGTTACAGGAAATGTTCAAAATGTCCTCCGTTAGCGAGGATACATGCATCCACCCTCCGTCGCATGGAATCGCTGATGCGCTGATGCAGCCCTGGAGAATGGCGTATTGTATCACAGCCGTCCACAATACGAGCACGAAGAGTCTCTATATTTGGTACCGGGGTTGCGTAGACAAGAGCTTTCAAATGCCCCCATAAATGAAAGTCAAGAGGGTTGAGGTCAGGAGAGCGTGGAGGCCATGGAATTGGTCCGCCTCTACCAATCCATCGGTCACCGAATCTGTTGTTGAGAAGCGTACGAACACTTCGACTGAAATGTGCAGGAGCTCCATCGTGCATGAACCACATGTGTCGTACTTGTAAAGGCACATGTTCTACCAGCACAGGTAGAGTATCCCGTATGAAATCATGATAACGTGCTCCATTGAGCGTAGGTGGAAGAACAAGGGGCCCAATCAAGACATCACCAACAATGCCTGCCCACACGTTCACAGAAAATCTGTGTTGATGACGTGATTGCACAATTGCGTGCGGATTCCCGTCAGCCCACACATGTTGATTGTGAAAATTTACAATTTGATCACGTTGGAATGAAGCCTCATCCGTGAAGAGCACATCTGCACTGAAATGAGGATTGACACATTGTTGGATGAACCATTCGTAGAAGTGTACCCGTGGAGGCCAATCAGCTGCTGATAGTGCCTGCACACGCTGTACATGGTACGGAAACAACTGGTTCTCCATATAGTGACGTGGTCAACGTTACCTTGTACAGCAGCAACTTCTCTGACGCTGACATTAGGGTTATCGTCAACTTCACGAAGACTTGCCTCGTCCATTGCAGGTGTCCTCGTCGTTCAAGGTCTTCCACAGTCGCGAGTCATAGGCTGGAATGTTCCGTGCTCCCTAAGGCGCCGATCAATTGCTTCGAACGTCTTCCTGTCGGGACACCTTCTTTCTGGAAATCTGTCTCGATACAAACGTACCGCGCCACGGCTATTGCCCCTCGCTAATCCATACATCAAATGGGCATCTGCCAAATCCGCATTTGTAAACATTGCACTGACTGCGAAACCACGTTCGTGATGAACACTAACCTGTTGATGCTACGTACTGATGTGCTTGATGCTACTACTGTAGAGCAATGAGTCGCATGTCAGCCGCTACGGTCGCAGGTTCGAATCCTGCCTCCGGCATGGATGTGTATGATGTCCTTAGGTTAGGTAGGTTTAAGTAGTTCTAAGTTCTAGGGGACTGATGACCTTAGAAGTTAAGTCCCATAGTGCTCAGAGCCATTTGAACCATTTTTAGTCGCATGTCAACACAAGCACCGAAGTCAACATTACCTTCCTTCAATTGCGCCAACTGGCGGTGAATCGAGGACGTACAGTACATACTGACGAAACTAAAATAAGCTCTAACATGGAAATTAAGTGTTTCCGGACACATGTCCACATAACATCTTTTCTTTACTTGTGTGTGAGGAACGTTTCCTGAAAGTTTGGCCGTACCTTTTTGTAACACCCTGTAAAAATGACACATGTCGTCTCACTCTAGAACCTTTGCTTAACAAAAGTGGCTCATTGTTAGAAGCTAGGACATCTTCTAGGTTTCCTTCGGAAACAGTTCTGCTGTGATATGGATAACAAGTTCAATGCTGAAGTGCACAGGGCACTACGATTATAATGGGCAGAACGCATCAATTGCACACAGACTGACGCGTTTTTCTGGCGTTGTATGGCCAAATGCAATGTCGCGTCCAACTGTAGTGAAATGGCGCCTACTATGTAACAAAGGTCGCTCAGACGTAGGTATGCGGCTGCCGTCCTTTCGGCAAGTTAAAAGAAGATGTGGGGGGGGGGGGGGGGGGGGGGGGGGGAGAGATTTTCCAACGACGAGGACATTCACGCACCGTTCTCGAATGGTTTTTGAAACCAAGGAGCCGATTTCTACCGCCGAGGAATTGAACGTTTGGTAGATGTTACGACCACTGTTATAGAGACATCGACTGTAATGGAAAATGATGTCATGTGTCTACGATACTACGAAGTGTAGTGCTTTATTCAGTGCAAGTAGGCTGTTTAGGTTTTTATGTTGGTAACGCCACGTAGTGCTCTTTATGAAAATCACTGACTGCGTTGTGTGCAGTCTCTGACTGTTTGGACTCATTGTTGGAATATTCGCTAGTGTAGTGTTGGACAGTTGGACGTGAACAGCGCGTAGCGTTGGGCAGTTGGAGGTGAGCCGCCAGCAGTTGTGGATGTGGGAAGAGAGATGCCAGTGTTTTGAGAAGTTACTATGAGCAGACGATCTGGACGTGTGTCCGCAGAAAAAGGAAATTTGTAAGACTGGATGTCATGAACTGATATACATATTATGACTTTTGAACACTATTAAGGTAAATACATTGTTTGTTCTCTATCAAAATCTTTCATTTGCTAACAATGCCTATCAGTAATTAGTGCCTTCAGTAGTTACAATCTTTTATTTAGCTGGCAGCATTGGCGCTCGCTGTACTGCAGTAGTTCGAGTAACGAAGATTTTTGTGAGGTAAGTGATTCATGAAAGGTATAGGTTATTGTTAGTCGTGGCCATTCTTCTGTAGGAACTATTGAAAGTCAGATTGCGTTGCGCAAAAAATTTTGTGTGTCAGTTTAGTGATGATCAGAATAAGTAAAGAGATATCCATCTGAGTGCGTTGAGTTTTGATTAGCTGTTTGAAAATCAAATAACGTAAGAGTTTTTCGAGCGCTGTCATTCTTTACATACAATGGGAAGTTTTATCAGTAAAACTTACTTGACCTGCAATTACAATATGAAACTTACTTTTGGAAGTCCCCTCGTATGTAGCGTAAGAGATCCCTCTGCTTACATGCATGGTGTCTTTGGTAGAAGAACGTAATGAAGTTACGTTTCTATGTCTTCGTTGTTGCTGTGGCTGCTCCACGATGTCGCATCACTCTTAGCTGGGATGGCCTTGGTGACAGTTGATTCACCACAATTACGCCGTCTCTCACATTTGTCTCTTCACGACAGCGCTGCCAGATTATACCTTTGCTAAACTTTTGGGAAGGACCGTTGCTACATCATCAGTCTTATTCTTAACATCGTTATCATTATCCAAGTCGATGGCAATTTGTAGACACTTTCCTTTTAGTTAGTTCACTACCTTTCTCAGAGAAACCAGCGTACATCCAACTACAAATTGCGCCAAAGGTGCCTAGTATTTAGTGAGAGATGAACACTATCAAGCGAACTGTTGAAGTGGTGGTGCACTGAAATCCCGGAGTACCACGATTAATTTCACTGTACGACCACCCCGACCCAAGTTTCCCGTGTTTTCCCTGATGCCCCGTCGTTGAAAGGCTACTAAAATAGTGTCCCTGTTACTCAATGCGTTACTCTTTGTATACTCTCAGTAGGAATGAGTAAACAGCGGAATAACTAGATGCCCAGTTTACTAGAGGCACCTAGAATAAGGAAATCAGGAGCAATTAGTTTCAGTCGTGGCACCACATGTCACAATATGTATTAGGCAAAACACTGTGGCAGGAAGAACGGGAGTCAAAAGTATCGAGATTGATGTCGTGGTAATAGGGCGATCGTCATTTTTTCATTAAAGAATTTACAGCGTGGATTGCATAACTTGACGACTGTTGTCAGTCGTGGATTTGGATCAAATTCAACTACTGCGAAAAGCTCTTTGTCCATAAGCAGCTATAGTGTGCGGTATCTATGCTGCGTAAGACAGACCAATAGAACTGAAGAGTCCTTAAGGGATCCAAGGCGTCCAACGTAATGGCGGTGGTGACGAACGTGGTCGGAATCGTGTGCCGATGGTGGTGACAGACCTAATGATGACGACCATAATAATGTTGAAAATATTGATGATGACCACTTTCGGTATAATCCATGTTTATTATGCATGGACTCACAGCATACTTTCTCTATTCGCTATAGCCACTAGTATATTCTTAAAGATTGCTCTGCAGGAAGAACATTAATTAGCTGTTTGCTCTCTAAAAAGAAAAGCATAAACAAAGATGACCGAACACATCTGAATTTTCGATATACATAGGGCTTACATTGTCATTCACCTGCAAAGTTTGTCTATAAAAAATAAAATAACTACCCTTAAATTCGTGTAAATACAATGTCAATGCTGCTTAACGCATCTTAATACAATAACACTAGTGAGCCAAAATATTATGACCACCTACATAATAGCTTGTTTATCCGTCTTTGGAACGAATTACGTAACTGGTGCTCCGTATCACGGATCCAGTTTGGTAGGTTTATGAAAGTACGTGGCACAGGTAATGAAATTCGAGTAAGTAACGGGCAGCTGATTTGCGTACGCGATGATGGCGCCCTATAGTGACCAAGATGGGTCCCATAGGATTTATGTCAAGCGAATTTGGTAGCCGCGAAATCAACGTTTATCCACTGTAATGCTCCTCAAACCGCTGTGGCACTGTTCTGGCTCCGTGACCCGCGCAACTACACTGCTAAATGATGACATCTCCGTCGGGGAACGCATCAAGCTTGAAGGGATGCAGGTGGGTCTCAGTTATCAGTATATCTTCCATTATTACCACAGGACCCATGCAAGCGCAGGAGAATGGCTCCCACAGCATAATACTGCTCCCACCAGCCTGCATCCGTGGCGTGCCGCACAGTTCGAGCCGCCGCTACCTCGATGACGGAGTTTGCAGAGAGGACCATCGACCTAGCAAAAATGTGATTCAGCCGTAGAGTCGACACGTTTCCATTGATAGACGGTCGCATCGTAATAGTCCCGTGCCCGCTGCAGACGTAACTGACTATGTCGTTGGGTCATCATGTGAACACGTAGGGGTGGTATGCTGAGGAGCTCCATGTTCAACAATGTACAATGAAAGGTACTTGCGGGTGCAACAGCGTTGCACTCTTTCGGCCGGCAGAGATGCCACGAATCACCATCTATGTTACTTTACAGAGCGGACAAGCCTACGAACCCCACGTTCTGTGAAGAGTCGTGGATGTCCAGCCATTCAGCGCCCAGTGGTAGTTTCACTGTCCTTCTATCTCTTTCCCTAGATATTCACGACAGTAGCACGTCTGCCCTTTTTCACAGTCGTCTATCTCAACGAATTTCTCCATTTGCAGCCCATATCTTCGCTACGGCGATTCCCGTGCGTCTCTGCTCCGCTTACATACACTACTGGCTATTAAAATTGCTACACGACGAAGATGACGTACTACAGACGCGAAATTTAACCGACAGGAAGAAGATGCTGTGATATGCAAATGATTAGCTTTTCAGAACATTCATACAAGGTTGGCACCGGTGGCGACACCAACAACGCGCTGACATGAGGAAAGTTTCCAATCGATTTCTCATACACAAACAGCAGTTGACCGGCGTTGCTTGGTGAAACGTTGTTGTGATGCCTCGTGTAAGTAGGAGAAATGCGTACCATCACGTTTGCGACTTCGATAAAGGTCGGATTGTAGCCTATCGCGGCATTGCTGCTCGCGTTGGTCGAGATCCAATGACTGTTAGCAGAATATGGAGTCGGTGGGTTCAGGAGGGTAATACGAAACGCCGTGCTGGATCCCAACGGCCTCGTATTACTAGCAGTCGAAATGACAGGCATCTTATCCGCATGGCTGTAACGGATCCTGCAGCCACGTCTCGATCCCTGAGTCAACAGATGGGGACGTTTGCAAGGCAACAACCGTCTGCACGAACAGTTCGACGACGTTTGCAGCAGCATGGACTATCAGCTCGGAGACCATGGATGCGGTTACCCTCGACGCTGCATCACAGACAGGAGCGCCTGCGATGGTGTACTCAACGACGAACCTGACTGCACGAATGGCAAAACGGCATTTTTGCGGATGAATCCAGGTTCTGTTTACAGCTTCATGATGGTCGCATCCGTGTTTGGCGACATCGCGGTGGACGCACATTGGAAGCATGTATTCGTGATCGCCATACTGGTGTATCACGCGGCGTGACTGTATGGGGTGCCATTAGTTACACGTCTCGGTCACCTCTTGTTCGCATTGACGGCAGTTTGAACAGTTGACGTTACATTTAAGATGTGTTACGACCCGTGGCTCTACCCTTCATTCAATCCCTGCGAAACCCTACATTTCAGCAGGATAATGCACGACGGCATCTTACAGGTCCTTTCCGTATACAGAAAATGTTCGACTGCTGCCCTGGCCAGCACATTCTCCAGATCTCTCTGCAATTGAAAACGTCTGGTCAATGGCGGCCGAGCAACTGGCTCGTCACAATACGCCAGTCACTACTCTTGATTAACTTTGGTATCGTGTTGAAGTTGCATGGGCAGCTGTACCTGTACACGCCATCCAAGCTCTGATTTACTCAATGCCCAGGCGTATCAAGGCCTTTATTACGGCCAGAGGTGGTTGTTCTGGGTACTGATTTCTCAGGATCTATGCACCCAAATTGCGTGACAATGTAATCACATGTCAGTTCTAGTACAATATATTTGTCCAATGAATACCCGTTTATGATCTGCATTTCTTCTTGGTGTAGCAATTTTAATGGTCAGTAGTGTACTTTTGTTACCGCGCCACGTGCCCGCAACGCCACCAGGCGGCTTCCAATGTCGTGCTGCGCAGTGGTCATAATGTTTTGGATGATCGGTGTAATCCCGCAACTACCACAGCCCGACTAACCGCAGTTCAGAAGCAAATTTGTGTATATTTGCCATATCTGTGCGGTCAGATAGCCTCTCAACTCTGGTCATCCAAATATGCAAATATGCGGCTGCAGTATGTCACCACATAATGGAGGTTACAAATTACTGCAGACACGAGTCAGCACTAATAAATAGCTCTCTCAAATACCTAAGTGGGAAGTTAAAATAAGCACACACGCCCATAGATATGGTGGCAAGAAATTATGTGCCACATGCAGATTAAAAAATTATATTGCCTTACGAAATTTTGAACGTTAACTCCGGTCTCGTAAACAGTGGAATATATTTACAGCGGAAAAGTAGGCACGCGAAGTCTGTCTTGCTGCAAGAGACCTAATGATTTCTCATATATATGATTACAGAAAAGAAATAGAAATAAAGATCTTCTTTGGCCAGAATTTCATAGGTTTCGATCATTTACTCAACAAAATGTTTTTTATCTGTGTATATTCAATCAAAAGTCTAATAAACAATTTTAAATGCTAGGCTCACTTGCACTCAGTGACAAAGAGACCTTTTTCTCATTTAAGTCATTTTATACTCAGTTTTTAACAGTCAGTGTAGTCTGATGTTCGTGCGTAAATCTCATTAAATTTGACATTGGGAATCAGAACAGCGTAAAGGTTTTTTTTAAATTATTTAGCGCCTATTAAAAATTATACCTCTTGTAGTAGCATACAAACCGAGGACACAGCCACTTCACAAGAATAGTGGTGGGTGTATGTAGAATTGCCTTCCAGTTGTGAAAACAGTGCCTAGTACTCGTACATACCTGTACACAAAGCGCCTGCAAACACGCCATCTCTTGCAAGTGATAATGTCACCACATTAATCTTTAAATGTGTAGTGAGCTGTGTCTGACGATTTTTTTGGCTCTTAATGACAATTACCCTTTCCGAAATACAAACTACCGCTCGACTACACGACACAGAATGTGGTGACAAATGGGACTGTCGTAGAGCAGATTTGCGGATGATTTTGCGAAGTTATTAATGTGTTAGTTTATACTTTCGATTTGAGCACAACCAATTATTTCTCAGTATTTCCCTAGCTTATTCAAGAATTATTCCTTTTGTGGACATTCGATACAAAATCAAAAACTCTTTTGAAACTTAAGAAGAACAATTACTCATTGTAGAGTTTGTAAGAAATAATTTAGGCAACTGCATGCCAAGACTTGTTCGTTGATACAGTTAAAATTTCCTACAAACACGAAAAAGGACTTTTTTGTCTTACTTGATCCCAAATTAGCGGCCCTTTTGTAGACCAAATGTATATCTGCAACTATGAGACGTAACTCGAAGGGACATGAAAAGTTGTAGAATATATTTTATGTTATTATAGATTCGATACGTAAAATTTGTGCTGTAGTTGATGAATTCATAATGTCTACAACAGTAGCAACCTGTCCCTATCAATATTCTGCACTGAATTTACACTGGCAAAAACAATTATAAGACCAATCATAGAGTTCTGCACATCTCAAGGAGAGAGTTGAGTAAGAGGCAAAGGGAATAAAAGTTTAATATTAGTTCATGAGGATAAAAAAGCCGGTTCTGTTTGCCTATAACGTCAATATCACTACCGACGGAAATACTGCAGCTCCAAAAATTATCGGTGTTCTTTACATAGTACATTTCCATTCGAGTAAAACTAGTGTAAAATCTCAGTAATTTGTTTTACCTCGATGAGGAGAATAAAAATTAATCTCTCGTTCCATGAGATACCAGCTGCAGTTGAAAAGAGAGAGAGCGCGATATTAATTTCATAGTAATTCGGAAGCCACCGACGGAAAAAAATCACAACATTGGAAAAATAATTAATGTAGAGTAATGAAATTTCGTGAATACATTTGTCTGCGTAACATATTTAAGTGATTAACACTGCAGCATCATAAGTTAATGTAAGTTGCAAAATTGCAATGCACGTACATTAACAATCGGTGCAACAGCCACAATGTTGAATGCAAGCATGCCAACGTGCATGCACCTTGCTGAACAGGTGCATGATCAGTTTGTGGTCTGGATTGAAGGTATATCTGGTGATCGTGCAGGCCAAGACAACATGTCGACACTATGTGAGCGTGTGTTAGCCGGTTGGAAAACACCCCTGACATGCTATTCTTGAGTGGCAGCACAAAATGTCTAATCACCAGAGCGACGTATAAATTTTCAGTCAGGGTGCGTGGGATAACCACGAGGTGCTCTGCTGTCATACGAAATCGCACCTCACTCAAGGCGTAGGTCCAGTGTGTCTAGCACGCAGCCCATCAGCTGGCCTCCAATCAACACATTTCCATCACTGGCACAGAGGCATGACCTGCTTTCATTAGAAAACACAACAGACCTCCACGCTGCCCTTCAATGAGCTCTCGCTTGAAACCACTGCAGTCACAAATGACGGCGTTTTGGAGTCAGTGGAGTGCACGCTACAGGGCGTCTGGTTCGGAGCTGTCCGATTTATAAAGGTTTTTTGTGTCGTGGTTCTCCCTCTCGGTAGTGCCACGTGGCCGTCCGGAGCCCGATCTTCTTGTGACCGTACATTCTTGTGAGGTATTGGATAGGATTGGGGAGAAGAGACGTTTGTGGCACAACTTGACTAGAAGAAGGGATCGATTGGTAGGACATGTTCTGAGGCATCAAGGGATCACCAATTTAGCATTGGAGGGCAGCGTGGACGGTAAAAATCGTAGAGGGAGACCAAGAGATGAATACACCAAGCAGATACAGAAGGATGTAGGTTGCAGTAGGTACTGGGAGATGAAGAAGCTTGCACAGGATAGAGTAGCATGGAGAGCTGCATCAAACCAGTCTCAGGACTGAGGACCACAGCAACAACAACATTCTTGTGACCACCACCGCCAGCAGTCATGTACGGTGGCTACATTCCTGCCAAATCTTCCTGCCATATTGCACCGCGCGACCGCTACGGTCGCAGGTTCGAATCCTGCCTCGGGCATGGATGTGTGTGATGTCCTTAGGTTAGTTAGGTTTAAGTAGTTCTAAGTTCCAGGGGACTGAGGACCTCAGAAGTAAAGTCCCATAGTGCTCACAGCCATTTGAACCATTTTTTTTTATTTTGCAGTATTGCAGAAACAACATCCAGCTTCTCACAGACAGATTACACAACTTGTTTCAAACTCAGTGAGGTGTGTATAATGGCGTCTTTGTCACCTTAAAGGATTTCGTGATTAACATCACGTGTAGTCTCAAAGGTAACTAACGCTCAAGACTGTTACAGCGTTTATTTAGGCAAATCTGACTTGCGTCCTCATATGGCGCCTACACTTTTTTTCCCGTCAGTGTACTCAGAAGCTAGGATCGCACAACCGTAACTGTGCCACAGGGAATGTTGTGACTTCGTAGGTTTTCCCCACGTAGTAAGTCTCGAAAGTCTCTTCGTGTTTGCTACCGGGTTCCAAAATCCACTCAATTTAGTATTTCGGCGATCCAATTGTTTGCCATCTTCAGGAGAACGCTGCTGCCCGGATAGTCATGAAGAGGAGCAAGATCTGAGGCCTCTATTCCTTATGTTGGGGGCACATCGTTTAAGACTGGAAGAATTTTAAGGAATTTTAACGTTAAGAGCGTGTCCCGTCCATCTTCCAAGATTAGGGCAGTACTCGGCTCTGTAAAAGATGATTTGGGGCTTAGGAATCCTGGCACATATAAAATTTCGTGTCAGTGTGGGGAGACTTACATCGATCCTCCGATTCGCACAGTCATAAGAGACTACAAGAGCCAGAAATATCGGCGGTTGCAAAATAGTTCTTAAACTAGGGACACGAGATGAAATTTGACGAAACTGTGATAGTTTGCGACACTACAGGTTTTTGGTTCAAATGGCTCTGAGCACTATGGGACTTACCATCTGAGGCCATCAGCCCCCTAGAACTTAGAACTACTTAAACCTAACTAACCTAAGGACATCACACACATCCATGCCTGAGGCAGGATTCGAACCTGACTGAAGCGCCTAGAACCGCTCGGCCACTCCGGCCGGCCAGGTTTTTGGAACAGTATTTATAAACAGACAACTGTAATTAGGTTGGCAGATAATTAATTAATAGAAACAATGTGTTTCATCTTAGCAGAACGTGGAACCCTGTACTATCCCTACTATCCCGCATCAAAACAGAACGTTCTCCGATGCGGCCAGTCCCAATGTTCGAAAATAGTCTCTGAGTGCATACATCGTTGCCGCTGGTATTCTACAAATACTAAGGGCGGCGCCACCGGTCTAGTCTTCGATGGCAGCAACTGTGAAGGGTGGTGCATACGCTGTGTACGGTATAGATGCCTACATACGACGCCGATCTGCAGCCTTGGCATCAGTTCTGAGCGGGACTCAGCAGCAGAAATAGTAACTCCTCAGTCATCTAATTGCATTCATCAAAGTGTTCTTTGGTCTTCACTGTAACGGAAGTCAGGTGGAGACAGTGTTTCACCCCTGTCTCACCTATTCGGATGAGACAAAAACCTGAGCGACAAAATCAAGACTTACGTAGCATCTGATTATTACGTTAGTGAAAATTACGCTGCAATTTAATGTGCGCATATGTGATCCTCAGTATGAAATGTGTGATATTTTGACAAATCAACTACTTCTTTCGGCCAGTATATTACGCCTATTTGTATCGGTCAGTATATTACAAGGGGCAATCAAAAAGTTTCCGTTCGAACACCGTACTATTCATAATCGGTATGCCAATCAGGCAAAATCGCCGTGAAGGGCGAGAGCCATGATTATCCCGTGGAGAGAGCTCAGGACTCTATGGCGGATGCTCGAGTGTCTCCCACTTGAGTTAGCGTATCTTCTGCTTTACGACATTTGCTATATGGGCACATGCCTCATCATGAAGCAGCAACACCCTTCGTCTCAAGGAGCGTGGTGCAGCGTTCCACAACGGTGGTTTTCGGTGGACATGCTACCGCAAGCATTCAAACGAAAACTTTTTGATTGCCCCTTATAGGTAAACACTGACGTGAAGGTACGTTCAATTCATGTTTTAAACAGTCGTCTCGTCGCTGAGCTTTCGCGGTTTGTCACTGTACAAATCATTCGGTGGTAGAGTTTACCCATTCCACCAGCTTCTCATTGATACTGAGCTTGTTTCATACTTAGCTTTATGTTGAGACTTCAGTATCAAAGCCTTGTTTCCATCAAACCCAAATCTCGTTTCTGTAGCGTTTTTGGCACTATGTCCACCGATGGCTTAAAATATGACTAACTGCTCAACAGAATGTTGTTCTACCTTAGTGATGATATATAGTGGCGACTTGCGTGATATGGATTCGAAATTTACTTCGGTAGTTTTCCGGGGCTTTGTGGCATCAGATGACTACTGAGAGGTCACGCAATTCCTGTAAACTACGAGACGCTGGTTTCTACGAGCGAAGCTGACGTCCGATATCGTCCCCAGAAATGTTCCACAGGGTTCACACAAGACTGATTTGGTGGCCAAGATATGACCTCAGACCACTGCAGACGATTCATACCTTATGACACGGACAGTCATCCACTGAAAGATACCATCGTCGTCAGCGAACATGCCAAGCTTGAAGGGATGGTGGTGGTCTGCAATAATGTTCATATACACTCCTGGAAATTGAAATAAGAACACCGCGAATTCATTGTCCCAGGAAGGGGAAACTTTATTGACACATTCCTGGGGTCAGATACATCACATGATCACACTGACAGAACCACAGGCACATAGACACAGGCAACAGAGCATGCACAATGTCGGCACTAGTACAGTGTATATCCACCTTTCGCAGCAATGCAGGCTGCTATTCTCCCATGGAGACGATCGTAGAGATGCTGGATGTAGTCCTGTGGAACGGCTTGCCATGCCATTTCCACCTGGCGCCTCAGTTGGACCAGCGTTCGTGCTGGACGTGCAGACCGCGTGAGACGACGCTTCATCCAGTCCCAAACATGCTCAATGGGGGACAGATCCGGAGCTCTTGCTGGCCAGGGTAGTTGACTTACACCTTCTAGAGCACGTTGGGTGGCACGGGATACATGCGGACGTGCATTGTCCTGTTGGAACAGCAAGTTCCCTTGCCGGTCTAGGAATGGTAGAACGATGGGTTCGATGACGGTTTGGATGTACCGTGCACTATTCAGTGTCCCCTCGACGATCACCAGTGGTGTACGGCCAGTGTAGGAGATCGCTCCCCACACCATGATGCCGGGTGTTGGCCCTGTGTGCCTCGGTCGTATGCAGTCCTGATTGTGGCGCTCACCTGCACGGCGCCAAACACGCATACGACCATCATTGGCACCAAGGCAGAAGCGACTCTCATCGCTGAAGACGACACGTCTCCATTCGTCCCTCCATTCACGCCTGTCGCGACACCACTGGAGGCGGGCTGCACGATATTGGGGCGTGAGCGGAAAACGGCCTAACGGTGTGCGGGACCGTAGCCCAGCTTCATGGAGACGGTTGCGAATGGTCCTCGCCGATACCCCAGGAGCAACAGTGTCCCTAATTTGCTGGGAAGTGGCGGTGCGGTCCCCTACGGCACTGCGTAGGATCCTACGGTCTTGGCGTGCATCCGTGCGTCGCTGCGGTCCGGTCCCAGGTCGACTGCACGTGCACCTTCCGCCGACCACTGGCGACAACATCGATGTACTGTGGAGACCTCACGCCCCACGTGTTGAGCAATTCGGCGGTACGTCCACCCGGCCTCCCGCATGCCCACTATACGCCCTCGCTCAAAGTCCGTCAACTGCACATACGGTTCACGTCCACGCTGTCGCGGCATGCTACCCGTGTTAAAGACTGCGATGGAGCTCCGTATGCCACGGCAAACTGGCTGACACTGACGGCGGCGGTGCACAAATGCTGCGCAGCTAGCGCCATTCGACGGCCAACACCGCGGTTCCTGGTGTGTCCGCTGTGCCGTGCGTGTGATCATTGCTTGTACAGCCCTCTCGCAGTGTCCGGAGCAAGTATGGTGGGTCTGACACACCGGTGTCAATGTGTTCTTTTTTCCATTTCCAGGAGTGTAGATAACTTACATACTGCTTTCGATTATTAACACAGCTCCCACGGAAGTTCAGATGAACCTCCCCCATTTCTTACTATTGTGCAATAGACCAGCGACAGGGTATCCTCATCAGATCTGACAGCAAACCGACTGCAACAGCCATGGTTCAGATATACATGCCGTCGTGAGCAAAACATGAAGAAGTAGAGTAAGTATATGAGGATGTTCAACGGGTAGTTCAGAACGTCAAGGTAGATAGAAATCTAATAATCTGGGGATTGGAATGGGCTAGTAGGGGAAGAGGGGAAGGAGTGAATGAAAGGTCTGAGGGAGAATAAGGGCCCGTTAGTAGGAATCAGGAGTAAAACTAACAATTGAGTTCTGTTACAAATTTCAACTAGTAATAGCGAATGCTCAAGAATCACAAGAGGAGTTGATATACTTGGAAAAGGCCCAGAGACACGGAAAGATTCCAGCCGGATTACATCAAGGTCAAAGAGATATTCCAAAACCTGATATTGGATTATAACGTGTACCCACGAGGGGATATACATGGTGTCTCAAACCTTATGGGTCAAACTGAAACAGGTTATAGTGGGTCCACAGCAGATTGTATTGAGACAACGAACCAATGGTTGTAAATGTATATTTATTGTGTTAGGGACGTACACAGCGTATACCGCATAATAACAACGTACCTCATACTAATTGTTCAAAGCGACGACCACCTGTCACAATGCATATACTGCAAAGCCTCTTGCAGTTCTGGTGGCGCACTCTTGCAAAATTCCCGGATGTCTATTGTACACTGGAACAGGCAGCGGGTGAGCGGGTGATAAACAGTTTAACCCCTGGCCACCAAATAGACTTACTATACAACATACTATACACGACTTAGCTCATAGAACGTGTGTCATGTGACGACCGCAGGCGTCGTATTGGTGCCTTAATCTGTGCTGCATGTACACCACTATCCCTGGTGTCAGTTGTCAAATGCATCAGACAGCTTGCGTCCACGGTGAGGTGTGTTACTGTGTACATTGCATGACGCTTACTGAAATATGGAACGTTAGTAGTTACGAGAGTTGAAAGATATGTATTTAATGTACCGTACGGCAGGATGTGGTGCCCGTAAACCACCTGGAACTTAGAGTGGCGTCATTCCAACTGCAAGAAGTTTACCTTTGTGGTTAACAACTTACAAGACTCTGAGTCCTTCACGACACAAAGAGACGGACAAGGGTAACGCCAAATACGTTTCCGAACAGCAGACTTGGAGGAGATGGTGCTGGATCGTGTGGCTGACCACACAGCAATAAGCACCCGTCAACTTGCCTGCGATACGCACAGTTCGAGGGATACAGTGTGGGCAGTAGCGGCGGAACAGGTGTTACAAACTTATCATAATGAACATGTGCAGACAGTGGAACGAACGGATTTTGAACACTGCATTCACTTCTGTCAATGGAATACCCACCGCAGTATTCTAGTGCCGAACTTCGTACGGTTTGTATCGTTCATACACTGAAGCGCCAAAGAAACTGGTATAGGCATGTGTATTCAATTACAGAGATACGTAAACAGGCACAAAACGGCGCTGCGGTCAGCAACGCCTATATAAGAGAAGTGTCTGGCGCAGTTGTTAGATGGGTTACTGCTGCTACAACGGCAGGTTATCAAGATTTAAGTGAGTTTGAACGTGGTGCAGTAGTCGGCGCAGGAGCAATGGCACACAGCATCTCCCAGGTAGCGATGAAGTGGGCATTTGCCCGTACCACGATTTCACGAGTGTACCGTGAATATCAGGAATCCGGTAAAACGTCAAATCTCAGTAATCGCTGCGGCCGGAAAAAGTTCCTGCAAGAACGGGACCAACGACAGCTGAAGAGAATCGTTCAACGTGACACAAGTGCAAACCTTCCGCAAACTGCCGCAGATTTCAATGCCGGGCCTTAAGCAAGTGTCAGAGTGCGAACCATTCAACGAAGCATCATCGATATGGGCTTTCGGAGCCGAAGGCACGTCAGAAAGCTTTACACCTCGCCTGGGCCAGTCAACACCGACATTGGACTGTTGATGACTGAAACATGTTGCCTGGTCCAACAAGTCTCATTTCAAACTGTATCGAGTGGATGGACGTGTATGGGTGTGAAGACTTCCTCATGAATCCATGGCGTCTGCTTCTCATCAGGGAACTGTTCAGGCTGGTGGAGGCTCTTGGAGCGTATGAAGTTTTAGTGATATGGGACCCTGATACGTCTATATACGACTCTGACAGGTGACACGTGTGTAGGCATCCTGTCTGATCGCCTGCATCCGCTCGTGTCCATTGTGTATTCCGACGGACTTGAGCAATTCCACCAGAACAATGCAACATCCCACATGTCCAGAATTGCTACAAAGTGGCTCCAAGATCACTCTTCTGAATTTAAACACTTCCGCTGGCCGCCAAACTCCCCAGACATGAACATTATTCAGCACGTCTGGGATGCCTTGTAACGTGCTGTTCAGAAGAGGTGTCCACCCCCTCATTATCCTACGGATTTATGGACAGCTCTGAACGATTCATGGTGTCAGTTCCCTCCAGCATTAGTTTAGACATTAGCCGAGTTCATGCCACCTCATGTTGCGGCACTTCTGCGTGCTCGCGGGGGCCCTACACGATATTACGCAGGTGTACCAGTTTTTTTGGCTCTTCAGTGTAGATGAAGCGTCTGGTGCACACTACTGCTATAACGTTACCTGTGAGTGAAAGGGCCGGAAAAATAAGGGTTGCACATCATTCGCATCGGGATTTTTGGTAGAACTCTTCAGAAAAAATAATTTTACCAATTAGGTCAACAGGGCCTTGACATATTAAGCCAAAACTACGCAAATACAGAAAACAGTTTAAGAACAGTTACTGATAATCGACCAACAATTTCATTAAATGTTTCAGTGAGATCAAATAACGAAAAGGTTATAGTGTTAATTCAAATACTTGTTCTCAACTCTCAAAAAATCATTCATGGCAAAATGAAGTATTAAAGTTTAAATTTACAATAAATTTTATTCTCTTTACGAAAATATACAGTTTTGTGTTTCATTGGTTACTATTAATGAAATATTTTCAGCAGATTTCAATAAGAGAATCAAGATAATATTTCATCAATTGAAGTTACATAACAATCTCTACGAAGCTTCTAAGAAAATAATCTTCAAAACAGGCAGATCACAAACATCTTTAGAACGCTAGGCGAAAGACGTGTGGATGACGATGACCAACCGCTCGCTTGCAGATCTGCTCAGCCAGAGGAATAACGTGTCCATTCCCGTTTCCGTTGCACGACCCTCGCACCCGGAAGATGCTCAGGCAGGTGAAATTGTAAGTAATATGGGCGGTAGAACAAACAGCTGGCCGTTTCCCCGCAGATCTGCGCTGTTCCTGCTGCTTCATTGACTGCTTCTCCAACAACATTCGCAGCAACTGTACTACACCGCCTTCACGCCAAAGATTGTGTTCCATGACACATGGCGCGAGCTATCGATCACGCAACGGTTTTGCCTCCCACCCTGAAACAGGAACCACGGTAGGGCTCATAAAGGAGACATAATTAATGTTACCTCTCTTAACTTGGCTAAGGTGCAACCGCAACTCATTTCCACTCTTTTCGTTACGGAGACTACGCGTGACAGGAGTGGGTACCTCCAACACCTTATATGGAACCACAAGGTGGGGTACAATTTTTCGGGACGCATTACTCGCCTTACCCCGAAAATTCTTACGAGGACTACATCCCCGACCTAAATTTTCCATGGACGTCGGCCCTCGTTGTACTGCACTGTTTCCCTTTCATTGGAGCTCTGAATATTTGCAATGGCTTTACACCAATTGTCCTTGATTAACCCGGCATTAATATCATAGGGCAACAAATCATCTACGGACCAGATATTTGATAAATGGGAATTAAGGAAATAAGGAAACATGAGAGAAGCAGGGGCCGTTCTGTGCGCCTCATGCCTGGCTCTATTAAAAACTAGGTTCAACCATGGTAAAAAAGATCCCATTTCGTTTTAGCCTTAGAGTGGAAAACAATCAGAGAGGACTTTAGTTTACGATTAACCTGACCCGCGAATGAAGGCTGGGGGTAATAAAATGTCGTGGTGATGTTTAACCCCTAACCGGGAAGCTCTGAAACTCCCTCGAACAGAAACAAGGCGCATTATCGCCGATAATAAGGTTTGGAGGTCCGAACTAAGAGAAACTCTTAGTCAAATACCTAATACTTTGTTCAGCAGTAATATTACTAATGGGAAGGAACCAGCTGAACTGAGTGAAACCATCAACCACCACAAATATACAGCAATGCTTACGTTGTGGCCACGGTAGAGGACGAATGTAATCAATAAATGAGGACCTCCACCCGAGTGGACTGAAGCAGTCTTCTTCGCTCATCGGAAGTCGGTTTCGCCATCTTGTATTCTCGACACTGACTAACCATTTGTCTAATTCGCAATTCACGGTGGGCCAGGTGAGGGATTCACGGATCTGGTGAATGGTTCTATATACCTTCAAATGATCCCCCACAACGCAAATATGATAGTGAGAAGAAACAACCACAACAGGCAGACAGATTTTAAGCTCCACATCCCGGTGCCTGCGGCAGAATGTCCTTCCACAGTTCGTACCTGGGAACTTGCTGACCGGCTCTCAACTACTCCCTAACAAAGTCCAACTCGAAAACCTGCTCTTGTTGTTCAGTGTCACCAAACAATACCGAAACCTTCGTAAGCACTGAATTAGCAAGACGTTCTACCACCTCGGTATCGTGGGGAGAAGATTATGTTTCACCAATTAAAGTTACTTTACAATATTTACGAAGGTCTGAGAAAACGATCTTCAAACCAGGCAGGCCACAAACATCCTTAGACTGTGTTTGACTAAAATACAACAAATAATTCAGGTTTACCTAAAAGGGTTTATTAAAAGGAAACGAAAACAATTAAAGCTGCTTGATATGAAACCACCTCACGCCAAACAGGATGGTCCGGACGAATAGGCCCGAAGCAGGGGTCGATCTATGCGCCTCGTGCCTGGCTGTATTAAAAGCTAGGTTCTATAACACCCCAACGACCCCTTTAAAGTCAATTAGGACGGAGTATCATGGTATGAAGTAGGGAAGAGTTATCTTGGAAAATACGACACCTTTGCCGATAGGCTGACACCAAGAAGTTTTGATAACAACAACATTATACATCACTGAGAGTTTTTGTTATGAAAAGAGGAGGAAGAAACCTCAGATTTGATTGATGGACAGGTATCCAAATGATAACTGCAATTAATATCTTGAAAGCTAAGTCCAAGGTGATGTTAGTCAGAGATAACTTTTATGTGGCAGAGAGTTGCAAGCGCAACGAAGAAATTAAATGCGCCTACAATACTCTTTCACAGAAGAAGTCGCTTGCTAGCTCTCGTCCTGTAAAGACGTGCGAGAACAATTCTTGTGTTAGTTATTGAGAGTACGGAACGCGACGAGATTGTTTTGCGTTCAGAAGTGTTTCTTGCGTGACGTGATTCACGAACTTCGGAAACTGATTTTCTAAGCAGAGACAAGAACTGATAAACGCGTTTAACCGTGGATAACGGGTTAATTGAACTTTATTGACGAAACGAGTGAATGTTGGACTTGACTTTCAAATAGTTGTAACTAAAAGAAGAGCGGGTAGTATATCAAAGGACTACACTCAATTAGTCTCGAGTAGGACACAATTACATGACTTCCGGAAGATAATACAATTACGCTGAAGAGTCAAGTTGTCGTAATTGTCAAGAAACTTAATTTTAATAAAACTCACTTTACTAACTAACTGCGTGTGCGTGTGGTGCGAAAGTTATAAAATATTTAGTGGCCAAGGAACAATAAACTCTTCGTTCCAAGTGAAATATCAAGCGTCGACTACATTATTAAGTGATTTAATCAATGATAGTTAACCAACGACTGTTCAGCAGGGACAATTTAATCTGGATATCAAAATACCTACTTCATTAACTGAAAAGAGAACTTTTGAACATTTTTTTTTTAACATTACGGCGTAGGTTCACTCAGACGTGATCAAAGAATATCTGTGGATCTCGCTTCATACAGGTTCAACAACTCCATAGCAACGAGCCAACAACGTACGAGAAGACTGATAATTACAATGTTTCCTCGCAACTGGTGGTGTATACGATGCGGATGAGATAAAATTTAAAACTACTGCATATCCGGGCAATGAATCATTCAATCTTAAATCAGAAGCAGCATCCATCGCACGAGTTCGCATTCTGTCTCCCGTTCACCAACGGGGACCTACGACATCGCGCATCGTGTCTCCACTGCGAGAGCTGTGGCAGTAGCAGCTCTACGGCGTCGACAATATCAGCACGCGGTTGGAGTGCGGGGACGCCACAGTTCAACCATGGTAAAAAATGATCCCATTTCGTTTGAGCCTCACAATGGAAAACAGAGAGGACTTAAGTTTACGATTAAGCCGTTCCACGAAAGAAGGTTGGGGGTAATAAAGTGTCGCGGTGATGTGTTTAACACCTCATGTGGAACAGAAGCTCCGAAACTCGGTAGGACAGGCATGCTACGCAGCTCACCACGCTCCTCCTTTTCTAAGCAGCTAGTGGGACAACGCACCAAGCCACAAACATACAACGATAGGCTGATGAACAGAGGAGCGATTTTTAAGTAAAACGAGTAAAAACTTAAGTCATCAGACTACACGCTGGCAGCCTAGACAAAACGGTTGTGAAAAGATGCTAAAAGACAATACGGTAATTGACCTAGACATGCACCTCCACTTATATCTGACAATATGGAAGTTCAGCGGCCAACCGAATCCAGCTTCACATCACGCCACGAGGTAGAAGCAATAAAAGCTTGACCGTCGCACAGTATGGAAAACATAGGTGGAAGTAAGACGTGAACGCTTGGCTGGTGAACCTCACCTACGTAAACACCAGCTTGACTTGGAAGTATAACGCACCGAAATTCATGCAACTAGATTTGGTCTGGTAAGCAGCATAAGCTTCCACGGTCCAAATAATTTAAAAAAGCGACTGGAGATTTAGTGTACCAGGCAAAAAATAGTATTTTAGACGTCATGACTAATGATACATTGCATATAAAAGAAATTTACATAAAATTCATTAACTTAAGGCACACAGTCAAACCACAACCCTGTAACAATTAACAAATGAACACTATACTGTTTTGGCACGAAAGATACGCAACTCAATCGCCTGGTCAGACACAAGAACAGGGAACCACAACAGGAAGCTGAACGGAGCCAGGGCATAAACGGTCGAGGGAAGGGAACTATTCACAATTATCATGCTCACGGCGGAGACCAAATTCAGTCTTTACGAATGCCGCATGGTGTACGCACTGAAGCAACGAACTAAAAGTAACTCACTGGTCATGCAAAGCCGTTGTGCGATGACAATCAGTGGAACAACTTGGAGCGCCAGGAGACGTGTGGATGACGACGTCTTCCTGCTCGCCTCCAGACCTGGTCGGCCAAAGGAATAATGTGTCCGCTCCCGTCTCCGGTGCACGCACCACGCACCTCATGTCTGCAAGATATTCATCCGGAAGTCACATGGGAGGCAGACCTGCACTATCCGTGCCTCTCCCAAAAAAAAAAAAAAAAAAAACAAAAAAAAAACGTGCTAAACCCCCTTCACACCAAAGACTGTGTTCAAGGAGACGCGGCGTGGGCTACCGATCGCGCTACGGTTCAGCCTCCTTCACCAGTGCTGGTCTTTTCAGTAGCCGCAACAGCTATGTCTGGAATGAGGATAATCCACACGCCACCCATACCGGTGGCCACCAGTAACGATTCCCCGTCAACTTATGAGTGGACGTTGTCCAACTTCACGAAATAGGACTTTACTTGCTGCCTTCCGGTTTGACTGTCCGCGTTACCTGGCGTTCCTGCGAGATGTAGGGCTACTGCCACAGTTCTTGTACACTGTAGCCCTTGTTGTTCGTGAAAGGATGCGACAGTGTATCGGCCCACTTCGATGTTAATGTTGGCGAGCACCTGAACTATACGAACCCTCATCGGTGAATTGGAAGAGAATGTCCTGTCCCACAGCCAGCGTAATCGCAGGGTCTAACACCTGACTTTTTACTCTGGGACTACGTCAAAACTTCGGCGTATGAACCTCCCATAGAAACGGATGAACATCTGTTCACTAGGGTCCAAGCTGCCTGTCTGCTGGTGCAACAGACACCAGGGCTCTTTGAGAGAGTGCGGCCATGCATGCATTGACACTGGCGGTCTTCACTTTGAGCAGTTACTATGAGCTAAGCTTTTATTGTGCGATGTATGCTGTGTATGTACATATCACAATAAATGAGCTTTTCAGACCATTGGTTCCCTGTCTCAACATAATCGGTTGTGAACCCATTATCAACAATCAGCTCGACCCAAAACGGTTGGGACATCCGTTAGACTTAAATAGAAATTTAGTAATGACGTGTAGACTGATGCTTAAGACAATCGTCCGGTCAAATCGGTGTGAATGGGATACTGTAATGCAGAGGAATGACAAGACGCTTTTGAAGTTCGCTAAGCATGTGGATACGGCGATAAAGAACACCAGAGTAAGCAGTTCAGATGAAGAAGATTGGACTGTCCAAAAGGTAGACACATATGTTGAACATACAAACGCAGCTACAAGGAAGGTAACTGCGAAGGAACCTTGGGTAACAGACGGCATCTGGTTGAAAGTGATTTGCAAATTCTTAGTGCTCTCCATCGGTAATGCTAGAATTCAATATGGTGTTGGCCCATCCTTGGCCAAGATAACAGCTTCCACTCTCGTGGACATACGTTCAGTCAGGTGCTGGAAGGTTTCTAGGAGAATATCATCTCATTCTTCACGGTGTGCTGTGCTGAGGAGAAGTATCGATGTCGATCGGTGAGGCCTGGCACGAAGTCGGCGTTCCAAAACATCCCAAAAATGTTCTGTAGGATTCAGGTCAGGACTCTGTGCAGGGCAGTCTATTAGACGGATGTTATTGTCTTGTAACCACTCGCCACAGGCGATGCGTTATGGACAGGTGCTCGATCGTGTTGAAAGAATCAATCACCATCCCCGAAAAACAATGTAGACCTATGCTGTGATAGTGTCATGCAAAACAACAAGGGGTGCAACCCCCTCCATGAGAAACACGACCACACCATAACACCATCACCGAATTTTACTGTTGGCACTACACAAGCTGGCAGATGACGTTCACCGGACATTCGCCATACCCACACCCTGTCATCGGATCGCCATATTATGTACATTGATTCTTCACTCCAAACAACGTTTTTTCGCTGTTCAATCGTCCACTGTTTACCCTTCTTACACCAAGTGAGGCGTCGTTTGGTGTTTACTGGCGTGATGTGTGGCTTATGAGCAACCGCTCGACCATGAAATTCATGTTTTCTCAACTCCCGCCTGACTATCATAGTACTTGAAAAGGATCCTGATGCAGTTTGGAATTTTTGTGTGATGGTGTGGATAGATGTCTGCCTGTTACACATTACGATCCTCTTCAACTGTCGGCGGTCTCTGTTAGTCAACAGACGAGGTCGGCCTGTACGATTACGCTTTTGTGCTGTACGTATACCTTCATGTTTCCACTTCACTATCACATCGCAAACAGCGGACCTAGGGATGTTTAAGGGTGTGGAAATCTAGCGCAGACGTATGACACAAGTGACATCCAATCACCTGACCACGTTGGAAGGCCGCGAGTTCCACGGAGCGCCCCATTCTGCTCTCTCACGATGTCTAATGACTACTGAGGTCACTGATATGTAGTACCAGGCAGTAGGTGGCAGCACAGTGCACCCAATATGAAAAACTCATGTTTTTGGGGCGTCCGAATACTTTTGATCACATAGTGTAGTAGTAGCAAGACTGGAGAAAATTCAGGACACCTTCGAAGGATTTGTCGATCTGGAAAAAGCTATAGGCAATGTAAAATGGTGCAAGATGTTCGAAATTCTGAGAAAAATAGAAGTAAGCTATAGGAAGGAAGCATGATGTGTGATATTTACAAGAACCAAGAGAGAACAGCAAGACTTGAAAATCAATACCGAGGAACTAGGATTAAAACGGTGTAAGACAGAAAAAAATGGTTCAAATGGCTCTGAGCATTATGGGACTCAACTGCTGAGGTCATTAGTCCCCTAGAACTTAGAACTAGTTAAACCTAACTAACCTAAGGACATCACAAACATCCATGCCCGAGGCAGGATTCGAACCTGCGACCGTAGCGGTCTTGCGGTTCCAGACTGCAGCGCCTTTAACCGCACGGCCACTTCGGCCGGCGGTGTAAGACAGACATGCAGTCTTTCGCCCCTACAGTGCAATATACACGTCGAAGAAGAAATGACGGAAATAAAAGGTTCAACAGCGTGATTAAAGTCAAGGTGAAAGGATATCAACAATAAGAATTGCTTATGGCGTTGCTATCCTCGGAGAGTGTAGGAAGACTTGTGGAATGCTTATAGAATATGTATTGAAAGTAAACCGAAGAAAGACGAAAATAATGCTAAGTAGTAGATATAACAATAGCGAAAAGGTGAACGCCAGAATCGATTGTGACAAAGCAGATGACACTGAGGAACTCCGCTGGCTTGAAATCAATCAATCCACGATGGGCAAAGTAAATAAGGCGTAAGAAGCTGACTAGCACAGTCAAAGAGCGCATTCCTGGCCAAAAGAAGTCTGCTAGTAACGAACAGAGGAAGAATTTTCTGAGAATGTGCGTTTGAAGCACAGGATTGTATGGTACTGAATCATGGATTGTGGAGAAAAAAATTGTTCAAATGGCTCTGAGCACTATTGGACTTAACATCTGAGGTCATCAGTCCCCTAGAACTTAGAACTACTTAAACCTAACTAACCTAAGGGCATCACACACATCCATGCCCGAGGTGGATTCGGACCTGCTACCGTAGCGTTCGCGCGGTTCCAGATTGAAGGGCCTAGAACCGCTCGTTCACACCGACCGGCGATTGTGCAGAAAATCTGATCAGAAGCGTATGAAGCGTAGCGGATTTAGTACTACGGAAGAATATAGGAAAATATTTAGATTGAAAAGATAACGAATGAAGAGGTTCTCCTCATAATCACTGCACAAAGGAAAATATGGAAAACACTAACAAGAAGAAGAAGTGGGATGATAGGACGTTGTTAAGATATCAGGGTTCAAAAATGGTTCAAATGGCTCTGAGCACTATGGGACTCAACTGCTGTGGTCATAAGTCCCCTAGAACGTAGAACTACTTAAACCTAACTAACCTAAGGACATCACACACATCCATGCCCGAGGCAGGATTCGAACCTGCGACCGTAGCGGTCGTGCGGTTCCAGACTGTAGCGCCTTTAACCGCTCGGCCACTCCGGCCGGCAAAGATATCAGGGCATAGCTTCCATGGTACTAGAGGGAGCTGAAGAGGGTAAAAACCGTGGAGCGGTGTATATTTTAATCAAGCAGCCATTCATCCGTACGGCGGTGTATTTCACTGTGCACACCTGGCTGTGAGTTTCGGCTGGCTGAAGTCGAACGCAATGAAGAAAAAGGGAAGGGGATGCTGGGCATCGCAGAGTGTTGCTGCCAACATAGACTGTAGCCGGTTATTGCCGTGTTATCCTGGAAGTTTCTTCCCTCATACTTCACATTTTGCAAGAACTGGAGGAGGAGGTGTAGGGAGTCTGGAAGGGGGGAAGCAGAGAAAGGGTAGGGAGTAGAGAAGGGGTTAATCACAATTGCATATATTTTCATTCAGAGATAACCATCCATTCGTCTCATCCTCCTACATATGTCAACCCTAAGGAACATAGTACTCCACTTGTGTTGAAAATCATTGGACACGACCATGGACCTAATCATGATCATAACTCATCCATAAGACAACACGTTTCCATTGATCTGTGATCCTGCCTCAATGATCCTGTAATCACTGGAAGCAACATAAGTAAGGAGAGGAAGCTGAACAACGGATTGCCTCAAGGATCAGTTCCCTCACCCTTACTGTTCAACCTGTATCTATCTGATCTACCTGACACTTCGTCCAGAAAATACTGCTATGCCGATGACCTGGCTCTAGCCGTCAAACACCAGGAAATGAAGACAACAGAAGAGATTTTAGCCAGTGACCTGTCTGCATTAGACAATTACTTCAAAATCTGGAGACTCCAACCCTGTGTGAGTAAAACAGAAGTGTGTTGCTTCCATCTAAATAACCAGTTGGCGAACGTGAAACTGGAGGCAAGTTTCAGAGGCAGAATTCTTCGTCACAATTGGAACCCAAAATATCTTGGTGTCATCCTGGATCGTACACTATGCTTCAAACAACACCTTCTTAACTTAGCTCAAAAGCTGAGGACTCGAAACAACATCCTCCATAAGTTATGCGGAACTACCTGGGGATCTTCAGCAACCACCCTGCGAACTTCAGCTCTGGGCTTGGTATACTCAAGTGCTGAGTATTGTGCGCCTGTTTGGATGAATAGTCATCATACAAGGCTTGTTGATACCCAGCTGAATACGACAATGCGCATAATATCTGGCACAATCAGATCTACTCCAGTTTATTGGCTTCCACTGTTAACCGGTATAATGCCTCCTGATGTACGCAGATGTACTGCCCTTATGAGAGAATTCCACAAGATCTCCAGGAATTCTAACCTACCCGTGCATAGCGACCTGCCACTTTTAAATCGCAAGAGACTGAAATCACGTCATCTAACTCTGTGCGATGCTGCTGACATGGCTGCTAAGAATTTCAAACCTCTTGAAGAATGGAAAGGTCGGTGCACCTGCATATCATCTTCTCAGGTGCTAAACTTCCAAGTGGATTCGACTTACCACGTAAGACCTGGTCTACTCTCAACAGAATACGTACCAGCCATGGGCGATGCAGGGATGCTCTCTTTAAGTGGAAGAAGCTGCCTGATCCAGCTTGTGACTGCGGGGCTCCATACCAGACTGTTCACCACATTGTCAGTGAATGCAGGATTCGAGCCTATCACGGCGCCAAAGAGGACTTCCTGCTAGCAACTCCAGACGCAATGCACTGGATTGAAGGACTGGATATTCAGTTGTAAAGACAAACTTAAGTTTCTTGTGTGTCTATATGTACATATGTATATGTAATTTCATGATATGTCTGTATTAGTCATACGCTAAATAAATAATGATCCGGTGCCCACTGCAATAGTAACTGACTATGTTGTTGTATCAATTTGGGAACACACAATGGTCGTCTGATGTGGAGCTCGATGACTACAGTGTGTGGTGAACGATTTGCTCCGAAACAATTGTGCCTCCATCAGCAATGTACTCTGTCGTAAGATCTACCACAGATCGCCGCCTATCCTACTTTACAGGGCGAGCAGGCTTCCGACCTTCATGATTTTGGTGATTCGTCGCTGTCTAAAGCCTTGTCGCCTACTCGTGTTTTCACCAACCACTTATATACTAACTTATTTTCACTATCGCGTCACTTGCCCACAACCCCACCAGATGCCATTCAAGTCCACGTAAGGCAGTGGTTATAATGGTTTGGTCACCAGTCTATATTTTTTACACAAGTGGAGCACTATTCCATACAGAAACTTAAAATCACTATGAAATCACGGAATTCATACCGTCAGTGCCACAAGCAGTCAAGGTTTAAAATCCTTACTGACCCATAATTATGGTTGACATATGCAGGAGGATGGGGCAAGTGAATGGTTATCTCCGAATGAAAGCATATACAATTGCGATTCACCCTTTCCCTACTCCCTACCCCTTCTCCTCCAGTTCTTGCAAAATGTGAAACATGAGGGAAGAAACTTCCAGGATAATCTACCAATAACCGGCTATAGCCTGTGCTGGCAGTAACACAGTCTCCCCCTCCCCTTTTCGTTGCACCATACTGCGCACGTCATTGCGTTTCGGCTTCAGCCAGGCGACACTCACAGCCGGGTGGGCACAATGCATCCACATGAACGCTTTGCTCGGTCGACATAAGCTGTGGTGTAACCTCCCAGTGAGTGTGCAGCCACACCCTATCTCAACACAACTCTTCGGTGGCAAGTAAAGTGCAAGTAAAGTGCATGTTTTAGGCAAGCTATTTGTACGTCCCATACTAACTACCCAACTGGTAAAAAGCTCACACAGAATTTTTGCGTTCGCTTCATTAGATTACAGATATGCACCTGTATACCAATGTGCATCTCATTATTCAGTCTGACGAGCATAATATTCATAATCGTTGGTGAAACTAGTCAACGCGTTCAGACATTCAGTATCGACGCTAATATTAACTTCCAAAAATGACTTTTCATACTTCCTTAATGTTGAGAAATGTTGACAGTGTTATTTATTAATACAGATACAAACATACTTTTCTTTATTTTAAATTAATTTTTATTGCACGTTACCTATGAATTAAGAATCAAACACATTTTATGGTGCAAAGACACTATTGTTTATCAAAATATTATTTGACATGCTTCGCTGCCTACCGTACAGCCAGCTGTTAGAAGCATCCTTGTGCATCATCGATCTAAGCGTCTACAATCATTACAGAAAATGATAACTCTAAGACTTGAGATATGAGAAGAGTCTTCAGGGTCTGTAGAAGCTAGAAGCTTGAAAGGTACAGAACATACAGCATGAGAAAGACTAGCTTGAAGAACAGGTTGTGACCTCTCGTTGACGCCCACGTCATTTAAACAGTAGCTCAGAGTGCAGGAATGGAAGAATGAGGTGAGATTAAAAAAAAACTGAAGAATTTAGGCACATACAACTGGATGACCAAGTCGTCATCCGAGCAGTGGTCCTCCTAAGAACAAAGTCAAGATCACCAATATTTCCCAAATTGTCTTTGAAAAATAACGTTCTGTGAGTTATCGTACGAAAATGTGTATTTCTTTCAAATGATAGAGCACAGCAAGCAGTCGTCCTTTTCTTGCAGGTTTTATGCGACAAATCTAGATTTCGGCTAGTGCCTAGCCATTATCAGTGCACCATTTCGTAGTATCAATGCATATTCTAGTACGTCAGGCCTCTGTTCTCCGGCCTTCTGTCACAGTTCGTTCAAGACTCTTGAATGTGGTTTACGTTGCCCTCTGCAACTTCATCCATTGATCATTGCTGAGTCCTCCGTCTTTAGAGGCAGTTTCCCACCCCGAAGGCAAGAGAGTGGCCTCTGCTCCGTTCCTCCGCCCTCGACCATTGGCTGAGTGAGGATGAGTTCTTGTGCCGGAAGTCTTCGGCCGCCATTGCTAATGACTTTTATTCAAAATTTAAGCAGTGGCGGGGTTTGAACACGAGACCCAGGAGGTGATGATTACTAATAAAAAAAGGCCACGCCCTTATACCGATTTTAACTACACGATTTTGGTGTTTCGTTCATTTTGTAACAATACTTGCATTAAAATACTTTCTTGTTAGACTGCAATAAGTAAATAAAACTTGCTGGAAATCACCTATTTTGGTCTCAACTAAAATTAAGTTCAATTTCTCATCCGAATGTGTATGTAACACTTTCATATATAGTAAACAATAGTGTGATCGAGAAGCTACAGGTGGACATTCCTATATCCCAGTAGAGTAGTATTACACGATCTGGATTAAAGAAAGATGGCAAGTTCCTACAAACTTTGAATAAGAGAACGTTTCTACCACAGACATTTATTTCACGCAACGTATTCTGATAGCTGTATTGGTGAAGGTGCGATTCCAAGTAACAATAAGGAAGTAAAGATTCTCTTTGAATCTTGTGACATGTTCGATGTGGTCCACCAAGACTTCCTCTCCTGTACCAACTTCTTAAATTCGGATTGGCACATCGAACGATTTCGACCGTTGACATATTCTTTTCCGCGTTGATTCATTTGAGAACCACCACGTTTCTTACCCTACGTCCACTTAATTTTCATCACCCTATTGTAACACCATATTACAGATGCTTCGGTTCTCTTCTCCTCCACTTTTCCCACTCAAATATTATCCTTGTTTCCTCTATCATGTGTTTTTTCTGCTTTCGTGGTGCCAAAATTAGTACACTTCGCCTACAACATGATTCCCGTTTTTTATGTTGACTCACAAAGCGACATGCCAAGAAAATGTAGGGAGCTGGAGCGAGGGTATGGAAGGCAAAATTTGATAGCACAGAGAAGCAATATGTGTGGCTGTGTTCTGAGCAGAATAACCTGGGGCGTTGTCAGGAAGCAACATCACAACTTTGGACAGCATTTTGAGACGCTTTGCCTTAAAAGCCACCCGTAATCTTAATAGGATATTTCGGCAGCATACGAGGGTTTGTCATTAGTCGCAGAAAATACTCAGCATCACCTCGCCCGATTCTGGTTCAGTCTTCACCTGTTTCGGTGATGGTGAGTCCACGTGTTACTGGTACCCACTACTGGCGTAGGGGTGCCTGCGAGTGGAAGGACCAGGCCAAATAAGGGTTGAACATCATTCGTTTGAAGAGTTTTATTAATGCTTCCCAGAAAATAACTGTTAATTAGGCCTACATGACCC
This sequence comes from Schistocerca nitens, assembly GCF_023898315.1. Lineage (NCBI taxonomy): Eukaryota > Metazoa > Arthropoda > Insecta > Orthoptera > Acrididae > Schistocerca > Schistocerca nitens. The sequence goes on from NC_064618.1 coordinate 408,971,979, forward strand.
TGACATATTAAGACAAAACTGTTAAATTAAATAGAATTATTTAAAAACTATTACTGATAACTGATCAAGATTTCACATATTTCGGTGAAATCAGATAAAAGGGTAGCGTGTCAATTCAAACACTTGCTCTCAACTTCCCAAAAGTCATTCATAGCAACGTGAAGTATGAAAGTTTAAGTTTACTATAAATGTTATTCTGTTTCCAAAAATATAAAAATGTTGTGTCCTACTGGTTACTATTGTCGAAATATTTACAGCAAGATAATATTTCACTAATTATAGTTACGTAACGGTCTCTTCAGAGATCCTGAGAAAACAGCCTTTTAATAAGTAGTCCACATACATTTTCTGAATGTGTTTGACTAAAATTCAACGAATAATTGACGTTTATCTAAAAAGGTATTCATTAAGAGGGAACGAGAGAAATTAAAGCTCCTTGATATAAAACCACCACAAGACGGACAATGTCGTCCGGACATTACTTAGAGCAGGCCCGTTAAGCAGCTCACGATACTTCTCCTTTTCTAAGTGGCTAGTGGATACACGCCCCAAGCCACGAACCTCATGAATAGATGAGTAATTTTTAAGCAAAACGAGTAAAAATTTAAGTCATGAGACTATACGCTGTCAACATAGACAAAACGGTTGTGAAAAATCGCTAAAATATACTAAGGTAACTGGCCGAGGTAACCACGCCGACTTACATCTGATTGCGAAGAAGTTCAGCGTCCAACCGACACTTTGCTGCAGATCACGCCACGACGCAGATACGGTAAATACTTAACCGTCGCGCGGGGCGGAAAAGATGGGTGGAAAGAAGACGCGAGCGGGTGGCTGGTGAATCTCACCAGCGTAAACACAAGCTTGGCTTGGACATGTAACTCACCGAAATACATACACAAGATTTGCCCAGCAAGGAGCATAAACTTCTGGGCTCCAAATAACTAAAGAAAGCTTAGTCGATTTAGTGAATAACGCACCAGAAAGAAATACCTTGAAAATCCAAAACAATGACACATTAAACATTAAAGCAATTTTAAAGAAATCATAATTTAAAGCACACCATCAAATAATAACTCTATGACAATAACCAAATGGAATCTATTATGTTTTGATACAAGCAACACTCTCCTCCGACCGCCTGGTCAGACAGAGGAACAGAAAACAACATAAGGCCGAACAGAATCCGATATATTAGTTTGGGTTAGGTTCAGTTTTCGTTCCATAGACCCAAAAAATGAGATGATTCTCATGGGTTTGGAAAAAGTCAGAAATATAAGATAAAAACATAAACCACATGAATATAATACTTACTACCCAGATCATTTGTAAGGATATTTTCGAAATAGGAGAATAGAATGCGCTAAACTGGAACAGCTAATATTTGCAGAATTAACACGCTGTTGTGAGTGAAACATTGTTATGCACTATTAATAAGTTTATCATACACAAAGTACCTAATCTTAACTGTTGTGGCCAAGTGCTGTCAAAACTGAAATCTTGGAAAAACAACATTTTGTCAATGGAGTGAGTGATTGATTATTTTGTAAAATATTTTGTTTATTTATAGATGCAGTCACATTCTTATGACACAGTCATAACCGATTTCGGCCATACAATGACCATCTTCAGATTCTAAATGCGGCATACACTGAACACAGGTTTATGCGTTGTCAAACTCAAATCTCTTACAGGTTCTGGACTGCATATGGTGGGTCTTCTCAAAGTTTAATGACAGTCAATTAGCTTTAAACCACTTATTAATGTTAGTGAAAATTTGATTAGCAGCTATTTCTAAATTAGTACTTGCAAAACAGCATCTGGCACTGTAACTGATGAGAGGTCATTAATGTACACAAGATAAAACAATGGACCAAGATGGAACCTTGAGGAACACCATATGTATTTAATTCCCAGTCAGATGAAGACTGCACAGATATTTCGCAACGACGCCCTTTGTTTCCTGTTAGATAGATAAGACTCAAACCATTTCGCAGCATTGCCGGTGACACCATAATATTCTCATTTTCTGAAGAGAATGCTGTGGTTCACACAGTCAAAGGCTTTTGACAGGTCACAGAAAATGCCAGTGGCCTCTAATTTAAGGGGCTTAACTTCAGCATATTTTTCCACTCTGGAAATGTTCCGCTGATAAGAGATCGATTACACAAATAACTTATGATAGAGCTCAACTCGCATGAGCACTCTTTGATTAACTTCGTTATCATACCCACTGGAATACTTATATATTAAGGATTTTATGATGGATGCTACTTCTTTTAGGGATGTGAGTGCCATTTGCATTGTACTTGAGTTATTTTTAAAGACTGGTCTCAGATACTGCATTGCAATGTTCACCGAACCTGATAACCCTAAGCTGTCAGTAACAGTGCGCTGACAAACAGTGGAAAACCCTGGAGCCGCCAGGAGATGTGTGGATGACGACGACCCACCGCTCGCCTCCAGACCTGGTTAGCCAAAGGCATAATGTGTCCACTTCCGTTTCCGGTGCAGGTCACTCGTGTCCGGATGATGATCAGCCAGGCCAACTTGGAAGTCACACAGGCGATAGAACGAATAGCAGGCCCGTTGCTCGGCAAATATGTGCTTTCCTGCTGTTTCATACATGCCTCTACCTGGAAAACGATCTCAATGGCACCCGCGATAAACGTGCCACGCCCCCTTTACGAAAAAGATTGTATTCGAAGAGACGCATGAGCTATAGATCGAGCAACTGTTCAGTTACTAGTGCTTACTTTGCTCCGTTGGTTCCGGTCATAGTGATGCTTACAGCGTTCGTCCCTCGTTCTTCGTCATTCAGAATAGTCTGGCCATATTGTTCCTATCTGGGCAATTTACACACCGTGTCATTTTATAGTGCACTGTTGCCAGACACATCTACTAACCAAACGTGGATTATTTCAGAATTATAACCTTTGAAATGTAGAGAACGGATCTGCATATAGTAGTGTACTTTATCAACGGACAACACCATCTTGCATTGCCTCCTTTAGAGGCGTGCTATAGTTTTGTGGTACTTACTATATTTTTCTGATAATTTCAGACACCTTACTTCATTTTATATTGTCGAACACATTTTACGAGTTGACAAATCGTATGACGCAGTCTTGATTTTTCTTACGTCTTGCCTCCACTATCAAGGGCAACATTCTAACTGTCCTTTTGGTGGCCGGCATGTTCTACATCGTCGAAGATCTGTTCGCAATGGATCTACGGGAACGAAAAGTACATCTAATCTAATCTAATCTTTACGTTTGCTAATGTCAAACAGATCACCACCTAACAGATTCTTTTTTACTCTTCCAGTGTTCGGTATATTGTTGTTGTTAGCAACTTGGGTACTTGTGCTGTTAAGCTACAACTAAATGAACCATAGTTCTTGCATTTATCTTCCCGTGCTGTACCCGATATTGTCTGGATGATATTAGAAATTTTGATGTTTTACGCCCTGTCTCATAGATCCCATAAACTAACTTGAAATTTCCTGAATAATTTAAAAATTTCTAAGACATGTTCTCTATCCCTCCTACTCCTATTGCACGTCAAACTCTAACACATCGACACCCTGCGCCTCTCCAGTCTTCTTCTACCATGTTACCGCACAGTTGATTGCCGTCGAACAAGCCTTCACCAAACTCTTCCTACATGTACACTATCCCCTCTCTGTTTCACTTGCACTCTTAATGTTGGCGCCATTGTTTCCGGTTTTGAGCCGTGCTGACCCCGGCTTATGCGTTGCTTTAGAACTTGGCTGTTACTCTGCGTTTGGTTTCCCGTGGTTATTGCGGTTATACCGTGGTTCCTCCTCTTTCTATGTGTGGCAGCAGCGGTGTGTATCGATATTTGCACCGTATACCATCTTTGGTCTGGTGCATATAGTTCCGGCTTGCCGGTGTGCAGCCAGTCGGTCGGTTGGAACGGATCAGCAAGCAAGTCTCCGCGCGGAGCAGTCGGCCGGGCCCGAGGCGGTCTTTACGCAGTGTCGGAGCGTGTGGGGGCTGACATGAGGTTAATGGCTCATCGACCCAGGACATGAAAGTTGAGTGGTGATTTAACTACCGAAGCCACGTCTGTTCACGTTGTCCGATTGGTTGGTGGTATTCCTGGGAGCAACAGCGAGTGTTCGAGTTGGTGAAGATTTAGCCGCCGTGTGGTGGAATTAAGTATATTTGTCGATTTAAAATTCAAACTCACCAGCGGAATTTTCTGCCTTGTGGCCGATAGTGTTCCGGTTACCTGCCCTGGTCGCTGACGTAAATTCAGGCAGTGTCCTTTTCTCACCTGTTGTCACTGTCCACCATGGTGTGTAGTTTTTGACAGCTTAATGTACACTCCTGGAAATGGAAAAAAGAACACATTGACACCGGTGTGTCAGACCCACCATACTTGCTCCGGACACTGCGAGAGGGCTGTACAAGCAATGATCACACGCACGGCACAGCGGACACACCAGGAACCGCGGTGTTGGCCGTCGAATGGCGCTAGCTGCGCAGCATTTGTGCACCGCCGCCGTCAGTGTCAGCCAGTTTGCCGTGGCATACGGAGCTCCATCGCAGTCTTTAACACTGGTAGCATGCCGCGACAGCGTGGACGTGAACCGTATGTGTAGTTGACGGACTTTGAGCGAGGGCGTATAGTAGGCATGCGGGAGGCCGGGTGGACGTACCGCCGAATTGCTCAACACGTGGGGCGTGAGGTCTCCACAGTACATCGATGTTGTCGCCAGTGGTCGGCGGAAGGTGCACGTGCCCGTCGACCTGGGACCGGACCGCAGCGACACACGGATGCACGCCAAGACCGTAGGATCCTACGCAGTGCCGTAGGGGACCGCACCGCCACTTCCCAGCAAATTAGGGACACTGTTGCTCCTAGGGTGTCGGCTAGGACCATTCGCAACCGTCTCCATGAAGCTGGGCTACGGTCCCGCACACCGTTAGGCCGTCTTCCGCTCACGTCCCAACATCGTGCAGCCCGCCTCCAGTGGTGTCGCGACAGGCGTGAATGGAGGGACGAATGGAGACGTGTCGTCTTCAGCGATGAGAGTCGCTTCTGCCTTGGTGCCAATGATGGTCGTATGCGTGTTTGGCGCCGTGCAGGTGAGCGCCACAATCAGGACTGCATACGACCGAGGCACACAGGGCCAACACCCGGCATCATGGTGTGGGGAGCGATCTCCTACACTGGCCGTACACCACTGGTGATCGTCGAGGGGACACTGAATAGTGCACGGTACATCCAAACCGTCATCGAACCCATCGTTCTACCATTCCTAGACCGGCAAGGGAACTTGCTGTTCCAACAGGACAATGCACGTCCGCATGTATCCCGTGCCACCCAACGTGCTCTACAAGGTGTAAGTCAACTACCCTGGCCAGCAAGATCTCCGGATCTGTCCCCCATTGAGCATGTTTGGGACTGGATGAAGCATCGTCTCACGCGGTCTGCACGTCCAGCACGAACGCTGGTCCAACTGAGGCGCCAGGTGGAAATGGCATGGCAAGCCGTTCCACAGGACTACATCCAGCATCTCTACGATCGTCTCCATGGGAAAATAGCAGCCTGCATTGCTGCGAAGGGTGGATATACACTGTACTAGTGCCGACATTGTGCATGCTCTGTTGCCTGTGTCTATGTGCCTGTGGTTCTGTCAGTGTGATCATGTGATGTATCTGACCCCAGGAATGTGTCAATAAAGTTTACCCTTCCTGGGACAATGAATTCACGGTGTTCTTATTTCAATTTCCAGGAGTGTATATTTGGTTGTGGACGGCTGTGTCGGTAACGTTTTGGCTTTGGCATCCTCGTATACTGGTCGGTGGTTAACAAGTCGTCTTGTCGGTGGGTCGCTGACTGTCTCTTGGTTGTGTTGCCGGCGAATTGAGTATAGTTAGGCCGACTTCTTGTCTCACCTAAGCTAAGATTTCAAGGGCACACCGAGCCCCGTGGAAACTTCAGAGCGCCGTTGTCTATACTGCCTTTCTTATTGGCGTTTAATTGTGTATTTTTAATGGCTAATAGCCGATCGTTTGAATTTGTATGCTTGTAATTGTGTTTTTAAAATCAAAGACTTTCTGTCAGTTGATAATTTATTGTAGTGTATTGTTTTTAAAAGCATCGGCCTTCAGCCGCTTTAAGTTGTAAGCATCTTACTTATCAAGTATTACATTCTTTCAAGATAAGCTGTGGGCCTTCTGCCTGTTGAAAATTTATTGCAGTTGTGTTGTTCTTAAAATGATGCGCCTCCAGCTACTTTAAAATTTTGGATTCTTACTTATTAAGTCAAAATGGTTCAAATGGCTCTGAGCACTATGGGACTCAACTGCTGTGGTCATAAGTCCCCTAGAACTTAGAACTACTTAAACCTAAATAACCTAAGGACAGCACACAACACCCAGCCATCACGAGGCAGAGAAAATCCCTGACCCCGCCGGGAATCGAACCCGGGAACCCGGGCGTGGGAAGCGAGAACGCTACCGCACGACCACGAGATGCGGGCACTTATTAAGTCTTGCATCACTTGGGCTTAAATACTATTTAAGGTTAAAAGCTTTGGGCCTTCGGCCTTGGAAAATTGGTTGCAGTATTTTTTTTTAAAAACAAAGGCCTTCAGCTATTTTGAAGTAAGGTTTCTTATTGGTCATTCTGGCCCCCTTCCACAGTTCCTACTACTTGTCCTGTCCTACGGGTTTAGCAGGGCGTATCAGGCTTCACCGAATGTTGTTTGGAGCTTTCATTCTAAAGCATCTCTTGATCGATTTGCAAACATTCCACCTGCAGTTACTTTGCCCTTAACGCCCCTGCACTTCGTACTGATTCCATTCCTCACTGATGTGTTGCTGTTTTCCTTTCTCTTCCTGGATTTTTCATATTTCGTCTTTAGTGAATGAACTGGATTAATTCTTCTCTTACATAAGATATCTTCGCAAAATTTCTCGTACCTGTATTTGACTCTCCAGCTCATGTTATTGCTCTTTCTAGGACTTTCACTCTCCTTCAGCTAAACTGCCTAATGTTCGGTTCATCATCCCAGTATCTATAACTTCAGAATTTCAAACGCAAAGTATCATTCATCAATACTTCAGTATGCTACATGATTACGCTTTGATTTTTCTTGACGATTTTTTGTAACTTTAGCTTGATCATCATCATTAATAACTTGTGATCTGAATCTGTTTCTACTCCAAAATACGTTTCACAGCCCAATATCTGATTTGTAATCTCTTTCTTTCCATGACATAACCCAGCTGGCATCTCTCCGAAGTATAGCTCTTCGTTTCCTCATACTTGAACAATGAATATTCTGTTTCTAGCTGAAATTTACTGCAGTTCTCAAACTGAGCCCATAGCTTCCGTAACTCTTTCTCCCATTTCGACACTACTATAGCACCCGTGGTCTAGCTGCCGGCACGGTAGCTCAGCGTGTTCGGTCAGAGGGCTGTGTGCTCTCTGTAATAAAAAAACTGAATCAAGAAATCAACGATCAACTTGAACGGATGTCTTGTGACGTCTACCCAGACCAAACGCAACGAACAATGTCGAACAAAATTTTAAAAAAATGAAAGAAAGAGGGTAGCATCTTTGATTTATAATTAAAACGTGTTCGGTCCCGGGTTCGAATCCCACCACTACTTAAATTTTGAATAATAATCAGCATTGGCGGCCGAAGACTTCTGGCATGAGAAGTCACCTTCATTCTGCCAACGACCTTGTCAAAGAGGGCGGAGGAGCGGACAGATATTCAGGCACTCTCTTATCCTAGGGGTGGGAAACTGCCCCTAAAGGCGGAAAAATCAACAATGATCAACGGCAAGAGGATTTATAAGGCAATGGGAACCACTACATTAAAGACACGTAACGTGTAATCAGAGGACATGTGGCCTGTAATTGGAGAACTCTTATGATGATCTCTCCATTGGCAAAAGATTCCGGAATAGTCCCCCATTCGTAGCTCCGGGAGAGGACTACCAAGGGGAGGATAGCATGAGAAAAAGATTGAATAATCAACAGAAGGATAACGTTCTACGAGTCGGGGAGTGGAATGTCAGAATCTTGAACGTGGTAGGGAAACTAGAAAATTTGTAGAGGGAAATGCATGGGTTCAATCTATATATAGTAGTGCTCAGTGAAGCGAAGTGGAAAGATGGTCAGATGAGTGTAGCGTAATATCAACAGCAGCAGAAAATGGTATAACAGGAATAGGTTTCGTTATGAATAGGAACGTAGGGCAGAGACTGTGTTACTGTGAACACTTCAGTGACAGGGTTGTTCTTATCAGAATCGACAGCAAACCAACACCGACAACGACAGTTCAGGTATACATGCCGACGTCGCAAACTGAAGATGAAGAGGTAAAGAAAGTGTATGAGGATATTGAAAGGGTAATACAGTATGTAAAGGGGGACGAAAACCTAACAGTCATGGGAGACTGGAATGCAGTTGTGGGGGAAGGAGTAAAAGAAAGTGTTACAGAAGAATATGAGCTTGGGACAAGGAATGAGAGAGGAAAAAGACTAATTGAGTTCTGTAACAAGTTTCAGCACGTAATAGCGAATACCCTGTTCAAGAATCACAAGAGGAGGAGGTATACTTGGAAAAGACCGGGTAACAGGAAGATTTCAGTTAGATTACATCATGGTCAGACAGAGATTCCGAAATCAGATACTGGATTGTAAAGTGTACCCAGGAGCAGGTATAGACCTAATCACAGCATAGTGATGAAGAGTAGGCTGAAGTTCAAGACATTAGTCAGGAAGAATCAATACGCAAAGAAGTGGAATACGGAAGTACTAAGGAATGACGAGAAACGTTTGAAGTTCTCTAACGCTATAGATACAGCAATAAGGAATAGCGCAGTAGGCAGTACAGTTGAAGAGGAATGGACATCTCTAAAAAGGGCGATCACAGAAGTTGGGAAGGAAAACATAGGTACAAAGAAGGTAACTGCGGAGAAACCATGGGTAATAGAATAAATACTTCAGTTGATTGATGAAAGGAGGAAGTACAAAAATGTTCCGGGAAACTCAGGAATAGAGAAATACAAGACGCTGAGAAATGAAATAAATAGGAAGTTCAGGGAAGCTAAGATGAAATGGCTGCAGAAAAAATGTGAAGACATCGAAAAAGAAATGATAGTGGGAAGGACAGACTCAGCATATAGGAAAGCCAAAACAACCTTCGGTGACATTAAAAGCAAGGGTCGTAACATTAAGAGTGCAACGGGAATTCCACTGTTAAATGCAAAGAGCGGATAGGTGAAAAGAATACGCTGAAAGCCTGATGTCATACAAGAAGAAACAGGAGTCCATTTAGAAGACATAGGGGACACAGTATTAGAATCAGAATTTAAGAGCTTTGGAGGACTGAAGGTCAAATAAGGCAGAAGGGATAGATAACATTCCATCAGAATTTCTAAAGTCATTGGGGGAAGTGGCAACAAAACGTCTAGTCACGTTGGTGTGCAGAAAGTGTGAGTCTAGCGACATACCATCTAACTTTCGAAAATGCGTCATCCACACAATTCCGAAGACTGCAAGAGCTGACAAGTGCGACAATTATCGCGTAACCAGTTTAACAACTCATGCATTCAAGTTGTTTACAAGAATAATAAACAGAAGAATGGAAAAGGAAATTGAGGATGCGCTAGATGACGATCAGTTTGGCTTTAGGAAAAGTAAAGGCACGAGAGAGGCAATTCTGACGTTGCGGTTAATAACGGAAACAAGACTAAAGAAAAATCAAGGCTCGTTCATAGGATTTGTCGACCTGTAATAGGCATTCGACAATATAAGATGGTGCAAGATGTTCGAAAAAAGTAGGGAAAAGCTGTAGGTAGAGACGGGTCATATTCAATAAGTACAACAGCCAAGAGGCAATAATAAGACTGAACGACTAAGAACGAAGTACTCTTATTAAAAGGGTGTAAGACAAGGATGTAACCTTTCGCCCCTACTGTTCAATCTGTACATCGAAGAAGCAATGATGGAAATAAAATGAAGGTTCACGAGTGGAATTAAAATTCAAGGTGAAAGGATATCAATGAAACGAACAGTCTAATGAGTACACAATGTGGATTGAGAGTAAATCGGAGAAAGGCGAAGGTAGAAATGAGAACAGCGAGAAACTTAACATTAGGATTGACGGTCAGGAAGTAGATGAAGTTAAGGAATTCTGCTACCTAGGCAGTAAAATAACCAATGACGATCGAAGCAAGGAGGACATCAGAAACAGACCAGCTACGACAATAAAGGCATTCCTGGCCAAGAGAATTCTACCAATATCAGATATCGGCCTTAATTTGAAGAAGAAATTTCTGAGAATGTATGTGTGGAGTAGTATGTATGGTAGTGAAACATGGACTTTGGGAAAACCGGAACAGAAGAGAATCGAAGCATTTGAGATGTGGTGCTACAGTCGAATGTTGAAAATTAGGTCGAATGATAAGCTGAGGAAGGAATGAGGAAGTTCTGTGCAGAATCGGAGAGGAAAGGAATATGTGGAAAACACCGATAAGGAGACAGGACAGGATGATAGGACATCTGTTAAGACATGAGGGAATGACTTCCATAGTACTAGAGGGAGCTGTAGAGGGCAAAAACTGTAGCGGAAGATAGAGATTGGAGCCGGCCGAAGTGACCGAGCGGTTCTAGGCGCTTCAGTCTGGAACCGCGCGACCGCCACGGTCGCAGGTTCGAATCCTGCCTCGGGCATGGATATGTGTGATGTCCTTCGGTTAGTTAGGTTTAAGTAGTTCTAAGTTGTAGGGGACTGATGACCCATAGTGCTCAGAGCCATTTGAACCATTTTGAATAGAGATTGGAATACATCCAGCAAATACACTCCTGGAAATGGAAAAAAGAACACATTGACACCGGTGTGTCAGACCCACCATACTTGCTCCGGACACTGCGAGAGGGCTGTACAAGCAATGATCACACGCACGGCACAGCGGACACACCAGGAACCGCGGTGTTGGCCGTCGAATGGCGCTAGCTGCGCAGCATTTGTGCACCGCCGCCGTCAGTGTCAGCCAGTTTGCCGTGGCATACGGAGCTCCATCGCAGTCTTTAACACTGGTAGCATGCCGCGACAGCGTGGACGTGAACCGTATGTGCAGTTGACGGACTTTGAGCGAGGGCGTATAGTGGGCATGCGGGAGGCCGGGTGGACGTACCGCCGAATTGCTCAACACGTGGGGCGTGAGGTCTCCACAGTACATCGATGTTGTCGCCAGTGGTCGGCGGAAGGTGCACGTGCCCGTCGACCTAGGACCGGACCGCAGCGACGCACGGATGCACGCCAAGACCGTAGGATCCTACGCAGTGCCGTATGGGACCGCACCGCCACTTCCCAGCAAATTAGGGACACTGTTGCTCCTGGGGTATCGGCGAGGACCATTCGCAACCGTCTCCATGAAGCTGGGCTACGGTCCCGCACACCGTTAGGCCGTCTTCCGCTCACGCCCCAACATCGTGCAGCCCGCCTCCAGTGGTGTCGCGACAGGCGTGAATGGAGGGACGAATGGAGACGTGTCGTCTTCAGCGATGAGAGTCGCTTCTGCCTTGGTGCCAATGATGGTCGTATGCGTGTTTGGCGCCGTGCAGGTGAGCGCCACAATCAGGACTGCATACGACCGAGGCACACAGGGCCAACACCCGGCATCATGGTGTGGGGAGCGATCTCCTACACTGGCCGTACACCACTGGTGATCGTCGAGGGGACACTGAATAGTGCACGGTACATCCAAACCGTCATCGAACCCATCGTTCTACCATTCCTAGACCGGCAAGGGAACTTGCTGTTCCAACAGGACAATGCACGTCCGCATGTATCCCGTGCCACCCAACGTGCTCTACAAGGTGTAAGTCAACTACCCTGGCCAGCAAGATCTCCGGATCTGTCCCCCATTGAGCATGTTTGGGACTGGATGAAGCATCGTCTCACGCGGTCTGCACGTCCAGCACGAACGCTGGTCCAACTGAGGCGCCAGGTGGAAATGGCATGGCAAGCCGTTCCACAGGACTACATCCAGCATCTCTACGATCGTCTCCATGGGAAAATAGCAGCCTGCATTGCTGCGAAGGGTGGATATACACTGTACTAGTGCCGACATTGTGCATGCTCTGTTGCCTGTGTCTATGTGCCTGTGGTTCTGTCAGTGTGATCATGTGATGTATCTGACCCCAGGAATGTGTCAATAAAGTTTACCCTTCCTGGGACAATGAATTCACGGTGTTCTTATTTCAATTTCCAGGAGTGTATATTTGGTTGTGGACGGCTGTGTCGGTAACGTTTTGGCTTTGGCATCCTCGTATACTGGTCGGTGGTTAACAAGTCGTCTTGTCGGTGGGTCGCTGACTGTCTCTTGGTTGTGTTGCCGGCGAATTGAGTATAGTTAGGCCGACTTCTTGTCTCACCTAAGCTAAGATTTCAAGGGCACACCGAGCCCCGTGGAAACTTCAGAGCGCCGTTGTCTATACTGCCTTTCTTATTGGCGTTTAATTGTGTATTTTTAATGGCTAATAGCCGATCGTTTGAATTTGTATGCTTGTAATTGTGTTTTTAAAATCAAAGACTTTCTGTCAGTTGATAATTTATTGTAGTGTATTGTTTTTAAAAGCATCGGCCTTCAGCCGCTTTAAGTTGTAAGCATCTTACTTATCAAGTATTACATTCTTTCAAGATAAGCTGTGGGCCTTCTGCCTGTTGAAAATTTATTGCAGTTGTGTTGTTCTTAAAATGATGCGCCTCCAGCTACTTTAAAATTTTGGATTCTTACTTATTAAGTCAAAATGGTTCAAATGGCTCTGAGCACTATGGGACTCAACTGCTGTGGTCATAAGTCCCCTAGAACTTAGAACTACTTAAACCTAAATAACCTAAGGACAGCACACAACACCCAGCCATCACGAGGCAGAGAAAATCCCTGACCCCGCCGGGAATCGAACCCGGGAACCCGGGCGTGGGAAGCGAGAACGCTACCGCACGACCACGAGATGCGGGCACTTATTAAGTCTTGCATCACTTGGGCTTAAATACTATTTAAGGTTAAAAGCTTTGGGCCTTCGGCCTTGGAAAATTGGTTGCAGTATTTTTTTTTTAAAAACAAAGGCCTTCAGCTATTTTGAAGTAAGGTTTCTTATTGGTCATTCTGGCCCCCTTCCACAGTTCCTACTACTTGTCCTGTCCTACGGGTTTAGCAGGGCGTATCAGGCTTCACCGAATGTTGTTTGGAGCTTTCATTCTAAAGCATCTCTTGATCGATTTGCAAACATTCCACCTGCAGTTACTTTGCCCTTAACGCCCCTGCACTTCGTACTGATTCCATTCCTCACTGATGTGTTGCTGTTTTCCTTTCTCTTCCTGGATTTTTCATATTTCGTCTTTAGTGAATGAACTGGATTAATTCTTCTCTTACATAAGATATCTTCGCAAAATTTCTCGTACCTGTATTTGACTCTCCAGCTCATGTTATTGCTCTTTCTAGGACTTTCACTCTCCTTCAGCTAAACTGCCTAATGTTCGGTTCATCATCCCAGTATCTATAACTTCAGAATTTCAAACGCAAAGTATCATTCATCAATACTTCAGTATGCTACATGATTACGCTTTGATTTTTCTTGACGATTTTTTGTAACTTTAGCTTGATCATCATCATTAATAACTTGTGATCTGAATCTGTTTCTACTCCAAAATACGTTTCACAGCCCAATATCTGATTTGTAATCTCTTTCTTTCCATGACATAACCCAGCTGGCATCTCTCCGAAGTATAGCTCTTCGTTTCCTCATACTTGAACAATGAATATTCTGTTTCTAGCTGAAATTTACTGCAGTTCTCAAACTGAGCCCATAGCTTCTGTAACTCTTTCTCCCATTTCGACACTACTATAGCACCCGTGGTCTAGCTGCCGGCACGGTAGCTCAGCGTGTTCGGTCAGAGGGCTGTGTGCTCTCTGTAATAAAAAAACTGAATCAAGAAATCAACGATCAACTTGAACGGATGTCTTGTGACGTCTACCCAGACCAAACGCAACGAACAATGTCGAACAAAATTTTAAAAAAATGAAAGAAAGAGGGTAGCATCTTTGATTTATAATTAAAACGTGTTCGGTCCCGGGTTCGAATCCCACCACTACTTAAATTTTGAATAATAATCAGCATTGGCGGCCGAAGACTTCTGGCATGAGAAGTCACCTTCATTCTGCCAACGACCTTGTCAAAGAGGGCGGAGGAGCGGACAGATATTCAGGCACTCTCTTATCCTAGGGGTGGGAAACTGCCCCTAAAGGCGGAAAAATCAACAATGATCAACGGCAAGAGGATTTATAAGGCAATGGGAACCACTACATTAAAGACACGTAACGTGTAATCAGAGGACATGTGGCCTGTAATTGGAGAACTCTTATGATGATCTCTCCATTGGCAAAAGATTCCGGAATAGTCCCCCATTCGTAGCTCCGGGAGAGGACTACCAAGGGGAGGATAGCATGAGAAAAAGATTGAATAATCAACAGAAGGATAACGTTCTACGAGTCGGGGAGTGGAATGTCAGAATCTTGAACGTGGTAGGGAAACTAGAAAATTTGTAGAGGGAAATGCATGGGTTCAATCTATATATAGTAGTGCTCAGTGAAGCGAAGTGGAAAGATGGTCAGATGAGTGTAGCGTAATATCAACAGCAGCAGAAAATGGTATAACAGGAATAGGTTTCGTTATGAATAGGAACGTAGGGCAGAGACTGTGTTACTGTGAACACTTCAGTGACAGGGTTGTTCTTATCAGAATCGACAGCAAACCAACACCGACAACGACAGTTCAGGTATACATGCCGACGTCGCAAACTGAAGATGAAGAGGTAAAGAAAGTGTATGAGGATATTGAAAGGGTAATACAGTATGTAAAGGGGGACGAAAACCTAACAGTCATGGGAGACTGGAATGCAGTTGTGGGGGAAGGAGTAAAAGAAAGTGTTACAGAAGAATATGAGCTTGGGACAAGGAATGAGAGAGGAAAAAGACTAATTGAGTTCTGTAACAAGTTTCAGCAAGTAATAGCGAATACCCTGTTCAAGAATCACAAGAGGAGGAGGTATACTTGGAAAAGACCGGGTAACAGGAAGATTTCAGTTAGATTACATCATGGTCAGACAGAGATTCCGAAATCAGATACTGGATTGTAAAGTGTACCCAGGAGCAGGTATAGACCTAATCACAGCATAGTGATGAAGAGTAGGCTGAAGTTCAAGACATTAGTCAGGAAGAATCAATACGCAAAGAAGTGGAATACGGAAGTACTAAGGAATGACGAGAAACGTTTGAAGTTCTCTAACGCTATAGATACAGCAATAAGGAATAGCGCAGTAGGCAGTACAGTTGAAGAGGAATGGACATCTCTAAAAAGGGCGATCACAGAAGTTGGGAAGGAAAACATAGGTACAAAGAAGGTAACTGCGGAGAAACCATGGGTAATAGAATAAATACTTCAGTTGATTGATGAAAGGAGGAAGTACAAAAATGTTCCGGGAAACTCAGGAATAGAGAAATACAAGACGCTGAGAAATGAAATAAATAGGAAGTTCAGGGAAGCTAAGATGAAATGGCTGCAGAAAAAATGTGAAGACATCGAAAAAGAAATGATAGTGGGAAGGACAGACTCAGCATATAGGAAAGCCAAAACAACCTTCGGTGACATTAAAAGCAAGGGTCGTAACATTAAGAGTGCAACGGGAATTCCACTGTTAAATGCAAAGAGCGGATAGGTGAAAAGAATACGCTGAAAGCCTGATGTCATACAAGAAGAAACAGGAGTCCATTTAGAAGACATAGGGGACACAGTATTAGAATCAGAATTTAAGAGCTTTGGAGGACTGAAGGTCAAATAAGGCAGAAGGGATAGATAACATTCCATCAGAATTTCTAAAGTCATTGGGGGAAGTGGCAACAAAACGTCTAGTCACGTTGGTGTGCAGAAAGTGTGAGTCTAGCGACATACCATCTAACTTTCGAAAATGCGTCATCCACACAATTCCGAAGACTGCAAGAGCTGACAAGTGCGACAATTATCGCGTAACCAGTTTAACAACTCATGCATTCAAGTTGTTTACAAGAATAATAAACAGAAGAATGGAAAAGGAAATTGAGGATGCGCTAGATGACGATCAGTTTGGCTTTAGGAAAAGTAAAGGCACGAGAGAGGCAATTCTGACGTTGCGGTTAATAACGGAAACAAGACTAAAGAAAAATCAAGGCTCGTTCATAGGATTTGTCGACCTGTAATAGGCATTCGACAATATAAGATGGTGCAAGATGTTCGAAAAAAGTAGGGAAAAGCTGTAGGTAGAGACGGGTCATATTCAATAAGTACAACAGCCAAGAGGCAATAATAAGACTGAACGACTAAGAACGAAGTACTCTTATTAAAAGGGTGTAAGACAAGGATGTAACCTTTCGCCCCTACTGTTCAATCTGTACATCGAAGAAGCAATGATGGAAATAAAATGAAGGTTCACGAGTGGAATTAAAATTCAAGGTGAAAGGATATCAATGAAACGAACAGTCTAATGAGTACACAATGTGGATTGAGAGTAAATCGGAGAAAGGCGAAGGTAGAAATGAGAACAGCGAGAAACTTAACATTAGGATTGACGGTCAGGAAGTAGATGAAGTTAAGGAATTCTGCTACCTAGGCAGTAAAATAACCAATGACGATCGAAGCAAGGAGGACATCAGAAACAGACCAGCTA
The DNA here is from genome assembly GCF_023898315.1 of Schistocerca nitens. Classification (NCBI taxonomy): domain Eukaryota; kingdom Metazoa; phylum Arthropoda; class Insecta; order Orthoptera; family Acrididae; genus Schistocerca; species Schistocerca nitens. The sequence continues at coordinate 408,988,740 of NC_064618.1, forward strand.
CGACAATAAAGGCATTCCTGGCCAAGAGAATTCTACCAATATCAGATATCGGCCTTAATTTGAAGAAGAAATTTCTGAGAATGTATGTGTGGAGTAGTATGTATGGTAGTGAAACATGGACTTTGGGAAAACCGGAACAGAAGAGAATCGAAGCATTTGAGATGTGGTGCTACAGTCGAATGTTGAAAATTAGGTCGAATGATAAGCTGAGGAAGGAATGAGGAAGTTCTGTGCAGAATCGGAGAGGAAAGGAATATGTGGAAAACACCGATAAGGAGACAGGACAGGATGATAGGACATCTGTTAAGACATGAGGGAATGACTTCCATAGTACTAGAGGGAGCTGTAGAGGGCAAAAACTGTAGCGGAAGATAGAGATTGGAGCCGGCCGAAGTGACCGAGCGGTTCTAGGCGCTTCAGTCTGGAACCGCGCGACCGCCACGGTCGCAGGTTCGAATCCTGCCTCGGGCATGGATATGTGTGATGTCCTTCGGTTAGTTAGGTTTAAGTAGTTCTAAGTTGTAGGGGACTGATGACCCATAGTGCTCAGAGCCATTTGAACCATTTTGAATAGAGATTGGAATACATCCAGCAAATACACTCCTGGAAATGGAAAAAAGAACACATTGACACCGGTGTGTCAGACCCACCATACTTGCTCCGGACACTGCGAGAGGGCTGTACAAGCAATGATCACACGCACGGCACAGCGGACACACCAGGAACCGCGGTGTTGGCCGTCGAATGGCGCTAGCTGCGCAGCATTTGTGCACCGCCGCCGTCAGTGTCAGCCAGTTTGCCGTGGCATACGGAGCTCCATCGCAGTCTTTAACACTGGTAGCATGCCGCGACAGCGTGGACGTGAACCGTATGTGCAGTTGACGGACTTTGAGCGAGGGCGTATAGTGGGCATGCGGGAGGCCGGGTGGACGTACCGCCGAATTGCTCAACACGTGGGGCGTGAGGTCTCCACAGTACATCGATGTTGTCGCCAGTGGTCGGCGGAAGGTGCACGTGCCCGTCGACCTAGGACCGGACCGCAGCGACGCACGGATGCACGCCAAGACCGTAGGATCCTACGCAGTGCCGTATGGGACCGCACCGCCACTTCCCAGCAAATTAGGGACACTGTTGCTCCTGGGGTATCGGCGAGGACCATTCGCAACCGTCTCCATGAAGCTGGGCTACGGTCCCGCACACCGTTAGGCCGTCTTCCGCTCACGCCCCAACATCGTGCAGCCCGCCTCCAGTGGTGTCGCGACAGGCGTGAATGGAGGGACGAATGGAGACGTGTCGTCTTCAGCGATGAGAGTCGCTTCTGCCTTGGTGCCAATGATGGTCGTATGCGTGTTTGGCGCCGTGCAGGTGAGCGCCACAATCAGGACTGCATACGACCGAGGCACACAGGGCCAACACCCGGCATCATGGTGTGGGGAGCGATCTCCTACACTGGCCGTACACCACTGGTGATCGTCGAGGGGACACTGAATAGTGCACGGTACATCCAAACCGTCATCGAACCCATCGTTCTACCATTCCTAGACCGGCAAGGGAACTTGCTGTTCCAACAGGACAATGCACGTCCGCATGTATCCCGTGCCACCCAACGTGCTCTACAAGGTGTAAGTCAACTACCCTGGCCAGCAAGATCTCCGGATCTGTCCCCCATTGAGCATGTTTGGGACTGGATGAAGCGTCGTCTCACGCGGTCTGCACGTCCAGCACGAACGCTGGTCCAACTGAGGCGCCAGGTGGAAATGGCATGGCAAGCCGTTCCACAGGACTACATCCAGCATCTCTACGATCGTCTCCATGGGAGGATAGCAGCCTGCATTGCTGCGAAAGGTGGATATACACTGTACTAGTGCCGACATTGTGCATGCTCTGTTGCCTGTGTCTATGTGCCTGTGGTTCTGTCAGTGTGATCATGTGATGTATCTGACCCCAGGAATGTGTCAATAAAGTTTACCCTTCCTGGGACAATGAATTCACGGTGTTCTTATTTCAATTTCCAGGAGTGTAATTGAAGACGTAGGTTGCAAGTACTACTTTGAGATGAAGAGGTTAGAAGAAGAGAGAAACTCGTGGAAGGCCAAAATTAAAGAAAAAGCGTTGCAGTTCTCCATGACCGAATTTGATCTTCATTTACATACCGAGCTAGCCTCTCAAGGACCTAATACACTCTTTTTGTCCGTTCGTCTTCTGCTTGTGACGTCGGTATATGTACTTAAACTTCAATGCGGAACAGAATAAAAGGATGACTTTTTCGACCCACGTAATTCCCACCTATTGCCTCGCTTGGATTTGAAACTTGGCTCAATGGTGTGTACAACCTTCTTCTGTAATGGCGCAGAAGCATGGCGTCATCCTCGGGCTCGACGACACTTCAATCACCAAGGCGTCGACATACGCTAAAAAAAGGACACAGCTCATAAGTTTATGTGAGGTTTAAAGTGAGTTAATGAAGTCTCATCATAATTCGATTCAATGCCTCCGTGAACCTTAACGGTAGGAAGGTCGCCAGGGAGGAGTAAAGTCCCCAGTCAGCTTTCGGTATGTTCCAGCTCAAAGGACGTGGGGATGGAGTGTGGTGCAGGAGACTAACGACACAGGGGAAGTGGTCGCTCGAATAGGTGTCAGAAAGGACATACCACTCGAACCAACGGGCAAGAGTGGTAGAACAGATCGAGAGGTCCAAGTGGGAGTAGGTATGAGTAGAGTGCGAGAGGAAAGTCGGGGCGCCAGTATTGAGGCAGACAAGATTGAGATGGTTGAAGACATCCGCCAAGAGTGAGCCTCTTTGACAGGATGCAGGAGAGCCCCAAAGGGGATGATGGGCATTGAAGTCGCCAAACAATAAAAACGGCGGGGGAAGCTGAACAATCAGGTGCATCATGTCAGCCCGACTAACAGTGGATAACGATGGAGTGTAGATGGTACAAACTGAAAAAGTAAAAGCAGAAAGAGTAATATGGACAGCTATTGCTTGGAGTGGGGTGGTCAATGGGATGGGATGGTAATAGACATCGTCCCGAACGAGCAACATGACCCCACCATTGGCTGGGATACCGTCCACAAGGGTGAGGTCATACCGCTCCGAGGTATAGTGGGTAAAGGCAATACGGTCAGTCGGGCGCAACTTGGTTTCCTGGAGACCAAGGACGAGCGGACAGTGCAGGCGGAGGAGCAGTTGTAATTCCTCCCGATTAGATCGAATACCTCTTATGTTCCAATGTAACAAGACCATCGCTAGTCAAAAAAGAGGGGGAACGAGACGGGGTAAGAGCTGGTCACCTCGACGGCTGCGGAGGGCCAGGTTTCGAGGGAACAACGCTACAACCAGCGGGAGGCGGATCCTGTTCCATCGAGTCGTCGCCAGCTGCGGCCGCTGTCCCTGGTGGTGTAGGAGGGGCAGCATCATTTGCTGACAAGAGGCCAGCTGAGCGCCTGGCAGCAGAGCGTCCCGGCGAAACTGAGGACGGCCGGGAGCAGCGACTCACGGATGGAGCGTCAGACGAAACGCGCCGGGGTGGAGAGGGGGATAGAGACTTCTTCTTGGGGGCCTTCTTGGAAGTCCGAGGAGGCACAGGGGTGGTGGGCTGGACCCGAAGAAGGTCCTCACGCGCGGGGTCCGTTTTGGAACGCCAGACCTCGGAAGCTGGGGTCCTGAACGTTTCCCCGATGGACACCTGAGAAGAGGATCGCTTCTCAGGCGGCGGGGGGGGGGGAGGAGGAGGAGAAGGGTGGCCCCTGGGGCAGAGGGGGCGGGGGCCACAGTGGAGGAGGATTTGGAAGGGAGGGATTTGGGAGGCAGAGACCCTGGATGGGGGGAGGAGGCGGAGGAGGGACAGGATAGGGGTGAGGATACCGTGGAAGGAGGGGACACAACTGAGGCAAACGAAGTGGTCAACAGCATGGGATGGAGGCGGTCATACTTCTTCCTGGCCTCAGAATAAGAGAGACGATCCAAAGTTTTGAGTTCTTGTATCTTCTTCTCCTTCTGATATGTGGGGCAGTCTGAGGATCTAGGCGATTGGAGGCCAGGACAATTAACGCACCGAGGTGGTGGAGTGCATGTATGGTCCTCACAAAGAGAACGTCCACAATCGCCACAAAGGGGCTCAGCCTCACACCGTGACGACATGTGCCCAAAGCGCAAACACCGAAAACAGCGCATAGGAGGCGGGACGTAAGGTCGCACGTCGCACCGGTAGCACATCACCTTTACCTTCTCCGGGAGAACGTCCCCCTCGAAGGCGAGGATAAAGGCCCCAGTGTCGATGCGACGGTCTTTGGGGCCGCGCTGGACTCGCCGGACGAAATGCACGCCTCGGCGCTCCAGGTTGGCCCTGAGCTCCTCATCAGATTGCAGCAGGAGGTCCCGATGAAAAATAACCCCCTGCATCCTATTTAGTGCCAGATGCGGGACAATGGACACTGGGATATCCCCTAGGCGGTCGCACGCCTGGAGCGCCGCCAACTGTGTGGCGGAGGTGGTCTTTATAAGAACGGACCCCGAACGCACCTTACTGAGAGCCTCGATTTCCCCGAAGATGTCCTCAATGTGCTGAACAAAGAACATGGGCTTGGAGGTGGCGAACGTCCCCCCATCGGTTCGAGAACAGACCAAATAGCGGGGGAAGTACTTCGCCCCAAGCCGGCGGGCCTGTCCCTCCTCCCAGGGAGTGGCCAAGGGGGAAAGGGCAGGAGAACCAGAACTAGAGACAGTACCTTTCCGTTTGAAAGACTCGGCCGCAGAGCGACCTGATACGTGTTGACGTTTCATCTGCGAAACGTCCGCCCCGATACCACCCACTCCGACCAGGGGCTCTCCCCACGGGCGCCACCCAGCCTCAGCAAGGGCCACCTGGCAGGATGACCGTTGCCGGGAGTCCTGATGCCCCAAGGAGACGGGCATCTACTCCTTGGCCGACGTTGGGAGGGTGCAGCTCAGGTATCGGCAGTACGATCCCTGTGTTGTCAGGGGGCTACAACCTAGAGGGTACATGACGACCCCACCACAATGGGATGGCTACCGTGCTGGATTTCTGGTGCCATGGAAAATCCATCATGATCGTAGGTGCAGATGGGGACGCACTATGGGCGTAACTTGTACAACCCATCAGGCGTTTAGGCCCAATTTGAGGAATAGTGGGTATGGTTACAACGCCGTTACAATGCTGAGTGCCAAGGTCTTAGTGCACTGAGGACCAGTGGTACACCATGTAAGGCGTCCTCCCCCAAAAGTCTCGTACTTCTGTAGAATTTTGATAAATGGAGGTCAAACCCCAAGGGGGACCATCACATGGAAGCCCGAAACGGTTGAAACTCCTTTTAGTCGCCTCTTACGACAGGCAGGAATACCTCGGGCCTATTCTTACCCCGGACCCGCAGGGGGGGTTGCAGTTTATGTGACACACTCTTATGTTTTCATCACTTTTTTGGAAGTGATTATCACATCCATAAGAAAACCTAAATCGGACAAGGTAGAAGAATCTCTTTACCCATTCATCTCTTTACCCATCTCTTCTTACCAATCTCTTTACCCATTGCACCCAAGTGTGCAAGTTAGGTGGGTCGACAACATATTCCTGTCATGTGACGCACATGCCGTCACCAGTGTCGTATAGAATATATCAGACGTGTTTTCCTGTGGAGGAATCGGTTGACCTATGACCTTGCGATCTAATGTTTTCGGTTCCCATTGGAGAAGCACGTCCGTTCGTCTACTAATCGCACGGTTTTACGGTGCGCTCGCAACACACAGACACTAGACTTATTACAGTGAACAGAGAGGTCAATGAACGAATGGACAGATCATAACTTTGCAAAAATGAAGTAAGTATACTTTTCGCTTGAGAGTAGACTTGAACCAAGGACCTCTCGCTCCGCAGCTGCTCACGCTAACCACGGGACCACGGCGCTCCTGTGCTGGCATCATCCTTGATTTTGCCTATGTTGCCCATGGACTACTCAGTTTGTATATTTTGCTTATTTTTTCATAGTTCCACACAACTTCTTCCTGTTTTCTCGACTGATCTGTGTTCAGTTTTACAAGGCCTATCCACTGTGCCAAATTATAACTAAACCTGAGGGGGGTGCGATGAGGAGGTTCCCTTGTTAGGATCCACCAGTTCGGCAACCCCCTCGGTGCCATCCACCTGCCTTTGTTGTCCACTGTAACTACGTGTCTACAAAGAGAGAACCCGTGACGACAGTGCCAGGAGCCTGTAGGTATTCTATGCTGCTGATCTTTCGCCTTTAACTGCTGCCCTTGCGCCTAATTGTAGGTCTTCCGGAATCGAAGAGCGTCGAAGGGTTTGCCGGTCTGCAAGCGTCTACGACGTCATCATGGATTCTGTCTGTACAGCTACATTTTTCAAATCCTCGATAAAGGTAGGCACATGCCACCGAGGGTTTTGCCGAATTGGTGAAGGACGGCGGGTCTTAGAGGGACTCCTTGCCGTTTCATTCGAACACGTGTTAATATCGTATTCCCTCCGTGATCGTGCACAGGACACAAAATAGGAGCGCTGAAAAAGCACAAGCACGCTTAGTTGCTTCACTTTCAAATTTCATTGACTGTTTTTGAGCGGTACCCTGTGATTCAAACCTGAAACTGAGTGAGGTGCCGCAGTGGTTAGCACACTTTACCCGCATTCGGGAGGACGACGGTTCAAACCCGCGTCCGGCCATCCAGTTTTAGGTCTTCCGTGCTTTCCCTAAAGCGCTTCAGGCAAATGCCGGGGTGGTTCCCTAGAAACGGCATGGTGGCTTCTTTCCCCACTCCCCATTCTCCTCTAATCCGATGGGACCAATAACCTCGTCGTTTGGTCCCCTCCCACAAATCAGCCAACCAATCACCCAATCTGAACACAGGGCGAAAATTGTGGTCGTGTAGCGTTCCAAATGGCTGCCGTGACGTGCAATGGGTATACAGTCCCACAATTCCCTTAGAGAGAAGTTGAAATGTCCGAGGATATTAGCAGTGTCAAACGTTGTGAAGAACGTTTTCCTGTTCCTCATCGCAATGCGAACTCTTGATTCCGACCCGATAAGTGCGGAAATCAACGCCACAAGAAAGGGGTGGTTTAATTGACGCCCTTCATGGAACCCCCTGAGGGCTTTTCGTGCCGATTTTCAGCAGCGGCTTGTCTGGAAAGTTTTGCTCGGTCATTCACTACAAAAACAGCGCGATTTGAACGATGTTCGTCGCGTTTTAATATGGCGGGCAGATTCGATCCGGGGCCGATCACATCATAGTACAGAAATAGGCATAGTAACCCGCACGGTTATGCGGGCGGGTTCCATACTGTCTCTTCAGCAGTTAACAAGTTTCTACAAAAATGCTCTTTTTGCAGATGAATGGAGCCATAAGCTTCCACTTAGGCTAAAACATACATTGTACGTTACTCTTTACAGCCAACTAGTTTCTATTGAGTGTTGCTCCTGAGCTACGTGCCATGCACCGACTGCTTTCAAACTGTCAGGAGGTGAAGTGTTTCTACTACAATTTGTTAATCATCACGAAAAGTAACAGACTTTGTGAGTTCGCTGCCGTTTTCATGTGCATGGTACCTTTTTCTAAGCGGAACTAGTAGTGTAACTAAAGTACGTGGAAGAAGATAAGCAAGGAGAGGCACAAAGCAGTCAGTCGCAATCCCATTAGTTTTTATTGTACTTCCAAATCTAGATTACGGCTATATCTAGCCATCTTCAGTGCTAAAATACAAGGAAATCACAATACAAAAATTAATTTACTGTACACAGAAGAAGAAGTAAACATCATGTTATATAGTAGCTAACCACTCTGGTCAACATACCACTTTCGTCACAATTCAACAGATTCGCGGCAGTTCATATCACCATGTGTTTTTACAGTTGTGTAGGCAGAAGGGCACTGAGGCGGTTGTTTACAGCAAGTACAACCGCCTTGGTTTACGTCATGCAGCACAAATAATGCCCTCCAAGTACGAAATAACTAACTCAGTTTTGTTTCACTACAGAAGTTAAAAAATAGTTTTTTAATATAATATCTAAAATCAAAAAGCATATTTGCTTATCATTTTTGAAATATTAAGGAAATGCAAAATTACAACGTATGCAAAGCATCATTAGTCGCTTCAAATAACTATCTTTTATAAAATTATTACATCACATTAGAAATAAAAATTTACAAACTAAAAAGATTTTGTTGAAGATCGTCTTGTAAAATAGTTACATACCAGACTAAAATTCGTCAGAAGCTAAAACCTAGGTTAGTTACTCATATCGTAGTGGTTAGATGACCCACACAATCTTTGATATAAAGAAATAATGTCCTTACTAATAATTTTTAAGAAGATCTTTTAACAACAAAGTAAAATAATGAAGATAAAAATTACAAGGATGGTTTAACCAGTCACACTTAATAAAACATAAAAACGCCCTCTATTGACGTAAGACTTCACACATAAACGTAGTGTGTAGTTACAACTGATTTACGCTGTTTGCAGAAAGGCGATCAAACAAATTGCCATTATACCTATTTTTAGGTTAAAATTCAATTCTTACTTGCAATACTGATTTACTTGCAGTTGGTAAATTATATATAGCATTTGTCAGTAAAAACAAAATGGAAGATTAAATGATCCTCTAACAATAATCAATTATGTTCTCACATACTATCATACCAAATGTTGACTTTTTAAAGGCAGGCTGAAATTCTATATCAGCTCCCTTGTGGTCGTCACATCTCTTGCCACGAAGTCGGAGATCGTCGAAGAGCTCTCGAACTCGGGTGCTCTTCACCAATACCTCCTCATTAAGCACATGGGCGTTATATCTCAGATGGCAGCATATCTCCATCTCCTCTAGGAGGTCCATGAATCTGCCTTTCTCAGCGTAGAGCAATAACATGACACCCGACCTCAGATAGGGTAGGCTGTGTCCTCAACCAAATGGGCAGCGAAGTTTGGTCTCTCTTGGAAGTTTAAATGCTCACCAAACCTAATCTCAGGTCTTCTACCTGTCTGTCCCACATAACGGGCGTCACTGACTGGACGTTCCATTCTATACACACTCGATTAGTGGTGTATTTATCTTTTATCAACCCCGTTAGCCAAAATACTCCCAAGAAGATTCGACATTATGTTTGGTGAGATTCAAACTTTCGAGAGGGAGAATATAGTTGAGAGATGAAACTTCGCTGCCCAATTGATTGAGGACACCGGACTGTGGGGAAACCGGCAGAGAAAAGAATAGGAAACTTTGGTGCTAAGAAGTACGTTGAAAATTGGGTGGACCGATTAGGAATGACGAGGTTCTTCGCAGAATCGTTGAGGAAAGGAATATAAGGAAAACACTTACAAGAAGAAGGGACAGAACGGTAGGTTAACTGTTAGTCATCAGGGAATAACTTACATGGTACTAAAAGAAGCTGTATACGGTAAAAGTTGTAGAGGAAGACAGAGACTGGAATATACCCAGCATATAATTGAGGACGTAGGTTGCATGTGCCATTCTGAGGTGAAGGGTTTGGCACAGGAGTGAAATTCGAGGCGGGCCGCATCAAACCTGTCAGAAGACTGATGAAAAAAAAAGTAAACGTACCCGAGTAAGTTTGTCTATGATGATGGGATTCATCGTTCATTGTGGAATGACACTCGTATGGTTATATATTGTTTTGAACAGGTCTGTTCAAATGGTTCAAATGGCTCTGAGCACTATGGGACTCAACTGCTGAGGTCATTAGTCCCCTAGAACTTAGAACTAGTTAAACCTAACTAACCTAAGGACATCACAAACATCCATGCCCGAGGCAGGATTCGAACCTGCGACCGTAGCGGTCTTGCGGTTCCAGACTGCAGCGCCTTTAACCGCACGGCCACTTCGGCCGGCAACAGGTCTGTAACTTAATACTAAGTGTGTACAGAAAGGCTGTTGAATACAAAATACTGCGTCCGTTTTCCACAATTTTTGGTACGAGTATGGTGTTGACAGTGTTCGAAGGACGCAAACTGATTATATCCGCACATACGACTGTTAAGAGAACTCAACGATCCAGCTCACTGACGAGATTATATGCGTTTACGATTTTCTCATCTTATTCGGTGCAGAAACGGTAGAAAACCAACAAATAAAATCTGAGAATAAAAATAGGTTAACTTTGGTGCGTATTAGATTTTGTGCATGACCAAAACTCTTTAGGATATTTCATCCATTGATTATGATAGTGCTTATAGAAGTTAGGGACGGGGAAAAATCGAGCTGTTAGAACAGATACTACTATTTTAGTTCTGAATAATCGGTAGTTTTCGGTACTTAGTGCAGGTTATGACATATGCCTTTTTTGGCTACTAACCGAGTAGAAACGCCGAACTACATTCTTCCTACACTCACCATACACTACGAGCATGTCGGCTTTTTCTGTGTTGGTAAATCCCGTCGTCCACCCACGACCTACTGCTTGGACTGTCACACACTATTAGCAAGACGCAATACACTGAAAGAACACACAAGCACACGGTAAGCGAACGTAACATCGTACCTACCAACTACGCAGGTTGAATGGCACAAAGTTTTCCATGTGGGAACTTAACAAAATGCGATATCTAGTAAAGGACTCGCACTTGAATCCTATAACAAACACCACTGTCATTTTAATTTACCCTACTTTAGCTTGTTAATGTCAGTAGGCGTTGTTCCACAGAAAAAAAGAGTACGTCTGCACAAAAAATTCACTTTCAAATATTACAATCTGTTGATCGGTTAACAGTACGAGCCTCTGGCTACCAATCCATTCTGTGAAAACCGCACATCAATAGCACTTCCCATTTCCTCAATATCTGCGGTGCAAGTTTTAGGTTATTTACCCTGTACATATTGGGATGTAATCATCATGTGGTACTCTCAGTCAGTTCTGCTATGTACACAGTCACCTGTCGAAAATGTCGATCACTATACAAACAATTTGACGTGAAAATAGAAATGAGTACCTATATGCAGTTAAGACCCATTACAGAACCAATCACGAACATATGTGTAACGCTAAAGCAGTGGAAACCAATATGTCCGCAGTAAACAACATAACTAAAAATACGTGGTTAATGACATCACGCAAATAAATATCCCATAATCTTCGGCATGATCGTGCATACAACATAGTTACAAACACAATCTATTGGCACGACGTACATACACCTACACAACAGGTCTACGTCGTAATCAGCAATAAAATGAAAATGCAGGTTACAAACACAATCTATTGGCATGACGTACATACACCTACACAACTGGTCTACGTCGTAATCAGCAATAAAATGAAAATGCAGGCTCTTACACAGTATAGAAGCTAAAATAAAACATATAAAGACCTAAGCAAATATAGGCTGCAAAACCAATCGTAAACCTATATAACCTTGTATGAAGACAAGGCAGGGAGAAAAGGACAAATTAATGGAAAAAAAATCATTTATCAAAACTGTCACCCTGTTGGGTCGTAAGTTTTAAGTGGTTGGCATGACCAAATTACTAAAGCGTCAACATTATTTATGTTATCCATAATTATTTATCACTCTGCGTACATGTGACCCTGGCATACGACACGACATCGTCAAATTTGGAACAGAATTGCACAATTTCGTGGCATGTGTTGAGGTGAAAAACCTTCCTGCAAAAATATACAAAAAATTAATAATCAAAACCCGAACGGCAATGTGCGTAATAGGAAACACATACAATGAACATTAAATGATAAGATTATTTGTGTAGTTGATGAAACATCATAACGTCATTGCGAAATACCAGAAGAATGCAAAGCACGCACGTGAAAGACAGTGGCATTTTGTTGGGGCCACAGCGATATGAAGGGACTGTAGCACGTGTACACATTAATATCCAGTCTGAAAGGACTACTGAAGAGTGAAAGACATTTTTCACCTACGAAACGTAGCCTCCACTCGGGAAGATCGTATCAGGCCTTTGGAACACGCATGCTCTCCGTCGAAATAGTAATCTCAAGAGAAGAGCCATTGTTACGTGGCACAAATGTCACCAAAAGAGTGGGTAAAGCGTTGCAGATTTTTTTTCGCCCGTTTACTGAGGAAGGGCGGAGCGGCGAGGTCGGCGTGACTCACCTGTGGCCCGGATGCCGCCATTGTGGGCGGTGAATGGGCGGCGGGCACCTGCTGGGGGCGGCACCGCCTCAAAAGCCGGCCGGCTGAAAGGCCGTGATGCCAGATTACCGCGGACAGCCCCCGGCCGCCGTATTCACCGCCGCGCGTAAGAAAGCGTAGCCTGGGCGGCGCGGTCAAAGTCAACCACGCGCTAGTCGCGCTCCCCTAACCCGATATACGTCTGCAGAACGGATGCAGCGCATTTCATATCTACGAATCTTTCCTATTCTTAGAGAGCGGGAATTAGCCCTATTGCGGCCCATGAATAAACTTCTATCCCTATTCTCTCCAAATAGCAGTAGTGTTGAGTGGTACTTAAGATGGGTAAATAAATTAGTGAAATCAATGTGAAGCGAAGTAGAAATTAGAAAATAAATGAAAAACTTAGTTTAATTTAAAAGAATTACACACTGGCAAACCGCAGGCAAAGCAGCAGTGGCAACGACCGGCGCTTGCAAGTCAGCACGTTCAAGAGAAGCCATGGCCCTCCCCACATAAGCGGAAGCTGTCGATTCAGCCATCAGGGCATCGCCCGACGGGCTCACGTGTTTCTCAATTGTCACATGTGATCAAAGGCCCTCGCCTACATTCGAAGAGCCAATGACCGACGTTAAGAAGATTCTTCGAGAAGCTTTTCAACGTGACAGAAGAGGCCATGACCGTGAAGTCGTTCACCTCCAGTGAATTGAAGTGAATAAATGCGTGAGATGCAGTAGGCCCGACAGCAGTAGTTTTCAGTTCAGTTTCGGTGCTGAAGACCGTCATGCAGGAAGAGACTACATCGTACACAGAAGCACCAAGTCCGCCGCTGTAATGGAATAGCAAGCAGCAGCCTCGCCGCCAAAAGACAGAAGTTAGAAGGTATTTGAAGACTGATTTCTACGTACCCGGGTGACTCGTGAGGACGGGAAGGAGACGGCCTCACATCAGCAGTCACCTGTCAGCTGGTGATGAAGATCTGACACCCGAAGACTGGCAAGCTGGAGTCCATTATTCGGGTCCGGGACACTGGCCTTCCCCCGCCGCGCCGCTCTGCTGGCCGACGCACAACACTGACACACGCGGCCGCTTAGAAAAGAGAAACACTGGGACGCCACATCCAAGGTATCACCATCCGATTCACGACTTCGTTCTCAATAATTAAACGGGCCACAGCATGATGCGCCTCTCCAGTCAACTAGGGCGAAACTGCGACACGAGATACACACCGCCAGGCATAATCAGACGACGCCGCTCATGTAGCATGAACGCTTCGTAAACGACAGAGCTGCTGCTCTCCCAGCCAGAACAATCCAGTAAGGAAACCGTTGTACAAATCTTCAATGAAAGTTATCTTATGTAAAAATGCTGTTTCATTCTACCTCATACCCGAGCCAAGGGAGAACCCACCCTGCCCACATGTTGTTAAGAGAGAAAAAGTAATTTATTTAGTGTTTTTCACCCTGTCATGATGCTTTAGAATCAAATGCCCTTTGCAGTAATGCTCATCCTGACAATTGACTAGCATCAAAAGAGAAAACCCAGTTACAGTAATATAAAAACAATAAAATTTGAATTTCATAATAAAATATTTTGGGTGGTTTCAAAGTGAAACCTCTAGGCCGGTAACGAAGCAGACTATTACGGGCGGTCATCTTGCATTGTAAGCGTTGCCGGGGAGCTGGGAGGTGAGCAGATTTGGTTCTCATGCTGGCGCAGCTGACGCTGGCTACTGGGCCCAGCTAGCTGTGTACTTGACTAACGCTGCGTGCAACACGTTTTACAGACTCTCTACGAATCTTAAGAAGTGCTGTTAAACATTAATCGATTCTTTTCATACTCAGTGGACCAAATTCTATGGATAATACAACCGTACTGTTAACATTTCAAATCAATAACTTCAATACTTTCGGAGATATAAATTTTTACCTATAACACATAATAACGGTGTTGGCATTGTGAAACTGGCTTAGGAACTGAAAGGTATTCATCTATAGTATCAATTGAAACTACAGCCAAGAGGATAAGCTCATATAATCTTATCTTCTGGAATTTTATTTAGTTTCATTACCACTGATTTCACGCGTCATTAAAAGTACTTGGGAAATCAATTATTTCATCGTGTTTTGACTGTGAGAGTGTTGTGGAGAGACAGCGTGAATGGAGGACATATGTAAACTGAGAAAGTGATATTTTAATAAAACTATGTAAATGTGTGCTTGAGAAAGTTGTTGTGCAGTAGGGGCATTTCTGGCGTACACTCGAGTGAGCTTGACATTTTAAAAGGCAACCAGAAGGGGCGTTGACTATTAAATTTATTAGTAATCTATTTTGTGGAAATGAATCGTATTTTTTCATTAAATTTTATTTAGTTTCGGAATTGTGAGATTTCTACTTTAAATTACACTACTGGATATTAAAATTGCTACACCACGAAGATGACGTGCTACAGACGCGAAATTTAACCGACAGGAACAAGATGCTGTGATATGCAAATGATTAGCTTTTGAGAGCATTCACACAAGCTTGGCGCCGGTGACGACACCTACAACGTGCTGACATCAGGAAAGTTTCCAACCGATTTCTCTTACACAAACAGCAGTTGACCGGCGTTACCTGGTGAACCGTTGTTGTGATGCCTCGTGTAAGGAGGAGAAAAGCTTACCATCAAGTTTCAGACTTTGATAAAGTTCGGATTGTAGTCCATCGCGATTGCGGTTTATCGTATCGTGACATTGCTGCCCGCGTTGGTCGAGATCCAATGACTGTTAGCAGAATATGGAATCGGTGGGCTCAGGAGGGTAATACGGAACGCCGTGCTGGATCCCAACGGCCTCGTATCACTAGAAGTCGAGATGACAGGCATCTTATCCGTATGGCTGTAACGGATCGTGCAGCCACGTCTCGATACCTGTGTCAACAGATGGGGACGTTTGCAAGACAACAATCATCTGCACGAACAGTTAGACGACGTTTGCAGCAGCATGGACTATCAGCTCGGAGACCATGGCTGCAGTTACCCTTGACGCTGCAACACAGACAGGAGCGCCTGCGATGGTGTACTCTGCGACGAACCTGGGTGCACGAATGGAAAAACGTCTTTTTTTTCGGATGAATCCAGGTTCTGTTTACAGCATTATGATGGTCGCATCCGTGTTTGGCGACATCGCAGTGAACGCACATTGGAAGCGTGTATTTGTCATCGCCATACTGGCGTACCACCCGGCGTGATTGTATGGGGCGCCATTGGTTACACGTCTCGGTCACCTCTTGTTCGCACTGACGGCACTTTGAACAGTGGACGTTACATTTCAGATGTGTTAGGACCCGTGGCTCTACCCTATATTTCAGCAGGATAATGCACAACCGCATGTTGCAGGTCCTGTACGGGCCTTTCTCGATACAGAAAATGTTCGACTACTGCCCTGGCCAGCACATTCTCCATATCTCTCACCAATCGAAAACGTCTCGTCAATGATGGCCAAGCAATTGGCTCGTCACAATATGCCAGTCACTACTCTTGATCAACTGTGGTATCGTGTTGAAGCTGCATGGGCAGCTGTACCTGTACACGCCATCCAAACTCTGTTTGACTCAATGCCCAGGCGTACTGATGTCTCAGGATCTATGCACCCAAATTGCGTGAAAACGTAATCACATGTCAGTTCCAGTATAATATATTTGTCCAATGATTACCCGGTTATAATCTGCATTTCTTCTTGGTGTAGCAATTTTAATTGCCAGTGGTGTACTTGTGGTAATCTCATTGGCTGACATTAGAAATACCGGGAGTATAGAAGTACTCGAGATGATCTAATTGGCAGCTTAACATGCTAGTCAATAGGAATTCAGCATTTCCCATCCGTTTGAGTGGGACCTTGTGTCTCAGATCTATTAGCGGAAATAGTCGGTCTGGAGCCGTCTTCTCGTAAACATCTATGTTAAATCGCGCTGATCAAATTTGTACCAAAATGAAGAAATTCACGCGTTTCATCCGTTCTCATTCGCTGACGAAAAGTGACTACAGTGTTGAGTATTTTGTGAAAGTTTGAGCGTTATGAGTGGTTTATTTTAGGAGATATTAGCGTGTGAACATCTCACGTCGTCCATAAACTCCACGTGGCGGGTTTCGTGCAGATTACGAGACATTATGGCGAGCACTTCTTTACTAGAAGCCTAATGAACGACAGAATGTGTTAACTCGCAGGTAGTCGTGGGTCAATGACTGTTTAGGACGTTCAAAATGTGGGTGGGGTTGGACTAAATATCTTCTGACTGCTTTCGGGTGTGAACTTGTAACAGAAAGAGACAGTAACATTGCATTATTGTTATTGGGATATTAAATACGAACTTGATATCCATTTTCCGTGTTTTAAAGACAAACCAACTTAAAGGAAATGTTAGACATTTTTTCAAACGAGTCATTCAAAAATCTTGAATACTCGATAGTTTAACTAACTTTCAGCTACTGCCCACTGCCTGGACATATGTGGCCTTTCTATGGTAGGTATTTAAAATCTCCTTATTCTTTAATTTTCCTCGGCGCTGCTTTTGTCTGCTAAACCAGTATCTACCACTGCAGAGTGAAGGGGCAGACAACCTGAAACCTATCCAGGCAGGTGGACTGATTGCTTAAATTACAGTGAGAGATCTACCCAACCCACCGCAGACCGTTAAGATTATTTTGATGGATACATTTTTTCTTGAAATTAAGTGAAATAGTTCTTTGCTTGTGTCATACGCAAGCCCACATTACATGTTTTACACATTAATATTGTGCGATGTGATACTTCGGTAGTACTACAGTGGACAATTGTTAGATATGGTCCACTTTCTAGCATATAGGATGCATTGTCAAAAGCTTTCCTGGTTTCCTGGTACAACGAATAGCTTGAATCTGTTCTATTGGATCTGAGACCTCTTGCGACTGGGAGATGATGAAGATGCTCCAATAGTGAGGGTCTGAAACGCTTCAACGATACTTTTCGTGAGTGCAATGCTCATTATAAATTACGAAGGCATTTGCAACAATGTCATGAAGAAAGTGCCAGAAAATTCCTTGCCAAAAGCTTTTGCTTTTACTATCAATTGGTTTCCTGTTGGCGGTAATTTGTAATCTATGTTGACTCTGTATAAATATAAAAAAAAATTCGCATCTAGATTTGCCATATGGATGTCGTTATGTGCCTGTGGTCTAAAATGAAACCGCAAGCATTTTTGTAGGAAACGAAACTACTTATTAAAATTTATTAATACACTGAAGCTCAAAGAAACTGATGTAGCCATGCGTATTCAAATACAGAGGTAGACAGGTCTAATACGGTGCTGTGATCGGCAACGCCTGTATAAGACAACAAGTGGCCGGCGCAGTTGTTACATCGGTTACTGCTGCTACAATGGCAGATTGTCAAGATTTGAGTGAGTTTGAACGTGGTGTTCTAGTCTGCGCACGAGCGATGGGACACAGCATCTCTCAGATAGCGATATAGTGGGGATTTTCCATCATGACCACTTCACGACTGTATCGTGAATATCAGGAATCCAATAAAACATCAAATCTCCGGCATCGCTCCGACCGGAAAAAGATCCTGCAAGAACGGGACCAAGAGCAACCCTTCTGCAAACTGCTGCTCATCTCTTGATCTATTCTAACCCCTTTGGCAGAGACTAAATGGCCTAGAAAGGAAATCTGTTGGTGCGCCAAGGTGACGCTCAATCTTGCTTTCTTGAACCTCTCTAACTCTGCTTCCAGATGCCACAAGCGCTCCTCAGAGATGGAACTATAGACAATAACATCGTCCAAACAGTTGTATACATGCTCAAATTTTAAGTCGCCGAGCACTCAGTCCAGTAACCTAGATAAAACAGCCGCTCCTGTCGACAGACCGAACGGTACTCTGTTAAATTCGAAGAGATTACAATCAGTACTGAAGGTGGAATTTGGTAACAGTCTTTGTTCAAATCTAAAACGGTGAAATACTTTGCTCCAGAGAATCATGTGAAACAGTGATGAATATTAACTAAAGGCACGGACTCCAAGGTAAGCTTTTCGTTCACCAACCTGTAATCAACTACAGGTCGGAGCTCCCCCTTACCACCCTTATGACCCAAGAACATAGCTGACGCGTGGGGGGATGTAGAAGGTCTTATAACCCCTTCACGCCCCTATCAGGGCACGCAGGCTCTTCATCTTGGGGAGGGGATAACATGCAGGGCGATTGACGGACCGGAGCATCGACATTCAACCCGTTTTTCTACTGGGTTTTGTTAGTCATGTCAAGCCTATTGGTGAGGACCTCCGGAAACTTATCCAGCACTTGCGACAATTGGACTCCTTGTTGTGGCACCAAATGATTCTCTTCATAACACCCAGTAGCAGGCAAAACAGAACACGCCGGCAATGAGATATTACACGAGCAAAAGTTTGAAACAAATAGTGCCTGTTGACCATTCACCATTAATTCCGAACGGTATATAAATTAAAGGCGCTGCAGTCTGGAACCGCAAGACCGCTACGGTCGCAGGTTCGAATCCTGCCTCGGGCATGGATGTTTGTGACGTCCTTAGGTTAGTTAGGTTTAACTAGTTCTAAGTTCTAGGGGACTAATGACCTCAGCAGTTGAGTCCCATAGTGCTCAGAGCCATTTGAACCATTTTTTTGGTATATAAATTAAGAGCCCAGTATAAAATTAACGGACAATTGTTAACCGCTAACAACTTAATCGGCCAGGAAATACTCACGCTAACCCCAAACACACCAATACACCAACTAAAAGCAGTTGATGGCCGATAAGAGATCGGCACTTCAGAGAAGAAGTTCGTAAGGAAACAAACGTACATAAAGATCGATATTCCGGGTACCAATGGTCCCTTTCCAGACTTTCGACACCATCAACTGTCTATCTCCCATTTTCGCTGAATTGGACACTCACGAACAAAATATCCCACCTGTTGGCAACAAAAATAGTCTTTAGATCACTGTCGCGGGCCACTGTCGAATTTGGGTTGCCGAAAGAACAGATACCATCTTCATATAGATAAGGCTTACCGGCCAATGATCTTCTTCAGTGCGGATGCACTCACATTGCACGAACTCTTACGGGAATCGACAGATTGACTGCAGCGAGTAATGACTATAGTGGGGCAGGGGCACTACAAATGTAGTGTGTGTACAGTAAGCTGGAAGTGTGGATCTCACGGGGAGCGTGCCAGAGATCGCACTATCCTTTGTGTCCTGAGTGGCTAAATGGGATAGAGCGTCTGCCATGTAAGCAGGAGATCCCGGGTTCGAGTCCCGATCGGAGAACACATTTTCAACTGTCCCCCTTGATATTTATCAACGCCCGGAAGCAGCTAAAGGTCTGGATTTCACTGTAATTTCAAAGGTAATAATCGTTTTAGAAACAAGGCCAAGGGAACGTGGAACGGCTAGGGAAGGTTCAGAGAAAACATCTTTCACTCTTTAGTTTACGCACTTTACCTAAACACGAGACAAGATTTTTCAATTGAAAAATTTGACAGTGTTTTATGAAATATAATTTAAATGAAGACACATAGCATAGCCCACAGCCCAGCTCAAGCGCTTGTGGAAGGTTCACAATTCCTGAGAGAAATGTTAAACATCACATTTACACTCTTCTGTCCGTTAAAGGTAACAGTTCTTTTCTTTTAACAGAAAGGATTTAACCATTTAAGAGAAAACAACCACACTTTCAAGACAAGCTTCGAATTATGTATTATTGCTTTGAAATAGTAAAGTTACATGATTCCAGCACACTTAATATCTTACAGTTTCCTTCAGTTAAGAAATAACAATAAAGCTCTTAAAGTCTTAATCATTTGAAAAAGGAGGAAAAAAGACATTTCGGAGCCCCTCGCCAAAGTACACCTTCAAGACAATATTTCAACTATGTAAATGCTTTACCTAACTCTTGATTCGGTGAGCCGTCTACGAGGCCGCCGTCCGTCGGTTATGGCGTGTACTAGCATCCTTCCACCCCGTCAGAGAATCGTCGTCTTCTACAGGGTGTGGTCCTCACGCCGGCAGAACCAGAACATACTAAGGGGTGTGTTAACAGCCGGTTCCATACCATTACTCGAGTAGTAGCTTCAGTAAACACACAGGGCAGAGAAATACAAGTCCAGTGCGAAACAGCACAGTGCCTTCGTAAAACCACAGCCAGTATGGAAACTGCGAGCTACCAGGGAGTCAGGAGGCAATGGGCAGAAGCCAAGGTCCACAACTCGACGTGGCCATATCGAACCCAAACGCCAGAGAGATCTTACGGAGACACAGAAAGACTCATGAGGTGGCCTACAGATACAAAGTTTAAGCCAAACAGTCGCCCGACTTAGGTCAAATGGGAGGAGGCAGCAACTTGTACTGTTCATGGGTGGGGTTAGTGATACAAACCAATACCCCAAAGATGTCGGAAAATGTTCAGAATACAACACTTTGTGGGCCTTCAGATTAATGGGATAAAAATAACACATCCGTCAGCAAGGTGACACTATCCAGTCTTAATCTTTTAGGAATTCACGTAAGCAAACGCCGGCCGGAGTGGCCGAACGGTTGTAGGCGCTACAGTTTGGAACCGCGCGACCGCTACGGTCGCAGGTTCGAATCTTGCCTCGGGCATGGATGTGTGTGATGTCCTTAGGTTAGTTAGGTTTAAGTAGTTCTAAGTTCTAGGGGACTGATGACCTCAGCACTTAAGTTCCATAGTGCTCAGAGCCATTTGAACCATTTTGAACGTAAGCAAACAACTATCCTCAATTGTCAATGTTGCCATTGTTAAAGAGTCTTGTGAATTGAGAAACAGTGAGCACCAGCTCATTTCACAATATTTGCAACTAGTAACTAACACAGATGAGTCTGCTAGAGTGTGTGAAGTAAGTAACTATCTATCTGTGGATTATTTATTTCACTCAAAGTGGGCCAATGGCCTCAAAAGTAATGCTCGTTAGACATCGTCATTACTCCCTACAGTTCTAAAATTACGAAACTGCAGTACCTGTGTTGTGAAAAGTAAGATTTGAGTGCAATAAAGTCCTACCACTCGCTATTATGGCTTTATGTAATAACGAATCATAGATAAAGGCAACTAAAGTTGCAAAGTAAGTAGTCCCTGTAAACGGCAAAATGTAATCCTAATCGTGAAAAGTATGAAATAGATAGTGAATATACTACACAGAAAAAATACACCAAAAAGATTGATATGGCATTACAGAAGACAGTAGACAAAACGACTGTAGAAGTATAAAATTGAATGGGAAATAGAGCATGTATTTGGTTAACAAATGATCCAAGGAACTGATGTAATGAAAAACGCAAATTATGTGCAGTTAAATTCGGTACTGCTTCAGAATAAGACAGATGACTGGAAAAATATTTTACGCATGCCTGTGTTGTGTATACACTCATCATCCAGAACAGTGTAACCACCGACTTAATATCCGGTATGTACACTCTTGACAAGTGTAACAGCGGTGACGCGTCGTGGCCTGGAAGCAATTAAGCCTTCGTAGGCCTCTAGATGAAGTTGATACATCATCTCCACACATCTAATTCCCGTAAATTCCGGGAGGGGGCGAAGAGCTCAGACGCCACGATCAGTCACATCCCAGATGTGGGTTCATATTTGGCGAGTTAAGGGCCAGCACATCACTTGGAGCTTGCCACTGTCTTTCTCGAACCACTCTACCACACTAATGGCATTGTTATATGGCGCATTATCTTGCTGAAAAATGCCACTGCCTTTGGGTTCAAATGGTTCAAATGGCTCTGAGCATTATGGGACTTAAATTCTGAGGTCATCAGTCCCCTACAACTTAGAACTACTTAAACCTAACTAACCTAAGGACATCACACACAACCATACCCGAGACAGGATTCGAACCTGCGACCGTAGCGGTCGCGCGGTTCCAGACTGTAGCGCCTAGAACAGCTCGGACACTCAGGCCGGCCTGCCTTCGGGAAACATGATCGTCATAAAGGTGGTGTACGTGGTCTGAAACTAGTGTATGATAGTCCTTCGCCGTCATGGGACCTTGCACGAACTCCACTGGACTAATGGATGCCCACTTGAATGTTCCCCAGAGCATAATGGAGCCGCCGCCAGCTTGTCTCTCTCCCGCAGCGCATGTGTCAGGAGCTGTTCCCCTGGACGACGACGAATTCGCGCTCTCCCATCGGCTTGATGAAGAAGGTATCAGGATTCATCTGGCCATGCAACGCTCTGCCACTGTGCCAACTTCCAGTGCCAATGAGCACGTGCCCATTTCAGTCGTAATTGCCGATGTAGTGGTGTTAACGTTGGCACATGCATGGATCGTCGATTGAAGAGGCCCATCGTTAGGACTGTTCGGTCCACTGCATGTTCACACACGTTTGTACTCTGCCCAGCATTACAGTGTGATGTTAGTTCCTCCACAGTTCGCCACCTGTCTGGTTTTACCAGTCTGCTCAGTCTACGACGTCCGACAACTGTAATTATGGGTGGCTGCCCAACCCCACGACGTTTTGACGTGGTTTCACCTTGGCTTCCCCACGTGTTGAAGATACTCACCACAGCGCTCCTCGAACATCCGACAAGTCGTGCAGTTTCCGAAATACTCCTGACGAGCCTCCAGAGCATCACAATCTCCCGTGCTTGTGTCTGACTAGTAGTCATTCCTCGCCAGGAGACGCTACTATCGCCTGGAAGGTTTATATCGACAGTAGGTCGGCGGTTATAATGTTGTGGCTGATCAGTGTGTAACATAACTTTTGCTACAACAATATGGACTGCATCGTGAAACTATACAAAATCATTCATGTTAAATCAAGCTCCGATTTAAGTACTCGACTGGCCAGGGCTAATGGCAGATCTAGTTACAGAAGTGTTGGAGACAGTTGATCCAAATATAGACCATTTATTTTACTGCTACCAAAATGCTCCACCTAACAAGAAAAACATAAAACTGTTTCCATTAGTGATACAATATTTTACAGTCAAAAATGGCGTTCCAAATAAGTTAACAGATTTTTTTTTTTTTTTAATTTTCATGAGTTTGCTGATGCCATGTTTCAAACAATTCTCAACTGGGTAGAAAAATACAATTTATCTTTTCATAATGCATCTGAGTTCTGTGCTGAGAACACAACTGCCAATTTTCAAGTTAACTATTCTTCATTTACAGTTATGAGAGACCTGGTACCAGATTTAACTAACGGAAATCATCGTGCACACATAGCGCGCAATTGCATGAGACACGATATGAGTTTTTTATCGTATGACACAAGGACTATAATTTTGAAAATTAATGCTCATTTTTCCACTCTACTGTAAATGAGAAGAGTTAAAGAAAAAATATAAAATCAGTGACTGGCGAATTTCATGAAGTGGAACGCCAGGTGGGAACAAGATGGCTCTCTCTTTTACCACGGATAGATACATTATTACTTAATTGAAAGCTTAGAAGAAAACTTTAAATAATTTCACAGAACTCATCGATGCTTAACATGGCAATCACTCGATTCAAATTGGCTGGTATTTCTATAGACATATTTTAGGTTTGTTTAATACGAATCTAAAATCTCTGGAAGACAACTGCATAACAATTTTGTATGTGTATAATATTATGGACAATCTTAAAAATGGGCTACCAAACAGAAAACAAGATTATATGGAACAGTCTAAAAAATTGAACTATTTTCACCTGAACTGACAAAATTTACAAAAAACTGAAATTTATGAAATTAAGAACTTTCCTGGTGTACAGATCGTTCCATGAAATGCCGAGCCAATTGGCGGATGCGTACAACTCGCTGCCATAATATTTCGGCGCAGAGTCTTCTCGCGTGTAAATACTAACGAAAATCCACAAAGTACTCGTATTCACAGAGCTCTCGTATTCACAGAAACTTTTTGTTATTTGTTGACAAAGCTTTAGAGTACAAAAAACATGATTTGATTTTAGTGACGCAAACGAGTTATTTACACTAATCGATATAAATTAAAAAAGAGTGTTGTATTTGACCGTTCGAAAACAACTGAAAATTTAAAGTCGCAAAAAACTGAACTTAAATATAGATTATATTTATAGTGAAACTGCACTATTAAGCAAGTTTTATGACCAAACATATACTTTTGAAGGTTTTGCAAAATTATCCACTGCACAAAAATAGCAACAAATATTTATTAAAATAAAAGATGATTTTACAAATTTGTATCGATTGGTATCATTTCTGTTGTCTATTCCCAACACTTCGGCATTCACAAAGAGTTTTTTCTGTGATAAGTATTAAGTGGCAGTATGAAAGAAACAAAGCTTCTCTGAATTTGACAAAAAATGAATCATTTTTTATCTTAACTTAAATATATACTGTAAATAGACTGTGAAGCTGTTTAGCAGTGCCAATTGTTAGTTAAATATTGCTAAAAGCAATAAAAAATTTATTTCTAAACGAAATAATCAAGCGAAATAAATAATACTTTAAACTGCTACTATGTACTTTTCTCTACTTTTAACAAGGAGTATAATTTATTAGTTCAAAAAACAAAAGGTGGCAACCCTAACTATTTCGTATGTGCATATTGTAACAGTACGCTATCACCAACTCGGCGTTGGAGTGTTGCAGCACTGTTTCCTTCAAATGCAGAAAACGATTTGCCACACGATACCTCACTTTGTCAATGGAGTTCGCCATTTTCTTTTAGATCCTTTAGTGGCATGCTATGGCATTGTGGTGCAGGAATATCAGTATGGACCAGAACTTCAGATATTTAGCAGTAACCAAGCAAAAAATTTATTACATACCTTAACAATGATATAGACTGGTGTCTAAAATGGCAGGAGGGGGGAACTGTACAAAAACTCAGCTTCGGTGTGGATACTAGGAGGCTAAGACAGCTGTTATTTTGTCTTCCTGATTAAATTATATCAAATCAGTCAACTCATCATAGAGCAGACTTAGAATTGAGACATTCACCGATGGGGTATGGACTTAATGCCAAGGTCATGACCGTGGGTGGCTACAATCAGAATCTAACCCGTGTATCCCCTACTGTTGAGTGTTGTTGCATTAGTTAGGGTGAATGATGATGACTACAGCCGAGAGGCCCTGTGGAAACTCTACTGATCTAAAGAAAGCCATTTATTTCGCTGCAATTGTACATTGCATGGTTAGCTCAGCGAGGCAAACACGCCTCAATCCGTTGACCCTGGACGGCACTGGTTCATGACCAGTTGCTTGCATACAGTGAGGAGACGCTCACACAAGCGCATCCGATATTTTGACCACAGGCTGAAGGAGAGCCAATATCCTCTGTAGGCCACGGCCTCAGCTGTACTCCGTGTTGTGCTACAATGGCTTTCACCAAGATACCACGCATGCTCAGCCCTGCAGCGCTCACTGCAGGGGCGCATGGTAACTGCTGTGTGTGGGATGCTACTCGTTGCCCTCCAGCAGCAGTTGAACGGCAGCTGGCACTGAGAAACCAAGTCCCACAAGGATTTCAGTGCTGGTGGTAGCTGGTGCTGTGGCAGGGAATTCAGTGGTGGCAGCCGCTGGCCCAATTCTAACTCGAACTCATGGCTGCTACTAGTGATGCACAGTCGTCTTTTCGTCCAGCGTGGCCCTGGTGTCGTGATGGTGCTACTAGAAAGAATAAGTACGTCTACCACAAAATCCAGATCTATTTATACAGCTCTATCGAGCATTTGTTACCCCAAAACCTGGCACTTGGTCACATAGCCCATAACAAGAGTCCTGCTCTGGTGTAGTGACATCAACCCTCCCGCTAGAGATATTTCCGTTTGTGTGATGCAGTTTACCGCTGAACTCGGCGAGCCTGCCACACAATCCTTCTGCCTGGATGTTATTCTGACGCACATGTCGTTACAGTGCGGCTGCCAGGCTGTTCATGCTGTTGCAATACTCCACACTGGCTTTCTTCTTATTAATTTCACTAAAACTGGTGAAGACCCAGCTCTCTGCATCTTGTTAAGACCTGGTACTCTACCATAACTTCTACTACCCTCCTACCCTTAATCTACTGGCTATTCCTGAACGCTACACAATAACTACATTAATCTTTAAGCATTCCATACACTTATTTCTCCATAGTGTTGTGGCCACATGTAGTAAGCGTTGCTTCACGCAGTGGAGAATGGCAAAACAGAGGCACGCCGGCGACCGAGGCGTTGCGAAGTAAGCACACACAGATATCCTTGCTGACAGCCGGCCGAAGTGGCCGAGCAGTTCTAGGCGCTTCAGTCTGGAACCGCGAGACCGCTACGGTCGCAGGTTCGAATCCTGCCTCGGGCATGAATGTGTGTGATGTCCTTAGGTTAGTTATGTTTAAGTAGTTCTAAGTTCTAGGGGACTGATGACCCCAGATGTTTAGTCCCATAGTGCTCAGAGCAACCTTGCTGACAGGAGCAGTCTACCAACAGGCTGACGCAAGAACGCACACAGACTGAGCGCCAAGCGAAACCTGGAGAGTGCTGAGTATGGGGAAGTGGGGCCAGAACGTTAAGTTTCGCTGCAGTATACTGCGGGAGTAGTAACAAAACGCTACCACCGAGGGTAAAAAACGTCCTCCTGCCGGATATAAATAGTGGAGCGCAGGCAGCAACAGACAGAAGCCATTATGAAACAGTTCGGATCTGAGGACGGACGTGGTCCATGTCCGAATGTTCAATCTTCGTAGGTGACAATTCCAGAAGTCTGTTCCAGCTCGCAGGAGTCATCCGTTCGCCGCCAGATGTCAACTTCAGCTCTGGAGGCCGGCCCGAGTTCGGTCGGCACCATGGCTGGCTAACTACAGCGAGAACTTCCAGCAGGACCGGCTGCAGCGCGGTCTTGGTCACAGGCGCCGCCGGGGACTGATGCCCGGACTTCACGGCAACCCATTCCCATGGTGCATGGTCCGTCCATGACGAGACCTCGCGGACATCACGACTGATGGCTTCCCAGCCGCCGGTGCAGCAGGTGTCGGCAGCTGACCTCACGGCGACGTGGCTCTGTGGGCGTGCCCGTACTGGGGCGCCGAGCAGCGACGAGTTCATCTCAACCACAGGGCATCCTGGCTTCAGCGGAGCACTGGTGGCCTGAGGCTCTCGAGTGCAATCAGCAGCGCACGTTGCGCCCATTGTCAAGGAATCTACACAGCAGCAGGCAGGTGGAGAGATCCACAGGGCTGGGCAGCGACGACGAGGGAGAAATTGTAAAGAAAGTTCAATAAATAATTGTAACACTCCACGCCGTCTCAGTCTTTGGCGCAGCCACTGTGTCTGCTGCTAACAAGTGATGCAGAAGTCGTAACAAGTGGTGTCAGATGCACCCACGCCACGACTTTGACTAGCACCGTGCGGAGCAACCGAGAAACACCAAATAGGGTGAGTCCAGCAACTGCCTTCTCTCTGTTTTCTGTGTAGCTAGACATGTCGAGGGTAACATTAAGGGATGTGAGAGTGTCATTTGAAAGGCTAGCATCCCTGTAGACTTATCGCAGTTTCGTGGGAATGATAGTCAAGTTAACTTAGTACCACCTAAATGTGTAGTGTGTGGATTAACAGGTCACGTCGCTCCTTGCGATAAATTTGTACCAAGCACTTGTGATGTGTGTGGCTTCTATGGTCATGTAACGGGGCAATGTGGTACGTCTAGATGGCTTGCCATTAGACGTGTTAGGAATTAACTTGCTTCTGGGTAATACAATTTTATTTTTGTGAGGTGAGGTATACCACACGGAAAATGCCAGAGATAGGTTCAAATGGTTCAACTGGCTCTGAGCACTATGGGACTCAACATCTGTGGTTATAAGTCCCCTAGAACTTAGAACTACTTAAACCTAACTAACCTAAGGACATCACACACATCCATGCCCGAGGCAGGATTCGAACCTGCGACCGTAGCAGTCGCGCGGTTACTGACTGAGCGCCTAGAACCGCTAGACCACCGCGGCCGGCCCCAGAGATAGGTGCAACCGGGGCAAGTGACGCCGTAGTCGCATTGACAGAGCATGTTAAGAAACTGATTGAAGAAAATAAGTTGCAAAAGCAGCACATGCAGAGGATGGAGCAACAACTGTTGCAAAATACTCAATCAGGCTCGGGAAGCGATAGTGTAGAATCCAAGATTACTGTCTTTTCCGGTGTGGCAGATTGCTCAGCGGCTAATTTGATACCTTCCTTCTCGGATAAAACATCAGAGGATGTGAATGTTTTCATTGGTGACGTACATAGTACGGCTAGACTGTGTGGCTGGTCGGATGAAATGTGTTTGCAAATGGCGAGGTTACGGTTAGTAGGTGACGCATAGACTTATGTGGCGTGCCACGAAGGGTTAAAGGATGCTAGTACGTTCACAGAGTTGGTGAGGGGTTATTGCAAAGGTTTAGGAAACAAAACAGTGCCAGATTTTTTAGAGAAA
Organism: Schistocerca nitens; assembly: GCF_023898315.1. NCBI lineage: Eukaryota > Metazoa > Arthropoda > Insecta > Orthoptera > Acrididae > Schistocerca > Schistocerca nitens. The sequence goes on from NC_064618.1 coordinate 409,017,294, forward strand.
AATTGGGGAGGATGATGCAAAAAAGAGGGTGAAACGGTAGAAGAATTTACAGACAGAATTAGGAGAACGAATGCGCACACGTATGAATTAACGCAAAATGCGAGTACAAATGAAGTTCTATTGAAAGAAGCAGAGAATAGAGCTTTAGACGCATTTTTGCGAGGGGTCTCGCCGGATTTTTCACGCCGGATACGGATGGAAAATCCAAGTGACTTAGCAGCAGCATTGCGCGTAACTACACATTTGCAGGAAGTGGATAGCGCCACTAGAAGTCGCAACGAGAAGAAAATTTTTTCGTCTTCCAAAGAGTGTTATTGTTGTGCGAAGCAAGGTCATGTTAAGGGACAATGTCGGGAACCGCACTGTTTCAGTTGTCAGAAAATAGAGCATAAGGCACGGCAGTGTAAAGCCAAAAAAACTGTTAAACGAAAAAGGGAGAGTTCCTGCCGTCAGAGAGTGCACGAAGATGCGGATTGTAGTTTGGTGGTGTGGATAAAAGATAAGTGGCGAAGAGTTTTAGTGGATACTGGAGCGCATGTATCAGTTGTCAGTGTGGACCTCGTGGGCAAGAAAGGACTGGAAGTTCCGAGATACAGATTGCGCGCAGTAGGTGATAAAAAATTAGATGCACTAGGGACAACACAGCTCAAGTTTAAGATAGGGAACGTGTGGTTCCAGGAGCAAATGGAAGTGTTGTCAACTGTGGGACAGGGATTTTCAGCGATACTTGGGTTGGACTTTCTGATTAAACATCACGCCAAAATTGACCTTTCGCAACACACGCTGGAACATGATGGGAACTTGTTCTCAATGGGTTGCAAATGTTTCAGAGTCGCAAGGTGCACCGATAGCTAAGGTGATAGCAACTAAACTGAGTACAAGTGCATTAAAGGTTATTTCGTGTGACAAAGTACGAACAGGTACAGGGAAGTTGATCTGGCTACCGGTGGATGTCGATGTGACACAGCAGCGGTTATTCTTGGTAGAGCCACTATCGAGTAATGAGGTTTTAGACGAAAAGCATTGCTTTATTCGTAGGAGTGTATCACTAGTAACGGACATAAACGGGCAGTTTATGGTTCCGGTGAGTTTAGATAACTTCGGGCGGGATGATGTAGATCTGCCGAAGGGATTAGTAATAGCCACAGTAGAGTTAATGGATGAAGAGGACATCAATACGTAGTTCGAGGCTAGACTATGATGTAAAGCAAACCGTCAGCACGTCTGCACTTCGTGACAAGGTGAATCATTTGAGAGGAAATGATCGTTCGGGTATGAAAGCATTATTACTAAAGTATAAAGAATTGTTTGAAGCACAGGGTATGTTACCTGCTACACCGATAGGGAAACATGCTCCGGTGTATCGTAAGCCATACATACTTCCGGAACAATTACAACCAGTAGTAGAGCAATTAATAGAGCAACAACTGGAAGATGAGATAATCCAGCACAGTAATAGTCCTTGGTCTAGTAGCGTGGTCCTAGTTCCGAAGAAGGTACCGGACGGGTCGAAAAAATTTCGTTTTTGTTGCGATTACAGACATTTGAATGAACGGACAGTGGCGGACGTATATCCGATTCCGAGTATCACAGAAACGTTAGACAACCTAAGGCAGTGTAAATTTTGCTCCACTATGGATTTGCGAAGCGGTTATCACCAGATTGAAGTATGTCTGGAGGACAGGTCAAAAACAGTCAGCCCTGTGTCGCGCAGCTCGTACAGGTATACCATGGTGGCTTTGGGTTTTGAATGGAAAAAAGTGTAGGCGCTGTCTTTTCTGCGTGCTGGAAACTTTCAAACTAGTCTCCGCTGGAATTCTTCGGGCTAATTTCCTTGGTTTTTGCTGAACAAATTCTGAAACCGTGGTGACATTTTCAGGAATAACTACAGTTTGCCCGGGGCCAACATTCCCCCCTATGTCAGCAGCCACGCTTCTTGTCTGTTTGAATTTCGTGAGAAGCTTCCGTATGGTTTCCGCATCGGGCGCTTTTGGAACATTAAATCGAATTTGAAAATTGCCCCTCATTGCCGTATGACTACGTTCTAACCTGAGCTATTCCAGTACCAGAAAAATGTAAAACATGGTTTCAACCTCGTCCTTCAGTACGCTAACATCCTTTCACGCTTCAGAGGTGGAACTGATCGCTATGAGCTGCGGCGCACTATTTACAAGCAATATGTATTGTGATTACAGTGCCGTCTGTTAGCACCATCTGCAAGCGTTTCGAACTATTTCGATACTTCCATATAACTTCTGTATAAAGCTCTTACAGTTTTCAGTATGAACATACCGTTTTTTCACTTGTCTGTTGATGTTAGTTCTCTTGATATCTGATCCTGAAATTATGGACTCGTTCGCTGGACGTCCTATAGGAACAGGATATACACAATTCAAATGCCGGGCTGTGATTCGACGATATTGCATCTCGGCCGTTATCAAAATCACAGTGACAAGTAAGGACAGTCCGTTGACGGTTGACGCTCTCAGCACCGCAGAGTGCCTCCGGCGCTCACCAGCGCCAACAAGGCACCTGCTTTTCGCCGTCTTACAAATCGTCGTTGGGCCACTCAACGTAGCTGCCGTTTCCAAATACCTCCGACAGCACGTTTCTTTGAACGATTTCATAGCTCCCAACCTTAAATTTTCTGTCTCTTCATTAACTTGCTTCATTACATTGTAAGCCAGAATAGAAGTTGTAGCTGTATTTTGGTAAATCCCCTCCGTTATATGACTGGATGGCAAAAATGTTCCATAATATGGACACTTGAGTGCAAAATGAAATATTGAAGTACGCCAAGTCTCTGTAAATCTATCTTTGTACTGGATGGTTGCAGGACCTCGGCTGTTCAATATAAAATGTCAGATCAAAACAGCTTCAGCCGTCTAAGATTATTTTGCTATCAATTTCAGCGTTACACTACGCCATCTTCAGCCCCCCTGATGGACGTGTAGGAAGAATCCTACCTCTTGTACGATCAACATAGCGGCCAGTATACAGTCGCTGGTATCTGTAGACTGCAGTCTGCAGGTTATGATCGAAGGGATCGCTTTGTTAAAAAGATATCTACGGACGCCAGATACAGTGCGCTGGCTCCTATGTTGATCGTACAAGAAATGAGATTCTTCCCACATGTTGGTCAGAAGCCTGAAGATGGCGTAGTGTAATACTGAAACTCGTACAAAAATGAAGGTATTTTGTTTTGCCGTTTTATTAAGGTGTGCCTTCACACCTTCCGAACTACACGAAGAACAATTTGGTGGTGCCACTCTACATTCGCCTTTGCTTCTTCACTCCTATTCTGTTATCATTAAAACGTGAGTTGGTGTAGCGAAGAGGACTGGCGGGGAATGTGTCTTAGTAACATCAGAATTAGAGACTAAATGACATGCTTTTTCAGGACTAAAAGCACTCTTGTCATATTTCGATAACTGCTACTGCCAGCGAAAATTACGATTCCATATCGACATGCCATGTCGTTTCCACAGCTGAGTAATAAATGAAGAGTCGACGTGCAATTTATGAAGGAGAGCAGTACTCGGATGTTAGTTTTGCAGAGGAGACATAAAGGTCACTCAAACAAGATTTTTCAGCAGAAACATGGAAAAGTAGAGCGGGGTCCAGTGAATTTACGGAATATGCTCAGTCACATTGCTTAGACAATGCTGCAGATGAGGAAGTGGCAGAGTGCGTAACTATATTAATTATTACTCATTTTATCTGCATATACTTACTTCTAGTCCATTTTGTTGTTTGCAGTTCAACCAGTGCTACACTGTCCACTTTACCCGTTTACATTCTTAAATTTAACACAAACTGTTCGGTTGGTTATCCTATTAGTCAGTGCTACTAGAGATTTCTCAGCTTTCTTTTTTTAAGTTGCTCCCTGATGCAGTCTTCACTTTATTTTCTTGATTTCCAGTTCCTCTAGGTGGTGCTAACGATGAATTCATTTTGTTTTTGATTTTTGTATGACAGTTAGAATGTTCGTTACAGTTACTGTAACGTTTTGTGCCGCTCTTTTACCATTAATACAGGAGTGTAGACTACAGTATGAATCAGGCCGGTGGAAAATTTCAGTTACTTATTTTTATGACTTACTTTGCACCCTGTCTGGTTCTTTAGTGAATATAGGAGTGAGAAACAGGTGCCATTCATGAACAAATAATTCATATATTAATTTATTCCACATCTAATATCAAATAGTAAAAATACGTAACTTTATTGCTGAAGTTCCAACGTCAATTGTTAACAGTAGATTTGAATGTAGAAATATATACAGATACAAAAGATTTCTAAATCTATCACCCTTCAATACAGTGCTCATTCAGAATATGTCGAGCCCTGGCCACTATGAAAGTTCCGATGGAGCTCCGGAGAGGGCATGCTTACATCTCATTGGCAGCGGCAGCACCCTCGTGCAGCGATGACAGCCTTAGGAATAGCGGTGGCGTAACTGGAGGCGTGCCTACTTCGAAGTCCGCCTGACCGGACAGCGGGCTTTACTGCACTTATGGATAATGTATACATTTCATTCACACTCGTGTATGTGGATAAGTGTTTTATTTAATGAGTCTGCAAATGTTCAAGTCACAATGTTCTGCTTGATCACTTAAAAACTGTGAAGTGTACATTTAACAGTTATAGAGATAATAACATTTCTCGTGAGGTTTTTACATCTGATGTAGTGCAAAATTATTTTTTACATGAACTGTGAGGAAAATGTGCAATGTCTGAGTCTGATACGTAATTGAAAATGAAAATTACAATTAAAAGAGAACAATACAATTTTTTAGAATTTAGCATTGTGTAATGTACATATAGTAGAAGAATATGAATCTGAACAAAAAGAAATAGAGAAAAGGTTATCATTTTCTACAGATAAATTGGAACATTTCAAAGTACAAAATACAAACAGAATTTATATGAATGAGTGTGCATTTCAAAATAGTCTAAAAATAATTAATAATGAAAACTTGAATAAAGTTATATACCTTAATCTTTTCTAAATGCTGCAGAACATACTTTACCTGAAAATACCTACAAAATTTAGTAAATTGTAAGACATTAAGAATTAATGTAAATCAACATTCTATTTTATAACACCTAATAATAGTTAACATCAACATTTTAATTTGAATTCATATAATTATGTAATTACTAATTTTATGAGACTCCTAAAAAAGCAGTGTCAACTAGATTAAGAGAACACCAAAACAGAGTCTGAGTATGGTTCTTACAGATAGCTTTAGAATTACAATTAGCGATTAATAGATAAAACCATCTAAGAGGAAAATCTTATATTGAGTTACAAAAAATAGTTATAGATAAAGAATGTAAAACTGGTATTAATGTGAAAAATGAAGATAAATGTCCTTTGTCTGGATTATTAAATCTGTTCATTTCCAGAAAAATATCATGTAGGTAGAGTTACAATATGTGTCAAAGGTGGATTTGATATTGATGAAAAATTGAAGTTAAGTGAAATTGAATATCAAGAATACTCAGAATCCTAAAATATCTATTTCATTTTATGATGGACAGACTCAAGAAGGAGCTGGTTTAAGTGACAAAAGACTTCTGCAGTAGGTGTAACAAATAGTTATTTATAGATTTTGATAGTCCTTACTTCATATGTGCAGTCTTTCAGGCAGCTAGAAAGGATAATGAGCTTTAAGACTGATCACTGTTTGATCATATGGAACTGAAGATATTTATCTCAGAATGTACGTAATGATATATTCCCATGAAAATGTGGAATCCCAGATGTACCAGAAACTTTCTAACAGCTTATAATTCATTTAGAGGTTTGAAGACAATTAGACATATGGAAGCAGATATTGATGTAAGTCCACATAATTTTTTTCAGAACTATTCTATTTATTTTAACAGATATTACACATGGAAAGAAAGTAGTAGTTAAACAGAAAAACCATGAATCGTGAAATAAGTTATATTTTAAATTAGCATCGAGTCCCTTGTACTCCGCAACTGCTGAAGATTTTCTCTGAAATTTCTAATTGTTGAGTCATTAATTCAATGCACAACTTTGTAGGGTAGTTTTGAATTACTGAATGGAGCTATGTCATATACTGTAAGTAGTTGTGCATCATAATCAGACAGGCCATTCACAACAGGACAAGAATTTATGTTTTTAAACCTATCTTGGTCTATAAAACCGTTATCTATCAATGTGCTGCTGTCCTTTACTACCCGAGTAGGAAACTTAATGACAGATGTCAAATTGAAAGAACTGAGCAAGACTTCCAGGTCATTCTTCCCATCACACTCTTTCAGTGAATCAGCATTGAAGTCCCCACAAATAATAACTGCCTAGCGCTGAAGTGAAATCTTACAAGGATAACCAGATGATGGTAATGCCTCAAAAACAACCTCCACCTGTTAAGGTAGGTTTTAATGTCTCTATAACTCCATGAGAGTAGGTCACTGTTTATCAATGAATAAAGTGGTACTACTTCAGCTTTTAATGTCAAGTTGTTATTAATGCAAAGTAGCAAGAAAAGGTTATTAAATGCAATGATAACAGCTCTAATGACTTTTTTCTTGTTTTGTAGGTTTCAGTGTTGATATCAGTGCAAAAACATTTCCTCTGATCAAAAAATGAGCGTCTTTAATCAGTTTTATGAATTAGGAGATTATGTCAAACAAAATTTGTTTCCTAATAAGTATCTGAGAAGTTAAATGTTGCATAATGGGTCATACCGAGATTAAGAATACCTTATTGTTTACATGGAAAATATTATTTTCATATAGGTAAAAATCGAATGGTTAGTTTAAGTTTGATAACTCTTTACAGAATAATATTTGACAGTAATTAAAGTGAAAAAATTTTAAATTCTTTTTTTTTTTTTGATTTTTACACAACACTTTTAATTTGGAACTGGGAACAAATTTTATGCTCAATCTACAATTATGTATGGAAAAAGAGACTTAATTTATAATTTACAAAACAGAATTCTTACTAAAAACTTTTGAAATCTGGTTAATTTTTTTAATATGTAGGTAAGATGTTTTTATATTTTTAAATTTTATTTTTACAAAGTTCTAGATTTTAATTTTTCATATTTTAAAATAACTTTCATTTTTTCCAACAAATTAATTAAGTTTTACATTATATATAAAATCCTCTGAAATTAGTGTGCAATTGCTTAAAATTAGTGTGTAACTCCAGCAATGAAAAATGGGGAAATTTGAAATTTAGTAAAAAGAGGTATGATACAGATAAAAACATGGGAAACCTACACTTATTTCAGGACAGATACAGTCAATAAGTTGTTTGACAGCCCCATTTATCGTATACTCTACTCAAATTTCTATCTATGAAATCATACAGAGATAATCTCTCTAAGGAGGCTTCTACTTCAACTCACATACTTGTCTATTCACTGCATGCACCATACACCAACACTGTAGATGCAAACCACATGTTAAGAGTTACCAGGCAATTTAGGTTATGAAGTAGTACACATAGGCCAAGATTATTTTAAAATATATGACTTATGCTTACAACTGTCGACTGATCACTATAAGAACGAAGTTTGAGATTATTTTCCCAGACAGTCATTCTTACCTGCCTAATAAGGCGATAAAGTTGTCTGGAAGGTAGAACATAATACAATTTAATTTATTTTCAGGTTGCCCAAGGCATCAGCAAATGATACAAAAAATACCTCAAAGAAATGTGATTGGATTAATTAAAATTTACATAAAGTTTTACTAGGAAACAGAAGCTATTTTAGGAACCATATTTGTTTATTATATTGTACAGTATTTTATTCGTAAACATAAAGTTATTGCAGAAGCCCTGATGATTTAGGGAAGAAGCTGTTGTTAATTGCAGATGAATTGAGTCTATAAGCACAAAATGAATGTATCAGCTACTGACATCGGAATAATGATACGGACGTGTGTTGAAAGATAGTTCACAGCTGTGCATATATAGTAAAAGCTGTCATCAGTCCGAAAATTGGTTTGAACACCACAGTGCTCCTCTAGGCATAGTTCAATCGGGGATGGTATATCACTGCCTTCCTCTGACCTTTCCACTCGCTTATCCAGCCAGCTATATAGGGACAAACGATCTAACAAGGACTTCGAACAGTTGTTGGGAATCTGTACTCTCCATATTAACGAGTCGTTGCCAAAGGTGAAAGAGGTGACATGTGACAAAAGATTTTTGGACCACCTGGGTGTCGAACCCCAGGTCTTTGAATTTGTGGTCTGCCACTTAGCCCTCTCAGCAAATGAATTTTCGCATATGCAGTCATTGTACCTTCTTCACCATGATACCCTACAATTTGGTTGTAATATCTTGCTTATACCACCTAAAACATGCTATATCATTCAATGGAGCCACTGACATCCTGAGACATCTTTCATCTAACGTTGGGAAATGTGCTGTCATTCAAGAGAAATTCGAGGACAACGACTGAAAGAACAGCAATAGAATTAAACAGAAGAATAAAATTGCTGCGGAGTGCTTTGACCTTTTCTAAGAGGGACAGAAAAACAAAAATTGATCAGGGCTGGTACGGTAGCGGAGACATAGTTTTGAGTGTAATGAGGATAAGACTGAAACGGGCGGGGTATGTAACTAGGAGGACGGATGGAAGTTATTTGCCAGATTAAAACAGATGGGACACAGTCAGCGGAAGTGATACAGTACATAAGAGAACATGCAGCAGCACCTTGGACAGCCATAGAAGAAGACAGTAATTCATGCAAATGTCTATAGTAAGCTTTTATTCATTCTGCATGAAAAGGCTGATAATGTAAACGTTATGAAGTGCAGCGTAGCCACAGTGGCAAGGGAAGACCATCGATGCCGTCAATGATGGGGAAGAGAAACATGTAAACTTTGTTACGAATCATCGTTTTTGTGTATGTAGGAAGCACATAAACTAATGATCAATACGATGACCCCCGGTCGTCGATTACAGTGCTGCAATAAACGTTACCATTGTATTCTAAAGCGTTTTGAATACGCGGTGCTATTCAACCAGGAAAAGTTTACAGAAAATCATTGCCGCGCGGTTAAATGCAGTTGATGTGTAAGGCGAAAGTTTCTTTAGAACGAATTTTTCACTCTGCAGCGGAGTGTACGCTGATATGAAACTTCCTGACAGATTAAAACGGTGTGCCGGACCGGGCCTCAAACCAAGGACCATCTCTCTGTTCCGCCAAACATTAGCCGCAGACATCAAATTATTTTATACCGACTCTAGTATTTCCTCCTGATACAATGATGGAATGTCATGAAAGGAGCGCTGTACTTCTTTTGTAACACTCTTTGAAAATTTTGATTTTGTCGTTGATGGTGATGCAATATCCAGTAGTAGATCGGCGAAAGAAATAGGTATCCAAATTACGCAGCGTTTTAAGTTAACCACAGTACCAGTGGGAGAAGGGTAGATGTAGCAATGAAAGAAAGCCTGCTGTTGTCGAAGAAAGATATGAATCTCTTCGGTTTTCAGCTCAATTGACTTAGGCAAGTCCACTTGGGAATACAGTTGGAGAACATTGTGGTAAGTTTCACACTTTGTGGCATTAGAAAGCACATATACTAACAAATAGTGTAAATGTATGGACCCTGTAATTTGGTCATTTTTAATGCTCCGAGTTCCTCAGTAATCTTGCTAGAGCTAGTCTGAATTATTTGAAATTTAATAGCTAGTTGTGTTTTGAAAATTTGCTGGAAGTGGATCTTTCCAATTTCGTCACAATGCTCCACTTCACTGAGGTAAAATTAAAAACGAGTGATTTAGTGAAGTACAAATTAATGTGGATGAATGCACGGCACAGAGCCACAATATCAGTCCGACTGAATACCTCTGGGGTGGGTTCCAGCGCCGTTTTGCATCTGGAAGAAAGCGACCTAAACCTGCTACATATCTGTTGACAATTTAGTACGAGGGCATGAATTATGAATCTGCATAAATCTGAAGCAGTTGGCGAAATGGGCATCTAACCGAGTCTGTGAGATATTTATATATTTATTTCTTGATCATTTTGTGCTTTATAAGTTACGTTCAAGAACATGACGCTGCATTTACATTAAAATGAAATCTTAGTGCGTATAATGTTACAAATGTGATGACATATTTATCACAGAATAAAATTTTAATTTTTTGAAGTGATGACATGTATTTGATAAAGGATATGAGTTCCTTAGTTATCACTGTACCTGTTACGCTAACAACTGAATACTCCAGCTATTTATTGCTGAAAACTTTTTCTACATTAATAAAAAACGCACTTTCTTGAATGTGCTGATTAATGAACACGCAGATCATTAAATTAAAGGCGACTGCGGCACATATTTAGGAACTAAACCCACGTACTTACCTTCTCTCAGACACACTTTCACGCCAGTTTGTCAAAACACTCACTTGTGGACAAGTTATCAGCTTTAATCCCAAATGCATTACTTTTGCGGGATCTACTATTAATTACATACTTCATTACTTCTTGCATCACATGTTATTATTAAGAGGACAAACCATTCCTTAGTTACAAGAACAACCAATTGCTTTATGCCTGTTCCATTTTACCTCTCTGGATTAACATCCACTTCGATCAGAGGCACTGAATTTCCTCATGAAGCTAATACTTAGATGGGACTGGCCGTCTCGCTGAGACGCGTAATGTGTGATTCTTGTGGCTCATCTTCCGAGGAATGAAAGCGAATAGAAGTTTTATACAGGATATCCCTAACATTAACAGGCAAAATACAGCAGTTGGTTGTCTACCCTAAGATGATTACTTTGTGGAAAGGAAGTAATGGCCGGCAACGAATATTTACTTACACTGAGGTGACAAAAGTTACGGGATAGCGAAATGCACAATTAGAGATGGCGGTAGTATCGCGTACACAAGGCATAAAGGGGTTGTGCATTGGGAGCTGCCATTTGTACTCAGGTATATTCATGTGAAAATGTTGCCAACTTCCCAACGTAATTACGGCCGTAAGACGGGAATTAACAGACTTTGAACGCGGAATGGCAGCTGGAGTTAGACGCAAGGGACATTCCATTTCGCAACTTGTTAGGATATTCAATAGTCCCAGATCCATAGTGTCAAGGCTATGTCAAAAATGCTAAATTCCAGGCCTTACCTCTCACCACGGGCAATGCCGTGGCCGACGGCTTTCGCTTAACGACTGAGAGCAGTTGTGCTTGCGAAGAGTTTTCGGTGCTAAGAGGCAAGTAACAATGCGTGAAATCACCGCAGAAATCGTTATATTCGGCTACTTGGAGACCGTTTGGTGCCATTCATAGCCTTTACGTTCCCAAACAACAACGGAATCTTTATGGATGACGATGCGCCATGTCAGAATATTCTGGACAGTTCGAGACAATGATTTGGCCTCCCAGATCGCTCGACATGAATTCCGTCGCAAATTTTTAGGACATATCGAGAGGTCAGTACGTGAGCAAAATCCTGCACTGACACTTTCGCAATTGTGGAAGGCTATAGAGGCAGCATGGCCCTATATAACGAGTCCATACCCAGTGAGTTGCTGCACTACGCGGGCAAAAGGAGGTCCGACACGATATTGGGAGGTATCCCATGACTTCTGTCACCTCAGTGTATTTCCTGATGTAAACAAATTATGAAATTATGAACTTACCTTTATTTCAGGACACAGTCACATCCCAGGGCACAACCGTTGCCACTTTTGGCCTATTTAGCCATCGTCAGACCCTGAAAAAGAAAAAAGAGAGAGAAGCCTATATTTAAATCTTAAAATTGGTGCAACATTTTTTCCAGATCTACTTGTGAGTCAAGTAAAGTAAAACTGAAAGACATGTGGTTGACAACAATTGGTCATGGGTGGTATTTGGTGTACAAAACTTTTATTACGCACAAGGGAAAACTAAATTTAGTAAGAAAAATCAGTGGATTATACAGGTATAAGCAGGTGAACTCCGCTTTTTCTATCCTTTGCACTAGATACACGGCTCCTCTACATGACAAATCCTTAAATGCAAAGCGTACTGAGAAGAGATTCGCAGAGAACGTGATAGCGGATGTGACAATGGTAGTGGTGGAGGATCAGTTCTAAAAGACCAACTCGCAGTAGGGAGAATGTAGTTCCACAACTGAAGCCCATGCATGACTTATAAGCTACAGCTTTTGAGTCTGCAGGCAATCGCATTAACAGGTTTTGTCAGTACCACGAGTAATTCGACAAGCACAGACGTTCATATTCAATAGTTTGTCAGTATAGCAATTAAAAGGAATAATCGCATAAACACAGGATCAACAAAAGCAAAACAAGGTCGACCATGTACTGTGAGGAGTAAATCTCATAAAACAAAAAAGAGGTAAAAAATATAAAGTAGCAAGCAACGTTGCTTACTACGATACTGACAACGCAGAATACAGAATATCTGTCACGTCGAAATGGTGCGCCAGTCTCCTGACAACCAATTTGGGAATATTACCTAAAACCAAAGTTTCGACTCCTCCTTCCGTGTGCTTGCGGAATAGTGAAGCCAGAAAAGTAACGAATAAAATTTTTGCCTTCTCGTTTATCTGCTCCACCATAATTTAATGGCATTGGATATAATCACACATAGCCGGATTACGAAGAACTTTTTCCTGGACCTACGGTGCCTGAAGAGTATGGTGCCTAGCTATGTACAAAAGTGATTGCAACGACAACGCTCGAAGTGTGCAGTTGAGCAGGTGACACTCAACTGAGGTGAGCACCTTTTCAGAAAGGCATGACGGACTTGCCCAGCGCTCACTGTGAGAGTTTCTGCGCCGACGCTGCGTTATTTTGCGGAAGCTTCACAAACCATAAAATTTATCAGTTAAGTGAAAATTCTAACATTGCTTCTTCTTTTGATTGTGCCTTTCTCCCACAGATTTTGCAGGGTCGGCATGATTACGATCGATTCGGCTTGGATAATTGAAAGGGTGGCCAGATGCCCATTCTGTCGCCACCCCATACCCCAAGGACCCCAGGACGGAACCAGTGTACCTCAGCTGTCTGCGTCTAGTGTAAACCATGAAATAGTGCGAACGTGTTGCAAATGTCTGCGAGTCGTGTAACTGGGGCAGGACGCGGGGACCAGCCTGGTATTCACCTAGTAGGATGTGGTAAACCGCCTAAAAGCCACATACAGGCTTGCCTCGTCGTTAATCCGCCAGGCGGATTCGATCTGGGGCCGGCGCGCTTACCAGAGTCCATGAAGCAGCGCATTAGCGCTCTCGGCTAAACTGGCGGGTATAAAAACTCTATTCGAAATATATAAATAGAGAGTGCAAGTCAAGTCGCTATGACAGAAGAAACCATCATAATAGAATAAGGGAAATCAGCGCTATCACGGGATGATGGAGGTGTTCGTTTCTCCTGTGTGCTGCTCGCGAGTGGAACGGCAGATAAATAACTTAAAGGTGGTTCGATGTACCCTCTGCCAGGAACTTAACTGTAAATTGCAGAGTGCTCACGCGGATGTACAGGGTGGTCAGGAACAGTGTGAATATATTTTAAGGGTGTTGCAGGGGAGGTTACGCTGAGAAAAAATTGTTAAGGAAAATATTCGGTACGTTGCGTCGTTGCCCAGTTATTTACCACTGCAGGGATGTCGTCGTGGGCGAAAATTCAAGATATTGCACGCACTAAAATACGGTACTGACCAGAAATATGTGGATCTGTGAGCTACTACTTGCTCAAATGCTCATTACCAGTTATAATGTGCTTTTCTCGGAATGGATAAATTAAAGTTAACTGAGTAAAAGCTACGTTTTTTCGCTTTGAGGAAACCAAACGAAGAACGCCTTTGGCGACGCTGTCTTTGGCCGTCCGCTTGAATTTGCGCGCGGGGCGACCTGATGGCTAACTTAAATGCTAAATAACTCGGAAACGGCGTAACGTAGCCTATCGAATTTTATTCTTAACTGTTATTTCTCGACAAAACCTTCCCTGCAATACCCTTACAAGATTTTCATGCCGTTGCCGAGTACCATGTACGAGTATATGCTTCTACGAGCAGATATGGAAGTGCTGTATGGGCGGGGCACAGAGGCTCCACGCGGTGTAGCAGCGTCAGCAGGGTTGCCTACTCAACAGGTGAATGCGGAGAAACGACACCAAAGATCCATTTGGGTGTACAGTGGACGCACCATTTGTTGCAGTATATTACTGCGCTGCTCACATGTGCGGAATTAGAACTTTGCTCAGTTTCTTCCCGTCCGCAAAGTATTTAGGGGACTGTACGGCCCGACAACAGCAGAGTAAACCAGAGTTCGCGTGGAGACAGCAGGTCTACTTCCGTCCTGCCACCTAGTACGACGTGCGGCCTTACTGGGCCGCCACTCACCAGCTTAACTCATAGCTCATCGAACGGACCTAGAACGTCTGGGAAGTGTAACTTTACCTGATTAGTACTCTAACACGAAGTGATTAAGCGTTGAATATTGTGTTTGACGACGGTGCTCTTCAGTAGAGAGTTACAGTGGATAGGCAAAATAATGTGAAGAGTGATAGTAATGGGATGGTTGTGTTTGGCGGTCAACAACGCAGGTGAGATGCGCGTAGCGCTGGACTGTACGTGTTCAGTACGGACTAGGCGTCAGTGCAGGTTTTATACGAGTAGTGCACACTTCGTATTTGTACTCAGAGGCCGAGGTCGACGCGCAGTGAAAGACCTAACAGAGTTCCAAAGAAGGCTGATTGTGTGGACCCGTTTAGCTGGATCTTCAGTAACCAAGACAGCTAACTTACTGAATGTTCCAAGAGCAACTGCTTCAACAGTCATGACAGCCTACACAAAACATGGAAAGACATCATCTTGTAAACGTAATAATGGGCGCAAATCAAAACTAAATCACAGAGATCGTCGAACGCTAGCACGAATTGTGTCAAAACAACGCAAAACTACTGCGGCTAAAGTGACGCAGAGCTTAATAGAAATCTTCGAGGTCCCGTATCTATCGACACCGTGCGCCGAGAACTCTATAAAGCGAATATTCATGGATGAGCTGCTGTACCGAAACTATCAGTGACAACAATCAACGCAAATAAGCGTAAAACATGGTTCAGGAGCATAAACCCTGGACGGTTTATCAGTGGAAACAGGTCATATGTTCCGACAAGTGAACGTTTTCGTTATTTCCAACATCGAGCTGGGTTTACATCTGGAGAACTCAAACAGAAGCCTACAAACCTGATTGCTTAATTGCAACGGTTAAGCATGGAGGTGGAAGTGTGATGGTGTGGGCAGCCATATCATGGTATTCTGCTGGTCCCATCATTACTTTCAAAGGCCGTGTTACAGCTAACAATTGTGTGAACATTTTAGTTAATCAGGTGCACCCCATGATTCAAATATTGATCCTCAACAATGATGTCACATTTTAAAACGATAATGCACCCCTTCACACAGCTAGAAAGCACAATCGTGTTATAAGGAGCATACAACTGAACTGCAGCGTATTTCCTGGCCAGCACAGTCCCCGGACTTTTGAACATAATCGAACCCTTGTGGGCGGCATTGTACCGCAGACTCCGGAGCAGATTTCCGCCTCCCTCGTCACTACAGGAGTTAGAAGAGGTTCTGATCGAAGAGTGGCATAACTTTCCACTGGGGACTATACAATCATTATATTCCACAATTCCAAGAAGAATTTCGGCTATATTACGGGCAGATGGGGGTCCAACCCCTTATTAGTAAACCATTCCCAAGTAAGTGCAGGTGTTCACATTATTTTGCCTATCCCCTGTAAGAACTGTATATATTCAATAGTAAGATACAACTTTTTATACGTGCTCAGTACAACTCGATAATTTTATGTGATAGAGATTCTGACAAGAGGTATGGTTTGGATGAATCTAATATGCTGCACTGGATCGCTTTGGAGAATATGCTGGTAACTGACGTTTCATCAATGAAATCCTATAGAGGGTCAAAATCTAGGTTATATCCTGAACTTGAAGCTATGATATTAACTTTCCTATGATGAGTGATAACTTAAAAAGAAACAAATCAGCAGACTTAAGAATGTGGTGAACTTATGATGGAAATTTCAAACTTGTATTTATTGGTTATATGAAGCTGGAAGAATACAGAGCTGGTAGAAAGTATGATTTGGACGACAATAATCAGCAACCATGGATCGCATTCGCGAATAAACTGCAAACTGATGTTTCATTTATTGTACACAGCAACGTTTCCGAATCTTTTTGATAAGTGAAATTTTTGTTAATGCATACTTTTATCGTGAAATGTCTGCTATTTTTCTGGAGTATATTTCTGATGCGACTTCCTGCAAGTGGATTATTTGCAACAAAAATGACAATTATTTCAAATGGTATTTATTTGTCTCAAAAATAATTTTAAAATTGATGAAAGCAACTAAAATTGAAAATAGCGTAATCAAACGGACCTTTGAAATTTAATTGAAATGAGTGGTACTAGTTATTTTAGCAAATATACTGAATATTAGAAGACGCAATCAACATCAGGTGTGTTGTGGCATTTATTTTTTGTCGTCACATGAGCTGAGAACATTGTTTTCCATTCGTTTTATTCTTCTTCTCTTCTTTTGTGTTTTCGGGCTGCTGACCTGACCGTGGTGAGATTGCTTCGCGCCAGAGCTAATGCAGTCAACGCAAATGTTTTGAGAACTCAACATACATCCTATCAACAGTTCCCGAAATAGGAATGCGCTTCTCAATTTGCATCCGCTGTATACAACTACCACGAGACAAGAGAGTGACGCGGCCGGCCGCGGTAGCCAAGCGGTTCTAGGCGCTTCAGTCCGGAACCGTGCGACTGCTACGGTCGCAGGTTCGAATCCTGCTTCGGGCATGGATGTGTGTGATATCCTTAGATTACTTAGGTTTGTGTAGTTCTAAGTTCTAGGGGACTGATGACCTCCGCTGTTAAGTCCTATAGTGCTCAGACCATTTGAACAAGAGAGTGACGTTCATACAGCATTTTGAACTTGAAGAACGCGGTTGTTTTCGGGGCTATTGCCCTAGTATTGTCCGTAGCCTTTAGGACTAGGGCAGAACAACGACGACGAGGAAAAGCCAGACGTTGTTGGGATCGACCCTGGCTGGTAATAACGGCATACATTCCCTATTAATGAAAGTAATGAGGTGCGAACATTCGCAAGAATTTTGGAATTTCGTGAGAAACTGCTGTCGATAATGTGGAAAGGAATTCGCTCAAATGACACAGTAATGTAGGAGGCAGTTTGCCTAGTCAGAAGTAAGAATTAAACAATTTGTTGATTAATTTTTTGATCGGACTCTCACCGACTATTACCAATTTCTCCTGCCTGACATGCTGAAATAAAGCAAAACATGCAATCAAATCAAACATGAAGTTTCGTCAATTAATGCGCAACATATACAAATCGAAAATTATACAGGTAAAGATTATATATATTTACTCAGAAATAAATGTTTGTCGGCGTTACTTACGATACAACGGATCGTAAGGATCATACGGATATGTATCCTCGATATACGCCTGAATTAGTACGCTTGATGATTGTTTTGTCCATTTCATCTCCAGAATATGAAGCGATCAGTACAAAGAATATTTTTCACAAGCAGCTCGTATAAAAGGAAGTATTCCGTCAAAAATATTGTTTTTGTAGAATTACTGCTTATAAGAAAATTTAATGACTGAAGAAAATGAGCAAGAAGCTGCAATATGAACACCTGAAGTTAGCTGCTGGCCACAGGTGTGAACAATAACAGTTAACATTGAACAATAACCAGCAGAAATCCGCGTACCTGGCCTCTGCGCACGCGAGCGTTATCGTTGTCTAGTGCGCATGAGAGGATTCAGGGGAGTTTAGAACTGTTACCTATTAACGCGTATGGATAATGCCTCCGCTAATTTTCTTGCGCGACAGCAAGGCAAGCGCCATAATCCGATTTCCCAGAAACTTCGCCCAGCAGAAGGAGGGGTCAAAATAAGCGAAAACGTGTCACGGAAAGGAGGAGGAAATTAGTGTTTAACGTCTCGTCGACAACGAGGTCATTAGAGACGGAGCACAAGCTCGGATTAGGGAAGGATGTGGAGGGAAATCGGCCGTGCCCTTTCGAAGGAACCATCCCGGCATTTGCCTGAAGTGATCTAGGGAAATCACGGAAAACCTAAATCAGGATGGCCGGACGCGGGATTGAACCGTCGTCCTCCCGAATGCGGAAAACGTGTCTCGGCATATCCGCAGATACTCTACCTTTTCTGAGAAAACGACGGTCAGAGTTTTCGAGGTATGTTATGCGCCTTTTAGCGTTCAGTAGTCTCAGTTTAAATGGTGGCACAGTGTTTAGCCTCGGGGGAATCTCAGTTCTGCGCTCCGTGTTTGAAATTTGATTACTTTTTATTTATTTTCATTTATTTAATTACATACTTCTTTTCATATATCTACCCATGTCTTTAGAAGGTAACTCCACGAATGTTTCTTAGCAAGTTAGGGGACACAAGAGCGTTACCTTAACCGTAAAATCGTATATCAATGTACGTATCATATACACTACTGGCCATTAAAATTGCTACACCACGAAGATGACGTGCTACAGACGCGAAATTTAACCGACAGGAAGAAGATGCTGTGATATGCAAATGATTAGGTTTTCAGAGCATTCACACAAGGTTGGCGCCGGTGGCGACACCTACAACGTGCTGACATCAGCCGGCCGGCGTGGCCGAGCGGTTCTAGGCGCTTCAGTCCGGAACCGCGCGACTGCTACGGTCGCAGGTTCGAATCCTGCCTCGGGCATAGCTGTGTGTGAGGTTAGTTAGGTTTAAGTAGTTCTAATTTCTAGGGGACTGATGACCTCAGATGTTAAGTCCCATAGTGCTCAGAGCCATTTGAACCATTTTTGCTACATGAGGAAAGTTTCCAACCGATTTCTCATACACAAACAGCAGTTGACCGGAGTTGCTTGGTGAAACGTTGTTGTGATGCCTAGTGTAAGGAGAAGAAATGCGTACCATCACGTTTCCGACTTTGTTAAAGATCGGATTGTAGCCTATCGCGATTGCGGTTTATCGTATCGCGACATTGCTGCTCTCGTTGGTCGAGATCCAATGACTGTTAGCAGAATATGGAATCGTTTGGTTCAGGAGGGTAACACGGAACGCCGTGCTGGATCCCAACGGCCTCGTATCACCAGCAGTCGAGATGACAGGCATCTTATCCGCATGGCTGTAACGGATTGTGCAGCCACGTCTCGATCCCTTAGTCAACAGATGGGGACGTTGGCAAGACAACAACCATCTGCACGAACAGTTCGACGACGTTTGCAGCAGCATGGACTATCAGCTCGGAGACCATGGCTGCGGTTACCCTTGACACTGCATCACAGACACGAGCGCCTGCGATGGTGTACTCAGCGACGAACCTGGGTGCACGAATGGCAAAACGTCATTTTTTCGGATGAATCCAGGTTCTGTTTACAGCATCATGATGGTCGCATCCGTGTTTGGCGACATCGTGGTGAACGCACATTGGAAGCGTGTATTCGTCATCGCCATACTGGCGTATCTCCCGGCGTGATGGTATGTAGTGCTATTGGTTACACGTCTCAGTCACCTCTTGTTCGCATTGACGGCACTTTGAACAGAGGACGTTACATTTCAGATGTGTTACGACCCGTGGCTCTACCCTTCATTCGATCCCTGCGAAACCCTACATTTCAGCAGGATAATGCACGACTGCATGTTGCAGGTCCTTTACGGGCCTTTCTGGATACAGAAAATGTTCGACTGCTGCCCTGGCCAGCACATTCTCCAGATCTCTCACCAATTGAATACATCTGGTCAATGGTGGCCGAGCAATTGGCTCGTCACAATACGCCAGTCACTTCTCTTGATGAACTGTGGTATGGTGTTGAAGCTGCATGGGCAGCTGTACCTATACACACCATCCAAGCTCTGTTTGACTGAATGCCCAGGCGTATCAAGGCCGTTATTACGGCCAGAGGTGGTTTTTCTCGTCAAGTCTTAGATTGTTTGGGACTTCAGCATCATTTGAAATATTATTTAAGGATAAAACCTTGCCGGCCGGTGTGGCCGTGCGGTTCTAGGCGCTGCAGTCTGGAACCGCGAGGCCGCTACGGTCGCAGGTTCGAATCCTGCCTCGGGCATGGATGTGTGTGATGTCCTTAGGTTAGTTAGGTTTAACTAGTTCTAAGTTCTAGGGGACTAATGACCTCAGAAGTTGAGTCAGTGCTCAGAGCCATTTTGGTGGTTTTTCTGGGTACTGATTTCTCACTATCTGTGGACCCAAATTGCGTGAAAATGTAATCATATGTTAGTTCTAGTATAATATATTTGTCCAATGAATACTCGTTTATCATCTGCATTTCTTCTTGGTGTAGCAATTTTAATGGCCAGTAGTGTATTCGCATATGTTTATTCCACAGGAAGGTTTGGTGTATTCTCTTGAATGATACCTATCATAGGGACACTCTGAGCACAAAAATTCCGAACACCATGAGCATCGCGCTAAGGCAGGTTTGCCACAGTGACATTTGCTCGCATGAACATCTCTCGGGAAAGAAACGTCGTTAACACTGCTCAATATTTCACGCGTTGCCAATAATTTCGCTGCAAACAATCCATAACGGATTACTTCAGCGAGAACTGACTCTTGGAATTGACTATTACGCAAGATAGATACACTACAGCAATTTTCTCATTCATTCTTTTTCGTTTTAATTCATTCACCAGGCATATAGTTAGTAGAGTAATGTGGACAATGTTATTTCAGTATGTATTGGAAAACATTCGTCTGGTTCAAAATGGCTCTGAGCACTATGGGACTCAACTGCTGAGGTCATTAGTCCCCTAGAACTTAGAACTAGTTAAACCTAACTAACCTAAGGACATCACAAACATCCATGCCCGAGGCAGGATTCGAACCTGCGACCGTAGCGGTCTTGCGGTTCCAGACTGCAGCGCCTTTAACCGCACGGCCACTTCGGCCGGCCATTCGTCTGGAATCTACTACAGACATGAGTAGCTAAACGAAGAACAAAAGTGAAAATAATAGTAGGTTCGAACACTTGGCGCAAAAGTACGAAGCCGCAATGGTATCCACCGTGCGACCATTTTGAATGAGATTTTCTTGCACTAAAACCTTATAAAGTGCCTCGAAATCTTTGACCATCGTTTTCTAAGAAACGGTCTATTATCTACGGATAAGCTGAGATACATGTTCACTTATTTAGGCCCCTCTCCTCGAAACAAGGTTTCTGGGAAATCGGTTTATAGCCCTTGCCGCGCTCTCCTCACCATTTTACAGCCAGATGGCTGTCGCGCTAGACCTTTTATCGTTCGTGACTTCATTGGAACCTTTCAGGTGTTGAATAACTTCTTCAATAAATGTTTCTCCCATTTCAACCTCTTTCTCTTCTAAAACGTCTTATTGTTGTGAAGCAAACAAACTCATTGGAGAGTACACAAATTGTCCAAAATGCTATATTTTTCTTGAAAACAAGGACTTTTTAATAAACTGCAAATATACTGTATTTACTTGCTAGCCTTGAAGAGTTAAATTAATTACACTCGTTTTTTGTAAAAGTGGCCCTGAAACGGGATATTTGATGCAGAAACTCTCTATTAAATTATCGAATTTTCAGTTGTAAGGATTATGCAAGCACCTCATCCTCCAGCTGTAAAAGGCAACTTCCTGAAGATGTCTCACCTCAGTGTGTAAGAGAAGAGATATATGTACACTTCCCATCTCCTCACTTATTATTTTGAATAAACGATTATTTAGTGGTAGAGCTTTTGTGAAGTTAGTGATTTCATGACCTCATCAATACCATTATTATAACAGATTACGTTGTGGCTACTAGAAGAGTCTCTGTCGATATTTTTAATAAGCTGTACACCTCCATTAATTACGCGACTCATGGTCTTTGCCCCATCGGTATTGACATCATTGCAGTTGTCCCACAGTATTTTATTCTATTCAAGAAACCAGGGAGCATGGAGCTGAGAGTAGTAAGGTGCTGAACGCACAATAAAAAGATATTTGAACAACATTTATTGCCTAAGCGGCATTTGTTTTTTATTGACTTAAAAATCTCACACTGACAATGTCACCTCAAGCGATTAAACATTTTTAAAATTTTACACATATGTTTTAATGCCATAAACAGTAAGAGAATTAGTTTTAACAAAATTTAAACACTGAGAACATTGACAGTATTATAGCACAATTTAAGGATCTGAAAACAGATGTGACCAGATTGAGTTTAGTCCAGTCATCGCTCGGTCATTTCTTTCAGCTCATAATAGGTACTCTATAAAACACTCACAGGTACAGCTTTAAACCACAGAACCGCGAGATGACAACAATAACAATAAATTACAAACAGCACGGCGAAAAGCCTCATAAGGCACCTTCAGGCTTTACCCGTAAATCAGTAATCCTGAAAATTATTGTGGCAATTTAACAAATGAGCATTTAAAAAAGAACAAGCAGTTAGAGAGATGAGCCTTTAAAAAGAAACACATACAATTTAAAAAGATAAATTTTTAATGTCCAACCACAATTTCTCCAAACAGAAAAGGACCTTCAGTTTTGCCAAGGTAGGTACTGCTTTTTACAATAAGCGTGCATGTACAGGTAACTAGGATTACTGATCCGCATTGAGGACTACAACCAATGTGATGGCCACTAATTAAAGCTAAACACACGAGAATCCAAATTAAACCCCTATAACAAAGCAACGCTCCAAGAACAGGGGGTTTTGCGAGCCACAAGCAGTACTTCAGTCACATGTAACGAGAGGCGATTTCCATTTTTTTTTTCTTTTTTCTACGATCCTTTGCTGAATACCACAAGTTGTTAGCTCAGCGTCCTCAAACCAAAGTAGTAGGAATAAGAAACGTGCCGATGCTGAAGATGCACACCCGCGATCATGAACGCAGAGAGAAGCAGTAATTCTCCAAATGTAGCACTCAAGGATCGCCGCCTATAACACAACGAACCGCACCTCAGTCTTCGGTGAGCGACCCTGATTACCATGCGGAACAGCAAGCTAATATTGAGAGATGAAGAGAGTGTGTGTGTTGTTAAAACTGATAGGCGCCTGGCTATGCTGTCTCTGGAGGGACGCCAGCGAACCCGCCGCTGAGACACGCAGTGCAGAAAAGTCTAATGAGTGAGTCTACTGAGTTACAGATATCGATATTAATGCACAAACGACTCACAAATATTTCAACTCCAGTAGTACATTTTGCTAAAGCTTTATGTAAATTAAGATCCTCTAGTAATCCATTCTCATGCTGATAGGTAACTATTACAGTTAGTACTGCGAGTCTAATTACATCGTAATATTTATACATTTTTAATGATAATTTGCATGATTTGAGATGAAAAGTAAGTTCATTCTTGCATTGGTTGCTGAATCGCTGCTACACTGAACTACCATACATCAATAGAAAGTGAAATCTTACTTTTTCTCTCCTTCTTCACTTGGTATATATTTTTCCTTATGGACAGCGGAAGATCTTTCCACAACTGATTAAATTTCACTGTTCCCTGATAGCTAACTAAGTAAGAACCGTCAGTTACTTTTTCATTCGCCGTTATTTGGTTTTAACAACAAAGGTTTTTCCTTTTGAAAGATCATCACGCTTTCGAACGACGCTCACTATCATCAGATTCCAAATGATGGCTTATTTTCGAAGGAGCCAAAGGGTTTTTGGATATAATTTTACTGCATATAACACGCTGCAGAATATCGTTATTTTTCATGAATCCTAAAGTCATAAAACTTTCACTATTCTTCCAGAGTTGTTTCGCAGCTTCTCTGAGTAGATTATTGGCAGCATTAACTGGCCTAACTTTTTTGATTTCACCCCTATCTCTCTACTACTACCACTATCTTTAGCTACAGAACTAGTTGTCCAAAGCATAAGAATCGAGTACTGCAGTAGGTCGTTGTCGGGTGCTTTTCTAAGCCCCCTCTCTATGGTGCAAAAGATATATCGAAAACGATTTTATAGTAAAGAATTACAAAGGCAATCACTTTTTAAAGTCGGATAAAATTTAAATGTTTAATTACTTTGATAATATTGTTAACAGGAGAATATAAAAGGCAAACAAATTGCAAATATGAACATACTAATATAAAGAGACGTTGCCTTATATACAATCTGTCTAAAGGAGTGGGAACTATGGAGGAAGGACGGATAGGGGGGGGTAGCTTCAAAATGTCATGTAGACCGCGATCTTCGTCTTTTCTTTCGTCAAGGGTACAAAATTTCTGCAATAAAACTGATAAAATTGTAGATTTCTCTAACGCACTGAGAGGTATGTCTGTTTCATGAAAAGCATCAATCACTTGAGACAAAAGTACAACTTCAAACAGTCACGATCGCTATTGTTTAGCGTTTATTGTGGTGACTGGTTTCGGCAAACTACGTTGCTATAATCAGAACCGTATAGCATAGATCGACATATTCTAGCACACTAGGATCACTGCATATTTGAGAATCTCTTAGTCTTCATTGTGATAATGTACGAACATGAGCTTGTATAATCAGTGCATGTGTTCAAATGGCTCTGAGCACTATGGGACTTAACATCTATGGTCATCAGTCCCCTAGAACTTAGAACTACTTAAACATAACTAACCTAAGGACATCACACAACACCCAGCCATCACGAGGCAGAGAAAATCCCTGACCCCGCCGGGAATCGAACCCGGGAACCCGGGCGTGGGAAGCGAGAACGCTACCGCACTACCACGAAATGCGGGCAGTGCATGTGTACACTGTTTTATGTAATAGTTATTTTATGCTTGGCCTGGTGATATACTATTGTCCTCGCGTTCATGTAGTTATGATATGACACGGAACAATATGCATTTGATCACGATTCAGCGAAATGTCCTCCAGAATGTATGTTATATGCCATGCTATAATCAAAGTTTATGTAAAATTGTGTTACGCCCCTTTACATCTGATCCTAGTGTGCTTAAATATTTTGATCTATGCTTTACAGAACTGATTATGACAACGTAGTTTGCTGAATAAGGTCACCACAAAAAATGCTACACAGTAGCGATCTTGGTTGTTTGAAGTTGTACTTCTGTTTCTACATTAATCTAGGTCGCCCCTAAACTTGATAATGTCAAGCAAATACAGGTTGTTAACAAACAAGTGTGGAATACTTTGTGACACAGTTGTGCTCCTCGAAACAAGAGAAGTAAGTCCAATAAACGAGAGTCCAGAAATGCATACTTTCCGAGGTAAACACGTGTTTATAGGAAGGACTCCCTGGCGCTTGGTGCGGATATTGGCACAGTCGTTGCAATGGCGCTCCGTCAAATGGGTCGGCGGGGTATTGTGACCTCATATAATACTCTACATACCATTAGGTGATGTGCAGTCAGTTGTGTGGTTCGAATCGTGTTGTAGGCTACGTCAGTTTTCGTCGTGTCTATGAGCTTATCGTACAGTACTGTCAATCCTGGGTACGTATCATGATGTTTTACCTGCTTCCAAATCCGGATTCACTTACGAGTTTACTGTTATTACGCTGTTTTACGTACGAATGATGTAGTTTATTTACATTTTCTAGGGATCGGTTGGTAGGACATGTTCTGAGGCATCAAGGGATCACCAATTTAGTATTGGAGGGCAGCGTGGAGGGTAAAAATCGTAGAGGGAGACCAAGAGATGAATAGACTAAGCAGATTCAGAAGGATGTAGGTTGCGGTAGGTACTGGGAAATGAAGAAGCTTACACAGGATAGAGTAGCATGGAGAGCTGCATCAAACCAGTCTCAGGACTGAAGACCACAACAACAACAACATCTTCCACCACTTGTTAGTAACTGAAACCTACTGCCGGACAAGTGAAATGGCGGATATGATATTCTGCTATAGTTTAACAAATGGACATAGCCTGCGAGACCGTGCCCTCTGCGCTGAAAAATACCCCCAGTGCAGAGTGTCCTCCGATAAGCTGTTCGGCAGACTTTTCCATCGTCTGAGGCACACAGGTACCCGTGTACCTCGGAGGGCCCCCCACAGTCTGCACGCCTAACATGGAGGAGCGTGTGCTATATTTGGCGGAAGAAGCACCTGGGACGAGTTTGCAACGATTGCAGTAGCAGAAAGCGGTTCTTACTCTCTTGTCTGGGGGGGGGAGGGGGGGGGGGGTGTGTGTGGGGGGAGGGGGGTTGTTTCATGAGCAACTGCTGTACCCATTAAAAGGAAAGTCAGCGTTGGCCGTAATATTGATGTTTTATTGATGGCAGAATCGATTTTCGATCACATAGTGATCATCTTCAGTGCTGATATGTATAAATTAAACTCAGACACTGATATCAAGTTATGAATAACCAAAACTGAGAAGCGATCACAATGGAGTTATTGTGATCGCTTCTCAGTTTTGGTTATTGATAACTTGATACCAGTGTCTGAGTTTAATTTATACATATCAGCACTGAAGATGATCACTATGTGATCGAAAATCGATTCTGCCATCAATAAAACATCAATATTACGGCCAACGCTGACTTTCCTTTTAATTTAACATATATGGTCGTTGTGCACACAGCACTCCTTGGAGTCGCCAATCAATGCTGTACCCATGTCACCTACACCGCGACCAGGACCCAAGCCACACAATCATCGTGGCAGACGGCGGTTCAGTCTATGTCTGTTCCAGAAGTGTGCTGTAAATCCACTGTTCACATCCAAGATTATATTTACCCATGTGGCAGCGATCAAAAGAGATGGTGTTATGAATTCCCATAACCAGTATGTATGGGCAGATGTAAAACGCCAAGCAATTGAGGAAAGAGAGCATCAACACCGATTCTCAATCAACGTATGGGCAGGCGTACTTGGCTACCAGAAAGGTTAACTGGGGTGTCTTACCTGGACTTTCTCATTGTTGTATTACCTACCTTGCTGGAGGCTGTGCCATTTCAGCAACAAATACAAATGTGGTCCATGTAAGATGGCGCACCAGCACACTTTGGTCGCAGTGTGAGGGAACATCTGACACAGACAATTCAGGACCGCTGGATTGATCGTGGGAGGGTCCACAGCTTGGCCAGCTCGTTCCCCAGACCTCAGTCACCTAGACTTTTCGTTATGGGGACACTTGAAGGAATTGGTCTACTCCACGGCAATCCACGATGTGCGAACACTACAGGGTAGCGACTTCAATGCGTGCCAGCCGGTACAACCAACAACCGGGTATACTTAAAAGGGTATCATCCCTCACGCCGAAAGACAGAGGGGTGCATTGTCATGAAACGACGCCACGTTGGACACCTTGCGTAAACACGTGTTTATCCCAAAAACTATGCATTTGCGAAGACATGTTTATTGTACTTACCTCAGAAAGAGTGCATTTCCGGACCCACGTTTATTGTACTTATTTTACTTGTTTTGATTAATACAACCACATCTCAAAATATCCGATACTTTTTTTCTCTGACCAGGCACCAATCACTCTCATAGACAGCGATGTACAAGCACTGATTTATAGTCGTATGTAAATGATATATTCAATGGCTATGAAAATATTTCTAACTTTAAATTGACTTTTTATAATATCTCTAAAGTAGTCACACAGCACACAATTTCATATACTTAACGACGTGGATCAAAAGGGCTTGCATCTCTCAATATCGAACAGAATGCGTAATTGAATATTGCATGGAAGCAACAGGTGCGACTAGCTTGTGTTAGCTTCTCGTTTGTAGCGATCCGCAGTGCAGTGTATGTGTTTTATCGAGTGTGTATTCGTCTATTCGCAGTGACTGTAATAGTTAAGCATCTAAATAAGAAACATTGGACAGGACTCGTTCGTAAAATAAATATGACTACGTGATACAATGTTATCCTGATGACCTTCCCTTGTTCAGTGGCATGCAAAGAGATTGTGCTAAATTCTGTCACCTGTTTCCTACTTCGTTTCATGGAACGTAATTTAATCATCAGAATAACTTTCACTTTTTTATTAAAATGAAACTCCTCCAGCTGTACTTAAGATTTTGTATTTATTTGGCTACTAGTTTCGACGTTGCGGCAACGCCATCTTCAGCCCCGTACACTTTGATGAAATGAATTATGTGTGGCTGAGTACTAGAACTGCTGGGCCTGAAGGTGGCGTTGACGCGACGTCGAAACTTGTAGCCAAATAAATATAAAATCTTAAGTACAGCTGGAGAAGTTTTATTTTAAAAAAAATTATACCAGCTGTGTCCCACCTTCATCCAGTTTAAATATGGATGTACGAAGATTAAAACTTTCACTTTTGCCGTCATTCGCCTAACCTCAACTCAACAAGATGGCAGTGCCCTATCTTCAGTACATTTGAGCAAAACATGAAAAAGGAAAAAATCTACGTAAAAATTAAAGTACGACATCTGTTGTAGAAAATCTACGTATTGGTCCAAGTTTTTAATTAAGAGTACTATCCACATTCACTTTTAGAAAACAAGTTTACAACGCCGAAAATACTGTACAATCAGATACCATCGACCAAACCGACGATGTACTTCTCATGAAACGAGCTTAGCCTTAACTCTGTGACTAGCCCCTATATTCTTGATACTTCGCAACCAATCCGAACGTACACCGCAGCGTGTGAATTCACGGAATTATACCAAGCCCGTGTAAAACATGACTTAACTCGCCTGAAACGGCATAACAGAACTCAGCACAGAACAGGTAATCTTGCACGTCGTACAAAGTATTCGACACCATGGCTCTCCCTCAGACAAAGTAATTTCATCAGAATAGCACACTCCTACAAATATGGATTCCGAACCAGATGCATCAAGGCACTGCATGACTCTCTCCATTGCAGCGCTTCATTATGCGAGAAGAAGAACGAGAAAAACAATGATGGCCAGCTTCCTTTCAAACAAGCAAGCACACATAGCAGGTGATTGGCTAATGGCCAACGGCACACCACAGACAAACACATTCCGATGCAATGGTTAAACAAGGAGTTTGCGAACGTACCAAACTCAATATATATTGAAGCTGGCAAAGTAAATATCTTAGATATAGTTGACAAATAGATATTATAGATCTTGGAAAGGTAAAAGAGGTGCTGAGAATCTGAAACAGCCACCAACGGGCACCTTTCAATACAAACATATACACCGTCTTCTTTATCTGCGTATATTAAGGCGGCTCACCTTTCTGATGACAGACGACAGACAGGTACCGACTGCTATGGATATGAGTGCATTGTGAAACGCGAGTTGTGTTTTGAGATGCGAAAAGTGGGGCACAGTAAATCGTGGAAATTAAAGACTGACGATTCGTATTAGCGACGCAGTCCATAATGAAAGTTGAAATGATCGTTACAAACCGAACGATTACTAAACGGACTTTGTCTCACCGGAACTGACAATGGTTCCGCGAGTAGACTTTATAGTTGTTGCTACCGTGTGACTGAAACTATTTTTACATTTAACGGCATCGCGTGACCCAAGGCTCCATAAAACAGTGTTTTGTATTGGTGTTCATAATGAGCAGTCGAGTGTTTAAGCCGTAACTGTCGAAGTCAATGTAACTACAGCTTTAGATCAGGTGCGAGAACGATTTTACTGGCTGTGAATTTGCGATTTCGGTCGTCACATGTAAAAAAGACGAACAGTTATGTCGCCGTCGTAATTTATTGCGAACAGTGTCTAAAGTAGTGAAACGTGAATTTAGAGTGTATAACGAGTAAAAACGTCCATTTGCTAAACCTGTGGAGTGTCACCAACAATTACATCTATTCTGCCACGTAGCTTGTTAAACGCCACTGCGGAAGACTTTTCAGCCCAACCGAGAAGTGACTTTATCAGTATACTTCGCCGTCGAAATATGACAAACAGAATTGCTGTAAGAACTTCATCTGCAACATCACAAGCCGTCACCTCAATAAGGCGCCACGCCTCACCAACAACGAACAGAGAAGCATCATTGCTGTGCGCTCTCCCCAGTTAAAGTCTAAACAGAATGTAGCAGTTCAGATTCTAAATTGTTTGTGTTATTATAAAGCTATATTCCCCTTCTTTCTTCTCTTAGTTTTTGCTACGTAAATAAAACTGCTGGAAGTGGATTATCAACTTTCAGTGTTTCTTTGTTGATCTACGACCAGTTACATAAGTATTATGGTTTTAATCAAACTGTCTCTTTCTTTTAAATTAATACTGCTGCAGTGGCGTGTGAGTTGTCTGCTTTTTGAGGGAATGTGTTACAAAAGCGTGTGCATTGCTATTTTCAAAGTGAATTGGCATACCTCAATGTTTGATACGGTCGCGTACGTAAATCGCGGCGACTGCCTTTAGTTTTTGCTTGTTCGCTATTGGTCTGAACTACACGTCGAGGACAAACTGAATGTGACAGCTGTCAAACCACGCAGGTTATGTTTATATCGTACTTAGAGTCATGTTAACACATTTTTGAGTAATAGCATGGTTGTTGACGATCTCAGGGATACGTGAAAAGATATTTAGTCAATCCTACAGTTTTAACGGGATTATTAACACAATTGTGTGTGATATAAAATAATTTTGTGACTGTCCGCCCCCGGTAGCTGAGTGGTCAGCGTGACAGAATTTCAGTCCTAAGGGGCTGGGTTCGATTCCCGGCTGGGTCGGAGGTTTTCTCCGCTCAGGGACTGGGTGTTGTGTTGTCCTAATCATCATCATTTCATCCCCATCGACGTGCAAATCGCCGAAGTGGCGTCAAATAGAAAGACTTGCACCCGGCGAACGGTCTACCCGACAGGAGGCCCTAGTCACACGACATTTACATTTTGTGACTAAGAAGAAACACATTCTCCACGCCCACGCAGTTCGGAAGCAAAACAAGTTTTTCTGGGGAGAAATACTCCGACATCAACTCAGGTTAATTCTAAAGAATTTCTTACACTCGCACGGTCCGCAATCTCGCGAAATACACCCCTGAGAACCGTTCTCCACACCCAGCATTTTACGAATTTCGGCGTTCTACCTAAAGCTGTTTAAAATAAGACGAACATTCATATTAATAGGCTTTGTGATGAGACATACCCTTTTTTCGATTATTGTTTATAGCATCACCACAGTGGTGGTCGATTCCGGTTACCTTTAATGAAATGTTCTGGGAAACCAGTAGGAATCGATGTATTTCCGTTTCAGCTATTGATGAACGAAACATAGAACATCCAGGTCTTGCCAGCCAAATCACGTCAAATCGAGTGGATAAATGGGAGTACTAATAGGAGTTAGATGAGACGCAGATTTTCTCACTTCTGGTATTTGTGTTACAAGAACGCAAACTTCCGGAAAGAGCTTGTGGGAATTCGGGTAACATGAATCAGCCTCTTTTATTTTAGTGGCAATACTGCCATGGAAAATATTATATCACCTAGTGTGCGTAACTGATGTTTTTGAGAATGTAAGAAATACGGTGGGTCGATTGACTTGACTGTATGACGGAAATCGATTGGTGGCGATACCAAAGTCAGCTTTCAGAACACTTGCATCCTTTATACAGTTTGTGTGTCCCCAAACTTGGAATAATCCAGCAGGATAGTATAGCGGCCCCTAAGCATAGGATTTTTGTGGCTTCCGTTTCCTAGACCTTCTATCATAAAATACTTCATATAGAGGTCTACATATACAAGCTCCGAAAAACCGAGAAAAACAGAAATGTACCCCTTTGTCATACAGTGAATACAAAGAAATAACCGTGTCATCTGTATGCCCATTAATACGAATGTTCGTATTATTTTATGCGGCTTTAGGTGACAAGAACGAAATTCGGAAAATTTTGAGTATGAAGAAATATACGTAAATTATGACAATGTTGATACGATAAGATACTTAGGGGTCATACTTTCAGTCGTAGTACCGAACAAAGGGCCCGGTGTTACCACAGTGGAATCGAGACAACCGAAAAAGAAAAGCAAGCAGCAACGAAGCAAAGAGATGAAAACAGAAGCTTTGCACGCGTGATACCAGTCTGGTAACGAAGCAGGCAAGCAGAATAATTATCAGACCGATCTGTTTATTACACAAAGGACGCTCTCTTACTCCCTTCCGATTGTTAGACCGCCAAGCCTTTTCCTTCTCTTTGTTCTGCTCAGAAACCAAACACAATTAGAGGGTCCTCAGTCAATCAGATATCTTCTACGCCCTCTGCGATGTGAAGTCTGCCGCGAAGTTCCCTTTTTGTTGGGGCAGCCGCTTGTTATCTCGGTCGCTGTGAGCATCAAAAGCACAGAAGTGAGCTGAAGGTCGCGTCTTGTCTTGTTGCTTGATATGGCAATCTTTTACGATCCCAATAAAGAAAAGGTCGTACTGTCAGTACTAACAGAAAATGGGACATCTGCATTTACATACGCCATCGCAAGCTGTAAAACTCACTTTCATCTCGTGGGGAAACTGACTGAGAAACTGTCACATACTACTCTTGAGTAGTTTTCTTTAAGATACTGTTTGAGATCGTGTCCAGTTGAGCAATAAACGTGAAACGATACCGCACTGAGCATTTTTTTTTTTTTTCCGCGCGGTCGTCAGTGGATTTCCCCTTACGCTAGCGTAAAACGAAAGTTAAAGGCGTGAAAATACTTGGAAGTAGAACTGTGGTCATAAAATTAACGAAAACTGTTTGCACAAAAATATAACAGCGCATTTTGTTGTTCATGTTTCTCTCTGTCTTGCGCAGTACATCTGGTATTTTAACACAGTTTTCCGATATACGTGGTATGAGTATTTTGTAAATTACATGGAACGAAAATGTATAGCTAAGAAGGAACTACTGATATTCGGGTTTTTTCTTCTTTTTTAATCATACATAACGTTCTTTTACTATTATTTGTTGCTACTATTGTCAAACTGCTACAAGGACTATGTTTCTCGTTTGTCAAAATATTTTTGTGACTGCCAAAGATGAGAAACAGGTTACTCTGTGATGGAATTTGTCAAATTTGTGGGCTTGAGACAGTATTTGCATCTTGCTTCAGCTGCCTGTTGATGTGGTAATAGTGGCTGTGAAGGAATGGCAGCTCTACAAACTGCATCGCTCCGGGAAATTTTTCACTTGTCGGAAGAAATACACCGGGTGATCAAAAAGTCAGTATAAATTTGAAAACTGAATAAATCACGGAATAATGTAGATAGAGAGGTACAAATTGACACACATGCTTGGAATGACATGGGGTTTTATTAGAACCAAAAAAATACAAAAGTTCAAAAAATGTCCGTCAGATGGCGCTTCATCTGATCAGAATAGGAATAATTAGCATAACAAAGTAAGACAAAGCAAAGATGATGTTCTTTACAGGAGATGCTCAATATGTCCACCATCATTCCTCAACAAAAGCTGTAGTCGAGGAACAATGTTGTGAACAGCACTGTAAAGCATGTCCGGAGTTATGGTGAAGCACTGGCGTCAGATGTTGTCTTTCAGCATCCCTAGAGATGTCGGTCGATCACGATACATTTGCGACTTCAGGTAACCCCAAAGCCAATAATCGCACGGACTGAGGTCTGGGGACCTGGGAGGCCAAGCATGACGAAAGTGGCGGCTGAGCACACGATCATCACCAAACGACGCGTGCAAGAGATCTTTCACGCGTCTAGCAATATGGGGTGGAGTGTCATCCTGCATAAACATCGTACGTTCCAGCAGGTGTTTATCAGCCAGGCTGGGGATGATGCGATTCTGTAACATATCGGCGTACCTCTCACCCGTCACGGTAGCAGTACTGACGTTTTACTGTCCAGCGCCATCTGTCGGACATTTTGTCAACTTTGTTTTTTTTTTTTTGTTCTAATAAAACCCCATGTCATTCCAAGCATGTGTGTCAAATTTTACCTCTCTATCTACATTATTCCGTGGTTTATTAAGTTTTCAAATTTGTACTGACTTTTTGATCACCCAGTATGTCATGCGGTTGAACAAATGCTCATGCTTTTGTATTATGGCGAAAAACATAACTTGATCTCTAAAATAACCTCAAATAATTTCATCACCGCTGGTAACGTAATTATTCGAAGTAAGATTGTAACATGTCACCTGATTACATAAACGAGTAAAAAAGTTAAGCTACATATACTTGGCACTTGAAACATCATTGTAATGAAAGTATTCATCAACTCAACCAATGATCCCCACAATGCCTGTTAAATAATTGTCTTGTTTTGCTATATGTTCTTTGTACTTCAAAATAATTTTTCTGTTTTAGATATATATTTTCTGCAACTAGTAGTTTCCAGCACCATCTTTGTTACAAAATATAACCCTTTACATGTGACGGCCAAAGGAGCCTGTGATCACTGTAGGTATTCTATTCAAGTTGTTTCATTTTCATATTTACATTTACGTTTAGCCTTTAGTCAGAAATCTCTCCAAAACCACGTTCTGAAGTTGTGTTTTGTTTCTCCACTAGACAGACACAAATTACCACAACGATGTAACACAATACAGACGTTGTAGTAACACATATAAATCCACCCACCTGATGATGAAGGTTTAAACCCTTGAAACGCGTTGTAGATACAAATAAACAGTGCCTAGTAACAGTAAGCTTGTTGTCTCTTTCGATACACGATTCTATTTTTCAGTTTCACATTTGATTATTGACGTATAAAGAGGAGATAGCAGTTTATCCAGACTGTTATTCTGATTCTTAATGAAAATGTTCGCATTCCGACAACAGAACTGAGAAATCTACCTGTCACCTGTGTTTCAGGCTTACGGTCTCTCCATGCTCGCACACACTCGCTTAGCGGGAAGGAAGACGGTAGTAGTAGTAGTAGTAGTAGTAGTAGCGGTAGTAGGTATTCTGCCTTATGGCAGGTCTTGTCATGGGTTAAGCCTCTTCCACTTTTGTCTGTCCATAGCCACTCTTTTCATTTCTGAATATTTGTCTCCTTGGATATTGTCTAGCGTTTGATATCTTCTTTTTCCTCTTCCCCTTTTTCCCTTCACCATTCCTTCTACTCCTTCCCTCAATAAACAGTCCCTCCTCTAACAATATTCAATCCAGTTCCGTTTTCTCTTTCTAATGACTTTCAGTATGTTTATTTCGTCTTTCTCGTATCATAAATACTGTTCAATATCTATCTGTAGGAAATTATTAATGAAAGATTTGATGGAAGGAGAGGAGTTTGTATAGGGGGTCGGAGAGTGGAGTGTATCAGATTTGCAGACGACATGGTTGTGATGGCAGAAAGTGCAAGAGAGATGGAACAAATGTTATGGTTCAAATGGCTCTGAGCACTATGGGACTTAACATCTGAGGTCATCAGTCCCCTAGAACGTAGAACTACTTAAACCTAACTAACCTAAGGACATCACACACATCCATGCCCGAGGCAGGATTCGAACCTGCGACCGTAGCGGTCGCGCGGATCCAGACTGAAGCATCTAGAACCGCTTGGCCACAACGGCCGGCTTTTATGATCTAAACACAAAATTAGAAGAATATGGAATTAAAATTAACAAGAAGAAAACGAAAAGCATGGTAACTGGAGGAAAGGGGAGAAAATGCCGTATGAAAATAGGGGGAGAGGAAATAGAGCAAGCCGGCCGAAGTGGCCGTGCAGTTAAAGGCGCTGCAGTTTGGAACCGCAAGACAGCTACGGTCGCAGGTTCGAATCCTGCCTCGGGCATGGATGTTTGTGATGTCCTTAGGTTAGTTAGGTTTAACTAGTTCTAAGTTCTAGGGGACTAATGACCTCAGCAGTTGAGTCCCATAGTGCTCAGAGCCATTTGAACCATTTTTGAAATAGAGCAAGTGAATAACTTCAGTTACTCGGCAAGTGTAATAATGGATGATATGTATTGGCTCAACAGAAAGCAGGAAAAGAATTGCATGGCAAAAGAAGGATTTAAGAGGAAACAGAAATTACTTTGCGGAACGCTAAACAAAGATGAGGAAAAGCCTTGCCAAGTTCAAAAATGTTCAAATGTTTGTGACATCTTATGGGACTTAACTGCTAAGGCCATCAATCCCTAAGCTTACACTCCATTTAGCCTAAATTATCCTAAGGACAAACACACACACCCACGCCCGAGGGAGGACTCGAACCTCCGCCGGGATCAGCCGCACAGTCCATGACTGCAGCGTCTTAGACCGCTTTTTTCATTTTGTTCGTTGAATTTTTTCGGTATGGATGTCCCATGACACCCGTTCAAGTCCAGTGTTGAGCCGTTGACTCAGTTTTTTTTTTTTTTTTTTTTATTACAGAAGGCAGATAACCCTCTGACAGAACACACTTAGCTACTGTGCCGGCATTCCGCTAGGCTAATCCCGCGCGACTTGCCAAGTGTTACATCTGGGCGTTGCACTGTATCGTGCGGAGACCTGGTCATTGAGGGAAGAAGATGAAAGAAGACTGGAGACACTAGAGATGTGAATATGGGGAAGAATGGAAAAATTGAAATGGGAAGACTCGGTAAGCAATGAAGAAGTACTAAGAAGGAGAAGAAAGGGTAGAAGGAGCAGGTGTAAATCGAGAGAGGCAGAGACACTGCACAGATTTGTAGATAACGATGGTCGGATTCGTAGACAACGAGGGTCAGGGTAGAGGAAAGCAGATTGTCAGAGAGAGATAGAGGGAGAACGCAGGCGAACATGTTTGCTCTGCAGGGGATCACTTTTGCCAATTGGCCTCACAACCGATTATGCAACGAAATGCAGAACGCAGATGTATGGGAGCGCGGCGGCACAAACAGTGACAAATTGTCCCGCTGGCTGGCCGCGCCGTTTGTCACGCGACCATTTCAATCGGCTTCGGTCCCTGCCGACCGATGCGATGGCCATCTGCGGTCCACTGCACTTGGCAACATGCCGCGCGGGATGGCCACGCTGACGCGGGTCAGCATTGCAAGTGGCGGTGGCACAGTTTCTGTTCAGAGGCCTCACAGCGATTGCGTGCGTCATTGGTTCAGTATGCATACTGCATACAAAGCTTTTTAAGTAGAAATTTTAAGAGTAATACCCGGTCGTTATAATTAAAAGTGCAACTACAGGGAGGTCCAGTGTGGGCTGTAATTATAGTACGGCAGCGAAACTTGGTAGATAAGCTTATGCGTTAAAGCCGAGGCGATTTAAGCTGGAAAAACAATTAGTTCCAATTGTGGCCCTAAGTGCATATCTGGCGCTTTGCATTGCTTGTGTGGTCGTATATCACGCTCTCATTTGACAAGCCATAACTTGAGAGAACAGTCAGTATTGTTGTCGAGGAATACTGTGCGCTGCTAATGAAACTGTTTTATGTGAAAGGCAGAAATTACAGTGTTGCATCGAGAGTGTATCGCCAACTGACAAGTCTGAGGACAGTAACGATTCCAATGAATGGTTTAAAGAGGACTTCTTAAGTAACAGAACCCAGTACGTTGTCCTCGATGGTGAGTGTGCATCGGAGGTGAGGGTACCATCTGGAGTGCCCCAGGGAAGTGTGGTAGGTCCGCTGTTTTCTGTCTACATAAATGATCTTTTGGATAGGGTGGATAGCGATGTGCGGCTGTTTGCTGATGATGCTGTGGTGTACGGGAAGGTGTCGTCGTTGAGTGACTGTAGGAGGATACAAGATGACTTGGACAGGATTTGTGATTGGTGTAAAGCATGGCAGCTAAATATAGATAAATGTAAATTAATGCAGATGAATAGGAAAAAGAATCCCGTAATGTTTGAATACTCTATTAGTAGTGTAGCGCTTGACACAGTCACGTCGATTAAATATTTGGGCGTAACATTGCAGAGCGTTATGAAGTGGGACAAGCATGTAATGGCAGTTGCGGGGAAGGCGGATAGTCGTCTTCGGTTCATTGGTAGAATTTTGAGAAGATATGGTTCATCTGTAAAGGAGACCGCTTATAAAACACTAATACGACGTATTCTTGAGTACTGCTCAAGCGTTTGGGATCCCTATCGGGTCGGATTGAGGGAGGACATAGAAGCAATTCAGAGGCGGGCTGCTAGATTTGTTACTGGTAGGTTTTATCATCACGCGAGTGTTACGGAAATGCTTCAGGAACTCTGGTGGGAGTCTCTGGAGGAAAGGAGGCGTTCTTTTTGTGAATTGCTACTGAGGAAATTTAGAGAACCAGCATTTGAGGCTGACTGCAGTACAATTTTACTGCCGTCAACTTATATTTCACGGAAAGACCACAAAGATACTTAAATTCGAAAACACGGGTGAGCTCGGTGTGGCACCTTGATGAGGAAGACGTCCTATCCCGGTGGAAGTTATTGACGAGTTTGCTGCTAGTGTAACTAACCATGCAGCACGTGCCCCGGTCAATGCTAATGCTCGCACAGTGTCACGCGAACTGTCCATCCCATGGTCAACGAATGTAGAAATTTTTACGGTCTGTTTTGCATCAGTACTCACGATCCAGACGGTGCAGCAACTGAAATCTCGTGATCCGCAGCAACGTCCTGAATTCACCCCTCGGTTTCTGTCCAAGATAGAAATTGATGACATGTGGCCGGATGGTAGTCTATGCAGTAACGAGGCACATTTTATAGGGTTGCAGTGAATACACAGAACTACCGAATGTGGGATACTGTTTAATCGGCTGCTGTTCGCGTAGAGCCATAGCACTCGCCATATATGACTGTGTGGTATGGTTCCGCAAGCATCTTTATTCTCGGACAGTTCTTCTTTGAAAAGAATGCACCTAGACGGCATGTCAGGTGTACCGCGACGTCTACACTTTATCGAGACCTGCTTGTACAATTCCTGTTTTGGAACTGCGCAAGTGTGTGGAAACCATTGGTTTCATGCAGGATGGGGCAATATCTCATGTCGCTCGCTCTGCTTAATTGATGTATTGCCTGCAAGATCAGCTGATCCGTATCCGTTTGACTTTAGGTACACGTTCGGTCTCTACTTGATCTGAAGACCACTTTACAGGAACACGTTGCTCGGATTCCTTCGTAACTGCTGCGAGCAATTGTTCAAATGGTTCGAATGGCTCTGAGCATTATGGGACTTAACATCTGAGGTTACCAGTACCCTAGAACTTAGAACTACTTAAACCTAAATAACCTAAGGACATCACACACATCCATGCCCGAGGCAGGATTCGAACCTGCGGCCGTAGCAGTTGCGCGGTTCCGGACTGAAGCGCCTAGAACCACTCGGCCACAACGGCCGGCTGAGCAATTGTGGATCGCGCTGTTTTACGGATGAAGCATCTCGTCGAAGTCTTCTGTGCCCATATTTAACAAACTGCGTAAGCGGTGGCTAATAATACCATCAATATTAGGCATTTCTCTCTTGCTTGATCTTTTCAGCCCACGTCCTGTTCCCAATCCATCACATACCGAAACATTTCTATACGTTTTCCTTGCATTCACAACTCGAGATTGGCATATGGTGCCCATAATTGGAACTATTTTTTTTATCGGCTTAAATCGGTTCGTTTGATCTTTCACAGCTCCAGATTAGCATCTGATGGACAAAATTGGAACTACTGTTTTAACCAGAAATCGGTTCCGCATTAAAGCATTAGAACATCTTCCACATTTCACTGTCACACGATGATTACATTACGCATTGGACCTGAACTTTAATTATAACCATCCAGTATAAACAGACAGCTTAAATGGAACTTTTACACATTTCTAGAGATGTCTCTAGTTAAGAGACTGACACGGTGCAGCTCTAAGCTCTAATCTGTTTTGTGTAAGCCTCTTCATCTCTGCACAACAATTGCACTCTTCATCGTCTTTGACCTGTTTAGTGTATTCAAGCCTGTGTTTCTCTTTACAATTCTTATTCGCCACACTTTCTCGTTCACAAAATTGACTACTCCTCCGGCATGTCCTAACAACTATCACTTCATTTACTCAAGTTATACCACAAATTTCTTTTCTGCCTGCTTATATTCAGAATCTCTTTATTAATTATACGATTTACTAACCTGCAGTATTCTTCCGAGCACTTCATTTAAGGGGCTTCTATTCTCTTCTGCTCTGTAGTGGTGATCGTCTATTTTCACTTCCATATAATACTACATTCCAAACAAATAAACAGCTTGATATTAAAATAACGCCAAGTAGCCGGTATGGAATCGAGGGGTTCAGCAGGCTCATACTCATTGTTATGCAGGATTTCACAGGCAACGAGCAACTAGCGCCCGAGAGGACAAACTCTTTGTTTGCTGGGTTGTGAGTCAGGGAATGAGCTTGCTTGCAACAACAGGAGTGCTAGCTCCACAAGATATTCCGGAGAACATCTGTGAAGTCTGGAAAGTGGGAGGGAAACACTGGCGGAAGCAAAACTGTGAGGGCAGCGTGCCTGGGTAGCTCAGATGATAGAGAAACTGCTCGCGAAAGGCGGGTTGCAATCATGTTCTGGTACACACTTTTAATCTACTAGGAGCTTTCATAACTGCTATTGTCTGCCAGGTCATTAACGTACACCATAAACAGCAAGAGTCCCAAAACACTTCTCTGGGGAATGCTTGAGGTTACTTCGGCAATAACCTATGAATTCCACACAAGATAACATGTGGAGTCCTCCCTACCAAGAAATCAACAATCCAGTCATCAATTTCGTTTGATACCTCATATGATCGCAGTTTCATTAATAAAGTTGGTGTGGAACTGCATCAAACGTTCTACAGAAGTAAAAAAAAATGCTGCATCTACCTGAGCATTTTGATCTGTAGCTTTCTGATGCAGAAGTGGAGCCCCTCCATTCCTTCTCTTCAGCGGTGGCCATCACTAAAAGTTTTACTGTCATTTCTGCAAAAAGGTTAGTATTTCTATGAGAATCTCACAGGATGCTGGTCTGAAAAGTCCTCCACAGGCCTGGGTGCGATCACCCATTAATATGGTTCCATTTGACTTATAGTACACAGAAACCTTCCAAGGGTAGCGGTTTAGAGAGAAAAAAGTGGCGCTGTAAGCCGTAAGGAAAAGACCTCTTCCACTGCCTGAAGACTGCTGGTGAATTTATAATACAGCTGAAGTTCATGCAAGGGTGGAAGGATTGCTAGTACTAAGGAAGTTACCATTGTTATTGGGAACCTACGTTCTCTCCTGCGTCAATCGCAGTCTGATCCTGTAACATCCTGAAATATCACAGTGGTCAGTCTGATTATGGATCAGCCACTCTGTGTAGCTTATCGTGTGATTCTCGTGTTGTCAGCCAGGTATTTCGAAGTTTTAATTATAGCTGACAGAGCCAAACAAACA
Organism: Schistocerca nitens; assembly: GCF_023898315.1. NCBI lineage: Eukaryota > Metazoa > Arthropoda > Insecta > Orthoptera > Acrididae > Schistocerca > Schistocerca nitens. The sequence continues at coordinate 409,058,483 of NC_064618.1, forward strand.
TGGTGTTACACAAGAGTCCACCGCCAAAGTGTTGTGCGAGTTTTCCAGTTGAACTATCCATAGGTGATCAATTTTCACTGGTAAAGAGTGTCTTCAAGGATATCATGCGAGAAAAGCGCGAGCTGGGTTCAGCATGACGATGTTTCCAGAATCCATGTTGGTTGCCTTGGAAAATATTCTATTCGAGATGATTCAATACGTTTAAACTCAGGCTATGTTCTAAGGTTCTATAACAGATGAATATCAAAGAGCCGGCCGGGGTGGCCGATCGGTTCTAGGCCCTACAGTCTGGAACCGCGCGACCGCTACGGTCGCAGGTTCGAGTCCTGCCTCGGGCATGGATGTGTGTGATTTCCTTAGGTTTAAGTAGTTCTAACTTCTGGGGGACTGATGACCTCAGAAGTTAAGTCCCATAGCGCTCAGAGCCAGCCCACTATCAAAGACATTAAATGACCGTTTTAGGGATCACTTCTGTTAGCCTTTCTGTAGACAGCTGTAATCTGTGTTTTCTTCTAACTTCTGGGCACGGAATTTTGTTAGGGAGGTCTATGATATGTTATGCTTGAAGGAAGGATCAACTCGCCGCAGATTCTACTAGAGACGCCATCAGCTTTGTTCAGTTTTAGTGATTCCAGCCGTTTCTAAACGATACTCGCAGTAATATCTATATCATTCATCTTTGTAGTGGTCCGAGAATTAAACTAGGGCAGCCGTTTTCTAAAAACTGACATATTGTCTTCTTTGGAGAAAACTTAACAATAAATGCTTGTAACACCCATTTTATTGTTCATCTAGATTGCATACATATGTAAAATTGTGACATGTTTCGCTTTCATTAAACCATCTTCAGATCTGAGCACGTCGCCCACTAGAGTAATCCGTCAATTTCCATACACAATTTTACATCCTATATCATAGAACAAAGTAGTCATACGGTCCGTTCCTGTGAAAACTATGTCAAGCTTCTAGCAATACTTTTCGAAATACTATTTTTTCTGTTTCTCTGCAGGTACCTGGTACACTCCTTTATTAACTCGCGTACTTTGTGCAGATAACCCGATACTAAGAAACTGTACGTATAAATTTCAATTAACTTCTTTTTGGTAGTGAACGGCTATTACTGCATTTATCAAAATGTTGTTACGCTGATTACAGACAAAACGATGAAGAAAAGACCCATCTTTTTTACTGGACAAAGTGCTGAGTAAATTCAAACTCCTTTCATAACAGCAAATTGCGTTGCTGTTTTGTAAATAGTAACTGACTTTAAGTAACACTGTTTTTAAAGTAATTACATATTCACAGTTTACGGCTTTAATAAGAAGAAAGTCAAACAGTATGTTACTTACTGTCATGATTTTTTCGCTTCCATTCCTATGATAGCCCAATATATTATTATTTTTCGTCTTCAGTGTTTGTAAGGTAGTGTCTATTTTTTAAAAAAATTCCGCGGTTAAAGAAGACGTCCTATTTGGCTCACGAGGACAAGGTAAAATTACTCTCCTCAGATTATGGAAGATTTTGTGTGTTTCTTTAGTACAGATGTGTACTTGTACTTACATTTTTTTCTGTAACCCTCTTACGTCAGTTAGGTTCGTCTGAATATTTGCCAGTGAGCAACATCCATCCCTGTGATACGATTCTACACTACTGGCCATTAAAATTGCTACACCAAGAACAATTGCAGATGATAAACGGGTATTCATTGGACAAATATATTATACTAGATGACATGTGATTACATTTTCACGCAATTTGGGTGCACAGGTCCTGAGAAATCAGTACCCAGAACAACCACCTCTGGCCGCAATAACGGCCTTGATATGCCTGGGCATTGAGTCAAACAGAGCTTGGATAGCAGCTTCAACGCGATACCACAGTTCATCAAGAGTGGTGACTGGCGTATTGTGACGATCCAGTTTGCTCAGCCACAATTGACCAGACGTATTCAATTGGTGAAAGATCTGGAGAATGTGCTGGCCAGGGCAGCATTCGAACATTTTTTTATCCAGGAAGGCCCGTACGGGACTTGAAACATGCGGTCGTGCATTATCCTGCTGAAATGTGGGGTTTCGTAGGGATCGCATGAAGAGTACAGCCATGGTTCGTAACATATCTGAAATGTAACGTCCATTGTTCAAAGTGCCGTCAGTGCGAACAAGAGGTGACCGAGACGTGTAACCAATGGCACCCCATACCATCAGGCCGGGTGAAACGCCACTATGGCGATGACGAATACACGCCTCCAATGTGCGTTCACCGCGATGTCACCAAACACGGATGCGACCATCATGATGCTGTAAACAGAACCTGAATTCATTCGAAAAAATGGCGTTTTGCCATTCGTGCTCCCAGGTTCATCGTTGAGTACACCATCGCAGGCGCTCCTGTCTGTGATGCAGCATCAAAGGTAACCGCATCCATGGTCTCGGAGCTGATAGTCCATGCTGCTGAAAACGTTGACGAACTGTTTTTGCAGATGGTTGTTGTCTTGAAACGTCCCCATCTGTTGACTCATGGATCGAGGTGTGGTTGCATGATCCGTTATAGCCATGCGGATAAGATGCCTGTCATCTCGACTGCTAGTGATACGAGGCAGTTGGGATCCATCATGGCGTTCCGTATTACCCTCCTGAACCCACCGATTCCATATTCTGCTAACAGTCATTGGATCTCGACCAACGCGAGCAGCAATGTCGCGATACGATAAACTGCAATCGCGATAGGCTACAATCTGACCTTCATCAAAGTCGGAAACGCGATGGTACGCATTTCTCCTCCTTACACGAGGCATCACAACAACGTTTCACCAGGCAACGCTGGTCAACTGCTGCTTGTGTATGAGAAATCGGTTGGACACTTTCAAAAAAATGGTTCAAATGGCTCTGAGCACTATGGGACTCAACTGTTGTGGTCATAAGTCCCCTAGAACTTAGAACTACTTAAACCTAACTAACCTAAGGACATCACACACATCCATGCCCGAGGCAGGATTCGAACCTGCGACCGTAGCGGTCGTGCGGTTCCAGACTGTAGCGCATTTAACCGCTCGGCCACTCCGGCCGGCTGGACATTTTCAAAAATGGTTCAAATGGCTCTGAGCACTATGGGACTTAACATCTATGGTCATCAGTCCCCTAGAACTTAGAACTACTTAAACCTAACTAACCTAAGGACATCACACAACACCCAGTCATCACGAGGCAGAGAAAATCCCTGACCCCGCCGGGAATCGAACCCGGGAACCCGGGCGCGGGAACCAAGAACGCTACCACACGACCACGGGTTGGACACTTTCCTCACGTCAGCATGTTGTAGGTATCGCCACCGGCGCCAACCTTGTGTGAATGCTCTGAAAAGCTAATCATTTGCATACCACAGCATCTACTTCCTGTCGGCTGAATTTCGCGTCTGTGGCACGTCATCTTCGTGGTGTAGCAATTTTAATGGCCAGTAGTGTAGTTTGCGTAGTCAATTTCGCCTTTTTTAGTGCAACAGTTCCTGGCGCAGAATCGAATTCTCAGCCACAGCAACGAACTGAGAGAGAAAAGTAATGGGATACTTCTAAAGCGTTCCAAACATTGTCGAGTAGTTCGTTTTAACATTTACCTTTCGTTGCAGCTCAATAAACGGGGCATCACTCATATACTAAACTTAACCTCAGATAATTTCTGGAATAAAATGTGAGATACTCTTGAGGTGGAATGTTTTGTCATAGCCACCTCTCCCAAGGTTACTGTGATGTTGACGGAATGTCGTCTACTCCAGAGGTTTGGTTTCTGCATTAGATCCCTGTGCTCTGTCAAATTATTCTCGCAGTATTAACGTCCAATCTCATCTTTTCGACTGTACACTCCCGGAATTTCAACAGTAAACCCGTCCGCATTGCACTATGCCTGTCTTGCAGCATCTACCACTGGAGTTGAGTATGTGCACGATACGACAGGTGGCAGTCTTCGCTGGATCTGTTGTACCTCTTCCGATAATGTAATATGGTAATAATCTCATACTAATGATCAATATTTACAAATCGGCATTAGAAGTGTTTTCTAAACCTATTATTTCGGGGATGAAATACACTCTACATTGTCACTTAGTTGCCACACTTATATCGTTCTATTTTATCAAGTACTCGGCTAAAATTTTGTGAAAGCCTTACAGTATCTAATTCTCTTTGTTCAGTCCACATATTTTTCTGCTCCCCTTTAGCATGCATGTCCACTATAAGATAAAAAAAGAGAGAACTACGCACGACGAAGGAGTTATGCAAAAGGTTACAAACTGATATTCATACAGGTATCGACGTAAAATGCAAAACTGCAAACTTTGGCGACCGGTCGGTCAATGTGCCATGCTGCAGTACGATTTCACCGTGCAGCCGGCAACGGTAGTAAACAGAAGACATGTCGATCGACACCAGGGCATAAAGTCTTTGCAAATTTCATTCTGTGTACTCAGGCGCGTGAATAATATATGAAGCGCTTATTTCATTAGTGGTACAAGTCCATTACCTCCACTTTTCTGCCTATAATGCTTCTGAAATTAATCATCCAAACAAACAGAAAGAAAGATTCATCTCTAGCAAGAAGCCATAAGCTTGAATATTTCTGGTATCTCAACTGCAGATTTTTCCACGCTTATTTACCTTTAGGACTCTGTTCCTCACAATGAACAAAAATGGACTTGTACCACTACTGAAATAATCCCTTCATATTCAAATAGTAATAATGTCGTGTGACGAGGGCCTCCCGTGGGGTAGACCGTTCGCCTGGTGCAAGTCTTTCGATTTGACGCCACTTCGGCGACATGCGCGTCGACGGGGATGAAATGATGATGATTAGGGCAACACAACACCCTCTCCCTGAGTGGAGAAAATCTCCGACCCAGCCGGGAATCGAACCCGGGCCCTTACGACTGACATTCTGTCACACTGACCAGTCAGCTACCGGGGGCGGACTCATATTCAGATGTCAGCATTTGAGAGAGGAGCACTTATCTCGTGGTCGTGCGGTAGCGTTCTCGCTTCCCACGCCCGGGTTCCCGGGTTCGATTCCCGGCGGGGTCAGGGATTTTCTCTGCCTCGTGATGGCTGGGTGTTGTGTGCTGTCCTTAGGTTAGTTAGGTTTAAGTAGTTCTAAGTTCTAGGGTACTGATGACCATAGATGGTAAGTCCCATAGTGCTCTGAGCCATTTGAACCATTTTTTTGAGAGAGGACGCGCAGTTAGACTCAAAGAAGCCAGTTGGAGTAATCGGCCAATCGCTTGACATCTGAATGGGAACGACGGGACTGTGCGACGTTGTTGGCAGGCCTAGTGTTCAAATGCGTGTGAAATCTTATGGGACTTAACTGCTAAGGTCATCATTCCCTAAGCTTACACACTACTTAACCTAAATTATCCTGACAAACACACACACACCCATGCCCGAGGGAGGACTCGAACCCCCGCCGCACAATCGCACAGTCCATGACTGCAGCGCCCGAGACCGCTCGGCTAATCCTGCGCGGCACCAGGCCTGGTGAACCATGGCCGAACACAGCATCAAGAAGGTAGCGGTCGATTTAGAAACATGACATAACGTGAGGACCTAGCAATCGTCAGAGAGGCCCTCAGAGTCGGCTTCGTCATTGTCATCGACCCGGGTGCTTCAGTAACCATTAATATGCGACACACAAAAATGCGCTCCAACAACCCTGTTCTGGTGTTGGGCACATTCGGTTTCGAATCTCATCGACTGGAATAGAATAGTCTTGAGCAGTGAGTTCCGCATCGAACTGAGCCCCGATGCCCAGCAATGACGTGTCTGGAGACGTTCTAGGCAGCTGTAGGATATCAGCCCTTCGCCCAACGTACAGCCTGACAACCAGGAGTGATTGTCTGGGGTGCCATTTCATCTCATAGCAGAACCCCTTTGGTTGTCATCCGTGGCATCTTGACAGCACAACTTTCCCTCGACAATATTCTACACCCGTTCTGTTGCCCTTCATGGCAAACCATCCAGGGTTTACATTTCAGCAAGATAACGCCCGCCCGTACATGGCAAGAGGTCTACTGCTTCTCTTCATGCTTGCCAAACCTTACGTTGGCCTGCAAGGAAGCCGAATCGGTCTTTACACGTTAATGTTTGGAGCGTTATAAGTAGGGAGCTCTTATTAGCTCGGGATTCTGACGATGTAACGCGCCAACTAGAGAGAATTTGACACGATATCCCCCAACATCCGACAATAAATGTCAAGACGAGTAACAGCCTGCGTAAGCGCCAGAGATGGACCAAGGCGTTACTCGCTTGCTAAAGTTGTGAAGCTTTATCTCTGGAATAAATCATTCAATTTTTCTAAAATTGTACGACAGATATATCGATTTCCGTACCATTCGCACAATTCCTCCGTCATGACCTCTTTTTTCTTAGTGTGTATATTTCTTGAGAGTCTTCAATGAGTCTCAGTTTGGCACCTTCTATGCCTACTTTGTGCGATTATTCCACTTTAGATCGTTTCGGACGGTTACTGGTAGCTATTTAGCCATTGTTATTGTCTGCGATTGCGATGATTTTTCGTAAATAGTGTGACAGTAATCGGCTTTAGTTCAACACGTAGAGGCTGCAGACTCACTTTTAAAAACAATCAGTGCCAGAATTAGCTAGTTCGTGTCTGTTTTCATCAATATGTTCTCACAGCACACGCTACCAACAGTAGCAGAGCTCACTACCGCAAAGCTGATTTGGTCCGTCAGAAAGAATAACTCTGCCCTTAAAACAGGCGCTTAGCTCTGCGCACAATTTGAGCATCGTCGTATCTCTCCCGTCAGCTTACCACTTCTCTCGTGTTTGTTGTTTCAGTCTCGACGTATGTGAGCAGAGCTGCTAGTTTAGACCACATTTGCCTTCACACGCACCAGCCCATGTTTGCGTGCTTGTACGTATGTGTGTGTGTGTGTGTGTGTGTGTGTGTGAGAGAGAGAGAGAGAGAGAGAGAGAGAGAGAGAGAGAGAGAGAGAGTTTTGCTGTAGCTATTAGCTTGCTGCTTTAACGGCAGCAATCGAGCTGAGAGTTCGCCGGACTTTCCACCTCCGCTTCTAAATCCACGCGCTCCCCTGAGCCCTTACACAATCTGTTTAGCGAGATTAAGCGCCAGCGAATTAACTGAATTTAAATAGCGTGCTCTTAGAGGGATATCCGTTACGCATTACAACCCGCTTATTCGTGAACTGCACTTCCTGCATTCCCCGCGAGACAGTATTATCATCGAAGCTGTTGTTGCTTTGTTCGCAATCGGATCAAGCGGAAAGTAGGCCCATTCCTCAGTAAATTAGGAATTTCATCGATTAATTGGTAGTTTAATTTATTGCGATTTGGAGGTGTTTTATGTTCAAGAACATAAAGGCATTATGCCGGCCGCGGTGGTCGAGCGGTTCTAGGCGCTTCAGTCCGGAAGCGCGCGGCTGCTACGGTCGCAGGTTCGAGTCCTGCCTCGGGCATGAATGTGTGTGATGTCCTTAGGTTAGTTAGGTTTAAGCAGTTCTAAGTCTAGGGGACTGATGACCTCAGTTGTTAAGTCCCATAGTGCTTAGAGCCATTTGAACCATTTTAAAGACATTATGTTTTCGAAAACATCTGCTGCGAAACTTGAGATGTGAAATATATTCAGTTTCGATTACATTGAAAATATATCGCATCGTTATCTAGTATCATATATACACACAGTAGTCTTGGTTACAATAAAATCACTGAAATTCATCCTCCTGTAGCCATCGAGTCAGCGCCTTTGGGATGCACCCAGAGAATCCACAAAAAATTATTTCTTGCCACGCAAGTGCTTGCTCGTGGTTCTAGATGAGTATCTTGTAAAAATGGTATCTACTGAATAGGAGCATTCATTTAAAAGACGCAGCTGCTTCCCCAATCCTATTTAAAAAGTATTTACAAAAATGGTTCAAATGGCTCTGAGCACTATGGGACTTAACATCTGAGGTGATCGGTCCCCTAGAACTTAGAACTACTTAAACCTACTTAATCTAAGGACGTCACACACATCCATGCCCGAGGCAGGATTCGAACCTGCGACCGTAGCAGTCGCGCGGTTCCAGACTGAAGCCCCTAGAACCGCTCGGCCACCACGGCCGGCAAGTATTTGCACACAAGCGGTGTGCATACCAGAAAATACAACGTGTTAAGTTGTAGGTACATATATTATGATCATTGCTACCTTAACACGTACCTAGCTCAGTGTGACAGTTGTTTTTTCTCTGCGTCTAACAGTCTTCTTGCTGACACATCACATGATTTACTATCTGATATTTTCTGCACGGTCATAACTGCGCCGCGAAATGGACTACATGTCAGTACAGACTATCCGCTTTGCATCCATGCATCCACACTTCAATACCTGACCTGCTGCCCAAGGGAAAGTAAACATTAACGGCGTGCTTTTGCCGACCGTACCTGGATGTACTAACCAACCTAAAAGCAAACTCGAGAAGCTATCATTATTAGCCTGCAAATGAAGTTAACACTGATGTAATGTTCAGCACGTCGTCCTCGGTGATCGATAGAAATAACTGCACTTATACTCCTAACACTCTGTATGTACACTGCTTGTTACTAAAATTTCAGCATCTAGAAAAATAGTAAACAACTAAATTATACTTGTTGTGCGTTTACAGCATAGCAGGGAGGACACATGATTAAATTTGTAGGAGATGATACGTACAGTGGCACTAACCCGGCAGCGCGTCGACTCGAATTGCGCTTGGATGACAGATACGAGGACATCATCAAATGCTACCTCATATCTACCCCAAAGTTCATTAACTATAGTGCCAAACAATGACCAGACTTTTTCACTGGTTGAGAGATCTGGAGAAAGTGCTGGTTATAGCAACACACTCTGTATCGATGTAGGGTCATATATACAGTCTTGTGTTATCTTACTGGAAGACAATCGCTTAGAAACTTCGAAGATAGCACTACCATCACGAGGTTCTGGGCCTGCATTATGATCTTTTTTTTCAATATTGGCTTTAGATGTCTGTGTTCCCCTGAAGGTTACCCTTCTACATCTCTATTTCCCTCTAATAAGATGAAAGTTATTCTCTGATACCTTAAATCATGTCCCGTTACCATGTTCCTTCTTCTTGACAGTGTTTTCCAAATTTTCCTTTCTTCATCGATTCTGTGGAGAATCTCCTCATTCCTATGCTATCAGTCCATCTAATATTCAACATCATTTTATAGCAGCACATCTTAAACGATTCTCTTCTATTCTGGTTTTCCACCAGCCCTTGTACATTCTAAGACAAAAAAAGAAAAAAAAAACACTCACCACGAAGGAATTATCCGAATGGGACGGAAACAGGTAGATGTGACATACATGTACAGGCAAACAAATGATAACTATTTCAGAAAAATTTGATGATTTATTCCACAACTTGACAAATTGAGCAAGACAGTAATGCGTAGTTCGACCTCTGGTCTTTATGCAAGCACTAAATCGGCTTAGCATTGACTGATATGGTTGCTGGATTTCCTCGTGAGGAATATCGTTCCACATTCTGTACAACTGGTGAGTTATATCGAGAAAATCCCGAACTGGTTAGAGGAACCTGCTCATAAAGCTCCAAATGTTCTCAGTTGGGGAGAGATCCGGTGAACTTGCTGGTCAAGGTATGGTTTGGCAAGGATTAAGTCAAGCACTAGGAACTCTCGCCGTTTGCGGGCTGGCAGTATGTTGTTGAAACGTTAACGAAAGAAGTCCTACAACGAAAAGAAGTGGCACCCCAGACTCTCACACCTAGTTGCGGGCCTTATTGTGGGCAACAGTTAGGATGGTATCCAACCACAGTCCAGGGCGTATCCAGACACTTCTTCCTTGCTCATAACGGCTTACTTGGATGCGGGTCTCATCACTAAAGACAATTTTTCGCTGGTCAACGACATTCCAGGCCGATAACGTGTCTGGAGAAGCCCCAGATGGACGTGGGATACCAACCACATCTCCTTTATCCGTGTTATAAGCCAATATTGAACTTTCTAAGAAGACAGATCAGTCCCTCCAATCGGTTAAGGGATAGAATATTGCAGTTGTAGAGCTGATGACTGAATTTTAGTTTGAAATAATAATAATAATTTACTTCCCACTAGTGATCAACTTCGACTATGATAGCATAGTCAAGTAGTACTAGCCGTGCGAAAAAAATGCCAACTCTCACTCGATTGTTGATGTTAATACCCGTTGGATGATTGCCAGTGCTATGACACTTTTTTTTTTTATTACGGTTGGCTCGCAATGATCACTGTTCGCGTTAACGCTATTGCTTTTAAACTGTTCTTATACCAATATCAAGGTTAAACACTTGTCATTTTTTTATTACTCATTTATTTCATTTCCCGTAGTGGATACCAGGGCCGCCTGTTATGCAAAAGACTGTTTTTTATATAAACTCAAATGTGTTTCAGCTCCTATGTGCCGTCGTCACTAATTATTCTTTGTCTTAATTTTTTTACATCATTCGTTTATGTAGGACTCTGTTTACATTACTGGCCGTTATCCTATAACGTACAAAGGATCCTACAAAACCTGAAACGTCCCCCTAGAAAAATTATACATGACTGTGCGTAAACTGACACACAATATTTTTAGCGCAACGCAATCTGACTTTCAATAATCCCTACAAAAGAATGGCCCTGACTAACGTTAACCTATACCTTTCACAAATCACTTACCTCACAAAAATCTTCGTTACTCGAACTACTGCAATACAGCGAGCGCCACTACTGCCAGCTAAATAAAAGATTCTAACTACTGAAGACACTAACTACTGATAGGCATAGTTAGCAAACGAAAGATTTTGATAGAGAACAAACAATGTATTTATCTTAATAGTGTTCAAAAGTCATAATATATATAGCAGTTCATGACATCCATTCTTACAAATGTACTGTTTCTGATGGAAACACGTCCAGATCATCCGCTCTCAAAAACCCGCCATCTCAATTCCCCACATCCACCACTGCTGGCGGCTCACCAACTGCGCAACGCTACGCGCTGTTAACAGCCAACAGCCCAACACTACAATGGCAGACAACAATGCAAACTAGCCACAGACTGCACACAGCACAGCCAGTGATTTTCATACAGAGCGTTACGTGGCGTTACCAATAAGAAAACCTAAACAGCCCACTTACAAACCCAATAACGTAGAAAAATTTAGAATACCCAATGTTAATTAAATTCAACTACTGAAACATTTCTGAGTTTTGCTACACGATGTATATATAGCCACATCGGTTGAACAAAATTTTTGTCAAATTGAACATGGTCTCGACTGCACTAGGGCAATCTTCATCAGAATGGCTCAAATGGCTCTGAGCACTATGGGACTTAAAATCTGAGGTAATCAGTCCTCTTTCATCATAATAAAAAATGTTTACATGGATTACATGTAATCACACCATGGGTAAAAATGTCTGAGAAAAAGTGATCTCGCCAAAAAAACTAAAATGTAAAAATTGTTATTTGACGAGAGCACTTTTGCTCAGACATTTTTACCCATGGTGTGATTAGATGTAATCCTTCTAAACATTTTTTATTCTGATGAAAATTGCCCTAGTGCAGTCGAAACCATGGTCAATTTGACAAAAATTTAGTGCAACCGATGTGGCTGTATATACATCCTGTAACAAAATAACGTACGGTTGATAGATTTCTGAGTTTATCTAAAAAAACAGATGTTCGGAAAAGAGGAGAATCTAATATCCGATAACCTTAGCTTTCTGTCTTCCCGCCATATGCTGGTGGCTGGACTCTGTGGAACGGTCTTAGATTATATTAGATTCAGTTTTAGTTCCATAGACCCAAAAATGAGATAATTCTACAGGGTGTAGAACGTGTCAGAAAGTATAACATAAAAGATATAGAACATTTGATTATATAACTCAGAAGATTGTCAAAATACGTGAATACATTACAATGAACTGGAACGCATCAGAAAGTATAACATAAAAGATGTAGGACATTTAAATAGATTACTCACGTCCCTCATCATTTGTCAGGAGATTGTCAAAATACGTGAATACATTACGTGAACAGGAACTGCTAATATTTACAGAATTAACACAATGACAGAATGAAACATAGGTATCCAATTTTGGTAAATTTATCATACACAAAATACCTGATCTAGACCATTGTGACGAAGTACTGTTAAAAGTTAAATCTAACGACGTTTTTACTTAAGTTGGTCTAACAGTCCCTGTTAAGATATTCATCTATAGAGTAGAAGGAGTCGCCTATTAAAAAGTCTTTCAAACTCTGTTTAAACCGTGCTCTATCTTAAACCATGCTTTTAATGGTTGCTGGAAATTTATTGAAAACACTGAATACTCAACCCCTTTTTGGACCAAGCTAAGTGATTTTAGATCTTCATGTAGACTGTTCGTATTCCTAGTATTGATTCCATGTATTGAGTTATTGGTTGGAAGTGGACACATTATTTGCAACCAATTTCATTAAGGAATGAATATACTGAGAAGCAGTGATTAGAATACCCACTTCCTTAAACAAGTTTCTACATAATGTTCATGAATTTACACTACAAATGAGTTTTCCACTCTAGAAACTTTTGCTTGGTTTGACGAGTTACCTCATAATATGATCCCATATAACATAACAGAATGAAACTAAGCAAAGCATGCGAGTATTTTTTTACAATTATATCTACGTCCGACATCATTCGTACCGCAAATACAGACTTGTTTAGACGCTTCAGCAATTCTATGATATGTGAGAGTGACTGTTTGCTCTACAGGTATTTCACGACACCCTTTGTTTCGTGTTAGTTAGGTAAGACTCGAACCATTTTACAGCATTGCTGACAACGGCATAATATTCTAATTTACACAAGAGAATACTGTTATTCACACAGTCAAAAGTTTTTTGACAGGTCACAGAAAAATCCAGTAACCTCTAATTTGTTATCTGATGAATTAAGTGTGTTCTCACTGTGCATGTAAATACCCTTCTCTGTACGAAGCCCTTATGTAAGCCAAAATGTGACTTGGACAATATATTGTTTGCATTCAGATGCTTAAGAAGACGCTTGAATACAACCTGTCCTCATGCACGGCAACTACCACTTGAAAATGGCATGAAAGGGGTTAACAAGACCCACTTTCATAAAAGTTGAGACTGTTTAGAGCAACTCGTGTCTTAACTTGTTAACAACAACTAATTTATGTCCACTATTTTCTCATTTATATCTTTTCACTGCAACATGGATTACATAACGTCTGGAAAAGGAGAGTGCCCGAGTGTGTATTTATATTTTCATTGTATGCAGTCTGTTTTCCTCCTCTCCTTCCCCTTGCTTGTGTGTGCGAACGTGTGTAACTGGGAAGATACATGTAGTTTAAAGTACACTCGAATGTATTCAATGGGCTACGTAGACTCATAGGCTCGTAGTGTAAACCTAATCTTTCAACTGCTTGAGGTAAGATCAGAGGTGCTGGTGAATCAGAGGGAGCTGATGTAGCGTTCTGCTGAATATAGCTGCAGAGTATGACAAGTCGCCGAAGTGGCGTCAAATCGAAAGACTCCCACTCGGCGAACGGTCTACCCGACGGGAGGCTCTAGCCACACGATATCATCATCATCATCATCATCATCATCATCATCATCATCATCATGGCAGCAGTTCCCTTTCCCCCTCCACTCGCCCTGGTTAGAGGCGTACTCTGGAACGAGGGACTCAGTCCTGTTCGCTTGGGCACTTGGACCCGTTAATTACGGACACACTTCGCTAGGTATTCTCTGATATTATGGACAAAGTACTCAGTTAAATTATATCGGTTTGTGCTTGCAATGAACTTAGAACAGTTTTCCGGTGTGACGATGCAAAGCTTTCTCGAGTTTCGATTTCTCTGAATTTGTAGTAGGTAAATTAATAAGTTTAATGGAGTTATTTCGGTCATGATTTGTCTTGAGGGAATGCCCCTTAAACCTGGAATGTTATGGTAATGTTTATATTCAAAAGGCGGGTTTTCTCTTAGGTCAAGGCTTCCTCCTCATGGTCATGTTTAATGAATGCATTTATTATACATAAATTTACATAAACTGACCCATCATTGCAGAGCAACCTTCTTCTGGTCCTGTTAAATAGATGGACCTCTTTCCTTCAGGTTCAACGAATACCCAAATGCATGTGTGATTATAGATCACTTCTTGTGACCCACTAGATATCGTTGTTATTCAAGTAAAATGGATGCGTACGTTTATGAAAAATTACTGCCACTTATTGACTTTTATATTTTTTTGTCCTTTTATATGCTGGTGGTTGATTCTTTGGGTCTCCCCAGTGCTCTCTAGATTCTACCAAATGTTTAGCCACTTAGCTTAACAGGTGCATGTGCCTGGTATGAACGATTCGTGCATGCATCCCTCTTCTGGTACTTATTTTGATTCTCATATCCTCATATTCTCATAAAGTGGGCTTCACTTCACTACCTCTTACTCATCTAATTTAATTTTTGTGTAAGAGAGTTTGCCAGTTAAAGGATCAGTTTCAGTATGAAATATCAGGTCATTTTTGAATTTTGTTTCAGGCATTGTATCCCACATAACGGTTTCCGTTTATAATGTTAAGTAATAATTCAGCCTTGTAATCAATACACACTTATACGAATTATCACATCCAACATCTCATTCTCTCTTTCCTAGTCATTCTGAGCACCCCCAAAAAGAATAATATACACACGATCTTTGTGTATGTCAGAATAAAAGGCAAGTGAGGATAGCCTTTATCAAGCGAGCCAGTTCACAGCTACACCAGGAGGTGGCCTTCAGGCATAATAGCCGACATTGACCGATAATGAAAGATAAACAATAACTACGGTTGATGGTGGAAATGTTGTCATTTCAGTTATTTAGAATCGATGTCGAAGCAACTGCGGCTTCATCATCAGGCTTTTTAGCACTGCTATTGATGTGATACACCAGCACAAGTACATCCTCTTTGTGCAACACCGCATCTGTAGCTATCCATTTTAAATCAGAGGTAGTACATGCCTTTCTCTCGCTAGTATTGTTGTAAACTGTGATTGACTTACAGACTAAACCCGCAATCAACAACTTTCATAATTAACTTACTGGTAATTTATTAATTTTAAGTTCAAACGTATTAATTTATCCAATAAAATTTTGATCAAATTTGGTTGTATTCACAAAGATTAATTTTTATGTTAATAGCGTTAATTTGGTTTACTGTCTGTCGTCTTAAATAGTAAATGTGCAGATATTGTCAGTCACATATAAAACGTAACAGGTCACCTACATCTAAGCAATGAATACTCATAACATTCTACATACAGCTCAAGTAACCATTTACCGTAAATGTCTGTTCACGTTGAAGTGAGCTCAGTAGTACTATCGAACAAATGAGAATCCCTAGGCAGCAATGGATACATCGTTAGACGTTACCTGATTACTTCCACTGTTAGCCTGGCGCTAAATTATATCTCTGTAAATAGAGTAATCTCTGGGAGTGCTAATTTCTTTCGGAATTACTATAAAGACATTTTACAAAATTCTCGTCGAAATAACATTTCTGAAAAACAGTTTGTACATGACTATGATCTTTAAATTATCCTTTTTTTCTTTACTATATCAGTATTCTTGAAATACACTCCTGGAAATGGAAAAAAGAACACATTGACACCGGTGTGTCAGACCCACCATACTTGCTCCGGACACTGCGAGAGGGCTGTACAAGCAATGATCACACGCACGGCACAGCGGACACACCAGGAACCGCGGTGTTGGCCGTCGAATGGCGCTAGCTGCGCAGCATTTGTGCACCGCCGCCGTCAGTGTCAGCCAGTTTGCCGTGGCATACGGAGCTCCATCGCAGTCTTTAACACTGGTAGCATGCCGCGACAGCGTGGACGTGAACCGTATGTGCAGTTGACGGACTTTGAGCGAGGGCGTATAGTGGGCATGCGGGAGGCCGGGTGGACGTACCGCCGAATTGCTCAACACGTGGGGCGTGAGGTCTCCACAGTACATCGATGTTGTCGCCAGTGGTCGGCGGAAGGTGCACGTCCCCGTCGACCTGGGACCGGACCGCAGCGACGCACGGATGCACGCCAAGACCGTAGGATCCTACGCAGTGCCGTAGGGGACCGCACCGCCACTTCCCAGCAAATTAGGGACACTGTTGCTCCTGGGGTATCGGCGAGGACCATTCGCAACCGTCTCCATGAAGCTGGGCTACGGTCCCGCACACCGTTAGGCCGTCTTCCGCTCACGCCCAAACATCGTGCAGCCCGCCTCCAGTGGTGTCGCGACAGGCGTGAATGGAGGGACGAATGGAGACGTGTCGTCTTCAGCGATGAGAGTCGCTTCTGCCTTGGTGCCAATGATGGTCGTATGCGTGTTTGGCGCCGTGCAGGTGAGCGCCACAATCAGGACTGCATACGACCGAGGCACACAGGGCCAACACCCGGCATCATGGTGTGGGGAGCGATCTCCTACACTGGCCGTACACCACTGGTGATCGTCGAGGGGACACTGAATAGTGCACGGTACATCCAAACCGTCATCGAACCCATCGTTCTACCATTCCTAGACCGGCAAGGGAACTTGCTGTTCCAACAGGACAATGCACGTCCGCATGTCTCCCGTGCCACCCAACGTGCTCTAGAAGGTGTAAGTCAACTACCCTGGCCAGCAAGATCTCCGGATCTGTCCCCCATTGAGCGTGTTTGGGACTGGATGAAGCGTCGTCTCACGCGGTCTGCACGTCCAGCACGAACGCTGGTCCAACTGAGGCGCCAGGTGGAAATGGCATGGCAAGCCGTTCCACAGGACTACATCCAGCATCTCTACGATCGTCTCCATGGGAGAATAGCAGCCTGCATTGCTGCGAAAGGTGGATATACACTGTACTAGTGCCGACATTGTGCATGCTCTGTTGCCTGTGTCTATGTGCCTGTGGTTCTGTCAGTGTGATCATGTGATGTATCTGACCCCAGGAATGTGTCAATAAAGTTTCCCCTTCCTGGGACAATGAATTCACGGTGTTCTTATTTCAATTTCCAGGAGTGTAGATTCTCGTGATACGCGAGGGCTTCAAGAAGTAAGTTACATACTATTGTAACAGACCAAGTAATTTTCATTGAACGCTGCACTATAATTCAAAGTGATACAGATATACGACACTGGTTTTCAACGTACTCGCCAAGTCTCTGTAAACAACGTTCGGAACGTTGTAGCAGTCGTTTAATTCTTCGATGACAGAAATTCACTCTTTAGTCACCACTGAGTGAACGTCTTCAACGTTGGAAAATCACTTTGCCCTCCAGATGTTTTTTCAGTTTGTCGAAAAGATGGAAATCACAAGGCAAGATCTGTATTTTCCGATCAGCATCACACACGTTTGTGCGGCCTTGATCAAATTCTTGGCACCATATCACCACGGTTGGACGGGGCATTGAATTTGGTCCGCATATCACCATAATTTCACGGCAAATATGCAGTTTAGACTTTTGCCCACAAGAACCGTAATGTCCCGTGTATTGCAGGTATGGAGTATGTTTGCAGTTGTCGCGCCATTTAATCCACACACTGTGATGAATCTATTATCCGTACCACAGCGGAATTCTCTCTACAGAGAACTCGAAAATGCACTCTTTTCTAACAATGGGCCGCTCTTGTTCAGCGATGGTCTTAGCGACGAACGACATACACTCCTGGAAATGGAAAAAAGAACACATTGACACCGGTGTGTCAGACCCACCATATTTGCTCCGGACACTGCGAGAGGGCTGTACAAGCAATGATCACACGCACGGCACAGCGGACACACCAGGAACCGCGGTGTTGGCCGTCGAATGGCGCTAGCTGCGCAGCATTTGTGCACCGCCGCCGTCAGTGTCAGCCAGTTTGCCGTAGCATACGGAGCTCCATCGCAGACTTTAACACTGGTAGCATGCCGCGACAGCGTGGACGTGAACCGTATGTGCAGTTGACGGACTTTGAGCGAGGGCGTATAGTGGGCATGCGGGAGGCCGGGTGGACGTACCGCCGAATTGCTCAACACGTGGGGCGTGAGGTCTCCACAGTACATCGATGTTGTCGCCAGTGGTCGGCGGAAGGTGCACGTGCCCGTCGACCTGGGACCGGACCGCAGCGACGCACGGATGCACGCCAAGACCGTAGGATCCTACGCAGTGCCGTAGGGGACCGCACCGCCACTTCCCAGCAAATTAGGGACACTGTTGCTCCTGGGGTATCGTCGAGGACCATTCGCAACCGTCTCCATGAAGCTGGGCTACGGTCCCGCACACCGTTAGGCCGTCTTCCGCTCACGCCCCAACATCGTGCAGCCCGCCTCCAGTGGTGTCGCGACAGGCGTGAATGGAGGGACGAATGGAGACGTGTCGTCTTCAGCGATGAGAGTCGCTTCTGCCTTGGTGCCAATGATGGTCGTATGCGTGTTTGGCGCCGTGCAGGTGAGCGCCACAATCAAGACTGCATACGACCGAGGCACACAGGGCCAACACCCGGCATCATGGTGTGGGGAGCGATCTCCTACACTGGCCGTACACCACTGGTGATCGTCGAGGGGACACTGAATAGTGCACGGTACATCCAAACCGTCATCGAACCCATCGTTCTACCATTCCTAGACCGGCAAGGGAACGTGCTGTTCCAACAGGACAATGCACGTCCGCATGTATCCCGTGCCACCCAACGTGCTCTAGAAGGTGTAAGTCAACTACCCTGGCCAGCAAGATCTCCGGATCTGTCCCCCATTGAGCATGTTTGGGACTGGATGAAGCGTCGTCTCACGCGGTCTGCACGTCCAGCACGAACGCTGGTCCAACTGAGGCGCCAGGTGGAAATGGCATGGCAAGCCGTTCCACAGGACTACATCCAGCATCTCTTCGATCGTCTCCATGGGAGAATAGCAGCCTGCATTGCTGCGAAAGGTGGATATACACTGTACTAGTGCCGCCATTGTGCATGCTCTGTTGCCTGTGTCTATGTGCCTGTGGTTCTGTCAGTGTGATCATGTGATGTATCTGACCCCAGGAATGTGTCAATAAAGTTTCCCCTTCCTGGGACAATGAATTCACGGTGTTCTTATTTCAATTTCCAGGAGTGTATGTAATTACTCTCCGACATCAGTACGTGTTATTTGTTCTTTTTAGGACAAGAATAGTAATTTTTCTGTCCTTTCTTGTTTTACTTTCTCCTCTGATCCACATCTTTTCACTTCTAAAATCCTAATAAAGCACATTTTTTCTATTTTTCTTCATAAATAGGGACATTTAAAACAAAATACAATAACCGTGTGAAAGCCCAAAAGTTCAAGTTAAAATAAATTAGTTCACAATCAATCATATGATATTGATGCACGGCAATGGTTCGAAAGGGGACGGACGCGTTCGAAACCAACCATCATTAAAGAATATGAATACTACCGTGAGGGGAAACTAATAGATAATAATATATAGTAGCTGGTCTCTTATACACCGCAGTGATATAACTACACAAAAGTAAATAGTTTTGTGTAACATTTACTTACAGTATTGTTAGTTCCTGAAGGAAACATTTATGCAGTGGAGAATACAAATTCTGGTCACACTGATCAGCAATTAACTGGTTTTCAGGACCTTCTTCCGGCCAATCATCGTACTTTCCTTGTGAAAGGAGGAGAAGCGAGCTAATGAACAGTAATCTCAAGTTAACAGGAACGTTTCTAGGCAGTTCACCGAACAAACAAGCGCTTCGAGATTCCTGTTACTCGAGTATCTCGCGAACTCACTCCGCGCAACATTATCGTTTTAGCAGCAGTAAAACCTCAAATATTAACATCGTATAGCTGTTTACATGCAGTGGCCAGATACGGTTAAATTACTAGATGAGGGGTCGGAAAAAACTGTTCAACCAGAGAATGATGAGCCAAAACGTTATGACGAGCTGCATAAAAGCTTGTTTGCCCATCATTGGAACGAAACTCATCACTGATTCTGAGTGTCAGGGATCCGACAGTTTGGTGGTAGGTTTGTGGAGTTATGTGGAATTCATTGTCTACGTACAGGTCATGTAATTAGCGTAAACAACGAGCTGCTGATATGCGTACGCGGTGATGGCGCCCGATAGTGACCAAGATGGGTTCCATAGGGTTTACATCAGGCTAATTTGGTAGCCGAGACATCAACGTTAGTTTTCTATAATGCTTCTCAAACCACTGTAGCACGGTTCTGGCTCCGAGACACAGACAATTATGCCGTTGAAAGATGTCTTCGTCGTCGGGAACACATCAAGCATGAAGAGATGTAGGTGGTTCGCAGCTGTCAACGGAGCTCCATGTTCAACAATGTGCGATGAACGGTGTGCTCCGAAACACTTGCGCGTGCACCAGCATTGTGCTCTTTTAGGAGAGATGCCATACATATCTGTTCTACTTTACAGAACAGACAAGCCTCCGAACCTCACGTTCTGTGAAGAGTCGTGGACGTCCAACCATTTAAGCCTAGTAGTAGTTTCACTGTCCTATCTCTTTCCGTAGATGCTCGTTACAGTATCACATGAACTGTTTTGGTTGGCAGGAGAGCCAACACCATGTTACTATATGGAGGCCGAAAGGCACGCGTTTTACCTCACGCAGGCTGGCGTGAGGTATGGAACAGGACAAGGAAATTAGAATTTAGAAAAACGGACGTAGCTGGTGGAATACTTAACTTTAATCCGTTAATGAAGAACGTCGGTCTTGACGGTACATGAATCAATATCAATAGTAACTGATAATGGCGCCTTGCTAGGTCGTAGCAAATGACGTAGCTGAAGGCTATGCTAAACTATCGTCTCGGCAAATGAGAGCGTATTTTGTCAGTGAACCATCGCTAGCAAAGTCGGTTGTACAACTGGGGCGAGTGCTAGGAAGTCTCTCTAGACTGCCGTGTGGCGGCGCTCGGTCTGCAATCACTGATAGTGGCGACACGCGGGTCCGACGTATACTAACGGACCGCGGCCGATTTAAAGGCTACCACCTAGCAAGTGTGGTGTCTGGCGGTGACACCACATGAACATTCTATCAGCTTCGACTTTTTCGAGATACTTTTTCACAGGCTCTGCAGCCTACATCTTCGCGAGGGTGATACCCCACCATGCCTGCTCCGCTTACATACGTTTGTTACCGAGTCACGAGCACATAGCGCCTCCAGGCGGCATCCAGCGTCGCGATGGGCGGTGGTCATAATGTTTTGGCTGATCATGTGTGTGGATAGCGCCTTTTTTTGTCCCGG
Source organism: Schistocerca nitens (assembly GCF_023898315.1). NCBI lineage: Eukaryota > Metazoa > Arthropoda > Insecta > Orthoptera > Acrididae > Schistocerca > Schistocerca nitens. The sequence goes on from NC_064618.1 coordinate 409,079,787, forward strand.
TCTCCAAGAAGAATTGGCACGTTATTTGGCCCTTCCCTGTGTCCCTCAGTGTTTATTACAGAGACAGCGTCCATCATGCAAGCTGTTCAGTTCGTTATGCACCTTGGACTGAGCAGGATTTTGATCATACGAAACTCGTCAACTGTGCTATTAGATCTCAACACCTCCAGCAATACGGAGTAACAGCAACGTCATCTTGGGAACACAATCCACAATGTGGTTGAGCTGTGACGGTATGCACATTCGTTGTATTGTTTCTAGATATAATGCATCAAGACATCAGTATCGCCGCTGCTTTCAAGAGCACAGCAAAGTTCTGTGTTCAAGGCAGCAGTACTCCATTCTGTCTAATTTAGAGAGTAGTAATTTCAACTCACTGTGGTAAGATTGCAGCATGATGAAGCCGGCCGGTGTGTCCGAGCGGTTCTAGGCGCTTCAGTCTGGAACCGCGCGACCGCTACGGTCCCATGTTCGAATGCTGCCTCTGGCATGGATGTGTGTGCTGTCCTTAGGTTAGTTAGGTTTAAGTAGTTCTACGTTCTAGGGGACTGATGACATAAGATATTAAGTCCCATAGCGCTCAGAGCCATTTTGAACCATGATGAAATTTAGGTTGCGCCAGTGGTCGATACTGGCTGCAGGTGACTATTCTAGCGGGATTCTCGCCGCACCAGCTGTGGACCACTGCGTGGAGAACGTTTATCGCTTTTTCAGACCTTGAAAACATATGTCTGCTGGACTTAACCGCATCAATTCTGAGTCCAGGAATCGAACAACTTAGATCATTCGTACAGTATGGTCTCTATGCTTCATCTTAGGAGCAAGACACTGTAAAAAATTTGGAATAAAAATCAGTACTTGTGCTATGTGACATGATATTGCTAGCCAATTTTATATCAGCCTATCGTGAAGTAATATAATGATCCTTCCCCGCGAGATCTTTCAAGACTTCCCAATGAAAGTGGGATACGGAGACCAGACTAGGATATCAAAGCTGAATACGTCCGTGGGCGAAATGTCATTTAGCAACACGAGGCTTTCGTCTTCTATTGACTGACAGCCGCACTACAATGCTATCTGCGTACAGCACATACTGTACCATGAGTGTTAACATCGCTTCAAATTAAATAAGTTGGTTGCGTCTGTGAGGTAACTTTCTGACGTAGGTATTAAGCAGATGGATCCTTTTAAAATGCTCCTGGGTCAAATAAATTACAGGGAAAAAAGTGGTACAAAAGCAGCAGTAGTGATCATAACATATGCAATACCGTTAATTGGGAGTTTGCTTTAGTTCCATAGATGAATAGAGTTGTGTCATCGTTTTGATCAACATGACCTTATAGAATTATGTCGGGTAATTTGGTTTCAACATGTCTTTTCAGTCACGAAAATCAATGATGGACTAATGGTATGCATCAGAAGGAGTGGCTTTTCTTTGTTAGACCCCATGATTCGTGCGGTCCATTGAAGGATTTTGAATCCCGTATGAAGACTTGGAAATACGGATGTAATAAGAATTGGCTGGCTTTGGTCAGTCTGGTGTATTAATGCTAAAACAAATTTGCATGCGACGTCAATGAGGTACAGTGTGTTACAAGAGTAACAGCAGTGAGTCTAATGGGCGCCAACCTTGGTCGATAATTTGTGTGGTAGGCCGTCACATATCCTTCTGATCTGGCGAATACGGGTTTTAGACAATCGGAAGGTTCAAATGGCTCTAAGCACTATGGGACTTAACATCTGAGGTCATCAGATTCCTAAACTTAGAACTACCTAAACCTAAATAACCAAAGGACATCACATACATACATGCCCGAGGCAGGATTCGAACCTGCGACAGTAGCAGCAGCGCGGTTCCGGACTGAAGCGCCTAGAACCGCTCGGCCACAGCGGCTGGCTAATCGGAAGGAAACATTCCGGTCGATATAAGTACTGAGAATACAGCTGGTAGTCACTGAATTTTTGCGGAAATACCCGGTGCCGTATACGTCAGTTTAAAAAGGTGTGCTCCCGTCGTCTAATGTAGCGGTCGTGAATGTAGGCTGCGGTGACTGCACAGTAGGTAACTGTTCTTGACTTCCTGTGTCCGGCCCAACAGCTGATTTTTATATCGGATTGGGTAAATAAAATAGATCACCTGGGACTACCTTAACGCATGAATAAAAATCCGCTTGAGTTAGACTTTCCTGTAATGAAATTTAATGAAATACGCTCAGCTCCTGAATTACTTTCCTTCCGTGATACTATAACCATGATAAGTATGTGGCGAATTGCTAGCCATTGCTCTACACATTTAATTTAAAGAGCTGCACAAGCTTGAAAGCCACGAAATCCACCACATTCATAACACTTGGTTTGGCTCTTGCCCGGTTATTAATTTGTCCGAAGTGAAGTCAGTTAACTCGCTGTCTTCCAAACGGTATAAGGGATGACACCTGGAATTCCATCCCATAAATAATAACAAAGGTTGGTTAATATTCAAAACTGATTGTCAGCAGGCACATTTAAAGTTCAATAAAAAAGGTTTGGATATTCTGCGCCGCCTTCGTAGACAAGAGGCACATCCAATGGTAGTACAACATTCCTTATTTCCTCAACATTTATATTATCACCTCTGTCCATGGCCCTTGACTATGAACTGTATGATCAGAAATTAGACACCTAAACGTTTTACTTCAATTCAATGATATGTTGGCACTAGAGGCTGATTCAGTTCTGCACCGCCTGACTAAAGTGGAGTATCCAGCAAGGGAAGATGATACGAAATGAGGGTGTGTAATGTTATTTCAGTGATTACAAATTCGAACCACATTTACAAAGAACTTGGCAGCTTGAGCCCACATATCAATATGACGTTGCACGCTTGATTCGTTTTGGGAGGGTGCCACAACGCCGTTGCATTCTCTCCTGAGGCAAGCTGGAACACGTCTGTCGTAACTCGTCCGTGATTCCAAGATAATGACCCTGGATCAGGTAACGTCCGGTGGATCAGGTAACTTCCGAGCTGGTCCACATATGTCCTATTGGAGACAGATCTGGGGATCTTGCTGGCCACAGGAATACCTCGGAAAACATTGACGATTCATCGAGACAATGCACCAAGTGTGAAGGAGCATTGTTCTGTTGAAAAATATCATCCCGATGCTGTCGCATGACAGGTAACACATTAGGACGCAGTATGTCCGTGACGTACCGTTGTGCTGCCAGGGTTACCTCAGTCACCACCAGCCGTGGCCTGAAATCATACCTGATGGCTTCTACACCATGACGCCAGGTGTAAGATCGCTGTGTCTCGCCACATTGGAAGAATGGGACATCGGCCCAAGTTGCAGCCATACCCACCGACGATGGTTATTTGTGACAGCGCAGAATCGCGATTCATCTCTGAACACAATGCGACGTCATTCAACATCAGTCCATGCTTCATGTCCACGGCACCACTCTAGATGGAACCGTGTGTCTTGTGGCGTCAAGGACAGCGTATGCATGGGACGATAATTCCCTAGCCCGCCTGCTGCTAATCTCCGACCAGTGGTGGCAGATAAAACAGAATGTTGCGTGGAGTCCATTACTTGTTATAGGATGACGGGCGTAGATGTATAGAGGTTACGATGTGCTTGGTGTACAATAGGCAATCCTGTCTTGTGGTGATCAGACGTGGTCAACCGGGACCTTGGAGATAAGTAAGCCTACTCTCATGTTCCTTTGCTGTTCAACACCGGGCCACTTTCAAATCTGAATGCCCACAAATCTTGATACTGAAGGATTCAACCTGCTGTCCAAGTCTAGACTTTCGACGAAGTCCCTTTCAAACACTGGAAAGCGCTGATAACGCTGTCCCATACGAGTAACTCGGCACATTCGTGTTCTTCAAAGTGATCAACATCTGACGCTGTTCACACCACTCATGTACCCTACCAGACCTGGTAATAATACTAAACACTAACAGCACCAATCCATTCTGGTGGCCGTCGTATCTGTCACAGAAAATTGCACATCTAATCACCGATGGTGTGTACGAATACGAAGTTAACACTGAAATCCGTCTTCTGAGTGCTTCAGTTTTTAAGTCTGGGAGTGGGTTCCAATCTTGTTCCTTGCAGCACTACAAATGTTAATAGTATCGTCCTTGAATGGCGACTATGAGCAGTAATTGAGTCTCCCAATGATAATAGGGTGAATTTCCCTAAAATTATTGTCCTTTCTCTGAACGAAAATCTTAAATGTCCCCTTGTCCACGACTCTGCACTTCTTAAACACTTCTAGAGGACCAGTTCTTGCTACAGGATTAGGAGTACTGGTTGTCATGGCATATTTCCGGAAACATTTCGTGAGCCACATCTGACCAGCTTCTTGACTTTGTACTACGATGCGCGACGTCTCCGTCCTGTTCTTTTATTAGCGTGGGTCGCGTATTGAGACGTTCGTGATACGCCATGCTGTGCCAACGATTTGTCCGATGCACTCCACTTGGTTGACAACTTGGTGAGTTCGCCTAGTTCGTATACTAGAGAATTTTTATGTGTGTCTGCCAAGGAGCCGGCTGATGTGGTAGAACTGTTCTAGGCGCTTCAGTCCGGAACCATGCGGCTACTAAGGTCACAGGTTCGAATCCTGTCTCGGGCATGGATGTGTGTGATGTCTTTAGGTTAGTTAGGTTTGAGTAGTTCTAAGTCTAGGGGACTGATGACCTCAAATGTTAAGTCCTTAGTGCTTAGAGCCATTTGAACCACTTTTTGTCTGCCAATGACAGGGTGTTGTAGCCGGGTCCGCTGAGCACCCAAATCAGAATTTCAGTCCGTCCTATGGCGATTTACTAGCAGGATGGAAACATTAAATTAACGACGTAGTATTACTTTTAATAGCCCAGTGCTGCTTACTGAGGCAATATCGCGCACCTTCTGCAACTTGAATTGAGCTGGCTTGTGGGCCAACGCTCCGGAATGATGCTCACTCGAATGCTTTTAGGTTTAACACCAATAATTAAAACGTTTAGAGCAGATGACTGATAGCTACTTCTATAGTGCGGCCTTTTGCCTATGATTTTTTATGTGACACTAATATTTCGACATTTCTGGAGTAACTTATTTCATCTGTTTGCGATTCAGACATGCACTGACGTAAAAGGATGTTTATTTTGTAAACAGTAGTGGCAGTTTGCACAACGGAAGTAACAGAGCGCTAGATCGAAGAAGGAAAACCAGCTGATTCGAACCGGTGAGAAAGCTGCAACAAGGGGATGTTTACGAGAGCTCGCAGCCGTCGAGTGGAATAACCTGCTAATCCGTTCACGGCTCGCTGCGTTTAATATCCGACGCGACCGCAGCGTGAGGTAGGCTGCAGACCACAGCGGCCTCGCATACAATCGTAATTATTCTGAACGGGATTTCGCGTCAGCAAAACACGTGTACTGCGGTCGTATAGCCGCACTGCTACAGCTGCGTTGCTACAGTGAATGACTGCCAATCGTTTTTGTCTCTCACGTTTCAACGTAAGTCTTATGCTGAAATTATATCATAGGTATTTTCGTCAGCAATCAATTTAGTTGTTGTCGTGTTCTTCAGTCCAAAGACTGGTTTCATGCAACTCTCCAACTAGCCTATCCTGTGCGAGCCTCTTCATGTCTGTATGACTATTGCAATTTATCGCTGTGCTCAGGCCTAGACCTCTTCTACAATTTCCCTATCCCTCCCCCTCCCCCACCCCCCACTCACCCACCTACCCACCCACATACACACACACACACACACACACACACACACACACACACACAAACTTCCCTCCATCACCAATGTTACGATTCTTTGACGCCTCAGGGTATGTGCTACCAACCACTCCCTTCTTTCAGTCAATCTGTCTAATACATTTGTACTGAACTGCACACCAGACTAATAATTGTGGAAAAGTCTTCCTAACGCTTGACTTTGTATTCTATGTTAACAAATTTTCTTTTTTCAGAAACTCTTTTCTAACAACCGCCGGTCTGCATTTTGTACTTCCTGTACTTCAGCCATGGTCACTTATTTTGCTGCTCAAACATCAGAACTCATCTACTGTTCTTAATGTCTCGTTTCCCAATCCTATTCCCACCGTATTTAATTCAACTACATTCCATTATTTTTTTTACGTATGATGATGTTCATTTTATAACTTATTTCCAAGACACTATTCATTACGTTCAACCGATCTTCCAAGTCCTTGGCCGCCTCTGCCACAATCATGCCATTGACAAACTTCAAAGTTTTAAATCATCTCTTCGAATTTTAATTCCCTTCCCAAATTTCTCCGTTTCCTCAATTGTTTCTTAATTCTACAGTTACTGCGTATAACACCGTTTTTCTCACTTTCCAATACACGATATCATAAAGCATATATATCCTCAGGTAAATCACTGTTTGCGGTACACACATATATTCTTTCTCGTTACTCTATCTCGAGAAATTGTCATTTGCCAGTAACTAATGATTACGCGGTGTATCACATTATCTTATTTCAAACGTGAAAGCTTCACGGACATTCCTTTAAAAATATGAAACTTTCTTATTTATCACTGTCCATCGAGCTCAGCAAAGTATATTCCATTGACTCTCGATTCCAGTGCTAAACTCAGTTGATCATAGTCGACTACAGCTAAATTAAAACAATTATCTCTGTTAGTCACTCACCTTTTGGTAGATAAGCGGATTGTGTTACAGTTTTGTTTTCTGGATGTAGACAGTTGTCTGTTTTTAGTTTCATTAGAATTACAAATATTAAACAATAACAAAGGTATCGTACTTACAATATGTTCCAGCAGAAAGAACCCAGAGTTGAGTAATAAATATTTTTATCTTTATATGTCACATGAACATGAAAAACGACATAAACAGTACAGATATTGTGCACGTGCAGAAGCACAGTGCATTGTATTTTCAAACAGCAGTCATTAATATCTTATTACATTAATCAAAGGAAAGATATCAAATATATAGGTGTTCAGCTCTTTAAGTTCTACTCTTTACGACCTTCTGGTTTAAGAATATATTCAGTGCAGTGAATAAAAATATGTAAAATAAAAAAAGCTTTGAAACAAATATTTTAGTACATTCATTTTTAATGTTTCGTTTTGTTGTTTTGGGAGTTGTTTTATGATTCAGGTCACACAAAAATAGATTAGTAGACCTCAGATCTTTTATACTGACAGTTTCATTAGTCTCTCTTCTCTTTCTTTCATTTCCTAACACCCACTATACCCAATATTCTTCATAATCTGCTTTACACGTTGTTATCCTCCTCTGCTCCTTCGTTTGCCAATTTAACTAAATCTGGATTCCGTACCCCATCACTCAATAAGTCGTCCACTGTTCCGGTAACAGTTTTCCGTATTTGTGTTCGTAGTCAGTGTGGTTCCATTCACCACCCAATAACTTACGCCTTAGATTTCCCATGTGGTTTCTCTAAATCGATTAAACTGAATGCCAGGATAGTTCCTCTGAAAAAGGGGAATGCTTATTTCCTTGCACATTCAACTTTTTTCTGAGGCCCTAATTTCTTAACATCGATGGAGCTGCCAAAGTTAATCTTTCTCTTCCCATTTTCTGTCAGTTTGTATCCCATTTCTATCCGTATTTCAGATGCATTTCCTTTCTTCCTCCATTCCTTAGTCAAAGTCCGCGTTTCACTTTCACAGACCGCTTTATTTGTCCCACAATTCCAAATCAGTTCCGTTAGAGCCCATTCGTTAAGGAAAGCTTCCTTCACCTGCAATTAACTTCTAACTTAAACCATATTTCGGTGATCGAATGTGAACAGGATCATTTTTCTGCTATTGCGTCTTCCCCTGTTGCGTTCACCGCGTTTTAAATCTCCTTTCTGCTACCTTTGATGAAGTCTCAATCGCCGGCCGAAGTGGCCGAGCGGTTCTAGGCGCTTCAGTCTGGAACCGCGCGACCGCTACGGCGCAGGTTCGAATCCTGCCCCGGGCATGGATGTGTGTGATGTCCTTAGGTTAGTTAGGTTTAAGTAATTCTAAGTTCTAAGGGACTGATGATCTCAGATGTTAAGTCCCATAGTGCTCAGGGCCATTTGAACCATTTTTGAAGTCTCAATCAGAATTTCTGTTTCAGTCCCCTCAAATGTTATTTGGCCTGCATCGTTGAACATTAAACAAACAAAAACTTGCCAGTTGAAATAGGAAGGACAGCATACTGAAAGTATATCTTCAAAACATTCCATTACTGACAAGAGGAAAAAGAATGAATTTATTAAGTGCTTCTGAATTTTTAGTAGCTATGACAGTACTTCGATAATTTAAAACAAAAAGCATGTGCTCATAGAATAAACAACTGATGCGTCAGTAGCTTAACTAATTAACTAATAATTTCATTGCTCTGCAAATAAGACTGTAGTGTGATTCATCTGAACGACAGTTAGTCTCTACACTCCTTACGATTATTTATTGAGTCAACCAACATATTGGTTCCTTCTACGTATACGTCGCGTAAAGATTGTAAGGGTAAAAAATAGAGAATCGATTTCAAATGGAGGCTTACCAGCAATCGTTCTTGCCGCGTAACAGTCGCGACTGGAACAGGAAAAGGGGGAAATAGCAAAAATTAATACACAAAGTGCCCTCCGCCAAACACTGGACAAAAAAGCGAGTTAATATGGCATTGTCATCCAGTTCTGAGCTGTGTTGAAACACAGACAAGAAAGCGAGCTAAATAAATAAACAAAATAAACGACCTAAACAAAGAAACAAAAACTTATTAACATCACTGAGGAAAGTTCTCAACTATTCCGAGGAACTCCTGTACAAAATAGGAGTTTGCCACAATTAAACCTTTCAAATTATATTTGAATACTTTGGGTTTATCACTCATTTTTTTCTTTTCTTCTGGAAGCCTCTTGAAAACGAAACCTATGGATATTGCACATCTTTGTGTACAATGCTAAAGGGGACCTGGACGTAAAATGACTGAAATTTTCGAAAACATTTTTTTGTCACCATTTGAAAGACAATTTTATCCCGCTTCAAAAAATGTATATTTTTATCTACTTTTCAGTTGTTGATTTGGTCTTAAACGCTCTTTGAACAAGTGTCTGCAAACCAGCCACGCCTACGTGACAGGCAAGGAATATCACCACAAACATTTCTTGCCTGCCTCAGTCACGAAACAATAAAGCGAATATACAGGGACCTTGCAGATACAAAATTACTTCGCAAATGTCTACCTGGCCGTACACAAAACCCTAAAGAGAGTTTCAACAGCTGCGTGTGGCAACGAGTACCAAAAACAGTATTTGTTGGATGGACAGTACTAAAAATGGGTGTGATGGATGCTGTCATCTGTTTCAATGATGGTGTAATCAGCAGGACAAAAGTAAGGGACAAATTAGGCATCCAGCCAGGAAATAATATGATAGCTGCTCTGACTTCCATAGATCGTCAGCGACTAGTTGAAGGTGATAGGGCTTTGGAAGCCACCACTAAAGAGTCCAGAGTAAAGAAAAGGCTCCTGAAGAAGTCTACCGAGGACAAAGTAGCAGCTGGCCAGCAAGATTATGCTTCTGGAGTATTCTTAAAGAGGCATACGGTGAGTCAAAAACACTGAACATTCTATTCTCATTTTCTCGAAACTACATTTTCAGAACATTAGGACATATAACTTCACAATGGTTTTATCCATGTTCACCAAATTTCTCTCAAGTGAAGAATGGGATAATATCTTTGTATTATGCCTAATACATCGCAGAAATGATCTATGTTTGTCATTCTGTATACAATTTTAGCGGTATTTTTAGACAAACTAGTAATGTGGTATAATAAGGGTTTTTCTATTTCCTCAGATATACTCCAAACTACATATTGCGTTCCTATGTATGTTGACAGCCGCCTACCACAGTTTGAGTGTTATTACACTGATGATGGACCATAAAATGGTACCAGAATGGGAACGTGTATTATAAAAACATCTATTAGGCAAAATACTGTAGTACTGAAACTATAACAGATATTTCAATAACAGCTTGAGTTAATGTCATTCATTGTTGGTAAAAAGTCACAACTTTCTCCACATTTTAGATCAAGAGTAATGTTCACTGAGAGCGAGGTATAAAAATGCAGCCCGTTCACGTCTGGGTCCCTTTAAATGCAGATCGTTTTTCCGTCTAGTGTTCACTGAATGAATGTTGCATTTCTTTCTGAGTTAAGTCAGTATTGTCAACAACACGTCCCATGAGGGAATATACTCGTATTGTATGTTAAGAGGTGGTAGAATTCGAATTCCGAGATACCTGACCAACGGCCTAACAGGAAGTTCGCGAACTGACACCGCAGATTAAGTCTAAATGACCATTTCTGAGCAAAGAATATTCATGGTAAGAGCACCGAACTTCATCAAAATGAAATACCATACGAAATGTTTCACTGACAGAGACAGAGAAAATCATTTTTGTAGTGAAGACGGCAGCATTCAGTTTCAGCACATGGTCTTGGACATTATATTTCCAAGAAAGCCCGGAGGATTTCTAACAGTCGACTTCTGAGACTGAGTTATACCGAAAGAAAACACTTAACATTTGAAGCAGTACCGCTATGCATCTATCGGTACCCGCACTGACCCTTGCAATAGTACAAAGACGGAAGTAAACCAAGAAACGAGAAATGAAAGTTAGTACGAAGGCTGGGATTCGAACGCAGTCTCGTGTTCACTAGGCAGTGCTCTGACCACTACGCCACCCTACCACAGTGCCTTTGCACAACTGCACGTCGCCCTCCTCAATTCATCACGCCTCAACCCGGCCTTGGTACAAATTTTCATTCGTCGCTTCAGTCTGCATATATACATCTTAGATATCTGAGGCTTAAAAAAGTGTCTGGAACCATTCACTGATTAAACTAAGAAAGGAATTTGTAAAATGCTTTATTTTTGAAAAGTATTTACGCTTGGCTCAAAAAATTGGATCATAAGGAAGAAAGATCCATTATGGATCCATTACACATTAAATAGACTAGATGAGAGATATTTGGAGAACTTCGTTATTCAAATGGATAAATTTAACTAGATATGTCGAGAACGGAGTAACAAGGCGTAGGAAAGTGTACAAAAACTCTTTTGATGTACAAGGGGCGTTCAATAAGCAATGCAACACTTTTTTTCTGAAAGTAGTTTTTTTTATTCTGGATTCCAATATGACACATTATTCTCCACTCTTTTGACTACAAAACCCAATTTTTCAACACAATCTCCGTGCTACCACTCTAATGGCTGACGTCGGAGCCAGTGTCTTGCTGCATCAAGAACCTCGTCATCATTCCGCGGAGTGCAGCCTTCATTGGACCAAACGGATGGAAGTCGGAAGACGAGGAAGTCGGTGGGCACACAGCTCTGAGTACCTCAACTGGTGGACGACTACCAACACTGACGTACGGTTGAGAAGCGGTGTCTTCTGTAATCAGTCGGTCACCTCGAATGAGGATGCCTGCACGTTCCAACACTGCGGGAGTCTATGTGCGGCCGGCTTGCAAGCTGGAGATTAAATATATTTTTGCGACCTTTCTGCGATGGCGATAGATCTCTCGCCCAACGACTCAACGTGCTTTTGTCGAGTGCCAGATTTCCGCAGACATTCTGCAAGCACCTATGAATATCTGTGAAGCTCTGGTTTTCCACCAAAAGAAACTCAGTGACAGAGCTCTACTTCGAACGCACCTTCGTTACAGACACCATCTTGAAGACTATGTATAACACCGCTCACTTTCGGAACTTCATGAAACTATAGGGTATGAAGTGGGAATAGTCCACGATGGTCCACAACGGATTTCGCATTTTTTCAACCGAAGTTGGTCCAGATATAAAATGTATTGCATTCCTTATTGACTGGCTTATTAGAAATAAATTGGGAAGTTTTCTTGACTACCGTTCACGGAAGACTTGCAATGGAGTGGAGAGCGAAAGAACTGTGTGGCGGTAAGAATTTAAATAAATATTTTATTTATGCTTTAGTTATTAAATGTTAAGAATGATTAACACTTTTTGTACTGCGAAAACTTTGAGAAAAGCCCGTAAAACGGATTCTTTTACAATCTTTCGTAGCCAGAAAAGATACGTGTCCATGATTAGTTGTGTAATGTGATCTAAGTCCAACCTTTGAGTAATTTGTTAGACTTTTGGACTGCTTTTATAACATTCTTCACTCAAAAACTCAAGCATAGTACTTTGTTTCGCCCAGGGATACAGAAAGCAACACCTAAATTCTGCTGACCTAGTGTGACAGACAGTGATTCTTGCTTTTAGAATAAACTGGTTTTCCACTCAAGGTCATTATAGCTAACTTTGTAATGAACGAATCGTGGGTCCCCTTTTATGACGCACAGCCATGAAGGTAATAGCGAGCATCGAGGTTATGTATTTTCTTGAAGCACTGTCAAAATCTAAAAAGATCTCTCTTGCCATCTGAAACCTGGTCTGGCTGTAGCTGGTCTGGCAGTAGCAAAGTCTTTTTTTTATTGAAATGTGATCAAAAGTAGTAGCAGAAATTCATGCTAACCTCCGTCATTGACGTAGTCTAATTATTCGTTTCTTGAGTAGCGACTCTAATTTCATGTTCCAACTTCATATTCTGTTCCTCCTTCCCATTTTTTGATGAGCTGAAATCTTGATCATCAGATTCTCAAAACACACACATACAATTGAGAGAAACAATAATCTGATAGAGCAATAGACTACTTTACAGTGGTCTCGCACGCCGCACATCGCTTTGAGTGCATCGATTCTCGCCGCGTTCCCACTTAGCTCGACGCCACAGAAGCTTCGCTGTAGCGGACGTAAGGAGCGTTTCACCTGGAGGCAACATGCGAAATTGGGACCACTGAGGAGAACATCTCCAACGGCTGGAAGCATCTACCGTAGGCTGCAGAACGTAAAAACACAATAAAGTCAATCTTACTGCTTAGTGTGGCGGACACTTGTATGAACTGTGACAGGAGCGTGAACAACATGGGATTGGCGTACTAGGGCATGTATTAAAACTCTGAAATACTGTATTGATAATGGCCAACTGTTATCCGAGATCTAGATTTGCTTTAGTAAAGCTATCATTTTGGAAGTTACATCAGAGTCGTTGAGTGCATCCCACACTCCTAATGGAAGGTAACTTGATGTGTTACAAGAGCGTATTCGTGTCCGTGGTGCTCACATCTCATATTGATGATGGACATCAATTTCGAATTGAATGAATGTCGTGTGACTAAGGCCTCCCGTCGGGTAGACCGTTCGCCGGGTGCAAGTCTTTCCATTTGACGCCACTTTGGCGACTTGCGCGTCGATGGGGATGAAATGATGATGATTAGGACAACACAACACCCAGTCCCTGAGAGGAGAAAATCTCCGACCCAGCCGGGAATCGAACCCGGGCCCTTAGGATTGACATTCTGTCGCGCTGACCACTCAGCTACCGGGGCCGGACAATGTCGAATTAATCAAAGCAGTAACATATTAGAGAGCAGACCAATTACAATGTGACCAAGTAGTGTCCTTTACTTCTTATTCCTTGCTTAAATGATGATTGTTTGTATGAATTACTGTAACTTTCGCTATTTCAAGTATCACGTCTTTTTATTTCAGTTGTTGGAATGCGCGCTACGTAGAATATAAAACTGTGTACCAAGCAACCGTTTCCGACCAGTAGTTAAGGAGAGTGCACATACATAAACACTATATAGCTAACCAATTTTTCGGCTCCAAAATTTTCATTATCTTGATGGATAATTCTCAATTGTTGTCGAAAACTGATGGTTGGGGGCGGAGATGGGGAGTGAGCGCTGTGTAATGTATGGTTATCTCTGTTACATATTATTCCCTGGCCACATCAGTGTGCTCGAACTGTGACTGCTTTGTACACCAGAGCGGTCTTCCAAGGGTAGGTAGCTTTTGCTATGCCTCGAGATAGTGGGCTGGTCTTTCCCTAAGCCTGGGCCGGCCATGGAGTGCCACCGTCTCAGCTTTGCCCAGTCCTTTCGGAGGTGCCCGGTACAATGTGAAATTTCATTTAATACTGCGGTGTGGCATTTTTCGGTCGATACAAATCTCTGCAGTTCGGCAGAATGGTGGTGTCAATGCTTTTTACTCTTTGCTGTTTGTTGGTGATATAAAAGAAGTTGACAAGTCCAAGAGCTGTTTGCACAAAAAGAGGCAATCTAGCGATCTATCCTCATACGCCTTGCCTTTAAAACTGAAAGAGATATACAGAAGAGAGGGATGAGAATTCTCAATATATATTATTCAGTCGCATAACCGACGGGTACAGCAAATTTACTATGAAACGACATTACAATACCATGCAGAAAGAATTTAAGATTTAGTTGACAATATAGAGCAAGACATTACAACAATCGACCGACGCGATTCGTTGTTCGATATATGAAGATGCGTTTTGTGCTTAATTTGCTAGCATTTAATGGAAAAAATACTCATAATAAGCAAACGACCATGCAGTTCTGTTGTCATTGAATGTGCGTCCATCCAATGAACATAGTAGCTTTCCATCATGTAAGTCATTTGCTTATGATATTATTTTCGATCGCTGGTGTATCACCGACAATTTTAATCCTGTCGTTGGACTCTTATGAGGCTTGCGGCCGCTGCAGAGACTGACTCAGTAGTGTAGCAGTGCAGAGAATTAATCTGGGTTCGCCAATAAACACCTCCGAGTAAATCTGCAGAGTAGTGCATAGCACAATTTGTATAGTGCGGCCCACATCGCTTAGAGTGGATGGATTCGATCAGTGCGACTGAAGCTCCGAGGTACCGGAACATTTTATGTGCATTTATGATCGATTATACTCAATACTTCTTCATTAGTTGTCCGATCTACTCATCTAATCTGTAGTATTCTTCTTTTGCGCCACATTTAAAAAGACTCTGGTCTCTTTTTCTTTATATCGTTTCCATGACGAGCCTAGCCGTCTAGTGGCAGAGAGCATGCCTGGAAACCGGAAGGTCACGGAATCGAATCCTGGTGGGACCACGGAATATTTCTGTCTTTAACCTAACCTTCATCCCCCAACGATGTTAAGATTCGCCAGAAACATCATCACATGGTTCGGCTTTCACATTAAACTGTAGCTCCCCTTTCGCCGGCAGAACTGCTGAGGTATGTTAGGATCACGCAAGTCAGTGAAGTGGCACCCAATTGAAATATTTGTACTAGGCCATTTTCATATCAGGCTATTTCCCATTTCTTTACATATCATACAAATCACAATAATACTATGTTTCTTACCACTCACGATAGAGACACTTGCACCAGACGGTTTGAGCAGAGCAGCGAAGCTGCGAAAGTCACAAGCGTAAGCGGACAAATTGTAGTAGCGCAAGATGCACTGGTTCTGAATACAGTCCAGCCAACAAGTGTAGTGCCAATTTAGATCGATAGGATAACCGAAAACCGGAAGAAAACTTACGACTTAATGGGCTAAATCCATAGTAGCAACAGAGAAGTCCCTAAGTGTAACCCAAAATAAGAATGCAGAGTGTTGTACTGTAACTGTAACGGGATATTATCGACGGCTTCATGTTCAGACAGCAAGTGACGACTTTAAAACCGCCCGCCAGACGCCGTCTATGCGTAATGCCTGGCCGCTACAAACCAGTCTGCCTGCCTCTGTGAATGTGATATGGAGTCGCCGACTTCGATACCGATAATGTCTCCGTGTACGAATTGATATCGCTGTCGGAAGATACTGAAGTAAGTGCATACATACATACATACATACGTACGTACGTACATTAATCCTTGTTCCATAGATCTTGAACGCGACATTTCGTAATGATGTGGAACGTGTCACTTTAACATAAGTTTTCTTTCCACAAAATAATTAATTATATGCACGTATGGACAACGTATTTTCTAACTGAAAAACCTTAATTGCTATTTTGTTTACGTACGTTTATACTATGCAGCTCCAACATTTTCTCTTTGTATATAAAATGGATCTTCCACGAAACATATCACGAGATAGAAGATTAAAACATAAACACCTGAAGATAATGTAGATCACTTCTCCAGTAGTGAATCTTGCATGAAGTACGATGTCTCGGGATGTAGGAGGAAAGTTGCCAGCAGCTTTAAGCTAGAAAAGATCCGCAGTTGGTGCAAGGGAGGAGCCATAGTAAACCTGAGGTCTAACGCAAGAAAAGCAGTGGATAGTAACCAGAAGTGAACCGCTCACTAGAGAAAAGCAACACTTCCACATTTCCTACTTTTACAGTGGAGACAAACGAGTCACTAAAACCGGTTTAATACAGTGTTCTCCTGATATGTATTTCTGATCTCTTGATGTAGGTATACTTTCTTATTATGTACATGTAAAAGTCAAGTAAGACTTAAGGGGAAACAGGTAGACAACTTTGCTTGTGTTTGACACATTCACTTTCTACAGAACACTGGATTTTACGGTCGAGTTATATGTTTAAAAGAGGAATTGTAAATAAACACTTTTATTCAAATAAACATTTTGTTACATATTTCTGAATAATATTTGACGTTTTGCATGGTTGCATTACTCAGTTATCTTCTTCAACATTACGAGCTGCCGCTGTTGCCATGATGTGACCGAATTCCAAAATTGCATCTTGTCTTGGTGGATACAGACAAAGATTTCTTTGTGTCATCCATTGCGCTCTTGTTGATAGACAGTACAGGAATGTAGGCATCCTTTGAAAGAATAAATCGACTATTTAAACAACGAGCAAAGGTGCTTCTCCGTCAAGAGAGCACGTATTGATATGAACGAGACATTCTTCGCTGAAAAAATACAGCTCTTCACCAAGAAACCGAGTAAAGGTCAGAAAGAAAACTTCTGAGATACTAAGTTGGAACCCTTGTCGTTTAGTGCTCAGGAGCTGGACTAAAAGTCTGCATCGTACGTTTGTGTGTGCTACTTGGGGGAAAACAGAAAAAAATGGAGTCACTTCAACCAGATTTGTGGACTTGAGCGTGGATACTGTAAACAGCTTCGTTTCATCTAAGGACTTCAAAATTTTACCAAAAAAATGCCTACTGAATGACATTGTAGATATGAATATGGAGGAAGCTTATCCTCGCTCAAAAGACAATGTACGAACTTGATTTGAGAAAAAGGAAGTAGTTGTGCTGGATTCACAAGAAAGGGGCAAAATTTTCCAGTTTTTCACGATAATCACAAAACTAAACAGTGTGACAGACATCAGAAAACTGATGTTTCTGGAACCACTTGCATTCATCGGGACAAGTAGCAGACAGCGATGTACTCAAAATGCGGCATACAACGAGGGCGGTTCGTATGGAAACCAACTGTGGCTCCACGTCGTTAGCGTTCGCAACGCCCGCAAGTAGAGGGCGCAGTCGGAGTGCGACCGAAAGCGCGGGTCCAAGCCAACCACTGTTGGCAGTTTGCCAACTTGTTACCGCTAGCACCACACAGTTGCGGTGCTCACAAGGTTTCCTCTGAGAGCTTTTTGCCTCCCACCACTTACTAACTGGCCTGTATCCACAGAAATCCTCATGGAGTCTTACTATCTGACAAGGATCTCTGACCAACGAACGTAGCACCGATCCCCTAACACAGATTTTTCACATTCGTCTTTCAGTTTTTTTTTTTCACAATGGCATGCATCGGATACGTCTTTGTGCAGTTTTCCAAGTGTGAACAGTCTTAGACATACATGCCATGAAACCGTATTTAGAGTGACAGTATTACACTGAAAGAATTGCACGTTTCTTTCATAAATGTAAGATCTATCAATAAATAGATCAAAGCACTTGCATGACTAGAACACTAAAAATTATCGAAACAAGGACTCGCACACTCTGTAATGTTTATTGTAGAAGCTACGCGAGTAACATTTGAAATTCTCTGTAGAATCTGTACCTGGAAACAAGTTATCAGTGTTTCGAAACGAAGTAGAGGTCTGAATGTCTTAGCTGATATATGTGAATAGTAAAAATGCCATGTGGCTAGGGCCTCCCGTCGGGTAGACCGTTCGCCTGGTGCACGTCTTTCTAGTTGACGCCACTTCGGTGACTTGCGTGTCGATGGAGATGAAATGATGATGATAGGGACAACACAACACCCAGTCCCTGAGCGGAGAAAATCCCCGACCCAGTCGGGAATCGAACGCGGGATTTTATGGTTGAAATGGTTCAAATGGCTCTGAGCACTATGGGACTTAACATCTATGGTCATCAGTCCCCTAGGACTTAGAACTACTTAAACCTAACTAACCTAAGGACAGCACACAACACCCAGTCATCATGAGGCAGAGAAAATCCCTGACCCCGCCGGGAATCGAACCCGGGAACCCGGGCGCGGGAAGCGAGAACGCTCCCGCACGACCACGAGCTGCGGACGGGGTTTTATGTATGACATTCCGTCGCACTAACCACTCAGCTACCAGGCGGACT
This sequence comes from Schistocerca nitens, assembly GCF_023898315.1. Lineage (NCBI taxonomy): Eukaryota > Metazoa > Arthropoda > Insecta > Orthoptera > Acrididae > Schistocerca > Schistocerca nitens. Next base: position 409,098,213 of record NC_064618.1, read on the forward strand.
TTGTGAAAAATGGCACCAGGACACTTAATCGTGATGTAATTTTGGTGACAGTGGAACGTAACTTAATGTAGTCTGTTAATCTCCTGACAAGCAACTTACACTGAAGACATACGTATCTGAGGGTTTTTTCCAGATTTTGAAATCTACAAGTTTTCTTGTAGTCTTCTGAAATAACTCTCTATACTTACATCCAGAACAGCAGTCATACAGTGTGAGTGGCATTTCACAAAAGAGAACATGCAAAATAAGGTGTCAGAGTAACTTACAGCTCCAGTGGTGTGACAAAGCTGGAGGAAATGAAGCCTCTCTCAAAACAAACCCACGGGTTCAAATAATAATTCTAGTGCGAAACATAGCTCGTCTTTTTCCATACACAATGACCGACGCTATACAGTGGCAAGACGCTGCACTAGCATTCAGCAGAGTTGCAGTTCAAATACCAATGTGGACATACAAATTTTGGTTTCTCACCATTTTCTATAAACCGCGTAATCCATATGCCGAAGTGGTTCCATTGCAAAGAACGTTACTATTTTTCTTCATACATCCCAAATCACATCATGATCTCTGTCTCTATTGACATCACCGAAGAGATGTTAATGCCCAATCGTCCTTCTTCCCTTTTCCTTACATGCGAATCTTGCAACCAGTAAATGCAGGTAAAATATAGGATTCCGTTTCGGTAAATTTCCGAGAAGGATACAACACTGTAACATATTGCAGACTGATAAATAAAATACTACCATACGGAGTAATTTCACAAATACTTAATTCGCTTGAAGAATTATTCAATATATATATATATATATATATATATATATATATATATATATATATATATACTCCTGGAAATGGAAAAAAGAACACATTGACACCGGTGTGTCAGACCCACCATACTTGCTCCGGACACTGCGAGAGGGCTGTACAAGCAATGATCACACGCACGGCACAGCGGACACACCAGGAACCGCGGTGTTGGCCGTCGAATGGCGCTAGCTGCGCAGCATTTGTGAACCGCCGCCGTCAGTGTCAGCCAGTTTGCCGTGGCATACGGAGCTCCATCGCAGTCTTTAACACTGGTAGCATGCCGCGACAGCGTGGACGTGAACATTATGTGCAGTTGACGGACTTTGAGCGAGGGCGTATAGTGGGCATGCGGGAGGCCGGGTGGGCGTACCGCCGAATTGCTCAACACGTGGGGCGTGAGGTCTCTACAGTACATCGATGTTGTCGCCAGTGGTCGGCGGAAGGTGCACGTGCCCGTCGACCTGGGACCGGACCGCAGCGACGCACGGATGCACGCCAAGACCGTAGGATCCTACGCAGTGCCGTAGGGGACCGCACCGCCACTTCCCAGCAAATTAGGGACACTGTTGCTCCTGGGGTATCGGCGAGGACCATTCGCAACCGTCTCCATGAAGCTGGGCTACGGTCCCGCACACCGTTAGGCCGTCTTCCGCTCACGCCCAAACATCGTGCAGCCCGCCTCCAGTGGTGTCGCGACAGGCGTGAATGGAGGGACGAATGGAGACGTGTCGTCTTCAGCGATGAGAGTCGCTTCTGCCTTGGTGCCAATGATGGTCGTATGCGTGTTTGGCGCCGTGCAGGTGGGCGCCACAATCAGGACTGCATACGACCGAGGCACACAGGGCCAACACCCGGCATCATGGTGTGGGGAGCGATCTCCTACACTGGCCGTACACCACTGGTGATCGTCGAAGGGACACTGAATAGTGCACGGTACATCCAAACCGTCATCGAACCCATCGTTCTACCATTCCTAGACCGGCAAGGGAACTTGCTGTTCCAACAGGACAATGCACGTCCGCATGTATCCCGTGCCACCCAACGTGCTCTAGAAGGTGTAAGTCAACTACCCTGGCCAGCAAGATCTCCGGATCTGTCCCCCATTGAGCATGTTTGGGACTGGATGAAGCGTCGTCTCACGCGGTCTGCACGTCCAGCACGAACGCTGGTCCAACTGAGGCGCCAGGTGGAAATGGCATGGCAAGCCGTTCCACAGGACTACATCCAGCATCTCTACGATCGTCTCCATGGGAGAATAGCAGCCTGCATTGCTGCGAAAGGTGGATATACACTGTACTAGTGCCGACATTGTGCATGCTCTGTTGCCTGTGTCTATGTGCCTGTGGTTCTGTCAGTGTGATCATGTGATGTATCTGACCCCAGGAATGTGTCAATAAAGTTTCCCCTTCCTGGGACAATGAATTCACGGTGTTCTTATTTCAATTTCCAGGAGTATATATATATATATATATATATATATATATATATATATATATATATATATATATATATATATATATACTCCTGGAAATGGAAAAAAGAACACATTGACACCGGTGTGTCAGACCCACCATACTTGCTCCGGACACTGCGAGAGGGCTGTACAAGCAATGATCACACGCACGGCACAGTGGACACACCAGGAACCGCGGTGTTGGCCGTCGAATGGCGCTAGCTGCGCAGCATTTGTGCACCGCCGCCGTCAGTGTCAGCCAGTTTGCCGTGGCATACGGAGCTCCATCGCAGTCTTTAACACTGGTAGCATGTCGCGACAGCGTGGACGTGAACCGTATGTGCAGTTGACGGACTTTGAGCGAGGGCGTAAAGTGGGCATGCGGGAGGCCGGGTGGACGTACCGCCGAATTGCTCAACACGTGGGGCGTGAGGTCTCCACAGTACATCGATGTTGTCGCCAGTGGTCGGCGGAAGGTGCACGTGCCCGTCGACCTGGGACCGGACCGCAGCGACGCACGAATGCACGCCAAGACCGTAGGATCCTACGCAGTGCCGTAGGGGACCGCACCGCCACTTCCCAGCAAATTAGGGACACTGTTGCTCCTGGGGTATCGGCGAGGACCATTCGCAACCGTCTCCATGAAGCTGGGCTACGGTCCCGCACACCGTTAGGCCGTCTTCCGCTCATGCCCCAACATCGTGCAGCCCGCCTCCAGTGGTGTCGCGACAGGCGTAAATGGAGGGACGAATGGAGACGTGTCGTCTTCAGCGATGAGAGTCGCTTGTGCCTTGGTGCCAATGATGGTCGTATGCGTGTTTGGCGCCGTGCAGGTGAGCGCCACAATCAGGACTGCATACGACCGAGGCACACAGGGCCAACACCCGGCATCATGGTGTGGGGAGCGATCTCCTACACTGGCCGTACACTACTGGTGATCGTCGAGGGGACACTGAATAGTGCACGGTACATCCAAACCGTCATCGAACCCATCGTTCTACCATTCCTAGACCGGCAAGGGAACTTGCTGTTCCAACAGGACAATGCACGTCCGCATGTATCCCGTGCCACCCAACGTGCTCTAGAAGGTGTAAGTCAACTACCCTGGCCAGCAAGATCTCCGGATCTGTCCCCCATTGAGCATGTTTGGGACTGGATGAAGCGTCGTCTCACGCGGTCTGCACGTCCAGCACGAACGCTGGTCCAACTGAGGCGCCAGGTGGAAATGGCATGGCAAGCCGTTCCACAGGACTACATCCAGCATCTCTACGATCGTCTCCATGGGAGAATAGCAGCCTGCATTGCTGCGAAAGGTGGATATACACTGTACTAGTGCCGACATTGTGCATGCTCTGTTGCCTGTGTCTATGTGCCTGTGGTTCTGTCAGTGTGATCATGTGATGTATCTGACCCCAGGAATGTGTCAATAAAGTTTCCCCTTCCTGGGACAATGAATTCACGGTGTTCTTATTTCAATTTCCTGGAAATTGAAATAAGAACACCGTGAATTCATTGTCCCAGGAAGGGGAAACTTTATTGACACATTCCTGGGGTCAGATACATCACATGATCACACTGACAGAACCACAGGCACATAGACACAGGCAACAGAGCATGCACAATGTCGGCACTAGTACAGTGTATATCCACCTTTCGCAGCAATGCAGGCTGCTATTCATCCATGGAGACGATCGTAGAGATGCTGGATGTAGTCCTGTGGAACGGCTTGCCATGCCATTTCCACCTGGCGCCTCAGTTGGACCAGCGTTCGTGCTGGACGTGCAGACCGCGTGAGACGACGCTTCATCCAGTCCCAAACATGCTCAATGGGGGACAGATCCGGAGATCTTGCTGGCCAGGGTAGTTGACTTACACCTTCTAGAGCACGTTGGGTGGCACGGGATACATGCGGACGTGCATTGTCCTGTTGGAACAGCAAGTTCCCTCGCCGGTCTAGTAATGGTAGAACGATGGGTTCGATGACGGTTTGGATGTACCGTGCACTATTCAGTGTCCCCTCGACGATCACCAGTGGTGTACGGCCAGTGTAGGAGATCGCTCCCCACACCATGATGCCGGGTGTTGGCCCTGTGTGCCTCGGTCGTATGCAGTCCTGATTGTGGCGCTCACCTGCACGGCGCCAAACACGCATACGACCATCATTGGCACCAAGGCAGAACCGACTCTCATGCTGAAGACGACACGTCTCCAATCGTCCCTCCATTCACGCCTGTCGCGACACCACTGGAGGTGGGCTGCACGATGTTGGGGCGTGAGCGGAAGACGGCCTAACGGTGTGCGGGACCGTAGCCCAGCTTCATGGAGACGGTTGCGAATGGTCCTCGCCGATACCCCAGGAGCAACAGTGTCCCTAATTTGCTGGGAAGTGGCGGTGCGGTCCCCTACGGCACTGCGTAGGATCCTACGGTCTTGGCGTGCATCCGTGCGTCGCTGCGGTCCGGTCCCAGGTCGACGGGGACGTGCACCTTCCGCCGACCACTGGCGACAACATCGATGTACTGTGGAGACCTCACGCCCCACGTGTTGAGCAATTCGGCGGTACGTCCACCCGGCCTCCCGCATGCCCACTATACGCCCTCGCTCAAAGTCCGTCAACTGCACATACGGTTCACGTCCACGCTGTCGCGGCATGCTACCAGTGTTAAAGACTGCGATGGAGCTCCGTATGCCACGGCAAACTGGCTGACACTGACGGCGGCGGTGCACAAATGCTGCGCAGCTAGCGCCATTCGACGGCCAACACCGCGGTTCCTGGTGTGTCCGCTGTGCCGTACGTGTGATCATTGGTTGTACAGCCCTCTCGCAGTGTCCGGAGCAAGTATGGTGGGTCTGACACACCAGTGTCAATGTGTTCTTTTTTCCATTTCCAGGAGTATATATATATATATATATATATATATATATATATATATATATATATACCATTTTAACTATTATTATTGCCGAAATAACGTGAAATGAGTCATTTTAGAAAATATGTATACATAATTAGTTTTAGTGGATGGGTAGATACTGGTTCACCAACAAATAATTTAACGGCTTAAGCCCTAGAAGGAGAGTTTCAATTTTAAAGGGCAGAAGGGCGTATCTTAAAACATGTCATATAAAATAAAGAATAACAATCTCATGCCTTAAGGGCAAGACAAAGACATTAATTTAAGAGATATTAATACTTGGCTGAAAGCCACATATCAACCAAATAACTAAAATGCAAACAGGGAAATTACTACATAACATACAAGGACCGGCGCTCAGAAGTTTCCATGGGTCGGCCTGGGATTGTAACACTAACGCCCGTTTAGGTGAGACAGGCAGCCTGTCCAACGACTTCTTAATCTGGAGGCAACCCAACCGACAGAAGGCAGACCGGTGAATCAACCAAATCAGTTACGCTCCACGCAACCAGCAAAAGTACCACAAGATTTCAGTAGAAGACACACAGAATATAGGCGCCCACAACGATCAACGACACCTCAGCTGCCGAACTACACGCCGCGCTGGACAGCAACAACTCAACGAGGAAAATACACTGCCTAAAATTACGTCAACAACTAGGACAGATAACCGGAACATCAACGGCCACAAGGCAGTAGATACTGCTGGTGAACTTCAATAACAGGGAATAAATTAAGTTAAATTTCACGGAAAGACAGCTGGAATCTTAGCCAACTTAAATACACACACGTTGTTGCTCGCGAGAATGTCCCAAAAGCGACAACCAAGATCAAATGAAGAAATGTAAACAGTTGAGGCTCGATAGTAAGTTAAGTGAGGACTCAACTTTCATGTCCAACACCGGTGGGCGACGAACTTCGTAGCACTCGCAAGCAGCACCTCACATTCCAACCGCGCATGCACGCCGCCAGCGGCTCAAACCCCACTCCACGCCAACCAACCGACTGGACTGAAGGTCCGTCCGCGACTGCTGCGCCATTGCGACTGCACTGCCGGTGCGTCTCCCACTCACTGACTACCCGACACACGACGACCCGGAAATACTATCGGTCACCACAGAGATGGTACGACAGTGCGCTTATCGATACATGCTGCTGCCGCCACTCATGGGCAAGTAAGGCAGGAAGTTAGTGACGCCAGTAAATGGAATAAGGAAACGAGGCGGCACTATCCTAATAGAAGATGACAAACAATTAATGGGATGAACACGAGCCGTACACGGTTCACGTGCGTTGTGCATCGGGTGACCTGAGTTGACACCTAAGTCTACTGCCTTTTGCCTTACATTGGAAGCACTTCCAACAAGATCGGTCGTATTTTAGGGAAATACGATATGAAATGTCTTTTCCGACCTCCGTCTAAAATTAGAGTGCTTTTGGGTTCGGTTGAGGATGATCTTGGTCTGCGTAAGGCGGGTGTATATCGCATTCCTTGTAGCTGTGGCATGGCATATATTGGTCAGACTATCAGGACCGATGTACTGAGCATAAACGGCACACACGATTACAGCAGCCAAGTAGATCTCCTATTGCCGAACATTGCTTGGATACTAGTCACCCGATGTTATATCACAATACCGAGATATTGACGTGCACGTCAAGCTATTGGAACAGTGTTATTAAGGAGGCAGTTGAGATTAAATTAGCAAGTAACCTTGTAAACGGGGATGGAGGTTTTTGCTTAAACTCTGCCTGGAATCCTGCTCTCTCTCCCTTGTTAAAAACCAAAGGGACAGAGTTAATGTTAGTCTCACTATCGATATCTCTGACTTTGGTCATCTTTGCTGGCACAAGTGTTCAGTGTGTGTGTGTGTTATCTTTTCTGAATTACTCCGAGAACCGAGATTTTAAATTTGCCTGTATATCGCCTGTCCGTTGCAGTTTGTGCCTTGAGAATGGCGGGGTGTACTCTCGCCCAAATATAGGCGGTCGCTGTAAATTTTACGTAACTGAATTACTGTAAGTTGTTTGAAAAAAATCGTGTGGTACCTCGTAGTATCGTGACGGGTCTGTTTTTCTTCAAACCAATGACGAACAATTATGGCCCGGTCATCGCCATTGTTGGGGAACATGAAGTCAATGAGTGGCTGCAAATGGTCTGCAAGTAGCCACACATAACCATTTCCAATTCATTATCGGTTCAGTTGCACGAGAGGACCCAGTCCATGCCATGTAAACACATCCCACACCATTATGGAGACAACACCTTCTCGCACATTGCTTTGTTGGCAGCTTGGGTCAATGGCTTAGTGGGGTCTGCGCCACACTCGAACCATACCATCAGCTCTTACCAACTGAAATCGGGACTCATCTGACCACGCCACGGTTTTCCAGTCGTCTAGGGTCCAAACGTTATGGTCACAAGCCCAGGAGCGGCGCCACAGACGATGTCGTGCAGGCGATTTTGTGACGGTCTTCTGCTGCCACTGCCCATTAACGCCAAATTTCGTCGCACTGTCCTAACGGATACGTTGGTCGTACATCCAAGACTGATTTCTGTGGTTATTTCAGGCATTGTTTCTTGTCTCTTAGCACTGGCAACTCTAGGCAGAATCCGCTGCTCTGAATTTCCCGGCGATTTCCGAAACAATGTGCCACACGTCTAGCTGCAACTACTATTCCACATTCAAAGCCTGTTAATTCCCTTCGAGATGTCGGAAACCTTTTCACATGAATCACCTGAGCACAAATGACAGCTCCGCCAATGCACTGCCCTTTCATATTTTGTGTAGACGATACTACCGCCATCTGTGTATGCCGGCCGGAGTGGCCGTGCGGTTCTAGGCGCTACATTCTGGAACCGAGTGACCGCTACGGTCGCAGGTCCGAATCCTGCCTCGGGCATGGATGTGTGTGATGTCCTTAGGTTAGTTAGGTTTAATTACTTCTGAGTTCTAGGCAACTGATGACCTCAGAAGTTAAGTCGCATAGTGCTCTGAGCCATCTGTGTATGTGATATCGTTATCCGGCGACTTTTGTCACATGAGTGTAAGAAGACTTTATGTTTTATGGAACCCCACGAAAAGAAAACACAAAGTATGAGAAAGGGTGTATGAGTGGTTTAGCACCGCAGAATTTCACATCTAATCCATTAATGTGACAATCGGTAGCTGAAATGGTACCGCTCAATGTGCTGAAAAAGTGGATGTCTGCTAGTGTGTTGAAAGATCAAGTCCACAAAGTCCTTCTCCGCCTGCCAGTATTACAGTATGTTGAGGTAGCCCTTGCCGTTATGTTATGAACGAAGAATAACAGTATATCCCATAACCTTTTCAGTGGTAAAATAGAGAAAAACACTGAATTCTGATGCACGACATTTACGTTCCAATTTCATGTCTCCTGAAACATGTCAAGTTGTTTCATTCGGTAAATGTGTAGTGTGTTGTATTGGGACAGGTTTGCTAATCAGCTTCGTATGACCCATGTTGCATAAATTTACATAAAATTCCTTTTAGACTTCCCTGTCTACCAGTACCACCTTATCTGTAATGTGTTACTTGGAATATGACTGGTTTTTGAGATCGGAAACATCACACTGTGTATGCGCCCTATGGTTAAATTCCCTGTAAAGATAACTGAACTTCAGTTGTTGTATTTGTTTACATCACTACTAAACCCGAATGTAATAGTGACAAAGACTTTCATCAAACCAGATATTTACGATGTAGCAGTTATTGGCATTTCCATTTAATAAACTGCTGAAATGGATGCCGTCAATATGTACATCCGTAAATCCAGTTCTCAATCCTACCAATGCTTTTGTTTCGCAGCGAATACTTTCTACCTAATGAAGAAAAATCCCAAAGTATCATCACCTAGTAACACAACAACATTCATTTGGCAACTGCTTAAATAAAGGCCGTCAAGATCTACATGAAAAATTGAGCACTGAATTTTACAACACTCTTATTTGTCCGATGAATATCATTTTTCTGTTGACGAAATACAGAAAAATATGATACCTATAATTACTTACTACTTCTTTTGTCCTCAAATATAATAACCATTATTATAGCAAAAATGCCTGAACTTCATCGTTTTCGTAAATACACAACATGATTTTTCACAGATTAATTTTTTCATCGCCTACAACACTCCGGGAAAAAAACGACACACCACGAAGGAATTATCCGAATGAGACGGAACTCCGCAGTTGTAACGTACATGCACAGACAAACGAATGATGACAATTTCAGAAAAAATGGATGATTTACTCAAGAGAAAGAGCTTCAAAAATTGAGAAAGTAAGTAATGCGTCGGTCCACCTTTCGATCTAATGCAAGCACTTATTCGGCTTAGCATTGATTGATAGAGTTTGTGAATGACCTCTTGAGGGATTTCTTGCCAAATTCCGTCCAAATGGCGCATTAGATCGTCAAAATCACGAGCTGATTGGAGGGCCCAGCCCACAAGGCTCCAAATGTTCTCAGCTGGGAAGAGGACAGGCGACATTGTTAGCCAAATTAGTGTTTGGTGAGCACGACGACAAGCAGCAGAAACTCTCGCCACGTGCGTGCGGTCTTTATCTTGCTGAAATTTAAGCAGAACATAGCTTGCCATGAAGGGCAACAAAACGGGGCCTGAAGTATCGATGAGATACCGCTGTGCTGTAAGGGTGCCCTGGATGACAACCCAAGTGGTGGAATAAAATGACACCCGAGACCATCACTCCTGTTTGTCGGGCTTTTTGGAGGGCAACACTAGGGTTGGTACCCCACCGCAGTCCGGAGTGTCTCCAGACACGTCTTCTGTCTGGAAACTCATTGCCTGGAGTAGAATTTGTAAGTAGGTTGTTTAGGTTTTTATGTTGGTAACGCCACGTAGTGCTCTATATGAAAATCGCTGACTGCGCTGTGTGGAGTCTGTGGCTGGTTGGACTCATTGTTGAAATATTCGCTTGTGTAGTGTTGGGCAGTTGGATGTGAACAGCGCGTATCGTTGGGCAGTTGGAGATGAGCCGCCAGCAGTGGTGGATGTGGGGAGAGAGATGCCAGAGTTTTGAGAGCGCACGATGTCGACGTGTGTCCGTCAGAAAAAGGAATTTGTTTAATTGGATGCTTAATTTCATCCATTGTTTTTCAGTGTTTCGTCCGCGACTGCTTTTACTTTCGTAAAATGAAGAACAAACCGCCTTCAGTCACAAGTTGCGTTTATTTATTGCACTATGCATTTCGAGCCCTGGAGGCTCAACTTCAGGTGCTGCATATATATATATATATATATATATATATATATATATATATATATATATATATATATATATATATTGTAAGGTGTATGCTTCGCCGGCGATGGGCGGGGCATGACAGAATCTCTGACCAGAGAGTGGTTTATTGTTAGTTGTTGCTTGTCGCGAGTCTGCGCTTGTCTGCGCGAGTCTGCAGTAGTAGTTGGCGGGAGTCGACATGCGTCGGCTGTGTGCTCTGGTCGCGACTCTGGTCAGGACTCTGGACGATGAGTATGGTTGTAGAAGGTAAAGAAGCAGCATTGCGCTTATTTAATAATGTATGTTAATTGTAATTTAATTTGTTCAGAAAAAATGCCCCACTAATAATTTTTTTATAAAGTAACTTTTTTAAAGAAAAGTATTCATTTCAATTTAAAGAATTTTTCCAATGCATTATCATTGCTTCCAAGAATCAAAAAAAATATATACGCCAGCATTGCACGAAGCTGTCTCGATAAATAAGAGCAGATATAGTTGCAGTTTTTATTGAGGTAAGAATTTTGCTTTTGTTATTCAGAATACAGGGCCGAAGGTCAGCGCTGCTGTCCTTATAAAATTTACCAGATATTATTATTTCTGTTAGGAGGTTACATTTCGTTCATGGTTCATTATTTAATTAATATTATCATGTAGTTTTTGGTCAATTTTCATTCGTTAATTTTTGTGGGGAGTTTAAGCTTGGCTCCATTTTGCATTATTATTAAACATCATTTGTGTTGGGATGTTACACTTGGCTACATTTCCATTGACATTTAATAAAAGTACACTCCTGGAAATGAAAAAAGAACACATTGACACCGGTGTGTCAGACCCACCATACTTGCTCCGGACACTGCGAGAGGGCTGTACAAGCAATGATCACACGCACGGCACAGCGGACACACCAGGACCCGCGGTGTTGGCCGTCGAATGGCGCTAGCTGCGCAGCATTTGTGCACCGCCGCCGTCAGTGTCAGCCAGTTTGCCGTGGCATACGGAGCTCCATCGCAGTCTTTAACACTGGTAGCATGCCGCGACAGCGTGGACGTGAACCGTATGTGCAGTTGACGGACTTTGAGCGAGGGCGTATAGTGGGCATGCGGGAGGCCGGGTGGACGTACCGCCGAATTGCTCAACACGTGGGGCGTGAGGTCTCCACAGTACATCGATGTTGTCGCCAGTGGTCGGCGGAAGGTGCACGTCCCCGTCGACCTGGGACCGGACCGCAGCGACGCACGGATGCACGCCAAGACCGTAGGATCCTACGCAGTGCCGTAGGGGACCGCACCGCCACTTCCCAGCAAATTAGGGACACTGTTGCTCCTGGGGTATCGGCGAAGACCATTCGCAAACGTCTCCATGAAGCTGGGCTACGGTCCCGCACACCGTTAGGCCGTCTTCCGCTCACGCCCCAACATCGTGCAGCCCGCCTCCAGTGGTGTCGCGACAGGCGTGAATGGAGGGACGAATGGAGACGTGTCGTCTTCAGCGATGAGAGTCGCTTCTGCCTTGGTGCCAATGATGGTCGTATGCGTGTTTGGCGCCGTGCAGGTGAGCGCCACAATCAGGACTGCATACGACCGAGGCACACAGGGCCAACACCCGGCATCATGGTGTGGGGAGCGATCTCCTACACTGGCCGTACACCACTGGTGATCGTCGAGGGGACACTGAATAGTGCACGGTACATCCAAACCGTCATCGAACCCATCGTTCTACCATTCCTAGACCGGCAAGGGCACCTGCTGTTCCAACAGGACAATGCACGTCCGCATGTATCCCGTGCCACCCAACGTGCTCTAGAAGGTGTAAGTCAACTACCCTGGCCAGCAAGATCTCCGGATCTGTCCCCCATTGAGCATGTTTGGGACTGGATGAAGCGTCGTCTCACGCGGTCTGCACGTCCAGCACGAACGCTGGTCCAACTGAGGCGCCAGGTGGAAATGGCATGGCAAGCCGTTCCACAGGACTACATCCAGCATCTCTACGATCGTCTCCATGGATGAATAGCAGCCTGCATTGCTGCGAAAGGTGGATATACACTGTACTAGTGCCGACATTGTGCATGCTCTGTTGCCTGTGTCTATGTGCCTGTGGTTCTGTCAGTGTGATCATGTGATGTATCTGACCCCAGGAATGTGTCAATTAAGTTTCCCCTTCCTGGGACAATGAATTCACGGTGTTCTTATTTCAATTTCCAGGAGTGTATTTGCGGGGAGGTTACTATATATATATATATATATATATATATATATATATATATATATATATATGTGTGTGTGTGTGTGTGTGTGTGTGTGTGTGTGTGTGTGTGTGTGTGTGTGTGTGTGTGTGTGTGTGTGTGAACGCTATTAACGTAAATACATTGTTTGTTCACTATCAAAATCTTTCATTTGCTAACTATGCCTATCAGTAGTTATTGCCTTCAGTAGTTAGAATCTTTTATTTAGCTGGCAGTATTGGCGCTCGCTGTATTGCAGTAGTTCGAGTAACGACGATTTTTTGAGGTAAGTGATTCATGGAAGGTATAGGTTATTGTTAGTCAGGGCCATTCTTTCGTAGGGATTATTGAGAGTCAGACTGCGTTGCGCTAAAAATATTGTGTATCCGTTTACTGATGATCAGAATAAGTAAACAGAGAACTGTTTGAGTACGTTGAGTTTTGCTCAGCTGTTTGAAAATCAAATAACGTAGAAGTTTTCCAGAACAGTCATGCTTAATTTTTCAAAGGGGACTTTTCAAACTGTCTTCAGTGATAAGTCCCACTTCGAAATGAGGCCAGATGCCCAGCGAAGACGTGTCTGGAGACGCCGTGAACAGCGGTGGAATCCCAACCTGCTTGCATTATGGGCAGGACCCTCCAACAGTCTCGTTTTATAGTATCTAACGCGCCAATTAGAGAGAACACAACCCGACGTTCCTCAGGAGGATTGCAACAATCCCATCAATCAAGCCAAATAACAGCTTGCATAAGGGAATGACGTGGACCAACGCATTATTCACTTCCTCAGTTCGTGAAGCTCTTTCTACATCACATCTATTGATTTCCGTCCCATTCGAATAATTCCTTTATGGAGTGTGTTTCTTTGTTTTGCCTTACACTATATCTTATGGTAACTAAAGACATTTGAGATTATTTAGGTAAAATTTACTGCAATCTGCAGAAGCTGGAATGGAACAGAGGCGAAAAATTATTTTCTGCCATGCCAATATGACGAGATACAAAGTTTTAAATGAGTTTCGTCCACGCTTCCAGAAATTCTGAACAATAGAAAAGTTCCGTCAGCACAGGAAAACGTTTTGCTATCGGCAGAGTTGGCATGTGCAATATAAAACGCAGTAATTGCAAAAGAAACGGAGCAATTAGTTGTGGAGTACCCTGAGCACTTCCAGAGGTCTTCACTTCGGAATGTCGCTCGCTCATTCTGTCCGTCTGTTTCCCCGCCTTTCGCCCCTGAAATGACCCCACCCACGCTTCCCTAAACATTTATTACAAATTCCAGTCACCTCATATTTCTGCATGCTTCCACCACCGTTGGACTGTCAACAGCGCGCCGAACTTAAACACACATATTGCGCAGTTCAGATTTATTAAATTAATTTTCGTGTTTTAAATGTGGACATCAAACAAAGTCACATTCAGAGCTTAATAAACGCCCCAGGAAATGGCAGTGCGATGCTGTTTACATATGAATGGAAAACTGAAAAAGGCCATCCTGCCCTGCAAGCTGTGATCGGTGAGCAACGAGAGGCACCCGTTGCAATGTTTCCGGTATCCGTTGCATTACGTATAATAGTGACTGAATTATGACTCAGCTTTCTCTTGACGCAGTAGGCGCGTCAACCAACAGTTCTTTGTAGGATGTCACTTTGAAAGAATTGTAAGTACTATATTTTCAAAACTGTATTTAGAATAAGCACACCGAGAGAAGCAGTGTTGAAGCTAAAGTTCTGGATTCGAATTCGCGAGTGCAGAATTGAAGCCCTCGTCAGGTCACACATATTCAGGGGTGCAGTGACTGATTCCTAATAGGAAATAGAGGAAAAAAGATCCTATGAGCACGTATCCGAAAAAACATCATTGCCACGGTAGGTTGCCCTGAGGAATGAGAGTACTCCTGGCCACGTGTCTAATGTTCCTTGTGTGTTACAGGCTGTGTGATTGACGCAGCGTAGTGTAAGCAGCAGAATGGTCCGTTATTCATGGCGGGAACAAGTCGAGGTGCTCTGCGTATGGCCAGACGGATGGAAACGCTCATGAGGCAGCACGGCTGTACCAAAATAAGTACCATGACAGACACTAACCACGTCACACAACATTTCAAGCACTTTTTGGGACTCTGTATGATCACGGATCCTTTCAGACAGACGAACGTGCAGCGAGGCAGCGGACTCTGTGTGCACCAGACTTGAAGGATTCTACAGGATATTGAGACGAACCCTAGTACAAGCTCCAGCCATTTGACCGGCAACATTGTGTAAGCAAAAGTACGATTATATGTATCCTGAATGACAACCGCTACTATCTCTATCACCTGCAATCTCATGGAGGTCATTATGAATATCTGTTGTGGCGTGGATACGATGGAGCTCTGTAGTGTGTTCCGAGACGACTTCTGTCGTTGCCCGCACACCGTCCATTTCCGGAAACATGTTCATAGGACCTTTTTTCCTCCATTTCCAGTCAGGAATCCGTAACTGCAGTTCGTCGGTTTTATGAATGTTTACCTCGTATAACTGCAAAATGGTGGGAATTTAAGGAGATGGGATCTGGATAAACTGACTAAACCAGAGGTTGTACAGAGTTTCAGGGAGAGCGTAAGGGAACAAATGGCAGGAATTGGGGAAAGAAATACAGTAGAAGAAGAATGGGTAGCTTTGAGGGATGAAGTAGTGAAGGCAGTAGAGGATCAAGTAGGTAAAAGGACGAGGGCTAGTACAAATCCTTGGGTAACAGAAGAAATATTGAATTTAATTGATGAAAGGAGAAAATATAAAAATGCAGTAAATGAAGCAGTCAAAAAGGAATACAAACGTCTCAAAAATGAGATCGACATGAAGTGCAAAATGGCTAAGCAGGGATGACTAGAGGACAAATGTAAGGATGTAGAGGCTTATCTCACTAGGGGTAAGATGGATACTGCCTACAGGAAAATTAAAGAGACCTTTGGAGAAAAGAGAACCACTTGCATGAATATCAAGAGCTCAGATGTAAAACCAGTTCTAAGCAAAGAAGGGAAAGCAGAAAGGTGGAAGGCGTATATAGAGGGTCTATACAAGGGCGACGTACTTAAGGACAATATTATGGAAATGGAAGAGGATGTAGATGAAGATGAAGTGGGAGATACGATACTGCGTGAAGAGTTCGACAGAGCACTGAAAGACCTGAGTCGAAATAAGGCCCCGGGAGTAGACAACATTCCATTAGAACTACTGACGTCCTTGGGAGAGCCAGTCATGACAAAACTCTACCATCTGGTGAGCAACATGTATGATACAGGCGAAATACCCTGACTTCAAGAAGAATATAATAATCCCAATCCCAAAGAAAGCAGGTGTTGACAGATGTGAAAATGACCGAACTATCAATTTAATAAGTCACGGCTGCAAAATACTAATACGAATTCTTTACAGACGAATGGAATAGTAGAAGCCGAACTTGGGGAAGATCAGTTTGGATTCCATGGAAATATTGGAACACGTGAGGCAATACTGACCCTACGGCTTATCTTAGAAGCTAGATTAAGGAAAGACAAACCTACGTTTCTAGCATTTGTAGACTTAGAGAAAGCTTTTGACAATGTTCACTGGAATACTCTCTTTCAAATTCTGAAGGTGGCAGGGGTAAAATATAGGGAGCGAAAGGCTATTTACAATTTGTATAGAAACCAAATGGCAGTTATAAGAGTTGAGGGGCAGGAAAGGGAAGCAGTGGTTGGGAAGGGAGTGAGACAGGGTTGTAGCCTCTCCCCGATGTTGTTCAATCTGTATATTGAGCAAGCAATAAAGGAAACAAAAGAAAAGTTCGAAGTATGTATTAAAATCCATGGAGAAGAAATAAAAACTTTGAGGTTCGCCGATGACATTGTAATTCTGTCAGCAAAGGACTTGGAAGAGCAGTTGAACGGAATGGACAGTGTCTTGAAAGGAGGATATAAGATTAACATCAGCAAAAGCAAAACGAGGATAATGGAATGTAGTCGAATTAAGTCGGGTGATGCTGAGGGAATTAGATTAGTAAATGAGACACTTAAAGTAGTAAAGGAGTTTTGCTATTTGGGGAGCAAAATAACTGATGATGGTCGAAGTAGAGAGGATATAAAATGTAGACTGGCAATGACAAGGAAAGCGTTTCTGAAGAAGAGAAATTTGTTAACATCGAGTACAGATTTAAGTGCCAGGAAGTAATTTCTGAAAGTATTTGTATGGAGTGTAGCCATGTATGGAAGTGAAACATGGACGATAAATAGCTTGGACAAGAAGAGAATAGAAGCTTTCGAAATGTGGTGCTACAGAAGAATGCTGAAGATTAGATAAGTAGATCATATAACTAATGAGGAGGTGTTGAATAAGATTGGGGAAAAGTTTGTGGCACAACTTGACTAGAAGAAGGGATCGGTTGGTACGACATGTTCTGAGGCATCAAGGGATCACCAATTTAGTATTGGAGGGCAGCGTGGAGGGTGGGAATCGTAGAGGGAGACCAAGAGATGAATACACCAAGCAGATTCAGAAGGATGTAGGTTGCAGTAGGTACTGGGAGACGAAGAAGCTTGCACAGGATAGAGTAGCATGGAGAGCTGCATCAAACCAGTCTCAGGACTGAAGACCACAACAACAAAAACCTCGTATAATTTGCATTGGCTTAGCGTAATCACTTTTTGTAATTTTTGGACATTTTCTTCTAAGACGCGACAGCATTTTCATGTTTGATGCTCTGGATAAGGAAGACGCATTAAACTGTTACCGCCTCTGTAACAGACTTCCTGTCATTAAGGACAATATTTAATACAAAGCCAGAAAAAGCGACAAATTTGTGAGAAATTCGCGGTATCATAAGATGTATGTATTGGCTTGTATACTTAGACATTATATTACATGAAGAAATTCCTTTACAATTCGGCTTTGATTTTTAACTTTGTATCCAATCAAAACATATGTCACTCTGTATCTGCAACACCTTTAGCAAACTTTGGAATTCGTCACATGAACCGCTTCTCAAGACCAGTGGAACGTGATTTCTGGCATTAATACAACAAAATTAAATGAAATGATCGTGTGGCATTGTTAGCAAGGAAGCCCCAACTTCGGTCACCGGGTTGCAAGTTTTATTTCAGGTGACGCCACATCGGGCGACTTGCGCGTCGGTGGTGATTAAATGATGATGAGAATAACACAACACCAGTCCACGGGCGGAGAAAACCTCAACCCAGCTGAGAATCGAAACGGGGCCCGCTGCGTGATAGGTACCACTCAGCTAAGCAGGTGGACGGCATTAGTATAGTCGGGTGGTAATCTGCAATTAAAATGTACATGTTAGCAATGCAATATCTGCTTCTACGCTCTGACAAATGATGTGATGCAGGTGGCGACATTTTTTAAGTCTTAGATTCTTTCTAAGTTTTAGTAAAAGTTATCAATAAAACAAAAAACAAACGACCGGCTAATTTACGCCATACTCATTCCTGACAATTTGCAACAGCTTTTTCTCGGAAACCATTGGTAATAGAGCATACACCAGCAGAATTTGATGGTTTTACAAAAAGTCCACCAGAACTAATATCGTTGTGTGAGCCTGTCGTAATGGCGTACTAACAGTGCCACATTTCGATCTCTGCTGTAAGTGAATTTCATCATAGTGTTGTTAAATACATATACCTTGATGAAGATCACTTACTGTAGCGACCAAATCGTTGTTTCAAGTTACGACACACCTAAGGCTTTTAAGAATTATCGCGCAAGTCTACGCTAAAAACATAACGAAAGTTTATGTTATGTTTCTCGTCCCAAAAAGTCCACGGCATAACTTCTTAACGTATAATCATTCTCTTTGGAAACCACTGCGCACCGAGCAGAGTGAAATACATCGCGTGACAATGAATGTTCGCTATTTATGAAATAGTGGACTACAACAGAAATCAGTACATTAGTACTCTCCAGAACAGCTATATCTTTACTCGACTGCCACTTTTTTTTTTTTAATGAATTCAGGATGCCGGCCAGATACATATGACATCTGTTGGCACCAGACAAATGTCTACCAAATAGTGTTGTGATTCCACATGAAATTAACAACGGAAAATTTAAAACTCATTACCGAATGTGCTGTACATTCATTAGTGTTTATTATAAACACGTCCAAAAGATTTTTGCATCACATCGATTCCGAGAGTTCCGGAACCTGTACAGAAAATTCCAATAGAGATCAATATAAACATCATTTCTGCTCTTTTTATTCCTCATGAAAACAACACATTGCATGTTGTCCACCAAACAGCGAGACCTTCAGAGGTGGCGGTCCAGATTGCTGTACACAGCGGTACCTCTAATACTCAGTAACTGTTCCTCTTGCATTGATACATGCCTGTATTCGCCGTGGCATACTGTCCACAAGTTTATCGGGGCACTGTTAGTCCAGATTGTCCCACACCTCAACGGCGATTCAGCGTAGATCCCTCAGAGGGGTTGGTGGGTCAGGTCGTCCACAAACGGTCATTAAAATTGCTACACCAAGAAGCAATGCAGATGATAAACGGGTATTTATTGGACGAATATATTATGCTAGAATTGACATGTGATTACATTTTCACGCAGTTTTGGTGCATAGATCCTGAGAAATCAGTACCCATAACAACCACCTCTGGCCGTAATAACGGCCTTGATAGGCCTGGTCATTTGAGTCAAACAGAGCTTGGATGGCGTGTACAGGTCCAGATGCCCATGCAGCTTCAACACCATACCACAGTTCATCAAGAGTAGTGACTGGCGTATTGTTACGAGCCAGTTGCTCGGCTACCACTGACCAGACGTTTTCAGTTGGTGAGAGATCTGGAGAATGTGCTGGCCAGGGCAGCAGTCGAACATTTTACTTATCCAGAAAGGCCCGTTCAGGACCTGCAACATGCGGTCGTGCATTATCCTGCTGAAATGTAGGGTTTCGCAGG
This sequence comes from Schistocerca nitens, assembly GCF_023898315.1. NCBI lineage: Eukaryota > Metazoa > Arthropoda > Insecta > Orthoptera > Acrididae > Schistocerca > Schistocerca nitens. The sequence continues at coordinate 409,117,818 of NC_064618.1, forward strand.
GATCGAATGGAGGGTAGAGCCACGGGTCGTAACACATCTGAAATATAACGTCCTCTGTTCAAAGTGCCGTCAATGCGAACAAGAGGTGACTGAGACGTGTAACCAATATCACCACATACCATGACGCCGGGTGATACGCCAGTATGGCGATGACAAATGCACGCTTCCAATGTGCGTTCACAACGATGTCGCCAAACACGGATGCGACCATCATGATTCTGTAAACAGAACCTGGATTCATCCGAAAAAATTACGTTTTGCAATTCGTGCACCCAGGTTCGTCGTTGAGTAGACCATCGCAGGCGCTCCTGTCTGTGATGCAGCGTCAAGGGTAACCGCACCCATGGTCTCCGAGCTGATAGTCCATGCTGCTGCAAACGCCGTCGAACTGTTCATACAGATGGTTGTTGTCTTGCTAACGTCCCCATCTGTTGACTCAGGGATCGAGACGTGGCTGCACGATCAGTTACAGCCATGCAGATAAGATGCCTGTCATCTCGACTGCTAGTGATACGAGGCCGTTGGGATCCAGCACTGCGTTCCGCATTACCCTTCTGAACCCGCCGATTCCATATTCTGCCAACAGTCATTGGATCTCGACCAACGCGAGCAGCAATGTCGCGATACGATAAACCGCAATCGCGATAGGCTACAATCCGACCTTTAAGTCGGAAACGTGATGGTACGCATTTCTCCTCCTTACACGAGACATCACAACAACGTTTCACCAGGCAACGCCGGTCAACTGGTATTTGTGTATGAGAAATCGGCTGGAAACTTATGTCAGCACGTTGTAGGTGTCGCCACCGGTGCCAACCTTGTGTGAATGCTCTGGAAAGCTAATCACTTGCATATCACAGCATCTTCTTCCTGCCGGTTAAATTTCGCGTCTGTAGCACGTCATCTTCGTGGTGTAGCAATTTCAATGGCCAATAGTGTAAATCTATCCCAGGCATGTTCAATAGGGTTCATGTCTGGAGAGCATACTGGCCACTCTAGCCGAGCGATGTCGTTATTCTGAAGGAAGTCATTCACAAGATGTGTACAATGGCGGCGCGAATTGTCGTCCATGAAGACGAATGCCTCGCCGATATGCTGCCGATATTGTTGCACTGTCGGTCGGAGGACGGCATTCACGTATCGCAGAGCCGTCATGGCGCCTTCCATGACCATCAGCGGCGAACGTCGGCCCTACAGCAGGGAACCTCTAGCTTGCTGCACTCGGTGGCCAGTGTGTCTAAGGCGCTCAGCCTGACCAGATTGCCTCCAAACACGTCTCCGACGATTGTCTGGTTGAAGGCATATGCGACATTCACCGGTGAAGAGAACGTGACGCCAAACCTGAGCGGATCATTCGGCATGTTTTTGGGCCCATCTCTACCGCGCTGCATAGTGCCGTGGTTGTAAAGATGGACCTCGCCATGGACGTCGGGAGTGAATTTGCGCGTCATGTAGCCTATTACGCACAGTTTGAGTAGTAACACGACATCCTGTGACAGCACAAAGAGCATGTTATTCAACATGGCCTTGTTGTCGGGGTTCCTCCGAGGCATAATCCGTAGGTAGCGTCATCCACTGCAATAGTAGCCCTTGGGCGGCCTGAGCGAGGCATGTCATCGACAGCTCCTGTCTCTCTGTATCTCCTCCATGTCCGAACAACATCGCTTTGGTTCACTCAGAGACGCCTGGACATTTCCCTTGTTGAGAGTCCTTTCTGGCACAAAGTAACAATGCGGACGCTATCGAACCGCGGTATTGACCGTCTAAGCATGGTTGAACAGACAACACGAGCCGTGTACCTCCTTCCTGGTGGAATGACTGCAGGCTGTCGGACCCCCTCCGTCTAATAGGCGCTGCTCATGCATGGTTGTTTACATCTTTGGGCGGGTTTTGTGACATGTCTGAACAGTTAAACGGACTGTGTTTGTGGTACAATGTCCACAGTCAACGTCTGTATTCAGGAGTTCTGCGAACTTGGGTGATGCAAAACTTTTTTTGATGTGCGTATTAAATATGTATATGTAGTACTAGTTACAAATATAATGTGATCTGCAAGGGTTAATTACTGCCGGTTGCGGTGGCCGTGCGGTTCTAGGCGCTGCAGTCCGGAACCGCGGGACTGCTACGATCGCAAGTTCGAATCCTGCCTCGGGCATGGATGTGCGTGATGTCCTTAGGTTAGTTAGGTTTAAGTAGTTCTAGGGGACTGATGATCTAAGATGTTAAGTCCCATAGTGCTCAGAGCCATTTGAACTTTTTTTTTTACTGAGACGATATTGAATGATTCAAACTAAACTCCTGGCAAAGCTGTGTTGGTTTGGTAACTATTCAGCCGTAGAACTTACGACTATTCATCGATCATATGAAGAACGATTCCAATATTGTTGTAACACGAACAGATACAGTTTCTACATTACTAAGCACCATTAGTAACTAATTTGCACTCGGCCGATGAAGAAGCCCGACGCCAAAATTACAACGTAGCAATAGGCGAGCCAATTACAGTCCCCAGATCGTTATAATCAACAGCCGTGCAACATGATAATCGAGGGCGGGGAATACCACCTGAAAACATTCAAAAACACCGGAAATTTTCGTTATTTTGTAATTACGCAAATAACTCATAAAAGCTCAAAGTTAAAGGTATTGAAATTCGTCGCTGCATTCGTACTATCGCACGCTACCTAACAGGTTACAGGGCAAGCCAGTTAATGTGCACACGGTACGCCACTTTTAACAACGTATTAACGCGATCACCTACATCAGAAGCCCATTATCATCAATCATCTACGTCCACACTGGGATACATGTGAAGTGTTGGCAGAAGAGCCAACACCGTGTTGCTAGAGGAGGCCGAAATGCACGCGTTTAATTACACGCAGACTGGCGTGAGGTCTGGAACAGGACAATGTCTTGAGAATTGCAAATAAAGTACGTAGATGATGTAATACTTAACTTTAATCCATAATTGGTGTACATTGCTCTTGACTGTACATGCTTCAATATAAATATCAATTGAATACGGCGCCTTGCTAGGTCGTAGCAAATGACGTAGCTGAAGGCTATGCTAACTATCGTCTCGGCAAATGAGAGCGTGATTGTCAGTGAACCATTGCTATGAACGTCGGCTGTACAACTGGGGCGAGTGCTAGGACGTCTCTCTAGACCTGCCGTGTGGCGGCGCTCGGTCTGCGATCACTGACAGTGGCGACAAGCGGGTCCGACGTATACTAATGGACCGCGGCCGATTTAAAGGCTACCACCTAGCAAGTGTGGTGTCTGGTGGTGACACCACAACATGTATTATCGTTAATACTATTAACTGCATTACGTTCTTAGCGATGAAGATCCGTGTTGTTACATCATGTTTTTATGATGTTACCTCCGCACTCTTTTTTTCTTTTTTTAGGTTCTCGACTATATTAGTTTTTTATATTTTTCGAACAGAAAACAACTTTTTTTATTCTATTTACTGTCCATAAGTACGGGCATGGTGAAACGTATCGTACTTGGAGTTTCCGTGGCGCCTGCGGCCGTAATCTTCACGCTCTTGGGGCAAGAGCAAATTACGGGACGTTTTGTTCTGAGGAATATGTAGGAAACGTTTATAGGAGTGCTGTACTGCCTGATTTACATACCACAGTGCAACTGAAAAGAAACGCACATAAATAAATGTGTCTGTAGGCAGGAGATGCATTGCATTCGTTTCATCAACAACCTCAAGGTAGCACTAAAGGTATTATCGACAACAAACGAAGAAGCTAATCCAATGGTAGTGGCAACATGACATCTGCTGCGCAGTTCATAGCTTGATAAAAGAGTCGTTTTCCCTAGAGCAACGACTTTTCGTATTCTATCAGTTGTTCTTTAGCACCTGTGGCGGAACATCTGAGTGGAAACATGGACATTATTCCGCATAAATTTCTTAGTCAGATTACACATATCAAACAAAGTTTTGCATCACCTCGGTTCCGAGGGTTTCGGAACCTGTACAGAAAATTCGAATAGAGAAATATATGAAAACCACACATATATGAAAACCACACATTGCATGTTGTACCACCAAACAGCGAGACTTTCAGAGGTGGTGGGCCAGATTGCTGTACACACCGGTACCTCTAATACCCAGTAGCACGTCCTCTTGCATTGATGCATGCCTGTATTCGTCGTGGCATTCTATCCACAAGTTTATCAAGGCACTGTCCGTAAACAGCCCTTTTCAGTCCATCCAAGGCATGTTCGGAGGGTTCATGTCTGGAGAACATGCTGGTCACTCTAGCCGAGTGATGTCGTTATTCTGAAGAAAGTCATTCACAAGATAAGAAGAAAGGTAGGAAGATCTTTCTGTTCAGCAAGATCAACAAAAGAGAGATTTCAATATCTGACAATTCAACACGAAAATTTCATCTCCACTTCTGTAGCTGTTTGCTGGTTTTGTGTCGATTTATCTCTGATCTGCCTAAAATATGTCGTGATTCGTGATGAGAGTCTACTTAAGCTAGCCCATGACAGCAGGTTTTTTTTTTTTTTTGCCTGCACCTTCTAAATTTGAAAATAACCTTGCAACAAGTCCTTGTAGGAAGAGTCACTTTCCAGAGAAATCCTATTAGCGGGAGAAGGTATGCTCCTGCGAGTGAGTAGCTGAAGGGCCTGAATGTTCCGGGAATTACATGGAGCTCTCGGAGTCTGGGAGTCGGCAGACAGTTATTCAGGGTGAAGGAGAATAGCCGCTGGCTCTTTTTGGCGGAGGTGACATTCCTATAGTGCTACTGGTTTCAGATGTTGGAAGTTGGTCTGCAGTAAAGTTATTTTTTCAGTACGGAAGCATTGGTTCCAGGCTTTTTCAGGTTTTTACATGTAGATGTTGTGATTCAGTGCATGTACACTATCTGATTAAAAGTTAATGGACAATAATACAGCGCATGTCCAGTCTTCGCCTTTATGATGGCTTGAATGTTTGGATCACTTGCAATGAGGTGTCTGAATGTGGAGGAATGTCAACATAAAAAGGTTATACCGTAACACCATCACCAGCTTCCTTGTTGGCACTACACACGATGTCGGTTAATGGTCTCCCGCCATCTGTCAAACCCAAATCGTTCCCTCGGAAATCCACAGAGAATTACGTGATTCATAATAGCATATCACTCGTTCCAGTTATCTATTCTCCAGTCGCGTCGCTGTTTACACCGACTCAAGTGTGACCTAGAACTGAGCCGGCCGAAGTGGCCGTGCGGTTAAAGGCGCTGCAGTCTGGAACCGCAAGACCGCTACGGTCGCAGGTTCGAATCCTGCCTCGGGCATGGATGTTTGTGATGTCCTTAGGTTAGTTAGGTTTAACTAGTTCTAAGTTCTAGGGGACTAATGACCTCAGCAGTTGAGTCCCATAGTGCTCAGAGCCATTTGAACCATTTGAACCTAGAACTGACTACAGAAGTATGTGGTTTATGAGGGGCCGCTCGGCTGTTGTACTGTTGGCAGCACTTTGGAACTGATGAATGATTCATTTCACTGAGTTTGATTTTTTACAGCTACTTTTCCGCAATGCTCTACGGTCCGGTCTGCCTAGTCTCAGTCAACTGTGTTTGTTCCTTCGCGTTACCACTTCACAATTACATCAACAACAGTCGATTTTGGCAGGTATGGAAGAGTTGATATGTCTCTGGTGCATTTATTTCTGAGATCAGGTCCAGTGTGGTCCACGTTCGAAGTCACTGAGCGAGAAACCTGATCTGCGTTACTGCTATTTCTACTGACGTATCAGATAGTGTATGTAATAATTAAAGTTAGCGTATTGGTTAGCTTCCATGATTTTTTAGATGTTACTTTATTTGGTAAGAAGAGGTTTCCTATTAGATCGTGGATCCATTAGCGAGCAGGAGGTGTTGACAGAAGATATGGTCTTGAGGAATCGCTAGAGCTAGGAAGACTGCTTTTGTTTCCGTCCAAACTTGAAGTACATAAACTGTTAACCTGTTTTGTCTTTGTGAAAATGGGTGCAAAAGTTCCAAATAAACTCTTGGAGGCTTTGTATTGTTTCCATTGGTAGTATGGCGGAGTCTTTTTCAATGCAGCTCGCTTCAGTAAATTTACCACTGATGTTTGGAACAGTTACATTTTTAACCCTGTTTCTCAGGTCAGAGCATGGCTAGAGACGCGTATTGACTTTGCATAGTACGTGTAGCAGTATGAGAATTGGGTCCGGCCATTGATATTTCTTTGGTTTTTAATGGTGAGGTAAGTCACGTAATTTATCTTGTGTGCCACACACAGCTAGCACTACGTGGGCAGAATTCCGGCCGTACCGGGAGGGAGACAAGTCAATGAAATGTTTCAACACTACAGAAGAGAGGCTGATAATGCTACACTTTATGTGTGGACTGTCTTTCTTGTGAATCAGAGTAATAACAGCATTGTTCTAATCTCTCCATAAACAATTTGAAAATAATTTTATAAGTTACTTTTATATTGCTTTGCCATCATTTCTATTGTAAAATCATCATAAGAAGCATTTCCAGTCTTTGTAGTTGAACTGTTTTATATACGTCGTCTGCCATTATCTTTAACCATATGAACCTTTAAACAGCTCCTAAAATGTCTCTATATTTTTCTGTCTCTAGTGTGCTCTTAAGCCAATGTGCAACAAGAACGGATGAAAGGTACTGATCCATAGATAAGTTTCTGTTTTGCATCATTTAAATTGTTATTGTCTTTTTTCTCTTGTCACATTTGCATTATAGCTCTTCACATTTACTTGCAGAAATTATGCAACAGTGGTGATTAATTCAGCGTATTCTATCACATTTCTTTTATCGTTTTATTGAAACTCTTACATTTTCTTTTTCTGCTGCCTCATTGCACGTGAGATTTTTTCTTTCATTCTCTTTGTAACTGCACATCTCTTGTAGTTTTTAGAAGTTCCTTTACCCTTTTGGTTTACGTATAACCGTCGTTTTTCTAAGATGCTGAGCTTGTTACTTAATTTAATCTGGTACACCCTCCTGTAATTCTCATACGCAACATTTTAGTCTTCGTACCTTACGAATCTCTCTCTTTGTAGCTTAACATCTATTTTTTTCTACAGCTTCCGAGTCTGTGATCACTTGAAATTCGTAAGTGGTTTAGGAGCGATACCATCAGTGCATTTCTTAAATTATTTTATTCATAGCTGTTAGTTTTTCAGCCTGTGTAGTAGTCATTTCCATTTTATTCAATACGGTACTTGTAAAGTCCACTTTCGTTTCGTTTTCTTGTGGAAGAATTTGTTAACTATAAACTAGAGGAGATCTTCCTAGTCTCCCAAAATGACAATCCCCTAGCCAGGTTCAGGTTCATTGACGATGTCTTCATGATCTGGACTAAGAGCCAAGACACCCTATCCTCATTTCTTCACAATCTTAACAGATTCTCTCCCATCCACTTCACCTGGTCTCCCCCAAACCAATATGCCACCTTCTTAGACGTGGACCTCCCCCTTCTCCTCCGTCAACCACTAACAGTACCTATATTTTGACAGCTGTTGTCCCTTTCACACCAAAAATTCCTGCCATATTCCCTGGCTACCTGAGGAAGGCATATCTGCATTGACAAGAACTCCCTGCCCAGTATGCTGAGGGTCTCACCAAGGCCTGCACTGACAGGCACTACACCACAGACCTAATTTCGCAAACAGATAACCTGTGCCATTTCCTTTCACTCTCACAATCCTCCCACCACCCCCAAAAATCCAGCCACAAAGGAGTGCTCCCTTCATCATCCAATACCACCCGGGACTGGATAACTGAATACCCTTCTCCAGGTCAATGATTACCTATCATCATGCGCTGAAATGAGGGAAATCCTCCTTAGATCCTTGACACCTCTCTTAAAGTGGTGTGCTGTCGGCCAACCAACCTCCACAATGTCCTAGTCCGTCCCTCTGCCCAATCCCAGCCCCTTGCCACAAGGATGATATCCGTGCAGGAGACCAAGGTTCAAGAGCTGCCCAATCCACCCACCCAGAACTTTCTGTTCCAGTCTTGTCAAGGATTTATCCTGCCCCTTCAGGTGCCCAGCCACCTGTGAAAGCAGCCATGTCATTTACCAGCTCTGCTGCAATCATTGTATAGCTTTCCACTAGGATGAATGGCCACCACCAAACTGCGGCCAAGAGCAAAGTAGACATCCAGTGGCATAGCATGCAGCGGAACATAACATCCTTGATTCCAATGGCTGCTTCATTACCCAAGTCATCTGGATCCTCCACTCCAGCAGTAGCTTTCCTGAACTGTGTATACGGGAGTTATCTACGACACAATCTCCACTCCCATAATCATCCTGGTCTCAACTCATGGTAACTTATTGTCCCCACACCCATCCACCGAACAGTTTCCAAACCCTCTGTCCCATCACCTCCTCCCCGTTGCCACCACCTACAGTCTTTGTTTGCCAACCTCTGCCAATGCACCTGCTCACCTAAACCTATACAACAGGGATTGGTATTGTTTTTATCGAACATTGAAAAGCCGTAGTCCCATACTCCACCAGAAGGTGGAGTTACATTCATCTGTTGGCGTTCTAGTCCCTGCACACTCCTCCACACAGCGCCCCTTACTTCCGTTGCCACCTCCTACATTCTTTGTTTGTCAACCTCTGCCATTGCACCTCCTCATATCTCCCCACTCCTCTCCTTTATGGCTCGTTTTCCCCGCATTCCTGCCCCACGACCTGACGCTGCGCCTGTTGGCTTTCTAGTCCCTGCATACTCCTCCACACAGCGCTCCTTACTTCTCCCACTGCTAACCATTCACCTTTCCTTTTCCCACTCCCGTCAGACTGCTGCCACCATCCCATGTGATAGCTGCACTTTCGCCCGAGCTGCCGGTCATGTGTGTGTGTGTGTGTGTGTGTGTATGAGGTGTGCATGCTTGTGTGAACAAATGGTGTGTATCTCTTTTTTTCCTTACGGAGGCGTGGCCGAAAGTTTATGTGTAAGTGTCTTTTAATTGTGCCTGTCTGCAACTTAGTGTGTTATCTTTACGGTAAGCAGGAATCTGTCTTCCCCTACAACGTTGATATTTCTACCTGGAATTTCCATTGGTTAATTATCCATAAAATTCTATCAAAATTATGTAGCAAACACTGTAAGAGGGTGGTTTATTGTAATTATGAAACTTCTATTCGAAAACGATCTGTCACTGAATACCTCATCAAAGCAGCCAAACATATCGTAGTTCAAAGACAAAATTTGCATGTACTATCGAGCAAGGTGGAAGGCATAACTACCATATGCATCACAAAACATGTCATTATTATATGAATACACATACTCCAAAGACTTCTACAGAAACCCGTATTCTGGAAACAACACTCAAAGCTACCTTTGTGTGCCTGGAAATAATTCACGCAGAGTGCGAGATATTTATTACTAATGAAGAGGAAGAGCTGTATGCGATTGATTTGGCTACTAATATACTAATTAATCATTGAGGAGTCAAACGTGAATATCAACAATTGTTTTCAAAAAGACGACGTCACACAAAGCGAGCATGTAATTTTATGTACAAGAATTAATAAGTAGCTTTGGAGAGCAGAAATAAGTGGCAGTAAAACTTAACTTATTTTCTGTATCGGCTTCAACTTGATTAGAAAAATAATATGAATCACAATGCAGTTCTTTATACAAGTGATATCTATCGAAATTCTAGTGAAGCCAAAAATTACAAGTTCTCTTTACACGTTCTTCTCTAAAACAATAAATTATCTAAAGTGTAAGAGCGAATAGTAACATTCAGAACATAATGCACTGGACTGGGTAAATATGACCCGATCCTGTAATCAGCTCTCGGCTTACGAAAAACGAGCAGTCTCTGAATCTTTGTAATTCTTCGCGCCTGAGTATCACATCACATTAGATTTCATTACAAGTTCTGTACGCAGATTGATTGCAAGGTATCTACATCACTCAAGGGAAACGACCTGCATATAACAACGACCGCAAAATGACATAAGTAACGCAGTGCGAATTTCAGATTCTGAAAGCCACATGGCCTAGTCGTCCGCATACGCTCCTCACTGGCCAAAGACCAAGTGGGTCTCTAAAGGTGAAAACAAGCTGCAGCAGCGTCACAAAGAGCTAACCCCGAAAGTCTGTACGACTAATCTATACTGATTACAGGATCTCTCTGCTAAATACTGTGAAGAATATTTTGTGATTTGATGAAACCCAAGGCTGTGGGTAAAAGTGAAATTCCAGTTTAACACGTAACTTTCAGTGTGATATCTGTCATTTCTGATTTGATGTCCAGAGTGTCCCATTCAATAATCGTTTCTTTAGTTTTTGTCCTACTTTTGCATTAAACTGTTGTAGCGATATTTCCCTGCCGTTAGTGGTTTCTGTAACACTTCGTAGAGGTCTTCCGTCAGGTCATCAGAACGTTTTTGCTTCTGTTATCTTATACTTTCAGTCTTGTCAGTTTTCGGTATATGTTTTAACGAAACGATACCGGCACTCTTAGAGAATGAGTGGAGGATGAAATAACTTACGGGAACGCAGCCGAGTGATGTCGTCGACAACCGCCGATGTTTCGACAGGAGCACACCCTGCCATTTTCAAGGCAGTTTTGCGTCACCAGGCTGCATTACCGTAAGTTATTTGAATACTGATACGCCAGGAGAAATTCAGGTCTAACGTTGTTTACGGGCAGGAAATGTATCGTTGCTTGTGGAGGATGAATAAGCTTAGCAGAAGTAGATTAAGACTGCAATGTGTGTTGCCGTTTCTTCTGAGGTGTCGTGACGAAAATATTGTTCCAGCGTTAGCCAAAGTAGTGCATCATATTAGTTCTGCTGCCGCCTGTCGCATCAAGCAACACGATGGCCTAGCTCCTGTTCGTGAAGGGTTCCGTTACACTTGTCGACAGTTGGATTTTGTTTCCCAGGAATTGTTTCGGCTTCATTTAATGATTGCTTCGGCTTTTTCTTGGGACTGGCTGGGCGGTGCTTCGTGGTCGCAGACTGTGAACTTCATTCTGTAACTGCCCGGAATTCGACGAAGTTTGAACTTTTCTAGGGCTCAGAGTCTAATACTATACCTCGACGTTCTGTGATAAATCTCACGGAGAAAGCTTTTGACGACGCATCTTTATCCGTGCTAAGGAGAATTTTAAATTTTGCACCGATTTTCAAGAGTTTGCCAGTGGGTGATTTTGTTAGTTTTGTCGAGTAGGATGTTTTTAAACCACCTTCTGCGGTTGCCGAAGAGCTAGGAGGGAGGCATGTGTGTTGACTGGGGCATGTCCGCCCAAGAGTAATATCAAGACACAGAGGAATTATAATTGGCTAGGAGCGGGCACTGATTTAAATCAATGGGGAAAGTTGAAAGTTCGTGCCGGACCGGGATTCCAATCTAGGTCTCCTGCTCACTATGCAGATGCACTGACCACTGCCCCATCCGGACAGAGTGACCTCAGCAACTGCATATATACTTGCGCTGGTTGGATGGCACAACTAAATGTCGCTGCGGGAACTTTTCAAAATACGATACTGAAACGCCTTGCTTAAACCGCAGGACAGGACAGGTAATTTAAATTGTGGAAAGGGGCCAAAGTAAGCGGCAGTCAGTTACACTCGAACATACAACTTTATTATTTGATCAAAAGTTTTAAACATGGCTGCACGTTCAGAGACCGTTTCTAGGTTGCAATTGCAAGAAATGAGCCCTAGGTCACTATTTTTAGACTTAATTAACCTGGTTTCTTCACTACTAGGAGTGCCTTCATCAGAATAAAAAACAATGAAAGTGGCCTATAACATAGTCACAGAGTTATAGGGTAAGACACTTTTATATAAAGAGTGTAAGTACTAAATAACATTAAAAGGCAGCGGCAGTACTTACATGTCACATATAAAATAATTAACACTCTGTGACTATGTTGTAGGCCATTTTAATTGTTTTTAATTCTAATGAAGGCACTCCTAGTGGTGAAGAAACCAGGTTAATTAAGTCTAAAAATAGTGTCCGAGGGCTCATTTCTTGCAATTGTATTTCATCAAATATTATAAAAGCCCAAAAAAAGTTTTTTTTTAAACACACAGCTTTAATCCTTGGGACTTAATTACCGGCTGAAAGCCACTTTAATTTAAAAACAGCTGAAGGCCTATAATTTAAAACGCAAGCATAATAAGAAATTTAAAAGGCAAACCTTATCTTACAACAGTTCTTTATTTAGGCTGAAGGCCCAAAGAATCTGAGATTTTCAGAGCAAACAATTTGAATTCAAATCGGATGAAGGCCTAACACTTATAACTCCATAACATTACAATTTTTTTTAAATACCAAAGGCCTTAGGTGAAACAGTTCATTAATTTAGGCTGAAGGCCTTAAGAGCAAAACAACTCAAACTCAAAATCGGCTGAAAGCCCAGCACTTAAAATTCAACAACATTAAAACATTTAAAATGCCAAAGGTCTTATGTGAAACATATAAAGGCACATTAGCATGCCATGCGTGAGTTTCCTCGGAAACGCGAAATCTTAATTAAATAATTAATCTCTGACAAATAAATAAAGCCTATGGCACAGAACTGCAGCGCTATACCGCTGATAAAACAAAATACAATGATGACACTCTTATGTTTCGTTAAGAAGAAGTAGGTCGAGTAGAATAGTTGGTTCGGGAAGCACGTATATTTTATTAACTGGTACACTGCCATATTTCATGTTATATAAGAACACTGCGAGTTGCAATCTTACTAGGCACTCGATTCTGTAAAGAATTTATATTAATGAAAGTAAGTAGAATTATTTAACTGTAGGCTTATTCGCTGAATATATCTGATTTAACTAACTCTGTAAACTTTTTTATGTTTAGTAGACAGTCACCTCTGTACGACGTATTGTAAACTTTCTGCAGAAATTTTAAATGAATAATGTGAAATGGAGCCAAGTGTAACCTCCGCACAAAAATTAAGGAATGAAAATGCAAAATGGAGCCAAGTGTAACCTCCCCACAAAAAAATTAATGAATGAAAATTGACCAAAAACCCACAATAATATCAATTAAGTAATGAACCATGAACCAAATGTAACCTCCCAACAGAAATAATAATATCTGGTAAATTTTATAAGGACTGCAGCACTGATCTTCGGCCCTGTATTCTGAATAAAACAAGCAAAAATTCTTACCTCAATAAAAACTGCAACTATTTATGCTCTTATTTAGATGTTTATCGACACAGCTTCGTGCAATGCTGGCGTATATATATATATATATATATATATATATATATATATATATATATTAATTCTAGGAAGGAATGCATAGGAAATACTCTTTAAATTGAAATGAATGTTTTTCTTTAAAAAAAAGGTTACTTTATATTGTAAAAATTGTTATTGGGGCATTTTTTCTGAACAAATTAAATTACAATTAACATACATTATTAATTATGCGCAAGGCTGCTTCTTTACCTTCTACAACAATACTCATCCTCCAGAGTCCTGACCAAAGTCGCGACCAGAGCACACAGCCGACGCATGCCGACTCCCTCAGACTGCTACTGTCCACTCGCTACTAAAGTCGACCGACTACTACTGTATCCGAGTGACTACTACTGTCGACTCACTACTAAAGCCGACCGACTACTACTGTATCCGACTGACTACTACTGCAGACTTGCGCAGACAAGCGCAGTCTGACTTCTTCTGTCGACTCGCGCAGACTAGCGCAGACTCGCGACAAGCAACAACTAACAATAAACTACTCTCTGGTCAGAGATTCTGTCATGCCTCGCCCATCGCCGGCGAAGCATACACCTTACATAACCCTCCACTGGGGGGGGGGGGGGGGGCAAAAATTTGGCAGCGATGGTGAGTCAATTGGACTTGCCATGAGCAACAAATTTTTCATAATTAATTAACTTTACAATCACAGAATATGTACATATATATATAGGTGCAGAACATGAAATAAAATATAGTGCACATGCACTGAGTACAGAACATATCAGCAAATCACAAAATGTATACGGAATGAGTAGAAATCACATTAACAAATGGCATAAAGTGCACACGTACTGTAATACAGAACATATCTGGGAATCACAAAATGTATACGTAATGAGTACAAATCATATTAACAAATGGCATAGAGTGCACACCCACTGTAAAACTCTCTAGCATTTTTTTACAACAAATAAACATATCAAGGAGTGAAATAAAGTGCACATGCACTATAGAAGTCTTTAGTATTTTCAGGACAACTGATCTTAATAACAAATGAAAGGAAGTGCACACGCACAGTATATGTCTTTATCATTTTACAAGAATTAGGAAAGGAATGGGAAGGATTGCGTCATGGTTGTAGCACTTTAGGTTGCACGCAGCTGCACTGAAAGTCCATATCTTTCTACAGAAGCACAACACCAAGTGAGACAATCTGAAGTTCTTTTCCTTGAAGTATTAATCAGTGTAGCCAAGACACTGAAATGTCGTAATAATATTCCATGGTATCATTTTGCTAGTACACTAGGTACACCAAACAGTGGGACCATAATAACATTTCCATCGCTCAAGGTGGTGGACAGCATGTCGTGTCAACACCATGTTCTTGTAATGTAGACCAACGTAGAATTAGTGCAAAAACAAAATATAGTGCTCCATGATCATGAGGGTAGACAAGGCAAATGGATATTGATATTGCAGTAATTTCTGGTAATTAGGTCAGAAGGTGAATAACATTAAGTCACATAGTAGTCTTCATTGAGAATTACACTAGTCTAACAACTGATTTGAGTAACTGGTGGCACTCATCGCCCAGTTACTGAACATTTCTGTACCATGTATGTAGTATTACAGAATAATGTTCATAAAATTATCTGAATATAGTAATTATTGGCTCTCATTGCCCAGTTACAAACCATCAGAAGTCATCATTCAAAACAGAAGCTAATGAATGGCATAGTATTAACATAATTCACTTAATTATAGTAATCATTGGCATCATAGGTAATCTTATTACAATAAACATTGGCATTCATTGGCCAGCTACAAAGCATTTTTTTTTGTATTATTCAGAAGTCATTACTCAAAATGAGTTAATTATTGGCATAGCATTTATACATAATTAGTCTAATTATAGTAATCATTGGCATCATAGGTAATCTTATTACAATAAACAGTGGCATTCATTGGCCAGTTACAAAGCATTTTTTTTGTATTATTCAGAAGTCATTATTGAAGTGACATACTATTCAGAGCTGATCAGTATTATTCAGAACTCTCTTAAACTAGTAGCATTATTTGGGACTGGTAATTACTTTGTTTGTTTTTGAGTTATTGCTGCAAATGAAGATGTGTAACGTCATTCGTCATGAGTCAGCTGTAGCAAGGTTATGAAACAAGTAGAGTATATGTTATCACATTCATAAACGACATAGGTTTAATAAACAACTACACTACCACATTAATTTCATGAATAATTTCTCCTGCAAAATATACAAAATGGATTATGAAACTGAAAGAAGAAACGCATATTATGCTGAAAAGTAGTGAACTTCGAATTAACAGGTAGTGAAATGTGTATATAAAAATATATATTTTCTCTAGCTCTCCTTTCCAAAACCTTCAGTCATCATACCATGCGACATAAGACATACTGTCAAAACGAACTGCAACAAATACTTAAATAACTACATAGCATAAATACATAAACTTCAACATTATCCTCATCTGCAAAGAAAAAACTTCATTATCCATATCATCATAACTCCATTATTATCAACTGTAAAGAAAAACTTCATTATCCATAGTAGCATATTCTTCATCATTATTCATCACCATTCATTATCATCTGAAAAGAGAGTCACTTCATTATTCATTATACAACTATTCCTTATTTCTATCATATTTCATCACTAAAACTAAGATGTGTAGTTCTGTCTGACAGCCTGCATCAATCGCCTCGTATTCTGAAAGAAAAAATTAGTTATGACTGCTATTCTACGATGTGTATAGTATATTCTTGTTAATGCTTGTTAATTCTGATCCATTCACTATTCATCACGAAGTATTGCATCCTCTTTCGTTCATTCCGAAGGTGAAATTCCCATTTATGTTTAATTTATTTCGTTTACACGTTCTTTCTTTCTGAAAATGATGAACAAAGATTAATGTCTTGCATTTAATTCATATACCCATTAGATAAAAACTGGTTTATAGTAACATAATTGAGCATACAGCATAGCATGACAGAAAACGTAACATGTCAAAAACATCGACAGTGTTCAGAAGCAAAAATGTACACAGTGTATCACAATGTATCAGCAAAAAAAAAGTAAAGTAGTCACGATGTTTAGTTATCATAAGGCAAAATGTTAAAGTCAACTGGTGTTTGTTATATCTTAAATATTTCATAGTACATACAAACAAAACAGGAAAACAATCATACATACATAAAAATGGAAAATATGCACGGTCTAGGGTGTATAACGACAAGAAATGTGATCTTCTCTGTGTACAGCTTGTATGTTGTGTAGTTAATAGAGGCGAGAATTGAAGACTTTAATAGAGAGAAAATTTGATAAAATTAATATATCACTAGATAGAATTGCATAATTATTCGTAAGATACGTAATTTTATCTGGAAAATGTGCACTGTCTAATGTGTAACGACAAGAAAAGCGACCTGCTAACCTTACCTTGCGGGGCACTTGCCAAGAAAAAATGCGATAATCATCAGTAAGTAGTCACATAAATATAATTGCATAAGTGGTCATAAAATGTGTAAGTTCATCTGGAAAAATATGCACGGTCTGATGTGTAACGACAAGAAAAGCGACCTGCTAACCTTACCTTGCCGGGCACTTGCCAAGAAAAAATTACGATAATCATCAGTACGTGTTCATGTGAATATAATTGCATAAGCGGTCATAAAAAATTAGGAAATGGCATTACAGTGTGATAAATCATAAAGTATCTTCATTCAATAAAAGGTTTGACGTTCGACACGTGATGGTTCCCTTTGGTTTTTCTGGTTCTCAAAGTTTCGACGTGTACTACATTGGGGTGAGGAATGCTGCGAATTCGATTTGGACCTGCGTATAGAAGTTCAAATTTAATGCACCTACCTTTTCCTCTATTCGATAAATAGTGTGTACGTACTAATATCTTCTGTCCAATGTGAAAGTCACGGCGTATACAAACCTGTTTTTGCTGTCTTCTTCGGCGCTCTGCGGCACGTTTGATGTTATTCAGCGCAATGTCAATTATTTCATGGTGTCGTAGTCGACGAGATGTACGAAATGTTACTAATTCTTTAATTTTGTTAGGTGGTTCAACATTTTTCAGTATAACAGACGGAGATAGCATAGTAGATTCATTCGGTATGGAATTTATTACATCTTGGAATGAGAGTATGTGTGCGTCCCAATCAATGTCGTTTTTTATGGCAGTAAATTCTACACAGTTTACCAATTTCTTTCATTAATCGTTCACAAGGGTTCGAAGAAGCATGGTACCTGGATATATATATCGAAGAAATGTTTCTAGCTCGTAACATACATGTCCATATAGCAGTTCGAAATTGTGGTCCACTGTCGGAAATTACTTTCAACACAAGCCCTATATGAAATAGAAAATGTTTTACAAATGCTTTCGAAACAGTTTTAGCAGTAGCTTTGCGTAACGGAGTGAAGGTAACAAATTTTGAAGTGAGTTCAACAGCGACAAAGTTGTAGCAAAAACCTCTATTAGTTCTGGGAATCGGACCAAAAATGTCTACAGCGGCCAAGTGTCTTAATTTAACAGGTACAATGGGATGTAATGGAGGAATATGTGAAGTCGTATCTGATTTATCTTTCTGGCAGATTTTACATGGCGCTAAAACTCGTCGAATACGTTTCTTCATGTTCGTAAAATAACAGTTCTGTCTCAGTATAAGAAAACATTTTCTAGCTGCGTAATGTACGTTACTTAAATGAGTATATCAGATTAATTTGTTAACAAGTTCGTCACGAATGCATAATAACCAATTGTTGCTGTCAGGATGAGAGCGGCGAAACAGAATGTCATTGCGTACAGTGTAATGGTTTCTAATGGTAACATTATTCCTATCTTGCCAAAGGTGTTTAATCTCTTTCCATACGTTGTCTTTATTCTGCTCTTGTGCTATGTCTTGTAATGACGACGAAATGAAATTTTCAAATGCAACTTGTGGGATGTACATGACGCTGAAATTTGCTTTGCAGAAGTTGGTTGCGATGTCTTGCTGATTGTTGTTAAGAGAACGGGATAGTACGTCTGCTACAATATTTTGTATGTCGGGAATGTGAACAATTGTAAAATTAAATTCCTGTAGATAAAGTTTCCATCTGCTTAATCTGTCGTGTTTAAATTTAGCCGAAAGTAAAAATTGTATTGCTCTGTGATCTGTGCAAACTGTAGTGTGTCTTCCATAAAGAAAATGCCTAACTCTGGTAAAAGCACATACAACACATAATGTTTCAAGTTCTGTAACAGAATAATTACGTTCAGCAGGTGACAGAATGCGACTTGCAAAAGCGATGTTTTTAATTACTATGCAACCATCTTCTTCAATTTCTTGAAAAATGTGTACGCCTAAAGCTGTGTTAGAACTGTCGGTAGCAATGGAAAATTTTTTAGTAAGATCTGGGTGCGATAAAAGTGGTGCATTCAACAAGGCTTGTTTCAGGTTCACAAATTCAGAATGTGCTTGCCTATCCCAAGACCAAATAGTGTTTTTACCTGTCAATTGACATAATCTAGGGGTGTCTAAAGCAGAGTAATGAATAAATTTACGAAAAAAGTTAATTAAACCCAAAAAACTGCGTAGTTGTTTCTTCGTCGTAGGAACAGTAATGTCACGTAGAGCTTCAAGTGTTTCCGGGTCAGGCGTAATGCCCTCTGCTGAAAATACATGTCCAATAAATTTTATAGAAGTTTTACCAAAGTGCGATTTACTGAGATTAGCTGTGAGTCCTTGTGCACGAAAAGTTTGCAACAGTTGTTCAAGAATCAAATTGTGTTCAGACCAGTTAACTTCTGCAATAAGAATGTCGTCTACGTACGTTGTAATTCTGTCTTTAAGTTCTGTCGGAAGTATTGTATTCAAACCGCGAATAAAAGCTGCTGAAGAAATTGTTAAACCGAACGGTAATTTACAACATTGCTAACAGTCACCAAAACAGAGAAATGCTGTGTACTTTCTGCAGTTCGGATGGAGCTGAATTTGCCAAAATTCCGATTTCAAATCTAATGTGGAATAAATAGCAGTACCATGAAATTTCTGTAGAAGTTCTTCTAGTGTCTGTGGGCGATCTGTTTCATTAATAATAATGTCATTGATGTGACGCGAATCAAGTACGAGGTGAAGTGAGCCATCCTTTTTCTTAACAATATGGAGCGGGTTTATGTACGGACTAACTGCCGGTTCAATAATTCCTTGGTCAAGCATAGCTTGCAATTTCTTCTTAACCTGTTCTCTATGAATATACGGAATGGGATAATGCTTGGCTTTAAATGTGTCGTGCTGTTTAACTTGAAATTCATACATAAAACCGGACATAGTACCAGGAACGTTGTCAAAAACTGGAGCTTGCTGTAAAAGAATTTTGCGTAGTTGTGTGCGTTCGTCGTCTGTATTTGCACTGCTCTGTTTAACTTTATCAGAAATCGTCTGTATAACGTCATAGTCGGCTTCGTCTGGAGTATTATAGTTGTGTACGTACGTATCTGTGAACAGTGTGGAATTACAGTCAATGTTACGGTATCGGAAATGACCTCTGTACGATTAATTGTTTGTTCTTCTGCAGATAAAGATTGTTGAAATTCTAAAGCTAGTTGTACATTTTCATCCTTCAACATTAAATATGAATTTTGAAAGTCAATAATGGCATCGTGTTGTACCAGAAAATTCGTACCTAAAATAATGTCTGTTGTCAACAAGGGAACAATCCAAAAATTTGAGTGAAACGTATGACCTGCAATACAAAATGATAAATGTGTCTGTAATTTTACGTCGACTCCTTTACTATATACTGCTCCTTTTACTTTCGTTTTGTCTAATGGTAACGTAGGATAGGTATTCTCTTTGTTACACTCGTTGAAAGTTTCTTCATTTATAACTGACATAGGTGATCCAGAATCGATTACTGCTGAAAATTTCGATGATCCAATTTTAATTTCGATGACAGGGTGTGAAATGGTTTTTTGAACAACTAGTCTTTCCTGTAAAAGAGTGTCTCGGATGCCGTCCAAAGTAATAACATTTTCGTGAATAAGATTCTGTGTATCTGAAGTATTGCTTACGTTGCTGGAAGATGCAACCTGTACTGTATCTAGTCAAATTCTATCTGACGTGTTACTATTTTGGGGAGGATGCTGTGGCATTTCGACTATTTGAACTGTTCTGTTTTTTCTTCCAGATGTATTACGCTCTGGATGATATCTACTATCTGGTTCATTCATTATAATATGTTGTTGCTGCTGATAAGACCGACTGTTACTTAACGTACGCTGAAAATTGTGCTCATTATTTTTACGTCTGTCGTGATAATCATTTCTATACGGTGCACTGCAATAGGAATTGACATAGTGTGTCTTCTGTACGTACTGATTTCCTTGTTGCTGTGCATTACTATTTGTTGGGGCCGACGCTATACGCGTACGCGGCGAAACATTAAAGCTTGGTTGACCTTGTGCACTACATTGTTGGTTAGGTATGCTAACCGGTTGGTTTTGTTGCTGTTGTTGGGAAAAACCTCTATTGTGGTTCCTGTTGCTGATAATTTTGATGATACTGATAATTAAAATTTTGTCTATTATTAAAGATTACGCTGGTAATTGTCATTTCTGGAGTGTCTGATGAAAAATTGTCACTTTCGGTAAAAACTTGTCATATCGGGTTTTCTTTACTCATTTCTTAATCCTAGATAGAGCGATAGTTAAAGAGCTGTTTTGATAGATATAAAGGATAGTAGTCGAGAAGGCAGCAGTGCAGAAAACTAAAGATGAAACAGCACTACTACGGCTCGGGGCCCTGTGCACGCTACGGCACATATTCATTAAAGCGTAATGAATCCCCTGAGGTCTATTACGCGCTGCAAATACATTTTAGCTTTTGCGTTACAGGCAATGCCGGTGAAAATTCAAAAATAAATTTGTGTATCCATGCTAATTGTAGTTTCTGCATTACAGGTAATGGCGGTGAAAGTACAAATATAAATCGACGTATCCAGTTCAATGCGTGTACATGTGTTCTGTCATTTTCAAATACCTTAGATTTTTTTACACATACAAATTGTTTATAATCAACGTTCTCGTCACTGAATGTGTGAACAGATTCACGATTGCATAAGAATCTGTTTTTCTGTGTCACTTCGGATTTTAAGTCGCGTAGTCTCTCTAATTACTTAAGTTACACTGGCTGTGTGAGTGTGACAAATGTTCGGAATGTGCCGTATGCTGTGACGTGTTATTAACTGAAATATTTTTTATCTCTGTCACTTCTTGTTGAAAAGTTGACAATTTTCTACGGAATGTATTATTAGACGAATCTATCTCACTGATCGTCTGCTGCAAATTTTGGAATTCAGGTGTTTGATTAAACGAAAACGCTGAAGTATCGTCTGATTTGCTGTCATTATTACTTTCAATAACGTCAATACGACTGGCCAATTTATCATATTTTTCAGTCAGTATTTTTACCTGATCATCGTTTTTAGTGTCACAAGCATTAATTTGTTTTTGTATTTTACGTGTGGTTTCGTTCAATTTTTTAACGTCTGCTTTGATGACATCGGGATCCTGAATTAGTTCTAATTGTACAAGTCTGTCGGTCACTGTCTGAAAGTCTACTGTGTGTGTATCTGTTTTTGATTCAAGATCGGAAATTTCATCGCGCAATTCGGTGTTCAACTGTTTGATAGTATTAATTTCGTCTGATACAGTAGCAATATTGTTGTCTACGTATGTTTTTGCTTTCGTAAACAATTTACGTTTATCTTCCTGTCTCTGTGCGGTAATTGTTTCCATGACTTGTCGTTTTACTTTATTCTGTTCCTGTATAAATTTACGGAAACGCGTTTCACTGTTTTGTAGGTGATGATTAAAACGTTCGTCAATTTGACTATTCTGTTGGTCGAATTTCGCGTCTACTTTTGCATCCAGCGTGCGCGAAAGTTCTGCTGTCATTAATTTAAACTCGTCGCGTAACTGTGTTGCTTTTTCAGAGCATTGTTTACCGACTGCACTAATTTCGTTTCTAAGTGATTCTGTTGTAGCTGTTTGCATATCCCTTAATTCTCGAGCAACAGATCTAATTTCTTCACTACTTTTCCTAGCACAAGCCTCAATTTCCTCACGTAACTGTTCTTTAGTACCATGACACTGCGCGGCAACGCCTGTAATCTGTTCACTAAGCTGTCTGGAATTGTTGTCTAATTTTTCATTAAGGTTGTCATATTGTTCACTAAGTTGTTTGAAATTTTCATTAAGTTGTTTGTGGTTTTCCTCTTGTCTTTCATTCAACTGTTTGGAATTGCTGTCTATTTTTTCATTAAGTTGTTTAAAAAATGCCATAACTTGATCCAACCCAATATTACCTACTCTATTCTCTGTGCTGTTTGATGGCGTACCTGCAATTGTCACGTTTTGTGTGACCATTTGGTCATTCTGTAATTTCTGAAAGGGTCACTACACCGGAATTAAATAAATCTGTCGTACTCTGATTGCACTGTTCATTTTCATTTTAAAAATTTATCTGTTTGTCACGTAAATCCTGCAAACCGGGTGTGTCAAGCTGGGCAGCGCTCATTGCAACAGAACGTCCCGCGTCATCAATTGTCGTTAAATTAACAGAGGACACAATTGAATTCGTCTGTTCATCACTAGGATCAAAATCAACATTAGTGGTCGGTACACACTGATTGTCTGTAATTGAAGGATTGTCATCATTACACTGCGTGTCGCAAGTACTATCGGTCAAATTATTTGAGTCGGCTATTTCACTCATTATACATCGCTATGTACTGTTAACAGTTTTTCGCGGCATTTTTACACAAATCGAAATTGTTCACAAATGAAAGAAAGACAATGTAAAATCCAACAAACACTATTACAACAAAGAGCAACAATTTGCCGATGACCTCTGGAAGAAAGAGTGACAAATTAGAAAATGCGTTGCGCCAAATGCTAATTACATTTAAGTAAATAAGAGCAGATATATGACTACTTCTCAGAAGATTCACAAAGAAATACGATCCTGGCCAGATGTCGCTAAGTGTAACCTCTCCGCAGAAATTTTAAATGAATAATGTGAAATGGAGCCCAGTGTAACCTCCGCACAAAAATTAAGGAATGAAAATGCAAAATGGAGCCAAGTGTAACCTCCCCACAAAAAAATTAATGAATGAAAATTGACCAAAAACCCACAATAATATCAATTAAGTAATGAACCATGAACCAAATGTAACCTCTCAACAGAAATAATAATATCTGGTAAATTTTATAAGGACTGCAGCGCTGATCTTCGGCCCTGTATTCTGAATAAAACAAGCAAAAATTCTTACCTCAATAAAAACTGCAACTATTTCTGCTCTTATTTAGATGTTTATCGACACAGCTTTGTGCAATGCTGGCGTTTGATTCTAGGAAGGAATGCATAGGAAATACTCTTCAAATTGAAATGAATGTTTTTCCTTAAAAAAAAAGGTTACTTAATATTGTAAAAATTATTATTGGGGTATTTTTTCTGAACAAATTAAATTACAATTAACATACATTATTAATTATGCGCAAGGCTGCTTCTTTACCTTCTACAACAATACTCATCCTCCAGAGTCCTGACCAGAGTCGCGACCAGAGCACACAGCCGACGCATGCCGACTCCCGCAGACTACTACTGTCCACTCGTTACTAAAGCCGACCGACTACTACTGTATTCGACTGACTACTACTGTCGACTCACTACTAAAGCCGACCGACTACTACTGTATCCGACTGACTACTACTGCAGACTCGCGCAGACAAGCGCAGACTGACTTCTTCTGTCGACTCGCGCAGACTCGCGACAAGTAACAACTAACAATAAACTACTCTCTGGTCAGAGATTCTGTCATGCCTCTCCCATCGCCGGCGAAGCATACACCCTACAGTATTGACATGGTTGGCAAATTATTCTAATATTGAGATCTAGATTTTGAGTCCGCACCTACCGCAGCAGTCTTTGAAAACGATTTAAATACAAATTCCGATTATTTGAGTCCTATTTCACGGTCAACTATGAATAACATTGCATTTACGAAAAAGCCATTGGCAAGCGTCTGATACCAAATAATTAAACGCCCACGTTCCAGATAAGCAAATATTAATTACAACCAATCACTATCATATAAAATTAATAATTAATATTTTATTTTATTTATTTATTTTATAAACAGTTCTTTAAATTAGACTGAAGGCCTAAACAATCTTATGCCTTAAGGGCAAAACAACGTTAATTTTAAAAAAATCGGCTTGAAGCCATGCAAGTTCAAACAACAAGAACAAATTTAAAAAAGGCAGTACACCCAAGGACGCTCAGATGTTCGAGGTTCTGTCTGGAATTCAAACACTAACGCTCGCTTAGGTGAGACAGGCAGTCGGTCCAACTATTCAAGATCCGACGACACCCCAACCGACCGACCGTCAACGGACCCACCGACAAGATAACTTCCACTTCACCCGACCAGGGCACAACACGGAGTTCAACGGAACAACGTAGAAGGTATTGGCGCCCATAACCAATCATACGTGGAGTTGTCAAACTAGACACCATGCTGCACAGCAAAAACACGATGAGCAAACTACACTGCCTGAAATTCACGTCAATGGCCAGGGCAGGTAATCGGAACGTTAACGGCCACAAGGCAGAATATTCCGCTGGTTCACCTCAATTCAAATAACCAAATACAGTGAAACTCCACCAGAGGGTGACTAGAATTTTCCAACTTGAAAACCACGTTGCTGCTCGCGGGAATATCCCAACAGCCGACAACGAAATCCAAACGACACAATGTGAGCAATGTGACTTGCTGGTGGATTAAATCAAAACTCAACTTTCGTGTCCAGGGTCGGTGAGCCACGGACCTCGTAGCAATGGGAACAGCTCCTCACACTCCGAGACCGCGTAGAGACTGGCCAAACTACGTCCCGCGGAGAATTCCTTGCTGCTCCACGCCAACCGACCGACTCCCAGGCCCGGAAACGGTGAAAGGACCAAATATACGTCGGCCGATGAGAGGACCAACCGAACGACCAACTAACGGTCGTCCCGCTCCAATCTCTCTCCATCGGACAGTCCACGTGTGTCACCAGCGGTCAGCGAGCACTGGCTGTCGGCGCCGCACTCGCGCTCCATCCCCAACTTCACTGCTGGTCTGTCCTGAACTGACTGCCAAACACACGACTACCCGAAAATACTATCAGTCGCTCCAGAGATGGTACGACAGTGCACTTATCGATACGCGCTTCTGCTGCCGCTCACGGGCAAGTAAGGCAGGAAGTTAGGGTCGCCAGTAAATGGAATAAGAAAACTAGGCGGCAGTACAGTAATAGAAGATGACAAACAATAAATGGAATAAACGCGAGACGTGCACGGCTCAGCTACCTCTTGCACTAAAATCGTGTAACAAGCACCACTGACAATCTAATTTATCCTACTTTTAGTTTGTTAATGTCAATAGGCATTATTCCGTTTAAAGCAATGCATGTTTGCACAAAAAAATACACTATCTAAGTATTATTATATCTGTTGATTGAATAACAATACGAGCCCCTGACTGCCAATCCATTCCGTGAATACCGCACATCTATAACACTTTCCATTTTCGCATTTGCGGTGCAAGTTTCAGGTGACTCACACTGTGTACACAAGAGTAACATTACACCAGTTGCGAGGGCTGCCTTATGTTGATCCGGATATTGTTACTTTGCCTGCGGACAAAAGCAATGCAACCGTTGTTTTTGACAAGCAGGATTACGTTCAAAAGACGCAGTGTTTACTGTCTGATTCAGCGTATCGCAGTATCGGTGTTGACCCCACAAAAAAGTGTTGAGTGAAAGACTAACAGCCTAGTGAAGAAAACTTCCTTATGGCTGGTGTTTCAATTCTTATTGTGCTATTTCTGCTAGGTTATATGGCCTTTCTAAGGTCCACGAGGAGGGTGCTCCTCTTCGTCCGAGCGTACCATCGGTGCTTCGACGTATAGTAGGTCGGTGCGGTCACCGTAACACGAATTCGGCGGACTTCTTACGTCGATTAGAAGGAACGCGTTTGAATGACTGATATTCTAGTCATTTTTAATGTTGTCTCTGTCTTCACTCGTGTTTCTCTGTCTGATTCGTTACGATTGATTGAGGGTAGGTGTGGTGCTGCATTAACGAACCTGTTTCGATATGTGTTGACTTCCATTTACTTTTTATTCAGTAACCAGTTCTACGAGAAGACAGACGGAGTTGCCATGGGAGCACCCTTGTCACCTATTACTGCCAACTTTTTCTTATAGAAGATTTCGATGAGTTTGCCTGCCTGTTCTTTCAGATATGTAGACGATACTTTTGTTGTTTGGCCTCATGGCAGTGAGAATTTGAACGACTTTTTGAGCACCTGAATTCTGTCCACCTGTATATTTGATTCACCATCGAATAGTATGGCTCTCTTCCTGTCCTTGATGTGCTGGTCAGGCGGAAGGTAGGAAACCTACTCATTCTGAATTGTGTCTTCAGGCTGATAGTGTCAGTATTCGACTCAACGTGGTTCACACATCCCAAGCCATCACGGGCCCTGAGAGTTTGTCACCTGAGTTGCCCATCTCGAAGTCACCTTTCGTCAGAATGGTTCTAGTGGAAGACAGACCAGACGTGCGTTGCGATATCGACCAACTGTGCTCTAGGTGAGTGAGAATATTATCGAGGTGGCACCAAAGTCTACCGTCTTTTTGCCTTACGCAGGAAGCGTTTCAAACAGAACTGATCGTATTTTGAGGAAATGTGAAGTGTGTTTTACGACCACCATCTAAGATCAGGGTCCTTGGTTTCCTTAAGGTGGATGCCTACCGTATACTTTGCAGATGTGGCATGCCACATACTGGTCAGATTATCGGGACTGTGGAGGACCGGTGTACTGAGCGTAAGCGTATACACGCTTACAACAGCAGAGCAAATCCGCCATTGCACATCCTGTGAAATGTAACAACACGGAGATTCTGGCATGCACTTCCAGCTGCCGGGATAGTGTTATTAAGGGAGCTATTGAAATTAAATCAGAAAGTAACCTTGTCAATGGAGATGGTGGTTTTCCTTTAAATTCTGCATTAAATCCTACTCTTCCTTGCCAGAAAACAGAGGGACAGAGTTATGCTACGACAACAGTTGATTATTAAGTTCACTATCGATAACTTCTCACGTCGGTCATCAAAAATGGTTCAAATGGCTCTGAGCACTATGGAACTTAACATTTGTGGTCATCAGTCCCCTAGAACTTAGAACTACTTAAACCTAACTAAGCTAAGGACATCACACACATCCATGCCCGAGGGAGGATTCGAACCTGCGACCGTAGCAGTCGCGCGGTTCCGGACTGAGCGCCTGAACCACTAGACCACCGCGGCCGGCGTGGGTCATCATTGGGTTGTGATGGCACTAGTGTTTACAGTATGTGTGTGTGTGTGTGTGTGTGTGTGTGTGTGTGTGTGTGTGTTTGTGTTTGTGTGATCTTCCCGGTGTTCCACTGAAAGCCGAGGTTTTAAATTCGCTTGCACAGTGCCTAAGTGCTGCGGTTTTGCCTTGAAAATTGCAGGATGTGCTCCTGTCGAAATATCGGAGGTTTCCGACTACGTCGCCCGCCTGCATTCCGTAAATTACTTCAACATTGTAATGCGTTATTCTAAATGATGGACCCGTTTTCAAAAATTCGCATGTATTCAAGTACAAATCCAAAATGAACAAGCTTTATACCAATGAAAAGAGGAAGTTTCAAAGTTTTTTGGCGGACGTAATGGTTTCAGAAGCGGCCGGTAGAGTTCGCGCCGCAATTGGGCCGTCATTCCGTTTCACTGTCAGTTGTCAGTGAGATGGCGGCCGTGGAGCACAAGGTTTTCTGCGTTCTTGAGTTCGCGAAAAGTGAGTCGCAAATTGCAGTGCACTGGGCATTTCGTACCATATTCGATATTCAACCACCAACTCGCAAAAAGCATTAGCCGTTGGTTTAAGAAATTTAAACAGACTGGGTGTGTGTGCAAAGGAAAGAGCACAGTCCGACAGCGTGTGTCAGACGATGATGTCCGACGGCTTCAAGAAAGTTTTGTGCGCTGTCCCAGTAAGTCTACCAATAGAGCCAGTCGAGCACTTGGAATACCCCAACCAACGGTATGCAAAGTTCTGCGACGATTGTAGTACAAGCCCTACCGATTACAACTTGTGCAGGCTCTCAATTCTACTGACAAAAGAGGAGCGTCTCGCATTTTGTGGTTATGTGCTAGCAAAGATGGAGGGTGACGCATTTCTACAGGTGTAATTTTTAACGATGAAGCGACGTTCCACCTCACTGGAAAAGTCAACAGACACAATGTTCGCATATGGGGTTTGGAAAATCCACATTCACCATTGCAACACGAAAGAGACTCACCGAAGATCAATGTATTCTCTGCCGAATCCCGTAAAAAGATTTATCGACCATTTTTCTATGCGGAAAGAGTTGTAACGGGAATCACGTACCAGGACATGTTGGAACAATGGCTGTTCCCTCAAGTTATGTAAGATTCTCAGGACTTTATTTTCCAACAGGATGGAGCTCCGCCTCATTGGCACTGTGATGTACGAGGCTTTTTGAATGACTCCTTCCTCAGCACTGAATCCGTCGCAGTGCACATGAGGACCTGCCTCTGCACTTCTAGCAACCGAGATCTGCTGCTGTCACACTCTGAGACTATTCCTCACGGGGTTATGTGGAGGAAGGTATTTACGTCCCGCCTCTACCAACCACTCTAAACGATCTGCGGAACCAGATCACTGTTGCCGTGCACTCACAAGGGAACCTCCCCATCGCACCCCCTCAGATTTAGTTATAAGTTGGCACAGTGGATAGGCCTTGAAAAACTAAACACAGATCAATCGAGAAAACAGGAAGAAATTGTGTGGAACAATGAAAAAAATAAGCAAAATATATGAACTAAGTAGTTCATGCGCACGATAGGCAACATTAAGGAAAATGTGAGACGAGAAGCGCCGTGGTCCCATGGTAAGTGTGAGCAGCCCCGGAATGAGAGGTCCTTGGTTCAAGTCTTTCCTCGAGTGAAAAGTTTACACTCTTTATTTTCGCAAAGTTATGATCCGTCCGTTCGTTCATTGAAGTCTCTGTTCACTGTAATAAGTTTACTGTCTGTGTTTTGCGACCGCACCGCAAAACCGTGCGATTAGTAGACGAAAGGACGTGCCTCTCCAATGGGCACCGAAAACATTTGCTCGCAAGGTCATAGGTCAACGGATTCCTCCACAGGAAAACACGTCTGATATATTCTATACAACACTGGTGACGGCATGTGCGTCACCTGACAGGAATATGTTGTCGACCCATCTAACTTGTACACTTGGCGAATGGGTAAAAAGATTCTTCTACCTTGCCCGATTTAGGTTTTTCTTGTGGATGTGATAATCACTCCCAAAAAAGTGATGAAAACATAAGAGTTTGTCACGTAAACTGCAACAAATGAATACAACAGTTTCACAGTCGCACAGTTTTCCCTGTGCTGTGTCAAAACATAACGTTTTTAACGTTTTCAAATTTTTCCGTGTGTAGACCGTCAAATCCTGCATGTGTCCAAGCAAATCTGAACATGTCCTGGAATTTTCGAGAGCGAAGTCGTTCCGTAGCTGCTCACGCTAACCACAGGACCACGGCGCTCCTCAGTTCAAAATTTCCTTGATGTTGGTTATCTTGCGCACGGACTACTCAGTTTGTACATTTTGCTTATTTTTTTCATAGTTCCACACAACTTCTTCCTGTTTTCTCGATTGATCTGTGTTCAGTTTTTCAAGGCCTATCCACTGTGCCAACTTATAACTAAATCTGAGGGGGGTGCGATGGGGAGGTTCCCTTGTCAGTAACAGCAGATACGCTTTCGCGTGTGTGGGACGAGTTTGGCAAATGCGTCGATGTTTGCAGTCAGCCAACGGTGGCCACATTGAACATTTATAGCCTTTACCACATTTCTAATTATTACGTAAGTATTAAAAACTAATAAATTACAAATTATTAAACTGATATCAAACATTATGAAAAAAAGCTTTGAAACTTCTTCTTTTCATTGGTATAAAGCTTCTTCATTTTGGATTTGTACTTGAATAAATACGAAGTTTTGAAAATGGTTCCATCATTTAGAGTAACCCTGTCTAAACTCGAAGAAACTCGGGTCTCACGAAGTAGAGGTTGTCTTCAAGAACTAATCGAGGCTATGGACCCCTGTCCGGAAACATCACAGATGACACTACAGAGCGTCGACTTTACAGGGGAAGACAAATGTCGCTAGTTGAGCCCTTCAGCAGCAAATGCGAGTGCTGACGTTGACGCATTAGTTGTCACCACGCTTAGCGTTTTTTATACTGCTGTTCAGACCGACATGGACGCATTAGACGTCATCTAACGCCTTCAACACCGCCAGGTCCGCTGCAAGGAGTTGCGCCTGCGTCATTGCATGACGTTACCGCACATAGGTTCCCAGCCACATTTACTTCCTCAGCACGATCTCTGCTCGAAGCTTGTACTTTTGTACCCACTTGTTGCTGCATATTATATTACAGGGAGGTTCAGCTGCCCCTACCTGTGGGGTTTAGGCAACCTGCAGCGCCTTCAGAAATCACACCTGAGATCTTCATTTACTCTCGCTCGCTAAGTGGAAACTACTGGTCCTTCAGAAAAAAAGGGAAGGATAATCTAGTTAAATTTTGTGCTGAGATACACTTTCGCCAGAGGCCACGATTTTCGAGTTATTCAAGAAAAATGCTTTGAAGGTTACTTTCGTACGTTTTTCTTGAGTAATTCGAAACCTACTGCCTCTAGCGAAAACGTATCGCAGTACAATATTTAACTGCACTAAATTTGCTACAAAAAGGTCCTGTTCATTTCTTCTGTGGGACTAATAGTTTGCGTGTAGTGAAGGAGAGAATATGAAAATCTTGTCTGTGGTATTTGATGGCGTTTTGGGTTACATAAAATCCATAGGTTCGGGCAGGTGAATCACCCTATGTAGGGTGAACGTCATTTCCGACACTCAGGTGCCAAAGGGTGATTCATTCAATAGTAACAGTACAAAAATGTTTCTAATAAAATTTCGACCTGTGCATATTTTCCATAGAAACAGGACATCAAACAAAGGTAATTGCAACACTGTAATCACATGTACAACAAGTACCTTCAATCGAAATTCTGTAGGAATGCTACCGTTAGTGAAGTGAGTAGAGCTTTGCGTTGGAATACTCGAATTGAAAGTTCAGTTACAGATCTAGTTGTAACATCTTCTTTATTTTCTAATTTTAATCTCTCCGACAATGCTGTAGTAAAACTTCCTGGCAGATTAAAACTGTGTGCCCGACCGAGACTCGAACTCGGGACCTTTGCCTTTCGCGGGCAAGTGCTCTACCAACTGAGCTACCGAAGCACGACTCACGCCCGGTACTCACAGCTTTACTTCTGCCAGTACCTCGTCTCCTACCTTCCAAACTTTACAGAAGCTCTCCTGCGAACCTTGCAGAACTAGCACTCCTGAAAGAAAGGATATACCGGAGACATGGCTTAGCCACAGCCTGGGGGATGTTTCCAGAATGAGATTTCCACTGTGCAGCGGAGTGTGCGCTGATATGAAACTTCCTGGCAGATTAAAACTGTGTGCCCGACCGAGACTCGAACTCGGGACCTTTGCCTTTCGCGGGCAAGTGCTCTACCATCTGAACTACCGAAGCACGACTCACGCCCGGTACTCACAGCTTTACTTCTGCCAGTACCTCGTCTTCTACCTTCCAAACTTTACAGAAGCTCTCCTGCGAACCTTGCAGAACTAGCACTCCTGAAAGAAAGGATATACCGGAGACATGGCTTAGCCACAGCCTGGGGGATGTTTCCAGAATGAGATTTCCACTGTGCAGCGGAGTGTGCGCTGATATGAAACTTCCTGGCAGATTAAAACTGTGTGCCCGACCGAGACTCGAACTCGGGACCTTTGCCTTTCGCGGGCAAGTGCTCTACCATCTGAACTACCGAAGCACGACTCACGCCCGGTACTCACAGCTTTACTTCTGCCAGTACCTCGTCTCCTACCTTCCAAACTTTACAGAAGCTCTCCTGCGAACCTTGCAGAACTAGCACTCCTGAAAGAAAGGATATTGCGGAGACATGGCTTAGCCACAGCCTGGGGGATGTTTCCAGAATGAGATTTTCACTCTGCAGCGTAATCCTACCGAGTGCGAGTCCAGTGTGCTAATCACTACGCCACCTCGCTCGGTTCCATGGGTAGAGAGTGAAGTACTGAAGTGAGGGTCTGTGGATGCAAAACGGTTTATAGCTACAGGTAAAGTCCACATAGAGGTGTAGCTACGCCCCAGCAGAAAACATGAGGTGGTAGATAAAGTGACGTGTTTGCGGGAAGATTGTTATATGTAGAGAAAAATAATTAACACACTAAAGTGGGTACATATTAAAGTACAAATTATCACAACATCTGCGCTAATACCTCTAGCAGCCCGTGTGTAAGGGTGTCTCTCCAAAGAGTTGTCAGGCGCATTTTCTCTGATGTTTCGGCAGATATTTGCAGTTTCGTTTTTGCATTGTGTAGCTGGAGTCAGCCCAGACAAATAGTGCTCGTCACGTATTTTATGCGATGGCCAGTGTCAACAGAAAGCGTCGGTTTGTTTCCCCGTCAGAAATAAAATTACTTTTAAAACGTAATTTTACGTGCCCTTTCGATACAGCGGTCCCAAATTAGTCTAGTGGAATTTTTGTTTAATCAATACGTATTAACAGGAACAGTGAAACTCGAAGAATAACCAGTATTCCAGCAGCTACAACACTGCCCTCGCCCACGCTTACAGCTACCGCAGAGCATGTAGAACTACTGAGTCGCTGCTGAAAAAAAAAAAAATGGCTCTGAGCACTATGGGAATTAACATCTGAGGTCATCAGTCCCCTAGAACTTATAATTATTTAAACCTAACTAACCTAAGGACATCACACACGTCCATGCCCGAGGCAGGATTCGGTCCTACGACCGTAGCGGTCGCGCGGTTCCAGACTGTAGCGCCTAGAACCGCTCGGCCACCCCGGCCGGCAGTCGCTGCTGAATTACTGTTTATTCTTATGTTCTACTGTCACTGTTAATACATATCTGTAAAACAAAAACTGGATTACGCCAATTTGAGAGCGCTCTATCAGTGGGCACGTAAAATTATTTTTTAAAAATAATTTTATTTGTAACAGGAAAACAAATCGACGCTTTCTGTTGACGCTGGCCATCGCATAAAAGACGTGACCAACACTATTTGTTTTGGTGATTCCAGCTACACAATACAAAAACGAAATTTCAAATATATATATATATATATATATATATATATATATATATATATATATATGTGTGTGTGTGTGTGTGTGTGTGTGTGTGTCCATTGCAATCCACACGCAGAAGAAAGAAACGTGGTCTACTGTTACCACAGAACAGTGGGAGAGTTAAGTTATTTAGCCACAGCGGGAATAGCTGTATAGCTCTTGACTCCTTACCACATGCAAAAGAGAGAAACGTGTTCGTCCGCTGCCACAGGACAGTGGGAGAGGCAACTCGTTTTATCTGACTTCCTTAGTCAGAGAGAGAGAGAGAGAGAGAGAGAATAGCTGTGTAGCTCTTGACTACGTACTCCACGAGAGTGAGCTGGGATACGCACAGCGACGGAGCATATCCAGGGGGCGTGCCCGCGCGCGGCCGCGTCGTTATGAAAACGTACGCGCAACGGCATAGCGTAGCGGGCGGGACGTTACGTCTTATTACGGCGACGTCTGTTGCATTCGCGATGAGCTCCGGTTGGGCGGACGCTACCGGCGGGCCAGTCTTATAAACCCGCTTCACGGTCCATGTACAGCGGGGCATTCGGGGAATTTCATTTTGTAAGAGTATTCCTACCGTCAGTCAAATACTACGGCTTTTGAGCAGCTCCGGAGAAAGTGTCTCCCAAAGGACATAAACTACATCTAGAGTAGATAAAATTTGTCACCCTGAAGAATGACTGCTGCTGGTTTTCTCACACAACTGCTAGAAGTGGAAAATGAAAGAAAAAGTGAATTTGCTAGCTGCTGTTCATTGTCGGAGCGTTGGAAGCTTACACCAGTCTACTCGCAAAATTTTCGTATGAACTATTCTACCGTAGTGTCCCCAGCAGGTCACATACCGTTTGCCAATGGATATTATCAGATGAAACATTCACATCAGACTGCCACGCAAGTAATAGGCTGCCGATGTTACGTATCTATAGTCCGCGACATGAGTGACTGGTATTGACATTTCACGCAGGCAGACGGCAATGTTGCCGGATGTGGCGTTCCGTTCTCTAGCGGCAAAAATGAAAGCCACGACAACATGCAAGTCGTACTTCAATGCCTGAATTTATTTGCAGTTACTAGTAGTAATATGTAAACTTGAGAGCCTGAAAAGAGCTTTTTACTATCTAGTATGTTGAAATGTAGCGTTATTTGCTATACTTCACTACAGAAATGCAAACTATTTTCCCAATATTGTCTAGCTTTCCCAGTTTTTGTTTTCAATTTTAAATATTTGCCTCGTTCGCGAGTTCTATAACGAACAACAGAATAATTTCTCAGTATATTACGAATATGATCTGAAGAAATTATTCATAGCGTGATATGTCGACGGCAACGTTCCCTCTTAAATTCCTGTGAGTATTGCAGTTATGCTAATGGAAAATACCACTCTTGTTGCTGTCAGTCTGATTTCAGATCGTTTTCTTCTGCACTGCTTGAGTTATGACTGCTTTCTCGCAGATGCATAATTAAAATTTTGACGCTGTCATCCACAACTCGTTCGTTTTTGGCTCCTTGTCTGATGACGAAATGTTGTGCTGTTTGCTTTAGATCTAACTAGTCACTTCACTGGCAGCTCGCACAAGAAGGTTCTTAAGTTCAGACACAGTAATTTTTTTGCTGTTAGCAGCAACTTAATATTTTATCTGCCCCCATACCCCTTCAATTGCACCGGTACGGTTTGACGGTGGTATGGAGGAAGTCCTGCGATTTCACACCTATGCTTTTTAACGGGGTGTTCAGTGATTTTTGTTGGAAAGTGAGGCTTCTTGTGTGCCGCAGTTTCATGCAAGTCAGCCCTCTTCGATTAGTCTGCGACCGGCATTCAGTTTTTCAAATGGCTCTGAGCACTATGGGACTTAACATCTATGGTCATCAGTCCCCTAGAACTTAGAACTACTTAAACCTAACTAACCTAAGGACATCACACAACACCCCGTCATCACGAGGCAGAGAAAATCCCTGACCCCGCCGGGAATCGAACCCGGGAACCCGGGCGCGGGAAGCGAGAACGCTACCGCACGACCACGAGCTGCGGACTTCAGTTTTTCAACTACTGAATAACATCATCTTTTCTTGTTGCCAAAGTTGGTATCTTGTCATCAACAACAGACTGATACAGGGAGTTACTCATAACAATTACTGATGGCCTTCTCAGATTTGTCATAAACGACTTCTCGAATAACTTCTGAAAAACTAGAACGTTCGCCTCTTCATCATAATCACCCATCTTTTAGGAAAGAATCATTAACAGGCAGTTTGGGACAAAAGTGTGCACTGCACCTGCATGTAAAATAGCAATTCACCCACCTTTTCCAAGAGGCGCTGTCATTCTCTCCCCGGGCATTACATCACACTACCTTCTACGTAATGAATGGTTGGCATTAATCGAAGTTTCATGTAGGAACACTACAATTTCGAATGTCACATCCATGATCCAGTTTAGAAATCTGCCCCGTCATGCAACAACATCTGCCGTTTCCA
Organism: Schistocerca nitens; assembly: GCF_023898315.1. Classification (NCBI taxonomy): domain Eukaryota; kingdom Metazoa; phylum Arthropoda; class Insecta; order Orthoptera; family Acrididae; genus Schistocerca; species Schistocerca nitens. The sequence continues at coordinate 409,153,912 of NC_064618.1, forward strand.
TTAAAACCTTACGTCTCGAGCCGGCCGAAGTGGCCGTGCGGTTAAAGGCGCTGCAGTCTGGAACCGCAAGACCGCTACGGTCGCAGGTTCGAATCCTGCCTCGGGCATGGATGTTTGTGATGTCCTTAGGTTGGTTAGGTTTAACTAGTTCTAAGTTCTAGGGGACTAATGACCTCAGCAGTTGAGTCCCATAGTGCTCAGAGCCATTTGAACCTTACGTCTCGAAGTTGAAGCCTATGTCTTTCAGCACTTTACGCGGTGTACATTCGCTGCCTCTAAAAGGATCGTCTTCCTGAAGACACGAGGAATTAGATAGTATGTGATATTCCCTTCCCTTATAACAGTTAAATATATAGGACGTCGAGTAGAGCCTTTCTGAGAATCTTTCAAAGCAGTCACCTGCTTCTTCCTCAGTCGCTTCTTTCCTGGTCGCTACAACCTTTTGCCATTCGCATCACAATCGGTTGTACCGTTGACTAAAACCCGAAATACACAGTATTTATGTTCCACAATATAATTATTTAATTTGGTGTGAACTGACTTTCAGCTTTCTAGACCATCCTCATCCGAAAACTGAAAGTCGGTTCACAACTTACTGTGAAATGAATACCATTGTGGAACAAAATACTGTGTATTTCAGTTTTTAATATGTCTTCCTCCAAGTAACGATAGAATATTCCATAAATGTTATTGTACTGTTCTTCCTCTATCGTTACAACAGTATTTTTGCTTACTTTCAAGGCTGCTGCAGTCCTCTCGACAACGTGACCAACAGGAAATAAAGGCTCACCTTTTTCCTTCTCTTTTTAAAAGCATTCCCTCATCTAACACACGAATTCGCGCGCGTGGCTATGCAGCACGCTTTTTTCCTCCGTTTCACTTCACGTTTTCGGCTTACATTACTCGTCGAACGGGGAACGATATCGTAACTTTCTCAGATAAAAGTGAATAAAAAAGATGTACACCAACAACAAAGCAAAGTTCGAACTAGACTCCTAGTTAAAGAAAGCTAAACGACAGCACCGGTAACACGTGAGACGCTGTTACATTTCACACACTCGCGCGTTAGTTTTGCAGCATGGCAATGTGGCTCGTGCTACCAGCTTAAGTACGTCATTGGCTGGCTTTCTGCGAGTCACTTAGCAACGAAACGTCAGCGGGGCAATAATCCCAAAGACTGGTCTCCCTGATTGTATCTGGTCTTTATCACGTCATGTTCTATCTCAAACTCACCTCCGCCTAACTGAAAGGCGTCCTTAACGTGTACTATCATCCACAAAAGTATCCGAACGACCTGAAATACTTTCTGTCTGATTTGCATGCACCTCACATAATGTAACTTTCTTGTAGGTCCTCTAATCTCTTTCTAGGTACAGTTGTTTGACTACACAAAATGATTACCACAAGAGATAATCAGGAAAAATTGCTCTATATGCCAATAAATCCTTATGTAAATTAATAAAACGATACTGCGAATATCATGAAACACATTATTAGAGACGAATCTGTCTATAACGCCTGTAAATACAAATTTATTACAATAAGTGACGTTTCAAAAAATCATACCGCTGTCATTAGTATCTGAAACAGCTAATACCCACGACTACATGACGTAAATTATTCAGCAGTCCTTAATCAATACAAACAAAATTTTGTGATACGTAAACACTTTGTACTCTCTAAAAGGTTTACCAACCCATCGTTCAGTTGGCGAGTAGTTTTGCACAAATTGGTTAAGGAACCAAACAGAAAGAAAAATCGCTATTAACAGCGTCAAGCGCTGTAGAGAGACCTCAGCTTCAACAGCGTATCACTAGTAATTTCTCATGTATTCTTATTGACACGTGGATCTATGTACAGTTCGAGTCACGTATTGCCCCTGTTATCCAGCACAAAGTGAAATTAAATAGGCCTATCTAAGTTATTCATGAGCAGTTAGTTATGCGCATATTTGTATTTTACAGGCCATGCTGAACTGTTTTGTTCTGGATACAATTCAAACTCAGCACCTGTGTCAAATACTAACTGAGGAAAGTTTTCGAACCTCATCGATACTCGAACACATCACCGATGCCCATGGTTGAGTAGGTATAAAGAACCGTGAAATATCTTTTTCTTTTCGTCAATATCAATTAGCAAGTCCCTACTTAAAATTAAATGACGAAAATTCTTGTACTGCAGAGGAAGTTCTATTCACCAAGTATTGTCCTCGGTAACTAGCCACCAAAGACGATAAGCATTACTAGTTAGGTGTGCGCATGTTACAGCTTCAAATGACAAGCTAGAAATACTTATGCTGGGCAAGGATTAGAACCCAGAGAGCCGCCTTTCAAGGACGCCTTGAGGAGTTTGAATTCTTAGGGAACAACAAAATAATGGAACTGTATCTTCCCGAAGGGGTCAAATCCCAAAAAAGTTACCTGAATCCGACTGCAACACCAACACTTTCAACGTGTCAAGTTCAATTATAATAAGTACAAGTATACTGTGACCTTACATGACGACTCGTTCATTAAACAAAACAGAATTTCTAGTGTAAGAAAGCCCACTTGTGACAAAGTTTCTCCTTGTGCAACTTTCGCTTTTGTCATGTCCCAGCCAAAACCGACTCCCCAAGTTGGTAGCTGAAGGACATGATGCTTAATTTGGTTTTGGGAGAACAGCACAAGGTTACGTTCTTCGCATAGCATTACGAAAGGAGTAGAGGGACTGTTGTGCTTGCTAAAAATGGTTGCCAGAATTGAAAATCAAGCCAAGATCTTCATACTGCGCTAGAATCAATTCAACAGACCATCAACCTCCACTTCTGGCTCGGCCATGCTTTTGCCTCCTGTCTTCCTGGAGGCGGATTACAACCTGTTCAGCACATTCATTTCACTGTTCCACCACGCCGCCATACACCAGCAACCTTGCCTAACAATGCGTGCCTTCTATTTGCTTTTGTAATCACTGAAAAACTGTCAGCGCTGTATGATGTGAAGGTTTCTACAGGAAGTGTTGTTTTCCACCTAAGCTGTTCTGATACTGTGTGTATTCGTGGTCTGTATAGTCCGTTTAAAATTACTTGATAGTTGAGATGTGTCACTTGTCGCTACGGTGTTGCCACATAAGCCGCAGGCTACCGCACGTTTACAGGTAACACACAAATACGAGGTGCATTCAGGTTCTAAGGCCTCCGATTTTTTTTTTTCTAATTAACTACGAGGTGCATTCAAGTTCTAAGGCCCCCGATTTTTTTTCTCCTGACTGGAAAGAGATAGAAACATGCGCATTGTTTTAAAATGAGGCCGCGTTCATTGTCAATACGTCCCAGAGATGGCAGCACTGTACGGCAGATGGAATTTTACCGCCAACGGCGAGAATGAGAACTGTTTTAAATACTTAAAATGGCGACGTTTTCCTTACTTCAACAGCTTGCAATCATTCGTTTTCTGAATTTGCGTGGTGTGAAACCAATTGAAATTCATCGACAGTTGAAGGAGACATGTGGTGATGGAGTTATGGATGTGTCGAAATTGCGTTCGTGGGTGCGACAGTTTAATGAAGGCAGAACATCGTGTGGCAACAAACCGAAACAACCTCCGGCTCGCACAAGCCGATCTGACGACATGATCGAGAAAGTGGAGATAATTGTTTTGGGGGATCGCCGAATGACTGTTGAACAGATCGCCTCCAGAGTTGGCATTTCTGTGGGTTCTGTGCACACAATCCTGCATGACGACCTGAAAATGCGAAAAGTGTCATCCAGGTGGGTGCCACGAATGCTGACGGACGACCACATGGCTGCCCGTGTGGCATGTTGCCAAGCAATGTTGACGCGCAACGACAACATGAATGGGACTTTCTTTTCGTCGGTTGTGACAATGGATGAGACGTGGATGCCATTTTTCAATCCAGAAACAAAGCGCCAGTCAGCTCAATGGAAGCACACAGATTCACCGCCACCAAAAAAATTTCGGGTAACCGCCAGTGCTGAAAAAATGATGGTGTCCATGTTCTAGGACAGAGAGGGCGTAATCCTTACCCATTGCGTTCCAAAGGGCACTATGGTAACAGGTGCATCCTACGAAAATGTTTTGAAGAACAAATTCCTTCCTATACTGCAACAAAAACGTCTGGGAAGGGCTGTTTCACCGAGACAACGCACCCGCACATTGAGCTAACGTTACGCAACAGTTTCTTCGTGATAACAACTTTGAAGTGATTCCTCTTGCTCCCTAATCACCTGACCTGGCTCCTAGTGACTTTTGGCTTTTTACAACAATGAAAGACACTCTCCGTGGCCGCACATTCACCAGCCGTGCTGCTATTGCCTCAGTGATTTTCCAGCGGTCAAAACAGACTTCTAAAGAAGCCTTCGCCACTGCCATGGAATCATGGCGTCAGCGTTGTGAAAAATGTGTACGTCTGCAGGGCGATTACGTCGAAAAGTAACGCCAGTTTCATCGATTTCAGGTGAGTACGAGGTGCATTCAAGTTCTAAGGCCTCCGATTTTTTTTCTAATTAACTACTCACCCGAAATCGATGAAACTGGGAAGGGCTGTGCACATGTAACGCTGAATCGCGTCTTGTGTGGAAGTATCCAGTAGTGCTTAGTTAGTGCTGTGTATGAAACGTGTGTATTTCATTAGCGTGATTATGTATGTGTGTGTGTGGTTTGTGGCTGGTTATGATCTATGATGAAATACACAGTAAAAGTGACAGACCCATGATTCTGGATCCAAACTCAATCTGCGGCAGAACCAAGAAAAAATGCCGGGCCGTGGCATCGAGCACTCTGATTGGGGGAAACCAGCTCCAAAGTGTGAATTGCCAACTATCGAGCAATTTTAATCAGACTAATGGTGAACGTCACGCAGGGTTACACAAAGTCGATATAGTTTTCTAAAATAGCATTTCGTCAGATATAATTGTGTGACCGTTGCTCGCGCAGCTTATGACGAGAAGATTATTGAAGTATATAACCTACCATTGCGGGCAAAAGCTACCTAAAAACATCGGTTGGTGCATGAGTTCGTGGGGATTTTGATTGGTGCGTGGCGCGAAGGTTGGTATAAGTACACTCCTGGAAATGGAAAAAAGAACACATTGACACCGGTGTGTCAGACCCACCATACTTGCTCCGGACACTGCGAGAGGGCTGTACAAGCAATGATCACACGCACGGCACAGCGGACACACCAGGAACCGCGGTGTTGGCCGTCGAATGGCGCTAGCTGCGCAGCATTTGTGCACCGCCGCCGTCAGTGTCAGCCAGTTTGCCGTGGCATACGGAGCTCCATCGCAGTCTTTAACACTGGTAGCATGCCGCGACAGCGTGGACGTGAACCGTATGTGCAGTTGACGGACTTTGAGCGAGGGCGTATAGTGGGCAAGCGGGAGGCCGAGTGGACGTACCGCCGAATTGCTCAACACGTGGGGCGTGGGGTCTCCACAGTACATCGATGTTGTCGCCAGTGGTCGGCGGAAGGTGCACGTGCCCGTCGACCTGGGACCGGACCGCAGCGACGCACCGATGCACGCCAAGACCGTAGGATCCTACGCAGTGCCGTAGGGGACCGCACTGCCACTTCCCAGCAAATTAGGGACACTGTTGCTCCTGGGGTATCGGCGAGGACCATTCGCAACCGTCTCCATGAAGCTGGGCTACGGTCCCGCACACCGTTAGGCCGTCTTCCGCTCACGCCCCAACATCGTGCAGCCCGCCTCCAGTGGTGTCGCGACAGGCGTGAATGGGGGGACGAATGGAGACGTGTCGTCTTCAGCGATGAGAGTCGCTTCTGCCTTGGTGCCAATGATGGCCGTATGCGTGTTTGGCGCCGTGCAGGTGAGCGCCACAATCAGGACTGCATACGACCGAGGCACACAGGGCCAACACCCGGCATCATGGTGTGGGGAGCGATCTCCTACACTGGCCGTACATCACTGGTGATCATCGAGGGGACACTGAATAGTGCACGGTACATCCAAACCGTCATCGAACCCATCGTTCTACCATTCCTAGACCGGCAAGGGAACTTGCTGTTCCAACAGGACAATGCACGTCCGCATGTATCCCGTGCCACCCAACGTGCTCTAGAAGGTGTAAGTCAACTACCCTGGCCAGCAAGATCTCCGGATCTGTCCCCCATTGAGCATGTTTGGGACTGGATGAAGCGTCGTCTCACGCGGTCTGCACGTCCAGCACAAATGCTGGTCCAACTGAGGCGCCAGGTGGAAATGGCATGGCAAGCCGTTCCACAGGACTACATCCAGCATCTCTACGATCGTCTCCATGGGAGAATAGCAGCCTGCATTGCTGCGAAAGGTGGATATACACTGTACTAGTGCCGACATTGTGCATGCTCTGTTGCCTGTGTCTATGTGCCTGTGGTTCTGTCAGTGTGATCATGTGATGTATCTGACCCCAGGAATGTGTCAATAAAGTTTCCCCTTCCTGGGACAATGAATTAACGGTGTTCTTATTTCAATTTCCAGGAGTGTACATTCATCAGTCGTCATTTTTTTATTTGTGGTTCTAGAATTGTTCTTGCGATAACTTATTGAATATTGAGTATTTGAATGTTATAAGGAACGTTGTCTAAGAGTTAGAAAACGGAGCATGAAATAGAAAAAAGTTGAACATTTGGTATTTTGTTCTCTTTATATTTAATGGAGGGTTGCATGCAGCTCCACACATTAGTGCTGCGTATGGGCTAAGTGCACCAAAGAAACCATGTCAAAACATAGGTGTCTCGTTTCAAGCAGATTCCTTGGAACATGATTCTTGGCCACATTCAAAGTGAGCAACGCGCATTGATGGAGGACGTTTCTACGGTTAACTACTGTGGTTCCGATTGTTAGCAACGCTATAAAATATGAACTCTACGAGTACTAATACAAATAAATTAGCACTCGTTATAACATTATGAGGAAACATATAGTGTCCGTAACACGAATGTCCAAAACGTCACGAATTAGTAAGATACTTATTTTTGACCTCAAAATTATCTCTGAAATCCTGTGTCATACTGTAAGTAGCATTACAAGACTACCACATAAGTCTGAAAATGTGGCCTTGGAAGTAGACGCATAAAGAAACACAGTTGACAAAGTATTCAGTGCCACAGTTTCATGAATAAAATTGTATAATCACAAAAGACTTAAAATTTTATCGACACGAGCAGAAAACGTGACTCTTTACGGGATTAACAATTCTATAACATCGTAAGTTTCTTACTTTTAGATCTACTGTTTGCTGAATGTAGCAAGAAGCCTAATGATGGAAAAATTTTCGAACGATTTGCTTACTGATTTAAGACCTGGCCGCTTGTAGCTCTGTGTCATAAGAAATAAACAGCTTATCTCACTCAAGGTTGGAACATTCTCGCAGCCATGATACTACAAATAAGTGTCGCATTCGGCGTTCTGTCGTTACGTTGCTGACGGATAAGCTAAGCAATTCACAAAATAAAATATAAATTAATTTCAATTCTGGGTGCAGTGAACTTCTTGGGCTTAAAATCATGAACTTCATTGCTGGATGACACACCATAAGTGAAAACCATTCGGAATATGTAGCTGAAAAGCCAAGGAAGTATTAAATTAATCTAGAAGGATAATTCTGTCACTCCTGGAAGTAAGTCGATTATATTGCCAGACATGTTCTGCAACGTTGTCAAGTCTCATAGTGACAGGAAGAATACTATTCTACAGCCACAGTATTTATTAGTTGAGCTAGCAGTTCAGGAACAAAGCTTGTAATTCGGGGACACGCAGCACAGGCAGCCACCAACTTGACAGAGGGTTAAAATACCAAACGTACAAGCCAACTGAACACGATAAATTAAGAGCGAGAGGAATTAATTGAGTGGCCATGCTCCTCAATAACTGTCACTATTTTTTAAGACTCTAGGTTATCAGTATATTCGTATGAGGATTATTAAAGAGTAGTTAAAGAGTTAGAACAGACAGGTATTTTAAGTGTAAATGAGAAATTAAGTTAGTGCACTTTCTGATAAAGCACTCAGTTACAGCAAGCCCGCAAATAAAATGAAATTTTAAGAGACGTAGCTTTTAGCGGCGTTCCAAACAGAAACCCATAGCAACATCTTGGTATATGAAAGCAACAGATAGTGCTGGAATGTGTGGCGAATACCCATATTCTACTGATACAGTATGCTAAACTACCTTGATTACGCAATATTGGCCGTTGTTAGCCTGTTTTAACCCAATTTTTATATCTACCAGTGAACGAACCGTTGAGCAATCAACGGTTTGTGAACACCCTTGTGTCCCACAAACAACACAGTCCCATTATATGCTAGATAATGACACCATTACGCCCTAAGGTTTTCTGTAGTCGATTTAATTTTTTCCTCGGCAGATATGTGGCTTAGCTGAGGAGGTGATAAAAAAAAGAGTAACAGACTGTAACACCACCATGCACCCCCACTGCTCCCTCCACACACGCTCAAACTGTGTATTTCTGACAATATGTGATTTTGGATTGAAATCTAATTTCTGTTATCTGAACACAGTTTACCGTTTTCGCTTTGGGGAAAGAGAGAGTGCAAAAGAGGCTTATCGTTGATAGATAAAAAATGGTTCAAATGGCTCTGAGCACTATGGGACTTAACATCTGAGGTCATCAGTCCCCTAGAACTTAGAAGTACTTAAACCTAACTAACCTAAGGACATCACACACATCCATGCCCGAGGCAGGATTCGAACCTGCGACCGTAGCGGTCGCGCGGTTCCAAACTGTAGCGCCTAGAACCGCTAGGCCACCCCGGCAAGCTGATAGATAAAATAAATGATTTAACCTCAACCTTTGAATTTTTCAGCTTGTTCCGGTTGTAGGCGCTTCAGTCCGGAATCGCGCTGCTGTTACGGTCGCAGATTCGAATCCTGCCTCGGGCATGGATGTGTGTGATGTCCGTAGGTTACTTAGGTTTAAGTAGTTCTAAGTATAGGGGACTGATGTCCTCAGATGTTAAGTCTCATAGTGCTCAGAGCCATATGAACCATTTTTCAGCTTGTTCAAAACCAGTCAAAAATCCTGCAGACTATTGCAAAGTTTTAATATCGCCATCAAGATAATTCTTGAGCACATTCACTTCCATACGAATACTACTGCTTATCAGCTCTTGTACAACTGAAAAATTTGGACTTGCAGAAATAGACCAAAACCACAATGAGAAATAGCGTCCTCACTGATGACATCACCATCGACGAATTTGAAAAAGTCATTACGTAACTGTCTTTTGACCTCTATTGTATACATTTAAAATGGTATTACGCATTTTTTAAATAGAAAACTTGCATCCAGAGGACAACACAAGACATCGACGAAAGGCCTTCGCGGAGTGCGAAGGAGGTTGGTGGGAGCTCTGAACGCCACAATTTTCAAACTAGAACAAAATTTCAGAAACTTCTTTGAAACTGACAGTATTGCATAACTAAGTACGCAGGGACACTTTTAAAACATGTATAAATGGTTTTTAACAAAATGGCTGCACTTGAAATAAAAGTCCATTTTTTCGACAAAAAATCGTAGAAATGTGCACTAAAACCGAAATTAAAATAAGTTGCAAAAATCCTTCGTACTACTCTGGAAAAAACGTCGACTCACAAGTCACGAAAGGGTGTTTTGTAATTTGATATATGTTTCATTATTCACAGCTCCACCAACTTGAAAAATGTTTTAATAAAATAAGAGTTTAAAGTTTCAACTTGTGTTTTTTAGTACTGAAATTGAGAAACCTATAATCAGCAATTCCAGAACCTTACAGTCGAAACACTCTCATTTTGACGAAATTATAGCAATTAACTGCATTCCGCTTACCAGTCAAAGCGCTTTTTTGCATGAATGAGTTTACTTTCCGTACCTTTTCTATCCGTATGAATTCGTTTGTTTGTCATTTTCAGGCACTCGCTTTTTACTTTGTATAAAAGACAAGCAAAATGACAAGTTTAGAAGACGTGAGACACGCAGATGCTTTCAGACTTTTTACAATTAACGAATCTTGTTACGAAGGGAAATCTTGTTGAGAATGTGCATTTCGTGGAACTGTTTCAGCGTCACGATCGGCCTCATCTTAATACAGCCGTCAGGCGTAATAACATGAGACTTGGGGGTGCGCTGATGACAGAAGGCATGAGTCACATTTTAGTGGTGTCGGTTGAGTCTATCGGCAGGACGGGTTTTACTAGACATGGCCTACACCTCAACAGGTATGGGAAGGGGAGGTTGGCAAAACTTATAGGTGACAGCATAGGTGGGGGTGGTGGGATCACTCATGGGAAAATTCCGGTAGTTGTGGGTGTTAGAGCTGTACCTTTTTTAGATTGAAGTCAGCTGATAGGTATTCCTGCTTAAGGGAAGTCTCGCTAACAAAGAAACCACTTTCTACAAAGCTTGGGTATCCGATTAATGAGGGAATTAGTATATTTCATCAAAATATACAAGGTATTAGAGATAAAGTTAGTGAACTGCTTATAGATGTTGACTCTGAAATTATTGGTATATCTGAACACTTCTTAAATAAGGAGATAATTCAGAGGCTTCCTTTACCAGGATACAGGTTGGCTGGCAGCTTTGCTAGGAGCTCTTTGCGGTGTGGGGGAGTAGCCATGTATGTGAAAAACGGTACCCCATTTGAGTCAATTGATGTTTCAAAGTACTGCACTGAAAAGGTGTTTGAATGTTGTGCAGGTGTGGTTAAATTTAGTGGAGCTAAACTTCTTACTGTTGTTATTTATAGATCCCCAGACTCCGATTTCACAACATTTTTGCTAAAGCTAGAGAAGGTTCTTGGTTCACTTTATAGGAAATACAAAAAGTTAGTTACATGTGGTGACTTCAATATTAATTGTATAAGTGATTGTGCAAGGAAAAGGATGCTGGTAGACCTCCTTAATTCATATAATCTTATACAAACCGTATTCTTTCCACCGAGAGTGCAAGGGAACAGTAGAACAACCATAGACAATATTTTTGTTCATTCGTCATTATTAGAAGGGCATTCTGTTAGCATAAAGGTGAATGGCCTTTCAGATCATGATGCACAAATTTTAAGTCTAAAAGATTTTTGTGCTGCAACACATGTTAAATATAGTTACCAACTTTTTAGGAAAGCTGATCCGGTTGCTGTACAGACTTTTGTAAACCTTATCAAGGAACAAGAGTGGCAAGATGTTTATAGTGCTGATACAGTAGACGATAAATATAATGCTTTCCTCAAGACTTTTCTCGTGCTCTTTGAAAGTTGCTTTCCGTTAGAACGTTCAAAACAGGGTACTAGCACAAACAGGCAGCCTGGGTGGCTGACTAAAGGGATAAGAATATCTTGTAGAACAAAGTGGCAATTATATCAAAACGTTAGAAACAGTCACAATCTAAATGCAGCAGCCCATTACAAACAGTATTGTAAGGTGCTTAAAAAAGTTATTAGGAAGGCAAAAAGTATGTGGTATGCAGATAGAATAGCTAAGTCTCAGGATAAAATTAAAACCATATGGTCAGTCGTAAAGGAAGTGGCTGGTCTGCAGAGACAGGTCGAGAATATAGAATCAGTGCGTAGTGCGGATGTCCGTGTTACTGATAAGTCGCATATATGTACAGTACTTAATAATCACTTTCTGAATATAGCAGGTGAACTAAATAGAAACCTAGTCCCAACAGGGAATCATATAGCGCTCTTAGAAAAAAGTGTTCCGAGACTGTTACCTGAAATGCTCCTCCATGATACTGACAAGAGGGAGATTGAGTTAATAATTAAATCACTAAAGACCAAGAACTCTCATGGATATGACGGGGTATCTAGCAGAATACTGAAGTATTGTTCCACGTATGTTAGCTCAGTACTTAGCCATATCTGTAACTTTTCCTTTAGGAGTGGTCGGTTTCCTGACCGATTAAAGTACTCGGTAGTGAAGCCGCTTTATAAAAAGGGAGACAGGGATAATGTTGACAATTATAGACCTATTTCTATGCCATCGGTGTTTGCTAAATTTATCGAGAAGGTTGTATATACAAGGTTACTGCAGCATTTAAATTCACATAATTTGCTGTCAAATGTACAGTTTGGTTTTAGAAATGGCTTAACAACTGAAAATGCTATAGTCTCTTTTCTCTGTGAGTTTTTGGACGGATTAAATAAAAGGTTGCGAACGTTAGGTGTTTTCTTTGATTTAACGAAGGCTTTTGACTGTGTTGACCACAAAATATTACTGCAGAAGTTGGAACATTATGGAGTAAGGGGAGTAGCTTACAATTGGTTCGCCTCCTACTTTAAGAACAGAAAGCAGAAGGTAATCCTCCGCAATATTGAGAGTGGTAATGATGTTCAGTCCCAATGGGGCACTGTTAAATGGGGCGTTCCCCAAGGGTCAGTGCTGGGGCCACTGCTGTTTCTTATTTATATAAATGATATGCCTTCTAGTATTACAGGTGATTCAAAAATATTTCTGTTTGCTGATGACACCACCTCGGTAGTGAAGGATCTTGTGTGTAATATTGAAACATTATCAAATAATGTAGTTCATGATATAAGTTCGTGGCTTGTGGAAAATAATTTGATGCTAAATCACAGTAAGACTCAGTTTTTACAGTTTCTAACTCACAATTCAACAAGAACTGACATTTTAATCAGACAGAATGGGCATGTTATAAGCGAGACGGAACAGTTCAAGTTCCTAGGCGTATGGATAGATAGTAAGTTGTTGTGGAAAGCCCATGTTCAGGATCTTGTTCAGAAACTAAATGCCGCTTTATTTACCATTAGAACAGTATCTGAAATAAGTGACATTTCAACACGAAATGTAGTATACTTCGCATATTTTCATACGCTTATGTCATATGGTATTATTTTTTGGGGTAATTCTTCTGATTCAAAAAGGGTATTTTTGGCTCAAAAACGGGCTGTTCGAGCTATGTATGGTGTAAGTTCGAAAACCTCTTGTCGACCCCTATTCAATAGTCTGGGAATTTTGACATTACCCTCACAGTATGTATTTTCTTTAATGTCGTTTGTTGTTAGCAATATTAGCTTATTCCCAAGAGTTAGCAGCTTTCACTCAGTTAATACTAGGCAGAAATCAAATCTGCATGTGGAATGCACTTCCTTGACTCTTGTGCAGAAAGGAGTGCAGTATTCTGCTGCATCCATTTTCAATAAGCTACCACAAGAACTCAAAAACCTTAGCAGTAGCCCAAACACTTTTAAGTCCAAACTGAAGAGTTTCCTCATGGCTCACTCCTTCTATTCTGTCGAGGAGCTCCTGGAAGAGCTAAAAAATTAAGCAAATTCCAGTGTTACATTCTTGATTTTCTTTATTTAAACTAACGACTTGTCGCCTGAATATTTTTCTTATTTTTCATTTCATTCTGTTTCTACAATCGTGTTATAATTTCATGTATTGACTCGTTCCATGACCATGGAGACTTCTCCTAAATGTGGTCCCACGGAACAATAAATAAATAAATAAATAAAAAATAAAGTAGTGTTTTAGATGATACTTAACGCCCTCTGTGATACTACCTGAAACTGAAAGGACCCCTATACCGTTGGTAACTACTACATCGTTTGCATTCGAGCGCTGATAGCACCCACGTAAATCGAGGTTTTAACATGTTCCAACATTTATGGCACACTTTACATGAATCAAATTTAAAAACAGGAACATTGTCAGCTAATAAAAGAACTAAGCTCAAAAAATTTCTGTCCTGGTGTACCACCTTTAAAACATTGAAAGATAGGAAAGAAGCGATTATTGTTGACACTCACAAATAATGCGATAATTATAATCTTCTGAAGAAGGGCACTAATTGCACGAAACCCGTAAGGAAATTTAATTTCTTTTATGGAACTGGTTGCTTATTATTTCGTTATGTGCAACTACAGTTGCCGAGAATGGATAAAATACTAAATTTGCTGTAAATTATACAACTAAACAGCCTGCACATTAAATATTACTGTCGCTGGAGTTAAGCCTTGTACTGCCATTTGCAAAATACCACATAAGGTGAATTTCAAAGCAATATCTCTTGTAGTTGGCATCAGATTGAATAATCTGATTTAATGAACGTAAGTCTCCACGTTCGTGCCACAAAAGATATTAAACTGACAAGAGAGTTCACTGTCGTGGTAAGTATGTTGAATCTGTTTGATATTTTCAAATCAAATCAGATCTTCTGTTATCAGCTAAAATGAGAGTGACTACTCAAGTTCTATGTGTACCAATCAGTTAAATAACCAACTTATTCCATTACTTGTTTTACTGTTTTGAATGAATAGACGTTGCACTTCATGTGTATTTTACGTGTAATGAAACAATGACTGCGATAGGATCTCGTTAAAGTCCTACTACATAGTTGTCATAACATAATTTGTAAAACACTTGCATTGTCTCAAAGAAATAAATTGAGTCACTTGGTGGATTAAACTTTCTGTCTTCACCAAAATGAAGCAGCTTACATCTGATGACTGCACTGTCTCAAAAAATAACAAAGCTGAGCCATTTGCCGATTACCGTTCTAACCTCTTATACTAAAATGAGGCAACTTCATTTGCTGCAGTAAGGTGGCACAGGATATGGCGCCCTACACTTTTTGAGTGCCAATGTGTCCACAGTAACTGTCATGTTGGTGTTTGATATTTACTGTCAGCTCATACTTTCTGAACTTTTCCAAAAGTAAAATCAGTTTTCAGGATGCCTTTTAATAAAAAGCCGAGATGCTGGCCGCCATTGATGTTTTTGCAATTCTAGTCACCTGATTAATCTACCCTTATCAGAGAAAAGACTCATTCCAACCATTTTACATAAGAGCTTTCATCTTTGACAGTTGTAACGACAGCCGGCCGCGGTGGCCGTGCGGTCCTGGCGCTGCAGTCCGGAACCGCGGGACTGCTACGGTCGCAGGTTCGAATCCTGCCTCGGGCATGGGTGTGTGTGATGTCCTTCGGTTAGTTAGGTTTAAGTAGTTCTAGGGGACTTATGACCTAAGATGTTGAGTCCCATAGTGCTCAGAGCCATTTGAACCATTTTAAGTTGTAAAGACATAGTTATATTTTCATTATATAACTACGCGCATGAACACATACTAATACGATTACATAAATCACATTTTCCTTACATTTACAATATCACTGCAATATTGTACAATATCAGATAATTATCAGGTAGAACCGATGTAAAATTCAGCGATGCATTATGTCGGTGCATTGAACCAAGTCTGCCCTCTGGTAGCCCAGACAGCCAGGGAGATGCGTGTAGCAGCACTAGATTGAGATTTTGAGAACCATACAATAATTTCTCAGAAACATCCCTAAAACTGTTTGGCAACTTGTGCTCATCGATTTACTTTCTGTACTGGAGCTGAATTATCCATCTAAACTTGTTTCATATTTTCTTATATTTTTGATGAAGCATTCTGAACAGTTCTTACGTAATATGCGACAGTAAGTTAGTAAATTTAATATTTCCACTACAAGAAGATCATTTTATTCGTAAATTACAATGAATTTCTGTCATCTTTCACTCTGTGAGCAACCTACAGTTCGTTCTTCCTTATCTGCTGCAACAGCTGTGAGAGAAAGTTCGTCGTGGCCGAGCGGTTCTAGGCGCTTCAGCCTGGAACCGCGCGACCGCTACGGTCGCAGGTTCGAATCATGCCTCGGACATGGATGTGTGTGGTGTCCTTAGGTTAGTTAGGTTTAAGTAGTTCTGAGTTCTAGGGGACTGATGACCTCAGATCAGTCCCATAGTGCTCTGAGCCATTTGAGAGAAAGCTCACGGCTTCGGTACCTCATTAGCTGTGTGATATCACGCTCGTTTGCTGATGCAAGTTCACCTGTAAGCCCGAATATAGCTGGAAAAGCTGTACAAGTAAACTCAGTAGCTGTCCCTCACTTACCTATAGTAACTGAATACGACCAGAACGAAATTCAGAAACGGAATCTTACGCAAACCATAGAGTTCGTACTGCACTCTGTGTGTGGACTGGACAGGTAACTTTTGATAATCATCATCTGACAGATGGAAGGTGTTCACCTTCATTAATTATTACTATGCTGTTATTACTACTATTGTTTTTCATTCATTCTTGAGAGCGTTTCTGTACCTTAATTCCACTATTTTTTAATTGTGTAGTTAGAACGATACAAGCATTTTTCCTGTTTCCTTAGCTGTTCATTTAATTTTCAGAGTAAAAGTAGACACAAAGTCACGAAAGCTGACGATAGAAAGACGGTAGTATGCCATAAACATACAATCATTTCTGATATTTTATCATTATGAGGACAAAGCAGTTCACGTCGAAGCATGATTCTGAACTATTGCTACAGCTACCAGAAAATCACAAATACGTGTCCTCAAATAGACTAGAATGGTTTTCCGGTGTTTTAGCTGTTGGCTCCATTGAGTTAATTGAAAAAGGTAGACTATGTTTCATGACACTTGGATTCTAATGCCTTTGTAAAGAGGTACGAAAATGTTGAAATACAGAGAATACCTTGCTTTTGGATCACAATCCAAGAGTTATCGACTGATAGTTGCTCTTCTGACATGTGATACTAAAACTGTCCGTAAGAACCCTGGCAGCCGTGATTCAATAAGGCTTACTGTGAGAGTTGGGAAAACCGAGCTCCTTTGTAAAATTTATAATCCTGTGGAAATTTATAATCTACGGAAAAGAATAAGTGGAGGAGCAGTTTGTCCCGAACAGTTTATTATTCATATTGAAAATCGAATACTGTGTCTAGAATCACAAGAGGAGGAGGTATACTTGGAAAAAGGCCGGAGATAAGGGATGGTAAGGCGAACCAGGGATAGATATAGGCCCAAATCAAATTGTAGTAGTGGTGAAGAGATGGCTGAAATTTGACTAATCCGCAAAGAAGTGGGATGCGAAGTCATTAAGGAATGAAGAGCTACCCCTGAAGTTCTCTGACGCTACAGATAACGAGCAGCTCAGTAGGTAGTTAAGTCGAAGAGAAAGACATCTGTAAAAAGAAGAATCACAGATGTTGTAAAGGTATAGAGAAGGTAACGGCGAAGAAACCTTGGATAACAGTAGAAATACTTCAGCTGATCGATGAAAGAAGGAAGTACAAAAATGTTGAAGGAAATTCGGAAATGCAGAAATACAAGTCGCTTAGGAGTGAAATAAATAAGAAATGCAGGGAAGCCAAGGCGAAATAGCTGCATGAAAAATGTGAAGAAATCGAATGAGAAGTTATTGCAGGAAGTACTGACTCAGCATATAGAAAAGTCAAAACAATCTTCGGTAAAATTAAAACCAAGGATGTTAACATTAAGAGTGCCGCAGGAATACCACTGTTAAAGGCAGAGGAGAGAGCGGTTACACTGAAAGAGTGTATTAAAGGCCTCTATGACAGGGGAGACTTGTGTGATGAAGCGACAGAAGAAGAAGCAGGGGTCAATATGGAACAGATAGGGGATCCAGTATTAGGACAGAATTTGAAAGGCAGAAGGGGTAGATCACACCGAATCATAATTTCTAAAATCATTGGGAGAATTGGTTACAAACCTACTATTCACGTTGGTGTGTAGAACGTACGAGTCTGGCAATATACCGTCTGACTTTTGGAAAAACGTCACCCACGCAATTCCGAAGACTGCAACAGCTGACAAGTGGGAGATTTATCGCACAATCAGCTTAACAGCTCATGTATCCAAGTTGCTGACAGCAATAATATATACACTCCTGGAAATTGAAATAAGAACACCGTGAATTCATTGTCCCAGGAAGGGGAAACTTTATTGACACATTCCTGGGGTCAGATACATCACATGATCACACTGACAGAACCACAGGCACATAGACACAGGCAACAGAGCATGCACAATGTCGGCACTAGTACAGTGTATTTCCACCTTTCTCAGCAATGCAGGCTGCTATTCTCCCATGGAGACGATCGTAGAGATGCTGGATGTAGTCCTGTGGAACGGCTTGCCATGCCATTTCCACCTGGCGCCTCAGTTGGACCAGCGTTCGTGCTGGACGTGCAGACCGCGTGAGACGACGCTTCATCCAGTCCCAAACATGCTCAATGGGGGACAGATCCGGAGATCTTGCTGGCCAGGGTAGTTGACTTACACCTTCTAGAGCACGTTGGGTGGCACGGGATACATGCGGACGTGCATTGTCCTGTTGGAACAGCAAGTTCCCTTGCCGGTCTAGGAATGGTAGAACGATGGGTTCGATGACGGTTTGGATGTACCGTGCACTATTCAGTGTCCCCTCGACGATCACCAGTGGTGTACGGCCAGTGTAGGAGATCGCTCCCCACACCATGATGCCGGGTGTTGGCCCTGTGTGCCTCGGTCGTATGCAGTCCTGATTGTGGCGCTCACCTGCACGGCGCCAAACACGCATACGACCATCATTGGCACCAAGGCAGAAGCGACTCTCATCGCTGAAGACGACACGTCTCCATTCGTCCCTCCATTCACGCCTGTCGCGACACCACTGGAGGCGGGCTGCACGATGTTGGGGCGTGAGCGGAAGACGGCCTAACGGTGTGCGGGACCGTAGCCCAGCTTCATGGAGACGGTTGCGAATGGTCCTCGCCGATACCCCAGGAGCAACAGTGTCCCTAATTTGCTGGGAAGTGGCGGTGCGGTCCCCTACGGCACTGCGTAGGATCCTACGGTCTTGGCGTGCATCCGTGCGTCGCTGCGGTCCGGTCCCAGGTCGACGGGCACGTGCACCTTCCGCCGACCACTGGCGACAACATCGATGTACTGTGGAGACCTCACGCCCCACGTGTTGAGCAATTCGGCGGTACGTCCACCCGGCCTCCCGCATGCCCACTATACGCCCTCGCTCAAAGTCCGTCAACTGCACATACGGTTCACGTCCACGCTGTCGCGGCATGCTACCAGTGTTAAAGACTGCGATGGAGCTCCGTATGCCACGGCAAACTGGCTGACACTGACGGCGGCGGTGCACAAATGCTGCGCAGCTAGCGCCATTCGACGGCCAACACCGCGGTTCCTGGTGTGTCCGCTGTGCCGTGCGTGTGATCATTGCTTGTACAGCCCTCTCGCAGTGTCCGGAGCAAGTATGGTGGGTCTGACACACCGGTGTCAATGTGTTCTTTTTTCCATTTCCAGGAGTGTAGAAGTATGGAAAAGAAAACTGAGGACCTCTTGGTCCTTGGCTCTATCAAAGGTAAAGGCGCCAGAGAGGCAATTCTGACGTTGCGGTTGATAATGGAAGCAAGGCTGAAGAAAAATCATGACAGGATTTGTCGACGTGGAAAAAGCGTTCAACAATGTAACATGGTGTAAGATGTTCGAAATTCAGAGAAAAATAGCGGTAAGCTGTAGAGAAGAACGAATGATATACAATATGTACATGAACCAAGAGGAAACAATAAGGCTGGAAGACCAAGTACTCAGATTGAAAAGTGTGTAAGGGACAGAGTCTTTCGCCCTACTGTTCTGTCCACACATGGTGGAAGCAATGACGAAAATAAATGTTTCAGGAGTGGGATTAAAATTCAAGGTGAAATGCTATCAATGATAATACTCGCTGATAACATTGCTATCCTCAGTGAAAGTGAAGAAGAATTATCTGATAAGCTGAATGGAATCGAACAGTCTAATGAGAACGGATTATGGATTCAGAGTAGATCAAAGAAAGACGAAAGTAATGAGAAGTAGCATAAATGAGAACCGTGAGAAACTTGACATCAGGATTGATGGCTATGACTACCATTGGCGAAAAAGGCATTTCTGGCCAAGAGAAGTCCACAGGTATGAAGCATAAGCGAAACTTCCTGGCAGATTAAAACTGTGTGCCGGACCGAGACTCGAACTCGGGACCTTTGCCTTTCGCGGCCAAGTGCTCTACAAACTTTTTTTGTTTGTTTGTTTAAATCTCATTTTGCTCTATATTGGTCGATGAATTTGTTCGTGGCGGACGTCCGATGACAGCCGTTCAGGTTCTTTGTTGATCCGTTGACTCAGTTTTTTATTACAGAAGGTAGCTAACCCTCTGGCGGAGCACGCTGAACTACCGTGCCGGCAGCTGAGCTACCCAAGCACGACTCACGCTCCGTCCTCACAGCTTTACTTCCGCCAGTACCTCGTCTCCTAGTCTCATATCAGCGCACACTCCGCTGCAGAGAGAAAATCTCATTCTATAAAGCATAAGCCTTAATCTGAGGATGAAATTTCTGATAATGTACTTCTGGAGCACAGCATGTGTGGTAGTGAAACGTGGAGAGAGGAAAACCGGAAAAGAAGAAACTCGAAACATTTGAGATTTGGTGCTACAGAAGAATATTGAAAATTATGTGGACTGATAAGAAATGAGGAGATTCTCCAGAGAATCGACAAGGAAAGGAATACATGGAGAACACAGACAAAAAGAAGGGACAGGATAGTAGGAATCTGCTAAGATATCAGAGAATAACCTCCATGGTACGAAAGTAAAACTGTACAAGAAGGCAAAGGTTGGAATACATCCAGCAAATAATTGAGTGTGTAGGTTGCAAGTGCTACTCTGAGATGGAGAGGTTGGCGCTGGAGAATGGGCCGCATGAAACCCGTCAGAACACTGTTGACTATTAAAAAGAAAAAAAATAATAATCTTAACTACTGGGCGAGGTGTGAGAGCTTTAGTGAATTTAACGATTTAGGTGCTGAGTGTACACAAGCTAGATGCGTCCATTTGTATACAGCCATTAATGATGAGAAGCTACTTCCGACGCCTGTCGGTGAGTTGATGTGAGGGTTTCCCGTGACATCACGTGAATACTTTTATATTTAAGATGAGGGAGTTATATGAACTTTGCCATAACCTGGCACTTTATAGAGTAGCGTAGCAAATACTTGGTAAACTGTGTTCAATGGTAGTCTTTTGCCAATGAATTTACCTTTCTACACAATTTCTTGTGATTGGCGGTGTCATATGCAGCTGACAGAGCTGTCAATCCCATTCCTGTAACATGACATCCTTCGTATCCATTTTCTGTGTTCTGGATCAGACTAAGGATCTGACCACCACAACATGACTTTACAGCACACAAAAACCTGCCTGCTCGATTATAAGGTTTTTATCGACATATCGTGAGATGCGAGAGAGGACCAACCTTTCCTTTATAAACTTGGTTACTATATATAAAAACAGTATTGAAGTGTAGTTTTTGCCTGACATAGTATGTGTAACTTACTTTTTGTCGCCCCTCGTACTATAAAATTATCTACGTAGTACCATAATAAATGTCCCATACACTCCGCAATGATAATTACAGCCTAACAGAAAATTTGAAGATTGTGGGATTGGTCGTTTGGGAAACAGAAACTGATCTGCACGCTCACCCATAAGT
Source organism: Schistocerca nitens (assembly GCF_023898315.1). Taxonomy (NCBI): domain Eukaryota; kingdom Metazoa; phylum Arthropoda; class Insecta; order Orthoptera; family Acrididae; genus Schistocerca; species Schistocerca nitens. The sequence continues at coordinate 409,175,257 of NC_064618.1, forward strand.
GAAGCCCGAGCTGCAGTGTCCAGACGAAATTCAGCGTCCAATATTGTCTCGCATCACAACACGTATCAGTGCTTAAGGTCAACATTTCGAGCATTTAATATGACAGTCATAATAATAAACACACGAAACATACCTGAGTTATTTGTCGTTTGGGTTTAAGGCGCTCTACATGACTATTAAAAGTACAAAAACTGAATGCAGGTAAAGACATTAATGCGAATCAGTAAAATGAGCTGTAAATAACACTAAAATTTATTGCACTGATTATTTACATATTCCAAAATAACTATTAAATATTATTAAATCCAAACTTAATAGAACTGTCAAATATTATTAAATCGAAATTTAATAGAACTGGATGCCGCACTTCTACAATGTTGCACCAGATACGAAATCTACTTTTAACAGTAGTCTGCGTGGTAATGCCGTCAACTCGAATCGCTTTATCACTCGTTTCTTTAACGGACAGAACGTCCCTCTTTTCCCACGAGCCGCTACATCTCAGAAAAAACTTGACATACCAGATTGTAGCGCTCCGAACATTGCACGCTGTTGGATGCTCCTGCTGAAATACGACAAAGTAAATAAATAATTACGACTTTCTGACGCAGCTTCAGGTAGAAAGCGGATAATTTTGCACTGAAACGTCCCACAGTAATGGCATCGACATCTGAGCTATATCATGTGAAAGCATTGTAAACAATGGAACATCACGCAGATTGGAAGACGGCGAGTAGCGTCAGATAACAGAGCTGTATTTTTCACATGTTTTACATAAATAAGAGGCGTGCGGAGCTGGTCTACGAAGATAACCGACTTCTAAACTCTACCGTCAAAATATACCACGTATACAGCTAACAAGTTTTATAAAAAAGTGTAAGTAGTGTATTTCTATTCAATGTTTTGAGTGGATGCGGAAAAATGTGGGAATGATTAGTGCAGAGGTACAGCATAGTCACATGCCTTTCCCCACTGTTACACATTCGTGAACACTAAAGTAACTTCGCACAGAAGATCTGCGACATTTAAGTTCAAATTCACAAAAATGTGTAAAAATTTTTCAATCGCACGAAATGGAAAGTGTCGTGATGTCTTAAATTAAAGAGCTTATAAAAGACTGCTTAAGAAACCGAGAACCTGAGTATACAAACATTTACTTTTTTTCTTTCATTGCGTACTTAAAGACCTGTTATCTAATATTAATGTAGGACAGACATTTTACAATGTTCCTCATGTAATAATATAACTTGTTCTATATTACAAGCAAATATTGGTTTCGGTAAAGACAACCAGAAATATATGTGGTGTACGTCCGAAAGGACAGACACCGTTTTGATCCAGCAGCCACCATGAATTAAGACAAAAGGAATTACAGACATTGGCTGCGAGTGGGCATTGATTTAAATCAATGTGAAAAGCTTAGAGAAAATCAGAGTAATAGTAATGAGTTAAAAGGGAATGAAGCAAAGTACAAGCCGTAAATTAGTTAAAGGAAGCAAAGGGTGTTAAGTAAAAATATTAGTAAGTTTTTAGAGAACAAAAGAAAGATAGGAAACGATACCTTCCGATTTGACATTACAAGTCTTGTACGTAATTGGAATGCATATTACGAGTGATTATGAAAGCGAAGCACTCTTTTTTCTGTATTTAAATAACGCATTTATTAAATCGAACCACCTATACAGTCTGCTGTTGGCCGAGTGCCAAACTAGGTGGCATCTCTGGCGTTCTCCATCCAGTTTCTGATGCAGGAGGGGGCGCAGCGCAAACAGTCCAAGTCGAAGAACTTGGGGAGTCGCCCCGGGAGTTGGTGTGACAAGCAGATGGCAGAGCGTCTGTCCTGACAGCAGAGGCGGCTGCAGATATGTTTCTGCTGCAGGTCGCTCCCCGGAGCACCAAATGTCTCCGAGCCACTCAGCCACTCAGCGCCCGGGCTATGGCGCAGGAGAGAAGAGCTCTGCTCCGAACAACGACTTTCCTGTCAGTGAAATCGACTTATCTTGTCACGCTAACTTTCTTTGGACATGACTAGCGAATTTTTTATACTAGTAGATTTGAAAGAGTTTCACGCCAGCTTTTTGCACGTATTTGCAAGAAACTACTTGAATCGGGACCATGGAAGGCCATACAGAGGACAAGGCAGAAAACTGCACCTGGCGAGGTACATGAAGAGGGGGTTCTAGCGTTGGCACATAATGACCCTACTGTTTCGTCGAGACGTATCGCCTCGGAATGTGGTATAAGTCAGAGAAGTGTTCTACCCATATTTCACCGGCGTAGATTTCACCCGTTTCACGTCTCATTACATCAAGCACTCTCCAGTGTGGATTTCGAACGGCACCAGGAATTTTGCCGGTTTGCTCTGCAGCGCCTACAAGATGATCCAACGTCTTTTCAACGGGTGAATTTTACTGATGAAGCGACTTTCACCAACCACGGTAATGTGAATTTGCATAAGATGCATTACTGGTCAACAGAGAACCCTGATTGGCTTCGACAGGTACAGCATCAGAAACCGTCGAGTGTGTTAACGTGTAGTGCGGCATCGTCGGAAATGTCATTGTGGGGCCGTACGTCATTCCGGGTATACTAAATGGCAATAACTATGCACATGCGAAACGTTCTGCCCATTTTGCTGGAACAGGTACCACTAACTACGCGTCAGTGCATGTGGTTCCAACACGACCTCTGTCCTGCTCACTCTTCCCGTGTGGCTACGGAGCTGTTAAATGAAAAGTTCCCGGACGACGTGCTGAAGTGAAGTGGCCAGCCCGGTCTCCTGATTTCACTCGTCTTGATTTTTTTCTGTTGGGAGCGTGTAATGAAATGATCGTACGACATTGTTGGCCGGGAGACATGCGGGGTGATGAAAGACACACAACACCCAGTCATCACGAGGCAGAGACCCCGCCGGGAATCGAACCCGGGACACTGTGCGCGGGAAGCGAGAACGCTACCGCAAGACCAAGAGCTGCGGACTGTTGGGAGCAATCAAACATAAAGTGTGTGCTCAAATACCAACTACGCCGGACGATATGAAGCAACGTATCATCGAAGCATGCGCTGATATCTTACGTGACACCCTCGCAGCCGTTCACAAATCATTCGAACGGCGACTACAAATGTGCATTGCATCAGAGGGGAAGCATTTTGAGCACATGCTTCAGTAAAGTTTTGCATATAGTTTGCATCTTTGTGTGTATTTGCTTCGTATTGCGATCAGTAGTAAATATTTTCAAATAAAAAACAAATACGTACGAAATAATTGTGACCAATAAGGGCCTCCTCATTTACATTTGCGTTTCTGTTACTTAAAATGTATTAACATCGTGTAGTATTTTAATACTGTATGTTGTCTACTACTGTGGTATCACAGTTGTCAAATAACAGAGTAATATTCATCAGTTAATTTTTGCCCAAAATATCGCAGTATGTATTACTATTATCTGGTAAATGGGCGTGTTTGTGTAAGGATGGACTAGCGACGTTTATCATGTACTCTACGCAGCTGGAAAGGTCGCATTGGACAACGCCGCTTCGAAGAACGAACACGATACGAGAACATACGCCTAAATATCATGATATTGTGGTGTCACCGCCAGACACCACACTTGCTAGGTGGTAGCCTTTAAATCGGCCGCGGTCCGTTAGTATACGTCGGACCCGCGTTTCGCCACTATCAGTGATTGCAGACCGAGCGCCGCCACACGGCAGGTCTAGTCTAGAGAGACTCCCTCGCACTCGCCCCAGTTGGACAGCCGACTTTGCCAGCGATGGTTCACTGTCTACATGCGCTCTCATTTGCAGAGACGACAGTTTAGCATAGCCTTCAGCTACGTCATTTGCTACGACCTAGCAAGGCGCACTATTCAGTTACTATGAATGTATTCTGAACAGATAATATTGTGAATCATGTACCATCAGGAGCGACGTTCATCATTAATGGATTAAAGTTAAGTATCATAGTAATTACGTCCGATTTCTGAATTCTAATTCCTTGTCATGTTCCAGACCTCACGTCAGTATAGTCCTTCCCTCCTCACGCCAGCCTGCGTGAGCTAAAACCCGTGCTTTTCGGCCTCCACTAATAACACGGTGTTGGCTCTTCTGTCAACACAACAGATATACACATATTTGAAACCGTCTTTTTAAGCTCATCATGGTACGCTAAAATTTTACATAGGGTCCTGCTTAAAAAAAGATAGCTTCATATCTCTGTAATAAAAAAATAGCGCAAGCATGAAATGTGATGTATACAAGTAGCCCCTGTCCCTGTAATTCACTGTCCAAATGGCGTCTTTGTATCTGTTACGGTTGGGGATGTACAAGGGGTGTTATGACTTAGCTGTCTCACTTAAACTTTCAAAACGCTGTAAAAATAACACCAATGGTCAGAACGACGTCAAACTGCAACGGAACATCATCATAGAAGTGGGGTATGCAAGAGGGAAGAAAAAGTGTGAAAATTGATCAATAGATGGTGCTGTGTCAGAATACGTACATGAAAATACCTGTCATGAGCACGGCCCATTGAAGTCGGTACACGGCTTTTCCTCCTTTGGCGTCTGCGACGTTCGCCATGACTGTCTCAATGCTGCATCGCGCTCTGCTTGCAAAGCTGCGTTACAAGAATGATGACTGTGAAACATGTCGCTCTGCAGAAGTTCCGCGCACTGAAGGGTTTGAAAAAAAGTCTTTGGTCGGACAACTGCCGTGGGCCTGGAGAAAATGATTCGGAAATTCTAAAAGACGGGTTCTTTTGGTGTGCAACCTTGTAGAGGGAGGAAACGATCTGACGTCAGTGGAGGCAGTGGCCACAGCAATGCAGGAGGAGACGAATGGTGGTGTGAAAAAGTATAGTGCACGGAGAGATGCCCTAACATTGGACATACACGTGAGAACGGTCGTAAAATCCTGCGAAACATCCTTCATTGCTATCCATTCAAAATTACCCATGTACACGAGTTGTTTCCTGTTGACCTGCCAGCAAGAGAGACCTTTGCTTTAGAATTTCTTGCTCACATGGAAGCGGACAGCGATTGGTCGTGGAAGATTTTGTGGACAGAAGAAGCCCCTTCCATCTGATAGGATATACCAATAAACAGATTGTCGAATAGGGGCAACGGAAAATCCACACGCAAATCAAACAGTACCATTCCATCCTTAAAAGGTCACTGTGTGGCTCGGGTGTACGGCATCATTTATCATAGGGCCATATTTCTTATAAGAGACAGGTGCTTCCCGTCCTGTTACCTGTACCGTCACTGGTAAGCGCTATGAGTGTCTTTTGCGCAACCACGTCATTCCAGTTCTCCAACAGTGTGGATGTGTGGATGGGATCATTTTTATGCAAAATGGTGCGCCTGCGCACATTGCCAATCTAGTTAAGCAGCCGCTGAAGGGACATTTCGGGAATGCCAGAATTATCAGCCTCCATTTCCCTACAGCCTGGCCCTCCCGATCACCTGATCTTAATTTGTGTGACTTCTGGCTGTGAGGCTATCTGAAAGATGTTGTGTTCAGTGTTCCGAGTGCAAACGTAGCTGCAGTGAAGACACGCACTACGCAACACATTCTGAAAGTGGCCCCGGGAACACTTCCATCAGTTGTGGAACATGCTGTTTCTCGATTTCAACTTGTTACAGAAAACGGTGGACAGCGTATTGAACATGCTTTGCGCCAGTCACACGGAAATGAATAATCCGATTTGGTTTTGATTTATGCTTTTTATGCGGTTTTTGGCCTCAGGACAATTAATAACCGATGTGAGTGATGCTTTTTATGCGGTTTTTGGCCTCAGGACAATTAATAACCGACGTGAGTGATGCTTTTTATGCGGTTTTTGGCCTCAGGACCATCAAAAATCGATATTTCGCACCCGGTGGATGGCCTTACGTAACTAACATTATCACACATGTACACCCATGCACACTGAGTAGCACAGTTTGCTTCACGTCAAACGTACACCTTCATCTGTCATTTGTAGTCGACCACTATTAAATTATAAAGCTCATCTATCTCTAAATTTTGTAACTATTTATTTTTCTTCTGCAATACGTTTTCCCCCTTCTGCGATAATATTCCGTTGCAATTAGAATTCATTCTGACCCGTTGTGTTCTTTCTACAGTGGTTTGAAAGTTTAACTTTAATTATAATCACTGTATATATTATAAATATACTCTAGTGCAAAACTTAAGGACCAAAGTAATTTTTGTAAGCAACACAGCTGGATGAAACTTCGACCATACATGGTACTGCGACGTATAGTACAGAATATAATTGTAAGAAATATTCGATTACACAAATAGAAATAACACTTTTATTTAAAGACAATTGCTCTGAAATCAGTGCGATTCATGATGGTCGCCTGGACATTAGAGACGGGACATGGTTCTTAAAAGGAAGTGTGACTACCACGGACGGTACTGCATGCTCTGCAACCTGTTCGGTGTTGGCCACCATCTGGTAAGCAGTTCTTGTGGTACAGCGTTCGATTCTTCCAACAATGCACTTGATGACAGCTGTATGTTCGTTGGTGCATATGGACGTGCTACATTATCCCTCCACAGCGCGTTTCCCACGTGCCCTATGGAATTTAAGTGGCGGAACGAGCAGGTCAGTCCATTCGCCGAATATCTTCTCGTTGAAGGAGCTCCTCCATCTTCGCCGTTATATGCAGTTGTGCACTGTTATCCATTAAAATGAAACCAGAGCCAAATGCACCCCTGAAAAGGCGCACATGGGGAAGGAATATTGTGTCTCAATAGACTTGACAAGGGCATGTACTGCGTTCTAAGAGGTGAGTACATCCATGCACCATTGTGGCTCCATGCACCATAACACCTGGACCACCAAAACGATTACGTTCGACAATGCGCTAATTGTTCCACCTCACCCTATATGAAGATACGCCCAATATTGTCGAATATGATCGTTGGTGCTCCATTTGTAACAGTCTGGGAAAGCATAATGTTGCATGGGCGCACTAACCTCCAAACCTTTGAACACAGTACACTCACCGGTCAATGATATTCTGACACTGCAGTCTTTCTCCATGTGCTTATTTCAGGGGTGCATTCGACTTTGGCTTTATGTTTGTGGATGACAGTGCTCGACCGTATAGAACAGCGCTGGTGGAGGAGCTTCTTCAAAGAGAGGATATCACTGTTCGACATGGGTTCTATTTCTGATATTAAAGTATGTGCTTCTAGACCATTTTACTGTGGGAAATTCAAATATGTAAACAAAATATCGTTGTCAGGGATACTTTTTATTTGGCAAACACAGAGACGTTATAGAGAGATACGGGTATGTTGCCGCATCCAGTAGTGATAGAACGTGATAATTTCTTGTGCAACAGCAGGTGGGAAGAATCAGACATCATTAGGTTATCCCCCGCCACACCTATGTCATTAAGACCACCTGAAACATCTCATTAACTCGAACGGCGACAGCCTGTCGCTGCCTCGGCAGTAAAGCTTCAAGCCTCCTAGGGGCAGGTGCATCGAGTTTACAACAGTGGTGGTAGCCGCAACTTGTGTCAGTCTTAACGAGTGGTTTTTTTTTTTGGCTGACAAATAACTGTCTGTCATATTTCTGAGCACGGTTGAATTTTTTAGTTCCTATGTGTAAACTGATTGAGCCTGGTGCTGAAGTTAAAACGACTGCTTGTTTTTACACATTAGCGTTCCTCTAGTTCCCTACTATTAATTTAATACAGGTGTATTACCAAAGTGGTATTTTTAAATGTGCAGAAATGCCACGTCGTCGTGGATTTCGATATAAGCCGGACAACTTCTGCTACATCTGTGGGAAGTTCACTTTTGCCAGAAATAGGAAGAAAATTTCTTCAGTCATAAAGAAAGCATACAAACATTACTTTGGAGGTAGGAGACCAAGATAAAGAATGGGCACCACATTTCTGTTGTGCTACATGTTACTGCAAACTAATTCAGTGGTGGAAAGAATGTGGCGTTGTTTGCTGTTCCCATGGTGTGGAGGGAGCCTAAGGACCATGTTACTGATTGTTATTACTGTCTAACAAAAATTCAGGGTTTTACAAACAAAAAGTCGAAGAGGCACATTGTTTACCCAGATCTGCCTTCAGCGAGAATACCAGTGCAGCATTCCGACAACCTTCCAGTACCTTCAAGAGCTTGAGGTCAAATTCCGAGTGACAGTGAAATAAGTAGTACTGAAGAAATCACAGATGATGATTCTTTATATCACTACACAAGTGAGTCATCGCCACATTTGTTAACACAGGCAGATTTAAATGATTTAGTACGTGATCTAGGACTAAGTAAACAAAAGGCGCAGCTGCTTGGTTCAAGATTACAAGAGTATAATCTACTGCACCAAAGTACTAAAATCAGTGTGTTCAGGCACAGAGAACATGCCTTTATTTCTTATTTTTCAACTGACGAAGCACTGACATTTTGCAATGACGTTTCTGGCCTGATGAAAGTGCTGAACTTCACTTATATTTCACAGGAGTGGAGACTTTTCATAGATGCATCGAAAACAAGTCTGAAGGGTGTTTTGCTCCATAACGGAAATAAAATACCCTCTGTTCCAGTAGCTTACACTAGTTTGACAAAAGAGAATTACGAATTCGTACAAAGGATGCTAAATACATTAAAATACAATGAACACAAATGGAAAATATGTGCAGATTTCAAGGTAATTGCTATGGTACTGGGAATGCAACAAGGTTACACAAAGTATGCCTGTTTTCTTTGCGAGTGGGATAGTCGAGACCGAAATTCTCACTACGTGAAAAAGAAATGACCTAGGCGAAGATGGAAAGTTGGCGAAAACAATGTACAACGTGAAAGTCTGGTAGCCCCTGAATATATACTACTTCCACCGCTTCACATCAAACTTGGCCTGATGAAACAATTCGTGAAGGCCATGGATCCAACAGGATGTGGGTTTGCATATCTAGCTACCAAATACCCCTGTCTTTCAGCTGCAAAAATAAAGGAAGGTGTATTTGTGGGCCCACAAATCAGGGAGCTGCAGAAAGATGCAAATTTTGAAGCATGTTTAACTGATAAAGAAAAAACCGCATGGGACTGTTTCAAGATGGTGTCGGAAAACTTCCTCGGAAGAAGAAGAGCTACTAACTACAAAGCAATGGTGAAGGATATGATCAAAGAATATCAGGATTTGGGGTGCAATATGTCTTTGAAGGTACATATGATGGACTCTCATCTGGACTACTTCACAGAGAGTTGTAGTGACGTATCGGATGAACATGGGGAAAGATTCCATAAAGACATTTCTACCATAGAAAGGCGCTATGGAGGGAAGGGGGTACCTTCTATGTTAGCAGATTATTGCTGGAATATCATTCGAGAGAAGAAAGATTCACAATACAAGAGAAAAAAGTGAAGTGCATTACAAGGCAGTGGCTCATTGTTTGTCAATTTTCTGTAATTTCTCATGTCAAATAAATGCTTCAAAGTGTATACACAAAGGCTACTGTATTATATGTTAGATCCCACCCTCCATTAATGTGATGAACTTATAACATCATAAAGATGTGCATTTGTTTGTCGAATTTCACCTCACGTTTGCTGCACTATATCAGAAACTGAAAAGAGAAATAAAATTGCGATTACTCATAAACTATCCCTGACAGAAAAAAACCAAAAACAGTTTTCAATTCAGCACTCAAAATACAACTAGGATCACAATATTTTTTATCAGAAATAGAAAAAAAGGTTTTTTTTGTAGAACAGTGTATTCGGCGAACTGACTGGCCTGTCAGTTCCCCAACTTAAATGCCATCGACCTTGTGTGAGATGCGTGAGGCACAGGGCTTAATTTCGGCCGTAACGCGCCGGAAGGCATTCCGGCACCTCCCAGAGACCCTTTCTTTTCTTCTTTTTTTCTTCAAGAGTTAGGCACCGGAGATTTGAAATAGTACACGTGTATTAAATCACAACGTAACTATAATTTGCCGCTGCGCCAGCACAAGTGAACGCGACAATAGGCCGCCAACGTGATGTGACGGGCAGGAGGTACTGTGTGTGTGCGTGTGTTTTTGTGTGTGAGTAGGCACGTACAGTATACCCAAGATAAGTTGAGTATCATTCCAAAGTTGTGATCGGTACATATCGCCTTTTGTTCGCGACTGCCACAACCTCAGCGATGTAGTAGCAAGGCGACGTCTCATGTAGTGTGTGTCAATGAGAAATAAATAACACAAGCCGTGTTTGAATGTGAACGTCTGTCTAATGTGCTTTCACGAAATCACTTTTTTCCGTGTCGTAATTTATGTCATAGCTACTAATCAAATGTGCATATGGAGCACGCATGACTAAAATTTGGCAGCCTTTCGAGCCGATCTGTCCCTTTGTCCACGGCACTCTTGACCTTTCAACCTTTATCTGCCCGCACCCTTGTTAGAACATGGTTGACGCTATACAGTAGAGAGGAGCTCCCACAGGGGGCAAATTTGAACTCCCAATGGAGAACGGAGGTATATATGTTTGACCCGTAAGTCTGTCTGTCTGTCTGCCCCAACATAGTTCTCAAACGAAAGTTCCAATTTTAAAGCGGTTTTTTTATTTGAAAGCTGGATTAATCGGGACGGTTCTTAGCTACATTTCTGAAAGTATTGTTCAGCCTTTTAAATTTCATCAGCTATATGAAGTAAAAATGTTTTCCGCCAGCGTGCCCCCTTTGAAATATGTTGCTTAGTCCATTAAAACTACATCACATTATGTAGTACCAGATTGTAGAGCTCAGAAAGATGTATCTAAATAAAAGATTACGGTTGAACGATAATGATGATTTTTGTCTTATGAAGTCGCATGTTTCAGCACCTACAAAGCAGAAAAAGTGTGATTGTGATTCAACTGTGAAAGACAAACATATGCTCTCACCGACTTTTTGTGGTTCTTTTTGAGGTCTTCAATTCATTACTAAATCAAATGATTTTGCTCTGATAGTTTAAGCAGCGTACTGCAAGAGAGCGTGACGGCAGCCCACTTTCTTGTGACTTGACTTACAATTATAGCTACACCTTTTTTCTTGAGCTACTTAAATTAGCTAAATATATACTAATAGATAGTAAATGAATATATCTGTGAGTTACAGAAAGAAACATGTAAATCGCATAAGTTGTTCTCGAGTTATAATTGCCTATCTATATGTCTGTTTGTAAATTCAGTCTTTGTAGTCCATGAATCAGGCCGATCGTGCCTACGGCTTTTTCAATTTGAATCAGTTTACCTTGTTAGCCATGCTGCCTCACAGAGAAGCCAACAAACAATCGAACAGGCACTTTCGGAATTCACATTCAACAATATTTCTCACTCACTCTATGTACGTCAGTCGCTTGAAGTTCAGTTCTTGTTCTGCTTAGAACCGACAGCATTGTTTCGGTTTGTTCGTAGTGTTTATTTACACATTGTGACTTTGAGTGGACACGAGTGTTTAATAGTTATGTATACCTCTACAAAAATTAGTGACTTCTTTAAACCTAAAAGACAAAAAAGTAAGTGAGAGCAATGAAAACAGTTTAGATGTAGAATCCACGACTTCAACTGTGGCTGGAGAAGAAGATGCAAACAACAGAGCAGATGATCCTTCTCCTACATCGTCGTCGCTAAATGAAAATTTCTGTAAGTTGGTGGATATGGACAAAACATCTATAGACAGTAATGATAATTGTAGTGATGATGAAAACCCAGATTGTTGGTCTATCGAACAATGTACAGATTATAAAGCTAAAAACCCGTGGTTAATTATTTAAAAAAGCTAGGTTGCCAAGTTTGTAGAAGTGTATCTACACTAGGTACTGAAAAAACGAAAGGGTTAAAACTGAGTGAGGAATGGGTTTTAGGAATTGTAAGCTCACATGGGACAAATAAAAAAGATCAACTAACGTCTCTTAGGAAAAAACTATTTGATCACCGCACATGTCAGGCTCACGGTTTAGCGAACAAAATTCAGACTAACGCAGAAAAACATCACATTCAGAACTCAGTTGCTTCCATGGTAAAGGAACAACAAATTGTTGCTGAGCGTGTATTTCACACAGCTTATAAGCAAGCAAAGTTAAATAGACCGTTTTATGAGTTTGAGACAGAAATTGATCTCCAAATTAAAAATGGTTTGGATATGGGCCGAGTACTAAATTCAGATGTTGCTTGCTCTAATATAGTGCTTCATATTTCTGACCAGATGACATCTGATCTAAAAAATAATTTAATAAAGAGTGACTCCAAATTTTCACTTCTTTGGATGAAGCCACTTCTCTTTCAAACAAAAACGCTTTGATTGTATACTTTAGAATCTTGTTAAAAGCAATCACAATTTTTTGACGGTTTTTGAGCTAAATGACACAACAGCAGCTGGTATCTGGAAAGAACTTTTAAAGCAGTTAGAATCACTAGGTCTATGCTATGACTTTTTGCGATGGAGCTTCTGTCATGTTAGGAAAAAAGTCTGGCCTCGCAAAGCAGGTGATGGAAATGTTTCCAAACTTATTCATCTGGCATTGTTAGAATCATCGTTTAGAACTCGCTGTGCACGACACCATAGAAGAAGTGAAAGGAATTAATCACTTTAAATCATTCATAGTTAAAGTTAGAAATATCTTCAGCTGCTCTCCGAAAAACAGCAGGGAGCTGGCAGTTGTTGCTAAAGGTTTGGAGCAAGAAATTTTAAAAATCGGTCGTGTGCTTGACACTCGTTGAGTGGCCTCCAGTTTATTGGCAGTAAAAGCTGTATGGAAAGATTACAGGGCTCTATACAATCATTTTCAGAAGCATCAGAGGACACAAAACAGGACTCAAAACAACGGTCTATTTACAAAGAGCTTTGTAATACATTGTCATCTACATCTTTTGTCTCCAACCTAGCTGTAATGTATGATGCCATAGAAGAGTTGGCCGATCTATCCCTACAGCTTCAAAGACCAAGTGTAAACCTTGTTCAAGCTCACAACGACATTACACTTTTAATAAAAGTGAAAGTAGGATTGATGCCATGGGACAACATGCAAATGTAGCTAACATTGCACTGGAAAATATGAAATTTCAATGTATCGAACTTTCTGAAAGAACAAATATTTCTAAGATTTCTGATAAACAGTTTGGCAAATAATTTGTCAGCAAGGCTGTTATCAACAGTGAATGCATATGAAAGCTACGATGTTGTTATGAATGACATGAAGGTCATACAGCCCAAATTCTGGCCTAAAAACATATCGATCACATACGGAGAAAATGAGATACTTCTAATGTGTGAAAGACTTAAGATTAACAGCCCTCGTGAAATAATAAAGAACTTCAGGGAGTACAAACAGGGTCTGGAACCAGTACTAAGCGGAGAAACGCCAACTATTCTTGTACAGCCACCAACGTTCAAAAAATTCTTATCAGTAATAAACAGCATTGCAGTGTCGAGTGCAGAGTGTGAACGTGGCTTTCCTGCAATGAACTTAATTATGACACCACTGAGATCTTCATTCTACATCAGCACTGTTTGTAGTTTATTACGTATAAGACTTCTGGGACCACCTGTAGCTACATATGAACCTGGGCGTCATGTAAAGTCTTGGCTGGCGAAGGGATGTTATTCTGCACATGCTACACAGTCAAAAGCACGAAGTGATAAAGTGTATAATGAAGACAATATTGTACTATGGAAATGTTTTTCTTAATCCATCTCAAACTGTTTGTGATTGTGTTTGAAATAATTTCGCAATGCTTACTTTTTCTTCCTTTGTTTGAGCCACTGAGTATGAACTTAGTTAAAACTATGAGCTCAGTTAAAATTCGATACGCCCTAAAAAGGTACTTTTTAACAATAAATATACAACGTATATTCTGTATAAATTGACTGGTCGTATGCCATTGACTTTTGTCAGAATAACAGATGTTTGTCATTTTAAGTTAATATGCCATGTTGAAAGTGTAATAAAATTTAAAGGGAAGTATTTTAATAAAGTTGTATACCCTCAGGTCAAAGCAATATACTTCATGCTGACAGGACTTGTTATTTTATGAGTGAAGGAAAATTAAATTCATATTTCAGACCATAAAATTGTAATCTCAAAATTAGCACTGAATACGATTTATTATTAATGTGATGTTCTTGATTTGGAATCATTTGTAATTTTATCATAAATGAGTTAACAGGTCTATACTCAATCCGACCGATTCGGTTTATTGGTCATTAGCGTTTTAAATGTTGAACTGCAAATCGAGCCAAAAATCTACTGAGATGCGGGATTCTTAAAGTTCTGAACTGGTGCTTGAAACGATGTAATATCTTCGTGCAGCCCACTGAAGTAAAATTGTTTAAATAACGGTTTAATGTACAAACCAATTTTTTTATATACACATTATGTTATTGGAAATAAAAAAGTAATTCTAACAGAGCTATAATGGAACTCAAGAAGGTTTGATATTTTTGTAAAATATCCGCCAAAGATGGATGATTGTTTATAAATGCGACCTTGAGTTAAATGGTCGACTTCGCTGTGAAGCTGATTTTAATTTAAGTGCATGTTCATTTTTGTAATAATTCTCCCCCAATGCCAAATGCGTTGATTGCATTTCCTACAAGATGTATTCTACGTGTAAAACGTTTTTCGGTCAGATTGCAGGAAATGTGTTAACATTTATGATAAGAGATCCCTTTTGATTGTTTGCGGTTTAATAAATAGATATTCGGTTTGCAGCGGGTACTCATGAAATATGTTTTTCTCAATTAAAATACAGTATGGCCTTGTAGCAAAGAACAAATCTGTCGTCTCTATGACGAGTTTATCATTTTCTGATTATTATAACGTAATGTATAGCGTCACAGAATTTCCCAGTTTAATGGTTAGTTCTGAATAAAACTGGTCTTTTTTTATCAGATCTATCTTTAATTGCTGTTGCTAACAACAAAATCTCACGATCCTTGCGGTTCTAGGCGCTTCAGTCTGGAATCTCATGGCCGCTACGGTCGCAGGTTCGAATCCTGCCTCGGGCATGGATGTGTGTGATGTCCTTAGGTTAGTTAGGTTTAAGTTGTTCTAAGTTCTAGGGGACTGATGACCTCAGATGTTAAGTCCCATAGTGCTCAGAGCCATTTGAACCCACGATTCTTGAATTTTCATAATTGTTTTCCAGCAATTAATTTCTGTATATATTTGAGTAAATTATTTTTGTATGAATCTGTGCTGTAGACAGAGAAAGCGTTTCTTTGGTTATGCTCTCTGCGGGAAGCAAGATATTGAAATATTTAAATTACATAGCATTTTCCACAACTATTGTTTTCGTTTAAAAACAATACTCAATGGTGCGCATTTTATGCGAGGCATATTGTAACTTAACTGCATTACAGTTTTGTTATAGAAGTAATTTTATTTAAACTAATTTCTGTGGGGTCATAATAGCCTGTGTTCTGTGTTTACAATAATGTATATTCGATAGCGCGAGCAGAACAAAAGGTAATGTTTATTGAGCGATTTGGTAGACAGGGCTGACAATAGTTGAATTCAATGTTTTAGCGTCGCGCAGCGTCACAACAGCAGTTAGGCCTACATTCCGTGTAGATTCAGAATTACTTTCCAAATTACAATGCTTAACAAGTTTCACTTGCATTTTAATCGCGCTTCACGTTTTAGTGTGAGTACAGAGAAATAATCAGTAGATGCAGAAAGAAAGAGGCGGAACTGACTTTCTGAGGTCTCTCCACACGACACATCTGCGCGCCCGAGCATTCAAAAGGCACGGATCAGCATGCCACCACTGGCAACGTGTGCTTGTGCTGCTGCTCCTGTGAGCTGTTTTAATGCCGCGGCGACCAGCTTTGATGCTGCCGCCATTGTTACTACTATGCTGAAGTTACGTGCCGATTGTTCATATGCGGCGACCCGCTGCTTGGCCCGGCCAGCGGCGCCACGGAGTAGAGTTGTGTCAAGTCGGCTAAAAATTACGAACAACAATAGTGGTTTTTTCAGTTCAATTTTTACACGTAGAGTCTCATGTTAATTAAATGGTGAAGACCTTTCTCTTTGCCTACTAACATAGAAACTACTTAATTATTTTACGAGTGTAAAAGTAAGTCATAGATATTTTTTATTCTATCAGTTACCTTTTACATTTAGAAGCGAATTTATTTATTACCTGTATAAATAAAACTTGTGATTTCTTTTTCACTCACTGTCGTGAAAGTTTCAAATGACAAAATATGACTGAAGAACATTACATATAGCCTTTCCCCATGGCAGTGTAACATGATCCGTGGGGAGGAGAGGAGAGGAGAGGAGGAAGATTACGCCAGCCTCAGGATGAGGAGGGGGGAGGGGGGCAATGGTTTATCTTAAACTTGCATTGTTATCAACTCAGGCGCGACGCAACGATCAGCTGCTATGGAACCCAAGGAAATTCTGGTCTGTAAAATCGGTAAGTGGGTCGAAGGCTTCCATCCAGTCACTCACTGATCAATCTGGCCTTACAACGGAAGACAGCAAAACGAAAGTTGAAATTTTAAATTTAGCATTTGAGAAATCTTTCACGCAGGAGGATCGTACCAACATACCGCCGTTTGAGTCTCGTTCAGATTCCCGTATGGAGGACATAGTGGTAGACATCCCTGGGGATGTGAAGCAGCTGAATGGGTTGAAAATAAATAAATCGCCAGGTCCTGATGTGATTCCAGTTAGGTTTTACAGAGAGTACTCTACTGCATTGGCTCCTTACTTAGTTTGCATTTATCGCGAATCTCTTGCCCAACGTAAAGTCCCGAGCGAATGGAAAAAAGCGCAGGTGACGCCTGTATACAAGAAGAGTAGGAAGACGGATCCTCAAAATTACAGACCAATATCCTTAATATCGGTTTGTTGCAGGATTCTCGAACATATTCTCTGTTCGAATATAATGAATTTCCTTGAGACAGAGAAGTTGCTGTCCATGCATCAGCACGGCTTTAGAAAGCATCGCTCCTGCGAAACGCAACTCGCCCTTTTTTCTCACATGATATCTTGCAAACCATGGACGAAGGATATCAGACGGATGCCACATTCCTTGACTTCCGGAAAGCGTTTGACTCGGTGCTCCACTGGAGACTCCTAACTAAAGTACGAGCATATGGGATTGGTTCCCAAATATGTGAGTGGCTCGAAGACTTCTTGAGTAATAGAACCCAGTACGTTGTCCTCGGTTGTAAGTGTTCATCGGAGGTGAGGGTATCATCTGGAGTGCCCTAGGGAAGTGTGGTAGGTACGCTGCTGTTTTCTATCTACATAAATGATCTTTTGGATAGGGTGGATAGCAATGTGCGGCTGTTTGCTGATGATGCTGTGGCGTACGGGAAGGTGTCGTCGTTGAGTGACTGTAGGAGGATATAAGATGACTCTAAATATGGATAAATGTAAATTAATGCAGATGAATAGGAAAAAGAATCCAGTATTGTTTGAATACTGCATTAGTAGTGTAGTGCTTGACACAGTCACGTCGATTAAATATTTGGCGTAACATTGCAGAGCTATATGAAGTGGGACAAGCATGTAATGGCAGTTGTGGGGAAGGCGGATAGTCGTCTTCGGTTCATTAGTAGAAATTTGATAAGATGTGGCTCATCTGTAAAGGAGACCGCTTATAAAACACTAATACGAGCTATTCTTGAGTACTGCTCGAGCGTTTGGGATCCCTGTCAGGTCATATTGAGGGAGGACATAGAAGCAATTCAGAGGCGGGCTGCTAGATTTGTTACTGGTAGGTTTGATCATCACGCGAGTGTTACGGAAATGCTTCAGGAAATCGGGTGGGAGTCTCTGGAGGAAAGGAGGCGTTCTTTTCGTGAATCACTACTGAGGAAATGTAGAGAACCAGCATTTGAGGCTGACTGCACTACAGTTTTACTGCCGCCAACTTACATTTCGCGGAAAGACCACAAAGATAGGATAATAGAGATTAGGGCTAGTACAGAGGCATATGGGTAGTCATTTTTCCCTCGTTCTGTTTGGGAGTGGAACAGGGAGAGAAGATCCTAGTTGTGGTACGAGGTACCCTCCGTCACGCACCGTATGGTGGATTGCGGAGTATGTATGTAGATGTAGATGTAGGAAATGCACACGGAGTTAACGTTTCGTGAAGACGTGGAAAGTCGGAATTGTACGAGACCTAGATGGAGCAGTAATATCTTCATCGTCATTAACCGCTAAATGCCTTGTTGATAAATACTGAACATACGTTCATAGAGCAGCTACAAAGCAACTGTTCGAACGTTGCGGCTGGTAGCATTTGAAAACATGATGTCATAGTCACGAAGACTACAGACTTGTGGCAATACGTATGAAGCAGAACTATGGAGCAAAGTGACACTGGTACGGCGGCAGGCGGTGGCAGCTGTTGTTTATATTGGAACCTTGTGGTGTTATGTTTTTGATTATAAGATATTATAGTTTAAAAACCTAAATTTCTGAACAATATTTTCTAAAAAATGATTTCTCATCGTAAGTCTTATCACAAATCACAAGTGTGTCTATGGCCGGGGGAGAGGGGGTGGAGAGGGGGGGGGGGGATCGGTAGAAGGGGGTGCGTTCCGGCACCTCTAAAAATTTAGGAATTAAGCACTGGTAAGGTAGACGTACTGCAGCATGTCCACACGCACCAACAAACATCTAGCATTTGTCAAACGCTCTGGTGGTAGAAATGGAAATGGAAATGCCGTGTGGCTAGGGTCTCCCGTCGGGTAGGCCGTTCGCCTGGTGCAAGTCATTCGAGTTGACGCCACTTCGGCGACTTGCGTGTCGATGGGGATGAAATGATGATGAAAGACACACAACACCCAGTCATCACGAGGCAGAGAAAATCCCTAGCCCCGCCGGGAATCGAACCCGGGACCCCGTGCGCGGGAAGCGAGAACGCTACCGCAAGACCACGAGATGCGGTCTCTAGTGGTAGAAATAGAACGCCCCACCACGAGAGCTCCTTCCAACTTTGTTGCCAGCATGGAAGTGGGTTACAGAGCTTGCATTGTCGTCCGTGGTTGTTATATACACTTTGAAGAACCATGTCCGGTCCGATGTAATGTCAATGGCATTGTCAGTGAGAGGAGATATGTGATCTGTTGATTTAAAAGATGTGTAGTTAAAAATCCTACATCAGGAAAGCAAATTTATTTTACTGATTACCATTTTGGGCTCACTACTGAGTCATCTCAAGTTCAACCTAAAACGTTGTTCACTATGTGAGTCCATTACACACCGTCGTATTTTTTAGAGCTAAGTCGCCGTACTTAAATAACAAATCGTAAAGCGAAAATCTTAGATGGTTGTGTAATCTGGTAACGTTAATTACCAATCGAATGTTGTTACAGAGGTCATTTTGCGACACGTATGTAAAATGATCGACAGCGATGATAGTTGTATCGCCCATGAGTGGATGTAAACAAGATATCATTTCTAACTTTTATATCAGGAACAAGGAAGCGTCTGTGTGATAATAGTCAGCCAACAAGTGTAAACATCGTCTCATTTGTCATGGTTCCATTCCGTATTTCTTTCAGTCATATTCTGTACTGTAGTAGTTCTATCTTTGTACGGTCCAAGTTTCAGCGAGCTATGTGACCTGGCAGTGACACATCATGCGAAAGTTACTTTCGGCCTTATGTTTTGCACACCAGTGTATTTTATAGATTGTACGATTCACACAACCTACGCTGTATTCTGAAAAATTCCAGTTTCAAATGATAAAGTCCTAAATGTAACCGAACGTAACCAGCCACCATGGCAAGATCCAAAACAGTACACAGGAATGGCGGTGACAAACGGCTTTAATCAAGTAAGCGACCTGCTCCTCCGTCGCATAGTGGGGTCGTGCAGCCCCCCCCCCCCCCCCCCCCGCGCTCTCGCCTAAGTCCCAAACAGCAGGTAGAAGGTCGATATTCGATATTGTAAACCTGTGCCCCAACACACAGCCTATGTCGATCTCATCGACGTCGTCTTCTGCAGATGCACACAGAAAAACATCAGAAAATGATGTAATGACAAATAAAATGGTCGATGGTGATAAGAAACGAAAGTATACCTAACATCACTGCATTCTTTTTGAATTAATAAAGCATTCTTATTTTTTTCAGTTATTGAAGTGATTGAGTGCTGGAAATTCCAGTTCTAGTCTCACCTACAGGCAGCTATAACTGATTATCTAGACAGAAGATGAAAAGGGAGAAGGAAAGGAACTAATGATATCAACTGCGTCGGGACTCTGTATAGAAATATCGGCGACGTGTGGAAATGTGTGCCCCACCGGGACTCGTATCCAAGATCTCCTGGTTACTAGACAACTGCTTTAACCATTGACACCAGGACACTTCGTTTGTTGCAAATTCTCGGACTATCTCGGCATGGTCCCCGGCTGACTCACGTTCTCACCATGCTCCACATATCCACAACCTTAGTCCAAGCCCTCCAGACTAGCTAATCTTTACATTCCCTCTGGAGGTCGGACGTAAATGTGTGTCTACACTGAAGGGTTTGGATTAATTGCCTATCGAGGCGAATCAGTTGTATGTGAATGCATGGTCACTGATCTTTCGGATATGTCCGAGCTTAGGAGCGAAACATAGGATGACCTAGAGAGGATCAACAATACACGCAGGGACCCTCAACATAAACAAGTGCAACGTATTGCTCATAAATTGGCGCAAAGGCCCGTTATTTCCCGGTCACACGATTGACGAGAAGTCACTGGCAGTATGTATACTCAGCGGTTTGAAGTGGAACGACCGCATAGATAGTTGGTTTTCACTCCAATCTACACTCGAAATGTTCGCAAAAATACACGCTTCATGTCTGTGGTAGTCGTAAAAAGTCGTCCGAATTTTTTCAAAATGCTTTGTCCGACAATTATTTTGAGCAGTTAGTTCCTGGACAACACGAAGTGCAAATGTTTGTGATGACATGCTAGACTTCTTAGCCACAAAGTTGTCCAAATGGAGAGCGTCATGATATGATGCATTGCCTACAATGTCGTCGTAGTGAGACTGAATAACATAACATCCAAAACTACCAAAATAAACTCAAAAGATATCTTTTTGATTAATTATATAAAAATTTTCTTGGGGCCTTCCTAACAGACAGTCTACACTCCCTCCAAACTAATTACATAATAGTACACCAGATGCGGCGTAAATTCAAAGAAATAGCTTTGGCAACACTGAGAGTGTGGTACCAAATAAATTAATTAGATATGTATGTGGTGTGTGTGCTTTCGGGCATTTTCGCAAGAACACACACCACATATACGAGCGTATAATTAAGTCAATGATAGCCAGTGATCCCTTCAGTGCAGGTGCAAACCAAACTCAAAGTCTTGCGGGAATCGGCGTGATGCTTCGAGTAATGTGGCTAATGAGCATGGGCACTGCATCAATTGTGTAAGTTGAGAATTTGGGTCTGACGAGAGGCGAGGTTGGGTAGTTCGTGCGGTTGTGGTGACCAGTATATCTGGATGACATAGTGGTCAGCGCATCTGCCTAATAAGCAGAAGACATGGGTTCGAATCCCAATCCGCCACAAATTTTCACTTGATATAAATCCATGACTACAGGCAGCTAATTTCTGTCATTCCTTTGTGTCTTAAATTAATAAGAGGCGGAACAGGTCCCCCATGGCTCATAAAACAGGTCAGAAGCAACGAAAGAAGCATGCTAGATTTAAAAGGATGCAAAATCTGATAGATTGGAGATATCTTACAGACGCTCGAAACTTAACGTGAACTTCATTGCCAGATGCTTGTAGTAATTTCCATGACGAGACTGTCACGAAACCTGACAAAAAATTTAAAAGATTCTGGCCATATGTAAAGTTTACCAGCGGTAAGATGGGGTTTCTAAACACAGTTTTTTAAAATTTCTTCACCAAAGAATACGTAGTAAATATTCTCGAATTCGAATAAAGAAACAGCTGCCAAAATAAGTAATTTAGAAAAAGATAACCCCGGTTATCGATAAAAATTGAATTACACAATAAAAGTAGGTCTTCCGGTCCAGCTGGTATACCAGTTATGTTTCTTTCAGAGAAGCTGATGAAATACTCCATTTTAGCAATGGCAGACAATGGTGATCTCGAAGAAAGATCCGTACCTACAGACTGGAAAGTTGCATAGGTCACAGCACACAAAGAAAAAGAAGTAGAAGTAATCCGTTGAGTTGTAGGCCCATCTCGCTGACATCGATTTGGAGTAGGATTTTTGCAAGTATACTGTGTTCCCACATGAGAAGTACTTCAATGAAAACGATATATTGACACATAGACAGCACAGATTCAGAAAGAATGTAAACATGTTACTGCATTTTGTATTGATTGGAACCTGTTTGAGTTTAACAGGGTTCCCTTTGGTTTGGCTACTCGTGCAGCCGTTCTTATTCGATTGCTGGATAATATCCTTGGGGACTTGAAATTAGTCTGTGTGTATAATTATTTGGACGACTTAGTCATTTATAGCCGTTCGTTCCAGGACCATTTGGATCATATCCAGCAAGTTTTTTTGAGTTTGCAGGGAGCCGGGTTAACAGTTAAACCCAGTAAATTGACGTTAGCCAGGCAGCAGGTGTCCTTCTTAGGTCACCTAGTATCAGGTCAGAGTATTCGCATCGACCTGGAACGAACTAAGGCCTCCGCCGACTGACAAACATGGAATTGCTAAGTTCATAGGCATGGCGAATTATTTTAGGCGTTTTTACCGAAATTTTGCTCAGTTGGCAGCTCCCTTAAATGAACTGCGCCGGAAAGGAGTGCGTTTTGAACGGCGACCTGCCCAAGAGGCCGCGTTTGAGTACATTAAGGCAGCTATAGCCATCCCTCCCGTTCTCGGAGTACCGGACTTTAATGAAAGGTTTATTGTCCAAACTGGCACATCTAATGCAGGTATTTCGGCTGTCCTCCTCCAGGATTCGAAGGTCAGAGGCAGCTATTAGCGTACGCGTCTCGTCGGTTAACCAGTGCCGAACTTAAATATTCCGTCTATTAGTGAGAGGCGTTGGCTGTTTTGTTCTCGCCGGAGAAATACCGCTTTTACCTTGAGTATCGGTTATTTCAGCTAAAAACCGACACTCAGGCATTTCTGCATTTCAATTTGAAATTAAACACGTAAAAGACATTGAAAATGTCCTAGCGGATGTCGACATCGGGATGTCCACTGAATCTACACCTAGTGAGGGCACCCGGGAAACAGAAGGAGGCAGTCTTAGTTGTATCGTGTTAGGTGAGACTCCTGTCTTATTGGATCATGTTGCTCAGCATCAGGATCAGGACACTACTTGGGCAGCCGTTAAGCAACACCTGTTGGCTGGGGAACTGTCGGATGAGTACGTTATTAAGAAGGGCATTTTGTGTAAAAGGGTGAGGCGTGCTACGCAATTCAAGATCTGTTTGCCAGTAGCTCTGGTGCACCCAGCTTTTCATTATTTTCATAATTTGTTGGTTGGTGGGCACTTAGGAACTTGCAAAATATTAAGGAGCATTTGACTTGGCCCACCACGGACCGTGATGTGAGAAAGAAGGTTACTCGATGTCTGTTGTGTAACGTAGCCAAACCTAAGAATGCTCTTCAACAGGGCCTTTTGTCTTCTGAGCGCGAATCCTATCCTATGCACAATCTCGGTATCGATTACGTAGGGCCCTTACCTCGTACTAAGAGAGGTCATCGGTACGTCTTGTTTATTATTGATGAGCTTTCGAGATTTACTTGGCTCCTTCCGAGCCGTAACGTGACTGCTACCACCACCATTTCGCATTTAACTAATGTTTTCAGTATTTTTTGGCCCCCAAACAAATCGTTAGTGATAATGCGCCTGCCTTCCTTTCGGCTCCCTTCAAGGCCTTCTGTTTCCAGAACGGTGTCAAGCATGTCACTACTACGCCGTATTATCCGCAGGGACCTTTTTCGCAGAGGGTCGATTTAAATCTTAAATCAGTGTTGATTATTTACCATCAGAAGATGCCTAGTAAGTGGGCTTAGCTTTGCTTTCAATACCACCAATCATGTGGCCTTGAAAGCTACTCCGGCTTCCTTGATCCTTGCCTACCCTGTTATCCCCCCATTTCGAACTTGGGGGGAATTCAGGATCTAATTCCGGTGGACATTACCCCTCAAGTCATCAAGGAGAAATGGAACCATGCCAGACGTAATATTCTCAGGGCCCATAACAAACAAGCTCAGCGTTACACTCGTAATCAGCGAGCCTTTTGGGGAAGGCCCATGTCCATAATTTTCCAGGGAAGCAGGTGCGTGTCGGAAATCTTAGTAAATTCACTCCACGTTTTTTGGGCCCCTGCACCATTGTGCGTATTTTACGCCCAGTTAACCTGATGGTTAAGGATAACCGCACCAGTAAGCAGTACTGGGTCCACCTTAGCCAAGTTAAATTTGGTTAGCCCAATCGTAGAGTTACCCCCCCCCCCCAGGTTGATGTTTAAGGGGGAGGGAGGTTGAGCCGTTGCCGGCTCGCGTTGATGCCGTTTGTTCCCTGGGATTTTCTCGGAATCGAGTGGCGTCTTATTTCTCCCTGAGTTACTACCATAACAAGATGCTGACTTGCCTCCATCAGTGGCAGCAGCAGTGCTTATCGATACTAGATCGATACTAGTACTGTTGGACCGCCTTTGGTGTGACCACTACATTTCGGTGTGGTGGTTTTTGTGGCAGTCGGTTGGTTGGGACAGAGCAGTGAGGAAGTCTCCACGGCAAGAGGTCAGGCTGGGACCGCTGGCAGCATGCACGTTCGGTCGGATTGTGAGGCGCTAGCTGCAAGAGCTAAGAAGTTTGTTGCCCACCGAACCTGGATATTGAAGTTGAGTGATCAGTTAACCTGTTATGGGACGTCATAGGCGCGTGACTGCGTGTGAGATCGCTCTCTAAGTTTTCATCTATTTTTAGGTTTCAGATATATATTTTGACTGTTTTTGTGATAATATTTACTATATAAGTGACTTATTAGTGGTTTCTTCATTCACCTCTGCATTTCTTGTGTTGTGGCCTGATATTTGTGAGTGTTTCGTATCGAGCTACTTAACCTCTTATCCGTGTTTACATTCCGCGCTGACCAGTTGCAGCTGTAGCGGCGCATCGAAAGTTAAGTACTAATTAATTGTTTGTGTATAGTAGTTTATTTAGGAACTATAGTAGTCTTAAACCGGTGTTCTTGGTGTTTTCCGGTGAAATAACTTCAGAAGAAATTTTTGCGAACTACTTTCAGTTTCGTTACTGTCATTAGACGTTTGATTTTCTTTCTGTGTTAGTATTTTGTTATATTCTCATTTGTTGTTGATTAATACTGTCAATAATAGTAGTTACTTCCCTTGTAGAGCAAGTTTGTGATTATTGTAGTAAGTTTTTAACATCTTATTGTAGTAGCGGAACTTAGATAAAGTTGTTTTCTTGTTTCAATAATTGTAAAATTTTACCATGAGTGAGAAGTGTGGGCTTTGCCGTAGGTTCGTGAGCAGTGGATTGCGGTGTGAGACTTGTTCGAAGTATTTTCACTGGGGGGAATGCAGTGGGGAAGCCAGTGGGCATTATGTTGAGATCCTCTCCTGGAACTGCAGGTTATGTAGCAAGGGTAAGTTGATAGAGGAGCAGGAGCGTAAGATCTGTGCCCTTCAGGTGCAGTTGAAAAACGCACAGGAGGAGCTAGATAGGATGAGGAGGGAGAAGGGGGTTGGGGAATGGGAGCTGGCTGTTGGCAAGAGATCTGCTAGGAGAAGGAGATTTTCAGATAGTTTTACTATTGGTGTTTGTAATAGATATGACCAACTGTCAGAGTCTAGTGGAGAGGAATCTCTAGTAGCTGTAGATGTAGGAAGTATGCAGCAGACCTCAGCAGTTACGGTGGCTAGGACAGTTGCAAAGTCTAAGAGAAAGAAGAAGGTTCTGCTGTTGGGTAGTTCTCATGGTAGAGGTGTAGGCCAGCAGTTGCAGGAAGTTTTGGGGAGTGAGTACCAGGTCACCAGCATTGTGAAGCCTAATGCAGGATTGGCTCAGGTGACTTTTAACATAGGGGGGTTATGTAGGGATTTTACTAAAGAGGATCAGGTAGTGATTGTGGGTGGGGCTGGTAATAGTATTGATATGGATGGGGAGTATGACTTAGATGGTGACCTGGAAAAGATAGCCACTCAGACTGGCAACACAAATGTTCATTTCGTGGGACTGTTTCAGTGTCACAATTGGCCTCATCTTAATACAGCCGTCAGGTGTAATAACATGAGACTTGGGGGTGCGCTGATGACAGAAGGCACGGGTCACATTTCAGTGGTGGAGTCGATCAGCAGGACGGGTTTCACTAGACATGGCCTGCACCTCAACAGGTATGGGAAGGGGAGGTTGGCAAAGCTTATAGGTGACAGCACAGGTGGGGGTGGTGGGATCACTCATGGGAAATTTCCTGTAGTAGTGGGTGTTAGAGCTGCACCTTTTTTAGATTGAAGTAGCTGATAGGTATTCCTGCTTAAGGGAAGTCTCTCTAACGGAGAAACCACTTTCGACAAAGCTTAGGTATCCAAATAATGAGGGAATTAGTATATTTCATCAAAATATACAAGGTATTAGAGATAAAGTTAGTGAACTGCTTATAGATGTTGACTCTGAAATTATTGGTATATCTGAACACTTCTTAAATAAGGAGATAATTCAGAGGCTTCCTTTACCAGGATACAGGTTGGCTGGCAGCTTTTTCTAGGAGCTCTTTGCGGTGTGGGGGAGTAGCCATGTATGTGAAAAACGGTATCCCATTTGAGTCAATTGATGTTTCAAAGTACTGCACTGAAAAGGTGTTTGAATGTTGTGCAGGTGTGGTTAAATTTAGTGGAGCTAAACTTCTTACTGTTGTTATTTATAGATCCCCAGACTCCGATTTCGCAACATTTTTGCTAAAGCTAGAGAAGGTTCTTGGTTCACTTTATAGGAAATACAAAAAGTTAGTTATATGTGGTGACTTATATTAATTGTATAAGTGATTGTGCAAGGAAAAGGATGCTGGTAGACCTCCTTAATTCATATAATCTTATGCAAACCGTATTCTTTCCAACGAGAGTGCAAGGGAACAGTAGAACAACCATAGACAATATTTTTGTTCATTCGTCATTATTAGAAGGGCATTCTGTTAGCAAAAAGGTGAATGGCCTTTCAGATCATGATGCACAAATTTTAAGTCTAAAAGATTTTTGTGCTGCAACACATGTTAAATATAGTTACCAACTTTTTAGGAAAGCTGATCCAGTTGCTGTACAGACTTTTGTAAACCTTATCAAGGAACAAGAGTGGCAAGATGTTTATAGTGCTGATACAGTAGACGATAAATATAATGCTTTCCTCAAGACTTTTCTCGTGCTCTTTGAAAGTTGCTTTCCGTTAGAACGTTCAAAACAGGGTACTAGCACAAACAGGCAGCCTGGGTGGCTGACTAAAGGGATAAGAATATCTTGTAGAACAAAGTGGCAATTATATCAAAACGTTAGAAACAGTCACAATCTAAATGCAGCAGCCCATTACAAACAGTATTGTAAGGTGCTTAAAGTTATTAGGAAGGCAAAAAGTATGTGGTATGCAGATAGAATAGCTAAGTCTCAGGATAAAATTAAAACCATATGGTCAGTCGTAAAGGAAGTGGCTGGTCTGCAGAGACAGATCAAGAATATAGAATCAGTGCGTAGTGGGGATGTCCATGTTACTAATAAGTCGCATATATGTACAGTACTTAATAATCACTTTCTGAATATAGCAGGTGAACTAAATAGAAACCTAGTCCCAACAGGGAATCATATAGCGCTCTTAGAAAAAAGTGTTCCGAGACTGTTACCTGAAATGCTCCTCCATGATACTGACAAGAGGGAGATTGAGTTAATAATTAAATCACTAAAGACCAAGAACTCTCATGGATATGACGGGGTATCTAGCAGAATACTGAAGTATTGTTCCACGTATGTTAGCTCAGTACTTAGCCATATCTGTAACTTTTCCTTTAGGAGTGGTCGGTTTCCTGACCGATTAAAGTACTCGGTAGTGAAGCCACTTTATAAAAAGGGAGACAGGGATAATGTTGACAATTATAGACCTATTTCTATGCCATCGGTGTTTGCTAAAGTTATCGAGAAGGTTGTATATACAAGGTTACTGCAGCATTTAAATTCACATAATTTGCTGTCAAATGTACAGTTTGGTTTTAGAAATGGCTTAACAACTGAAAATGCTATAGTCTCTTCTCTCTGTGAGGTTTTGGACGGATTAAATAAAAGGTTGCGAACGTTAGGTGTTTTCTTTTATTTAACGAAGGCTTTTGACTGTGTTGACCACAAAATATTACTGCAGAAGTTGGAACATTATGGAGTAAGGAGAGTAGCTTACAATTGGTTCGCCTCCTACTTTAAGAACAGAAAGCAGAAGGTAATCCTCCGCAATACTGAGAGTGGTAATGATGTTCAGTCCCAATGGGGCACTGTTAAATGGGGCGTTCCCCAATGGTCGGTGCTGGGGCCACTGCTGTTTCTTATTCATATAAATGATATGCCTTCTAGTATTACAGGTGATTCAAAAATATTTCTGTTTGCTGATGAACCACCTTGGTAGTGAAGGATCTTGTGTGTAATATTGAAACATTATCAAATAATGTAGTTCATGATATAAGTTCGTGGCTTGTGGAAAATAATTTGATGCTAAATCACAGTAAGACTCAGTTTTCACAGTTTCTAACTCACAATTCAACAAGAACTGACATTTTAATCAGACAGAATGGGCATGTTATAAGCGAGACGGAACAGTTCAAGTTCCTAGGCGTATGGATAGATAGTAAGCTGTTGTGGAAAGCCCATGTTCAGGATCTTGTTCAGAAACTAAATGCCGCTTTATTTACCATTAGAACAGTATCTGAAATAAGTGACATTTCAACACCAAAAGTAATATACTTCGCATATTTTCATACGCTTATGTCATACGGTATTATTTTTTGGGGTAATTCTTATGATTCAAAAAGGGTATTTTTGGCTCAAAAACGGGCTGTTCGAGCTATGTATGGTGTAAGTTCGAAAACCTCTTGTCGACCCCTATTCAGTAGTCTGAGGAATTTTGACACTGCCCTCACAGTATGTATTTTCTTTAATGTCGTTTGTTGTTAGCAATATTAGCTTATTCCCAAGAGTTAGCAGCTTTCACTCAGTTAATACTAGGCAGAAATCAAATCTGCATGTGGAATGTACTTCCTTGACTCTTGTGCAGAAAGGAGTGCAGTAGTCTGCTGCATCCATTTTCAATAAGCTACCACAAGAACTCAAAAACCTTAGCAGTAGCCCAAACACTTTTAAATCTAAACTGAAGAGTTCCCTCATGGCTCACTCCTTCTATTCTGTCGAGGAGCTCCTGGAAAAGCTAAAAAATTAAGCAAATTCCAGTGTTACATTCTTGATTTTCTTTATTTAAACTAACGACTTGTTGCCTGAATATGTTTCTTATATTTCATTTCATCTGTTTCTACAATCGTGTTATAATTTCATGTATTGACTCGTTCCATGACCATGGAGACTTCTCCTAAATGTGGTCCCACGGAACAATAAATAAATAAAAAATAAATAAATAAATAAATAATAAAACCTCAACTGCTGTGACATCTCTTCGTTCATTGCCGGTTGTTGCTTCCTCGGCTGTTCCGGCTAGCAGCAACGTATGGTGTGCTGGAGTTGGCGAAATTTTGCAGCCGTCTTCCTGTATGGTCTTTAACGATTAAATTGGTTGTCACTTACCAGTAAAGTGCACCAGCGGTATTTTCTGCCATGTAGCCGTTAACGCCCCAGTTACCTGCCCTGGTCGTTAGCATAGTTTTCCAGGAGTGTGCTTTATTCGCCGTGTTGATGCTGTACAGCAAGGCGTGTGGATCGACAGCCTTTTTAGTTGTTTGTTTATATTTTTTTCTTAAGAGTGGTTATTCTGCCTTGGCTGGTTTTAGATGCCAATTTTGAAGATGTAGTGCTGCTGCTATCTTCGTCCTCAGCTGACATTTTCCGTTGTCGTACCGTTGGTTGGGCGGAAGGGATTTGATTAGGTTTTTGGTCAGTCCTTCAGCCTTCCCTGGGTCGGTTTGCCATCCGATTATTTAACCTTATTCTTGGCTCCCTGTCTCGCTCTGGCCGACCCTTGCAACACTTCTGAGCACCACTGTTCTGTTGGTTTTAGACTGTGATTTTCATTTTAGTCTGATGTACTGTGTGAAGCCTTCAGCCATCTTAAAATTTAATTTGTTTTAATATTAAAATAAGGCCTTCAGCCGACTTAAATTAAAATTTGAAGATTGATTTGTTTAAAAACTAAAATTTTGATAGTTTATGCTATCTGAAATTCTTGTTATCCAGGCCCTAAGTCCTGAGTTGTTCAGTGTCTTATGTATGGCCTTCAGCCGAGTATTTACGTGGAATACTTTTTTTAAAATAAGGCCTTCAGCCGTGTGTATTCCTTAAAGAAATTTTTGTAACTTGTGTTCAGGCCTTCAGCTGTTCTCGTTTTTGGTGTGGTTTTGGGCCTTCAGCACAGAAAGTATCGCAAGTTTTCTTAACTAGGCCTTCAGCCGTATTGTTTTAATTTGATCCTTTTAAGGCAATGTGTAATTAAGTGGTTCTTAGGAAAATAAAAGTTTGTGTGTTTTGTGCAACTAACAGTAACTGAATACGGCTCCCTCCACAACCATAATCTGATCCGCTCTATCCTGCGTAACCAGATTTCACAGATGTGTACAGCAATCTGGATCACCACCTCTGAAGGTCTCGCTGTATGGTGGTACAACACGCAATGTGTGGTTTTCATGAGCAATAAAAAGGGCAGAAATGAGGTTTATGTTGATCTCTATTCTAATTTTCTGTACAGGCTCCGGAACTCTCGGAATCGAGGTGATGCAACATTTTTTTTTATGTGTGCAGGTAGAGAGGTAAAAATTGTTACATATACTCCAAATCACGAAGTGGTTTATTGAAACCAAACTGCAATAATTTGCATAGCAACTGTGTTTAGCAAAGACGATGTTTTTAATAACAAATGCCCAACATGTCGGCTGTCATTCATCAAAAATACCTACAGTCGAGGGACAACGGTTTGAACAACGCTGTACAGCGTATCAGTAGCATATCCGTAGGTTTAGTGAGAATTGCGGGGGAATGATGCCTTTTAGTATCTCTGAAGGGGTCGGACGATCGATGCAGACTTTCAGGTAATTCCACAACCAATAATATCACGGACTGAGGTCTGGGGACCTGGGAGGCCAATCATGTCGGACGTGTCGGCTCCGCACGCGATCCTCACCAAAGGATGTGCGGAAGAGATCTTTCACACGTGTAGCAATATCGGGTCAAGCGCCATGGTACGTTAATTTTGTACCTTCCATCAGGTGTTTGTCACTCAAGCTAGTGATGATGTGGCTCCCTCTTTTTTTTCTTTATTATTACTTCATCTCCATCGTCCCATATGGGCGGGGGGAGGGGAGAGAGGGTTTCCAGCGATACAATTATCCGTTCTTCAGCCAAGGGAATTAAAAAAAAATGTATAGTGAAAAATCAACGAAACTTGGGGTGTTTTCTGTTTTAAAATTAAATAAGGATGGGCAGTTAAAAGATGAAAATTTATATTATTAAAAAGCACATCGCAGGAAGGTGACATTCTCGAGATTAAAACACTGAGGCACCGAATTTTCGCTTAAAATCTGAAGGACCGTGGAAACTAGCAATGTCTTTGGTATCGTGGGATTGCTAACTAATATCAAAGTTAGGAGAGCAGAATCACGATGTCATGCAAATCACACCCAAGTGTATTTATATTGAATCTGCATAAGATGTGTAACGCAATCCTATGATGGCCCTGATATAAATCCTACGAGGGTGGCTAGTCTCTCATGTAATTTATTCATTAAATTGATAGATCAAAGTTAACTTTCAAAACCGATGATGGGAAATGATTCTGTTGAGTGTCTCTGCTCAATATAAAAATGCCGTGCTAAAAAATTACAATTATACGTATTTTCTTTAAATTGAATACAAAACTGATCGAGAATTTTTAAAAGGAACAATGATGTACGTTGTCGTCAACTAAATATGTATAAAGTCGTCACTTGATAGAGGTGCTGACAAGAACCTAGTACAAACGATATTGCACGAAATCTGATGTGCTTCTCTACTACGAGAAGGAGAAGCAAAAAGAATAGGTCGGACGTATAGTATTGAAACTTCCTGGCAGATTAAAACTGTGAGGCGGACCAATACTCGAACTCGGGACCTTTGCTTTTCGAGGGGGAGTGCTCTACCAATTGAGCTACCCAAACACGACTCACACACCGTCCTCACAGCTGCACTTCTCCCAGTACCTCGTCTCCTACCTTCCAAACTTAACAGAAGATCTCTAA
Source organism: Schistocerca nitens (assembly GCF_023898315.1). Classification (NCBI taxonomy): domain Eukaryota; kingdom Metazoa; phylum Arthropoda; class Insecta; order Orthoptera; family Acrididae; genus Schistocerca; species Schistocerca nitens. The sequence continues at coordinate 409,207,649 of NC_064618.1, forward strand.
CATTCTGCGTGGTTTCTGCGACTGTTTGTTCTAAATCGTGTCTCCCTACCACTTTCGCGCATCGGCGCTCTGAGCGTGTTTTTTAGGGAATTGACTAGTTTGAACCTGGGACCTGTTGCTGGTAAGGAGACGCAGACCACACATGACATGTAGAGTTCAGAAGAGTTCAGTGAGACTAGCGATGATATAATCAAATACTTAATGATTTCAGCGTCAGCTCCACTGCACTCCCTCTAACAGAATCTTAATACTAACTAAATTTAGTGGAAGGGGTTCAAGGCTTTCCTATTTTTAGTTAGCTGGTAAAATAACGTCGAAAAAGCAGTTAAGTTTGCCATTGGAAATTTTATTCTGCTCACAAAACATTGTTTATAAATTTCACTATTGATAAAAGGAAATATTTTAATACAGGATAGTAAAAACCAACTCCGTTCAACAAAAATGTGAACGAATATTCCCTGAATGGGTTTCCAAGTTCTTCAATGGATCGAAGGATGACCTATGCCATATCATATCTATAATCTAGGTTTAAGTTAAGTTTCATAAAAACTATCCAAATGATCTACAGTGACCCTCAATTATCTTTAATTACTTATTTAACTTGTCGTAAATTACAGTGACTGATGTGGCTTCTCAATAATTATATAACACAAAAATCATCGCGTTTCAGATTTTAATTTCAAGTAGCAAATGTGAATACCATGAGCTTTAATTGACGATCAACACTAGCATTACGTAAAAAGGGGATGTAACAGATGAGACTTCTGCAGTTCTGAGTGAAGCGTTATGCGCTGTTATGCGGCATCGCGTGCGTTCATTACCTTGTCGGTGGTTAGGCAGCGTCAGGGGGCGGCGGGCGCCGCAGCTCCACACAGCTCGCCGTCTCGGAAGCAACTCTCTCCTAACTTCTCCTTACTACAATTTACCTAAGTTGGTTTAAAAAAAGCTATCTGGCTGTGTTTTCAACTGACCAATCAGGGTCTCAATGTTAACCTTAAGCTCCGCCTACAAAAATTCTGTCTGTCCAATGAGAAACGTTACACTTTTCGTGGTGGGGCAATGTTTTTAACGCTTGCAACGTAACAGAGACGCGAAAAATCTCACGCTAAAACTTGCAGCTGGTGTGGCCCTTTTAGTGTTATTGTAAGATCTATACTGTTCTTCTGGAGGGCTCTATCTTTTAACATGGGCTGGGGGGGTGGTCCTGGCGGTCAGCCAGAAATTTGGGTGTCCGTCCCTTATCATAGGGCCTTCTAGCTTAACACGGTTCTGCTCTCGGCTTCTGTTCTCGTTTCTTCCCTCGGAACTGCGTCTGTTTCACGGTGGGAAGATATGACATGCATTTAGGTGTTCTTGTGTTAGTCTGTGGTATTCCATTTGCTCACTCGTTGATCGTATTACTTTGGTTAATTTAATGTCAGGAGCTACGTGACATACTGCCGGATTTGCTTATCATGTCAGGGTTTTCATGGAAGGTGTTGGATTTGCCTGACACCTTACAGCTCTCCCGCGAACCTTGCAGAACTAGCACTCCTGAAAGAAAGAATATTGCGGAGACATGGCTTAGCCACAACCTGGGAGATGTTTCCAGAATGAGATTCTGGACGTATAATATTGATAAACACGTGGGTAACTGGATGCTGTACCACGATATTACGTAAGGAGGAAAAGTGGTTCTATGGATGCAACGGCTCTTAGAAACCTCAACATTTTGGGCGGTTGAAAATCAACTGAAACCCTACGGCCGGAGCTGCGCGAATTACCGACAGTACGGTGCAAGGCGGTGTCCTGTCGACGGCTACTCCTCGTGGTCGGTTCGGTTGCATGTAGATCAATCGAAGAGCCAGCGCGAAAAAAAAAAATAGTGTTTGTCCAGGTGGCCAGACAAGAGAGACTGTAAAAGAAATTACTCCACAGCGAAGGTGGCAAAGTACGTAACCAATTCCCGAGGCGGCCAGGAACCAGCTCTTCTATATTCTCTTCCACCCTGCACCTAGAGAGCCGCCGCTCTGTAATGTCAGGACTCGGCCATTCGTCGCCAATAACAAATCTCTCACCAATTATAGTTTTACAACAAATTCGTCCAGACTCCCATTGCTGTACTCCGTCAACTCAAGGCGCCAATACCGTTCCTTGGCGCCAATTCGTGACGGTGACTGCAAACTTGTGTTGACGTAACAGTCGAGCAGCCTATCAGAGCCCCCGCCAGGACTCAGAGCCCCCGCCTGGCGCGTTCCTGCCCTCTGCCCGAAACAAGATGCTTTCGCAAGAAAGCATTCTAAAATTAGCAAGCGTCCATCGTTCTGGCCCTTGAGAACCGACATCAAATGAGAAAGCCGTCAGCAAGTGTTCAGGACACTGCCCTGTAATCCCAGTGACCAAACGTCCCGTTACCTCCTGCTATTGTGAGCGGCTGGTCTCCTCACAGCCAAAAAGTCCCCTCTCATCTTCTCCGTGAAATGAACAGAACTACAATATGCATGCATCCTACTCCCGATCATGTAAATGCCGGTACATAGCGTCCGATTACCTACTTTCCATTTAATTCGGTAGTGATACGACGTTAATTTAGATGTACGCAAATTCAGATTTAAGAAATGCAAGATAGGCTGGTCTGATAGCCCTGAATAAGTGCGTGATGAGGCTAGAGGGCCTGCCACCTTTCAGCTTGCGGTCGAGTCAGAAGTATTGCTCGTGTAGAGAGTATGTTCCGTAGTGTTGAGGGTTGTGGGTAGAAAGATTGTGGTCTGTTAGGTAGGAAAACTACGGAGATAATAGGTAGGAGCTGAACTGGATATTGGGAAATGCAGTCGGTGGGAAAGGCAAAGTAGCATGTTTCGTAGGTAGGGCAGTGGTTACAAGAGGAAAGGGTTGGGGACGGAAGTTGGAGGAAAAGGGGAGAGGAGACCTGATGTGGAAGGTAATAGGTGAGCCAAAGTTGATAGGAGGGATAAATATCGGTGCGGATCTCATTGTCTGGGAGAGGTGGTTGTTTGAATTTGCGTTGGGACAGAACAGGGAGTGTGTATGTAGGTGCAGTGACGGAGAGATGGTTTGTGAAGATGGGTAGCGCACAAGCGCTGGTGATCAGAGAAGAGAGAATGGAGTGATTCTAACTTAGTTTGCGGATAGTATACGAGATGCACCCGTATTCGATGTGGGTGAGGAGGTGAGGGAATTTCATGAGATAGTAGAGGACCCACGTTAGGAAACGTATACGAATGCGGCAAGCGAAACAGAGTGCATGGCGTTCGCGGATTTGGAGGGACTTATAGAACTTTGGCGAGGAGGAGATCGATGCAACAGTTGCGTAGCAGAGGATGGATTGTATCAGACTTTTGTAGATGTGGAGAATAGTTAATGGATGAAATACCCATGTTCGTCCTGTTAGTAGTTTTTGTATGTTGTGGGCATTCTGTTGGCTGCCGGTCGAGTCAGTGTGTTAGTTAACTGGATAGGATTGCTGTAAATGAAAAGGTGGAAGTCATGAAGATGGAAAGTGCGGGTGACCTGTCCTGTAATTATTGCCTCGGTTTTGGAGAGGTTGGTCTTGAGGAGCCATTGGTAACGCTAGGAGGTAAACTGTTTGTGGTGGAATTGGTGGGATCGTTGGGATTTCTAACGTGTAGGAGGAATGACATAAATAATAAGTGCAGGGAATCTAAGACGAAATGTCTGCAGGAAAACTATGAAGACATTGAAAAGGAAATGATTCTCGGAAGGACGGACTCAGCACACAAGAAAGTCCAAACAACCTTCGGTGACTATTCAAAGCAAGGATAGTAACATTGAGAGTGCAATGGGAATTCCACTGTTAAATGCAGAGGAGAAAGCGGATAGGTAGAAAGAATACATTGAAAGCCTCTTGAGGGGAAAGATTTGTCTGATGTGATAGAAGAAACAGAAGTCGATTTAGAAGAGATCTTTCATCCAGTATTAGAATCAGAATTTAAAAGAGCTTTTGAGGACATAAAATCAAATAAGGCAGAAGGGATAGATAACATTCCATCAGAATTTCTAAAATCATTGGGGGAGTGTCAACAAAACGACTGTTCACGCTGGTGTGTAGAACGTATGAGTCTGGCGACATACCATCTGACTTTCGGAAAAGCATCATCCACACAATTCCGAAGACGGCAAGAGCTGACAAGTGCGAGAATTATCGCACAAAGAGCTTAACAGCTCATGCATCCAAGTTCCTTACAAGAATAATATTCAGAAGAATAGAAAAGAAAATTGAGGATGCGCGAGATGACGATGAGTTTGTCTTTAGGAAATGTAAAGGCTCGAGAGAGGTAATTCTGACTTTGCGGTTAATACTGGAAGCAACTCTAAAGAAAAGACACTTTCATAGGATTTGTCGACCTGGAAAAATCGTGCAAGACGTTCGAAATTCTGAGAAAAGTAGGTGTAAGCTACAGGGAGAGACGGATCATATATAATACGTACAATAGCCAAGAGGGAATAATAATAGTGGACGACCAAGAACGAAGTGCTCGTATTAAAAAGGGTGTAAGACAAGAATGTAGCCTTTCGCCCCTACTGCTCAATCTGTACATCGAGGAAGCAATGACAGAAATAAAAGAAAAGCTCAGAAGTGGAATTAAAATTCAAGGTGAAAGGATATCAATAATACGATTCGCTGAGGACATTGCTATCCTGAGTGAAAGAAGAAGAATTACATGATCTGCTGAACGAAATGAAGAGTCTAGTGAGCTCAGAGTGAATCGAAGGAAGACGAAGGTAATAAGAAGTAGTAGAAATGAGAACAGCGAGAAATTTAACATTAGGATCGATGGTCACGAAATTGATGAAGTTAAGGAATTCTGCTACTTAGGCAGTACAATAACCAATTACGGATGGGCAAGGAGGACATCAAAAGCAGACTAGGAATGGTAAAAAGGTCGTTCCTGGCCAAGAGAAGTCGACTAATATCATATATAGGCCTTAATTTGAGGAAGATATTCCTGAGTATGTACGTCTGAAGTACAGCATTGTATGGTAATGAAACGTGGACTGTGGCAAAACCGGAGCAGAAGAGAATCGAAGCATTGGAGATGTGAGAGAGGATGCGTTTCTGGATGAGGTATCGAGTATATTGCTTCCCCCTACTTATACCTCCCGAGGAGATCACGAATGTAAAATTAGAGAGATTAGAGCGCGCACGGAGGCTTTCAGACAGTCGTTCTTCCCGCGAACCATACGCGACTGGAACAGGAAAGGGAGGTAATGACAGTGGCACGTAAAGTGCCCTCCGCCACACACCGTTGGGTGGCTTGCGGAGAATGAATGTAGATGTAGATGTAGATTTTTCTTTTTCTTTTTTCCTTTAGTGTATTTCGTCCCCCCCCCCCCCCCCTGAAGGGGGCAGGCTGGCAGCAGCTTAGTACGCAGCTCTTCAGCCTACAGAATTTTTAAAACATAAGAAGACAAAAAACAATAAAAACAGGCGATAAAACGGTGACGTAAAATGTAAAACGGCGGAAAATTGTGGAAAACATAAAACTAACGGTGGGCGATGATAATAAAATACACAGGAAGCAGACACGGAAAAAGTAGAAAGACAATTAAAGAAACATGGCGACAATCTGGACTCTGTTCTCAAGAGATATAAAAAAAATCACACCCTGCGATAGCATGATGTCTGTTCGCAATACTTCGGAAAAGATGCACAACACTTAACAATAACTAAGAACACTGCACTAAAAAGTGGGCACAAAGATGACACTCCACTGGCAAGGGCAGATGGGAGGAGGGACCTGGACAGAGGAGGGGGAAGAAAAAGGGGGAGAGTAGAGGAAGAAACGAAAGGCGTGGGAGGGGGGGAAGAAGGGAGAGGAATCAGAAGCTGGGAGCAGGGTAGACGTGAGAGGGAATGGGGAAAGGCAGAGGAAGGAAAACGCAAAAGGACTCAGGGGAGAGAAGGGATGCAGAGAGAGTGTAGGTGGGGAAAAAATAGGATGGAGGGGGGAGGGGAAGAGGGAGCCTGGGAAAAGGACAAAGGAAAGGAGGGGGGTAAGGATCAGAATTGATAGGGAGGGATAAATGGAGAGATAGAGGGCATCATCTGGGAGGGGGAGTTGACGGAAGCCAACTTGGGAAAGGACAGAGATTGGAATACATCCAGCCAATAATTGAGGATATAGGTTAAGTGCTATTCTGAGATGAAGAGGTTGGCACAGGGAGGAAATCGTAGCGGGCCTCATCAAACCAGTCAAAAGACAAAAGGTAAAAGGTGTCATCAGCACACTGAACGAGGTACACTGGATGCTTTTCCCCCACTATTCATTTTATACACAATTCTCATGCGGCATCACAGGCATGTTGCTGTCCAGCGCCATCTATTGGCAAATTTTATCACTCGCTTTTTATTTCAATAAAACCCCATGTCATTATAGACGTATGTGCCCATTTTTACCCCTCTACCCACATTATTTCGTGAATTAGTGAATTTTCAACTGTTAATGGACTTTTGAGTCACTGTGTAGATATAGACAACATATTGTTTAGCTTTCCACTCACATATTTGTAATGGCCCTTGTATTCAACACATTTATACAAGCTGCCTGTGTGAATGCAACCAGACACAGATTAGTTGTATACTGGTAAATTCCAAAATTTTGCATGCTGATGACACTGCCTTCTTAGCTCTCTATCCTACACTTCAACGGTACCAATACACCCTCCAAATCCACCTTGACCAGTTCACCACTTAGTGTAACCAGTGGTTCCTTCGTATCAACCCCTCCAAAACTCAGGAAATCATCATAGGCCGCACCACCCACTCCTTCTGCCTCCACGATTTCTACCTCACCATTTATGGCCACCCAGCAGAAAGCCCATTCCCGTCTCCACCTCCTGAAACTCCTGTCTGGCCAGACGATAGGATTGCATCTTTCCACCATCCTCCACACCTACAAATCCCTCATCTGTCCTATCCTATGCCCCCCCCGCTTTTATAAGGCCCTCCAAATCCTAGAATGCCACTCGCTCTGAATTGCCTTCTGTATCTGCCTTCCTTCCCCCACACGACTTCTGTATGACCTCATCCCCTTCCCCCATCTCCTTCTTTCCTTCCAATATCTCTGCATACTTTAAACTGTCCACAGCCTTGATCCCCCACCACCTGGTTTCCTCCTTCCTCTCCACCCTCTGCCCTTTTCCATGCCTTTATTGTTTTATCCCTCCCTCTCTCCACACTCCATCTCCTTCATCAGGGATTTTCCAGAACCTCCCCCTCCCAGATGTTGAACTTCGCCATGACCTCTACCCTTCTTTCCAACTGTAACCTGGCCTTGCCGCCCCCCCCCTTCCCCAGGGCCCCCCTTTTCCCCTCCCCTCCTCCTCCCACAGCGGATTTCCCTCCTTCCCCCTGAGTCTCTGCACCCCTCCTCGGCTGTTTTCCTCTCCTGTCCCTTACTTCCCCTGCCCTCCTTCGGCGCGCCCCACACCTCACCCCCTTTTCTCTCCTCACCTTCTTGCCTCCTGTTCCCTTCTCCAGTTTACCTTGCCCCGCCCCCCCCCCCCCCCCCAGGTATAACCTCCTAGGTTTTTATTCATTATCAGTGTACTGTGTTAGTTTTGTGTTTAGGTGCCGTTATACAGTGTCATCTAGTGATGTGGTTTTAATTGTGTACCAGCCCGTTTATCGTCCATGACTGTTCCATTCTACTCCATCTGTCACGTGGCTGTTTTAATCGTTCTGCAACTTTTTATCCTCCAGCAGTACGTTGCCTGGTGCCTTATAATCTAGTATGTGTTTTTTGCGTAAAATACTTTTTTAGATTTTTATCCCTGTTTTACAGTCGCCGTTTTTTATGTTTTCTTTTCTTATGTTCTGCCTTTTTTGTTTCTATATTCCGTCATATTTTCTTCTTTATAGTGTTTTAAAAGTCTTCTTGTCTATTTATGTCTCTCGGCTGAAGAGCAGCGCCTATACTGCTGCCAGCCCGCCCTGATGGGGAATGGAAATTACAATAAAGGAAAAAAAATCGTCGAGTGAAATGTTTCCTTAACAGTACAAATTGTTGTTCATCCGACGTAATTGTGCCTGATGGTATTTTCCTGATGGTAGTTTTATCTCATTCTTCTAACATCCATTGCGTCCTTGGCTATGATGATAAGTTCGCAAAACAAAGTGTGAGCCTGTGATCAGCCGAATCAGTGTACATTAAATACTTAAAACAGCGGGCTTTAATATATACTTATCAAAATTTTTAAAGTTTCAAATGAAGAGAACGCTGATTGTAGGATACCATACCGTGAATAGGTTGTGGATGTATTGAAACAGGATGAGAACGGCACTGGATGGATGGAGAGACACAAATGAATTGAACTCTTCATACTGAAAACAGGTAGACATCTACGCATGTGAAATCATAAAGATACGGTGCAAAATAGGCACATATTGCAAACGCATTGGGATTTTTGAAAGTATTGTTTAAATAACAACGACCCAAATTTAAACAGCGCAAATGACAATGAAATTAAGTGGTGACCTAATCTCGTTACCTGTACGCATCCGACAGCATGTGCTACCTTTCACGTTCCAAAATGCCACTAGTATAAATGGTGCTTATACCTCGGCTCTATTCTTGATAGAAACATCAGGTCAAGTGTTTTGGGTAGCCCTTGGGCCATGGAGCTTTTGTACACAGAAGAACAGTCTTAGTTTCAATATCCTCCTGCACAGGGTCACAATATGGATATTACGCAGTTTCTCCTGCTTCGGCAAATGGAGAAAATCTTTTGGTTTCTAGTCTACGGTGGGCCTTAATGGTATTATGGAGCCGGTTCCTTAGAAAATCCCAAAGAAGGTTTTTTACCATTTCATACCAAAACCGTACCACGGACTACAAGACGACTACACACAACAATCGGCTCAAATGTTTACTATTTGTTCCTAAGATCCCGATCTCGAAGAACATTGAAAATTTTATTTATATCTTTATCCGTTTCCGAGATACAGAGTTTAGAAGTTACCTTTTACGCACACGTAAAATATGCACGAAAAATCCCGTGTGAGGTGAAATATAAATAATAAGTAACGGCAGAAAATTGCTAAAATTTTAACTTTATTTTTTCTAGACATTTATTTAGACTTGTATTATTCCCTTTTTAAAAAATCTTTAACCGTTATCGAGAAACACCTCAAAAACGTGGTTTTTGGGTAGCAAATCCGAGTCGCAGATTGCAAGACGGTTATGCCCAGCAAATGGATGAAACTTTAACGATATACTCCTATGATCGCAAACAACCTTGAAAACTTCCTTCATGTGTTCATCCGTTTCCAAGATACAGTTTTCAAAGTTATCCTACTTTTACACGTAAAATTCGCACGTAATATCAGGTTGAGGCGAAAACATAGTTTATAAAGTGAAGAAATATGCTGTAAAGCGTCTCGGTTACCTTCAGATGGGCTCTGGGCACCCCATATTGTAGTACTGAAGCACATGCAAAATTTTTCTACACGTAAAATCCGGTCTGAGCTGTTAAATTAATTTCGCGTTATTTCAGTTTTGCGTTATTTCAGTTTCACATAAGTAAACTATCAAAATTTTACTGACCCATAAAGTTCTTTTCATACGAGTCATGTGCTCTGCTGTAGGAGGGAAAAGAAGGGAACCAGCGAAAGATGCACCTACCGGAGCTCAAAAAAGGCGGATATGCTTCTTCTTAAAAGGTTCTGACTGCTCATTCGACTTTATTAGCACCGTTAAATTTTTTTCCAAAAATTTTGGCACGCGAACATATTCGCACCTTTTTATGTTGATAGAGAGGAGAGACAATGGCGGTGGAAAGAGAGAGAAGAGTAATAAGTTCGGGAAGATAGTGGACAGTTCTTGGGTTATACAAAGAGCGAAGTAGACAATGGCTCTGAGAGTGAGAGAGGGACACAATGGCAGCGAGATTGACAGCACAAGGCTAGGAAAAAGAAGAAGTACGGTGGTAGAAGTAGAAAGAGAAGAAGAAAGTGAAAGTGGATGGGAGCCAGACACAATGAGAGACAGAGTTTATGACAACACGGACGAGAGACACAGTGGCAGCGAGAAGAAACAGCAGCAGTGTTTTCTTTTCCCATAACTCCAGCGGGTGTCCTATGACTTCATTTTCCAACGAGATAGCGCACAACAATCTACAACTGGTTCTCAATCACACTGTGCCGCAATGCTGGAAAGCGTGTGCGGGATACCGAGACACTGCCTTGCACTCGTGGCCTCCAAGATCGCCAGAAAAAAAACCAAAAAGGGCCTTTGTTTTTGTAATTTTTTCTTAGTAAAACCGAAGCGCGGATTTCAAGACAGCGATGCACAGCAAATGGCTACAGTATTAACGATATATACTTAAAATCTCGATTTCGAACAGTCTTGAAAATTTTATTGATATTTTATCCATTCACGGAATACGGAGGTTCGAAGTTACCTTACATCTACATGTGCAGTGTGAGGTGAAATCTAAATAACAAATAACCTCAGTAAATCGCTCAAATTTTAACGCTATATTCTCTAAGCATTTATCAAGAAGTGCCGTGTTCTCATTTTCAATAATATTTATCAGTTATCGAGAAACACTCCAAAAACATGGTTTATGGGTACCAAAATCGAGCCGCAAATTCCAAAGCGGCGATGAACAGCAAATGGGTGTAGTTTTTACAATATATTTCTGACATTCAGTTCTGGAAAAACCTTGAAAATTTAATTGATGTTCTTGTCCAGATACAGAGATTCAAAATTACCCTAATTGTATACGTAAGACATGCATGTGGCATGTGGGAAGTAAAAACGCTCTTAAAGTGACTTGGCACGGAGAAATACGCTGTTAAGTGCCTCCATTATAATCAGAAGCGTTATGGAAACCCTATGTTGTAGTACTGAAGCATATGCAAACTTTTTGTGCATATAAAATCCGGTTTAAGGTATGAAATTTGTTTTTGCGTTGTTTCAATTTCACATAAGTAAACTATCAATTTTACTGACCCATGAAGCTCTTTCCAAATGAGTGAAATGCCCTGCTGAGACAGGAGAAAGAAGGGAACCAGCGAAAAAGCTCACCTATCGGAGCGCAAAAAAGGTGAATATGCTCCTGTTTAAAAGACTCTGCTTGGAAAGTGGGGTACCAGTTGCGTCATTCTACCTTCCTCAGCACCATTAACTATCGCAACTTTCTTATGTTGAAAGAGAAAGTGGTAGCGTGAGAGTAAGAGAGGAACACAGCGGCCATGGAACATAGCTGACAGTGACAGAACACTGCTACAAAAAGAGTGAAGGAGACAGTGCCAGTGGGAGAGGAATAAAGAGGAGGAGGACATGGAAATGGGTGAGAGTCAGTGATAATAAGAGACAGACTCAGTGACAATGTAATGAGGAAGAGAGAGAGAAAAAAAAACAGTGAGAAGCGACAGGGCAACAGTGGGAAGGAATGAATGAGATAGTAGTAGTAAGAGATGGCAAGATGGATGTGGTTACAGTGAGAACAAACAGCAGTAGTAGGGCAGAACGAAGGAGACTGTGGTTGTGAGACGGGAAAACGTGACAGAGAGACACAAAGAGACAATGACAATGAGTTGGGCTGAATGAGTGAGCGAGAGAGTTGACTGGTAAGAGCGACTATCAGCGATGGACAACTGTGCTTGTGGGAGTGAGAGGTCAGTTTAATGTTAAAGAGAGCGCGAATATGTTCGCATGCCAAAATTTTTGGGAAAATGTTTAAAGGCACCGAGGAAGAATGGCACCCCATTTTTCAGTCAGAGTCTTTTAAACAGGATCATTTCCGCCTTATTTGCGATCAGTTAGGTGCATTTTTTGCTGGTGTTAAAGTGAATAAACTCAAGAGTATACGTAGAGAGTGATAAATTCAACGTGTGGGTTTCTGAAGTGAAAAGACTGAAATTAAATTTACTGTCCAACTCGAAATCAATAAAGTGCTACTTATATGCTCGTCTTGTACATTTATCAAAGCACTTAAAAGCAGAAGCACAAGACAGTGTATTAAGTGCAAACTTTAAGGTGACCCTTTTGTGAAGGTTGCTGGGTGCGATAGTTTGTGGCCGACTCTTAACGCATTGACTGCTGGGACAAGTTGTCTTTCCTTCTCTCAGGACAGCCAGATCATAGATCATAAAAAAATGGTTCAAATGGTTCTGAGCACTATGGGACTCAACTGCTGAGGTCATTAGTCCCCTAGAACTTAGAACTAGTTAAACCTAACTAACCTAAGGACATCACAAACATCCATGCCCGAGGCAGGTTTCGAACCTGCGACCGTAGCGGTCTTGCGGTTCCAGACTGCAGCGCCTTTAACCGCACGGCCACTTCGGCCGGCAGATCATAAAAGAAACGAACATGCAATAGATTAATGCGTCCTCAGAACTGTCATGAAACTTGACACTTCAAGTACCAGGTAAATCTCTTTGCTCCTTTTTATGAACAACCATAGTAGTAAAATATTGCATTTTCGTGCGCTGTCATAGGTAACTATCTTCTGTGTGAATCTGACTGAATTGTCCTTCAGGCCATAGGTCAACATCAAAGTAATCCATCATTAGTATCGATTTGAATAACACCTGAAGCCGGCCGCGGTGGCTGAGCGGTTCTAGGCGCTACAGTCTAAAACCGCGCAACCGCTACGGTCGCAGGTTCGAATCCTGCCTCGGGCATGTGTGGGGCGGCGAGTGTGAATTGAAAATTAATCGTTTGCTGTATAAATGTTTGTTTGTTGAATCAGTTTCTGGCTATTAAAATGTTGTTAATGCTGTCTTTCGCCGTTCTCAACACTGGCTCTCTATTTACTTTTTTTAGCCCCCAGAAAGCGATTTAACAAAACGTGAAGCCTGTAATTAGAGTTCCTAGCGCCCACTTCATCTGAGAGTACCATTATAGCTGCAGCTCATAGCTCTGAGGAATTAGGAGATTGTCCGGAATTTCTAATCAAAAACGATTTTCCAAAATAGTTGAGTATATTCTCAAAGTCACAAATAAAAAACACAAGTATCCCTACAACCTAACTAACAGAGCAGTTCAGAGTCTAATGCGCTGATGCAACTATAAATGTCCAAATTAAATGTTGAAAAGAATGCTCGCCATAATTTGATGAGAGTATTTCATCAAACGCCACGCTAAATAATTGGTAGAATGTCTGTCCTGCGACGGCACGTGAAAATACGACAATACGCAAACTGAAGCTAGATAATGAAAATCGTCCCAGAATTAACACTTCACTAGAAATGATTTCATGGTTCCGCATATCTCTAGTAACTTAATACGGCACCCGAGGCTGTTTGTAGCAGTGATCCCGACGCGACGCGACGCGACGCGACGCGACGCGACGCGACGCGACGCGACGCGACGCGACTGCCGACACAGATGGCGTGTCATCCAGCGTCTGGAGAAAACTGGGGCCTTGCTTCCTCGGGCTACGCTCTTATATATAAAGCCGCGGTGCGGACGGCTAAGGGAACGCCTGATCAAATCGGCTCTCCCGACTAGCCGCTGGGCTAGTAACGCACCACTTTAAGTTACACAATAAATTATAGCTTCTTTTGCTGATGGCCGATGAAGCTCTTAATTTAACTGTGCATTCAGCACGCAGGTAAGTATTGATAATAAAATTTTGACGTGGCTAAGTTAAATATTTTGGGCGAGAGAATTAATTTAATTACACTGCACGCAGCATATGAGCTCTGAACTGTCCCTTTTGAGATCCGCTATCGCTATAATTTTATAGGTATTCAAAAGAAACTTTTCACATCTTCATAGTCATAGCGGACCTCCAACCTATTTAAATCTAAACATCCTAGCCTTATTCATTAGCCTACTTAATCTATCTTGCTTCCTTCAGTTTTGAGACGAAAACCACAAAATCATGAATTTCCACTAAAATCTTAATTTGTGAAATCCAAAGTACTGTTTTTATTAAATCATTATGAAAGATGAATCTAAATATAAATTTTGAAGTCTCTAGCTCTTTTCTGTTGCGCCAATGATTTTTACAGAAAAACGTCCAAATTTCGGAAATGGCTTAAGTTATCGAACTGATATTCAACACACATTAATTTAATATTACTTCTGACATGCTAGAAAAGTTTTAGGTTATTTGCTTGATTTTTAAAGTATTGCGCAACATTTATGACGTCAGAGCTAGACAGCAGACTGGCTGGCACATAATAGAAACTGATGTGAATTTACTACAGCGTGAGTAGGCTGCTTCCCTACACATGGATGTGCGTGAAGTCCTTAGGTTAATTAGGTTTAAGTAGTTCTAAAGTTCTAGGGGACTGATGACCTCAGAAAAATGGCTCTGAGCACTATGGGACTTAACATCTGTGGTCATCAGTCCCCTAGAACTTAGAACTAATTAAACCTAACCAACCTAAGGACATCACACACATCCATGCCCAAGGCAGTATTCGAACCTGCGACCGTAACAGTCGCGCGGTTCCGGACTGAGCGCCTAGAACCGCTAGACCACCACGGCCGGCGATGACCTCAGAAGTTGAGTCCCATAGTGCTCAGAGCCATTTCAACCATTTTTTTGAATAATACCTTTCCTCATACAAATTATCAAATGGAAACTGCATCATGGAACTCATCATTAATAGGATGACTAGAACCTCTAGAAGAGGGACTGAACAGACTGAAAGCGCCTTAGAAACCGACCAGATAGCTACATGTCGTCAATCGTTTGAAGTATTCTGCTATATTTTATATTCACGGTAAGCTGTAGCATAAACTTCTATGAAATCTGTCATTCCTTTGGAGACACTGTAATTTATTTTAGCAGAAACTCATCTGAAGGTGCTCACTTAGGATTCGACGTACAGCGTTTCACAGCCAGAACGATTTCGGTGCAGTACAGCACACATTGACTTAAGCAAGTAGCCCGTCTCATAAAAGCGTGAAAATAGGGTGTCATATTTAATACTCCCAGTGAAATTCCTACTGTGCGCTAACGGTTCGACATGAATTCAGCGCTGATACAGAAGCGTAGACAGACGCGAAAATGTGAACATGGTGCAACGATGCAAGCGAGTACCTGCTGTGATGAAGTAGGTAAGTAGAGGGAATTTATTTAATCGAAAAGGTTTTTTTCTTTTTTCTGACCACAGACTTGCGCTCCCTCGAATTCTCCTGTTACGAAGTTTCTGTAGGTGAAGTTTGCTGGAAATGGCCGTGTAAGATGTTCATATCTCGTGCTCTTTTTCTAGCGAAGACTTCGAAGCTGCGGATTTCCCTGATGAAGGTGGACACCCTCATCCAGTCATTCCAAACTTTCCCCTTTATAAAGCTTTCGCCCGTGGTATATTCTCGCGTGTCTATTCTCCATTCTCACCCCTTGATATTACCGCCTGAAGAACACTGCGCAAGTGTTTCTGCTTACCGTGATGTTTGCCCTTTCCTGAGCAACTACATTCAGACAAACGAAAAGCGTAGAGCACGTGCCAGATAAAAGATAATGTATATTATAGCTCTGATAAGAATAACGTTATTAACACTTATAAATGAAAAAATATTGAGACGCCCTGCTTAACCCGCAGGACAGGACAGATAGAATAAACTGTGGAAAGGGGCCAAAATCACGGGCTGTCAGTTACACTCCAACATACAACTTTATTATTTGATCAAACATTACAAGAGCCAAAAAAAAAAAAACATTTTTAAACACACAGCTTTAACCTTTGGGACTTAATTAGCGACTGAAAGTCACTTTAATTTCAAAATGGCTGAAGGCCAATCACTTAAAACGAAAGCATAATCAGAAATTTAAAAGGCAAGCCTTATCTTAAAACAGTTCTTTAGTTAGGCTGAAGTAAACAAGTTAAATTCAAATCGGCTGAAGGCCGAAGAATTAAAAATTCAAAAATATTTTAAAATTCCAAAGGACTTACGTGAAACAGTACTTTAAACTAGGCTGAAGGCCTTAAGAGTAAAACAACTCTAATTTAAAACACAAAATCGGCAGAGAAGCCATTCAAGTACCAAAAAAAAGAACAAATTTTAAAAAATAAGGCAGTCCACACAAAGGCACCCAGACCCTCGAGGGTCGGCCTGCAATTCAAACATTAACGCTGGCTTAGGTGAGACACGCAGTCGGGCCAACCATTCACAATCCGACAACAATCCAACCGACCGACCGCCAACGGACCCACCGACAAAACTTCCACTTCACCCGACCAGGGCACAACAAGGAGTTGAACGGAACAACGTAGAAGATATTGGCGCCCACAACGAATCATACACGGAGCTGTCAAACTACACACCGTGCTGGACAGCATCAACACGATGAGGAGACCGCTCTGCCTGAAATTTACGTCAACGGCTAGGGAAGGTAACCGGAACGTTAACGGCCACAAGGCAGAAGATTCCGCTGGTGCACTTCAATTCAAATAACATCACCGGAGGGTGGCTAGAATTTTGCAAGTTGAAAACCACGTTGTTGCTCGCGGGAATACCCCAACAGCCGACAAGTAACTCCAAACGACACAATGTGAACAGTCTTGACTTGCTGGTAGGTGAAATCAAAACTCAACTTTCGTGTCTCGTCTCTCGTAGCAATGGGAACAGCACCACATTCTCCGACGCTGCATAGAGACCGCCAGCGGGCCCCGGCCAAACTACGCCCCGCCGAGAATTCCTCGCTGCTCCACGCCAACCGACCGACTCGACAGAGCCAGTACGCCGACCACATTTAAAATAACTTGTCAATCAAAATCACACAAACTACACACAGTTTCACGAACACTTGCTCGAAGAACTAGACAATGCTAACGGCAGTGTCTGCACAATAACAGGAACGGATCTTACACGTCGTCCGGCAAGACGACCGACCGACGACCAACCAGAGTCGTTCCCACTCCAATCACGTGTATCGGCAACCGTCGGACGAGTCATGGCGGTAAATTATAAATTTTTGGAGGGCGAGGGTCATGTGATCCTAGCCATTTGATCCAAGTAAAAATGGTATTTATGAGTGAATGTTGCGTAATGGTACTTCATTATAAACGTCCTTAAGTTACGAATTTACTGTGTTGCGTCTTGGAACTTAAGAATGAAGTTCCTCACTGCTGCCACGCCCCGGCTGAACTTGTGCCGCGTGCCAACTGAAACACTGCCAGGTCCGAACTAACTCCAACACTCGTCGACCGGGAAGTAATAGCAGTCCAGCAAACATAATACGGCAGGGCCTATATCAAATGGTAGGGCCTATATCAAATGGTTCAAGTGGCTCTGAGCACTATGGGACTCAACTGCTGAGGTCATTAGTCCCCTAGAACTTAGAACTAGTTAAACCTAACCTAAGGACATCACAAACATCCATGCCCGAGGCAGGATTCGAACCTGCGCCCGTAGCGGTCTTGCGGTTCCAGACTGCAGCGCCTTTAAGCGCACGGCCACTTCGGCCGGCGGGCCTATATCGATAAGCGCTGCTGATACCGCTCACGGGCAGGCAAGGCAGCAACTCAGTGACACCAGTAATTGAAAATTAACATAAGGAGGTGGCAATACGATAAAAACAAGATGTAAAATAAGAAATGCCACGAACACGAGCCACGCACGGCTCTAATATGTCAGAAATTTCGACGTCTCCTCACATCACATAACTATGGACATTAAAGGTTATACTTTAACGTGCTGTTGACTTCGATGTCGCCGCGCGGGGTAGCCGTGCGGTCTTAAGCGCCTTGTCATGGTTCGCGCGGCTCCTTCCGTCGGAGGCTAGAGTCATTCTTCGGGCATGAGTGTGGGTGTTGTCCTTAGCATAAGTTAGTTTAAGTAGTGTGTAAGCCTAGGGACCGATGACCTCAGCAGTTTGGTCCCATAGGAACTTACTACAAATTTCCTAAAATTTGACGTCGATGTCGGTGGACCAAGATAGGAAACAGTATCTGCTGTGGTCTTATTGGAGACTTCGCTAGAATTAACTGAGAAAGCCTTAATCATGATAGTGTGACTTGAATTTGAACCACGTCTTTCCCCATATGACTACCACTACTTCAACCAATAAGAACTCTCGGATGAGTGTCTTCTGAGCATATGACGCACAAAGCTCTACGCAATTTTACTTCTTTATTTAAAGTATAAAATATTTACTCAGATAAACATTTCTCCTTCTTTAACTGCCGCAGAAGTACTATCAAACGCCTGAGATTGAAATTTATATGTAAGTGATTTTGAGCATGTAGTGCTTTCGGGATGGTGTACTGCTGTATCATCTCAGCTCGTAGTCTGTGACGCAGACGAAAACGCCTGTTTTTGCACTGACCCGGCAGTTGTATCGTTGAAATAGGTAAATTCCACCTTTTCTTACCTGCCAACCGAATTTCATTTGCTTCATGAATTATCATATCCCGTCAAGTTTCTAACAAAACATTATAACGACTCAAATTTCAGTTGCGTTATTGAATGTTTTCATGTCAGCTTAACGAACAAGGAAATGGTATAAATTACTAACATTACAACTTCTAACCTTGTAGTCCTTTAAGTGAAAGTAAGGAAAGTAAATGATTCTCACAAAAAATTAAGAAAATAATCAGTGCACCTTTATGAATAATTGTTAATCCAGTACTTTTAAAACTTCAGAACTAGCATATTTTCGAAGAGAATTACGCATGGCATAGTTCTAAGGAAGGCTAAACGACCAATAAGACTTACGCAAGAATTCGAATAGCAGGCAATTAAAAAAGGAAAAAAAACCTTGCAACTTTCCTCATTATTGTACTTGGAAAGGAGGGGGATTAGCCGGAATAATTAGCTGCCGTGTACAGCGGGAATTGTACAGTTTGATGTCATTAGCAGAAAAGTTGTTATAAGTTTAAGGGGTCAGTCCCTGAGAGGCGAACACGGGAGACCTTTTGGCTGGCAGCTGGCTCGCTGAGCCTTGTCAGTGGGTGCCCGCTGGCAGGAACGACGTCACTACTGTACAGCGGAAACCTCAGCTCTGCCTGTTCCTGCTGTTTTCTCTCCCATCCCGCCCCCCCCCCCCCCCCTCTTTCTTTTTGTCATTACTCAGGCTGGAACTCCTAGGTTGCTGCCGAAATATTTTCAGAAATGTTGAGAATATCGAAATAAGATTTTCGATAAGTGTAAGAAGAAACTTTGCCTCAAATATTTTCGTAAGCACTTATGCTCCTTTCGCTATCTGCTGTAAAAATAGTTCGCGGCCAAAGATGGAAAAGCAGTTATAATCGTTCACACTAGCTCCACAGCATTTAATGCGGCTTACCCACAAAACGTTCTTCTGCTGCTGTGCAGCTCAACACGGGCTTGGTCTGAACGATCGAAACTGTTGTCACTGATTCGGGCTAGTGGTCAGAAGTTGAATGAATGTCACTGAGTTGGCTCTGAGCACTATGGGACTCAACTGCTGTGGTCATAAGTCCCCTAGAACTTAGAACTACTTAAACCTAACTAACCTAAGGACAGCACACAACACCCAGCCATCACGAGGGAGAGAAAATCCCTGACCCCGCCGGGAATCGAACCCGGGAACCCGAGCGTGGGAAGCGAGAACGCTATCGCACGACCACGAGATGCGGGCAATGTCACTGAGTGATTTCCCGTAACTGCCAACCCTAGTCAGGAGAAAATGATTTGTTTGACGCTTCTGACAAGCCAACAAATAAAATAATTTCAGTGTTATGTATAAAAGTTCAGCGATCGTTTAGTCCACCTCCTTTGCATTCATCTACATTTATATACAGGCTGTTTCAAAATTACACCGATAATCTTAGAGGGGATATAGACGCTACATAACTTCGAAGTTATAGGCGCCGACGCCTGAATATGTATGTACAAAAAATGGTTCAAATGGCTTTGAGCACTATGGGACTTAACTTCTGAGGTCATCAGTCCCCTAGAACATAGAACTACCTAAACCTAACTAACCTAAGTACATCACACACATCCATGCCCGAGGCAGGATTCGAACCTGCGACCTTAGCAGTCGCGCGGTTCCAGACTGTAGCGCCTAGAGCCGCTCGGCCACTCCGGCCGGCTAATGTATGTACATATAGGGTACTTCCGTTAGGACGTAGCAAACTTCTAGGGATGATGGAGAAGGATAAATGCATCAGTCATACTTCAGTGACGCTGGTCTGGAAATGAACGAGTCGAAAGTTATAAATGAAAATCGTTCTAATACCTCTTACAGCGGAATACATGTACCGGTACCATTGTAGCTAATGGCCATCTTTCAGAGGTGATGTATGGGCCAAAAACAAGGAGAAAAATCCAGTAAGCATGAGCTCTAAAATGCACGCCTGAGAATTTGTGAACACTTGTTCATTTTCAATACTGAGAAATACATCTCCTTCATTGAACAACTGCTCATAGCTCTTAAGGTATGCACTTTAGAGAACTTGTTTACTTCTCTTTTTTTCTCTTTTTGGTCAATATTATCATTTCTAAAATTCTCTACCATACAATCTTAGCAACAGCAATACCGGTACCTGTATTCCATTGTCAGAGATTTTCGTTTATACGTTTCGATTCGATTGTTTTCAGAGTCCGTTACCTCAAATTGATACATTTATCCTCATCCGTCATCCATGAAAGTTTGTAACTGGTCCATTGATCGTGACTGCGCCAAATATCTCACGAAATATGTGGTGTCACCGCCAGACACCACACTTGCTAGGTGGTAGCTTAAATCGGCCGCGGTCCATTAGTACATGTCGGACCCGCGTGTCGCCACTGTGTGATCGCAGACCGAGCGCCACCACACGGCAGGTCTCGAGAGACGTACGAGAACTCGCCCCAGTTGTACGACGACGTTGCTAGCGACTATGCTGACGAAGCCTTTGCTCTCATTTACCGAGAGACAGTTAGAATAGCCTTCAGCTAAGTTAATGGCTACGACTTAGCAAGGCGCCAATTGTCACAGTGCATGTATCTTACGAGTCTCATTTGTATAGTCAAGAGAGATGTACCAAAGGAAGCATTAAAAGTTAAGTATATTCCAAAGCTACGTATTTTCTTTATAGCAGTCATAACGTATCCTGTTCTAGACTTGACGCCAGTCGGCGTGTGTGTACGCGTGCCTTTCGGCTTCCTTCTCAGTGTGGCGTAGCGAGCTTGTTACGCCACAACAGATTGGCGACGCGGATCAATCAGGATCGTGTTCTTTCTACTTGCTTTGCTCTGCATTATTTGTGTCATGGCTTCGCCACGATCTCCAGATGTACTGTCCGAATTTTATCGCTTGCAGAATCAGCAGACGCAGGCGTTATTGGATGCCCTTGGACAGCTCGTCCAGGGTCAACGTGCGCTGCACCCCGATGCGGCCGCCGCCGCTTCCTCGCTACCGCAGCCAACACACGCGGTTGCACCTCCGTTTCGTAGCTTTGACGCAGCTCAAGAATCGTGGACTGACTGGTCCCGACAATTTGGCTTCCATCTAGCCGCCTACAGAATTCAAGGTAATGAGCGGCAGCCGTTTTTGCTTTCTTGTGTCGGTGTGTCCACCTACCGTGTGATAGTGAAATTGTTTCCCTGACGCGACATAGCAACTCTGTCCTACGAAGAAATTTTGTCTGCTTTAGATGCCTATTTCAAAGAAACAGTTAATGTAGTTGCAAAACGGTATACGTTCTTTCGTACCAAACGTACGGCCGGTCAGACTAATAGGGAGTGGGTTGCAACATTGCAAGGACTTACTAGGGATTGTGATTTTGCATGTGAATGTGGACTTCCTTATTCAGATACTATGGTGCGTGATGCAATAGCACAGAACGTTTCTGATGTTCGCATACGGGAACAGATTTTGAAACTTGTTAATCCCTCCCTTCAACAAGTGATAGACATATTGGATAGGCAAGACACACTTGACTTTGCTACGGAATCATTTGAAACTTCGCCAGCAGTGTGTCACATTAACCGGCCCGCCGGGCGCGCAGCACGGGACGCTAAACGGCCCTCGCGCACGTCCGCGCAGCTGCAGCCTAGCTCGCAAACACGTGTGCCGCGTAAGCATGCCAATGCAGTTCTAAAATCATGCCCGCGGTGTGCAACTAGACATTCGCGTGAAAATTGCCCGTCACGCCAAGCTATTTGCTTTTACTGCCATAAGAAAGGACATGTTCAAAGTGTTTGCCAGAAAAAGCTAAGATCAGACAATCAAAACCATTCCAGGCCCTTTGCTTCGCGCCGGAATCGAACCAGGGACAATCAGGCTCGTGGACCTTCGCCCATGGACATTCATGTCGTTAATTCCACCCCGTCCAGTGCCACTTTATCTAACAGTGACTGTGTTCGTCCCACAAAAAGTGTGCGTCGACGTCGCCGGAACTCCCGTAAAGTCGCAAGTGCTTCTGAACCTGTATCAGTTCAAATTGCACGTGAAAGTCGCTCTTGTCGTCAGCAGGACAATAAACTTTTTGTAGACTTAGACTTTGGAGGCAAAGTGATCCCATTCCAGCTCGATACCGGAGCTGCAGTTTCATTGCTCAATCACGACACGTACAAACAACTGGGCAAACCTCCATTGCGTGCCGCAAATGTTCATCTCAATAGTTATTTAGGACAGCAGATACCTGTGTTAGGACAGTGCAGCCTTCTTGCCACATACAAGGGACAAACAAAACTTGTGTCATTTTACGTTCTTCGTTCCTCTACGGCAGTGAACTTGTTTGGTTTAGATTTATTTCAGTTGTTTAACTTGTCTATCGTAAATCAGGTCCTATTAGTGAACCAGACTGTGCCTTCCGCCAGTGTTTCTCGTCTTTGTGAAGAATTTGCAGACATTTTTGCACCGGGCCTTGGTTGCGCTAAGAACTATGAAGCACATTTGGAACTGAAAGAAAACGCGCAACGGAAATTTTTCAGAGCGCGCAATGTTCCCCACGCATTGCGTGATGAGGTCGCAAGAACATTACACGGTTTAGAATCTCAAGGTGTAATTGAACGTGTGCAGGCTTCTCTCTGGGCCTCACCCTTAGTAATTTTGCCAAAACCTTCCGGAAAATTGAGACTTTGCGTGGACTTCAAGGCAACTGTGAATCCACAACTTGTGACTGCACCTTTTCCTTTGCCCCGCCCGGAAGATCTTTTTGATAAACTGTGCCTGGGTAAATACTTTTCGAAATTGGACCTAGCAGATGCGTACTTGCAAATACCAGTGGACGAGGAATCCCAGAGCGTCTTGGTGGTTAACACGCATCTTGGATTGTACCGATTCAAAAGACTGCCATTCGGGTGTGCATCCGCCCCTGCATTGTTTCAGCAATATTTACAAACTGTTTGTGCGTCGGTCCCTACTGCTGCGAACTATCTGGACGATATTGTGATCTCCGGAAAGACAGAAGCCGAACATTTAGCCAACCTACGAACGTTATTTCAGGTCTTGCGACAAAATGGTCTTCGCTTGAGGAAGGACAAATGTGTGTTTTTTGCTCGTGACTTACCATATCTGGGCCATGTCATAAATGCACAAGGCATACATCCGAGTCCAGAGCACCTCCGTGCCATACAGGAGTTACCTTCGCCACAGAATGTGAAGCAGCTACAGAGTGTGTTGGGAAAAATTAACTACTATGCCAGGTTTGTGCCGCGCGCTTCTTCCATTTCAGCTCCGCTTCATCGCTTACGCCGTAAAGGTGTTCCGTTCGTCTGGACAACGGAATGCGAACGCGCCTTTCGCCGGTTGAAATCGGCGTTGCTTTCAAATACTTGCCTTACGCCATTCGATCCCCAGAAACCCCTTTTGTTGATGGTCGATGCATCAGAATTCGGGATCGGTGCTGTGCTTGCGCACAAAGATGGGTAGCATGATCGTCCTATTGCCTTTGCGCCAAAATTGCTCTCGTCTGCACAACGCAATTATTCCCAGATAGAGAAAGAAGCTTTAGCTCTCGTGTTTGGTGTTACTAAGTTCCATGATTTCTTGTATGGTCGTCACTTTACCATCATCACAGACCACAAACCTTTGACATCGCTTTTTCATCCGAACAAGCCTGTACCTCCACGTACAGCGTAGAAATTCATTCGCTGGTCTCTCTTCCTCTCGCAGTACCGCTGCGATATCTTGTATCGGTCCACTGCTAAGCACGGAAACGCTGATGTGTTGTCCCATTTGCCTGTTGCTGAGGATAAAGCATTCGATTCTTCCGAACTTGCTTGCATGTTCATTGATTCGGAAACCGATGACGTGGTCGAATCGTTTCCGATTGATTTTCGTCGTGTCGCTACAGCCACAGCTGCTGACCCTGTCCTTGCTACTGTTTTGCGTTTTGTTGCTACGCAATGGCCCTTGTCAAAGTCACGGATCGAGGATCCGTTCGTTCGCCGATTTTTTGCTCACAAGGAGAGACTTTTTGTACGACGTGATGTTTTGTTGTTGCGTTCGGATAATGATCAATCCAGAGTCGTGGTCCCACGTTCGTTACAGTCCTCTGTCTTACGGCTTCTTCACCACGGACATTGGGGTATAGTGCGCACGAAACAACTTGCTCGTCAGCACTGTACTTGGTTCGGAATCGATGCTGCGATTGCGAATATGTGCTCTTCTTGCGTGGCGTGTGCCGAACAACAATCCGCCCCGCCGCGGAAATTCTTTGCATGGCCGACAGCCACTTCCCCTTGGCAACGCTTGCACATCGATTTTGCTGGTCCATTCTGGAATGCTCGATGGTTGGTTGTGGTGGATTCCTTCAGTAATTTTCCTTTTGTTGTCCGGATGTCTTCCACGACGTCATCTGCCACCATCCAAGCGTTGTCCGCTATTTTTTGCATTGAAGGTCTTCCCCAGACTATTGTTTCCGACAATGGCCCACAATTCATGTCCGCAGAATTTCAGTCATTCTGCAAGGCC
This sequence comes from Schistocerca nitens, assembly GCF_023898315.1. Classification (NCBI taxonomy): domain Eukaryota; kingdom Metazoa; phylum Arthropoda; class Insecta; order Orthoptera; family Acrididae; genus Schistocerca; species Schistocerca nitens. The sequence goes on from NC_064618.1 coordinate 409,232,450, forward strand.
AATGGTATTCAACATCTGACATCCGCGCCGTTTTCGCCTCAGTCAAACGGTGCCGCTGAACGGTTGGTCCGGACTTTCAAGTCACAGATGTTGCAGTTGAAAGAGTCGCATTCTAGGGAGGACGCATTGTTGCTCTTTTTGTCTTCGTATCGCTCTCAGCCCCGCGATGGTCGCTCGCCGGCTGAGTTGCTCCATGGTCGTCCTCATCGAACCTTGATGTCTTTGCTGCATCCGCCGCATCTGGTTCCAGTGCAGCGGCAGACTACTGCTTTTGCTCCTGGTGACGTTGTTTTCTATCGCAACTATCGCGGTTCACGGCGTTGGCTCGCAGGGCGCATTCTTCGCTGCCTCGGCCGCACGATGTATTTGGTTTTGGGGGCCTCTGGTGAGGAGCGTCGGCATCTCAATCAGCTGCGCCTCTGTCGTCGCCTGGGTTCTGCCGCTCCCCGTCTGCTTTCAGCGACGGTGCCGTCCGGTCAGCGCCCTGGGGACCCATCTACTAGCTCGCCTCATCCCCAGGTGTTACCGACGCTGCCTTCCATTTTGCCTCATGGCGACGCGCCGCCGCCGCCGCCGCCTGTTCTCCCGCCGGCGCCGCCCGCAGTGGACGCGTCGCTGCAGCCGCCTGGCGCCTCCCTGGGTCACGGTCCGCCGATCGCTTCCCGTGACCAGATGTCCTCCGCCATGGAACTCATGCCCGCTCCGGACCAGATGTCGTCATCGCGCGTCGGATCCCCCGACGCAATGGAGGTCGACCCTTCGGCCCCTCCTGTCTCATTACGGGCGCATACACCACATGTTGACGTGCACCCTGGACTAGGTTTCCAGGCGTTTCCTAGCTCCCCTCGGACCGAATGGCCGGGTGCGGGTGGCACAGCCTCGCCTGTTGTTAGGCTCCCCCCCTCATCGCATACGTCAACATGGGGTCCTCCCCACGGCGGGCGGAAGCCTTATCACACGACCGTTCGCCGATTTGCGGGGGAGGAATGTGGTGTCACCGCCAGACACCACACTTGCTAGGTGGTAGCTTAAATCGGCCGCAGTCCATTAGTACATGTCGGACCCGCGTGTCGCCACTGTGTGATCGCAGACCGAGCGCCACCACACGGCAGGTCTCGAGAGACGTACGAGAACTCGCCCCAGTTGTACGACGACGTTGCTAGCGACTATGCTGACGAAGCCTTTGCTCTCATTTGCCGAGATACAGTTAGAATACCCTTCAGCTAAGTTAATGGCTACGACTTAGCAAGGCGCCAATTGTCACAGTGCATGTATCTTACGAGTCTCATTTGTATAGTCAAGAGAGATGTACCAAAGGAAGCATTAAAAGTTAAGTATATTCCAAAGCTACGTATTTTCTTTATAGCAGTCATAACGTATCCTGTTCCAGACTTGACGCCAGTCGGCGTGTGTGTACGCGTGCCTTTCGGCTTCCTTCTCAGTGTGGCGTAGCGAGCTTGTTACGCCACAACAAAATAAGCGTCAAACGAAAAAACTACGGCGAACGAAACTTGTCTAGCTTGAAGGGGGAAACCAGATGGCGCTATGCTTGGCCCGCTAGATGGCGCTGCCATAGGTCAAATGGATATCAACTGCGTTTTTTTAAATAGAAACCGCCATTTTTATTACATATTCGTGTAGTACGTAAAGAAATATAAATGTTTTAGTTGGACCACATTTTTCGCTTTGTGATAGATGGCGCTGTAATAGTCACAAACACAATTTTAGACGAACAGTTGGTAACAAGTAGGCTTTTTAAATTAAAATACAGAATGTAGGTACGTTTGAACATTTTATTTCAGTTGTTCCAATGTGATACATGTACCTTTGTGAACTTATCATTTGTGTGAAATCTTATGGGACTTAACTGCTAAGGTCACCAGTCCCTAAGCTTACACACTACTTAACCTAAATTATGCTAAGGACAAACACACACACCTCCGCCGGGACCTGCCGCACAACTTATCATTTCTGAGGACGCATGCTATTACAGCATGATTACCTGTAAATACCACATTATTGCAATAAATGCTCAAAATGATGTCCGTCAACCTCAATGCATTTGGCAATACGTGTAACGACATTCCTCTCAACAGCGAGTAGTTCGCCTTCCGTAATGTTCGCACATGCATTGACAATGCGCTGACGCATGTTGTCAGGCGTTGCCGGTGGATCACGATAGCAAATATCCTTCAACTTTCCCAACAGAAAGAAATCCAGGGACGTCAGATCAGGTGAACGTCCGGGCCATGGTATGGTGCTTCGACAACCAGTCCACCTGTCATGAAATATGCTATTCAATACTGCTTCAACCGCACGCGAGCTATGTGCCGGACATCTATCATGTTGGAAGTACATCGCCATTCTGTCATGCAGTGAAACATCTTGTAGTAACATCGATAGAACATTACGTAGGAAATCAGCATACATTGCACCATTTAGGTTGCCATCGATAAAATGGGGGCCAATTATCCTTCCTCCCATAATTCCGCACCATACATTAACCCGCCAAGGTCGCTGATGTTCCACTTGTCGCAGCCATTGTGGATTTTCTGTTGCCCAATACTGCTTATTATGCCGGTTTACGTTATCGCTGTTCGTGAATGACGCTTCGTCGCTAAATAGAACGCGTGCAAAAAATCTATCATTGTCCTGTAATTTCTCTTGTGCCCAGTGGCAGAACTGTACACGACGTTCAAAGTCGTCGCCATGCAATTCCTGGTGCATAGAAATATGGTACGGGTGCAATCGATGTTGATGTAGCATTCTCAACACCGACGTTTTTGAGATTCCCGATTCTCACGCAATTTGTCTGCTACTGATGTGCGGATTAGCCGCGACAGCAGCTAAAACACCTACTTGGGCAACATCATTTGTTGCAGGTCTTGGTTGACCTTTCACATGTGGCTGAACACTTCCTGTTTCCTTAAATAACGTAACTATCCGGCGAACGGTCCGGACGCTTGGATGATGTCGTCCAGGATACCGAGCAGTATACGTATCACATGCCCGTTGGGCAATTTGATCATAATAGCCATACATCAACACGATATCGACCTTTTCCGCAATTGGTAAACGGTCCATTTTAACACTGATAATGTATCCCGGAAAAAATACCGTCCGCACTGGCACAATGTTACGTGAAACGACGTACTAATACATTTGTGACGATTACAGTGCTATCTGTCACAAAGCGAAAAAAGTGGTCCAACTAAAACATTCATATTTCTTTACATACTACACGAATATGTAATAAAAAATGGGGTTTCCTATTAAAAAAAATCTCAGTTGATATCCGTTTGACCTATGGCAGCACCATCTAGCGGGCCAACCTTAGCGCCATCTGGTTGCCCCCTTCAAGCTAGACGAGTTTCGTTCTTTGTAGTTTTTCGTTTGACGCTTATTTCGTGAGATATTTGGCCCGTTCACTATCAATGGACCACCCTATATATATATATATATATATATATATATATATATATATATATATATATGCTGGCGTTAATTACTAGGATTCTCTGTAGCGGCGTTGGATGATGTTTCAAGACGCGGGTTACTATCCTAATTTTGTTCCTCGAAATACCTTCTATATACCCTCTAAGATTGTCGGTATAGTTCTGAAATATCCAACCCTGTATATACTCCCCAAGCCACCATACAGTGTTCGCCCCTGGTAGCTGAGTGGTCAGCGTGACGGGCTGTCATACCTAATGGCCTGGGCTCGATTCCCGGCTGGGTCGGAGATTTTCTCCGCTCGGGGACTGGGTGTTGTGTTGTCCTAATCACCATTTCATCCCCATCGACACGCAAGTCGCCGAAGTGGCGTCAACTCGAAAGACTTGCACCAGGCAAACGGCCTACCCGACGGGAGGCCCTAGCCACACGGCATTTCCATTTACCATACGGTGCTTGGTGGAGGGTACTCTGTACCACTGTTAGCCACTCCCTTTTCTGTTGCACTCACAAATGGAGAAAGGAAAAAACGATTGTCTGTATGCTGCTGTACGAACCCCAATTTCTCTTATCTTTTCAGTCCTAACTGGAGATTCGTACTGGTAGCAGTAGGACCGTTCTCCAGTCTTGTCACAAATGCTAAATCTCTAAACTTTCTCAGCAATGTTTATCGAAAAGAATGTCTTCTTCCCTCCACGCTTTCCTTTGAGTTCACGGAGCATTCAGTAATGCTGGAGTAACAAATCCGACCTGGTGGGTACCCAAACACTCGAGCACAACCCAAGAATGGGTCGTACAAGTGTTCCGGGCGTGGTCTGCTTTATAGGTAATCTGCATATTCCTAGAATTCTCCCAATTAACTGAAGTCGAAATTCGTCTTTCCAATAAACGACCTTACGTTCTCGTTCCACTTCGTATCATTTAGTGAAGTGTGGTGCTCCAGATTTTAATGAGCAGCATAGTCCTTGTCAGGTAAAGGGCGAGTTGTGGCGCCCTGAAAATATTCAAAGTTGACGTGGCCGCACGGACCGCTCGGAAAGCCGGGGCCAGGCAGGAAACACGAGGTGCCAAACGTTAGCCGGACGAAGGGGGTAGCCCCAGCGCATGGTCCAGCCGTGTGGCTGGGAATTCCGCTGTGACGGGGACGGTTCTTTGTGTCTATGTAGGGAGTGCCAATGATGGCGGACTTTGTGAAACCTTAATGACACACATTTCACAGTTTGCATAGAAATTAATAGTAGCCAGATGAATCATGATACCTCAAAAAGAAACATGTACATTACTATTATTTGCACGACGATTCTGATGGTGTAATCAGATTTTTAATATCTTTGTTAGTTTAAAGTTTAGTACCTGACGGTAAATTATACAAGTAACACCCAGCAACGAATTTCCAAAATATAAACGCTCCATCTGATTTGGTCGATCGCCCTGTCTGTAGAAATCTATTAGTGTAAACCTAAATTGGTACGAATTGCAGGTATGTAACTTGAATAGTAAATGAGTTATTGGAGGTCAAAGTGGCCGATTACTATTAATCGCGTCAGGCCATAAGTACTCCACAGTTACACGAAAAAACGGTAGCAGCATGCTTATAAATATTTTTATTCGTCTATGTCTTTGTTTATATCCGATATATACTATTCATGAAGAAATTGGTTAAATATTTACTGTGTTTTAGAAAGCACAGAGACATTAGGCTACTGGCCTACCTTTTGTTCTATTCCTTTGATATATGTTTATTTAATTTGTTTATGTATCTAATAATGTGTGTTAGGGCGTGTTTATGGTCCAGCCTTTGTAATATTTATTTAATTTCAAGTATTTAAATGTAAAGACAGTATTTCGAATGTGCTTAAATATGTTTGTGAGTGTAAGTTCACTTGGAGACATGGAGGGAGTGCTCTAGCGAATCACTGCGCTCGTTAATGGTGAGACTGTACGCAAGTAGGGGAGGAGGATCGTTTCGAGAGAGGACACGAGGACAGCTCTGCGGAGTACGGCACAGGACGAGGGAAGTGCTGGATGCGACGGCGCGACGGACGCGGAGTCGACGGAGAGACTTGGAGAGTGTGGAGCGGTTTGCGCGTGGTCACGGCAGATAGAAACACTTTCGTAGTACTGACTTGTGTACTTGTGAGATTTCCGTGGCTTCTACAGTGAAGACGTAGTGTGCGTTTAGAACTGAATATCTCGCGAGCCCTCCCCCCATGAACCATTGACTTTGCCGTTGGTGGGGAGGCTTGCGTGCCTCAGCGATACAGATAGCCGTACCGTAGGTGCAACCACAACGGAGGGGTACCTGTTGAGAGGCCAGACAAACGTGTGGTCCCTGAAGAGGGGCAGCAGCCTTTTCAGTAGTTGCAAGGGCAACAGTCTAGATGATTGACTGATCTGGCCTTGTAACAATAACCAAAACGGCCTTGCTGTGCTGGTACTGCGAACGGCTGAAAGCAAGGGGAAACTACAGCCGTAATTTTTCCCGATGGCATGCAGCTTTACTGTATGATTAAATGTATGATTAAATGATGATGGCGTCCTCTTGGGTAAAATATTCCGGAGGTAAAATAGTCCCCCATTCGGATCTCCGGGCGGGGACTACACAAGAGGATGTCGTTATCGGGAGAAAGAAAACTGGTGTTCTACGGATCGGAGCGTGGAATGTCAGATCCCTTAATCGGGCAGGTAGGTTAGAAAATTTAAAAAGGGAAATGGATAGGTTGAAGTTAGATGTAGTGGGAATTAGTGAAGTTCGGTGGCAGGAGGAACAAGACTTTTCGTCAGGTCACTACTGGATTATAAATACAAAATCAAATAGGGGTAAAGCAGGAGTAGGTTTAATAATGAATGGGAAAATAGGAATGCGGGTAAGCTACTACAAACAGCATAGTGAACGCATAATTGTGGCCAAGATAGATACGAAGCCCACACCTACTACAGTAGTACAACTTTATATGCCAACTAGCTCTGCCGATGACGAAGAAATTGAAGAAATGTATGATGAAATAAAAGAAATCATTCAGATAGTGAACGGTGACGAAAATTTAATAGTCATGGGTGACTGTAATTCAATAGTAGGAAAAGGGAGAGAAGGAAACGTAGTAGGTAAATATGGATTGGGGCCAAGAAATGAAAGAGGAAACCGCCTGGTAGAATTTTGCACAGAGCACAACTTAATCATAGCTAACACATGGTTCAAGAATCATAAAAGAAAGCTGTATACATGGAAGAAGCCTGGAGATACTGACAGGTTTCAGATAGATTATATAATGATAAGACAGAGATTTAGGAACCAGGTTTTAAATTGTAAGACATTTCCAGGGGCAGATGTGGACTCTGACCATAATCTATTGGTTATGACCTGTAGATTAAAACTGAAGAAACTGCAAAAAGGTGGGAATTTAAGGAGATGGGACCTCGATAAACTGAAAGAATCAGAGGTTGTACCGAGTTTCAGGGAGAGCATAAGGGAACAATTGACAGGAATGGGGGAAAGAAATACAATAGAAGAGTAATGGGTAGCTTTGAGGGATGAAGTAGTGAAGGCAGCAGACTATCAAGTAGGTAAAAAGACGAGGGCTAGTAGAAATCCTTGGGTAACAGAAGAAATATTGAATTTAATTGATGAAAGGAGAAAATATAAAAATGCAGTAAATCAAGCAGGCAAAAAGGAATACAAACGTCTCAAAAATGAGATCGACAGGAAGTGCAAAATGGCTAAGCAGGGATGGCTAGAGGACAAATGTAAGGATGTAGAGGCTTATCTCACTAGGGGTAAGATAGATACTGCCTACAGGAAAATTAAAGAGACCTTTGGAGATAAGAGAACCACTTGTATGAACATCAAGAGCTCAGATGGAAACCCAGTTCTAAGCAAAGAAGGGAAAGCAGAAAGGTGGAAGGAGTATATAGAGGGTCTATACAAGGGCGATGTACTTGAGGACAATATTATGGAAATGGAAGAGGATGTAGATGAAGATGAAATGGGAGATACGATACGTCGTGAAGAGTTTGACAGAGCATTGAAAGACCTGAGTCGAAACAAGGCCCCCGGAGTAGACAACATTCCATTGGAACTACTGACGTCCTTGGGAGAGCCAGTCCTGACAAAACTCTACCATCTGGTGAGCAAGATGTATGAAACAGGCGAAATACCCTCAGACTTCAAGAAGAATATAATACACTCCTGGAAATGGAAAAAAGAACACATTGACACCGGTGTGTCAGACCCACCATACTTGCTCCGGACACTGCGAGAGGGCTGTACAAGCAATGATGACACGCACGGCACAGCGGACACACCAGGACCCGCGGTGTTGGCCGTCGAATGGCGCTAGCTGCGCAGCATTTGTGCACCGCCGCCGTCAGTGTCAGCCAGTTTGCCGTGGCATACGGAGCTCCATCGCAGTCTTTAACACTGGTAGCATGCCGCGACAGCGTGGACGTGAACCGTATGTGCAGTTGACGGACTTTGAGCGAGGGCGTATAGTGGGCATGCGGGAGGCCGGGTGGACGTACCGCCGAATTGCTCAACACGTGGGGCGTGAGGTCTCCACAGTACATCGATGTTGTCGCCAGTGGTCGGCGGAAGGTGCACGTGCCCGTCGACCTGGGACCGGACCGCAGCGACGCACGGATGCACGCCAAGACCGCAGGATCCTACGCAGTGCCGTAGGGGACCGCACCGCCACTTCCCAGCAAATTAGGGACACTGTTGCTCCTGGGGTATCGGCGAGGACCATTCGCAACCGTCTCCATGAAGCTGGGCTACGGTCCCGCACACCGTTAGGCCGTCTTCCGCTCACGCCCCAACATCGTGCAGCCCGCCTCCAGTGGTGTCGCGACAGGCGTGAATGGAGGGACGAATGGAGACGTGTCGTCTTCAGCGATGAGAGTCGCTTCTGCCTTGGTGCCAATGATGGTCGTATGCGTGTTTGGCGCCGTGCAGGTGAGCGCCACAATCAGGGCTGCATACGACCGAGGCACACAGGGCCAACACCCGGCATCATGGTGTGGGGAGCGATCTCCTACACTGGCCGTACACCACTGGTGATCGTCGAGGGGACACTGAATAGTGCACGGTACATCCAAACCGTCATCGAACCCATCGTTCGACCATTCCTAGACCGGCAAGGGAACTTGCTGTTCCAACAGGACAATGCACGTCCGCATGTATCCCGTGCCACCCAACGTGCTCTAGAAGGTGTAAGTCAACTACCCTGGCCAGCAAGATCTCCGGATCTGTCCCCCATTGAGCATGTTTGGGACTGGATGAAGCGTCGTCTCACGCGGTCTGCACGTCCAGCACGAACGCTGGTCCAACTGAGGCGCCAGGTGGAAATGGCATGGCAAGCCGTTCCACAGGACTACATCCAGCATCTCTACGATCGTCTCCATGGGAGAATAGCAGCCTGCATTGCTGCGAAAGGTGGATATACACTGTACTAGTGCCGACATTGTGCATGCTCTGTTGCCTGTGTCTATGTGCCTGTGGTTCTGTCAGTGTGATCTTGTGATGTATCTGACCCCAGGAATGTGTCAATAAAGTTTCCCCTTCCTGGGACAATGAATTCACGGTGTTCTTATTTCAATTTCCAGGAGTGTAATTACAATCCCAAAGAAAGCAGGCGTTGACAGATGGAAAATTACCGAACTATCAGTTTAATAAGCCACGCCTGCAATATACTAACACGAATTCCTTACAGACGAATGGAAAAACTAGTAGAAGCCGACCTCGGGGAAGATCAGTTTGGATTCCGTAGAAAAGTTGGAACACGTGAGGCAGTACTGACCCCACGACTTATCTTAGAAGCTAGATTAAGGAAGGTCTAACCTACGCTTCTAGCATTTGTAGACTTAGAGAAAGCTTTTGACAATGTTGATTGGAATACCCACTTTCAAATTCTGAAGGTGGCAGGGGTTAAATACAAGGAGCGAAAGGCTATTTACAATGTGTACAGAAACCAGATGGCAGGTATAAGAGTCGAGGGACATGAAAGGGAAGCAGTGGTTGGGAATGGAGTGAGACAGGGCTGTAGTCTCTCCCCGATGTTATTCAAACTGTATATTGAGCAAGCAATAAAGGAAACAAAAGAAAATTTCCTAGTAGGTATTAAAATTCATGGAGAAGAAATAAAAACTTTGAGGTTCGCCGATGACATTGTAATTCTGTCAGAGACAGCAAAGGACTTGGAAGAGCAGTTGAACGGAATGGACAGTGTCTTGAAAGGAGGATATAAGATGAACATCAACAAAACCAAAACGAGGATAATGGAATGTAGTCGAATTAAGTCGGGTGATGCTGAGGGAATTGGATTAGGAAATGAGACAAAGTAGTAAAGGAGTTTTGCTATTTGGGGAGCAAAATAACTGATGATGGTCGAAGTAGAGAGGATATAAAATGTAGACTGGCAATGGTAAGGATAGCGTTTCTGAAGAAGAGAAATTTGTTAACATCGAGTACAGATTTAAGTGCCAGGAAGTCATTTCTGAAAGTATTTGTATGGAGTGTAGCCATGTATGGAAGTGAAACATGGACGATAAATAGTTTGGACAAGAAGAGAATAGAAGCTTTCGAAATGTGGTGCTACAGAAGAATGCTGAAGATTAGATGGGTAGATCACATAACTAATGAGGAAGTATTGAATAAGATTGGGGAGAAGAGAAGTTTGTGGCACAACTTGACCAGAAGAAGGGATTGGTTGGTAGGACATGTTCTGAGGCATCAAGGGATCACCAATTTAGTATTGGAGGGCAGCGTGGAGGGTAAAAATCGTAGAGGGAGACCAAGAGATGAATACACTAAGCAGATTCAGAAGGATGTAGGTTGCAGTAGGTACTGGGAGATGAAGAAGCTTGCACAGGATAGAGTTGCATGGAGAACTGCATCAAACCAGTCTCAGGACTGAAGACCACACCAACAACAACATCTCGCGAGCTTTGTTGTTGGTCATAACTAATTACGTGCAGTAGGAATCTATTGTTTCCCTTTAATTCAACTTATAATTTATTTAATTGCTGGACCATTGACACCAATATGTGTTTTGCAGAAATATACCGCATTCTCAAAAGTACTTGTACTATCGTACTCATCATTTAAAGTCGTTAATATAGTTCCTCCAGATTTTATTTAATTGCAATCTTTCATTTATAAATTTATATGTTGTATTCATAATTCGCAATTGCCGAGTTATAGAAACCTTCAACCATTCTATTCATGTGTGTATTTTATCGTATACTGTAGACTCAGCAGTATTTGGCCTGTAATGAGGCAACTGCGTATCCCAGTCCCTAGACAACGTAACCCGCCAAAACTTTTAATATTGCAACTCTGACAAGTGAGTCGGAGGGTACGTAGTTGAGGGCCACAACGTCACATCTTACATTATTATTTTTGAAAGTTCGCTTTCTTAGTTTCCGCTTGAGCGACATCAAGTAGGCAAAAAAGTGTATCATATAATTATGTATTTTGAGAAAGATGTTGTACTAAAATGTTTTCTCTGTTTGTTCACGTCGTACGGGAAGATGCTGGAAAAGTGTTCTCCCGACGCAGCAGTCGGCAGTGCGGGTCTCTAAACAAAAGGGCGCCGATAGTTCGCGACGGCGAGAACATCGTACCAGCGTTATCATATATTCTCTACGCATTCTTCTTAAATTGATGTTTGAAACTGATATGTAAGTTCACAGAGGTCTTGAACAAGTAATGATCACTGATCACTGAGGGTGACTAAACGCAATGGATAGCGATCTGCACAAATACAGCCGGTTGTAGTATAGCGTACACATGGTATAAAAGGGAGTGCATTGGAGAAGCTGTCGTTTGCACTCGGATAATTCATGTGATTATGGCCGCACAACAGGAATTAATAGACTTTGGATGCGTGTGACATTCCATTTCGGAAATCATTAGGGAATTCAATATTCCGAGATCCACAGTGTGAACAGTGTGCCGACAACACCAAATTTCAGGTATCACCTCTCTCTACGGACAACGCAATGGCAAACGGTGTTCACTTAACGACCGAGAGCAGCGGCGTTTGCGTGGAGTCCTCAGTGCTAACAGACAAACAACAGTGCGTGAAATAACAGCAGAAATCAGTGTTGGACGTACGATGAGCGTATACGTTAGGGCGGTGGTGGGTAAGTTGGAGATAATGGCCTACGGCAGTCCTTTTTTTAACAGGACGATATCGCCCGCGGCGTCTTCCACGGGCTAGAGACCATATCTGCTCACCCCTAGGCGACTGGGAAACCGTGGGCTGGTCAGATGAGTCCAGTTTTCAGTTCGTAAGAGCGAGTGGTAGGGTTTGAGTGTGGCGCATACCGCACGAAGCCATGAACCCAAGCTGTCGACAAGGCACAGGCACAAGCACAAGCATGTGCTGGCTCCATAATGGCAGCTACAGCCTTTCACGGACTTCATATACCCAAACAACGATGGAATTTTTATGGATGATATTGCGCCATGTCATCGAGCCATAATTATTTGCGATGCGTTTGAAGAACATTCTGTACATTTCGAGCGAATGATTTGGCTCCCAGCCGGCCGGTGTGGCCGAGCGGTTCTAGGTGCTTTAGTCTGGAACCGCGTGACCGCTACGGTCGCAGGCTCGAATCCTGCCTCGGGTATGGATGTGTGTGATTTCCTTAGGTTATTTAGGTTTAAGTAGTTCCAAGTTCTAGGGGACTGATGACCTCAGATGTTAAGTCTCATAGTGCTTAGAGCCATTTGATCCATTTGGCTCACAAATCGCCCAACATGACACCCATCGAACATTCGTGGCACATAACCGAGAGGTCGGTACCTGCACGATATACTGCAACGGCAACACTTTCGCAGTTATGGTCCGCTATAGAGGCAGAATGATTCGGTATTACTGCAGGCGACTTCCAACCATTTGTTGAGCCAATGCCACGTCTGATTGCTGCCCTGCGACGGGCAAAAGGAGGTCCGACACGATATTAGGACGTATCCTATTATTTTTGCCACCTCGGTGCATATTTACATCAACGTCTTATTAACTAAAAGTGTTAAATGTTTGTCGACTACATATGTTGAGTAGCGCAGTGATTCTACCAACAAGCAAGGAAGAGATTTTTCATTATACTGATTTCTGAGTGACAGCCTATGAGTGATACGTATTTAAAGGAAAAGACTTTAATTTTGACTGTGTTGTCTGGTTAACGTACCTTTGGAAATAATTAAGCAGTCTATTTTGGACAATATTAGGTAATCAAAACACACCCTGAGAGTTTCATCTGTGAACAGTAAATCAAAAATAACTAATTTGAGAAAAAGTGTTCGAATCATAATTCTGTAAAAATGGGAAGAGGGAAGCATTCACTTTTTTTAAAGTGTCTAATTTCGAAGAATCCCTTGAAACAGTTAATTCCCTGAATTGGATTTGACTTCATGTCAAAACATTAAGGTTCCATGGACTCTTCCTCCAGCCATAGAGTCTGTGGCAATTTATCAGTAACGGTTTAAGATTCGATATGGATATGACATGTAAGTGAACAAAATAACTTTGAAGGATAACCAGATACTACATCCTTAGCGAAAGTATAAACTGAAATTGCGGTAGGTAAATAGTTTTAAGTGACATACTTGCATATTACGTGGCACCACACCCAAACAAAATCTGTGGCTAATCGAATTCTATTGTCTAAAGTGTTATTCTTCTGTGAGACAGCGAAGGCAATTCTTGGACTACGGCGATGATTTACATAAAGTTTTAGAAGCACTCCCTCTTCTGCTATGCAGACTTAACAATCCTGCTGTACATAAGAAAAAATAGGAATCTTTTCTTCGTTAAAAGGACATAAAATAAATGCAAAAAAATATTCATATAGCGTTAGTGGCGCCGATTAACACGATCGCTTATATCTACAAAATAAGCTAGCTGAAAGATATTAACTGTTTGCTAATATGTGCTAGCTGTTACACCGCCGTAGCAGTATAGGTAACACAGCCAGAAGGACTACCTATTTTCTAATACGTCCGAAAGAATAACGCGCCTATTTACATCCAAGGGAAACCGGCTCACCTCATCGACATTTGTGCAGTGACGGAAGTTCAACTGTGGGACACCGAAGATAGGACGGCATAGTAAAATTATGCATATTATGCCGCGTAAAAGTGTGTGTGCGAAATCTTATGGAACTTAAATGCTAAGGTCATCAGTCCCTAAGCTTACCCACTACTTTACCTAAATTATCCTAAGGACAAACACACACATCCATGCCCGGGGGAGGACTCGAACCTCCGCCTTGACCAGCCGCACAGTCCATGACTGCAGCGCCCCTAGACCGTGCGGCTAATCCCGCGCGGCACGTAAAAGAGTACGTAGCTGGTGGAGTACATCATTGCTCATTGTATCAGGACGGAGCACATCAAACGTAACGCCGAGATATTTAACTAAAGTGACTGTGTCAAGCATCACACCAGTAATATTGTATTTGAACAAAAAAAATGGCTCTGAGTACTATGGGACTTAACATCTGAGGTCATCAGTCCCCTAGAACTTAGAACTACTTAAACCTAACTAACCAAAGGACATCACACACATCCATGCCCGAGGCAGGATTCGAACCTGCGACCGTAGTGGTATTTGAACATTACAGGATCGTTGTTTCTGTTCATTTCCATTAAGTTTCATTTTCCTACATTTAGAGCAAGCAGCCATTCATCACACCAAATATAAATTATACCCAAGTCATCTTGCACCCTCCTACAGGCACTCAAAAGCGACACTTCCCAAATACACTAAGATTTCATCAGCAAACAGTCTCAGATTACTGCTCAACGTATCCGTAAGATCTCACAGTCCCGGGCAATGTACTGAGTTCTATAAAAAGAAGGCACTCGCATTTCTGAGAACGTGTACTGTATGCTCGGACCGTCGTTAACAGTCTGCAATGGAGCACTGTGTCAAACACTTCTCAAATATCTAGCAACGTAGAATCTGCTAGTTGTTCTTCATTCGTGGTTAGCAGAACACCGTGAGAGAAAAAGGCAAGCTGAATTTCGCATAACCAATGCTTTCTAAATCCATGCTGATTTGTGGACGGAAGCTTTTCTGCCTCGGAACAGAAATTTTCGACTCGCTTAACAATTTTACGTAGGTAATATCGTTCGCTAACGTATGACGGTGGAAGTTGTATTGCTTCACAAATCAATCTTTTTACAGACTCACAAATTTCTACTATCCTGTTTTACTCCTGCGGTTTATTATTTATTTATTTTTATTTTTTATAATATAGAGTGTGGCCATCTCTGTTTCCTCAGCGTTTTCCGAAATGTGTTGTTCGACTTACTTGGCAGGCAATGGACTCTTGCTCCCTGTAAACGAGAAGAAATTACAGAGAGCCTCTTTTTTTCTTTTGAGTCCTCAAGTTTTTGACTGGTTTGATGCGACTTGTCATGAATTCCTCTCCTGTGCCAACCTCTTTATCTCAGAGTAACCCTTGCAACCTGTGTGTTCAATAATTTGCTGGATGTATTGGAATCTCTGTCTTCTTCTACAGTTTTTGCCCTCTATAACTCCCTCGACTACCATGGAAGTCACTCTCTGATGTCTTAACACATGTCCTATCATCCCCTCCCTTCTCCTTGTCAGTGTTTTCCACATATTCCTTTGCTCTCCAATTCTGCGCCGAAATTCCTCGTTCCTTACCTTACCTGACCACTTTATTTTCTACATTCGTCTGTCGCACCACATCCCGAAGGCTTGGATTCTCTTATGTTCCGGTTTTCCCACAGTCCATGTTTCGCCACAATACAGTACTGTTCTCTAAACGTACATTTTCAGAAATTTATTCCTCAATTCCTCTGTTCGATACTAGTAGAATTCTCTTGGCTAGAAATGCCCTTTTTGTCAGTGCTAGTCTACTTTTGATGTCCTACTTGCTCCTTCCGTCATTGGTTATTGTTCCGCCTAGGTAACAGAATTCCTTGACTTCATCTACTCCCTGACCATCAATCCTGATATTGAATTTATCGCTATTCTCATCTCTCCTACTTCTCATTACTTTTTGTCTTCCTTCGGTTTACTCTCAATCCATATTCCGTACTCATTATATTGTTCATTCCATTCAGCAGACCACGTAATTCTTCCTCATGCAGGATAGCAATGTCAGAGAATCGTATCATTGATATCCTATCACCTTGAATTTTACTTCCATTAATGAAACTTTTTTTTTTGTTTCCGTCATTGCTTCTTCCATGTACAGATTGAAAAGTAGGGGCAAAAGACTATATCCCTGTTTTCCAATCTTTTTAATCCGAGCTCTTCGTTCTTGGTCATTCACTCGTATTATTCCCTCTTCACTCTTGTACATATTGTACTCGTGTATTACACAGCTCTCCCTGTAGCTTATCCCTATCTTTCTCAGAATTTCGAACATCTTGCACCATTTGACACTGTCGAACGCTTTTACCAGGTCGACAGTTTGTATGAACGCGTTTTAATATTTCTTTTTTAGTCTTGTTTCCATTATCAATCGCAGCGTCGGAACTGCCTCTCTGGGGGCCTTACCTTTCCTAAAGCTAAACTGATCGTCATTTAACACATCCACAATTTTCTTTTCCATTCTCCCGTATATTTTTCTTGTAAGCAACTTGGATGCGTATATTGTTAAGCTTATTGTCCGATAATTCTCGCTCTTTTCAGCTCTTGCAGTCTTCGGAACTGTGTGGATGATATTTTTCCGAAAGTCGGATGGTATGGCACAAGACTCATACATTCTACACACCAGCGTGAAGAGTCTTTTTGTTGCCACTTCCCCAATTATTTTAAAAATCCTGATGGAATGTTATCTGTCCCTTCTGCCTTATTTGATCTTAAGTCCTCCAAAGCTCTCCTAAATTCTGGATCTAATACTGGATCCCTTATCTCTTCTAAATCGACTCTTGTTTCTTTTTCTATCACATGATATAAATCTTCTCCCTCATAGAGTCCTTCAGTGTACTCTGTCCACCTATCCGCTCTCTCCTCTGCATTTAACAATAGAATTCCCGTTGCACTCTTAATGTTTCCATCCTTCCTTTTAATTTCACCGAACGTTGTTTTGACTTTCCTATATGCTCAGTCAGTCCTTCCGACAATCATTTCTTTCTCGATATCTTCACATTCTTCATGCAGCCACTCCGTCTTAACTTCACTGCATTTCCTATTTGTTTCATTCCTCAGCGAACTGAGTTTTTGTATTCCCGAATTTCTGGGAACATTTTTGTACTTCCTTCTTTCATCGATCAACTGAAGTACTTCTTCTGTTACCCATGGTTTCTTCGCAGTCACCTTCATTGTATTTATGTTTTCCTTTCAAGCTTCTGTGATTGCCCTTTCTAGAAATGCCCATTCCTCCCTAACTGCACTGGAAGTTGAGCTATTCCTTATTGCTTCATCTGTAGCCTTACAGAACTTCAAGCGTATCTCGTCATTCCTTACTACTTGCGTATCCCACTTCTTTGCGTACTGATTCTTCCTGACTATTTCCTTAGACTTCAACCTATTCTCATCTGACCAGAAATCCTTGTCTTCTTTCCATTTCACTTCACTGAACCCTACTATATTTAGATTGAGCCTTTGCGTTTTCCTTTTCAGATTTTCTAGCTTCTCTACCACGTTCAAGCTTCTGACATTCCGCGTCCCGACTCGTAGAGCGTTATGCTTTCGTTGGGTATTCAATCTTTTTCTCATGGTCACCTCCCCCTTGGCAGTTCCCTCCCGAAGATCCGAATGGGGAACTATTCCGGAATCTTTTGCAATGGAGAGATTATCAAGAAACTTTTTCAATTACGGGCGATATGTACTATGGATACACGTTATTATCTTTGATGCAGTGGTTTCCATTGCCTTCTGCATCCTTATGTCTTTGATAATTACTGATTCTTCGTCCCCAAAGACAAGAGAGTGCCCTGAACCTCTGTCTGCTTCTCCGTGCCAAATCAAGAGGATAAGGGAAGCCGGGGGGGGGGGGGGGGGGGGGGGAGGAAGGGGGAGGCTAAATTGACGAAGGCTGATAAATAAAGACTGTAATTTCTGTGATAGTTTCCTGTCTTTACCATAAATGTTTAAAAGAGCGGGTTTTTATGTACAATGTCCATAGACGGCAGCGCTCTCGTATCGGTAGGTTTGCTGTAACCCTCTATGTTGTAGACGCTCTTTGCATTTCGCATACCAACCTGTGGCTGTGACACGGGTGTAGCAGGTAGCAGTACTGCGCAATAAAATTCTATGTTCGTATAGGCCATGCAGCCACTGAAACTTCGAAAAACTGCATGAAAGGTACGATGAAGATGCTCTACCTCGTGCAACAGTATTTAGGTGGTTCAAGGACTTCGAAGACGGCTGACTTTCCTGTGTTTAGCAAGGTGGGCATGGTGTTTCGGCTTCTGCTGTCACTGAAGCCATCGACTGTCCGTGAGGATCGGCGGATAACATTACGTAACATCAGTGCTGAGTAGTTTATATGGTAGTGTCTTTACGATTCTACATGACCGTCTCCATATGGCCGGACAAGTTGTAAAGTGCTGCATCTCTTTGCTGATCGGGGGGAAATGCGTTTTTGGAAGCGATTATTACCGGTGAAGAGTCATGGCTACATCATTATGATCCTGAAGGAAAAGGAGCCAGCACGGTGTGTATATCGCCAGGATATCCAACACCAAAAACGGCGAAAATTATTCGATCTTCAGGAAAAGTGATGGTGACCACGTATTTTGAGTGTCATGGAATGATTTACCAGCATGCAGTTCTCCGTCACACTGCTGTTACAGCAGCATACTAAATGTTGGTATTGGCTAAACTGAGGAAGCACATTGCAAGGAAACGACCAAAACTTTATCAAAATGGCTGGCGACCTAGCATGATAAAGCGGTACCTTACGTCGCAAATCGTGTCATGTATTGTCTGGCTCTGTTCAACTTTACCTGTGGGCCGCGTCCATCTTGCAGTCCTGATCACACACCCTGTGTGTGTGTGTGTGTGTGTGTGTGTGTGTTTATTCCCATCACTAAAGAAAAAGTTTCAAGGCATTCACTTTGAGGACTATGCAGCTGTGCTCAATAAAAATGAGACGATTCTTAGGAGGACCTGGCATCGGATGGCCTACACCATGAGTTCGAGGACGGGCAGAAGAGACACTGTAAAAAGTGCATTCAAGTAGGGGGATTGTACTTTGAAAAAGATCATGTAAACATTGAAATGGAGTAACAAACATCTTTGAAAAAATGCAGTGTCAGTCTTTGTTGATCAGTCCTCGTAATAGGCCCAAGAAGTAGCATGTGTGACTGTGTCCTTTACAGAATGGACTGGGTCGTTCCCGTGGAGACACAATACTTCGTTGGTCAGCTTCCGGTGAGATTCGCATTGACAGCCACCAGTGACCTCGGCAGCAAATTTCAGTAGTATGCGCCTGTGACGGATTGCACTTTAACAAACGGACTGCGCCAACACGTCGATTTAGTCATATTTATGATGTATGCAGGGCTTGGCCAGAGATGAAAGTGACAGACCGGAACTCTAGATGGCCATACGTTTAGAAAGAACTGCGTTTTTGGCGCGGGTCAGGGAAGCCATGAGCCATTTACGTTAGTGTAGTTCCCAGGTAGTGAGTGGCGCAGCGGACAGAGTACAGAATTATAATTAGACGGTCTGGGGCTCGAGTCACTATTCATAAACTGTCTTTTATTTTCAGTTTGTACGTTGCTTGCTGTCATATGCGCTCAGTACGCCTGACGGCTCGATAACTCTGCGGACGGAGAAGCACCGCATACATCGATGAAATCTTCTCGTGTTATCAGCCGCCGACGCCACTCTGCTGATAATCCGAGATTTCATAGCTGAAATGCAATAACATGCATCGCATATGTATATAGCTCCAAGTCGTCGTCTCCCAGGAATTCGGCAGGCGGCTATTGTATATCGCGACCAGTAGACAGCAGGGCAGCCACAACCAGAGGTCCTTCTCGCTAGGGATCTGCTTCAGTTCGCCGAGTCACGTTCGCGGAACTAGATCCAGAAGTATACATCCGAACACCAGCTATTTATAGAGGCGCAGCTCCACTCACCAGCTTAAATGAACACCTCCTTCGGCTCTCGCGCAAGTTGCTGGCCTTATACACCCGTATTCTGAACAGTTGTCTCACAACTAACATTTTCCATCCCTCCACTGTGGAAGCACGCAAAGTGATTGCAGTCCCGAAGCCCTCAGAAGATCCTACGGTCCCTATGAACAACAGACCCATTAGCCTTTTGTATACCATGGCGCATGTCCTGGAATCTTTGATCATCCACCGCATTTCCCATCCTCAGGCAGCGGCTGGGACAACTTATCCAGAACTGTTTGGCTTCACTTCCCGGACTCGGCTGAACTACAGTCAAGTTCTTAGGCTCACATAACACGTCAGCAAGGACTTTAATACCACCATGTCGACGCCAGCGGTTTTCCTGGACCTACAAAATGCTTACGATATGATTTGGCAGGACAACCTCATATACAAAAAGGTGACGCAGACGACCCTCCCGTACATCTAAATCAAGATCGCTCAACAAGGAAAATGCTCGAGCATATGTCACATGTTGATGAGTACCCCTCAAGCCTTTGTGTCGTATTTCTTCCTGTTTAACATTTATGTTAATGATTACCGGTCACCTCACTCTACCAACTGGCGAGATACGCCGAGGCTACGGCGATCTACACGGCCAGCGGCAACAGCGATACGCTCATTGCTCGTCTCCACAGGCAGATTGACACAACGGTCACCTGGTATAGTCCAGAAAAGATTACCCTCAATCCCGCCAAGACTACGGCGTGCTACTTCACCAGACGTCGCCCTTCCCTCCACCGCAGTATTACTATTAAAGGCGTCCGGGTCCCATGGCCACCGTAAACAGGTATCTCCTCGCCCCGATGTATAGCAAACTGCTTATCCGCCTATATGTCACCCAAAGGGACGGAAGCTGATAAAAACATTGTACCCGCTCTTCGCCAGAAGGGACCTGAATTAAGACTTCAAGCTCCGTATGCACCGAAAGATGTCCGCTCTGCCCTCACCTATGATTCCACTGCGTGGGCCACGATTAGTGCCTCCTGGATGCAGACTCTCCAGCGCCTGTATAATAAGGTGACTCGATGGAGCCTGCATGCCCCTACACTCACGAAGATTGTCATCCTTCATTAGAAGACAAACATGACACTTCGAGAGAAGTCAAGGCGATTCTACGAAAAAGTGGACGCCCTGTGTTTCACAGTCAGTGGCTTCCAAAACATTGGCACCACGACTCGCCGGCACTGATACCGTCACCCTGTTCCTGTTCCTGAGGATTCGAATTCGAACCACGGCTAACAATGACCCCCGTACAGCCACTTGTAATGTGTCAGGTTTGATGCGCCCACTCATCATGTGAAATCCTTGGTAGGCCACCACTATAACTACATAAGTAGTTGCATGACTTCTTAGCGACAGCCTTGAACTCCCACCGTCGGAAGGCGATATGGGACTTCAAGTCCCTCAGCCACACCTTCCACGTGCAATGTAATGAGTTCGTTTTGAGATATGAAGATTTTAGTCCCACACCATGACAGTTAGACCGCTCCAAAGCGATAACGCTATACCGCAACCTAAAAAACTATTCCTAAAAAAAAGACTGCTGTTGAGTACACTCTCTTTCTTCGAGTGGGAAACTTCGTTGGATTAATCTTCGGATCCCTTCACCTTAATTAGTTTTGTTGTTTTCTGAACGAACGCCTGTGGAAAGTGTTGTCCCTCACGCATCTCAGTGCGTGAAACGTAGCACTTACACTGAAAATAAACCGAAATAATGCTCAATATACAGTCACAGAAGCCATGAAAGGAAAGGCAAGTTAAAGCCAGGCAATCAAAAAAAATTTCTAGGAAGGGGTTCCAAGGCGTTCACGAAAATTTCCTGTATAAAATTGTTGTTGTAGTGGTCTTCAGCCCAGAGACTGGTTTGAAGCAGCTCTCCATGCTACTCTATCCTGTGCAAGCTGCTTCATCTCCCAGTACCTACTGCAACCTACATCCTTTTGTATCTACTTAGTGTATTCATCTCTTGGTCTCCCTCTACGATTTTTACTCTCCACGCTGCCCTCCAGTACCAAACTGGTTATCCCTTGATGCCTCAGAACATGTCCTACCAACCGATCCCTTCTTCTAGTGAAGGTGTGCCACAAATTTCTCTTCTCCCTAATTCTGTTCAATACCTCCTCATTAGTTACGTGATCTACCCATCTAATCTTCAGCATTCTTCTGCAGCACCACATTTCGAAAGCTTCTATTCTCTTCTTGTCCAAATTATTTATCGTCCATGTTTCACTTTCATACAAGGCCACACTCCATACAAATACTTTCAGAAACGACTTCCTGACATTTAAATCTATACTCGATGTTAACAAATTTCGCTCCTTCAAAACGCCTTCCTTGCCATTGTCAGTCCACATTTTACATCCTCTCTACTTCGACCATCATCAGTTATTTTGCTCCTCAAATAGCAAAACTCATTTACTACTTTAAGCGTCTCATTTCCTAATCTAATACCCTCAGCATCACCTGATTTAATTTTACTACATTCCATTATCCTCGTTTTCTTTTGTTGATGTTCATCTTATATCCTCCATTCAAGACACTGCCCATTCCGTACAGCTGCTCTTCCAGGTCCTTTGCTGTCTCTGACAGAATTACAATGTCATCGGCGAATCTCAAAGTTTTTATTTCTTCTCCATGGATTTTAATTCCTATTCCGAATTTTCCTTTTGTTTCCTTTACTGCTTCCTCAATATACAGATTGAATAACATCGGGGATAGGCTACATCCCTGTCTCACTCCCTTCCCAACCACTGCTTCCCTTTCATGCTCCTCGACTCTTATAACTGCCATCTGGTTTCTGAACAAATTGTAAATAGCCTTTCGTACCCTGTATTTTACCCCTGCCACCTTCAGAATTTGAGAGTATTCCAGTCAACATTGTCAAAAGATTTCTCTTAGTCTACAAATGCTACAAACGTAGGTTTGCCTTTCGTTAATCTATTTTCTAAGATAAGTCGTGGGGTCAGTATTGCCTCACGTGTTCCAACATTTCTACGGAATCCAAACTGATCTTCTCCAAGGTCGGCTTCTACCAGTTTCTTTCCATTCGTCTGTAGAGAATTCGTGTTAGTATTTTGCAACCGTGGCTTATTAAACTGATAGTTCGGTAATTTTCACATCTGCCAACACCTGCTTTCTTTGGGATTGGAACTATTATATTCTTCTTAAAGACAGAGGGTATTTCGCCTGTCTCATACATCTTGCTCACCAGATGGTAGAGTTTTGTCAGGACTGGCTCTCCCAAGGCTGTCAGTAGTTCCAATGGCATGTTGACTACTCCCGGAGCCTTGTTTCGACTCAGGTCTTTCAGTGCTCTGTCAAACTCTTCACACAGTATCGTATCATCTTCATCTACATTCTCTTGCGTTTCCATAATATTGTCCTCAAGTACATCATCCTTGGACTGACCCTCTATATACTCCTTCCATCTTTCTACTTTCTCTTCTTTGCTTAGAACTGAGTTTCCATCTGAGCTCTTGATATTCATACAAGTGGTTCTCTTTTCTCCAAAGGTCTCTTTAATTTTCCTGTAGGCAGTATCTATCTTACCCCTAGTGAGATATGCCTCTACATCCTTACATTTGTCCTCTAGCCATCCCTACTTAGCCATTTTGCACTTTCTGTCAGTCTCATTTTTGAGACGTTTGTACTCCTTTTTGCCTGCTTCATTTACTGCATTTTTATATTTTCTCCTTTCATCAATTAAATTCAATATTTCTTCTGTTACCCAAGGATTTCTACTAGCCCTCGTCCTTTTACCTACTTGATACTCTGCTGCCTTCACTATTTCATCACTCAAAGCTACCCATTCTTCTTTTACTGTATTTCTTTCCCCCATTCCTGTCAATCGTTCCTTAATGTTCTCCCTGAAACTCTATACAACCTCTGGTTCTGTCGGTTTATCCAGGTCCTATCATCTTAAATTCGCACCTTTTTGCGGTTTCTTCAGTTTTAATCTACAGTTCATAACCAACAGATTGAGGTCAGAGTCCACATCTGCCCCTGGAAATGTCTTACAATTTAAAATCTGGTTCCTAAATCTCTGTCTTACCATTATATAATCTATCCGAAACCTTCGAGTATCTCCAGGCCTCTTCCATGTATACAACTTTCTTTTATGTTTCTTGAACCAAGTCTTAGCTATGATTAAGTTATGCTCTGTGCAAAATCCTACCAGACGGCTTCCTATTTTATTTCTTACCCCCATTCCATATTCACCTAGTCCGTTTCCTTCTCTCCCTTTTCCTACTATCGAATTCCAGTCACCCATGACTGTTAAATTTTCGTCTCCCTTCACTATCTGAATAATTTCATCAATCTCTTCGTCATCCGCGGAGCTAGTCGGCACATAAACGTGTACTACTTTGGTAGGCCTGGGCTTCGTGTCTACCTTGGCCACAATAATGCGTTCACTATACTGTTTGTAGTAGCTTACCCGCACTCCTCTTTTTTATTCATCATTATAGCTACTCCTGCATTACCCCTATCTGATTTTGTATTTATAACCCTGTATTCACCTGACCAGAAGTCTTGTTTCTACTGCCAACGAACTTGACTAATTCTCACTATATTTAACTTTAACCTTCCATCTCCCTTTTTAAATTTTTTAACCTACCTGCCCGATTAAGGGATCTGACATTCCACGCTCCTATCCGTAGAACGCCAGTTTTCTTTCTCCTAATAACGATATCCTCCTGAGTAGTCCCCGCCCGGAGATCCGAATTGGGGACTATTTTACCCCCGGAATATTTTACCCAAGAGGACGCCATCGTCATTTAACCATACAGTAAAGCTGCATGCCCTCGGAAAAAATTACGGCTGTAGTTTCCCCTTGCTTTCAGCTGTTCGCAGTACCAGCACAGCAAGGCCGTTTTGGTTAGTGTTACAAGGCCAGATCAGTCAATCATCCAGACCGTTGCCCCTGCAACTACTGAAAAGGCTGCTGCCCCTCTTCAGGAACCACATGTTTGTCTGGCCTCTCAACAGATACCCCTCCGTTGTGGTTGCACCTATGGTATGGCTATCTGTATCGCTGATGCACGCAAGCCTCCCCACCAACGGCAAGGTCCATGGTTCATGAAAATTAGATACCTTTATTGTTTTACAGTCGATTACTGACAAGTGCTGGAGTAATGACCAACGTAAAAATAGGGAACTAAAGGCTGTATTTTTACAATTAGATGGTTGTTTTAAAGTTTCTATACAAAAAAACTTGGTTTACATTCATAAAAGGTTCCCTCTCATCGCACTGTTTCATAGTATACTTCAAGAAAAGCATCATTCTGCAAAATATTGGCGAGGAAAGCTAGTGACGTAAAATGGAATGTATTTTGATGCAGTCTTCTCAGGATGTGATTTCTTTTTGTCTCTCGACGAGAAGCGTTTTTGATCAAATTCTTTTTTTTTTTCATCAGTCTACTGAATGGTTTGATGAGGTCCGCCACGAATTCCTTTCCTGTGCTAACCTCTTCATCTCAGAGTAGCACTTGCAACCTACGTCCTCAATTATTTGCTTGACGTATTCCAGTCTCTGTCTTTCTCTACAGCTTACTCTAGTACCATGGAAGTCATTCCCTCATGTCTTAGCAGATGTCCTATCATCCTGTCCCTTCTCCTTATCAGTGTTTTCCACATATTCCTTTCCTCTCCGATTCTGCATAGAACCTCCTCATTCCTTACCTTATAAGTCCACCTAATTTTCAACATTCGTCTATAGCACCACATCTCAAATGCTTCGATTCTCTTCTGTTCCGGTTTTCCCACAGTCCATGTTTCACTACCATACAATGCTGTACTCCAGACGTACATCCTCAGAAATTTCTTCCTCAAATTAAGGCCGGTATTTGATATTAGTAGACTTCTCTTGGCCAGAAATGCCTTTTTTGCCATAGCGAGTCTGCTTCTGATGTCCTCCTTGCTCCGTCCGTCATTGGTTATTTTACTGCCTAGGTAGCAGAATTCCTTAACTTCATTGACTTCGTGACCATCAATCCTGATGCTAAGTTTCTCGCTGTTCTCATTTCTACTACTTCTCATTACCTTCGTCTTTCTCCGATTTACTCTCAAACCATACTGTGTACGCATTAGAATGCTCATACCGTTCAGCAGATCGTTTAATTCTTCTTCACTTTCACTCAGGATAGCAATGTCATCAGCGAATCGTATCATTGATATCCTTTCACCTCGTAATTTAATTCCACTCCTGAACCTTTCTTTTATTTCCATCATTGCTTCCTCGATGTATGGATTGAAGAGTAGGGGCGAAAGGCTACAGCCTTGTCTTACACCCTTCTTAATACGAGCACTACTTTCTTGATCGTCCACTCTTATTATTCCCTCTTGGTTGTTGTACATATTGTATATGACCCGTCTCTCCCTATAGCTTACCCCTACTTTTTTTCAGAATCGCGAACAGCTTGCACCATTTTATATTGTCGAACGCTTTTTCCAGGTCGACAAATCCTATGAAAGTGTCTTGATTTTTCTTTAGCCTTGCTTCCATTATTAGCCGTAACGTCAGAATTGCCTCTCTCGTCCCTTTACTTTTCCTAAAGCCAAACCGATCGTCACCTAGCGCATTCTCAATTTTCTTTTCCATTCTTCTGTATATTATTCTTGTAAGCAGCTTCGATGCATGAGCTGTTAAGCTGATTGTGCGATAATTCTCGCACTTGTCAGCTCTTGCCGTCTTCGGAATTGTGTGGATGATGCTTTTCCGAAAGTCAGATGGTATGTCGCCAGATTCATATATTCTACACACCAACGTGAATAGTCGTTTTGTTGCCACTTCCCCCAATGATTTTAGAAATTCTGATGGAATGTTATCTATCCCTTCTGCCTTATTTGACCGTAAGTCCTCCAAAGCTCTTTTAAATTCCGATTCTAATACTGGATCCCCTATCTCTTCTAAATCGACTCCTGTTTCTTCTTCTATCACATCAGACAAATCTTCACCCTCATAGAGGCTTTCAATGTATTCTTTCCACCTATCTGCTCTCTCCTCTGCATTTAACAGTGGAATTCCCGTTGCACTCTACCACCGTTGCTTTTAATGTCACCAAAGGTTGTTTTGACTTTCATGTATGCTGGGTCTGTCCTTCCGACAATCATTTCTTTTTCGATGTTTTCACATTTTTCCTGCAGCCATTTCGTCTTAGCTTCCCTGCACTTCCTATTTATTTCATTCCTCAGCGACTTGTATTTCTGTATTCCTGATTTTCCCGGAACATGTTTGTACTTCCACCTTTCATCAATCAACTGAAGTATTTCTTCTGTTACCCATGGTTTCTTCGCAGCTACCCTCTTTGTACCTATGTTTTCCTTCCCAACGTCTGTGATGGCCCTTTTTAGAGATGTCCATTCCTCTTCAACTGTACTGCCTACTGCGCTATTCCTTATTGCTGTATCTATAGCGTTAGAGAACTTCAAACGTATCTCGTCATTCCTTAGTACTTCCGTATCCCACTTCTTTGCGTATTGATTCTTCCTGACTAATGTCTTGAACTTCAGCCTACTCTTCATCACTACTATATTGAGATCTGAGTCTATATCTGCTCCTGGGTACGCCTTACAGTCCAGTATCTGATTTCGGAATCTCTGTCTGACCATGATGTAATCTAATTGAAATCTTCCCGTATCTCCCGGCCTTTTCCAGGTATACCTCCTCCTCTTGTGATTCTTGAACAGGGTATTCGCTATTACTAGCTGAATCTTGTTACAGAACTCAATTAGTCTTTCTCCTCTTTCATTCCTTGTCCCAAGCCCATATTCTCCTGTAACCTTTTCTTCTACTCCTTCCCCTACAACTGCATTCCAGTCTCCCATGACTATTAGATTTTCATCCCCCTTTACATACTGCATTACCCTTTCAATATCCTCATACACTTTCTCTATCTGTTCACCTTCAGCTTGCGACGTCGGCATGTATACCTGAACTATAGTTGCCGGTGTTCGTCTGCTGTCGATTCTGATTAGAAAAACCCGGTCACTGAACTGTTCACAGTAACACACCCTCTGCCCTACCTTCCTATTCATAACGAATCCTACACCTGTTATACCATTTTCTGCTGCTGTTGATATTACCCGATACTCATCTGACCAGAAATCCTTGTCTTCCTTCCACTTCACTTCACTGACCCCTACTATATCTAGATTGAGCCTTTGCATTTCCCTTTTCAGATTTTCTAGTTTCCCTACCACGTTCAAGCTTCTGACATTTCACGCCCCGACTCGTAGAATTCCTTAGCTGACGATAAAAATAGATACTGCAGGGTTGTAGTAGCTGTGTGTATTTGGGAGGAATGACTTTAACAGTACACAATCACAGTCCTTCTTCGTCTTGAAAAATCTCGTGGTATAGTTGTTGAGCCGTGGCGGCTCGATCCGGTCGATCTTTGACTGCGAAAGGTTGGTCTCTGCCAGGTTTCCCTGACGCGTGGACGGGTGCCACCTGCAGCGAGTGAGTCCTGCTGTGGCCTGCGCAGACGCGGAGTTGTGTTGGGTGGAGTTGATTGGCAAGTGATTGGTCGCGTGGGAGACTTGGTAGCCTCTACTGTTATTGTTATGTCCCTGGAACGTGGCAGAGGTGAATAACTGGTGGTGCAAGTCCTTCCTGGTGGCGGAAAATTAATCTTCTTGCTGTTTTTACGGTGCGGATAGGCTTAAGGGTGAAGTTTTCGTTTTGTAACCTTTAATGGCCATTCCAGTTTACAGTCTGCTAAGCTGGAATAACCTTAGTCTGAATGGTCTGTAGATATAACATCTGAGTTACTGTGTGATGTATTCGTGCAAATGTGAGCAAGACATTTTAAAATTTTGACTGGCAAATGAGATTTTAAATCGTCTATTTAATGTTAAGCAACCCTAAAATTAAGAAAAATTTTGTCGCTTTGATGTTGTACCTCGTGCAATTGTTTGTTTTACACTGTCCTAGTTATTGTCATACTTTGGCCCCCCAAGAAAACATTTTGCTACCTAATATGCGGTCTACGATAGGCCTGTATAGTTTATGTGGTACACACCGGCTGGATATGGCAAATGTAATTGTGTATGACAAACTGTAAGTAGCCTTTAAAATTTTGGGTGATATGCGTCCTAGGCCTTCGCAGATCATTATCTAATTTCATTCTCATTCTGTTGTACTTGAACTTAATTTTTTAGTCATTGAAACCTGGGACTTAGGGAAGGCAGGACCAGGTGTGGACGGGGCCTAATCAGTCACCATTGATTGCACAGTAAACACGTAAACTTTATTTAAGGAAATAATTTTTTAAAAACACTCATTAAAAAAAATGTCTGTAACACAAGCTACACTGACGGCTGAAGGCCTTATTACGAAAGAATTCAAAATTGTCAGCTGAAGGCCACGAGCAATACTTCAGAACAATTAACGGCTGAAGGCATGAATTACAAATAAGGAAGACAATTAAGCGTTGAAAATACCAAAGTCATTTTTTAAACAATCATTTTAAAAAAAATTGGCTGTATCCCAAGCTACACTGACGGCTGAAGGCCTTATTAAGAAGAATTCAAATTATTTGGCGGCAGAAGGCCACAAGCAATAGGAACAATTTAAACAAAATATTATTTTTAAACAATTGACACAATGAGACCAAATAAAGAAGGGAGTGATCCATAGACAGTGCTCCAAGGATCGACCTCTGAAAAGTCCCTACAGCTGCGTAAGACAGGCAGCCAAGAGTTATGCTCACTTAACGGGATGACAACTCAAACTAGGGACAGCTTAAACGCCAACCAACACACTCGCAAAATTCACCTAAAATGCAATAACCAATATCACGATAGAATAACAGTTAGCATCGTCAAATAACAATCATTTAATTACACAAGTTGGCTCGACCAAATCCTACTACGCAGGCAGGGTTAAGACCAAACTGCCTATTCAAAATCTGACTAGATGCACATGGAACCGCAAAAGACAATTCGACAAACAACTCAAACAATGCTAAAACAGTCACTGTACAGCAACAACACGAATTACACGTAGACATGAACGCTAAGAACACAGAAGCGGTCAAAAAACCAAATACACGTCATCCACTGAGACGACCGACCGAACGACCAACAATCGGTCGTTGCCAATCAAGTCAGGCAAGGGAAACATCGGAGTATAAAACCGCCAACTGACAGCTTGATGGCATGCGGTCACTTCGACGGACGGACACACATACAAGTGAAAGTAGCACTGCTCGAATATAACGATCCATTCAACTTAAACTCGCTGAATCCGGACCTCGACGTGGTCGTGCACTCTCGCCACCACATCCTTCCATCGGGCAGTGCATATATCGCCAGCTCCCTCGGCGAGTACTGGTGCTGTCGGACCTCACTGCTGCTCCGTCCCAACTGAACTCCAACACACGACGACACGGAAATACTAGAGGTCGCTCCAAAGATAGTACCATAGCACTCGCCATCGATAAACGCCGCTGCTGCCTCACTCACGGACAGACAAAGCGAGCAAACGTAGTGGCGCCAGTGAACAGACTAACAAACCGAGAGGTCATAATCCGAATACACGACACCAACCTGTCAACGGCGCAGACACGAGCCGGAGCAAGGCTCAGTCGTCATGGTCACCTTAGCTGTTGCTATTCATTGCGGCCTTGCCAGTGTACTGACAGAGCCCACTAGAATTTTGGGTGTCTCATACTCTTGTGATAATCTGAATTTAAGAGCTGCGGTAGCAGTCGGTACCACGAGCAAGCCGCCGCCGCGTATCTGCGTTTGCGCTGTGGTAAATACGTTCAGAGTTGGTCGAGCGCCTGGCCTGACCCTTGGGCCATGTTTCGCTGGTGCGGTTTCCTCATGGCAGTTCAGCCGTGCGGGCAAGGTGTGTGGCGTGCTAGTTCGTGCCGGTGATAGGACTACTGTTTCCAGCTTGCCTCATTTGTACTTACGTTATCTTGTGTTTCAGTCACCAATATGCACTACTGTAAATTATATTACCTTTCCTTTATTTCCCACTTACTCTTTCTGTGTTCAGATCACGCTTGGTACTTCTGTGCCGTAATTAAACGTTGTTTGTGTTTTAGAATTGTCCAACTTAAGGGATTTGGGTTTAATTTCAACTGCTTTAAACTATCGCGTTGCGGCTGCAATTTATATAGAGTGTTTCCTAAATTCAAGGCTGAAGGCCTCTACGCCTGATTATTCAGGGTTGAAAATGTTGTGAACCTCTGTTTGTTTCTCAAAATTTAAATTAAATGCACGCCCTGTGAGTTCTAACAATTTGATACTAATCGAGCTGATTATTAATTATCTTAAAATTTCTGCAAAATTAAACGTAACAAGTCTGAAATTGTGTGTGCAGGGAGGAGACCCCCCATGAACATGCATAATGTTCGGCCGTAGCCGCCTTGGGGATACTGTGGTGGAAGGTGCTGGCCGGAAGACCATGGTCGGCACATTCCTGCCACGTGCTCCTCGGTCAGACTCAAGTCCCACGGGTTGGTTGCGCTGACGGGGGTACGCTACTAACAAGGCGCGTTGGCGCAATCAATCCTCCAATCAGATACTAATCGTGTGATCGCGTGGGGACGCGTTCGGGAGCGGCGAGGGCGGCTTGGAAACAGCTTCGCGCTCTCTTAGCTTCAGACCTCGTCCCCGAGTAGTCGCTCCTCTAGCCTCTGCCTCTGATGAGCAGACGGCAACCCCTCTTGGGGCTGCTCAGCCCTACGTAGGCACCAATGTATCATCGTTACAGGAATAAACTGGGTCCATTCCACTTCATTACTTTTCATTTTGCAACGCCCTCCGCTCCTGACCTCTGTCCTGACGAACATGTGTAAGCAACCTTGTGCTGAAAATTTGATCAGGAAATCTGTTCCACAGATTCTCACAGTTTAGTTGTTGCTCCGTCGGATTATTCATTATTTTTAAAGTATCTGTAAAACTGAGTCTGACAAGTTTGGAACTGTGTAAGGAACTTTGTGCTGGTAGTTCACCTTGAAGGCACCTGCCACAGGCTCTCACAGTTTGTTATTCGGGTTGATTATTCATTTATGGAATTTGTAAAACTGAATTTGAGTAATTTTGAAAATTTAACCTGAACGCCCGGTTTCACAGATTCCATGGTTTTACATTAACTGGGCTTATTGTAAGTTTTGTGTATCGTACATTCCTAAGATTATTTGAATAAATCAAGTAGTTCTTGAGAAATTTAAAACGGTGAAAGGTGTTGCGAATAAAGCTGAACTAGGAATTTAGGACCCAGTCCTCCCATTTATGTTTTCCTTACATCTAATTGGTTGGTGAGCCGTTTCAATTGTGGATTTCAAGCATGTACACAATTGAGAATTTGTATGTCCCCACAAGTTAGTTAATGGAAGAAAATTATTCTCCTACAAGTAAGTTTTCATGACAACAAATACATTATACTTGGCATTATCTCGGTTTATTTGCACTGTAAGTAACGCAAAAACTGGAAACAAAAAAGGTCTTACCATATTCGATTCGGTTCTATGACCGTTGGATTATTGTTCTATACTCTTTCCGCAGCTTCAACCTCTCCCTCCAACCTATGCTTCCCATTAGCGCCAAAAGTGCTACTTTCTTCTAATCGTTTGACCACCTGGAGTTCCCGCTTCTGTCACTTTCATTTCTGCCCTAGCGCTGCGTATACCATAAATTTGGACGAAATCGGTGATGGCCACTATACTCGGTCCCTTGTAAATACATAATTTGTTGGCATCACACCAAGACAGTCCCTAAGCACTCAGCATCAACTTCGCCGACGATGTTCGCGTGTGACGACCTCTGTCGCGTTCAGAATGTCGTACAAGATGTTGAAAACACTTCTATGACTCATTTTCACTGTTTACACTATCGCCTTGATTATGATACGTCGATATCTGAGCATCAGGACCAACATTTATCTTGCGATTCGCGCATCTTCATTGTCGCTTCGTTCTTCTTCATTAAGGCGTGTTTGGCCTCACTCGATGCATCTGTGGCACATAACCACAGCGCGATACGGCGGTACATTGATGCCGTACTTGAAATCTGGTTTTGCAAGATAGAGCAGATCAGGTTATGGTTGCGGAGGCGGTCGTAATCAATTACTGTTAGTTGCACAAAACACACAAACTTTATTTTCTTACGAATTAAGTGGGCTGATGCTGAGGGAATTAGATTAGGAAATGAGACACTTAAAGTAGTAAAGGAGTTTTACTATTTGAGGAGCAAAATAACTGACGATGGTCGGAGTAGAGAGGATATAAAATGTAGACTGGCAATGGCAATGGCAAGGAAAGCGTTTCTGAAGAAGAGGAATTTGTTAACATCGAGTATAGATTTAAGACCCAGGAAGTCGTTTCTGAAAGTATTTGTATTGAGTGTAACCATGTATGGAAGTGAAACGTGGACGATAAATAGTTTGGACAAGAAGAGAATAGATGCTTTCGAAATGTGGTGCTACAGAAGAATGCTGAAGATTAGATGGGTAGATCACATAACTAATGAGGAGGTATTGAATAGAATTGGGGAGAAGTGGAGTTTGTGGCACAACTTGACTAGAAGAAGGGACCGGTTGGTAGGACATGTTCTGAGGCATCAAGGGATCACCAGTTTGGTACTGGATGGCAGCGTGGAGAGTAAAAATCGTAGAGGGAGACCAAGAGATGAATACACTAAGTAGATACAAAAGGATGTAGGTTGCAGTGCGTACTGGGAGATGGAGCAGCTTGCTCAGGATAGAGTAGCATGGAGAGCTGCATCAAACCAGTCTCAGGACTGAAGACCACAACAACAACAACAAGAACCACTTAATTACACATTGCCTCACAACAACAAGAACCACTTAATTAAACATTGCCTTAAAGGATCAAACTAAAACAATACGGATGTAGGTCTAGTTAAGAAAACTTGCAGTACCTCCTATGTTGAAGGCCCAAAACGACACTAAAAACAAGAACGGCTGAAAGCCTGAACACAAGTTATAAAAATTAATTTAAAGAATACACGCGGCTGAAGGCCTTACTTTAAAAAATTCACGTAAATACTCGGCTGAAGGCAACACACAAGACATTGAACAACTCAGGGCTTAGGGCCTGGATAACAAGGATTTCAGATAGCGCAATTTTTTTTAAAAAATAGTTTTAAGCAAATCAATTTTCACAATTTTAATTTTTTAATTTAAGACGGCTGACGGCCTTATCTTAAAAACGTTTCACTTAAAAGCTCGGCTGAAGCCCACACATTGTACATTGAACAACTCAGGACTTGGGACCTGGATGACAAAAATTTCAGGTAGAACAAACCTTCAAAAGTTTAGTTATTAAACAAATCAATCTTCAGACCTTAATTTAAGTTGGCTGAAGGCCTTATCTCAAAATAAAAACAAACTAAATTAATAGACGGCTGAAGGCCTCACACAGTGCATCAGACTAAAATGAAAATCACAGTCTAAAACCAACAGAACAGTGGTGCTCAGAAATATGCCAAGGGTCGACCTGAGGTGGTAGCTCTAACGTAAGGTAAGGCGAGACAGGCAGCAAAGGGTAAGGTTAAATAATAGGATGGCAACACGACCCAGGGACGGCTGAAGGACCGACCAACAACCAAATCAATTCCCTTCTGCCAGACCAACGGCACGACAACGGAAAGTATCAGCCGAGGACGAAGATACCAGCAGCACTACATCTTCAAAATTGGCGTCTAAAAACAGCTAAGGCACAATAATCACTCTTAAAAAAAAATATGAACAAGAAACTAAAAGGCTGTCGAACTACACGCCGTGGCGGACAGCATCAACACGGCAAAGAAAACACACTGCCAGAAAAGTACGCTAACGACCAGGGCAGGTAACTGGGGCGTTAACGGCCACAAGGCAGGAAATACCGCTGGTGCACTTCACTGATAAGTAACAACCAATTTACTAGTTAAAGACCATACAGGAAGATGGCTGCAAAATTTCGCTGACTCCAACACATCATACTTTGCTGCTAGCCAGAATGGCGCAGGAAGCAACAACTGTCAATGAAGGAAGAGATGTCACAGCAGTTGAGGTTTCATAACAGGTTAACTGATCACTCAGCTTCAGTGTCCAGGTTCGGTGAGAAATGAACTTTGCAGCTCTCGCAGCTAGCACCTCACAATCCGACCGCGCGTGCACGCTGCCAGCGGTCCTGACCTGACCTTGCGCCACGGAGACTTCCTTGCTGCTCTGTCCCAACCGACCGACTCCATGCAGGACGCAGACAGCATTAAAATAGCTGCTCAGCCAAACCCACACAAGCTACACACGGTTCCACGAAGCCACTTCCACAAACAACTCTAATAATACTAAAACCAGTGACCGTGAAACAACAAGGACGAATCACAAGTCGACACACACGAAGAACCCAGAAGCGGTCGGCGACCAAAATACACGTCGCCCGATGAGACGACCGACCAAACGACCAACCAAGGTCGTCCCCACTCAAGTCGTGTGTGTCGGCAACGATCGGGCGAGTCACGGCTGTCTGGACCTCACTGCTGCTGCGTCCCGACTGAACTCCCGACACACGAAGACCCGAAAATAATAGCAGTCGCTTCAAAGATAGTAAGACAGTTCTCTTATCGATAAGCGCTGTTGCTGCCACTTACAGGCAGGCAAGCCAGCAACTTAGTGACGCCAGTAAATCGAATATGAAACGGGACAGCAGTACCACAAAGACAAGAAGTCAAGTAATAAACGGCATGAACACGAGCCGCGCACGGTTCAGTACTATTTCGGCATCTCAACAAGTAGAGCTGCAGTGTTGTTGCCCTTTAAATGTAGAAATGAATTACCACATGATACTTCACTTCATGGATGGCTGTGCCATTTCGTTTCGGCTGTGTACCGGCGTGCTATGCTACCGTGGCACAGTGTTTACCTGTATACCAATACAGCAGACTTAAACTTGAGATACACACAAACGCACACACAAACGCACACACACAAACGCACACACACAAACGCACACACACAAACGCACACACACAAACGCACACACACAAACGCACACACACAAACGCACACACACAAACGCACACACACAAACGCACACACACAAACGCACACACACAAACGCACACACACAAACGCACACACACAAACGCACACACACAAACGCACACACACAAACGCACACACACAAACGCACGCACGCACACACACACACACACACACACAAACGCACACACACACACACACACAAACGCACACACAAACACACACACAAACACACACACACACACACACAAACGCGCACACACACACACACACACACACACACACACACACACACACACATTGGAATCAGGATCAGCAAATCAATATATTTGTAATTTATTAAGTAAGGTTTCCGTCAGAGTTGGCATACAGTATTATCATTATTTTATTAGTGACTAGTTTCGAACATTTCCGATCATTCTCAAACCATTACCGTCATTACTAGGTACAATGTTGTCAATAAAACGTTAAATACAACATTTTCAAATATCTTCTGCACAGATTACAATAGTGA
Organism: Schistocerca nitens; assembly: GCF_023898315.1. NCBI lineage: Eukaryota > Metazoa > Arthropoda > Insecta > Orthoptera > Acrididae > Schistocerca > Schistocerca nitens. The sequence continues at coordinate 409,268,525 of NC_064618.1, forward strand.
AATTAACCTCCGACTTACCTGCCTCGCGGTTCTAGGCGCGCAGTCCGGAACCGCGCGACTGCTACGGTCGCAGGTTCGAATCCTGCCTCGGGCATGGATGTGTGTGATGTCCTTAGGTTAGTTAGGTTTAACTAGTTCTAAGTTCTAGGGGACTGATACCTAAGATGTTAAGTCCCATAGTGCTCAGAGCCATTTGAACCATTTTGAACTTACCTGCATTTGTAATGTTTGTACATCAGTTCAATATAACTAATGTTATTTGACTGTATTACTGGTGTCTTGGTACGTTCAAAATTCTATAGGTATGTTTAGTCTAAGCAGAAAAAATTACAGATAGTGCTTGTTTCTCAACATTTCCTGCAATCGTGAGGTCGTTTGGTCGTCACACGCAATACCGCGAGGTCCACCGCAACATCGACAATCGATGTGACAGGCGCCATATTTATTTTGTCATATTTAGCTGATTTGTATAACTCGCAGTATTCCATTCCAAGGCAACGCCTCGTAAAGCTAGCTGCTTTACTGAATAACGAATAATTTTTGAAAAGAGCAAAAATATTGTATTAGAAGTCGGACTGTTCTTTCATCAATTTGTCCGGCTCGTTTATCTTCCATTTATACCATGCTCATCCAGAAATTAAAGAACGATCGAGTACCACATCCGACTCCGATCCTCCACCACCGCGATAGCATGTATGCCAGTTAGCTCCTTCCCTCACCTCAGTATGAGCCGAGTATTGTTGGCGAGCGGTCATGCCTCTTTTGGGACCTTTCGAAATAGCGGCTACCATTGAAAATACAGCTAAAACGAAGTGCATAGTGACATTCATTTTCTGAATGCACAAAATGTTCGTCCTGTCGAAATTCATAGACAGACAACGAATTTTAATGGTGCGTCTAACAAACGTGTCTTCAGTGACTGGAATGTTGTCGAAAAAGCTGTTTTTGATGCATTACACTGCGCGGTTCCATGTACCCGCTCTGACACAGCAAGAACTTTAGCGTCTTAAGAGGGAAATTTTTTGCCCTGATTTGTCACCAACTGATTTTCACTTATTCCTGAAACTAAAGGAATTTTTGGATGGAAAACAGTTCGCAAACGATTAAGTCCTCAGACAAGTAGTGACATTCTGGCTCGTATCTTTGGCGGGAAGAAGAGTACAATATGGGAATTGAAAAATTAGTCCCATATTATAAGAAGTACCTTGACAGTTATGGCGTCTACATTGAAAAACAGAGCAAGGTACTGTAACATTATTTACAAAAATTTTGTGTTGCAATCTTTCGTTTTTATTTAGTTATGGCAAAATATTCTTTTCTTGCTGGACGACCGTCATATCTTTCCCACTCTTAAAATACGTCTAACTTCATCCCTTTAGCTGATTTATGGAAATTTTTCGTAGTATTTTCAGAACTACCTACCGTATGTTTTGTTCTTCGCAAACGACTGATATGTTTCTTGTATCTAGTTATAAAATTCCAACGAGTTTGGCCCATATAAAAACGATCATATGTTCCATTTTGTTATCTATACACAATAGATGTAAATATTTCATTTTTTTACAATTTCATTTAATTTATCTGCTGTTCGATATGCTATTTTGCACTGCCTAGGGAAAGTGTCCGCTAACTTTTGCGCAGTATGGGCAAAATATTTCAATGTAATAAACATTTTTACGTTGTTTTTTTTTTTTCGCTTTGTATTTCCCAAGAAGCTATGTAACTAAGGTTCGCTTAGTCATTGGCTGCTGAAACTTGTTTGAAGATGCACACCTCTCGTTGTATTGCTGTTTCATCCGTTAAACGTGAAGCAGAAAAGTTCCTGTAGTTAATGGTTACAGAATGAATGAAAATGTTCTAAACTAGTCACTAATAAAAATTAACCTGACTAAAACCTTAATTAGCAAATTACAAAGAAAAATATAATTACGTAATTTTATTTATTCGGTACGATAATTAAGTTTTGAGAACTCATATATTGTAACGTAATATATGCTAGTTATGAACTATAGTAATGCATCCCCCATGAAACTATGTAAACGTATAAGGAATAACGTAAAGGTATACCAATGAAAACATATTACTGCTATAGCATTATACGGATTTCTGTTTCGTTTTTCTTTGTGAATTACTCCATGTAATTAAAATCAGGTTAATGAGATTTGGCTAGAGACTTTTCCTAAAGAGGCCAAACGGAAGGGATTTCTGTGTATCTTTTATCTGTTAAACAAATTAATTATTGTAATTTTGTCATTCTCGCCATACTTAAGCGTCTCTTATCCTCTGGAAGTTGTAATGTAAGCATCCATGTTTCTATGTGCCATAATTTTGAATTCAATAAACCACATTGTTATAACTGTGTATGTAGAATTCACTTAAAAATTAGACCTGATTATCTCCCAAGCTATTAACCATAATTTTGTAGGACTTCTTAAATTTTTTCACAGGTAACAAAGAAACGATCGGTGACGAATTGTTCGAGCGTATAACGACCGAATATATTAAGTGTTCTTTCGTTATTTATATTGTATCGCTAAGCAGAAGCTTCCCGACATTGTTTCGCCGATCGCTTCTTTTAGTTTCTCGCGTATATTTGTTACGTAAGAATCTTTTTAGATTCATCTGCCAATTGCCTTCGAAAAGTGTCGCAATCGCTTACTGGCTTGATGTATCGTGCCTCACCAAAATCAACAGTCGGTGGCCCGAAATATTACGTGGATGCATAATATCTTTTAGCGTATATCATTAATTCCACCCATCTAGAACCAGATGCATTGTCCCCGTTGTCCAGGATAATATCTGCCACACAAAGTGATTGGTCCTGTGTCTTGTTGATATTCATAGAGAATGCGAGCTTCATGGGCAACTGCAGTCGCTTTAAATCGAAGGGCATATTTGAATCATTGGGTTCCAACGGAAAGAGACAAATGAATGCGCCTTCACCTGTGTGAAACGATGATTAGTTGCACTGTCTGTTATTACATTTTGCGATAAGTATTTCATTGTGTTTTTGAAGAATTTGTCTTCTGTTGGTGCAGCTCAGTTTTCGCTGTTTCTAGTAGGGCTGTTTATGACTACAATTCGAAATGTTCGAACAGTTGAACATCTGATGGCACTATCTCCAATACGGGTATTGGCGCTGTAATTTTTTCTCGCGATAGGAATTACGGTCAGTTTACCACGCTATATTTTGTTTGTTAGGCATTTAATTTTTCATTAATTTTCTTATTGTGTCATTTGAATGTAGAAATTTGAAGTAAAGTGGCCAATAACTTTGAGGAAAATTGGGGCAAGTACTTTCCGGGATGTTTGGTAACAACGTTTCTACCTTGTATAAAACGCATCGGACCTCAGCTGCATTGCGATGCGTCTCCCCATAGATCAGGGTCATATCGATGTAGTCTTCATGGTATACTTAGCAGTTTTTACGTGTTTTACTGTAAGACCTGACTAACAACAAACAGACAGCTACGCGACCGTATCAGAGCGGAACCAAGAGGAAAACGCACGCAGGTAGCGGCACAGCTCGATGGAGGTTCACTTGTACGTGCACTTCGCCTTTGGGCAGCAGTGACGAGGTAACCCTTCTTGCACTAACATACGCGTGAAACATAAAACTACAGACGACGGATTTCGTACAATACGAAAGCCATCCTTATACGAAAATTGTGCTGACATGCATCAGAACATTTGTATTGTGAATAACGCAAATATAAAGATCTGTCAGTCTACAACATATGTTTGACGCGCTGGTTGGCTTCGCCGTTAGAGGCGCCATATCACGGACTGCGCGGGCCCTCCCACCGGAGGTTCGAGTCCTCCCTCGGGGATTGGTGTGCTTGTTCTTAGGATGCGAAAAGCTAAGTTAGTTTAAGTAGTGTGTAGGTCTATGGACCGATGACCTCAGCAGTTTGGTCCCTTAAGAACTCACACACATTTGAACATTTATACCATAGTTTTAAAGGAACATCATTTATGACCTTCATTAAATTCATTGTTCTTTATTGCAATCAAAGATCTGATAGCATTTATGTAATACTGCCAATTGTGAATCACGAATTAGTGCATTATTTGTTGTTAATAAATTATCTGCCATGTGTTGATATGCCTTTCAGCAGATAATTAATGTGCTTTGCTGCTCGTGCGAATTCTTTTGATCAGGGGACAATCATTGTTCTACAGACACTTTTCTCGGACCCAGATCGAACCTGGCACACCTCTTACAGCAAGCAAGTTCGCTATGGCACAAGCTGTAGACCCAGTTATAGCTGTTAAGTGTTTGTTGTTGCGTACATTCAAAAAATGTATATCCTATATCTGGCCAAAAGTTCATTAGTAGATCCTGTAGAAATTTGAAGTAAATCGGCCTAGAATTTTTTTAACAACCTTTCCCCTTTATATATTACATACACATTTCAAGTCATATTACGAAACCTTATGTAGATGGTGATATTCCTCTTGTCATCAAGAAGTGTGCAAAATTTCGTCAAAGTCAGAATAAAACTGTAGATTTGTATGAATTACAAACACACTCTCCTTGTGTACAGCGACTCACATAATTATTCGGACAGACATGATGTGTTATATTTCCCTTCGCATTAGTGATTTCAGTAATAATAAAGCACTGGTAAATATGAAATGAAATAAAATAAATGTAAATGTGTGACTAGGGCCTCCCATCGGGTAGACCGATCGCCGGGTGCAAGTCTTTCGATCTGACGCCGCTTCGGCGACTTGCGCGTCGATGGGAATGAAATGATGATGATTAGGACAACACAACACCCAGTCCCTGAGCGGAGAAAATCTCCGACACAGCTGGGAATCGAACCCGGACCCTTAGGATTGCCATTCTGTCACGCTGACCACTTTTTTCATGATATTCGTTCAAGTTGATTGCTGATTCCTTTACTCAGTTTTTTTATTACAGAGGACAATCGGCCCTCTGACCGAACACGCTGAGCTACCGTGCCGCCTATCACTCAGCTATCGGGGGCGGTCATATAATGAAATGATCGTGTAGCATTGTTGGCTGGAGGCCCGATGTGGGAAAGTTCGGCCGCCGGGTGAAAGTTTTACTTCAGGCGACACTACATTGGGCGAATTGTGCGTCGGTGAGAAATGATGACAGCGCAGCTCCCAGTCCACGAGCGAAGAGAATCTCCAACCCCACGGGGAATCTAACCCCGGCCCGCTGCATGGTAGGTAAATGCGCTACCACTCAGCTAAGCAGACGGACAAAGCATTGGTATAAAATAAAGAAGGACGGAAGGAATATTGGATTTAACGTCCCGTCCGTATAAATTAAAGTTCCTGTAAGGAATGTAAAAAGTAAATGTCCATTGTACTTCTAAATAACACTACAAATACAAACATAAGAATACAAATAGGGAACTAACAAACACAATAAAAAACAAAACCAGTGTTGCACAAAAATTAATCGGACACCTTTCTTTCTACTTATGACCCCAAAGTCCAGTATCTCGTAGGCATTCCTTTCATCTTAAGTACCTCTCTGAGGCGACTCTAAGACGACTCTGCACTAATTTCCGGTGGTTGTACACGGGAGATATTTTCTGCCACTCTTCTTGCGTATCTTTTCCAGCTGTGCTTCAGATGTGCTTGATGTTTTACATATTTCTTTATTAAGTTCGTCGCAAATGTTCTCAGTCACATTAAAGTCAGGTGACTGAGGGAGTGGATGAAGCACGTTCGACAGCTAACAGTAACCAGATCCACACATTCCAGGTAATGTTTCGTGTCGTTATCTTGATAAAACTTGAAACGTTCCCCAACCCCATGTCTTCGGCGCTCTTTTGCAAACTACCCCTCAGTATTCGAGGTACTGAAATTGGTCCATTTTCTCCTCAATGAAAACAAATTCACCAACTCCATTCGCAGACATTACACGTTCACCGCCATAGTTCAGCTACTTAAACATTTTTCTCTTGAAGATCAGTATTCTGTCGCTGCCAAACCGTTATCCTCTCATCAGAGCAAAATATGTTAAAACTACACTTGTCAGCAAATATAACGTGATTCCACCACATAATATCGTACCTATCTGTTAGTAGGCTGTTTAGGTTTTTAGGTTGGTAACGTAGTGCTCTGTATGAAAATCACTGACTGTGCTGTGTGCAGTCTGTGGCTGGTTTGCATTGTTGGAATATTTGCTACTGTAGTGTTGGGCAGTTGGATGTGAACAGCGTGTAGCGTTGCGCAGTTATACGTGAGCGGCCAGCGGTGGTGGGTGTGGGGAGAGAGATGGCGGAATTTTGAGAGCGGACGATCTGGACGTGTGTCCATCAGAAAGTAAATTTGTAATATTGGATATCATGAACTTTATATATATATATATATATATATGATGACTTTTGAACATTGTTAAGGTAAATACATTGTTTGTTCTCTATCAAAATCTTTCATTTGCTAACTATGCCTATCAGTTGTTAGTGCCTTCAGTAGTCAGAATCTTTTATTTAGCTGGCAGTATTGGCGCCCGCTGTATTGCAGTAGTTCGAGTAACGAAGATTTTTGTGAGGTAAGTGATTCATGAAAGGTAGTCAGGACCATTCCTTTGTAGGGATTATTGAAAGTCAGATTGCGTTGTGCTAAAAATATTGTGTCAGTATAGTGTTGATCAGAATAAGTAAAGAGAGAAATGTCTGAGTACGTTCAGTTTTGCTCAGCTGTTTGAAAACAAAATAACGTAGAGGTTTTCCAGCACTGTCATTTATAAAATTTTTCTAAGGGGATGTTTCATATGGCGACCCTTTGCAGTGCTTTTATGGCAGCTTCATGATTCTGTAATGCATTTTCATTACGCGAAAAAATAGGTTAGAAATGCCCACAAATTTGTGTTTTTACGTCATTACAGGCTTTTTGACATTGCGATTCGATTTTAAGCAACCCAGCAGTTAAACCTTCACGTTTTTGTTCAAGCGTGGTGTCTAACTTTTGAAGATTTTGTTCCATTGTCAAGTCTTTCGCCGCTGCGCTTGCAATTAACTAGATATTATTTTCAGAGCTATGTTAATGGGTTTTCTTATTTTACTATTCAAATTGTGCGTTTCCGTGTTATCGTGTGAAATATTGTGACAATTACGGCGTGTGAAATACGTAATACTAGGCTCCAAAGTAAACTGAGAAATGACAGTGAAGACGAAAGCAGTGTGTTAGCGCCATCATGTAATGAATTAACTAATGTAAACGTAGTAATTTGGTAATTGTGCATAGGGAAATGGACCAGGCGGCAAATAATGGTGTAGAAGTGAAACAATTAGTGAACAGGGAAGCATTATCGATCGATCGGTCGGCAACAGCTCGCCTCAGGAATCCGAAATGACAGGACACAACCTCGCAAATACTGTAGATTCAGGTTTTGCGTCCTCAGTTTTCTCATATAAGTCAAGACACGTTTTCGGCTTTTCAAAATGCGAATGTTGCCGGTTCAAATGCTCTGCCAAATAGCACTGAGGAACATGTTTCGCCGCCCGGGATTAGCCGAGCGGTCTTGGGCGCTGCAGTCATGGACTGGTCGGCTGGTCCTGGCGTAGGTTCGAGTCCTCCCTCGGGCATGGGTGTGTGTGTTTGTCCTTAGGATAATTTAGGATAAGTAGTGTGTAAGCTTAGGGTCTGATGACCTTAACAGTCAAGTCCCTAAGATTTCACACACACTTGAACATTTTGAACATGTTTCAGACACCAGTGCATTGTTATTACAATTAATGTAACAAATGGGACAAAAGCTTCAAAAGTTAGACACCACGCTTGAACAAACACGTGAAGGTTTAACTGCTGAGTTACTTAAAATAGAATCGAAATGTCAAAAAGTCTGTAATGACGTAAAAACACAAATTTGTGAGCATCTCCAACCTATTTTTTCGCGTCATGAAAATGCATTACAGAATCACGAAACAGCCATAAAAGAACTGCAAACTGTTGTTCATGAAAATCATGACACCATGCAAGTTAAAATTGACTCAGTTACATCTACCGATTCGGTTACGCAACTTGCAAAAACTCAAGGAAACTTAGAGGACATGGTAGATACGCTTTCCACACAAATGGACACTCTGAAACTTGGTTCAGAAAAACACACTGAGGAAATCAGTTCATTATCGGAGAAAGTAGCCGAACTTTCGGATCAGTTCACTAACTTATCTACAAAGGTAGATGTTGATATGAATGACACAAGACCCACAGCCTTCACTGACACAGAAGAGTATGAACAAATTAGAAAATTCAAACAAAATCAAAATCAAATCAATACACAGAACAAAAGAGAAATCCGGGAAGTACAAGATCAATTGACACAGGTAATACAAGAATCACAAGTGCTCTACCATCTGAGCTACCGAAGCACGAAAGGCAAAGGTCCCGAGTTCTAGTCTCGGTCGGGCACACAGTTTTAATCTGCCAGGAAGTTTCATATCAGCGCACACTCCGCTGCAGAGTGAAAATCTCATTCTGGATTTTGAAGACATGTTGCACAAGAATCAGTATCTGTTAAACCCATACAGCCCCACAGAACTTATTCGCATTTGCTTAATCAAATTGCCTGAACATTTACGACCTATTATTTTGGCGGGACGTTGCAAAGATGACATCGAAGTTTTTCAGGGAGTGTTACGAGGATTGAAAATTAACACTGACAATCGCGGGACGCGAAAACAGGAACACAACAATTACAAGTCACATCCATCACAATTCCGCGATGAAATAAATAACTGGACACGACAAGGCTATTCTTACAACGCAAACGATGTCCAAAACAATTTGTAAAATTTTTTGTGGGGAGCATGGGGGCTATGTAAATAGGCTGTTTAGGTTTTTATATTGGTAACGCCACGTAGCGCTCTGTATGAAAATCACTGACTGCGCTGTGTGCAGTCTGTGGCTGGTTTGCATTGTTGGAATATTTGCTACTGTAGTGTTGGGCAGTTGGATGTGAACAGCGCATAGCGTTGTGCAGTTGGAGGTGAGCCGCCAGCAGTAGTGAATGTGGGGAGAGAGATGGCGGAATTTTGAGAGCGGACGATCTGGACGTGTGTCCGTCAGAAAGAGTAAATTTGTAATATCGGATATCATGAACTGATATATATATGATGAATTTTGAACATTATTAAGGTAAATACATTGTTTGTTCTCTATCAAAATCTTTCATTTGCTAACTATGCCTATCAGTAGTTAGTGCCTTCAGTAGTCAGAATCTTTTATTTAGCTGGCAGTATTGGCGCTCGCTGTATTGCAGTAGTTCGAGTAACGAAGATTTTTGTGAGGTAAGTGATTCATGAAAGGTATAGGTTATTGTTAGTCAGGGCCATTCTTTTGTACGGATTATTGAAAGTCAGACTGCGGTGCGCTAAAAATATTGTGTGTCAGTTTAGTGTTGACCAGAATAAGTAAAGAGAGAAATTTCTGAGTACGTTCAGTTTTGCTCAGCTGTTTGAAAATAAAATAACGTAGAGGTTCTCCAACACTGTCAATTTTTCTAAGGGGATGTTTCATAACGTGCTCTTTGCCAAACAGCGTTCTCTTTGTTTGATTTATAATACTTATGAAGGGCTTCCGTCTTGCCGTGAAAGTTTTCTCTTCTGAGCACCCACCGTTTTGTTTCGGGATGCACTTCCCTTCCGACGTCATTGACGCGCTAAGTAGCGAGTTTTGGAGCACTTAACTTTGGGTCCTTTTTCGTTTTTCAGATGATATAACAAACTTCTCGCACACTTGGACGTCCCATATGTGGTAGAGTGTTAATCCGATCATCCTCCCGGAATTTTCTGAGCATATCGGAAACTGTACGTTTCTTCATTTGTAACATTTCAGCTATTTTAAGCTAACTTTTGTCTTTAGCATGGTGAAGAACTACTAGCTGCCACAGATCGAATGTGCTCGCTCTTCCTCTGCAGCCCATAGCTATTTCAGCTCTACGCAGCACACTACCTACTGGAATGTTTACGTTCACACTATCCGTGGCTCCTCTACACACGACCTCTGCAGGACAACTGAGTGTGTCCGAGGAACTTTCCTGATGCACGTTAACGGTATTCGGAGGTTCGAGGGTCACTGGTTCCCCCTAAACGTAAATATTTTATCGTAGTGTTTCCTCTGTTGAACAGTGATATTACCAATGCGTTTGCGTGTCATTATTTTGTTTGAACCATAGGGCCAGTGTGTCGCACAGGCTAGTTATTACTGAGTCGCTGTATATGGATTCCGAATCTGGTTTGCTGCGTTTGGACATTCCTTACGCACTTCACGGTGTTACATTACAACCAGTGAAATAATCATACTGTTTTCTCGTCGTGGCTTACTGGGAAAATTTTCATTTAAAATATCTCAGACTTTTTCTTATAATAAATTCAAGAAGGAAAAGCTTCAATTGAAGTAATATTGCAACTGCCTCGTACAAAAAGCTGAAACGATTGTGTGGCATTGATGGCAGGGAGGCCCCAACCGGGGAAGTTCGCCTGCCGGATTGCAAGCCTTATTTCAAGTGACGCCACAATGGGCGACTTGCGTGTCGGTGGTGATAAAAATTATGATAACACAACACCCGGTCTATAAGCTGAGAAAAATCTCCATCCCGGCCGGGAATCGAACCCAGGCCCGCGGCATGGTAAGCAAACACGTTACCACTTTATTTTTGTAATTGATCTCGTTGTTTGTTCGTTATGGTTCGTTGTATTTGTCTGGGGCGGATGGCCAATGGCACCCATTCAAGTTCATCGTTTACCCATTCACTCAGTTTTTTTTTTTTTATTACAGAGGACAGCAGCTGACCCTCTAACTCAGCTAAGCAGGCGGGCTTCCTCGTAGTAAAATCCAGCTGTAAAGGAGAGGAATCAATGACAATATGAAGCTTTTATTCGTTCGGTGAAGTGCGTCTGGGTGACTCTATTGGTAAAGTAGTACCCATCAAAGGTTGACGTCCGAGTTTGATTCCCGATGAGAGACAGTTTCACATGTGACATACAGTCGCCTGATGAACGCTGCGTATTCGGCAGTGGGTCGTGTTTCCGGGGTGGAAATGCTGCCGCCACTCTTATTAGAGCCCTGACGGTCTCCGCGGCCCAGCGGAACACCTGCTGAGAGGGCGGCGACAGCCCAGATGTGACCGCGGCTCGGCGTGCTAACTGCTCCTATATAACAGGAGCTACGGTCGGCCGCAGAGCCTGCCCGCTTGCCCGCGCCCGTTGTTTACGTGAAATTACCCGGTGATCCGATCGTTACCGCCGTGTTAATGACCGCCGTGCCGTATTACCGGCGCGAGCTCGTTCACGACCTAGTAAACGAGCAGTAAATCAATTCCGCGTTCAGGTGAATGGGACTGTGTAACGTATTCACGTTCGCTAATTACACCTCGAGCTATTGTTTGTTCGTATGCGGGTGGTGTGTAAACACCAACACTTCATGCCATTCGTAGTTTTGAACTGTTTACATAGTAACACAAGGGCCGGCATCTTTTTCAGTTAAAACTGCACCCTGATGTTCCGTCAGGACGAATTAAATCATTTACGGTCGTCGGCCTTCACAAAAGATTGACATGCTAATAAGGAGATGGATCGAGCACTCCTTCAAAGAAGCGAAGAACCTGGAAGTACCGAGCAACAAGGGCCTCCATCTGGAAAAGTTTGTCTCCCGTTCATTAATAAAATTACGGATTGCATCGGGAAAGTTTTGGCCAAGTATGGGGTTGAAACTATCTTTACACCCACCAAGAAGATTAACAAATATTTAAAAGTGGCAAAAGATACACGGCACCCCTTAGCAACACCTGGGGTATACAAAATTCCGTTCAGTTGCGGACAAATGTACTGTATATTGGAAACGAGACAGGAAATGTCAAAACCGGCATAGCCGAACACAAAAGGAACTATCATCTGGGACATACCGGAAAAATCGGCCCAAGCAGAACATATTTTTCGAAATGGGAAGCAAGAAATGAAATTCAGTGAGACGAGCGTTTTAGCAAGGGCATCGCATTATCATGTAAACATCGTACGATCATGCTGGCATGTATAGTGAAACAATACACATAAACATCACAATAGTTTTAATACATAAGGGTGTAAAGTTAGACAAAATATGAATGTCGACATTGTGCCAACAAATTGACAATAGATTATTTTTAAATGAAAATGGCGCCGCCGTCCAGAGATAGTCACACAGTTGGCATGACATGGTCTATGGCGCTGACCTCTGTGCGCTCTCTAAATGCGAGAACCCCTCAATCTTTAGTCGCAGTAGCCGTTCTATTTCGCAAGATGTCTCGCGCAGTTGGAGACGAAACGTCAGGAAGCAGTTTCATAGGAGTACATCGACCACGGCCTCTCAGCCCAGAAGATTTAACTGAAGAATTTACAATAATGTTTGAACTGTATTTTGTGTATACTTTACTATTTTATATCATTACGCCCAGCTATGGAGCGCGACTGAACTTATTTTATTGATGTGGTGGCTTTCTTCTTCTTCTCCCAAAATCTCTTCATCTTCTCATTTTGATTTTTCCTGTGTTCTTCTGCCCACGTTCTCTCAGATGTAACACTTGACGTAGCTTCAAACTGCTGTTTGTCGGTTAAGGTTGTGAATACTGCTCTGTCCTGTAAAATTTTGTTTGCAATGCCTGTATATGGATACCTTCATCAATTTCAAGTATCCAGGTATTTTTAATTTTCGTTAAGAGGACAAGGTAGAGAATCCTCATGGCCAATCGATTATTGTTCGTTCTGTGAATATGTCCATAAAATTTCAGTCTTTTTTTCCGGAAAGTGTCAGATTTTCCCAAATTTTGTTTAAGTAGTTAGAATTCCGTCTTACAGATTTCCACAACATAAACTTTTAGTATCTTCCTGCTATTCTTCTGTGTGTTAACTTAATGATCTGCTTCCAGCGAGTACAGTCTGTGATGCATATAGCGTTTGAGTTTTGACTACTGTGACGAATGTTTATCATTACTATATATTTTTTGTTGTACCTATTCCGCGTCAACCTATAACCTTTTCTGAAACTTCCTGGCAGATTAAAACTGTGTGCCCGACCGAGACTCGAACTCGGGACCTTTGCCTTTCGCGGGCAAGTGCTCTACCGCCGGCCGCGGTGGTCTAGCGGTTCTGGCGCTGCAGTCCGGAACCGCGGGACTGCTACGGTCGCAGGTTCGAATCCTGCCTCGGGCATGGGTGTGTGTGATGTCCTTAGGTTAGTTAGGTTTAAGTAGTTCTAAGTTCTAGGGGACTTATGACCTAAGCTGTTGAGTCCCATAGTGCTCAGAGCCATTTGAACCATTTGAAGTGCTCTACCAACTGAGCTACCGAAGCACGACTCACGACCGGTACTCACAGCTTTACTTCTGCCAGTACCTCGTCTCCTACCTTCCAAACTTTACAGAAGCTCTCCTGCGAAACTTGCAGAACTAGCACTCCTGAAAGAAAGGATATTGCGGAGACATGGCTTAGCCACAGCCTGTTCTGTTCGGGCACACAGTTTTAATCTGCCAGGAAGTTTCATATCAGCGCACACTCCGCTTCAGAGTGAAAATCTCATTCTATAACCTTTTCTGTAATTTAATCAATCGTTCCTTGTTTGGTTCACGGTTTAATCCAGAGGGTTGAATGATTTCTCCCAGGTATTTAAATCTGGATACTTAAGATATTTTGCCGCACTAGATAATCATGGGTTATCGATGTAGAAGTCTAGGAGAAACTTCTGTGTGTTGGGTTTTTTCATAATAGATTTTCAGTACACTTTTAGCTGCTATTTGAAGGAGTTTCTCAAGGGAAATATCGCTAGATCGTCTGCCTAAGCCAAACATCGTAAATGAATTAGTTTCACGCAGTTTGCCAATGGTTATTCCTTTCTCATCTTTTACCCATGTCTTAATTATTTTCTCTAGTATTAAACTGAGCAGTAAGTGGGATAATCCGTCTTCTGTCGGACCCCTGTTTTGATATCAAAAGGTTCAGACATTTGGAATTGGAATTTAACTTCTGATCTGGTCTTAATTAGTGGTTGTTTAATCAACTGTATTGCTTTCCATCCATTCTAAATTCTTCTAGTATATTAAACAGTGTAGAGCTCTCTATTGAATCACATGCGTTTTTGAAGTCTCCAAATGTGATCACTTTCGTCTGCCCTTACGGATTTGTAACAATGTCTTGAGATTGAGTATTTGTTCCACACAGGTAGAGGGATGGGAGGCAGAGAGCTGGAGTGAGAGAAAGAGGCAGCACATAGGGAAAAGGATGGGGGGAGTGGGGCAGAGAGATTACAGAAATAAAACGTCGGTGTTTGGCAACATATGCTTTATTAGGTTGACACAACTTACGTGAACCAATAAAAGTGATATGAGGTGAACGTAGACATACGAGAGAAATCACTCGTAGTTCTCGTAAGAAAAATCTGCTGACAATCACTAACCCACCAGTAGTGGTGTTCCACAGCAGTCAGCGTACCAAATATGAAAACTACGAAACAAAACGTGACTTAAGAGTCTGTTAATGTTCTGTAAGTGCGACCTCTAACTTACTACTCTCGACCAGTAAAATAACTACAAGTAATGATCTATTAACGTAAAAATTATGACGTGAACTCGTAACATAACAGCTTTATTTAACATAAAAACGCCATAAAAATCAGAAAAATTTGACAAAAATTTAAATAATGAATCGTCGATTAATCCAATGGCGTCTTGTGAATCTTTGGAACCACTAAATGAAGGTGTATTAATATGTGTTAAATACTTATTTAACAGGGAAACAATAAATGTAAATATCATTGCAAATGACTGTAATACTCCAAGGGAATGTACTTTTTGAAATCAGTTTTCGAACGTTTAATCAAGCAAGGGAGGGATACACTATGAGTTTTTCTTTCCTGTTTGTTTGGACGACCTTGTAGTGGCATGCAGCGGACTGAACGAAACAAGTCGCAGAAGGGAAGCAGTGAGTGTGTGGTGTCCCTGTCTAAAGATGTGAACTTCCAAAAGTGCCTAATTAGCGTCGAATCAGATACAATGTGATGTGGCTATTGAATATACATAGAGAAGTCGATAATAATTGTTGGAGTATTTCAGCCGTAGTTGTAGTATCATTCACACGGTCAGAGGCAGGAAATTACATTCGTACAGAGGCACATGCTTTTTTTAAATCTAATATACAATTTGAAATATCGCACCAGAATCTGAAAATACTTTTTGACGGTTTTAAAAGTTCATAAGATCTAAAGAAACTATTTCGCATGTACAAATGGTTGTGATCGCTCTTTTCTTATGAATGGTAAATTTGCTTGAAATGCTTTTCCAGTTTCTAAATTACTTTCAATAATTATTCAGCCTCAGAGGTGTGAAAGCTACATGACATACAGCTTACATTCATCTCATTTTCGAGTAACATCAATTTAAGACATTTGGCTTTACAATCTTAAAGTAAATATCAGAAGGATTAATTTAAATTTTGCTGCTTCCGAGCTGGCGACCTTTTTTTCCTTGGTTTAATACGAGAGTTGTTTGAATCGTTCTCGAAATGGAACAGAAAGAAACGACGTATCTCAGAGAAACATTTATTTATCAATGTAGTCTCCCTGTACATAAATGAACTTTGTCCAGCGATGTTCCAGTGCTTTGATCCTATCTCGAAAATTATATTCCTCCAAGCTTGCAAAATGTTTGTTAACTTCGGCTATCGGATCTTCTCTTGAAGAGATTCTCTATCCACCAAGGAAACTTTCTAGCTTTGAGAACCTATGGATCTCTGAGAGAGCCAAATCAGGCAGATAAGGTTGGTGTGGCAACAGTTTGTATTTTAGTTGATTTATTTATGCCGTTCAACGACACTTGAGGATGGGTGTGCTTTGTCTTGATTAAAAATAACTTTCCTCCTTGCCGAACCAGACCGTTTATCGCGTATCTTGCTGTAGTTGCTACTGGAGGTTTGTGTAGTATACTCCCGCAGAATAATCCCTTTCGCACTCCAGAAAAATGATGGCATGAACTTTTCGCCCGACCCTGTTTGCTTTCTTTGGTCATGGTGAAATCATGTTTCTATAGTTTCGACTGTTGTTTCGTCTGAGGTACCGCAGTGGACTAAAGTTTCGACTGTTGTCACAAACCAGCGCAAAAAATCTTGTCAGTTGCTTTGAAAACGGCTGAAACATTGTTCAGACATATCCATTCTGATGCGCTTCTGATACTGCATTAAGAATCGTGGAACCCATCTAGCTTATAATTTTCTCATATCCAGTTCCCCTGTTAACATGCGATAACACGCGATAAACCCGCGCAGATGGCATCCCTACAGCTACAGAAATTTCTCGCATTTTTACTCGTCAATCCTCAATGACCATTTCATGCAACTTCGCAATAATATCTGAGGTAGTGACACACATCGGCCGACCACTGCATGGGTCATCATCTCAGCGGTCCCAACAGAGTCCCACAATTCGTTCTGCTTTGCTTTCATACCTTTCTTTTTGCAAAGTTCTTAATCACTGCTCGAAGCTCAATATCTTCGTCTTCACAAAACAGTACCCGGGAACAACAGGGAGGCGTTAGCACCACAGATCTCTAAGCAGAGCACTGGCGCGTCGCATGTTTATTCCTAAAGGAGGGCCTATTATTGTGCGGGAACCCCGCTACAGTGACACTGACGTTAGGTAATTCCTCGAACTTCTCAAACTGGCGTCGTATTTACTTCAGAGGGTTTGTCGTACGTTAATACCAGTTCTTAACAATTTCTCCAGCAAAACCATTTGTTTTGGTTGTAGAAGTTACCTGAAGCATAACTAAAATAGGCCGTGAAATAAAATATCTGTGTGTCAGATTACGATCGAGCACACAGTAACATCACACTTTGGAGAGAAATTAGTGATAGCTTTAAAAATAACAAATTTTAGTTTGAGTTATACGCGGTCAAAGTTATTCAAAATTGCGATCAATAATGTGCTTGTACAGTGTAAGATAAATACTTATTCAGTTGGATGAAATAGGGCTGTACAGTTTTGTAATCGGTTTGTGGCTAGGGCAGAATTACACTTTACACTACGCACCCAAGGTCACGCATCAGTGTCCCGCGATCGGCCGAACAAATGGCAATTTTAAAGGATAACGGCTAGCAAGCCAGAACCGTGCGCCTCGTGCGCTGAAGGTGTGGCCGAATGTGGCGATTAAGCACGTTATTAAGTGAAAGGAAGCAAAGTACATTAGTCATACACGCGTCGTTACATACCAGTAAAACACTCTTATGGAAATATTAGGTTCTCTTACATGCGATTTGTTACATCAAGAAATGGCAAATTAAGGACCTGAATTCGGAGGGTACGATTATAAACTGAATTCTCATCAACAAGTATCGTATATAAAAACAAAGCCGTTACTACAGATTAAATTCATTCAAATGGTTCAAATGGCTCTGAGCACTATGGGACTCAACAGCTTAGGTCATAAGTCCCCTAGAACTTAGAACTACTTAAACCTAACTAACCTAAGGACATCACACACACCCATGCCCGAGGCAGGATTCGAACCTGCGACCGTAGCAGTCCCGCGGTTCCGGACTGCAGCGCCAGAACCGCACGGCCACCGCGGCCGGCATTAAATTCATTGAAGAAGCCTTAATGTAACAGAAGAAACCCTTCTGGAGGGAAAATAAATGTAGATTGCTCAAGGTAACAGCGTTTCAATTTATAAAACGAATGTTTATATGCTTGCTGCGGATAGCGGTTAAGCCAACAGACTTGTTCTTGTTGCTTTTGTTTTGCTCCCATCAATTTCCGTTTCTATAAGCTGTAGTGCCATTACCGGGTCTTACAAATAATCAGAAATTACTTGCATTTTTTGAGAGAGGTTTCCAATAGATTATGCTACTGTAGTCATTGAAGTCTTCACACGCTGTCCTTTTGACTGCCAGACGCGTCTCCTATAGGATTTCTGTCTAGGGTCACTTACTGTGTGCTAGTCTCCTGTTTCCTCAAAAGTTTCTTCACAGTGAATGCATAACATGTAGGGTTTCTACCACGACGATCTGTTTCCTAGTTGCGTATCTATCCAGTGCTTGGCCAATTATTCTTCTAAAACTGAGCCACTCTTCTCCCACGCGTCCCTCCCCAGAATTAAATGTTCAGAGTTCCTCCTTGAGATACAACGCTACTGCCTCTGTATCTACATTAACAATCACGTACCTTTATCCCAGTGAAAGTCAATTTCCTTGCAGTTATATTTTTTTATTTTATTTTGATTATTATTTAGCGTATGACTAATACAAACACATCATAAAATTAAATTACATATACATATGTACATATTTACCCAAAAGAAACTTAAGTATGGCATTACAACTGAATATCCAGTCCTTCAATCCAGCGCACTGCATCTGGAATTGCTAGCAGGATGTCCTCACCAGCATTCACTGACAATGTGGTGAACAAAATTAAAATTGTATTAATACTTTCAGCTGCTGATGGACGTTGATATACATCAACGGGGACAGGTGAAAATGTGTGTCCCGACTCCAACCCGGGATCTCCTGCTTATATGGCAGACGCTCTATCCATCTTTTTTTTCTTTTTTTTTATCTCATGTTGTTTTCTATATTGTTCGTTGACTTTGTTCGTGGCGGACGTCCGATGAAACTCGCTCAGGTTGTTCGTTGATCCGTTCACTCAGTTTTTTTTTATTACAGAGAGTAGCTAAACCCTCTGACCGAATACGCTGAACTATTGTGCCGGCGTCCATCTGAGCCACCGAGGGCACAGAGGATAGCGTGACTGCAGGGACTATCTCGTGCACGCCTCCGGCGAGACCCACATTCTCACCTTATATGTCCATACACTACATTCGTAGTGTCCCACCCCAACACGCTCATTACTCGTGGAAGACGTTCTTACGAAGTCCCGCAAGAATTCGGGGAATATGTGTGCATCCGCACAGAAGAATAAGGTCATGGCCGGTATCGCCAGAACGATATACTTATATGTATATATTGTCTGTTCTTTCGGACATGTCCGAAAAAACAGACGCCATATCCATATAAGTATATGTGGTGAACAGCTTCTTCTCCTTAAAGAGAGCATCCCTGCATCGGGCATTGGCGGTATGGATTCTGTTGAGGAGTCCAGGTCTTGCGGAGTAGGTCGAATCCACTCGGAAGTTTAGCACTTGAGAAGATGTTATGCAGGCGCACATCTGTCACTGCTTCCCACCGACCTTTCCATTCAAGATTGTATTGACTCATCTTTAGGTATTTGTTCGGCGTGCTTCATTATTAGAGTGCTGTAAGCCGGTGTAACTGTCCTCAGATCAAACAAGCACCTATAATGCGTGGAAGACGCATCCCTACATCATTCTATTCACGGAACACGTCCAAATAGGTACCTGAAGAAGATACAATATTGTCTTCAAATAGAGACTACATATGAGAGATAAACATCAAAATAAAATAAAGAAATAGATGTGAGAAAATTAACTTTCACTTGAATAAATAAATAACAGCTAATAGTCTTATGCTTATTCATAGCGTTGCCGAATCCAAGAAAAAAAGATCATTAAAATTTTTCTTCACGTTTTAGTTGTCCTTGGAACTTAGATATTCATCGTTGTCACAACCCCCTCATGGTCACTAATGCTTTCGCGGACATCCTCATTGTCGTCAGATCTATTTGTTCAAATGGTTCAAATAGCTCTGAGCACTATGGGACTTAACATCTGAGGTCATCAGTCCCCTAGGCTTAGAACTACTTGAACATAACTAACCTAAAGACATCACACACATCCACGCCCGAGGCAGGATTTGAACCTGTGACCGCAGCAGCAGCGCGGTTCTGGATTGAAGCACCTGGAACCGCTCGGCCGCAACGACCGGCATCTATTTGTTCCCAGTAGGTGTAATTAAAATATTTCTGTCACGGGTGAAATTACAAAACGTCTGTTCTGGGTGGTTTTCAGAGAAGACATCTAGTATTGTTTAGACGGATATCTTGTCACGCCAATCACTTACAAAATTTTAATGATGTCAGTCAGTTGTTCGATGTACTTCGTGGTTGAAACCTGACTTCCTCGCAAATACCCGCAGAATTTAGTTGGTCATTCTCAAATATACGATATCACAAAAAGTAAAAACCAAATAGAGGTTTATCTCTAAGGAGTGTTGCATATGAACGGAAGTCACAACGCGTTAAATTTGTAGCAAAGTGCAGGAAGACATGTAGCAGATCGACATTTGGAGGAAGCTCTGGTAGCTGTTCCTTAGTGTGAACAAATGTGACGAGCTGCACATAAATAGGTGCAAAAGTCAGTTTTTTTGTTTAATCAGTCAGCGGAAAAGGTCACAATTGTAATGTCTCTAGGTGTTTGCGTCCGGAGCGTCTTTAGGCGGAACGGCAATGTAGAACCAGTTTTGTGTGGCAAACTGCGGGCTGATATTCGCTAAAAGTGTCCTAAGAAAATGTAATACATGGTCGAAAGGGCAATTCTTGTGTGTATCCGGGAACTTTCCGAGTGGGATTAATAGTGGAGAAGATTCATTAGTGATGCGTTTGCCTAAAAGTGACCATCACGGAGCATTTCGTCAAGGATTCGTTTAGTGATCACAGAAGTCTCACCCAGATCTTCATTAAACTCCAGTAGCAGACGGCGAAATAGATAATTTAGGCATCAGAGAGAAAATTAGTTGTAAATTTCTAGTTCCATGCAGAGTAGGACAACGTGCGCTGGTGTGCGGAACTTAAGGACGAAGGCAATTTCCACATGATGTGTCATTGCCATGTACGTAACTCGTTGAAACTTGGACCCTACAAACAAAGAATTACTACAGTATAGTACAGTACAGTATAGTGCAGTACAGAAGGTAACTGACAGAAATAAACAATGAGAGAACAGATTTTACACTGTTATTCAAAGACAAAATTACACTTACGTCAGCGCGATTTATGATGGTCCCCTGGACGTTACAAAAATGGTTCAAATGGCTCTGAGCACTATAGGACTTAGCCGGCCGCGGTGGTCTAGCGGTTCTAGGCGCTCAGTCCAGAACCGCGCGACTGCTACGGTCGCAGGTTCGAATCCTGCCTCGGGCATGGATGTGTGTGATGTCCTTAGGTTAGTTAGGTTTAAGTAGTTCTAAGTTCTAGGGGACTGATGACCACAGATGTTAAGTCCCATAGTGCTCAGAGCCACTATAGGACTTAACATCTGAGATCATCAGTCCCCTACAACTTGGAACTACTTAAACCTAACTAACCTAAGGACAGCACACACATCCATGCCCGAGGCAGGATTCGAACCTATGACAGTAGCAGTCGCGTAGTTCCACACTGATGAGCCTAGAACCACTCGGCCACAGCAGCCGGCCTGGACGTTACAGAAAGCAGGGCATGATTCTTAATAGTGTGCGTGATCACCACGGACGGCGATGGACGTTCTGCAACCTGCTCCCATGCTGGTCCCAAGGTTGGTAAGGATCTCTTGCGGTAGGGCGTTCCATTCCTCCAGCAGCGCGGTCGGCAATCGCTGGATGGTCGTTGACACATGTGGACGTGCTGCAGTGTGTCTCCCCATCCCAGACATGCCCGATGGCATTTAAGCCGGAGGAACGGACGGGCCAGTCCATTCGCTGAATATCTTCTCGTTTTTTCAAGAGCTCCTTCACTTACACTGATCCATGGGGTCGCGCGTCCTCATCCATAAAAATAAAGTCAGGGCCAAATTCACCCCTGAAAAGACGCACATGGGGAAGGAGTACAGCGTCACAATAACGTCGATGTACCGGGTTCAAAGATTTTTAAATCGTACGTCCATGCAACATTATGCCTCCCCTGATCATAGCACTTGCATCGCCAAAACGATCATGTTCTAGAATGTCTCTGGGTGCTTTGTGTGTTCCCACCTCTAGCCAAACGAGGTTGGTCCAGAATCACTTATCAGTCTGCTCTCGTCCGAGAAGAGCATGCAGTCCTGCTCCTCGCTGGTCCAGTCGTTGTGCTCTTGGCTCCTTCGCAAGTAGATGTGCGGTTGTCTGGCAGCGAGACCATGCCAATGCAGTCGCCGCGCCCCTGTGGAGCGTGAGATTCCGTGACTTGTATCGTGTTAAATGTGGCGGCAAGTGTACCGCCTATTTGAAGTGGACATCTTCTTGCTTTCTGTACAGTGTAGCGGTCATCCGCTGCTGTAATTGACCGTGGTCGACCAACTCTCCTTAGAGCTATAGTGCCTGTTGTTCAGAACGCTCCCCATGAGCATGAAACAAAGCTAGAGCAACACCAGACTCCTGGCTAAACTCTTCACACTCTGTCCTCCTTCCAGTTTCCTGATGGTTCTTGCCCGTGTGAAGTCATCCAAATGTTGTAATGAAGAACACCATGATCACCGTGAGTGTAACTGCTCGCTGACTGACACTCACTGTCTTTTCGCGTTCTTTCAGCTGCCTCGTGCTGCCGGGGCCATCCCCATTTGGTGCTATAGTCACGTTGCCCTCACACTGTGGTGTCACCGCCAGACACCACACTTTCTAGGTGGTAGCCTTTAAATCGGCCGCGGTCCGTTAGTATACGTCGGACCCGCGTGTCGCCACTATCAGTGATTGCAGACCGAGCGCCGCCACACGGCAGGTCTAGAGAGACTTCCTAGCACTCGCCCCAATTGTACAGCCGACTTTGCTAGCGATGGTTCACTGACAAATTACGCTCTCATTTGCCGAGACGATAGTTAGCATAGCCTTCAGCTACGTCATTTGCTACGACCTAGCAAGGCACCATTATCATGTGATATTTATCGTGTGATGCATGTACCGTCATACCGATGTTCACCAATTATGGATTAAAGTTAAGTATTCCAGAAGCTCCGTACTTTATTTACTAGACTCAACTCCTTTAACTGTTCCAGACCTCACGCCAGCCTGCGTGAGCTTAAATGCGTGCCTTTCGGCTATCTCCTAGTGGCTTGGCTGTCTTGCCAAGTCACAACAGTTTGGCGACGAGGATTGGCGACGAGCCAATTCGCGTTTGTACCAATACAGACTGATTTACTTGTGTAATGGCTTCGCCACAATCTCCAGATGTACTGTCCGAATTTTATCGCTTACAGAATCAGCAGACGCAGGCCTTACTGGATGCCCTTGGACAGCTCGTCCAGGGTCAACGTGCAATGCAAAATGATGCGGCAGCCGCCGCTCCACCGCTACCGCAGCCACAACACGCTGTTGCACCACCTTTTCGTCCGTTTGATGCTGCACTGGAAAGCTGGACGGAGTGGTCACGCCAATTTGGATTCCATCTCGCCGCCTACAAAATTCAAGGTAATGGGCGGCAGCCTTTATTTTTAACGTGTGTCGGAGTGACCACGTACTGTGTGATAGTGAAATTATTTCCCCGACGCGACGTAGCGACTCTGTCCTACGACGAAATTTTGTCTGCATTAGATGCATATTTCAAAGAATCAGTCAATGTAGTTGCAAAAAGGTATACCTTCTTTCGTACAAAACGTACGGCCAGTCAAACTAATCGGGAGTGGGTTGCAACTTTGCAAGGCCTTACTAGGGATTGTGCTTCTGAGTGTCACTGTGGACTCCCTTATTCAGATACTATGGTACGTGATGCAATTGCACAGAACGTTTCTGATGTTCGTATACGGGAACAGATTTTGAAACTATTCAATCCCTCCCTTCAACAAGTGATAGACATATTGGATCGGCAGGACACACTTGACTTTGCTCAGGAATCATTTGAAACTTCGCCAGCCGTGTGTCATGTTACCCGGCCCGCCGGGCGAGCTGCACGGAACAGTAAACAGCCCTCGCGCCCGTCCGCGCAGCTGCCACCAGGCTCTCCGCCACGTGTGCCACGCAAGCAAGCAAATGCAGTGCTAAAATCATGCCTGCGGTGTGCTACTAGACATTCGTGTGAGAATTGCCCGTCGCGCCAATCTATTTGCTTTTTCTGTAATAAAAAAGGACATGTTCAAAGTGTTTGCCAGAAGAAGCTCCGATCGGACGCTCAAAACCATTCCAGGCCCTTTGCTTCGCGACGGAATCGGAATCGAACCAAGGATACTCAGGCTCGTGAAACGTCGCCTATGGACATTCATATAGTTCATGCCACTCCGCCCAGTGCCACTCTCTCTAACAGTGACTGTGTTCGTCCCACCAACAGTGTGCGTCGACGTCGCCGGAAATCACGTCAAGTCGCAAGTGATTCTGTACCAGTGTCAGTTCACGTTGCACAAGACAGTCGCTCTTGTCGTCAGCAGGACAATAAACTTTTTGTAGATTTGGAAATTAATGGCAACGTGATACCATTCCAGCTCGATACCGGAGCTGCAGTTTCTTCGATCAATCACGACACGTACAAACAGCTGGGCACACCTCCGTTGCGTGCCGCAAATGTTAAGCTCAGTAGTTATTCAGGACAAGCAATCCCTGTGTTCGGACAGTGCAGCCTTCTTGCAACATACAAAGACAAACAAAACTTGTGTCATTGTACGTCCTTTGTTCTTCTTCTGCAGTGAACTTGTTTGGTTTCGATTTATTTCAGTTGTTTAACTTGTCTATAGTCAATCAGGTCCTCTCAGTGAACCAGACTGTGCCTTCAGACAGTGTTTCTCGTCTATGTGAAGAATTTGCAGACATTTTTGCACCGGGCCTCGGTTGCGCTAAGAACTATGAAGCACATTTGGAACTGAAAGTAAACGCGCAACCGAAATTTTTTAGAGCGCGCAATGTTCCCCACGCATTGCGTGATGAGGTCGCAAGAACATTACACGATTTGGAATCACAAGGTGTAATTGAACGTGTGCAGGCTTCTCTCTGGGCATCACCCTTAGTAATTTTGCAAAAACCTTCCAGAAAATTGAGACTTTGCGTGGACTTCAAGGCAACAGTGAATCCCCAACTAGTGTCAGCAACTTTTCCTTTACCCCGCCCAGAAGATCTTTTTGACAAACTGTGCCCAAGTTAATATTTTTCGAAGTTGGACCTAGCAGATGCGTACTTGCAAATACCGATGGACGAAGAATCCCAGCGGGTTTTGGTGGTTAACACGCATCTTGGTTTGTACCGATTCAAACGATTGCCATTCGGGTGTGCATCCGCCCCTGCATTGTTTCAGCAATATCTACAAACTGTTTGTGCGTCGGTCCCTACTGCAGCAAACTATCTGGACGATATTGTGATCTCCGGAAAGACGGAAGAAGAACATTTAGTCAATCTCAGAACATTATTTCAGGTCTTGCGACAAAATGGTCTTCGCTTGCGGAAGGACAAATGTGTGTTTTTTGCTCGTGACTTACCCTATATGGGCCATGTACTCAATGCCCAAGGCATACATCCCAGTCCAGAGCACCTCCGTGCCATACAAGACTTGCCTTCGCCGCAGAATTTGAAGCAGCTACACAGTGTGCTGGGAAAAATCAATTATTATCATCGCTATGTGCGCCACGCCTCTTCCATTTCAGCTCCGCTTCATCGCTTACGCCGTAAAGGTGTTCCGTTCGTCTGGACGACGGATTGCGAACGCGCCTTTCGCCAGTTAAAATCGGCGTTGCTTTCCGATACTTGCCTTACGCCATTCGATCCCTGGAAGCCCCTTTTGTTGATGGTGGATGCATCGGATTTCGGGATCGGTGCTGTGCTTGCGCACAAAGATGGTTCGCACGATCGCCCTATTGCCTTTGCATCCAAGTTGCTCTCGTCTGCACAAAGAAATTATTCACAGATCGAGAAAGAAGCTGTGGCTCTCGTATTTGGTGTTACGAAGTTTCATGATTTCTTGTATGGTCGTCACTTTACCATTATCACAGACCACAAACCTTTGACATTGCTTTTTCATCCGAACAAGCCTGTACCTCCACGTACAGCGCAGAAATTCATTCGCTGGTCTATTTTCCTTTCGCAGTACCGCTACGATATCTTGTATCGGTCCACTACTCAGCACGGAAACGCCGATGCGTTGTCCCGTTTGCCTGTTGCTGAGGATAGAGCATTCGATTCCTCCGAACTTGCTTGCATGTTCATTGATTCGGAAAACAATGACGTGGTCGAATCGTTTCCGATTGATTTTCGTCGTGTAGCTACAGCCACAGCTGCCGACCCTGCCCTTGCTACCGTTCTGCGTTTTGTTCCCACGCAATGGCCCTTGTCAACGTCACGGATCGAGGATCCGTTGGTTCGCCGCTTTTTTGCTCACAAGGAGAGACTTTTTGTCCGACGAGGTGTTTTGCTGTTGCGTTCTGATAATGATCAGTCCAGGGTCGTGGTCCCACGTTCGTTACAGTCCTCTGTCTTAAAGCTTCTCCACCAAGGACATTGGGGTATAGTGTGAACGAAACAACTTGCTCGTCAGCACTGTACTTGGTTCGGAATCGATGCTGCGATTACGAATATGTGCTCTTCTTGCATGGCGTGTGCCGAACAACAATCCGCACCGCCGCGGAAATTCATTGCATGGCCAAAAGCCACTTCCCCTTGGCAACGCTTACACATCGATTTTGCTGGTCCATTCTGGAATGCTCGATGGTTGGTTGTGGTAGATTCATTCAGTAATTTCCCTTTTGTTGTACGGATGTCTTCCACGACGTCATCTGCCACCATCCAAGCGGTGTCCGCTATCTTTTGCATTGAATGTCTTCCACAGACTATTGTTTCCGACAATGGCCCGCAATTCATGTCCGCAGAATTTCAGTCATTCTTCAAGGCCAATGGTATTCAACATGTGACGTCCGTGCCGTTTTCGCCACAGTCAAACGGTGCCGCTGAACGTTTGGTCAGGACTTTCAAGTCACAGATGTTGCAGTTGAAAGAGTCGCATTCTCGGGAGGACGCGTTGTTGCTCTTTTTGTCCTCGTATCGCTCTCAGCCTCGAGATGGTCGCTCGCCGGCTGAGTTGCTTCACGGTCGCCCTTATCGAACCTTGATGTCTTTGCTACATCCGCCGCATCAGGTTCCTGTGCAGCGGCAGACACCTGCTTTTGCCCCAGGCGACGTTGTCTACTACCGTAACTATCGAGGTTCATGGCATTGGCTCGCAGGGCGCATTCTTCGCTGCCTCGGCCGCGCTATGTATCTGGTTTTGGGGGCCTCAGGTGAGGTGCGTCGGCATCTCAATCAGCTGCGCCTCTGTCGTCGTACGGGATCTGCCGCTCCCCGTCTGCTTTCAGCGACGGTGCCGTCCGGTCAGCGCCCTGGGGACCCATCTACTGGCTCGCCTCAGCCCCAGGTGTTACCGACGCTGCCTTCCATTTTGCCCCATGGCGACGCGCCGCCGCCGCCGCCGCCGCCGCCGTCGCCGCCGCCGCCTCTTCTCCCGCCGGCGACGCTCGCAGTGGACGCGTCGCTGCAACCGCCAGGCGCCTCCTTGGGTCACGCGCCGCCGATCGCTTACCGTGACCAGTTGTTCTCCGCCATGGAACTCTTGCCCGCTCCGGACCATATGTCGTCTTCGCCCGACGGGTGCCGCGGCTCGATGGAGGTCGATCCTTCGGCCCCTCCTGTCTCTCTACGGGCGCATACACCACATTTTGGCGTGCACCCTGGACTAGGTTTTCAGGCGTTTCCTAGCTCCCCTCGGACAGAATGGCAGGGTGCGGGTGGCACAGCCTCGCCTGTTGTTAGGCTCCCCACCTCGTCGCATACGCCAATATGGGGTCCTCTCCCCGGCGGGCGTAAGCCTTATACCACAACCGTCCGCCGATTTGCGGGGGAGGAATGTGGTGTCACCGCCAGACACCACACTTTCTAGGTGGTAGCCTTTAAATCGGCCGCGGTCCGTTAGTATACGTCGGACCCGCGTGTCGCCACTATCAGTGATTGCAGACCGAGCGCCGCCACACGGCAGGTCTAGAGAGTCTTCCTAGCACTCGCCCCAATTGTACAGCCGACTTTGCTAGCGATGGTTCACTGACAAATAACGCTCTCATTTGCCGAGACGATAGTTAGCATAGCCTTCAGCTACGTCATTTGCTACGACCTAGCAAGGCGCCATTATCATGTGATAATTATCTTGTGATGCATGTACCGTCAGACCGATGTTCACCAATTATGGATTAAAGTTATTCCAGAAGCTCCGTACTTTATTTACTAGACTCAACTCCTTTAACTGTTCCAGACCTCATGCCAGCCTGCGTGAGCTTAAATGCGTGCCTTTCGGCTATCTCCTAGTGGCTTGGCTAAGTCACAACGCACACCATGTGACGTCCAGCTCTGTGTGCACCCCTGGAAAACCTCTGGCGACATGCTCCCCCAGTTTTTCATTTCCACCATGTAGTTAATGTTATTTTGCTTTACTTTTGTAGAGCGGCGTGTAATTTCCTTTTGCCAGGGGACAATGGACTTTCCATTTTCGGTATTCTTTATACGTGAGGCTTTGATATCAATAGAACTGGTATCAGTTTCATAAAGAAGTGCGACACGATTCTCATAAAAGAAACCGAAAAAATTGCCTTTCAAAATCAGATTTCCGACCGCTGGTAAGTACAAAACAGTCGTAGTTTATTACGGATATCATCGGTAGCTTAAAAGATAGAGGTTCACGTAATCGGATTATAGCCATAAAGTCACCTCTTCGAATTTCATTAGTAAAACCCCTTTTTTTTACTTTTAATTTCATATTTATTAACAAACAAAAATTTTAATTAAGAAATATTGAATTATAATTTTTAAATACAAATAATATATTTTTATTTCTAATTACTTGTCATGTGACAAGTAATTAAAATATGATACATATATGCGAAATGCAGTTTTGTTAAATGAAAAATATTATATACTTTCATAATATTCTTCACTCTGTAGCTGTTTAGAAGCATTTGTAATTGACGTTTCGCATTTTTCCATAAAATTTTAATTTATCATGAACACTAGCATTTTCATGTGAATGGTAATTAAAAATAAAAAGATTTTATTTTCATTTAAAAAATTGTGCCATATTTGTTAATTAACCTCCAGTTTATTAGTTAAATGTGAGATTAAAAATAAATATAAGAAACATGTTACTAGTGAGATTGGAACCAGTGACTTTGTGATTATAATCCTACTACATTAAGTACTTTATTTGTGTTATCGACGAAACCGCTACAAAATACTCGCTCTATGTTGCTCGTCAGTCTGGTAGCCGCACCAGATAGGACAGATAGAGAAACTAGAGAAGATACAAAAGAAGAGTCACACGTTTCGTTACAGGTTCATTTAATAAGCGTGAGGAGGAAGCACTACTGGTTGACTCGAGTATATTCGAAGACTCATTAATGCACTCGCGAATAGGTCTGGAGGATGAAGGGAAGTGGGGGGAGGAGGGCAAGTGGTAGTAGATGCACCCAATAATAAACGTCTTAGGATAGTTTGAAGAGCGTAAATGTAGCTGAAAATGACATATGACAAGAGGAGGTTCGCATTTTCCATGACTGTTGTTTACAATTGTGTCACTACGTTACACATGCGCCGTGGGTTATTCAGCAATTTTCAAAATTACATAATAAAATGAAACAGCTGCAGCCGCCTTTTCGATTTTTTTTTTATTATATTTCAACCAAGTTTGGTGACTCAA
Source organism: Schistocerca nitens (assembly GCF_023898315.1). NCBI lineage: Eukaryota > Metazoa > Arthropoda > Insecta > Orthoptera > Acrididae > Schistocerca > Schistocerca nitens. Next base: position 409,298,042 of record NC_064618.1, read on the forward strand.
TACACCAGAACCGGTTGCAGTATAATAAAACAGCACCAAACCGACGGCTGCTGGTGTTTAATTTTATTGCCGGCCGCGGTGGTCTCGCGGTTCTAGGCGCGCAGTCCGGAACCATGCGAGTGCTGCGGTCGCAGGTTCGAATCCTGCCTCGGGCATGGATGTTTGTGATGTCCTTAGGTTAGTTAGGTTTAACTAGTTCTAAGTTCTAGGGGACTTATGACCACAGCAGTTGAGTCCCATAGTGCTCAGAGCCATTTTTTAATTTTATTACGTAAGTAAACGGCTGGAGTCCCATAGACCATCATACAAAAACAATTCAAAATTGGCCGCTAAATAAAGATTGTATCCCTCCGGTTCGAAACCTAAGAACATTCATTTTTCTACAGACATACATTGCTCCTTTATCCGTAACATACAACACGCACTTCACAGTGCACGTTAGTCAAGAGCTACGCTGCGGCCGTCACACAAGGTGACTCGAAAATGCACAGAATTTTTACCTGTAGCCGCAGGACTAAAGAAAAATGCAAAGAGTGTGGGTGCTGTTGAGGGAGCAATTTGTGAGTTGAGCGGGCTATCCTTCTCCCCGTAGGTCCATCTCACCCTAATTACTCGCTTCTTTCCCTGCCCGCGCTCCTTCGCTGCCTGCCTGTGCCCCCCGCAGCAGACGAATGTCCCTTTTGTGGGCTGAAAACTCCCAGCGCGCCGACTTCCGGACGTGCGCTGTCTTCACAGGATATGGGCTCCGATCAGTCACGGGCAGCCATCCGAAGTCCCGCTAGTGGCCTCCCCCACCAACTACAGAGCTCAGCACCGGAGGAGCGTTGATTCTGATATTTCCCGTCTCTGACGAAGGAAATCTTGCAATTTCATTTCCGCCGTACAGCAGAGAGGGCATTATGATACTGTCGTTAAGCACGAGTACTGAAAACATGTGCTCGTACATTTTTCGTAGTAAATTAGAAACATCAAAACTAGGAAGTGTGAAATAACGTATACATGTTAACTTTTTTATTTACTTTGTTAATCGACTTATTTAATCTGGAGACACTGCAGCCAAAAGGAACCCCTTGCATCTAACCAGCCATTCTGTATATTTTACATTACGTTCAATACGATAAGCATGTTATAAGTTACAGCGAACATAGAATCCAACATTTAGAAATTACTACTGCGAAGAAACTAAAATACAGGTTACATTCGTCAATGAGAACTACAACAGTAAAGATAATTCAAGGCATTGGTTCAATAATCACGTATGTCCACTTTTGGCTGAAAATGAGATTGTATTACCATTGCACGGTTTGAAAGTTGGACAGGGGTTGTGTGGCGTGGTTGGGCGGTTTTTTAGGTTAGATGGCCTCGGGCAAGTACAGAAAGGGCAACAGCCTCAAAGGGTGCGGCGCAAAGTCAGGACATGCGGGGACAAAGCAGCAATCGGTATTGTAATTGTAAACTGTCGAAGCTGCATTGGTAAAGTACCGGAACTTCAAGTGCTGATAAAAAGCACCGAAGCTGAAATCGTTACAGGTACGGAAAGCTGGCTGAAGCCAGAGATAAATTCTGCCAAAATTTTTACAAAGGCACAGACGGTGTTTAGAAAGGATAGATTGCATGCAACCGGAGGTGGCGTGTTTGTCGCTGTTAGTAGTAGTTTATCCTGTAGTGAAGTAGAAGTGGATAGTTCCTGAATTATTATGGGTGGAGGTTACACTCAACAACCGAGCTAGGTTAATAATTGCCTCCTTTTACCGACCTCCCGACTCAGCAGCATTAGTGGCAGAACAACTGAGAGAAAATCCGGAATACATTTCACATAAATTTCCTCAGCATGTTATAGTCTTAGGTGGAGATTTCAATTTACCAGATACCTCGAGCAATTAAAGAGAGAACCGACTCGTGGAGATAACATCTTGGACCTACTGATAACAAACAGATCCGAACTTTTCCACTCTGTAAGCGCAGAACAGGGAATCAGTGATCATAAGGCCGTTGCAGCATCCCTGAATATCGAAGTATATAGGAATATAAAAAAATGGAGGAAGGTTTATCTGTTTAGCAAGAGTAATAGAAGGCAGATTTCAGTCTACCTAACAGATCAAAACGAAAATTTCTGTTCCGACACTGACAATCTTCAGTGTTTATGGAAAAAACTCAAGGCAATCGTAAAATGCGTTTCAGACAGGTACGTGCCGAGTCAAACTGTGAGGGACGGGAAAAACCCACCGTGGTTCAACAACAAAGTTATGAAACTACTGCGAAAGCAAAGAGAGCTTCACTGCAAGTTTAAACGCAGCCAAAACCTCTCAGACAAACAGAAGCTAAACGATGTCAAAGTTAGCGTAAGGAGGGCTATAAGTGAAGCGTTCAGTGAATTCGAAGTAAAATTCTATGCACCGACTTGGCAGAAAATCCTAGGAAGTTCTGGTCTTACGTTAAATCAGTAAGTGGCTCGAAACAGCATATCCAGACACTCCGGGATGATGATGGCATTGAAACAGAGGATCATACACATAAAGCTGAAATACTACACACCTTTTTCCAAAGCTGTTTCACAGAGGAAGACCCCATTGCAATTCCTTGTCTAAATCCTCGCACAAACGAAAAAATGGCTGACATCGAAATAAGTGTCCAAGGAATAGAAAAGTAACTGGAATCACTCAACAGAGGAAAGTCCACTGGACCTGACGGGATACCAATTCGATTCTACACAGAGTACGCGAAAGAACTTGCTCCCCTTCTAACAGCCGTGTTCCGCAAGTCTCTAGAGGAGCGGAAGGTTCCGAATGATTGGAAAAGAGCACAGGTAGTCCCAGTCTTCAAGAAGGGTCGTCGGGCAGATGCGCAAAACTATAGACCTATATCTCTGACGTCGATCTGTTGTAGAATTTTAGAACATGTTTTTTGCTCGCGTATCATGTCGTTTCTGGAAAACCAGAATCTACTATGTAGGAATCAACATGGATTCCGGAAACAGCGATCGTGTGAGACCCATCTCGATTTATTTGTTCATGAGACCCAGAAAATATTAGATATAGGCTCCCAGGTAGATGTCATTTTCCTTGACTTCCGGAAGGCGTTCGATACAGTCCCGCACTGTCGCCTGATAAACAAAGTAAGAGCCTACGGAAATATCAGACCAGCTGTGTGTCTGGATTGAAGAGTTTTTAGCAAACAGAGCACAGCATGTTGTTCTCGATGGAGAGACGTCTACAGACGTTAAAGTAACCTCTGGCGTTTTAATTAAACAGAGATGGGGCCCCTCCACGCCCGCACCAAGTGGTGACCAAACCAAAAGTTCTACTGTCACCTCCGTAAAACATGTTAGTTATCTAGTAAGTGGATCACAGGATGCTGGGCTGTGATGTCCGTGCGTCTGGGTAGGACTACGCATTAACACGGTCCATCAGGGCCTCTGGCGTGCCACAGGGGAGTGTTATGGGACCATTGATTTTCACAATATATATAAATGACCTAGTAGATAGTGTCGGAAGTTCCGTGCGACTTTTCACGGATGATGCTGTAGTGTACAGAGAAGTTGCAGCATTAGAAAATTGCAGCGAAATTCAGGAAGATCTACAGCGGATAGGCACTTGGTGCAGGGAGTGGCAACTGACCCTTAACATGGACAAATGTAATGTATTGCGAATACATAGAAAGAAGGGTCCTTTATTGTATGATTATATGATAGCGGAACAAACACTGGTATCAGTTACTTCTGTAAAATATCTGGAAGTGTGCGTGCAGAACGATTTGAAGTGGAATGATCATATAAAATTAATTGTTGGTAAGGCGGGTACCAGGTTGAGATTCATTGGGAGAGTCCTTAGAAAATGTAGTCCATCAACAAAGGAGGTGGCTTAAAAAAACACTCGTTCGACCTATACTTGAGTATTGCTCATCAGTGTGGGATCCGTACCAGGTCGGGTTGACGGAGTAGATAAAGAAGATCCAAAGAAGAGCGGCGCGCTTCGTCACAGGGTTATTTGGTATGCGTGATAGCGTTACGGAGATGTTTAGCAAACTCAAGTGGCAGACTTTGCAAGAGAGGCGCTCTGCATCGCGGTGTAGCTTGCTGTCCAGGTTTCGAGAGGGTGAGTTTCTGGATGAGGTATCGAACACATTGCTTCCCCCTACTTATACCTCCCGAGGGGATCACGAATGTAAAATTAGAGAGATTCCAGCGCGCACGGAGGCTTTCCGCCAGTCGTTCTTCCCGCGAACCATACGCGACTGGAATAGGAAAGGGAGGTAATTACAGTGGCACGTAAAGTGCCCTCCGCCACACACCGTTGGATGGCTTGAGGAGTATAAATGTAGATGTAGATGTAGAAGTTGCTCTATCGTATGGCAAGAATGAGACCTGTCCATGGGACCAACTCAGAGTAATTAGGGAATGGACATGTTGACATCGGGTAATTGGGTGATAACCATACATATCCAGAGCTTACTTTGTCATTGCGCCGCACAGTAGTAAGATTCTGGCATGTGAAACACACATGTTCACTGTGGTTGCTAAACAAGCTCTACTTTTAGACTTATTGTTTCATCCAAAAATGGTTCAAATGGCTCTGAGCACTATGGGACTCAACTGCTGAGGTCATTAGTCCCCTAGAACTTAGAACTAGTTAAACCTAACTAACCTAAGGACATCACACACATCCATGCCCGAGGCAGGATTCGAACCTGCGACCGTAGCGGTCTCGCGGCTCCAGACTGCAGCGCCAGAACCGCGCGGCCACTTCGGCCGGCGTTTCATCCAAGAAAGCTGCTTTGGTCTAACATGAAGAGTACTGATAATGAGGAGTTCACAGTTTCAGAGTACTCCACTGGACACAAGATTGTAGTCCGCTGTAGTGCATCATTACCACGTCTTATCTATCACGATTTCGTCATTCAAAAAGCCTCAACTACATTGATTTCTTCTGATGAAAAACTTCACAAACTGCCTCTGCCAGATATATTTGAGAAACATAAAGATGTCATGAAGCTTGGCGAGAAATATGTGCCTGCCTCAGACAAAGGATTTTTTTAATAAGGTGGTCTTTAACAGTGTTGTTACGGTTGCTACATAAATAGTGGAACAAATGATTTATTCGAAATCGTGAATTTGCTTACCCACCTCCTATGATGCCACACTCCCTCCAACCCCTGCAAATGGCGGGAGATTTGGCTACCTTCACTAACCTTACATCCCTTCTCCCCGCCCCCCCCCCCCTCTGCCTTAGACATAACCCCTGGAAAAGGCAAGGAATGGTCAGTCTCTGATCAGCTGCTGGAGAGGAAGGTTAGGTTAGTGTAATTTATTTTTGATGGGGTAATGTATATCTGTGGGGATGTAATGCATGGTATTTTATTTACCGTATTTATTTATAGCTCTGCTGGGTTACCTCTAACTGAGATGTGTGTGTTCGCCTCGATGTGCAGGGACCAGCTGAGCTATTTCACATACATCCACCAGAGTATGCTGTTGGCCTCCCCCTCCTCCTCCACTCCCACCACTCCTATGACATCGCCCACGCCCACCACCACCACCCCTCCCCTGGAAATAGCGGAAAATGGTCAGTCTCTGTCCAGCTGTAATATGGCTCAAAATTGACAATGTCACACAACTGGAGTTATCCTGCTGGAAAAATTCACAGTACCACTCGAAATAGGTAGCAGGCAGACTCAAAATAAATAGTAACTCTATATAGGATACTCCCTTCGCATACGAGTAGAAATAAATCTCTCTGCTCCACTTGTGAATCGGCAGGGAAAAGACTCAGTCTAAAACGATAACTGAAACACTCCCCTAAACTGAAACATGTACAGAAATTACAGCGTGTTAAAAAAAACGAGAACTGCAGTGATTTTAAATAGTCGGACTACACACACCTGGTACTGTGGTGTTCATCAGTTTTACTAAACTCTGAGTGGGGTTAGTTTATATGTGCTGCCGGAGTCGGGGATGGTAATGCACTTATTTTCCTCACTTTTCAAAGAACATTTCTACAATTGGTAACCCACACTGGTGTCTAAGCACAGATGGGAACAATCAGAACAATTACGTATCTCAAAATGGATGAACTTTTGTTGATCTTAGAACGATTGAGTGACCAAAATCACGAATATCACATCTGCATCTCAGTGCTCCCACTATCTGAAGCAAAACAATATCACAGATCTACTCTTGCTCCACTGCAGCATGTACCACTTCCTGCAAAACATGTTTGTTCACAACACTTGCTGCTGTAGGAATATATCCTGTGATGCTTCTTCGTCTGTTAATTTTGAAGTAGCAACACCGAACACAGTAATTGCTGCACTAACACTGCTGCTGTCAGATGGGAATGCCGAGACAGAATGTGTTGTACTTAGCCATCAACTGTCCCTTGACATATGCGCCAGTTTGCTGCACCGCTTCTCCATCTCTATCTGAACTATCGCACCTCACTATACACTATGTGATTAAAAGTATCCGGACACCTGGCTGAAAATGACTTACAAGTTCGCCGCGCCCTCTATCGGTAATGCTGGAATTCAGTATAGTGTTGGCTTTGATGACAGCTTCCACTCTCGCAGGCATACGTTCAATCAGGTGCTGGAAGGTTTCTTCGGGAATGGCAGCCCATTCTTCACGGAGTACTGCACTGAGGAGAGATATCGATGTCGGTCGGTGAGGCCTGGCACGAAGTCTGCGTTCCAGGATTCAGATCAGAACTCTGTGCAGGACAGACCATTACGGGGATGTCACTGTCGTGTAACCACGCCACCACAGGCCGTTCATTATGAACAGGTGTTCGATCGTGTTGAAACATGCAATCGCCATCCCCAAATTGCTCTTCAACAGTGGGAAGCAAGAGCTGCTTAAAACATCAATGTAGGCCTGTGCTGTGATAGTGCCTCGCAAAACAACAAGGGTCGCAAGCCCCCTCCATGAAAAACACGACCACACCATAACACCACCGCCTCCGAAATTTACTGTTGGCACTACACACGCTGGCAGATGACGTTCACCGGGTATTCGCCATCGGATCGCCACATTGTGTGCCGTGATTCGTCACTCCACACAATGTTTTTCTACTGTTCAATCTTCCAATTTTTACGCTCCTTACGCGAAGCGAGGCGTCGTTTGGCATTTATCGGCGTGATGTGTGGCTTATGAGCAGCCGCTCGACCATGAAATCCAAGTTTCTCACCTCCCATCTAACTGTCATAGTACTTGCAGTGGATCTTAATGCAGTGTGATGGTCTGGATAGATGGCTACCTATTACACATTACGATCCTCTTCAGTTGTAGGCCGTCTCTGTCAGTCAACAGACGAGGTCGGCCTGTACGTTTTTGTGCTGCACTTGTCCCTTCACGTCTCCACTTCACTATCACATCGGAAACAGTGTACCTAGGCATGTTTAGGAGTGTGGAAATCTCGCGTACAGAAGTATGACACAAGTGGTTCCAAATCATCTGACCACGTTCTAAGTCCGTGAGTTCCGCAGAGTGCCCCATTCTGCTCTCTCACCATGTCTAATGACTAATGAGATCGCTGATATGGAGTACCTGGTAGTAGGTGGTAGCACAATGCACCTAATATGAGAAACGTATGTTTTGTGGGGGTGTCCGGATACTTTTGATCACATAGTGTACATTCTAAATTTTCACTATAACGTTGAGGTCATCTTCTACTGTAATGCCAACATTAACATGCATAGACCTGTTTATGGCCTTTGATACATACTGGTGAACAGTAACATCGATAAGACACTCGACACTGCATAGTCGCTGTCTACCAATCCTGTAAGTCAGTATCTGTTCGTGTCACGTGACTGTCTGCGAACCAAAAGCATCATATGGATGCTGCTAGGATCATATCGGTTGGCATACCCCATTCGAATATGTGACAGAAATAAAAATCTTTGGGAAAGACCACGTAGTTCTCCTGGAAACGTAGGGCTGGTTTCGAGTACGTACGGATGTCTGTAGGCAATTTTTTACTCGATCAGCGTGTGAGATGAGACAGAAGGGTAATTGACAATACTGGTGTGACATGTCCTCCACGATGCACTGTACAGTCGTTTGCAGTGTATTTCTTTTGGATGTGGGATGTTCACATATGATTTAGTTATTGCAAGTATACGGAAAGACCTGTGTTGGAGTTGGTTCTTGACCTGAATGTACCTTAATTTATTGCACATAATAGAACTAGAAATCCCATACACTACCATCAGAATCGTTAACTGGCGTAAAACGCCTAGCAGTAAGCATCTGAAATGAGCCCAAGTAGCATCTGGAATGAGCTGAAGTAGAAAGCATTGTTCGGATTCATTTGCTGGAATCTTAACAAAAGCAACCCATGCGCTAGGAGCTCACAAGTCAGTGAGCTAAAATAGAAGAATATGTCCAGCTCAAAATTCATTTCATGGATTTTTAAGGGGATGTGATCCACCCACTAAGAAGTGACTGTCTAGGAGGCGAGTGGCTGAAAATCTTGTCAGTATATCACCTAGAGACTGGCGCTACAATTTGGATCGAAGTGTAAAATGCAGTAAGATGACTGTTGGATGAAACATTGGAATTCATTTGTTCTGGCTTGTACTTGTTTGTTAACCGGCCATCGGTGTACGATATTTGGAGAAGCGTGGAAGTAATGGGTTTGCTCCTAAATAAGTAATTACCACTAAGTTTATGCTTACTACCCATGTTGATATACTGTGCTGTAGATGGAATACAGCATCATGATCGGTTCACTATCGAACAGTGCATGGGGCTAAAAAATGAGCAAATCTGTGATTAAGTCCCGAATCTCCCCCAACACTTGCAGAGTTCCGCATTATGCATGTAGGTGTGAGGTGGTTACACCAACGTAAATGATTCAATGGAAAGTGTATTGGAATCTCTGATACTGTAGATTTGTAAGGAAGTATGCTCCATTTCAAAAAGATGAAGTATTTGCCGTGAAACATTACGCTGCCAGTGGAGACTCTGACACCGTTACACTAGTGTTCCTAGCATAGTGATCATAGAAGTAATGTATAGTCTATGACATACTGTTGTACATGATTTTCACTATACTTCAGCGATGTGAAAATGTGTATTCGTTAAGGCGCTGCGAATACGAGTTGGGGATATATATTTGGTAAGGAGTCGTCAGCAGACATTTATTTTGCTATTGTTCACAAGGCTGGCAGGTTTCTGTTTGTAGAAAGTATTTCTTCTCAGTGCTTTGGAGTGTCTTCAAAGCAAGAACGCTTAACAGTTCGTAAGATATTCTAGACAGGAATTTTGTTTATAAAGAACTGTTTTGTTTCGTCAGGTATTACCACTCCCTCTCCCCCCCCCCCTCTCTCTCTGTCTGCTGAGAAAGCTTTTAGCATTAACTGTAGAATGCTCTGCAAATACCTGTATTATTGGAAGCTGCTTCTGAAAGTTTTGAAGGTTAGAGAGCTGTATCTCGGGAAGGACTTTGACTGTGAAAATGATCGACAGTCCGTTATTTATAAAAGGAAAGGACCGCTGGCTGCATAACCCCCCCCCCCCCCATACGCACACACACACACACACACACACACACACACACACACACACACACACACAATGGCGACAGCTTCTGTTTACTGTTGTCCGTATATACACTTGCAGCTGTGTACATATTTGTTTTTGGATCCTGCAGAATGGACCACATCACTTTCACGAAATCATAACTCTGCAAGGTGTTTCACAAGGCAGTTGAGGCCGTTCTCACCAGCCGCCGCCGTGGACTCCGGCCCGGCAACTCCACATGCATTCACTGTGCAATCTTTGTGCACGATCTGTAAGCAAATTTGGGAAGGATTTTTGAGTGAGCTCCGTCATCAGATTCATGTGGACTAGGTTATATAGCAATGCAGTGCTCCCGTCACTTTTTTCAAATGCGGTATTGTGAACATCTCTCATGCGATACTACATCCAACATACGACAGATTATAAAATTTTCCGTCAGGTATAGGTATGAGGGAGGAATGGAGGTATCAGCAATGATGGAAAGCATCAAAGAGTAGATCTACATCTACGTGATTACTCTGCTATTCACAATAAAGTACCTGGCAGAGGGTTCAATGAACCACCTTCAAGCTGTCCCTCTACCGTTCCATTCTCGAACAGCGCGCGGGAAAAACGCGCTCTTCAATTTTTCTGTGCGAGCCCTAATTTCTCATATTTTATCGTCATGATCATCTCTCCCTATGTAGGTGGGTGCCAACAGAATATTTTCCCAATCGAAAGAGAGAACTGGTGATTGAAATTTCTTGAGAAGATCCCGTAGCAACGTAAAAGGCGTTTTAATGATTGCCGCTCCAGTTCACGTATCATATCTGTGGCACTATCTGCCCTACTTTGCAATAATACAAAACGAGCTGCCCTTCTTTGTACTTTTTCGATGTCATCCGTCATTCCCACATGATGCGGATCCCACACCGCACAGCAATACTCCAGAATAGGGCGGACAACCGTGGTATACGCAGCCCCTTTAGTAGACCTGTTGTACCTTCTAAGTGTTCTGCCAATGAATTGCAGTCTTTCGTTGGAACTACCCACAACGTTATCTATGTGATCGTTCCAATTTAGGTTATTTGTAATTGTAATTCCTAAGTGTTTAGTTGAATTCACAGTCTTCAGATTTGTGTGACTTGCCGCGTAATCGAAATTTAGCGGATTTCTTTCAGTACTCACGTTAATAACTTCACACTTTTCTTTATTCAGGGTCAATTTCCACTTTTCGCACCATAAAGGTATCTTACCTAAATCATTTTGCAATTCGTTTTCGTCATCTGATGACTTAACAAGACTGTAAATGACAGCATCATCTGCACACAATCGAAGACGGGTACTGAGATTGTCTCCTACGTCGTTAATATAGATCAGCGACAATAGAGGACCTATAACACTTCCTTGGGAAACGCCGGATATTATTTCTCTTTTACTCGATGACTTTCCGTCTATTACTAAGAACTGTGACCTATCTGACAGGAAATCACAAATCCAGTCGCACAACTGAGACGATATTCCATATGCACGCAGTTTGGTTAGAAGACGCTTATGAGGAACGGTGTCGAAAGCCTTCTGGAAATCTAAAAATATGGAATCAATTTGACGTCTCCTGTCGATAGCGCTCATTACTTCACGAGTATAAAGAGCTATTTGTGTTTCGTAAGAACGATATTTTCTGAATCCGTGCTGACGACGTGTCAATAAATCGTTTTCTTCCAGGTACTTCATAATGTTCGAATACAGTTTATGTTCCAAAACCGTACTGCAAATCGACGTTAGTGGTATGGGCCTATAATTCAACGGATTACTCCTACTTCCCTTTTTGGGTACTGGCGTGACTGAGCAATTTTCCAGTCTTTAGGTACGGATCTTTCTGTGAGCGAGTGGTTGTATATAATTGCTAAACGTGGAGCTATTGTATCATCATACTCTGAGAGGAGCCTGACTGGTATACAATCTGGACCGGAAGCCTCGCTTTTATTAAGTGATTTAAGCTGCTTTCCGACACCGAGAATATCTATTTCTGTATTTCTCATCTTGGCAGTTGTTCTTTATTGGAATTCAGGTATATTTACGTCGTCTTCTTTGGCGAAGAAGTTTCGGAATATCGTGTTTAATAATTCTGCTTTAGTGACACTGTCATCAGTGACTTCACCATTGTTATCGCGCAGTGGAGGTGTTGACTGCCACTTGCCACTGGTGTGCTTTATGTACGACCAGAATCTCTTTGGGTTTTCTGCCACATTTCGAGACAGAGTTGTGGAAATTACTGAAAGTACCTCGCACTGAAGTACGCGCTACATTTCGAACTTCTGCAAAACTTTACCAGTCTTAGGGATTTTGCGATTTTTTAATTTGGCATACTTTTTTCGCTACTTCTGCAACAGCGATCTGACCGTTTTGTGTACTATGGGGTATCAGTACTAGCACTTATTAATTTAGGTGGTATATACAGTATCTCTCAATTGTTGTCGATACTAACTCTTTGAAATCATCCCACAACTTTTCTACGCTTACATGATCAGATCGGAAGGAGTGCAGATTGTCTCTTAAAAAGGCGTTAAGAGCATTTTTATCAGCTTTTTTAAATAGATATTCTTTGAATTTCTATTTGATGGTTGTAGGAGTTAAGGTATTCAGCCTAGCAGCTACTGCCTTGTGGTCGCTATCGCTGTATTCGTCACGATACTCACTATTTGTCCAGGATTATTTGCTGCTAAGAGGTCAAGTATGCTTTCGCAACCATTTACGCTTCGAGTGGGCTCATGAAATAATTATTCAAAATAATTTTCTGAGAAAGCATTCAGTACAATTTCGGATGACGTTTTATGCCGGCCGCCGGCTTTAAAAGTATAATCTTTCCAGCATATCGAGGGTAGATTAAAGTCACCACCGACTATAATTGTATGAGTGGGGTACCTATTTGAAATGAGACTCAAGTTTTCTTTGAACTATTCTGCAACTATATCTTCTGAGTTGGGGCGGGGGTGGGGGGGGTGGCGTGGCGGGTGGTGGTGGTAAGACGACCCAGTTAATAGTTTAGTAATAGTTTAGTCCGATTGTCAGTGTCAGGTATAGCCCCTATCCATACTATTTCGCAGGAACTATCTACTTCAATTTCACTACAAGGCAAACTACTTTTGACAGCAGTGAATACTCTACCACCAATTGTATTTAATCTACCCTTTCTGAATACTGTTAGATCGTTAGAAAAAATTTCTGCTGAGCTTATTTCCGGCTTTAGCGAGCTTTCTATTAGGGCTTGGAGCTCTGGTTCTTTCCCTACACAGCTACGACAGTTTACAACTACAATATCGATCATTTGTACAACTAACTTGTACCTCTGAGCCCTCCAACTCTATTCCACTCCCGAATAGCACGTGGGAAGAATGAGTGCCGGTAAGCCTCTATATCGGCTCTAATTTCTCGAATTTTCTGCTCGGGGTCATTACCTTAAACGTATGTTGTCCGACTCTTCCCGAAACGTGCTAATGGTGAGTGGCGAAGGGTACTTCTTGTATCTCTGAGCCCACCAACCCTATTCCACTCACGAATAGCACGTGAGAAGAATGATTGTCGGTAAGTATATTGGCTCTAATTTCTCGAATTTTCTGATCGTGGTCATCACGTTAAACGTATGTGGGGAGGAGGGGGGGGGGGGAGTAATATGTTGTCCGACTCTTCCCGGAATGTGCTCTCCCGAAATTTCAGTAGTAAATCTCTCCGTGATGCACAATGCCTCTCTTGTAACGTCTACCAACGGAGGTCGTTGAGTTTTAGCATCTCCATGACGCTCTCGTGCCGGGTAATCGATCCCGTGACGAAGCGTAAAGCTCTTCTTTGGATCTTCTCTGTCTCTTCCATCATTCCTATTTGGTAGAGATGTCACACACTTGAACAGTACTCAAGAATCTCAATCAAGCCACTTCCTTCATGCATGAGCTGCATTTCCTTAAGATTCCCCCTGTGAATCTGAGTCTGGCGTCTGCTTTTTCCACTATTTGTTTTATGTGATAATTCCATTTAAGGTAACTCTGGTTAGTTACTCCTAGATATTTTAAGGCAAATGCTGTTTCCAGCTGTTTTTTTATCAATAGTGTAGCTTTACAGCAGTCGATTTCTTTTCCTATGTATGCGCAGTATGGTACATAATAATAGTGTCATGGCGGCTGCAGTGTAACACGTTTTAAGTTCGGCTCGCGAAATTTAGTCGTATTCGAAGGTGTTCTCTCAGGTGGTGTTGTCTAGTACAAGTGGAAATCGTGTAAACAACAGTGTTCTGTGCAGTAGTGCTATTTTTTTTTCTGTGCTCCGCCAATATCTTCGAGAAAATGGTAAACAGAAGAGTGAACAACAGCGCGTCCAGCAGCGGGGAAGCAGCAGGTGCGGCGGGCCCGCTCTTGGCGGAAGGTGCGGCCGCGGCTCCCGGCATAGCGGAGCTGGTCCGCTCTGAGGTAAACGCTGCGCTTCGCGATAAAAACAATCTCGATCTGATAGCAGGCACTATATCAGACACTGTAACGGCAGCAGTATTGGCCAAAATGCGTGAAACTGTTGAGGCCAATACTGCCGAAATTACAGCACTAAAAAAGTCTGTGTCTGAATACGAGAAAAAGGCACGAGAGTTGGAAGTGAAACTATCTGCCGCAACTGACGAACTAGAACAGTACCAAAGGCGAAATAGTCTACGACTGTTTGGAGTAGTAGAAAATAAAGAAGAAGACACGGACAACCTGCTTATACAGGTTGCGCGTGAAAAATTAGGCGTAGAAGTGACCAAGGCAGACATTGACAGGAGCCATCGGGTGGGACGAAAACTACCAGGTGCCACCAAACCACGTCCAATAATAATTAAATTTATCTCGTACCGTAAAAGGGCAGAGATCTTTACCCAGAAGAAGAAGTTAGCAAGGACAGGGCTTACAATAAGGGAAGATCTGACACACGAACGGCTAAAGCTTTTAAACAGTGCCATATTCCATTTCGGTCTTCAGAATGTGTGGACTCAGGATGGCAGAGTAATCATTAAGACGGCAGCTGGAAAGAAGACAGTCACAAACATGACAGAACTGAATAGTATTAAGTGAAGCTACTCGAGCCAAAAGTGCAAACTTAACACCATTTGCAAATTGTAACAGCCCTATACTCAGATATAGTCTTGTAATTTTATTAATTTTTTAATTATACCAATATTTGTACCTTCAACTAATTGTCTTTGTAACTGTATTAACTTTTCACTATTTTTTTGTGTCTGTAGCTCTAACCATTACTTAATTTTAGTTACTGCTAATACTTTTTTCATTTTCTCAGTTTATTCTCTTCCGTTCTGAATTAGTTCTATTGCAATTATTAGTCTCTCCTTTAGTTCATTAATCACCCATCTCTTCGGTTTAAATTGTTCATAACAAAAATCACTATCAGTATCACTTTAGCAAATTTCAATCTAATGGTAGCTTCCTACGATAATCACTACCAGCATCACTTTAGTAAATTTCAATTTAATTCTAGCTTCCTACGATAATCTATTAATTATTAAGCTTACTTCTCTCTGCTGGCAGCATCGGCCTCTTAAATCACTCCCTTTTCCCTTATTTCCACCCTAAGCTGTTTCAAATATGCTAATTACATTTCTCCTCGTACGACAGAGGATACACAGTGACACACAGCCGTCACTGTTTTGGTCATATTCTCCTTGCACCGAATACCACTAATCCATTTTCTATACTCCCGCAACCTCAGGAAATCTCTAGCAGTCGCCTTTCTTTCGGCACTCGCGGTGTCACACACAGGGCGCGCAAAATCTCGGACACCCCTGTGTTATGTCACTTGGCGGAAGCAGCGGCCAGTGCCCCTCGCGGCAGGTAGTGCCTAACAAAGGGACAAACCAGTCTGCCACCCTACTTCAGGCTGCTCAGCGGAACGCGTCAGAGCTTCTAGCAGCTCACTGCAACATCCAGTCTTTACCTGCACATTACGAAGAACTTAGCCTCCTCTTCAACCAACTAAACTACCACGTAATCCTCTTATCCGAAACGTGGTTGAAACCACACATATCCTCTGCATCTATTCATCTCCCAGGGTACACATTTCTTAGGGCAGACAGATCAAAAAAGCGAGGTGGCGGCGTCGGCGCGTATATACGAACAGATCTCAAAGCGAAAGTCTTATGTACGTCAAATCCTGCTGAAGAAAAAGAGGCTGAATTCATGTTCATTGAAATAAATATACAAAGTCGGAAATTCTTGACTGGCGTCGTGTACAAGCCGCCAAAAATAAGCTCAATGAGTTCCTTCCAGTCGGAATTACATTCACTTCAGTGTCAATACGAACATGTCATCGTAATGGGTGACTTGAACATAGACCTGCTAAGAGACACTCCCTCCGCAATAAACCTAAGAAGACTGTTTAGTTGCAATAGCATGAACATTCTTCCATTACAACCTACACACCATACGGCGCGCAGTCATACTCTTATAGACGTAATCGCAACGAAACAGACTGACAAAGTAAGAGATGTTGGTCAAACATCGGCCCCTGGCCTCTCAGCACATGATGTAATATTCCTGGCCTACTCTGTGCAGCCCCCAAGGATCAAATCGCGCTACATAACTTGTAGGAACATGAAACGTATTGACCTTGACGCTCTAACAGCCGATTGCTCAGAAATCTCATGGCATCAAATAACCAGAAAACCCACAATCGACGGCAAAATTAATGAACTTGGTGATAAACTCACTGCCCTCTATGACAAACATGCACCTGTGCGCACAATCCGTGTAAGAAAATCTCCTGCTCCATGGCTGACAGCTGAATTACGTCAAATGATGACTAATAGGGATGCTGCCCACAGGCGTTTCAAGGCAGATCCGAAACCCGAGCGTTTCGAAGAATATAGAAAGCTACGGAACAGAGTGAAACAATGCATTCGCAATGCTAAAATCAGGCACGCTCGCTCCCTTGTATGCAGCGATCTGACGCCCACGACTCTATGGAAGAATCTCCGTAGCTTGGGGGTCGGAAAGGCAAAATCGGAAACCACTTTTCATGTGTCAGCTAACGAATTAAATGAATTCTTCTCTGCACCTCTGAATACCAGCACAGCTGATAATTACCGTCCACAAGAATCCCTAAACAGGATAACTAACAACGATACCTTCCATCTAAAACATGTAACAACAAATACGGCAAGAAAAGCAATAATGAGAATCTCTTCTGATGCAATAGGCAACGACAGTATCGGTATAACCATGATTAAGAATGTTGCCGATATCTTAGTGCCTGTCTTAACTGACATATTTAATTTTTCCCTCGTGAACGGAATATATCCCACTGCATGGAAAAGAAGCCTAATTCGACCCATCCCTAAGATCGAAAACCCGCAACTGCCTAGTGATTACCGACCAATTAGCATACTGCCTGCTGTTTCCAAAGCACTTGAATATATTGTTCATGACCAAATCACTGAACACTTGCATGAATTCAGCCTATATGACAAATTTCAATCCGGTTTCCGTAAACATCACAGCACAAACACTGCTCTAATTAAAGTAACTGATGACCTGAAATATGCCATCGACAATCGAAAGGCAACAATATTGACGCTACTGGACTTCAGCAAAGCTTTTGACACTGTTAACTTTGACATAATGCTCAGAAAAATGCAACAGGTTAATTTCTCTGAAAGTGCAATGAGATGGTTTGAAAGCTACTTAAAAGACAGACAGCAATGTGTTGTCTGCGTAAATGAAAAATCTTCCTGGAAACATGTTTCCTCGGGAGTGCCACAAGGATCAGTCTTAGGACCACTTTTGTTTTCTTTATATGTCAACGATATTTCATCGGTTCTGTCCTCCTGTAAATATCATTTCTATGCCGACGACCTCCAGCTC
Source organism: Schistocerca nitens (assembly GCF_023898315.1). NCBI lineage: Eukaryota > Metazoa > Arthropoda > Insecta > Orthoptera > Acrididae > Schistocerca > Schistocerca nitens. Next base: position 409,315,436 of record NC_064618.1, read on the forward strand.
TACCTAAGCGTCAGACCGGAAGATGTAAACACTGCAATCGCTCAGATGAACGATGATCTGTCTTCAGTAGTGACATGGGCGAAAAACCTGGGGCTTAAACTAAATGCAAAAAAGACGCAAGTAATCTTAATAGCCCATCAGAAATTAATAAGTTCAGATTTCCGCGAACGGCTACCTCCTATTCTGCTCGACGGTACTCCAATACCATATCAGAAAACAGTGAAGAACTTGGGTGTAACTTTGGATGAGCATCTCAACTGGGCGGAGAATACAGTCGCAGTGTGCCGAAAGACGTCTGCTTGTCTCTATGCTCTCAAAAAGTTTCGGAACATATTTCCACAGGACTTGAAACGCCAGCTCGTGCAAGCACTCGTTCTACCGAACCTCCACTATTGTGATGTGATTCAACAAGGCATGAGCAGTGAAAACAAAAGACGGCTAGAGCTAACCATGAATGCCTGTGTGCGTTACACCTGCAACATTCGCCGATACGATCATGTTAGTGCTTCATACTCCCAGCTAGGGTGGCTGCGGCCGGACAAATTGCGCGACTACCACACTCTATGTCTACTCCACCGACTCCTCGAGGCGCAAACACCCCAGTACCTTGCTTCAGAGATTAAAAACCTGTCATGTCATCACAATCGAAACACGAGGTCACTCTTATTTGGTATCCTAACTGTGCCCACTCACAAAACAAAAACTTTTGCAAACTCCTTCTCAGTTGCCGCTGTCCGCCTCTGGAACAAACTGCCCCTTACCTTGCGCAAAATTCAATCTCCTGCTGCTTTTAAGAAGAAGTTGAAGCATTTCCTACTATCATCCTCATAAAGTTCTCCACAAAATTAATGTACAAGGACAATCCCCTCATCTGTCAAATAGCAAAGCTAGCGTCTCCTATGTTGCTCCTGAGATGCCTTCCTCTTCATCTATCTCTATTAGCCACGCAATATTCTTTTCCTTTATATTTCCTTAATTATGTTTCAACATGTCTCTCTATTCTTCTCCTCCCTTCACCATGAGTCTCCCTCATACTCCCTGCTGCCAGCACTCTTATCTCAAATCTGTCTGTTCAATAATGTCTAATTATAACAGTACTTGTGATCTAAGATTATAAACTCTATATGTATGTATTTTTCCAGGTGTACCTTTCAAATTGTTTATTTCACTTTTTGTACTAGATGTAGTTTAACATGCCTACTAAAACATATGAATGTAAAATAAGTAGAATGCCTGGTTAGATGTAAGAGAGGGCCTGATGGCCCTAATCTTGCCAGGTTAAATAAATCAATAAATAAATAAATAAATATATTTAAGCTCAGGGTCAATTGCCAGGGCCTGGATCATTCATTAATTCTCTTGAGGTCATTCTGTAAATCGTTACTGTCATCTGACGTTGCTAACTTTGCTATTCACAACTGCATCAAATGCCAACAGCCTTAAAGAGAATTCGACGCTTTCTACTAGATCATTTATATACTCACATCAAAAAAAAATTTCATCACCTTGGTTCCGAGAGTTCCGGAACCTGTACAGAAAATTGGAAAAGAGATCAACATAAGAATCATTTCCGCTCCTTTTATTGCTCATAAAAACCACACTTCGCATATTGTACCACCATACAGCGAGACCTTCACAGACTGTGATCCAGATTACTGTACACACCGCTACCTCTAATACCAAGTAGCACGTCCTCTTGCATTGATGCATGCCTGTATTCGTCGTGGCATACTATCCACAAGTTCAGCAAGGAACTGTTGGTCCAGACTGTCACACTCCTCAATGGCGATTCGGCATAGATCCCTCAGAGTGGTTTGTGGGTCACGTCGTCCATAAACAGCCCTTTTCAATCCACCCAGGCATTTCCGATAGGGTTCATGTCTGGGGAACATGCTGTCCACTGTAGTCGAGCGATGTTGTTATCCTGTAGCAAGTCATTCTCAAGATGTGCACGATGGGGGCGCGAATTGTCGTCCATGAAGACGAATGCCTCGCCAGTATTCTGCCGATATGGTTGCACTATCAGTCAGAGAATGGCATTCTCGTATCGTACAGCCAGGGGCGTAAGTCGGTGCCACATAATGCCACCCCCAAAACAGCAGGGAACTTCCATCTTGCTGTATTCGCTGCACAGTGTGTCCAAGGCGTTCAGCCTGACCGGGTTGCCTCCAAACAGACGATTTTCTGGTTTAAGGCATATGCGACACTCATCGATGAAGAGAACGTGATGCTAATCCTGAGCGGTCCATTCGGCACGTTGTTGGGCCCATCTGTACCGCGCTGCGTGGTGTCGCAGTTGCAAAGATGGACCTCGCCATGGACGTCGGGAATGAAGTTGCGCAGAATGCAGCCTATTTTGCACAGTTGACTCGTAACACGACGTCCTGTGGCTGCACTAAAAGCGTTATTCAACATGTTGGCGTTGCTGTCACGGTTCCTCCGACCCATAATCCGTAGGTAGCGGTCATCCACTGCAGTAGTAGCCCTTGGGCGGCCTGAGCGAGGCATATCATCGACAGTTCCTGTCTCTCTGTATCTCCTCCATGTCCGAACAACAACGCTTTGGTTCACTCAGAGACGCCTAGACACTCCCCTTGTTGAGAACCCTTCCTGGCACAAAGTAACAGTGCGGACTTGCTCAAACCGCGGTATTGATCGTCTATGCGTGGTTGAAATACAGACAGCACGAGCCATGTACCTCCTTCCTGGAGGAATGACTGGAACTGATCGGCTGTCGAAACCCCTTCGTCTCACAGGCGCTGCTCATGCATGGTTGTTTACATCTTTGGGCGGGTTTAGTGCCATCTCTGAACAGTCAAAGGGACTGTGTCTGTGATACAATATCCACAGCCAACGTCTGTTTTCAGGAGTTCTGGGAACTGGGGTGATGCAAAACTTTTTATATGCGTGTATATTGTAAATAGTAACGGTCCTATCACACTTCCTTGGTGTACTCTGGACATTACCTTTACATCTGCCGATTTTGTTCCGTTAAGGGCGACATGTTGAGTTCTGTGTGCAAAGAAGTCTTGAATTAAGTCGCAAATCTGCTCCGAAACTTGATAAGCTCATATTTTTTTCACTAATCGGCAGTGCTGGACGGTGTCAAATGCCGTATCAACTTGAGTGCCATCGTCTACGAGCTGTGGATCTCATGGAGGGACAGAGCGAGTTGAGCTTCGCAGAATCTGCGTCTGTGGAGTCCATGATGCTTTTGCAGAGGTTTTCCTTCTTCAAGAACGTCATAAATCTTGAGCATAAAAATGTTCCATTATTCTACAACAGTTTGACGTCAACGATATACGTCTGAAATTGTATGCATCTGTCCTACGGCCCTTCTTAAAAACGGGAATGACCTGCGCTTTTTTCGAGTCGCTGGGTACCCTTCGTTGCTCAAGCAGTATACCATAAATTACTGCTAGAAGGGAAGGAAGTTCTTCCGCGTAATATTTGTAGAATTTTATAGATATCTTTGTGGTCCCGACGCCCTTCCACTACTAAGTGATTGTAGTTGTTTTCCTATTCCGCGATCTATTATCTCTATATCTGCCACTTCGACGTTCGTATGACTATTGAAAGGAGGGACCGTGCCGCGATCATCCGCGGTGAAACAATTTCGGAAGATCGAATTCAGTATTTCGGCCTTCTCTTTATTTTCCGTTTCGGTGGCAGTATGGTCACTGAGTGAATGAATATATTATTTTGACCCACTTACTGATTTTACTACGACCGAAACTTCTTAGGGTCTTTACTCAGATCGGTTAACAGTTTTACTGTCAAACCCATTGAACGCTTCTCTCATTGCTCCTCTTAAGCTCATTTTAGCTTCGTTCAGCTTTTGTTTGTCAGCTAGAGTTTTACTTATCTTGAATCTGAGATGTTCTCTTTGTTTACGTAGCAGTTTTCTAACACGGCTGTTAAACTATGATAGGTCTTTCCCGTCCCGTAAGGCTTTACTCAGAACGTACTTGTCTAGGGCATATTCCACGAGTCCTTTGAATTTTTTCCATTTGTTTTCCACATCGCCCTCATCCTGAAATATTTGTTGCTGATAAAGCATTTCTCATCGACAAGAAGCAGGCCCGGCCGTAAACAGTACTGCTAACGGACACCTTTGTGCCAGAGGAACCATCCCAGCCTTTGTACATCAGTTCGGAGAGTGTCCGTGGTCCGCGGAGGGCGCTCCGATCAAACATCAGGCCAGCGCATGCTGAGGTCTGTTGCCTCGTGACAGTTGGCCGCGATGGATGACCGACCAACCTCGCACTGCGGCTACCTACAGCGCATGTTCTCTTTTCGGATGATGATGGTGCTGATGATGTTTCATCTGTGGGGCACTCAACTACGAGGTCATCAGCGCCTGTACAAAGTCTTAATTTTTACACAGTCCAATCTACCCACTATCACGAATGATGATGATGATGATGATGATGATGATGATGAAATGATGATAACACAAACACCCAGTCTCCGGGCAGAGAAAATCCCGTTTTTGGGATCTGTGTGTCTTCGCGGTATATGTAGTAGTGCCTGGGTATATATAGTGGTGCCTGGCGCAGGATGCGAAAGTGGAGATTTTGTATGGAGCAGGATACGATTTGTTTACTACAGCGACGTAGCGATATGGCATGGTGGTACAATCGTTGGTGATGATATAGCCTGGTTGGAGATATGTTTCACGGCGAAAAATTTAAGCTTTCCTCGACAGTAGCAGTGTAATTGACTTAGTGCTTTTGGCAATAGTTTCTGTATTTCACAATCTGTAGATCACTTTTGCTGCGTTTAACTGTCAGCGCAATATGACGGCTGTACGGTTTTTTTTATCTGTACGAAAATGGTTTCCCGTTGAAATTCTAGTAATTTGTCCGTCTGTAGAAAGTGGCGGAAATTGCTCCCACACCAGCAGCATTTTGGCGCGTAAATTATTCAGTAACAACCAATCAGGATGCTCCATTCACAGGATGTTCCATGGCGTCAGAGTGTCAAGAGATATCCTTTGGGGGTGGGGGGGGGAGGGGCGGGGGGACAGGAATCGCTATGGACTGGATCGAACAAGACAGACAGGAACATCAGAGAGTCACGTTATGTCTTCTTTGACGAGTGTTCAGAGACAAACCCAGGCAGACCAGCCTCCTCTGGTTCAGACAGGTCCCCCCAGCCGCTATTGTGGCTTTACAGCATCTCCAAACCAGCGGTTGTAAAACATCGAAAAGTCCAGCCGTTTTTCTCGTCTGTAGGACAGTGCTTAGGATTCTTTTAGAAATCTGATTTGCAGCATGCTTTTTTTCACGATCTGTTTTCTGGGTTTCGAAGTACGTTGTGTACTTTTAGATGTGTGATTGTTCTGATTTTCCCGTTTGTGCTTAGACACCAGTATGGGTTTCCCAGAGTAGTAATGTGCTTCGAAAAGTGACGAAAATAAAAAATAAATGCCTTGACACGCCTGACTCCAGCAGAAAATATAAACTAAGACCACTCAGTGTTTCAGAAAAGTGATGAACCCCACAGTAGTAGGAAGGTACAGTCCCATTTTTAACATTTCTGCAGTTCTTGTTTTTTAACACTCCGTAATTTCTATGTATGTATCAGTTCAGGGGGTTGTTTCAGTTACCATTTTAGACTGCGTCTTTTTCTCACCAATTCACAAGTGGAGAAAAGATTTATTGACTCGTGGGTGAAGGGAGCAGCCTATGTAGAGTTATTATTTATTTTGAGTCCGCCTGCTACCAGTTTCGAGTGGAATTGTGAATTATTTTCGAGAACGATAAATAAGTTGGTGACATCATCAATTTTGAGCTTTATTGCTATTTTAGGCATTTGTTGTGTAGCACTATGCATATAAATGTGTAATTTGGATCAATATTTACTTCAGATTCCCAGTTTCTCCACAATTTCTGTGCATATACCATTTTAGAGGCTTGTTTCAGTTTTTTTACACCAACTCTTTTTCCTGCCAATTCACAAGGCAAACAGACAGATTTACTTCGACATGTGTGTGCAGGGAGCGTGCTATGCGGAGTTACTATTTATTTTGAGTCCACCTGCTACCGGTTTTGAGTGGTGTTGTGAATTTTTTGCAGCAGGATAGCACCAGTTGTGACATTGTCAATTTTGAGACAGATTTCGATTTTAGGCATTCATTCTGTAGCACTATGTATATAGATGTGTAACTAGGAGCCATCTTCAGTTTCCCCACCAAAAGTAAAGTACAGTAACCTAACCTTCCTCTCCAGCATCTGGACAAGACTGACCGTTTCCCACCATTTCCAGGGGACGGATGGTGATTGCGGGGGAGGGTGGGGGGCGGTGACATCATAGGAGTGGTGGGAATGTGGGAGGAAGTCAGAGGCCAACAGCACCCTCTAGAGTTCATATGCAAACTAGCTCAGTCGGTCCCTGCACATAGACGCGAACACATTCGTCTCTGAGTTAGGTTACTAGAGCTAACACAATTGAGCTATGTATTATCTTCTGTCGATTGGGAATGATATGTAGTCGTTTTCAACTCCACTCTTTGTCTTCGTGTTTTATAGTCTTGGCATGGGTGCGTATGACCCTAGTTGTTTTTGCGCCCAGAAACAAAGGCAAAAACTAAAGCAATTGAGCTATAAATAAATAAAATACCCTACCTTAGAAGCTCACAGAATTACTGTATCCCACTGAAAATAAATACACTAACCTCTCCTTGCTGTATAGCAACAGAATGGAGACTGACTGTCCCTCGCCATTTCCAAGGATTACATCATAGGGGGAGGAGGGAGGATGGGGAAGGGGAAGTTAGATACGTGGAAGTAGCCCAAACGACCTTTTCCCGCCATTTCCGGGGGCTAGAGGTGGTTGTGACATCATAGGGGGGCAGGGAAAACCCAGTCGCCATTTTGTATAAATTATTTGTGCTAGTATCTCCTTTGTTTCACTACTTACATCAAGTTCATTAAAGGAGAAGCAAAATGTTCTTACTGTTAACCTTCCACAACTATAACTTCCATCACTGTATTCCTTTTCTCCAAATCCTCATCACATTCAGTAACATGTAAACTGGTAATAGTTGTCGTTTCCTTAGTTACTTATTTTTTGGCATCATATTCAAAAAACAGTTGTTTGGTGCAAGGGAGGGAGAATCTGTTTGTTAAATTCAATAAATAATAAATATTTCTTTGGTTATGTAATAAGTTATTACGGTGTATTTGTGGTCTAAATAAAGGTAGGAAGAAGACAAGAACTATTAATAAGGTTTTTATACTTGTGGACTTGTTTGTTTTATTTGAAAGTATGTAAATGTGACATTTCTGGTTATTGTAGCTATGACTTCAGTTAGGAGAAATGAACAATTCAGAAACTGTGGAAGAAGGAGATAAAGGGGAATGGTAAAACACTGTTAATCAATATGGAGAAAAAGAAAATAATTGAGAAACGAGTCGAGAAAGAATCCTACCTGGTAGAAGGTGGTAGGATTTGCTTTACTGTCTGGTAGCGGGAAACTGGCGAGACGTTGAGGCTGCTAGAAGGACGTACTTCAGCTGTTTCTTAAAAACATGGGATTGAACTGTCTGCAGAATGCAAGGCAGCTTGCTCCAGAGGCAGACAGCAGCAACAGAGAAGCTGTTGATTAATTTTACTGTTTTATGGGCGGGCGTACCTAGGATACTAGATAAGTGAGTCCTTTTTACGATTATGATGAGATGACTGGTATTTAACCTCTGAGGCGAGATGCTGGGGTGCAAGTGCAGTTGTGAGTCGATGAAGTGGCCGTAGCGTGTAGTAGTCACGTAACCTGTCTGGCCGCAATCAATGTAACTTGACGTATGAAGCACTGACATTGTGAAACAGACGTATATTTCAGGTGTAACTAATTATTTCGATGTCAAACACAGCTATTGCTATTATGTTTCTACAATAATCGTTGATGTGAATTACGACATCCTGTTTATAAATAAGAGAGGCACGATTTGCCTCTTATGTTTTGTCATTACTACTTCCTGTTCATAGCAGCTTAGCAAGTAAGCGTCTTGGTGCTACATTTAAGGCGTTGAATAATAATAATACCAATAATAATAATAATAGTAATTGTAATCTATACCTTTGTCTCATTTGCTAAGCATTCTGCTAATCCTTATTAATAATGATAATAGGATTTATTTTTTTCAGTGTAACTGAAGTTGTAAGGAGATCAGTTTGGTGACGTACCGATTTGCGCGCCAACCACACGCCATTATGTGCATATTTACACACCTCAAGAAAGTCTAACCTTTGCAGTCTAAATTTACTTCACGAAGTCCGATCTATACTATTCCACGTAATGCCAAGTCATATGTTGCATGACGTTCAATACAAACACGGTCCGTGGTCACCAAACTTACCTGCTCGTCGGCTACGGTTCGGCAGCTGATTACCAGCACATCAGGTAAATGAATCAAACAAAACAGACCGTTCGCAGTAAAAAATGTAATATATGGGCATTACTTGATTTAAATCTGGTTTACACACCTGATTCCTGCGTGGTCACTGTGTCTCATCCCTACTTCATGATTCGGAAGAATGCTACAACAGTAATTTTACGTATCTGTGATGTCACACCCCAATGGCAGGCTTCCAGCGCCTCCCCCCCCCCCCCCCCCCCACGCACACACAGAAGAGAATGTATATTAGCATGCGCCAGATGTTCCAGTAGTGTCTTATGAAGGACATTCTTCGATTCGTCTCTTTAACCGAGAGGTAAAAAGAAAACAAACAAAAAATAAATGTATGGTAGAAAAGAAGCCATCTGCGGCAGTAATTTTGCCAAGAGAATATCAGTATAAGATTTTGTTTCAGCATTCTCATTTAATTTTGGTCTCGGCGGCAGGCCTTCACCAATCGTATTCATTGTTTCTGAAATGACTGATGTAATTTATCGACAAGGTCTGTAATAATGTCGGAGTATGACTGGAATTTTGAATCCACATAAGTTATTAGCAATGTCATTAGCGTACTGAGGATCTAGCACCACCAGCGGAGTGTTGCTGCTGCTGATGATGATGTTCGATGATGTTGCCTTTGCAGAAGCTATTGCAATAATACAAATGTCAATTTATACGGTAATGACCACTGTTAAAATCATCTTTGCTAATAATAAGAAAATCATAGGTGTTCCCACTCCATGCGCGCTTCCACATTTCGAGGAATTCATTGAATGTCATATTGGAATTAACATGATCGCTGAAGACACGCTTTAAATTTCGCTCATCTTGCTTGAAGAGGACAGTAATAATAGCATTATATCGGATAAACTGCTTCGGAATTTTACTGTATGTTTGACACAAATAGAAGCTGTCTACACCATAATGACGACCCATCGAAAAGTAATCTTTCATGTGTCACAAGCAATATCATCAAAGTTAAAAACTGAAAGCGGGCGTGCTTGATCTGGAGGTATTGCATCTTCCTTACTGAAAAATGTAAAATACCCAATATCACTTAGGTTGTTTAAAACTACTTCTAGAAATTCGTACTTGTATTGTTGCAGTGATTTGGAAAACACATAGGCGTTTTTAAATTTGAGTCCGTTAGAAGATTAACAACCACGTTTGTTTTTCCACAGTTGAAAGGGTCTGCTACTATACATCTAATCGTATCATGAATTGCATCACCATGTTTACGATCTTTCATTGGGAGTCCATCTGTGTTCACTAATAGGACTGATGGCAAGTTGAAGTGCGTGCTTCCAGAAATGCATCTTCAGGCATACTAAGAAGTCCTCCCATCTTACAATGGCTAATATAAGAGTGCCTTTTAAATCGTAAAAAAAAAAAATAAAACAGTCTTCAGTTAGCACTCGAGCAACGAAGAAGTGTCACAACAATAGCAAAAAGAAAAACAAGACGAAAAAGAAGTAGCATGGTGGCTCTCTTCTTAAGAGAACTTCATTTGCCTGGTTACTCGTATTGCGATCCAGGGCCAAAGTTAGAGGAACGGCTCAACATGGGCGACATAGGTACATATGTAACATATGTAAAGAACATGATATAGCGTACGCAACTCACCCAGACAGACTGCCTGACAGACATCCAGCAGACCGAATCCTGGCTAGACAAGCGTGGGGCAGAGTTAAAGCAGAAGATGCCAATTTGAAGGAGGAGTTAGCTGCTTTAGCAGTGACCGGTGCAATGAAAGTTAACCTTCAACTGAGGATGGGTATAAAGAAAGTTGAAAAAAGCCGGTGGTGTACTGGGTAATATAATTAAAAATGTTCTAAATGATCTTAAGTATGTGAAGTCAGACAGTAATCTGATGACAGTTGTGAAAGTAGCTCGAAAAATCGCTTCACAGGTTACACCAACGAAAGCCACGCGGAAATGACTCGATAGAGAGCGAATAATACCTGTTCCCAAAACAGGTGGAATTCCAATATTTGCCGCTTTATCGGCACTCGGAGGACTCCCCGAAGATGCTGCTGGAATTACTAAGGTTGTTAATAATACGAAAAGTGCTCGAAAGCAGTTAGCTGAAATGAAGAGGCATCATCGTGTACTTGAGGCAATTGCTTTTCGTGAAGGGAAAGGACTGTACTTTGGTCCATACAGGAAAAATGTGTTCGGTCTGTATCTAACAGGTATAAATGGAGCGAGGAAAAAAATTCTCCATGTACAGGCTTCCTGCAACACCACTTCCCAACACTGACATACAGCACCGAGCTAAAAAGTTGCGGATAGCACACTTTCGAGGTGCCTTCATGAGAAATACTTTACCTTTAAGGCCTAACACTTTTGAGAGCAATTATTAATCTCAATACCGAAGAGTAACCAGATTCCCACTGGGTAGCTTACAAAAAGAAAGGTGATATTGTCTACTATTTGGATAGCTTTGGAAATTAACATCTCATCCAGAAATAGTAAGACATCTGAAAAACTGCACGCTAAAATATAACTACAATACGTTTGTCACTTAACACCCAGAGATGTGGGTCATTTATGTTTAAAGTTTCTGAATTCTAGATAAAACAGCCAGTCTTGTAGGACACTGTTGTAGTTTAACAATGGACATTGAACACGGAATAACGTTGAGTCTGGCGGGTAAAGATTCACTTTCAACTGCTGTCTTCAATCCTGTGTTAAATTTATTCCCACATGTTTACGAAATTGCTCTACTAAAGCTTTTTACGTATAATTCCATCCCAAATATTACACCGGTGAATAGTAATTTCTACGTCTACAACTATATGGATGGTCTAGAAATTCAGGGTAAAGTTGGTCTGAAACATGGAACATATGAACTACGTGATATTTTCTCAGCATTATTGAGAGAAATTGATGCACACAACTTGAAGGCTGACAGTGGTAACTCGACGAGTAAGAAAAAGTACCTACAGTAAAACACTTAGTCGATGTCGGATTAAGAGTAATGTGACTACAGATTTTCATTTCCCTGACAACATAGTCTCAGTTTTGGGTTTTGCAGATAATGTAGTTGATAAAAATGTCGTGAAGACGGCTGAACATCCAGGTAACATTCAAAGTGTCAATGTCTTTTTTGTTGATTGTAACATCTCCGGTGGGTCATTTCACAATGGGGGACCAACACACACATTACATCAGTTCTGGCCTACTTTACCACCAGCATATGATAGTGGAAACGCCGAATTCGCCCATTTACATGCCAGTCGTTGCGAAATGCGTTTCAAAATTAACTATAGCAATTAGAGATAAGCACGGAAGTCTTGTATATTTTGACGGAGAAGAAATAACTGTTCGATTGCATTTGAGGAAAATATGGCAAAAAAAAGGAATGAGTATTGTATACAAACAGGATGCCTGCATAAGTAAACATACCAGATGCCTTGACAGTGTGAGCAACAACAAGGAAAGAAAAGCAAAGAAGAGGAAAGTCAAAAACGTTTTAATTCCACTCAGTACAGAAATACTGTCATCACTAGGATACAGAGTATTATAAAAGCCGATACCTTCCTCTGCAAGCTCTTATTAGAGTCTTTAGGTTAGTGCTCAAACAGGAGGGGGCTAAGAAAACAGAGAAAAAAGTGGAATGTAAGAGAAAAAATTCTCATCGACGACTGGGTAACTCGCTTTCAGTATTATAAGTATAAACTTTTGGTCAACCGGCTTTAGCTCAGAACGATGCCGTATTGCTATACAAAATTAACCATTTACATAATCCAGGAATTGCAACATTAATGAAAGGATATGCATCTTTTACAGCAGGTGAAGCAAACGCATTACAAAATGCCGGATAGGGGACAAGAAGCGAACTGAAAGAGTTAATCGCTAACGATAGACGTTTTAATTTTTACATTTCGCTTAATATGATCTTAGGCTTTGCAGAGGATTAAAAAAAGATTATTTTAAATGCTCGTCATGAACCGCTACTGATTCGTAGCGGACAAGATACTAAATGTACTGTCTCACATGAAGCAGATGACAAATCAAAAATAGTACTGGAGGAAATGCACTGTGAAAAGACACATGTTGAAGTTTCTGCAGAGTAACAAATATCACTGCAGAAAATCTTAAAAAAATCAGTCTGAGTCTAGTGTTCCGTCACTGGGATCTAATTGAAAGCATTGCGCCAGAAATTAGCTCATGGAAATTTGCAAACTAAATTTAATACAGCTCTTTAAACACCAAGATATGTAACACTGGCTTTTCAGTCAGACAGAAATTGGATTACTGCTGACTCTAGTGTGCTAGACAAAATAAACATATCAGACCTGAAGGTGTATTTAAATTCATCTAAATTCCCAGAGGAGAATTTTGCTGTCGATTTTGACACGAAAAATACTGCATAAGCGTTTGAAATGTGTGTCAATCTTCAGTCACTGCATTATGGAGAGAGTGGTGTAAGAAGAGGAAGAAACCCACTCATGAACTGTACCGACTCCCAAAGCTGTCCCATATTTTTCATTGACTGCTCGCATCAATTTTCCATCGTTGATATGAAGATCGAAATAGGAACAATAAGGCATTTGCAAAAAAATACAATAACTTACTGCTTGATCATTCATGATTCAGTAATTGAAATGACTCCATCAACCAATCAGGTTTCGAAACGTGCGCAGATATAAATGGAACTGCTACAACCATTTCATCATTACCATTGTATATCGCCGAAGTAGGAGAGGGGGGGGGGGGGGTGGGGGGGAAACCGGACGATGCGATAGTCATGATAATTAATGCCAGTTTAGATGAGCAATCAGTGAGAGTATCAGTCGTAACTTTAAGTGCCTGAAGTGAATGTGTACTAAAAGTTCCGGACGCAGAAGTCTCTTTCAATATACTGAAATTTTCGATTCAATCACTACTTAAAGCAAAATAGGCCTGTAAAACGTTGTTTTCACAAAACCTTCTGTGACCATTCGTCGTAAGTATTCTGCAACCAATTATTCCCGAAGAGATACTCCGACTGGAAGCACTGTTGTACTAGAAAGGAAGAGAGGGAGTTACTGCTGTAGTGGGTGATGTTAAGTTCTTGTTCGAGAGTATTAAATCGAAAAATCTTTGTAAACTGGGTTCTGAAATTTATTAGAAACTTGTTGAGCGTCAACATTTGAACGTAATTGAAGGTTGTTTCCCACAAAAATTTTACCCTCTCTGGTTACGGCGTAAAAGTCAAGCGCCGGGACGCCAGTCGGAAACGAGAGAGCAGAGAGGATTGGGAAGAAGAAGACAGCCAACTGCTCGCTGACCGGCCACTCTCTAGGAAGACAACGCGACAGTAGCGGCCTCTATGGCAAGAGGACATAAACGCCGCGCAGTCTGGCCGCTGCCCACTTCTGCAGCAGCATCAAGATTAGGCACTCCCAGACCAGCGAGTTACGATTGTATACGATTTCTTATTTGCAAGTCGCCCTTTCCTTGAGGCATATCTATGTTAGTGTCTAAATTAAGTATTGACATTGTGCTTTTGGTAATAAAATTCCTTGATACAATTCGTTTGAATGATGTCTAGCGATCCGAAAAAACAGGTTTCCTGGACACCCCTTACTGAAGAGTAGGCAGGATTCAACACTATACGTGGCATTTCACATAACTTTCACATGTTACGACAAGTGTTTAAGAATGATGCTCTCACTTCTAAGTATGAGCTTCTAAGTATAAGCTTTATAATCTGAATGCACGTTGTCAGATTGGTGGTCCACCTCCTATTAAAGTGAACTGTAAAGGTTGCAGAAAGAAACATTTTGATAAAATAAAACAAAATTAATATAATACTTATTTTTATTTTCACACAATAAATCAGTTACAAATCACATTTTTTTCTTTCTCACTAAATTACTTGCAAAGAATATATAACGTATTATATTCACAAATCAGTTAAAAACGTATTTTTGTTTTCACATAGCAAATCAGTTAAAATCACAAATCATTTACAAAGCACAAAGTTTTCAAACAGTTAGAAATCATACATTATTATCGTCTTTTTTTAGACGGTAGTGACGGAAAGCTGAGTATTAGTTTTATCAGCAAGTATCATCTTGAGGTGACGAGCCCAGCACGTGCTGTTCGATAGCGTATACTACATGACTTTTGGATTGTTTAACATACTGTGTGGCAGATTTAACATCTGAATTCAGTACTTAATTTTGATTGTCATCAATGGTCAAATATTCAACGGAAGATTGCTTCACACCTTTCGCCCCAAGCATTACACGTTGTGATTCAGTCTCGACAGCGTACATTTTAGCTCGCAGACAAATAAATTCACATACAGAATTACCATTTAAGTCATCTTTCAATAATCCCACCAACACCTTATTCACAAGCAGAATATTATATTTGTTATCTACAGGCTACCCTGAAGCATCAAACCACGAAAGAACATCAGTCTTGATATCTTCATAGATACTGTAAGTCTTATAATGATAAATTAAGCCGTAGGTGTCAGTGTCGCTCAGTTTTACATGCTTCGCTGGAAAACTTGTTTAGTATGCATTTATAATGAAACTTCATGAGAATAGTCTTTGATATATCTAAAACGGCCATCCCTACGGCTATTTGTTTATCAAACACGACATTAACTTTTAGTTAAATATTACATTACTTTTGAAATTAGGTTTAGCAATCAGTGCAGCTGGTCCAAATTTACCGCTCCACCATTTCACTTGTTTTATATCTACCATCTTTCTCGCATTTTGCATGGTTTTGCAGAAAACATTGCTGTTCATACGTTTGAAGAATTTTTTTTTCAAAATCATTGTTTCCACTAACAAATTTCTCTGCATTAATGACAATGTATGGTTTTATCCATAGCGCTTGTTTGACTGATATTATTCTGTGTATCTTTCTTAATTGTAACTTGTGTTGTAAGCACTGTTTTAAATTCCTATGATGTATTACATAATTTTTCTTGTAATGCAAAGCAGAAATTAATTTTTTTGGATTTGATATAGTTGCGGTCAGTTGGTGGTAGTATCTTCTCAGGGCAAAGTGATAGATCGGAATGTAGATCATGGATATTTTCAGGATATTTAAGGTCTACTTGTAAAATATATCCCACATCGGAATCATCTGGCACTTTTGTCACATCAAAAGTATCAAATGTCTCAGAGTCAACCCAAGCAAAGTCTGAGATATAAAAGTGTTGCAAAGTCTGAGACGTAAGAGTGTTGCATCATTGCCCAGTTGTAGAGGCTATTAACATCGAGATATATAATGTAAAATTCGTCAATATCTTCATTATAATTAGACATAAACCTATTTTTTGTAACAGCTTACCGACAAGAGCAATGAACTTTTACACCTCTAATGCCTTGCTCGACAAACTGAAGATGCTCAGTGTCAGTAATAAGGTGCACTTCTGTTTCGCTAGTTTTAATTGAAGTGTGAAATGCCATTCCAGGAGAAGTAATGTACTGTGCAGGGTCAACTCATATGTTTTAATGCACAGGTTGCGGAAATTCTCAAAAGCGTCATATAACCGCTGCATATCAATTTTCAAATACAAATACGCCTGCCCCCGAAACATTCGTTCGTATCGCCACTTAGAAGAGACAGGATGCTTGTGCAGTGGTAAGAAAA